>NC_081809.1:15477500-18017500 GCF_030704535.1 Vitis vinifera | reverse complement strand
CTGGACGTTCCTTGACATTGTTGGCTGAAGATTGATGGCTATTGTTGCGCTTGAAATGAGTGCTTCCATGATTAGACCTGTTTGATGCATGTTTAGGGTGTTCTGGTGGGTACCCATTCAACTTCCAGCATGTTTCTCGTACATGATGGTCACGGTCACAATAAGAGCAATGCAAAGGTTTTCGATTAGATGGGTTAGAACGAGAAGAAGAACCTTGTCCATGTCGAACAGCCAGTGCCATCGGTTCAGCCCTTTGAACAACCATGGCTGAGTTCTCTGTCGTCTCACGTGTAGCCCTCAGGCTTCGTTGCTTCTCCTCTTGTACAATGGAAGAGTAAGCCTTGGCAACATCAGGTAGCGGATTCATCAACAAAATCTGCCCTCGGATTGCATTGTAGGACTCATTGAGTCCCATGAGAAACTGCATCAATCTGCGTCTCTTATGGTCTGCCCCACAAGAGCAAACGATGTCATTATAGGATCCTAGTTCATCCCATAACTTTTTAAGCCTTGTGTAATAAGCTGCAACAGTCATCTGATCTTGAGTAAGACAGGCAATGTCCCTCTCAATCTGAAAAATACGAGGGGCATTGCTTTGAGAAAAACGATCCCGAAGGTCTTCCCATACCTTCTGGGCGGTGGTTGAAAAAATGACACTGTCTGCAAGGTCTTGTGAAAGTGAATTGAGAATCCAAGAGAGGATCATATCATTGCATTTTTTCCACGAAGCATGTTCGTCTGGTTTGTCTGTGGCAGACGGCATTGTGGTGGTCCCATCTATGAAACCTAACTTGGACTTGGCGTTCAAAGAAATCGTCATGGCTCTACACCATGTCGAATAATTATCCCCATTGAGGGGCTTGGAAACGAGCACCATTCCTGGATGATCAGAATGGTGAAGAAAATATGGATTGGCAGCATCAAGTTTGCCTCCATTCGAAGGTTGTTGTTCCGTCATGATTATGAGAAACAACAAAAAAAGGAACGGCAAAAAGAAAGAGGGTAGAGAGCTAGGGTATCGTTTCCTGCTCTGATACCATGTAAAAAGGAAAAATAATATTTGCCTTGAATAATTTTATTGAATCAGGAGACGAAGATTTATACAAGAGATTTCCTACAATCATGCTAATCTATTCTAGGTATAAAAGGCAACTGAATAAATATACAATTAATACAATATATTTTGCCATATACAATTAATACAATATTGACCTTTCCTTCTTAACAATATTATAATATATCAAAACAAATATGCACTTTTCAGCCCATCTTCTATAATTGTTAGTATTTTTAGAAATATTAAAATTTAATTTCAAATTATATAAAGAATGAGGATACCCACTTATCTTATTACTTGCCATGAAAAAAAACTAATAATACAACTAATATCATAATTTTGAATCTAAAAATTTAGTAAATGTTTGTGAATATCAATAAAAAATTTAGTTATATCTTTAGCAACTTTACCATCAAATAAATTAATTTATTCCCATGATTCCTAATCTCCTAATAATAATCGGAAATTTTTCATATGGTTTTCAAAAAACTCGTTCAAATTATGAGAATTATCATAAATATGATTCAATATAAAATTACCTTAAAAAAATGATAAAGGATAACTATATTTGATTATTTCTCATAAGACAGATGACAAAACTTAACCAATATTATTAGTGTGCATGTCAGTTTGACTAATATTCTAAGAGATAACAATACCAATTAATTATATGAAATAAATAAATAATATGAGGAATAAAGCTCTTTCTATGAATTATTTTTTGAAACAATCTTCTATGACTTAAATATTAGGTACTGATGAATGCCTCCATCTTTTTGATAGGAGGGCGTCTCAAAGTCCAGTAAGAAGGGCTTGCAGTTCATGTATAAGCTAAGCTTATGACAAAAGGCCTAATTACTTAATGACAAGCGTGAGGTTGACAAGCGTTTCAGTTTGCCTAGATCTTCTCCAACAGCCTCTCTCTACTTTCTGAGCTATATGAGATAAATCTTTATATAGTACCTTTTCTAAAATATAGAAATAGTTGTGTTTCACATTCAGAAAATAGAAAACAATTTTTATTTATAAAAATTATAAAAAAAAAATATGATATTTTCAAACAATATTTTTTTAATATTTTCAATTATTTTATAAGGGTTATTTAAAAAAATGATTATACAAATATGTGGAATGATTAAAAATAAAGTACTAGATATGAAAATTATTTTTAAAACATATTCAGAAGTATAGAAAATAGGTTAAAAACATTTCAAATTCACATACTTTTGTTCTATAAAAAATCAACAAAAACTATTTTTCAAAAGTTATTTTTTAAAACCTTTTTCAAAAGTTATTTTTTAAAACCTTTTTCAAAAACATTTCCCAAACGGAGTATAAACTTCAATTTCTAAACCCAATATCTATAATGAACTTTTTATAAATTTTCTATCATTGGATCTTTCTTTTATATGACAAAATAATTTTTTGTCATTAATATTTTTTTTAATATTTGAAAGTAACTTCACTTGCAAACTTATATTACGTGTGAGAACCAAAATACTTGAAAAGAGTATAACATTATTCATCATATATTTTTCTTTTTAGTTGTTTTTTTTGTCTAAAATTATATTATATTTTCTTTTTTAGAAAACTATTATTTTTCTCTAAATTTTATTGTTTCTCCTTATAAATTTAATTCTGAAATTTTGGGACTCAGAACACAAAAATTTAGTTGATATCATGTTGTAATTAAAATATTAAAAAAATGAAAAGATAACTTCTTAAAAATGACAAGGGCATTGGGTCTTAGAGTGAAAAACCCTATGACTTACGATACTTTTCAAAATATATGATAAAAAGATGCTTATAAATTTGGATATGATGCAACCTCAATGTGACCATGTTTCGAAAGTGGCAAGCCAAACTGACTTCTAATTTTGAATATGTTGCATATAATCCAATTAGGTCAATCAACCTCGTTACATAATTTGGCTCTGTTACAATTTTTAGGCATGTTCCTTTTTGACAGGTCTTGCTTACAAGCAAATATTAAAACTCAGCCAAAATTTTATTGGTTAATAATTTTATTGATAATGCATCAAAACAAAGCACACCCACATCTAAAACAAGAGAATGAACAAAATGAAACCTAAAGCAAAAAAGAGTAAATAAGTATTAAGAAACAAATTAAGTGGGTGTTCGGTAAACCAATTTAATAACTTAAAGTGACTTAATAACTTAATTTAAGTCATTAAGTAAATCAAGTATGTTTAATAAAATAACTTAATAATATAACTTATAAGTAAAAAATAATTTAAAGTAATAAGTAAAAATAATTAACTTATTTTTAAGTCCACACATTCATTTTCTTTTTACTCTTATTTGTCTTAATTATTTCTACAATCTCTTTTACTACTTCATAATCTTCATTATCACTCGACCTCTTTTATCCTAATTATAATTTATGAGGATAAATATGTCAATTTGATAATTTAGAATAAATTTTTAATTAATTTTATCAAACAACTATAATACTTAAAGTAAAAATAAAGTAATAAATTTTAAGTCAACTATAATTTAATTCAAAGTCAATTTAAGTCATTAAATAATAAGTACTAAGTTTTATCAAACAACAATCTAAATCATAAATCAAAATAAAAGCATATACCTTACAAAATGGAGGTATTATTTCAACCAAACCAAAATTTTGAGGACATGACTTGAGAAAGTCAAGCTTGTGGGCTTCTAGAATGTAAAATATCCAAATGAAATCTGGCAAAATCTCGATAAATCTATTAAGATTTGGTGGGATATGAATAAGATAGGATGGGATTTCGACTAGATAAGAATAATATCACAGAAAGATGGGTGATGAAAAACCCCTCAAGACTAGCTAAATTTCCATGGCCTCCATGTATGGGTATAAAGAGGTGGATGAGGATGCCTAGAGAATCATAAAACAAAGAGAGGAGGCATCATGAAGCAAGAATCCCAAGAGAGCCAAGTGAATGATGGAGGGGGAAAGATGTCCCGAAGAAGGAAGATTTGTGGGGGATCAAATCAATGATTTAGCAAGTGTAGAGTAAGGAGAGAGGATGGTCAAGAGGTTTGTTGTTTTGCTGTTGTAAGAATGAGTGCTACATCCTCTACAACTTGTCTCTCACTAGCCACAATTGGTCCAAAGAGAAGACAATGAATCAACACCAAATGGCTTTTGATTTCCCTTATTCTCGACTTTGTATGCAATTTCAAAATATTATTAGATTAATACACAATATGTAAGAACTTGTTTTTAATCATTTTATTTTCCCATAGAAACCCCTTGGAATGAAAGAAAATGTGTTTGAAAGTCAAAGAAAAAAACAATGGAATTAAGAGATAGAGATTGATTTGATGAACCTAGTTTCTATTTGGCTATTGTTTGGAATCTCACACTTTGAAAAACTAAATCTTTCTATCGTATCTTTAAATAGACACACAAATTTGACGCTAGCTAACAAAATTGTTGATTTGGAATCTCATACTTTGAAAAACTAAATTTTACTATCGTATCTCTAAATAGACACACAATTTTGATGCTAGCTAATATTACGAATTTATTATAAATATATCAATTTCTTTATTAAAACAACTTCAATATATGTATTTTGTTTCTTTTATCATTTTTAGAGTTTTTCTTAATATTTTAATGAGTTTTCAACAATTTCAATTCCATCAATTTTTTATCAAAATTTCCAATGATATTTTCCGATATATCCTTAAAATTCAAATATCAATATATTCATAAAAATTGATATTTTTATCATTGGCAGAATCCATTGGCTAGGCATAACTAGGATTGTCATCACTCCCTCGAACAAAAGAGGAATTCCTTCACTATTAGTATAGCCTTGAACTTTTAAGAACCAAGTTATTGAAAGTGGTTTTGTAAACAAATGGGCTACTTGATCAACTAAAGGCACAGATTGTATATTTAACTTCTTGTGAAGTACTTTATCACAAACAAAATGTAAATCAATTTCAATATGCTTGGTTTTGGCATGATAAACTGAAACAACTAGTGAAGTTGTACCTTGATTATCACACCAAATAAACTACTATAATCCTCAATTGAAGTCTCAAATATGTTGCTAAGGACTTAAGGAAATAATTCAGCTGCTACATAAGTCAGAGCTTGATATTTTGATCCTATGCTTAGCCAACAACACTCTAGTTCTTCCAACTCCATGAGATAAGATTACCTTCTAAATACACATGATAACCACTTGTTGATATCCTATCAAGTAGCTTGCCTATTCTACATTTATGAATCTCACGAGATTGAAAGATTGTTTGGTTGGAAATGTAAATCATGAGTGATTGTCCCTTTCAAATAGTGTAACACCTTTTTACAAGCTTTCTAAAGGATTTCTATTGGGCTTTGAAGGAACTAACTTAGCTTGTTAACCATATATGAGATATCAGGTCTTGTGACAATAGCATTTTACAAGGCTCTAACTATACTTCTATATAATGTTGGATTGTCCATAGGATTACCATTTGATTTAGACAGTATTTTTCCATTAGAAGTCAATGTTGGTAAAAGCTTTGTTGCTTCCATTTTTGTCTTCTTTGGCAAGTTTGCAATATGCTTAGACTGAGTTAAATACATACTTATTTGTCTATGAAGACTTCAATTCCTAGGAAGAAATGTAAAGAATTGAGATCCTTTAGGAGAAAACTCTTACTTAGGTCATTAACTAGTTTTGAAATTATTGTACTACTATTTCCAATAATCATGATGTCGTCCATGTATATTTGTAACTTTGAGAATACTACTTTGGAGTTGTATAGAAACAAAGATACATCAAACTTTAAGTTCTGAAAACCCATTATAGTAATGCATCTTTAAGTTTATCAAACCAAGCCCTTGAGGCATATTTCAAACCATACAAAGCTTTGCTTAGTTTGCAAATATTGGGCTTGGTAGGATGAATGAAACCTTCAATTTGACAAATAAACACATCATCTTGTAGAAAACCATTAAGAAAGGCATTGTTAATGTCTAAGTACCTAATCTCTCATCCTTAAGCTACTATTAGAGTTAATAAAAATCTAATGGAGGTAGGTTCTATCACAAGGCTATCAATTTCTAAAACACTCAATACCTAGAGTTTAATAAAATCCTTGTGCTACTAACCTAGGCTTATGCATATTAAGGCACCATTTGGGCTAAACTTCAACTTAGATGTCCACTTATTACCAACCACATTATACTAAGATTGACAAGGTGCCAAGTCTCATGTATGATTCCTTATTGAAGTCTTGTATTCTTCTTCCATTGTTGTCTTCCAATTCAAATCAACAAGAGCTTGCTTTACACACATAGGTTCGGTAGGACCAAGTGAGATACGTAATATATGTAGTGCAAGTTTTACAATATTTTGATTTCATCATATATGATATCAATTTTACTTCACTATCCTACTTTTGCATTATGATATATTTGAGCATTAGTGCAATATTCTTTCAAGAATGAGAAACTATGTAATATGGTAGCTTGGACAAGTCATGACAACCTAATAACCATTGGTCACAATCTTCATAGGTCCTGTTCAATATGTAATTATGCTTAATAGTATACTAACCATGGTAAACTCATCCTAATGACTAAGATAAGTTATCTCATCAATTAGAAGGTAGTGTACTACAATTTTTTATAACTAATCGCAAACAAATTCATCAACTTGTAAAAGAACTCATAAGTTAAATCTTTCATGCAACTCCTAATGCACTCAAGTCATATACAATACAATTGATCTGATCATATGTTCCTTGTGAATTGGATTACTAGTAGTTTAGGCAAATGATAACAAATATTCTCAATAAAGGCACTCTAGTACCTTATAGGTTTGAGACAATATGTTCTTTTGGTGATCCTAAGGATTTATGATTATATAATATATGGTCATACCAATTCCTTCAATGAAATTTGACGTACATTCTTTATGGATAAGAGTATATTAGTTGGTCATGATAAAGGAGGATTTGAGATTCTAAGATTGAGAAGTAAGCACAAAGTTTGATAGCTACTACTTTGTTGGATTACGAACATTCGTTCATAGGGAATTTGCATAAAATGGATAGTAGATCACAAGCACGAGTTTTGTATCTCAATCTAATATTATAGGATATTCGAGTATAATTGACTCTCTTTAGTGAAGTGTTGAGTCAATTTAAGAATTTGATTATGAGGAAGACATTATTTTTCTGATGGGTTCCAATGGTCCTAACTTGAACTCACACTCTTTTGTGACATTTATCTTGAGAGTTTTTTTAGTACCTAATTATAAGTGTGTAAGGGTTCTTTTACATAAGAACAAGGTTACACTGGTGCTTCTAATTAAAGGGTTGATGGGTTTTTCCTTTAGGCTTTTTAATTAATTGGATCCATTTGGGATAATTAATTAAATAAGACTTATTGTTGGGATAAATCCTTTAAAAACATGACATGATGTAACAAAATATAATTTCATTAATAAATTTATTTATTTATGATTCTGATTCTTTTCTTCTATCCTTATTTCCATTAACTATTATCTAAGCATTTACACCCCAATCACTTTCAATTATAATTGATCTAGGAATACTCAGATCATAGGTATAATGCACTAAACCCTCAAGATCTAAGCTTTTTATGCTTATATGCTTTCGCTAGTTAGATCTAGAGAGTCCTAGGAATAGTTTGTATGCACCCTAAGTAATATAGGGCTAGAGATAAAGTAATCTAGAGGTTCCCAACACCCATTAGGCTAGTTAAGTAACTCAATCTCATGGGATGGGCCATAGTCACTTAAGCTCAATTGTGAATCTATATAAACCTTCTTAGGATTTAAGGTTAAATGCGCTATTGTCTTTCACTTTATTTAGAGAGAATCCTAGCCATCATTTAGAGAAAAGTTTGCACTTCTCTAACGTCAAGACCAAGAAAGAGATTGTTAGGATAAAGCCCTTAAATGCATGATATAATGTGACAAATTTAGAATTTATTTAATTATATACCAGTTTCACTTTTATCTATCCTTGTTCCATGCATTATTTTCTTATGAGGATTCTAGTGTACGTCTCTTGCATTGTATATGACTTAGGTGCACTTAAAGTTGCATGGAAAATCCAAATCATAGGTTCCTTACAAGTTAATGATTTGTTAACAATTGGATTGTGGACTTAATCAATCAATTTGAGGTTGTAATACATTACCTCTTAATTGAAAAGATGGTTAGCCTAACCATCAGGATAAGGTTTTCTTAGTGAGTGCACTAGTATGTACGATTACATATTGGACAGGACCTACAGTAAGTCATGATGTAAGGCTATCAGGTTGTCATGGTTTCACCAAGCAACTATGCTATATTGTCTCTCAACCTTGAGAGAATATTGAGTTTGTGTCGAAATTAACAACAATTTTGACCTATGAGTAAGATCCTAAAGAAATCGTATATTCCCTATGAATTGAATCATTGATGAAAATCGATAGTAATAAATATTCTTAATAGAAACATCATGATATCTTGTGAGATTGAGACATTATGTTCCTTTGAGTGATCTTAAGGACATGTATTCAAGTAAACTATAACCATAATAGTTCTTTAATGCTACGTTTGTTTGGCAAGATATGATAGAATAAGATTTGCATATCTTAGGATATCATATCCCATTGGATAGGATATGCATATCCTAGGATATAATTTCTAATGGGATATGATATCCTCGGATATACATATTCTATGTATATAATATTTTAAAATAATATATCCAATGGGATATGCTATATTATATTATATTTATATTTAGTTTGTGAAATTAATAAAAAATAATATGAAATATATATTATTTTTTCACGTTTAAAATAAAAATTACATCACATTCAAATATTTTCTATTTAAAAAAATGAAATTTCATTTATGTTTAATAATATTTATGATTAAAATATTTAAACTTTACAAATAAATTTTTTTATATTATTTAATATATAAAAATAATTTATATATACATACAAACATATATATATATATATATATATATATATATATATATATATATATATATATATATATATATATATATATATCATATATTAACATTACTTTATAAATATTTTTTTAGTTTTTCTTTTTTAATCGTAAATTTAATTTATAATAAAAAAATTTATTTTATAAAATAAATATATTAAAAATAAAAAATTGATAAAATAAATAAATAAATTTTTAATGTATGGGATATGTATATCACATATATTCCCATGGGATTAACATACCTCATATGAAAGGGATGAAAAATAAATGATGGATAATTTTTCCTACCACTTATCATATCTCATATTTGATTAAATATATGATAGGATAAGTAATGAGATAACTTATAATATCTCATCATTAACCAAACATAGGATATGATATATTATATCTTATCCCATGCTATATTCGACTAACGAAATGTAGCCTAAGTGAAAATTCAACATAAGTTTTTGCGAGTTAGGACATGTCAGATAATTACATAATAGAAAGATTTGTAATTTAAAGATTATAGAAATAATCTTAAAAAGATGATAGTTTTCACCTTCTTAGATTACGAATATAAGTTCATAAGGAGACTGTATATAACAGATCCATAGCAGGTCACGAATCTAAACATTTAATGTCTCATTATAATATACATAAGGTATTGAAGTACTTAACACTATACATTCTTATTTTGTAAATTTAAGAAAGTGACCTCCAAACATTTGAGAAATCCCATGGCATACTCAATAGTCCTATGTTTGAGCACTTTATTCTTGATGGTGAAGTGTGAGTGAGAGAAAAGACAAGGGAGTGGAGAAGAATAATGTAAAATATGAATAAAATAAATTAAAGGATATAGCAATGAAGTAAACGTGACAAGACAAAATAGCGATTGAAGTAGACACTGAATTTTATGACCATTCATGATTCCCAAGCATTGCACTCTATAATATTATATAGCCTCATTCATTCTTCAACCATCACCCTTCCTAGTAGTCTCTACTCTTTGCTTGTTTTCGAATCTAAATGCCTCTTAGCCCTATTTCCATCACAAAAAAAAAAAAAAGGAATAAAATTAGAATTGGTATTTGAATGAAGGGGATTTGCACATCGGTGGACTCCTTGATGGATAAATTTGATCCATTCCCTACCCACATGTATTTCCCATTTGCAGCTAAATATACATTGGAGGCAATCTTAACTTAAAGGGAAAAGAGAGAATTTCTATTACTTTTCTCTTTTAACTAACACTAAAGAAAAAAAAAACCTATATACGAAGAATAATATATTCTTTGTCCACTACCATTATGAAATTTGAAATTATAATAAAGAGAGATTCTAGATACATTATGAATAACGCTAAAAGTTATTATTTAATTATCCCCTCTTTTTACACATGGAAGAAAGGAAATACCCATTTCAATTGTTTTTTTTTCTTTTTCTTTCTATTCCTTTTAATTTGTTTAGAAGTAATGGGATGATATATAATAGGTAGATTCTGCTTATAAAAAGAATTCTACAAATTATTTCATGGACAAAGAGCAAAAATTAAAAACCCTTCTAAAAATAGGTCCAAGTTGCATTACCATTAAAAAAAAAAAAAAAAAAGGACAATCAAAGGTGGGAAGTAGACACAAAAAAAATAGTAAGAAATGCAAATAATTTGGTATCCTCAATTACTCCCAAGGATGAAAGGAATATGAATAATTTATAGTAGTTGAAGAACAAAATCAGGTACCAAGCTGACCTGTCATCCACCACCATTACGAATCTACCCCATCATGTGGTATACTACTCTTTTTTTCTTTTCTTTTTTTTCAAATTAAAGTTTCCAACTTTAAAAGGAAAAGAATTTTTTTTAAAGTAAGAGTGGCATCGTACAGTGTGATTGTACAGTCCAGCTGGCACTGACATCACCCAAAGTAAGGTGCTCCATCTCCGTAACCCCGTCTGCAGTAGCGTGTGTTCTCTCGCTCTCTTCAGCCACTGTTTCATATATTGGAATTTTTTCATATTAAATGTGTTTTTTTAATTCCGATGATAATTAATTTATAATTTCTAATAACAATATATTTTTAAAGTGTCTTTTTTATATTTTCAAATTTGTTCAACTCCTTCATTTTATTATGCTTCGATGGTGCCAATTGAGCCCTTAAAATACTTAGAAATTTCGATTGTTCTAATAATTGATTTTTGTTTTTTTTGGTAAGAAGAATGTAGAAATATTTTTTAATAATATCATAAATTCACAATCATAAAATGTTGAAAAATAAATAAATATTTGTCTTTGTGTCATGAAATTATTTTAATAACTTCTCTAATTTTTAAATCTCATAATGCAAGTATGTTTATTTGGCATCATGTAATCATGTATAAAACATTTTTACTCAAAAGAAATGTTAATTTGATTCACATCTTCTAAGGTTTTAGTTAAATATATACTTGTGGACCCCGCATTTCGGCTCAATGCGTTTCCCACTCGATGGCGAGCTCGATTTTAATTTAAAAAAACATGATTTTTATTAATTAAAAACTGACTTGGAGTCGCCACTTATTTTTGTTTTATTTTTAAAGGGTAAACAAAATAAGAAAGAAAAACCCTAAGTGTGACTCCATACTTTGGAAAGGGTGGTCTGTGAAAAACCGGATCGGGTTCGGGGGCCAGGTTACTTATCGGGAAGGTACGATGAAGACCGTAGCACCCCTCTAAGCCCCTAAAGTCGGGTCTCTACTAATAAAATGAAACTGACGTGGCAATCGAATAAGAAAGTCAATGGATACTCACATCAATCATGCATATATGAGAATCAAAATATGTATAGTGAATGATCAGAATGAGTGAATGCGTACCTGGGCAGCAAACAGCAACGCGCTATCAAGAAACGGGATTAGTGCACAATTAATGAATACAAAATATAACTCATGCATATCGGAGTGCGAAACGAAGCTCAAGCGAAATACATTAGGCACGATAATGGACAGTCAAAAAGGGATCAAACATAGGGCCCCCAACAAAGCCCCAATTTATTGTTCACGAATTAATCTCACGAATCCCGTGTTTTTAGAATTATGAAGAAATTATTATTGCTTACGTAAAATCAAGAAGATCAGAAGATTATTTAGGAACTGAAATGTGATTAAAAACTATTCGAATGAAAACTGAGTTATTGGAGCTTATTTGAAAATTGGAGTATTTGGAATTAAGTTTTGAAGGTTAGAGCTCCGGTGATTTAATCGAAATTTGTTAAAGAAAATGAGAAACGAACTTTAGGAAATTGAACTGCGAGACCATAGACTTTTGAAAGTTGAATTCATAATAATGATAGTAATGGGGTCTTAAGAGGTTGAATTAATAATAATAATAATAATTATAAGATTTCGAAAGTTTGAATTGATGATAATAATGATAATAATAAAATTTTGAAAGTGTGAATTAATAATAATAATAAGATTTTGAGAATTTGGATTACTGATAATAATAATAATAATAAATAGATTTTGAAAGTGGAGTTAACAATAATGATAATAAGATTTTGAGAGTTTGGATTAATGAAGATAATAATAATAATAAATAGATGTTGAAAGTGCGCATTAATAATAATGATAATGATGAGATTTTGAAAGTTGGGATTAATGATAATAATAAATTTATTATAAAGGGATGTTGAAAATGTGAATTAATGATAATGGTAATGATGAGATTTTGGAGGTTTGGATTAGTGAAAATAATAAATAATAATAAATAGATTTTGAAATTTGGGTTAGTAATAATAATAATAGGGTTTTGAAGGTTTGGATTAATGATAGTAATAATAATAATAAATAGATTTTGGAAGTCGAGTTAACAATAATAACAATAATGAGATTTTTGAAAGTTTGGATTAATGATGATAATAATAATAAGATTTTTGGAGGATTGGTATAGATAAATAAATAAATAAATAAAAATAGGATATTAATTCTAATTAAAGCAAATGACATTTAGACAAATAGTGGGATTTTAGGATTGAACATTAAATTAGGATATGAGATTTTTGAAGGAATTGGACTTTAATGAGTGCGAATCTTAGAAGAGGATGAATAAATATATATGAAGTAATAATAATAATTAACAAATATAATATTTAAGTGAGTGAAATTGAATACTGGAAATTTTGAGATTGAAAATTAACTTAAGAAGTCAGGTTTCTTTGAAGAATTGAATTTTAATGATTGGAGTTTTTAGAAGAATTAAATACATAAATACAGACTAATAATAATAATAACAAGGATTATATTTAAACAGATGAAAGTAAATAGTCGGATATTTGAAATCGAAAATTAATTTAGGAAGTCGAATTTTTGAAGAAATGAATTTTAGTGATTGGAATTTTTAAAAGAATTAAATACATGAATGCGGACTAATAATAATAATACCAAGAATAGTTTCTAAACAGTCGAATATTTGACATTGAAAATTAATTTAGGAAGTCGGATTTTTGATGAATGGTTTCAAAAGACATAGGTTTTGAATATGGGACTTAAAATTCGGAATGTAGAAAATTCATTGAGATCAACATAAATCGATTATATATAAATTTTCATACATGATGATTAGACAAAACTAAAGCAATGAAGGTAAAATATAAATTATTTTAAGTTTTAAAAACAATATTCAACCTTAATAATTTGTCTTTTAATTATGCTTAAGTCGAGCTAATCTAAATTGGTAAAAATAAAATATGATAAAAAATAATAAAAAAACAAACAAAAGAAAAACAAAAAAAAAAGATGAATACATTAATAAGTTCCTAAGGTTAGAAATTTGAAAACTTATTTTAGAGCTGAAGTAGCCAAATGGGCTTATCTATCCAGGTGAGTATGCTAAACGGGATGCACTCAAAGGCAGGCCCAAGGTGGAAGAGATCCTTCAGGTGAGGCCCATGGGTATTGGGCCCTCCACGCGTGCATGCATGCATGTCTCCAACAGGCCCGGTCCTTGCGCACCCACTTCATAGCTTTCCGACTGGAGGGGAGGGCGCGCCCATCTCGAGGAGAAAGACCATTGACGACGGTGGTGCCGGCGGCGGAAGTGCGTGGCTGCATGGTGACGAAGCAAACGGCGGCGACTGAGGAAGTGATAGGCCATCCGCGACGAGTCATCCTGATGCGCTCGTGGGGGGGCTTCCAAGTCCGGCTGCTGTCGACGCCGACATCCGGGGGAAGGGTCATCTTCGTTCTGGTGGCACGCCGGTCGGTGGTATCCAAAGGAGGACTGGACTCTCCGACCAGGCACAGAGGCGTGACGCCACCATGGGGCTGGCAGTTATCCGAGCTCCGCTCCTCCGAGAACAATCTCGACGCCGTCTTCAGCTAGCACTTCGACAGTGAACCCTCCAGCGAGACCACCTCCATCGACAACGACCTTGGGATTCCGGCCAGCGACCTCGGGGTTGATCCGACTAGCGATAGCGTGGAGACCACTGGGAACGCGCAGGCAAGAAGATGCTTGACGGGGAAGACATGGTCAGGATGGTAAGTGTCCGATGAAGGTTTTGAGAGAGATGGAGGCTATGGCAGGGTGTGAAGTAGCCGTACATGGGCATGCTAAGGTGAGAGGGGATGGTTTTTACAGGCATTGGAAAACGGAGGTGAGAGTTAGGGGTGGTCTTTGCATGGAGGGGTGCGGGTATATGAGTATGGATATGGGGGAGTAGAAAAATGGGTTTGATAAGGCAGCTTGACGGGATGGCAAGGATGAGTGATAATAGATATGGTGGGCATGAATGGGGCAGCTGGTGAAGCACCCTAGACATGATGGGTATGAATGTGGTAGGGAAACAGTAAGGAGAGAAAAGGTGGTAGTGGAGGCTTATGACGTGAAAGACCCATGAAATTCAAAGAAGGAAAATGAGGTGCACTAGGGGAGCATGAGGATGATGACGGCCATACATGTACAGAGATGAGCACCAAAGAGAAATGAAAACGGGAACAGAGCATAGTGTGCATACAAACGGGTTCAACCCAAAACCAAACCTGTGGCCTTTGATGTCCACAGCAAACAATGAGATATCATGTATATATTATCAAATGGTGAAGTATGCGTTAAGAAATGGAAACTTACCGCGCCCAAGGGAGCTTCTTCTGCCTGGTTTCCCTTTCTTCCTGAAAAACCCCCTCTTCCTCTACAGGTCTCCTCTTTTTCAGCCGTTCCCTACTGTCTCTCTTTTCTTCCCCCTTCTTTTTTTTCTTCTTTCCCCTGTTTTTCTTCTGTTCGTGTCTTCCTCAGCAAGCCAGCCGTATCCCGTCCCATCTGCCTCCCAAAAGCTCTGCCTTCTCCCCCCTTTCACTTCCAGCCGTCCTCGGGTGGATAAAAAAAACAGCAAAGAAGAAGAAAAAAAGAAAATGAATGAAAATAATAAAGAAAAACCTGCCCCCCAGTTGAGGGGGTCTGCAATACTATCTTCATAAACTTAAAATTTCATCAAATACCCTTTTTATATTTTTCATTTTTCATTTTCACTTTATCTCTCACTCAAAATAAAGAAAGTACATAATGATTTTTAATCTATAAAAATTAAATATATTTAGTCAAAATCTTAAAAGAGACTAATAAAAATAACCTCTCAAAAAAATGTTTAAGATTATGTTTAGTTTTAGAAAATTTAGAGGAAAATGTGAGGAATTGAAAATATTAAAAAATTTGAAAGAAAAAAAAGTGAAGAAAAATAAAAAATATAATAAATTATTTTTATATATTTTAAATTTTTTTTATTATATAAAAACTAAATAATTTATATATATATATATATATATATATATATATATATATATATATATGTTTGATAAATTTTAATTATATTTTATTTTTTTAATATTTTTCTATTTTCTTTAACATTTGACAACCAAATATCACCAAAAAAATGAGAAATTTTTAAAAAGGTGGCAGAAGAATAGAGCGAGTAAATGATATTTAAGCAGGCTCGCAATGGTTGGAGGGAGGAAGTGGGAGAGATTTTTATGGGGCGGAATTGACAACTGGACTGACCGACGACCAGCTGTAGTACTCCACGTGGTGGACTGAATATCACTCAAATCTGTGCTCCTCAGACATGTCGTACCCAGTGACCCCGGACGCTGCTTTTTTTTCTTCTTGTACCCCTCCCTTTTTTTTTCCTATACATTACATTCAGACAAAATCCTTCATCAGCGAATCTTTGCGAAAAAAATCTTCACAATCTACATTCACAATTCCGCAAAATCTCTTCTAATTTTGGCAAAAGTTTCCTATGGCTTCCACAAGTTCTACTTCTACTTTCATCCCACAATGGAATTATGATGTTTTCTTGAGTTTTAGAGGCGAAGACACCCGATTCAATTTCACTGATCACTTGTATGCAAATTTGATTCGAAGAGGTATTCATACCTTTAGAGATGATTCACTTAAGAGAGGGGAAGAGATTGCACCTGAACTCCTTAAAGCTATTGAAGAATCAAGGTTTTCCCTTGTAGTTTTCTCGGAAAACTATGCTCGTTCAAGATGGTGTTTAGATGAGCTGTTGAAGATCATGAAGTGCAGGAAAGAAATGAAACAAACTGTGGTACCGATTTTCTACCATGTGGATCCATCCCATGTACGGCACCAGACAGAAGGGTTTGGAGAGGCATTTTCCAATTGCAAAGAAGATACAGAGGAGATGAAAGAGAAGCTGCAAAGTTGGAGGAGTGCATTGACAGAAGCAGCCAATATATCTGGAGAGCATGTGAAGGATGGGTAAAGCTTTGTTAATTTCCCTTCAACTTTCATTTATAAGTAGGCTTTATTTACTAGCACATGAATCAGACATTTTTATGATTATAGAGTAATAGTTGGAAGAGATTTGTAAGCCTATTTTTCGTCTTTGCAATGATTCTGAAAGAAATCGACTTAAAAGCCCAATTACTAACTTATTTTGAAGCCTTTAATTTTTGTTTTACGGGTCAATAAGTTTTAAAACCTAAGGAATATGAGGTATAGGGTTTTAAACTTAGAACCTCTTGTATTAAGATATAGAATATGCGCCAAATGATACTTCAATCACTATATGATGTAGAATGAATAATATAATGTATTTGAAAAAGATAAGTGTGATGTCACATGTCAACTAGAATCAAGTTTCTAGAATTTTATATATAGTGTACTTTTAATTGTTTTATATATAATGTACTTTTAATTGTGTAGATATATTCTAAAGTTGTAAGAGTTTTAAATATAAAGTGAATAATATTTACACATAAGAAAACATTACATTACTAATGATATCCCAAACAAACATAGAATTTAGTTTGATTTTGTTTGATCCCATAACAATATGAGACATGGTGAGAACCTTGTGTCTCCATTGCACATTATATATATATACATATGCACAAGAGGGTGGGTCATTATAACATGATTTCGTTTGATATTAATTTGCTCCATGCTTTGCAGCCCATAAATGTTCCAAAAAAAAAAACAAAAAAAAAAAATCATTTTGACAATGTTGCACAAGCACATAAATTAAACAAATACATATTTTATTTTCATTGTCTGGTATACTTGATACAATGAAAATGCCCTAAAAATGTAATTTGATTTTTAAAACTTAATACTTTTGATATATTGTATTTTACTATAATTCATTTTTCATGAAGAAGCTTAGCGTGTATTTTTTTTTTATTAGCTACAACTTAATTAATCATCACATCTACTTCACAATTGGCAGGTATGAGTCTGAGCATACTAAGAAAATCGTCAACAACATATTCATGAGATTGAATTGTAGAATGTTTGATGTTGGTGCCAACTTAGTTGGTATGGATTCCCGTGTTACCGAGATAATTTGGCGGCTATGTGTTGATCAATTGAATGATGTTCGCATAATTGGTATATGTGGAATAGGCGGAATGGGTAAGACGACTATCGCCAAAGTTGTATACAATAAATTTTCTCATGAATTTGAGTATATGAGCTTTCTTGAAAATGTTAGAGAAGTTTGCAACACTATGGGTTTGCATCATTTACAAAATCAACTTCTTTGTGATTTACTAGAGGTGGAGAGAAATCAAAACATAAGCAATGTTGGGCAAGGAGCCAATATGATAAAAAATGTTCTCCGATTTAAAAGAGTTTTTATTGTTCTCGATGACATTGATGATTCAGATCAATTAGAATATTTACTCAGAAATCGTGATTGGCTTGGAAAAGGAAGCAGAGTCATCATTACAACTAGAAGTAAACAGTTGTTGCAAGAAATGGATGACGTATATGAGGTTGAGGAATTAAATTTTGAACAAGCTCGTGAGCTTTTTAGTCTCTATGCTTTTAAACAAAATCTTCCTAAACAAGACTTCATCCACCTCTCGGATCGCGTAGTCTACTATTGTCATGGTCTTCCATTAGCTCTAAAAGTCCTCGGTTCTCTCTTGTTTAACAAGACAATAATCCAATGGGAAAGTGAATTGTGTAAATTAGAAAGGGAACCTGAAGTGAAAATACAAAATGTGCTTAAAATAAGCTTTGACGGATTAGATCATACACAGAAGAAAATATTTCTTGATATTGCATGTTTTTTTAAAGAAGAAGACAAAGATTTTGTTTTAAGGATATTGGATAGTTGTGATTTATATGTAGAGATAGGAATAAAAGTCCTCTGTGATAAGTGTCTTATATCTCTTTCCAAAAACAAGATACTTATGCATGATTTGATACAAGAAATGGGATGGAACATTATTCGTAGTGAATTTCCCGATGATCCTGGAAAATGGAGCAGATTGTGGGATCCGAGTGATGTGTATCGTGCATTTACAATGAAAAAGGTAACCGTCAAACTCGTGAACTTATTTAAGCTTCATAAAAATATGTTAATTTGAGCAATATCATTTTTTTCCAAGTTACATATCCATACAATTTTAGCTAACTTATCTCTTTTATGCTTGCCTGATCCTTTGCTATTGTTGGTAGGGGATGAAAAAAGTTGAGGCGATATTCTTGGACTTGTCTAGATCAAAACAACTGCAATTTAGTACAAAGATTTTTGCAAAGATGAAACGACTTAGATTGCTCAAGATTTATTGGAGAGATTATTGTGGTTCTATGAAAAAGGAGTTTAAAGTTATTCTTCCTGAAGATTTTCAATTTCCTTCACATGAGTTGAGATATCTTCATTGGGAAGGATATTCTTTGAAATCATTGCCTTCAAATTTTCATGGAGAGAACCTTGTTGAACTCAACATGATGGATAGCAACATAAAACAACTTTGGCAAAGAAATAAGGTATAATTAGTATTTCATGATCATACTATTTTGTTTGAGATTAATTTTTTGTTCACAAAAATTCATTTACTAAACCAAAATTCCTTTTGTCACAGTGTTTGGAACAGTTAAAGATCTTAAATTTACTAAGATCCAAGCAACTTACTGAAATATCGAACTTCTCAAATATGCCAAATCTAGAGGAGTTAGAACTTGAGCGTTGTACAAGTTTGAATGTTGTTGATCCATCTATTGGAGTTCTAAAGAAGCTTACTTTGTTGAATTTGAGTGGGTGTGAAAACCTTACAAGTTTACCAAGCAGCATTCAATACTTGGACTCTCTTGAAACTATTTACTTGAATAATTGCTCAAACTTGGAGGAATTTCCGGAGATGAAGAGAAGTTCTATGAAAGCTTTATCTTATCTTCACTTTGATGGATCTGCTATTAAGGAATTACCCTCCTCAATAGAACATCTCACTGGACTTAAGGAGTTATATATGAAAGTGTGCAAAAACTTGAGGAGTCTTCCAAGTAGCATTTGCAGGTTAAAGTCCCTTAGAAACCTCCAAGTCTTTGGTTGTTCAAATCTAGATACTTTTCCAGAAATCATGGAGGATATGAAATACTTAGAATTTCTTGATTTAAGAGGAACAGGTATAAAAGAGCTACCATCATCAATGGAACATCTTCATAATATTGGTGAATTGTTTCTGAGTGACTGCAAAAACTTGAGGAGTCTTCCAAGCAGCATTTGTAGGTTTAAATCTTTTCAACGGCTCAATCTCAGTGGGTGCTCAAGCCTACAGAACTTTCCCGAATTCATGGAGGATATGGAATACTTAGATGTGCTTGATTTGGAAGGAACAGCTATAAAAGAACTACCATCATCAATTCAAAATCTGAAAAACCTCAGAATGTTGTATTTGAGCAATTGCAAGAACCTTGTTACTCTTCCAGATAGCATTTATGATCTGAGATCCCTTGAATATCTGATACTCCCTGGTTGTTCAAACTTGGAGAAGTTTCCCAAGAATCTAGAAGCCTTATGCTCCTTAGTGGAACTAGATTTGAGTCACTGCAATCTAATGGAAGGGTCAATTCCCACTGATATCTGGGGCCTATATTCCTTGGAAAAATTAAATCTACGTGGAAACCATATGGTTAGCATCCTTCCGGCATCTCTCAACTTTGCAAGCTTCGTTACCTTGATATCAGTCACTGCAAGATGCTCCAAGAAATTCCAGAGCTTCCATCAAGTCTACCAGAAATACATGCCCACGATACGAAGCTGGAAATGTTATCAGGTCCATCATCTCTACTCTGGTCTTCCCTCCTCAAATGGTTCAAACCAACAAGTAATGAGGTATGATTTTTATTTAATAATGACACTTAAAAATTTTCATCCACCCAGTAGTACTCCAATTACATATTAGCTTTGATTCTATATGCAGCACTTGAATTGCAAGAAAGGCAAGATGATTATCAATCCAGGAAATGGTGGAATTCCAGGGTGGGTATTGCATCAGGACATTGGAAGCCAATTAAGAATAGAGCTTCCTTTGAATTGGTACGAGGACAACCACTTTCTGGGATTTGCTTTCTTCTCTCTTTATCATAAAGAGAATCATTTTGAGGCTTCATGTCATTTTGATCTGAGATTGCGCGGTGATCCAGATGAAGTTGTGGATGACCTCTCTATTTCTTCTTGGTGTAAATGCCACGAGTTTAATGGTGATGCATCCGATGAATTGTGGGTGACTCTCTATCCTAAGAATGCTATTCCAAATAAGTACCACCGCAAACAACCATGGCACTTTCTGGCTGCGTTTGATTTTGTTACTAGGATTAATGGTCAGGCTACTCATACCAATATCAAGAGGTGCGGGGTTCAGCTGATATACACCCATGATTATCTACACGATAATGTGCCTATGTTGGTGGATCATCAAAGAGGCCATGATGATGCCGGGGAAAACCAAGCAGATGATCAGGAACCACACCCTAAAAGATTGAGAGCATCCAGCACTGATCTCAAGCTTTAAGCTCCATTGTCAGGTGCACTTGCTAGCAAAGTCCTCTTTATATTCCACCATCTCTCTATTTTAGTTGTTCATTCAAGCCCTCATGGAAACTTATTGGTAAGCCATCTTCCTCCCCCTTCTTAATTACTTTAAGATATGTGCGGACTATATAACACCATACAATTTTGACTAAGTATTTATCATAAATATAATAATATATTGCCAAGTGGTTCGAAGGGGTTGAAATTCTGTCATGTTTCTTTTCTTTCTTTTCTATTTTATGATAAAATACAAATCCTTTAAAAGGCCTTTTCACTACATCCCGAAAGGACAATGTTAAGTTTGTTAGGCCAACAAAAACTTTTATATATATATCATTTATTGGGCTGGTGGAAGTCTTAATGAAAATACACGAATGAAAGAACAAAAAAATAAGGATAATTCATGCATAAAGGTACACAAAGTTTTACTGTGATTCGATCAACTATGTCTACACCTATAAATGAGAGATAACATTCCACTATAAAATAAACAAATATTACAAATAGCAAAAACAGATGCAACAACTAGGTTACTAAACATCCATCGTTTTTTCAATCTTTGTATATACAGTTTAAGCCGAGAGCACTCTTGCTTCATTAGGTGTCTCTCACTCTTCCTCTCATCTCTATCTCCATCTCATATCATAACTTTTTTCCCCTCATGACCTAAAATATTTAGATAGATATTCCTACTAGGTTTCTTTATTCTATAAAGAATTTTATTACAATCACCTATAAACTTAGAAAATATTCTACATAATATTCTTTTCACAACAAGGAATATATAACAATTAGGAATTTGAGACACTTCTCAATATAGTTCATCTTAAATATTAGTCATTTTACAACTTTGAGTTTGGAAATCCAAACCCTAATGCCTAAAACTTGACTTCATTTTTTTTTAAGATTAGCTAAGCACTTAGTTTTGGAAACTCATATTTGGAATAAATTATAATTAAACTTAAATAATGAAGAACATATGCCTCCTATAACTCAAATTTGGAATGCCTTCAAAGTGAAGCATATATCTTGAGCTACTACATATAAGACAACAAAAAAATTAAAACTATTAATTTTTCTATATCAAAACTTTTTTGTTTAAAGTCATTGTCATTGTCATATTTTTATCATCAATTATGGCATGTATATTTCAAATATATTGAAATATAATTAAATTACTCCCAATAACTATTTTGAAATGTATTCTCATTTAGTTCTATAATAGATCCATCTTATATTAATATGAATCCTTATGGAAATATGGCTGATCATTTGGTTGATGGTAGAATATTCTAAAAGTAAAAGAGTCTATGGTGATGTTGAACACAATCGAATTGGATTTGGTAGCTTATGAAAACAAGAAAACTTATCATTGAACCATTTCATAAAGTGAAGGACTTGTTCCTAGAATGACAATAGCATCACGTGACATTATTTTTAGCTTCTTATTTCTATTTATTGTTGATTTTGACTTGCATATTTCAAGCATAGAGATTTTTCTTGTTTTTAATCATTTAAAAGCTCTACCTAGAATGTCTCCAAATGCATGGTGTCTTTACAGTTGTAATTGTAAGTTATCTTCTTTTCTCCCTCAAGTCTATATAACAAAGGGATTGGAGTTGCTTAAATTCTTTACTATACTTTCAATATATTATTATTATTATTATTATTGTTGTTGTTGTTCCCTCAAGTCTATATAACAAATGATTAGAGTTGCTTAAATTCTTTACTATACTTTCAATGTATTATCATTATTATTATTTATTATTATTATTATTATTATTATTATTATTATTATTATTGTTATTGTTGTTGTTGTTGTTGTTGTTGTTGTTGTTGTTGTTCCCTCAAGTCTATATAACAAATGATTGGAGTTGCTTAAATTCTTTACTATACTTTCAATGTATTATCATTATTATTATTTTTTTTTTATTATTATTATTATTATTATTATTATTATTATTATTATTATTATTATTATTATTATTATTATTATTATTATTATTATTATTATTATTATTATTATTATTGTTGTTGTTGTTGTTGTTGTTGTTGTTGTTGTTGTTGTTGTTGTTGTTGTTATGCACTGCCATTCTTGAAGCCAAATTTGCCACCATTTGGTAGAGTAATCCCCACTGTGATGTTGATACGATGCACTTATTTTTTAACAGAGTGTACTTATTTGTCAGCATGATGTATTCGTGACTAGCATCCTTTGATATAAAATGAGATGTGGCAAACTCCATATACACCTGGACAAGGAAAACTGAAAGATCATGTTATATCCAAGTATTTTAGGTCATATGGAATGAATGTAAAAACTTTTCTAACAAGTTATGGTTGAAAAGTCAAAAAATGCTAACCGAAGAACATGAGTCAAAGAATTGGAAAGAATTCAAAGAATTATAATGATGGTCAAAGAAGTGAGTTAAATTTGTGTCATGTCAGTTGTACTAAACAAGATTTTTTAAGAAGTTAAGTCTTAACTACTATTGGAATTAATAATCTAGGTTTTTGGAAAATTAATTAAGTTTGAAAAAATGTAGATATATGATTAGTACTATTAGGAGATATATTTTAATGAGAAATAAGAAATTTAATTTTTTTTTTTAAATGATAGTTTGGAAAAAAAAATGTATATCATAATAAAAATAATTTGAGGAGAATTAAATATTTTTAAGGATATGTATAAAAAATAGTATGGAGAAGTTGTAATAATAATAATAAAAGGAGCCAAAAGTACTTGTGTGGAAGTCATGGTGAAGAGTTAAAAAGAAAAAGAAGAGAAAATGTCAAACAAAGAGAGAAATGAGTTGGATGACAGTAGAGAGAAATGAGATAAACAAAAAACAAAAAAAAGAAATAGAAAAGAAAAGAGGGCTTGTACCATAGGTGATCAAAGGTTGTTGGATAGATCAAACGTAGTTCGTTGGGTGTGATTTTTTAGGAGGATATTTTATTTCACATGGAGAATTTTGCTACGGAGTCTAATTTTAAATTTAACGGTTGGATTTTGGTATTTGGTAGGATGACTTATCCTTAAAATTTTTATTTAATATATTTAAAAAAAAATTATAGATCTTGTTGTGAGATAGATCCGTTTATATTTGTGATTCTTGCATGTGATTTAATATATAATTATTGTTTAGATTTTACTTCTTGAGGATTTATGAATTTTTTGTTGATGAAAATAATGAAATGATCATTTATTGATGATAAAATTTATGATAATTGAAAAAACAATAATAATTAAAGGTTTTATGAAATGGATTAAAAAAAATAAAATAAAAGATGAAAAACAAGGTGCCAAAGTGGATGAATTAAGAAAAGAATAAAATTCTAGTGTGAAAGACACAAAAATTTACCCTAAGAAAATTTTGAATGGGGATTGTATTTGATTATGGACACATCATATGATCATGTATTATATCTCTATTTGTATTTTTATTTAATTATCAAAATGTGTGCATGTTGTATATTCATGTTAAAATAAAACATTTGGATTAATGTTTGAATGGTTATTTAATGTTTAAATGTTTATTGTAATACACTTAACCCTTAATGATTACCCACTAACCTTTTGGGGTGTAAGACATTCTATTTTGAAATGTGAAAATGTTCAATTTTTTCTTTTAAAAATTTTTTAGATGTAGATATTATTCTTGAAGACTTACAGGAGGATCATGAAGGGTTCTAAATGAGGTTTATGAGCTACTTAAAAATTTTAACAATCACCTTTGTTAAACCTTTGAACTTATACTAATTTGGTGAATTTAAGTATATGTAATTTGATTACTCTAGTAGGTTGTGAATGAACTATAGTAATTTTTGTTTTAGACTTGGGATGGAGACTTTGATGATTATATCAAATTGGACCATAATGGCATTTATGAGTTAGTGAAAAGAATTTTTTATTTTTTATTTTCTGTTTTTTTTGGTTTAGAGAATTTTATTTAAATTAAACTATGATTTTATTTCATTAAAAAAAATATATTGACGACCTGATTTTACGGATATATATATATATATACACACACGAAAATTGATGAAATAAATTACAGAAATATTGAAAAAAAAAACCTCTAAAAATGATAGAAAAATTAATAATGCATATATTGAAATTGTTTTAATTTTAACAAACAAATTATAATATATATGGAAGGATATAAAATAAATAATAATATATGTAAGTTTTTTTTATTTAAAAATATGATAATTTTATTTAAAAATTTATATTTGCCTTGTATTTAATTATTTTATGACATAAATAATAAAATAATTAAAATTAATTAATTTAAAATAATTATATTTGAATTAATTTATAATATATAAAAGATAAAAGATATAATAGAATTTATGTGCTTTTATAATACCCAAGTGTAGGGACCCCTCCCCTTGGGAAACACGTGGCACGCAGCTCATGGTGACGCGTGGCACGTGTTATCAGCCGGACCATCATCATCCGGATTCCCCTAAAGATATGCATGGTGCGGCTATCCTATCCGGAACCCCTCAAGGAAAAACAAATGACGTTTCAGCTTCTCCTATCCAAGGAAGAGCAAACGACGCTGGCAGAGCGTAGACACCCGGATAGTCTCCACAACACATCCGGATAATCAGCATGATCCATCCGGATATAAATCGTCTGGATGGTCAATTAAAGTAAAGCGAGTCTTACACGCAATCACAACAAGCAGCCATGGCCCACATCCCATCACCTGCAGAATGAGAAGACAAGAGGAAGTGACAGCAAGTCACTTCCCACGATCATTCTACATAATCGCTTCCCACGATCTCTGACAGCCGCATCACCTACCATGGTCTCTGACAGCCATTCGTAGGATGATAGTGCTCCTACTAACACCTATTGTCATCATCACAACAGAAAATATCTCCTCACCATTAATGAGAGGAACAGTACCCCTGAAGCTGTATATATATGCCTTCGCATGAAGAAGAAAGGGCTGATCCCCTGGTAACCTCTTGATACCTAGTAAAGGGCCAACTGATTTATATATCTCTCTTTCACCATGGCTAACAAAACCATCGGAGGGTGCGTCCGGACACCCTGTCCGGATGCCTTTTTGCAGGTACAACCGCTGAGTCAAGAACCCTTTGTGTGTTGAGAATCGCGTGTCCATCCATCCAGCAACCACGTGGACCACCGGATGCGCGAGGCGACAACACCAAGCATAAGTAGTTTGGTGCTAAGAGTAAAGAGGCCATCATCCGTTGCTCAAGGTCTCTGGTTCCAAGCCCCTTCC
This sequence comes from Vitis vinifera, assembly GCF_030704535.1. Lineage (NCBI taxonomy): Eukaryota > Viridiplantae > Streptophyta > Magnoliopsida > Vitales > Vitaceae > Vitis > Vitis vinifera. The sequence goes on along the minus strand of NC_081809.1, from coordinate 17,990,880 downwards.
CTTGCAAGTTATGTTATTTTTCTATTTAGCTTTAAAAATGCAATCCCAATCTTACATCGGACATGGAAGAGGAAACTTGTGCCCAGAATTAGGGAGTCACTATCGTGTTCTTGTATTGTAAACCTTGGCACCAAACATTCTTATTTCGTAAATTTAAGGAAGTGGCCTTGAACCATTTGAGAAATCCCATACCATCCCCAAGAGTCTTATGTTTGAACACTTCATTCAAGTGTGAGTGAGAGAAAAGGCATGGGAGTGGAGAATTAAATAAACAAAGGTTATAGCAAAGAATTAAACATGACAAGACTTTAGAGTGATTGCAGTAGACACCGAATTTGGTTCCTTTATTCATGATCCCTACGAGTCTCACTCCATAATAATTCATTCTCCAACTACCACCCTTCCCTAGCAAGTTATGTATAGTGCGATTGTACCGTCCAGCTGGAACTGACATCACCCAAAGTGAGATGATCCATCAGCGCGTGCTCTTGCTCTCTCCAATCACTCTTTCATATGTTGGAATTCTTGATCACTTAATTTTAGTAATTATGGAGAAAGTAAAAAATAATTAAATATTTGTCCTCATGTCATGCAATTATTTTAATAAACTTGCTAATTTTTAAAAACAAATAATAAAAAAAGAGTCTCATTATACATCTATGTTAATTTGGGATCTTCTTATCATGTCTAAAATATTTTTAATTCAAAAAAATATTAATTTCATTCACTTCCTCAAAGATTTTAATTAAATATATCTATTTTTTTAAATTTTAAATTTTATTCAATATCTCTTTTATAATTTTTTATTTTTATTTTTACTCATCTTTAAAAACATACATGATGAAATTTTGAAGTTAAAAAAGATAAATGTATTTAGTCAGCGAGATAAATGAAATTAACCCTTTAAAAAATTAAGATTACGCTTGATTCCATAAAATTTAAAAGAAAAATATGAGGGAAGCAAAATAAAAAATAAAAAAGAGTGAAAGAAAATATAAAATACATATAAAATCAATAAATTATTTTTATATTTTTTTTAAATTTATTTTATTTAATTTTCTTCATTAAATAATTTTAAAATATATAATTTTTTTATAAATTTTAAATATATTTTATACTTTTATTTTTAGTTTTCCTTTTTAATACTTTACGAGAATCAACATAACTAAATAGAGATGAGAAAAATTTAGAAAGGTGGTAGAAGATGAGAGCGAGTAGAGGAGATTTAAGGAGACTCGCAATGGTTGGAGGAGATTTTTTTGGGGCGCTGCTTTTTAACACCCAGTGTCGGTGATGTTGAGAAAAAATTTGGATACAATGGAGAAAGGAAACACTCTCACACACTCACTTTGATACAATAAAACTCTCTTAGATACAAAATAAGAACAAGAAGAAGAAGAACACAAGAAAGGCTCAAACAAGTTCTTGGAACTTTGTCCAAAGACTCTATTTCCTCCCACCTCTGGAAATCTTTTTGGGAACTAAATGGAAATAGTCTTGGGATTGATCAAGCCTTTTCACTTTTCTGCATAAGATTTCAAAAAGAAAAAAAGTCATATATATAGCACTTTTAGGGTTGAAAAAAGGTTACAATGATGAGAAAAAACTCATTGTCTTCCTCAATCTCTTCATCTTTGTAACATTCAAAATTAAATCATATGTTTAATTCACACATTAAACATGATTTAATCTCAAATGTGTAACTCTCTTACACTTAACCTCTTAAGTTTATAAAGTTACAAAGATGAGAAGACTCATTGTCTTCCTCAACCTTTCAAGTTTTGTAACATTTCAAAACTTAATCATGTGTTTAATTCACACATTAAAAGTGTAACCCTTCTTACACTTTATTTTCCAAAAGTTATTTTCAAAAGTGTAACTCTTCTTACACTTTATTTTTTAACCAACAATATATATATATTTATATAAATATAACAATCCCCCACTTGGTTAAAAATAAACATAAACCCTTATAACCTTAATAGTGAAAATGCATAAAATAAAATATCTTTCAATTTGAATTTTATCTTAGTGTAATTGTCACAAAGCTCCGTTGAAATCCCAGGTTGCTTGTAGCATTGAACCAGTTATTCCTTGTAACGAAACCGGTAACAACACACACACTTACACTAACCACACGAGTGCCCATTATTTTCTTGCTTAGCACTTTTATGGCCATGTGCTCAATCCATTCATGAACTTTCTTGAAAGAAACTCCAACTCTCATGAGAGGCGGCACCACCCCTAAGTTCACATAGGTGAAATTCTTTCAGCATCCTTGTTACCTTTAAGATGCTTGTCACACATAGACTGAATTTCATTAAAAGCTTTAAGCTTAACCCTCCAACGGTAACAACCAGCATTAATCATCACATATGGAACTCACATGTTCTAATGCTGCCACAACCCACTTATCAATGACTTGTTTTTACCCATTGAACTTAAGACTAGTCATTTCGTAGTATTAAGTTGGGTTACCATCATTGGTGAGTTTTATTTAAGGAGTTTTAGTCCCATCCCTCTAGATGTTATCCTTACTAAATCTCTTGTAAGAGGTTTAGTAAAAGGATCCGCCAAGTTTCCACTTTACCTCACAAATGAGATTGAGATGATTCCATTTTGAATCAATTGTCTTACATACTCATGTCTAATGCTTATATGTCTAAACTTCCCATTGTACACTCCACTGTACGCACGAGCTAGAGTGGCTTAACTGTCACAATGTATCGACACTGTTGACACATTATTTGCAGTAAAAGGGATGTCCATCATGAGATCCCTAAGCCACTCAGCTTCTTTTCCAGTTGCAGCTAAAGCTATAAACTCTGCCTCCATGGTTGAATGTGATATACAAGTCTGTTTCTTGGATCCCCAAGAGACAGCCCCACCACCAAGTGTAAACACCCAACCTGTGGTAGATAAATTATCTCCCACACTCGATATCCAGCTTGCATCTGAATACCCTTCAAGTATAGCAGGAAACTTTGAATATTGGAGGCTTAGTTCTTTGGTATTCTTTAGGTAACCAAGAACTCTACCAATAGCTTTCCAATGTTCCACGCTTGGATTGCTAGTAAACCTACTTAGTTTACTAACTGCAAATGAAATGTCAGCCCTAGTACACTGAGCAGCATACATAAGACTTCCAATTGCACTTGCATACTCAAGTTGAGCCACCGATCTACCATCATTCTTTTCAAGTTTTATACTTGAATCAAATGGAGTATTAGCATCTTTAATCTTGAGATGACTAAATTTGCTAACTACTTTCTCAATATAGTGGGTTTGGTTCAAAGCATAACCCCCACTATTTCTTTTCACTTTGATACCCAATATAGTATCAACTTCTCCAAGATCTTTCATCTTGAAGGTTGAGGATAGAAACCTTTTCATTTATATTATTCCTTTCATGTCATCACTCAAGATTAACATGTCATCCACATATAGACACACTATGACCATATAGTCATCACAAGTCTTAGAATATAAGCACTTGTCCACATTGTTGTGTCTAAATCCATCTGAAAGAATAGCATGATCAAATTTTCCGTGCCATTGTTTGGGAGCTTGTTTTAAACCATATAATGATTTGACAAGCTTACACACTTTGTTTTCATTCCCCAGTAGAACAAAACCTTCCGGTTGTTCCATGTAGACCTCCTCATTGAGATCCCCATTCAAGAATGCCGTTTTGACATCCATTTGATGAACAAATAGATTATGAATTGATGCCAAAGCAAACAATATCCTAATCGATGTTGTTCTAGCCACCGGCGCATAGGTATCAAAATAATCAATACCTTCTCTTTGTTTAAACCCCTTAGCTACTAATCTAGCCTTAAAGGTTTGAATCATGCCATCGGTGTGATATTTCCTTCGAAATACCCACTTGCACCCTATTGGTTTAGATCCTGGTGGAAGGTCTACCAATTCCCATGTTTGGTTGGACATAATTGAATCCATTTCATCATTGATAGCCTCTTTCCAAAAAGCAACATCTCTAGAAGCCATAGCTTCTTTGTATGTTTTGGGATCCTCCTCTATTTGAAGTACTATAGGAATTTTTCTTATAATATCTTCTCTATTTCCTTCTACTAAGTAAAAGGAAATTCTTTGAGAGTCAATCTCATCCGATCCCAACACTTTCTCTTTTCTAGCTCTTTGGCTTTTCCGAGGCACAATGGGTTGCTCAACAACCTTTGAAGGTGTTTCCTCTAGAGACTCTCCAACACTAGTAGGTACTTGAGAATTGCTATCACTCAACAGATTCTCAAAGAACTCTACCTCTCTTAATTCAATTATCACATTAGACTCCAAGTTTAATAGCCTATAAGCTTTGCTATTTGAGGCATAGCCTACAAATGCACACTTAATGGATCTTGGACCCAATTTTGTTTTATTTGGATCTTTTTTCTTGCAATAAGCAAGACACCCCCACACTTTGAAGTAACCTATATTAGGCTTCCTTCCTTTCCATAACTCATATGGAGATATCTCATTTTTCTTCATAGGAATTCTATTCAAAATATGGCAAGCAGTCAACAAAGCTTCACCCCACAAATTGAAATTCAATTTAGCATGCAATAACATAACATTCACCATTTCCAAGAATGTTCTATTCTTTCTCTCCGCTATGCCATTGTGTTGAGGTGTATAGGGTGCGGTGCACTCATGTATTATGCCATATTCTTCACAAAAAGAATTGAATTCACTAGAGAAATATTCACCACCTCTATCACTTCTAAGCACCTTAATATTTTTTCCTAGTTGATTCTCAACTTCGGCTTTGTAAACTTTAAAGGCATTGAAAGTTTCACTTTTGTTTTTCAACAAAAACACATAGGTAAATCTAGAACAATCATCTATGAATGTAAGAAAATACTTATTTCCACCTCTTGTTAACATGCCATTAAGTTCACAAAGATCACTATGTATTAAATCAAGCAAATTAAATGATCTCTCAACACTATGAAAAGACTTTTTAATCATCTTTGATTTAACACATATTTCACACTTTTCAAATTTCTTGGTATCACAAGCAATCAAACCACATTTCACAATCCTTTTAATAGTGCTTAAACCAACATGTGCAAGCCTATTATGCCACAAAAATAAAGAATTTGAATCACACATATAAGCGGAAGTAGAATCCATTTTAATGATATTGTCATTGGTACAAAGTTTGATCATCCCATCACAAGAATACCCCTTTCCCACAAAGTTCCCCGATTTGGATAAAATTAGCTTACCGGATTCAAACACCGCTTTGATACCCGGTTTGCCAAGCAAATCCCCACTAACCAAATTTTTATTCATATCGGGGACATACAATACATTTATAAGGGTAACCTTTTTGCCGGAGGTAAAAACAACTTCAATAGTGCCCTTGCCAAGCACCTTGGATCTTCCTTCATTGCCCATTTGAACCTCTTGATCTCCCTTTGCATCTTCAAGGGTCTTGAAAAGAGATTTGTCATAGGTAACATGAATTGTGGCACAAGTATCATACCACCATCCTTGCACCTTTCCTTGGACAACGCACACATCGCTTAGTGTTGCAATGATCTCCTCATCAATTGCATTCACCACATCCCCTTTTTGGTCCTTTCGGAACCTACACTCCCTAGCATAATGCCCGGGTTTTCCACACACAAAACAAGGACCTTTCTTGCCATTAAATTGCTCTTGATTTTTCTTGGGGCTCATGTAATTTCCGGAATTCTTTTTGTTGTTGTTATTTTTACCTCTAGGATGATTGGCCTTTGAAATCGCATTGGCTTTGTTAGTCCCACCATTGGACTCTTCTACCATTTTGTCTCTTGATCTCGATTCTTCCTCAATGCGAAGATGTTTTTGAATCTCTTCCAAGGAGTAATCTTCACTCTTGTGGAGAATCCTCTTCCGGTAACCTTTCCAACTTGATGGTAATTTAGCCACAATAGCACCAACTTGGAAGGCCTCCGGAAGTTCAATTTTGAGAACTTTCAACTTATTTACAATTACTTGCAACTCATGAATTTGTGGTAAGAGAGGCTTTTCATCAAAAAATTTGAAATCTATGTATTGAGAAATAAGAAACTTTTTTGTACCTTCTTCCTCGGCTTTGTACTTGTTTTCAAGAGCCTCCCAAATCTCCCTCGCGGAATTGGTGTTGGTGTAGAGATCATATAGCCTATCGGATAAGGCGTTCAAAATATGACCCCTACATATGAGTTCATCCTCCTCCCTCTTCTTCCTTGCCGCCACCACTTGAGGTGTGTCATTTTCCTTTGGTTCCGGTAATGGTGCCAAGGTAGGATCAAGGATGTAGAAAATCTTGAGTGCTGTGAGAAGGAATCTCACCTTGTCTTGCCACCTAGTGAAGTTGGAACCATCAAAACAATCCAACCTCACAAGGTCTTGGTTCATAATCTTGATAGTCTCTCCCTCCATTGAGAATAGAGTCTTTGATTGTTGAGAAAAAATTTGGATACAATGGAGAAAGGAAACACTCTCACACACTCACTTTGATACAATAAAACTCTCTTAGATACAAAATAAGAACAAAAAGAAGAAGAACACAAGAAAGGTTCAAACAAGTTCTTAGAACTTTGTCCAAAGACTCTATTTCCTCCCACCTCTAGAAATCTTTTTGAGAACTAAATGGAAATAGTCTTGGGATTGATCAAGCCTTTTCACTTTTCTGCATAAGATTTCAAAAAGAAGAAAAGTCATATATATAACACTCTTAGGGTTGAAAAAAGGTTACAAGGATGAGAAAAAACTCATTGTCTTCCTCAATCTCTTCATCTTTGTAACATTCAAAATTAAATCATATGTTTAATTCACACATTAAACATGATTTAATCTCAAATGTGTAACTCTCTTACACTTAACCTCTTAAGTTTATAAAGTTACAAAGATGAGAAGACTCATTGTCTTCTTCAACCTCTTCATCTTTGTAATATTCAAAATTAAATCATATGTTTAATTCACACATTAAACATGATTTAATCTCAAATGTGTAACTCTCTTACACTTAACCTCTTAAGTTTATAAAGTTACAAAGATGAGAAGACTTATTGTCTTCCTCAACCTTTCAAGTTTTGTAACATTTCAAAACTTAATCATGTGTTTAATTCACACATTAAAAGTGTAACTCTTCTTACACTTTATTTTCCAAAAATTATTTTCAAAAGTGTAACTCTTCTTACACTTTATTTTTTAACCAACAATATATATATATATATATATATATATATATATATATATATATATATAAATATAACAGGTGACAACCGGAGTTATCGATGACCAGCTGTAGTGCTCCACGCGGTGGACTGGATCACACTCAAATGGTTAGAGGCTGTACACTCCATTGGCCCAAAGTCTTTCACGACCAAATTTTCAAGTGTTCCCTGGAGGGAAAAAGAGAGGAAGGAGCTAAAAGGTATAACACCCATAGAAAATAACAAGTACATAACGTTTTGGACACGTCAAGAACGAAATGGTCTTAATGGCGGGCCATCTTTACGACCCACCTTGTTTTGAACGCTTCTACTATCTTTTTCAGACCCATTTTTCACGCTTCTCGGCGACCGGACTCTCTTCCCTTTCCCAGTTTCACACCTGCAATTATATTCTTTCATTGCTAGTCTGGTGCAATTTTATAATCAATTTAAAATTTTTTTTTTTAATTTTAATTTTTGTAATTCTAATTTTTTGTAATCCTTTTCTTATCCTGTCTTGATAATATCTTATTCCTTTATTTGGCAGAAGGTTTCTTATAGACAATAATCACACTATATTTGATAAAGTTTAGTGGTAAAAGCGTGATTTTTCTATTAACCTCCTTAAGAGTTCAGGGTTCCTTTGGTTTGATTCATATTCCAACCAAAAGCTTTATTTGTTAACATGATTTAATCCTTTACCTGTCAATGATGGATTCAGGGAAGAATACACATTCTCTTGCTTTGCCTGAAAATTTTGAATTGTATTATGGAATTATGAAACATTATTTTTTTGAATTGGATCAATGCTTCCAATTCAATGATTGTGAGTAAAGGATTCATGGCTGAAGATAGAAGTTTAAGATCAATTTCTTAGTTCGATTTCCCTCTTACTAACTGGAATCAAAGAACTGGATCTGTTCTGCTCAAAATTGGAAAGAACTAAGGTCATGTCTAAAATTTGTTGATCCAGTTGATTCTGTGATCGTAAGTTTATTCCTTACTTGTTGCTAGCATTTCCGTCATGGAGGGGTCACTTGAGTGGTTGGAATCTTTGGCTCTTAGGCATTGATATGACTTTTAAGAGCTGATAAAATTGATATGACTTTTTTAATAATTTGTTTTGAAAAACACATTTGAAGTGTTTTTATTTATTTTTTATATAATGATTTTAGTAATACTTTAACAACTTTTGTACTACAATATTTTTATGAAAAATAAATTAAAAAAATCATTTTTCACAGTTAAAAATATCTTCTTCTTCTTTTTTTTTTCTTATCACTTTTGGACGGCTCATTTTTCAGTAGAAAATTTTGATAAAGCATGATCAAAACGTCTCAAAGCGGGTCGAATCATTCTAAATTTTTTTTTGCTACAGTAAAAGGATCAACTAAGTCAAAAAGAGAAAAAAAAAAAGTCTTCACCCAACGCCTTTAGAGAGTTAATGCTTGTCCTACAATCCAGTTCAGTATAAGTGATATGCGTCCATACATTATGGGTGCGTTTGTCTCTCGGAAAGGACTAAAAATAAATAAAAATAAATTATTAAAAAAATAATTTTCTTATACCTGATTTGACGGTAAAAAATTATAAAAAAATTAAATATAATTAAAATTAATTAAAATTTTATATAATTTAAAATTATTTAATTTTAATATAATAAAAAAAATAAGTTAAATAAATTTAAAGAAACATATAAAAATAATTTATTATTTTTTAATCTATTTTTTATTTTTTTTCTATTTTTTTTTTTATAAATTTTATGAGAATCAAATATAGCCTATATGTATTTGGATTATGCCCATATAATTTTTTTTTTTTTACAAACTAAATAGAACTATAACGTAATATATCTGATCAAATATACTATCTTAAAATATCATGTCTATTAAATTTAATATTTAAAAATATCATATCTCATAAAAATCATATTCTTATACGTCACGAATTTGACCATTTTGCCCGCATGTTGCGCTTTCGTTAAGCTTCTTATTTTTTATGTTTTTAATTTTGAATATGTGATTTAAATTAATTTGAAAATGAAGTGTAAAATTAAAGTTGAACATCTTCAAGTGTTCCCTGGAGGGAAAAAGAGAGGAAGGAGCTAAAAGGTGTATGAACACCCATAGAAAATACGAGGGAAACAAATAAAAAAATAAAAAAATAAAAAAAATGAAAGAAAATATAAAATACATATAAAATTAATAAATTATTTTTATATATTTTTAAAAATTTATTTTATTTAATTTTCTTCATTATATAAAAATTAAATAATTTTAAAATATATAAATTTTAAATATATTTTATACTTTTATTTTTATAGAGATGAGAAAAATTTAGAACGGTGGCAGAAGATGAGAGCGAGTAGAGGAGATTTAAGGAGACTCGCAATGGTTGGAGGAGATTTTTATAGGGCGCTGCTTTTTAACACCCACTGTCAGTGACAACCGGAGTCATCGATGACCAGCTGTAGTGCTCCACGCGGTGGACTGGATCATACTCAAATGGTTGGAGGAGATTATTATTTTCTGTACACTCCATTGACCCAAAGTCTTTCATCCCCAAATTTTGGCTAAAAAACAGCACAATCTACACTCACAATTCTGCAAAATCTCTTCTGAGTTCTAATTTTGGCAAAAGTTTCCTATGGCTTCCACAAGTTCTACTTCTACTTCTATTTCTACTTTCATCCCACAATGGAAGTATGATGTTTTCTTGAGTTTTCGAGGTGAAGACACCCGATTCAATTTCACTGATCACTTGCATGCAAATTTGATTCGAAGAGGTATTACTACCTTTAGAGATGATGATTCACTTAAGAGAGGGGAAGAGATTGCGCCTGAACTCCTAAAAGCTATTGAAGAATCAAGGTTTTCCCTAATAGTTTTCTCGGAAAACTATGCTGGTTCCAGATGGTGTTTAGATGAGCTGGTGAAGATCATGAAGTGCAGGAAAGAAATGAAACAAACTGTGGTACCGATTTTCTACCATGTGGATCCATCCCATGTACGGCACCAGACAGGAAGGTTTGGAGAGGCATTTTCCAATTACAAAGAAGATACAGAGGAGATGAAAGGGAAGGTGCGAAGTTGGAGGAGTGCATTGACAGAAGCAGCCAATATAGGTGGAGAGCATGTGGAGAAGAATGGGTAAAGCTTTATTAATTTCCCTTCAACTTTCATTTATAAGTAGGCTTTATTTACTGGCACAGGAATCAGACATTTTTATGATTATAGAGTAATAGTTGAAGAGATTTGGAGGTCATTTATGATTATTGTAAGTCATGAAATATTAAAAGTATATCAAGAAAGTCACTGAAGACCTGCAAACCCATGATATTATGAGACATGATGAGTACCTTGTGTCTACATTGTGGATAAGGGATTGGGTAATTATAATGTTACATATAACATAGAGAGAGAGAGCTGCAAATGATTTCTATATATGCACAAGAGAGTGGGTCATTACAATATGATTTTGTTTGGTATAAATTTGCTCCAGCCTATAAATGTTCCGGAAAAAAAAAAAAAATCAATTTGACAATGTCGCACAAGTGCATATTTTGTTTTCATTGTCTTGTATACTTGATACAATGAAAATGTCCTAAAAACGTAATTTGAGTTTTAAAACTTAATACTTTTGATATATTTTTTTTCATTATGATTCATTTCTCATGAAGAAGCTTCACGTGTAATCTTTTTTATATTTTTTTATTAGCTATAGCTTAATTAATCATCACATATACTTTACAATTGACAGGTATGAGTCCGGGCATGTTAATGAAATCGTCAAGGATATATTCAGGAGATTGAATTGTAGAATGTTGGATGTTGATGACAACTTGGTTGGTATGGATTCTCATGTAAATGAGATAATTCGGCGCCTATGTGTTGATCAATTGAATGATGTTCGTATCATTGGTATATGTGGAATAGGTGGAATGGGTAAAACGACTATCGCCAAAGTTGTATATAATAGATTTTCTCATGAATTTGAGTATATGAGCTTTCTCGAAAATGTTAGAGAAGTTGGCAATACTATGGGTTCGCATCATTTACAAAATCAATTTCTTTGTGATCTACTACAAGTGGAGAGAAATCAAAATGTAAGCAATGTTGGCCAAGGAGCCAATACGATAAAAAATGTTCTCCGATGTAAAAGAGTTTTTATTGTTCTTGATGACATTGATCATTCAAATCAATTAGAATATTTACTCAGAAATCGTGATTGGCTTGGAAGAGGAAGCAGAGTCATCATAACAACAAGAAATAAACATTTGTTACAAGAAACGGATGACGTATATGAGGTTGAGGAATTAAATTCTAAACAAGCTCGTGAGCTTTTTAGTCTCTTTGCTTTTAGACAAAATCTTCCTAAACAAGACTTCATCGACCTCTCGGATCGTGTAGTCAATTATTGTCATGGCCTTCCTTTAGCTCTAAAAGTCTTGGGTTCTTTTTTGTTTAACAAGGCAATACCCCAATGGGAAAGTGAATTGTCTAAATTGGAAAGAGAACTTGAAGTGGGAATTTCTGATGTGCTTAAAGTAAGCTATGACGGATTAGATTATACACAGCAGGAAATATTTCTTGATATTGCATGTTGTTTTAAAGGGAAAGACAAAGACTTTGTTTCAAGAATATTGGACGGTTGTAATTTTTATGCAGAGAGAGGAATAAGAGCCCTCTGTGATAAGTGTCTTATATCTCTTTCTGAAAATAAGATACTTATGCATGATTTGATACAACAAATGGGATGGAACATTATTCGTAGTGAATATCTTGGTGATCCTACAAAATGGAGGAGATTGTGGGATCCGAGTGATATCTGTCGTGCATTTAGAATGGGGGTAACCATCAAACTCATGAACTTTCTTAAACTTCATAAAAATATTTAAATTTGAGCGATATCATTTTTGTCTAAGTTACACATCCATTCAATTTTAGCTAGCTTTATCTCTTTTATGCTTGCCTAATTCTTTGTTATTGTCTGTAGGGGATGAAAAATGTTGAGGCAATATTCTTGGACTTGTCTAGATCGACACCACTAGAAGTTAGTACAAAGATTTTTGCAAAGATGAAAAAACTTAGATTGCTCAAGATTTATTCGAGCGGTTATTATGGTACCATGGAAAAGCAGTTGAAAGTTATTCTTCCTGAAGATTTTCAATTCCCTGCACATGAGTTGAGATATCTTCATTGGGAAGGATACCCTTTCAAATCATTGCCGTCAAATTTTCTTGGAGTGAACCTTATTGAACTCAACATGAAGGATAGCAACATAAAACAACTTATGCAAAGAAATGAGGTATAACTAGTATTTCATGATCATATTATTTTGTTTGAGATTAATTTTTTTTTTTGCGAAAATTCATTTACTAAACCAAAATTCCTTTTGTCACAGCGTTTGGAGCAGTTGAAGTTCTTAAATTTATCTGGATCAAGGCAACTCACTGAAACATCGTTCTCAAATATGCCAAATCTAGAGACGTTAATACTTGCAGATTGTACGAGTTTGAATGTTGTTGATCCATCTATTGGAGATCTCAAGAAGCTTACCGTGTTGAATTTGCTGGGGTGCGAAAACCTTACGAGTTTACCAAGTAGCATTCAATACTTGGACTCTCTTGAAGCTATGAACTTGATGACTTGCTCAAACTTGGAGGAATTTCCAGAGATGAAGGGAAGTCCTATGAAAGCTTTATCTGATCTTCTCCTTGATGGATGTGGTATTAAGGAATTACCCTCCTCAATAGAACTTCTCACTAGACTTAAGAGGTTATATTTGTCAAAGTGCAAAAACTTGAGGAGCCTTCCAAGTAGCATTTGCAGGTTAAAGTCCCTTGTTCAGCTCGATCTCCATGGTTGTTCAAATCTAGATACTTTTCCAGAAATCATGGAGGATATGAAATGCTTAGAATCTCTTGATATAAGAAGTTCAGGTATAAAAGAATTACCATCATCAATTCAAAATCTGAAAAGCCTCTTGCGTTTGGATATGAGCAATTGCCTTGTGACTCTTCCAGACAGCATTTATAATTTGAGATCTGTGACACTACGAGGTTGTTCAAACTTGGAGAAGTTTCCCAAGAATCCGGAAGGCTTCTACTCCATAGTACAACTAGATTTCAGTCACTGCAATCTAATGGAAGGGTCAATACCCACTGAAATCTGGGACCTAAATTCCTTGGAAATATTAAATCTAAGTTGGAACCATATGGTTAGCATACCTTCTGGCATCTCTCAACTTTGTAAGCTTGATTTCCTTGATATCAGTCACTGCGAGATGCTCCAAGACATTCCAGAGCTTCCATCGAGTCTGCGAAAAATAGATGCCCTCTATTGCACGAAGCTGGAAATGTTATCAAGTCCATCATCTCTACTCTGGTCTTCCCTCCTCAAATGGTTCAATCCAACAAGTAATGAGGTACGATTTTTATTTAATAACGACACTTAAAACTTTTCATCCACCCAGTAGTACTCCAATTACATATTAGCTTTGATTGTATATGCAGCACTTGAATTGCAAGGAAGGCAAGATGATTATTATCCTAGGAAATGGTGGAATTCCAGGGTGGGTATTGCATCAGGAGATTGGAAGCCAAGTAAGAATAGAACCTCCTCTGAATTGGTACGAGGATGACCACTTTCTGGGATTTGCTTTCTTCACTCTTTATCGTGACTACGCTCATTGTACGATTCCATCTCGATTTAGTCTGAGATTGCGCGGTGATCCGGATGAAGTTGTGGGTGACTGCAATGACCACAATGACAGCCGCATTTGGAATTGGTGTGAATGCAACCGCTGTTATGATGACGCATCAGATGGATTGTGGGTGACTCTCTATCCTAAGAATGCTATTCCAAATAAGTACCACCGCAAACAACCATGGCACTTTCTGGCTGCGGTTGATGCGACCAATATCAAGAGGTGCGGGGTTCAGCTGATATACACCCATGATTATCTACACCACAATGTGCCTATGTTGGCGGATCATCAAAAAGGCCATGATGATGCTGGGGAAAACCAAGCAGATGATCAGGAACCACACCCTAAAAGATTGAGAGCATCCAGCACTGATCTCAAGCTTTAAGCTCCATTGCCAGGTGCACTTGCTAGAAAAGTCCTCTTTATATTCCACCATCTCTCTATTTTAGTTGTTCATTCAAGCCCTCATGGAAACTTATTGGTAAGCCATCTTCCTCCCCCTTCCTAATTACTTTAAGATATGTGCGGACTATATAACACCATACAATTTTGACTAAGTATTTATCATCAATATAAGAATATATTGCTTTCTTTTCTATTTTATAATAAAATACAAATCTTTTAAAAGGCCTTTTGACTACATCTTGAAAAGACAATGTTAAGTTTGTTAAGCCAACAAAAACTCTTATATCATTTATTGGGTTGGTGGAAGTCTTAATGACAGGTACACAAAGTTTTAGTATGATTCGATCAACTATGTCTACACTTATAAATGAGAAATAACATTCCACTATACAATAAAAAAATATTATAGATAGCAAAAACAGATGCAACCACTAGGTTACTAAACATCCATTGTTTTCCGGACTTTGTATCTACAGCTTAAGCCGTGAGCACTCTTATTTCATTAGTTGTCTCTCACTCTTCCTCTCATCTCTATCTCCACCTCATATCATAACTTTTTTCCTCTCATGACATTAAATATTTAGAGAGGTATTTCTACTAGGTTTCTTTATCCTATAAAGAATTTTTTTTTTGGATAGGTTTTATTCTATAAAGAATTTTATTACAACCGCATGTAATTTAAAAAATATTCTACATAATATTCTTTTCACAACAAGAAATATATAACAATTAGGAATTTGAAACACTTCTCAATATAATTCATTTTAAATATTAGCCATTTTACGACATTGAGTTTGGAAATCCGAAACCTAATGCCTAAAACTTGACTTCATTTTTTTTTTTTAAGATTAGCTAAACACTTAGTTGTAGAAACTCATATTTGGAATAGATTATAATTAAACTTAAGTAGTGAAGAACGTATACATCCTATTAACTCAAATTTGGAATGCATTCAAAGTGAAGGATATATCTTGAGCTACTACATATAAGACAACAAAAAATAAAAACTATTAATTTTTCTATATCAAAACTTTTTTGTTTAAAATCATTTTCATATTTTTATCATCAATTATGGCATGTATTTTTCAAATGTATTGAATTACTCCCAATAACTATTTTGAAATATATTATCATTTTAGTTCTATTGTATGGAAATATGGCTGATCATTGGTTGATGGTAGTAGAATATTCTAAAAGTAAAAGAGTCCATGGTGATGCTGGACACAATCGAATTGGATGTGGCAGCTAATGAAGAAGAATAAAACTTATCATTGAACCATTAATTCTTAAAGTGAAGGACTTGTTCCTGGATTGACAATAGCATCACGTGACATTTGTTTCAGCTTCTTATTTCAATTTATTGTTGATTTTGATTTGCATATTTCAAGCATAGAGATTTTTTTTGTTTTTAATGTTTTAAAAGCTCTACCTAGAATGTCTCCAAATGCATGGTGTCCTTACCGTTGTAACTCATCTTCATTTCTCCTTCAAGTCTATAAAACAAAGGGATTGGGGTTGCTTAAATTGTTAGCTGTAGCTTCAATGTCTTATTCTTATTATTATTATTTTGTGGTTAAACAAATCTTGAGACAATCCAAAACCATTATTCTACGTACAGGTGCTTGGTACAACAACTAAAGAATCAATGTTGACTTAGCAGCACCATGGCTGGAGCACCTTGCTGCCCTTCTACGACCGTGAGAACCACTGCACTGGCATTCTTGAAGCCAAATTTGTAGAGCAATCCCCACTGTGATGTTGAACCACTGCACTTATTTTTTAACATGATGTATTCGTAACTAGCATCCTTTGATGTAGAATGAGACATGACAACTCCATACATGCCTAAGCAACGAAAACTGAAAGGTCATGTAATATCCAATATGGAAACCATGAATGTGAAAACTTTTTATGGTCAAATAAATGAATTGAATTTGTGTCATTAGTTTTATTATATAGAATTTTTTAAGGAAGCTAAGTTAGTCTTACCTACCATTGGAATTAATAATTTTGATTTTTGAAAATTAATTATATTTGTAAAAATGTAGATGTATTTATTTTATTGAGAAATAAGAAATTTAATTTAGAAAAGGAGCTACTCAACTACAAGTATCTGTCTATTTTAACTAGACTAACACCACCAAATTTGTTCCAACAATTGTAAAAAAATTGTCGGTGAAGTAATGTTAATCAGATAAGATAACACAACCCAGAAGCACAGAGAAAATAATTATGGAGGGTGAACAGTCAATTGATCAGCAACATATGGTTGGAACACTTGATCAATGAAAACAGACTTGTTATACAGGCCAAAGACAAGCTGAATAAGAACCATTGGCATATTTCAATCCTTTTAAGAAGGCCGAATGCATGTAACAAGTTACAACAGCCTCCGGAATTCCAAATGCATATGTGCTTTCTTGTATGGCTTCACCTGTTGCTGCTTGGGCGTCGGCTCTGTTGTAAACCTGTGCGCACACACACAAAGTTAGCTTATTCTTGTTAGCCAGCTGGTAATGCTATCTATATATGGCCTTACAATATGCCAACAAACATGAACAAGTGCGTAAAATAATATCTAATGACATGATTTTCAGTAAGATGAATAACTGAAAGCCAAAGCTCCCAGTTACATATATTTATTCTTCTACCATTACTGCAGCTTTTTGTGGTGAGATCAGGGCTAATCAGGCACAGTGACAAAATTTGTCATACCTTGCCTCAAAGCTCCTCCCTTTAGAACCCATGGTTGCACATGGTGGAATGTAAGCATCCTTGATTTCATTTGCTTCATCTTTCATTTTGGATCCTTTAAGAGGAAAAGCAACATGATCAGCTCTCTTCAACTCCCCGCAACTGACCTGCAAAAGAAGGCCACTACTGAAAAATTCCAAGCACCTACCCCACAGGAATTAGCAAGCAAAACCAAGCAACTAAAATTAATCATAATAAATATTTATCCTTGTACAAGTATTAAAATTTATAAAGAACCATTTTGTAAATTCTACGTTAAAGGATAATAAGTAAACCCTATTAAAAAATAAATGCATCATATCAATATCGTGACTCATTTGTCCTAATTTGGAAAATAAGTAAATGCTTAGAAATTAAGTATATTCTTTAAAAAAATAAGTACATTCTTTAAAAAAATGGATAAATTATATATATATTAATGGTTTATCATAAAAAGTACTAATGAACTTTCAATTATTTGTATCAATATAAACAAATACATCCTTCTTAAAATAAGTATATTACAAAAAAATAAAAATAAAAACATCTATTATAAAAATAAGTAAATCCTTTATAAAATTAATTATTTTTCTTTAAAAAAGTATATTATATATACATTAATTTTTTACGGTAAACTATATATAAATTTTCACTTATTTGTAATAATATAAATAAGTACATCCTTCCAAAAAACAATCACATTTTGAAAAAAAAAGTACATTTCTTAGAAAAATAAGTGTATCTTGAAAGAAAATAAATTTATTGTTAAGAAGAATAATTTCATTATACATTATTTAGAAAATATGTATATTCTCGTGAAAAATGAATAAATTTTATATATATATATATATATATATATATATATATATATATATATATATATATATATATATATATATTAACGGTTTATCGTAAAAGTACTAATGAACTTTCAATTATTTGTATCAATATAAATAAATACATCCTTCACAAAATAAGTATATTATAAAAAATAAAAATAAAAACATCTCTTATAAAAATAATTAGATCCTTTATAAAATTAATTATTTTTCTTTAAAAAGTACATTATATATACATTAATTTTTTTTTACCATAAATTGTTTATAAACTTTTACTTATTTGTAATAATATAAATAAGTACATCCTTCCAAAAAAACAATTACATTTCCTAGAAAAATAAGTGTATCTTGAACTTATTGTTAAGAAGAACAATTTCATTATATATTATTTAGAAAATATGTACATTAATGTTTTAAATTAAGATTATATTTCCTATGTTTTGACTATTAAAATAACATCATTGAATTAATATGGTCTATCCATTTATTACAATAACAAAATCAAAGCAAACTAAGATTATATTTTAATAATTAATATATTGGGATATTACGACAATATATTATACAATATTAATCCAACAATTTTAAATAAAATTTTTTAAAATAATTAATTAGTTGTAACCTATAAAGAGTCGAACAATTAGGGCCTACAACTTTCCTAAATTGCATCCACAATAATTTAACACTAATCACATTAATTAATTATATACAAAAATTCTAAAAATAAATAGGCTCCTTAACATAATACTTACATAAAAAAAAAAAAAATTAAACATTGATTTACCATGAATTTTTGAAAAAATAATTAATTTTGTATGGAATAATATATGATTTACTATGGAGTTTTCCGAATATATTAATTGTTTCATTCTTTCAAGAAAATTTTATATTTCCTTAAACCATTGTATAAAATAATATATGTTTTAGTCCTTTTACTGTATCCATCTTTTACTAAATGGGTTTTTACTCATCTACCGGCCCAGATTCATTACTCCCAGCCCCGTTTGCTCATTCCCAAGGTTTGCAGATATAGATACCACATAAGTGGTTTATAGGTTTCCGATATGGGATCTTTGATAATAATAAAAAGAGCTTTGCATGGTGGGGAATTGAATGTGTGACTTATGGTTAAACAAAATAAATAACACACCACCATGCTACGCAGTTGTTTGATTAATAATTTGGTAAATATCTATTTATCTGTTTTTAAAATTTTTATCATATAAAACATTTAAACAAATATAAATATTTTTATCTACTATTATTTTTATAATAATTATTAATTATAAACATGAAAACAATATAAATTAATCAATATAATAATTTTAAAATTTTAAAATAACAAAATACATAGATATATAATTAAATTAAATATTATAATTTTCTTTTCATCTTATATATATTTTCATATTTAAATATTATACATATTCTATTTAATAAATTTTAATATATTGGTACATTTATATTTATATTTATCATTTAATTTCACATAAAAAATAAAATATTATTAAAATTTTTAATAATATATATATATAAATTTATTATATTTATTTTAAATTTTATTAAAATATAAATTATATATTTATGATGTCACTGGTTTGATCATAGTTCGACCATCGATTTGACCAATGAACTGTAAACCAATAATGTTTTCGGTTTAATGTCTGATTTAATTCTAAAAATATTGCTAACAACTAATCGAAGTTTTTTGTTGTTGAAATTCAACATTATGTTAAAAGAATAACCATAACCCAAAAGTCCAATTATTGGTGTTGAATATTAGGTTGGAAGCATAGTCACAAAACCACATTCAAATGCAATTTTTTTTATATTAGGTTTGCATGTTCCTAAGCTCATAAAAAACCAAGGATGAAAATATCGATTATAACAGATATATTGACAACCTGATTTGACGGATATATATATATACACATTGGGAAAGATCAATGAAACGAAAATTGATAAAAAAAAAATCATAGAAATATTGAAAAAAAAACTCCAAAAATGATAGAAAAAATAATAATACAAATTAATATATATTGAAGGATATAAAATAAATAATAATATATGTTAGCTTTTTTTATTTAAAAATATCTATAATTTTATTTAAAAATTTATATTTGCCTTGTATTTAATTATTTTATAACATAAATAATAAGATAATTAAAAATAATTAATTTAAAATAATTTTATTTTAATTCATTTATAATATATCAAATATAAAAGATATAATAGAATTTATGTGCTTTTATAATACCCAAGCATATGTAGTTTGGTGCCACTTGAATTAATAAGAAAATAAATTGTTTTGTGCTGCCTAGAAGAATCAAACAGATAAAAATAGGATTGATTATTGTAATTAACTCAAAACAAACCACATTGATAGATTCCCACTTTGAGTTCAATTAGTTCAAATCTTAATGTTAATATGTAAAAATTAATAAGGTGGATTGGATTTAATTTATCGATCTCGGAGAAACATAGGGCCACTGGGAGCACGCTTGGGACTATGAGAAAACTCAACAGAGAAAATAATTTCTCATTACCCAAAGATGAAGGATTACAGCAAGGTATATAAATACACTTCTTAGTTAGCTCCCAGCTAAGACATGATTTCCAGTAAGATGAATAACTGAAAGCCAAAGCTCCCAGTTACATATATTTATTCTTCTACCATTACTGCAGCTTTTTGTGGTGAGATCAGGGCTAATCAGGCACAGTGACAAAATTTGTCATACCTTGCCTCAAAGCTCCTCCCTTCAGAACCCATGGTTGCACATATACTTGATATTATCCACGGTGGAATGTAAGCATCCTTGATTTCAATGCTATAGGAGAGACCAGCCCAAACACTTTCATTTGCTTTGTCTTTCATTTTGGATCCTTTAAGAGGAAAAGCAACATGATCAGCTCTCTTCAACTCCCTGCAACTGACCTGCAAAAGAAGGCCACTACTGAAAAATTCCAAGCACCTGCCCCACAGGAATTAGCAAGCAAAACCAAGCAACTAAAATTAATCATAATAAATATTTATCGTTGTACAAGTATTAAAATTTATAAAGAACCATTTTGCTCTAATTTCAAAGGATGACTACTCTCCTTCCAAGGTAATCGGTAATCCTATAAAAGAAAAGCAATGTATTCTGAGTAGGTTATATTACATGAGAAGGGCAGTAATACATACATTGGACCTCTTCGTGTCAGATGCAGATACAAGGATTGGTCAAAGTTACTTCAATCATGTTACAACAAAGTTCAGTGATCCTATTTGATGAAACTTTGAGAACACAAAGCAGTACCAGGGAAGCACTTGCCGTTAGAAGGTTCAAAGTTTTGGTCTACCCTATCCATATGCACAGAAATAGTTTGGATGTATTTTCAATATGGTGGATCTAAACACCCAACTGTTGACCACTGTTTATGCGAGAATCTGGCTGAGACGTATATTTGCTCTTGGAACTGCATTCATGGCCAAGGGAAACAAAGGTCACTAACACTGGTCTATATGTTGGTTTTGAAACCAGATAAATAAAAGAAAAACGGAAGCTAGAAAAATTTTCTCAAAATTTTTTCTCAATGATCAATACTTGTATTAATTTAATGAAATAACAAATATAGGTAAATTAGAATTGTACCTTGCGATTAGGCAGATAAATTTGAACTCCACCAAAAAGATCTTAGAATTCCAAATCCTCTAAAGCACCATGGATCTTTCTCTAACGTTCTCCAAATTATGATGAACTCAAAACGAGTGGGCGTTCTTTTTTTATTATTATTATCTTTTATGGGTTTTTATATCACACAACTTAATTTATTGAAAAACTTGTATTCTCATCCCATCATCCGAAAAACATTGAGAAAAAAAACTTTTTAATATAATTGACATATTTTGAATTTTGAAAAACATGGGAGAGAATATCTCTCCCCATGATCCCCACTTAAAAAGTGTTTCTTAGGGAATACAAGTAAGTGTGGTCTTCACCACATTGTATTAAAAAATATTTTAAATAATCAAATTATAAAATAAATAAATCAAATCAAGATTGTGTGAAATTAATTTAGAATTCAAAATTCCAAACTAATAAAATCAACCCAACATAAAAAAAATGTTCATATAATTTTAATGGAGCCGTTGAGAGGAACTATGGACATTATAATTTTAAGCTCCAATAATTTTGACAATTAATTAACAACTTAATTAAAAAAATCAAAATTATTAATTCCAAAATTACTCCACTAAAAATTTGGAATTGCACTCTTAAAATTATAAAATTAAATATATTCAAAGGATTTGAATTGCCCATTGATATAGTCACTACATATGAGTCAATCCTCCATAAACGGTTCATAATTAAAGCTAGGTTTTTCCGTTAACCTCTTTAATTATATCTTTCTCCTTAAGTGCCATTGGTTCTCTAATGAATAATATATTTATGGTCTAATCATGAATTGAGCGTTCTTATCATTCAAGGCCCGAACCAATACTTATGGGAACCGTCCATCTGACTTCTTAACGAAGGAATGGATTTTATCTTGTATATTCACTACAAGAAAAAAAATATATGGTGACATTTATAGTGAGTCACTATAAACATAGGGTGTCGCTACAACATAGCGTCACCTTATCCACGACACCATAGAGGGTACCAATTGGTGACGTATTTGGAAGCGACACCAAAACAAATAAATGGTGACATATTCAAAAGCGACATCATATATTTTTAGTTATACTTAATTTGATATAGAGTTGCATGAGATATATAAGATGTCATATTAAATGCATCACCTTTTAGTTATGGTGTCACATCATTGTAAATGATTATGGAAGATATGGTTGTTTTTTATTAATTAGCTTGTTGATTTTTGTAATGTTTATTAACAAATAAGATCAACTTGTGTATATTTTGTCTATAAATATAATAATCATATCACATTTAACTTATATTTTCGTAATGCTTATGGATTAACCTATAATACATTACATCATCCAGTGATATTTGTATATCAAATGTTTACAAAATGATAGTACATCAAACCCACCGAAACTAAAAAAGAAAAGTGAATACATATTAAAATATGATTTAGAAATGTTAAGCATTCCAACATTCATGTATACCTGCATTTCATATGCATAAAACCGGCTAATCATAAAATGACACAAGAGTTACATCCAAAAACCCAAAATTCTCAATACCAAATAAAGTAACATTGATGTCCTATAATGTATGGCATAAGAGTCACATCTAAAAACCCAAAATGTTGTTGTTTCTTTCTCCTTTCTTTTTATTCTTCATAATGTCTTCCCAAGAGTGTATACCTGCATTTCATAGTTTAATGAGATTTAGAGTTTTATTGAAAATAAAAATTAATTGATGTTATAAAAAATAAACAAATCTAAGTACTAATGTTTTCTTTTTTCTTTTTCCCATTTTGATATAAAAATAGTATGTAAAGAATAAGTAATGTTATACAATACCAATGGAAAATTCATATAACAACTAAGGGACTCACCATGCATGATCATGATTTATCAATATGATAAGTTATAACACAAAAGAAGTTAATTCTCCTCTAATTTCATCAAATTCTACCTGAGAATATGTTTTTTTTTTTATATCATAAAACTGAAATCAAATGAGAATAACATTAATATCATAATAATTGGAAGTATGAAACTAAGTACAATTCATTAAATGAGTAAAACCTTTAATACAATAATTGTAGAATCAACAATTATCTCTTTAATGAATCTCATAACAAAGCAATCACATTTGAACTCAAATAAAAACAATTCAAGAAAATAAAAAATAAAGCAAAACTAGAAAATCAAAAAATAAATCTAAAATTTTAGAAAATAGTAATCTTCCACTTAAAAATATGCACTTTTTAAATTTTTTTTTATTTTATAATTCATTGTGCTTTTAAAAATCATTTTTAACATTTAATTCTTTTTATATATTTTTTTATTTCTTGGAAGGATTTTTTAAATTTCAATATTTTTTTAATGTTCATTTTGTGAAATAACAATGTCCATTAAATTTCATCTCAATTATATAAAATAAAATTTTAGTAACAAAATATAAAAATGTTTTCAACTACTAATATGAGAGGACATGATGTTATAACAAGCTTGAAGATTGTGTATATAAGACAAAAAACCTAATTCATGATTAAAAAATGTTAAGAGAAAAATTAGTATGAGAAAGAATTAAAGAAACTTTCATAAAAATTATTAATTTTTCAGTCATAACTCCAATTAATATTTATTTTTCTAATTAAAATAATTAATAAAAAATCTGGATATGAAAAATATGTTCAAATAAAAATAATAAAAGATTAAAAACATCAAAGGAAAAGATATTCAATATTTTAAATTTTACTTTTTATATTCTTTAGATCAATAAATTATCAAATATCTTCTTCAGAAAAAAGAAAAATGAAGAAAATGAAGAGTTTTATGAAAGGGATTGGAAAATTTTTTGTAATAAAAGGATTTTATAGAAATTTCCTAACCTTGAAAGGAAAATTTCATCATCAATCTCAAATTACTCCAAAATTTGGTCAATGCATATAAAAACAATAAGAAAAGAAGACAAAAATAAAACAAATTTTTAGAATCCTTTTGAGGGAGATGACAATATTGAGAATAATTTTCTCAAAAATTATTTTTCAAATATTACCAACCAATATCTTCATCACAACATATTATAATATTCTTAGAAAATAAACAAATTAAAGGAAATTTCATAGAAAATCAAAAGAAAATTATAAAATATCTTTTTCAAAAAAAAAAAAAACTTTTATGGAAGGAAAATTTATGTAATAAAAGGATTTTATAGAAATTTTTTAACCTTGAAAGGGAAATTTCATCATCAATCTCAAATTACTCTAAATTTTGGTGAACGCATATAAAAACAATAAGAAAAGAAGGTAAAAATAAAAAACAAAAAACATATTTTAAGAATTAAAAAAAATATGAATAGAACAAGATGAGATATTAACCATAATACCATGTAAAAGAATTAAAAAAAAAAAATCAAAATATGAGATTTGATCATTTTTATAATTATAAAAATTTTCATTCCTATTTAAATTTTAAAAAACAATTCATTTACATTAATAAATAGAAATAAAATTAATTTCTCATTGTTAATTCCAACATTCTAAACCAACTCTAACATGATATGGAAACTATTTCATTTTTCCTTTTGTGGGAGATGATAATATTGATAATAATTTTCTAAAAAATTATTTTTCAAATATCACCGATACATATCCTCATCACAATATACTATAATATTCCTAGAAAACAAACAGAAAATCTCATCAAAAGAAATTTCTTGTAAGATCAAAAGAAAATTTCATACTGTAAAATATTTATCCCTCATTTTGAGTATGAAAGATATAAAAAATCATTCATTTATCTTATTTTCATTCGTTTTGGGGTTTATGGATTTAACAATGAAACAAAAGATATGGTGGAATGTTAAACCTAATTTTTACTTTCCTGCAACTCAATAAAAAAAACACTATTTACACAATCTACATTACAAATATACCAAATCAATGAATGTAAATCAGTTGTGCTAATAAAGATTTTGGCATTAATAAAAAAAAGAAAAAAAAAGAAAATGATAGATCTAAGAGATTTTGGGTTACCTGAGAGTCCATAAAGTAGAGAAGAGCAGTTGTGTGTGAACTATGGGTGTGAGAAGAGAGGTAGAAGAAAGTTATGGTTATGGGTTATGGAATGAGATTTTTTTGGATTGTGGGAATGTGAAAACAATGAGTTTTTTTTTATATACTATCATTATTCTCAAAGTGGGCCCATTTAGTTATAATATTTTAAAATTTTTATTTTATATGGTGTCACTTTTTTAAAACTGACACTAAACTTAAAATTAATATCATCTATCCTAATTAAATTTTTTTATATGATGTGTCACCTTTATGAATTTTAAGTCATATGGTGTCATTATTTTAAAAGTGACACCATAAATAGTGACACCATAAATTATTTTTATTGTAGTGATTAATATTCCCGGCTATTTATTTTATTATACTTCCAATACACCAAGAATTTGACACTATGTATTTGTGTCATTACCCGGTATGTCAAAAAATACAATACAATAAATAGGAGTCTATTAATCACTCAGAATTAAGATCAATGCATATATGACCATCATTGATTAATATTGAATGCTCTATATTATAACGGAATTTATCAGAGATTCATAATTAATCGTGTTCCAGTCCTATATAATCAAATTATATAAAGTGCTTTCATTCCAATAATCTCATTATTAACAATCCGGATAAGATCATTTCATTCAGAATGTAATGAACCGCGCTAGTAATTTTAAATTAAAGATCCCAACTTTAATTTTTAATTACGAACATATTAGATTATTTTACTTTAAATATTATCCTCCTGTATATAACACTTATATACAATATTTAAAGTTACAATTAAATAATCTAGGGTTTTCGATATTTATAAAGCATCTATAACATGCATGCAACAATAATATTGAAATAATTCCTTAAAAAAAATATTAATAATCAGCAAAATAAAAAAAAATCTCATTTGTTTATGGGCACATATTCCAACACTATAACCATTAAATTTGAATTAAATTACACTTGTCTCTGGAGCAGAAAGAGCAGCATTCTGAAATGGAACAGGTGAACACAGAAGAGGAACATCCACACTTGTCAAGGAGGTCAAGAAAGATCTGGAAACAACCATAAGAAATGAAGAACCACTGACAATAAAAGAGAACAGAGATACAGACAAAGAACCTAACTTACTAGAGAGATGTAGTTCTTCAGACATTAGCTAGGTATTTACCTATAATTTAGCATAAAGTCATATAAAGCATGCACATCCTTGTTTCCACTGAAAGACAGCAAAGATTGTGGACTGTTATCCACATCAGATATGGAACCAAGACGTCGAGTCTGAATTGAAATGAGAATCACCAACGAGTGATAAATCACAAAGAACAACATTAGGAGAAGTAGGTATACTTCTGTAACTAAGGAGATTTTCATAATCAAATTTTGGAAAAGAAAAAAAAACAGCAATGGACATCACATCAAACATGAAGCTTTTTGGAACTGCTCTTTATATTTTGCCCTTGCTGCTCATAAATTTGTCATAAACTAAATGCCTAAGAAAATCCCATTGAGGCAACTGTAACAAGCGAGTAATCTAAGCAAGGATGGAAGTTCCACAAATGGCAGAGAAAGGCATCCCATGTTCTATTCCAAGCATAAGTTCAGCAAGGTGAAAGATAAAAGACTATCAAAATTAAAAGCATAGACAAAAACCTGGCCCAGCTTGTGTTTCTCAATCTCCGAGAACTCAACCAAGTCTTCAGTAGTGACTTGTTCTACTTTAGAACGACAAAGAGGCATAGAGAAACAAACATCTTAGTTTTCATAATATACAGACAAAAGAAAAAGTTAGAGTTCATTGGATTAAAAAAATATTACAAACATGGAAAAAAATATATGTAAAATCCAAAATATAGATTAATTAGTTAAAATGGTTAGCACTGCAAGCCCTTAATATCATAATCTCATAGGTCCAACATCCTGAAAAGAAGACAGCATATATGACAGGCACAAATTCATAAGCGCATAAATAATTACATGGTTGTAAAGTTGGGGTTTGCCCACTGGGTTACCAAGATTTTCAACTTTGATCCACATTTGAACCCATCATTATGCTGAATCAAAATGACAAAATCAATTACATTTCTGAGCTTCCATAATTGTTTCTGAGTTCTTTGAACCCAATTATATATATCAAATTGAAATCAGATACGTTGCCCTAAAACAATCCAAGCAGCCCTTGATTGCACATGCAACAGATAGAAACAATCACAAATTATGTCTGCTTGCCTTATATCTTACAGGGATTTAGTTGCGAGTATCAGATGCAGGTATGTGTTACACATCTAATCATTCAAATTCACAAACTCTAAGATACAAGGACTTGGCTGAAAGGAACTTAACAATGGTATAGATACTTGGACATGGTCAAAAGTCAAATATTGATGAGTGCTTACTTAGATCTATATCTACTTTATTCGTTGTGGAATCCATAATATCACCCTTTAGTAATTCAAGTCATATTACTCCTAGGCATGAAGGACATGTACTAAAAAATTTAATTTATATTGTATGTCATGTTTTGTCATTGGAAATTTCAAATTTTGTTATTATAGAATTTGCATACATATTTCCTTCACTAATTTTATTTTATATCAATATATAGAGCAGCCAATGCCTCATTAAAATCAAGGATGACAATATTTTTTTAGTTGGTAAAAGTCAAACACAGTAAACCATCTGGCCAGCCAATCAAGGTCCCTGATAAATTATATCTAATGATCTAACAGTTAGCCACTTGGTCAGCAGATCAAGGTCTTTAATAAATATCAACATTCTCAAAATCAATAAATTTGGTAATCATCTTAATTCCACAAGAATGGTTTAAAATTATCATTCCCAGATTAGCTTAGAAGTTTGTAGAAAGAACACAAAATATTTTGTCACTGCACTCATTTCTGTCACAATTTTATAAACCCTCATATTTAAACCTCTAGCAAAGAACCAGCCAAGGTCTCTGGTTCCAAGCCTAGCAAGTTATGTTATTTTTCTATTTAGCTTTAAAAATGCAATCCCAATCTTACATCGGACATGGAAGAGGAAACATGTGCCCAAAATTAGGGAGTCATTATCGTGTTCTTATATTGTAAACCTTGGCACCATCCATTCTTATTTTGTAAATTTAAGGATGAAGTACCCTTGAACCATTTCAGAAATCCCATGCCATCCTCAAGAGTCCTATGCTTTGAACACTTCAAACTTGATGGTGAAGTGTGAGTGAGAGAAAAGGCAAGGTAGTGGAGAATAAAATAAACCAAGGTTATAGCAAAGAAGTAAACATGACAAGACTTTAGAGTGATTGAAGTAGACACCGAATTTTGTTCCCCCATTCACGATCCCTAGGAGTCTCACTCCATAATAATCCTCCGGGATTTGTTGATAAAGACAATCCAACACATGTATGCAAATTAAAGAAGGCTATATATGGACTCAAGCAAGCCCCACGGGCTTGGTATATTGAATTTCGTCAATTCCTCATTGAGTTTGGGTTCACAAACTCTCATGCAGACACTTATCTATTCATTCTCCACTCAGGTGACATTACTATGTATCTACTTGTTTATGTGGATGACATTATTATCACAGGTACCAACACCAATATTATTCAGCGCTACATTGACCTCTTGGCACGATGATTTTCAATCAAGGATCTTGGCGCCTTATTTTACTTTCTCGGCATTGAGGTTCTTACCACTCCATTTGGTGTGTTGCTTACTCAAAGGCGCCACATCTCCAATCTTCTTGCCCAGACAAAAATGTCTGATGCAAAACCTATTGCTACACCACTTGTTATAGATGGAAATCTCACACTTCATTCAAGTACAACTTTGACTAACTGCACAGAATATAAAACCCTTGTTGGCAGTCTATAGTATCTTTGCTTCACTCGCCCAAACCTATCAGATGATGTTAACAAGTTATCCCAATTCATGCATCGTCCGACGTCTAAACATTGGAATGCTGCAAAACGACAGCTTCAATATCTGTGTGGCACATTGACTCATGGATTATTTCTTCATAAGGAAAATACACTTTCTCTTCATGCCTTCTCAGATTTAGATTGGGTTGGCAACAAAAATGACTATACCTCTAAGAGTGCCTATATTGTCTATTTTGGTTGTCATCCAATTTCTTAGTCATCCAAGAAACAACGTACAGTTGCTCGGTCATCCACAGAGGTTGAGTATCGATCAGTTGCTGCTACTACTTCAAAAATCAATTGGATTTGTTCACTTCTCACAAAGCTTGGCGTCACTCTTCCTACACCGCATGTTATCTATTGTGACAATTTTGGTGCCACCTATCTTTGTTCTAATCCAGTCTTTCATTCGTGCATAAAACATGTGGCAATTGACTATCACTTTGTTCAATCAGGTGCTCTTCATGTTACTCATGTTTCCTCAGCATATCAACTTGTCGACGTTTACTAAACCGCTTCCACAAAGCCGCTTCCAAGAATTACGAGTCAAGATTGGCGTCTCCTCCGGAACTCCATCTTGAGGGGGCATATTAGAGAATTCATTACAATAGATTTTCTTTCTATTTTCAAATTCTTGTAATTAGTTGTAATTTCCTATTTTTGTTGTAATCCCCTAATTTTATGATTGTTTTCTATTTTTGTATTTTGGGTTAATTTTAGGATTGTTTCTTATTTTTGGTGTTTTGGGTAGATTGTTTCCGATTTTTGTGTTTTAGGTTTTGTGTATATATATTCATTCTTAATCAATGGAAAAGTCAAGTCATTGTTTCTCAATAATCCTCTCTCTACTTCAACACTCCATAACCCTATCTGCAATAGCGCGTGTCTCTCACTCTCTTTAGCCATTGTTTCATATATTGGAATTTTTTTCATATTAAATGTGTTTTTTAATTCCAATGATAATTAATTTCTAATTTCTAATAGCAATATATTTTTAAAGTGTCTTTTTTGATATTTTTCTAATTTGTTCAACTCCTTCATTTAATTATGCTTTGATGGAGCCAATTTAGTCCTTAAAATACTTAGAAATTTAGATTGTTCTAATAATTGATTTTTTTTTTCGTGGTAAGAAAAATGTAGAAATATTTTTCAATAATATCACAAATGCACAATCATAAAATGTTAAAATAAATAAATAAATATTTATCTTTGTGTCATGAAATTATTTTAATAACTTTTCTAGTTTTTAAAAATAAATGATAACAAAAAAGTCTCATAATGCAAGTATATTTATTTGGCATCACGTGAATCACATGTATAAAACATTTTTACTCAAAAAAAGTTTAATTTGGTTCACATTTTCTAAGGTTTCGGTTAAATACATCTGGTCTTCATAAACTTAAAATTTCATTAAATACCTCTCCTATCATTTTCATTTTTCATTTTTACTTATCTCATTTCTCACTCAAAACAAAAAAGGTATATGCTAAATTGTTGAAATTTCAAACCAATAGAAACTAAATATATTTAGCCAAAATCTTGAAAGAGGCAAATAAAATTAGCCCCTCAAAAAAAAGTTTAAGGCTATGTCTGGTTTTAAAATATTTAAGGAAAAATAAGAAGGAAAGAAAATATATAAAAAAAAAAAAAAGAAGAAGAAAATTAAAAAATACGTTTAAAATCAATAAATTATTTTTATATGTTTTTTAAAATTTATTTCATTTATTTTCCTTCATTATATAAAAATTAAATAATTTTAAAATATATATTTTTGATAAATTTTAATTATATTTTATTTTATTTTAAATTTTATATAAATAAATCAAAGAGAAAACCATTTTTTAAATTCTTTTCTTTTCTTTTCTTTAACACTTTTTGACAACCAGTCATAGCCTAAAAGATGAGAAAAATTTAAGGCTATGTTTGGTTCCCAGAAAATTTGAAGGAAAATGCAAAAGAAAGAAAATATAAAGAAAAAGTAGAAGGAAAGAAAAAGTGAAGAAAAATATAAAAAAAAAGATTAAAAGTTGATAAATTATTTTTTTTGTTACTTCAAACTCATTTTATTTATTTTAACTCATTAATATAAAGATTAAATAATTTAAAAATATATAAGTTTTTAATTAGTTTTAATTATATTTGATTTTCTTTGATATTTTTCATATGACAACCAAACATGAAAAAATAATTTTTCTTTGTATTTTTTTTCTTTCCTTAGTATTTTTTTGAACCAAACATAACCTAAAGAGGTGGCAGAAGAATAGAGCGAGTAAATGAGATTTAAGCATGCTCGCAATGGTTGAAGGGAGGAAGAGGGAGAGATTTTTATGGGCAGGAAGAGGAAAAGACGGGGCCTTTTAACACCCATTGTCGGTGACAACTGGACTGACCGTGACCGACGACCAGCTGTAGCACTCCGCGTGGTGGACTGAATCACGCTCAAACTTTTCTAACAAGTTATGATTGAAAAGTAAAAACTGTAGAACACGGGCCAAAGAATTAGAAAAATTCAAAGAATTCTAATGGTCGAATGAGTTAAATTTGCGTCATATCATATCAGCTTTACTAAATAAATTTTTTTAGAAAGTTAAGTATTAACTACTATTAGAATTAATAATCTTGATTTGTTGAAAATTAATTAAGTTTGAAAAAAATGTAAATATATGATTAGTATTATTAGGAGATATATTTTATTCAGAAATAATAAATTTAATTTTTTTTAAATGATAGTTTGGAAAAAATATATATTTTATAATAAAAATAATTTGTAGAGAATTAAATATTTTAAAGGATATGTATAAAAATAATACGGAAAAATTGTAATAATAATAATAATAAAAGAAGCCGAAAGTGGTGTGGAAGTGATGATGAAGAATTAAAAAGAAAAAGAAAAAGGAGAAATGGTTGGACGCAAGTACAAAGAAATGAGAAAATTAAAAACTAAAAAAGGAAATAGAAAAGAAAAGAGGGCATGTATCATAGGTCATCAAAAGGTTGTTCCATGTGAAATTCTACGAGGATATTTTATTTCACATGGGAAATTTTGGTACGGAGTCTAATTTTAAACTTAACGATTGGGTTTTGGTATTTGGTAGGATGACTTATCCTCGAAATTTTTATTTAATATGTTTTAAAAAAAAAAATTATAGATGTTGTTGTGAGATAGATTTGTTTATACTTATGATTCTTGCATGTGATTTGATATATAATTATTGTTTAGATTTTACTTTTTGAGGATTTATGAATTTTTGGTTAATGAAAATAATTAAATAATCATTTATTGATAATAAAATTTATGATAATTGAAAAAACAAATTATTGGTGTTGTTTGAGACAATTAGACTACATCTGAAAAGAAAATACAAATGTATTATGAAAATAATAGTTTCTAATATATGAACGTAATGCATTCAGTTTGAATCATAGTTGTGTGAGAAAAAAATTAATAATAATTAAAAATTTTATGAAATGGATTAAAAAAAAAGTGAAAAACAAAGTGCCCTAAGTGGGTGAATTAAAAAGAGAGCAAAATTTCTAATGTAAAAGACACAAAAATTGACCCCAATAAAACTTTGAATGGGGATTGTATTTGATTATAGACACATCGTATGATTATGTATTATATCTCTATTTGTATTTTTATTTAATTATCAAAATATGTGTAGGTTGTATATTCATGTTAAAAGAAAAACATTTGGATTAATGTTTGAATGGTTATTTTATGTTTAAATGTTTGTTTTAATGTACTTAACCCTTAATGATTACCCACTAACCATTTGGTATTTAAGACACTATTTTAAAACGGGAAAATGCTCACTTTTTTCTTGTAAAAATATTTTAGATGTAAATATTATTCTTGAAAACTTATAGGGGTGATTTAAAATGGGAAAATGCTCACTTTTTTCTTATAAAAATATTTTAGATGTAGATATTATTCTTGAAAACTTATAGGGGCATCACGGAGGGTTCTGAAATGTCCTAGGAGGTTAATGAGCTACTTAAAAATTTTAACAATCACTTTTGTTAAACCTTTGAACTTATACTAATTTAGTGAATTTAAGTATATATAGTTTGACTCTAGTTGGTTGTGAATGAACTATAGGAATTTTTGTTTGAGACTTGGGATGGAGACTTTGATGATAATATGAAATTAGACCATAATGGCATTTATGAGTTAGTGAAAAGAATTTTTATTTTTTTATTTTTTTTATTTAGAGAATTTTATTTAAATTGAACTATGATTATAATTAAATATTTGCCCTCATGTCATGAAATTATTTTAATAACTTTGCTAATTTTTAAAAACAAATAATAACAAAAGAGTCTCATTATGCAACTATGTTAATTTGGGATCTTCTTATCATAAACAAAATATTTTTAATTCAAAAAAAAATTAATTTCATTCACCTCCTTTGTCTAAATATCTTTAACTTTTCTAAATTTAAAATTTCATTTAATATCTCTTTTATAATTTTTTTTATTTTTATTTTTACTCATCTTTTCTTTTAACCAAAATAAGAAATTACTGAAATTTCAAAACTATAAGAGATAAATATATTTAGCTACAATTTGATGGAAATTAATGAAATTAACCCTTTAACAAAAAAATTAACACTATGTTTGATTACAGAAAATTTACCATGAATTTTTGAAAAAATAATTAATTTTGTATGGAATAATATGTGATTTACTATGGAGTTTTCCAAATATTTTAATTGTTTCCTTCTTTCAAGAAAATTTTATTTTTCCTTCAACCATTGTATAAAATAATATATATTTTAGTAGTTTTACTATATCCATCTTTTACTAAATTCACAATATTCTTCTAATGTTATTGTCTTGTGAAAAAAGGACTATTGTATGAAATGCTCAAATTCTTTCTTTCAAAAGAATTATACTCAACTCTAGCTTTTTAGTTGTCTACTTACCCTACATTTCAAATATTGGATTAAAAAACTATTAATCTTTGATAATTTGGGACAAATGTATCTATGAATAGACATCCCTTGATAGTCTAATTGTGTTCCATATCATATGTTACATATTTTTCAACTAAAATTTGATTTTGCTAAAAAATTTCCTTTCCTTTCATAATCAAATATTAGATACTGATTTGTAAACACAAAAATAAGATGAGACAATGTGAAATCCAACACTAACACCCATTGTTTTAAAAATCAGACTGGATCGATTTTTTACGGGCCGATCAAATCCTTGATAATCTAATTGTGTTCCGTATCATATGTTACATATTTTTCAACTAAAAATTGATTTTGCTAAAAAATTTCCTTTATTGATTTGTAAACACAAAAATAAGATGAGACAATGAGAAATCCAACACTAACAACCATTGTTTTAAAAACCGGACTGGACCGTTCGGTTATTCACGGGCCGGTCAAGGTCAAAACCTAAGTGGGTTTTTACTCATCTACCGGGCCAGATTCATCCATTCCCATCCCATTTACTTCAGGCAGAAGACCTTTAGGCATAGGTAGAGATGCCCATCTGCTGGCCCAGATCCCTTCACTCCCAGCCCCGTTAGCTCATTCCCAAGGTTTGCAGATATAGATACCCATAAGTGGTTTATAGGTTTCCGATATGGGATCTTTGATAATAATAAAAGGAGCTTTGCATGGTGGGGAATTGAACGTGTGACTTATGGTTAAACAAAATGAAGGACACAGCACCATGCTACGCAGTTGTTTGATTAATAATTTGGTAAATATCTATTTATCTGTTCTTAAAATTTTTATCATATAAAACATTTAAACAAATATAAATATTTTTATCTATTATTATTTTTATAATAATTATTAATTATAAACATTCAAACAATATAAATTAATCAATATAATAATTTTAAAATAACAAAATACATAGATATATAATTAAATTAAATATTATAATTTTCTTTTCATCTTATATATACTTTCATATTTAAATATTATACATATTCTATTTAATAAATTTTAATATATTGGTACATTTATATTTATATTTATTATTTAATTTCACATAAAAAATAAATTATTATTAAAAATTTTAATAATATATATATATATTAATTTATTATAATTATTTTAAATTTTATTAAAATATAAATTATATATTTATGATGTCATTAGTTTGATTATAGTTTTGACCACCAATCCAACCAATGAACTGTAAACCAATAATGTTTTTGGTTTAATGTTCGATTTGATTAAAAAAATATTACTAACAACTTATCAAAGTTTTTTGTTGTTGAAATTCCATATTAGGTTAAAAGAATAATCATAACCCAAAAGTCCAATTATTGATGTTGAATATCAGGTCCGAAGCATAGTCACAAAACCACATTCAAATGCAATTTTTTTTTTATATTAGGTTGATATCGTATGTTTCTGAACTCATCAAAAACTAAGGATGAAAATATCGATTATAACAAATATATTGACAACCTGATTTTAAGTATCATAGAAATATTAAAAAAAAAAAAAAACCTCCAAAAATGATAGAAAAATTAATAATATATATATTGAAGTTGTTTTAATTTTAACAAACAAATTAATATATATTGAAGGATATAAAATAAATAATAATATATGTAAGTTTTTTTTATTTAAAAATATCAATAATTTTATTTAAAAATTAATATTTGCCTTATATTTAATTATTTTATAACATAAATAATAAAATAATTAAAATTAATTAATTTAAAATAATTTGATTTGAATTAATTTATAATTTATAAAATATAAAAGATATAATAGAATTTATGTGGTTTTATAATACCCAAGTAGTTTGGTGGTAAGAGGCTGTCATCCCTTGCTCAATGTCTCTGGTTCCAAGCCCCTTCCCTAGCAAGTTATGTTATTTTTCTAGTTAGCTTTAAAAATGAACATGGAAGAGGAAACATTGCCATATTTATGAGGCAAGTGCCCAGAGAATTAGGGAGTCATATGTTATTTTGTAAATTTAAGGAAGTGCCCGTCATTTGAGAAATCCCATAGCATCCTCAAGAGTCGTATGTTTGAACGCATGGTGAGGTGTGAGTGGAGAAAAATCACATAAAATATGAATAAGATAAACAAAGGTATAGCAAATTGAAGTAGACAACAAATTTTGTTCCCATTCACCATTCCTACAAGTCTCACTCTATAATAATCCATTCTTCAACCACCACCCTTCCAGCTGCCACTGACATCACCCTAAGTAAGATGCTCCATCTCCGTGATCCCATCTGCAGCAGCGCGTGCTCACTGTTTCATATGTTGGAATTTTTTATCACTTAATTTTAGTAATTCTAGAGAAAGCAAAAAATAATTAAATATTTATGAAATTATTTTAATAACTTTGCTAGTTTTTAAAAACAAATAATAGCAAAAGAGTCTAATTATGCAACTATCTTAATTTGGGATCTTCTTAATTCAAAAAAAATATTAATTTCATTCACCTCTTTAACTAAATATATCTAACTTTTTTAAATTTAAAATTTCATTAAATATCTCTTTTATAATTTTTATTTTTTTATTTACTCATTTTTTTAACCAAAATAAGAAAGGTATATAATGAAATTTCAAAACTATAGGAGATAAATGTATTTAGTTACAATTTGAGGGAAATTAATGAAATTAACCCTTTTAAAAAAATTTTAAGACCCTTTTTTATTCCAAAAAATTTAAAGGCAAAATATGAAAGAAGAAAAAAAGAGTGAAAGAAATTATAAAATAAATATAAAGTTAATAAATTATTTTTATATATTTTTAAAAATTTATTTTATTTTTTTATTATATAAAGATTAAATAATTTTAAAATATATAAATTTTTTATAAATTTTAAATATATTTGATACTTTTCATATTTTTATGGTACCTTTTACTTTTATTTTTCCTTCCTACTACTTTACACGAAAATCCAACATAACTTAATAGAGATGAGGATAATTTAGAAAGGTGGCAGAAGAAGAGAGCGAGTAGATGAGGATTTAAACAGACTCGCAATGGTTGGAGGAGATTTTTATGGGGCGCTACCCACTCTTTTTTTTTTCTCTGTACACAACATTGACCCAAAGTCTTTCATCACCAAATTTTTGCTAAAAAACAGCACAATCTACATTCACAATTCTGCAAAATCTCTTCTGAGTTCTAATTTTGGCAAAGTTTCCTATGGCTTCCACAAATTCTATTTCTATTTTCATCCCACAATGGAAGTATGATGTTTTCTTGAGTTTTAGAGGTGAAGACACCCGATTCAATTTCACTGATCACTTGTATGCAAATTTGTTTCGAAGAGGTATTACTACCTTTAGAGATGATGAATCACTTAAGAGAGGGGAAGAGATTGCGCCTGAACTCCTAAAAGCTATTGAAGAATCAAGGTTTGCCCTAATAGTTTTCTCGGAAAACTATGCTGGTTCCAGATGGTGTTTAGATGAGCTGGTGAGTATCATGAAGTGCAGGAAAGAAATGAAACAAACTGTGGTACCGATTTTCTACCATGTGGATCCATCCCATGTACGAAACCAGACAGGAAAGTTTGGAGAGGCATTTTCTAATTACAAAGAAGATTCAGAAGAGATGAAAGAGAAGGTGCAAAGTTGGAGGAGCGCATTGACAGAAGCAACCAATATATCTGGAGAGCATGTGAAGGATGGGTAAAGCTTTATTAATTTCCATTCAACTTTCTTTTATAAGTTAGGTTTTATTTACTGCTACAGGAATCAGGCATTTTTATAATTACAGTGTAATACTTGAATAGATTTGAAGGTCATTTATGATTGCAACTCATGAATCAAAGTATATCAAGAAAGTCACTGAAGACCTGCAAACCCATGATATTATGAGATATGATTAGGACCTTGTGTCTCCATTGTGAATAGGGGATTGGGTAATTATAATGTTACATATAACATAGAGAGAGAGAGAGAGCTGCAAATGATATCTATATATGCACAAGAGAGTGGGTCATTACAATATGATTTTGTTTGATATAAATTTGCTCCATGCTTAGCAGCCTATAAATGTTCCCAAAAAAAAAAATCAATTTGACAATGTCTCACTACATATTTTATTTTCATTGTCTTGTATACTTGATACAATAAAAATGTCCTAAAAATGTAATTTGAGTTCTAAAACTTAATACTTTTGATATAATTTTTTTTTACTATAACTCATTTTTCATGAAGAAGCTTAACATGTATTTGTTTTTTAATCAGCTATAGCCTAATTAATCATCACATGTACTTTACAATTAGCAGGTACGAGTCTGAGCATATTAAGAAAATCGTCAACAACATATTCATGAGATTGAATTGTAGAATGTTTGATGTTGGTGCCAACTTGGTTGGTATGGATTCCCATGTAAATGAGATAATTCGGCAGCTATGTGTTGATCAATTGAATGATGTTCGTATAATTGGTATATGTGGAATAGGTGGAATGGGTAAGACGAGTATCGCCAAAGTTATATATAATAAATTTTCTCATGAATTTGAGTATATGAGCTTTCTTGAAAATGTTAGAGAAGTTGGCAATACTATGGGTTTGCATCATTTACAAAATCAACTTCTTTGTGATCTACTACAAGTGGAGAGAAATCAAAATGTAAGCAATGTTGGCCAAGGAGCCAATATGATAAAAAATGTTCTCCGATTTAAAAGAGTTTTTATTGTTCTTGATGACATTGATGATTCAGATCAATTAGAATATTTACTCAGAAATCGTGATTGGCTTGGAAGAGGAAGCAGAGTCATCATAACAACTAGAAGTAAACATTTGTTACAAGAAATGGATGACGTATATGAGGTTGAGGAATTAAATTTTGAACAAGCTCGTGAGCTTTTTAGTCTCTATGCTTTTAGACAAAATCTTCCTAAACAAGACTTTATCCACCTCTCGAATCGTGTAATCTATTATTGTCATGGCCTTCCTTTAGCTCTAAAAGTCCTCGGTTCTCTCTTGTTTAACAAGACAATACTCCAATGGGAAAGTGAATTGTGTAAATTGGAAAGAGAACCTGAAGTGAAAATTCAAAATGTGCTTAAAGTAAGCTTTGACGGATTAGATCATACACAGAAGAAAATATTTCTTGATATTGCATGTTTTTTTAAAGGGGAAGACAAAGACTTTGTTTCAAGGATATTGGATAGTTGTGATTTGTATGCAGAGATAGGAATAAAAGTCCTCTATGATAAGTGTCTTATATCTCTTTCTGAAAATAAGATACTTATGCATGATTTGGTACAAGAAATGGGATGGAACATTATTCGTAGTGAATTTCCTGATAATCCTGGAAAATGGAGCAGATTGTGGGATCCGAGTGATGTGTATCGTGCATTTACAATGAAGAAGGTAACCATCAAACTCATGAACTTTCTTAAGCTTCATTAAAATACGTAAATGTGAGCAATATCATTTTTGTCTAAGTTACATATCCATACAATTTTAGCTAGCTTTATCTTTTTTATGTTTGCCTAATCCTGTGTTATTGTTTGTAGGGGATGAAAAATGTTGAGGCCATATTCTTAAACTTGTCTAGATCAAAACAACTACAATTTAGTACAAAGGTTTTTGCAAAGATGAAACGACTTAGATTGCTCAAGATTTATGGGATGGATTGTTGTGGTTTCATGAAAAAGGAGTATAAAATTATTCTTCCTGAAGATTTTCAATTTCCTTCACAAGAGTTGAGATATCTTCATTGGAAAGGATACCCTTTGAAATCATTGCCGTCAAATTTTCATGGAGAGAACCTTGTTGTACTCAACATGATGGATAGCAAAATAAAACAACTTTGGCAAGGAAATAAGGTATAATTAGTATTTCATCATATTATTTTGTTTGAGATTAATTTTTTGTTCATGAAAATTCATTTTGTACTAAATCAAAATTCCTTTTGTCACAGTGTTTGGGAAAGTTAAAGTTCTTAAATTTACTAGGATCAAAGCAGCTCACTGAAATATCAAACTTTTCAAATATGCCAAATCTAGGGGAGTTAGAACTTGGATATTGTACAAGTTTGAATATCGTTGATCCATCTATTGGAGTTCTCAAGAAGCTAACTTTGTTGAGTTTGAGTGGGTGTGAAAACCTTACGAGCTTACCAAGTAGCATTCAATACTTGGACTCTCTTGAAACTATTTACTTGAATAATTGCTCAAACTTGGAGAAATTTCTGGAGATAGAGGAGAGTTCTATGGAAGCTTTAACTTATCTTCACTTTGATCGATCTGCTATTAAGGAATTACCCTCCGCAATAAAATATCTCCTTGAAGACCTCCTACTCTTTGTTTGTTCAAATCCAGATGCTTTTCCAGAAATCATGGAGGATATGAAAGAATTTCTTGATTCAAGAACAGGTATAAAAGAGCTACCATCATCAATGGAACATCTTCTTAATATTAATTCATTGTTTTTGAGTGATTTCAAGAACTTGAGGAGTCTTCTAAGCAGCATTCGTAGGTTTAAATCTTTTCGCCGACTCTTTCTCAATGGGTGCTCAAGCCTACGGAACTTTCCCGAAATCATGGAGGGTATGAAATACTTAGAGGTGCTTGGTTTGGAAGGAACAGCTATAAAAGAACTGCCATCATCAATTCAAAATCTGAAAAGCCTCCAAATGTTGTATTTGAGCAATTGCAAGAACCTTGTGACTATTCCAGACAGCATTAATGATTTGAGATGTCTTAAACGATTGATACTCCCTGGTTGTTCAAACTTGGAGAAGTTTCCCAAGAATCTGGAAGGCTTATGCACCTTAGTAGAACTAGATTTGAGTCACTGCAATCTAATGGAAGGGTCGATACCCACTGATATCTGGGGTCTATATTCCTTGTGTACATTAAATCTAAGTGGAAACCATATGGTTAGCATACCATCTGGCATCACTCAACTTTGTAGACTTCGTCTCCTTGATATCAGTCACTGCAAGATGCTCCAAGAAATTCCAGAGCTTTCATCAAGTCTACCACAAATAGATGCCCACGGCTGCACGAAGCTGGAAATGTTATCAAGTCCATCATCTCTACTCTGTCCTTTCCTCAAATGGTTCAAACGGTTCAATCCAACAAGTAATGAGGTATGATTTTTATTTAATAACGACACTTAAAACTTTTCATCCACCTAGTAGTACTCCAATTACATATTAGCTTTGATTGTATATGCAGTACATGAATCGGAATTGGAAGAAAGGCAAGGTAATTATTATTCCGGGAAACGGTGGAATTCCAGGGTGGGTGTTGCATCAGGAGATTGGAAGCCAAGTAAGAATAGAGCTTCCTTTGAATTGGTACGAGGATGACCACTTTCTGGGATTGGCTTTCTTCTTTCTTTATCATAAAGGGAATCATTTTGAGGTTCCATATTATTTTGATCTGACATTGCACGGTGATTCGGATGAAGTTGTGGATCACCTCTCCATGGATTCTTTGTGTAAATGTCACGAGATTAATGGTGATGTATCAGATGAATTGTGGGTGACTCTCTATCCTAAGAATGCTATTCCAAATAAGTACCACCGCAATCAACCATGGCACTTTCTGGCTGCGTTTGATTTTTCTACCCGGATTAATGGTGAGGTTACTCATCCCAATATCAAGAGGTGCGGGGTTCAGCTGATGTACACCCGTGATTCTCTAAACAGCAGTGTGCCTATGTTGTTGGATCATCAAAGAGGCCATGATGATGCCGGGAAAAACCAAGCAGATGATCGGGAACCTTGCCGTAAAAGATTGAGAGCATCCAGCACTGATCTCAAGCTTTAAGCTCCATTGCCAGGTGCGCTTGCTAGCTAAGTCCTTATATTCCACCATCTCTCTATTTTATTTGTTCATTCAAGCCCTCATGGAAACTTACTGGTAAGCCATCTTCCTCCTTAATTACTTTAATCTATGTGTGGACTATATAACACCATAAAATTTGGACTAGTTATTTATCTTCAATATAAGATAAATATATTGCCAAGTGGTTAGAAGGAGTCGAAATTCTCTAATGTTTTTTTTCTTTCTTTTCTATTTTATGATAAAATACAAATCCTTTAAAAGGCCTTTTCATTACATCTTGAAAGGACAACATTAAGTTTGTTAGGCCAACAAAAGCTCTAATACCATTTATTGGGCTAGCAAAAGTTTCAATGTAAATATATGAATGAAAGAACACATAAAGTAAAGATAATCCACATATAAAGGTGTCAAAGCTTTAAAATGCATGGTTTAGTCAACATGTATGTCTACACCTACAAATAAGAGATAACATTTCACTATATAATAAAAAAATATTACAGATAACAAAACATAAACAACTTTTGGGTCCCTAAACATCCATCGTTTTCCTAGTCTTTATGTCTTTAACTTCAGTTGTAAGCATTCTTACTCCATCAAATATCTCTTACTTTTCTTCTTATCTCTATCTCTATCTTATATTATAACATTTTTCCTCTCATGACGTAGAATATTTAGAGAGATATTCTTACTAAGTTTTTTATTCTATAAAGAATTTAATTACAATCACATATGAACTTTGAAAATTCTCTATATAATATCATTTCTACAAAAAAGAATACATCAAAATTAGGAATTTGAGACACTTAATTTTCAACATGGTTCACCTTAAATATTAGCCATTTTATAACTTTATTGAGTTTGGAAATCCGAACCCTAATGCCTAAAACTTGACTTTGTTTCTTTTAGATTAGCTAAACACTTAGTTTCAGAAATTCATATTTGGAACAAATTATCGATTAAACTTAAATAGTGAAGAACATATCCATCTATAACTCAAATTTGGAATGCATTCGGAGTGAAGTATATATCTCAAGCTACTATATATAGGACAACAACAAAATTAAAATTGTTGATTTTTCTAGATCAAAACTTTTGTCTAAAATTATTTTCATATTTTTATCATCAATTATGGCAAGTATCTTAAATTTCTTAGTAGTGTTATTTTTCAAATATATATTGAAATATAATTGAATTACTCCCAATAAACATTTTAAAATGTATTCTCATTTTAGTTCTATAATAAATCCATCTTAAATTAATATGAATCCTTATGGAAATATGGCTGATCATGGGTTGATGGTGGAATATTCTAAAAGTAAAAGAGTCTTAAAGTGAGGGATTTGTTCCTAGAATGACAATAGCATCACGTGACAGTTTTTTCAGCTTCTTATTTCTATTTATTGTTGATTTTGATTTGCATATTTCAAGCATAGAGTTGTTCATGTTTTTAATCATTTAAAAGCTCTACCTAGGAAGGATGTCTTCAAATGCAGGGTTTCCTTACAGTTGTAATTGTAAGTCATCTTCATTTCTCCTTCAAGTCTATATAACAAAGGGATTGGAGTTGTTGCTTAAATTCTTTACTGTACCTTCAATGTCTTATCTTCTGCTTCTTCTTCTTCTTAGTAAAATCTTGAGGCAATCCAAAACCATCATTCTATGTACAGGTTACAACAACTGAAGAATCAATGTTGACTTAGCACCACCATGGCTGGACTCTGGAGCACCCTGCTGCCCTTCTAACCACCATGAGAACCACTGCACTGCCATTCTTGAAGCCAGACTTGCCACCATTTAGTAGAGTGATCCCCACCTTGATGTTGATCCGATGCGCTTATTTTTTAACAGGGTGTACTAATTCTTCAGCATGATGTATTCGTAACTAGCATCCTTTGATGTAGAATGAGACATGACAACTCCATACATATCTAAGCAAGGAAAACTGAAAGGTCATGTAATATCCAAAATTTGTCATACCTTGCCTCAAAGCTCCTCCCTTCCGAACCCATGGTTACTCATATACTGGATATTATCCACGGTGGAATGTAAGCATCCTTGATTTCAATGCTGTAGGAGAGACCAGCCGAAACACTTTCATTTGCTTCGTCTTTCATTTTGGATCCTTTAAGTATATTCTTTAAAAAAATAAG
Organism: Vitis vinifera; assembly: GCF_030704535.1. Classification (NCBI taxonomy): domain Eukaryota; kingdom Viridiplantae; phylum Streptophyta; class Magnoliopsida; order Vitales; family Vitaceae; genus Vitis; species Vitis vinifera. Next base: position 17,946,475 of record NC_081809.1, on the reverse strand, counting down.
TATGAAAAATGAATAAATTATATATATATATATAAAAGGTTTATCATAAAAGAACTAATGAACTTTCAATTATTTGTATCAATATAAACAAATACATCCTTCATCATAAAATAAGTATATTATAAAAAATAAAATTAAAAACATCTCTTATAAAAATAAGTAGATCCTTTTGAAAATTAATTATTTTTCTTTAAAAAAACTACATTATATATACATTAATTTTTTTTACCATAAATTGTTTATAAACTTTCACTTATTTGTAATAATATAAATAATTACATCCTTCCAAAAAACAATTACATTTTGAAAAAAAGTACATTTCCTAGAAAAATAAGTGTATCAGAAAATAAATTTATTGTTAAGAAGAAGAATTTCATTATACATTATTTAGAAAAATATGTACATTAATGTTTTAAATTAAGATTATATTTCCTATGTTTTGACTATTAAAATAACATCATTGAATTAATGTGGTCTATCCATTTATTACATTAACAAAATCAAAGTAAACTAAGATTATATTTTAATAATTAATATATTGCGATATCACGACAATATATATTATACAATATTAATCCAACAATTTTAAATAAAAATTTTCAAAATAATTAATTAATTGTAAGCTATAAAGAGTCAAACAATTAGGGCCTACAGCTTTCCTAAATTGCATCCACAATAATTTAGCACTAATCGCATTAATTAATTATATACAAAAATTCTAAAAATAAATAGGCTCCTTAACATAATACTTACATAAAAAAAAATAAAAATTAAACATTGATTTACCATGAATTTTTTAAAAAATAATTAATTTTGTATGGAATAATATATGATTTACTATGGAGTTTTCCAAATATATTAATTGTTTCCTTCTTTCAAGAAAATTTTATATTTCCTTAACCCATTGTATAAAATAATATATGTTTTAGTCCTTTTACTGTATCCATCTTTTACTAAATGGGTTTTTACTCATCTAGCGGCCCAGATTCATCCATTCCCAGCCCATTTACTTCAGGCAGAAAACCTTTATTAAGCATAGGTAGAGATGCCCATCTGCTGGCCCAGATCCCTTCACTCCCAGCCCCGTTTGCTCATTCCCAAGGTTTGCAGATATAGATACCACATAAATGGTTTATAGGTTTCCGATATGGGATCTTTGATAATAATAAAAGGAGCTTTCCGATATATATTATTAAAAATTTTAATAATATATATATATACATATTAATTTATTATAATTATTTTAAATTTTATTAAAATATAAATTATATATTTATGTTGTCATTGATTTGATCATAATTCGACCACCGATTCGATCAATGAACTGTAAATCAACAATATTTTCGGTTTAATACTCAATTTGATTCTAAAAATATTGCTAACAACTTATCAAAGTTTTTTGTTGTTGAAATTCAACATTAGGTTAGAAGAATAACCATAACTCAAAAGTCCAATTATTGGTGTTGAATATTAGGTCGGAAGCATATTCAAAAGACCACTTTCAAATGCAATTTTTTTATATTAGGTTGATATCGCATGTTTCTGAACTCATAATAAACTAAGGATGAAAATATCGATTATAACAGATATATTGACAACCTGATTTCAAGCATCATAGAAATATTGAAAAAACAAAACCTCCAAAAATAATAAAAAAATTAATATTATATATATTGAAGTTGTTTTAATTTTAACAAACAAATTAATATGAGTACTTTACTAATAAGTCATCTTTCTTATCAATAAGTCATCTTTAATAAATAAATTAGATATATATGAAATGCATGTGATTATGTTTTATCAATAAACCATCTTTATCGAGTTGATAAATTTTTATAAATTTTTTAATGAAATATATTTTGCATATTTCATTTTATTATTGGGGTCAAATGGGTAGTTACCCAAAATGAAGAGAGAATGGGTACCAACGAAGAACCCCCCTCACTCTATAATAATTCATTCTTCAACCACCACCCTTCCAGCTGGCACTGACATCACCCTAAGTAAGATGCTCCATCTTTGTGATCCCCTCTGCAGGCAGCGCGTGCTCACTGTTTCATATGTTGGAATTCTTGATCACTTAATTTTAGTAATTCTAGAGAAAGCAAAAGAGTCTCATTACGTTAATTTGGGATCTTCTTATCATGTACAAATATTTTTAATTAAAAAAAAATATTAATTTCATTCACCTCTTTGACTAAATATGTCTAACTTTTTTAAATTTGAAATTTCATTCAATATCTCTTTTATAATTTTTATTTTTTTTATTTTTTACTCATATTTTTTTAATCAAAATAAGAAAGGTATATAATAAAATTTTAAAACTATAGGAGATAAATATATTTAGCTACAATTTGAGGGAAATTAATGAAATTAACCCTTTAAAAAAAAATTTGAGACCCTGTTAGATTCCAAAAAAATAAGAAAAAAAAAAAGAGTGAAAGAGAATATAAAATACATATAAGTTAATAAATTATTTTTATATATTTTTTAAAATCTATTTTATTTAATTTTTTTATTATATATAGATTAAATAATTTTAAAATATATAAAATTTTGATAAATTTTAAATATATTTGATACTTTTCATATATTTATGGTACCTTTTATTTTTATTTTTCCTTCTTACTACTTTACACGAAAATCCAACATAACTTAATAGAGATGAGAATAATTTAGAAAGGTGGCAGAAGAAGAGAGCGAGTAGACGAGGATTTAAACAGACTCGCAATGGTTGGAGGAGATTTTTATGAGGCGCTGCTTTTTAAAACCCCCTGTCACCGATGAACAGTTGTAGTGCTCCACGTGGTGGACTGAATCACACTCAAATCTGTCCTCCTCAGAAAGTCGTACTCAGTGCCCCCGTACTCAGTGTCCTCCTCAGAAACATTGACCCAAAGTCTTTCATCACCAAATTCTTGCAAAAAAAACAGCACAATCTACATTCACAATTCTGCAAAATCTCTTCTGAGTTCTAATTTTGGCAAAAGTTTCCTATGGCTTCCACAAGTTCTACTTCTACTTCTATTTCTACTTTCATCCCACAATGGAAGTATGATGTTTTCTTGAGTTTCAGAGGTGAAGACACCCGATTCAATTTCACAGATCACTTGTATGCAAATTTGATTCGAAGAGGTATTCATACCTTTAGAGATGATGATTCACTTAAGAGAGGAGAAGAGATTGCACCTGAACTCCTAAAAGCTATTGAAGAATCAAGGTTTTCCCTAATAGTTTTCTCGGAAAACTATGCTGGTTCTAGATGGTGCTTAGATGAGCTGGTGAAGATCATGGAGTGCAAGAAAGAAATGAAACAAACTGTGGTACCGATTTTCTACCATGTGGATCCATCCCATGTACGAAACCAGACAGGAAGATTTGGAGAGGCATTTTCTTATTACAAAGAAGATACAGAAGAGATGAAAGAGAAGGTGCGAAGTTGGAGGAGTGCATTGACAGAAGCAGCAAATACATCTGGAGAGCATGTGAAGGATGGGTAACGCTTTATTAATTACCCTTCAACTTTCATTTATAAGTAGGCTTTATTTACTGGCACAGGAATCAGACATTTTTATGATTATAGAGTAATAGTTGAAGAGATTTGGAGGTCATTTATGATTATTGCAAGTCATGAAATATTCAAAGTATATCAAGAAAGTCGCTGAAGACCTGCAAACCCATGATATTATGAGACATGATGAAGACCTTGTGTCTACGTTGTGGATAGGGGATTGGATAATTATAATGTTACACATAACACAGAGAGAGAGAGAGAGAGAGAGAGAGAGCTGCAAATGATATTTACATATGCACAAGAGAGTGGGTCATTACAATATGATTTTGTTTGATATAAATTTGCTCCATGCTTAGCAGCCTATAAATGTTCCCAAAAAAAAAAAAATCAATTTGACAATGTCTCACAAGCAAATAAATTAAACAAATACATATTTTATTTTCATTGTCTTGTATACTTGATACAATGAAAATGTCCTAAAAACGTAATTTAAGTTTTAAAACTTAATACTTTTGATATGTTTTTTTTCACTATGATTCATTTCTCATGAAGAAGCTTAACGTATAATCTTTTTTATATTTTTTTTATTAGCTATAACTTAATTAATCATCACATGTACTTTACAATTGACAGGTATGAGTCCGAGCATGTTAACGAAATCGTCAACGATATATTCAGGAGATTGAATTGTAGAATGTTGGATGTTGGTGACAACTTGGTTGGTATGGATTCTCATGTAAATGAGATAATTCGAAAGCTATGTGTTGATCAATTGAATGATGTCCGTATCATTGGTATATGTGGAATAGGCGGAATGGGTAAGACGACCATCGCCAAACTTGCATATAATACATTTTCTCATGAATTTGAGTATATGAGCTTTCTTGAAAATGTCAGAGAAGTTGGCAATACTATGGGTTTGCATCATTTACAAAATCAACTTCTATGTGATCTACTACAAGTGGAGAGAAATCAAAATGTAAGCAATGTTAGCCAAGGAGCCAATATGATAAAAAATGTTCTCCGATGTAAAAGAGTTTTTATTGTTCTCGATGACATTGATGATTCAGATCAATTGGAATATTTACTCAGAAATCGTGATTGGCTTGGAAGAGGAAGCAGAGTCATCATAACAACTAGAAATACACATTTGTTACATGAAATGGATGACATATATGAGGTTGAGGAATTAAATTTTGAACAAGCTCGTGAGCTTTTTAGTCTCTTTGCTTTTAGACAGAATCTTCCCAAACAAGACTTCATCCACCTCTCGGATCGTGTAGTCTATTATTGTCATGGCCTTCCTTTAGCTCTAAAAGTCCTCGGTTCTCTCTTGTTTAACAAGACAATACTCCAATGGGAAAGTGAATTGTGTAAATTGGAAAGAGAACCTGAAGTGAAAATTCAGAATGTGCTTAAAGTAAGCTTTGACGGATTAGATTATACACAGAAGAAAATATTTCTTGATATTGCATGTTGTTTTAAAGGGGAAGACAAAGACTTTGTTTCAAGAATATTGGACGGTTGTAATTTGTATGCAGAGAGAGGAATAAAAGGCCTCTGTGATAAGTGTCTTATATCTCTTTCTGAAAACAAGATACTTATGCATGATTTGATACAAGAAATGGGATGGAACATTATTCGTAGTGAATCTCCTGGTGATCCTACAAAATGGAGCAGATTGTGGGATCCGAGTGATGTGTGTCGTGCATTTAGAATGGGGGTAACCATCAAACTCATGAACTTTCTTAAGCTTCATAAAAATATTTAAATTTGAGCAATATCATTTTTGTTTAAGTTACATATCCATTAAATTTTAGCTAGCTTTATCTCTTTTATGCTTGCCTAATTCTTTGTTATTATCTGTAGGGGATGAAAAATGTTGAGGCAATATTCTTGGACTTGTGGAGATCGACACCACTACAAATTAGTACAAAGATTTTTGCAAAGATGAAACAACTTAGATTGCTCAAGATTTATTCAAGCGGTTATTGTGGTACTACGGAAAAGCAATTGAAAGTTACTCTTCCTAAAGATTTTCAATTCCTTGCACATGAGTTGAGATATCTTCATTGGGAAGGATACCCTTTGAAATCATTGCCGTCAAATTTTCTTGGAGTGAACCTTATTGAACTCAACATGAAGGATAGCAACATAAAACAACTAAGGCAAAGAAATGAGGTATATCTAGTATTTCATGATCATATTATTTTGTTTGAGATTAATTTTTTCTTCACGAAAATTCATTTACTAAACCAAAATTTCTTTTGTCACAGTGTTTGGAGCAATTGAAGATCTTAAATTTATCTAGATCAAGGCAACTCACTGAAATATCGTTCTCAAATATGCCAAATCTAGAGGAGTTAGTACTTGAACATTGTACGAGTTTGAATGTTGTTGATCCATCTATTGGAGATCTCAAGAATCTTACCACGTTGAATTTGAGGGGGTGCAAAAACCTTACGAGTTTACCAAGTAGCATTCAATACTTGGACTCTCTTGAAACTTTTGACTTGGATTTTTGCTCAAACTTGGAGGAATTTCCGGAGATGAAGGGAAGTCCTATGAAAGCTTTATCTTATCTTCACTTACGTGGATGTGGTATTAAGGAATTACCCTCCTCAATAGAACTTCTCACTGAACTTCAGTGCTTAAATTTGTCAAACTGCAAAAACTTGAGGAGCCTTCCAAGTAGCATTTGCAGGTTAAAGTCCCTTGGGATCCTCTCTCTCAATGATTGTTCAAATCTAGATACTTTTCCAGAAATCATGGAGGATATGAAATACTTAGAATTTCTTGAGTTAGGAGGAACTGGTATAAAAGAGCTACCATCATCAATTCAAAATCTGAAAAGCCTCAGGCGTTTGGATATGAGCAATTGCCTTGTGACTCTTACAGACAGCATTTATAATTTGAGATCCCTTGAAGATCTGACACTACGAGGTTGTTGTTCAAACTTGGAGAAGTTTGCCAAGAATCTGGAAGGCTTCTGCTCCTTAGAACGACTAAATTTGAGTCACTGCAATCTAATGGTTAGCATACCTTCTGGCATCTCTCAACTTTGTAAGCTTCGTTACCTTGATATCAGTCACTGCAAGATGCTCCAAGACATTCCAGAGCTTCCATCGAGTCTGCGAGAAATAGATGCCCACCATTGCACGAAGCTGGAAATGTTATCAAGTCCATCATCTCTACTCTGGTCTTCCCTCCTCAAATGGTTCAATCCAACAAGTAATGAGGTACGATTTTTATTTAATAACGACACTTAAAACTTTTCATCCACCCAGTAGTACTCCAATTACATATTAGCTTTGATTGTATATGCAGCACTTGAATTGCAAGGAAGGCAAGATGATTCTTATCCTAGGAAATGGTGGAATTCCAGGGTGGGTATTGCATCAGGAGATTGGAAGCCAAGTAAGAATAGAACCTCCTCTGAATTGGTACGAGGATGACCACTTTCTGGGATTTGCTCTCTTCACTCTTTTTAGTGACGAGAATCGTTATCTGTATGGATCTCAATTTAGTCTGAGATTGCGCGGTGATCCGGATGAAGTTGTGGATGACCACGACATTTGCTATCTGTGTACATGCGACATCCTTAATGGTTATGCATCAGATCGATTGTTGGTGACTCTCTATCCTAAGAATGCTATTCCAAATAAGTACCACCGCAAACAACCATGGCACTTTCTGGCTGCGTTTGATGATCAGGCTAAAATTATCAAGAGGTGCGGGGTTCAGCTGATATGCACCCATGATTATCTACATGACAATGTGCCTATGTTGTTGGATCATCAAAAAGGCCATGATGATGCCGGGGAAAACCAAGCAGATGATCAGGAACCACACCCTAAAAGATTGAGAGCATCCAGCACTGATCTCAAGCTTTAAGCTCCATTATTGCCAGGTGCACTTGCTAGAAAAGTCCTCTTTATATTCCACCATCTCTCTATTTTAGTTGTTCATTCAAGCCCTCATGGAAACTTATTGGTAAGCCATTTTCCTCCCCCTTCTTAATTACTTTAAGATATGAGCCAAGTGGTTCAAAGGGGTCAAAATTCTGTTGTGCTTCTTTCTTTTCTTTTCTATTTTATGATAAAATACAAATCCTTTAAAAGGTCTTTTCGCTACATCCTGAAAGGGCAATGTTGAGGTTGTTACGCCAACAAAAACTCTTATATCATTTATTGGGCTGGTGCAAGTCTTAATGAAAATACACGAATGAAAGAACACAAAAACTGAAAGGTCATGTAATATCCCATATGGAAACCATGAATGTGAAAAAATTTCTAACAAAGTGAGGGTTGAAAAGGCAAAAAAATGCAAAATTAATAACACGTGTGAAAGAATTGGAAAAATTCAAAGAATTTTAATGGTCAAACAAATGAATTGAATTTGCGTCATTAGTTTTATTATATAGAATTTTTCAAGGAAGTTAAGTTAGTCTTACCTACCATTGGAATTAATAATTTTGATTTTTGAAAATTAATTATATTTGTAAAAATGTAGATGTATGATTATTAGTATTGAAAGATTTATTTTATTGAGAAATAAGAAATTTAATTTAGAAAAAAAAAATACGATTGTTTGAAAAAAATGTAGATGTATGATTATTACTATTGAAAGATTTATTTTATTGAGAAATAAGAAATTTAATTTAGAAAAAAAAATGTATATTATAATAAAAATAAGTTGTGTACAATTAAATATTTTTAAGGATGTGTATAAAAAATAATATTTAGAAAAAAAATATGATAGTATAATAATAATAATAATAATCAATGAAAACAGATTTGTTATATAGGCGAAAGACAAGCAGTAAAAGAACCATTGGCATATTTCAAGCCTTTCAAGGAGGCCAAATGCATGTAACAAGTTACAACAGCCTCCGGAATTCCAAATGCATATGTGCTTTCAGGCCAACAGTTTCAACTGCAGCGTTTAGGCTTGTGAAAAGAGAGAAAATGGAGAATCCCTAATTCTTATTATTGAAAAACTGTTAATAATACACATTGAACTTGGGTATATATATATATACATGTTAGTGGGACCCACAATACAATAAGGAAAGAAAAGGAAAAGGAAAAGTAAATAACCTAAATAACTGTACACTATTTAACACTTCCCCTTAAGCTTAAGCATATATGTTATATGCACCAAGCTTGTTACAAATGTATTTAATTCTAAGACCTCTGAGAGATTTAGTAAAAGTATCTGCTAGTTGATCATTTGAATTGACAAAACTAGTCGCCACACATCCTGATGTGATCTTCTCTCTAATGAAGTGACAATCAACTTCAATGTGTTTGGTCTTTTCATGGAAGACTGGATTGGATGCAATATGCAAAGCGGCTTGGTTATCACAGATAAGCTTCATCTGTTCATCATTTCCAAATCTCAACTCCCGAAGAAGATGTTTCAGCCATATGAGTTCACATGTTGCCAAAGCCATAGCTCGATACTCGGCTTCAGCACTAGATCTGACCACTACATCTTGTTTCTTACTCTTCCAGGATATTAGGTTACCTCTAATAAAAACACAATACCCGGAAGTGGAACGTCTATCTGTGGGTGAGCCAACCTAATTTGCATCTGTGTAACCATCAACCTAGGTATGACCTCTGTTCTCGTACAACACACCTTAGTCTGGTGTGCTTTTGATATATCGAAGAATGTGGATTACAACATCCCAATGGCTATCACATGGTGACTGTAGGAATTGACTAACAACACTTACAAGAAAAGAAATGTCTGGACGAGTAATGGTGAAGTAGTTCAGTTTACCTACAAGTCGCTGATATCTCCCAGGATCTCCTAAAGGCTTCCCCTGTCCTAGTATAAGTTTGACATTTGGATCCATAGGAGTGTCTACCGGTTTACAGTCTAACATACCAGTTTCTTCCAAGATGTCTAAAGCATACTTCCTTTGGAAAATAACCACATCGGAACTGGATTGAGCTATCTCAATCCCTAAGAAATACTTGAGTTTCCCCAAGTCTTTAGTCTGAAAGTGGGTGAAAAGGTGTTGCTTTAGTTTCTGAATACCATTCTGATCACTGCTTGTAATGACGATGTCGTCCACATAAACTACCAGATGAATACACTGCCCCGAAGAGTTATGATGATAGAAAACGGAATGGTCTGTTGTATTGCAGAACATGCCAAACTCCTGAACAACATAACTAAAAAGGCTAAACCATGCTCGAGGAGATTGTTTCAAACCATATAGAGAACGACGTAACCTGCACACTAAACCAGACTCCCCCTGAGCAACAAAACCAGGTTGTTGCTCCATATAAACTTCCTCAACAAGATCCTCATGAAGGAAAACATTTTTAATATCTAACTAATAAAGAGGCCAAGAACGCATAGCAGCCATGGAGAGCAATAGATGAACAAAAGCTATCTTGGCAATGGGAGAGAAAGTGTCACCATAATCAGAACCATAAACCTGAGTATAGCCTTTAGCAACTAAGCGGGCCTTAAGGCGATCAACCTGACCATCAGGGCCAACCTTAACTGTGTAGACCCAACAACAACCAACTGTAGATTTACTAGAGGGTAAAACAACAAGATCCCAAGTGTCATTGGAGTGTAAAGCAGCCATTTCATCTACCATTGTCTGTCGCCAGCCTGGATGGGAAAGAGCCTCAAGGGTGTTATTGGGAAGAGAAACAAAAGATATAGCAGAAACAAATGCAGAATAGGGTGAAGATAATCAATGGTAACTTAAAAAATTGTAAATGAGATGAGGATTACGAGTAGATCAATTACCTTTCCGAAGAGCAATAGGTAAGTCAGCAAAAGGAGGCAGAACCGAGGCAGGAGAAGCCGAAGGGATAGGAAGTGAGTCAGCAGGTACCTCAGCCAAAGAAGGAGGAATAACGACACGATGATAGCGATGATAAACCTGAAGTGGGCGAGAAGGCACTGCATTAGGTTGGGAGATAATGGGAAGGGGTAAGACTTCAAAAACAGGAAGAGACTCAGAGGTGGAGAAGAACGGTGAGTCCTTAAAGAAAGTGACATCAATGGAGAGAAAGTAGCGATGAGTCTCAGAGGAATAACAACGATAACCCTTTTGAAGTCTAGAATATCCCAAGAAGATGCATTTTGTAGCTTTAGTAGAAAGTTTGTCCTGTCCAGGAGTAAGAATATGAACAAAGCAAGTACAACCAAAAACACGAGAAGGAAGGAAATAAAGTGGTTGGTCAGGGAAAAAAAGGGAATGAGGAATCTGATCGTATAATACAGATGAGGGCATACAATTAATCCAATAACATGCTGTAAGAACAGCGTCCCCAAAAAACGAAAAGAAACATTACTATGGAGAAGGAGAGTACGAGCTGTCTCAACAAGATGTTGATTCTTACGTTTAGCTACCCGATTTTGTTGAGGAGTATGAGCACAAGAAGACTGATGAATGATCCCATGTTGGGACATAAATGAAGTAAATGGTGCAGAAAAATATTCTCTGGCATTGTCACTGCACAACACACGAATAGAAATATTGAACAAGGTTTGGATTTCAGCATAAAATTTTTGGAAAATAGAGAATAACTCAACTCAATTTTTCATTAAAAATAACCAAGTACATCGAGAATAGTCATCAATGAAAGTGACAAAATACTGAAATCCTAAAGTAGACGCAGTCCGACAAGGACCCCAAACATCAGTGTGGACAAGTTCAAAAGGAGACTTTGCCCGATTATTCAAACGCTTTGGGAACGAGACACGAGTATGTTTCCCAAGCTGACAGGACTCACACGCAAGCGACAACAAAGATGAAAAACGAGGGACCATTTTCTGGAACTTGGATAGACTAGGGTGGCCAAGGCGATTGTGGATGAGGAGGGGAGCATCAGTGGAAATGCAAACTGTAGGAGTTGAAGGCGAGGTGAGGTGATAGAGGCCTTAAGACTCACGTCCTATACCAGTCGTCTTCCCCGTACTCCAATCCTGCAAGGTCATAAATTTATCAGAGAAAGTGATAGAACAGTTAAGAGTACGAGTTATTTTGCTGATGAAAATAAGATTAAAAGGACACTCAGGGGCATAAAGGATAGAATGGAGAGGTAGGGAAGGGAGAGGATGAGCGAAACCAAAACCTTTAGCCATAGTTTGGGAACCATTAGCTAAAGTAATAGTAGGTAAGGCAGAGGTAGTAGTAATAGAAGAAAAAAAATCCTTATTACCAGATATGTGATCAGAAGCGCCAGAATTTAAAATCCAAGGTCCAAGAGAAGATGTATGGGTAAGACAAGCAAAAACATTACCAGTCTGGGCAACAGAAGCAACAGAAGCTGACTTGGTGGCCTGATAGCGGAGATAGTCATCATACTCACTGTTAGTGAGGGAAATACCTTAAGACGTGGAGGAACTGGGAGGCTGAGGCGACTGAGGACCAGATGACTGGGCCATGTGGGCAGTGCGGGGAGGCTGCCCATGTAACTGATAACACCGATCACGAGTGTGGCCAAGCTTATTGCAATAGGTGCAATGAGGACGTTGGCTTCTACCTCGGTTACCACTGCGTCTGCCTCGAGAGTTAGTTAGAGAAACTAACACAGAAGAATCTAAAGTATTATCAGATGGCAAAGTCTGAGTGGAGGAGATACGGAGGAGGCAAGCAAACACATCATCCAATGATGGTATGGAGGAACTGCCAAGAATCTGATCGCAGACGGTCTCGAGATCTGGACGAAGGCTAATAAGCGTAAGAACCATGAAGAACTTGTCAATCTGTGTTCGTTGATCCCCAACATCAGTAATAAGAGGCATCACGGTCAAGAATTCCTCCTTAAGAGAGGCAATCTGGCCAATATAAGTAGATAAATCCATGTCTTGTTGTCTGACATTGACAATAGAAGAAGCCACCTTATAAAGACGTTGGATATCATTCGTGTATAGCCCTTTCGCCTGATTCCAAAATTTAAAGCATGTTTTGTAGGCCCGAAGATGAAGCAGAATCTTAGAATCAACTGATTGCCATAACACACTACATAACTATGCATCTATCTTCCTCCATTGTACTCTGTCAACCTCAAGGATATCTGCCTCCTGCGTAACAAAGTGATCCTCATAACCTTGACCCATAAACCAAAACTCCACAGAGGCAGACCAGGACAAATAATTTTCACTGCCAACCAATTTCTCCAAAGTAATCATAGGAGATCCAGATATGACAGAGGAAAAAGTGGAACTTTTAGTAGCCATATCTACTTATCTGAAGAACGAAATATGTTTGGATCGAAGAGAGCCCTAACTTCAGATCGCGGCCGAAAGAAGAAAAACCGAGGATCCGCGGTTGTGAGAGACCAAATAGTAAAGAAAAATAAATGTGGCACTATTGGAAGGGTAGAAGAACACTTCCTAAGACACGTGCAGGGCTCGAGGTGGAGAGGAAGTCACCGGAGGTCGCTGGAAAGGTTGTTTAGAGGGTCGACAGAGAAAAAAAAAACCCCAAAAAACGCACTTCCAGGGCTCGGATGGCACAAGCACATATGAAGAGTGGCTAGACGGCGTCAGGTGAGCCGGCGCGTGACGTTCAGGCCGCCGGAGAAGAAACGCACATGGCCGGCGCATGACTGAGAATCTCCCTCCGGTGCTTTGAGAAAACTTGAAGATCTCCTCCTTGCGCACCTGATGGTATGGTCGGTGTCGAAAAAGGACTTCGCTGGAAAAAGGTCGCCAGCAGTGAGGGTTTTTTTTACGGCGGTGAGGGTTTTCTAACGACGATACAGTTGATCGGAAAGCTTTAGGAGATGGGAAAGGTGATCGGAATGAAACATGGTCACTAAAAGATTTCCCAAAATGGATTCACGGATAAACCGGAAATAATTAGGGTTTTTTTTCTCCTTAGGCTCTGATACCATGTGAAAAGAGAGAAAATGGAGAATCCTTAATTCTTGTTATTGAAAAACTGTTAATAATACACATTGGACTTGGGTATATATATATATATATACATGTTAGTGAGACTCACAATACAATAAGGAAAGAAAAGGAAAAGGAAAAGTAAATAACCTAAATAACTGCACACTATCTAACAAGGCCAATTGAAGTCGGCTCTGTTGTAAAACTGTGCGCACACACGCACGCACACACATAAAGTTAGCTTATTATTGTTAGCCAGCCGGTAATGCTATCTATATATGGCTATACAATATGCCAACAAACATGAACAAGTGCGTAAAATAATATCTAATGACATGATTTCCAGTAAGATGAATAACTGAAAGCCAAAGCTCCCAGTTACATATATTTGTTCATCTACCATTACTGCAGCTTTTTGTAGTGAGATCAGGGCTAATCATAGAAAATAATTAGGCACAGTGACAAAATTTGTCATACCTTACCTCAAAGCTCCTCCTTGCAGAACCCATGGTTGCACATATATTGGATATTATCCACGGTGGAATGTAAGCATCCTTGATTTCAATGTTGTAGGAGAGACCAGCCGAAACACTTTCATTTGCTTCATCTTTCATTTTGGATCCTTTAAGAGGAAAAACAACATGATCAGCTCTCTTCAACTCCCCGCAACTGACCTGCAAAAGAAGGCCACTACTGAAAAATCCCAAGCACCTACCCCATAGGAATTAGCAAGCAAAACCAAGCAACTAAAATTAATCATAATAAATATTTATCGTTGTACAAGTATTAAAATTTACAAAGAACCATTTTGCTATAATTTCAAAGGATGACTACTCTCCTTCCAAGGTAATCGGTAATCCTATAAAAGAAAAGCAATGTATCCTGAGTAGGTTATATTACATGAGAAGGGCAGTAATACATGCATTGGACCTCTTCGTGTCAGATGCAGATACAAGGAAAGGTTGATAAATGATTATAACAATAAGAAAATGTGGAAGAAGGATTGATCAAAGTTATTTCAATCATGTTACAACAAAGTTCAGGGATCCTATTTGATGAAACTTTGAGAACACAAAGCAGTACCAGGGAAGCACTTACCTTTAGAAGGTTCGAAGTTTGGGACTACCCTATCCATATGCACAGAAATAGTTTGGATGTATTTTCAATATGGTGGATCTAAACATCCAACCATTGGCCACCATTTATGTGAGAATCTGGCTGAAACGTATATTTGCTCTTGGAAATGCATTCATGGACAAGGAAAACAAAGGTCACTAACACCAGTCTATAACCATTAAATTTGAATTAAATTACACTTACCTCTGGGCAGAAAGAGCAGCATTTTGAAATGGAACAGGTGAATACAGAAGAGGAACATCCACACTTGTCAAGGAGGTCAAGAAAGATCTGGAAATAGCCATAAGAAATGAAGAACCACTGACAATAAAAGAGAGTAGAAATATAGACAAAGTACCTAACTTACTAGAGAAATGTAGTGCTTCCGACATTAGCTAGGTATTTACCTATAATTTAGCATAAAGTCATATAAAGCATGCACATTCTTGTTTCCACTAAAAGACAGCAAAGACTATGGACTGTTATCCACATCAGATATGGAACTAAGACGTCAAGTCTGAATTGAAATGAGAATCACCAACGAGTGATAAATCACAAAGAACAACATCAGGAGAAGTAGGTATACTTCTGTAACTAAGGAGATTTTCATAATCAAATTTTGGAAAAGAAAAAAAAACAGTAATGGACATCAAATCAAACATGAAGCTTTTTGGAATTGCTTCTTTATATTTTGCCTTTGCTGCTCATAAATTTGTCATAAAATAAATGCCTAAGAAAATCCCATTGAGGCAACTGTAACAAGCAAGTAGTCTAAGCAAGCATGGAAGTTCCACAAATGGCAGAGAAAGACATCCCATGTTCTATTCCAGGCATAAGTTTAGCAAGGTGAAAGATAAAAGACTATCAAAATTAAAAGCATAGACAAAAACCTGGCCCAGATTGCGTTTCTCAATCTCTGAGAGCTCAACCAGGTCTTCAGTAGTGACTTATTCTACTTTAGAACGACAAAGAGGCATAGAGAAACAAACATCCTAGTTTTCATAATATACAAACAAAAGAAAAAGTTAGTTCATTGGATTAAAAAAATATTATAGACATGGAAAAAAAAAAATGTAAAATCCAAAACAAAGATTAATTAGTTAAAATGGTTAGCACTGCAAGCCCTTAATATCATAATCTCAAAGGTCCAACATCCTGAAAAGAAGAGAGCATATATGATAGGCACAAATTCACAAGCACATAACTCATTACATGGTTGCAAAGTTGGGGTTTGCCCACTGGGTTACCAAGATTTTCAACTTTGATCCACATTTGAACCCATCATTATGCTGAATCAAAATGACAAAATCAATTATTGTTTTGAGCTTCCATATTTGTTTCTGGGTTCTTTGAACACAATTATATCAAATTGAAATCAAATACGTTGCCCTAAAACAATCCAAGCAACCCCTGATCGCACATGCAACAAATAGAAACAATCACAAATTATGTCTGCTTGCCACATATGTTACAGGGATTTAGTTGCAAGTATTAGATGCAGGTATGTGTTACACATCTAATCATTCAAATTCACAAACTCTAAGATACAAGGACTTGGCTGAAAGGAACTTAACAATGGTACAGATACTTGGACATGGTCAAAAGTCAAATATTTGAGTGCTTACTTAGATCTATATCTACTTTATTCTCCATGGAATCCATAATATTACCCTTTAGTAATTCAAGTCATATTACTCCTACGCATGAAGGAAATGTACTAAAAAATTTAATTTATATCGTATGTCATGTTTTGTCATTGGAAATTTCAAATTTTGTTAATATACAATATGCATACATATTTCTTTCACTAATTTTATTTTATATCAATATATTTTTTTATTATTTATCCATATCCATCCCTTTACTTTTATTTTATTACCTTTGTTTTGATTTATCATCTCTTTAAATGTTACTATTCTAAAAGTAACAAATTCATGCTAATGAAGTGCCAAGAGACCTGTTTTCTATCACCCCACCTGCCCAGGTATACCATTTTTTTTTTATCTTTAAATATCCTCATAAAAGCCCCTTTTTTTTTTCTCTTATCCTTGAATCTCCCCAACAACACTTAATTCCTTTTTTTTAGTTTTAATTCATCTCCCAAGTTCCAAAATTTCACTTTAAAAATTACTAACAATTATCCAGTCCCAAGTAAAAAATAATAATAATATATCCCATGAGGATCCCACAACAATACCCATGTCCTTTTTGTCAATAGGGTTACTTTTAGCAAAATTGAGAATCCGGGTATCACCACCTGTCACACATAGTCTCATGCATCCTTACCTAAATATAGCAACTTCTTTATTGATTAAAATTTTCTTTCATTTTCTTATATGAATCGAGAACTTACAAAATAAAAAATGAGAAAACAGTTAGGATTTTACTCCAAGTCAGCATAATATTGTACAAGAGCTTTGGTTTCTAAGGGACCATAAGTTTGAACCTCATTGCTTGTTAAATCCCCATTATTGAGCCAAGTACAAGCAAGAGAAGGTTGCATGTCCAGTGGAACATTAAGGCTTTAGCCTAAGTCAACTTAACTTGATATACATTGTTGGCCTACTATATAAGACAAAATTATGAGAATTTTCTGAAAAAAGCAAAATAATTGCTCAGCAATGAGAAAAAAACCAAAAATATGGAGCAACCAATGCTCATTAAAATCAAGGATGACAGTTTTTTTTTAGTTGGTAAAAGTCAAACACAGTAAACCATCTGGCCAGACAATCAAGGTCCCTGATAAATTATCTCTAATGATCTAACAGTTAGCCACTTGGTCAGCAAATCAAGGTCCTTAATAAATATCAACATTCTCAAAATCAATAAATTTGGTAATCATCTAAATTCCACAAGAATGGTTTAAAATTATCATTCCCAGATTAGCTTAGAAGTTTGCAAAAAGAACACAAAATATTTTCTCACTGCACTCATTTCTGTTACAATTTTATAAACCTCATATTTAAACCTCTAGCAAAGAAGTAGCAACCATTTCCAGGTTTTAAGTCAAAATAAGCACCCCCATGATTTCTATTTCAATGCCACTATCTTAGTTAATACCAAGTGCAAAAAAAAAAAGTAATATCTTATTTCAGGAACTAATTTTTATATTCAAGCAGAAAAAACTCGAATTAGCATTTAGAGTGAGAAAAAACATATTTTCCACATGAAAATTGTTTATGAACATGTTCCATAAAGAGAAAATAAACTTCCTATCCATGCAAATTTTAAAAGATAAAAAAGATACATCTTACATGCTCTCTCAACAGTGACCTTAAGCCTCTTGTTGACTGGGAGATATAAGCATTAGAGAACTGTTTCTTTCCTCCTGAGCCATCACCACTAGCAAACACCACCACAAATTGTGAAGTACAAACTAGAAAGTTTCCAATAAAACAGAAAAATCAATGTACAGTGTGACATACAAAATAAATTTAACTAATAAAAAAACCCCAAAAAAATAAAAGGCAAGACAAAGAAAGAACAAAACCCAAAAAAAAAAGGGAGAGCATAAAAATCCAAAATGAATGGATCATGCACATTTCGCTCCTATTACAACCTGAACGACCAAAAGGCTCTAACATTATGGTCCACATAAGTCATGGTGTAGGGCATTACAAGGAGAAAGAAAGAAGTTTCTTACAATTTCAATGTTATAATTAGAGTTTCTAGAGAATAATAAATAAACTCTAGAGTACACAACCAAAAATAATATGATGAAATCACCACATAATCTAAATTGCTTTATATGTAATTTATGTGCTGAAAATTCCTAAAGAAAAATAGGAAAGAAACTAGCCATTGCAAAAGTATGGCCTAGGCAAGCCAAATTGCCAAAGAAATTGTAGTGGTTATGAAGCAGTAAATGTAGTTACAGTGTCATAACACTACAATATGTAAACCAGTGATGAATTGTTAGCCCCTACCACATGATTATATGAATAAGATCATTATGAATATTCAAAACCATCAAGAATCAAGATAGACCTTCAAGCTAGATGTAAGGGAACATGTGAAAATGATTGTGTATGGAAGATGTGAGAATGATAGATGACAACTAGCTGACTTCATACTCAGCAATGGGCATAAAAGGAAAAAAAAAAAAACTCCTGTTTTTTCATGGGATTGAAAAATGTCAGTGGTTTATCCTGGAGATAAGTGTTGGTTTGGTGTTGAATCAAAGAGCTTTGAGGATTTAATCGAGGAGACCAAAAGGAAGGTGATTGGGAAGATTTGTGAAAGGGGTCCAAACTTTTCGTCATGTATTAGATTCAATGGGGTAAGGGCTTGGCTTTGCTAGTGGAAGGGGCTGAGACCTGCTGTGCTCTCAAAGATGGAGAGTTTTTTAGAAAGTCTTGGGTGGAGTGGGGTAGACACCATTTGCTGGATTTGAGCAATAATAGGAGAAATGCGGTTTCTACTTTGTTCTGTTTAGGACGTGGAAGGAAAGAAGTTTTCCTTGGTGTTTCCTGAAGAAAGGGGATTTGTAGGGGGGTGGAAAATCCTGTCTAGCAAGCTAAGAAGCCTTGGTGTTTCTACGACCCTAAGGAGAGTGGAGGAGCCCAAAGCTACCTCTTCGAAGGGGTTGGTTCTTAGAGGGGTGATGATGGGAATGAGTACTCGGTAGCAGAGATGGAGATCTCTAGTTCTTCTTAATAGTGTAACACTATGTGGATTGAAATCAAAGATGGGAGGGGCTTTTTGACCAACCTCCTAACCCTGTCTCTCTTAGGAACTAGGCATAGTTCAATTGGAGGTTGAAAGGAAAACTCCACTTGGCATTGTTGGGAGGATCCCTTATTCTGTTCAAGTTTGAAGATATAGTTGAAGCTAAGAGGGTGTTCCACTCGAGGGTGAAATGGTTCAATGGAAAAAGTCTTCTACTAAAGTGGTGGAATCCATCTATGGGTTGCCTCATGGAGGCAAGGGATGTTCGAGAGGTGTGGGTAAGGGTTTTGGGCCTTCTCTTGCATCTTTGGGGAAAAGGTTTGTTCAAAAGATTACGAGAAGCTTGTGAGAGTCTTGTGGCCATCGATGAGGATACAGCGGAGTGTAGGAATTCGCAATGGGCGAGGATTCTTGCTAGGATCAAAGGGAAGTTACCTAGTTCTTTGCAGGTGATGGTGGGTTCCTCTTGTTTCATGATTCAGTTATGGTGGGAGATTCCTGCATGGAAGAGTGAGGTGTAGTCTTCTCAAAGTTGCAAAGAGAGGAGGGTAGGAGAAGAGGGTAGGGTAAAGTCACGCACTTGTCTGAAGTGTGGAAGAAGGGTTTTCTGGAAAAGTGGAAGCCCAAGTGTCATCTCTTGATCCATCAAACTCTCCATCCTCTTGTTTCGCAATTCAGATGTGGTGGGAGATTCCTCCATTGAAGAGTGAGGTGCAGTCTTCTCAGAGTTGTAGAGAAACAAGGGTAGAAAAAGAGAGTAGGGTAAGGTCACGCGCCTATCTGAGAGTGAAAGAATGGTTTTCTAAAAGAGTGAAAGCTTAAGTGTTGTCTCTCAATCCATCGAACTCTACAAAAAGAAAAAGTGGTACAATTCCCAAAAAGATGGGAATCAAAGTTTCTACAAAAACCCATCCTTCCCCTTCTATCACTAGGAAGGAGCTATGTGGGTTAGTAGATGAGGCCTTGGGCCTTTTTGTTGGGCCTTAGGTCAAGTTAGGCTCTATGGAGATGGAGAGGGCCAAAAAATCAACTTTGGATAAGGCCCAAGCTCCTTTTAAAGTGGGTTAGGTGAGCTTTAAAAAGGGAAGGGAGATGGGCCTCAAGGCTACTACCATTGAGTCCACTCCTTTCATGCTTCTAATCCTTGCATGTCAAAGTTGCCTTCCACGGAGACAACGATGAAGCCTTTAGCCAACAAAGCTATTTTAGATGAAGCACTTAGATTTCAAGGTACGCTCTCTTGGACTCAATCCTCTTGGGGAGAAGGGCCTTCTTCTTCTTCAACTCCTTTCTTGGGTATTGAGCGGGGAGAAGGTTTTTCTGAGTTGGGAGGGGAAGTGTCAGAAATTTTGGTTGACGCTGTGAAAAAGCCTCTATCAATGGCTTTTCAAGATGGCTAAGTTGTGGTCTTCCTAGAGAATTTTTCCCCCAATCAAGAGAGTGGAGTTGAGTCGGGGGGTAACGGTGCTTTAGCCTCAACTCAAGAGGTGGGATCCAATGGTGTGGAATGCAAGGACCCGCTTTCAGACAAGGACTTCACCAAGCTAGTAGATTTTAATAGATTTTTGGGGATGTCGGTTCAGGGGTTTGAAAAGAAAATCTAGTCTTTGTTGAGGAAGTTAAGAAGGAAAGTTGGATGTGGGATTCCTAGTAGAGGGGGAAAGAAGAAATGTGTGTCCTCCTCTCGTTTCAAAAGGGAGCTAAGGAGACTAGATTGTTCAATCAATTATGAAACTTCCTTGCTCTCTTCTAGAAGGAATGGTAGGAACAATTAGGATTTGGTTCTAGTTGATTGATGAAGATTAAAATCCTTTCCTGGAATATAAGAGAACTCAACGATGAGGAAAAAAGGAAATTAATCAAGTCTGTGGTTAGGACTCAGAAGGTAGATCTAGTTTGCCTTCTAGAGACTAAGGTGCAAGAGATGGAGTTACAAGTGGTAAGAAGCTTAGGTGTTGGAAGGTTTTTGAACTAAGGTGCAGTTGATGCTAGATGAGCGTCAAGAGGCATTTTGATTTTTTAGGACAATAGAGTTTTGGACCTATTGCAGTTGGAGTGTGGTGGGTTCTCCATTTCATGTCACTTTAGAAATGTTGAAGATGATTTTGTTTGGGTGTTCACAGGAGTCTATGATCTAGTTTTAATGAGGGAAAAAAAGGATTTCTGGGATGAATTGGGAGCTATCAAAGGTCTATGGGATGATCCCTAGTGCATAGAAGGGTATTTTAACCTTGTTAGATTTCCAAGGGAAAGAATGAACAAATTTAGATTTATGACAGATATGAGGAGGTTCTTAGATGTCATAAAGGAGTTGAGTTTGAAGGACCTTCCTCTTTCTGGAGGTTCATTCACATGGTGTGGTGGTTTAATTCTCAAGCAGCTTCTAGGTTTGACCGCTTCTTAGTCTCTGATGAGTAGGAGAACCATTTTTTGGGTATTTCTCAATTCGCTTTCCTAGGCTAGCTTCTGACCATTGTCCCATTATTCTCAAGGGTGGAAGAGTCAAAAAGTGCAAGATCCCCTTTAGATTTGAGAATATGTGGCTTTTGACTGATGGCTTCAAAGAGCTTGTGAGAAATTGGTGGACTGGGTATACAGTTACTAGCTTTAGCAATCACTGCCTCATTAAGAAATTAAAAGCTCTTAAAAGGGATCTTAAAGTGTGGAAAAAAGAAGGTTTTGGCAATCTCTTCTTTAACAAATCATAAGCCTTTTCTTATGTTCAATTCTAGGACTCTAAGAAGAGAGAATGTCCTCTTTCTCTTGAGGAGGTAGAGGCTAAAAAGGGGGCCTTTGAGGATTATAAGAAGTGGGTTTTATTGGAAGAAACTTCATGGAGACAAAAATCTAGGAAATTTGGTTAAGAGATGGAGACAAGAACACCAAGTTTTTTCACAAGATGGCCAATGCTCATGCAAGAAGGAATTTGTTAACCAAGGTGAGAAAAAATGGGGTTACTCTGATTGATGATGAGGAGATTAAAGCTAGGGTGTGCAATGCCTATCATACTATTCTCTTGGAAACTGGGGATTGGAGACCGAGCGTAAGGGTTTACGCTTTGAAGTGTTGGGGTAAGATAGATCCAAAAGTCTAGAGGTTCCTTTTTCAAATGAGGAAGTTTTTGAAGCCCTGAGTAGTCTCTCTGGTGATAAAGCTCTAGGTCCAAACAGTTTTACCATGGCTTTTTGACATTTTTGTTGGGATTTTACCAAACCAGAGATCATACCTTTCTTTAAGGAGTTCTTTCTTCATGGCACATTCTAAAGAAACCTAAATTCCACCTTCTTGGTTTTGATTCCCAAAAAAGGGAGAGCTAAAGATTTGAAAGACTTTAGACCAATCAGTTTGGTTGGGGGTTTGTATAAGCTATTAATCAAAGTTTTGGCAAATAAGGTAAAGACAACAACGAGGGAGGTGAAATCAACATGCCTTCATTCAAGGTAGACAAATTTTATACACTATGCTCAGTGCTATTAAGGTTGTTGACTCTAGGTTAAAGAGCAATATTCCTGGTCTCCTTTGAAAAATGGACATTGAGAAGGTTTATGATCATGTCAATTGGGATTTATTTATATCAGTTATGTTCAAAGTGGGGTTTGGGCAAAGGTGGATAAGTTAGATCAATTGGTATATTTCCATAGCTAGCTTCTCTGTTCTTATCAACAGAACCCCTTCATGCCTTTTTCATAGTTTTAGGGGCTTAAGACAAGGCGACTTGCTATCCCCCTATCTATTAATTTTGGTTATGGAGGCTCCTAGTCAGTTGTTGTTCCGAGCCAGATGCAGTGACTTCATTTTAAGGTTTAAGGTGGAAAGGAGAAGTGGAGAAAGAAGGGATGTGTCCCATCTTCTGTTTGTTGACGACACATTAATCTTTTGTAAGGCCAACAGTGAACAGTTGAGATATTTGAGTTGTCTATGTGGTTCGAGATGCTTTCTGAATTAAAAGCGAATATGGATAAAGTGAGGTTATTCTTTTAAGGGGGTAGAGACTTTGGAGAATGATGCTTTGGTGATGGGGTGTAGAGTAGGGAAGCTTTCCACATCTTATTTGGGTCTTCCTTTGGGTGCCCCTTTTAAATCTCGTAGGGTGTGGGATGCAATGGAATAGAGATTCAAAAAAAAAAATTAACAATATGGAAAATGTGATACATATCTAAGGGTGGGAGGCTTACCTTGATTAAATAAAATAAAATAAAAATAAAAGTGTGTGGAAGACTTGAAAAAATCCAAATGGATTTTTTATGGGGTGGTGGTGCTCTAAAGAGAAGGCCTCATTTGGTGAATTGGAAATTGGTTTGTGTAAATAAGGAGGGAGGCTTAGGAATTCATAGTCTTATGGCCCTTAATAAAGCCTTACTTGGTACGTGGAGTTGGAGATTTGCAGAAGAAAGAGAGTCGGCCCCTTTGAAAACAAATTATCATTGGGAAGTTTGGAGTAGAGAAAGAGGTTTAGTGTTCGAAAGGAGTAAGGGGAGGTCATGGTGTGGTGATGTGAAAAGCCATCAGAAATGAATGAGAGGACATAAGAAGTTGATCCCACTTGATTGCTAGGAATGAGAGAAAGGTTAAGTTTTGGAAAGACTTTTGGTGTGAAGACTAACCCTTGAAAGAAGTTTTCCCTAACTTATTTCTATGGCAATAAATAAACACAATTAGGTCTCAAAAGCTTGGGAGGAGAGTGGGAATTTAGGTAGCTGGAGCCCCCGCTTTTCAAGACATCTTAATGATTAAGAGATGGGAGAAGTTGAGTCTTTGTTTTGCAAGCTTAAACCCTTTGTTATGAGAAGAAAAGTGGACAACATTTTGAGTTAGAGAGAGAGTAAGAATGGCAAATTTTAAGTTAGCTCCCTTTATGGCTCCTATACGAGGGTATCTAGAGATCAATTTTCGTGGAATATTATTTAGAGGTCTTGGGCTCTAGGAAGGGTGAGCTTTTTTGCTTAGGAAGTGTCTTGGAGCATAATTTTGACTCTCAACTAGTTGAAAAGAAAGGGATTGAATATTTTGAATAGGTGCTTCATGTGCAAAGAAGAGGAGGAAACCACTAACCACCTAATTTTGTTCTATGGCAAGGCTAAAATTTTGTGGAACTTGATTTATTCCATTTTCGGTGTGCAGTGGGTTATGCATTCCTCAATTAGGAAGAGTGCATGGAAGGTTGCTCTCTTAAGTTTAATGTGGAATTTATGGAAGGAAAGGAATGGAAGAGCTTTCATCGCTGTTGAGCGGTCCAACCAAGCAATGAAATCTTTTTTCATGTATACTTTTGTGAATTGAGCTAGGGTGCATATAGAGAGGACCACACTTTGTCTATGATTGATTTTATAAATTGGTTGTTTGTCAAGTAAGGAGAAGGCTTTTTTTTGTCTTCTTATTGCTTAGCTTTTTTGGGGCATATGTGTATACTTTGTGTGTACTGTTTTCGTCGTTTTTAGGCTTTTCTAATGCAAGCCCTTTTATTACCTATGAAAAAGAAAAAAAAGCAATGGGCATAAAAGAATACATGGAGTGGTACTACACCAACTCAAGCATGACATAGATGATGATTTCAAGCACCCAAAGATTTTATGTTGTATCAAGTAGGAATGCATTGTACTTCCCATTTAATTTTGTTGTTCATTTGTTTCCTGCATGGTATTTTGATCAACAAAGGGGAAAATACCAATGTTAGTATGCATGTCAAATTATCACAAAAAGCTCTCAAAAAGATGCTTTGCTCCATAAGCATCTTGAACCTGTAATATGTCGATCTTTTATCAAAAGGTATTGTTTATGTATTATTAATGTTAGAGATAGTAAGACAAAGAGAAGTAAATTCGGGAAGACATGACATCAGAAGGACTATTGCATATAATGTGGTGTATTGTGTCAGACTATATTATTTCATGTGAATGACTATCATAATATTCCACAAGATTATGTGTTAGAATTACAAACTAGAATGGACTCCATTAATTTTTTTTATGATATAGTCTTCAGTGTGTTATCCTGTCATCTATCTAAACCTGGTTTTGGTCAACATGAATGTGATTTAGTTTCCAAATTTTCTATGAGCTAAGAATATGGATTGTACTTTTCAGACACTATTATGTAATAACACACAAATTTTCCTTTCCATACAAATTCCCACATTTCATGACATAATCTTCACTCAGTTATCTGGTAATCAATTTAAACCCAATTTTGTTTAATCAATGCAATTAAGTCTTCGAATTTTCTAAGATTTTAGAATTTGGACTTCTAAATTATTATAAATTTTGAGGTTTAACTTAAAGTATACTTTTTTTTTTTCATGCAAATCACCAAAAATATTTCTCAACAGTGACATTGGCATAAACATAGATCTATTAACATTATTATACTTAGGAACCATGAAATTTCCACTAAAACCAACATTTGTAGCCTTGAGTTCGACACTAACAAATTATTAAATTTCAAAACTATAGGCACTTTGCTTCAAATTCATAAAATAACCAACACTGTTGTGACTCCTCCCACAAGAGAGGAAAAAAAAGGGCACTAATGCACAAAGTAACAAACAACTCATTTTTCTCCATGTAATATTATTATCTTTTGTTCCGACCCCTCCAACAAGAGGAAGAAAAAAAAGCGCTAATGCACAAACTAACAAACAACTTATTTTTCTCTATATAATACTGTCTTTTCCCTTTTTATAAGAATTAGTACACCAAATAATTGCAATGCCAGGAAGAACAGAGAGAACATAAATACTCAGAGAAATTTCATCACAACGACAAAGACCATGGTATTCCAAAAACCAAACAGCAACTGACCAAAGCAATTGAGCCCAAAACATAAACTAATACTTCAGGTAACGCAAGAAAAGATCATTCACCATAAGGGATCAAAAGGGTATTCTATTAATCTGCAGGTTGCTCCATATGAACAAGATATGAAATCTTACAAGAACTTACTGTTGAAATTTGGCATTCAAAGTTAGGGTTTTAATTTAGGAAAGTGCTTTAGGAATAAAAAAGGAGAGATCATTTAGGATGATTCAGTTTCCTAATTTTAGGAGAGAATCAAGCTAGATTGATATTTTCTTATTCAGTCATTTGTGTATATATATGTGTATGGTGTGTACCTAAAAATTCAATAAAGGAATTCAGAAATTCTTCATGGTATCAGAGCCAGTTTTCTGAAACCTTAATCCCTTCTGGTCATCTCTTATTCAGGCCATCATTCATTCCGGCCAAATCTCTCTGACCATCTCTCTCTCTGGCCATCTCTCATTCCGGTCATCAGTCCCTGTTCTCAGAGCCAAGGGAGAAAATGCTTTCCAGTCGGTCGAATCGTCGTAAAAAAACATTCACTGCCGGCAACTTTTCCGGTGAACTTTTCCGACGACGGTTTTTTCTACACCGCAAGGACCGCCTAGAGGAGATCTCCAATTTTTCCCAAAGCACCGGAGCCAGAAAACCATCCACGCGCCGGCCACGCGCGTTTTTCCGGCCGGCGACTGCATCTCACGCGCCGGCGCATGAGGGCGCGTGAGCCACTTTCCGGCGATGAGCTTCCTCCTCCAGGCTCGCCTGACGCTGACCAGCCACCCTTCTTACCTGTTTCTGCCATCTGAGCCCTGCACGTGCCTCTTTTGGGGTTCTTTTGCCTCTACGGGCCCTCCGATCAGTTTTTCCGGCGTCCTCCGGCTATTTTTTCTCAACTCCAATCCCTGCACGTGCCTTGGGAAGTGTTCTTCTACCTTTCCGGTCCATGACAAAATACAGAATGACATCATCACAAGTATCCAGCGTCACGTCACCAGAATCAGGGGGCAGATATGAAATTCCAAACCTTGGTGGCAGTGATTCCTCTCCTATTCTCATCACAGGACACAAATTAAATGGCCATAACTATTTACAGTGGTCACAATCTGTGTTGCTGTTCATTTGCGGTAAAGGAAAGGATGAGTACCTCACTGGAGAAGCAGCCATGCTAGAAACTACAGAACCGGGTTTCAGGAAGTGGAAGATTGAAAACAGCATGGTCATGTCATGGCTTATCAATTCCATGAACAATGACATAGGTGAAATTTTTTTGCTGTTTAGGACTGCAAAGGACATCTGGGATGCAGCTAAAGAAACTTACTCAAGTTCTGAAAATACTTTAGAACTTTTTCAGGTTGAATCAGCCTTACATGACTTCCGCCAAGGAGAACAGTCAGTTACTCAGTATTACAACACACTCACAAGGTATTGGCAGTAACTTGACTTATTCGAGACTCACTCATGGAAATGTTTGGATGATGCAACAACATACAGGAAAATTGTGGAACAAAAGAGACTGTTCAAGTTTTTCCTAGGACTAAATAGGGAATTGGATGATGTTAGAGGCCGAATCATGGGCATTAAACCCCTTCCAAGTCTCAGGGAGGCTTTTTCAGAGGTTAGGCGTGAAGAAAGTAGAAAGAAAGTGATGCGACTCATGGTAGCTTAGCTTTAAAGGCGTATCAACAAAATTTATACCTTGAATACTATTACTAAAGTAGCCAAGCTACTATAGCATAGTGGTTATAGGATCGTTCACTGGGAAGGGTTTTCGCAAACACAAGTGATATTCAAATTAGGAAAATAGGTGATTTTCTTATGGATGTTAGCTTTAAAAGAAGATGTAAATGTTTTAGAAAGATTTAAACTAATCTAAGCTAACATTAAAGACTAAAATGAAAGGGTGTAAAAACAAGTTTCTCAAAGATAGGATAGCTATGCTCTGGCTCTTATGCAAATTGGAAATCTCAGGATAGGCTCCTCGCGTTGGGGTTGCAACTATGGTGATGCTTGCTTCCCGAACCGGTATGGATTTAGCAAATCAAGTTTTAATCCTTTAAAATGGCAAAACAGATGGTAGTGAATTTCATCAATGGTTATTCACCTTAGACTTCCTTTGAATGGCTCGTAAGAGATAACTAATGGTCTAAAGCCGAAAGCTTACCAAATATTGGCAACTCAAAGTCATTCCAAGTGATAAACTCACCTTTCAATGGCCATTGAAATTGGTTCTAACGGATTAATGTAAAACTTGGAATTGAAAACCTCACCTTCCAATAGCTCGTAGGAGATAACTAATGGATAGAAATCCAAAAGCTTATCAAGTATTGGCCGTTGGAAGTTGTCCAAAGGAAATAAAAACCAAACTTTGCATTAATGAACCATTAATGAAAAACGTCTACCTTACCTTCCAGGTGCGAGAAATTTCCATGGGATTGCATCCAAGCTATCACATAACATCCATACTTTGAGAAACTAAAAGTTTTAGCCAATCATCCTCTGAGGAAAAGCCCTCAGAGGCTATTTGGCTTCCAAGAAAATAAAATAGTAAAGAGAAAAGAGAGACGAGAGAGCTCTATATATCACTCAGTGTAAAACGTAATACGCATGTTCTATATTCTATCTATTATATATGTTCCAAGAGGTGATTTCTACCCCTTATATAGTCTTTACAAAAACAAAAGCTTGTGATTGGTTAGTTACAAGGATAAGAAAGGAAATTACATCACAAAATACAAAGGAAAATATCTAAAGTGGAGTCGGCAAAAGCAGAGGAAAATTCGCAACACGCATGGGTTATGCGAATTTTGAAGGTGTTATGCGAATTTCGTGTTATGCGAAATTTTCGCATAACCTGGAGCAGTTGGCTTCCGAAGGCCATATCTTCCTCATTTCAGCTTCAAATTGTACACGGTTTGAAGCGTTGGATTCTTGACTTACAGAGCTTTGAAATGGTATATAGAATGTAAAAAATGGACTTTGGGAATTGCTCCAAAAGTGCGAAAGAAGACTGCAGATGCTGTCCTCTGTTTTCCTCTTCTCCATTGTTCTTTCCTTGCATACTTTGAACAACTTTGGCAAAGGGCTATGGAGCTCCAAAGCTTGGTTCTTCATGAATTTGAGCTTCGAAAAGCTTTGCCATAACTTGTCCAAGTAGCTCCTCCATCATTTGGCATTCTTGAATTGATTCATAAGCTGATAAAAACATGTAAACTTGCCACAAAATGGTTAAAACCAATTACTAAGGACCTTAATGAATTAATTGGGTTAAATGAATATGATTACTACTCAAAGGTGCTTAAAACCATTATAATTAGGTCTACAAAATAGCACTTTTTGGTAGTAATCAGAAAGTGATGATGGGATCCAAAGAGCAACCTGTCCCAACATTGGATGCCTCTGCCCTTGCTGCTCGGTCATTTAATAGTAGTGGTGGAGATCGTCAGAAACGGGATAGGCCTTGGTGTGATTATTGTAAGAAACCAGGCCATTATAAGGAGGCTTGCTGGAAGCTTCATGGCAAACCGGCTGATTGGAAACCAAAGCCACGGTCTGATAGAGATGGCAGAGCACACGTGGCTGCCAACTCTGAGAGCACATCTGTTCCCGAGCCGAGTCCATTCAACAAAGAGCAGATGAAGATGCTACAGAAACTATTAAGCCAAGTTGGCAGTGGCAGTACTACCGGGATAGCCTTCACTGCTAATCGAGGAGGAATGAAACCGTGGATAGTGGACATAGGTGCTTCTGATCACATGACAGGAGATGCTGCCATTCTTCAAAGTTACAAGCCAAGTAATGGTCATTCATCCGTCCATATTGCTGATGGTTCAAAGTCAAAAATTGCCGGGACAGGTTCTATAAAACTTACTAAAGACTTATATCTTGACTCTGTCCTCCATGTTCCAAACTTGGATTGTAATCTTTTGTCCATTAGCAAATTGATGTGTTACTAAATTCTATCCAAACTCGTGTGTTTTTCAGGACTTGAAATCGGGGAAGATGATTGGCAGTGCTGAACTGTGTTCCGGGCTCTACCTCCTCTCATGTGGCCAATTCTCAAACCAAGTCTCTCAAGCAAGTTGCGTACAGTCTTAGAGTATGTTAGAGTCTTTCAATTCTGTGTCAAATTCTAAGGTCAATAAAGATAGTGAGATTATAATGTTACACTATCGCCTTGGTCATCCTAGCTTTGTTTACCTTGCAAAATTGTTTCCCAAATTATTTATCAATAAAAATCCAGCATCTTATCACTGTGAAATTTGTCAGTTTGCAAAGCATACTCGAACAGTATATCCTCAAATCTCATACAAACCTTCGACCGTTTTCTCTCTAGTACATAGTGATGTGTGGGGTCCCTCCCGGATAAAAAATATTTCTGGCACTCGATGGTTTGTGACATTCGTTGATGATCATACACGAGTAACATGGGTTTTCCTTATGAAAGAAAAGTCAGAGGTCGGACACATTTTTCAAACCTTCAATCTTATGGTTCAAAATCAATTCAATTCCAAAATTCAAGTCCTCAAGTCAGATAATGCAAAGGAATACTTTACTAGTAGTCTCAGTACTTATCTTCAAAATCACGACATTATCCACATAAGTTCTTGCGTTGACACCCCACAACAAAATGGGGTGGCTGAACGCAAGAATAGACATCTCTTGGAGGTTGCCCGGTGCCTTATGTTTTCCTCTAATGTTCCAAACTATTTCTGGGGGGAAGCTATTTTCACAGCTACCTATTTGATTAACCGTATGCCATCCAGAGTGCTTACCTTTCAATCCCCACGTCAACTTTTCTTAAAACAATTTCCTCACACCCGTGCAGCCTCTTCTGATTTACCACTCAAAGTATTTGGTTGCACGGCATTCGTTCATGTGTATCCTCAAAATCGTAGCAAATTTGCTCCTCGAGCCAATAAGTGCATTTTCCTAGGGTATTCTCCAACCCAAAAAGGGTACAAATGTTATTCTCCAACCAACAAAAGATTTTACACCACCATGGACGTCTCTTTCTTTGAACATGTCTTCTTCTATCCCAAATCTCATGTTCAGGGGGAGAGCATGAATGAACATCAAGTTTGGGAGTCTCTTCTTGAGGGTGTACCTTCTTTTCACTCAGAGTCACCAAATCCTTCCCAATTCGCACCCACTGAGTTGTCCACACCCATGCCGTCATCAGTCCAGCCAGCCCAACACACAAATGTTCCTTCTCCCGTGACCATCCAGTCTCCCATGCCTATTTAACCTATAGCCCCACAACTTGCTAATGAGAACTTACAAGTTTACATCAGGAGGAGGAAAAGACAGGAATTAGAGCACGGATCACAGTCAACATGTGGCCAATATATTGACTCAAATTCAAGTCTTCCTGAAGAGAACATAGGTGAGGATAGGGTTGGAAAGGTGTTAATTCCCAGTATTGATGATTCTACTCTGCCGATTGCATTGAGGAAGGGTGTTAGGAGATGTACAAATCATTCAATTGGGAATTATGTTACATATGAAGGGTTATCACCATCTTACAGAGCATTTGCTACTTCTCTTGATGATACTCAGGTTCCCAACACAATACAAGAGGCATTCAAAATTTCAGAATGGAAGAAGGTAGTACAAGATGAGATTGATGCACTTGAGAAAAATGGGACGTGGACTATCACAGATTTTTCGGTTGGGAAGAGGCCCGTGGGGTGCAAGTGGATTTTCACCATAAAATACAAAGCAGATGGATCAGTCAAGAGATTCAAGGCTCGTTTGGTAGCTAGAGGGTTTACACAATCCTATGAGATAGACTATCAGGAGCCTTTTGCTCCTATTGCAAAACTGAACACTATCAGGATTCTTCTCTCATTGGCTGTCAATCAAGATTGGTGCTTGCAACAATTGGACATAAAAAATGCATTTCTAAATGGTGACCTAGAAGAGGAAGTCTACATGGAAATACCACCTGGTTTCGAAGAAAGTATGGCAAAGAATCAGGTGATCATACTCTATTTGTCAAGAAGTCTCATGCCGGGAAAATGGCCATATTGATAGTCTATGTCGATGATATTATTCTATCTGGGAATGATATGGAGGAATTACAGAAGTTGAAGAAGTATTTGTTAGAAGAGTTTGAAGTTAAAGACCTTGGAAATTTGAAATATTTCCTTGGTATGGAAGTGGCTAGATCAAGGAAGAGAATTGTAGTCTCTCAAAGAAAATACATACTCGATCTTCTTAAGGAGACCGGTATGCTTGGATGCAAACCAATTGATACTCCTATGGATAGTCAGAAGAAACTTGGTATCGAGAAAGAAAGTACACCGGTAGACAGGGGGAGATATCAGCGGCTTGTCGGGCGCTTGATTTATCTCTCACATACTCGGCCAGATATTGGCTTTGCAGTGAGTGTTGTAAGTCAATTCATGCACAGCCCCACTGAGGAACACATGGAAGCAGTCTACAGGATTCTTAGATATTTAAAAATGACACCAGGGAAAGGTCTATTCTTCAGAAAGACAGAGAACCGTGACATTGAAGTATACTCTCAGATGCGGATTGGGCAGGAAACATCATTGACAGGCGGTCCACTTCTGGATATTGTTCTTTTGTCTGGGGAAATCTTGTTACCTGGAGGAGTAAGAAGCAATCAGTTGTAGCCAAAAGTAGTGCAGAAGCTGAGTACAAAGCTCTTGCACAGGGAATCTGTGAAGGGATTTGGATAAAAAGGGTTCTTAGTGAACTGGGACAAACGAGTTCATCTCCAATTCTGATGATGTGTGATAATCAGGCAACTATAAGCATAGCAAAGAACCCCGTGCATCATGACAGGACCAAGCATGTTGAGATTGACAGACACTTCATCACAGAGAAGGTGACTAGTGAGACGGTTAAATTGAACTATGTTCCTACCAAGCACCAAACCGCAGATATCCTCACCAAAGCTTTACCTAGGCCTAACTTCGAAGACTTAACTTGCAAGCTGGGATTATATGATATATATTCTCCAGCTTGAGGGGGAGTGTTGAAATTTGGCATTCAAAATTAGGGTTTTAATTTAGGAAAGTATTTTAGGAATAAAAAAGGAGAGATCATTTAAGATGATTTAGTTTCCTAATTTTAGGAGAGAATCAAGCTAGATTGATATTTTCTTATTCAGTCATTTGTGTATATATATGTGTATGGTGTGTACCTAAAAATTCAATAAAGGAATTCAGAAATTCTTTACTTACGTAAAATTGAAAACTACTATGAAGCATGGAAGAAGGTAATTACCATAGAAGATATTACAAATATTCTTTCTAAGCATGTAATAGAGACTTCGAAATGAGTCTTCCCATGCTAGTTGTCGTTTGATTAAGAAATCCGTTTCCACTAAATTGACTAAGAAAATTTGTTGTAAGAAAACTTGAGGAAAAGAAAGGAAAAGAAAAACTTAAATTTCATACTAATAAAATATTTGGTTCACAAACCTCCATCTGTAGCAGATAAGTTCCATGCTGATATGACAGAAGGTGGTAGAGAAGACTGAGGGTGCACCCATGAGTGCAAAGCTCTATAATTGAATATTTGGGCAGTGGAAGTGATCCCAGAGGAGCAGCTAATATTTTGATCCTTGGAACAACCAAATTGCGGTGTAGTTGTACCATTGTAAGTAGCAGACATGTTCAATATATGAAACCTAGGAATGGCAAAACGAGATAAGGTCGATTAGCTAAAATCACCTTCTACAAACGACCTAATGCTAATTGTGGTGGAATATACATTAGTCCATACATAGATTATGCAACAATTTACATACACATAACCCATATATATGGCAAAATCATCGCTTTTCTGAATATTTTATTAATGCATAACCTTGTAATGCTTACAAATACCAACACAATATAGAACCAATGATCTAGGAATAAATATAAAAAGAATAGATGATATCAAATGAAATCAGAATAGTCTGGACATAATTCAATGATATTTCTTCTAGTCAAATATTAGTACAAAAATTTATTGTTCAAGGAAAAATAGCAACTGTGTCCAAAAGCAGAAATATATGTGGGTTAATTAAATGTTAGCACTAAAGTATGAATTTTAAAAAAATTGATTTGACAGAAAAAAAAAATGAGATCCAAATACTTCAGCAAAAGAGCATCAAAATATTACAAAAGAAAATCCAACACCGTCAACACTTAGCTGGCAATTATGATATTCTCTCAAAATTTCAATTAACATAATTTTAGTTTTGTTCATAAATAAAAATTTTAGATTACTTCTTTCTTCTACAACATCTTCTATACACAGATAACCAATAGCTTTGAATACGATAGATTACCAAAGAATTGCACTGACAAATTCATTATAGTTAAAGTTTCCATCATATAGCATTAAACAAAGTGCACTACCAGCCACCTAAACAATAAAATGAACCCATTATCTTATCTTCACATTCCTGAAAATCAGAAAAAACAAAAGTTATGTCGAATTGTACTTCTCTCAATATTGCATCAGTCCAGTTTTTCAGTAAATTGGTATGGTATAGATAATTTTCAAGAATGGAGTAAGCATGAGACTAGTCGGACATGCCATTTAATTTGAAGGGAATAACCAATATAAATGAGTAATCAAGTTTAGGCATACAAGTTAGTCAAATCTTACCTATCAGAAAAAAAAAAAAAAAACAAATGGACGCCAGTCATCATTCTCCAAACCACTCGAGTGCAATTACGTATTTAAAGACCATATCCTCAATCAATTTATGTAGTTGTCCAATTAGTAATTTTGTTTTTGCGTATGTGACTGCATTGTTAATAAATTTTGTATGCACTACTTATTGTGTTACATGTTTCTGAAAACCTCATCCAATGACATAAGGAAATCTATTTAAATAAGTCACAGCAACAACATATCATTTACCTGCAGTTAAGCCTGGTATAATCTTGATAAAACCTTAAATCTTAAAAAAGAAAATAAAAAAACATTTGGCATGATAAGAATGAGCACAGTAAAAGCATTTAAAAAGAAAAAAAGAAAAAGATATTACACACTAAGAGCATCTCCAATGCAAATAGATAAAACAACAAATGCCAAACTTATTTTCTGGTAATGGTAATTGCTCTCCAACTTAAATATTAAACTAACGATGCCAAATTTTAGCACCAGATTCACAATGCAAGCAACCACCATTCTCCAACCAAATGCCAAATAATGCTAAAAGGAAAGCCAAATAATGACAGCTCCCATTGGAGTGCCAATATTTAAAAATTTAGTTGTTTTTTGGCATGCACACACACACATATATATAAGCTACTTTGGTATTGCATTAGAGATGCTCTAAGCATGGATACAAGTGAATGAGTTGCTTCTTCTAAGCTATGCAATTTAGTATAAAAAATAGATGAACTAGCCAGACTCATAATTTTCAGATATTATATAATTTATATATAAAAGTATATATTGATATGTTATTGTGTCCTTGTGATTGTATCCTGCCTTTTGAGGATATATATTTTTTTATCAGAAATAATAAATGTATTAAGTATAAAGGAACACAAAAGAAGGATGAGGAATCCTCCTAAAAATACAACAGACTTGTTGATGCTACATTGTTTTTCATAGAATGTATTTTATGGTAGTCATCCTAAACCACCAAAAAAAATTGCAGATGGAAATAGAGTAAAGATGAGGAAGCATTATTTTTCACCCTTAAAGTAAACAAAACAATCTCTAGAAACAGGTAAGATGTGTAACTGTGATGAGAACCAACAACACAGAACATACCAGCACACTCACCAGTTCACAGAGGAAGAAGACACTATCTGCATATTAGTTTTTAATGTAAAATCCAGTGGGGCCTTCTGCCCAGGAATATGAAATTCAGAGCAGAAATGGCCAGAAGAGATTGAAGTAAAATTGTCGAACTTTTCAGAAGAATCAGCAGCTAAACCAGAAAAAGCACGGGGTTCACAGGCAACCAGCCCTTTTAATGCTTTATCCTGTGAAAATAAATAGATTTATATTTTGACACAGAACTTTCTTCAAGTAAATAAAAGGGGAAAATGCTAACAAAAATACCATATCAACAACAGCCATTTCAGATATCCTCTCACTACCAAGTGATAATTCAGCCACACTACGAAATGTGCTTTGACTGCACTTTTCAGCATATTCACAATCTTGCCTTGTACCATCTTTGGAAACTGCAGCTGAAGCCACAGTATTCTCTGGACTGATAGAAATAAGAAATTGAATAAATAAGAAAAAAGCAAACAATTTATCAATTATAAACAAGGTACACCATCCTGGAAATGTATACCATGAAAGTTGTGGATGACTCTTGACAACTGAATTCAAAGAAACACAGATATTCTTCAAGCAGCCAGCTGGCGCAGCTGAAATATCTTCCTGCATATATTAAAAAATTGAATAAATTAAGACAGAAATAATGCATGGTAAATTGCATGGCACATTCAAGATCTTGACAGATTAGTGATTTGACAGTTCTAACATGTTACCGTAAACATACTTGATAATAAATCAATTTTAGATGAAAAAGTATTGTACCTTAGCATTTTCTTTTCCAGAAAGCATCCTAAACCTAGACTTTTTAGCAGGAAAAACTCCATCCATACGGGTGTCAATGCATCTTGGAACTTCGAATGCATCTTGTTTCTTGAGCTCAATTGTGTTCCTGAGAGAAGTAAGCAAGTACTTATTGAAATATAAATCAAGGTAAATCTAAAGAAATACAACAAAGCTTACTTTGTAGAACCAAGCAAAGGAGCCGGAGATTCATCTACAAGCTCTATAACGTTCCTTTGCTTTAACTGCTCTCCCTGTAATAGACACAGAAAATCTTAAGAATTTTCCCCCACAACCATTTGCAAAGATTACACAGAAAGGTCCGCAGAAACCAAATTGCAAAAAAAGTGGTAAGATTTGTTGCCAATTAAGGCTAATATTTGAAGCCTATAAGCTACAGTTAAATGCAACAGTTCTATTTTACATCACACAAAAAGTTGGAAGATGCTGTACACCACAGCAACTGGATATCACAGCATCCGACTTTGATCAGGGTCCAGCCTGTTTTTATGTTTGTTCCACGTCAACCCATTAAATTACAGGCCATGACAGTAAGAAATCCGACCACAGATTTTTTTTTAAAAATGCATTCTAGTCTGGCAACAAATATAATACCCACCAAAAAAAAAAAATCACTAGTAACTTAGGAAGAGGAAACCAAAAGATGAAAACACTGCTGTAATTCCCAAGAGATTTGCATTAATGTGAAACCAAATATAATACCCACAAAAATCCATTAAAACTTTCATAAAACAAATCCAAAAGACAAAAGCATTGCAGTATTTCCCAGCAAATGTGCATTTTTCCATATTTAGCATGACTTTCATGGTTGGTAAAAATAAATAAATAAACAAAACTTATAATTTTTTTTATTAGAAACAAAGAACATTTTCATTGAAAAAGTAAACAAAAGAAGGATAAGAAATCTTTCCCTAAATACAAAATTTGATAAAAAAAAAGCAAAAGAAAAACAATCCAAAAGACATCAAAATGTTTCAACATTGCTATTTTAACCCTTCTAATCTACATATTGAAAGTCAATCAAGTTGAATAATGTTGAGAGGAATACTTTTGAAAACTATGGTAGTAGAGGCCCAAAAATATGGATAGAGGTAGACTAGGTCCCATATCATTTTGAAAGTCCTCCACCTGTCCTCAAAGATCCTTACATTTCTTTCCCATTGTGCTATCCAAATCAATGTAAAACAAGCTATTTGCCCTAGAACTTTACCCCAATTAGTGCTACCCAAACCCCTAAAAGAAATGGTCAACATGTCACAAGCACTTCTAGAAGGAACCTAATCCAAACTTACTAGTTTGAATAGCTTACGTTATAACTCTAAAGTTGTCGAACAATGTAAAAAAGGTGATCCATTGATTCTCAACTCACCATACACAAAGGTCAACAATCTAGACTAAGGGATTTTAATGGTCTTCTCACCTAAAGCAAGTCATTGATATTAACCTTCTTGTTAGCCACTAAAGAAGCAAATGCCTTGACCTTTGGCCAAGCTTTTGATTTCCATATGAAATTAGCAAGAGAAAAGAAAACTAAAGTTAAATGATCAAATGAGGTTAAGAAAAAAAGATTTGACCAAAAATAAGTTGAAAGGTGATAATAAACAAGGTCTCATATCTAGGGATTACGGTGTTAGATTAACACTATTGGGAATGGACATGAGTCTTTCAAGATCCTCTATCTCTATATCCGTAAGGTTTGGCTGAAAGTTAAAGTTTCAAGTAATAGGAGAAGAAAGACTGAGGACAAATGAAATATGAGAATTTTGAACTGATAAAAGTTTGTAAAGACTCAAAAATATTATGCAACCAAAGGTTGATTTCCCCAACACAAATCTTCCCAAAAACGGATTTTTGACCCATTTTCCACTAAAATGTTGGCATCTCAACCGTTTGAATGTGTCCCATAGATGCTCAAGAATACCTTGTGCCATAAAGCAATACTCTCCCTAGTATACCCCCATAGCCACTTCTCTAAGAGGGCCTTATTTCTCGAAGCACACTCAGATCCAGCTTATAAGATACTCTCTCTTTCCCTCCCCAAACCCTAACCAAAGAAAATCCTTTTACATTTCTCAATCTTTGTCCTAGGACGAACTAAGTCGACCGAGTCCGGTACATGTAGACCCTCCATTTTGTCCCTTTAGCACATGTTTTTAAGTGCTCTTTCAATACTCCATAGTAGTTCCTTGATGGCCCATTTTTACTCATATAGTTTGCCTTCTATAAGCCACCTCGGAGACTTTAGTTGAGGGATTTATCTAACCTTGGCCGCCTTTCAAGTTTAGATTAGGTTTTACTTAAGTGCAGTTTAGGATTAGATTCCACTTAGTTTGCCCAAGAACATCTAGGTTCACATAGGCCCACCTAGGTTTATCTAGGCCCACTTAGTTCATCCTAGGACACTTAGACACACCCTAGGTCACCTTCAGGCGTTTCTACATGGTTTGCATGGTTGCATGGCACGTATTTTTGCATGATTACATGATTCACTTTCTTGCATGGCTTGCATGTGGTTGATTTTTATTTTTTAGTTGCGTGATTTAAATTTCTTTTGATTTTCAATTTCATGATATTTATTGATTTTAATCTTTATTTTTATTTTTATTTTTATCTTTATTTTTATCTTTATTTTTATTTCTTGCATGAGGAAACGACTACCAGCTATTTGGAAAGAGGATAACCAAAAATTTTGACAAAGGAAAGTCCACTGCTATAGATGAAGTGCAAATATTGAGGGTAATCACGCACGAAAGGGATTCTAAGTTTGTAAAGAAAAAGATTCATATGGGAAGGTGGAATTCTCCAAACTCGTGGCTGCCATGTAGGGATCTTTGGAGGATATTCATGCAATTTTGGACAAGGAAAGAAAACAATTCAAAAAAAGAGGTTAATAGATTGATAGGAGACCTATGGGTTTCTTTGGATGAAGAATTTTCTCCAAGAAAGGAACGCACGGCTGGAGCACAAGAAGAGGAGGTTCTTCAAAGATACAACAGGCATATCATATGGGATCCACACACCACTAAAGGAAATACAGTGGGCTGGCAAAGATTGTTTCTTTAACAGAGAGGATCAACAAGAAGTGAATAAGGAAGGAATTTCCAATTTGCAAATAAAAGGATGATTATGAATTTTTAGAAGGAGGACTATGAATTAGAACAAAAGGAGGGAGAAAAGAAAAGACATTCTGAGAAGAAAGGGAGACGAAGGAAGCACGGCAAAGTAGAGTAAGAGATCTGAGACGATATACCAGCGGGGATTTTCTTACCAGAAAGGAGCATTTCCAGGTACGCTTTCCGCAGACTCTTCCTTCATTCCCACTATCCTCTTGTTATGTATTAATCTTCACTGGATTTTAAGTTTTGACTGGATGCTTGGGTGTAGAATGACAAAGGTTATATTTTGTTTGCATTGGTACTAGATTGCTTCTATAGTTGTTGATTTCTCTCTTTGGAGTTCTCTAGTTTAGGTTTGGAACTGAAAGGCTCTTTTTTTTTATATTTACTGTGCATTACATGAGAATTGTGGCTGTATTTGTTTGCTGGAATCTGCTTGTACTCCCCTCACCAACCTAAGCCCGTGGAATAAAATATGAAATGTGGCTTCCATTGGTTCTTTTTTTTGTTTATTTTCTTCGTGCTCCGTTTCCTTGGTAGTCTTCCTTTGTATTCTGTGGATATTTCGAGTATTTCCAGCCACGTCTGCGTCACTGATTGATGGCGCTAGACAATGGCTTCTTGATGCTGTCAAAACTTAATACCCAAATTTGGAAGAAAAAAGCAGGTTCAGTGGTTTCTCATACAACTACTGTTTCATGAGGAAGATTGTTTGGCACCAGTCGAAGTATCTATTACTGGAGAATGAAGGAAGCAAAACAGGGGTGGAAGAACAGAGGAGAGGTGAAGCATAGATAGTTTTGCCCATTTTTTGGAGAAGCTTTGCCAGCGGTGAGATTGATCAATTTTGGTGCCCATGAAGGCATCAGCATCAGTTCTGGTGCGTTCAGGTATGCAGCATGGGAATTTGATCAGTCACGGGTTTTCTAGAAATTGTAGAGCTCAAACTAAAGGCCGCCATGGTGAACAAGTTGGTTACGATGTTTAATTTGGTACTCATTTTGCTTGGATTCAGAGTGGCAAGATAGAAGAGAACATATTACTTGGCAAAGGAATGGATAAAGAAAGCTATGGTAGGGTCCTTATAATACATGTTCCTCAAAAAGGACCTGGAGGTTTTCTCATCCAATGACCAAACGGTCATAGATGGTCTGATTCTGAGTTCAGATTGTTGCTCCTGCTAATCTTAAAAAAGTATATCGACTGCAAAACGGAGCCGGCATGGTCCACGATCTTGAAGAACCTCCAAGTAAGCAAAATGACAGGGGGGTCTACTGGGTCTGATAGCTGATGAGGATTCAGAGGGTCTGCCACAATTGCCAAAGGTCAAGTTGTCGTTTGTTTTCTTATTAATTCAGGGCTGCTGTTCATCTTTTTTTGATCCAGGCTCATGGAGTCCTACAACATATGTTTTGATAGGAAACCACACATGAATATATTGATAGGATAAAATAGGAAACCACACATGATGAGAAATCCTCCCGCCAAAATTAAAACTAAACAACACAAAAAAAATAACATGACACTACACCGTCTCATTGGAACTATACACTGCTAGTCAATCTAGTTGTAAAACGTTAAGGGGAATGCCCTTAAAACCCGCTAAGCAAAAAGCCCAAAACGAAGCGATGAAATGAATGGAGTCCCAAAGATTCTCTGAATTCCTAACTTTGTCCTAAAAAATCCTAACATTTCTTTCCTGCCATACAACCCAAATTAAAGCTATGCACGCATTTTGCCACAAAACCAACCCTCTCTTGGACTTGCCAAAACCTTTATAATTGATGAACATCATGTCTGAAATGCTTTTCAGAGGAACCCAATCCATCTTGGCTAGCTGAAATAGTCTGTGCCACAACCCCAACGTCACAGAACAATGAAGGAATAGATGATCTACTGATTCTCCTTGCTCCATACACAACTTACAAATGTCAGGACTAAGAGCTTTGTGGGGTCTCCTCAATTGTAGCAAGTCATTGGTATTTACCTTCTTGTGTGCCACAAGCCGGACAAAGTCCTACAACATATGTTGGTCTTGATTTTCAGCAAAGACTGCCATAGTCCTCTTTAATGCCATGCCTGACATGGCATCTCATATTGGATAAGCAAATATATCATACTGAGATCGGAGTGACAAGAGTTGAGATCCATGATACGGATATTAGACATCAAATCCTTATGATAATCCTTTACTTGCTACTTTGTCACTGGTATTTGGTAATGCAGAAATGATTGGAGCGGCTGGAATACTTTCTCCTTCAGAGGCTCTCACTTGTCTTTTTGCTTTGCATGAACTGGATCACCTTGATGCCTTTTATCTTCAATAGTGGCAGGAATACTCCCTTCTTCAAAGGCCCTCGCATTTGTTCTTAAGGGTCTTGGTGCCATTTGTCTCAAGGGCTTAAAGGAAGTGAAAGAAGCTTCAGCGTCATGATCCCTTGTGAACAATGAATGAGATTTTTGCTCCCTTGGCTAATGTTGTGGAAAAGCTTTTGCTGTATTTTCATTAAGGAGTACTAGTGTTTACATAACTATCGAAATTGTCAATAGAATTGCTTCAACATGGGATGAAAATGTGGGGGCCATCAGGAAGATTTAACGGGACTGCCGCAATGAAAATGACTTTTGAAGACAAAGAAATGATAGCCATCAATAAATTCAGCTGCCGTAGACATCAGTGACGAGTGATTCGTCCAACTTTGCACCTTTCATGAGATGATCCCGGTCCATAGAACAAAGAAAATTCTGAAACTTGCTGATTATTTGTGGAAAAATCAGGGACCGAATTTCCACTCAAGCTACTGCCATGACTTAATCTCGACCAGTCTTCTGAAGTAATGTCTATTGCTCTACACAATACCCTGGTCTATAGAAGGCTTCACTCAGCATCATCCCACCCCACTGGTCATTAGTACTGCGAAGAACTGGACAACGACTGATTTGTCGCGGGGGGGGGGGGGGGGGGGGGGGGGGGAGTAATTGGCTTGTTCAACATACTTTGACAGATATCAGACTCTTTGAGTGGCTCTTTCAGAATTTCTACCAATAAAAGAGAGCAAGACATATTGCAGAACTGAAAGTGATGCTCAGGAGAGAACTAAGAGCATTTTGGCTGATTTGTTGATTACAGAAACTGATGAGAAAAGGAACTAAAAGATGTTTCGTTTCTTCACCCTCATGCATTCAGGACAATGGACATCATATGAGGCATTTCCAGTCTCTTAGCTACCGGCCTGCATCTATTTGCCAGCAAATAGACTTTCAAGAGACTTGAACTGCAGGGAAGAAAACGGGAGGCAAAACTGGTTACTGAAATTGGGTACAACACAGATTCTTTTTTCGTTCTCAGGAAAGCTCGGCCAATTCTGGTGAAGTTCCTGGATGTAATGCCATCCACATGACTAAAATCAAGAACAAGCTGGGGTGTGTCATCAAGAAGTTCTGACTACTGTAACAGCTCATAGCACTCATGTCCAAACAAAGAAAGTTCCCTAGTCATCTAATTTGGAAATTTTTTGAATTGCCTATCAACACCACTTGCGAAGAGATTAGTATCGATAAATCAGTAATTCCAAGCCAATTCTAGCATCAGCAGGGTAAGTTGTCAGCTGCTGTAGATCAGTGAAGTCCCATGTGTTGGTATTAAATTCCCATAAATTCATCTGTACCTGAGGTGAAGGCCCTCATGCATGCATTTGGGCCATGGGAGGTGGATGATCAGTATACCACTCATGAGAAAAGAGCATGCCTTCCACCACAAGCAGCAGGCTTGTCCAAAGCGCCGTTCATGTGTGGTTCAGCAGAACTCGTACCCAAAGTGCAAATTAAAACAAATGCCAAAAGGTTCAGAGCGCACTACTCATCGAGATTTCAGTTTCCGGTGACTTTGGACATAGGGAGTTTGTTTTTTATATTTTGTTTGAGATAGAGCCTAATAACACAGGTTCTTCTGACATGAAAGCCATTGAAAATTGATGTGAGCCACTGAACATTTCTGCTCATGACAAGAAGGGTTGTAGGAAAAGTTGCCTGGGTTGTCTGATGGCCATTGCTGTCTGGTCAGTTCGACAATTTCGGCTACAGCAGGCACCAGTAATGAGTGGTTCCAACTTTGCATCTTTCATGTGATGGCTCTAGTCCACAGAATAATGGAAAATTCAGAAGCTCGCCAGTTATCTGCATGAAAGTCAGGGATCGAAACTCTACTGAAGCTTTTGCCACAGCCTAATATTGCCCAGTCTTCCAAAGGATTACCTATTGCTTTATACAGTACTGTGGCTTCAAGGGAGTTCACTTAGCATTCATTCTGTTTTACTGCCAACAGAATTTGGGAATGACAGCAAAGATGTTTTGGAAGATGTGAGAAGAATCTACTACAGATTGCTTACGTTAAGAATGCCAAGAAGACAGAATTGTTGATTTCATTGATGGCATTTCTACTGGACAAGGCCCCTGTTTCACTCTTGGAGGCTGATGATGGGAATTCAAAGCAAGGTGGAAAGATGAAGCTGGGCATTTACGGGTTTATAGTCCTCTAGCTGGCTATGGAAAATTAATGGGCCACCTAGATGCTGGGATATTTGAAGAGGCTCTCCAATCCCTAGTGCTGGAGGTGAGATAGCCCATCATCAACGACACTAGACAGAGCTGAGAGCCCTCTTTGAGCAAAGCAGCATCCCGGATCAGAACTATTGCCATTGCCACAGTCACATCTTAAAATGATGGAGGTGGGCTATGTGAGCATCAATCAGTGAGCTCCCGCATGCAGGCTCCAGATGACTGGTTAGGATAACCGAAGAGGTAAGAAATGAAGCTCAGGATGAGCAAGAAGACACAGAATCTAAGCTACATAAAATTCCAGAAGTGAACTGTGAGAAAATTGATAAATCAGATGGATTTCTGGGCAAAGACTTGAAACTTGAGAATGAGTGGCAGCAAGGGAATCAGATCTGGAGCTAGACTTCAATTGCTTCACCACAAGTTCCTGCTAGCAATGCAAGTTGTGATTCTAGGAAGCCAGAGTTGGGTTGGAACGTCTTTGTTGATAAAATTATACACTCAAACCCAGTGAGTTTGGGCTCTGGAATGAATACGGTCAGTTCTTTTCCAGTCATGCCATCAATATACAGAGGTCTCTTCACACGACC
The DNA here is from genome assembly GCF_030704535.1 of Vitis vinifera. Taxonomy (NCBI): domain Eukaryota; kingdom Viridiplantae; phylum Streptophyta; class Magnoliopsida; order Vitales; family Vitaceae; genus Vitis; species Vitis vinifera. Next base: position 17,901,666 of record NC_081809.1, on the reverse strand, counting down.
ACCAGCAACGCAGTCACAGCCAGACCCCCAAGTCCTACTCCAGCAAAGGCCACCTCGGTGCACACCTTTTCTTCTTCCTCTTTTTGTTTCTTGGATTGAAAATTTACAGTTTTGAATTGATTTTTCAAATCCATTTCCAACTGAATAATTCCAGTTTTAAAAATCCATATTTAGATCCTTCCTAGGCATAAAATCCAGATTTAAATAAACTCCTTACTGTCATTTTCCTTCTAGCATGTATTTTCACTGTTTTCAACTAATTTTCTCTTTTCTTCAAACAAGCATGAACGAACTTCATGGTTCCAAATAATGGAACCCATTGAACCAATTCATGCAAAAGTAATTTGGACCTTGGTGGGGGGTCCAACATTCTTGACATCTTCTTTGATATTGACTCAAGTGAGATGGTTGTTTGGTGATCAATTGATTTTGATTCCTCCTGATGATATGCACGAGATTGTTTTACACCTATTATTGAGCTAACCTTGTTTTCCATAGAGACATTGATGCTTGCTAGCCATGTACGCTATCTCTACTCTCTAATTTCAAAATTCCATGAACATATATGTCATTGTGAACTATGCCTATGTTTGATAGTACTTGGGTGTCTTGACATTTGTTTGACTATTCGATTATTTCTTATAAAGCGCATGTTGAGTTGTATGCTATATTTCTACGCTAACTTTGATTTCTTATGATAGCATTTGAGATACAATCCAGGTACACACCCTAACCCTCCTTTATGATTGTGGTTTAATTTCTTTTTGGCATATTAGTTTCGAAATCACCTTGGCCTACCTAGGTATCCATAATCAACTAATTAATTGTCACATCCTTCAACTTAGCTTGTAGAAACCTCTTTAAGGTTTAAAGGAGTGCTACCTCTTAGAGGTACCTTCCCAATAGGTAACCTGATCCCCGAACCAAAACTCAGGTTTTTTCAAGACTTGCTTTTCCCAAACTATGGAGTCACTTTTTAAAGTTTTCTTTCTTATTTTATTTCCCCTTTTAAAATAAAATAAAATAAGTAACGACTCCAACTTTTCCAAAACTAATTTTTCACCAAACAAAAGCGAGTCTCGCCATTGAGTGAGGACATGAAAAATGCGGATCCACAGAATGACTCAACCAAGTCGTATCTGCCTCAATATTGACCACGCCGAGTTTGATACCAAGTACGACAAGTCCAATTCTGAGATTCTCAAATCCCAATTTCAAACCATCAATCTCATCCACCATGAAGATTAAAGGTAAGAACTCTTAGAGATGACTTCTATGCCTAGAGCTATTCAATTTTTTATTTTCTTTGTTGCACCAGGAGAGTGTACAAGTAGATAATCAGAGTAATCTTCCTTTCTTTGTATATGAAGCAAACATGCAGAGCAATGGCTATGTTCCTCCATTCTCATAAAACTTGCAAATTAACAAATTAAAAATTAAAAAAGAAGACACAACCTGCCAAGATCTTCCATATAAAAGGTTAAAGAAACTCATTTTATGCCCAATTTATCATCTAATAATGTAGAGAACAGAGCAAAACCACGAATTCAGAAACTTACTCTCAATTCCGATGGTGTCTTCCTTTTAACTCCTGCCCCCACCTTCCCAGAACCCCCACCAAAACGAAGAGTCAGAAGATAAAGGACCAGCTGTAGCAACCTTTGCCATACTATTCTGAAATACTAAGACGATAAGTCCTCGTCCAATCAATTCTCTTCCTACATGTCCTGAAAGCATATCTATAAACCATGCTATTAACATTTCAAAAGGAAAGTATGAAAAATTATCATTAAAAAAAAATATTCACTGCAGAGTAATCAAATTCTTCAAATTCATTAAAAAAATTTCATATCCATATTGGGCACAAAAAGATCCTAACTCTTTCTTTGAGGTTTTAAGATCTTTTTTTAGGGTAGCATTAATTTTGATTAGATAACAAAGATTCAATGCTTTTTTATTGATGAAGTTGCTTAATTGGCCATAGGTAGGGGAATCATAAGGTATGACACCATTATACATCTCTTTGATTCTAAGTTGGACTCTTTGACTAAAGGACTTAGGTAACCCATTAAGGAATCTTTTTTTCCAATAGGGTTGGTTTACATCTGGTCTGGTGTGGACTTTAGCAAATTATACCTCTTTATACCATCTACAATCACTAAGCTTTCTACATCTAATGTTTTGAAGGATTTCTAAGGCTCGAGCTTGAAAAGCAATTGGATCTCCAAGGAAGTGTTTGGTTATGGCAAATATTAGGGTATGAACTGAATTTTGATTTCCTCTTTCATTTAAGCTAGTTTGAATATAGATTTTTTCTTCTTCAGTGAGAGAATTGTCCTACCAACCTTTGAGTCGATCGGTGAATCATGCAATCAGGTGTACACTAATCAAATGGTCAAAGTCTCCTCTGGATTTGTAGGTTGTGGAGGCCATAATCATTTCTTAAAGAATATTCAAGACTTGGTGTTCACTTATGCCATCTATGTTCCATTCATAAATGCCATCTCCATCATACTTTGATTGGGTGATTTGATTCCTTTCTTCATATTGAAGATCAAGAGGAGTTGGTCTAGGATAGTAGTTCCTAGTCTTAGTTTGTTGTTTAAATTGATGTCTAATCCTATTTATTTGAGGGTCCTGTTCCTCAAATATGGCTCTTATTTTATCTACATTTGTAGGTGTAATTTATGTTGAATAGGTTTTGGAAGAGCTAACTGTGTGAAATTCCAAGTATTTGAAAGAGTTAAAGATTCCCAAGGGATTTCTTCAAGGGTTATAGTTGAGGAATGTTCCTCATTGGCTTGGAACAAAAGTGTTTTCCCTTTTGGAGATTTCAATAAACACTTAGCATTTACTGAGGTGGTCATGACCTTCTAGTATATTCGATATAATATAAGAATGTTCTTTGCTCTAGGGTTCATGTCATAACCCTTGGTTTGAACATTTAAAGTTAAAGCTTTGTGTATAGTCATATCATCTATACAACTTAACTCTAGGTAAGGGAAACAGTTGAAATAAATAGGGTCATGTGCCATGTTTGATTCCATGACTCTTAACAAGGAGTCATCAAAGTTATTGTGTCTTGCATCTTTAAGGCAAACACAAATTGGTTGTTGAACCCAATTCGGGTTAATGGTTTGACTGCTACTTGAATGGCTCCTATGTGAAGAATTTTGTAAGATTGTTCTCTTAACATCTTAATGTCCCTGGGGTTAAGGAGTTCTATAGTTTCAGTTTCTGATCCTATAGAATGTGTGTTTTTGGACACTTTGATTTTATATGTTGATCTAAATCTGAAAGTACCTATTTGATAAATATCTTTGATATGTTGTCTTGGCATTTCCTCGTTTTTGATATATTGTTCCAGAGTATCAATTTATACATTCAATTGATTCTCAAATTTTGAAGTGTTTTCTTCTAGCATTTTGAGATCATGTTTCATGCTACTTATATTACTATGAGAGCTACTTCTAGAAAAATTTCCAAACAAATTTGACATTTTACTCTATGGGTTCTCTATTTAAATCCTAGGCAACTTAGTGGGACCACCATCGGGAACACCTAAATGCTAGCATGGCTACAATGGCTTACCAACGGATACTATGGGTTAACCAACGCTAAGCAGTTTGGATTTAAACAAATAATCATAAAATAAAATAACATATTAAATTTGAAAATTAACTATCATGGCTCTGATACCAATAAATACAAGATCGAGGAATGATAAGAAAATTAAAGCAAGAAAAACACTTCAATTTGAATATCAATACGAACTTTGAAGAAATCTCCTAGTTGAATCTAGAGGAGTCACAATGGTCTTGCTTAAAACCCAAATAACTTTGACAGTGTTTTCAGAAAGTTCATAAACTTTCGAAGAGGTTCTTTAAATATTCAATAATAAACTTGATCTACAGTTAAATTTGAAATTTAAACTTTCATTCAAAACATAAAATATACAAGAACTTTGAAAAGTTGAAACTTACAATCCTTGAAGAGAGCTTTTACAACAGAATTTGAGAGCTTTCTCAAATACAAGGCTATCTTATAGAGGAAAATCTCACTTGTTTTCTCTCTCTAAGTTTTCACTCAAACTTTTTCTCTGCCTTACAATGAGAAAAATGAGCCTCATATAGGCCCTTGGAGACAGATTTAAAGTCCACAGATACAAAATGGTTTGAAATCCACCGAAAATCGGTTGTCCATTTGTGCACATGTCTTTGAATTTGAAAGGCAGTTTTGAAGCCCATCATTTGAGTCCACCATTTTGAAGAGTGGTTTTGATGACACAATAGCTTCTGGAAACTCTGACCATCTGATCAGTGTACACCTGATTGCAGGATTCACTAGCTAGCTCAAAAGTTGGTGGGATAATACTCTCACTGAAGAAGAAAAAGACTATATTCAAACCAGCTTAGATGAAAGAGGAAATCAAAATTCAGTTCATACCCTAATATTTGCCATAATCAAACACTTCCTTGGAGATCCAATTGCCTTTCAAGCCTGAACCTCAGAAATCCTTCAAAACATTAGATGTAGAAAGCTTAGTGACTATAGATGGTATAAAGAGTTATACTTTGCTAAAGTCCACACCAAACCAGATGTAAACCAACCTTATTGGAAATAAAGATTCCTTAATGGGTTATCTAAGTCCTTTAGTCAAAAAGTCCAACTTAGAATCAAAGAGATGTATAATGGTGTCATACCTTATGATTCCCTTACCTATGGCCAATTAAGCAATTTCATCAATCAAAAAGCATTAAATCTTTGTTATATGATCAAAGTTAATGCTACCCACAAAAAAAGATCTTAAAACCTCAAAGAAAGAATTAGAATCATTTTGTGCCCAATATGGATATGAAAATCACCTTCCTCTTTCGACCAAACAGGAAAAATACTATAGATGAAAGAAAAAGAGATTAAATAAAAAATACTTAAAATTCAAAGAAGAATCCTTTTATAGAAAGCCGAAACATAAGAAATATTCAAATAAAAAATATAAAAACACTTCAAAGAAAATAGAAAAGAAAGATATTAAATGTTTCAATTGTGGCTAAAGGGACATATCACCCCAAATTGCAAAATCAAAGAAATAATTGCCGACTTAGACATAGGAAAGCGTCCCAAACGACAAATGATTAATCTCATCAAAATAAAGTCATAGTCGGATTCATCTAGTCAAACCTCGGTAGAATCATCTAATGACAACCAATATCTTCTAATAGAAGATAACTCTTCCAATGAGTCGAACGAGTCCTCCTCACGGTCATCTTGTGATTGTGTAGAAAATTGTCTTGTATACTTGATACAGTGAAAATGTCCTAAAAATGTAATTTGAGTTTTAAAACTTAATACTTTTAATATATATATATATATATATATATATATATATATATATATATATTACTATAATTCATTTTTCATGAAGAAGCTTAACATGTATTTATTTTTTAATCAGCTATAGCCTAATCAATCATCACATGTACTTTACAATTGGCAGGTATGAGTTCGAGCATATTAAGAAAATCATCAACAATATATTCATGAGGTTGAATTGTAGAATGTTTGATGTTGGTGCCAACTTGGTTGGTATGGATTCTCATGTAAATGAGATAATTCGGCAGCTATGCATTGATCAATTGAATGATGTTCGTATGATTAGTATATGTGGAATAGGCGGAATAGGTAAGATGACTATTGCCAAAGTTGTAAATAATAAATTTTTTTCGTGAATTTGAGTATATGAGCTTTCTCGAAAATGTTAGAGAAGTTGGCAATACTATGAGTTTGCATCATTTACAAAATCAACTTCTTTGTGATATCTACTACAAGTGGAGAGAAATCAAAATGTAAGCAATGTTGGCCAAGGAGCTAATATGATAAAAATGTTCTCCGATTTAAAAAAGTTTTTATTGTTCTTGATGACATTGATGATTCAGATCAATTAGAATACTTACTCAGAAATCGTGATAGGCTTGGAAGAGGAAGCAGAGTCATCACAACAACTAGAAGTAAACATTTGTTACAAGAAATGGATGACGTACATGAGGTTGAGGAATTAAATTATGAACAAGCTTGTGAGCTTTTTAGTCTCTTTGCTTTTAGACAAAATCTTCCGAAACAAGACTTTATCCACCTCTCGGATCATGTAGTATATTATTGTCATGGCCTTCCTTTAGCTCTAAAAGTCCTAAGTTATCTCTTGTTTAACAAGACAATACTCCAATGGGAAAGTGAATTGTGTAAATTGGAAAGAGAACCTGAAGTGAAAATTCAAAATGTGCTTAAAGTAAGCTTTTTGTTTTAAGGATATTGGATAGTTGTGATTTGTATGCATAGATAGGAATAAAAGTCCTATATGATAAGTGTCTTATATCTCTTTCCAACAATCAGATACTTATGCATGATTTGATACAAGAAATGGGATGGAACATTATTCGTACTGAATTTCCTGATAATCCTGGAAAATGGAGCAAATTGTGGGATCCGAGTGATGTGTATCGTGCATTTACAATGAAGAAGGTAACCATCAAACTCATGAACTTTCTTAAGCTTCATAAAAATATGTAAATGTGAGCAATATAATTTTTGTCTAAGTTACATATCCATACAATTTTAGCTAGCTTTATCTCTTTTATGCTTGCCTAATCCTTTTGTTATAGTTTGTAGGGGATGAAAAATGTTGAGGCCATATTTTTAAACTTGTCTAGATCAAAACAACTACAATTTAGTACAAAGGTTTTTGCAAAGATGAAACGACTTAGATTGCTCAAGATTTATGGGATGGATTATTGTGGTTCTATGAACAAGGAGTATAAAATTATTCTTCATGAAGACTTTCAATTTCCTTCACAGCAGTTGAGATATCTTCATTGGAAAGGATACCCTTTGAAATCATTGCCGTCAAATGTTCATGGAGAGAACCTTGTTGTACTCAAAATGATGGACAACAACATAAAACAACTTTGGCAAGGAAATAAGGTATAATTAGTATTTCATCATATTATTTTGTTTTGAGATTAATTTTTTGTTTATGAAAATTCATTTACTAAATCAAAATTCCTTTTGTCATAGTGTTTGGGAAAGTTAAAGATCTTAAATTTACAACGATAGAAGCAGCTCACTGAATTATCGAACTTTTCAAATATGCCAAATCTAGAGGAGTTAGAACTTGGATATTTTACAAGTTTGAATATTGTTGATCCATCTATTGGAGTTCTCAAGAAGCTAACTTTGTTGAGTTTGAGTGGGTGTGAAAACCTTACGAGCTTACCAAGTAGCATTCAATACTTGGACTCTCTTGAAACTATTTACTTGAATAATTGCTCAAACTTGGAGAAATTTCTGGAGATAGAGGAGAGTTCTATGAAAGCTTTAACCTATCTTCACTTTGATGGATCTGCTATTAAGGAATTACCCTCCCCAATAGAATATCTCACTGGACTTAAGGAGTTGTATATGAAACACTGCAAAAACTTGAGGAGTCTTCCAAGTAGCATTTGCAGGTTAAAGTCCCTTGAAGACCTCCAACTCTTTGTTTGTTCAAATCTAGATGCTTTTCAAGAAATCATGGAGGATAAGAAAGACTTATTATTTGATCTTTATTTGGAAGAAACAGCTATAAAAGAATTACCATCATCAATTCAAATTCTGAAAGGCCTCAGAAAGTTGTCTTTGAGGAATTGCAAGCACCTTGTGACTCTTCCGGACAGCATTTATGATTTGAGATCCCTTAAATATCTGATGCTCCATGGTTGTTCAAACTTGGAGAGGTTCCCCAAGAATCTGAAAGGCTTTTGCTCCTCAGCAGCACTAAATTTGAGTCACTGCAATCTAATGGAAGGATCAATACCCACTGATATCTGGGGCCTATATTCCTTAGAAAATTTAGATTTAAGTGTAAACCATATGGTTAGCATACCTTCTGGCATCTCTCAACTTTGTAAGCTTCGTTCCCTTTACATCAGTCACTGCAAGATGCTCCAAGAAATTCCAGAGCTTCCATCGAGTCTACGAGAAATACATGCCAGCTATTTCACGAAGCTGGAAATGTTATCAAGTCCATCATCTATACTCTGGTCTTCACTCCTCAAATGGTTCAAACCAACAAGTAATGAGGTATGATTTTTATTTAATAACGACACGTAAAAATTTTCATCCACCCAGTAGTACTCCAATTACATATTAGCTTTGATTGTACATGCAGCACTTGAATTGCAAGAAAGGCAAGATGATTATTATCTCAGGAGATGGTGGAATTCCAGGGTGGGTATAGCCAAGTAAGAATAGAGCCTCCTTTGAATTGGTACGAGGATAACCACTTTCTGGGATTTGCTTTCTTCTCTATTTATCATAGAGGAACTTATTTGGACGATCCAGATCATTTTTATCTGAGATTGCGTGGTGATCCGGATGAAATTGTGGATGACTTCTCCATTTCTTCTTGGCATAACTGCTGCCAGATTAATGATGATGGATCAGATCAATTGTGGGTGGCTCTCTATCCTAAGAATGCTATTCCAAATAAGTACAACCGCAATCAACCATGGCACTTTCTGGCTGCGATTGATGTTGATAGTTTGATTAATTATCCGTCTACTTGCACCCATATCATGAGGTGCGGAGTTCAGCTGATATACACCCATATCATGATGTTGTTGTATCATCAAAGGGGCTATGATGATGCCGGGGAAAACAAAGCAGATGATCAGGAACCACACCCTAAAAGATTGAGAGCATCCAACACTGATCTCAAGCATTAAGCTCCATTGCCAGGTGCGCTTGCTAGCAAAGTCCTCTTTATATTCCACCATCTCTCTATTTTATTTGTTCATTCAAGCCCTCATCTGAACTTACTGGTAAGTCATCATCCTTCCCCTTCTTAATTACTTTAAGATATGTGGGGACTATATAACACCATAAGATTTTGACTAAATATTTATCTTCAATATAAGATAAATATATTGCGAAGTGGCTCAGAAGGGGTCAAACAACATTGAGTTTGTTGAGCCAATAAAAGCTCTGATATCATTTGTTGGGCTAACGGAAGTTTGAATGCAAATATATGAGTGAAAGAATACAAAAGTAAAGATAATCCACATATGGAGGTACACAGAGTTTTAACGTGCATGGTTCGGTCAACATGTCTACACCTACAAATGATCACTATACAATAAAAAACTACTACAGATAACAAAACAGATGCAACTATTGGGTCCCTAAACATCCATCATTTTACTAGTCTTTGTGTCTACAGCTGAAGTTGTGAGCACTCTTTATTAGGTCTCTTTTACTCTTCTTCTCATCTATATCTTTATCTCATGTCATAACTTTTTCCCTTTCATTACCTAAATATTTAGAGAGATATTTATACATGGTTTGTGATGCATAGGGTCAAGATAGTGGACTATCATTTTCCTTGGCTCAAGCACTACCTAAATATAAACCCTTTAAGTCCTCATATCTATTTCTATTAACAAAATATAAAAACTTTCCAAAACTCAACTACTTAAATATAAAAACAAAATCAAATAAAATATCTAGCTAATTGGATTTTGAAACTAAATAAACTATAAATAAACTAAATATAAAAACTAAATAAAATATCTATGCCCATGAATTAATTGAATAGGATAGAAAGACACAAATAGAACATGGTTATGGTTATGATTTCCATCTTATCATCTCTCGTCAATACCACACATGCCCATTTTAAGGTTGGACACTACTTTTGTTGCTAGACTTGGAAAGGGAACTTCAAAATTGAAAACATAAATAAACCCTTATGTAAAAAAAAAAAATATAACATTAAAATATAATTGAGCATTAAAATATTTACTCTCTTTCATCACTTTCATTTGAATATTAATAATCTCTTATTGAGATAGATACTTACAATTTAACAAAATAGAAATTCCTAATAATAAAAAATATAAAAATTTCTATTTCTATTAACAAAATATAAAAACTTTCCAAAACTCAACTACTTAAATATAAAAACAAAATCAAATAAAATATCTAGCTAATTGGATTTTAGAAACTAAATAAACTATAAATAAATTAAATATAAAAACTAAATAAAATATTTATGGCTATGAATTAATTGAAGAGGATAGAAAGACACAGAGAGAACATGGCTATGGTTATGATTTCCATCTTATCATCTCCCGTCAATACCACACATGCCTTCCCGGATTGGTCCTTTTGGGGTTGGATACTCTCAACGAAATTCTATATCTCATTCCCACTTAGATACAAACAGAAAAATCATTCTTTTTTTTTTCCTCTCTCGTTTTTTAGAAAGGATGAAGATTATGTGATAATAAATCTCAAAAAAATTCTGTACCTGTCATTCTCACACAAATACATATTAAAAATCATTCATTTTTTCCTATTTTTCACTTTTTTTTAAGGACTTGATCATGTGTTTGGTTTAGATTAAAAAAATCAATTAATCTACAGTTTTTTCTTCTATGCTAGAAGATTAAACCTAAATTTTTCTTCCCTACAACTCAAGAAAACACAATTCACAAAAACCATAATACAAAGATGTTGAAACAATTAATATAATGACATTAATAAAAGAAAAAAAAAATGATAGATCCAAGAGATTATGGGTTACCTGGGAGTCCACAAAGTGAAGAATGTTCGTTGTGAGCGTGTTGACTATGGATGGGTGAGAGAAAAGGTTGAAGAAGATCATGATTTTATATATAGGATTTATATATTGAGATTTTTTGGATTGTGGGTGAGATATGGAAACAATGGGATTTTTATATAGTATCCATCATTATTAATTCTAAAAGTGGGCTCATTAAGTTATAATACCTAAAAAAATTTATTTTATATGATGTCACTTCCCAAAAAATGACACTATAAATATAAAATTAATATCATCTAACTACCTCAATTGAAGATTTTTTATATGATGTGTCACCTTTATTAATTATAAACCCTATGGTGTCATTATTTTAAAAGTGACACCGTAAATGGTGACACCATAAACTATTTTTGTAGTAGTGTGTGAGCAATATCATTTTTGTCTAAGTTACATATCCATACAATTTCAGCTAGCTTTATCTCTTTTATGCTTGCCTAATCCTTTTGTTATAGTTTGTAGGGGATGAAAAATGTTGAGGCCATATTCTTAAACTTGTCTAGATCAAAACAACTACAATTTAGTACAAAGGTTTTTGCAAAGATGAAACGACTGAGATTGCTCAAGATTTATGGGATGGATTATTGTGGTTCTATGAACAAGGAGTATAAAATTATTCTTCATGAAGATTTTCAATTTCCTTCACAACAGTTGAGATATCTTCATTGGAAAGGATACCCTTCGAAATTATTGCCGTCAAATGTTCATGGAGAGAACCTTGTTATACTCAACATGATGGACAACAACATAAAACAACTTTGGCAAGGAAATAAGGTATAATTAGTATTTCATCATTATTTTGTTTGAGATTAATTTTTTGTTTATGAAAATTCATTTACTAAATCAAAATTCCTTTTGTCACAGTGTTTAGGAAAGTTAAAAATGTTGATGCTCCATGGTTGTTCAAACTTGGAGAGGTTCCCCAAGAATCTGAAAGGCTTTTGCTCCTCAGCGGCACTAAATTTGAGTCACTGCAATCTAATGGAAGGGTCAATACCCACTGATAGCTGAGGCCTATATTCCTTAGAAAATTTAGATTTAAGTGTAAACCATATGGTTAGCATACCTTCTGGCATCTCTCAACTTTGTAAGCTTCGTTCCCTTTACATCAGTCACTGCAAGATGCTCCAAGAAATTCCAGAGCTTCCATCGAGTCTACCAGAAATACATGCCAGCTATTTCACGAAGCTGGAAATGTTATCAAGTCCATCATCTATACTCGGGTCTTCCCTCCTCAAATGGTTCAAACCAACAAGTAATGAGGTATGATTTTTATTTAATAACGACACGTAAAACTTTTCATCCACCCAGTAGTACTCCAATTACATATTAGCTTTGATTGTACATGCAGCACTTGAATTGCAAGAAAGGCAAGATGATTATTATCTCAGGAGATGGTGGAATTCCAGGGTGGGTATAGCCAAGTAAGAGTAGAGCCTCCTTTGAATTGGTACGAGGATAACCACTTTCTGGGATTTGCTTTCTTCTCTATTTATCATAGAGGAACTTATTTGGACGATCCAGATCATTTTTATCTGAGATTGCGTGGTGATCCGGATGAAATTGTGGATGACTTCTCCATTTCTTCTTGGCATAACTGCTGCCAGATTAATGATGATGGATCAGATCAATTGTGGGTGGCTCTCTATCCTAAGAATGCTATTCCAAATAAGTACAACCGCAATCAACCATGGCACTTTCTGGCTGCGATTGATGTTGATAGTTTGATTAATTATCCGTCTACTTGCACCCATATCATGAGGTGCGGAGTTCAGCTGATGTACGCCCATATCATGATGTTGTTGGATCATCAAAGGGGCTATGATGATGCCGGGGAAAACAAAGCAGATGATCAGGAACCACACCCTAAAAGATTGAGAGCATCCAACACTGATCTCAAGCATTAAGCTGCATTGCCAGGTGCGCTTGCTAGCAAAGTCCTCTTTATATTCCACCATCTCTCTATTTTATTTGTTCATTCAAGCCCTCATCTGAACTTACTGGTAAGTCATCATCCTTCCCCTCCTTAATTACTTTAAGATATGTGGGGACTATATAACACCATAAGATTTTGACTAAATATTTATCTTCAATATAAGATAAATATATTGCCAAGTGGCTCAGAAGGGGTCAAACAACATTGAGTTTGTTGAGCCAATAAAAGCTCTGATATCATTTGTTGGGCTAACGGAAGTTTGAATGCAAATATATGAGTGATAGAATACAAAAGTAAAGATAATCCACACATGGAGGTACACAGTTTTAACGTTCATGGTTCGGCCAACATGTCTACACCTACAAATGATCACTATACAATAAAAAACTACTACAGATAACAAAACAGATGCAACTATTGGGTCCCTAAACATCCATCGTTTTACTAGTCTTTGTGTCTACAGCTTAAGTTGTGAGCACTCTTACTTTATTAGGTGTCTTTTACTCTTCTTCTCATGTCATAACTTTTTCCCTTTCATTACCTAAATATTTAGAGAGATATTTATACTAGGTTTCTTTATTCTATAAAAAATCTAATTACAATAACATGAGAAGTTAAAAAGTATTCTATATAATAATATTTTTACAAAAAAGAACATATACATAAAAATTAGGATAATTTGGGACACTTCTCAACATAGTTCATCTTAAATATGAGTTATTTTATAACTTTATGGAGTTTGAAAATCCAAACCTTAATGCCTAAAACTTGACTTCCTGTTTTTTTTTTTTTTTCTAAATTAGCTAAACAATTAGTTTTAGAAATTCATAGTTGGAATAAATTATCTGTTAAACTTAAATAGTAAAGAACATATGCATCTTATAACTCAAATTTGGGATGCATTCAAAGTGAAGTATATATCTCGAGCTACTATATAGGACAACAAGAAAATTAAAACTTTTGATTTTTCTAGATCAAAACTTTTGTCTAAAATTATTTTCATATTTTTTCATCAATTATGACATGTATATTAAATTTCTTAGTAGTGTTATTATTGAAATATATTTGAATTACTCCCACTAACTATTTTAAAATGTATTCTCATTTTAGTTCTATAATATATCCATCTTAAATTAATATGAATCCTTATGGAAATAGGCTGATCATTGGTTGATGGTAGAATATTCTAAAAGTAAAAGAGTCTATGGTGATGTTGGACAATGGAATTGGATGTGGTAGCGACCGAAGAACAAGAAAACTTATCATTGAACCATTGCTTAAGGTGAAGGACTTGTTCCAGCTTCTTATTTCTATTTATTGTTGATTTTGATTTGCATATTTCAAGCATAGATCCTACAATGTCTCCAAATGCATGGTTTCCCTACAGTTGTAATTGTAAGTTATCTTCATTTCTTCTTCGAGTCTATATGACAAAGGGATTGGACTTGCTTAAATTCTTTGCTATACTTTCAATATCTTATTTCTTTTTATTATTATTATTTTGTGGTTAAACAAATCTTGAGACAATCCAAAACCATCAGTCTACGTACAGGTGCTTGGTGCAACAACTAAAGAATCGATGTTGACTTAGCACCACCGTCACACCGTGGCTGGAGCACCCTGCTGCCCTTCTAAACACCATGAGAAGCACTACTCTGCCATTCTAACCACCATCCCTCTATTTTATTTGTTCATTCAAGCCCTCGTGGAAACTTATTGGTAGGCCATCTTCCTTCTCCTTCTTAATTACTTTAATCTCTGTGTGGACTATATAACACCATAAAATTTTGACTAGATATTATTTATCTTCAATATAAGATAAATATATTGCCAAGTGGTTCAAATGAGTCAAAATTCTATAATGTTTCTTGTCTTTCTTTTCTATTTTATGATAAAATACAAATCCTTTAAAAGGCCTTTTTGCTACATCTTGAAAGGACATCGTTGAGTTTGTTGGGCTAATGAAAACTTGATACCATTTATTGGGCTTGCAAAAGTTTCAATGCAAATATATGAATGAAAGAACACAAAAAGTAAAGATAATCCAGATATAAAGGTGTCAAAGTTTTAAAGTGCAAAGTTTGGTCAACATGTCTACACCTACGAATGAGAGATAACATTTCACTGTATGATAAAAAAAAATCGCAAATAACAAAACATATGCAACTTCTAGGTTCCTAAACATTCATCGTTTTCCTAGTCTTTGTGTCTACAACTTAAGTTGTGAGCACTCTTACTTCATCAAATGTCTCTTACTCTTCTTATCTCTATTTCTATCTTATATTATAACTTTTTTCCCCTCATAACCTAAAATATTTAGAGAGATATTTCTACTAGGTTTTTTTATTCTATAAAGAATCTAATTACGATCACATATGAACTTTGAAAAACATTCCATATAATATCATTTCTACAAAAAAGAATATATAATTAAAAATGGGGAATTTGATACACTTCTCAACATGGTTCACCTTAAATAGTAGTCATTTTATAACTTTATGGAGTTTGGAAATCCGAACCCTAATGCCTAAAACTTGACTTTTTTTCTTTTAGATTAGCTAAACACTTAGATGGTGTTTGTTTTTTATACTTAATTCTAAATAGGACTTTAATGTTTAATAGTATTAAGTATTAGGTTGTTTGTTTTTATAGTATTTTATTTCTATTAAGTATTAAAAAATAAAGAAAAATCAATATGTTATTTTTTCTATTTAGAAAAAGTCAAATATTTTGGTTTTTTCTATTCAGTAAAAAGTTTATAATAAGTAATGAAAAAGTAGAAAAATAAGCAACCTAAATTCTGAAAAAAAAAAAAATTGTTTCTAACAAAAAACCAAAAAAACAAACACCCTCTTAGTTTCATAAACTCATATTTGGAATAAATTATCAATTAAACTTAAATAGTGAAGAACATATCCATCTATAACTCAAATTTGGAATGCATTCAGAGTGAAGTATGTATCTCAAGCTACTATATATAAGACAACAACAAAATTAAAACTGTTGATTTTTTCTAGATCAAAACTTTTGTCTAAAATTATTTCATATTTTTATTATCAATTATGGCATGTATCTTAAATTTCATAGTAGTGTTATTTTTCAAATATATTGAAATATAATTGAATTACTCCCAATAAATATTTTAAAGTGTATTCTCATTTTAGTTCTATAATAAATTCATCTTAAATTAATACGAATCCTTTTGGAAATATGGTTGATCATTGGTTGATGGTAGAATATTCTAAAAGTAAAAGAGTCTACGGTGATGCTGGACACAATCGAATTGGATGTGGTAGCTAATGAAGAACAAGAAAACTTATCATTGAACCATTTCTTAAAGTGAGGGACTTGTTCCTAGAATGACATGAATAGCATCACGTGACATTTTTTTCAGCTTCTTATTTCTATTTATTGTTGATTTTGACTTGCATAGTTCAAGCATAGAAATTTTTCTTGTTTTCAATCACTTGAAGCTCTACCTAGAATGTCTCCAAATGCGTGGTGCATGTCTTTACAGTTGTAATTGTAAGTTATATTCATTTCTCCTTCAAGTCTATATAACAAAGGCATTTGGGGTTGCTTAAATTCTTTACTGTACCTTCAATGTCTTATTTTATTATTATTATTATTATTTTGTGGTTAAACAAATCTTGAGACAATCCAAAACCATCGTTCTACATTCAGGTGATTGGTACAACTAAAGAATCAATGCTGACTTAGCACCACCGTGGCTGGAGCACCCTGCTGCCCTTCTAACCATGAGAACCACTGCACTGCCATTCTTGAAGCCGTCTGCCACCATTTAGTAGAGTGATCCCCACCATGATGTTGATTCGATGCAGTTAATTTTTAACAGGGTGTACTTATTTTTCAGCATGATGTATTCGCAACAACTCCATATATGCCTAGGCAAGGAAAACTGAAAGATCACGTAATATCCAAGTATTTTAGGCCATGTGGAAATTACGAGTGTAAAAACTTTTTTGGTTGAAAAGTCAAAAAATGCAAAATTAAGAACACAAGTCAAAGAATTGGAAAAATTCAAAGAATTCTAATGGTCAAATAAGTGAGTTAAATTTACATCATATTAGCTTTACTACATAAATTTTTTTAGGAAGTTAAGTCTTAAATACTATTGGAATTAATGATTTGGGTTTTTGAAAATTAATTAAGTTTGAAAAAAATGTAGATATATGATTAGTACTATTAGGAGATATTTTATTGAGAAATAAGAAATTTAAAATGTTAGATTTTCTTTATTTATGTAGAACAATAATAACCCTAATACTTGTAGAATTATCATAACTCTAATTCTTGTAAAACAATCATAACTCTAATTCTTGTAAAACAATCATAATAGCCAAGGATTTTAGAATAATATGATTTTTACAATTCTATTATTGAGAAAAAAAACAAAAAACATATCTTTAATCCCTATGGAATTTTTGAAGAGACCAAACAATAAGTATAATAGAAATTGTGTCTCTCCCTCAACCCCTTCACCCTTAGGTTTTCTCTTATGCATATTATTGATGGAATAGAACGCTTATTTATAGGGTAGAGAGAGGACTAGTTTCCTTATAGAATTAGAAGTGCACTTTCCATCAAAGTGCTTTTAATTTAGGAAACTAACTTATCAAAAAACTGACCGATTTTAGCTTTATTATCTATTAGACCATAATACTTAATTTGACATTTAAATAAATATCACATAATAATATACACATGGGCCACATAAAATTCTTACATTCTCCCACTTGGCCCATGTGATATTCTTTCACTTCATGATTTAATAATTAAAGCATAATGCGCAAAATATGAAGATAAAACATTCTTACATTGATCACATCATAAATCATAATTAAGTGAAAACTAATGAGAGTCATGGCAGTTGTACATCACTATTTCGAGATAGTCCCTTCCTTCCATGTGCTACACAAATAGCTCCCACTTAACATGACCTGTAAATGAGAAGTACAATAATAATACATAATAATGTCTTTGTCAAAGACTTTCCTTTTAACATCAATCTATATGAAATTATGTATACAAAACAGATATAAGGAAATTTCATAAACATATAATCAAGCTCCAGAGTGTTCAATAAATAATCATCATCATGAAACCAATACCATAATGTGCCTAAGACTCGTAATTTCTACGTGGTATTCAATGTCTTAGTAGCACTTTTTTCATAATTAGGTCTTCAATCATAAGTTGTACACATAATCAATTAATTTAACACTCTTGTTTCTAAATTATCTCATATACAACAAAATCTTTATCTTTTATGTCCTCGATGATCATAAAATATTTGTTGTTGAAAAAGAAGTGACAGTAGAATATATTATTTTTAGCAACTTGGCGATAAATTCGACAAATCCAATTAAGTTCTAAAATAACATTCCGTACCCATAATTCATCATTTATGACATATTATGTCACAATACATACTTTGATAGAAGATTGTCATACTTTTACATAATATTATTCCTTTGCATAATCTTCAATTAATATGAACTAATAGCAAAAGTAGACTTTTACCTATCATTCAACATAATTGAATTTGAAAGTAAATGAAAAACATACAACATTAAGGTTCCTCTCTCATAACACTTTCAATCCATCAAATATCTCAAAAAACTTTAAATATATACTTGATGAGACAATCTAACAATTCATGTAACTTCACATAAGATATGTTATTCCATCACATAATATTGTCTCTTTTATATATTTTATCAAAGAATTTTGAGATTTTATTTCATAACTTAATGCAATAAATAGAAATCCAACAATAACTAGCAAGACATTATCAATATAAAAATAAGTTTTCTCCCATTGATCTTTGGATATATTTACTAAATCATAGTGGTTTTCTTAAATCCAAAGAACATTATGATATCATAGAGCTTAAGATATCACAAAGGAATATTAAAATTTATATATCAACTTTAATTGACTTTCAATGATAGTTTTAATTGAAAACTATAAGTTTATCTCTTAAACTTACTCAATCATTAAAATATGAGCCACTTAATGAAAATATGATATTCTCCCACTTGGCTCACTTTTTACATTAATGGAGAAACAAACTTGAAGTATCAAATAAAACTAAAAGTTGAACATTTCATGTTAAACTTCTAATCTTGAAATTTTTTTATGTGGTTATAATACCACATGGTTGATACTTGGAATAACAAATCTTTCCCCTTATAAGATTTTATTTATTTATTTGTTTATTTTTAATGTCATTCCTAATAATAAGAGGTCCAATTAACTTCATTTAAGAGTGATTGATCATTTAGTTGTTACTTACTAACTTTAACCTTTGTTAATAGTAAGCAACATTTTAGAAGTTATAAAGTTAAAGACAACTTTATTTTAACTCCTTAGATAACCATATTTCATGGTGCTTATCACTCCCACTGATATAAACATTCTTAATGAACCACAACATTATTAGTTTCAACAATCACTCATGATACTTCGGTTTGGATTGTAAATCTTATACCTTTGGGGTAGTAAGAGATACTTGACATACTCCTAACCAAGTAGCATTGAATTACAATCATACTTAATATAACATAAGTATTGAGTGCCTAAAGAGTTTAATAGCAATTGTAACATTTACCACCTTAAAACATAATTGTCTAACTTCATACTTTGATTCTATTAATTTCTTTTTGAATCTCATTAAAAGGAAAACGTTAATGAAATATGATTTTAATCATACAAAAGAACAAAACTTAACTGTTCTTTTAAATCATATTTTACAATTTATGCAATCCTTCAACTATTCATAATTTTTCAATAAAGTGATCCTCAACATTTTGAGTTTCCTTTTATGATTCTTGATAATTTCACAAGAATCATCTCTTTAATTGGTTCATTCATAATTCTTGTAGACTTTAATCATTGACCTCCTATAAGTTTCATAAATCTTCAAAGGGAATGAATTTTCATCAAGTAGTCTTGTTTCCTTTCAAAGAAATATGATGACCAATTCAATCATATCACACTCATTCTTAATAGTGTTTTGGATAGATTTGAAGTGGTCTATACTAAAACAAGATTGCATAATATGAAAATTCATCAATTATTTCCAAGATCGTTAGTCTCATTTCTTACATATTATCAAAATTCATGATGATATTAATTAGTCTTCAATCATGGATATTCCTTATTTAGAGGAACAATAATAAACTTAATATTGCAAAATAATTAGCAAATTTGAGGACAACAATGTAACATAAAATATCATGTTTTCATGATTAAACTTGGTAAGCTATAAGCAAAAACACAATCAGATTCAAACAACTAATTTAGAAAAACAATACATATATACTACAACTCTCCTTTAGGTAGATATTACAATATATAATACCTTTATGATGTTTTTAATACATATTTTAATGGATAACTTCATAGCCCATGTTAAAATACATTTGCAATCTTTGGATGTACAAATATAATCTAACTAAAACATATGATTTATCTCATCATATTCCTCATTCATAAAGTGGTTAAATAAATCCTTAAATATCTTTCAATATACTTATTCAACAAGTATTTAAATATATTGCAAGCATCCATAAGTAATGAGTAATTGAATAACGTAAGTATGTATTACTTAATATGAAATTCATGAAACTTTCAAGTTCGGCCACTATGGTGACTAACACACTAAATAATATGAACTCTTACGTGATAATATAATTACCATAAAAACATTACTTTGTAATAAATCAATATTAACTATTATTATAAACATTATATAATAGTTAAACATACAAGTTTATTGGAAAACCATAATATTACAACAATCATAACCAGAATTGTCAAACATGATGAGAAAACTTAAATGAGACTTTGTAAATAGGGCAAATATCAAAGGCTTTATATAAATCAATAATAATACAAAATTATAAACATGTAAGACATGTTACTATAGCAAGAATTTGAGAGTATATGTGTGGACCTGCATTTTTCAGGTGCGTCCCCACTCGTCGGCAAGACTCACTTTTTAATGGTGAAAAATTAGTTTTGGAAAAGTCGGAGTCACCACATAATTTATTTTATTTTAAAAGGGAAAATAAAACAAGAAAGAAAACTTTAAAGAAGTGACTCCATAGTTTTGAAAAAGCGTGTCTTGAAAAACCTGAGTCTTGGTCCGAGAGATCAGGTTATCTACTGGGAAGGTACCTCAAAGAGGTAGCACCCCCTAAGCCCTAAAGATGTCTCTATTAGCCAAGTTGAGGGAAGTATGAAAATTAATCAATTGAATGAGAGTAACTGGATAAGCTAAGGTGATTTCAAAACTCTATTAGCACTAACATGTCAAACAAGAAGTCAAAACATAAGCATAATAAAATGATAGTGTGCGTACCTGAATCGTAACTTAAGTGTTATTATAGGATATCAATGGTTAGTTTGCATTTTACCCTAGTCTCTCAATCAACATGACAAGCCAAACAAACAATAAAAAATATGTGCTAAACAGGTTGATAATCACATATGAAGCAATACATAACAATCCTATATTAAGCAATACATAATTTATGAAATTAAAATACAAAGGTAAGAAGCGTGCATGAATAACATAGGTAACTTATAATGTGCTTCCACAAGACACAGGAGGTTAGATCAAAATTATAGTAATAAATAATAAATTTAAAATTTAAAAAAAAATTCATAGCATGTTTGGTATTTAAATAGCATAGCAAAATGATTAGAGTATACAGAATCATCAATTATCGCATACATCTTGTAAATAATTTCTAAAAAATTGATGGTTATGATTACAACAAGTAACAAAAGTGGCAACAAAGATGAGTTTGGAAAATGTTGGGGTCCCATCAAGTCCCCATTCAATATCCATAAGTTTTACTTGTGTACTCCCACTAGTTTGGGAGCATAAGTCCATACCTATGTGAATAAAAACAAAATTTGAAAAAAGAAAAAGAAAAAAAAGAATGCAACCTCGATAAAATAGAGTTGCATAATTTTTAAATTAAAGAAAATGTATTCTTTGCCTAATCTAGAATGAATATTTTTTTTCAAAGCCTTTTGATGATTTAAATACTTTTGAAAATGATTTTAAGGGAAGCAAAAGAGACCAAACAAATTAATAAACCTCAATCAATACACAAAATGAAGATTTTTATTTTCTAACTTACAAGATTGAAGGAAAAAAGAGAAAAACTAACTTAGATCCCCTTTTCGGCTACCTTTCATTTGGAATCAAGGAGCTACATCCATGATGGAGAAAATTCATTTTTGACAAAAGAAAAAATTTTCTACTCAATCCAAAAAAAAAATTAGATAATTTTAAAAGCATTACAACTCAAACAAATATTCTATTGAGTTATTTATTTATTTTTTAATACAAATAAACAAGATTCAATCAAAAAAATTATTTTATTTGAACTATTCTATTTCTAAAACAAATAAATGGGATTCAATCTAGACAATTATTTTATTCAAGCTATCTAATCCTCTAAAACAAATAAAAACATCACCAAATGTTAATGAACTCAAGATTTAAGCTAACCAAATTGGCAAAACAGATAAATAATAATAAAACAAACGTTAATTCGGTGAAAAGTGTGTAGATTGAATTCAGATAATTCGGCTAATTTTAATAAATCCTTTGTGTAGGAAGAGTCTAAATGTGAAAAAGAGTTTTAGCAAATTTGGTTAATTTTTACAAAATTCAAAATATTTTTTTAATTTTTATTTTTATTTTGTTTGACTTAGTCTTTTATCTTTGGGAAGAGTCTCATTGGGATTGTGTTAGTAGAGTCCTGTTCCGCTTACAAGTAGAATCCTGTTCCACTTACAAGTAGAGTTTCGTTTTGATTACAAGTAGAGTCTCATTTGGACTGTGTTAGTGGCCTATAAAAGAAAATCACCCTTCACTCTCTACACACCCAAATTTTCAGAGTTTTTCAAAGAGCCTTTCATACATCTATTTGGAGGAATATTTCAGAACTCGAGTTGTACACATCTTGCTTACAAAGTGCACCCAAGACGATATTCTCTAACTGTTGAATCCTGGAGGTAAACCACTGATACCCTAGTGCACTGAGTTCGTCTTCAAGGAGGGTGGATCTATTTCAAGGACAGTATTTGTAACACCTTGGCCAATAAGTTTCTTTGTTATTCATTCTATTCTTTATTTGTCTGTTTTAGGCTAGTCCTTTGTTTCCATACCCTTAAAAACAACAATCTTGAAATATATCCCAGATGGAAGCTTCCCTAGTTCACACCTGTTCGACACCTCTAAGATTGATCCCTTAAACGAGACATTCTTCAAGAGATGGCAGGAAAGGGTTTTCTCTGCAATTGATGTAGTGAACTTGGAACACATTTTGACTAACCCAAAACCAGAAGATGATTCTGATTTGTTGTTGTAGACCCTCCATTTTGTCCTCTTAACAGGTGTAACACCAAGTGTCTTTTCATACTTCTCTTTTGACTCGTAGTCATCTCTTGGCTGCCTTTTGAGCTTAATTTAGGCTCACTTAGATACATCTGGCCCATTAGGCACACTAGGCCCATTTAGTTGCACTTGGTCCATTAGGTACACTCCTAGGTCACTTGACACGTTTCTGATCACCCCATATCACTTAGGCACTTTTCTCAACCTTCTAGGTCACTTAGCACATTTTTTATCACTTCGGTCCATTTAGGTATTCTTGACCCATTTAGGTACACCTAATCCATTTAGGCTCATTTGGACTCCCATTATGACCTTGGCTATCTTTTGAGCTTAATTTAGGCTCACTTAGACACCTCCTCAGTTTAATTTCCACCTAGTTCACCTTGGCAATTCCCACTTAGGTCACTTGGGCACTTTTCACCTAGGTCACTCAGATGTTTTTTTGGGCTTAATTCCCTTAGATTGATTTTTTTTTTTTTTTTTTTATTGCTTGATTTTTTAGATTAGGTGAGTATTTGGCTTGATTTTGATTTTGATTGCTTGAGATGAATTTTCGATATTTAATTGTGTCAATTTGGTATTTTGTATTTTTTCAATTTAATTTTTTAATTTATTGTGTTTTAGTTTAATATTTGGGTTATTAATTATATGCATTTGATATTTATTTGTTTCCTTGTTTTATTTATTTATTCTTCTAATTATTTATTTTCAAAAAATTGCATGTGATTAGTGATCTTATCTTATTATTATTATTATTATTATTATTATTATTATTATTATTATTATTATTATTATTATTATTATTATTATTATTATTATTATTACTATTATTATTATTATTATTATCATTATTATCATCATTATTATCATTATTATTATTTCATGAATTAATTCTTAGATTTTTCTCATATATGCCTGTATTGATATTTTTCATTTTTCTTTTCCAAATTGGCATGATTATTTACACTACAAGGAAAAAGGTATATGGTGACATTTATAATGAGTCACCATAAACATAGGGTGTCACTACAACATAGCATCACCTTCTCCACTGACACCATAGAGGGTACCAATTGGTGACGTATTTGGAAGTGACACCAAAGTAGATAAATGATGACCCATTCGGAAGTGACACCATATATTTCTAGTGATGATAAGGTGTCACATTAAATACATCATCTTTGAGTTATGATGTCACATTAAATGCATCACCTTTAAGTTATGGTATCACATCATTGTAAATTATTGTGGAAGATATGATTGGTTTTAGTTGTTGATTTTTGTAATGCTTATGAATTAATAAGATTAACCTATTTATATTTTGTCCATAAATATAACAATCATATTATATTTAACTCATTTTTCTGTAATGTTTCTGGAATAACTCATAATACATTGATCATCTAATAATATTTGTATATCAAATGTTCACAAAATGATAGTACGTCCAACATATCAAACCCATCAAAACTAAAAAAGAAGAGTGAATACATACCAAAACATGATTTAGAAATGTTAAAGATCCCAAGATTCATGTATACCTCCATTTTCTAAGCATAAAACCGGCTAACCATAAAATGACATAAAAGTCCCATCTAAAAATCTAAATTTCTCAGTTGCAATTAAAATAACGTTTATGTCCTACAACGTATAACATAAGAGTTGCATTTAAAAACCCAAAATCTTGTTGCCTTCTTCTTTCTTTTTATTCTCCATTTCACCATCCCAAGAGTGTATACCTGCATTTCAAAATTTAATGAGTTTTAGAGATTTTTATTGAAGAAAATAAACATGGATCGATGTTATCATAAATGAACAAATCTAAGAACTATTTTTTTTTTCAAATAGAAACATTATTCAAAGAATAAGCATTACTATACAATACCTATGGAAAAATTCATGTAGTAGCTAAGGGACTCACCATGCATGGTGATCATGATGCATTAACATGATTCATGATTAGTTGTAGCACAAAAGTAGCCCATTCTCCTCTAATTTCATCGAAGGACGCTTCTTCTGATGAATAAATGGAAATATGATTCTACTTGAGAATATGGTTTTTTTTTTATCACAAAACTGAAATCAAATAAGAAAATAACATTAAAATGCATAACATTTGGAAGCCTAAAACTATGTACAATTCATTAAATAAGTAATACCTTTGAAGCAATAATTGTAGGATAAAAAATTATCTCTTGAATGAATCTCATAACAAAGTAGCCACATTCGAACCCTCTTGGACACTAATCGATCAATTATAAAATAACATTAGTACTCACATATATAAATGGTGCAAATGCATAAGCTAATGTGTAAAGAAAAATTTTTGGATGTCACTTGCACTAGTTGCTAAGATGACTCCCTCTTAGATGTTTTCTTTGCAGATATTCGAAGAGTCCTATGTAAATAAGTTCAATGGGTACATTTTAAAAATAGGTAAATGTTATATGTTTTAATATATATAAATAATAAAAAAATGTGTTTGAGGTGAATGTATTTTTTTTATTTAAAAATAATACTATGAAAAATAATAGGAAGAACTTACATGTTTACGATATCCTTTAAGTCCTCACATGGTTTGTGATGCATAGGGTCAAGATAGTGGACTATCATTTTCCTTGGCTCAAGCACTACCTAAATATAAACTCTTTAAGTCCTCATATCTATTTTTATTAACAAAATATAAGAACTTTCCAAAACTCAACTACTTAAATATAAAAACAAGATCAAATAAAATATGTAGCTAATTGGATTTTAGAAACTAAATAAACTATAAATAAACTAAATATAAAAACTAAATAAAATATCTATGCCCATGAATTAATTGAAGGGAATAGAAAGACACAGAGAGAACATGGCTATGGTTATGATTTCCATCTTATCATCTCCCGTCAATACCACACATGCCCATTTTAAGGTTGGACACTACTTTTGTTGATGGACTTGGAAAGGGAACTTCAAAATTGAAAACATAAATAAACCCTTATGTAAAAAAAAAAAAAAAACTTTAAAATATAATTGAGCATTAAAATATTTACTCTCTTTCATCACTTTCATTTGAATATTAATAATCTCTTATTGAGATAGATACTTACAATTTAACAAAATAGAAATTCCTAATAATAAAAAATATAAAAATTTCTATTTCTATTAACAAAATATAAAAACTTTCCAAAACTCAACTACTTAAATATAAAAATAAAATCAAATAAAATATCTAGCTAATTGGATTTTAGAAACTAAATAAACTATAAATAAACTAAATATAAAAACTAAATAAAATATCTATGTCCATGAATTAATTAAAGAGGATAGAAAGACATAGAGAGATCGAACATGGCTATGGTTATGATTTCCATCTTATCATCTCCCGTCAATACCACACATGCCTTCCCGAATTGGTCCTTTTGGGGTTGGATACTCTTAACGAAATTCTATATCTCATTCCCACTTAGATACAAACAGAAAAATCATTTTTTTTTCCTCTCTCGTTTTTTAGAAAGGATGAAGATTATGTGATAGTATATCTCAAAAAAATTCTGTACCTGTCATTCTCACACAAATAGATATTAAAAATCATTCATTTTTTTTCCTGTTTTTCACTTTTTTTAAGGATTTGATCATGTGTTTGGTTTAGATTAAAAAATCAATTAATCTACAGTTTTTTCTTCTATGCTAGAAGATTAAACCTAAATTTTTCTTCCCTACAACTCAAGAATACACAATTCACAAAAACCATAATACAAAGATGTTGAAACAATTAATATAATGACATTAATAAAAGAAAAAAAAATGATAGATCCAAGAGATTTTGAGTTACCTGGAAGTCCACAAAGTGAAGAATATCAGTTGTGAGCGTGTTGACTATGGGTGAGAGAAAAGGTTGAAGAAGATCATGATTTTATATATAGGATTTATATATTGAGATTTTTTGGATTGTGGGTGAGATATGGAAACAATGGGATTTTTATATAGTATCCATCATTATTAATTCTAAAAATGGGTTATAATACTTTAAAAAAATTATTTTATATGATGTCACTTCCCAAAAAATGACACTATAAATATAAAATTAATATCATCTAACTACCTCAATTGAGGATTTTTTATATGATGTGTCACCTTTATTAATTATAAATCCTATGGTGTCATTATTTTAAAAGTGACACCGTAAATAGTGACACCATAAACTATTTTTGTAGTAGTGTTATTTATTTATTTATTCATTTTCTATTATAAGGTTTTTAATTTGTAGCTCTTTTATTTATTTATTTTGCATGGGAGTTCGAGAACTCTCAAAAATGCAACAAGATGGTTGTTAAGTTAAGAGATGTAAAGAGAGAACGCTACTAGAGGACTAAAGTTGCACCATAAAAAAAAATGCATAGGAAAGTGAAGTTCCAAAAACAATTAATGGAAAAAAAATGCATGGAAAAAGGATTTTTTAAAAAGAAAAAGAGGGAGGCTGGGGCTTTCTGAGGGAGGTTGTGGAAAATGGAGTCATGTGGGGTATCTTAAAAGGGAAGAAAGAAAATCAAAAGTGAAGGAAGTCTAGAGGAAAAGTGAGAGGTTTTTGATGGAGAGAATTGAGATTTAAAGAAGAAGAAAAGAGGAGGGAGGCCAAGGAAGTCTGGAGGAAATGAGGGAAGTTTTTGATGGAGAGCATTGAGATTTAAAGAAGAGGAAAAGATGAGGGAGGCCAAGGAAGTCTGGAGGAAGGGGAAGAGGTTTTTGATGGAGAGCATTGAGATTTAAAGAAAGAAAAAACAGAGGGTGGAGGGGATTCAAATGGAAAGAGGAGAAAACAGAGAGATGAGAGAGAAAAATAGAGTAAGGAGTGGCAGAAAACTGGTTTGAAGAAGGAACTGAGAGAGAAGGAAAACCGAGCAAGGGATTGAGAGAAAAAGTAGGAGAGATGGGAGAGTTGTTAGAGTAGAGAAAAAGAAGAAAAAGAAAAAAGTAGGTTTTGAGAGAGAGAGAGAACTGGATAGGAGACGAGAGTGGGAGAAAGGCAGAGAGAGAAACAACACAGGAAGGAAGAAAAGGCTGTCATGGGGAAGAGATTTTTTTATTTTCTGGGTAGAAAGAGACGTTCCGGTAAAGTGGGTTTTGAGAAGTAAAACAAAGAAGAAGCAAAACAGAGGAACACCTTGAGGTATGACTATTGCAGATTTCTTGTTTATTTTCATTATTACCATGTTCCTCGTTCATTGTATGATGTTCTTGGATGTTTATTTGTCAATTTGAGGTATGAGTAGTAGATGGCCTTATGCTGTTTATTAATGTCTGAGACATTTGCAAGTTGGTTGCCATTTTTTCCAACAACTGTTTCTTTGTTTATGATGGATAAATAATACAGATTTGGTCTAGTTTCGTTGTGTGATGCTTAAAGATCATATTTTTATTATTACATTTTTTTCTTAGAATTCATGGTCTTTTTCACCTAGCTTGTAAGCTTACTAGTATTCCATGAGATAAATCTTCATTTAATGGCTTAATGATTTGTGTTTATAATCTGTTTCTTTTGTTGCAATATTATTGTTGTTTTCCTTTAGTTTTGGTGTCCATCCCGTAGTGTGCATCAAGTGGTTTACCACCATGCGTTTCTTCTGGGTACAATGGGTTATGAGTGTGTTTGGATGATTTTGGTGGAAATACTTTCTGTTAATGAAGAAATGAATTTTCGGAAAGTTACAGCTGTGTGTTCTCGTGGTTGAATTCGACAAGGAAAATAGATGATTCAATAATGTTGATTTACTAGAAACCATGCGTGTAGGTTAATAGATTTTTAATTTTTTATGGCTAAAAATGGCGGCACATTGAGTAAATATTTAATGGAAGATGCAATTGTTTTCATGTGAAGATCTAATAGAGAATACCACCACTTTCATGTGAACCCACTTTGTTGCGCTAATGGAGAAAAGAAATACAAGTGAAATTGGTCGTCATGTGGCTAAAATTCATGTCGTGTTGGTGTTTGAGTGGATATCATATTAGTGGCTTCAATGTTTATTGATTCTTTAAAATAAATAAATAAAGAAAAAAAAATGAAAGTGTGAATGCAGTGGTCGAATATTTAGAGAATTTAATGAAGATTCACAAGACAATGACATGGTGGATGGAATTAAAAATAAAATGAATGGTTGAATTTATATGCAGCAACCGTGGAGATCATGCTAGTGGCTTTGATATTTAATGCTTTTTAAAAATGAAACAATGGGGATATCGTGGCCGTGTATAGAGTGTTCCTCTCACGACTGAATTATGGAACATTGTGGTCGTTAGTTTTGTCACCGTGAATGGAGTATTTTCATGACAATCCATAAAGAATTCATGAATGTGTAGTGGCTTTGGTTATTAATTTTTTTTATGGTAAATTCATGAAGGATTCATGGATCCATAAATGCTGCTCCATTTTACCACATTGGTGTTGTGTTGATGCTTGATTTTTGGAGGGATTTCAGTCACTTTAGTGCGTGTTTTCATGATTGTGAGGAGAAAAGCAACAAGCACATGATCACACCATCAGACCACCAAGTTGCCATTATGAACACACACACACACAGCCACCGCCAGCTTATCCCACTCACAATGCCCACCAATCACCCCCGGAACATCGTCTAGCTTTGTTCCTCAGCTCCTATCAATCCAGACCTCATTTCCCACTGCCGCTAGCACCGGCCCATGTGAAAGAAAATGCATAAACATGGTTTCATTTCCCGTGTCAGACAGTTATCATTTTGAGATATTGAGTGGGTTCGATTGGCGCATGACTTGCATGATTCAAATCCTTTATATATAGGTGTGGATAAAACTGGGTATAATACGTCCTAGGTTGGCAAGTTTTTTTAGAATATGTTTTTTTTTAAGGAGAGTAAGTGGCACTCACAAAGCAGACCTACCTTTGCACTTAAACCTCCCATGTGTACATGGTTGTTGATGGCTATTCTCTAAGCACACTAACTAAAATTCTCAAATAATTTTCTAAATTTCCCAATTTTCCAAAATCCTAAATTTATTTTTTTTTTTAAAAAAAAAAAGATATCATCTTCAAACAAATCTTCCAATTTTCCAAAATCACAAACTTATTTTTTTTAAAGATATCATCTTCATATAAATCTTCCAATTTTCCAAAATTCCAAACTTAATTTTTTTTAAAAAAAAAAATTGTTATTTCCAAAATTTCCAAAATTTCAAATTTAATTTTAAGTTTCCATTTCCAAAATTTCCCAAAACTTCCAAATTTCCAAATTTTTTTTTAAGTTTCCATTTCCAAAATTTCCAAAACTTCCAAAATTCCAAATTTAATTTTTAAGTTTCCATTCCCCAAAATTTTCAAAATTCCAATATCCCAAATTTAATTCTTAAAATTCCATTTCCAAAAGTTCCTAAATTCCAAATTTTATTTTCAAAAAACTCATTTTCAATTTTTTTTATTTTAAAAATAAAAGAATGAATAAGTTTTCATAATTCCAAAATAATGGAATTTATGAGAATTAATTCATAACAAAATAAATTGGGTTTTGGTGGGGGCCCAACATTCATAACATTTATTTCGAAAATAATTCAAATGAACTGTGCGATTGATTTTGTTTGATTTTGATTTGGTTTTGTGTGAGATTTTTTTACACTTGTCATTATACACTAACCTTGTTTTCATGACAACGTTTTATTCTTTGCTACATAGGTACGCTCTCACCCTCATTTTGTTTATTATTTCATTATCATGACTTGTTTTTGAACAATGATAATTTTTGTATCCATTGACCTCCTAGTTAATTGTCATATCTGTTTCATCTTATTTAGTAGAGACCCATTTTTTAGGGGCTTAGAAGGGTGTTACAGTCTTTACCGTACCTTCCCAATAAGTAACCTTATCCCCGAACCCAGACTCAAGTTTTTCGTAGACAACTTTTCCACAAAAATCAGGAGTCCTTTTAAGGGTTTTATTCTTACTTGTTTTCCCCTTAAAAAATAAATAAAAGTCAGTAGCGACTCCAACTTTTTATAAAAAATCAGTTTTTCATTTTAATCAAAAGCGAGTCTCGCCAAATGAGTGGGAACGCATCGAGCCAAAAATACGGGGTCTATAGTTGCCTACATGGGAAACATGAAATAAACAAGTTAGGCATACTATTCTAAGTACCCTTTCTAATGAACTTTTTTATATTTATTGTCAATTTAAAGTTACAAAAGAAATTTGAGATGCAATGAATAAAAAATATATCTTGAAAGATGCAGGAACTCAGAAATATGTCATAGGAAATTTTAGAAATTTCCTAATGACCGAGGATAGAGATGTATCATCTCAAATCCATGACTATCACTTGTTGATTAATAACTTAGTTATTGAAGACATTAAATTACCCAAATCTTTTGTGGTTGGTTATTTAGTAGAGACTCTTCCAAAGTTTTGGAAAGACCACAAAAGTAACATGAAACATAAAAGAAAACAAATGTCCCTAGAAGATGTCATAATCCATATTAGGATTGAGGAACAAAATCGAAATAAGGACGATGTTGAGAAAGCTAAGGAATTGTCTTCTAAGGCTAATGTAGTAAAAAAAAAAAAACTCAAACCAAAAAAAAAAAAAAAAAGATAGGTCCAGAAAACAAAACTCTAGAACCAAGCCCAATGCATCAAACAAGGTCCAAAATCCAACTATTAAAAAACGAGGTAATTGCTTTGTCTGTGGCAAGTCTGGACACCATGCAGCTCAATGTTGCCATAGGAAGATAACTGAGAAGTCCAATTCAAAGGCAAATATGGAGACAGAGGAGATCATAGTAGTAATCTCCTCTGAGGTGAGCATGGTCACCAATGTGAAGGACTAGATGACAAACTCTAGGGTTACCACGCACATCTGTGGGAACAAAAGTGCATTTACTTCCTATACTACTGTAAAGGACGGAGAGGAACAAGTCTTCTTGGGTGATTCTAGATCTACTTTAGTGATTGGTAAAGAGAAAGTTCTCATCAAGCTAACCTCTAGAAAAGTGTTTGCCTTCAGTGATGTTCTTAATGTGCCAGATATCCGCTAGATCTTGGTGTTAGTATCTCTGCTTGGGAAAGTAGGAGTGAGGATCTTGTTTGACTCTGATAAAATAGTTTTAACCAAGAATGATGCATTTGTGGGAAAGGGCTATTGTAATTAGGGTTTATTTATGTTGAATGTTTATGATATTATCAATAATAATGCATCTTCTTCTTCTGCTTACATTGTTGATTCTTGCAATATTTGGCATGGTAGACTAGGACATATGAACTTTTCATATATGAAGAAAATGGTTGAATTGAATTTAATCCCTAAACTATCCTTAGAAAACCATGGAAAATGTGAATCTTGTGTAAAATCTAAAACCACAAAAAAATCTTGCAAAACAATTGAAAGAAAATCAGATCTACTAAGTTTAATACACAGTGACTTAAGAGACCTAAAAAATACAATGACTAGAGGTGGTAAACGATACTACATAACTTTCATAGATGACTACTCAAGGTATACAAGGGTATATCTTTTGACAAACAAAGATGAAGCAAGAGATGTTTTCATCAAGTACAAAAATGAAGTGGAAAATCAACTAAGTAAGAAAATTAAAAGGCATAGAATCGATAGGGAAGGAGAGTATGAGTCCAACCCCTTTAACTTTTTTGTGAAGATCATGGGATCGTTCATGAAACTACTCCTCCTTATTCCCCTGAGTCTAATGGAGTAACAGAAACGAAAAATAGGACCTTAAAAGAAATTATGAATCCAATGTTGGTAAGTTCAGGAGCACCCTTGAACTTGTGGGAGGAAACTATCATCTCCACTTGTCATATTCAAAATAGAATACCTTACAAGAAAACCAGTACAACTCCTTATGAGTTATGGAAAGGTTATGCACCTAATATAGCATACTTTAAAGTGTGAGGGTGTTTAGCCAAAATCCTTTTCCCTGAACCTAAAAAACAAAAACTAGATCCTAAAACCTTTGATGCAATGTTCATTGGCTATGCTGAGAATAGTGCGGCATATAGGTTTCTTGTTACTAAGTCAGAAAATAGTCTTATAGATGTCAATACCATAATAGAAACAAAGAATGCGGATTTCTTTGAAAACATCTTTCCTATGAAACTAAATGGTGAACTTTTGTGACATCCCACATCGGATAGGGGGGAAAGTCCCTGACACTATATAAGTATGGACTTCTCTTAACCCTGTAGATGCGTTTTAAAGCCGTGAGGGTCCCCTTGGGCCCAAAGCGGACAATATCTACATGGTTGGGTGTGGGTTGTTACAAATGGTATCAGAGCCGATCTCCAACCTCGATATGGGGATTTGTTTGGCCCCATAGGGGTGTTCATCTGTTTGGCCCCGCAATCCCGTGGGACACAACGAGGACATTGTGTCTGGATAAGGGGGGTGTTTATGACATCCCACATCGGATAGGGGGGAAAATTCCTGACGCTATTTAAGTATGGACTTTTCTTAACCCTGTAGACACGTTTTAAAGCCGTGAGGGCCCTCTTGGGCCCAAAGCGGACAATATCTACATAGTTGGGTGTGGGTCGTTGCAAAACAAGTTCAGAAAACAAGTAGAGACGAGTCTATTGAACCTTCTAAATTTGAACTTAGAAGAAGTAAAAGAGATAGGAAGGAAACAAACCTTGGAGATGGTTTCTACACCTTCCTAATAGATAAGGACCCTAGATCCTACAAAAAAACTATAACTTATCCTGATACACCATTCTAGAAGGAGACCATAAACAGTGAAATCGAATCAATCATGTATAACCATACATGACAGTTAGTAGATATACCTCCTGGTGCAATGACTATTGGTTGTAAGTGGATCTTTAAAAGAAATTTAAAACAACCAAGGAATGAGAAAAAGGTGTGTAAGCTAGTTAAATCATTATATGGGCTAAAACAAGCTCCCAAATAGTGACACAAGAAGTTTGATCATGTGTTAGTAACTAATGGATATTCCATTAATGATGTTGATAAGTGTGTCTACAACAAGTATGAGGATAACACGTGTAGTCATCTGCCTTTATGTTGATGACATGCTGATCTTTGGACCTAGCCTAGAGGTTGTGTGTGAGACTAAGAAATTCCTAGGTTCTAAGTCTGATATGAAAGACCTAGAAGAGACAAAAGTAATTCTAGGAATTAAAATAACTAGAACACCTAATAGGTTTAAACTTTATCAAGAGCACTATATTGAGAAGATCCTAAGGAAGTTTGAACACTTTGATTGTAAACTAGTGTCAACTCCTTATTATCCCAGCTCACAGTTGAAGAAAAATAGAAAACACAGTGTTGCCCAAATAGAGTATGCTCAGATCATAGGGAGCCTAATGTACTTAATGAACTATACCAGACTTGACATTGCTTATGCAGTAGGTAGATTGAGTCGGTACACCCAAAGTCCTAATCAGGACCATTGGAATGTTGTTCGTAGAGTCCTTAAGTATTTAAGAGGCACCATTAACTATGGTTTGTGCTATAGTGGATTTCCAAGTGTCCTTGAAAGATTTAGTAATGCAAATTGGATCTCAGATTTAGATGAGATGAAATTCACTAGTGTACATGTTTTCATCCTTGGTGAAAATGCAGTTTCTTGGAAGTCCACCAAGCAAACTTGCATTACTCGGTCTACTATGAAGGTTGAGCTTATTGCCTTAGTAAAGGCAAGTTCTAAGGCTAAGTGGTTTAGAAACCTCTTAGCAAATATCTTTTTATGGACGAGATCAGCCCCACCTGTGTTTATGCATTGTGATAGCCAAGTTGCAATTGCTAAGGCCAAGAGTAAAATATTTAATGGGAAGAATAGGCATATACTCATAAGGCACAATATTGTGCGACAGTTGCTTGAAACAGGGATTATATCCCTAGAATTTGTGATGTCAGATTTGAACTTGGTTGATCCTTTGACCAAATCACTAAATAAGAAACTAGTGGAAGAAACATCACGGGGGATGGGGCTTATGCCTATTACAGAAGTCAAGAGTGGTGGTAACCCAAGCTATTAGAATGGAAATTCCATGAAGTAGGTTCATATGGGTAATAACAAATCACTTGTTGACTTAAAGTACTCTATTGACTTTAATTGTATGAGAGTCTATCCCTATGGTGTAAATAGAGTATATTTTGCATTAACTAAGGTTGAGTGTTTACTCTTAATGAATACCATATTCCTTATGGATGGTATGTTTAAATGTAGAACATACCTGATGGATTCACCTATATGAGAGTGGAGGTGAGACCGCTTCCTATGAGAACTTAGGCAGGTTCTCTAGAACTCTCATGAATATCCAAGCAGGGCACATGGCTTATTTGTGCCAACCCGTTTTGAACAGCTTGTAATGTAGTTGAGAAAATGAATGTGGATAAAAGTTCCTTGAGTTACATCAAGAAACATTGGTTCATAGAAATTTATTTTCATCGTGTTTTGTGATTCAATACTTATTTGTCCTAAGATTGGTTCATAGCCTTTGGGCACTAGTACTGATGTATTGGATTCTTTTTTCCTCCATTTTTTTCTTTCACATCTACACTCTGTGGGAGATTGTAGGAAGAGTGTAAATGTGAAAAAGTGTTTTAGCGAATTCAACTAATTTTTACAAAATTCAAAATATTTTATTTTAATTTAAATTTTTATTCCGTTTGACTTAGTCTTTTATCTTTGGGAAGAGTCCCACTAGGATTATGCTAGTAGTGTCCCATTCTGCTTACATGTAGAATAGTAAAGTTCTGTTCAAATTACAAGTAAAGTTCTGTTTAGATTACAAGTAGAGTCTCATTTGGACTGTGTTTGTGGCCTATAAAAGCAGGTCACCCTTCACTCTCTACACACCCAATTTTTCAAAGAGTTTTTCAGAGAGCCTTTCATACATCTATCTGAAGGAATATTTCAGAACCCGAGCTGTATACGTCTCGCTTATAGAGTGCACCAAAGATGAGATTTTCTGGCTGTTAAATCCTAGAGGTAGACCAATGGTACCCTAATGCACCGAGTTCGTCTTCGAGGAGGGTGGATCTATTTCAAGGACAGTGCACCAAGTTTCCTTGTTATTCATTTTGTTCTTTGTTTGTCTGTTTTGGACTAGTCCTTTGTTTCCATACCCTTAAATACAACACTCTATACATGACAACCCTTTCTTCTAAAAGTCATTGAATCCTCTTATTCCTCACACATGTTCTCCCTTCTTCAAAACACCTTGAATTCATTCTTAAACCCGCTCAATCTTTCCTTTCCATCACCACACACGAAAATTCCTTTTTTTTTTTTTCCTTTATGATTGAATCTCCTTTATTTCCCCAAAAGACTTTTGCCCAAATATCCTTCCTAAAACACGTTTTCAACCTTCCTTTTTCTCCCGAATAGCTAACAACCCCTTTCCTTTTCTAAAACCTTCCAAATTCGTCTTCCTAAGAGTCTTCTCTAATGTAGATTCTCCAACGCATAGCCACAGGATTCATGCAAAAATAAATAAATGAAGAAATAAATAAAATAAAAATGGTAGAATCAAAAATCATGAAAAGTAAAAATAAAATAAAAGAAATCAATCACATACTTATATAGGAAAATCAATAATAATAATAGTAATAGTAATTAATTCATGCAATTAGAAAAATAAGTAGAAGCGACCTTATGTAACTTTCCTAAAAAAAATGAACAAGTAAGCAAAAATAAATAAATAACTAAATAAAACAAAAATAAATGAATAAATACATAAATACTAAACACATGCGATCACAAATCCTAATATTAAACTAAAGGAATAGATAAAATTGAAAAATGAAATACTTAATATTAAACTAAAGGAATAGATAAAATTGAAAAATGAAATATCGAATTAACATAATTAAATAATGAAAATTCACCTCAAGCAATCAAAAAAATCTAAATCAAACCACATACTTACCTAATCTCAAAAATCAAGCAATCAAAACCAAAGTCCAACTTAAAGTGAAACAATCCATATGAAGTGATCCTTGGTGGGCTTGAGTGTGCCTAAGTGGGTCAGGTGTACCTGCAAGGGCCAAGACATTCCTAAGTGGGCCAAAGATGTGTCTAAGTGGACCTAGCTAACCTAATCGAGCCTAGATGCACCTAAATAGGCCTAGGTGAATCTAAATGGGCCAAAGTGAATCTAGGTGGGCCTAGATGAGCCTGAAACGTGCCTAAGTGACCTAGGGTGATCTAAAAAATGTCTACATATGCCTAAGGTGATTAGAAAGGTGCCTAAGTGACCTAGAGTATACCTAAATGGGATAAGGTGTGCCTCAATGGATCAAGGCGTGCCTAAGTGGGCTTGAGTGTGCCTAGATGGGTTAGGGTGTACCTAAATGTGCCCTAGGTGAATCTAGGTAAAGTGTAATGTGCCAAGGTGAATCTAGTTGAATTATAATGTGCCTAAGTGACCTAAGGTTAGCCTAAGTGACCTAAGGTGTGACTTAGTGGTCCTAAGTGACCTATGAGGATCAACAAGGTGCCTAAGTGACCTAAGGTGAGTGTGTGTAATTTGGAAAGTGCCTAGGTGACCTTGGGTGAGTGTGTGCAAGCTAAAAGGTGCCTAGGTGTGCGTAAGAAGTGTTTAAGTGAACCTAAGTGATATAAAAAGTGTGCTTAAACATGCCTAAGTATGTTATCCTAAAAATGTACCTAAATGAGCTATCCTAAAAAAAGAAGAAAAATCCTAAGTCTAATTCGGGGCTGCCAAGGGTCACAATGGGGAGAGATAAATCCCTCAATCAGAGTCTCTAAGGTGGCTCAAAAAGGTAGGTTGTATGAGTAGCAATGGGCCATTAGGGAACTGTTACACAGTACTGAAATAACACCTAAGGAATATGCTAAGGAGACAAAATTGAGAGTCTACAATATGAGAAATTCCCACATAATTAGCTCCATTTATATTTATGTGAATTATACCTCAAAATCTCAAAAGTGTCAATTTGCATTACATTGACAACAATATCCATAATGTATAATTCATATAAATAATCACCCATAATAAGACCTTCAGCCAAATGATCTTTAACCCATAACTATTCAATCATTCTTATATTACCTCATACATAATAGGTAATCAATAATAATATTATACAACTTGATAGACACAAAACTTTAAGATTTGGCCACTTTGGTGACTAACAAACCGTTCATAAGCGAATTTCAAATTATATAATATAAATAATTATTATATAATTTGATATTCAAAACATTAAAGTTTGGTCACTTTGGTGACTGCAAACAAAAATAATATGAATATCAAATTAAACAAAATCTCAATCATGTTAAACCTTCATAATACTATTACGGAAGCATAAAAGACAATTTGCCAAAAATAACTTATGATCTCAAGTTGCATAATATGCAATTTCTTCATAAAAGGATCAAGTTTAACATAAAGTCATAAAGAATTTGATTTATTCAAATTGTGCATTAATAGCAATAAACAATTATGTGGCAACAAATCATAATTGACATAAAATCATAATTCATATAATAACTTGAAGCCACCATAATTCATTTCAGGAAGAAATTGAATACAAAAATATCAACAAAATATGTTGATTGCAGCAGAAAAATACAATCAATAAATTTAATTCTCTCATCAAAATTTGATATCATAAGAGAGATATAAAATAATCTTTAAAGGAAAATCATAAGTTCTTGAACCATTACTCTAATACCACATGTTAGGTTTTCTTTATTTATGCAGAATAATAATAACCCTAATTCCTGCAGAACAACCATAACTTTAATTCTTGCAGAATAGTCATAATAACCAAGGATTCTAAAATAATATGATTTTCACAATTCTATTATTGAGAGAAAAACAAAAAACATGTCTTTAATCCCTAGGGAATTTTTGAAGAGACCAAACAATAAGTATAATAGAAACTATGTTTCTCTCCCTTAACCCCTTCACCCTTAGGTTTTCTCTTATGCGTATTATTGATGGAATAGAACATTTATTTATAGGGTGGAGAGAGGACCAGTTTCCTTATATAATTATAAGTGCACTTTCCATCAAAGTGTCTTTAATTTAAGAAACTAACTTCTCGAAAACTGACTAATAGGATTTTAGCTTTATTATTTATTAAACCATAATACTTAATTTAATATTTAAATAAATATCACATAATAATATACATGTGGTCCACATAAAATGATAGTTTTGAAAAAAAAAAGTATGTATATCATAAAAAAAAATTAATTTAGGAAGAATTAAATATTTTTAAGGATATGTATAAAAAATAATATAGCAAAGTTGTAATAATAGTAAAAATAATAATAAAAGAAGCCGGTATGGACGTCACGATGAAGAATTAAAAAGGAAAAGAAAAGAAAAAGTCAAACAAATGGGAAATGAGAGAGAAAAAGAGTTGGATGACAGTAGAGAGAAATGAGAAAAACAAAAAATAAAAAAGGAAACAGAAAATAAAAAAAAATAAAAAAACATGTAGCATTAGTCCTCAAAAGGTTGTTTGATAGACCAAACGTAGTTCGTTTGGTATGAAATTCTAGGATGCTATTTTATTTCACGTGGGGAATATTGTTATGGAGTCTGATTTTAAAGTTAAGGGTTGGATTTTGGTAAGGTGAATTATCCCTAAAAATTTTATTTAATATATGTTAGAAGAAAAAAATTATAGATCTTGTTGCGAGATAGATCTATTTGTACATGTGATTTTTGTCTGTGATTTGATATATCATTTTACTTCTTGAGGATTTATGAATTTTTGGTTAATGAAAATACCAAAATGGTCATTTATTGATAATTAAATTTATGATAAATTTGTAATAATATAAATAAGTACATCCTTAGGAAAAACAATTACATTTTTAAAAAAAAGTACATTTCTTAGAAAAATAAGTGTATATTAAAGGAAAATAAATATATTGTTACGAAAAACAATTTCATTATAAATTATTTAGAAAAATATGTACATTAATGTTTTAAATTGAGATTATATTTTCTATGTTTTGACTATTAAATTAACTTTATTGAATTAATATGGTCTATCCATTGATTAAAATAACAAAATCAAAGCAAACTAAGATTATATTTTAATAATTAATATATCACAATATCATGACAATATATTATACAAAATTAATCCAAAAATTTTAAATAAAATTATTCAAAATAATTAATTAGTTGTAACCTATAAAAAGTCAAACAATCAAGGTCTACGTCTTTCCTAAATTGCATCCACAATAATTTACCAATTATCACATTAATTAATTATACAAAAAAATACTAAAAATAAATAGGGAATAACATAATATTTACATAAAAAATTATAACATTTCAAAAAAATAAAAATTGATTTACCATCAATTTTTGAAAAAAAAAATCATAAAAATTGTTGTAAAATAATAAAAATAAAAAAATCATCAAACACTTGGATGGACTTACCCTAACATTAAAGAAAAATTATTAATAAAAATAATTTCAAAAAACATTAAAAAAAATATTAAATTGATAAAAAAAAATTGATTGGGTAGGATTGATTTAAAAATTCATCTACAAATTAGAAGTGTGTATTGATTATATTTTTTTTAAATTAGTTTCATTCTTATAATAGTTAACATATTATGACCATATAATCTTAATAGTTGACATTTTTCATTATAATAAATCATTCATTTATTTCCTAACTAAACTTAATGAAATATAAATTTAATTTCTTTTTCAAATTTTGTTGAAGCAAAAATAAGGCACCTAATGTTAAGATATTGAGTCTTGTTCATATGTTGACAATTTTGTTCCAATTTATGTTTGACCATAGAAGTCTTTTAGATAGTGACTTACACTCCACTGAAGATCAAAGGTTGTTATTCGTCCAATCGAGAAGTCACTGGTACATCTAAAAAGGTTTGGCTTGTGGCATATAAGGTTTATTTGAGGTATAAAACGTTCAGTATCATTTTTGGACTTAAAATGTTTTAAAATATTTTTTCAAAAGAAGCAAGGGTTGCTCAAGCGATAAGGACTGCTTAAATGGACTGCTCATGTGGTCCAAGCTCGCTCAAACGGTCATGTCAATTCTACCGAGTTTAGAAAAGTATTTTGGATGATTTTCACTCAAACTCTAATTTGGAAACTTAAGATACTATGACTCTTTTGACTTGTGCCTATAAATACCTCCCTTATAAACCTTTGAGGGTTAGAGATTTAGGCTTAGAGGTTCAAGTTAAGAGATCCTAGAATGATTGTGTGGAGAGTTCTAGGAAGATAAAAATACTTTGTTGAGACTTCTTGTTCCTTAGAGAGGGACCTCATTAAAAGAAAGCCTTATTACCACACCATTTCTGATCTCTCATTCAAGGATTCAATTCTTTAAATTGTTAGTTGAAGATTGTAATCCTTTAGAAGGATCAAAGGTCCTACTAGTGAGCAATAAATAGTTGTTGCATTGCGGACGTAGATCAAGTTATAAGTATTGGAGAGTAAGAGCCTATTTGGCAGTGATTCTAAGAAACACTTTTAATATTTCTAGTACTTGAAATTTTTTATCATTCAAGTGTTAAAAATGGTATAAATATTTTCTAGAATCACTTCTAAACACATTCTAAACCTTTAGGGTAAAGCGGTCAGCTAAATATGTGTAGCTTGATTTTAAATAGTGGATTTAGATTGATAAGTCTTAGACCTTATGGTTTTTTATCTCCACAATTTGTGGAGGTTTTCCACATAAAAATTATTGTGTCTCATTGTCTATATATTTTATATTTGATATTTTGTTTGAATTGCATATAACTGGTTAAATTGATTATCCTTAATATCTTGAAGGACTTTCCTAAAAATACATATCTATTTATTCCTACTTATGTTTTGGTTGATGATATTGAATATCTTGGTTCGATTGATTTGTTGAGATTACTCTAGAGGTTGTTGTGTTGGTTATTTAGGTGGTTATAGAGGTTATCCCTATAACTAATTTTTGTTATCCTTAACACCCTTCAAGATATCTTTTGGATATTAGTATTTGTTTTATTCCATCCCTAAATAATCTTTGGATATAAATTAACCATAAAAATTATATTTTTATTTGAGGTGAATTTTTATTTGGATATCCTGAATATCCCTATAATATCTTAGGATAAGAAAATTGATTATAATTTAATAATATTGTTTTAAATTTTTAAATCACTCATTCACCCCTCATTTGGGTGTTCCCTATTGGACTTTTGACTATTATTCAAGTGGCATTCAGAGTAGTACCCATTTTCAATTAGTATCAGAGCAAGATAAAAAATCAATTCTTTATC
The DNA here is from genome assembly GCF_030704535.1 of Vitis vinifera. NCBI lineage: Eukaryota > Viridiplantae > Streptophyta > Magnoliopsida > Vitales > Vitaceae > Vitis > Vitis vinifera. The sequence continues at coordinate 17,859,357 of NC_081809.1, read as the reverse complement.
ACATTGATTAAAAATTCAATTTTTATTATTTATATTGTTTAAAAATCAAATTTTTATCAATCATATAGGATAAAAATCAAATTTTTATTGATCCTGTAAGTCCAATATAGAACAATCAAAAAGTGGTGCTCTTTTAAATAGTCCACCCTATTTTAATGGGAGTAACTATTCCCATTGGAAAGTACGTATGACGTTTTTCCTTAAAATGCAAGGTAAAAAGGTATGACATTCAATTGAATATAGTTAAGGACCATGATTGATCTTTGATACTGAAGGAAGATCAACAAGAGAATAGAAACCTAAATATGAATGAGACAAAATTGATAATGAAGGTAGTGAAGCCAATGATAAGGCTTTATATAGTATTTTTAATGGAGTTTGTCCATATGAGTTTCATAGGATAGCAAATTGTAAACATGCAAAAAAAGCAGAGGATATCTAAACAAAAAAAAAAAAATTAAAAATGAGAGAGTCATGGACATGGAAGATAAGCAACAAATGTTATGGAAGGAGTTAGAGAACAATCAAACATGAAAATGAAAGTTGAAGGTCATAGCTTGAAATTCAATATGGTGTTGGCATCTTAGATCTAAGCAACGGAAGCAATACTATTTTTTAAAAATTGATCTTTTAGGGCTAAAGTACTAACCTTTAGGTTTGGATGTTCCCAAACCTTAAATTCCAAGTATTGAAGATGACCTTGAAGTTGTTGGAAGTCTCGTAAACTCACGATTTCCGTCCAATGACTCAACCTTGTTCTTGTCACACTTCCGATGGGAAGGAATTGAGGGTGGAGGCTATGACTCTCTCTTTGTGGATGGTGAAAGATAAAAGTTATGGAAACCCTAACCCCTAAGGGGTATTTATAGGATTTCTAAGTGAGCTTAAGTGACCTGAGCCCACATGGGCTTGGGTCACTTAATCTAGCCTAAAATGGGTTATAATTTATTAATTAACCCAATAAGGCCTACTAATTAATCAATTAATTCAATCCAGAGACCTTGTTCACTTACTCCTATGCAACCTTGCGTAATTACCAAAACGCCTTTATGCACAAAAGTGAACTTAGTAGTAATTAAACTCTTATGAGCCTAGAGCAAGGACCACCGGGACCCAAAGGAGTACTGGTTTCCTCATAATCCAATTCTGAAGTTGATTTAACATCCCACTATAGATAATCAATTAAACTCCATTATCCTATGTAAATAACAAGACATTACGTGCTCGGGTCCATAACCTACTATCCATTATGTTTAGTCTCCCCATAAACCAACGTTTGTAGTCTAACAAGGTGAAAGCTATCAGACTTTCAATACTACCTCTACCATCCTTCAGTTACAGATCATCTTATTGTGTATTCAACTAACATGTTTTAACTCTTAAATAGCCTATGTCAAGTTTCACTTAAAGAACAACTATAGTCATAATTTTCATGAACACACCTCCTTAGGATCACCCAAGGGGACATACTGCCTCAATCTCATGAGATATCATAGTGTCTCTATTGAGAATACTTATTACTATCGACTTCCATCAACAATGACCCAATTTATAGGGAATATATGATCAACTTACGATCTCACCCATAGGTCAAAGTCATTGTTAACTTTATCATGAACTCAGTATTCCCTCAAGGTTGAGAGACAACATAATGAAACAACTTGGTGAGGCCATGACTACTTGGTAGCCTTAAGCCATGACTCGTCGTAGGTCTTTTCCAATGTGTAACCATATATACTAATGCACTCACCATGGGAAACTCATCCCAATTACCAAGACCAACTGATCGCTCAGATTTTTGTTGTTTATTTGATCAAAACAAAATTTATAACCTAATTCACTATCCTAAAGTAGCTTGTACTCGATCAAAAATGGTTTTAGTACAAACTGCCGTAGTATAGTGGTTTTTAGGTATCGTCCACTAGGATGGATTATTCTCGGTAATTAAAGCTTGAATGAGAGGATAAGAAATAATTGTGATCAAGTGAAATTGATTTGAAAATTCATGATGAAAAATCAATTTGACTATGGTCTAAAATTGAAAAGAAAAATAAAATGTAAAATAAAAGAAAATTAATAGGAGATGAAATTCTCGAAGTTAGGATTTTCTAGAAAACAATTTCTATGGTAAATAGATGTTAAGATCTAATTTTTATCAAGTTAGATTGAAAACCTAAATTTTCATCTAAACTGATTTTTTATTTAGCTTTAGGTCTAGATCTAATTTATCTTCAAATTAGGTCATTTAATCCAATAGATCAATTCAAATCATATATTCAATTCATCTGAAATTATCTTCCAATGATTCACACAATGCAACTATTCAATCTCATCAAATTTAGCATTACAAATTTGATGAATCTACCTAGCTTGCATTGTAGTAATCATCCAAGACAATTTGAAGAGAAAAATCCCCAAATTTCAATTAATCAATCAATTGGATCAAATTACCTTTGCAATTCAAGCTCAATTCTCTAATTCACCATAGATTTTGTCTCTAAATCCTCCCTCCTCCGAGAAAAATGAGATTTAGCCACTCATGCTTGGAGATTTGGTCTCACAAGACATGTTTGGCTACCGAGAAAATGAAGGAAAGTAGAGAATTATATAGAGAGAAAAAATCTAGAAAGTTCTATAATTAAGAAATATCAAAAGTCTTTAAATGAGTCAATCACGTTTCTATTTATAGGCCAAGGTTAAGTGGACACTTGGCATCATCTAAGAGGTCTTTCGGAGGCTTCTTCATCAAGGAATCTGGAGAAAATACATTTTCGCACGAGCCCCCAGCAATTTCGCATGATGGTGCGAAGTGGAAAGTCCATTAGCTTCATTTTCGTCTTCCTGGAGCGTTTCGCATGATTGTGCGAAAATTTCGCATGGTCATGCAAAATCACTTTTCACATTTCCCTTGTATGTTGCAACCAACACCCATTCTGTTTCATTTCGCATGGTCATGCGAAATTGAAAAACATGTTTTTTCGACTCCTCTTTGCAATTTCTCCCATTTCTTCATTTTTAATCCACCTCCACCACCTTCAATTCAGCTCCAAAGCTTGGTCCAAACCAATTACATTACTTCTTTCATTGTGTATTTGGATCATCATCAACTTTATTTGTTTTCTTTAATTTGATTCATCTCTTTTGGCACAAATTTATCAAAATCATACCTTGAAATGACTCCAAAACTTCATAAAACTTGTTAGTAACTCTTGCAAGGGCAAAAACATGTTAATTGAGTGTTTTAGGCATAATTACTACTCAAAAGATGTGAAACTCATGAGAATTATTATCTAAAATATACTCTTTTTGAGTAGTAATCACCAACCATCCCTCCAATTAGGAGGTGGTGCAGTACAATCTCTAATGAGTTGCTTAGACACATGAACTGATTATAAACAAGTCATCTATTTGCAAGGAACCCATGATTTAGATCTTTTGTGCAACTCCTAATGCACCTAAGTCACGTACAATGCAAAAAATGCAAGCAAGAATGATCATAAAGTATAATACATGGAATAAGGATAAATGAAAGTGAACCTAGAATATCATTAAATAAATAATGAATTCCAAATTTATTATATCATGGCATGTTTTTAAAGGCTCTATCCTAACATATGGAAATTGGAATTTAAAATCTGATAGCAACACATACCTTCACTTTAAGGTGAATTTTAGAGAACTTCTCAAGATTATTTTAAAGCAAACTATCTATCTTTTGAAGCTTAGAAAGTGAAGAGTCCAACTCTTTAAACAATATGCAAATTTGAAGTTAAAATGAAAAAGTTATGACTAATTAAAGCAAGTTGCACAATGGTAGAATGCCAAGTTGAAATGCATATCAAAAATTTCAATCGGAAATCTTCTAAGTCAAAATGAATTTTGACCACAATGTTGAAATTTGAAAAATTTTCATTTGACATATTGATTATGAGTTCATGTCAAAATGCAACCCTCCATGTCAAAATTCAACCCTCCATATCGAAATGCAACTTTTCATGTAGAAATCATGGTCTATTCCAATTTGACATAAGCTACAAATCCTTGAACATTGGATATTTTAATACTTTTCTAGCCCAAAGTGGGGCCCATATGTTTTCAATGATGACTTTAGTAATTTTTAGTTATTTTTAAGTAGTATTTGGGAATAAGTGGCCAATTAGAATATGTATGTAACATGCCTCATTTAGGTTTAGGTTATGTATATATATGCTTTGTTTTAGGGTTTATGAGATACAGAACATATGAAGGCAGATTAATCTAGAGAATGAAGCAAGGGAGATGGAGAAATAATATGAGGAATGTGTGGAAGGGAAATAAACTCTAAACCTACACTTTTTAATTTTTTTATTTTCATTATGATTGAATGAATCATCTAGGTAGTTCCTCTCAATTAAGAGATGATCAATGTTTAACTTAGTTCCAATTATGCTTTTTCGCCTCTTAATCATTGGATAACTCATTTTGATTGATCATGCATAAGATCAAGATAAACCTCACTGATGAATCTAGGGCTTGAATGTCAAAACAAGAAATAAAGGTTAAAGTTACTTCAAAATACTTTAGAGATCTAGATTAAGTTGTTAAATCAAAGTTTTTGGCTTAAATTGATCTTAAGATGTGGTTTAATCTTGGATTGACTCTTTGATCCCCAAAGTAGGAAAAATCTTATCACTTTAATTTTCTTATTGGATTTAAAATCAAACATGTGATCTTCATTAGATAGTTTTTTTTTTCTTTTATTTTATTTAAGTTTATTAGATATTTTACCATCCATATTTTATTCTATTTATATAAATTAGGAATTCATTAACTTTACCAAATAATTAATCCTTCTAATCTAAAAACAATTAGACACATTAAGTTGATCCTAAAGAACGATAACTTGAAATACTACAAAGTTGTAATGATTCAATCTTTGATTTTTCTTGCCTAGGGTTGTCACATACTTAGGTTTTATTATTTTAATTACAATAGAGATTTGCAATTACCATAATTATTTTTTAAGTGAAATTTGATATTTGCTTTTAAAGAATTGGATTATATCAGTTGCATATAATAGGAGGATCTTAAATTCAAGGATAGTAAAGGTAATTTTGAAACATTGATAACATTCATCTTATTAGATTATGGACACTAGTTATAGAAAGCTTGCAAACAATCATTAGTATATCATAGACCCAAGTTTTTTTTTTTTATCTCGATTTAATATCATAGGATATAGAAGTGCAATTAACCCTCTACAATGAAATGTTATAGCAACTTCAAAATTAGATGCTAAGGGAGTTGGTATTTTCTTATGGGTCTCAATGGTTCTCGCTTAAACTCATATTCCTTAGTGGCACATTGTTTTAGAGATATTTGGGTTTCTTATTCATATATGTGCATAAGGGCATTTTAGTAAATATCCTAGGTTATTCAAAAGCTTATGAATGATCTTTTTGGGTTGAGTTAATTAATTGATTGAAGCCTAACAAGGTTAATTAATTAATTAGGACCTAGTGAATTCAATTAAGGAACCCCAGCGCTAGATGGGCTCAAGTTACTTAAGCTTACAAGGAAATCTATATAAACCCCCTTAAAGGATTAGGATTAGATACTTGACTCATTCTATCTTCCAAAGAGAGAGATCCCTAGCCTTCATCCCTATAGAAAAGTTCACCATTCTTAAGGGCTAAGATCCAAAAGAGAGTCATCAAGCGAAATATCATAAGATATTCAAGATCCATATCATCCTTTTCATATATCAGTTGGAACTAATCTAGGAACAATAATTGTTTTTAGAGCACCTATATCTATAGTCGTTTTATTATTATTGATTTTGTTGCTTAGATCCAATATCCTTACGATTGTACTGCATGCACCTCATCGATCTAAGACTTGGAATGGAGTTTTCCAAATATTTCAGTTGTTTCCTTCTTTCAAGAAAATTTTATATTTCCTTCAACAATTGTATGAAATAATATATGTTTTAGTCATTTATTCTATCCATATTTCACTAAATTCACAATATTCTTCTAATGTTATTGCCTTGTGAAAAAATGGACTATTGTATGAAATGCTTGATTTCCTTCTTTCAAGAAAATTCTACTCAGCTCTAGCTTTTTATTTGTCTTCCTACCCTACATTTCAAATATCTAATTAAGAAACTATTAATCTTTGGTAATTTGGGACAAATTTATCTATGAATAGACATCCCTTGATAGTCCAATTGTGTTCCATATCATATGTTATACATTTTCAACTAAAAATTGATTTTGCTAAAAAATTTCCTTTCATAATCAATAATAAATATTGATTTGTAAACACGAAAATCGGACAATAAGAAATCCAACACTAACAATTGGTCAAAGTTTTTGGTTGTTGTAATTGAACATTAGGTTAAAAGCATAACTATAACCCAAAAGTTCAATTATTGGTATTGAATATTAGATTTGAAGGATGGTCAGAAACCACATTTAACTACAATTTTTTAATATTAGGTTGAGATTCCATGTTTTCGGACTCATCGAAAACCAATGATGAAAATATCAGTGTTAATGGATGTATCAATAACTTGATTTTACGGATATATCAAGATATATCAAAAAATATCGATGGATATCCTGACATGAAATCTCTATGAAATGAAAATGGATCAAAACTCATGAAAATGTTAAGAAAAATGCAAATATATATATATATGTATAGGGAAATATCAGTGGGAAATATTGGTGAAATGAAAATTGATGAAAAAAAACAAAAAAAACAAATCATAGAAATATTGGGAAAAAACTCCAAATAATAAAATTAATAATACATATAATGAAGTTGTTTTAATTTTAACAAACAAATTAATATATATTGAAGGATATAAAACAAATAATATAAGTAAGTATTTTTTATTTAAAAATGTTGATAATTTTATTTATAATTTTATATTTGTCTTGTATTTAATTATTATGTAAAATAAATAATAAGATAATTAAAATTAATTTATTTAAAATAAATTTTTTTTAACTAATTTATAATACATAAAAGATATAATATGTATGCACAGAATTTATGTGGCTTTATAGCACCAAAGCACATGTAGTTTGGTGGTGAGTGGTTATCATCCCTTGCTCAAGGTGTTTGGTTCCAAGCCCTCCCTAGCAAGTTATGGTAATTTTTCTATTTAGCTTTAAAAGTGCAATCCCAATCAGAATTAGTGTTTGGACGGAGGGAACTCATGGGCGTAAAGCTAGTTTGACGGAGTTTTTAACAGTTTTTTATTTTTAAAAAATAGAAAATAGTTTTTAAAAATTCATAATATTGTTTGGTTATCATTCTCTATTTTTAATTTTTTAAAAACAAAGTAAAATAAAAAATAACTTTTAAAAAATAAGTAAAAATTATTTTCACTAGTTTTTAAAAACAATAAAAAAAAAAACATATACACTTTATTATTTCTTTTTTACATAAAATTATTATTTTTCAATATTTTTTATTGTTAGGTAAATTAAACAAGATTTAATGTATTATATTTGTTAACAAGTCTATTAATTTTTAAAAATAATTTAAAACTTAAATAATAAATTCATTATACCATAAATTTATAAATATAATTATCATTTTTCTAACATATAATAAAATAGTATATTTTCTACTAAAAATATAATTTATGATTTTATTATAATATTAATATTTATGTTTTACTAAAAACTATATATTTTTTAATTTATTTATAATTAAAAATTTATTTTCATTTTCAATAAGACTTCAATTAAATTTAATTAATTAATATTATATAAATTGAATTTAAAATGTTTTTACAAAATCAAAACAATTTTTTTAAAAAAAAAAATTTATCCAAACAAGTCTTTTTGTTTTTTTATTTTTAAAGTTCTTTAAAAAAAAATAATTTACCCAATATCCTTAATTTTATAAAACATTAAAAACTTTTTTTGTATTCTTTAACTTCAAAGAAGTTTATTAAAAAAAAAAAGCATAAGAAATCATGATCAACACAAAAAATTTTAAAAAATAATAATTAAAGTACTTATTTGACTTATATTTAAAATGAATATTAAAATTATTTTTATCTTATAGAAATTTTTATTTTACTAAAATAAAAAAATTGTTTCATAATTTAAAATATATATATATATAACACATATATAATTGTAATTTAATTTTTATTTTTGAATAAGACTTAACTTGAATTTGATTTCATATTATTATAAATTAATTTATAATTTTTTTATAAAATAAAAATAATACATTGTGTAATTCCTCACAACCAATTTAGGGGTAAAATCATAATTTAAAATAATTAATTAATTAAATTATTTTTATAAGGATAGAAAAGTCTTTTTGCTTTTAAAAGCCGTAGGTATAAATTAATTTTCCTCCATCTTCTTTATTCAAAAAACACTTTTACATAGGGATTAGAAAGATCAGATAGCATAGGGAAACATAAGATTTGGAAGTTTAGGGTTGAAGATCGATTTTTCATGTAAGATTTTGACCCCTAGATTAATATTTTAGATCCGTTAATTAGCTTTAAACACATTAAAAAATCACAATCTAAATTAAAGTTTGTTTATTTAATTTTTTAGATCAAAATATTGGAATTTTATGAATGTAGATTAATTTATTGATGAAAATAGAAAATTTTCAATTAAATAGAAATTAAATAAATAAAAAATTAGTGGAAGTGAGAAATTTTAGATTTAGAAAATAAATAAATAAATTATTTGTAGAGGCTTTAGGTTGGAAAAAATAATAATAATAAATAAATTAAATTAATAAGAAGAAGAATAGCATATTTTTGGATTTTGGAATTTGAGGAACTATATATCGAGGTGGCAATTTGAAAAAATAAAAAATAATAATAAAGAAAAGAAGAACGAATACGTACGAATTGTTGAGTCAAAAAAAAAAAATCAATATGTAATGGTGAGAAGCACTAGGTGGTGGTTTGTAAGTTAGAGGGTGGAATAGGTTAAAATAATAATAATATAATAATAGATATAGTCAAATCAATTTGTAATCGTGAGAAGCACTAGAGTGGTGGTTTGTAAGTCAGAGGGGTGGAAGAGGTTAAAATAATAATAATAATAATAGATATAGTCGGTCGCATGGAGTAATGGTGGTGTTGCAGGTAATCAAAAGTAATAATAAATAAATATATATAGTGTCAGTTGGTTGACAAGAATAATAATAATAGTTTTTTTATACAAGTTTAAATTTAATTTAAGTATATAAAGAAAGAAAAAAAATTAATTGGGGTAAAATTAGGAATGAATATAAATTTTATAAAAATTTGGAACTTTATTAAATTTATATTACTGTTATTATTATGTAAGAAGTTGAAAATAATATTAGGTAGTAATAATATTAACATAAGAAATTAATTAGAATCCTTAATACTAAATTAAATATTTTTAAGATTGTGAAAATAATTTTCTTCAAATTAAATTCTTTAAGATTTTAAGTGTTTTTTCAAAGTAAGGAAAATTAATGCATATTTTTTAAAAAAATAATAATTTTCTTTTTATATTGTGTTTTGAAACGTGTAAAAATATTGTTTTTATTTCTGTGCATGGATCAAATTTATGTTTTGCATAGAAAATATGTTTGAACATTTTCTTGTTTATGAAAAATAAAAATTGTAGAGATATGATATTTCGTTTAGTAAATTCGAATTAACGAAATAAAGTGTTTGATTCTAGTTTCTATAACTATAATCAATAGGTTATAATTGTTAACATTTGATTTTGTTCACCTTAAATGAAATAAATTTGAAACTAGTCACTCATTTGTAAAGTCTCACATAATTGAGTATCATTTGTTATTTGATAACTATAGTAAAGATATTTTGAATGTATTTGATTTAGTTTTGATGAGAAATTATTTAGAAATTGATATAAGAAAGTTTTGTTGAAAAGTTTGATTGTATTAGCATTTGAACTTAAAAATTTTTATGAAAATAATTATACGATATATCTCATGTTTATAATTATAATTGAAAATGTTTGATCCATGAAACTGTATTGATATTCTTTATCGAACTTTAAGATCATATCTTTCCGTTGATAATTTTTCAAGCACTCTTAGGTAGTGTTTGTTTTTTTAGTTTTTTGTTAAAAGTAATTTGTTTTCAGAATTTAGGTTATTTGTTTTTCTATTTTTTCATGACTAATTATAAACTTTTTACTAAATAGAAAAGGTCAAAATATATAACTTTTTCTAAATAGAAAAAATAATATATTGGTCTTTTTACTTTTTAATACTTAATAAAAATAAAATACTACAAAAACAAACAACCTAATAATTAATACTATTAAACATTAAAGATCTATTTAGAATTAAGTAAAAAAAACAAACATCACTTTAGTTCCGGTGAGGAGTAATGACTAAGTTAGGGAATTTTTCTTCATTAAGTTTTGGTTCAAAATTTATTTTGGACATTACTTAGATGTTAAAATTTAATTTTCATTTAAATTATTTGAAATTGAAATTATTTGTACAATAATATAAATTTGGTAATTGATATTTTTTAATTACAAAATAAATGTTTATATCGTTTTCACTTAAAATCTTATATTTGAAGTGTAAAATGATCGTCATGTCAAATGATCGTCATGTCAACGGGGGTTTTGGGGCGTGATACATTGTCTTTAAAAATAATACAAATTATTTGAAGGTAATATAAATTCTTTCATAAAAATATGCTTTTTATTTAAAAATAATAATAATTTTCAAAACGTCCGTCAAACATTCTATTTTTTAAAAAAAATTCTAAAAACTATTTTTTTTCTTTATTTTAAAAACAAATTTTAAAGAACAGACGCCGGGCTATTTTTTTCCCATCTTTTTTTCAAATTAAAGTTTCTAACTTTAAAAAGAAGCGAATCAAAAAAAAAAAAGAAAAAGAAAGAGCGGCATCGCATAGTGCGATTGCACCGTCCAGCTGGCACTGACATCACCCAAAGTAAGATGCTCTATCTCCGTAATCTCGTCTGCAGCAGCCCGTGTATTCACTCTCTTCGGTCACTGTTTCATTGTCCTTGAATTTTTGCATATTAAATGTGTTTTTTAATTCCCATGATAATTATTTCCTAATTTCTAATAACAAATTTTTTTTTAGTGTCTTTTTTTAAATTTTCCAATTTATTCGACTTCTTCATTTAGTTAGTGTCAATTTAGTCCTTAAAATACTTAAAATTTTCATAAATAACTATAATTTTTTAAAAATACATTTATTTATCTTGAAGAAAGTAGTGTTTAGGTTGTTCTAATAATTGATTTCTTTTTTTTATATATATAAAAATTGTAGAAATATTTTTCAATAATATCACAAATTTACAATCGTAAAATGTTAGGAATAATTCTTAATCACTTAATTTTAGTAATTTCAAAGAAAAGATAAAAAATAAATAAATAAATAATATTTATTTGACATGGTTTCATGCATTTAAAAAAAAGTTTAAACTATGTTCGATTTAAAAAAAAATTGAAAGAAAATAAAAATAAAATATGAAGTAAAATAAAAAATATATTTAAAATGAATAAATTATTTATACATATATATTTAAAATTTATTTTATTTTTTATTATATAAAACTTAAATAATTTTAAAATATATAAATTATCAACCAATTTTAATTATATTTGATTTTTTTTAATATATTTTGTATGATATCTTTTTTCATATTTTCGGAGAACCAAACATAAGCCGAGGAGAAAAATTTAGAAAGGTGGCAGAAGAAGAGAGGGAGTAGGGGAGATTTAAGCAGACTCGCAATGTTTGGTGGAAGGCAAGCGGGGGAGATTCTCATAGGGCGCTGGAAAGAGAAGAAGAGGGGGCTTTTTAAGACCTACCAAGGACCAGCTGTAGTTGTGTACTCTCCCAGACAAGTCGTACTCGGTACCCCTAGGCGCTACCTACTTTTTTTTTTTTTTTTTCTTTTTCTTTCTGTATACATTACATTGACACATAATCCTTCATCAGCAAATTTTTGCTAAAAAATCTGCACAATCTACATTCACAATTCTGCAAAATCCCTTCTAAGTTCTGATTTTGGCACAAGTTTCTTATGGCTTCCACAAGTTCTACTTCTACTTCTACTTCTATTTCTACTTTCATCCCACAAAGGAATTTTGATGTTTTCTTGAGTTTTAGAGGTGAAGACACCCGATTCAATTTCACTGATCATTTGTATGAAAACTTGATTCGAAGAGGTATTCATACCTTTAGAGATGATTCACTTGAGAGAGGGGAAGAGATTGAACCTGAACTCCTAAAAGCTATTGAAGAATCAAGGTTTTCCCTAATAGTTTTCTCGGAAAACTATGCTGGTTCCAGATGGTGTTTAGATGAGCTGGTGAAGATCATGAAGTGCAGGAAAGAAATGAAACAAACTGTGGTACCGATTTTCTACCATGTGGATCCATCCCATGTACGAAACCAGACAGGAAAGTTTGGAGAGGCATTTTCTAATTACAAAGAAGATTCAGAAGAGATGAAAGAGAAGGTGCGAAGTTGGAGGAGCGCATTGACAGAAGCAACCAATATATCTGGAGAGCATGTGAAGGATGGGTAAAGCTTTATTAATTTCCATTCAACTTTCTTTTATAAGTTAGGTTTTATTTACTGCTACAGGAATCAGGCATTTTTATAATTACAGTGTAATACTTGAATAGATTTGAAGGTCATTTATGATTGCAACTCATGAATCAAAGTATATCAAGAAAGTCACTGAAGACCTGCAAACCCATGATATTATGAGATATGATGAGGACCTTGTGTCTCCATTGTGAATAGGGGATTGGGTAATTATAATGTCACATATAACATAGAGAGAGAGAGAGAGAGAGCTGCAAATGATATCTATATATGCACAAGAGAGTGGGTCATTACAATATGATTTTGTTTGATATAAATTTGCTCCATGCTTAGCAGCCTATAAATGTTCCCAAAAAAAAAAATCAATTTGACAATGTCTCACTACATATTTTATTTTCATTGTCTTATATACTTGATACAATAAAAATGTCCTAAAAATGTAATTTGAGTTCTAAAACTTAATACTTTTGATATAATTTTTTTTACTATAACTCATTTTTCATGAAGAAGCTTAACATGTATTTGTTTTTTAATCAGCTATAGCCTAATTAATCATCACATGTACTTTACAATTGGCAGGTATGAGTCTGAGCATATTAAGAAAATCGTCAACAACATATTCATGAGATTGAATTGTAGAATGTTTGATGTTGGTGCCAACTTGGTTGGTATGGATTCCCATGTAAATGAGATAATTCGGCAGCTATGTGTTGATCAATTGAATGATGTTCGTATAATTGGTATATGTGGAATAGGTGGAATGGGTAAGACGAGTATCGCCAAAGTTATATATAATAAATTTTCTCATGAATTTGAGTATATGAGTTTTCTCGAAAATGTTAGAGAAGTTGGCAATACTATGGGTTTGCATCATTTACAAAATCAACTTCTTTGTGATCTACTACAAGTGGAGAGAAATCAAAATGTAAGCAATGTTAGCCAAGGAGCCAATATGATAAAAAATATTCTCCGATTTAAAAGAGTTTTTATTGTTCTTGATGACATTGATGATTCAGATCAATTAGAATATTTACTCAGAAATTGTGATTGGCTTGGAAGAGGAAGCAGAGTCATCATAACAACTAGAAGTAAACATTTGTTACAAGAAATGGATGACGTATATGAGGTTGAGGAATTAAATTTTGAACAAGCTCGTTAGCTTTTTAGTCTCTATGCTTTTAGACAAAATCTTCCTAAACAAGACTTTATCCACCTCTCGAATCGTGTAATCTATTATTGTCATGGCCTTCCTTTAGCTCTAAAAGTCCTCGGTTCTCTCTTGTTTAACAAGACAATACTCCAATGGGAAAGTGAATTGTGTAAATTGGAAAGAGAACCTGAAGTGAAAATTCAAAATGTGCTTAAAGTAAGCTTTGACGGATTAGATCATACACAGAAGAAAATATTTCTTGATATTGCATGTTTTTTTAAAGGGGAAGACAAAGACTTTGTTTCAAGGATATTGGATAGTTGTGATTTGTATGCAGAGATAGGAATAAAAGTCCTCTATGATAAGTGTCTTATATCTCTTTCTGAAAATAAGATACTTATGCATGATTTGGTACAAGAAATGGGATGGAACATTATTCGTAGTGAATTTCTTGATAATCCTGGAAAATGGAGCAGATTGTGGGATCCGAGTGATGTGTATCGTGCATTTACAATGAAGAAGGTAACCATCAAACTCATGAACTTTCTTAAGCTTCATTAAAATACGTAAATGTGAGCAATATCATTTTTGTCTAAGTTACATATCCATACAATTTTAGCTAGCTTTATCTTTTTTATGTTTGCCTAATCCTGTGTTATTGTTTGTAGGGGATGAAAAATGTTGAGGCCATATTCTTAAACTTGTCTAGATCAAAACAACTACAATTTAGTACAAAGGTTTTTGCAAAGATGAAACGACTTAGATTGCTCAAGATTTATGGGATGGATTGTTGTGGTTTCATGAAAAAGGAGTATAAAATTATTCTTTCTGAAGATTTTCAATTTCCTTCACAAGAGTTGAGATATCTTCATTGGAAAGGATACCCTTTGAAATCATTGCCGTCAAATTTTCATGGAGAGAACCTTATTGTACTCAACATGATGGATAGCAAAATAAAACAACTTTGGCAAGGAAATAAGGTATAATTAGTATTTCATCATATTATTTTGTTTGAGATTAATTTTTTGTTCATGAAAATTCATTTTGTACTAAATCAAAATTCCTTTTGTCACAGTGTTTGGGAAAGTTAAAGTTCTTAAATTTACTAGGATCAAAGCAGCTCACTGAAATATCAAACTTTTCAAATATGCCAAATCTAGAGGAGTTAGAACTTGGATATTGTACAAGTTTGAATATCGTTGATCCATCTATTGGAGTTCTCAAGAAGCTAACTTTGTTGAGTTTGAGTGGGTGTGAAAACCTTACGAGCTTACCAAGTAGCATTCAATACTTGGACTCTCTTGAAACTATTTACTTGAATAATTGCTCAAACTTGGAGAAATTTCTGGAGATAGAGGAGAGTTCTATGGAAGCTTTAACTTATCTTCACTTTGATCGATCTGCTATTAAGGAATTACCCTCCGCAATAGAATATCTCCTTGAAGACCTCCAACTCTTTGTTTGTTCAAATCTAGATGCTTTTCCAGAAATCATGGAGGATATGAAAGAATTTCTTGATTTAAGAACAGGTATAAAAGAGCTACCATCATCAATGGAACATCTTAATATTAATTCATTGTTTTTGAGTGATTGCAAGAACTTGAGGAGTCTTCTAAGCAGCATTCGTAGGTTTAAATCTTTTTGCCGACTCTTTCTCAATGGGTGCTCAAGCCTACGGAACTTTCCCGAAATCATGGAGGGTATGAAATACTTAGAGGTGCTTGGTTTGGAAGGAACAGCTATAAAAGAACTGCCATCATCAATTCAAAATCTGAAAAGCCTCCAAATGTTGTATTTGAGCAATTGCAAGAACCTTGTGACTATTCCAGACAGCATTAATGATTTGAGATGTCTTAAACGATTGATACTCCCTGGTTGTTCAAACTTGGAGAAGTTTCCCAAGAATCTGGAAGGCTTATGCACCTTGGTAGAACTAGATTTGAGTCACTGCAATCTAATGGAAGGGTCGATACCCACTGATATCTGGGGTCTATATTCCTTGTGTACATTAAATCTAAGTGGAAACCATATGGTTAGCATACCATCTGGCATCACTCAACTTTGTAGACTTCGTCTCCTTGATATCAGTCACTGCAAGATGCTCCAAGAAATTCCAGAGCTTTCATCAAGTCTACCACAAATAGATGCCCACGGCTGCACGAAGCTGGAAATGTTATCAAGTCCATCATCTCTACTCTGTCCTTTCCTCAAATGGTTCAAATGGTTCAATCCAACAAGTAATGAGGTATGATTTTTATTTAATAACGACACTTAAAACTTTTCATCCACCCAGTAGTACTCCAATTACATATTAGCTTTGATTGTATATGCAGTACATGAATCGGAATTGGAAGAAAGGCAAGGTAATTATTATTCCGGGAAACGGTGGAATTCCAGGGTGGGTGTTGCATCAGGAGATTGGAAGCCAAGTAAGAATAGAGCTTCCTTTGAATTGGTACGAGCTAGGATGACCACTTTCTGGGATTGGCTTTCTTCTTTCTTTATCATAAAGGGAATCATTTTGAGGTTCCATATTATTTTGATCTGACATTGCACGGTGATTCGGATGAAGTTGTGGATCACCTCTCCATGGATTCTTTGTGTAAATGTCACGAGATTAATGGTGATGTATCAGATGAATTGTGGGTGACTCTCTATCCTAAGAATGCTATTCCAAATAAGTACCACCGCAATCAACCATGGCACTTTCTGGCTGCGTTTGATTTTTCTACCCGGATTAATGGTGAGGTTACTCATCCCAATATCAAGAGGTGCGGGGTTCAGCTGATGTACACCCGTGATTCTCTAAACAGCAGTGTGCCTATGTTGTTGGATCATCAAAGAGGCCATGATGATGCCGGGAAAAACCAAGCAGATGATCGGGAACCATGCCGTAAAAGATTGAGAGCATCCAGCACTGATCTCAAGCTTTAAGCTCCATTGCCAGGTGCGCTTGCTAGCTAAGTCCTTATATTCCACCATCTCTCTATTTTATTTGTTCATTCAAGCCCTCATGGAAACTTACTGGTAAGCCATCTTCCTCCTTAATTACTTTAATCTATGTGTGGACTATATAACACCATAAAATTTGGACTAGTTATTTATCTTCAATATAAGATAAATATATTGCCAAGTGGTTAGAAGGAGTCGAAATTCTCTAATGTTTCTTTTCTTTCTTTTCTATTTTATGATAAAATACAAATCCTTTAAAAGGCCTTTTCACTACATCTTGAAAGGACAACATTAAGTTTGTTAGGCCAACAAAAGCTCTAATACCATTTATTGGGCTAGCAAAAGTTTCAATGTAAATATATGAATGAAAGAACGCATAAAGTAAAGATAATCCACATATAAAGGTGTCAAAGCTTTAAAATGCATGGTTTAGTCAACATGTATGTCTACACCTACAAATAAGAGATAACATTTCACTATATAATAAAAAAATATTACAGATAACAAAACATAAACAACTTTTGGGTCCCTAAACATCCATCGTTTTCCTAGTCTTTATGTCTTCAACTTCAGTTTTAAGCATTCTTACTCCATCAATTATCTCTTACTTTTCTTCTTATCTCTATCTCTATCTTATATTATAATATTTTTCCTCTCATGACGTAGAATATTTAGAGAGATATTCTTACTAAGTTTTTTATTCTATAAAGAATTTAATTACAATCACATATGAACTTTGAAAATTCTCTATATAATATCATTTCTACAAAATAGAATACATAAAAAATTAGGAATTTGAGACACTTAATTTTCAACATAGTTCACCTTAAATATTAGCCATTTTATAACTTTATTGAGTTTGGAAATCCGAACCCTAATGCCTAAAACTTGACTTTCTTTCTTTTAGATTAGCTAAACACTTAGTTTCAGAAATTCATATTTGGAACAAATTATCGATTAAACTTAAATAGTGAAGAACATATCCATCTATAACTCAAATTTGGAATGCATTCGGATTGAAGTATATATCTCAAGCTACTATATATAGGACAACAACAAAATTAAGCTACTATATATAAGACAACAACAAAATTAAAATTGTTGATTTTTCTAGATCAAAACTTTTGTCTAAAATTATTTTCATATTTTTATCATCAATTATGGAAAGTATCTTAAATTTCTTAGTAGTGTTATTTTTCAAATATATTGAAATATAATTGAATTACTCCCAATAAACATTTTAAAATGTTTTCTCATTTTAGTTCTATAATAAATCCATCTTAAATTAATATGAATCCTTATGGAAATATGGCTGATCATGGGTTGATGGTAGAATATTCTAAAAGTAAAAGAGTCTTAAAGTGAGGGATTTGTTCCTAGAATGACAATAGCATCACGTGACAGTTTTTTCAGCTTCTTATTTCTATTTATTGTTGATTTTGATTTGCATATTTCAAGCATAGAGTTGTTCATGTTTTTAATCATTTAAAAGCTCTACCTAGGAAGGATGTCTTCAAATGCAGGGTTTCCTTACAGTCGTAATTGTAAGTCATCTTCATTTCTCCTTCAAGTCTATATAACAAAGGGATTGGAGTTGTTGCTTAAATTCTTTACTGTACCTTCAATGTCTTATCTTCTGCTTCTTCTTCTTAGTAAAATCTTGAGACAATCCAAAACCATCATTCTATGTACAGGTTACAACAACTGAAGAATCAATGTTGACTTAGCACCACCATGGCTGGACTCTGGAGCACCCTGCTGCCCTTCTAACCACCATGAGAACCACTGCACTGCCATTCTTGAAGCCAGATTTGCGTCCATTTAGTAGAGTGATCCCCACCTTGATGTTGATCCGATGCACTTATTTTTTAACAGGGTGTGCTAATTCTTCAGCATGATGTATTCGTAACTAGCATCCTTTGATGTAGAATGAGACATGACAACTCCATACATGTCTAAGCAAGGAAAACTGAAAGGTCATGTAATATCCAAAATTTGTCATGCCTTGCCTCAAAGCTCCTCCCTTCAGAACCCATGGTTGCACATATACTGGATATTATCCACGGAGGAATGTAAGCATCCTTGATTTCAATGCTGTAGGAGAGACCAGCCGAAACACTTTCATTTGCTTCGTCTTTCATTTTGGATCCTAAGAGGAGAAGCAACATGATCAGCTTTCTTCAACTCCCCGCAATTGACCTGCAAACGAAGGCCGCTACTGAAAAATTCCAAGCACCTACCCCACAGGAATTAGCAAGGGAAACCAAGCAACTAAAATTAATCATAATAAATATTTATCGTTGTACAAGTATTAAAATTTATAAAGAACCATTTTGTATATTCTACATTAAAGGATAATAAGTACACCCTATTAAAAAATAAATGCATCAAGGAAAATAAGTAAATGCTTAGAAATCAAGTGTATTCTTTAAAAAAAATAAGTACATTCTTGTAAAAAATGAATAAATTATATATATATATATATATATATATATATATATATATATATATATATAATGGTTTATCATAAAAGTACTAATGAACTTTCAATTATTTGTATCAGTATAAACAAATACATCCTTCATAAAATAAGTATATTATAAAAAATAAAAATAAAAATAAAAACATCTCTTATAAAAATAAGTAGATCCTTTAGAAAATTAATTATTTTTCTTTAAAAAAGTACATTATATATACATTACCATAAATTGTTTATAAACTTTCACTTATTTGTAATAATATAAATAAGTACATCCTTTGAAAAAATCAATTACATTTTGAAAAAAAGTACATTTCCTAGAAAAATAAGTGTATCAGAAAATAAATTTATTGTTAAGAAGAAGAATTTCATTATTTGTAATAATAAAAGGAGCTTTGCATGGTGGGGAATTGAACCTGGACCTATGGTTAAACAAAATGAATAGCACACCACTATGCTACGCAGTGGTTTGATTAATAGTTTGGTAAATATCTATATATCTGTTTTTAAAATTTTTATCATATAAAACATTTAAACAAATATAAATATTTTTATCTACTATTATTTTTATAATAATTATTAATTATAAACATTCAAACAATATAAATTACTCAATATAATAATTTTTAAAATAACAAAATACATAAATATATAATTAAATTAAATATTATAATTTTCTTTTCATCTTATATATATTCTCATATTTAAATATTAGACATATTCTATTTAATAAAATTTAATATATTAGTACATTTTTATTTTTATTTATCATTTAATTTCACATAAAAAATAAAATATTATTAAAATTTTTAATAATATATATATATATATTAATTTATTATAATTATTTTAAATTTTATTAAAATATAATTATATATTTATGATATCACTGGTTCGATCCCAGTTCAACCATCAATCCGACCAATGAATCGTAAACCAGTAACGTTTTCAATTTAATGTCCGATCTAATTTTAAAAATATTGCTAACAACTGATCAAAGTTTTTTGTTGTTGAAATTCAACATTAGGTTAAAAGAATAACTACAACCCAAAAGTCCAATTATTAGTGTTGAATATTATGTCGAAAGCATAGTCACAAAGCCACATTCAAATACAATTTTTTTATATTTGGTTGATATCGCATGTCCCCGAACTCATAAAAAACTAAGGATGAAAATATCAATTATAAAAGATATATATGAAAATTAATAAATAAATAAAAAAAGTCATAGAAATATTGAAAAAAAAAACCTCCAAAAAAAAAATTAATATTACATATATTGAAGTTGTTTTAATTTTAACAAATAAATTAATATATATCGAAGGATATAAAATAAATAATAATACATGTAACTTTTTTTTATTTAAAAGTATCCATAATTTTATTTAAAAATTATATTTGCCTTATATTTAATTATTTTAAAACATAAATAATAAAATAATTAAAATTAATTAATTTTAAATAATTTGATTTGAAATAATTTATAATTTATAAAATATAAAAGATATAATAGAATTTATGTGCTTTTATAATACCCAAGTAGTTTGGTGGTAAGAGGCTATCATCCCTTGCTCAAGGTCCCTGGTTCCAAGCCCTGCCCTAGCAAGTTATGTTATTTTTCTATTTAGCTTTAAAAATGCAATCCCAATCTTACATCGGACATGGAAGAGGAAACATGTGCCCAGAATTAGGGAGTCATTATCATGTTCTTATACTGTAAACCTTGGCACCATACAATCTTATTTTGTAAATTTAAGGAAGTGCCCTTGAACACTTCAAACTTGATGGTGAAGTGTGAGTGAGAGAAAAGGCAAGGTAGTGGAGAATAAAATAAACAAAGGTTATGGTAAAGAAGTAAACATGACAAGACTTTAGAGTGATTGAAGTAGACACTGAATTTTGTTCCCCCATTCACGATGCCTAGGAGTCTCACTCCATAATAATCCTTCGGGATTTGTTAATAGAGACAATCCGACACATGTATGCAAATTAAAGAAGGCTATATATGAACTCAAGTAGGCCCCATGGGCTTAGTATCTTGAATTTCTCCAGTTCCTCATTGAGTCTAGGTTCACAAACTCTCATGCAGACATTTCTCTATTCATTCTCCACTCAGGTGACATTACTATATTTCTACTTGTTTATGTGGATGACATTATTATCACGGGTACCAACACCAATATTATTCAGCGCTACATTGACCTCTTGGCACAAAGATTTTCAATCAAGGATCTTGGCGCCTTATCTTACTTTCTCGGCATTGAGGTTCTTACCACTCCATTTGGTGTGTTGCTTACTCAAAGGCGCTACATCTCCGATCTTCTTGCCCGGACAAAAATGTCTGGTGCAAAACTTGTTGCTACACCACTTGTTATAGATGAAAATCTCACACTTCATTCAGGTACAGCTCTGACTAACTGCACAAAATGTAAAACCCTTGTTGGCAGTCTATAGTATCTTTGCTTCACTCGCCCAGACCTATCATATGTTGTTAACAAGCTATCCCAATTCATGCATCGCCCGATGTTTGAACATTGGAATGAGAACGACTGCTTCGTTATCTGTGTGGCACATTGACTCATGGATTATTTCTTCATAAGACAAATACACTTTCTCTTCATGCCTTCTCAAATGTAGATTGGGCTGGCAACAAAAACGACTATACCTCTATGAATGTCTATATTGTCTATCTTGGTCGTCATCCAATTTCTTAGTCATCCAAGAAACAGTGTACAATTGCTTGGTCATCCACAAAGGTTGAGTATCGATTAGTTGTTGCTACTACTTCAGCAATCAATTGGATTTGTTCCCTTCTCATAGAGCTTGACGTCACTCTTCCTATACCGCCTGTTATCTATTGTGACAATTTTGGTGCCAACTATCTCTGTTCTAATCCAGTCTTTCATTCGCGCATAAAACATGTGGCAACTGACTATCACTTTATTCAGGATCAAGTTCAATCAAGTGCTCTTCATGTTACTCATGTTTCCTCAGCATATCAACTTGCCGACGTTTACTAAACCGCTTCCACGAAGCCGCTTCCAAGAATTATGGGTCAAGATTGGCGTCTCCTCCGGAGCTCCATCTTGAGGGGGCATATTAGAGAATTCATTACAATAGATTTTCTTTCTATTTTCAAATTCTTGTAATTAGTTGTAATTTCCTATTTTTTTTGTAATTCCCTAATTCCATGATTGTTTCCTATTTTTGTAATCCCCTAATTCTAGGATTGTTTCTTATTTTTGGTGTTTTGGGTAGATTGTTTCTGATTTTTGTGTTTTAGGTTTTATGTATATATATTCATTCTTAATCAATGGAAAAGTCAAGTCATTATTTCTCAATAATCATCTCTCTACTTCAACACTCCGTAACCCCATCTACAACAGAGCGCTCACTCTCTTTTGCCATTGTTTCATATATTGGAAATTTTTTTCATATTAAATGTGTTTTTTAATTCCAATGATAATTAATTTCTAAATTCTAATAGCAATATATTTTTTAAGTGTCTTTTTTGATATTTTTCTAATTTGTTCAACTCCTTCATTTAATTATGCTTTGATGGTGCCAATTTAGTCCTTAAAATACTTAGAAATTTAGACTGTTCTAATAATTGATTTTTTTTCGTGGTAAGAAAAATGTAGAAATATTTTTCAATAATATCACAAATTCACAATCATAAAATGTTAAAATAAATAAATAAATATTTATCTTTGTGTCATGAAATTATTTTAATAACTTTTCTAGTTTTTAAAAATAAATGATAACAAAAAAGTCTCATAATGCAAGTATATTTATTTGACATCACGTGAATCACATGTATAAAACATTTTTACTCAAATAAAGTTTAATTTGATTCACATTTTCTAAGGTTTCGGTTGAATACATCCAATCTTCATAAATTTAAAATTTCATTAAATACCTCTCTTATCATTTTCATTTTTCATTTTTCATTTTTACTTATCTCATTTCTCACTCAAAATAAAAAAGGTATATGCTAAATTGTTGAAATTTCAAATCAATAGAAACTAAATATATTTAGCCAAAATCTTGAAAGAGACGAATAAAATTAGCCCCTCAAAAAAAAAGTTTAAGGCTATGTCTGGTTTTAAAATATTTAAGGAAAAATAAGAGGGAAAGAAAATATAAAGAAAAAAAAGAGAAGAAAATTTAAAAACACGTTTAAAATCAATAAGTTATTTTTATATGTTTCTTTAAATTTATTTCATTTATTTTCCTTCATTATATAAAAATTAAATAATTTTAAAATATATATTTTTGATAAATTTTAATTATATTTTATTTTGTTTTATATTTTTTATAAATAAATCAAAGAGAAAACCATTTTTTAAATTCTTTTCTTTTCTTTTCTTTAACACTTTCTGACAACCAGTCATAGCCTAAAAGATGAGAAAAATTTAAAGAGGTGGCAGAAGAATAGAGCGAGTAAGTGAGATTTAGGCAGGCTCGCAATGGTTGGAGGGAGGAAGAGGGAGAGATTTTTATGGGGCAGGAAGAGGAAAAGACGGGGCCTTTTAACACCCATTGTCGGTGACAACTGGACTGACCGACGACCAGCTGTAGCACTCCGCGTGGTGGACTGAATCACGCTCAAACTTTTCTAACAAGTTATGATTGAAAAGTAAAAACTGTAGAACACGGGCCAAAGAATTAGAAAAATTCAAAGAATTCTAATGGTCGAATGAGTTAAATTTGCGTCATATCATATCAGCTTTACTAAATAAATTTTTTTAGAAAGTTAAGTATTAACTACTATTAGAATTAATAATCTTGATTTGTTGAAAATTAATTAAGTTTGAAAAAAATGTAAATATATGATTAGTATTATTAGGAGATATATTTTATTCAGAAATAATAAATTTAATTTTTTTTAAATGATAGTTTGGAAAAAATATATATTTTATAATAAAAATAATTTGTAGAGAATTAAATATTTTAAAGGATATGTATAAAAATAATACGGAAAAATTGTAATAATAATAATAATAAAAGAAGCCGAAAGTGGTGTGGAAGTGATGATGAAGAATTAAAAAGAAAAAGAAAAAGGAGAAATGGTTGGACGCAAGTACAAAGAAATGAGAAAATTAAAAACTAAAAAAGGAAATAGAAAAGAAAAGAGGGCATGTATCATAGGTCATCAAAAGGTTGTTCCATGTGAAATTCTACGAGGATATTTTATTTCACATGGGAAATTTTGGTACGGAGTCTAATTTTAAACTTAACGATTGGGTTTTGGTATTTGGTAGGATGACTTATCCTCGAAATTTTTATTTAATATGTTTTAAAAAAAAAAATTATAGATGTTGTTGTGAGATAGATTTGTTTATACTTATGATTCTTGCATGTGATTTGATATATAATTATTGTTTAGATTTTACTTTTTGAGGATTTATGAATTTTTGGTTAATGAAAATAATTAAATAATCATTTATTGATAATAAAATTTATGATAATTGAAAAAACAAATTATTGGTGTTGTTTGAGACAATTAGACTACAACTGAAAAGAAAATACAAATGTATTATGAAAATAATAGTTTCTAATATATGAACGTAATGCATTCAGTTTGAATCATAGTTGTGTGAGAAAAAAATTAATAATAATTAAAAATTTTATGAAATGGATTAAAAAAAAAGTGAAAAACAAAGTGCCCTAAGTGGGTGAATTAAAAAGAGAGCAAAATTTCTAATGTAAAAGACACAAAAATTGACCCCAATAAAACTTTGAATGGGGATTGTATTTGATTATAGACACATCGTATGATTATGTATTATATCTCTATTTGTATTTTTATTTAATTATCAAAATATGTGTAGGTTGTATATTCATGTTAAAAGAAAAACATTTGGATTAATGTTTGAATGGTTATTTTATGTTTAAATGTTTGTTTTAATGTACTTAACCCTTAATGATTACCCACTAACCATTTGGTATTTAAGACACTATTTTAAAACGGGAAAATGCTCACTTTTTTCTTGTAAAAATATTTTAGATGTAAATATTATTCTTGAAAACTTATAGGGGTGATTTAAAACGGGAAAATGCTCACTTTTTTCTTATAAAAATATTTTAGATGTAGATATTATTCTTGAAAACTTATAGGGGCATCACGGAGGGTTCTGAAATGTCCTAGGAGGTTAATGAGCTACTTAAAAATTTTAACAATCACTTTTGTTAAACCTTTGAACTTATACTAATTTAGTGAATTTAAGTATATATAGTTTGACTCTAGTTGGTTGTGAATGAACTATAGGAATTTTTGTTTGAGACTTGGGATGGAGACTTTGATGATAATATGAAATTAGACCATAATGGCATTTATGAGTTAGTGAAAAGAATTTTTATTTTTTTATTTTTTTTATTTAGAGAATTTTATTTAAATTGAACTATGATTATAATTAAATATTTGCCCTCATGTCATGAAATTATTTTAATAACTTTGCTAATTTTTAAAAACAAATAATAACAAAAGAGTCTCATTATGCAACTATGTTAATTTGGGATCTTCTTATCATAAACAAAATATTTTAAATTCAAAAAAAAATTAATTTCATTCACCTCCTTTGTCTAAATATCTTTAACTTTTCTAAATTTAAAATTTCATTTAATATCTCTTTTATAATTTTTTTTATTTTTATTTTTACTCATCTTTTCTTTTAACCAAAATAAGAAATTACTGAAATTTCAAAACTATAAGAGATAAATATATTTAGCTACAATTTGATGGAAATTAATGAAATTAACCCTTTAACAAAAAAATTAACACTATGTTTGATTACAGAAAATTTACCATGAATTTTTGAAAAAATAATTAATTTTGTATGGAATAATATGTGATTTACTAAGGAGTTTTCCAAATATTTTAATTGTTTCCTTCTTTCAAGAAAATTTTATTTTTCCTTCAACCATTGTATAAAATAATATATATTTTAGTAGTTTTACTATATCCATCTTTTACTAAATTCACAATATTCTTCTAATGTTATTGTCTTGTGAAAAAAGGACTATTGTATGAAATGCTCAAATTCTTTCTTTCAAAAGAATTATACTCAACTCGAGCTTTTTAGTTGTCTACTTACCCTACATTTCAAATATTGGATTAAAAAACTATTAATCTTTGATAATTTGGGACAAATGTATCTATGAATAGACATCCCTTGATAGTCTAATTGTGTTCCATATCATATGTTACATATTTTTCAACTAAAAATTGATTTTGCTAAAAAATTTCCTTTCCTTTCATAATCAAATATTAGATACTGATTTGTAAACACAAAAATAAGATGAGACAATGTGAAATCCAACACTAACACCCATTGTTTTAAAAATTAGACTGGATCGATTTTTTACGGGCCGATCAAATCCTTGATAATCTAATTGTGTTCCATATCATATGTTACATATTTTTCAACTAAAAATTGATTTTGCTAAAAAATTTCCTTTATTGATTTGTAAACACAAAAATAAGATGAGACAATGAGAAATCCAACACTAACAACCATTGTTTTAAAAACCGGACTGGACCGTTCGGTTATTCACGGGCCGGTCAAGGTCAAAACCTAAGTGGGTTTTTACTTATCTACCAGGCCAGATTCATCCATTCCCATCCCATTTACTTCAGGCAGAAGACCTTTAGGCATAGGTAGAGATGCCCATCTGCTGGCCCAGATCCCTTCACTCCCAGCCCCGTTAGCTCATTCCCAAGGTTTGCAGATATAGATACCACATAAGTGGTTTATAGGTTTCCGATATGGGATCTTTGATAATAATAAAAGGAGCTTTGCATGGTGGGGAATTGAACGTGTGACTTATGGTTAAACAAAATGAAGGACACAGCACCATGCTACGCAGTTGTTTGATTAATAATTTGGTAAATATCTATTTATCTGTTCTTAAAATTTTTATCATATAAAACATTTAAACAAATATAAATATTTTTATCTACTATTATTTTTATAATAATTATTAATTATAAACATTCAAACAATATAAATTAATCAATATAATAATTTTAAAATTTTAAAATAACAAAATACATAGATATATAATTAAATTAAATATTATAATTTTCTTTTCATCTTATATATACTTTCATATTTAAATATTATACATATTCTATTTAATAAATTTTAATATATTGGTACATTTATATTTATATTTATCATTTAATTTCACATAAAAAATAAATTATTATTAAAAATTTTAATAATATATATATATATATATATATATATATTAATTTATTATAATTATTTTAAATTTTATTAAAATATAAATTATATATTTATGATGTCATTAGTTTGATTATAGTTTTGACCACCAATCCAACCAATGAACTGTAAACCAATAATGTTTTTGGTTTAATGTTCGATTTGATTAAAAAAATATTACTAACAACTTATCAAAGTTTTTTGTTGTTGAAATTCAACATTAGGTTAAAAGAATAATCATAACCCAAAAGTCCAATTATTGATGTTGAATATCAGGTCCGAAGCATAGTCACAAAACCACATTCAAATGCAATTTTTTTTTTATATTAGGTTGATATCGTATGTTTGTGAACTCATCAAAAACTAAGGATGAAAATATCGATTATAACAAATATATTGACAACCTGATTTCAAGTATCATAGAAATATTAAAAAAAAAAAAAAAAAACCTCCAAAAATGATAGAAAAATTAATAATATATATATTGAAGTTGTTTTAATTTTAACAAACAAATTAATATATATTGAAGGATATAAAATAAATAATAATATATGTAAGTTTTTTTTATTTAAAAATATCAATAATTTTATTTAAAAATTAATATTTGCCTTATATTTAATTATTTTATAACATAAATAATAAAATAATTAATTTAAAATAATTTGATTTGAATTAATTTATAATTTATAAAATATAAAAGATATAATAGAATTTATGTGGTTTTATAATACCCAAGTAGTTTGGTGGTAAGAGGCTGTCATCCCTTGCTCAATGTCTCTGGTTCCAAGCCCCTTCCCTAGCAAGTTATGTTATTTTTCTAGTTAGCTTTAAAAATGAACATGGAAGAGGAAACATTGCCATATTTATGAGGCAAGTGCCCAGAGAATTAGGGAGTCATATGTTATTTTGTAAATTTAAGGAAGTGCCCGTCATTTGAGAAATCCCATAGCATCCTCAAGAGTCGTATGTTTGAACGCATGGTGAGGTGTGAGTGGAGAAAAATCACATAAAATATGAATAAGATAAACAAAGGTATAGCAAATTGAAGTAGACAACAAATTTTGTTCCCATTCACCATTCCTACAAGTCTCACTCTATAATAATCCATTCTTCAACCACCACCCTTCCAGCTGCCACTGACATCACCCTAAGTAAGATGCTCCATCTCCGTGATCCCATCTGCAGCAGCGCGTGCTCACTGTTTCATATGTTGGAATTTTTTATCACTTAATTTTAGTAATTCTAGAGAAAGCAAAAAATAATTAAATATTTATGAAATTATTTTAATAACTTTGCTAGTTTTTAAAAACAAATAATAGCAAAAGAGTCTAATTATGCAACTATCTTAATTTGGGATCTTCTTAATTCAAAAAAAATATTAATTTCATTCACCTCTTTAACTAAATATATCTAACTTTTTTAAATTTAAAATTTCATTAAATATCTCTTTTATAATTTTTATTTTTTTATTTACTCATTTTTTTAACCAAAATAAGAAAGGTATATAATGAAATTTCAAAACTATAGGAGATAAATGTATTTAGTTACAATTTGAGGGAAATTAATGAAATTAACCCTTTTAAAAAAATTTTAAGACCCTTTTTTATTCCAAAAAATTTAAAGGCAAAATATGAAAGAAGAAAAAAAGAGTGAAAGAAATTATAAAATAAATATAAAGTTAATAAATTATTTTTATATATTTTTAAAAATTTATTTTATTTTTTTATTATATAAAGATTAAATAATTTTAAAATATATAAATTTTTTATAAATTTTAAATATATTTGATACTTTTCATATTTTTATGGTACCTTTTACTTTTATTTTTCCTTCCTACTACTTTACACGAAAATCCAACATAACTTAATAGAGATGAGGATAATTTAGAAAGGTGGCAGAAGAAGAGAGCGAGTAGATGAGGATTTAAACAGACTCGCAATGGTTGGAGGAGATTTTTATGGGGCGCTACCCACTCTTTTTTTTTTCTCTGTACACAACATTGACCCAAAGTCTTTCATCACCAAATTTTTGCTAAAAAACAGCACAATCTACATTCACAATTCTGCAAAATCTCTTCTGAGTTCTAATTTTGGCAAAGTTTCCTATGGCTTCCACAAATTCTATTTCTATTTTCATCCCACAATGGAAGTATGATGTTTTCTTGAGTTTTAGAGGTGAAGACACCTGATTCAATTTCACTGATCACTTGTATGCAAATTTGTTTCGAAGAGGTATTACTACCTTTAGAGATGATGAATCACTTAAGAGAGGGGAAGAGATTGCGCCTGAACTCCTAAAAGCTATTGAAGAATCAAGGTTTGCCCTAATAGTTTTCTCGGAAAACTATGCTGGTTCCAGATGGTGTTTAGATGAGCTGGTGAGTATCATGAAGTGCAGGAAAGAAATGAAACAAACTGTGGTACCGATTTTCTACCATGTGGATCCATCCCATGTACGAAACCAGACAGGAAAGTTTGGAGAGGCATTTTCTAATTACAAAGAAGATTCAGAAGAGATGAAAGAGAAGGTGGAAAGTTGGAGGAGCGCATTGACAGAAGCAACCAATATATCTGGAGAGCATGTGAAGGATGGGTAAAGCTTTATTTATTTCCATTCAACTTTCTTTTATAAGTTAGGTTTTATTTACTGCTACAGGAATCAGGCATTTTTATAATTACAGTGTAATACTTGAATAGATTTGAAGGTCATTTATGATTGCAACTCATGAATCAAAGTATATCAAGAAAGTCACTGAAGACCTGCAAACCCATGATATTATGAGATATGATGAGGACCTTGTGTCTCCATTGTGAATAGGGGATTGGGTAATTATAATGTTACATATAACATAGAGAGAGAGAGAGAGCTGCAAATGATATCTATATATGCACAAGAGAGTGGGTCATTACAATATGATTTTGTTTGATATAAATTTGCTCCATGCTTAGCAGCCTATAAATGTTCCCAAAAAGAAAATCAATTTGACAATGTCTCAATACATATTTTATTTTCATTGTCTTGTATACTTGATACAATAAAAATGTCCTAAAAATGTAATTTGAGTTCTAAAACTTAATACTTTTGATATAATTTTTTTTACTATAACTCATTTTTCATGAAGAAGCTTAACATGTATTTGTTTTTTAATCAGCTATAGCCTAATTAATCATCACCTGTACTTTACAATTGGCAGGTATGAGTCTGAGCATATTAAGAAAATCGTCAACAACATATTCATGAGATTGAATTGTAGAATGTTTGATGTTGGTGCCAACTTGGTTGGTATGGATTCCCATGTAAATGAGATAATTCGGCAACTATGTGTTGATCAATTGAATGATGTTCGTATAATTGGTATATGTGGAATAGGTGGAATGGGTAAGACGAGTATCGCCAAAGTTATATATAATAAATTTTCTCATGAATTTGAGTATATGAGCTTTCTCGAAAATGTTAGAGAAGTTGGCAATACTATGGGTTTGCATCATTTACAAAATCAACTTCTTTGTGATCTACTACAAGTGGAGAGAAATCAAAATGTAAGCAATGTTGGCCAAGGAGCCAATATGATAAAAAATGTTCTCCGATTTAAAAGAGTTTTTATTGTTCTTGATGACATTGATGATTCAGATCAATTAGAATATTTACTCAGAAATCGTGATTGGCTTGGAAGAGGAAGCAGAGTCATCATAACAACTAGAAGTAAACATTTGTTACAAGAAATGGATGACGTATATGAGGTTGAGGAATTAAATTTTGAACAAGCTCGTGAGCTTTTTAGTCTCTTTGCTTTTAGACAAAATCTTCATAAACAAGACTTTATCCACCTCTCGAATCGTGTAATCTATTATTGTCATGGCCTTCCTTTAGCTCTAAAAGTCCTCGGTTCTCTCTTGTTTAACAAGACAATACTCCAATGGGAAAGTGAATTGTGTAAATTGGAAAGAGAACCTGAAGTGAAAATTCAAAATGTGCTTAAAGTAAGCTTTGACGGATTAGATCATACACAGAAGAAAATATTTCTTGATATTGCATGTTTTTTTAAAGGGGAAGACAAAGACTTTGTTTCAAGGATATTGGATAGTTGTGATTTGTATGCAGAGATAGGAATAAAAGTCCTCTATGATAAGTGTCTTATATCTCTTTCTGAAAATAAGATACTTATGCATGATTTGGTACAAGAAATGGGATGGAACATTATTCGTAGTGAATTTCCTGATAATCCTGGAAAATGGAGCAGATTGTGGGATCCGAGTGATGTGTATCGTGCATTTACAATGAAGAAGGTAACCATCAAACTCATGAACTTTCTTAAGCTTCATTAAAATACGTAAATGTGAGCAATATCATTTTTGTCTAAGTTACATATCCATACAATTTTAGATAGCTTTATCTTTTTTATGTTTGCCTAATCCTGTGTTATTGTTTGTAGGGGATGAAAAATGTTGAGGCCATATTCTTAAACTTGTCTAGATCAAAACAACTACAATTTAGTACAAAGGTTTTTGCAAAGATGAAACGACTTAGATTGCTCAAGATTTATGGGATGGATTGTTGTGGTTTCATGAAAAAGGAGTATAAAATTATTCTTCCTGAAGATTTTCAATTTCCTTCACAAGAGTTGAGATATCTTCATTGGAAAGGATACCCTTTGAAATCATTGCCGTCAAATTTTCATGGAGAGAACCTTGTTGTACTCAACATGATGGATAGCAACATAAAACAACTTTGGCAAGGAAATAAGGTATAATTAGTATTTCATCATATTATTTTGTTTGAGATTAATTTTTTGTTCATGAAAATTCATTTTGTACTAAATCAAAATTCCTTTTGTCACAGTGTTTGGGAAAGTTAAAGTTCTTAAATTTACTAGGATCAAAGCAGCTCACTGAAATATCAAACTTTTCAAATATGCCAAATCTAGAGGAGTTAGAACTTGGATATTGTACAAGTTTGAATATCGTTGATCCATCTATTGGAGTTCTCAAGAAGCTAACTTTGTTGAGTTTGAGTGGGTGTGAAAACCTTACGAGCTTACCAAGTAGCATTCAATACTTGGACTCTCTTGAAACCATTTACTTGAATAATTGCTCAAACTTGGAGAAATTTCTGGAGATAGAGGAGAGTTCTATGGAAGCTTTAACTTATCTTCACTTTGATGGATCTGCTATTAAGGAATTACCCTCCGCAATAGAATATCTCACTGGACTTAAGGAGTTGTATATGAAACACTGCAAAAACTTGAGGAGTCTTCCAAGTAGCATTTGCAGGTTAAAGTCCCTTGAAGACCTCCAACTCTTTGTTTGTTCAAATCTAGATGCTTTTCCAGAAATCATGGAGGATATGAAAGAATTTCTTGATTTAAGAACAGGTATAAAAGAGCTACCATCATCAATGGAACATCTTCTTAATATTAATTCATTGTTTTTGAGTGATTGCAAGAACTTGAGGAGTCTTCTAAGCAGCATTCGTAGGTTTAAATCTTTTCGCCGACTCTTTCTCAATGGGTGCTCAAGCCTACGGAACTTTCCCGAAATCATGGAGGGTATGAAATACTTAGAGGTGCTTGGTTTGGAAGGAACAGCTATAAAAGAACTGCCATCATCAATTCAAAATCTGAAAAGCCTCCAAATGTTGTATTTGAGCAATTGCAAGAACCTTGTGACTATTCCAGACAGCATTAATGATTTGAGATGTCTTAGACGATTGATACTCCCTGGTTGTTCAAACTTGGAGAAGTTTCCCAAGAATCTGGAAGGCTTATGCACCTTAGTAGAACTAGATTTGAGTCACTGCAATCTAATGGAAGGGTCGATACCCACTGATATCTGGGGTCTATATTCCTTGTGTACATTAAATCTAAGTGGAAACCATATGGTTAGCATACCATCTGGCATCACTCAACTTTGTAGACTTCGTCTCCTTGATATCAGTCACTGCAAGATGCTCCAAGAAATTCCAGAGCTTTCATCAAGTCTACCACAAATAGATGCCCACGGCTGCACGAAGCTGGAAATGTTATCAAGTCCATCATCTCTACTCTGTCCTTTCCTCAAATGGTTCAAACGGTTCAATCCAACAAGTAATGAGGTATGATTTTTATTTAATAACGACACTTAAAACTTTTCATCCACCTAGTAGTACTCCAATTACATATTAGCTTTGATTGTATATGCAGTACATGAATCGGAATTGGAAGAAAGGCAAGGTAATTATTATTCCGGGAAACGGTGGAATTCCAGGGTGGGTGTTGCATCAGGAGATTGGAAGCCAAGTAAGAATAGAGCTTCCTTTGAATTGGTACGAGAATGACCACTTTCTGGGATTGGCTTTCTTCTTTCTTTATCATAAAGGGAATCATTTTGAGGTTCCATATTATTTTGATCTGACATTGCACGGTGATTCGGATGAAGTTGTGGATCACCTCTCCATGGATTCTTTGTGTAAATGTCACGAGATTAATGGTGATGTATCAGATGAATTGTGGGTGACTCTCTATCCTAAGAATGCTATTCCAAATAAGTACCACCGCAATCAACCATGGCACTTTCTGGCTGCGTTTGATTTTTCTACCCGGATTAATGGTGAGGTTACTCATCCCAATATCAAGAGGTGCGGAGTTCAGATGATGTACACCCGTGATTCTCTAAACAGCAGTGTGCCGATGTTGTTGGATCATCAAAGAGGCCATGATGATGCCGGGAAAAACCAAGCAGATGATCGGGAACCATGCCGTAAAAGATTGAGAGCATCCAGCACTGATCTCAAGCTTTAAGCTCCACTGCCAGGTGCGCTTGCTAGCTAAGTCCTTATATTCCACCATCTCTCTATTTTATTTGTTCATTCAAGCCCTCATGGAAACTTACTGGTAAGCCATCTTCCTCCTTAATTACTTTAATCTATGTGTGGACTATATAACACCATAAAATTTGGACTAGTTATTTATCTTCAATATAAGATAAGGATATTGCCAAGTGGTTAGGAGTCGAAATTCTCTAATGTTTCTTTTCTTTCTTTTCTATTTTATGATAAAATACAAATCTTTTAAAAGGCCTTTTCACTACATCTTGAAAGGACAACGTTAAGTTTGTTAGGCCAACAAAAGCTCTAATACCATTTATTAGGCTAGCAAAAGTTTCAATGTAAATATATGAATGAAAGAACGCATAAAGTAAAGATAATCCACATATAAAGGTGTCAAAGTTTTAAAATGCATGGTTTAGTCAACATGTATGTCTACACCTACAAATGAGAGATAACATTTCACTATATAATAAAAAAAATATTACAGATAACAAAACATAAGCAACTTTTGGGTCCCTAAACATTCATTGTTTTCCTAGTCTTTATGTCTTCAACTTCAGTTGTAAGCATTCTTACTCCATCAAATATCTCTTACTCTTCTTCTTATCTCTATCTCTATCTTATATCATAACATTTTTCCTCTTATGATTTAGAATATTTAGAGAGATATTCTTACTAAGTTTTTTATTCTATAAAGAATCTAATTACAATCACATATGAACTTTGAAAATTCTCTATATAATATCATTTCTACAAAAAAGAATACATAAAAATTAGGAATTTGAGACACTTAATTCTCAACATGGTTCACCTTAAATATTAGCCATTTTATAACTTTATTGAGGTTGGAAATCCGAACCCTAATGCCTAAAACTTGACTTTCTTTCTTTTAGATTAGCTAAACACTTAGTTTCAGAAATTCATATTTGGAACAAATTATCGATTAAACTTAAATAGTGAAGAACATATCCATCTATAACTCAAATTTGGAATGCATTCGGAGTGAAGTATATATCTCAAGCTACTATATATAGGACAACAACAAAATTAAGCTACTATATATAAGACAACAACAAAATTAAAATTGTTGATTTTTCTAGATCAAAACTTTTGTCTAAAATTATTTTCATATTTTTATCATCAATTATGGAAAGTATCTTAAATTTCTTAGTAGTGTTATTTTTCAAATATATTGAAATATAATTGAATTACTCCCAATAAACATTTTAAAATGTATTCTCATTTTAGTTCTATAATAAATCCATCTTAAATTAATATGAATCCTTATGGAAATATGGCTGATCATGGGTTGATGGTAGAATATTCTAAAAGTAAAAGAGTCTTAAAGTGAGGAACTTGTTCCTAGAATGACAATAGCATCACGTGACAGTTTTTTCAGCTTCTTATTTCTATTTATTGTTGATTTTGATTTGCATATTTCAAGCATAGAGTTGTTCATGTTTTTAATCATTTAAAAGCTCTACCTAGGAAGGATGTCTTCAAATGCAGGGTTTCCTTACAGTCGTACTTGTAAGTCATCTTCATTTCTCCTTCAAGTCTATATAACAAAGGGATTGGAGTTGTTGCTTAAATTCTTTACTGTACCTTCAATGTCTTATCTTCTGCTTCTTCTTCTTCTTCTTCTTAGTAAATCTTGAGACAATCCAAAACCATCATTCTATGTACAGGTTACAACAACTGAAGAATCAATGTTGACTTAGCACCACCATGGCTGGACTCTGGAGCACCCTGCTGCCCTTCTAACCACCATGAGAACCACTGCACTGCCATTCTTGAAGCCAGGCTTGCCACCATTTAGTAGAGTGATCCCCACCTTGATGTTGATTCGATGCACTTATTTTTTAACAGGGTGTACTAATTCTTCAGCATGATGTATTCGTAACTAGCATCCTTTGATGTAGAATGAGACATGACAACTCTATACATGTCTAAGCAAGGAAAACTGAAAGGTCATGTAATATCCAAAATTTGCCATGCCTTGCCTCAAAGCTCCTCCCTTCCGAACCCATGGTTGCACATATACTGGATCTTATCCACGGTGGAATGTAAGCATCCTTGATTTCAATGCTGTAGGAGAGACCAGTAGGAGAGACCAGCCGAAACACTTTCATTTGCTTCGTCTTTCATTTTGGATCCTTTAAGAGGAAAAGCAACATGATCAGCTCTCTTCAACTCCCCGCAACTGACCTGCAAAAGAAGGCCACTACTGAAAAATTCCAAGCACCCATTTCATTTTGAAAAAAAGTACATTTCCTAGAAAAATAAGTATATCGGAAAATAAATTTATTGTTAAGAAGAATAATTTCATTATACATTATTTAGAAAAATATGTACATTAATGTTTTAAATTAAGATTATATTTCCTATGTTTTGACTATTAAAATAACATCATTAAATTAATATGGTCTATCCATTTATTACATTAACAAAATCAAAGCAAACTAAGATTATATTTTAATAATTAATATATTGCGATATCACAACAATATATATTATACAATATTAATCCAACAATTTTAAATAAAAATTTTCAAAATAATTAATTAGTTGTAAGCTATAAAGAGTCAAACAATTAGGGCCTACAACTTTCCTAAATTGCATCCACAATAACTTAGCACTAATCACATTAATTAATTATATACAAAAATTCTAAAAATAAATAGGCTCCTTAACATAATACTTACATAAAAAAAAAAAAATTAAACATTGATTTACCATGAATTTTTGAAAAAATAATTAATTTTGTATGGAATAATATATGATTTACTATGGAGTTTTCCAAATATATTAATTGTTTCCTTCTTTCAAGAAAATTTTATATTTCCTTAACCCATTGTATAAAATAATATATGTTTTAGTCCTTTTACTGTATCCATCTTTTACTAAATGGGTTTTTACTCATCTAGCGGCCCAGATTCATCCATTCCCAGCCCATTTACTTCAGGCAGAAGACCTTTAGGCATAGGTAGAGATGCCCATCTGTTGGCCCAGATCCCTTCACTCCCAGCCCCGTTTGCTCATTCCCAAGGTTTGCAGATATAGATACCACATAAGTGGTTTATAGGTTTCCGATATGGGATCTTTGATAATATTAAAAGGAACTTTGCATGGTGGGGAATTAAACGTGTGACTTATGGTTAAACAAAACGAATGACACACCACCATATGCTACGCAGTTGTTTGATTAATAATTTGGTAAATATCTATTTATTTGTTTTTAAAATTTTTATCATATAAAACTAAGGGTCTCCAACGGGCCGGGCCGAACCTCCCGGCCCGGAGGAGTAAGGCCCATAGCCCAACCCGGGGCTGGCCACTGAGCTCTTTGACTGGTCAACGGGCCGAGCCGGGCCGTTGGTATATCTAAGGCCCGTGGGCCCTCAAGCTGAGCGGGCCGGCTGCCCAGCGGGCCGGCTGGCGGGCTACCCGGGCGGGCCGGATGGGCGGGCTTGGGTAAAAATTAAAATAGTTTTAAGTTTTGAAGGGAAGGGGATAAAGGAGCTAGCCACCAACTAAGGTAGCCCTTTTTTGTGTAACTATTTTGCATTAGTTATATATATATTAGAAATATTGTATGATTTTTGAAAAAAAATAAAAGTGAGCTGGCTGTTCAACGATCACATGACCGTTGAACATGTCTGCCACTCATAATTCAATATTATGACCGTTGAACGGTCTTGAAATTTAAAAAAAAATAAATAAATAAATCCTAATATTTAAATCCCTATAAATATTAAATACCCTCAATTTTTTTCTATTCTCTCAACTCTTAAGCTCTCTCCCATTCCACAATATTTCCGATTATTGCATTTTGTCTCAAATTATTCAATATTATTGGTGGTGAAAAACAAGCATTGGCGGTTCAAAGAGTTCAAATTTGAAGGAATTTCTACTTCGGTTCTCCAATTTAGTAACATACTTTACCTTTACTTTTATTTATTTGTTACATTTTAATTTTACATTTATTATTTTTAGCATAATATTTTATCAATAATTATAATTATGGCAAGTGGTTCTTGTTCTTCATTTAATGCATGTGATAGCAAAAAATTTACTTCAAATATATGGAATTTTTTTGATAGAATAGAAATAAATTTAGAAATAAAATAAAAGCAAAATGTAAAATTTGTAACAAACTTCTTAGTGGTGGCTCAAATGCAAGTACAAGTCATTTAAAAAGGCATCATGAAAATTGTAAAACTAAAAATAATGTAGATATTAGAAATTATATGCAATTAGGTAAAGATGAAAGTGGAAATTTAAAAACATTTTCTTAGGATGAATCTTATTGTCGTAAAAAAATGATTGGTTATATAATAAGAGCAAAACAACCTTTCAATTTCATGGAAACTCATGATTTTACGGGAACAATGCAACGAGCTGTTAATCCTCAGTTTCAAGGTTGCTCTAGAATTACAGTTAAAAGAATTCTTATAAAAAATTTTGAAACACAGGAAAACCAAGCAACTAAAATTAATCATAATAAATATTTATCGTTGTACAAGTATTATAAATTTCTAAAGAACCATTTTGTATATTCTACATTAAAGGATAATAAGTACACCCTATTAAAAAATAAATGCATCATATCAATATCGTGACTCATTTGTCCTAATTTGGAAAATAAGCAAATGCTTAGAAATTAAGTATATTCTTTAAAAAAATAAGTACATTCTTGTGAAAAATGAATAAATTATATATATATATATATATATATATATTAATGGTTTATCATAAAAGTACTAGTGAACTTTTAATTATTTGTATCAATATAAACAAATACATCCTTCAAAAAATAAGCATATTATAAAAAATAAAAATAAAAACATCTCTTATAAATAAGCAGATCCTTTTGAAAATTAATTATTTTTCTTTAAAAAACTACATTATATATACATTAATTTTTTTTTACCATAAATTGTTTATAAACTTTCACTTATTTGTAATAATATAAATAAGTACATCCTTCCAAAAAACAATTACATTTTGAAAAAAAGTACATTTCCTAGAAAAATAAGTGTATCAAAAAATAAATTTATTGTTAAGAAGAATAATTTCATTATACATTATTTAGAAAAATATGTACATTAATGTTTTAAATTAAGATTATATTTCCTATGTTTTGACTATTAAAATAACATCATTGAATTAATATGGTCTATCCATTTATTACATTAACAAAATCAAAGCAAACTAAGATTATATTTTAATAATTAATATATTGCAATATCATGACAATATATTATACAATATTAATCGAACAATTTTAAATAAAATTTTCAAAATAATTAATTAGTTGTAACCTATAAAGAGTCGAACAATTAGGACTTATAGCTTTTCTAAATTGCATCCACAATAATTTAACACTAATCACATTAATTAATTATATACAAAAATTCTAAAAATAAATAGGCTCCTTAACATAATACTTATAAAAATAAAAATAAAAATTAAACATTGATTTACCATGAATTTTTGAAAAAATAATTAATTTTGTATGGAATAATATATGATTTACTATGGAGTTTTCCAAATATTTTAATTGTTTCCTTCTTTCAAGAAAATTTTATATTTCCTTCAACTATTGTATAAAATAATATATGTTTTAGTAGTTCTACTATATCCATCTTTTACTAAATTCACAATATTCTTCTAATGTTATTATCTTGTGAAAAAAGGACTATTGTATGAAATGCTCAAATTCTTTCTTTCAAAAGAATTATACTCAGCTCTAGCTTTTTAGTTGTCCACTTACTCTACATTTCAAATATTGGATTAAAAAACTATTAATCTTTGATAATTTGGGACAAATGTATCTATGAATAGACATCCCTTGATAGTCTAATTGTGTTCCATATCATATGTTACATATTTTTCAACTAAAATTTGATTTTGCTAAAAAATTTCCTTTCCTTTCATAATCAAATATCAGATACTGATTTGTAAACACAAAAATAAGATGAGACAATGAGAAATCCAACACTAACACCCATTGTTTTAAAAACCAGACTGGACCGGTTCTTTACAGGCCAGTCAAATCCTTGATAGTCTAATTGTGTTCCATATCATATGTTACATATTTTTCAACTAAAAATTGATTTTGCTAAAAATTTCCTTTATTGATTTGTAAACACAAAAATAAGATGAGACAATGAGAAATCCAACACTAACAACCATTGTTTTAGAAACCGGACTAGACCGTCCGGTTATTCACGGGCCGGTCAAGGTCAAAACCTAAATGGGTTTTTACTCATCTAAAATTTACTTCAGGCAGAAGACCTTTAGGCATAGAGATGCCTATCTGCTGGCCCAGATCCTTTCACTCCCAGCCCCGTTAGCTCATTCCCAAGGTTTGCAGATATAGATACCACATAAGTGGTTTATGGGATCTTTGATAATAATAAAAGGAGCTTTGCATGGTGGGGAATTGAACGTGTGACTTATGGTTAAACAAAATGAAGGACACACCACCATGCTACGCAGTTGTTTGATTAATAATTTGGTAAATATCTATTTATCTGTTTTTAAATTTTTTATCATATTAAACATTTAAACAAATATAAATATTTTTACCTACTATTATTTTTATAATAATTATTAATTATAAACATGAAAACAATATAAATTAATCAATATAATAATTTTAAAATTTTAAAATAACAAAATACATAGATATATAATTAAATTAAATATTATAATTTTCTTTTCATCTTATATATATTTTCATATTTAAATATTATACATATTTTATTTAATAAAATTTAATATATTGATACATTTATATTTATATTATCATTTAATTTCACATAAAAAATTAAAATATTATTAAAAAATTTAATAATATATATATATATATATATATAAATTATTTTAAATTTTATTAAAATATAAATTATATATTTATAATGTCACTAGTTTGATCATAATTCAACCACCGATCCAACCAATAAACTGTAAATCAACAATGTTTTCGATTTAATACTCAATTTGATTCTAAAAATATTGCTAACAACTGATCAAAGTTTTTTATTGTTGAAATTCAACATTAGGTTAGAAGAATAACCATAACTCAAAAGTCCAATTATTGGTGTTGAATATTAGGTCGAAAGCATATTCAAAAAACCACATTCAAATGCAATTTTTTTTATATTTGGTTGATATCGCATGTTTCCAAACTCATAAAAAACTAAGGATGAAAATATCGATTATAATAGATATATTGACAACCTGATTTCAAGCATCATAGAAATACTGAAAAAACAAAACCTCCAAAAATGATAGAAAAATTAATATTACATATATTGAAGTTGTTTTAATTTTAACAAACAAATTAATATGGGTACTTTACCAATAAGTCATCTTTCTTACCAACAAGCCATCTTTAACAAAATATATGAAATGTTTGTAATTATTTTTTATCAACAAGCCATTTTTATCAACTTGATAAGTTTCTATAAATTTTTTAATAATATGTACTTTACACGTGTAATTTTATTAGTGGGGTTAAAGTGGGTAGTACCCTAAAATGAAGAGAGAGTAGGTACCGAAGAAGAACCCCTCACTCTATAATAATTCATTCTTCAACCACCACCCTTCCAGCTGGCACTGACATCACCCTAACTAAGATGCGATCCCATCTGCAGCAACGCGTGCTCACTGTTTCATTATGCAACTACGTTAATTTGGGATCTCCTTATCATGTACAAAATATTTTTAATTAAAAAAAAAATTAATTTCATTCACCTCTTTGGATTAAATATGTCTTAACTTTTTAAATTTGAAATTTCATTCAATATCTCTTTTATATATATATATATATATATTTTTTACTCATATTTTATTTTAATCAAAATAAAAAAGTACATAATAAGATTTTAAAACTATGGTAGATAAATGTATTTAGCTACAATTTGAGAGAAATTAATGAAATTAACCCTTTAAAAAAAATTTTAAGACCCTATTAGATTTCAAAAAAATTAAAGGCAAAATAAGAGAGAAGAAAAAAAAATGAAAGAAAATATAAAATACATATAAAGTTAATAAATTAAAATCTATTTTATTTAATTTTTTATTATATAAAGATTAAATAATTTTAAAATATATAAATTTTTGATAAATTTTAAATATATTTGATACTTTTCGTATTTTTATGGGACCTTTTACTTTTATTTTTCCTTCCTGTTGCTTCACACGAAAATCCAACATAACTTAATAGAGATGAGAATAATTTAGAAAGGTGGCAGAAGAAGAGAGCGAGTAGATGAGGATTTAAACAGACTCGCAACGGTTGGAGGAGATTTATATGGGGCGCTGCTTTTTAAAACCCACTGTCACCGATGACCAGCTGTAGTGCTCCACGTGGTGGACTGATCACACTCAAATCTGTCCTCCTCAGAAAGTCGTACTCAGTGCCCCCGGACGCTACCCACTCTTTTTTTTTTTCCTCTGTACACAACATTGACCCAAAGTCTTTCATCACCAAATTCTTGCAAAAAAAACAGCACAATCTACATTCACAATTCTGCAAAATCTCTTCTGAGTTCTAATTTTGGCAAAAGTTTCCTATGGCTTCCACAAGTTCTACTTCTACTTCTATTTCTACTTTCATCCCACAATGGAAGTATGATGTTTTCTTGAGTTTTAGAGGTGAAGACACCCGATTCAATTTCACCGATCACTTGTATGCAAATTTGATTCGAAGAGGTATTACTACCTTTAGAGATGATGATTCACTTAAGAGAGGGGAAGAGATTGCACCTGAACTCCTAAAAGCTATTGAAGAATCAAGGTTTGCCCTAATAGTTTTCTCGGAAAACTATGCTGGTTCCAGATGGTGTTTAGATGAGCTGGTGAAGATCATGAAGTGCAGGGAAGAAATGAAACAAACTGTGGTACCGATTTTCTACCATGTGGATCCATCCCATGTACGGCACCAGAAAGAAAGGTTCGGAGAGGCATTTTCCAATTACAAAGAAGATACAGAGGAGATGAAAGAGAAGGTGCGAAGTTGGAGGAGTGCATTGATAGAAGCAGCCAATATATCTGGAGTGCATGTGAAGAAGAATGGGTAACGCTTTATTAATTTGATATTTCCCTTCAACTTTCATTTATAAGTAGGCTCTCTTTTACTGGCATGGGAATCAGACATTTTTATGATTATAGAGTAATAGTTGAAGAGATTTGGAGGTCATTTATGATTATTGCAAGTCATGAAATATTCAAAGTATATCAAGAAAGTCGCTGAAGACCTGCAAACCCATGATATTATGAGACATGATGAGTACCTTGTGTCTACATTGGAAATTATAATGTTACACATAACATAGAGAGAGAGAGAGAGAGAGAGTTGCAAATGATATACAAGAGAGTGGGTCATTACAATATGATTTTGTTTGATATAAATTTGCTCCATGCTTAGCAGCCTATAAATGTTCCAAAAAAAAAAAAAAATTCAATTTGACAATGTCGCACAAGAAAACAA
This sequence comes from Vitis vinifera, assembly GCF_030704535.1. Lineage (NCBI taxonomy): Eukaryota > Viridiplantae > Streptophyta > Magnoliopsida > Vitales > Vitaceae > Vitis > Vitis vinifera. The sequence goes on along the minus strand of NC_081809.1, from coordinate 17,815,653 downwards.
ATTAAACAAGTACATATTTTATTTTCATTGTCTTGTATACTTGATACAATGAAAATGTCCTAAAAACGTAATTTAAGTTTTAAAACTTAATACTTTTGATATATTTTTTTTTTCACTATGATTCATTTCTCATGAAGAAGCTTAACGTGTAATCTTTTTTATATTTTTTTTATTAGCTATAACTTAATTAATCATCACATGTACTTTACAATTGACAGGTATGAGTCCGAGCATGTTAAAGAAATCGTCAACGATATATTCAAGAGATTGAATTGTAAAATGTTGGATGTTGGTGACAACTTGGTTGGTATGGATTTTCATGTAAATGAGATAATTCGGAAGCTATGTGTTGATCAATTGAATGATGTCCGTATCATTGGTATATGTGGAATAGGCGGAATGGGTAAGACGAGCATCGCCAAACTTGTATATAATACATTAACTCATGAATTTGAGTATATGAGCTTTCTTGAAAATGTTAGAGAAGTTGGCAATACTATGGGTTTGCATCATTTACAAAATCAACTTCTATGTGATCTACTACAAGTGGAGAGAAATCAAAATGTAAGCAATGTTGGCCAAGGAGCCAATATGATAAAAAATGTTCTCCAATGTAAAAGAGTTTTTATTGTTCTCGATGACATTGATGATTCAGATCAATTGGAATATTTACTCAGAAATCGTGATTGGCTTGGAAGAGGAAGCAGAGTCATCATAACAACTAGAAATAAACATTTGTTACATGAAATGGATGACGTATATGAGGTCGAGGAATTAAATTTTGAACAAGCTCGTGAGCTTTTTAGTCTCTTTGCTTTTAGACAAAATCTTCCCAAACAAGACTTCATCCACCTCTCGGATCGTGTAGTCTATTATTGTCATGGCCTTCCTTTAGCTCTAAAAGTCCTCGGTTCTCTCTTGTTTAACAAGACAATACTCCAATGGGAAAGTGAATTGTGTAAATTGGAAAGAGAACCTGAAGTGAAAATTCAAAATGTGCTTAAAGTAAGCTTTAACGGATTAGATTATACACAGAAGAAAATATTTCTTGATATTGCATGTTGTTTTAAAGGGGAAGACAAAGACTTTGTTTCAAGAATATTGGACGGTTGTAATTTGTATGCAGAGAGAGGAATAAAAGGCCTCTGTGATAAGTGTCTTATATCTCTTTCTAAAAATAAGATACTTATGCATGATTTGATACAAGAAATGGGATGGAACATTATTCGTAGTGAATCTCCTGGTGATCCTACAAAATGGAGCAGATTGTGGGATCCGAGTGATGTGTGTCGTGCATTTAGAATGGGGGTAACCATCAAACTCATGAACTTTCTTAAGCTTCATAAAAATATTTAAATTTGAGCAATATCATTTTTGTCTAAGTTACTTATCCATACAATTTTAGCTAGTTTTATCTCTTTTATGCTTGCCTAATCCTTTGTTATTGTCTGTAGGGGATGAAAAATGTTGAGGCAATATTCTTGGACTTGTCGAGATCGACACCACTACAAGTTAGTAAAAAGACTTTTGCAAAGATGAAACAACTTAGATTGCTCAAGATTTATTCAAGCGGTTATTGTGGTACTATGGAAAAGCAATTGAAAGTTATTCTTCCTAAAGATTTTCAATTCCCTGCACATGAGTTGAGATATCTTCATTGGGAAGGATACCCTTTGAAATCATTGCCGCCCAATTCTCTTGGAGAGAACCTTGTTGAACTCAACATGAAGGATAGCAACATAAAACAACTTAGGCACAGAAATGAGGTATAATTAGTATTTCATGATCATATTATTTTGTTTGAAATCAATTTTTTGTTCGCAAAAATTCATTTACTAAACCAAAATTCCTTTTGTCACAGCATTTGGAACGGTTGAAAATCTTAAATTTAATAGGATCAAAGCAACTCACTGAAATATCGAACTTCTCAAATATGCCAAATCTAGAGAAGTTAGAACTTGCACATTGTACGAGTTTGAATGTTGTTGATCCATCTATTGGAGATCTCAAGAAACTTACCGTGTTGAATTTGGGTGGGTGCAAAAACCTTAAGAGTTTACCAAGAAGCATTCAACTCTTGGACTCTCTTAAAATTATGAACTTGAGTTTATGCTCAAACTTGGAGGAATTTCCAGAGATGGAGAGAAGTCGTATGAAAGCTTTATATTGTCTTCGCCTTCATGGATGTGGTATTAAGGAATTACCCTCCTCAATAGAACATCTCACTGGACTTAAGGCGTTATTTATGTCAGACTGCAAAAACTTGAGGAGTCTTCCAAATAGCATTTGCAGGTTAAAGTCCCTTCATCACATCAAGCTCTCTGGTTGTTCAAATCTAGATACTTTTCCAGAAATCACGGAGGATATGAAATACTTAGGAGTTCTTGATTTAAGAGGAACTGGTATAAAAGAGCTACCATCATCACAAAATCTGAAAAGCCTCTGGCGTTTGGATATGAGCAATTGCCTTGTGACTCTTCCAGACAACATTTATAATTTGAGATCCCTTAAAGATCTGACACTACAAGGTTGTTGTTCAAACTTGGAGAAGTTTCCCAAGAATCCGGAAGGCTTCTGCTCCTTAGAACGACTAGATTTGAGTAACTGCAATCTAATGGTTAGCATACCTTCTGGCATCTCTCAACTTCGTAAGCTTCGTTACCTTGATATCAGTCACTGCAAGATGCTCCAAGACATTCCAGAGCTTCCATCGAGTCTGCGAGAAATAGATGCCCACCATTGCACGAAGCTGGAAATGTTATCAAGTCCATCATCTCTACTCTGGTCTTCCCTCCTCAAATGGTTCAATCCAACAAGTAATGAGGTACGATTTTTGTTTAATTACGACACTTAAAACTTTTCATCCACCCAGTAGTACTCCAATTACATATTAGCTTTGATTGTATATGCAGCACTTGAATTGCAAGGAAGGCAAGATGATTCTTATCCTAGGAAATGGTGGAATTCCAGGGTGGGTATTGCATCAGGAGATTGGAAGCCAAGTAAGAATAGAACCTCCTCTGAATTGGTACGAGGATGACCACTTTCTGGGATTTGCTTTCTTCACTCTTTTTCGTCACGAGAATGATTTTCTGCGTGAATCTCAATTTAGTCTGAGATTGCGCGGTGATCCGGATGAAGTTGTGGATGACCGCGTCATTTGGTTGCTGCGTTCATGCTACGGTAATTGTGATGCATTAGATCGATTGTTGGTGACTCTCTATCATAAGAATGCTATTCCAAGTAAGTACCACCGCAAACAACCATGGCACTTTCTGGCTGATTTTGTTGCTAGGTATGGTCCTCGGGCTACTCATATCAATATCAGGAGGTGCGGAGTTCAGCTGATATACACCCATGATTATCTACATGACAATGTGCCTATGTTGTTGGATCATCAAAAAGGCCATGATGATGCCGGGGTAAACCAAGCAGATGATCAGGAACCACACCCTAAAAGATTGAGAGCATCCAGTACTGATCTCAAGCTTTAAGCTCCATTGCCAGGTGCACTTGCTAGAAAAGTCCTCTTTATATTCCACCATCTCTCTATTTTAGTTGTTCATTCAAGCCCTCATGGACACTTATTGGTAAGCCATCTTCCTCCCCCTTCTTAATTACTTTAAGATATGTGCCAAGGGGTTCAAAGGGGTCGAAATTCTGTTGTGCTTCTTTCTTTTCTTTTCTATTTTATGATAAAATACAAATCCTTTAAAAGGTCTTTTCACTTCATCCTGAAAGGGTAATGTTGAGTTTGTTACGTCAACAAAAACTCTTATATCATTTATTGGGCTGGTGGAAGTCTGAATGAAAATACACGAATGAAAGAACACAAAAATAAAGATAATTCATGTATAAAGGTACACAAAGTTTTAGTATGATTCGATCAACCATATCTACACCTATAAATGAGAGATAACATTCCACCATACAATAAAAAAAAGATATTATAAATAGTAAAAACAGATGCAACGACTAGGTTACTAAACATCCATCATTTTCCAGTCTTTGTATCTATAATTTAAGCCGTGAGCACTCTTACTTCATTAGGTGTCTCTCACTCTTCCTCTCATCTCTATCTCCATCTCATATCATAACTTTTTTCCTCCTCATGACCTAAAATATTTAGAGAGATATTCCTACTAGGTTTCTTTATTCTATAAAGAATTTATTACAACCATATATGAATTTAGAAAATATTCTACATAATATTCTTTTCACAACAAGGAATATATGACAACTAGGAATTTGAGGCACTTCTCAATATAATTCATCTTAAATATTAGTCATTTTACAACTTTGAGTTTGGAAATCCGAACCTTAATGCCTAAAACTTGATTTCATTTTTTTTTTAAGATTAGCTAAACACTTAGTTTTAGAAACTCATATTTAGAATAAATTATAATTAAACTTAAATAGTGAAGAACATATGCATCCTATAACTCAAATTTGGAATGCATTCAATTTATTGTTGATTTTGATTTGAATATTTCAAGCATAGAGATTTTTCTTGTTTTTAATCATTTAAAAGCTCTACCTAGAATGTCTCCAAATGCATGGTGTCCTCACAGTTGTAATTGTAAGTTATCTTCATTTCTCCTTCAGCATGATGTATTCGTAACTAGCATCCTTTGATGTAGAATGAGACATGACAACTCCATACATGCCTAAGCAAGGAAAACTGAAATGTCATGTAATATCCTATATGGAAACCATGAATGTGAAAACTTTTCTAACAAAGTGAGGGTTGAAAGGGCAAAAAAATGCAAAATTAATAACACGTGTCAAAGAATTTCAATGGTCAAACAAATGAATTGAATTTGTGTCATTAGTTTTATTATATAGAATTTTTCAAGAAAGTTAAGTTTGTCTTACCTACCATTGGAATTAATAATTTTGATTTTTGAAAAGTAATTATATTTGTAAAAATGTTGATGTATGATTATTACTATTGAAAGATTTATTTTATTGAGAAATAAGAAATTTAATTTAGAAAAAAAAATACAATAGTTTGAAAAAAAAAATTATATTATAATAAAAATAATTTGTGTACAATTAAATATTTTTAAGGATGTGTATAAAAAATAATATTGAGAAAAAAAAAATGATAGTATAATAATAATAATAATAATAATAATAATAATAATAATGGGGGCGAACAGGCAATTGATCAGCAACATATGGTTGAAACACTTGATCAATGAAAACAGATTTGTTATACAGGCGAAAGACGAGCAGTAAAAGAAGCATTGGCATATTTCAAGCCTTTCAAGAAGGCCGAATGCATGTAACAAGCTACAACAGCCTCCGGAATTCCAAATGCATATGTGCTTTCTTGTTGCTGCTTGGGTGTCGGCTTTCGGGCCTGTTGTAAAACTGTGCGCACACTTTCATTTGCTTCGTCTTTCATTTTGGATCCTTTAAGAGGAAAAGCAACATGATCAGCTCTCTTCAACTCCCTGCAATTGACCTGCAAAAGAAGGCCACTACTGAAAAATTCCAAGCACCTACCCCACAGGAATTAGCAAGGAAAACCAAGCAACTAAAATTAATCATAATAAATATTTATCGTTGTACAAGTATTAAAATTTATAAAGAACCATTTTGCTCTAATTTCAAAGGATGACTACTCTCCTTCCAAGGTAATCGGTAATCCTATAAAAGAAAAGCAACGTATTCTGAGTAGGTTATATTACATGACAAGGGCAGTAATACATACATTGGACCTCTTCGTGTCAGATGCAGATACAAGGATTGATCAAAGTTACTTCAATCATGTTACAACAAAGTTCAGTGATCCTATTTGATGAAACTTTGAGAACACAAAGCAGTACCAGGGAAGCACTTGCCGTTAGAAGGTTCAAAGTTTTGGTCTACCCTATCCATATGCACAGAAATAGTTTGGATGTATTTTCAATATGGTGGATTTAAACACCCAACTGTTGGCCACTGTTTATGCGAGAATCTGGCTGAGACGTATATTTGCTCTTGGAAATGCATTCATGGCCAAGGGAAACAAAGGTCACTAACACTGGTCTATAACCATTAAATGTGAATTAAATTACACTTGCCTCTGGAGCAGAAAGAGCAGCATTCTGAAATGGAACAGGTGAACACAGAAGAGGAACATCCACACTTGTCAAGGAGGTCAAGAAAGATCTGGAAACAGCCATAAGAAATGAAGAACCACTGACAATAAAAGAGAACAGAGATACAGACAAAGAACCTAACTTACTAGAGAGATGTAGTTCTTCAGACATTAGCTAGGTATTTACCTATAATTTAGCATAAAGTCATATAAAGCATGCACATCCTTGTTTCCACTGAAAGACAGCAAAGACTGTGGACTGTTATCTACATCAGATATGGAACCAAGACATCGAGTCTGAATTGAAATGAGAATCACCAATGAGTGATAAATCACAAAGAACAACATCAGGAGAAGTAGGTATACTTCTGTAACTAAGGAGATTTTCATAATCAAATTTTGGAAAAGAAAAAAAAACAGCAATGGACATCACATCAAACATGAAGCTTTTTGCAACTGCTCTTTATATTTTGCCCTTGCTGCTCATAAATTTGTCATAAACTAGATGCCTAAGAAAATCCCATTGAGGCAACTGTAACAAGCGAGTAATCTAAGCAAGCATGGAAGTTCCACAAATGGCAGAGAAAGGCATCCCATGTTCTATTCCAGGCATAAGTTCAGCAAGGTGAAAGATAAAAGACTATCAAAATTAAAAGCATAGACAAAAACCTGGCCCAGCATATGTTTCTCAATCTCCGAGAGCTCAACCAGGTCTTCAGTAGTGACTTGTTCTACTTTAGAACGGCAAAGAGGCATAGAGAAACAAACATCCTAGTTTTCATAATATACAGACAAAAGAAAAAGTTAGAGTTCATTGGATTAAAAAAATATTACAAACATGGAAAAAAATATATGTAAAATCCAAAACAGAGATTAATTAGTTAAAATGGTTAGCACTGCAAGCCCTTAATATCATAATCTCAGAGGTCCAACATCCTGAAAAGAAGACAGCATATATGCCAGGCACAAATTCATAAGCGCATAAATAATTACATGGTTGTAAAGTTGGGGTTTGCCCACTGGGTTACCAAGATTTTCAACTTTGATCCACATTTGAACCCATCATTATGCTGAATCAAAATGACAAAATTAATTACAGTTCTGAGCTTCCATAGTTGTTTCTGAGTTCTTTGAACCCAATTATATCAAATTGAAATCAGATACGCTGCCCTAAAACAATCCAAGCAGCCCCTGATTGCACATGCAACAGATAGAAACAATCACAAATTATGTCTGCTTGCCACATATGTTACAGGGATTTAGTTGCGAGTACCAGATGCAGGTATGTGTTACACATCTAATCATTCAAATTCACAAACTCTAAGATACAAGGACTTGGCTGAAAGGAACTTAACAATGGTACAGATACTTGGACATGGTCAAAAGTCAAATATTGATGAGTGCTTACTTAGATCTATATCTACTTTATTCGCTGTGGAATCCATAATATCACCCTTTAGTAATTCAAGTCATATTACTCCTAAGCATGAAGGAAATGTACTAAAAAATTTAATTTATGTTGTATGTCATGTTTTGTCATTGGAAATTTCAAATTTTGTTAATATACAATTTGCATACATATTTCCTTCACTAATTTTATTTTATATCAATATATAGAGCAGCCAATGCCTCATTAAAATCAAGGATGACAGTATTTTTTTAGTTGGTAAAAGTCAAACACAGTAAACCATCTGGCCAGCCAATCAAGGTCCCTGATAAATTATATCTAATGATCTAACAGTTAGCCACTTGGTCAGCAGATCAAGGTCCTTAATAAATATCAACATTCTCAAAATCAATAAATTTGGTAATCATCTTAATTCCACAAGAATGGTTTAAAATTATCATTCCCAGATTAGTTTAGAAGTTTGTAGAAAGAACACAAAATATTTTGTCACTGCACTCATTTATGTCACAATTTTATAAACCTCATATTTAAACCTCTAGCAAAGAAGCAGCCAAGGTCTCTGGTTCCAAGCCTAGCAAGTTATGTTATTTTTCTATTTAGCTTTAAAAATGCAATCCTAATCTTACATCGGACATGGAAGAGGAAACATGTGCCCAAAATTAGGGAGTCATTATCGTGTTCTTATATTGTAAACCTTGGCACCATCCATTCTTATTTTGTAAATTTAAGGATGAAGTGCCCTTGAACCATTTCAGAAATCCCATGCCATCCTCAAGAGTCCTATGCTTTGAACACTTCAAACTTGATGGTGAAGTGTGAGTGAGAGAAAAGGCAAGGTAGTGGAGAATAAAATAAACCAAGGTTATAGCAAAGAAGTAAACATGACAAGACTTTAGAGTGATTGAAGTAGACACCGAATTTTGTTCCCCCATTCACGATCCCTAGGAGTCTCACTCCATAATAATCCTCTGGGATTTGTTGATAGAGACAATCCAACACATGTGTGCAAATTAAGGAAGGCTATATATGGACTCAAGCAGGCCCCACGGGCTTGGTATATTGAATTTCGTCAATTCCTCATTGAGTCTAGGTTCACAAACTCTCATGCAGACACTTCTCTATTCATTCTCCACTCAAGTGACATTACTCTATATCTACTTGTTTATTAGGATGACATTATTATCACAGGTACCAACACCAATATTATTCAGCGCTACATTGACCTCCTGGCACAAAGATTTTCAATCAAGGATCTTGGCGCCTTATCTTACTTTCTTGGCATTAAGGTTCTTACCACTCCATTTGGTGTGTTGCTTACTCAAAGGCGCTGCATCTCCGATCTTCTTGCCTAGACAAAAATGTCTGATGCAAAACCTATTGCTACACCACTTGTTATAGATGGAAATCTCACACTTCATTCAAGTACAGCTCTGACTAATTGCACAGAATATAAAACCCTTGTTGGCAGTCTACAGTATCTTTGTTTCACTCGCCCAGACCTATCATATGATGTTAACAAGCTATCCCAATTCATGCATCGTCCGACGTCTAAACATTGGAATGCTACAAAACAACTGCTTCGATATCTGTGTGGCAGATTGACTCATGGATTATTTCTTCATAAGGCAAATACACTTTCTCTTCATGCCTTCTCAGATGTAGATTGGGTTGGCAACAAAAATGACTATACCTCTACGAATGCCTATATTGTCTATCTTGGTCGTCATCCAATTTCTTGGTCATCCAAGAAACAACGTACAGTTGCTCTATCATCCACAGAGGTTGAGTATCGATCAGTTGTTGCTGCTACTTCAAAAATCAATTGGATTTGTTCACTTCTCAGAGAGCTTGGCGTCACTCTTCCTACACAACCTGTTATCTATTGTGACAATTTTGGTGCCACCTATCTCTGTTCTAATCCAGTCTTTCATTCGTGCATAAAACATGTGGCAATTGACTATCACTTTATTCGGGATCAAGTTCAATCAGGTGCTCTTCATGTTACTCATGTTTCCTCAGCATATCAACTTGTCGACGTTTACTAAACCGCTTCCATGAAGCCGCTTCCAAGAATTACGAGTCAAGATTGGCGTCTCCTCTAGAACTCCATCTTGAGAGGGCATATTAGAGAATTCATTACAATAGATTTTCTTTCTATTTTCAAATTCTTGTAATTAGTTGTAATTTCCTATTTTTGTTGTAATCCCCTAATTTTATGATTGTTTTCTATTTTTGTATTTTGGGTTAATTCTAGGATTGTTTCTTATTTTTGGTGTTTTGGGTAGATTGTTTCCGATTTTTGTGTTTTAGGTTTTGTGTATATATATATATTCATTCTTAATCAATGGAAAAGTCAAGTCATTATTTCTCAATAATCCTCTCTCTACTTTAACACTCCATAACCCCATCTGCAATAGCGCGTGTTCTCTCACTCTCTTTAGCCATTGTTTCATATATTAGAATTTTTTTCATATTAAATGTGTTTTTTAATTCCAATGATAATTAATTTCTAATTTCTAATAGCAATATATTTTTAAAGTGTCTTTTTTGATATTTTTCTAATTTGTTCAACTTCTTCATTTAATTATGCTTTGATGGTGCCAATTTAGTCCTTAAAATACTTAGAAATTTAGATTGTTCTAATAATTGATTTTTTTTTTCCGTGGTAAGAAAAATGTAGAAATATTTTTCAATAATCTCACAAATTCACAATCATAAAATGTTAAAATAAATAAATAAATAAATATTTATCTTTGTGTCATGAAATTATTTTGATAACTTTTCTAGTTTTTTAAAATAAATGATAACAAAAAAGTCTCATAATGCAAGTATATTTATTTGGCATCACGTGAATCACATGTATAAAACATTTTTACTCAAAAAAAGTTTAATTTGATTCACATTTTCTAAGGTTTCGGTTAAATACATCCGGTCTTCATAAACTTAAAATTTCATTAAATATCTCTCTTATCATTTTCATTTTTTATTTTTACTTATCTCATTTCTCACTCAAAATAAAAAAGGTATATGCTAAATTGCTGAAATTTTAAACCAATAGAAACTAAATATATTTAGCCAAAATCTTGAAAGAGGTGAATAAAATTAGTCCCTCAAAAAAAAAGTTTAAGGCTATGTCTGGTTTTAAAATATTTAAGGAAAAATAAGAGGGAAAGAAAATATAAAGAAAAAAAAGAGATAAAAATTAAAAAATAAGTTTAAAATCAATAAATTATTTTTATATGTTTCTTTAAATTTATTTTATTTATTTTCCTTTATTATATAAAAATTAAATAATTTTAAAATATATATTTTTGATAAGTTTTAATTATATTTTATTTTATTTTTTATTTTATATAAATAAATCAAAGAGAAAACCATTTTTTAAATTTTTTTCTTTTCTTTTCTTTAACACTTTTTGACAACCAGTCATAGCCTAAAAGATGAGAAAAATTTAAAGAGGTGGCAGAAGAATAGAGCGAGTAAATGAGATTTAGGCAGGCTCGCAATGGTTGGAGGGAGGAAGAGGGAGAGATTTTTATGGGGCAGGAAGAGGAAAAGACGGGGCCTTTTAACACCCATTGTCGGTGACAACTGGACTGACCGACGACCAGCTGTAGCACTCCGCGTGGTGGACTGAATCACGCTCAAACTTTTCTAACAAGTTATGATTGAAAAGTAAAAACTGTAGAACACGGGCCAAAGAATTAGAAAAATTCAAAGAATTCTAATGGTCGAATGAGTTAAATTTGCGTCATATCATATCAGCTTTACTAAATAAATTTTTTTAGAAAGTTAAGTATTAACTACTATTAGAATTAATAATCTTGATTTGTTGAAAATTAATTAAGTTTGAAAAAAATGTAAATATATGATTAGTATTATTAGGAGATATATTTTATTCAGAAATAAGAAATTTAATTTTTTTTAAATGATAGTTTGGAAAAAATATATATTTTATAATAAAAATAATTTGTAGAGAATTAAATATTTTAAAGGATATGCATAAAAATAATACGGAAAAATTGTAATAATAATAATAATAAAAGAAGCCGAAAGTGGTGTGGAAGTGATGATGAAGAATTAAAAAGAAAAAGAAAAAGGAGAAATGGTTGGACGCAAGTACAAAGAAATGAGAAAATTAAAAACTAAAAAAGGAAATAGAAAAGAAAAGAGGGCATGTATCATAGGTCATCAAAAGGTTGTTCCATGTGAAATTCTACGAGGATATTTTATTTCACATGGGAAATTTTGGTACGGAGTCTAATTTTAAACTTAACGATTGGGTTTTGGTATTTGGTAGGATGACTTATCCTCGAAATTTTTATTTAATATGTTTTAAAAAAAAAAATTATAGATGTTGTTGTGAGATAGATTTGTTTATACTTATGATTCTTGCATGTGATTTGATATATAATTATTGTTTAGATTTTACTTTTTGAGGATTTATGAATTTTTGGTTAATGAAAATAATTAAATAATTAAATAATCATTTATTGATAATAAAATTTATGATAATTGAAAAAACAAATTATTGGTGTTGTTTGAGATAATTAGACTACATCGGAAAAGAAAATACAAATGTATTATGAAAATAATAGTTTCTAATATATGAACGTAATGCATTCCGTTTGAATCATAGTTGTGTGAGAAAAAAAAAATAATAATTAAAAATTTTATGAAATGGATTAAAAAAAAAAGTGAAAAACAAAGTGCCCTAAGTGGGTGAATTAAAAAGAGAGCAAAATTTCTAATATAAAAGACACAAAAATTTACCCTAATAAAACTTTGAATGGGGATTGTATTTGATTATGGACACATCGTATGATTGTGTATTATATCTCTATTTGTATTTTTATTTAATTATCAAAATATATGTATGTTGTATATTCATGTTAAAATAAAACGTTTGGATTAATGTTTAAATGTTTATTTTAATGTAATTTTAACCCTTAATGATTACCCACTAACCCTTTGGGGTGTAAGACACTCTATTTTAAAACTTGAAAATGCTCACTTTTTTCTTTTAAAAAATTTTTAGATGTAGATATTATTCTTGAAGACTTAGGAGTATCACGAAGGGTTCTAAATTGTCCTAGTTAATGAACTACTTAAAAATTTTAACAATCACCTTTGTTAAACCTTTGAACTTATACTAATTTAGTGAATTTAAGTATATATAATTTGACTACTCTAGTTGGTTGTGAATGAACTATGGGAATTTTTGTTTTAGACTTGGGATGGAGACTTTGATGATAATCTCAAATTGGACCATAATGGCATGTATGAGTTAGTGAAAATAATTTATTTATTTATTTTTTGGTTTAGAGGATTTTATTTAAATTAAACTATGATTTTATTTCAGAAAAAAATAAATAAAAAAAACAAAGTGTGGACCCCGTATTTCGCACGATGCGTTCTCACTCGATGGCTAAACTCGTTTTTTATTTAATTGGTGAAATTTTGATTTTTTGAAAAAAAAAAAAAAAAGTTTCGTCATCGAGTGGGAATGCATCTTGTGAAATGCGGGGTCCACAAAATGGAGACTCTATTAGGACGTTTTTGAGGGTCAAACTTGAACTTAAGTTGAGGCAAATGTGGCATTTGATTGGTCGATCAATGGGTACCCACCTCTCTTTGTGTTTTTGTTTGCTTGATTGTTGATTGCACATTGAGAGCTTTTGATATCATTATCCTTGATGCATGCTTGGCTATTGTATTCGTTTGAGGCATGGGCATACTAATTATATTGATTGATCCTCTTGCCTATCCTCACATATTGACTCTCTTTTCTATATGATTACTCTACTCACCTTGACTTGTATATTCTCAATGTTGCTTATCTCTTTCATCTTTATATCTTGATTCTTTCTGTTATATACTATCTTGATCATCTTGGAGCATGCTATCCTTGCTATATATCCATCTATATTATCATACTTCTTGCTTAGCTGTATGTAGATTTGGATGATATATACATGTGTTTTGCATGACTGTCTGTTGCATGACTACTCTTCTTCTATGTGATGCATGTGTTGCTTGTCTATGTGGGACACACACATATCCCCTTGTCTCCAAGTCCCTAGTCTTACTTGACTTTGTTTTCCTTGATCTCGTATTTGATACGAGACTTGTTGCTTTGTTTGTTCTTCGACCGAGCTAGTGATTAGGAGTAGGGCCTAACGATGTACTATATCTATGTTTGGAAGCATTCTGGAGGTGGCCGACACATTGATGCTGATTGGAGTCCGACCTTTGAAGATTTGTATAGCCCAGAGCTAGATTTCAGGATATTTGTGTGGCCAGTGTGTTTTCTTTTAGTTTTATAGGATTCTCGGATACACCCACACCACTCACTGTGCACCTTAGATCGTCGATGAGTGATTAGAATTATGAGATACACCAACCATTAAGAGAGTTTTCGCGATAAGAAACTCCCTTGATCGTCGAGGTAGTGCATGTGTGGAGGTGATAACCACCTTGTATGGAAGCATCATGTCTCTTCGGAGGCATGCAGAGGGTTGCGTACCATCAAAAGGTACGATCGCTTCTGCTAGGGATTCTTTAAAGGCCACCCATTTTCTTTTAGAATTACCTTGACCTTGTAGGTTGAGCTTTAGATCTTTCGACTAGGACTTCTTCCTTACACGTGGGTGCATCTGAGGGCCTTCAGAGCCTATTTAGTTATAGTTCGGATCCAATACTCCTTCTTTTGGTCTCCAATTGAAAGTGCTTAAAGATCAGTGCAAGTTTGAGTATCAGTTGGACCACCTTTTGTCATGTAGTGTTGACTTCTTCTAATCTTTCGTTGAGTCTAGCATACTTTCTCTCTAGAGCTTTAGATAGTCTTTTTTTCTTGAGTTGACACTGTCTTTCGGTTTGTTGTCACTTTCTACTTGACATTTTAGGATATGCTCATTGATTATGCTCACTTTTTTATATTTTTCACCTGTCATGGGCTTGATACTTCATTCTTTGGTTGACTCGCTTGATTCTATATTCAACCCGAAATTTTCATAACAGAAAGGAGAAAGACATGTTTTCACATTCACACCATTTTTTAGAGGTTCACCTTTATCACCTGATCATTTTTCTTTATTGAGCTTGGGTTGAAAGTGAATCAGAGATATTTTGTTATTGATGGAGTATCGATCTCATGACAGTGTTGTTTTTCACACCTCATTCATTTTCTGGATCACTGATTGAAATTCTTTAGTCACATTTGTAGCCATCTCACAGTGAACACCTTTATGACCTTAGAGTTTCTATCATATTTCTAGTTTTAGATTACCCATCACAGGACCACATATCATATCATGTGTTGTACTTTTGACTTGGGACATTTATTCATTTGCACATTGTGGTCTTGAGGCCTGACCTATCATGGAGGATATTGAGCATATTGACCTAGGATTGGAAGATCGACCTACAGAATTCGAGACTGTGACCCATTCCACCTTCTAATCAGAGCAATACCATATCCATATCAATATCCTGACTTTGTAGACTTGATGACTTACCCATTTTGAGCTTGAGATGACACCACCCCTTGGTACCATTATACGACCTTACCATCCTTATTCGCCTTTGTATACTACAGTACCATTGCCTATTATTTCCATCATTTCCTTAATCTAACCAGGTAGAGTCCGAGATGGTTAGACTTGAGGTGAGCTTTGCATGATGATAGATGGATCACGATGAGAGAGTGGTTTGACTGCTTGATGATGTTGTTGAGGCGGATGAGTTGTCATAGAGCATCCAGATTTGAGAGTGGTATGAAATGCTCAATTTCTTTCTTTGAAGAAAATTATACTCAGCTCTGACCTTTTATTTGTATACTTACCTTACATTTCAAATATTTGATTAAAAAATGATTAATCTTTGGTAATTTGGGACAAATGTATCTATGAATAGACATCTTTTGATAGTCTAATTGTGTTCCATATCATATGTTACATTTTTTCCAACTAAAAATTGATTTTGCTAAAAGAATTCCTTTCATAATTGAATATTAGATATTGATTTGTAAACACGAAAATAAGATGAGACAATGAGAAATCCAACACTAACAATTGCTCAAAGTTTTCTGTTGTTGGAATTCAACATTAGGTTAAAAGAATAACTATAACCCAAAAGTCCAATTATTGGTATTGAATATTAGGTATGAAACATAGTCCGATGTCGCATTCAAATGCAATTTTTTAATGTTAGGTTAATATCACATGTTCTTGGACTCACAAAAAACTAAAGATGAAAATATCGATTATAATGGATATATATATTTATACTAAGAAATATTAATGTGGACCCCGCATTTCGATGGCTCGAATGCGTTTCCCACTCGATGGCAAGCTCGATTTTCTTATTTTGAAAAATTGATTTTTATTGATTAAGAAAAATGACTTGGAGTCGCCACTTATTTTTGTTTTATTTTTAAAGGGTAAACAAAATAAGAAAGAAAAACCCTAAGTGTGACTCCATAGTTTGGAAAAGGTGGTCTATGAAAACCGGATCGGGTTCGGGGGTCAGGTTACTTATCGGGAAGGTACGGTAAAGACCGTAGCACCCCTCTAAGTCCCTAAAGTCGGGTCTCTACTAATGAGATGAAGCTGACATGACAATCAATGAGAAAATCAATGAATACTCGAATCAATCATGCACATATGAGTAGCAAAGCATGTATAAAGAATGAGCAAAATACGAATAGATGCGTACCTGGGCGGCAGTCTCGAATGCGCTATCATGAAACAGGGTTAGTGAGCAATGAACAGGTAAAATTAAGCGCGTATCAAGGAATAGTGTAAACCAATCATGCATGGCAAATAAATCAACCAATCAGGCAATCAGTCATGAAATCACCTATGTGGGGCCCCCACCACAGCCCGATTCATTTTTGCATGAATTAATTCCATAAATTCCATCACTTGGAATTGCGGAATTTAATCCTTGCTTATTTTAAAACATTTTAAAATCCGGAAAGTCTTGAAAGTTGCATGCCGAAGAGAGGTGGCAGCAAATCTTATTAAAGAGATTTTGAATGATGCTAAAAAATTCTAAAGATGAAAAACTAAAGAGTAGAACTCCTTTAAAATAAAATAAATAAATAAATAAATAAATAAAAGTAAAGAAAAAGAAATGAAAATTGGAGAATTATTTGCAAAATGAGGTGTGAGAAATTATTTTAAAATTCGAAGATGGAGAAATAATGAGGAAAATGAAGAAAGATGTGGCCTTCTGTCACTTCATAGCAATACCAACTTATTCCTCATCTCCCATTTGCATTAGACCGTCGTATCTCACGTATAAATTGCTACCCCGTGTGAGGGCAAGCATTAAGACTTTGTCGAAATCGGCAACTTGGCGTGAGATTAATGGAACTAGCAACAATATCATAAGTACCGATGCCATCATGAGGGCCAGATGAGACGACAGAGGTGGTGAATCTACATCATTCCATCTTCTCCTTATAAATTCATGTATTCTATCACCTATTTCAAGCGTCCCAAGACCGGCACAAGTTGATAAAACATTCCCCATAGTCATGTGATTGGGAACTACCCTGGCATACTGCATCTGTTTCATACCAACCTCTGTGACGCTGACAAAATCCTCCACGGCAGTGCCCATGGCCAGAGCATTGACTGACACAAGTACACAGCACAGGAATTTCACAGACACGTCCCAAAAGACAATCAGATTTGCAATCACATTCCTCTTTGTATTGCATCTTCAAAGCATATGCTTCAGTTGGGTCTACATTACACCATCCTGGTTTGCTACCATTCCTTCACTCTCACGAAGATAAAACGTTTCTTCATGAATGGATGTGACTGTGTCATACAGCTTCTTCAACTCCAGTTCCATCACCTCAACCTGCCCTTTCTTAGCAACCTTGGACCAATCCTTAGCAGCAACACCAGTTCTCCAATCAAAAACAATAGTTATTGTTAATGGAGGCGCACAAGGTGGATCAGATGCAAAATAAGGCGCTGATGATTTCAATCTAAAGGAAGCAAGGATGATCCGCACGTAAACCGAGGTAACTGGGCGTCCTAAATAATGCATGGTCTAGCATCAAAGCTATCATCAACAAAGTCTCCTGCATGGCACTGAATCCACTTTCCAGGTTCATCCAAGTTACACTGAGAGGTGGCGTGTTGACCATCTGGAATCCATAGCTGGAAAGTGGCATGAGTGCGTTGCAAATGGAGGAGCGAGAAAGATAATAGAGAAAACGGGTTGTGAGTTGTAGATGAATCCAAAACTGAGGGAAAGTGGGTTGTTGCAGCATCTGGAGAGTGTAGTAGCTATCAGTGATTTCTCAAGATGCAATGACTCCTCTGTAGTATCAGGAACTTGGTGCTGCAACTCAGCCGACCCATTTGAATAGCAAGAAGGTGAAGATGCGGGCAAAAATGAACTGGAAGAGGTGGCAACAGGTTGAGGAGTCGCGGGTAATGTCGGGAAGGGCACAACAGCAAGCCATAGCGGTGAAGAAAAGACCAGAGGGTCAGAGAAAGTGCTCAAATGAGGAATAGGGCTGCCAGTTTTAATCACTTTGACTAGTGATAGCAAGTTTGGAGCTCTGGTTGAAAGGGAAGGAATATAGCCGAAACCCAATTTTCCTATTACCACCCAGCAGCTTATAGCCGAAATAATCCCTGCAACATCACTTTTTCTTTCAAACGAGGCAGATGGGTAGAACAAGAAAAGACGGGTTTGAATCCCTCTAAACAACCAGGAAGCCATCTCACTGATTAACTCCTGCTTCAACAGCACCGAGAGCAGGACGATTTGATGCTCACACCTGGTAATGAGTCCGCCCAATGACCCTTTCACTCAACTTCATTTGCCCATGGGTTCTGAACCAGCACCAGCTTGTGGCCATCCACTTCTCTTACTCACAATAATGAGCATGCATGCCCTTGCACAATAACTCTTTGATTTTCACTTGGCTCTTCCACTTGTAGCCCAAGGGTTCTCGGTGCTCCGAGCATGCAATGGACATCTTCATTATTCAACAAATTGTCCATTCCCTCAGAGAGAACAAGAAGAAGCAGAATCCGATTGGAAATGGACTTGGAACCCGGCAACGTGATGAGTGTGCTGTGGGTATTAAAGGTACGGGTCTTGCTCATGGGTGTGGAGTTAGTGGAGTGGGTGGTGGGGACGGGTGTGAAGAGTAATAGGAATAATGGGAATGCATGAGGAGGGTGGTATAGAGAATGGGATAGCATGGCAGTGGGTATGAAAGGAATCTGGAGGAAAGAATGGTTAGGTGATTTGTATGGTGAGCAGGGTACGGGTGAAGTAATGTGTATGGTGCATGAGGGAATTAGAGAAAATGGGTATGAAGGTTGATGAGAGAGAAATGATGTCATGGGTATGAAAAATATGGATGTGATTGCAGCATGCGCATGATGGGTATGGGTGATTGAATTCAGTGGGTATCATGGGGGAATGAATAACGAGAGAAATGGATTAGTGGATATTGAGAAGGTGGTGGAGAAATGGATAATGGATATGAGAAGGTCTTAGAGTGAGAAAATGGGTTTGACGGATGGTTTGATGGGTAATGAAGGCTGCCATGCATGTGGGAGAGTATGAGATGGGTGAGTGAAAAAAAAAAGAATAGTGAAGGATGAATGATGGACTTGATGGATATTGAAGGGTGTAAACCTAGAGAGAGAAGTGGGTTTATTGACGTGGCTAGATGAATGGTGGGGGTAATAGGATGCGGAGATTAAGAAGCAGGAAAAGCTTGATTTCCTTCACTGAAGAACCAGTCAACTTGATGGAGGAGACGATCCCATATAAAAATAAAGGGCATGAAATAACCCAGGTGGGTCCACCGTTCTTGATGAGACGTCATTGTTGGGCAAAGATAAAGTGCCTATCCCACATGGAGCTTATGACCACAACCTTCAGCACAACTTCACAGTGATAATGCATTCATGCAAAGATCTCCCTTGCGTGTCCCAGAAACATAACACTCATGCCCGAACCACTTTGCTGTGGCTGTTGGTAATTTCCATATCCAGGATAGGCTCCGTAGCACATGTTAGGGTCTTGAGGAGGTGGCGCGTACCCATAACATCCACCATTCCTCTAGGCCTGATCTGCTGACCTTGTCGTGCTCCTCAATAAATTCAGCTCATGCTTCAGCACATGAATGGCTTCACTGACATGCAACCCATGCAGGTATATCCTCAATCCCGTGTTCATTGATGGAGTATGGCCAGTACTCTCTTGAAGAAATTCTCTTGTCGACATGTTCCCCAAGAGGAATCCAATATTCCATGCTATAGATAAACGGCCTTCCGTGAATCACGTCTAGGAATTCTTTCCAAAAGAAGCACACAACCATCAGCAGTGACCACACGTTCTTAGTTCAAGACACAACTATTCTTGATGGGTTAAACGTGTCTTTGCCCATCATGTCGATCATGTGACCAGGTGCGCCATCAATGACATGAACACTGCTTGGAAGAATACACTGGTCCTCACGGGCGCTGGTCCCGACAGCATACGCATGTACCCTCCACCCAAGGTAATCGCCAAGTGCTCGCATAACCTTCTCAATCCGTTGTGTAAGCTCGCGAGAGGGTGCCTGAACCAAGACTTGGCATTCGGTCAATCCATAACTGAGCTACTGTAGGATACCAGAACAGAGAGTTGCAATGTTTCCTGCTCCTGACTGAGCTTGCCGAAATCATGAATATCCGGTTCCGTAACGTTCAGCGTCATAACATAAAACCTTTTCCAGATCCTCCCATGGTCTATTTGCCTCTCCTTTGCCTGATTAAATATCTCCTTGATTCTCAACTTCTCAAGCCCGTAAATTCCAGTGTAGAACTCCAAAGAGCTTCTGTTCTCATGATCATTTCCAGCCGAGCATGTACGTCCCAAGAGAAACAGAGGAAACCAAAGAATAATAACAGGAAAATAACATGAAGCCTTTAACAATCATGTCAAACCCGTTTCATCATTTGATCCATAGGTCCAACAAACAGTGGGTTAAAAAAAGTATAAAAACAGAGAATATTTCACAAAAAACAGAGCACAAAACTCAACGAGCTCTTCAAATATTTAACCAAAAAAAATCACCCAATCAAAACCACTCAACAAGCAAAGTTAAGATCACAGAGAATGAGATAGGAAAAGTAATGAAGAACAAAAACATTCGTGAAAACCATGGTAGTCAAACCTGAAAATCTCTTTCTCAGCTGGGTGTTTTCGGCTATAACTCCCTGCTCTGTCTCGTGTGAATACTCAGCTTAGAATCCTTCTCGAAAAGCTCCTCAAGCAATGTATACCTTTCTCTGTAAAAATCTTGAACTCTCTTCCCCCTTCTCTCTCTGCTGAGAACCCTCCTAACAGCTCTCCTGGAACCCCGTACCTCTCTGAAAAGGACCTTTTCCTTTTTCTAAAGCCCTCTGCTCCTCTCCAGCTTGCCCCTCCAGAATGTCTCCCTCAGCTACCCCAAAGTAACCAAACAAAAGCTCCAGCCTCAAAAGATCTCTGCAGCCCCCTCTCTAATGGAAGAGCATCTCCCTCTCTGAAAAAAATCCCCAACGGCAGCCCAGACCCCCCTTCTTGCAGCTGGCCTGCTACCCAATAACGGCCTGCAGATCCCCAGCATATCCTCCTATTCGTGTTGCTTTCCCATTCATCCATCAACTCCACTAAGTTGATTCCATAGCAACCAACTATGAGGCAACACTTGGCTTTGTAGGAGCCCTCCAGCTGGCAAGTGAGCTGCACAAAATGAGAGAAAAAATGTGCCCCTAATGGGGGTCTACAAATATGCCCCTCTTCGGTAGAGTTCACAAGTGTAAAGAATATGAACACTGAAGTGAAAGGTAAGTGTGAATAGTGAGTGGAATGAAGTGAACTCTACCGAAGAACCAAGGAGACCCCCATAGGGACACTAGTGAAACGCAAACTCACTCAAGCTAACAAACGAAAACAAAGGCTCTAATCCTAAAAGAGAAGGATGCGTCAAAATGCCTCTGAAACCACACTAAGGATCCAAGCTCCCTCTAAAACGTCTCCAAAAGTGACTCGAAGATTGATGTCAAAGATGAGTAACGGTCGAACCACCCTGGAGTACGAACAAAAATGCGTCTAAAGGAGACTGCCCTATGTGGACTACAAGATGAATAGGCGATAAGCACAGGGTAACGAGGTGAGGAGAGTGAGAATAAGTGCAAATCCATGAAGGTGAGACATGCAATGCCAGAGAATATGAACGCTAGGAGTTGTGACTCTGCATGACAAGACTGACTCTAAACACTAAACTAGAAAATAAGAAAATAAAGCTCTGCAAGCCAAACCAAAAAAACTAACTCTAAATGCTAAACTAGAAAATAAGAAAATAAAGCTCTGCAAGCCAAACCAAAAAAACTAACCCTAAACACTAAACTAGAAAATAAGAAGATAAAGCTCTGCAAGCCAAACCAAAAAAAACTAACCCTAAACACTAAACTAGAAGGCCCGTAGTTGAAGACCTACGGTGGTGATACAATAAAAATGCCCATAGATGCCAATCTATGGTGGTGAAAATCTCGAAAGCCCAAGGATGAAAATCCATGGTGGTGAAATAACTGAAATGCCCATAGAAGTCTGATCCATGGTGGTGATATAACTGAAATGCCCATAGATGAAAATCTATGGTGGTGATAAATCTGAAATGCCCATAGATGAAAATCTATGGTGGTGATAGCTAAAAGCCCAAGGATGAAAATCCATGGTGGTGATAATCCCGAAATGCCCAAGGATGAAAATCCATGGTGGTGATATAATCTCAAAAGCCCAAGGATGAAAATCCATGGTGGTG
This sequence comes from Vitis vinifera, assembly GCF_030704535.1. Taxonomy (NCBI): domain Eukaryota; kingdom Viridiplantae; phylum Streptophyta; class Magnoliopsida; order Vitales; family Vitaceae; genus Vitis; species Vitis vinifera. The sequence continues at coordinate 17,793,318 of NC_081809.1, read as the reverse complement.
ATAATCTCGAAAGTCCAAGGATGAAAATCCATGGTGGTGATATAATCTCAAAAGCCCAAGGATGAAAATCCATGGTGGTGATAATCTCGAAATGCCCAAGGATGAAAATCCATGGTGGTGATAATCTCAAAAGCCCAGGGATGAAAATCCATGGTGGTGATAAACCTGAAATGCCCATAGATGAAGATCTATGGTGGTGAATCTGAAATAAAGGCTCATGGATGAAAATCCATGATGGTGAATCTGAAATGCCCATAGATGTCTGATCTATGGTGGTGATAATCTCAAAAGCCCAATGATGAAAATCCATGGTGGTGATAACTGAATGAAGGGGGATGCCCTAAACAAGATGACAGTAGGGGGGCGCCCTAGGTGATAACTCATAAAGATCGACAAATGCGCCTGACAATCATGAAATCAGCACGAGACATGGCAAACCCAAAGAGAAGGGAATATCCCAAGTCAAGCGCTAAAGGGGTATGCCCTTGTATGACGACTCGCAAAGATCAAGAACTAGATCAAGCAGTGGGAAAGTACGCCAAAGATCTGATAAACTCAAGGATGGGGGGGTATGCCCCAGTGTGATGACCCATGAAGATCAAGAAGTAGATCGAGTAGTGAGAGAATCTGCAAAATATCCGATGAACTCAAGGATGGGGGTATGCCCCAGTGTAGGATAGTAACTAACATAAGACACGGAATCTCACCATACAAGACACTCTGGGATATGCTCAATGATGATGCAATGGAAATGATATACATAGCCTCAATGAACAAACGCTAAAATGAGTCCAAACACCACCGAAACTATGCTGATGAAGCAAAACTAAAATAATGGCCCTAAAAAAAATGCTGACCGAGACTCTAAGACTGAAATGCAAGCAAATCAAAACATGACATGTCAACTATCAATATGAGATCAACATCACAAATACATCAACAATCTAACAGGCCCTACCATCACGGAAGATGTTGAACCCAATGTCCAAAAGCATGTGAAAGCTCGACCAGAAAGCCGAGACTGGTCTGCATCCTCCTCCAAATCAAACTAGGTATGCTGAGGAGACTGAGCCCAGGGTGTCAATGACTCTATGATCCATCGAAAGCAGCAATCATAAACACGAAATGGAGTCTCAATGTCAAAATCGGCAAGGTGGCTATGCCCCAGTGTGAATGCATCATCTCGAAATGGGCAAACCCTCAGTACAAGATAATCTCTGGAAGGTAAGCGTCTGGTATAAACTGTCATCTCACAAAATCATCATCAATGAGTGGGCTATGCCCCAGTGTAAGCATCTCCAAATCAAACGTCGATGAGAGGAGTGCAACCAATCATACATCATCTGATCAAAATGAATCTCCGCTCCTCAAAGTCATCATGGTAACATGAAGAGAGCATCTGACCTCCTCTAAAGAAAAAGTATGTCTCAATGTGAAAAAGATCAAGCAAGGTGGTATGCCTCAACAAAATACGCTCAGACATGATTATGCCCCAATGTAAGCTGATATCTCTAGGATCAAACGCCAATGAAAGGGTTATGCCCCAGTATATGGCAAACCCTGAAATGACTAAACTCTGCTGCATGCCCTCATAAGTGCCCATGTCCTAATCCAAGCATCTCAAAAATATGTCAACAATGATGAGAAGGCTATGCTCCTGTGATCATATCAAAGAAATCAACCAATCATATCCCGTACTCCAATGTGAAATGAATCTAAACACCTCCGAGGAACAGCTATACCTAAAAAACCATCATCGACCGAAAGGGGTATGCCCCTGTGTAAAGTACACCATATGAAATGCGCCAATCATGTCTCATGCTCCAATGTGAAGAAAAATGACATCTGATATCCTCTGGGGAATGGACATGGCTCAAAAATCCGTCATCGACTGAGAAGAGTATGCCTCAACATCATGGTCATCCGATAATAAAACTCTCTGAGATGGCTATGCCCCAGTGTAGGGTCATACCATAACTCCCGGTCTGTCACAATCAGAATGCTCTCGAATCAATCTCAAGTATCGCTCACATAAGAGCTATCAAACATAATGTGTGATGTCATGGCCTCAGGGTGGTCTTAAGACACGGGACGTAACGTAGGCTAGGGTGATAGAAACGAAGGGAAACTAGGCCCAAATACCCAATGATCAAAACCCATGCCCTCATGTATAAAATGCAACATGTATAGAAAATATCGTGAGCCATGGACCTGAAGATGCCTACTGTGAACATGGTAACAATGATGATGCAATGAAGAAAAATCGAACTCATGACGAGATGTATAATGATGGTGCGAAGAGGGTATCGAACCCGAAAATGAGGTCACTGTAAGAACGGAATAAGGGGTGGAATGAAAATGATGAAATAGAAATGAAACGAGGATGATGATGAAGCATAGAATACGAGAACAAGTGATGATCTGCTCAAATCAAATATGAAAGGAGGTCACGTCAATAACGAACACAATGATGGAATGGACAATGACCCAGAGCTCCTAAGAGAAGGCCACTCATCTCACTCTCAAAACATACAACAAAATGAATACGAAGAATGAAAGGTCCCGAGGAGCTCACATACGAACTCCCATCAATAGACATATCCAACAAAGCGACCCCTCGAACACTAATATACACATACTCAATGATAGAGAATAATACACACATGTGCCTTTTTTTTTTTTTTTTTTACATATATACAAATATACATGCTCTAAAGCAAACCAAGAAAGACCCAAAGACGGGATAAAAAATGAATAAACATGCCCTCAAATATCAATATATCACAAACTCTCTCTAATGATGTGACCCTCTCAAGCCAAGGATCCCTGGATCAACGTCCGTAGGATAGATAGTGGAAAATGACATGACTACCCTCCATGTAATGAACTGAGGATGATCACCACTCGGGGTGGGAGAAGATGAAGCGGAACAAACGATAGATATAATAAAGAAGAGGATGAAGAACCAACGAGATGTGACGAAATGCAATGACACAATGATAGGAAAAGATAATGAGAAAGATGTGCCCCTCGGTCCAAGGCTCATGAAACTCCTAAACAATGCATGCATACACTGAAGGGCCCCTATCCCGGTGCAGAAGGTGAGCAAGGCTATAAGAAATAAAAGGCTATGATGCTCATGCGAGGCTCAAAGAGCTAGCAATGGTCTAGATGTCAATAAAGGTAATAAGGTGTGAGCTAACCGAAATGAAGGCCACCCATCCTGCGACCACGGTCTCAAACATCGTGCTATCAAGTCCTCAACTGATCAATACTAAAGATCGATGTCCATAAGATATAACCATGTCAAACCTCTAGAATCATGCATCAAATCGTACTCCAAATGCTCTATAATAATCTCAAAGATGATCCTCTCAAAGCAAAGTGAACGGTGATCTCATCAGGCACGAGTGCCCATCACAAGCCAACTCTCATCATACAATATCAATCTCTATGCTCATGGCAAAATAAGTAACAGTCCCATCAAGCAATCGACCAATCCACATATCGTAAACCACCCAAAGATCATAAGATAACCCTCTCCATGCAAGATCAACCCTGGGCTCAAACTCCTCACACTCTACCTAGTCGAATCAGAAAGGGGATGTGAAAAGGGTAGAAAAGCCGAGGATGGAAAGGTCATATAACAGTCTCAAAGATGATGCTGTGCAAAGCTCGCAATGGATGGATGTAGGTCAAAGCAAAGTCAAAGTGCGGGAAGTGAGCAAGGTACTGCTCTGATCATAAGAAGATGGATCACAATCTCGAACTCTCTAGGTCAAATCTCTGATCCTAGGCCAATAGGCTCAATATCCTCCATGATAGGTCAAGCCTCAAGACCACAATATGCAAGCGAAGAGATGCCCCAAGTCAAAAGTACAACACATCATATCACAAAACACAAACACATGTCCATAAAGGAAAGTGCATCCAATGGGATAATCCGATGAGTACATCATGTAAAAGAAAGACAACAAAGACAATACTCAAGAATCGAGTTATAGTCTCTAAAAGTCAAAAGTAAAACAAGACTAAACAAACAAGAACAAAAACAGTGACTGGTCCTGTCATCACGTCTCTGGCCACAGAATGAACAAAATCTGAGTGCCACCACACCAAGGTAAGCCAATCATGAGTCAATCGCCCAAGTCAATAAGATCAGGGACTGCTGGTGAAGGGGCGTCTGCATGCATGGCCTGAGCTGAGGTAGGAATAGGAAACATATCGGACTGAGGATGCCCAAATGTCCCTGAATCAACAATGTCCTGTATGGCATGTCGTAGAGCAGTGCAACGATCAGTGTGATGTCCTACTGACTGATGGTACATACAATATAAATCAAGTCGAAACTGTGGAGGCACAGGATCTGGAAGTGCCCTAGGAGCCAGAGGATCCAAAAATCCCATGGCCTGCAACGTCTCAAAAACCCCGCTCAGGGGTGCGCCCAAATCTGCAAAGTGTCTCCGACATCGTCGATGAGGGGGAAATCGCTCATGAGGAACTGTAACGACCGGAGGGCCCCGAAGCCGGGATGGAGGTCGTGTCGGCGTAGCCAGTGAAATGGATGAGGAATGCTGCTGGAGTACTAAATGCGGGCGAGGTCGTGGATGCGAGGCACCCGAAGTAACAGGTGTCGATGAAGTCAAGTGTGGCAATGAAGGCATCGCTACTCCTGGAGCTCCTCTCGATGACGATGGATGCTCTGACAAAATAAGCTCAATCCTCTCAACCCTCCGTGTCAAATCCACCATCATCTCGTAAAGAGTAGTAAGAGTAATGGGTGCGATCTCGTCCGACATGGTGAACCTCAACTGAAGAAGTCTAATCTCAATATATTCTGAAAATATCATAACCATCATGCCATCAATCTCTGCTCGGGGACCAGTCACGACACTAAAACTGTTCCAGACTCTAAAACAAACACATGCAAGAGACAAAACAAAGCAACACAAGATGCTACACAAGATAACAACACATAAAATGCATGATACGAAACAATGATAATAATAAAAAAAAGACAGAAACACATACCCAAGAAAACAACAATATCACTAAGTGAAATGAGAGTACATCATGCAAAATAAGACACTAAGGTCTACTCCCGAAACACAAGGTACGAACACGAATCACTAACTATAAAACAAGACTCAAATAAAAGTAAAAGAGAACAAAAACTCAAAACGACCAACTAATAATGTAGTCCCAAAATACACCAACAAGGTATCAAAGTGTCCTGTGAATATCAGTGCCCTGGGTGTCCAAAAAGTGATGGTATAAGCCTGAAGGAGGAGGAACTGCATGTGTGGACTAAGCTGGAAAGGAATCAGCAGTCATATCTGGACCAAGATCAGTATCTGTGGTCGATACGGGAAAGCTAACCGCACCACTGTCAATAAGATCCTGTATGGTGTGACGTAGAGAAGCACAATAATCAGTACGGTGACCCGCCATTTGGTGAAATGCACAGAACTCGTGAGCACGAAAACGCGGAGGTAAGGTACTCGGGAGTGGCCTAGGGGCCAATGGTACTAAGACACCAGTAGATCTGAGTCGCTCAAAAGCCCTATCCAAAGGCATCCCCAAATCAGAATAAGTCCTCTGACGTCGCCGATGGGGACGAGACTGCTCATGTCGTGGGATACTAGTCTGTGGACGCTGAAACTGAAATGAAGGTCGCACTGTGACAGTATGAGGATGCGTAGAAGGGTACAACTGAACTGGATGAGGATGACGATGCTGTAAAGGTGGGAAATCACTCCTGGGTATCTGCAATGATCTCGCATAGGGATGATAACCAAGTCGTCGATGCTGAAAGTCCGCAGAACATACGTCTCCATAGCTCTCAGATGATCCACCAACTCCTTTCCCCTCAGTATCCGGAGAAGGAATAATATCTGACCATAATCCTCTAGATATGCCATCATCTACATCGAACAAAGCCTGAACCAATGATCTGAAATCATGGAATGGGACTCCTGTCAGATGCCGAGCAAACCTAGGGTGCAAACTCCTCAAAAACATGCTCATCTGATCTCTCTCGGTAGGTCGCTCAATCATCTCCGCAGCCTTCTCCCTCCAACGGGAGATAAAAGAAAAAACAGACTCATCTGATCCCTGTCTAAGAAACTCAAGCTCTCTACGTGTAACGCTCGTATCACCACCGAATGAATACTATCTCAGAAACTCCTGTGCTAAGTCCTCCCAAGTTCTCCGACGAGATGACTCTAATGAAGCGTACCATCTCTGTGTCATGCCGCTCAATGACAATGGGAACAAAGTGAGCAACTGTGCCTCATCTAGACCAAGGGCCCTCATAACCGTGCTATAAAGTCTGAGATGAATACGAGGACATCCGACACCCGTATATCTCTCTATATCAGGCATCCTGAAACCAACTGGCAGAGTGGCCACTGGCACATCGTCAGGGTCATCCCATGAGATCATCTCATTAGGGTCTCTCATCTGTCTAATCCTCCGCTCAAGTCTGTCCATACGAGAACGAGGATCCTCAATGATGGTAACTGGTGTGACAATGGGTGGAGTGACAGCAACCTGATCATGTGAAGTAGTATGCGAAGTCGGTGTAGCTGGCATCTGAACAGGTAGAACAGGTGGTGTCACTAAATCAGATGGCGTGTCCTCGAGCACTACATGCCTACTCGGCTGACTATCCATCCTCTAACTCAAACTGGCCAATGCCTCCTGAATCAAAACCACAGAAGCGATAAGCTAACCAATCGAAACTGACTGTGAATCCGTCTATAGCAGCTCAACAATACGAATCAACCTCTATCCCGCTCAACCCAGGGCACAGAACCAAGACTGGGACTACAAATAACCCCTACAAAAGAACCTAAACACAACGACTCAAACATGACTCATGCAACGACACAGGATGCAACGAACAATGATCAATGCATGATACAATACAACTCAATACATGATAGGGTGCGATACACAATCATATGGTGACAATCAAAATTTGGATATACGATAGAATCTCTAGAGTCACATGAGTATCTGGTGTGAGACAACTACAAATACGACTAAAGAATTTCTATCGATGATCCAAAAAATGATTGAGGTGTGAAGAAAGTAAATGGGGTGTGAAGAACACTATCACGAGATCGATACTCAATCTATAACAAAATATCCTGGATTCAACCTTCAACTCGAGCTCCATAAGAAAAAAATGATAAGGTGATCAAGGCGAATCTCTCGAAAAATGTGTGAATATGAAAATATGCCTTTCACCTTTCTGTAATGAAAATATAAGCATCGAGTCGAAAATCGAACCAAGAATAAAACAATGAGTGAGGTACTGAGCCCGTGATAGGTGTACAGCGTAAAAAAGATGATCAATGAACATATCCCAAAATATCGAGTGAGTGACAACAAAGTGAAGAGGTGCGTCGAGCCAAGAAGTGAGAACAAAAAACCCTAGGGAGAAAACGTGCTAAACTCATCGAGTGAAAAACACGAACTAAGGCGACAAGACGAAAGGTGATCCAACCGATACTCAAACTCAAACCTGATCTCCGAGCACTCTCAACTGGAGACTAAAAAGAAGGAATGTTGGATCCGAACTATAACCACAGAGGCTCTGAAGGTCCTCAGATGCACCCACGTGTAGGGAGGGAGTCCTAATCGAAGGATCTACGGCTCAACCTACAAGGTCATGGTGGCTCTAAATGGATATGGGTGGACTTTAAAGGATCCCTAGCAGAAGCGATCATACCCTCCAGCGGTACGCAACCCTCTGCACGCCTCCGAAGAGACGGGGCGCTTCCATGCAAGGTGGTCATCACCTCCACACATGCACTACCTCGCATCCCAGGGGGCTTCCTATGGTGAAATCTCTCAAACTCTCAACGCTCAATGGTCGACTAGAGTGCACAGTGAACGGTGTGGGTGCATCCGAAAACCCTAAGAAGCTAAAACAGAAAATGAAACACACTGGCCACACAAATATCCATGAAACCTAGCTCCGAGCTATACAGGTCTTCAATGATCGGACTCCAATCAGCATCGATATGTCGGTCTCCTCCAGAACGCTCCCAGACATCGGTATAGCCCGTCGCTAGACCCTACTCCTAATCTCTGGCTCGGTCAGAGAGCAAACACACAGAAAGCCTCACACTTGCAAAAGTGAGAACCGAAATGAAGGAAATGACCAAGACCAAGAGAGTCGGAGGTAAGGGGATAGAAGTGCGGCCCACACGGACAGACAACATGCAATCACACAAAGGAAGGGTAGTCATGCACCATACAGTCAAGCAGAGTACAGGTATATCACTCAAGTCCACACAAACTATGACGATCAAGACGAATAGTGATATAAACATCATGCTCAAAAGACGATCAAGATAATATGCAAGCTAGAGAATCGACATGTCAAACTGAGTGATATATAGTGGTGAGTGTATGCATGTGAAGTGATCAGAATAATCATGGAAAAATCAGGATCAATGCGCTAAGCAATATGAAATGATCAATCAATATAAGCAGCATGTCAAAATCTCAAATGAATATATCAATGAAGCAAAGAGAAAATAGCTATCTCGGAATCCTCTATCAATACGAACCAATCATCATAATCATCATGTCAAATATCTCAAGCAAATATATCAATGAAGCACAAAGAAAATCACTGTGTCAGAATCTCCAATCAAGATAATCGACCAATCCAATCAATCATGTCAATGTCCCAAGTGAAAACTCGGGAACCCTCAATGTGCAATCAAGATGTGAGTATCCACTAATCGACTCATCAAAAGCCACATTTGCTTCATCCTAAGTTCAAGCTTGACCCTCTAATGATCCCCAGTGGAGTCGCCATTTTGTGGACCCCGCATTTCGATGGCTCGAATGTGTTTCCCACTCGATGGCAAGCTCGATTTTCTTATTTTGAAAAATTGATTTTTATTGATTAAGAAAAATGACTTGGAGTCGCCACTTATTTTTGTTTTATTTTTAAAGGGTAAACAAAATAAGAAAGAAAAACCCTAAGTGTGACTCCATAGTTTGGAAAAGGTGGTCTATGAAAACCGGATCGGGTTCGGGGGTCAGGTTACTTATCGGGAAGGTACGGTAAAGACCGTAACACCCCTCTAAGTCCCTAAAGTCGGGTCTCTACTAATGAGATGAAGCTGACATGACAATCAATGAGAAAATCAATGAATACTCGAATCAATCATGCACATATGAGTAGCAAAGCATGTATAAAGAATGAGCAAAATACGAATAGATGCGTACCTGGGCGGCAGTCTCGAATGCGCTATCATGAAACAGGGTTAGTGAGCAATGAACAGGTAAAATTAAGCGCGTATCAAGGAATAGTGTAAACCAATCATGCATGGCAAATAAATCAACCAATCAGGCAATCAGTCATGAAATCACCTATGTGGGGCCCCCACCACAGCCCGATTCATTTTTGCATGAATTAATTCCATAAATTCCATCACTTGGAATTGCGGAATTTAATCCTTGCTTATTTTAAAACATTTTAAAATCCGGAAAGTCTTGAAAGTTGCATGCCGAAGAGAGGTGGCAGCAAATCTTATTAAAGAGATTTTGAATGATGCTAAAAAATTCTAAAGATGAAAAACTAAAGAGTAGAACTCCTTTAAAATAAAATAAATAAATAAATAAATAAATAAAAGTAAAGAAAAAGAAATGAAAATTGGAGAATTATTTGCAAAATGAGGTGTGAGAAATTATTTTAAAATTCGAAGATGGAGAAATAATGAGGAAAATGAAGAAAGATGTGGCCTTCTGTCACTTCATAGCAATACCAACTTATTCCTCATCTCCCATTTGCATTAGACCGTCGTATCTCACGTATAAATTGCTACCCCGTGTGAGGGCAAGCATTAAGACTTTGTCGAAATCGGCAACTTGGCGTGAGATTAATGGAACTAGCAACAATATCATAAGTACCGATGCCATCATGAGGGCCAGATGAGACGACAGAGGTGGTGAATCTACATCATTCCATCTTCTCCTTATAAATTCATGTATTCTATCACCTATTTCAAGCGTCCCAAGACCGGCACAAGTTGATAAAACATTCCCCATAGTCATGTGATTGGGAACTACCCTGGCATACTGCATCTGTTTCATACCAACCTCTGTGACGCTGACAAAATCCTCCACGGCAGTGCCCATGGCCAGAGCATTGACTGACACAAGTACACAGCACAGGAATTTCACAGACACGTCCCAAAAGACAATCAGATTTGCAATCACATTCCTCTTTGTATTGCATCTTCAAAGCATATGCTTCAGTTGGGTCTACATTACACCATCCTGGTTTGCTACCATTCCTTCACTCTCACGAAGATAAAACGTTTCTTCATGAATGGATGTGACTGTGTCATACAGCTTCTTCAACTCCAGTTCCATCACCTCAACCTGCCCTTTCTTAGCAACCTTGGACCAATCCTTAGCAGCAACACCAGTTCTCCAATCAAAAACAATAGTTATTGTTAATGGAGGCGCACAAGGTGGATCAGATGCAAAATAAGGCGCTGATGATTTCAATCTAAAGGAAGCAAGGATGATCCGCACGTAAACCGAGGTAACTGGGCGTCCTAAATAATGCATGGTCTAGCATCAAAGCTATCATCAACAAAGTGTGGGCCCGCATTTTTCACGTGCGTCCCCACTCGATCGGTGAGACTCGTTTTTTTATTATTTTTGTGAAAAATTAATTTTTAAAAAAAAGTTGGAGTCGCCACCTATTTTATTTTTATTTTAAAGGGAAAATAAAACAAGAAAGAAAAACCCTAAAAAGTGACTCCATAGTTTTGGAAAAAGCATGTCTTTGAGAAACCCGAGTCTAGGTCCGGGGATCAGGTTACTTATTGGGAAGGTACCTCTAGGAGGTAGCACCCCTCTAAGCCCTAAAAAGGTCTCTACTGACAAAGTTAAGGGAAGTGTGGCAATTAATCCATTAATTATAGATACCTACATAGGCTAGGTGATTTTAGAGAGTGGCATGCCAAACACAATCAAATTGCGATAAAGGAGAGTTAAGGTGCGTACCTGAACCGCTCTTCAAGTGCTATCATAAAACATAAAAGTTAGTGTAGGAATGTAGCACACAACATTTGTTTTATTCAAGCAAGTCAGGCATATATCAAGTCATCTAAGAATCATGTCAAATATGGATATGGTTATCAATGGCATACAAGTCTATAGAGTTCTAAAAAAAATAGATGAGAAGAGAGCGTACCTGAATAGCAAGCTAGTATTCCTCTATGGGAAACAAGAGCATCTCAACAATAAATATTAAGTGAATTCAAGTATTTCATCAAGAAGAATAAAAAAATCAACATATCAAGCAAACAATATTGAAGAAGGTATCATGAATGTCGGGCCCCCACCAATGCCCTGATTAATTTTGCATGAATTTATTCTATTAATTCCATTGTTTGGAATCATGAAGTTTGTTCATGCTTGTTGAAAATCGAGAAAACCATGAAAATAGTTGAAAATAAAAGAAAATAGTGAAAATGCATGCCTGAAGGAAAGTGGCAGCAAAAGATCATTGAAATCTAAATTTTATGCCTAGAAATCCCTAAGGATGGAATTTGAAGAAAACTGAAATTCTGAAAAAGATTTTGAAATCCAAATTTAAAATGTATAAGATCACAAAAAGAAGAAGAAGAATCATTAGAAGGAGTATGATGTGTGGCAAGGAAGGTGACCATGTTGAGTAGGGCTTTAGAGTGTGATTGGGATTGTTCTTCTGTTTCTAAAGTTAATTCCTCAATTCTTTTCTGCTGCAACTTTCTGATGCGCCTCATTAAATCAAACATGTGCATCTCCTTAACCCCTTTCTTTCTGCATGAAACACTATACTTCGGAAGTGGTCACTTGTGTCTATGTTTCAAGAAGTGGTTGCTGCAAGCTTGTGAAGATCTAAACTCAGGCGGTCATAGAAACGAAGGTAGCATGTGACTCTTTTCATTGTGGCAGAAATTAGATGATTCAAGCCACCAAAACTTTATCATAACTGATGCGTCACCAATTAACTGTAGAAGAGCATCCGGACTAAGATTTGAGAAATCAAACTGAGATTCGATTCTAAACTAGTTTCAAAGTCTTCTCCTGACTATACAGCCTCGCTTTTCTGGGTTGCTGATTTATAAGAAATTCAATAACCAAACTGCAATCTCTTCAAACGCAGGAGCCAAACAGACACCAGGCTCGGTGAAGGCAAATTTGATTTGAATTAGGATGAATGGGACTGAAACTCAGATTAAATGGAACTTGAGTGATCCAGAAATAGATGTAGACAGGCAAGCAGGAAGGGCGAGTTGTTGGGGGACCAAAGCACGGCTTCCTTGTGACGAGATTAAGCTTCTGGTTGTTCAGTTCATCAATTAGTGGAGAAGTTTGACATGACTCAGATAATGCCTAGATCACTCCTAGTTGTCAGTCTTTTTATGGTGCAGAGTTTGAAGTATAAATGTCATATGATCGCATGCGTAGGTGATGGCATGAGTGGTGCACAGTCAATGTTATTATTCTCGCCATCCACTGCGTTGCTGAAGTTTCTTCTGATGATGTTCCTCTAACCATGGTCCAGCTATTATGGGCGAAGCCTGGAGACGTGACTGACTCCTCTGCTGGTGTTGAATCCTTGAATACATTCTGCTTTCTTTCGGCACTTTCCGGGACTCCCTGCTGTTCAAAGCTTTGATGATATATGGCGAGGAGTGAAGAGTTCTAGCAAACTTGAGTTGCTCTTGAGAAATACGGACCCTGGCATAATCAGCTTTCCATATCCGTATCTCCCTCGGATCCATGAGCTCAAACTGACACATAATAGGCCACCAGAGCGTGACTGATATGGTATGGAAAATGGTCCACTGCCCTGATGAGGAGAGTTCATGAAGCAAATCTAGTCATAGCTCTTCACTTTACTACTGACTTGAAGCAGTTACTGAATAGGGATTCTAGTGGGCATTTGATATCAAAGACATTACTGGAAGAGAGCTTGAGAGCTTCATTCAATCATGGGTGACAATGGAACTTAACAGGAAACGATAATTCCAGCTTGCTTAGTTGGGGTAGCTACAATTCTTGTTCTGCACATGACTGGCATTTTAAATATGTTTTGGTATGAGAGTGGGGAGGACACGAATGAAATTGCTATAAAAGGGCCAGTTTAGTCCTCTGGCTGATTTTGAAGTTGGTCAGACATCATCTCTGAGTCTTCGATGTGACTAGAACAACAAAAAAAATATCGTGGCAGCCGGGCTCTCTGTAGAATCAGTGAGTGCATAGGACTTCGAAATTATATACTTCAGGATTACCTCCTCAATTGATCCAACACTTACCAACACAAAAACCTTTCCCCTTTCTCTTGCCCTATACGATGGGCCTGATCCTCTGCTTGTTGGTTCATTTGAGGGTTCCAATCGCTGTCCAAAAATATCATAGCATTTGCTGTTTATAAGTTCAGACCAGGACCTCCAGCACGAGTGCTTAAAAGAAACATGAAGTAAGGAGAGTCCGGAGCATTAAATTACTTTAGCTTGGTCCCCTTTCCTCGGTCTTTGTTGAGCCATCCAGTCTCAGATACTTGAATTCATTCGTTTGTAGATAGACTTCTAGAATATCCATAAGGCGAGTCATCTGTGAGTAAAGCAGCACTCTATGCCCTGCTTTCTGGAGTTTTGGGAGTAAACGATCAAGTAGCTTTAATTTCCCCGATGCTCTGACCATCTCCTCATTTTTCTTTTGGAGTTCATCCATACTATAAAGCAGAGTCTTAGAATAATAGGGAGTGAACACACTGAAAGACAGCATCTCACAGACTGGCTTCATAGTGGAAAATGCTGAATTTCCAACGTGAGGAAAAAGAGAAAACAAATGTGCAACCTGGAAGTAATTTGAAGCAGCTAGGGAACTCGAGTACATGTACATTCTAAGGTCAACATTCTCCAAACCCATGAATATTCGTCCGTTCCCTGACCTGGTGCCTGTAAATTCCTTTAATCACGAATGCAGCGACTTGATTTAAAGCTGCGTGTATGTGGTTTTTCCGCCTGCTTTCTGGTTGCTCTTACAGCATTCTTATGAGTCTCTCATTCAATCAAATTTAGAGAGCCACCTCAACAATTTCAGAACCTCTCTTGGCAAACTCTATGTCCAACATATTGCCAATTCCAAAAGGAAATTTTTTTTTTATCATGCGCTGAATGCATGCTTCAGTCCAAGTAATCATTAGCTATGGACGTTACTATTGCTTCAAACATTTCACGGTCACTCTTCACTTCAAGTCTAAGAGTTTGGACGGAGAATTCAGCAGAAGAGACCAATTACTTATATGCATTATGCCTTAAAATCAGTTCATTGGATGACATGTCATATATACAACGCGACAAAATGACTAGTGCTTGATTCTCTGAAATATTATTAAAGAACTCCATGATAATCTTTTTCTAATCATAAACTATGGTGTCATGATCCGGGCCATTCGTTTCCATAACAGAGGTCACATTCAATTCATTTATGAGATTTGCCACAGAGAGTATCTAAGGGTCAGTTTCGGCAAGATCACCAAGAAGGCCACAAATAACCAAACGTATATCTAGTCCAGCAGAAATTAGCAGAGGAGAAACGACATTCTTATGCCTAGACAAAGTGATTCTGAACACCAATAACCTGTCCCGAAATCTATCTTTCCAATCTTAGTATAAACTGAAATAAGGGAATTCAATTAAAAACTCATGACCCGATGCTCCCTTTTTCAAGTATCCCGATTCACCACAGGCCATAATTTCATGAAATGCAGAATCCAAAGAAAGTAATAAAACCACATCTAGTCTTTGCTCAAAGAGAACCAACAGTTCATCATAAAACCCAATTGATCCAAAACAGGAAACTAAGGAATTAATCGAATCTTCATCTCTGGACATTTCTTCAAACACACCGTAAGCACCTCAAACAGATTCAAATGCCGTACAGGAAGAGGGATAGATAACAAATAGAAAAAAAAAAAAAAGCAGATGTAGAACCCGGAGAAGAAAAGAGTGGAAGACTTTGGTCAATAAACATAAATAGCTCCACTTCAAATATTAAACCGTGGGCTAAAAACTGGAGGGACGATGCAGAATGGGATTTGAAAGAAAACAGAGCATGCTCAAATTCATGAATTTTAGAAGACATCAACGACATGTAAAAGAAACATAATCAGGACCAAAATAGGACACACAAAAGATCTACCAATCTCAATAGAGCAATTTGTGGCCCTTAACGTCCACACCAATCAGCAAAGATTGAATATTCAAAAATGGTCAGAGGATCATGGAGTATTGAATGTAAACGGGAATAAAAAAATAAAAAAAAATAAAAAAATAAAAAAATAGCAAGAAGCATACCCGGCAGCTTTGACTCAATTCCTTTCTTCTAGATCTAATTCTTCTCCCAAATTCTTTAGAAACTCATGTACATCAGTCTCTGTTCCTCTCTCCCAAAGCAATCCAAAAAATCCTCTAATACGTGCTGCCAGTCCCACTTTTCAAAAAGAAACCATCTTGCTGAAAAGGAAAATCTTACTTCCTTTTCTCCTTTCTTTCCTTTCTTTCTTTTTCTTTCTTTCTTCCTTTTCTTTCCTTCTTGTAGCCGATCCCCACATGGAAGAAGTATATGTGCTGTCCCTCTAAAAATAAAATCTCCTCTTTTCAAAATTCCGTTGATTTTCCCTCCAAATAAATGGTGGTCCGTTTCCTCATGCCCAAAAAATAAATAAATAAATAAGTTAATGAAAATAATATAAAGAGGAAGCAATAAAAAGTGAATGATAATCATAAGACTAAAACTAAAATAAAATAAAATAAAATAAAAATAAGTCAATAAACAAAAGCCGAGCCCAAAAGCCATGTAACCATGCAAGTCATACAAGTCACGCTAAAAATGTCCAAATGGGCCAAGTGTGCCTAAACGGGCCTATGATGAAATTAAGTGGGCCTAGGGTGGTGCCTAATGGGCCAAGTGTATCTAAAAGCTATCCTAAAAAAAAACAAGAAAAGCCTAAGTCTAAGTTAGGGCTGCCAAGGGTCACAATAAGGGATCAAATAATCCCTCAACCAAAGTCTCCGAGGTGACTTAGAGAAAGGTAAGTGGTATGAGTAGCCATGGGCCATCAAGGAACTACTGTGGAGCACTAAAAACGAATTTAAAGACATGTGCTAAAGGAACAAAATTGAGGGTCTACAAATATGCCCCTCTTCGGTATAGATCACGAGTGTAGAGAATGCGAGTAGAAACGCGAGTAATGAGTGGAATGAAGTGAACTATACTGAAGAATTAAAGAAGGACCAGAGATTTTGTCCTAGCGCATGAAGAGGTAAGGTCAAAAGATGGGGTCTCAACGATATGGACGGGACAACTCTATGCGGGGGAATGACAATAAAGAGAGAACAGTATGTGACGAGTAACACAAAAATGGAAAGAGGTGGAAGGGATGATTCAAAGTCATGGATGACATGAATGACTCTGGATCATGGACAAGGTGAACGACTCTAGATCCAAAATAGGATAAAAGACTCTGGGTCATGAGCTCAGGGCTCTAATAGGAAAGAATGACTCTAGGTCAAGATGGAAAACGACTCTAGGTCGAGAGCCCTAGGCTCTAAATGGGAAAGGAAATGACTCTAAGTCAAAATGGAATATGACTCTGGGTCGAGAGCTTTGGGCTTTAAATAGGAAAGAATGACTCTGGGTCGTAATGGAAAGTGACTCTGGGTCGAGAACTCCGGGCTCTAAAATAGGAAATAATGACTCTGGGTCGAAATGGAAAGTGACTCTGGGTCGAGAGCTCCGGGCTCTAAATAGATAGCCGATCAGGATACTTTCCGACTCAAGATGTCGGGTCGAGGCCACTCACAAGTGGCTAGAATGATGAAAACGAAACATCTCAGGGATGTGAATGATGCAAATGACTCCGGGTCGTGAGCTCAGGGCTCGGGGTGCTATGAATGACTCTGGGTCAAGATGGAAAATGACTCTGGGTCGATGAATAGCTCTGGGCTATGAGCTCCGGGCTCTAGGACTGATCGGCTAGGAGGAGAATGCGATACGCAAACTCCAGGTCAAACCACTCATGGGCGACCAAATGATGAAAGCTCAGCTAAGAGCTGGAAAGACTCCGGGTCTATAGGAAATGATAGCTCAGGGCTAGCGGGCTCAGGGCCTGAGGGAAAGTGACTCTGGGTCGAGAGCTCCAAGCTCTAAAATAGGAAATAATGACTCTGGGTCGAAATGGAAAGTGACTCTGGGTCGAGAGCTCCGGGCTCTAAAATAGGAAACAATGACTCTGGGTCGAAATGGAAAGTGACTCTGGGTCGAAATGGAAAGTGACTCTGGGTCGAGAGCTCCGGGCTCTAAAATAGGAAAGAATGACTCTGGGTCGAAATGGAAAGTGACTCTGGGTCGAGAGCTCCAAGCTCTAAAATAGGAAAGAATGACTCTGGGTCGAAATGGAAAATGACTCTGGGTCAAAATGGAAAATGACTCTGGGTCGAGAGCTCTGGGCTCTAAATAGGAAAGAATGACTCTGGGTCAAAATGGAAAATGACTCTGGGTCGGACTACTAAAACCAAGAAGAGAAATATGCCCCAGTATCCAGGGTGCTCACACTGCTGAAACAAACAGTAAACCAATCATCTGCTAGAATCAATGGGTCGAGAACCAATACATCATGAAAAAACCTCTGAAAAGTCAAAACTGAAAGAGGCCTCTGTGTCTGAAAAAAAAACTGCTCTGTCGACGAATCTCGAAAGGTGAATCTCAAAGCGTGTATATCGTGGCTCATCTAAAAGCAAATCTCAAAGTGCATAAAATGCTGCTCATCTGGATAATCCAATCTGCAAGGTAACAATGATGAAAACAAATCTGTCTCATGAACATCTGGCTAAAGGATCCACCCACGCTCCTCGGGTGAAACCTGATGCGATCCATCTCTATCTCAACAAATCCATGTAGGGAGGCCTCGATACAGTCGATCGTCAGAAGCTCTGGGCTAGTACTCAATCTAAAACCAAGCTGGTCACTGTCTCAATCTTAGGGATACTCAGAAAGTAGGGAAATATGCCCCAGTATGAGACCTGATGTCAAAGTCATAAGCTAAACAACTGACACCAGTCATCCATCCTCATATCACTGCCCAAATAAATCTCGTAATGGAGAGGGGAATATGCCCCAGTATGGATATCGGATGTCGAAGTCATGAGGCAAACAAACTAACAATGATCATCCATCCTCGTATCGCTGTCCAAACACAATCTCATCAAGGAGAGTGGAATATGCCTCAGTGTGGATAATCTAATGTCGAAGTCGTGAGGTAAACAAACTAACAATGATCATCCATCCTCGTACCGTATACAATAACAGATAAGAATCTCGGAGGAAGGGGAGAATATGCCCCAGTGTGAATATATGATGCATAACCAAAGGATGAATCCGACATCATCAATCAACTATCCTCAGCTCAACAATAATCCGCTAAGAAGTCAGAATGATGTATCGACCAATGCCTCAAGGGAGACACTCTAAATCTAATCTCAAATGAATAGCCAAAATGATGAGGAATGTGGTAATCTCAAAAGTAGAAACATGTCTCTGATGAATCCCTGACTGAATCTGATAGGAATCTGGTAACCTCAAAATGGGGAAATATGCCCCAGTATGCCTGGTCTATACACTGCACTGAAAACTGCCTCCAACTCAGTAATAATCCACTAGTCTATCTCAAAAGTATTCCGGGAATGGAATCACTAGGGGCTCAACGATACTCCACTAGAACTGATATAGTCTCAACATACCTCACTAGGGATCTCTGATCGGTGAAAATACCCAGACTCAAAGAAAGTGCTCCACTAGGGGCTCATCTCAACCAAATGAAAGGGGAATATGCCCTAGTATGGATATCTAATGCACAACCAAAGGATGAATCTAATATCCTCAATGAACTGTCTCCAAACCCGAAAATCCATCAAACATCAATATGCCAAGCAAGAGAGAGACCAAATGCTTCCAAAAGTATCTTCCATAAAAGAGAACATAGTAACGACCATACTTCAACCAATCTACCAAAAACCTGTCCAAGTGAAGACTGTCAAAGAAAATGTCTGATCTCATGGCCTCAGGGTGGTCTTAAGACACGGGACGTAACATAGGCCAAGGTGATAGGGTGAAAGAAATGAAGGGAAACTAGGCTCAAATACCCAATGATCAAACCCGTACCCTCGTGCACAAGATGTAATGCATAGAAAAATCTCATGAGTCATGGACTTAGAAGTAACCAAAGGGAATGTCGATAGAGAAATGAGAGAAAGGATGAATGGTCAAGCCATCAATGAAATATGTGAATGATGTGAAGAAGGTATCAAATCAGTAATGGGTATCAATATGTAAGGAATGAATAAAAGGTGGAACAAAGATCTGGAAAGAGGTAATGAGATACAAAAGAAAACAATGGGAAAGTGGAATGAGTGATGATCAACCCATGTTAGTACAATAAAGGAAAGTCATATCACCAATGATGGAATGGTGGGTATAAGACAATGATCCGGAGACCCTAGTAAAAAGGTCACTCATCTCTCATACCTAAAATATATCAATCATGATCCAAGAAGCATAGGATCTCATAGAACTCTCATATGAACCTTCGACACTCCAAATGCGTAACAAGAGTGGCTCAAGGAGTGAAAACTCATATAAACATCTCACAAGAACCCACAATGTCAAATATACCCAGTAAACAGACCTCAAAAGGTGATATAAGTACCCAATGGAGCAAGATACCATACACAAACATGTCATTGCGCTTTTTTTCTTTTCTTTTCTTTTCTTTTTTTTTTTTTTTTTGTTTTTTTTTTGTTTTTTTTTTTTTTGTTTTTGTTTTTTTTTTTGTTTTTTTTTTGTTTTTTTTTTTTTTTTTTTGTTTTTTTTTTTTTTGCGCATGCTCTGATTATCAATAAATCAAACTCCAATGGAAAAATATAAGGAATGAACAAACTCTCTCTGACCACTGATGAATACATGAACCCCAACTCATGAGACAACCTCTCAAACTAAGATCTCCGAATCAATGTCAAATGATGGAATGAATAGAGTGATATGACTGCCTTCTTTGCACTAAGACGTGAAGAATCATCAACCCAAGGAAGAGAATAGATAAGATGAAGTGAATAATGATAAAGACAAGAAAGAGAATGAATATGTGGTGATAATAAAATAGAACAAATAGGGTGATAAGCGGATGGTAACAAAATGAGGAGATAGATTTATAAGTCTAAAGCTCATGAGACTTTCCTAGCAAAGCATGCATATACATCAAAGGGCCCCAACCCGGGTGTAGAAATGGTAATCAAAGCTATAAGAAAGAAATAAGGCTATAATATACCACGTGAGGCTCAATGGGCTAGCAATGGTTTAATATTTCAATAAAGGTGATAAGGTGTAAGGCTAACCGAAATGATGGCCACCCATCCTGCGACCACGGTCTCAAACATAATACTTCTTCAGCTGATCCACGTTGGTAGGCTCTGAAAATTGGTTTCCATCTAAGTCTGTCAACCATGCAGCCCCTTCTGGAGTCAATTCTCGGATAACATAAGGCCCACTCCAACTAGGTCTAAACTTTCCTCTAGGGTCTCCAATCAAACCTCTGAGAATCCTCAAAACTAAGTCCCCTTTTTGCAATGGTCTAGGCTTAACCCGTTTCTTGAAGGCACGAGCAATCTTTCTCTGATAGGCTTGAACATGATCTGCTGCTCTCAATCTCCTCTCATCTAAAAGGTTAAGTTGATCAAATCGAGCCTGAGCCCACTCTGTCTCAGAAATCTGCTGCTCAAGGGCTACTCTCAATGAGCCCATCTCTGTTTCGACTGGCAAAACAGCCTCCATACCATACACTAGGGAGTAAGGCGTAGCTCCTGTAGAGGTGCGAAAAGAGGTGCGGTACGCCCACAATGCAAAAGGAAGCTTCTCTGACCAATCTCGAGAAGTCTCAACCATCTTCCTCAAAATCCTCTTAATATTCTTGTTTGCAGCCTCTACTGCCCCATTGGTCTGTGGCCTATATGCTGAAGATCTATGATGTCGAATGCCATACTCCTGCAACAAAGCGTCTACCTCAGCTCGGAAGTGCGCCCCTCTGTCGGAAATCAACTCATGAGGAACCCCATAGCGGCAAATGATGTGTGATCTGATGAAACTAGCAACCCCAGCAGATGTCAACCTCGCATATGATGCAGCCTCCACCCACTTGGTGAAATAATCTATGGCAACCAGGATGAACTCGTGTCCACTGGAAGATTTTGGGGAAACCTTCCCAATAATATCAATACCCCATACTGAGAATGGCCATGGCGAGGTCAAAGCGTGTAACTCTGATGGTGCATGAATGAGATCACCATGAATCTGACACTCTGGGCATTTCTGGACAAACTGACAACAATCTGTCTCCATAGTCAACCAGAAATAGCCCGTCCTCATAATCTTACGGGCTAGCATGTGTCCTCCCATATGCGGACCACAAACTCCTGAATGGACCTCTCTCATCACTCGATCTGCAGAGGCTCGATCTAAACACAACAGAAGCATACCATCAGCTGATCGTCTGTATAAGGTATCTCCGCAAATCACAAATCTAGTAGCCAAATGCCTCAGTGCTCTCCGATCCTTGGCAGTGGCTACCTCCGGGTATGTGCCAAATCTGAGGAACTGATGAATGTCATGATACCAAGGTAGATCATCCTGGACCTCTGTCTCTCCAATCAAACAACAATAAGCGGGTGTAGACCTGGACTCAATCAGTAATGGACGTATGACTGCATCAATCGGAATGTCCACGGAGGAAGCTAAAGTAGCTAAGGCGTCAGCAAATCGGTTCTGCGCTCTAGGCAGATGAACATATCTCAAGTCGTCAAATCTCGCAACCAACAACTCTAAATAAGCATGATATGGCCTAAGCTTCACGTCCCTAGTCTTCCAATCCCCCTGAATCTGCCTGAGTACCAGATTGGAGTCACCAAACACCTCCATCTGTCTAATGTCAAGCTCCAATGCAGTTTCTAAACCAAGGATACAAGCCTCATACTCAACTATGTTATTTGTGGCAGGATGTCGATCAGAGAATGCCAAACGAACGGACCTCGGAATATGATCACCCTGAGGGGATACCAATTGAACACCTATCCCATACCCTGACTGATTGGCTGCACCGTCGAAGTACATGCACCATCCTGATAAGCTGGTCATAGCAACAAACTCCTCATCTGGAAAATCATCATCAACTGGTCTATCCTCAGATGTCGGTAGTGAGGCTAAGTGATCGGCAACAATACTTCCCTTAATAGACTTCTGAGAAACATACTGAATATCGAACTCTGTCAAAAGTACAAGCCATCTCATCAATCTACCAGTCAATGCAGGTCTATCAAACAAGTATCTCAACGGGTCCAGGCGGGATATCAAATGTACTGAGTACTCTGTCATGTAATGCCTCAATCTCCTGGTAGCCCAAACTAGTGCTAAGCATAGGCGCTCAATCATAACATATTTCATCTCATACTCCAACATCCTCTTACTTAGGTAGTAAATAGCTCGCTCCTTTCCTAAGTCATCAATCTGAGCTAACATACATCCCAAGGCCATGTCTGAAACTGACAAATATAGAAGAAGTGGACGTCCTGGCGTAGGAGGCACTAAAACAGGAGGAGAAAGCAAATACTCCTTGATCTTCTCAAATGCAAACTGACAGTCATCATTCCAAACTGTTGGTTGGTTCTTCCTCAAAAGACGAAAGATAGGCTCACATATGTCTGTCAATCTGGCTATGAACCGACTAATGTACTGTAATCTGCCCAGAAAACCTCTAATCTCTTTCTCAGTCTTTGGTGCAGGCATGTCAAGTATGGCTTTGATTTTATCTGGGTCGACCTCTATGCCCCGATCACTGACCATATGCCCCAACAGTTTCCCAGAAGTCACTCCAAAAGTGCACTTCTTGGGATTCAACCTCAATCTAAACTTCTGGATCCTCTCAAAGAATCTCTCTAAAGCATCTAGGTGATCTGCTCTACCTCGGGATTTCACAATCATATCATCCACGTAAACCTCGACATCCCTATGCATCATGTCATGAAACAAAGTGGTAGCGGCTCTCTGATAAGTGGCTCCTGCGTTCTTCAACCCAAATGGCATAACTCTGTAACAGTAGGTACCCCACTCAGTAATAAAGGCTGTCTTCTCCATATCCTCTGGAGCCATCAAAATCTGATTATACCCTGAAAACCCATCCATGAAAGACAACATCGAATGACCTGCGGTGCCATCAACCAACAAATCAATGTGTGGAAGGGGAAAGTCATCTTTAGGGCTGGCTTTATTGAGATCTCTGAAGTCAACACAAACCCTAACTTTGCCATCCTTTTTAGGAACAGGGACGACATTAGCCAACCACTCTGGATACTCAACTACTGATATGAACCCAACACTGAGTTGTTTCTGAATCTCCTCTTTTACCTGTAGACTCCAACGTGGATGCAACCGTCTCAATTTCTGCTTAACTGGTCTAGCATGTGGTAGGGTAGGTAAATGGTGCTGGACTATAGAGGGATCAAGACCTGGCATGTCCTCATAAGACCATGCAAAGACATCCAAATATGACCTGAGTAAATGGATGAGTCTATCTCTCTCATCTGTAGATAGGGGTGAACCAATCTTCAGCTCTCTAGGCTGATCCTCTGTGCCAAAATCAACAGTCTCAACGTCCCCTGCAGCAGGTGAAACTCTCTCATTTATGGGACCAGAGTCATGATCAAAAGAGTCCCTATCCGAACTGGGATGTGCAATCTCATCATCTATATCAAATATCTGTGTAATGGGTGAGTGAGGTGCAGATGTAGAGATACTATCACAAGAGACAGGCGAATACTCAAAAATGCTCAAATCCATAAATGAAGCAACAGAAACATCGTCAGAGCGGGAGACAAATCCCGATAAAACATCAAAAGAAAGAGGTGGGTCCACAACGTCGGACGCTCCCTCAACTGGGCTAACAATGCCCTCAAACAAACTACTATCATCCTCTGGAAGCTCTGGAACAGGAAGAGTCTGAGTCCCCTCAAAAACCTCAATGGTAGATACCCCAAACATATCAAATGCTGAAACAGGCTGAAGCTGAACAATGCCGGCAATCTGGCTCACGGTCATCATGTCCATCTCATCACGGTACTCATCATGGGGAACAACTCCATCAATCACCTCAGTAGGATCAACAATCACCCCATCACTCGTGATCTCCTCTGGAAAGCATAGAGAGAACATGCTAGCTCGATCTGGAGACGTGGGAGTAATCGTCATAGGGAAAAAAGTGTCGGGAGCCCCATCACTCAACTGTAGCTGGTGAAATAGATGCTGAAGATCGGTCTCTCTATCTGTATGAACCACATTATCAATCTCCTCTAAATGAGGTCGAGTCTCTGATCCTCTGACAAAGTAGTCAGCCAAACTCATCCTATAGGGTCGAATAGGATAATCAAATGGTGTGTGGGATAAACGGGCTCTCACCCTCTCCTTGCGCAGCCGCGCCATGTGACGGTAATCGGCCTCAGTAGGGATGAATCCAAGTCCAAATGTCGTATCATGGTCAATGGCAGCTATGAACTCGCTCGGTCCCTGCTGACGTCGTCCTAACCCCATGCCAGGTAGAAAGGTCATACCCCTCATCATATCAAGGACCACTGTGCTACTGTGCTCATCAAACGACATAGCCACAAAGTCTCTATGAAAATCCTCAATCTCCAGAGTCTGTATCTCATCAAAAGTAAATCCAGTCAAAAATAGGTCATCCTCACTGTGACTAATCTGAAGTACTGGCTCGGAATAGGCTAACATATCCCTGGTAGACTGTACTGTGATAACCTGCCCATCATGAATGAACTTCACCTTCTGATGAAGGGAAGAAGGAATAGCTCCAGCTACATGAATCCATGGTCGGCCCAGTAGCAGGTTAAAGGATGTAGGAATCCTCAAAACCTGGAACAAAGTGGAAAATGTGGCTGGACCAATCTGCAAATCAATCATCAAGGTACCCATAACCTCCCTCTTGGTGCTATCATACGCCCTGACTGTCTGAGTAGAAGGACCAAAATCTGAAAGCGCGAAACCAAGGGCTATAGCAGTGGCTAAAGGGCAAACATTCAGGGCTGAGCCGTTGTCTAGTAGGACAGACGGGACTCTACGGCCTGAACATCCCACTGTGATGTATAGAGGGCGCACGTGGTCTAAACCATCAGGTGGCAAGTCATCATCTGAAAATACAATGCAAGTGGCTCTACCAGTCGTCATCATATGAATCAATCCCTCTGGAGTGGTGGTAGTCTCTACTCTGATCTGACTCAAGGCTCGAATCAAAGCATCTCTATGAGTACTGGATGATGCTAATAAACTCCAGATGGAAATGCGAGCCTGAGTGCTCTGTAGCTGTCTCAAAACCTCATCATCCTCTCTCCTAACCTCCTCATGAGAGGCTGTACCCTCAAATGGTCTGACTGTTGGTGGTGGTGGCTGAGCTATCCTCCCACTACGAGTCACAATCTGTATCTCCCTCCCCTCTGAATCATCATCCTCTGGCCATAAAGTGAATGGGATAAAGGCATCCTGACATCCGATAACTAAGGGTGTAGGATGAGTCAACTGGAATGGTGCCTCGTCTGGGATCAAACTGAATGGTGCAGGAGTTTGAGGGACCACTGAAACCCCATCAACCTCATAACTGTCATGCAAAACAATCGGCTCGGGTAATCCATCATCCCAACTCAACATGTGTATACTGTCATCCTCTATAAGGTCCATGTGATGAATATCTCCTGAAGATGGATGCACTGCGTGTGTAGAATGAGCAGGAAGAGGGTTAGTGGTCACACTTGGCTGCCCCAAGTTGACCAAACCCTGATCTATCAAATCCTGAATAGCATGTCTCAAAGCAGTGCAATGGTCCGTGTCATGCCCTGGCCCCTGATGATAGGAACAATGTAAGTCCATCCTGAAGCGAGGTGGTATGGGTTGGGGTAAAGGCCTGGATGCTAATGGAATCAGTAATCCACCCTCTGTGAGCTTCTGAAAAGCTCGACTCAAAGGCATACTCAACTGAGCAAACTGACGTGGTGGCCTCTGCACAT
This sequence comes from Vitis vinifera, assembly GCF_030704535.1. Taxonomy (NCBI): domain Eukaryota; kingdom Viridiplantae; phylum Streptophyta; class Magnoliopsida; order Vitales; family Vitaceae; genus Vitis; species Vitis vinifera. The sequence goes on along the minus strand of NC_081809.1, from coordinate 17,767,111 downwards.
AAGTAGTGGTCTGTGGAGCTCGGGGTCGAGTATATGGGGCAGGAGGCCTCTCTGCGACGTGTGCAGCAAAAACAGGCTGTGAGTCCGGATGCAGATAAGTAGGAGTCATGGGTCTGGAAGGAGCGGGTGGTCTGTAATGCGCATGAGGTGAAGGTGGATAGTAGTACCCAGGAGTCTGCCCAACTGTCTGATAGCGTCTAGAAGGTCTCATCCCTGCTGAACTGATAGCACCAACATCTCCTGATCTCTGTCCTCCTGAAGGCCTCTTCCCCTTAGAATCAGTAGGGGAAGACTCAGACCATAGTCCTCTAGCAATGCCCTCCTCTATACCGTACAAAGCCTGTACCAAAGATCCAAAATCCGTATGGGGAAATCCCATCAAGTGTCTAGCAAATCTAGGCTGCAAGCTCCTCATGATCATGCTAATCTGATCTCTCTCTGAAGGACGGTCTATAATCTGTGAAATCTTCTCTCTCCAGCGGGAGATAAATGAAGTGACTGACTCCTCCGGCCTCTGTCTCAAAGCCTCCAACTCTCTCCTCGAAACATCAATGACAGTGTTAAATGCAAACTGTCTCAAAAACTCCTGGGCTAAGTCATCCCAAGTCCTACGACGTGATACCTCCAATGAAGCGAACCAACGCTGTGCAGCTCCACTCAATGACATAGGGAAGAGCATAACCATCTGGGCATCATCCAGTCCATGGGCCCTCATAACAGTACTATAGAGTCTCAAATGGATGCGAGGGCATCCTATGCCTGTGTATCTCTCAATCTCAGGCATCCTGAACTTGGCCGGTAGACTGGCCACTGGTGCTCCATCAAAATCCTCCCAAGTAATAGCTCCCTCTGAAGTCCTCATCTGTCTCAACTTCTGCTCAAGTTTATCCATACGAGCATGTGGGTCCTCTGAGATCAGAGTAGGCACAATGGCAGGAGGTGGTGCAACCTCAGTCTGACTATGCAGAGTAAAAGGTATAGTTTGTGGTGTTGGCTGACTGTGCGGAGGTGGTGGTGGTACTGTGGCATCAAAATGGGTATCCTCCTGAACTGGGACCTGTTGGGCCTGCTACCCATCTATCCTCTGGCCAAGGCTAGCTATAGCCTCCTGGATCGAAGCCATGGCCGCAGCAAACTGGTCAACGGTAACTATCTGAGAATCCATATCCCCCTGATCTGATCTCTGGTCTAACTGGTCTGATACTCTGGTCAATCTGCCTCCAACTCTAATCCACAAAGGTGAATCCAGACTGGTCACGATAAACTCTCCTACAAATATGGAAACACTGGATAAGGTGCGGTACGAAAGCGACTCTGTATGAATCAGCTGATAAGTGTGCGAGAAAATAGCCCAAATGTACTCAATCTGATACCCTCCTCTGATTACACCAAAAGGAGACTAAGGAAGGGATAACCGAATCCGATTGTGACCAAGGCAGCTCCGAAGGTCCACAGATGCACCCACGTGTAGGAATGAAATCTTAATTGGGTCTAGGTTAACCTACAAGGTTAAGGCGGCTCTATAGGATAATATGGGTGGGTCAAAGGATCCCTAGCAGAAGCGATCGTACCCTCCGGTGGTACGCAACCCTCTGCACGCCTCCAAAGAGACGGGGTGCTTCCATGCAAGGTGGTCATCACCTCCACACATGCACTTCCTCGCGTTCCCAGGGGGTTTCTTAATGGTGAAGGCTCTCCCATCTCTCAACACTCAAGGATAATCTAAAGTGCACAATGAAGGATGTGGGTGCATCCGAAAAACCTAAGATCTAAAGTGAGATAGTGAACGAAGACAAGCAATCATACGAACATGCAAGAGAAAAGGTTGTCATGCAACAAGCAATCATGCGAAGCAGACAAATATCAAACAATCAAAGTCCTATCTAGCATATGTGAGAGTGAATCATGTTAAAGTGAGCAAAACAATCAAGTGATCATCCAAGGCAATCAAACATGGTAAGATAGCAAACCAAACAAGCAAGCAAATCGAATCACCTTGCCTAAAAAGGAGGTACCCACTAATCGACCAATTAAACGCCACATTTTCCTTAACTAGTGTTCAAGCTTGATCCTCAAAGTCCCCAGTGGAGTCGCCAATTTGTGGGCCCGCATTTTTCACGTGCGTCCCCACTCGATCGGTGAGACTCGTTTTTTTATTATTTTTGTGAAAAATTAATTTTTAAAAAAAAGTTGGAGTCGCCACCTATTTTATTTTTATTTTAAAGGGAAAATAAAACAAGAAAGAAAAACCCTAAAAAGTGACTCCATAGTTTTGGAAAAAGCATGTCTTTGAGAAACCCGAGTCTAGGTCCGGGGATCAGGTTACTTATTGGGAAGGTACCTCTAGGAGGTAGCACCCCTCTAAGCCCTAAAAAGGTCTCTACTGACAAAGTTAAGGGAAGTGTGGCAATTAATCCATTAATTATAGATACCTACATAGGCTAGGTGATTTTAGAGAGTGGCATGCCAAACACAATCAAATTGCGATAAAGGAGAGTTAAGGTGCGTACCTGAACCGCTCTTCAAGTGCTATCATAAAACATAAAAGTTAGTGTAGGAATGTAGCACACAACATTTGTTTTATTCAAGCAAGTCAGGCATATATCAAGTCATCTAAGAATCATGTCAAATATGGATATGGTTATCAATGGCATACAAGTCTATAGAGTTCTAAAAAAAATAGATGAGAAGAGAGCGTACCTGAATAGCAAGCTAGTATTCCTCTATGGGAAACAAGAGCATCTCAACAATAAATATTAAGTGAATTCAAGTATTTCATCAAGAAGAATAAAAAAATCAACATATCAAGCAAACAATATTGAAGAAGGTATCATGAATGTCGGGCCCCCACCAATGCCCTGATTAATTTTGCATGAATTTATTCTATTAATTCCATTGTTTGGAATCATGAAGTTTGTTCATGCTTGTTGAAAATCGAGAAAACCATGAAAATAGTTGAAAATAAAAGAAAATAGTGAAAATGCATGCCTGAAGGAAAGTGGCAGCAAAAGATCATTGAAATCTAAATTTTATGCCTAGAAATCCCTAAGGATGGAATTTGAAGAAAACTGAAATTCTGAAAAAGATTTTGAAATCCAAATTTAAAATGTATAAGATCACAAAAAGAAGAAGAAGAATCATTAGAAGGAGTATGATGTGTGGCAAGGAAGGTGACCATGTTGAGTAGGGCTTTAGAGTGTGATTGGGATTGTTCTTCTGTTTCTAAAGTTAATTCCTCAATTCTTTTCTGCTGCAACTTTCTGATGCGCCTCATTAAATCAAACATGTGCATCTCCTTAACCCCTTTCTTTCTGCATGAAACACTATACTTCGGAAGTGGTCACTTGTGTCTATGTTTCAAGAAGTGGTTGCTGCAAGCTTGTGAAGATCTAAACTCAGGCGGTCATAGAAACGAAGGTAGCATGTGACTCTTTTCATTGTGGCAGAAATTAGATGATTCAAGCCACCAAAACTTTATCATAACTGATGCGTCACCAATTAACTGTAGAAGAGCATCCGGACTAAGATTTGAGAAATCAAACTGAGATTCGATTCTAAACTAGTTTCAAAGTCTTCTCCTGACTATACAGCCTCGCTTTTCTGGGTTGCTGATTTATAAGAAATTCAATAACCAAACTGCAATCTCTTCAAACGCAGGAGCCAAACAGACACCAGGCTCGGTGAAGGCAAATTTGATTTGAATTAGGATGAATGGGACTGAAACTCAGATTAAATGGAACTTGAGTGATCCAGAAATAGATGTAGACAGGCAAGCAGGAAGGGCGAGTTGTTGGGGGACCAAAGCACGGCTTCCTTGTGACGAGATTAAGCTTCTGGTTGTTCAGTTCATCAATTAGTGGAGAAGTTTGACATGACTCAGATAATGCCTAGATCACTCCTAGTTGTCAGTCTTTTTATGGTGCAGAGTTTGAAGTATAAATGTCATATGATCGCATGCGTAGGTGATGGCATGAGTGGTGCACAGTCAATGTTATTATTCTCGCCATCCACTGCGTTGCTGAAGTTTCTTCTGATGATGTTCCTCTAACCATGGTCCAGCTATTATGGGCGAAGCCTGGAGACGTGACTGACTCCTCTGCTGGTGTTGAATCCTTGAATACATTCTGCTTTCTTTCGGCACTTTCCGGGACTCCCTGCTGTTCAAAGCTTTGATGATATATGGCGAGGAGTGAAGAGTTCTAGCAAACTTGAGTTGCTCTTGAGAAATACGGACCCTGGCATAATCAGCTTTCCATATCCGTATCTCCCTCGGATCCATGAGCTCAAACTGACACATAATAGGCCACCAGAGCGTGACTGATATGGTATGGAAAATGGTCCACTGCCCTGATGAGGAGAGTTCATGAAGCAAATCTAGTCATAGCTCTTCACTTTACTACTGACTTGAAGCAGTTACTGAATAGGGATTCTAGTGGGCATTTGATATCAAAGACATTACTGGAAGAGAGCTTGAGAGCTTCATTCAATCATGGGTGACAATGGAACTTAACAGGAAACGATAATTCCAGCTTGCTTAGTTGGGGTAGCTACAATTCTTGTTCTGCACATGACTGGCATTTTAAATATGTTTTGGTATGAGAGTGGGGAGGACACGAATGAAATTGCTATAAAAGGGCCAGTTTAGTCCTCTGGCTGATTTTGAAGTTGGTCAGACATCATCTCTGAGTCTTCGATGTGACTAGAACAACAAAAAAAATATCGTGGCAGCCGGGCTCTCTGTAGAATCAGTGAGTGCATAGGACTTCGAAATTATATACTTCAGGATTACCTCCTCAATTGATCCAACACTTACCAACACAAAAACCTTTCCCCTTTCTCTTGCCCTATACGATGGGCCTGATCCTCTGCTTGTTGGTTCATTTGAGGGTTCCAATCGCTGTCCAAAAATATCATAGCATTTGCTGTTTATAAGTTCAGACCAGGACCTCCAGCACGAGTGCTTAAAAGAAACATGAAGTAAGGAGAGTCCGGAGCATTAAATTACTTTAGCTTGGTCCCCTTTCCTCGGTCTTTGTTGAGCCATCCAGTCTCAGATACTTGAATTCATTCGTTTGTAGATAGACTTCTAGAATATCCATAAGGCGAGTCATCTGTGAGTAAAGCAGCACTCTATGCCCTGCTTTCTGGAGTTTTGGGAGTAAACGATCAAGTAGCTTTAATTTCCCCGATGCTCTGACCATCTCCTCATTTTTCTTTTGGAGTTCATCCATACTATAAAGCAGAGTCTTAGAATAATAGGGAGTGAACACACTGAAAGACAGCATCTCACAGACTGGCTTCATAGTGGAAAATGCTGAATTTCCAACGTGAGGAAAAAGAGAAAACAAATGTGCAACCTGGAAGTAATTTGAAGCAGCTAGGGAACTCGAGTACATGTACATTCTAAGGTCAACATTCTCCAAACCCATGAATATTCGTCCGTTCCCTGACCTGGTGCCTGTAAATTCCTTTAATCACGAATGCAGCGACTTGATTTAAAGCTGCGTGTATGTGGTTTTTCCGCCTGCTTTCTGGTTGCTCTTACAGCATTCTTATGAGTCTCTCATTCAATCAAATTTAGAGAGCCACCTCAACAATTTCAGAACCTCTCTTGGCAAACTCTATGTCCAACATATTGCCAATTCCAAAAGGAAATTTTTTTTTTATCATGCGCTGAATGCATGCTTCAGTCCAAGTAATCATTAGCTATGGACGTTACTATTGCTTCAAACATTTCACGGTCACTCTTCACTTCAAGTCTAAGAGTTTGGACGGAGAATTCAGCAGAAGAGACCAATTACTTATATGCATTATGCCTTAAAATCAGTTCATTGGATGACATGTCATATATACAACGCGACAAAATGACTAGTGCTTGATTCTCTGAAATATTATTAAAGAACTCCATGATAATCTTTTTCTAATCATAAACTATGGTGTCATGATCCGGGCCATTCGTTTCCATAACAGAGGTCACATTCAATTCATTTATGAGATTTGCCACAGAGAGTATCTAAGGGTCAGTTTCGGCAAGATCACCAAGAAGGCCACAAATAACCAAACGTATATCTAGTCCAGCAGAAATTAGCAGAGGAGAAACGACATTCTTATGCCTAGACAAAGTGATTCTGAACACCAATAACCTGTCCCGAAATCTATCTTTCCAATCTTAGTATAAACTGAAATAAGGGAATTCAATTAAAAACTCATGACCCGATGCTCCCTTTTTCAAGTATCCCGATTCACCACAGGCCATAATTTCATGAAATGCAGAATCCAAAGAAAGTAATAAAACCACATCTAGTCTTTGCTCAAAGAGAACCAACAGTTCATCATAAAACCCAATTGATCCAAAACAGGAAACTAAGGAATTAATCGAATCTTCATCTCTGGACATTTCTTCAAACACACCGTAAGCACCTCAAACAGATTCAAATGCCGTACAGGAAGAGGGATAGATAACAAATAGAAAAAAAAAAAAAAGCAGATGTAGAACCCGGAGAAGAAAAGAGTGGAAGACTTTGGTCAATAAACATAAATAGCTCCACTTCAAATATTAAACCGTGGGCTAAAAACTGGAGGGACGATGCAGAATGGGATTTGAAAGAAAACAGAGCATGCTCAAATTCATGAATTTTAGAAGACATCAACGACATGTACAAGAAACATAATCAGGACCAAAATAGGACACACAAAAGATCTACCAATCTCAATAGAGCAATTTGTGGCCCTTAACGTCCACACCAATCAGCAAAGATTGAATATTCAAAAATGGTCAGAGGATCATGGAGTATTGAATGTAAACGGGAATAAAAAAATAAAAAAAAATAAAAAAATAAAAAAATAGCAAGAAGCATACCCGGCAGCTTTGACTCAATTCCTTTCTTCTAGATCTAATTCTTCTCCCAAATTCTTTAGAAACTCATGTACATCAGTCTCTGTTCCTCTCTCCCAAAGCAATCCAAAAAATCCTCTAATACGTGCTGCCAGTCCCACTTTTCAAAAAGAAACCATCTTGCTGAAAAGGAAAATCTTACTTCCTTTTCTCCTTTCTTTCCTTTCTTTCTTTTTCTTTCTTTCTTCCTTTTCTTTCCTTCTTGTAGCCGATCCCCACATGGAAGAAGTATATGTGCTGTCCCTCTAAAAATAAAATCTCCTCTTTTCAAAATTCCGTTGATTTTCCCTCCAAATAAATGGTGGTCCGTTTCCTCATGCCCAAAAAATAAATAAATAAATAAGTTAATGAAAATAATATAAAGAGGAAGCAATAAAAAGTGAATGATAATCATAAGACTAAAACTAAAATAAAATAAAATAAAATAAAAATAAGTCAATAAACAAAAGCCGAGCCCAAAAGCCATGTAACCATGCAAGTCATACAAGTCACGCTAAAAATGTCCAAATGGGCCAAGTGTGCCTAAACGGGCCTATGATGAAATTAAGTGGGCCTAGGGTGGTGCCTAATGGGCCAAGTGTATCTAAAAGCTATCCTAAAAAAAAACAAGAAAAGCCTAAGTCTAAGTTAGGGCTGCCAAGGGTCACAATAAGGGATCAAATAATCCCTCAACCAAAGTCTCCGAGGTGACTTAGAGAAAGGTAAGTGGTATGAGTAGCCATGGGCCATCAAGGAACTACTGTGGAGCACTAAAAACGAATTTAAAGACATGTGCTAAAGGAACAAAATTGAGGGTCTACACAAAGTCTCCTGCATGGCACTGAATCCACTTTCCAGGTTCATCCAAGTTACACTGAGAGGTGGCGTGTTGACCATCTGGAATCCATAGCTGGAAAGTGGCATGAGTGCGTTGCAAATGGAGGAGCGAGAAAGATAATAGAGAAAACGGGTTGTGAGTTGTAGATGAATCCAAAACTGAGGGAAAGTGGGTTGTTGCAGCATCTGGAGAGTGTAGTAGCTATCAGTGATTTCTCAAGATGCAATGACTCCTCTGTAGTATCAGGAACTTGGTGCTGCAACTCAGCCGACCCATTTGAATAGCAAGAAGGTGAAGATGCGGGCAAAAATGAACTGGAAGAGGTGGCAACAGGTTGAGGAGTCGCGGGTAATGTCGGGAAGGGCACAACAGCAAGCCATAGCGGTGAAGAAAAGACCAGAGGGTCAGAGAAAGTGCTCAAATGAGGAATAGGGCTGCCAGTTTTAATCACTTTGACTAGTGATAGCAAGTTTGGAGCTCTGGTTGAAAGGGAAGGAATATAGCCGAAACCCAATTTTCCTATTACCACCCAGCAGCTTATAGCCGGAATAATCCCTGCAACATCACTTTTTCTTTCAAACGAGGCAGATGGGTAGAACAAGAAAAGACGGGTTTGAATCCCTCTAAACAACCAGGAAGCCATCTCACTGATTAACTCCTGCTTCAACAGCACCGAGAGCAGGACGATTTGATGCTCACACCTGGTAATGAGTCCGCCCAATGACCCTTTCACTCAACTTCATTTGCCCATGGGTTCTGAACCAGCACCAGCTTGTGGCCATCCACTTCTCTTACTCACAATAATGAGCATGCATGCCCTTGCACAATAACTCTTTGATTTTCACTTGGCTCTTCCACTTGTAGCCCAAGGGTTCTCGGTGCTCCGAGCATGCAATGGACATCTTCATTATTCAACAAATTGTCCATTCCCTCAGAGAGAACAAGAAGAAGCAGAATCCGATTGGAAATGGACTTGGAACCCGGCAACGTGATGAGTGTGCTGTGGGTATTAAAGGTACGGGTCTTGCTCATGGGTGTGGAGTTAGTGGAGTGGGTGGTGGGGACGGGTGTGAAGAGTAATAGGAATAATGGGAATGCATGAGGAGGGTGGTATAGAGAATGGGATAGCATGGCAGTGGGTATGAAAGGAATCTGGAGGAAAGAATGGTTAGGTGATTTGTATGGTGAGCAGGGTACGGGTGAAGTAATGTGTATGGTGCATGAGGGAATTAGAGAAAATGGGTATGAAGGTTGATGAGAGAGAAATGATGTCATGGGTATGAAAAATATGGATGTGATTGCAGCATGCGCATGATGGGTATGGGTGATTGAATTCAGTGGGTATCATGGGGGAATGAATAACGAGAGAAATGGATTAGTGGATATTGAGAAGGTGGTGGAGAAATGGATAATGGATATGAGAAGGTCTTAGAGTGAGAAAATGGGTTTGACGGATGGTTTGATGGGTAATGAAGGCTGCCATGCATGTGGGAGAGTATGAGATGGGTGAGTGAAAAAAAAAAGAATAGTGAAGGATGAATGATGGACTTGATGGATATTGAAGGGTGTAAACCTAGAGAGAGAAGTGGGTTTATTGACGTGGCTAGATGAATGGTGGGGGTAATAGGATGCGGAGATTAAGAAGCAGGAAAAGCTTGATTTCCTTCACTGAAGAACCAGTCAACTTGATGGAGGAGACGATCCCATATAAAAATAAAGGGCATGAAATAACCCAGGTGGGTCCACCGTTCTTGATGAGACGTCATTGTTGGGCAAAGATAAAGTGCCTATCCCACATGGAGCTTATGACCACAACCTTCAGCACAACTTCACAGTGATAATGCATTCATGCAAAGATCTCCCTTGCGTGTCCCAGAAACATAACACTCATGCCCGAACCACTTTGCTGTGGCTGTTGGTAATTTCCATATCCAGGATAGGCTCCGTAGCACATGTTAGGGTCTTGAGTAGGTGGCGCGTACCCATAACATCCACCATTCCTCTAGGCCTGATCTGCTGACCTTGTCGTGCTCCTCAATAAATTCAGCTCATGCTTCAGCACATGAATGGCTTCACTGACATGCAACCCATGCAGGTATATCCTCAATCCCGTGTTCATTGATGGAGTATGGCCAGTACTCTCTTGAAGAAATTCTCTTGTCGACATGTTCCCCATAGAGGAATCCAATATTCCATGCTATAGATAAACGGCCTTCCGTGAATCACGTCTAGGAATTCTTTCCAAAAGAAGCACACAACCATCAGCAGTGACCACACGTTCTTAGTTCAAGACACAACTGTTCTTGATGGGTTAAACGTGTCTTTGCCCATCATGTCGATCATGTGACCAGGTGCGCCATCAATGACATGAACACTGCTTGGAAGAATACACTGGTCCTCACGGGCGCTGGTCCCGACAGCATACGCATGTACCCTCCACCCAAGGTAATCGCCAAGTGCTCGCATAACCTTCTCAATCCGTTGTGTAAGCTCGCGAGAGGGTGCCTGAACCAAGACTTGGCATTCGGTCAATCCATAACTGAGCTACTGTAGGATACCAGAACAGAGAGTTGCAATGTTTCCTGCTCCTGACTGAGCTTGCCGAAATCATGAATATCCGGTTCCGTAACGTTCAGCGTCATAGCATAAAACCTTTTCCAGATCCTCCCATGGTCTATTTGCCTCTCCTTTGCCTGATTAAATATCTCCTTGATTCTCAACTTCTCAAGCCCGTAAATTCCAGTGTAGAACTCCAAAGAGCTTCTGTTCTCATGATCATTTCCAGCCGAGCATGTACGTCCCAAGAGAAACAGAGGAAACCAAAGAATAATAACAGGAAAATAACATGAAGCCTTTAACAATCATGTCAAACCCGTTTCATCATTTGATCCATAGGTCCAACAAACAGTGGGTTAAAAAAAGTATAAAAACAGAGAATATTTCACAAAAAACAGAGCACAAAACTCAACGAGCTCTTCAAATATTTAACCAAAAAAAATCACCCAATCAAAACCACTCAACAAGCAAAGTTAAGATCACAGAGAATGAGATAGGAAAAGTAATGAAGAACAAAAACATTCGTGAAAACCATGGTAGTCAAACCTGAAAATCTCTTTCTCAGCTGGGTGTTTTCGGCTATAACTCCCTGCTCTGTCTCGTGTGAATACTCAGCTTAGAATCCTTCTCGAAAAGCTCCTCAAGCAATGTATACCTTTCTCTGTAAAAATCTTGAACTCTCTTCCCCCTTCTCTCTCTGCTGAGAACCCTCCTAACAGCTCTCCTGGAACCCCGTACCTCTCTAAAAAGCACCTTTTCCTTTTTCTAAAGCCCTCTGCTCCTCTCCAGCTTGCCCCTCCAGAATGTCTCCCTCAGCTACCCCAAAGTAACCAAACAAAAGCTCCAGCCTCAAAAGATCTCTGCAGCCCCCTCTCTAATGGAAGAGCATCTCCCTCTCTGAAAAAAATCCCCAACGGCAGCCCAGACCCCCCTTCTTGCAGCTGGCCTGCTACCCAATAACGGCCTGCAGATCCCCAGCATATCCTCCTATTCGTGTTGCTTTCCCATTCGTCCATCAACTCCACTAAGTTGATTCCATAGCAACCAACTATGAGGCAACACTTGGCTTTGTAGGAGCCCTCCAGCTGGCAAGTGAGCTGCACAAAATGAGAGAAAAAATGTGCCCCTAATGGGGGTCTACAAATATGCCCCTCTTCAGTAGAGTTCACAAGTGTAAAGAATATGAACACTGAAGTGAAAGGTAAGTGTGAATAGTGAGTGGAATGAAGTGAACTCTACCGAAGAACCAAGGAGACCCCCATAGGGACACTAGTGAAACGCAAACTCACTCAAGCTAACAAACGAAAACAAAGGCTCTAATCCTAAAAGAGAAGGATGCGTCAAAATGCCTCTGAAACCACACTAAGGATCCAAGCTCCCTCTAAAACGTCTCCAAAAGTGACTCGAAGATTGATGTCAAAGATGAGTAACGGTCGAACCACCCTGGAGTACGAACAAAAATGCGTCTAAAGGAGACTGCCCTATGTGGACTACAAGATGAATAGGCGATAAGCACAGGGTAACGAGGTGAGGAGAGTGAGAATAAGTGCAAATCCATGAAGGTGAGACATGCAATGCCAGAGAATATGAACGCTAGGAGTTGTGACTCTGCATGACAAGACTGACTCTAAACACTAAACTAGAAAATAAGAAAATAAAGCTCTGCAAGCCAAACCAAAAAAACTAACTCTAAATGCTAAACTAGAAAATAAGAAAATAAAGCTCTGCAAGCCAAACCAAAAAAACTAACCCTAAACACTAAACTAGAAAATAAGAAGATAAAGCTCTGCAAGCCAAACCAAAAAAAACTAACCCTAAACACTAAACTAGAAGGCCCGTAGGTGAAGACCTACGGTGGTGATACAATAAAAATGCCCATAGATGCCAATCTATGGTGGTGAAAATCTCGAAAGCCCAAGGATGAAAATCCATGGTGGTGAAATAACTGAAATGCCCATAGAAGTCTGATCCATGGTGGTGATATAACTGAAATGCCCATAGATGAAAATCTATGGTGGTGATAAATCTGAAATGCCCATAGATGAAAATCTATGGTGGTGATAGCTAAAAGCCCAAGGATGAAAATCCATGGTGGTGATAATCCCGAAATGCCCAAGGATGAAAATCCATGGTGGTGATATAATCTCAAAAGCCCAAGGATGAAAATCCATGGTGGTGATAATCTCGAAAGTCCAAGGATGAAAATCCATGGTGGTGATATAATCTCAAAAGCCCAAGGATGAAAATCCATGGTGGTGATAATCTCGAAATGCCCAAGGATGAAAATCCATGGTGGTGATAATCTCAAAAGCCCAGGGATGAAAATCCATGGTGGTGATAAACCTGAAATGCCCATAGATGAAGATCTATGGTGGTGAATCTGAAATAAAGGCTCATGGATGAAAATCCATGATGGTGAATCTGAAATGCCCATAGATGTCTGATCTATGGTGGTGATAATCTCAAAAGCCCAAGGATGAAAATCCATGGTGGTGATAACTGAATGAAGGGGGATGCCCTAAACAAGATGACAATAGGGGGATGCCCTATACAAGATGACAGAAGGGGGATGCCCTAAACAAGATGACAGTAGGGGGGCGCCCTAGGTGATAACTCATAAAGATCGACAAATGCGCCTGACAATCATGAAATCAGCACGAGACATGGCAAACCCAAAGAGAAGGGAATATCCCAAGTCAAGCGCTAAAGGGGTATGCCCTTGTATGACGACTCGCAAAGATCAAGAACTAGATCAAGCAGTGGGAAAGTACGCCAAAGATCTGATAAACTCAAGGATGGGGGGGTATGCCCCAGTGTGATGACCCATGAAGATCAAGAAGTAGATCGAGTAGTGAGAGAATCTGCAAAATATCCGATGAACTCAAGGATGGGGGTATGCCCCAGTGTAGGATAGTAACTAACATAAGACACGGAATCTCACCATACAAGACACTCTGGGATATGCTCAATGATGATGCAATGGAAATGATATACATAGCCTCAATGAACAAACGCTAAAATGAGTCCAAACACCACCGAAACTATGCTGATGAAGCAAAACTAAAATAATGGCCCTAAAAAAAATGCTGACCGAGACTCTAAGACTGAAATGCAAGCAAATCAAAACATGACATGTCAACTATCAATATGAGATCAACATCACAAATACATCAACAATCTAACAGGCCCTACCATCACGGAAGATGTTGAACCCAATGTCCAAAAGCATGTGAAAGCTCGACCAGAAAGCCGAGACTGGTCTGCATCCTCCTCCAAATCAAACTAGGTATGCTGAGGAGACTGAGCCCAGGGTGTCAATGACTCTATGATCCATCGAAAGCAGCAATCATAAACACGAAATGGAGTCTCAATGTCAAAATCGGCAAGGTGGCTATGCCCCAGTGTGAATGCATCATCTCGAAATGGGCAAACCCTCAGTACAAGATAATCTCTGGAAGGTAAGCGTCTGGTATAAACTGTCATCTCACAAAATCATCATCAATGAGTGGGCTATGCCCCAGTGTAAGCATCTCCAAATCAAACGTCGATGAGAGGAGTGCAACCAATCATACATCATCTGATCAAAATGAATCTCCGCTCCTCAAAGTCATCATGGTAACATGAAGAGAGCATCTGACCTCCTCTAAAGAAAAAGTATGTCTCAATGTGAAAAAGATCAAGCAAGGTGGTATGCCTCAACAAAATACGCTCAGACATGATTATGCCCCAATGTAAGCTGATATCTCTAGGATCAAACGCCAATGAAAGGGTTATGCCCCAGTATATGGCAAACCCTGAAATGACTAAACTCTGCTGCATGCCCTCATAAGTGCCCATGTCCTAATCCAAGCATCTCAAAAATATGTCAACAATGATGAGAAGGCTATGCTCCTGTGATCATATCAAAGAAATCAACCAATCATATCCCGTACTCCAATGTGAAATGAATCTAAACACCTCCGAGGAACAGCTATACCTAAAAAACCATCATCGACCGAAAGGGGTATGCCCCTGTGTAAAGTACACCATATGAAATGCGCCAATCATGTCTCATGCTCCAATGTGAAGAAAAATGACATCTGATATCCTCTGGGGAATGGACATGGCTCAAAAATCCGTCATCGACTGAGAAGAGTATGCCTCAACATCATGGTCATCCGATAATAAAACTCTCTGAGATGGCTATGCCCCAGTGTAGGGTCATACCATAACTCCCGGTCTGTCACAATCAGAATGCTCTCGAATCAATCTCAAGTATCGCTCACATAAGAGCTATCAAACATAATGTGTGATGTCATGGCCTCAGGGTGGTCTTAAGACACGGGACGTAACGTAGGCTAGGGTGATAGAAACGAAGGGAAACTAGGCCCAAATACCCAATGATCAAAACCCATGCCCTCATGTATAAAATGCAACATGTATAGAAAATATCGTGAGCCATGGACCTGAAGATGCCTACTGTGAACATGGTAACAATGATGATGCAATGAAGAAAAATCGAACTCATGACGAGATGTATAATGATGGTGCGAAGAGGGTATCGAACCCGAAAATGAGGTCACTGTAAGAACGGAATAAGGGGTGGAATGAAAATGATGAAATAGAAATGAAACGAGGATGATGATGAAGCATAGAATACGAGAACAAGTGATGATCTGCTCAAATCAAATATGAAAGGAGGTCACGTCAATAACGAACACAATGATGGAATGGACAATGACCCAAAGCTCCTAAGAGAAGGCCACTCATCTCACTCTCAAAACATACAACAAAATGAATACGAAGAATGAAAGGTCCCGAGGAGCTCACATACGAACTCCCATCAATAGACATATCCAACAAAGCGACCCCTCGAACACTAATATACACATACTCAATGATAGAGAATAATACACACATGTGCCTTTTTTTTTTTTTTTTTACATATATACAAATATACATGCTCTAAAGCAAACCAAGAAAGACCCAAAGACGGGATAAAAAATGAATAAACATGCCCTCAAATATCAATATATCACAAACTCTCTCTAATGATGTGACCCTCTCAAGCCAAGGATCCCTGGATCAACGTCCGTAGGATAGATAGTGGAAAATGACATGACTACCCTCCATGTAATGAACTGAGGATGATCACCACTCGGGGTGGGAGAAGATGAAGCGGAACAAACGATAGATATAATAAAGAAGAGGATGAAGAACCAACGAGATGTGACGAAATGCAATGACACAATGATAGGAAAAGATAATGAGAAAGATGTGCCCCTCGGTCCAAGGCTCATGAAACTCCTAAACAATGCATGCATACACTGAAGGGCCCCTATCCCGGTGCAGAAGGTGAGCAAGGCTATAAGAAATAAAAGGCTATGATGCTCATGCGAGGCTCAAAGAGCTAGCAATGGTCTAGATGTCAATAAAGGTAATAAGGTGTGAGCTAACCGAAATGAAGGCCACCCATCCTGCGACCACGGTCTCAAACATCGTGCTATCAAGTCCTCAACTGATCAATACTAAAGATCGATGTCCATAAGATATAACCATGTCAAACCTCTAGAATCATGCATCAAATCGTACTCCAAATGCTCTATAATAATCTCAAAGATGATCCTCTCAAAGCAAAGTGAACGGTGATCTCATCAGGCACGAGTGCCCATCACAAGCCAACTCTCATCATACAATATCAATCTCTATGCTCATGGCAAAATAAGTAACAGTCCCATCAAGCAATCGACCAATCCACATATCGTAAACCACCCAAAGATCATAAGATAACCCTCTCCATGCAAGATCAACCCTGGGCTCAAACTCCTCACACTCTACCTAGTCGAATCAGAAAGGGGATGTGAAAAGGGTAGAAAAGCCGAGGATGGAAAGGTCATATAACAGTCTCAAAGATGATGCTGTGCAAAGCTCGCAATGGATGGATGTAGGTCAAAGCAAAGTCAAAGTGCGGGAAGTGAGCAAGGTACTGCTCTGATCATAAGAAGATGGATCACAATCTCGAACTCTCTAGGTCAAATCTCTGATCCTAGGCCAATAGGCTCAATATCCTCCATGATAGGTCAAGCCTCAAGACCACAATATGCAAGCGAAGAGATGCCCCAAGTCAAAAGTACAACACATCATATCACAAAACACAAACACATGTCCATAAAGGAAAGTGCATCCAATGGGATAATCCGATGAGTACATCATGTAAAAGAAAGACAACAAAGACAATACTCAAGAATCGAGTTATAGTCTCTAAAAGTCAAAAGTAAAACAAGACTAAACAAACAAGAACAAAAACAGTGACTGGTCCTGTCATCACGTCTCTGGCCACAGAATGAACAAAATCTGAGTGCCACCACACCAAGGTAAGCCAATCATGAGTCAATCGCCCAAGTCAATAAGATCAGGGACTGCTGGTGAAGGGGCGTCTGCATGCATGGCCTGAGCTGAGGTAGGAATAGGAAACATATCGGACTGAGGATGCCCAAATGTCCCTGAATCAACAATGTCCTGTATGGCATGTCGTAGAGCAGTGCAACGATCAGTGTGATGTCCTACTGACTGATGGTACATACAATATAAATCAAGTCGAAACTGTGGAGGCACAGGATCTGGAAGTGCCCTAGGAGCCAGAGGATCCAAAAATCCCATGGCCTGCAACGTCTCAAAAACCCCGCTCAGGGGTGCGCCCAAATCTGCAAAGTGTCTCCGACATCGTCGATGAGGGGGAAATCGCTCATGAGGAACTGTAACGACCGGAGGGCCCCGAAGCCGGGATGGAGGTCGTGTTGGCGTAGCCAGTGAAATGGATGAGGAATGCTGCTGGAGTACTAAATGCGGGCGAGGTCGTGGATGCGAGGCACCCGAAGTAACAGGTGTCGATGAAGTCAAGTGTGGCAATGAAGGCATCGCTACTCCTGGAGCTCCTCTCGATGACGATGGATGCTCTGACAAAATAAGCTCAATCCTCTCAACCCTCCGTGTCAAATCCACCATCATCTCGTAAAGAGTAGTAAGAGTAATGGGTGCGATCTCGTCCGACATGGTGAACCTCAACTGAAGAAGTCTAATCTCAATATATTCTGAAAATATCATAACCATCATGCCATCAATCTCTGCTCGGGGACCAGTCACGACACTAAAACTGTTCCAGACTCTAAAACAAACACATGCAAGAGACAAAACAAAGCAACACAAGATGCTACACAAGATAACAACACATAAAATGCATGATACGAAACAATGATAATAATAAAAAAAGACAGAAACACATACCCAAGAAAACAACAATATCACTAAGTGAAATGAGAGTACATCATGCAAAATAAGACACTAAGGTCTACTCCCGAAACACAAGGTACGAACACGAATCACTAACTATAAAACAAGACTCAAATAACAGTAAAAGAGAACAAAAACTCAAAACGACCAACTAATAATGTAGTCCCAAAATACACCAACAAGGTATCAAAGTGTCCTGTGAATATCAGTGCCCTGGGTGTCCAAAAAGTGATGGTATAAGCCTGAAGGAGGAGGAACTGCATGTGTGGACTAAGCTGGAAAGGAATCAGCAGTCATATCTGGACCAAGATCAGTATCTGTGGTCGATACGGGAAAGCTAACCGCACCACTGTCAATAAGATCCTGTATGGTGTGACGTAGAGAAGCACAATAATCAGTACGGTGACCCGCCATCTGGTGAAATGCACAGAACTCGTGAGCACGAAAACGCGGAGGTAAGGTACTCGGGAGTGGCCTAGGGGCCAATGGTACTAAGACACCAGTAGATCTGAGTCGCTCAAAAGCCCTATCCAAAGGCATCCCCAAATCAGAATAAGTCCTCTGACGTCGCCGATGGGGACGAGACTGCTCATGTCGTGGGATACTAGTCTGTGGACGCTGAAACTGAAATGAAGGTCGCACTGTGACAGTATGAGGATGCGTAGAAGGGTACAACTGAACTGGATGAGGATGACGATGCTGTAAAGGTGGGAAATCACTCCTGGGTATCTGCAATGATCTCGCATAGGGATGATAACCAAGTCGTCGATGCTGAAAGTCCGCAGAACATACGTCTCCATAGCTCTCAGATGATCCACCAACTCCTTTCCCCTCAGTATCCGGAGAAGGAATAATATCTGACCATAATCCTCTAGATATGCCATCATCTACATCGAACAAAGCCTGAACCAATGATCTGAAATCATGGAATGGGACTCCTGTCAGATGCCGAGCAAACCTAGGGTGCAAACTCCTCAAAAACATGCTCATCTGATCTCTCTCGGTAGGTCGCTCAATCATCTCCGCAGCCTTCTCCCTCCAACGGGAGATAAAAGAAAAAACAGACTCATCTGATCCCTGTCTAAGAAACTCAAGCTCTCTACGTGTAACGCTCGTATCACCACCGAATGAATACTATCTCAGAAACTCCTGTGCTAAGTCCTCCCAAGTTCTCCGACGAGATGACTCTAATGAAGCGTACCATCTCTGTGTCATGCCGCTCAATGACAATGGGAACAAAGTGAGCAACTGTGCCTCATCTAGACCAAGGGCCCTCATAACCGTGCTATAAAGTCTGAGATGAATACGAGGACATCCGACACCCGTATATCTCTCTATATCAGGCATCCTGAAACCAACTGGCAGAGTGGCCACTGGCACATCGTCAGGGTCATCCCATGAGATCATCTCATTAGGGTCTCTCATCTGTCTAATCCTCCGCTCAAGTCTGTCCATACGAGAACGAGGATCCTCAATGATGGTAACTGGTGTGACAATGGGTGGAGTGACAGCAACCTGATCATGTGAAGTAGTATGCGAAGTCGGTGTAGCTGGCATCTGAACAGGTAGAACAGGTGGTGTCACTAAATCAGATGGCGTGTCCTCGAGCACTACATGCCTACTCGGCTGACTATCCATCCTCTAACTCAAACTGGCCAATGCCTCCTGAATCAAAACCACAGAAGCGATAAGCTAACCAATCGAAACTGACTGTGAATCCGTCTATAGCAGCTCAACAATACGAATCAACCTCTATCCCGCTCAACCCAGGGCACAGAACCAAGACTGGGACTACAAATAACCCCTACAAAAGAACCTAAACACAACGACTCAAACATGACTCATGCAACGACACAGGATGCAACGAACAATGATCAATGCATGATACAATACAACTCAATACATGATAGGGTGCGATACACAATCATATGGTGACAATCAAAATTTGGATATACGATAGAATCTCTAGAGTCACATGAGTATCTGGTGTGAGACAACTACAAATACGACTAAAGAATTTCTATCGATGATCCAAAAAATGATCGAGGTGTGAAGAAAGTAAATGGGGTGTGAAGAACACTATCACGAGATCGATACTCAATCTATAACAAAATATCCTGGATTCAACCTTCAACTCGAGCTCCATAAGAAAAAAATGATAAGGTGATCAAGGCGAATCTCTCGAAAAATGTGTGAATATGAAAATATGCCTTTCACCTTTCTGTAATGAAAATATAAGCATCGAGTCGAAAATCGAACCAAGAATAAAACAATGAGTGAGGTACTGAGCCCGTGATAGGTGTACAGCGTAAAAAAGATGATCAATGAACATATCCCAAAATATCGAGTGAGTGACAACAAAGTGAAGAGGTGCGTCGAGCCAAGAAGTGAGAACAAAAAACCCTAGGGAGAAAACGTGCTAAACTCATCGAGTGAAAAACACGAACTAAGGCGACAAGACGAAAGGTGATCCAACCGATACTCAAACTCAAACCTGATCTCCGAGCACTCTCAACTGGAGACTAAAAAGAAGGAATGTTGGATCCGAACTATAACCACAGAGGCTCTGAAGGTCCTCAGATGCACCCACGTGTAGGGAGGGAGTCCTAATCGAAGGATCTACGGCTCAACCTACAAGGTCATGGTGGCTCTAAATGGATATGGGTGGACTTTAAAGGATCCCTAGCAGAAGCGATCATACCCTCCAGCGGTACGCAACCCTCTGCACGCCTCCGAAGAGACGGGGCGCTTCCATGCAAGGTGGTCATCACCTCCACACATGCACTACCTCGCATCCCAGGGGGCTTCCTATGGTGAAATCTCTCAAACTCTCAACGCTCAATGGTCGACTAGAGTGCACAGTGAACGGTGTGGGTGCATCCGAAAACCCTAAGAAGCTAAAACAGAAAATGAAACACACTGGCCACACAAATATCCATGAAACCTAGCTCCGAGCTATACAGGTCTTCAATGATCGGACTCCAATCAGCATCGATATGTCGGTCTCCTCCAGAACGCTCCCAGACATCGGTATAGCCCGTCGCTAGACCCTACTCCTAATCTCTGGCTCGGTCAGAGAGCAAACACACAGAAAGCCTCACACTTGCAAAAGTGAGAACCGAAATGAAGGAAATGACCAAGACCAAGAGAGTCGGAGGTAAGGGGATAGAAGTGCGGCCCACACGGACAGACAACATGCAATCACACAAAGGAAGGGTAGTCATGCACCATACAGTCAAGCAGAGTACAGGTATATCACTCAAGTCCACACAAACTATGACGATCAAGACGAATAGTGATATAAACATCATGCTCAAAAGACGATCAAGATAATATGCAAGCTAGAGAATCGACATGTCAAACTGAGTGATATATAGTGGTGAGTGTATGCATGTGAAGTGATCAGAATAATCATGGAAAAATCAGGATCAATGCGCTAAGCAATATGAAATGATCAATCAATATAAGCAGCATGTCAAAATCTCAAATGAATATATCAATGAAGCAAAGAGAAAATAGCTATCTCGGAATCCTCTATCAATACGAACCAATCATCATAATCATCATGTCAAATATCTCAAGCAAATATATCAATGAAGCACAAAGAAAATCACTGTGTCAGAATCTCCAATCAAGATAATCGACCAATCCAATCAATCATGTCAATGTCCCAAGTGAAAACTCGGGAACCCTCAATGTGCAATCAAGATGTGAGTATCCACTAATCGACTCATCAAAAGCCACATTTGCTTCATCCTAAGTTCAAGCTTGACCCTCTAATGATCCCCAGTGGAGTCGCCATTTTGTGGACCCCGCATTTCGATGGCTCGAATGTGTTTCCCACTCGATGGCAAGCTCGATTTTCTTATTTTGAAAAATTGATTTTTATTGATTAAGAAAAATGACTTGGAGTCGCCACTTATTTTTGTTTTATTTTTAAAGGGTAAACAAAATAAGAAAGAAAAACCCTAAGTGTGACTCCATAGTTTGGAAAAGGTGGTCTATGAAAACCGGATCGGGTTCGGGGGTCAGGTTACTTATCGGGAAGGTACGGTAAAGACCGTAACACCCCTCTAAGTCCCTAAAGTCGGGTCTCTACTAATGAGATGAAGCTGACATGACAATCAATGAGAAAATCAATGAATACTCGAATCAATCATGCACATATGAGTAGCAAAGCATGTATAAAGAATGAGCAAAATACGAATAGATGCGTACCTGGGCGGCAGTCTCGAATGCGCTATCATGAAACAGGGTTAGTGAGCAATGAACAGGTAAAATTAAGCGCGTATCAAGGAATAGTGTAAACCAATCATGCATGGCAAATAAATCAACCAATCAGGCAATCAGTCATGAAATCACCTATGTGGGGCCCCCACCACAGCCCGATTCATTTTTGCATGAATTAATTCCATAAATTCCATCACTTGGAATTGCGGAATTTAATCCTTGCTTATTTTAAAACATTTTAAAATCCGGAAAGTCTTGAAAGTTGCATGCCGAAGAGAGGTGGCAGCAAATCTTATTAAAGAGATTTTGAATGATGCTAAAAAATTCTAAAGATGAAAAACTAAAGAGTAGAACTCCTTTAAAATAAAATAAATAAATAAATAAATAAATAAAAGTAAAGAAAAAGAAATGAAAATTGGAGAATTATTTGCAAAATGAGGTGTGAGAAATTATTTTAAAATTCGAAGATGGAGAAATAATGAGGAAAATGAAGAAAGATGTGGCCTTCTGTCACTTCATAGCAATACCAACTTATTCCTCATCTCCCATTTGCATTAGACCGTCGTATCTCACGTATAAATTGCTACCCCGTGTGAGGGCAAGCATTAAGACTTTGTCGAAATCGGCAACTTGGCGTGAGATTAATGGAACTAGCAACAATATCATAAGTACCGATGCCATCATGAGGGCCAGATGAGACGACAGAGGTGGTGAATCTACATCATTCCATCTTCTCCTTATAAATTCATGTATTCTATCACCTATTTCAAGCGTCCCAAGACCGGCACAAGTTGATAAAACATTCCCCATAGTCATGTGATTGGGAACTACCCTGGCATACTGCATCTGTTTCATACCAACCTCTGTGACGCTGACAAAATCCTCCACGGCAGTGCCCATGGCCAGAGCATTGACTGACACAAGTACACAGCACAGGAATTTCACAGACACGTCCCAAAAGACAATCAGATTTGCAATCACATTCCTCTTTGTATTGCATCTTCAAAGCATATGCTTCAGTTGGGTCTACATTACACCATCCTGGTTTGCTACCATTCCTTCACTCTCACGAAGATAAAACGTTTCTTCATGAATGGATGTGACTGTGTCATACAGCTTCTTCAACTCCAGTTCCATCACCTCAACCTGCCCTTTCTTAGCAACCTTGGACCAATCCTTAGCAGCAACACCAGTTCTCCAATCAAAAACAATAGTTATTGTTAA
Organism: Vitis vinifera; assembly: GCF_030704535.1. NCBI lineage: Eukaryota > Viridiplantae > Streptophyta > Magnoliopsida > Vitales > Vitaceae > Vitis > Vitis vinifera. The sequence continues at coordinate 17,744,120 of NC_081809.1, read as the reverse complement.
TGGAGGCGCACAAGGTGGATCAGATGCAAAATAAGGCGCTGATGATTTCAATCTAAAGGAAGCAAGGATGATCCGCACGTAAACCGAGGTAACTGGGCGTCCTAAATAATGCATGGTCTAGCATCAAAGCTATCATCAACAAAGTCTCCTGCATGGCACTGAATCCACTTTCCAGGTTCATCCAAGTTACACTGAGAGGTGGCGTGTTGACCATCTGGAATCCATAGCTGGAAAGTGGCATGAGTGCGTTGCAAATGGAGGAGCGAGAAAGATAATAGAGAAAACGGGTTGTGAGTTGTAGATGAATCCAAAACTGAGGGAAAGTGGGTTGTTGCAGCATCTGGAGAGTGTAGTAGCTATCAGTGATTTCTCAAGATGCAATGACTCCTCTGTAGTATCAGGAACTTGGTGCTGCAACTCAGCCGACCCATTTGAATAGCAAGAAGGTGAAGATGCGGGCAAAAATGAACTGGAAGAGGTGGCAACAGGTTGAGGAGTCGCGGGTAATGTCGGGAAGGGCACAACAGCAAGCCATAGCGGTGAAGAAAAGACCAGAGGGTCAGAGAAAGTGCTCAAATGAGGAATAGGGCTGCCAGTTTTAATCACTTTGACTAGTGATAGCAAGTTTGGAGCTCTGGTTGAAAGGGAAGGAATATAGCCGAAACCCAATTTTCCTATTACCACCCAGCAGCTTATAGCCGGAATAATCCCTGCAACATCACTTTTTCTTTCAAACGAGGCAGATGGGTAGAACAAGAAAAGACGGGTTTGAATCCCTCTAAACAACCAGGAAGCCATCTCACTGATTAACTCCTGCTTCAACAGCACCGAGAGCAGGACGATTTGATGCTCACACCTGGTAATGAGTCCGCCCAATGACCCTTTCACTCAACTTCATTTGCCCATGGGTTCTGAACCAGCACCAGCTTGTGGCCATCCACTTCTCTTACTCACAATAATGAGCATGCATGCCCTTGCACAATAACTCTTTGATTTTCACTTGGCTCTTCCACTTGTAGCCCAAGGGTTCTCGGTGCTCCGAGCATGCAATGGACATCTTCATTATTCAACAAATTGTCCATTCCCTCAGAGAGAACAAGAAGAAGCAGAATCCGATTGGAAATGGACTTGGAACCCGGCAACGTGATGAGTGTGCTGTGGGTATTAAAGGTACGGGTCTTGCTCATGGGTGTGGAGTTAGTGGAGTGGGTGGTGGGGACGGGTGTGAAGAGTAATAGGAATAATGGGAATGCATGAGGAGGGTGGTATAGAGAATGGGATAGCATGGCAGTGGGTATGAAAGGAATCTGGAGGAAAGAATGGTTAGGTGATTTGTATGGTGAGCAGGGTACGGGTGAAGTAATGTGTATGGTGCATGAGGGAATTAGAGAAAATGGGTATGAAGGTTGATGAGAGAGAAATGATGTCATGGGTATGAAAAATATGGATGTGATTGCAGCATGCGCATGATGGGTATGGGTGATTGAATTCAGTGGGTATCATGGGGGAATGAATAACGAGAGAAATGGATTAGTGGATATTGAGAAGGTGGTGGAGAAATGGATAATGGATATGAGAAGGTCTTAGAGTGAGAAAATGGGTTTGACGGATGGTTTGATGGGTAATGAAGGCTGCCATGCATGTGGGAGAGTATGAGATGGGTGAGTGAAAAAAAAAAGAATAGTGAAGGATGAATGATGGACTTGATGGATATTGAAGGGTGTAAACCTAGAGAGAGAAGTGGGTTTATTGACGTGGCTAGATGAATGGTGGGGGTAATAGGATGCGGAGATTAAGAAGCAGGAAAAGCTTGATTTCCTTCACTGAAGAACCAGTCAACTTGATGGAGGAGACGATCCCATATAAAAATAAAGGGCATGAAATAACCCAGGTGGGTCCACCGTTCTTGATGAGACGTCATTGTTGGGCAAAGATAAAGTGCCTATCCCACATGGAGCTTATGACCACAACCTTCAGCACAACTTCACAGTGATAATGCATTCATGCAAAGATCTCCCTTGCGTGTCCCAGAAACATAACACTCATGCCCGAACCACTTTGCTGTGGCTGTTGGTAATTTCCATATCCAGGATAGGCTCCGTAGCACATGTTAGGGTCTTGAGTAGGTGGCGCGTACCCATAACATCCACCATTCCTCTAGGCCTGATCTGCTGACCTTGTCGTGCTCCTCAATAAATTCAGCTCATGCTTCAGCACATGAATGGCTTCACTGACATGCAACCCATGCAGGTATATCCTCAATCCCGTGTTCATTGATGGAGTATGGCCAGTACTCTCTTGAAGAAATTCTCTTGTCGACATGTTCCCCATAGAGGAATCCAATATTCCATGCTGTAGATAAACGGCCTTCCGTGAATCACGTCTAGGAATTCTTTCCAAAAGAAGCACACAACCATCAGCAGTGACCACACGTTCTTAGTTCAAGACACAACTGTTCTTGATGGGTTAAACGTGTCTTTGCCCATCATGTCGATCATGTGACCAGGTGCGCCATCAATGACATGAACACTGCTTGGAAGAATACACTGGTCCTCACGGGCGCTGGTCCCGACAGCATACGCATGTACCCTCCACCCAAGGTAATCGCCAAGTGCTCGCATAACCTTCTCAATCCGTTGTGTAAGCTCGCGAGAGGGTGCCTGAACCAAGACTTGGCATTCGGTCAATCCATAACTGAGCTACTGTAGGATACCAGAACAGAGAGTTGCAATGTTTCCTGCTCCTGACTGAGCTTGCCGAAATCATGAATATCCGGTTCCGTAACGTTCAGCGTCATAGCATAAAACCTTTTCCAGATCCTCCCATGGTCTATTTGCCTCTCCTTTGCCTGATTAAATATCTCCTTGATTCTCAACTTCTCAAGCCCGTAAATTCCAGTGTAGAACTCCAAAGAGCTTCTGTTCTCATGATCATTTCCAGCCGAGCATGTACGTCCCAAGAGAAACAGAGGAAACCAAAGAATAATAACAGGAAAATAACATGAAGCCTTTAACAATCATGTCAAACCCGTTTCATCATTTGATCCATAGGTCCAACAAACAGTGGGTTAAAAAAAGTATAAAAACAGAGAATATTTCACAAAAAACAGAGCACAAAACTCAACGAGCTCTTCAAATATTTAACCAAAAAAAATCACCCAATCAAAACCACTCAACAAGCAAAGTTAAGATCACAGAGAATGAGATAGGAAAAGTAATGAAGAACAAAAACATTCGTGAAAACCATGGTAGTCAAACCTGAAAATCTCTTTCTCAGCTGGGTGTTTTCGGCTATAACTCCCTGCTCTGTCTCGTGTGAATACTCAGCTTAGAATCCTTCTCGAAAAGCTCCTCAAGCAATGTATACCTTTCTCTGTAAAAATCTTGAACTCTCTTCCCCCTTCTCTCTCTGCTGAGAACCCTCCTAACAGCTCTCCTGGAACCCCGTACCTCTCTGAAAAGCACTTTTTCCTTTTTCTAAAGCCCTCTGCTCCTCTCCAGCTTGCCCCTCCAGAATGTCTCCCTCAGCTACCCCAAAGTAACCAAACAAAAGCTCCAGCCTCAAAAGATCTCTGCAGCCCCCTCTCTAATGGAAGAGCATCTCCCTCTCTGAAAAAAATCCCCAACGGCAGCCCAGACCCCCCTTCTTGCAGCTGGCCTGCTACCCAATAACGGCCTGCAGATCCCCAGCATATCCTCCTATTCGTGTTGCTTTCCCATTCGTCCATCAACTCCACTAAGTTGATTCCATAGCAACCAACTAGGAGGCAACACTTGGCTTTGTAGGAGCCCTCCAGCTGGCAAGTGAGCTGCACAAAATGAGAGAAAAAAATGTGCCCCTAATGGGGGTCTACAATTAATGAAACGAAAATTGATAAAAAAATCATAAAAAATATTGAAAAAACTCCAAAAATAATAGAAAAATTAATAATATATACATTGAAATTGTTTTAATTTTAACAAACAAATTAATATATATTGAAGGATATAAAATAAATAATAATATATGTAAGTATTTTTTTAATTAAAATTTTATATTTGCCTTGTATTTAATTATTTTATAAAATAAATAATAAGATAATTAAAATTAATTAATTTAAAATAATTTTATTTTAATTAATTTATAATATATAAAATATAAAAGATATAATAATATTTATGTGCTTTTATAATACCCAAGCGTAAGAGGCTATCATCCGTTGCTCAAGGTCTCTGGTTCCAAGTTATGTTATTTTTCTATTTACCGAATTTTGTTGACCCATTCACGATCCCTAGGAGTCCCAGTCCATAATAATTCATTCTTCAACTACCACCCTTCCAATTGGTCAAATTAAAATTTCCAATTTTTTTTTTTTTTTTAAAGTAAAAGAAAAAGAGTGGCATGTACCATCCCGCTGGAACTGACATCACCCAAAGTGAGATGATCCATCCCCGTGATCCCATCTGCAGCAGCGCCTGCTCTTGCTCTCTTCGATCATTGTTTCATATGTTGGAATTCTTGATCACTTAATTTTAGTAATTCCAGAGAAAGCAAAAAATAATTAAATATTTATGAAATTATTTTAATAACTTTGCTAGTTTTTAAAAACAAATAATAACAAAAGAGTTTTACTTTTATTTTTCCTCCCTAATACTTTACGAGAATCCAACATAACTTAATAGAGATGAGAACAATTTAGAAAGGTGGCAGAAGAAAATAGCGAGTAGGAGAGATTTAAGCAGACTCGCAATGGTTGGACGAGATTTTTATGAGGCGCTGCTTTTTAGCACCTGTAAGTGACAACTGGACTCATCGATGACCAGCTGTAGTGCTTCACGTGGTAGACTGAATCACACTCAAATCTGTCCTCCTCAGACATGTCGTACTCAGTGTCACACTCAAAAAGAAACTGCTTTTATTTTTCTTTTACTTTTTTTTTTCTTATCTTCTGTACACCACATTGACCCAAAGTCTTTCATCACCAAATTTTTGCTAACAAAACAGCACAATCTACATTCACAATTCTGCAAAATCTCTTCTGAGTTCTAATTTTGGCAAAAGTTTCCTATGGCTTCCACAAGTTCTACTTCTACGTCTATTTCTACTTTCATCCCACAATGGAAGTATGATGTTTTCTTGAGTTTTCGAGGTGAAGACACCCGATTCAATTTCACTGATCACTTGTATGCAAATTTGATTCGAAGAGGTATTCATACCTTTAGAGATGATGATTCACTTAAGAGAGGGGAAGAGATTGCGCCTGAACTCCTAAAAGCTATTGAAGAATCAAGGTTTTCCCTAATAGTTTTCTCGGAAAACTATGCTGGTTCCAGATGGTGTTTAGATGAGCTGGTGAAGATCATGAAGTGCAGGAAAGAAATGAAACAAACTGTGGTACCGATTTTCTACCATGTGGATCCATCCCATGTACGGCACCAGACAGGAAGGTTTGGAGAGGCATTTTCCAATTACAAAGAAGATGCAGAGGAGATGAAAGAGAAGGTGCGAAGTTGGAGGAGTGCATTGACAGAAGCAGCCAATATATCTGGAGAGCATGTGAAGGATGGGTAAAGCTTTATTAATTTCCCTTCAACTTTCATTTATAAGTAGGCTTTATTTACTGGCACAGGAATCAGACATTTTTATGATTATAGAGTAATAGTTGAAGAGATTTGGAGGTCATTTATGATTATTGCAAGTCATGAAATATTCAAAGTATATCAAGAAAGTCACTGAAGACCTGCAAACCCATGATATTATGAGACATGATGAGGACCTTGTGTCTCCATTGTGATAGGGGATTGGGTAATTATAATGTTACATATAACATAGAGAGAGAGAGAGAGAGCTGCAAATGATATCTATATATGCACAAGAGTGGGTCATTACAATATGATTTTGTTTGATATAAATTTGCTCCATGCTTAGCAGTCTATAAATGTTCCCAAAAAAAAAATCAAATTGACAATGTCTCACAAGCAAACAAATTAAACAAATACATATTTTATTTTCATTGTCTTGTATACTTGATACAATAAAAATGTCCTAAAAATGTAATTTGAGTTTTAAAACTTAATACTTTTGATATAATTTTTTTTTACTATAATTCATTTTTCATGAAGAAGTTTAACATGTAGTTATTTTTTAATCAGCTATAGCCTAATTAATCATCACATGTACTTTACAATTGGTAGGTACGAGTCCGAGCATATTAAGAAAATCGTCAACAATATATTTATGAGATTGAATTGTAGAATGTTGGATGTTGGTGACAACTTGGTTGGTATGGATTCCCATGTAGAGGAGATAATTCGACGGCTATGTGTTGATCAATTGAATGATGTTCGTATCATTGGTATATGTGGAATAGGCGGAATGGGTAAAACGAGTATCGCCAAAGTTGTATATAATAAATTTTCTCATGAATTTGAGTATATGAGCTTTCTCGAAAATGTTAGAGAAGTTGGCAATACTATGGGTTTGCATCATTTACAAAATCAACTTCTTTGTGATCTACTACAAGTGGAGAGAAATCAAAATGTAAGCAACATTGGCCAAGGAGCTAATATGATAAAAAATGTTCTCCGATTTAAAAGAGTTTTTATTGTTCTCGATGACATTGATGATTTAGATCAATTAGAATATTTACTCAGAAATCGTGATTGGCTTGGAAAAGGAAGCAGAGTCATCATTACAACTAGAAGTAAACATTTGTTGCAAGAAATGGATGATGTATATGAGGTTGAGGAATTAAATTTTGAACAAGCTCATGAGCTTTTTAGTCTCTATGCTTTTAGACAAAATCTTCCTAAACAAGACTTCATCCACCTCTCGGATCGTGTAGTCTACTATTGTCATGGTCTTCCATTAGCTCTAAAAGTCCTCGGTTCTCTCTTGTTTAACAAGACAATACTCCAATGGGAAAGTGAATTGTGTAAATTGGAAAGGGAACCTGAAGTGAAAATACAAAATGTGCTTAAAATAAGCTTTGACGGATTAGATCATACACAGAAGAAAATATTTCTTGATATTGCATGTTTTTTTAAGGGAGAAGACAAAGATTTTGTTTCAAGGATATTGGATAGTTGTGATTTGTATGCTGAGATAGGAATAAAAGCCCTTTATGATAAGTGTCTTATATCTCTTTCCAAAAATAAGATACTTATGCATGATTTGATACAAGAAATGGGATGGAACATTATTCGTTGTGAATTTCCCGATGATCCTGGAAAATGGAGCAGATTGTGGGATCCGAGTGATGTGTATCGTGCATTTACAATGAAAAAGGTAACCATCAAACTTGTGAACTTATTTAAGCTTCATAAAAATATGTAAATTTGAGCAATATCATTTTTTTTCCAAGTTACATATCCATACAATTTTAGCTTGCTTTATCTCTTTTATGCTTGCTTGATCCTTTGCTATTGTTGGTAGGGGATGAAAAAAGTTGAGGCGATATTCTTGGACTTGTCTAGATCAAAACAACTGCAATTTAGTACAAAGATTTTTGCAAAGATGAAACGACTTAGATTGCTCAAGATTTATGGGATGGATTATTGTGGTTCAATGAAAAAGGAGTATAAAATTATTCTTCCTGAAGATTTTCAATTTCCTTCACAAGAGTTGAGATATCTTCATTGGAAAGGATACCCTTTGAAATCATTGCCATCAAAATTTTCATGGAGAGAACCTTGTTGTACTCAACATGATTGACAGCAACATAAAACAACTTTGGCAAGGAAATAAGGTATAATTAGTATTTCATCATATTATTTTGTTTGAGATTAATTTTCTGTTTATGAAAATTCATTTACTAAATCAAAATTCCTTTTGTCACAGTGTTTGGGAAAGTTAAAGTTCTTAAATTTACTAGGATCGAAGCAGCTCACTGAAATATCAAACTTTTCAAATATGCCAAATCTAGAGGAGTTAGAACTTGGATATTGTACAAGTTTGAATATTGTTGATCCATCTATTGGAGTTCTCAAGAAGCTAACTTTGTTGAGTTTGAGTGGGTGTAAAAACCTTACGAGCTTACCAAGTAGCATTCAATACTTGGACTCTCTTGAAACCATTTACTTGAATAATTGCTCAAACTTGGAGAAATTTCTAGAGATAGAGGAGAGTTCTATGAAAGCTTTAACTCATCTTCACTTTAATGGATCTGCTATTAAGGAATTACCTTCCTCAATAGAATATCTCTCTGGACTTCAGCAGTTGCATATGACAGAGTGCAAAAACTTGAGGAGTCTTCCAAGTAGCATTTGCAGGTTAAAGTTCCTTAAATCACTCAGCCTCTTTGGTTGTTCAAATCTAGACACTTTCCCAGAAATCATGGAGGATAAGGAAGACTTATTATTTGATCTTTATTTGGAAGAAACAGCTATAAAAGAATTACCATCATCCATTCAAAATCTGAAAGGCCTCAGACGGTTGTCTTTGAGGAATTGCAAGCACCTTGTGAATCTTCCGGAAAGCATTTACGATTTGAGATCCCTTAAATATCTGATGCTCCATGGTTGTTCAAACTTGGAGAGGTTCCCCAAGAATCTGAAAGGCTTCTGCTCCTTAGCAATACTAAATTTGAGTCACTGCAATCTAATGGAAGGGTCAATACCCACTGATATCTGGGGCCTATATTCCTTAGAAAATTTAGATCTAAGTGTAAACCATATGGTTAGCATACCTTCTGGCATCTCTCAACTTTGTAAGCTTCGTTTCCTTTATATCAGTCACTGCAAGATGCTCCAAGAAATTCCAGAGCTTCCATCAAGTCTACCAGAAATACATGCCAGCTATTGCACGAAGCTGGAAATGTTATCAAGTCCATCATCTATACTCTGGTCTTCCCTCCTCAAATGGTTTCAACCAACAAGTAATGAGGTATGATTTTTATTTAATAACGACACGTAAAACTTTTCATCCACCCAGTAGTACTCCAATTACATATTAGCTTTGATTGTACATGCAGCACTTGAATTGCAAGAAAGGCAAGATGATTATTATCTCAGGAGATGGTGGAATTCCAGGGTGGGTATTGCATCAGGAGATTGGAAGCCAAGTAAGAATAGAGCCTCCTTTGAATTGGTACGAGGATAACCACTTTCTGGGATTTGCTTTCTTCTCTATTTATCATAGAGGATCTTATTTGGACGATCCAGATCATTTTTATCTGAGATTGCGTGGTGATCCGGATGAAATTGTGGATGACGTCTCCATTTCGTCTTGGCATAACTGCTGCCAGATTAATGATGATGGATCAGATCAATTGTGGGTGGCTCTCTATCCTAAGAATGCTATTCCAAATAAGTACAACCGCAATCAACCATGGCACTTTCTGGCTGCGATTGATGTTGATAGTTTGATTAATTATCCGTCCACTTGCACCCATATCATGAGGTGCGGAGTTCAGCTGATATACACCCATGATTATCTACATGACAATGTGCCTATGTTGTTGGATCATCAAAGGGGCTATGATAATGCTGGGGAAAACAAAGCAGATGATCAGGAACCACACCCTAAAAGATTGAGAGCATCCAGCACTGATCTCAAGCTTTAAGCTCCATTGCCAGGTGCGCTTGCTAGCAAAGTCCTCTTTATATTCCACCATCTCTCTATTTTATTTGTTCATTGAAGCCCTCATCTGAACTTACTGGCAAGTCATCATCCTTACCCTTCTTAATTACTTTAAGATATGTGGGGACTATATAACACCATAAGATTTTGACTAAATATTTATCTTCAATATAAGATAAATATATTGCCAAGTGGCTCAAAAGGGGTCAAACAACATTGAGTTTGTTGAGCCAATAAAAGCTCTGATATCATTTATTGGGCTAACGGAAGTTTGAATGCAAATATATGAGTGAAAGAATACAAAAGTAAAGATAATCCACACATGGAGGTACATAGTTTTAACGTGCATGGTTCGGTCAATATGTCTACACCTACAAATGATCATTATACAATAAAAAACTATTACAGATAACAAAACAGATGCAACTATTGGGTCCCTAAACATCCATCGTTTTACTAGTCTTTGTGTCTACAGCTTAAGTTGTGAGCACTCTTATTTCATTAGGTGTCTTTTACTCTTCTTCTTATTTTTATCTTTATCTCATGTCATAACTTTTTCCCTTTCATTACCTAAATATTTAGAGAGATATTTCTACTAGGTTTCTTTATTCTATAAAAAATCAAATTACAATGACATGAGCAGTTAAAAAATATTCTTTATAATAATATTTTTACAAAAAAGGACATATACATAAAAATTAGGATAATTTGGGACACTCCTCAACATAGTTCATCTTAAATATCAATCATTTTATAACTTTATTGAGTTCGAAAATCCAAACCTAATGCCTAAAACTTGACTTCCTATTTTTTTCTAGATTAGCTAAACACTTAGTTTTAGAAACTCACAGTTGGAATAAATTATCAGTTAAACTTAAATAGTAAAGAACATATGCATCTTATAACTCAAATTTGGGATGCATTCAAAGTGAAGTATATATATTGAGTTACTATATAAGACAACAAGAAAATTAACTTTTGATTTTTCTAGATCAAAACTTTTGTCTAAAATTATTTTCATATTTTTATCATCAATTATATTAAATTTCTTAGTAGTGTTATTATTGAAATATATTTGAATTCCTCCCAATAACTATTTTAAAATGTATTCTCATTTAAGTTCTATAATATATCCATCTTAAATTAATATGAATCCTTATGGAAATAGGCTGATCATTGGTTGATGGCAGAATATTCTAAAAGTAAAAGAGTCTATGGTGATGTTGGACAATGGAATTGGATGTGGTAGCTACCGAAGAACAAGAAAACTTATCATTGAACCATTGCTTAAGGTCAAGGACTTGTTCCAGCTTCTTGTTTATATTTATTGTTAATTTTGATTTGCATATTTCAAGCATAGATCCTACAATGTCTCCAAATGCATGGTTTCCCTACAGTTGTAATTGTAAGTTATCTTCATTTCTTCTTCAAGTCTATATGATAAAGGGATTGGAGTTGCTTAAATTCTTTGCTATACTTTCACTATCTTATTTATTATTATTATTATTATTATTATTATTATTGTTATTATTTTGTGGTTAAACAAATCTCGAGACAATCCAAAACCATCATTCAACTACAGGTGCTTGCTACAACAACTAAAGAATCAATGTTGACTTAGCACCACCGTGGGCGGAGCACCCTGCTGCCCTTCTAACCACCATGAGAAGCACTGCTCTGCCATTCTAACCACCATCCCTCTATTTTATTTGTTCATTCAAGCCCTCATGGAAACTTATTGGTAGTCCAGCTTTCTTCTCCTTCTTAATTACTTTAATCTATGTGTGGACTATATATATAACACCATAAAATTTTGACTAGATATTTATCTTTAATATAAGATAAATATATTGCCAAGTGGTTCAAAGGAGTCGAAATTCTCTAATGTTTCTTGTCTTTCTTTTCTATTTTACAATAAAATACAAATCCTTTAAAAGGCCTTTTCACTACATCTTGAAAGGACAACGTTGAGTTTACTAAGCTAACAAAAACTCGATACCATTTATTGGGCTAGCAAAAGTTTCAATGCAAATATATGAATGAAAGAACACAAAAAGTAAAGATAATCCAAATATAAAGGTGTCAAAGTTTTAAAGTGCATGGTTTGATCAACATGTCTACACCTATACATGAGAGATAACATTTCAGTATATAACAAAAAAATATCATAAATAACAAAACATATGCAACTTCTAGGTCCCTAAACATCCGTTGTTTTCCTAGTCTTTGTGTCTACAGCTTAAATTGTAAGCACTATTACTTCATTAGATGTCTCTTACTCTTCTTATCTCTATTTCTATCTTATATCATAACTTTTTTCCCCTCATGACCTAAAATATTTAGAGAGATATTTTTACTAGGTTTTTTTTTATTCTATAAAGAATCTAATTACAATCACATATGAACTTTGAAAACATTCTATATAATATCATTTCTACAAAAAAGAATATATAAAAATTAGGAATTTGATACACTTCTCAACATGGTACACTTTAAATATTAGTAATTTTATAACTTTATTGAGTTTGGAAATCGGAACCCTAATGCCTAAAACTTGACTTTCTTCTTTCTTTTAGATTAGCTAAACACTTAGTTTCAGAAACTCATATTTGGAATAAATTATCAATTAAACTTAAATGGTGAAGAACATATCCATAACTCAAATTTGGAATGCATTCAGTGAAGTATGTATCTCAAGCTACTATATATAAGACAACAACAAAATTAAAAGTGTTGATTTTTCTAGATCAAAACTTTTGTCTAAAATTATTTTCATATTTGATTTTTTTTTATCAATTATGGCATGTATCTTAAATTTGTTAGTAGTGTTATTTTTCAAATATATTGAAATATAATTGAATTACTCCCAATAAATATTTTAAAGTGTATTCTCATTTTAGTTCTATAATAAATCCATCTTAAATTAATATGAATCCTTCTGGAAATATGGTTGATGGTAGAATATTCTAAAAGTAAAAGAGTCTACGGTGATGCTGGACACAATCGAATTGGATGTGGTAGCTAATGAAGAACAAGAAAACTTATCATTGAACCATTTCTTAAAGTGAAGGACTTGCTCCTTGAAGGACTTGCTCCTTGAAGGACTTGTTCCTAGAATGACATGAATAGCATCACGTGACATTTTTTCAGCTTCTTATTTCTATTTATTGTTGATTTTGACTTGCATATTTCAAGCATAGAGATTTTTCTTGTTTTCAATCACTTAAAGCTCTACCTAGAATGTCTCCAAATGCATGGTGTCTTTACAGTTGTAATTGTAAGTTATATTCGTTTCTCCTTCAAGTCTATATAACAAAGGGATTGGAGTTGCTTAAATTCTTTACTGTACCTTCAATGTCTTTTTTTTATTTATTATTATTATTATTTTATGGTTAAACAAATCTTGAGACAATCCAAAACCATCGCTCTACATACAGGTGCTTGGTACAACAACTAAAGAATCAATGTTGACTTAGCACCACCGTGGCTGGAAAACCCTGCTGCCCTTCTAACCACCATGAGAACCACTGCACTGCCATTCTTGAAGCCAGACTTGACACCATTTAGTAGAGTGATCCCCACCATGATGTTGATTCGATGCAGTTAATATATGGGAGAATTGTGTTTTGGGCCCAGCTGGGCCCAAAAATTGACAAATGGTCCATCTAACCGACCCATTTAAGCTGAAAACCCATAGGAAGTGTCAAAATTAAAAAGAAGGATATGCACTTTTATTAATTCCAAAAATAACCTTTGCTGATTATGAAAAAAAAAAATAATAAACAAAAAAATCCAGGTTGGAATTTTGCCTTAAATTTGGTGTCTCTTCTCTTCGTCCCGAGTTCCTCCATCAGATTTGAAGCCTACAAGCCGTTTGCATCTCAATCTCTGCGTTGGTGTCTCTTCTCTTCGTCCCGAGTTCCTCCATCAGATTTGAAGCCTACAAGCCGTTTGCATCTCAATCTCTGCGTCGGTGTCTCTTCTCTTCGTCTCGAGATCCTCCATCAGATTTGAAGCCTACAAGCCGTTTGCATCTCAATCTCTGCGTCGGTGTCTCTTCTCTTCGTCCCGAGTTCCTCCATCAGATTTCAAGCCTACAAGCCGTTTGCATCTCAATCTCTGCGGCTCTTGGGAATTTTGCCCTAATTTTGATATCTTCAGCATTTCAAGGCTAGAAGCCGTTTTCTTCTCTTCCTCCCGAGCACTTCCATCGCTTGCTTGCATCTCAATCTCTGCGGCTCTTTCATTTTTTTCTCGCATTCGTCTCTCTCGAAAATTTGAATAAGGTATGGATTTCAGTTGGGTCTCTCTTGTTGCATATTTGAGGTTAGTAGATTGCCTAAATTTTGGTATCCCTTCAGCATTTCAAGCCTAGAAGCCGTTTTCTTCTCTTCCTCACGAGCACCTCCATCGCTTGCATCTCAATCTCTGCGGCTCTTTCATTTTTTCTCGCATTCGTCTCTCTCGAGAATTTGAATAAGGTATGGATTTCAGTTGGGTCTCTGTTGTTGCATATTTGAGGTTAGTAGATTGCCTAAATCTCGACCTAAATTTTCTTAGTCCAAATCTCTAAACTGTGTTCAACTTGATCTCCGGAGTTCAAGTTATTGTTTCCATTCAATAATTGACTTCTTGGTTTGCTACTATTATTCGGATGCTAAGAAAATAATGAGAAAAAGAAAGGAAAAATTTTGAACCATAATTTTTTCTTTAAGCCTTGAGAATACAGAAAATGCACTTTACCTGCAACTCATAATTCATGGCTTAATCAATCTGATTATATTTTTGTAATTTTTTTTAGATTTTTTTTTCATGCTATTTGTATATTTTAAATTCAAAAAAATATTTGTGAAAATTTGTCATATATACTTGAAAATAATTTATAATTGTTTAATTGGTTGCTAGAAAACCAGGAGAGGAAAAATGGAAAGGGGAAATGGAAAACCTAAAAACCCTAAAGTTTTCTTATGGTGCATTGGCTTGAGATGTAGGCACAAGTAACAGATTTATCTCGTTTTATCTATTAGTTTTTTTGACCCTTAAACCTTAAATGTGTTAAACTATTGCTTATGGTTTTGTATGAATCATCTAAAGTAGGACATGATAGTTTAGAAGAGAATTCTGTATTTGTTACATTTTTTAGGCTATTATCTCTTCATATTATTTTGAAAAGCAACGCTTTATAATTAATATTTAAATATCTCCATTCTCTTTGAATAAGTTTGTAGGCATGTCTAATATAGTAGTACCAACAGAAATTGTCTAAGGGTTTGAGTGAGAATGAGAATTTGTTTTCTACCTAGTGTAAGTATAGGTCAGAGCTTAATAAAACGTGGGGGATTATTTCCTATTGAATGTCTTATACTTCCATAATTCCAATGTTTTTGGTGTATATATATATATATATATGTTCTGGAGTATTAAGTCGAATCAGACACAAAATCCTCCTACTTTAGTAGATATTGTTGTGATGTTCTGTCTTAAAGTTCCAAGTATTGACACGATTAGATTATTAGCATAGGTAAGTAGTAGTGTCAAATTGGGTAGCACTAAAGTAGTTGGAGAGAGAGGTTTTTGCTTATAAAAATGTGAACTATGAATCTATAAGTAAAGGGGAATGATAGGGAAAATAAGTTAGAGATTTGTTTTTTTTCCTTTTATAGCCTTTCTTAGTTTTTAATTTAATGATTTTTTTTAATCTATTAATTTCAATCTTTTAATTTCCAATTCAGTTTTACATTTCTCATTTTTGTTTTTTATTTTTATTATTATTTTTAGTTTTGTTTAGGTTAGGTAGTATTTATCAGTCCAAGAGAAGAGAGAAGCTCGGTCTTCATATCTTAGTTCAACTCAGCGTTTGTTTATTAGTGCCCATCTTAAAATAATCTTACCGTTGACAATGGTTAGAATAATCAAAAAGAGCAACAAAAATTCTTTTTTAAGACTTTAAAGTTACATTTTTTGGTATATACATTTTTTAAAATATAACTTTTTCGTATGGGAACATAGTATATTGTGAAATGAAAAAACTTTTAAGATCACATTGAATATGCATTATTGTTTGTTCAACAATATAAATTTGTGCTTTATTTCAATAGGTTGATGGATGCCACAAATAGAATATACTGTTATATTTTCGTGGGAGGGAAACTTGTCCAAAAAAATGATGGCGTTTGGGAATATGTTGGTGGAAGAAGCAAAGGTATTCACATTTATAAAGGAATGACATTTGAAGAATTCACTCAGAAGGTCTTAGAAAAATTCGACATTTCCCTTCATGTGAGGAAGATGCACTACACCCTCAAGTTTAACCCTAGAGTCATCCAAGATTTAGAAGATGAGGATGACTTGGATAACGTGGTTTCCCACAGTGATGACTTTGCAAATGTGTACATAGTCGAGTCACCCGGTGTGGAAGCCATAGAGGCAAATATACCGAATACACAGTTGGCACTTGGGTAATGCGTTTTCACTTGGATGTCTATTTAAAATTTTATGAATATCAATTTTACGCATTATGTAGTCTAATTTTGGTTATGAATGTAAATGCAGAGGTCCACATCCTACGTTTCCTTCGTCTAATGCATCATGCGATGCAAATCCTAATACTATGATGTTATCAAGAGGTTTTGCATCGCGTTGTGCAGATAGTGAGTACACCCCTTTGGAATCGAATCGGTTTCGTGAGGCAATATTAGGTTCCGGACATACATTTAAGAATGCAGATGAGTTTCGGAATGCAATATACCAAATGTCATTAGCTGGAAGGTTTCAATACAAGTACAATAAAAATTCACCCACTCATATGTCAGTAAAGTGTTCGGTTGAGGATTGTCCTTGGAAGATAACAGCTCATGCTGTTGAAGGAAATGAAATATTGCGAGTTTATACTTACCAAGTTAATCATAATCATATAGCTCAAGATGAGTGTTCATCTAAGGTGCGGGTTTCTTCCAAGAGAGGTGCTGTTGTTGTTGAAGACGTGTTTAGAACAACTCCAGAATACCTTCCTCGACAAATTTGCAAGGATTTTGAACGTGATCATGGAGTTCAATTGACTTATAACCAAGCATGGCATCTTAAAGAGAAGGCAAAAGAGCGTGTATATGGATCTCCACGTGCGTCCTACGCGTATTTGCCTTGGTTATGCCATAGGCTAAGGGAAATTAACCCTGGAACTATTGCCGAGTACACTTCTCATGAAGGTCACTTCAAGCAATTGTTCATTGCCCACGCATTTTCAATTCAAGGGTTCACCATGGGGTGTCGACCGGTATTGGCTATTGATTCTTGCCACCTAAGTGGTCCATACAAAGGAGTTCTTTTGTCTGCCATTGCATATGATGCAGATGATGGAATGTTCCCTCTAGCCTTGGGTGTGGTTGGTTCAGAAAATTATGAGGATTGGTATTGGTTCTTGGAGAAATTGAAGGGGATCCTAGATGGTCAAGAAGTAATTATTATATCAGATAGACATCAAGGGATATTGCGTAGTGTTTCGGAGTTGTTTGGGGTAGAAAATCACGCCTATTGTTATCGACATGTGAAAGAGAACTTTTCAAGCTTCTTCAACAGGCAAAACATTAGGGGAAAGAAAGGGAAAGAAGATGCTTTGTTGCTTTTAGACAACATTGCATATGCTCGGTTGGATATAGACTACAATGAGGCGTTTGAAAAACTTGTGCGTTTTAATGGCGACCTAGCAAGGTGGGTTGCGGAGAATAGTCCGGAGCATTGGGCGATGTCAAAGTTCCTTAAAAAACGTTGGGATAAAATGACAACTAATATTGCAGAGTCCTTCAATGCGTGGTTAAGAGAGGAACGCCACCAAACAATTTATACGTTGCTGATGATGCACATGGATAAGCTTGTAGCCATGTTGGACACCCATATGCGTGGTACAGATAAGTGGAAGAGCGTGGTTGGACCCAAAACAGAGGAAAACCTAATGTCAAATATCACGAGATCTGCTCCGATTACTGTGATGCCTTATTTGGGTGGGACGTTCAAGGTTTTTACTGGAGAAGTTTATTTGGTTGTGGATATGCAGCAACATAAGTGTACATGTCTAACATGGCAAATGTCCGGGTTGCCATGTCCACATGTATGTGCTGTGATCCGTACATTGAGACACGATGTGTATGACTATATCGACCCATGTTTTAAAGTCTCCACCCAACAGTTGATTTACTCGGGTCAGTTTCAACCATTACCAACACACAACATGCCTAAAGTTTGTGAGGCTGGGACTTTGCAAGATGGGCAAGGCAACGTATTTCCTAGTCTCCAACCCCCGCAAGTGAGACGTCCTCCAGGAAGACCCCGACAAAAGCGTATTGAGTCACAATTTAGCCATAAGAGAGCTATTCATTGCTCTCGATGCAATGACATAGGTCACAATCGGTCTAAATGTAATAATCCATTGCCGTGACATGTTCATTTCTTTGCTTGTAAGGTTTTCATTTTGTGTACGATCCCTCATTGTTCCATTATTTGCTTTATGGTCATAGGGTTGTCGCTTTTGGATGTTATGTATTGTCCTTATTATAGACACGATGCACTAGCTTTTGATTTTATTTTTTATAAGACTACTTTTTTATTTTCATGATTTGGAGTTGCTTTCGTTACTGATTTAATTTGAAATTGCACTTTCAATGTGGTATCCTTTAACTTGATGTATACTTTCACTTCCCTATTTTAAGTATGTCCTACTCACATCATTGGATGCGTGCATTTTTCTTATCACTTAGCTGAACTTTCATAGTATTGTACTATACTTGCTGTCTAGTTATTCAGTTGGTCAGTTTATCTGTGCATTACATTCTACTTTTCTATGCCCAATGATGCAGTTATAATATTAACAATGGCTGGTAATGGCTTAGATGGTTCTGCTGCCAGTTCACTCCCACTCTCGGTATGGTTCATCATACTTGCTTATCTTTGTTGTTTTTTGCATTCTTCCGTTGCCAACATACTATTTGAGAGGTTTTCGCTTCTGTAGTACAGTGCCACAAGAACTTATAATCTATAGTCATGCAATTTTAATGTATTGTCATAACATAAATCAGAATGCATGTTGGTCTCAAAATGGGTGAAATTTCATTTTATGATATTTTATATATTTGAATTGCTGTGAACAAATTACTCCCTTGTTTATATATAATCTGAAATCCTTTTATGAAATTTTCATTTTCGGATACCTTTTAAGTTAGTATATATATATATTATGCATGAAATTTAAGTGATTTCTTCATGTCCCTTATTATAGTTACCATGTATCAGTTATGTTGGAAAGTTCTCTAATATTGAAGTTTTAACAATTCAACGTTTATTTATTAAATACTATTATATCAGCTTTGTAAGTTGTCGGGTAATATTTGTGTTCACTTTGGTAATATAGAAAATGTGGTTCACTAACACCATATACAATTATGCTTTAGGGATCTAATGGTCTTCGCTATACAGCTATGGGGATAGGCAAAAACCATGTCCTCTATGATGAGGGAGGAGGGTAGAGGAAGGGATAAAGAGAGGTGTTCTGGTAGGAATGGTGATGGGGATGGGATTAACTCTTTAGCCACTTGAGTTATAGGTAACCCTTACCTCTGTAGCCACTTTAGCCAGGTCCCCAGGGTTAATTGATCACAATTATTTATGGGGACCTCAATGGTATTGAGACATTAGGCTTCTCTTTGCTGCACTTTCTAAGTGATTTAAATATGAAGGTGGAGAGCCATGCCTTGCCAATTTCTCAGTGCCTTGGACTCTGGACATACCTTTTTTTCGGGTGGCAAATTCTGTATTATTTTTTGTCTCTAAGATTCAAACAATTGACTTAAGCAAGGTGCATAGCTCTCTACACACTTCATATACCAGTATTTTGAACCAGTTACATAAATTCATTTACGGTGATTCACGCACTGACCAAGCAAACTGATGTGGCAAACTTGTACCCAATGTGGCTTTTGCCAGGAGCAGTACAGACATTTAAAATTGCTCATGTATATCTTCTTGCAGAATCCTTACAACAATGAAAATACTTCTATAAGTTAACAGAAAAAAAAAACATAAAGTCATAGCACATAACTTTTATTCTCCAACATCAAGTATGGTTTCCAAACCCCTCTTCATTCATTAAATTCTCCAACACTCATGGATTCATCTTATTTATTCTTGTTTTCAAGCGTAAACATACTCTTTGTTTACTATTCTACAAAAAAGTATGTAGTAGCATTTCATAGTGTATCATTACCTTATTTTAAATGCCCACTTCCTCTTTTCTGCAAATTTTAGATTATTATGTCCATTGAATCAGATTCAAGCCTCAAAACTTTCACAAGTTTACATTAATAGTCCTAGGTTACATTTATTTTCCCATGAATCCTCACTCAGCTAACAACTTAGGTATGAATGAACTTTGGTCAAACACATGATTCGTGGTATCAAATGATAGTGTACAATTCTTCACTGATAGTGAGTACCATGTGGGAATACTCTCAACAGAAACTTGGATTCCAAACCTTGTCCATGTTCAATGGCAGTAGCAAAGTGCTTGCTCTAGCAGTTCCTCTAGCTTTTCTGTATGTCAGAAGTATCAAAAGGAGCAGGTTAAATAGGATTATTCATTGATTTGTTGATGGTTTCTTTCTCTAATATAATTAGTCAATTTATTTACATAAATTGATTTGATTTCTTTCTTTTATATATCATGTAGTATTCTCATATTTATTTTTTTCTTTTATAGTCTATTCTGTACATTTTGACTGTTATTGCCTATTCTATATAGCCTTATTGATAAATTTTCAATCCTCCCTCTTACATGATATCTCACTGTTAGTAGCACCCAACCCCATCTAATGTCTTACCCTGCTGTATATTATTTCTAAATACAAGCAGACAAATCTTTGTAACTTTGAGAAATGACAGCTTTACTTTTTCACTTATTTTATTGCATTACCAAATGCAAGAATGTTGCTATTCCTAACATGTCCATGTTTTCTAACATTGCATGCAGGGCACATCAATGTTTACACGATGCTCAGCTGCAAGATTTAAGAAACTGTGCAACCGATTACCAGAGGCAAAAATTCAAGCCATAAGAGACCTCCAATTTGGAGGTCTCTTAAACTTAAACTGCACAGAGGTGCGCCACAACCTCTGTATCTTTCTAATCCAACATTTCAATGTTGGATTTAGACGGATAGAGTTCTCAGCCCAGAAACACTATCCTGTTACAGCCACCGATGTTGGCCTCATTTTAGGCCTCCCAACAGAAGGACGGAACTTGCAGGTGACCTCCACATCATCAGATCATCCATTTGGGACTATTCGGGCATGCGAGGAGAAACTCCTAGACTTACCTGTAGGCGAGGAGTTCCGTAGAGCATTCATTTACTACGCATGTGCCACATTGTTGGCCCCCACGTCTAGGCTCAATGGTTGCCGTAACTTGTGGCATACCATCCATGAGGATGGATTCCGAAATGATGTTAATTGGGCCCAGTTTGTGCTTGACCAACTGGTTGAGGGAATTAGGCGATTCCAACAATCTAAGACCTCTTGGGTACATGGCTGCGTTTTATTTCTTCAGGTAGTGAACTTATTCAGTCTTTGTCTTCCATTTTGTTATCTAATTTTATTGCAAACATATTCACATTTGCCTATTGATGTTTCTATTTATTTTGCAGCTGCATTATGTCATTAAATTCCAAATTCCTTCAGTCCAAGTCCCCATTACAGTGCCCCCAGCATTGGCATGGACTGATGATTTGATTAAGCGACGACTAGTCGCTGAGATAAAGGAGTTTGGAGCATTCGGACATGCTGAGATTGATTTTGTAAGTTATGCATGCATAAATATATTGTCATTACTAGCATAACACTCATTATTTAAGTACTAATCTTCAGTGCTAATTATAGGCGTCCGAGAGATCTCCATCCGTAGAGAGAACTATGGAGCCAGAGACTAATGTGGACCATGACACAAATGTTGATGCTGAAAATAGTGATGTAAGCTGTGAATTTTTCAAAAACTTAATAAATGTTCATTTCATTGTCATTGTACTTTATTTTTACTTCTTAACTACAAAGAAATATGTTGTTGTCACATTCTGTTCTCAAAGATTGACAACAATATCATGTCATAGGAAATATGGCATCAATATCATGATGCAGAACGAGCAATCGACCAATATCAAAGGGGCATTCAGCAGCAGCTGAGAATAATGCGTGGCCTTATGCATAAGTTAGGGACTCGCAGACATAGTGGGGTAAATTCAGATGTGGGTGGTCACTCTAGCTATGCACCAGCCAGCACTCCCACGGCCGATGACCATGCATTTCCCGGTGATGAGTACATGGCTTCGCATGCTGCATACCATGTGCTAGACACACCAGATCGCGTTGTCGCCCCTGAGTATGAGTTGCAGCCCAGTGTACCCATTAATGTAGTAAGCGGTAAGTGATAAAATTTATGCAAACACCCATATGGTTAACAACCCATGTACCCAATCATAATGTATACCTTTGCTGACTAGTTCTAAATCTCGTATTGCAGATGGTGAAGAACAACCAGAAGGTAATGTTGTCCCCACAAATAGAAATGTCCGGAGACGTCGAGTGCGTCGCATGGCTCCAAACCTGTTGTCCCCATACATATCCCAACCACAAACGAAACAATCTGCCATCAAAATCGACCTAAAACAAGGAGCTGCACTGGTATTTGGAGACGATTTGGATGCAAGGTAACATACTTGAGTGACACTCCTCTCATTGTATGATAGTTAAAACACAAAAACTAAATTCTATTTTTTTGTAACAGTGAGGAACTAGTGTCTATGCATGACACTATCCTAACCAGAGGCAATTTGGGCTGCTTCCAAGGGAATGGGTGGATAGGAAACGACGTGCATATCATTTCTTATCCCTCTTTATGCATTATTTTAAGTTTGAAAATGAAAGTGTGGTTCTAAATTAATTTGTTGCTTACACTTTTATGATATACGAAATCAGGTCGTCGATGCCTACTGTAGATTGTTGCAGTATCAACATGAACCGAAGTCGAAACTTTTTCTATCCCCCTACATAGCTGTAATGCTGACTATTCCACTAAATCCTTGCTTATCTTTATTTTTTTTCTTGAACCAGGCATCACCTACAATGAGAAACCTGATATTATCCCGTTTCTAACATGCAGGAAATGGTAATCCACTCCCAGGCAAAAAACCTAGTTAGGGAGGCAGTTATTGGACGCTTTGAACCACATCTGTATCAGATTGATATTCCATATGTCAATGTTAACGAGGTGGATTCATATGTTTAATGCTTGGATTTGTATTTTTATTGCATGAATGTACAATATTTAGATGTATGTTTAATGGCAGTCTATTGGTGCAGGTCTTCTTATCGGTCCTCATAAAGAACCATTGGACATTGTATGTATATGACCTAGAAAACAGGAGAATCCAACTGCTAGATTCTCGTCCTGGTAGAAAGAAGACAATGTTGAGTGGAGTCCAACAAAATCTGGTAAAGTAACAAGCAACAAGTTATAATTTGATAGGTATGTCTTCCCCTTAAAATTTCAATTGTTGCGTTAATAAATGTTTCAGGCCAAGGTTGTCCTGTGGTTGGCTGCCCACAAAAAAGAGGTATCACCTTATGATTTGAGGACATTCAATTTCATAACACCTGATGTACCCCTCCAAACTAATGAGTGAGTGTTGACCTTGCAGTCCGGGATATTGTTTAAGATTGCAATTTATTTGAAGTTCATCTCTTATTTATAATTCCACACTTATTAACGTTTTGGTAATTATATTGACGTAGGCACGATTGCGGAGTTTTTGTAATGAAATTCATGGAATTGTGGTCAATGGGGGGGTTCTCCAAATCAATCGATGTGGTACGTAGGAGGAATTATCTATGACTATCTCATTAATGTTAAAATAGTTAGAAAAACCTAATTAATTAATTTGCTGATTTGTTGCTATCAACGTGAATGAACGCAGGGGAAATTGAAACATTACAGGTTGAAGATCATGGGGAGTATGTTGTTCTCAGCACAAAATGCACACCGAGACCGTGTCCGGAGAGATTAAAGGGGATTGTAATTTGTGATAAAAGTGTATAAAATTAGCACATTTGTATGTAATTTATGGTGGACATATGCGGAAATGAACACTGGGATTATGGGATTAGTCAGAATTTGATTGTTTTTTTACTTAAGTTGCTTGTCAATGCATTGTAAGTAAATAGGGCGAATTAAAGATGATTGTACATTATACAGGAAAAACCAACTCCTGACATTGTATTGCCAATTTTATGCCTTATATATTTATTGAAGGTTGTGATGAAGTCGCATTTTCCCTCACTATCTCAAAACATCTAATAAAAGGCACCGGCATTACAACCTATAACAAACCTTTTCATCAACAATCTCGTACATATCGTTTACAATTTATACAGTACAATGCAGGTGTATATATGGCCATCCCATGAACTGGTCTAGATGGACCCGTGGATCGGAAAGCATTAGGAGCTCGACCGGTCGATATTGTCCTTCAGCCATTGGTCAACCGGTCGAACCTTTCTTCAGCCGGTCGCGCACACCCTACTGGATGAGAGAGAGTGCATTTTGGCACCCTCGTCCGGATATAGACCGGTCTATCAGTTTAGGTCGACCGGTTCCTGGAGGTTTGGACGAGCTACTGGATGAGAGAGGGTGCATTTTGGCACCCTCGTCCGGAGATAGACCGGTCGATAATGTTCGGTCGACCGGTTCCTGGAGGTTTGGACGAGCTACTGGATGAGAGAGGGTGCATTTTGGCACCCTCGTCCGGATATAGACCGGTCGATCATGTTCGGTCGACCGGTTCCTGGAGGTTTGGACAAAATTTTAAAATTTTTAAATAATTCTTAGTTTTATTTAAAAAATCAAAATGTAATATAATTAAGAAGGGGCTCAAATTAAAGTAAGAGGTTATTTTTAAATTTGGACAAAATTTTAAGAAATGATAAAACAATATACAAGTTATTAGTACTTAATTTTTTTAGAAAACAAATGATTTCTTTTCTTAAATGCTAATTTTTCATATAGTGGATTTTTTAACTTTGGAAAAATATAAATGATTGGGATAGTATGGTTATATATAAATTAAGGGGACAATTTTCAGCCAAATTTCCGATGGTGGAACCTATTTTAGATTAGATATTTGACAACTGACAACAGTTTGAGAGAGGTCAAATCTTGGAATGGTGATGCTTCTTGGGATAAAGTTACCAGATCTTTCCAATGACAGATGTGCAAAGCCTTGAGACCAGGAAGATGAGGCCACTTGGGGAAACAGGTTGCCTTTGAGATGTTTGAAATGACCAAAGAGTTTAGAGAAGTCCTCCTTGGTATTGCCCCCACTACCAGTGTTTCATCCTCGCATTCATCCACGATCAAGTGCTCAAGATGTTGGGAGTAATCTCGGGCTGAGAGAGCTTCCAGTAAATTAGACCCACCAATCTCCATCTTATCTGGGGTACATATTTGAGGTAATACCTTCAGCTTTGGGCAACAATTAATCTTCAATACCAAAAGACTAGAGAATGACTGCTTCACTTCATTCAAATCTTCCAGAACAATATTGTCAACTAGCACGAGAACTTTCAGAAGTCGGGTCACAACAAGGGTGTTGAGAGAGACGCAATGTTTGATCTTTAGATCTTCTAAATAAGGAAAGTGGGATGGCAACTTCATCAGATTGCGGCAGTAACTGATCTTTAAAAAAACTAGGGAAGGGTACTCCCTCAATTCCTGTAATTCTTCCAACTCCTGCATTCCTTTAATGTTGATTTTTTCATATAGTCGCAATTTTTCATATGATCTGAAAGATGTAAATGATTGGGATAGAGAGATGGACATTTGTGTTAGTGTTATACTGCGACCGCTTCCTACCTACAGGGAAGGGGTTGCAATGGTACCTCAAGTCAACCTCAAGTCAATGAAAAAAACTAGAAGCAAAGGCCAAGCCAAGTTGCTTATTGGATACATTACTCAGTGGGAGAACACCTAAATTCAATTAATATAACATTCAAGCCTTAAAAATTATTTTGATAAAAATTATCTTTTTAGTTATATTACCATAATTTTTATTTTTCCAAACCCAAAACCATTCAATTTATGAAAACTAAAACAAAAACAATAAATATTATGACAAAGTAACATGTTCTTGATGTGTGATATTGTTTTGTTGTGATTTGTTTTCATTTTTTAATTAAATATCTTTATTTCTTGAATTTACATTTTAATTATATTCATATTTATTTTTTATAAATCGAATAAATTCTTCATATACAAATATTAATAATCAAATAGGCTAAATAGACAAAGGAATTATAAAAGGTATTAACTTAAAAACCTTATATTTTCTGATTCCTATTTTTAAAAATAAAATTTTTTTATGTAAAAAATAGAAACTTTTTATAAAAGGTATTAACTTAAAAACCTTATATTTTCTGATTCCTATTTTTAAAAATAAAATTTTTTTATGTAAAAAATAGAAACTTTTTATAAAAGGTATTAACTTAAAAACCTTATATTTTCTGATTTCTATTTTTCAAAATAAAAAATTTTTATGTAAAAAATTGAAAATTTTTATAAAAGGTATTAACTTAAAAACCTTATATTTTCAAAAATAATTTCTAAAAATTTTAAAATTCAAGCTAATAAAACTCACTTAAAAAAATAAGAAGTTTTTAGGATTGCTTTAAAAAAACCTTTAAAGCGCCATATTTTATTATGTTGGATTCCTAAAAAGTTTGAAGCCAAAAAAATAAAAAAGAAAATATAAGGAAAGAGAAAAAGTTAAAGAAATTTTATATGGTTGTTTGTGGAAAAATTGAGGACAGAAAATAAATTATTAAGGTAGCGCTTGGATATATATTTTTATTTTTTACCTTTAAGAATAAAAATATTTTATAGAAAATGCATATATTGTTTTTATAAAAACTATTTTATAAAAATATTTAAAATATACGGAGTAAGGCAACCCCACAAAAAGTGAATATCACAAGTGTTTTGCATTATACCTATTAAAAAGTGCAGAACACCATGGAACATGTTACTGAGTCAACCGGTTCATATCCGGTCGGCCGGGGTGACGTTTAAAAAACCATTCCGCGCTTAATTTCTTCAGTGTTATCCTCTGGCAGTCGAAGGGATCCGCCGATTGAGCTGCCACACACCCACTTTGGACGCGATTCCAGCTGTTGCAAGCCTTCGGAGTGAGTTTTGAGGGGTGCGGCTTCACATTTCGGACCTAGGGCGTGAGGTTTGGCAGTGGTCCTCCTTCAGCGCGCGTCACAAGTGGGTTCTCTTCTCTTCCCGCGCGCGTCACAGGCTCTTTCATTGGCCTTGGTTTGACATAGGGGTGGCCCTTTGTAGTGTTTCATGGCGCCTAGGAGAGATAGGGGTGCGTCGAAGGCACTGGGCAAGCGCCCTGCTCAGGCTTCTCAGGACGGTCAGGCGGAGGCTCGCCGAAAGGCGAGGTTCGACACCGGCCTTTTCACTTCGGTCGACGAATACCAGAGGTACAAGCAGCATTTCGTCCAGAGGAAGGTGGTTGCAGGGAGAAACATAAATTTCGCCCATCTACAACATTTCGGGTTTGAGAGCCTCTTTGCACGCATGGGGTGGCTGCCCTTAGTCACTATTTCAGAGCCCATTTTTCCGACATTAGTCAGCGCATTCTATTCCCGCGTGACATTTGGACATGGAGGACCGATCACTTCGACCGTTAGAGGGGTTCAGATCCATCTGGACCCGGAGAGCATCTGTCGGATTTTGGACATTCCTCCTGGTGGACTCCGAGTATATGATGCCAAGACCTGGCCGACGGTGCCGGGTTTCGATCCGAGAGAGGCGATTCAGAGGATCTGCGGCCTTGCAGATGCCCCAGGGTTGGGCAAACCATCGGCCCATAGCCTGACAGTGACCTGCCGAGTCCTTCACCACATGATAGCGTACATCCTCCTACCACGTGGCGGTCATCGAGATGAGGTTTCCTATCTGGAGGCATTTCTGATTGATTCGATTATGACGGGGAGACGTATTGACGTCGGGTATGTCATGATGATGCACATGATGGCATGCTGCGAGAGGCCCAAACGCATTCTCCCATATGGCCGCTTCATGACACGAGTGTTCAAGGATGCGGGGGTGGATTTGAGCAGGGAGCAGGAGGTCGAGGCGCCCAGCAGTTATGACACATATGATGAGCAGTCGATGGCGTGGATGAAGTTGGAGAAGGCCCCAGATGGGTCATGGATTAGGAGGGCGGACCGACCAGTACCACATCGATAGGCAGAGGAAGACGAAGAGGAGGAGATTAGGGAGATGGAGGGTGGGGTACACCCTCAAACCGATTTTGAGCATAGAGAGGCTGAGTTTGATATCCCTCCACGCCAGACTGAGGGTGGCCACATTGACCCGACTATTTCAGATGCGGTGATGACTGAGACGGGTTACACAGCGGGACCATCTGGTCAGCCATCATTTACTGAGCCTCATTACACCCATACATCACCTGGCCAGGCTCCTGACGCCGCTGCGCATGAGCATTGGATGGAGTTGTCTGCGCAGATTACCTCACTTGGGACTCGTATTGAGGAGCGCATGGATCAGCAGCAGGCTACGCACGAGCATATCCTACAGAGGCTTGATCGCCAAGAGCGTCAGCATGAGGAGTTGATGGCGTACCTCCGCGCCGTGTTCCCACCGCCACCCGCTGCACCTTGATTGCATTGAGACCACGTCGTTATTTTGTTTAGCTTGCAAAACTGGGACATATATATTTTGTATTAGCATACGTATATTTTGAGTTGTGTCAGCATGCAAATGTTTTTGATTTCGTTTTAATTTGGATTCAATATATATATATATATATATATATATATATATATATATATATATATATATATAAGCAGCTATTTACTTTATTATATGTTGTTTAGTAATATTTACAAGATCGCCAAGTCATCTCATCCATATTAAGAGGTACTGAACTTTAACATTCGGCAAATTACCTAAGTCCATGAGTAAGCAATGAACAACTCATCAACTTGGAAGGAGTTAGACCTTTTATGCAATTTATCACGCACCCAAATGTGTAATGTAAGTGAAGTAGACTTGAATGTTCAAAATAATTAAGACACATAAATATAATAGTAAAGGGTTACCAAAAGCATAAATATAAATGAAATAATATACTGTTTCATAATGTCATGTTTTTCAAGGCTACATTGTAATGATGTATTAGATAAGTTTGAACTAATCCCACATTACCAATATTAGTCATGTCATTGCATTGTTTAACAAGTTGATTTTCTTAGAACATCTAATATAAGGAAAAATATTCCATTCTCTCATGAAATGTTAGTTCTCAAAATAGTTTTAGAACTGATAAAATTTTTGAAGTAATAACTTTGAAAAAAATTTACATATTTGCATATTTTGTGTCTCTTGTAATAGTGAGATGGCATAAAATTTTTGAAGTAATCCGGTCGACCGGTTTACAGCGACCGGTCTACATTATATGAGGAGTTTTTACACAACCGGTCGACCCCCTATCATTTTCCGGTCGACCGGTTACCTGTATTAATCTTTAATTAGTTGTTTTTGAAGTTGAAAAACTATTTTATATTTTTTAGAATTTTGTTTTTCAAAACAGTTGTCAAATTCACTCTAAAACCCTATTTGTTAATTGTTTTCAAAACCAATTTTTTATTTTCTCGGAAAAAATTGACAATCAATAAATAATTTTATACTCTTAGATGTTTAAAGATAGAAAAGTTATAAATTATATATTTTAATTGTTTTTACTTGTTTTTTAAATATTATTATATAAATATAAAAAATATTAAAAATAAAACATTACAAATAAATTTTTTTAAAAAAATATATTTAAAATTTAAAAAAAAAAAAAAAAGTTAAAAAAATTTCAAGTTATCAAACAAAATGTTTTACAAAACATTAAAAAACATTTTCAGAAACTCCTGGTGTTTCCTCTTTGGACTTCTGTATTGATCACTTCAACAGGGATGGGTTCGCTAGAACTTGAGATTTCACAATTTTTCTATGTTCTGCACATTAATACATTAATGGGCAAAAAGTATTTTCATTACAGATTTCTCTGTACACGAAGACAGATCGACCCTTCTTATAACTTCAATTTCATTGTACAGAAACATCAAAACAGTAATAAATAAGCCAACAAAACTGTTGTAAACCACATTCCTAAGCCTCATTTCAAGATACATTCCATTGGCATTTCACCCTTCTACTCAAGAGTCAGCTGACAATATTCAATAGCTTCAGCATCTAAGAACCAGAGCATTGGTGTCAAAAGCCGGGTTTGTTTCTTCTCCCAGGAGCCCGAATCAATGTCTAGCTTGGACTCAGATAGAGGGCAGCCAAACTAGGATCAAAGACAACATGGTAGGAAGGGAGAACCCTGCGTCGTTCCGTTAACACTTTTAACATCTGTGGAGTGGAGCAGGATATAGGTCCAGTGGCTGATATCTCACCCGATCGTTGTGAGGCAAGGGTCCCTCCTGAAGAAATTGCAAGCAAATAGACGTTTATTACCATCACTACTAACAATAGAGCCAAACTCCATGGAAGAAGGTTTCAGAAACAGAAACAAGCACCATGCAAAGTGAGAAAACAAGTAGCATGAGGGATTAGAAAGGCATATAAACCAAATAAGATCATCCACAACTCAATATACCAATATCTTGCAAAGAGCACAGAGAACATTATGGTTAATTCCATGTTTGTTTTAAACACCAACAGAAGTTACTAGCAGCATAAAAATCCGTTTTGTACATAAATCTAAACACATCAAATTATAAAGTGCATTCATGATTAATTTACATTGTGAGCCTATTAGAAAAAAAACGTAGCCTGCTTATGTAATCAATCTAGATAGAAAGAGAAGTTGAATTTTCAGTGATGCTTATGGGTACATACCAAGTATGAAAGCCTTTTCTCTTGAATATAAACACTTGATTTATAAATAGAAAAAGACCCAACATAATCCTTCCCACATGGTCCTTGAGGAATGTGGAAATCCGTTTCCCATCATCAACCACACTGACATGTAATGAAACCATGTAATGGGTTAGTTGAAAATCATAACAATGTGTCTAAATAAAGTGCAAATCATAAAGGTAAAACAAGTATCATGGAATGAGCATTACTAGATTTGAATTCCATGTCCCAAAGAATTTTCGTAAGCCTTGCTTCCAGCTCATATCAAGGGCGAGGTTTAGGAACCTTAAGTCTACTGACAGACAGCCAAGTTCAAAATGCAACTGTCTTCACTTCTATTATAAATTTCCTCCTTTTATTTGTACTTTGTATTTTTATCCTGATGAATTTTGCTTTCCTGAGTGAAGCTTATTTTCCCCATTTGTTCATTTTAAAGCAAACACATAATAAATGCAAATAATCATGCACCAAAGCATGCAACTCCTTAAGTGCTGCCTCAAATAGTATTGTGTCTTCTAAATATAATTTTTTTTAATCAATGGAGCATGTCCTCGAAGGATCAGTTTGAACTTATAACAAGTTGATGTTAAGTACAATTACCTTCGTGATCTTTTCTAGGTCATCCCTTCCTCCATCAGTTATCTCATCGCCAAACACAACACGTTCAGCACATCGGCCACAATGAGCAACCACCATTTGCATTTGAAATCCTTCAAGATAGACACCCTTGTACACCCTTGTACTTTTAGTACATTTGCCTTGTACACTTAGTGTAAATGCCTTGTCCACTCACCAAATCCCTAATAGGTACATATTTCCAAGTGAATATGGGTAGGTAACCAATGTTTCCATTACCATGGACTAGGGAAAATGACACAAAATGTGACCCAAATTTCGGTTCATATTCATCATTACTAGGGAAGCTAATAGGATGAATGAACATGGTAGACATCAATTAAATTGCATGCAATGCGTGTGTTATCAAGCAACATGTGTGAGGATTGTTCCCCACGTTTGGAAAAAGTAAGATAGACACCCTTGTACACCCTTGTACTTTTAGTACATTTGCCTTGTACACTTAATGTAAATGCCTTGTCCACTCACCAAATCCCTAATAGGTACATATTTCCAAGTGAATATGGGTGGGTAACCAATGTTTCCATTACCATGGACTAGGGAAAATGACACAAAATGTGACCCAAATTTCGGTTCATATTCATCATTACTAGGGAAGCTAATAGGATGAATGAACATGGTAGACATCAATTAAATTGCATGCAATGCGTGTGTTATCAAGCAACATGTGTGAGGATTGTTCCCCACGTTTGGAAAAAGTAAGATAGACACCCTTGTACACCCTTGTACTTTTAGTACATTTGCCTTGTACACTTAGTGTAAATGCATTGTCCACTCACCAAATCCCTAATAGGTACATATTTCCAAGTGAATATGGGTGGGTAACCAATGTTTCCATTACCATGGACTAGGGAAAATGACACAAAAGGTGACCCAAATTTCGGTTCATATTCATCATTACTAGGGAAGCTAATAGGATGAATGAACATGGTAGACATCAATTAAATTGCATGCAATGCGTGTGTTATCAAGCAACATGTGTGAGGATTGTTCCCCACGTTTGGAAAAAGTAAGATAGACACCCTTGTACACCCTTGTACTTTTAGTACATTTGCCTTGTACACTTAGTGTAAATGCCTTGTCCACTCACCAAATCCCTAATAGGTACATATTTCCAAGTGAATATGGGTGGGTAACCAATGTTTCCATTACCATGGACTAGGGAAAATGACACAAAAGGTGACCCAAATTTCGGTTCATATTCATCATTACTAGGGAAGCTAATAGGATGAATGAACATGGTAGACATCAATTAAATTGCATGCAATGCGTGTGTTATCAAGCAACATGTGTGAGGACTGTTCCCCACGTTTGGAAAAAGTAAGATAGACACCTTTGTACACCCTTGTACTTTTAGTACATTTGCCTTGTACACTTAGTGTAAATGCCTTGTCCACTCACCAAATCCCTAATAGGTACATATTTCCAAGTGAATATGGGTGGGTAACCAATGTTTCCATTACCATGGACTAGGGAAAATGACACAAAAGGTGACCCAAATTTCGGTTCATATTCATCATTACTAGGGAAGCTAATAGGATGAATGAACATGGTAGACATCAATTAAATTGCATGCAATGCGTGTGTTATCAAGCAACATGTGTGAGGATTGTTCCCCACGTTTGGAAAAAGTAAGATAGACACCCTTGTACACCCTTGTACTTTTAGTACATTTGCCTTGTACACTTAGTGTAAATGCCTTGTCCAGTCACCAAATCCCTAATAGGTACATATTTACAAGTGAATATGGGTGGGTAACCAATGTTTCCATTACCATGGACTAGGGAAAATGACACAAAAGGTGACCCAAATTTTGGTTCATATTCATCATTACTAGGGAAGCTAATAGGATGAATGAACATGGTAGACATCAATTAAATTGCATGCAATGCGTGTGTTATCAAGCAACATGTGTGAGGATTGTTCCCCACGTTTGGAAAAAGTAAGATACACACCCTTGTATACCCTTGTACTTTTAGTACATTGGCTTTGTACACTTAGTTTAAATGCCTTGTACAATGGCAAAAATTTGACATACCTAAAACTAATAGCGTGCATATGGGTGAGCTACCATGTTCCAATGTGATGCCTAAGGGAAAATGGGGAAGGGAAAAGGGGGAAGTGAAATACAATATAGGTTCTTATTCATCATTATTGTCGTTGGTCATCCAATCAACATGTATGAAGTAATAAAATTGAAGGGGATGAGTGCGTCATCAAGGAATGTGTGTGAGGGAATGTTCCTCATCCTTTCAAAATGGAAATGATTTTAAACATTGCAAATACTTCAACATAGGTACATTTGTACACCCTTGTACATTAAGCACAGGTACCTTGTACACTTAGTGTAAATGTCTTGTACACAGACATAAATTCCATACAACCACTACTGAATGTATACTCATGCATAGGAAGATTCAGAGTTTTCACTCTGGTGACATGGCATTTCACGTTTACCAGCTGTGAAACCCATTATTTTACAACAATTTGAGTTGGAAATGTAAAGGCCATTTTCGTCTGTTAACATTTGATATCCTTATCATTAATTAGGTCAGTTAGATGGACCATTTCTTAATTTTTGGGCCCAGCTGGGCCCAAAACACAATTCTCCTGTGTTTTGTTTTTTATACTACAATGAGATCGGTTTCTTAATTAAGAAACATGTGTCGGTCAAGAAAGATTCACGGTATGACTTATAATAATCAAATACGATAAACCCTAGATGACAACATGCACAAAATATATACACATTGATGATTCTTATCGTATAATAAATCCCGAAAAAAGACATGCATCGTTTGTAGTTAGAGCCTAACCCCTCATCAACAATGGATGAAACAATAAAACATGAGCTAAAAAAATGTTAATATGGTTGCGTGCTTAAAAAACAATATCACAATGTATTGTAAGTAGGTTTTACGAATGACACAAGCTTGATTAATTAATCAAAAACCCGATCACCTACTAATTACACAATGCATGAACGGTACACCTAAACTGACTGCATTGTCATGACCCAAAATGGAATCACATGGATTGAGCTCATTTTCATGAATAAATCAAGCATTTTTACTCGTTTCATTGATATAATCACCGTAGTAGACCTAGACTCATTGTGATATCATGGTCGGAGATCAATCAAATGATATGAGATCATTTTTCCAATCGCATGCTAATACACCAAATCTCACTGCATTGCAGTGAACCGAAACCTAATCACATAAAATGAGCTCATTTTCGTGAAGAAATCTAGTGTTTCTAATAGTTTGATTGATATAAATTACAATCATGCTAATACACCAAAACTCACTGCATTGCCAGGACCCGGAATCAAATCGGACCAAATGAGCTCATTTTCATGAACAATCTGACCATTTTCAAATCCTTTGATTCACATAATCACACCAAAAGAGCTCATTTTCCCCTAACAAATCGCCCTCATTCAAATAATCAATAATACAGCTAAACTCATTGCAATGCCATGACCCGGAATCAAACCAAATAAAATGAGTTCATTTTCACAAACAATTTGTTTGATTACTACATCTATACTCACTGCACTGCCATGACCCAAAATCAAATCACACCAAATGAGCTCATTTTCATGAAGAAATCGGCCATTTCGAATCTTTGATTAACATAATCATACCAATAACACACCTAAACTCACTGCAATGCCATGACCCGGAATCAAATCAGACCAAATGAGCTCATTTTCATGAACAAATACATCAATTTCATTAGATTCCATTAACATAATTGTAAATGGGTAGAATTGGATAGAAAATTTTCGGTATGCAATGCATATATGATATTAAAATGATCATAATCAATGGTGAATGTGATTGAAAACTAAGAATTAAAGAAATGACTTTGGTCGGCCCATTTTTCATAAATAAATTTAAATCATGCATGAATCCACCCATTGAATACACAATCTAACAACTAGCCCCTAATCAATCAGTCAATTAATCATTCATTCAATCAATTAATTAATTAATTAATCAATCACTGATATATTTATATATTTACAACCTAAATTCATCAAAATATTCAGCAATTAAGCATAGTTCTTCAAGGTAATCTCATCAACATAATCCAAACCTTATAATAAATTTCTGAGAATCAAAGCCATATACGAGAAAAAAATTTCTCAAAAATGAAGATGAGAAAAAACTCACCCAGAATATATTTTCTGCATTGCCAAACAAATAATTTGAAGCTTTAGGCCCTAAAATCTTCACCAAAACACATAAAAAATTTCCTTCAAAGCAAACAAAAATGGCTCAGTGAAACTGCACTCTGTTTTCTCTCTCTAAAAACCCTTTTTTGTATACAGAGAAAACCTTAGTTCCCTCTCAAGTGTCTCTTTTTAGGAACTATGTCGAAATCCCATAAACCAGAAAAGGAGAAAATCCTGTTTGTTTGAGCGGAAAATGGTTTCTCGGGTGGGAAAAAGTTGTGAGCTTTCGTGAAAAAGGAGTGAACTTTGGTGGAAAAGGGGCAAACTCTGGTGAGAATTGAAGGAAAGAATGGTGGGACGAGTAAGAATTGGCCGGAGAAGAGTTGGGGTTGAACGGAGAAACTGAAACTCTGGCAAGAAAGAGAGTAGAAGGAGAGGGTATATGTGAGTGGTTTTTAGGAAGATTCAGAATTTTCACTCTGGTGACATGGCATTTCACGTTTACCAGCTGTGAAACCCATTATTTTACAACAATTTTGAGTTGGAAATGTCAAGGGCATTTTCGTCTGTTAACATTTGATATCCTTATCATTAATTTAGTTAGTTAGATGGACCATTCCTTAATTTTTGGGCCCAGCTGGGCCCAAAACACAATTCTCCCTTAATATATAACAGGGTGTACTTATTTGTCAGCATGATGTATTCGCAACAAGCATCCTTTGATGTAGGATGAGATGTGACCGCTCCATATATGTCTAGGCAAGGAAAACTGAAAGATCACGTAATATCCAAGTATTTTAGGCCATGTGGAAATTATGCAAAATTAAGAACACAAGTCAAAGAGTTGGAAAAATTCAAAGAATTCTAATGGTCAAATAAGTGAGTTAAATTTGCATCATATTAGCTTTACTATATAAAATTTTCTAGGAAGTTAAGTCTTACCTACTATTGGAATTAATAATTTGGGTTTTGAAAATTAATTAAGTTTGAAAAAAATGTAGATATATGATTAGTACTATTAGGAGGCATGTATTTTATTGAGAAATAAGAAATTTAAAATGTTAGGTTTTCTTTATTTCTGTAGAACAATAATAACCCTAATTCCTGTGGAACAATCATACCTCTAATTCTTGTGAAACAATCATAATAGTCAAGAATTTTAGAATAATATGATTTTCACAATTTTATAATTGAAAGAAAAACAAAAAACATACCTTTAATCCCTATGAAATTTTTGAAGAGACCAAACAATAAGTATAATAGAAATTGTGTTTCTCTCCTTTAACCCCCTCACCCTTAGGTTTTCTCTTATACATATTATAGATGGAATAGAACACTTATTTATAGGGTGGAAAGATGGCTAGTTTTCTTATAGAATTAGAAGCTAGTGCACTTTCCATCAAAGTGTCTTTAATTTATGAAACTAACTTCTTAAAAACTAACCAATAAGATTTTAGCTTTATTATCTAATAAACCATAATACTTAATTTGATTTTTAAATAAATATCACATATTAATATACACGTGGGCCACATAAAATTCTTACATTCTCCCACTTAGCCCATGTAATATTCTTTCACTTCATGGTTTAATAATTAAAATATAATGTGCAAAATATCAAGATAAAACATTCTTACATCGATTACATCATAAAAAATAATTAAGTAAAAACTAATGAGAGTCATGGTGGTTGTACATCACTATTTGGATATAGTCCCTTCCATGTGCTATACAATTAGCTCCCACTTAACATGACCTGTAAATGAGAAGTACAATAATAGTCCATAATAATGTTTTTATCAAAGACTTTCCTTTTAACATTAATCTGTATGAAATTATGTATACAAAACAGATAAAAGGAAATTTCAAAGACATATAATCAAGCTCTAGAGTGTTTGATAAATAATCATCATCATGAAACCAATACTGTAATGTGCCTAAGACTTGTAATTTCTACGTGGTATTCAATGTCTTAGTAGCACTTTTTTTGTAATTAGGTTTTCAATCATAAGTTGAACACATAATCAATTAATTTAACACTCTTGTTTCTGAATTATCTCATATACAACAAAAACTTTAACCTTTATGTCCTCGATGATCATAAAATATTTGTTGTTGAAAGAGAAGTGACGGCATAATCTATTATTTTTAGCAACTTGGCAATAAAGTCAACAAAATCCAAGTTCTAAAATAATATTCTGCACCCATAATTCATCATTTGTGACATAATATGTCACAATACATACTTTGATAAAAGATTGTCATACCTTTACATAATATTGTTCCTTTGCATAATCTTCAATTAATATGAACAAATAACAAAAGTAGACTTTTAACTATCATTTAGCATAATTGAATCTGAAAGTAAATGGAAAGTTTGCAACATTAAGGTTTCTCTCTCATAACACTTTCAATCCATCAAATATCTCAAAAAACTTTAAATATATACTTTATGAGACAATCTAACAATTCATGTAACTTCAGATAAGATATGTTATTCCATCACATAATATTGTCTCTTTTATATATTTTATCATAAAATTTTGAGATTTTATTTCATAACTTAATGCAATCAGTTTCAGGGTTCTTTGAGGTATGGGTATTGAGGGTAAGTGAAGTTCCTTCAGGTAGTGAAGGGTGCTTTGATCCTGAAGAATGAGTCCCTCTGCATTAGATTTTGCCCACCAGATAGCAAAAGAGTGATGAGGTTCTGTCTATAGACGATGCCTTTGACAAGTGGGCAGTGGGTCAGTTGAAGGGGATAGAGGGGAAGAGGTTCGCTTTGCAACCAAGGAGATCCTAAAATTTGATGAGAACGGAAATGGAGCGCTCTCAAAGTATCTGATAGAGTCCAAGGCAACAATGGCAAAATGATGGAACAGAGCACACACACTGAGAAAGCACTTCAGAGAGAACAGAGGAAATGCAGGAAAGCATAGCAGACACTACCTGAACCAAGGCCATTGGTGAAGTGAAATGGAGGTTATCTGACCATTACTTTGGTATCCTAAGAGTTCTATTTGGCAATTAAACTATGCAGCTGAGAAAGAACTAAACCCTTCAGAGGTTTCATGAGTTTCTTTTTTAAACAAGCGAAATGAAGTCAAGAATACCACAATGCAGGAAGCTGTCAGCCTGGTCCCTCCCCCCTTCTTGGATGAATCTCTAGATTATTGTGTACTTGATATGTGTGCAGCATCAGGTTCAAAAATATCCCAATTGCTCGAGATTGTAACCGATCAATTAAACCAGGATGCAACACTTCGCGGCAAGGCTTTTCACCATTTTCTCTTCTCAACTGGCTAGACAATCTAAGTTTCCACTGGTCAACACTGGAGGACCCTAGTTTGCCATTGTGAGGGTTATTGAGAATAACAGAATGTCTGAAGAGGTTGTGTCGATGTTAGTTGGTTATGATGACCCTTTAGATCAAAGATCTTTGTCTTTGGATGATACGAGCAGCACAGAGGGCGTACTTTTTTGTCTCCTAGGAAACTGGTGGGAGCCTCCATTGCACACATTTTTGAAGGAACCCATGGGTCATGATTGTAGGGTCCTTCTCACGATTTTGTTCTTCTCATATTTCCAGTTGGTGATTGGAGAATTGTTAAATTCAAGCTGGACCATTCTCCAAGTTCCTCTGCTATAGTCTAGATTTCAAGGAATGAAACAGGTAGAATCTGTTCCATCTATTCAATCATCAAAGAGGCCTTCACGACCAGAAGAACCTAAGCACAATGATGAGATCATCATTTCCACCTGGCGTCATTCCCACCTTCACACTCCACCATACCTCGTGTCTATATCCTGCACGCCCATTAAACCCATTCCATGCTTACCACCTCATCCATCCTAGTCCCCATCTAACCCAATGCTTCATACCTACTGCATCCTTCGCACCCACTTTTTCCACCACCAAAGATTCATATTCCATGTCCAGCATGCCTCTCAAGCCCCTCATACTTCTTTCCCTAACTACCCCCAACTCCATTCAACACTTCCAAACCTATCCCGTTTCACCACATCGATACCCATATCCCTAAAGCTCACCGTACCCATATATTTCTCACCGTGTACCATACTTGCTCGTTGCTTTGCATGGCCCCATTAACCTTCATGCCCATATCCCATACCCTCATGCACATACCCATTTAACAATACTCTTAAACCCCTTTCTCTCTCTACACCACATACCCTTCGTGCACACTGTTTTCTCACTAATCTACACCACCCCATACCGCCAATCCCATGCGTACACCCTCCTACCCTTTTCATGCCCACGGGTTCTTATCCTTCATACACACAAAATCGGTTCACCACGTCATAGTCTCTTCCTTTAGCTCATTTCCATTATCTTCCATGCAAACGAATGCCCCCGGGCATGGCCGCTCTAAATTCTCTCACTACCTTCAAATCACCCTCCCACATTTAACCCGTTTTCATTCCCCACTCATTATTTCTCTAGCCTCCCATGTGGGTGCTATGTACATGCACGATTCCCTAGCATCCTTCTAATGCATTCTCATAATGTTTGTTCTATACCGAGCATAAACCTAGAGTCAAACACTCCTCATACCCCATCCGTCTTCTCATCCTTTACACTCAATAAGAAGAAAACCGTCACCTGGATCACCTATCGGACATGATTCAACTCTGATCCCTTAGCTATACCAGTATCTCATCCCATTCTTCTTATTACAATATTCCAACCACTGAACCTTACAACCCCAAACCCACCGAATCAATTAGGGATATTCCTTCTTCAACTGATGAGTTCAAGCGCGCCTATTTTTTAGCGGGAATCTCAACTAACTCTCTTCGGGTTTGGAAGTTTCAGTTGTGGCCATGTCGTGATACTTCAAGATGCCCGAATTCGAGTTTAAGCAGCCATGAAAGACTCCTTCCAAGCTTGATAGCTTAATCATTTCAAACCTAGTTATCATATTTATGAAGAGAAAACCATATGAAGCCAGGTGCGGTTTCAGTCGAGAAGTGGTTGAATTGCTTAAACAAGTGAAGGTGGATTTCATGAGATTTGATGTTCTCTGATGATGGAGTTTGGCAAGAGCTCAAAGTTCACTCAAACTAGTCTAGTTACTTTCAACTTTATATAAAGAGTGAACTTATTGGTGGGTTAGGCACTGTATTAAAAATGCAGAAAAGTGGAGAACTGGAAAGGGTCCCAAGAGGTCCCTATGACAAACTGAGTAATCCAGAGGGGGTTATTCAGCTTGGTTTGACTGAAAACAAGTTGTTAATGGACTCGGCTCGAGACTGGCTTGCGTAGAATGCAAAAGATTAGACATTGATTGGAGGTGGAAATAGTGGGTCATTGAGTAAGGGCGGGTTTACAAATTATCAGGCGTTAGATGGATTAATGGATATGAAAGCGGTTGTGGAGAGATTCATGTCTCAAGTCATGGAACGATCACTAATCTTTAATCCGTCCCAGATAATTTTAATAGTTGGTGCAACCCTTGCAATAGAGATCCTCAGTTTCCACCCATCTTACGCCATCATGCTTACTAATCAATCCTCATGCCCACAAGACACGGACCACCACTTGTCTGGCTATCTCAGGTGTCATGCTAAGTCTTCCGATGCATTGCGCAAGTGCATCCTAAATCTCACCCTCAGCTTCTATGAAAGAAAATATCTCCTCAGAGGTTTCAGAAATTACATGCATCGAGGAGGCATCATGTTTGCACCAAATCCAAATGCATGCATAGAAATCTAGAACTCCGCATCACTATTGCGATGAATCAAGACCCTCATGCATGCAATCATTTTGGAGCCTCTTGATCTATTAACCAATTGTCCTGATTGTTTCATTTTATTAGTAGAGGCCCGTTTTTAGGGGTTTAGAGGGGTGCTATGGTCTTTACCGTACCTTCCCGATAAGTAACCTAACCCCCAAACCCGATCCGGTTTTTCACAGACCACATTTTCTTAATAAAGAGTTACGCTTAGGGTTTTCTTTCTTATTTTGTTTACCCTTTAAAAATAAAACAAAAATAAGTGGCGACTCCAAGTCATTTTCTAATAAATAAAATCATTTTCAAATAAAAATCGAGTCTGTCATCGAGTGAAAATGCATTAGCCAAAATGTGAGGTCCACAATTATATATACATTAATTTTTTTACCATAAATTGTTTATAAACGTTCACTTATTTGTAATAATATAAATAAGTATATCCTTCCAAAAAACAATTACATTTTGAAAAAAAAGTACATTTCCTATAAAAATAAGTGTATCTTCAACTTATTGTTAAGAAGAATAATTTCATTATACATTATTTAGAAAAATATGTACATTAATGTTTTAAATTAATATTATATTTCCTATGTTTTGACTATTAAAATAACATCATTGAATTAATATGGTCTATCCAATTATTATAATAACAAAATCAAAGCAAACTAAGATTACATTTTAATAATTAATATATTGCGATATCACGACAATATATTATACAATATTAATCCAACAATTTTAAATAAAATTTTTCAAAATAATTAATTAGTTGTAACCTATAAAGACTCGAACAATTAGGGCCTATAACTTTTCTAAATTGCATCCAAAATAATTCAACACTAATCACATTAATTAATTATATACAAAAATTCTAAACATAAATAGGCTTCTTAACATAATACTTACATAAAAAATAAAAAAATAAAAAAAATTAAACATTCATTTATCATGAATTTTTGAAAAAATAATTAATTTTGTATGGAATAATATATGACTTACTATGGAGTTTTCCAAATAATTTAATCATTTCCTTCTTTGAAGAAAATTTTATATTTCCTTCTTTGAAGAAAATTTTATATTTCCTTCAACCTATAAAATAATATATGTTTTAGTCGTTTTACTATATCCATCTTTACTAAATTCACAATATTCTTCTAATGTTATTGTCTTGTGAAAAAATGACTATTGTATGAAATGCTCAAATTCTTTCTTTCAAGAGAATTATGCTCAGCTTTAGCTTTTTAGTTGTCTACTTACCCTACATTCCAACACTAACAACCATTGTTTTAAAAACCGGATTGGACCGTCCGGTTATTCATGGGTCAGTCAAGGTTAAAACGTAAATGGGTTTTTACTCATCTATCGACCCAGATTCATCCATTCCCAGCCCATTTACTTCAGGCAAAAGACCTTTAGGCATAGGTAGAGATGCCTATCTGCCGGCCCGTTTGCTCATTCCCAAGGTTTGCAGATATAGATACCACATAAATGGTTTATAGGTTTCCAATATGGGATCTTTGATAATAATAAAATGAGCTTTGTGTTAGCCCCTTAGCCACTTAACTCAGATTGGGAGAAATAGACCTCATGGGTAAGCCTTGCACCCATGAGGCCTTAGGCAAAAAGC
Organism: Vitis vinifera; assembly: GCF_030704535.1. NCBI lineage: Eukaryota > Viridiplantae > Streptophyta > Magnoliopsida > Vitales > Vitaceae > Vitis > Vitis vinifera. Next base: position 17,701,323 of record NC_081809.1, on the reverse strand, counting down.
AAGGAAAGCCTGGAGGTTTGGTGGTTCAAACCCTAGGAGCTAAGTGAGGAGACCGCGGGCGAGCTAGACGCGCACCGTGGGTGAGCTAGACGCGCACCGTGGGTGAGCTAGACGCGCACCGTGGGCGAGCCAGACACGTACCGCGTGCGCACCGTGGGCAAGCTAGATGTGCACTACACACGCACCATGTGCACACCATGGGCAAGCCAGACAGGAACCGTGCGCGCACTACGTGTGCACCAGACAGGCACCGTGCGCGCACCAGGCTATGTGGACTATGGAGTTGGTGCAGAAAGATATTTTGGGAATTTGATTTATTTTATATTTATTTAAATATTCCATTATGTCTCGTCAATCATATTGATGTCTCCTCCAGAAACAATGAAAACGACCCGTATTGCTCTTTAAGGGAGAGGGGGGAGGGGGGTAGGTGACTCAAGGAGGGAGCACCAAGGGAAAGCCTTGACCGCACCAAGGGGCACCATGGCACGACCTTGGGCGTGCCTAGGACACACAGATGACACTTAAGCACGCACCCATGGGTTCCACGACATGTATGGCGTGCACCTCGTGGCCGCAACGGCATGAGGCCTAGTATGGCCTACCTCCTCCCTGCACAGGCTCGAGGGCGCTTATGCCTTGTGCAAGTGAGTCAGCTGAGGAGATCATGAGCGCAATGCCATGGCTTGATGGGCACCAACCAAGCAGCTAACTCACCATGTCGCCTACGCATAGCATAGAGGCGCAATGCCCTGTGCGCTAAGAGAGAACAGCCATGGGCGCAATGCCATGGCTCGTCGCTATGAAGTTGGACTTGACAAGTAGGAGCATCATGCCCAAGCCATGGGCACCTTGTCATGGCTTGGGCTCACACATCAATGTGGGGGAAGGCACACTAATTCACCCGACTTGGTCAGTTGGTTGGTGCATGTACCTAGTTCAGACAGCCTTGATCAAAGACACGTTGGTGGGCACCCGGTCACAAGAGGCACCTTTACGGGGAAGGAGACAGCTTGTTAGGGGAGGGCTCTCCAACAGCTTGATGAGACGGGTTTGAAAGAATGGCAGCTACTAGCCAGTACAGCTAGCTGGGACAACAAGTGACTCAGTCATCAGTCAGCCACATGGATTGGTGGTTGGCTGAGGTGTTGATGCTTGGTGCAAGTGGGTGGTTCCTGAGCAGACCACCATTTGGGTGGTGGGTGGTTGTGCAAGTAGTTCTGGGCAGTTGCAGTCAGTTGCGTAACCACCAGATGTAACTATAGGTTATGTCATTTAAATAGGGCTCTTGCATCCTTGAGAAGGCAGAGAGAAGGGAGTAAGGGATAGAGTTCTCTGAATGCTTGGGATGTAAGCATTGTTCTCTTATTCAGGGGAAACGATTTTGTATTCTTGTAGTGAGTTTAATACAAGTTGGGAAGGATTCTCGTAACCTTGTTTGTGTCCATGTTTCCTTTGCTTTGCTTTTATTGTGTGTTTTGAGAAGGTTGGGAAGAAAGGTTGGCTAAGGAAGGGTCCTTAGCACCGCGCACTTGGTGAAAAATTTAGGGTGAATTTCGAGGGGTGTGACAGTTGGTATCAGAGCAACACTAGAGATGGCTGGTGGTAGTGCAATGGAAGCGCTACAAGAAATGATGACTCGGATAGAAGAGGCATTGGGAGAATGGCCACGTGAGGATGGCGTTGTGGCTTCATGGGCAAAACACACCATGGGAGAAATCCAAGTGCAAAGGAGTCTGCTAGAGAGCCTTGATAATTTCTTTGAGGAGAAATTTGCTGAGTTGAAAACGGAGGTGCAGTCCCTGATGAATGACTTCAAGGAAACCCTACAGTCTTACGGAGAAGACATCGCAGTCCTTAAGAAGGCGGTGTTGCAGGGATCTGCCTCAAACCCTAAAGCCCCTTCCAAAGTTCGAGTCCCAGAGCCCAAAGGCTTCAATGGCAATAGAATTGCGAAGGAATTGGAGAACTTCTTGTAGGACATTGAGCAGTTCTTCAAGACAACTCATGTTCCTAATGGTAAGAAGGTATTCATCACTAGTATGTATCTGACTAGTGATGCCAAACTGTGGTGGCAAACCAGGATGGAAGACGATGCAGAGTCTGGAAGGCCCCAAATCACCACTTGGGAGACTCTGAAGAAGGAATTGAAGGATCAATTCCTCCCCACCAACACGGCTTGGGTGGCCAGGAAGGCACTAAAAAGGCTTAGACACACTGGATATGTGAGAGAATTGTCAAGGAGTTCAATTCCTTGATGCTAGATATTAAGAACATGTCAGAGGATGACAAACTCTTTAATTTCATGTTTGAATTACAAGGGTAAGCTTATACGGAACTCAGGAGGCTAGGAGTTCGTGATCTCCCCGCTGCCATGGCTGCAACAGACTGCTTGGTGGACTACAAGATAAGTGGTGCCATCTCCACCACGCAGAGACCTAGGTCAGAAGGAAGCAAGAAGGCTAAGGCTGAGAGCAAGACTTCTAAGAAGTCTGGGTGGAAGAAACAGAGCAAAAAGACTGCTATAGGGGGAAAACTAATGGACAAGACCACAAAAGTTGTGCAGCAGACCACCCAGATGATAGGATGTTTCATCTACAATGGCCCACACCAAGCCAAGGATTGCCCTAAAATAGAGAAACTCTCAGCTCTGGTGATTGCAAACGACAAGGGAGATTCTGACCTAAAGACCCCTCGTAGAGTCAACCCACTGCAACTTTTGAACGTGATTCATGGTGAGACCCCTGTCTAGAAGTCTTTAATGCATATTCATGCAGTTGTGAATGGTGTGCAGGTGAAAGCCTTGGTGGACAGTGGTGCCACTCACAATTTCGTGGCCACCAAAGAAGCAGTCAGGTTCAGATTGAAGTTGGAAGAGGATATTAGTCGAATCAAGACAGTAAATAGCAAAGCCTAGAAGATCCAAGGGGTAGCAAAGAATGCCCCCATGCAAATTGGTGACTGGAAGGGTATGTGTAGCTTACTTTGTGTACCTTTGGATGACTTTGACTTGATCCTTAGGGTAGATTTCCTCTTGAGGGCTAAGGTGGCCCTGATCCCACATCTTGGTGGACTGATGGTGTTGGAAGAAAAGCAACCTTGTTTCGTGCAAGCCTTGAGGGCAAAGGATGGTGGCAAGGGTCAACCAAAGATGTTATCTGCTATCCAATTGAAGAAATGATTGAAGAGGGGCCAGGAGACATATGTTGCAACCTTGATCGAGATCAAGGAGGGGCAGTCCATGGAAGTCCCTGATTCAGTGGTCAGAATCCTTAAGGAGTTCAAAGATGTTATGCTTGCAAAACTCCCCAAGGAATTGCTACCTCGGCGACCTATTGACCACAAGATAGAACTATTGCTTGGAACTAAGGCCCCGACTCAAGCCCCTTACAAAATGTCTCTAGCAGAGTTGCTGGAGTTACGAAAACAATTGAAGGAACTGTTGGATGCAAGCCTGATCCAACCCTCAAGGGCTCCATATGGTGCACCAATGCTCTTCCAAAAGAAGCACGATGACTCTCTTCGCATGTGTGTGGACTATAAATCACTCAACAAGGTGACCATAAAAAAAAATACTTGATCCCCTTGGCTGCTGAGTTGTTTGACAAACTCTCAAAAGCCTCTTACTTCACCAAGTTGGACTTGAGATCAAGCTATTGGCAAGTGCGGATTGCAACAGGAGATGAGGGGAAAACAACTTGTGTAACTCGGTATGGCTCATACGAGTTTCTGGTAATGCCTTTCGGATTGACTAATGCCCTTACTATTTTCTACAATTTGATTAATGATGTTCTGTTTTATTATTTAGATGCATTTGTGGTAGTGTATCTAGATGACATTGTGGTTTATAGTAAGACTCTAACAGAACATGAGAAACACTTGAGATTAGTGTTCCAGAGATTAAGGGAAAATAGGCTTTATGTGAAGCCAGCGAAATGTGAGTTTGCTTAGGAGGAGATCACATTTCTAGGACATAAGATCAATGCAGGCCTGATAAGGATGGATAAAAGCAAGGTGCAAGCTATCATGGAGTAGCCAGTCCTTACCAAAGTGACTGCGTTGCGGTCATTCCTTGGTTTGGCCAACTACTACAAACGGTTCATTAAGAGGTATTCAAATGTGGTGTCTGCCCTTACTGACCTATTGAAGAAGGACAACCAATGGGATTGGAGCATGCAGTGTTAGATGGCTTTTGAAGGCCTGAAAGAAGCCATCTCCACTAAGCCTGTGCTGCGTTTGCCAGACTTGGACTTACCCTTTGAAGTTCAAATAGATGCCTCTGATAGAGCCTTGGGTGGAGTTTTGGTGCAGGAAGGGCACCATGTGGCATTTGAAAGTAAGAAGTTGAACAATGCTGAGCAGAAGTACTCCACTCACGAGAAGGAGATGACAGTTGTAATTCATTGTCTGCAGCAGTGGAGATACTATCTATTGGGAAGCATTTTTACTATGGTCACTGACAATGTGGCCAACACCTTCTTCAAAACCCAGAAGAAGTTGAGTCCTCGACAAACACAATGGTAGGATTTCCTGTCTGACTTCAAATTTGAATGGCTACATCGACCAAGGAGACATAACACTGTGGCTGATGCCTTGAGTAGGAAAGAGGTGATTACCTACATCACAACCCTCTTAGAAGTCATTTCTGACTTCAATGAGAAGATTAAACAAGCTACGGAGCAAAATGCTGCCTATGGCAGACTGAAGCAGCAAGTGAAGAAGGGTGTGATTAGAAGGTATTGGCTAGATGATGACCTCCTTGTGGCAAAAGGAAGAAGATGGTACGTTCCTACAGGTGGCCTAAGAAATGAATTGTTGTGGGAGACTCACGATGTGAAGTGGGTAGGCCATCCCGGTGAGGAAAGGGCTTTGGTACTATTAGCCAAATCCTATTACTGGCCTAAGATGGGTGAGGATGTGCAGACGTATGTAAAGTCCTACTTGGTTTTTCAGATGGACAAGACTGAGAGGAAGAAGGCAACAGGGTTGCTGCAACCCCTCCCCATTCCAAAGAAACCTTGGGAGAGCATTTCCATGGATTTCATCATTGGATTTCCAAAGGTTCATGACTTCAAATCTATCTTTGTTGTTGTAGATAGATTCTCTAAATATGTTATCTTTATGTCTACTCCTGATGCTTGCCCTACGGAGGAAGCAGCAAAGATGTTCTTTATCAATGTTGTCAAACACTTTGGGTTGCCTCGGGACATAGTCAATGATCGGGATGCACAGTTCACAGGCCGATTTTGGGTTGAGCTGTTCAAAGTTAAAGTTTTCCACAGCCAACCACCCTCAAACTAATGGGCAAACAGAGAGGATCAATGCCTTGCTGGAGGAATACCTCAAGCACTATGTGATGACTACACAAAAGAATTGGGTCAACTTGCTTGACACTGCCCAATTGTGCTACAACTTGCAAAGAAGCTCGACAATAGGGATGAGCCCCTTTGAGCTAGCTATTGGGGTACAACCTCGAATGCCCTTGGAGGTGGCTAAGCAGAAGGCAAGAAGTAATAGTCCTACAGCATATAAGATGGCGTAGCCCCAGCAAGAGATGCTTGATGAGGCTTGGGACAGTTTGGAGAAGGTTGTCAGACACATGAAGAAGTATGCAGACCGAGATAGGAGACCCTTGGAATTTCAGGTTGGGGATAGGGTCATCTTGAAATTGACTCCTCAGATTTGGAAGAAAATCAGTAGCAAGACAAGGCAGAGGCCTCTGATTCCTAAGTATGATGGACCATTTGAGGTGATAAAACGGGTTGGGCAAGCAGCCTACATGTTGAAACTGCCTGAGATGCTCAAGCTTCACTCGACATTCCATGTAAGTTTTCTGAAACCTTACCATAAAGATCTGGATGTAGAAATGGTGCAAACAAAGTGAGCCCCTCCCTTGGTCATGAAACAGTTTGATCGAGAGATAGAGAAGATCTTGGATCATAGAACCAAGGGACAAAGTAGAAAGAACCGGTGAACTGACTTCTTGGTTCAGTGGAAGAGGACTTTAGAAGAAGAAGCTACATGGGAAAGAGATGTTACCCTGTGGCAATTTGAGAAGGAGGTCTAAGCATATTTGCAGGCTAAGTCGATGAGGGTGTCGACTTCAGTAGGCGGGGGTGGGTTTGTTAGCCCCTTAGCCACTTAACTCAGATTGGGAGAAAGAGACTTCATGGATAGGCCTTGCACCCATGAGGGCCTAGGCAGAAATCAAGGAAAGCCTAGAGGTTTGGTAGTTCAAACCCTAGGAGCTAAGTGAGGAGACCGCAGGCGAGCCAGACGCGCACCGTGCACACACGGTGGGTAAGCCAAACGTGCACCTTGGGCAAGCCAGACGTGCACCTTGGGTAAGCTAGACGTGCACCTCGAACGAGCCAGACGCGCACCTCGGGCGAACCAGATGTGCACCGTGCGTGCACTACAGGTGAGCCAAACGTGCATCGCGCGCACACCAGGCTATGTGGACTATGGAGTTGATGTAGAGGGATATTTTGGGAATTTGATTTATTTTATATTTATTTAAATATTCTATTATGTCTCCTCAAGCATATTGATGTCTCTTCTAGAAACAATGAAAACGGCTCGTATTGTTCTTTAAAGCGGAGGGGATTAGGTGATTCAAGGAGGGAGCACCAAGGGAAAGTCTTGACCGCACCAAGGGGCACCATGGCACAACCTTGGGCGTGCCTAGGACACACAGATGACACTTGAGCACGCACCCATGGGTTCCACAACATGTGTGGCGTGCATCCCATGGCCGCAATGGCATAGGGCCTGGTGCGACCTACCTCATCCCCGTGCAGGCACGAGGGCGTCTAAGCCTTGTGCAAGTGAGCCAGCTGAGGAAATCATGGGTGCAATGTCATGGCTTGATGGGGTACCAACCGAGCAGCTAACTCACCATGTCGCCTACACACAGCACAGGGGCGCAATGCCCTGTGCACCAAGCCCTATGCGCCAAGAGGGAACAGCCATGGGCGCAATGCCATGGCTCGTCGCTATGAAGCTGGACCTGATGAATGGGAGCATCATGCCTAGGCCATGGGCACCTTGACATGGCTTGGGCTCACACATCAGTGTGGGGGAAAACACACTGATACACCTGACTTGGTCAGCTAGTTGGTGCATGTTGCCTAGTTCAGAGAGCCTTGATCAAAGACACGTTGGTGAGCACCCGGTCACAAAAGGCACCTTTACGGGGAGGGAGGCAACTTATTAGGGGAGGACTCTCCAACAGCTTGATGAGACAGGTTTGAAGGAATGGTAGCTACTAGCCAGTACAGCTAGCTGGGATAGCAAGTGACTCAGTCATCAGTCAGCCACATGGACTGATGGTTGGCTAAGATGCTGATGCTTGGTGCAAATGGGTGGTTCCTGAGCAGACCACCATCTGGGTGGTAGGTGGTTATGCAAGCGGTTCTGGGCAGTTGCAGCCAGTTGCATAACCACCAGATGTAACTACAGGCTATGTCTTTTAAATAGGGCTCCTGCATCCTTGAGAAGACTCGGGGGAAACGATTTTGTATTCTTGTAGTGAGTTTAATACAAGTTGGGAAGGATTCTCGTAACCTCGTTTGTGTTCTTGTTTCATTTGTTTTGCTTTTGTTGTGTGTTTTGAGAAGGTTAGGAAGAAAGGTTGGCTAAGGAAGGGTCCTTAACACCGCACACCTGGTAAAAAATTTAGGGTGAATTTCGGGGGTGTGACACTTTGCATGGTGGGGAATTGAACGTGACTTATGGTTAAACAAAATGAACAACACACCACCATGCTACGCAGTTGTTTGATTAATAATTTGGTAAATATCTATTTATTTGTTTTTAAAATTTTTATCATATAAAACATTTAAACAAATATAAATTTTTTTATATATTGTTCTTTTTATAATAATTATTAATTATAAACATGAAAACAATATAAATTAATCAATATAATAATTTTAAAATTTTAAAATAATAAAATACATAGATATATAATTAAATTTAAATATTATAATTTTCTTTTCATCTTATATATATTTTCATATTTAAATATTATACATATTCTATTTAATAAAATTTAATATATTGGTACATTTATATTTATGTTTATCATTTAATTTCACATAAAAAATAAAATATTATTAAAAATTTTAATAATATATATATATATATATATTAATTTATTATAATTATTTTAAATTTTATTAAAATATAAATTATATATTTATGATGTCACTGGTTTGATCATAGTTCGACCACCGATCCGACCAATGAATTGTAAACCAATAATATTTTCGATTTAATGTCCGATTTGATTCTAAAAATATTGCTAACAACTTATCAAAGTTTTTTGTTGTTGAAATTCAACATTAGGTTAAAAGAATAACCATAACCCAAAAGTCCAATTATTGATGTTGAATATTAGGTCGGAAGCATAGTCACAAAACCACATTCAAATGCAATTTTTTATTTTATTTATTAGGTTGATATCGCATGTTCCCAAACTCATAAAAAACCAAGGATGAAAATATCGATTATAACAAATATATTGGCAACCTAATTTTACGGACATATATATATTGAGAAAGATTAGTAGAACGAAAATTGATAGAAAATCATAGAAATGTTGAAAAAAAAAACCTCCAAAAATGATAGAAAAATTAATAATACTTGTATTGAAGTTGTTTTAATTTTAACAAATAAATTAATATATATTGAAGGTTATGAAATAAATAATAATGTATGTAAGTATTTTTTTATTTAAAAATTTATATTTGCCCTCTATTTAATTATTTTATAAAATAAATAATAAGATAATTAAAATTAATTAATTTAAAATAATTTTATTTTAATTAATTTATAATATATAAAATATAAAAGATATAATAGAATTTATGTGCTTTTATAATACCCAAGCATATGTGGTTTGGTGGTAAGAGGCTATCATCCGTTGCTCGAGGCCTCTGGCTCCAAGCCCCTTCCCAAGCAAGTTATGTTATTTTTCTATGTAGCTTTAAAAATGCAATCCCAATCTTACGTCGGACATGGAAGAGGAAACATTGCCATATTTATGAGGCAAGTGGAGTCATAAACCTTGGCACCATACATTCTTATTTTGTAAATTTAAGGAAGTGCCATAGCATCCTCAAGAGTCCTATGTTTGAACGCTTCATTCAACAACCCCCCTTCCAGCTGGCACTGACATCACCCTAAGTAAGATGCTCCATCTCAGCAGCGCGTGCTCTCGCTCTCTTCAGTTTCATATGTTGGAATTCTTGATCACTTAAGCCATTCTAGAGAAAGCAAAAAATAATTAAATATTTGTCTTTGTATCATGAAATTATTTTAAAAACAAATAATAGCAAAAGAAGAAAGGTGGCAGAAGAAGACAGCGAGTAGATGAGGATTTAAACAGACTCGCGATGGTTGGAGGAGATTTTTATGGGGCTCTGCTTTTTAACAATGTTTTAAAAACCGGACCGGTGATCGAACCGGAAAAGTTATCGGTTCACGGTTCACTGGTCGGACCGGCGGTCGAACCGCTATTGAACCGGTGATGTAATAAATAATTAAATATATAATTTATATATTATATAAAATTAAAAATAATTATAAAAATTAAAAATATATAAAATTATAAATTTTAATAATGTTTGATTTTTATATTTGGTATATTAAATTAAATTAAATGATAAAGTTTAATATTTTATATTTGATTAAATAGAAATATGTAATATTTAAGAAAGAATATATATTTAAGATAAAAAAATTTATAATATTTAATTTTATCTTTTTGTCTTTGTATTTTATTGTTTTAAAATTATTATATTAATTAATTTATATTATTTTTTATAATTATTATTATAAAAATAAACATGAATTTAAATATTTACATTTTTTTTAAAGATTTTATAGGATAAAAATTTGAAATAAAATCAAATTCCGTGCGTCCAACCCTCAAGAGGCAATGTTTTCCTCTTAGAGTCTCATTCCCTATCCCACATCGGAAGCACATGAATTTTATGTGCTCCATGTGCACTATAAATAGCTTCCCACTTGCCTTCTATCCCAACAAGCCAGCAAGCTGGGCCTGAAAGCATGGCTCGGAAGCATGGCCCAAGTTGAAGTGTCATTTTAAAATAAAAAGTGGTAGCAATTTGGGCTTCTGTGGGGCATGGCCCATATAGAGTTTTAATTTTATCTTTGGATAAGGTCTAGGAACCTGGAAAAAGGAAGACCTTAGATTGGGCCTGGAATGGGCCTTTTACATGGTAAACAAAAAATTGTTTCTAAGGTGTAACCGGTTTGCAAAAAACCGGACGGTTTGTCCGGTTCGACGGTTCAACCGTCGGACCGGTTCAATGCCGGTTCGACCACAAACGGTTCATTGAGACGGATCATGGTTTTAATTTAATTTTAAAACCATGCTTTTTAAAACCCAGTGGCTGTGACAATTGCACTCACCGATGACCAGCTGTAGTGCTCCTCAGAAAGTCGTACTCAGTGCCCCCGGGCGCTACCCACTCCTTTTTTTATTTTTTTTTCTCTGTACACAACATTGACCCAAAGTCTTTCATCACCAAATTTTTGCTAAAAAACAGCACGATCTACATTCACAATTCTGCAAAATCTCTTCTGAGTTCTAATTTTGGCGAAAGTTTCCTATGGCTTCCACAAGTTCTACTTCTACTTCTATTTCTACTTTCATCCCACAATGGAAGTATGATGTTTTCTTGAGTTTTAGAGGTGAAGACACCCGATTCAATTTCACTGATCACTTGTATGCAAATTTGATTCGAAGAGGTATTGCTACCTTTAGAGATGATGATTCACTTAAGAGAGGGGAAGAGATTGCGCCTGAACTCCTAAAAGCTATTGAAGAATCAAGGTTTTCCCTAATAGTTTTCTCGGGAAACTATGCTGGTTCCAGATGGTGTTTAGATGAGCTGGTGAAGATCATGAAGTGCAGGAAAGAAATGAAACAAATTGTGGTACCGATTTTCTACCAAGTGGATCCATCCCATGTACGGCACCAGACAGGAAGGTTTGGCAAGGCATTTTCCAATTACAAAGAAGATACAGAGGAGATGAAAGAGAAGGTGCGAAGTTGGAGGAGTGCATTGACAGAAGCAGCCAATATATCTGGAGAGCATGTGAAGGATGGGTAAAGCTTTATTAATTTCCCTTCAACTTTCATTTATAAGTAGGCTTTATTTACTGGCACAGGAATCAGACATTTTTATGATTATGGAGTCATAGTTGAAGAGATTTGGAGGTCATTTATGATTATTGCAAGTCATGAAGTATTCAAAGTAAATCTAGAAAGTCACTGAAGACCTGCAAACCCATCATATTATGAGACATGATGAGTACCTTGTGTCTACATTGTGGATAGGGGATTGGGTAATTATAATGTTACACATAACATAGAGAGAGAGAGCTGCAAATGATATCTATATATGCACAAGAGAGTGGGTCATTACAATATGATTTTGTTTGATATAAATTTGCTCCATGCTTAGCAGCCTATAAATATTCCGTAACAAAAAAAAAAAAAAAATCAATTTGACAATGTTGCACAAGTACATATTTTATTTTCATTGACTCGAATACTTAATACAATAAAAATGTCCTAAAAACATAATTTGAGTTTTAAAACTTAATACTTTTGATATATATGTATTTTTTCACTATGATTCATTTCTCATGAAGAAGCTTAACGTGTAATCTTTTTTATATTTCTTTTATCAGTAATAGCTTAATTAATCATCACATGTACTTTGCAATTGGCAGGTATGAGTCCAAGCATGTTAACAAAATCGTCAACCATATATTCAGGACATTGAATTGTAGAATGTTGGATGTTGGTGACAACTTGGTTGGTATGGATTCCCATGTAGAGGAGATAATTCGACGGCTATGTGTTGATCAATTGAATGATGTTCGGATCATTGGTATATGTGGAATAGGCGGAATGGGTAAGACGACTATCGCCAAAGTTGTATATAATACATTTTCTCATGAATTTGAGTATATGAGCTTTCTCGAAAATGTTAGAGAAGTTGGCAATACTATAGGTTTGCATCATTTACAAAATCAAATTCTTTGTGATCTACTACAAGTGGAGAGAAATCAAAATGTAAGCAACATTAGCCAAGGAGCCAATATGATAAAAAATGTTCTCCGATGTAAAAGAGTTTTTATTGTTCTCGATGACATTGATGATTCAAATCAATTAGAACATTTACTCAGAAATCGTGATTGGCTTGGAAGAGGAAGCAGAGTCATCATAACAACAAGAAATAAACATTTGTTACAAGAAATGGATGACATATATGAGGTTGAGGAATTAAATTCTAAACAAGCTCGTGAGCTTTTTAGTCTCTTTGCTTTTAGACAAAATCTTCCTAAACAAGACTTCATCCACCTCTCAGATCGTGTAGTCCGTTATTGTCACGGCCTTCCTTTAGCTCTAAAAGTCCTCGGTTCTTTCTTGTTTGACAAGACAATATTCGAATGGGAAAGTCAATTGCATAAATTGAAAAGAGAACCTGAAGTGAAAATTCATAATGTGCTTAAAGTAAGCTTTGACGGATTAGATTATACACAGAAGAAAACATTTCTTGATATTGCATGTTTTTTTAATGAGGAAGACAAAGACTATGTTTCAAGGATATTGGACAGTTGTGATTTGAATGCAAAGATAGAAATAAAAGTCCTCTGTGATAAGTGTCTTATATCTCTTTCTAAAAATAAGATTCTTATGCATGATTTGATACAAGAAATGGGATGGAACATTATTCGTAGTGAATCTCCTGATGATCCTACAAAATGGAGTAGATTGTGGGATCCGAGTGATGTGCGTCGTGCATTTACAATGGGGGTAACCATCAAACTCATGAACTTTCTTAAGATTCATAAAAATATTTAAATTTGAGCAATATCATTTTTGTCTAAGTTACATATCCATACAATTTTAGCTAACTTTATCTCTTTTATGCTTGCCTAATCCTTTGTTATTGTTTGTAGGGGATGAAAAATGTTGAGGCAATATTCTTGGACTTGTCGAGATCAAAAGAACTATCAATTAGGACAATGATTTTTGCAAAGATGAAACGACTTAGATTGCTTAAGATTTATTGGAGCGGTTATTGTGGTACTACAGAAAAGGAGTTTAAAGTTATTCTTCCTGAAGATTTTCAATTCCCTGCACATGAGTTGAGATATCTTCATTGGGAAGGATACCCTTTGAAATCATTGCCGTCAAATTTTCTTGGAGAGAACCTTGTTGAACTCAACATGGTGGATAGCAACATAAAACAACTTTGGCAAGGAAATGAGGTATAATTAGTATTTCATGATCATATTATTTTGTTTGAGATTAATTTTTTGTTCGCGAAAATTCATTTACTAAACCAAAATTCCTTTTGTCTCAGCGTTTGGAACAGTTGAAGATCTTAAATTTACAAGGATCAAAGCAACTCACTGAAATATCAAACTTCTCAAATATGCCAAATCTAGAGGAGTTAGAACTTGGACGTTGTACAAGTTTGAATATTGTTGATCCATCCATTGGAGTTCTCAATAAGCTTACCTGGTTGAATTTGAATTGGTCTGAAAACCTTACGAGTTTACCAAGTAGCATTCAATACTTGGACTCTCTTAAAACTTTTCACTTGGATTATTGCTCAAACTTGGAGGAATTTCCGGAGATGAAGGGAAGTCCTATGAAAGCTTTATCTTATCTTCACCTTGATGGATGTGGTATTAAGGAATTACCCTCCTCAATAGAACATCTCACTGGACTTAAGGGGTTATATATGTCAGACTGCAAAAACTTGAGGAGTCTTCCAAGTAGCATTTGCAGGTTAAAGTCCCTTGTTGATCTCAATCTCTATGGTTGTTCAAATCTAGATACTTTTCCAGAAATCATGGAGGATATGAAATGCTTAGAATATCTTGATTTAAGACATTCAGGTATAAAAAAATTACCATCATCAATTCAAAATCTGAAAAGCCTTAGAAGTTTGTGGATGAGCACTGGCCGTGTGACTCTTCCACGGACAGCATTTATAATTTGAGATCCCTTAGAAATCTGATGCTCCGTGGTTGTTCAAACTTGGAAAAGTTTCCCTAGAATCTGGAAGGATTCTGCTCCTTAAAACAACTAGATTTGAGTCACTCCAATCTAATGGAAGGGTCGATACCCACTGATATCTGGGACCATATGGTTAGCATACCTTCTTGCATATCTCAACTTTGTAAGCTTCGTTACCTTGGTATCAGTCACTGCAAGATGCTCCAAGAAATTCCAGAGCTTCCATCGAGTCCACGAGAAATAGATGCCCACTATTGCACGAAGCTGGAAATGTTATCGAGTCCATCATCTCTACTCTGGTCTCCCCTCCTCAAATGGTTTAATCCAACAAGTAATGAGGTATGATTTTTATTTAATAACGACACTTAAAACTTTTCATCCACCTAGTAGTACTCCAATTACGGATTAGCTTTGATTGTATATGCAGCACTTGAATTGCAAGGAAGGCAAGATGATTGTTATCCTAGGAAATGGTGGAATTCCAGGGTGGGTATTGCATCAGGAGATTGGAAGCCAAGTGAGAATAGAGCCTCCTTTGAATTGGTACGAGGATGACCACTTTCCGGGATTTGCTTTCTTCACTCTTTATCGTGAGGGTGATTGTCTGCATCGAACTCCATTTAGTCTGAGATTGCGCGGTGACCCGGATGAAGTTTTGGATGGCCGCACCATTAGGTTTGGGTGTACATGCGACAGCTTTAATGGTGATGCATCAGGTCCATTGTCGGTGACTCTCTATCCTAAGAATGCTATTCCAAATAAGTACCAACGCAATCAACCATGGCACTTTCTGGTTGCGTTTGATTTTTTTCCTAGGATTAATGGTTCGCCTATGCATCCCAATATCAAGAGGTGCGGAGTTCAGCTGATATACACCCATGATTATCTACATGACAATGTGTCTATGTTGTTGGATCATCAAAGAGGCCATGATGATGCCAGGGAAAACCAAGCAGATGATCAGGAACCACACCCTAAAAGATTGAGAGCATCCAGCACTGATCTCAAGCTTTAAGCTCCATTGCCAGGTGCACTTGCTAGGAAAGTCCTCTTTATATTCCACCATCTCTCTATTTTAGTTGTTCATTCATGCCCTCATGGAAACTTATTGGTAAGCCATCTTCCTCCCCCTTCTTAATTACTTTAAGATATGTGCGGACTATATAACACCATACAATTTTGACTTGAGTATTTATCATCAATATAAGAATATAATGCCAAGTGGTTCGAAGGGGTCGAAATTCTGTCATGTTTCTTTTCTTTCTTTTCTACTTTATGATAAAATACAAATCCTTTAAAAGGCCTTTTCACTACATCCCGAAAAGACAGTATTGAGTCTGTTAGGTCAACAAAAGTTCTTATATCATATATTGGGCTAGTGGAAGTCTTAATGAAAATACACCAATGAAAAAACAAAAAATAAAGATAATTCATGCATAAAGGTACGCAAAGTTTTAGTATGATTTGATCAACCACGTTTACACCTATAAATAAGAGATAACATTCCACTATACAATAAAAAAATATTACAGATAGTAAAAACAGATGCAACGACTAGGTTATTAAACATCCATCATTTTCCGGTCTTTGTATCTATAGCTTAAGCCATGAGCACTCTTACTTCATTAATTGTCTCTCACTCTTCCTCTCATCTCTATCTCCATCTCATATAATAACTTTTTTCCTACTCAACCTAAAATATTTAGAGAGATATTCCTACTAAGTTTCTTTATTCTACAAAGAATTTTATTACAACCACATATGAACTTATAAAATATTCTTTTCACAAGGAATATATAACTAGGAATTTGAGACACTTCTCAATATAATTCATCTTAAATATTAGTCATTTTACAACTTTGAGTTTGGAAATCCGAACCCTAATGCCTAAAACTTGATTTCATTTTTTTTTTAAGATTGGCTAAACACTTAGTTTTAGAAACTCATATTTAGAATAAATTATAATTAAACTTAAATAGTGAAGGACATGTGCATCCTATAACTCAAATTTGGAATGCATTCAATTTATTGTTGATTTTGATTTGCATATTTCAAGCATAGAGATTTTTCTTGTTTGTAATCATTTAAAAGCTCTACCTAGAATCTCTCCAAATGCATGGTGTCCTCACAGTTTTAATTGTAAGTAATCATATAGTTGAAACACTTGATCAATGAAAACAGATTTGTTATACAGGCGAAAGACAGGCAGTAAAAGAACCATTGGCATATTTCAAGCCTTTAAAGAAGGCCGAATGCATGTAACAAGTTACAACAGCCTCTGGAATTCCAAATGCATATGTGCTTTCTTGTATGGCTTCGCCTGTTGCTGCTTGGGTGTCGGCTTTCAGGCCAACAGTTTCAACTGCAGCATTTAGGCCATCTGAAGTCGGCTTTGTTGTAAAACTGTGCGCCACACAAGCGCGAACACACAGAAAGTTAGCTTATTCTTGTTAGCTAGCTGGTAATGCTATTTTAGTTCTGACCAAGAGTGATGGTTGAGTTATGAAATTTTTCTTCGTTAATATTTAGGTTCAAAATTAATTTTGGACATTATTTAAATATTAAAATTTAATTATTGTTTAAATTATTTGAAATTAGAGTTATTTTAACAATAATATTTTGGTTGATGTGTCAGTTTTTAAAGTTGATTTTTATAAATTTTAAAATTTTTATTCTATTATTTTGAATATGAATTTAATAATTAATATTTTTCAATTACAAGATAAATGGTTATATCATTTCGACTTTAAATCTTAGATTTGAAGTGTAAAATGATCTTCATGTCAATGAAGGGGTTTTGAGGCATGATATTTTGTCTTTAAAAACAATACAATTATTTGAAGGTAATATAAATTCTTTTATTCAAATAAATTTTTTATTTTAAAAAAATAATAATAATTTTCAAAACATCTGTCAAACATTCTTTTATTTTTTTCAAATTCTAAAAACTGTTATTTTTTTTCTTTATTTTAAAGAACAGACGCCGGACTATTTTTTTCCATATCTTTTTTTTTTTTAAATTAAAGTTTCTAACTTTAAAAAGACACGAATCAAAAAAAAAAAAGAGCAGCATCGCACAGTGCGATTGTATTGTCCAGCTGGCACTGACATCACCCAAAGTAAGATGCTCTATCTCCGTAATCTCATCTGCAGCAGCGCGTGTTGTCACTCTCTTCTCTATACATTACAGTGACACAAAATCCTTCATCAACAAATTTTTGCTAACAAATCTGCACAATCTACATTCACAATTCTGCAAAATCCCTTCTAAGTTCTGATTTTGGCAGAAGTTTCTTATGGCTTCCACAAGTTCTACTTCTATTTCTACTTTCATCCCACAAAGGTATTTTGATGTTTTCTTGAGTTTTAGAGGTGAAGACACCCGATTCAATTTCACTGATCATTTTTATGAAAATTTGATTCGAAGAGGTATTCATACCTTTAGAGATGATTCACTTGAGAGAGGGGAAGAGATTGAACCTGAACTCCTAAAAGCTATTGAAGAATCAAGGTTTTCCCTAATAGTTTTCTCGGAAAACTATGCTGGTTCCAGATGGTGTTTAGATGAGCTGGTGAAGATCATGAAGTGCAAGAAAGAAATGAAACAAACTGTGGTACCGATTTTCTACCATGTGGATCCATCCCTTGTACGAAACCAGACAGGAAGGTTTGGAGAGGCATTTTCTAATTACAAAGAAGATACAGAAGAGATGAAAGAGAAGGTGCGAAGTTGGAGGAGTGCATTGACAGAAGCAACCAATATATCTGAAGAGCATGTGAAGGATGGGTAAAGCTTTATTAATTTCCATTCAACTTTCATTTATAAGTTTGGTTTTATTTACTGCTACAGGAATCAGGCATTTTTATAATTATAGTTGTAATACCTGAATAGATTTGGAGGTCATTTACGATTGCGACTCATGAATCAAAGTATATCAAGAAAGTCACTGAAGACCTGCAAACCCATGATATTATGAGACGTGATGAGGACCTTGTGTCTCCATTGTGGATAGGGGATTGGTAAATTATAATGTTACATATAACATAGAGAGAGAGCTGCAAATGATATCTATATATGCACAACAGAGTGGGTCATTACAATATGATTTTGTTTGATATAAATTTGCTCCATGCTTAGCAGCCTATAAATGTTCCCAAAAAAAAAAAAAATCAAATTGACAATGTCTCACAAGCAAACAAATTAAACAAATACATATTTTATTTTCATTGTCTTGTATATTTGATATAATAAAAAAATGTCCTAAAAATTTAATTTGAGTTTTAAAACTTAATACTTTTGATATAATTTTTTTTTTTTACTATAATTCATTTTTCACGAAGAAGCTTAACATGTATTTATTTTTTAATCAGGTGTAGCCTAATTAATCATCACATGTACTTTACAATTGGCAGGCGCGAGTCGAGCATATTAAGAAAATCGTCAACAATATATTCATGAGATTGAATTGTAGAATATTTGATGTTGGTGCCAACTTGGTTGGTATGGATTCCCATGTAAATGAGATAATTCGGCAGTTATGTGTTGATCAATTGGATGATGTTTGTATAATATAATTGGTATATGTGGCATAGATGGAATGGCTCGCCAAAGTTATATATAATAAATTTTCTCATGAATTTGAGTATATGAGCTTTCTCGAAAATGTTAGAGAAGTTGGCAATACTATGGGTTTGCATCATTTACAAAATCAAATTCTTTGTGATCTACTACAAGTGGAGAGAAATCAAAATGTAAGCAATGTTGGCCAAGGAGCCAATATGATAAAAAATGTTCTCCGATTTAAAAGAGTTTTTATTGTTCTTGATGACATTGATGATTCAAATCAATTAGAATATTTACTCAGAAATCGTGATTGGCTTGGAAGAGGAAGCAGAGTCATCAATACGACTAGAAGTAAACATTTGTTACAAGAAATAGATGACGTATATGAGGTTGAGGAATTAAATTATGAACAAGCTCGTGAGCTTTGTAGTCTCTTTGCTTTTAGACAAAATCTTCCTAAACAATACTTTATCCACCTCTCGAATCATGTAATCTATTATTGTCATGGCCTTCCTTTAGCTCTAAAAGTCCTCGGTTCTCTCTTGTTTAACAAGACAATACTCCCATGGGAAAGCGAATTGTGTAAATTGGAAAGAGAACCTGAAGTGAAAATTCAAAATGTGCTTAAAGTAAGCTTTGACGGATTAGATCATACACAGAAGAAAATATTTCTTGACATTGCATGTTTTTTTAAAGGGGAAGACAAAGACTTTGTTTCAAGGATATTGGATAGTTGTGATTTGTATGCAGAGATAGGAATAAAAGTCCTCTATGATAAGTGTCTTATATCTCTTTCTGAAAATAAGATACTTATGCATGATTTGATACAAGAAATGGGAAGGAACATTATTCGTAGTGAATTTCCTGATAATCCTGGAAAATGGAGCAGATTGTGGGATCCGAGTGATGTGTATCGTGCATTTACAATGAAGAAGGTAACCATCAAACTCATGAACTTTCTTAAGCTTCATAAAAATATGTAAATGTGAGCAATATCATTTTTGTCTAAGTTCATATCCATACAATTTTAGCTAGCTTTATCTCTTTTATGCTTGCCTAATCCTTTGTTATTGTTTGTAGGGGATGAAAAATGTTGAGGCCATATTCTTAAACTTGTCTAGATCAAAACAACTACAATTTAGAACAAAGGTTTTTGCAAAGATGAACCAACTTAGATTGCTCAAGATTTATGGGATGGATTGTTGTGGTTCCATGAAAAATGAGTATAAAATTATTCTTCCCGA
Source organism: Vitis vinifera (assembly GCF_030704535.1). Lineage (NCBI taxonomy): Eukaryota > Viridiplantae > Streptophyta > Magnoliopsida > Vitales > Vitaceae > Vitis > Vitis vinifera. The sequence continues at coordinate 17,681,441 of NC_081809.1, read as the reverse complement.
AGATTTTCAATTTCCTTCACAAGAGTTGAGATATCTTCATTGGAAAGGATACCCTTTGAAATCATTGCCGTCAAATTTTCATGGAGAGAACCTTGTTGTACTCAACATGATGGATAGCAACATAAAAATAACTTTGGCAAGGAAATAAGGTATAATTAGTATTTCATCATATTATTTTGTTTGAGATTAATTTTTTGTTCATGAAAATTCATTTTGTACTAAATCAAAATTCCTTTTGTCACAGTGTTTGGGAAAGTTAAAGTTCTTAAATTTACTAGGATCAAAGCAGCTCACTGAAATATCAAACTTTTCAAATATGCCAAATCTAGAGTAGTTAGAACTTGGATATTGTACAAGTTTGAATATTGTTGATCAATCTGTTGGATTTCTTAAGAAGCTAACTTTGTTGAGTTTGAGTGGGTGTGAAAACCTTACGAGCTTACCAAGTAGCATTCAATACTTGGACTCTCTTGAAACTATTTACTTGAATAATTGCTCAAACTTGGAGAAATTTCTGGAGATAGAGGAGAGTTCTATGAAAGCTTTAACTTATCTTCACTTTGATGGATCAGCTATTAAGGAATTACCCTCCTCAATAGAATATCTCACTGGACTTCAGGAGTTGTATATGGAACACTGCAAAAACTTGAGGAGTCTTCCAGGTAGCATTTGCAGTTTAAAGTCCCTTGAAGACCTCCAACTCTTTGTTTGTTCAAATCTAGATGCTTTTCCAGAAATCATGGAGGATATGAAAGAATTTCTTGATTTAAGAAGAACAAGTATAAAAGAGCTACCATCATCAATGGAACATCTTAATATTAATTCATTGTTTTTGAATGATTGCAAAAACTTGAGGAGTCTTCTAAGCAGCATTTGTAGGTTTAAATCTTTTCGCTGACTCTTTCTCAATGGGTGCTCAAGCCTACGGAACTTTCCCAAAATCATGGAGGGTATGAAATACTTAGAGGTGCTTGGTTTGGAAGGAACAGCTATAAAAGAACTACCATCATCAATTCAAAATCTGAAAAGCCTCCAAATGTTGTATTTGAGCAATTGCAAGAACCTTGTGACTCTTCCAGACAGCATTAATGATTTGAGATCTCTTAAACGATTGATACTCCCTGGTTGTTCAAACTTGGAGAAGTTTCCCAAGAATCTGGAAGGCTTATGCTCCTTAGTAGAACTAGATTTGAGTCACTGCAATCTAATGGAAGGGTCAATACCCACTGATATCTGGGGTCTATATTCCTTGTTTACATTAAATCTAAGTGGAAACCATATGGTTAGCATACCATCTGGCATCACTCAACTTTGTAGACTCCGTCTCCTTGATATCAGTCACTGCAAGATGCTCCAAGAAATTCCAGAGCTTTCATCGAGTCTACCACAAATAGATGCCCACGGCTGCACGAAGCTGGAAATGTTATCAAGTCCATCATCTCTACTCTGTCCTTTCCTCAAATGGTTCAAACGGTTCAATCCAACAAGTAATGAGGTATGATTTTTATTTAATAACGACACTTAAAACTTTTCATCCACCCAGTAGTACCCCAATTACATATTAGCTTTGATTGTATATGCAGTACATGAATCGGAATTGGAAGAAAGGCAAGGTAATTATTATTCCGGGAAACGGTGGAATTCCAGGGTGGGTGTTGCATCAGGAGATTGGAAGCCAAGTAAGAATAGAGCTTCCTTTGAATTGGTACGAGGATGACCACTTTCTGGGATTTGCTTTCTTCTTTCTTTATCATAAAGGGAATCATTTTGAGGTTCCATATTATTTTGATTTGACATTGCACGGTGATTCGGATGAAGTTGTGGATCACCTCTCCATGGATTCTTTGCGTAAATGTCACGAGATTAATGGTAATGTATCAGATGAATTGTGGGTGACTCTCTATCCTAAGAATGCTATTCCAAATAAGTACCACCGCAATCAACCATGGCACTTTCTGGCGGCGTTTGATTTTTCTACCCGGATGAATGGTGAGGTTACTCATCCCAATATCAAGAGGTGCGGGGTTCAGATGATGTACACCCGTGATTCTCTAAACAGCAGTGTGCCTATGTTGTTGGATCATCAAAGAGGCCATGATGATGCCGGGAAAAACCAAGCAGATGATCGGGAACCATGCCGTAAAAGATTGAGAGCATCCAGCACTGATCTCAAGCTTTAAGCTCCATTGCCAGGTGCGCTTGCTAGCTAAGTCCTTATATTCCACCATCTCTCTATTTTATTTGTTCATTCAAGCCCTCATGGAAACTTACTGGTAAGCCATCTTCCTCCTTAATTACTTTAATCTATGTGTGGACTATATAACACCATAAAATTTGGACTAGTTATTTATCTTCAATATAAGATAAATATATTGCCAAGTGGTTAGGAGTCGAAATTCTCTAATGTTTCTTTTCTTTCTTTTCTATTTTATGATAAAATACAAATCCTTTAAAAGGCCTTTTCACTACATCTTGAAAGGACAACGTTAAGTTTGTTAGGCCAACAAAAGCTCTAATACCATTTATTGGGCTAGCAAAAGTTTCAATGTATATATATGAATGAAAGAACGCATAAAGTAAAGATAATCCACATATAAAGGTGTCAAAGTTTTAAAATGCATGGTTTAGTCAACATGTATGTCTACACCTATAAATGAGAGATAACATTTCACTATATAATAAAAAAAATATTACAGATAACAAAACATAACCCTGCTGCCCTTCTAACCACCATGAGAACCACTGCACTGCCATTCTGGATCTTATCCACGGTGGAATGTAAGCATCCTTGATTTCAATGCTGTAGGAGAGACCAGCCGAAACACTTTCATTTGCTTCGTCTTTCATTTTGGATCCTTTAAGAGGAAAAGCAACATGATCAGCTCTCTTCAACTCCCCGAAACTGACCTGCAAAAGAAGGCCACTACTGAAAAATTCCAAGCACCCACCCCACAGGAATTAGCAAGGAAAACCAAGCAACTAAAATTAATCATAATAAATATTTATCGTTGTACAAGTATTAAAATTTATAAAGAACCATTTTGTATATTCTACATTAAAGGATAATAAGTACACCCTATTCAAAAATAAATGCATCAACGAAAATAAGTAAATGCTTAGAAATTAAGTATATTCTTTAAAAAAATAAGTATGAAAAATGAATAAATTATATATATATATATATATAAAAGGTTTATCATAAAAGAACTAATGAACTTTCAATTATTTGTATCAATATAAACAAATGCATCCTTCATAAAATAAGTATATTATAAAAAATAAAAATAAAAAATCTCTTATAAAAATAAGTAGAACCTTTTGAAAATTAATTATTTTTCTTTAAAAAAGTACATTATATATACATTAATTTTTTTTTTACCATAAACTGTTTATAAACTTTCACTTATTTATAATAATATAAATAAGTACATCCTTCGAAAAAAAACAATTATATTTTGAAAAAAAAGTACATTTCCTAGAAAAATAAGTATATCGGAAAATAAATTTATTGTTAAGAAGAATAATTTCATTATACATTATTTAGAAAAATATGTACATTAATGTTTTAAATTAAGATTATATTTCCTATGTTTTGACTATTAAAATAACATCATTAAATTAATATGGTCTATCCATTTATTACATTAACAAAATCAAAGCAAACTAAGATTATATTTTAATAATTAATATATTGCGATATCACAACAATATATATTATACAATATTAATCCAACAATTTTAAATAAAAATTTTCAAAATAATTAATTAGTTGTAAGCTATAAAGAGTCAAACAATTAGGGCCTACAACTTTCCTAAATTGCATCCACAATAACTTAGCACTAATCACATTAATTAATTATATACAAAAATTCTAAAAATAAATAGGCTCCTTAACATAATACTTACATAAAAAAAAAAAATTAAACATTGATTTACCATGAATTTTTGAAAAAATAATTAATTTTGTATGGAATAATATATGATTTACTATGGAGTTTTCCAAATATATTAATTGTTTCCTTCTTTCAAGAAAACTTTATATTTCCTTAACCCATTGTATAAAATAATATATGTTTTAGTCCTTTTACTGTATCCATCTTTTACTAAATGGGTTTTTACTCATCTAGCGGCCCAGATTCATCCATTCCCAGCCCATTTACTTCAGGCAGAAGACCTTTAGGCATAGGTAGAGATGCCCATCTGTTGGCCCAGATCCCTTCACTCCCAGCCCCGTTTGCTCATTCCCAAGGTTTGCAGATATAGATACCACATAAGTGGTTTATAGGTTTCCGATATGGGATCTTTGATAATATTAAAAGGAACTTTGCATGGTGGGGAATTAAACGTGTGACTTTTGGTTAAACAAAACGAATGACACACCACCATATGCTACGCAGTTGTTTGATTAATAATTTGGTAAATATCTATTTATTTGTTTTTAAAATTTTTATCATATAAAACTAAGGGTCTCCAACGGGCCGGGCCGAACCTCCCGGCCCGGAGGAGTAAGGCCCATAGCCCAACCCGGGGCTGGCCACTGAGCTCTTTGACTGGTCAACGGGCCGAGCCGGGCCGTTGGTATATCTAAGGCCCGTGGGCCCTCAAGCTGAGCGGGCCGGCTGCCCGGCGGGTCGGATGGCAAGCTCCCTGGCAGGCCGGCTGGAGGGCTGCCCAGCGGGCCGGCTGGCGGGCTACCCGGGCGGGCCGGATGGGCGGGCTTGGGTAAAAATTAAAATAGTTTTAAGTTTTGAAGGGAAGGGGATAAAGGAGCTAGCCACCAACTAAGGTAGCCCTTTTTTGTGTAACTATTTTGCATTAGTTATATATATATTAGAAATATTGTATGATTTTTGAAAAAAAATAAAAGTGAGCTGGCTGTTCAACGATCACATGACCGTTGAACATGTCTGCCACTCATAATTCAATATTATGACCGTTGAACGGTCTTGAAATTTAAAAAAAAATAAATAAATAAATCCTAATATTTAAATCCCTATAAATATTAAATACCCTCAATTTTTTTCTATTCTCTCAACTCTTAAGCTCTCTCCCATTCCACAATATTTCCGATTATTGCATTTTGTCTCAAATTATTCAATATTATTGGTGGTGAAAAACAAGCATTGGTGGTTCAAAGAGTTCAAATTTGAAGGAATTTCTACTTCGGTTCTCCAATTTAGTAACATACTTTACCTTTACTTTTATTTATTTGTTACATTTTAATTTTACATTTATTATTTTTAGCATAATATTTTATCAATAATTATAATTATGGCAAGTGGTTCTTGTTCTTCATTTAATGCATGTGATAGCAAAAAATTTACTTCAAATATATGGAATTTTTTTGATAGAATAGAAATAAATTTAGAAATAAAATAAAATAAAATAAAAGCAAAATGTAAAATTTGTAACAAACTTCTTAGTGGTGGCTCAAATGCAAGTACAAGTCATTTAAAAAGGCATCATGAAAATTGTAAAACTAAAAATAATGTAGATATTAGAAATTATATGCAATTAAGTAAAGATGAAAGTGGAAATTTAAAAACATTTTCTTAGGATGAATCTTATTGTCGTAAAAAAATGATTGGTTATATAATAAGAGCAAAACAACCTTTCAATTTCATGGAAACTCATGATTTTATGGGAACAATGCAACGAGCTGTTAATCCTCAGTTTCAAGGTTGCTCTAGAATTACAGTTAAAAGAATTCTTATAAAAAATTTTGAAACACAAAAAGAAAATTTAAAATTTTTTTTTGCAAATTTTGAAGGAATAATTTGTTTAACATCTGATATTTGGATATCTTTAACTCACAGTGGTTTTTTTATGTATAAACTGCTCATTATATTGATAATGAATGGAAATTAAATAAAAGAATTATTTCATTTAAAATAATAAATGCTCCACATAATGGTAAAAATATAGCATCATTAATAAATGATGAAATTATAGATTTTGGCATTCGTGATAAAATATTTACAATAACATTATATAATGCTTCTAATAATGATGCAACAGTATCTAGATTAAAACGATATTGGCAAATAAAAGAAGATCAATGTAAAATATTTCATGTGCGTTGTTGTGCACATATTTTAAATTTAATTGTAAAAGATGGATTAAAACACGTTGATGATACATTATCAAAAATTAGAGGCATTGCTGCGGGTCTTAATAGTTCTCAAGCAAAACATGAATTATTTTTTTATTGTTGCAAAATGTTAAATATGAAAAAAAGAAATATAAATTTGGATATGCCCACTAGATGGAATTCCACTTATAAACTTTTACAAACTATTATAAAATATAGAAAAGTAGTAGAACTATATGAAATACAATTAATTAACAATGATTGTGAAGCAGATATTGATGCATTAAATGATTATGATTGACATATTGCAGATCTTTTAAGAGATCTTTTTGAAGTATTTGATACTTCAACAAAAAAATTTTGTGGTGTATATTATCCATCTTCAAACCGAGTTGTCATACAAATAACTAATATTTTTATTGTACTTCAAAAATATTTAAATTTGGATATATTTAATGATGCAATATTTGCAATGATAGAAAAATTTAGAAAATATTGGGGAGAAATACCTTTAATTTTTTTCTCTTGGTTTAATTGTGGACCCTAGATTGAAATTTGAAGCTTTAGATGAATGGTTAACAATCATTTATTTTAATGACCAAATAAAAATTGAAGAAATTAAAAATGAAATAAATTCATTATTATATAATTTATATAACTATTATACAGAAAAATATGGTGATGATATTAGTTCTATTAAATTACCACCTACATCTACAAGTTCTTCATCTTTTTATAAAGGAGCTCTAAAAATGTTAAAAAGTCGAAAGAAGACAACAAATAGTTCTCCAAACAACACAACTGATTTAGATAGATATCTTAATATTGATTTAATTTCATTTGAAGATGATGAAGATTTTGATATTTTAATATGGTGGAAATCACAACAACACAAATATCCTGTGTTTTCTATCATTGCTCGTGATGTACTAACAGTTCCTGTGAGTACAGTTGCATCAAAAGCTGCTTTTAGTGTAGGTGGAAGAGTAGTTAGTGATAAACGATGCAGCTTAGCGCCGGATTCTATTGAAGCAAATATATATGTGAAAGACTGGGCAATAGCAGATAAAATGATATTTGATTCTATTCAAAAAGAAAATATGCTTGTCGATATGGAAAAACTAAAATCATCAAGATCTTCATGGATTTGCGATAGTTCGCCATCACCGTCAAGAGATAATGATTAAAATATTTTACTAAATGTATGTCATATTTTTATTTTTATTTTTGTGGTTTAAAAGTACAAATGATTGACAAATAAGTAGGTGCCAACCTAGTTGGGATGTATTTATTTTGTAGTGATGTAAACTTTTCCCACATTTTCAAATGTAATATATATATTCAATGAATAAAATAGTTAGCAATGAATATTTTTATTAATGTAGCATTTTCTATTTCTTGAATATTATATATATATATTTATATTTTTAAGTGGCGGGCCAGCCCACCGGGCCTGCCGGGCTTTAGCCCGCTGGGCCGGGCCGCGGGTCGCGGGCTTTTTGAAGACCCTTGTATAAAACATTTTAACAAATATAAATATTTTTATAATAATTATTAATTATAAACATGAAAACAATATAAATTAATCAATATAATAATTTTAAAATTTTAAAGTAACAAAAGACGTAGATACATAATTAAATTAAATATTATAATTTTCTTTTCATCTTATATATACTTTCATATTTAAATATTATACATATTCTATTTAATAAAATTTAATATATTGGTACATTTATATTTATATTTATCATTTAATTTCACATAAAAAATTAAAATATTATTAAAAATTTTAATAATATATATATATTAATTTATTATAATTATTTTAAATTTTATTAAAATATAAATTATATATTTATGATATCACTGGTTTGATCATAGTTTGACCACCGATCCGACCAATGAACTATAAACCAATAATGTTTTCGATTTAATGTCCGATTTGATTCTAAAAATATTGCTAACAACTTATCAAAGTTTTTTGTTGTTGAAATTCAACATTAGTTAAAAGAATAACCATAACCCAAAAGTCCAATTATTGGTGTTGAATATTAGGTCGGAAGCATAGTCATAAAACCACATTCAAATGCAATTTTTTTTATATTAGGTTGATATCGCATGTTCTCGAACTCATAAAAAACTAAGGAAGAAAATATCGATTATAATAGGTATATTGACAAACTGATTTCAAGTATCTTAGTAATATTGAAAGAAAAAAAAACCTCCAAAAATGATAGAAAAATTAATAATATATATATTGAAGTTGTTTTAATTTTAACAGACAAATTAATATGTATTGAAGGATATAAAATAAATAATAATATATGTAAGTTTTTTTTATTTAAAAATATCAATAATTTTATTTAGAAATTTATATTTACCTTATATTTAATTATTTTATAACATAAATAATAAAATAATTAAAATTAATTAATTTAAAATAATTTGATTTGAATTAATTTATAATTTATAAAATATAAAAGATATAATAGAATTTATGTGGTTTTATAATACCCAAGTAGTTTGGTGGTAAGAGGCTATCATCCCTTGCTCAAGGTCTCTGGTTCCAAGCCCCTTCCCTAGCAAGGTTATGTTATTTTTCTATTTAGCTTTAAAAATAAACATGGGAAGAGGAAACATTGCCATATTTATGAGGCAAGTGCCCAGAGAATTAGGGAGTCATATGTTATTCTGTAAATTTAAGGAAGTGCCCGTCATTTGAGAAATCCTCAAGAGTCGTATGTTTGAACGCATGGTGAGGTGTGAGTGGAGAACATGAATAAGATAAACAAAGGATATAGCAAATTGAAGTAGACAACAAATTTTGTTCCCATTCATCATTCCTACAAGTCTCACTCTATAATAATCCATTCTTCAACCACCACCCTTCCAGCTGCCACTGACATCACCCTAAGTAAGATGCTCCATCTTTGTGATCCCATCTGCAGCAGCGCGTGCCCTCACTCTCTTCAATCACTGTTTCATATGTTGGAATTTTAATTTTAATAATTCTAGAGAAAGCAAAAGAGTCTCATTATGCAACTACGTTAATATGGGATCTTCTTATGTACAAAACATTTTTAATTCAAAAAAAATATTAATTTCATTCACCTCTTTGACTAAATATGTCTAACTTTTTTAAATTTGAAATTTCATTCAATATCTCTTTTATAATTTTTTTTTTACTCATATTTTTTTAATCAAAATAAAAAAGGTACATAATAAAATTTTAAAACTATAGGAGATAAATATATTTAGCTACAATTTAAGGGAAATTAATGAAATTAACCTTTTAAAAAAATTGTAAGATCCTGTTTGATTCCAAAAAAGTTAAAGGCAAAATAAGAGAGAAGAAAAAAAAAGGAATGAAAGAAAATATAAACTACATATAAAGTTAATAAATTATTTTTATATATATTTTTAAATCTGTTTTATTTAAAAAAAATTATTATATAAAGATTAAATAATTTTAAAATATATAAATTTTTTATAAATTTTAAATATATTTAATATTTTTCATATTTTGATGGTACCTTTTACTTTTATTTTTCCTTCCTACTACTTTACACGAGAATCCAACATAACTTAATAGAGATGAGAATAATTTAGAAAGGTGGCAGAACAAGAGAGCGAGTAGATGAGGATTTAAACAGACTCGCAATGGATGGAGGAGATTTTTTTGGGGCGCTACCCACTCTTTTTTTTTCTGTACACAACATTGACCCAAAGTCTTTACAGCACAATCTACATTCACAATTCTGCAAAATCTCTTCTGAGTTCTAATTTTGGCATAAGTTTCCTATGGCTTCCACAAGTTCAATTTCTACTTCTATTTCTACTTTCATCCCACAATGCAAGTATGAAGTTTTTTTGAGTTTTAGAGGTAAAGACACCCGATTCAATTTCACTGATCACTTATATGCAAATTTGATTCGAAGAGGTATTCATACCTTTAGAGATGATGATTCACTTAAGAGAGGGGAAGAGATTGCACCTGAACTCCTAAAAGCTATTGAAGAATCAAGGTTTTCCCTAATAGTTTTCTCGGAAAACTATGCTGGTTCTAGATGGTGTTTAGATGAGCTGGTGAAGATCATGGAGTGCAAGAAAGAAATGAAACAAACTGTGGTACCGATTTTCTACCATGTGGATCCATCCCATGTACGAAACCAGACAGGAAGATTTGGAGAGGCATTTTCTTATTACAAAGAAGATACAGAAGAGATGAAAGAGAAGGTGCGAAGTTGGAGGAGTGCATTGACAGAAGCAGCCAATACATCTGGAGAGCATGTGAAGGATGGGTAAAGCTTTATTAATTTTCCTTCAACTTTCATTTATAAGTAGGCTTTATTTACTGGCACAGGAATCAGACATTTTTATGATTATAGAGTAATAGTTGAAGAGATTTGGAGGTCATTTATGATTATTGCAAGTCATGAAGTATTCAAAGTAAATCTAGAAAGTCACTGAAGACCTGCAAACCCATCATATTATGAGACATGATGAGTACCTTGTGTCTACATTGTGGATAGGGGATTGGGTAATTATAATGTTACACATAACATAGAGAGAGAGAGCTGCAAATGATATCTATATATGCACAAGAGAGTGGGTCATTACAATATGATTTTGTTTGATATAAATTTGCTCCATGCTTCGCAGCCTATAAATGTTCCGAAACAAAAAAAAAAAAAAATCAATTTGACAGCGTCGCACAAGCAAACAAATTAAACAAGTACATATTTTATTTTCCTTGTCTTGTATACTTGATACAATGAAAATGTTCTAAAAACGTAATTTGAGTTTTAAAACTTAATACTTTTGATATATTTTTTTTCACTATGATTCATTTCTCATGAAAAAGTTTAACGTGTATTCTTTTTTATATTTTTTTTATTAGCTATAGCTTAATTAATCATCACATATACTTTACAATTGGCAGGTTTGAGTCCGAGCATGTTAACAAAATCGTCAACGATATATTCAGGAGATTGAATTATAGAATGTTGGATGTTGGTCATGACAACTTAGTTGGTATGGATTCTCATGTATATGAGATAATTCGGCGGCTATGTGTTGATCAATTGAATGATGTTCGTATCATTGGTATATGTGGAATAGGCGGAATGGGTAAAACGACTATCGCCAAAGTAGTATATAATACATTTTCTCATGAATTTGAGTATATGAGCTTTCTTGAAAATGTTAGAGAAGTTGGCAATACTATGGGTTTGCATCATTTACAAAATCAACTTCTATGTGATCTACTACAAGTGGAGAGAAATCAAAATGTAAGCAATGTTGGCCAAGGAGCCAATATGATAAAAAATGTTCTCCGATGTAAAAGAGTTTTTATTGTTCTTGATGACATTGATGATTTAGATCAATTGGAATATTTACTCAGAAATCATGATTGGCTTGGAAGAGGAAGCAGAGTCATCATAACAACTAGAAATAAACATTTGTTACATGAAATGGATGAAGTATATGAGGTTGAGGAATTAAATTTTGAACAAGCTCGTGAGCTTTTTAGTCTCTTTGCTTTTAGACAGAATCTTCCCAAACAAGACTTCATCCACCTCTCGGATCGTGTAGTCTATTATTGTCATGGTCTTCCTTTAGCTCTAAAAGTCCTCGGTTCTCTCTTGTTTAACAAGACAATACTCCAATGGGAAAGTGAATTGTGTAAATTGGAAAGAGAACCTGAAGTGAAAATTCAGATTGTGCTTAAACTAAGTTTTGACGGATTAGATTATACACAGAAGAAAATATTTCTTGATATTGCATGTTGTTTTAAAGGGGAAGACAAAGACTTTGTTTCAAGAATATTGGATGGTTGTAATTTGTATGCAGAGAGCGGAATAAAAGCCCTCTATGATAAGTGTCTTATATCTTTTTCTAAAAATAAGATACTTATGCACGATTTGATACAAGAAATGGGACGGAACATTATTCGTAGTGAATCTCCTTATGATCCTACAAAATGGAGCAGATTATGGGATCCGAGTGATGTGTGTCGTGCATTTACAATGGGGAAGGTAACCATCAAACTCATGAACTTTCTTAAGCTTCATAAAAATATTTAAATTTGAGCAATATCATTTTTGTCTAAGTTACATATCCATACAATTTTAGCTAGCTTTATCTCTTTTATGCTTGCCTAATCCTTTGTTATTGTTTGTAGGGGATGAAAAATGTTGAGGCAATATTCTTGGACTTGTCGAGATCGACACCACTACAAGTTAGTACAAAGATTTTTGCAAAGATGAAACAACTTAGATTGCTCAAGATTTATTTAGGCGGTTATTGTGGTACTAGGGAAAAGCAATTGAAAATTATTCTTCCTGAAGATTTTCAATTCCCTGCACCTGAGTTGAGATATCTTCATTGGGAAGGATACCCTTTGAAATCATTGCCGTCATATTTTCTTGGAGTGAACCTTATTGAACTCAACATGAAGGATAGCAACATAAAACAACTTCGGCAAAGAAATGAGGTGTATCTAGTATTTCATGATCATATTATTTTGTTTGAGATTAATTTTTTCTTCACGAAAATTCATTTACTAAACCAAAATTCCTTTTGTCACAGCGTTTGGAGCAGTTGAAGATCTTAAATTTATCTGGATCAAGGCAACTCACTGAAATATCGTTCTCAAATATGCCAAATCTAGAGAAGTTAAAACTTGAAGATTGTACGAGTTTGAATGTTGTTGATCCATCTATTGGAGATCTCAAGAATCTTACCACGTTGAATTTGAGTGGGTGCAAAAACCTTACGAGTTTACCAAGTAGCATTCAATACTTGGACTCTCTTGAAATTATGGACTTGGATCAATGCTCAAACTTCGAGGAATTTCCAGAGATGAAGGGAAGTCCTATGAAAGCTTTATCTAATCTTGTCCTTGATGGATGTGGTATTAAGGAATTCCCCTCCTCGATAGAACTTCTCACTGAACTTCAGAGCTTATTTTTGTCAGACTGCAAAAACTTGAGGAGCCTTCCAAGTAGCATTTGCAGGTTAAAGTCCCTTAAGATCCTCTCTCTCAATGATTGTTCAAATCTAGATACTTTTCCAGAAATCACGGAGGATATGAAATACTTAGGAATTCTTGATTTAAGTGGAACTGGTATAAAAGAGCTACCATCATCAATTCAAAATCTGAAAAGCCTCTGGCGTTTGGATATGAGCAATTGCCTTGTGACTCCTCCAGACAGCATTTATAATTTGAGATCCCTTACATATCTGAGACTACGAGGTTGTTGTTCAAACTTGGAGAAGTTTCCCAAGAATCCGGAAGGCTTCTGCACCTTAGAACGACTAGATTTGAGTCACTGCAATCTAATGGTTAGCATACCTTCTGGCATCTCTCAACTTTGTAAGCTTCGTTACCTTGATATCAGTCACTGCAAGATGCTCCAAGACATTCCAGAGCTTCCATCAAGTCTGCGAGAAATAGATGCCCACTATTGCACCAAGCTGGAAATGTTATCAAGTCCATCATCTCTACTCTGGTCTTCCCTCCTCAAATGGTTCAATCCAACAAGTAATGAGGTACGATTTTTATTTAATAACGACACTTAAAACTTTTCATCCACCCAGTAGTACTCCAATTACATATTAGCTTTGATTGTATATGCAGCACTTGAATTGCAAGGAAAGCAAGATGATTCTTATCCTAGGAAATGGTGGAATTCCAGGGTGGGTATTGCATCAGGAGATTGGAAGCCAAGTAAGAATAGAGCCTCCTTTGAATTGGTACGAGGATGACTACTTTCTGGGATTTGCTTTCTTCACTCTTTTTCGTGACGAGACTCTACATTGTCTGTATGGATCTCAATTTAGTCTGAGATTGCGCGGTGATCCGGATGAAGTTGTGGATGACCACGACATTTCCTATTGGTGTAATTGCGACAGCTTTAATGGTTATACATCAGATCGATTGTTGGTGACTCTCTATCATAAGAATGCTATTCCAAATAAGTACCACCGCAAACAACCATGGCACTTTCTGGCTGATTTTGTTCCTAGGTATGATCATATCAATATCAAGAGGTGCGGAGTTCAGCTGATATACACCCATGATTATCTACATGACAATGTGCCTATGTTGTTGGATCATCAAAAAGGCCATGATGATGCCGGGGAAAACCAAGCAGATGATCAGGAACCACACCCTAAAAGATTGAGAGCATCCAACACTAATCTCAAGCTTTAAGCTCCATAGCCAGGTGCACTTGCTAGAAAAGTCCTCTTTATATTCCACCATCTCTCTATTTTAGTTGTTCATTCAAGCCCTCATGGAAACTTATTGGGAAAGCCATCTTCCTCCCCCTTCTTAATTACTTTAAGATATGTGCCAAGTGGTTCAAAGGGGTCGAAATTCTGTTGTGCTTCTTTCTTTTCTTTTCTATTTTATGATAAAATACAAATCCTTTAAAAGGTCTTTTCACTACATCCTGAAAGGGTAATGTTGAGTTTGTTACGCCAACAAAAACTCTTATATCATTTATTGGGCTGGTGGAAGTCTTAATGAAAATACACAAATGAAAGAACACAAAAATAAAGATAATTCATGTATAAAGGTACATAAAGTTTTAGTATGATTCGATCAACCATATCTACACCTATAAATGAGAGATAACATTCCACCATACAATAACAAAAAATATTACAAATAGTAAAAGCAGAAGCAACGACTAGGTTACTAAACATCCATCATTTTCCAGTCTTTGTATCTATAGTTTAAGCCGTGAGCACTCTTACTTCATTAGTTGTCTCTTACTCTTCCTCTTATCTCTTTCTCCATCTCATATCATAACTTTTTTCCTCCTCATGACCTAAAATATTTAGAGAGATATTCCTACTAGGTTTCTTTATTCTATAAAGAATTTATTACAACCATATATGAATTTAGAAAATATTCTACATAATATTCTTTTCACAATAAGGAATATATGACAACTAGGAATTTGAGACACTTCTCAATATAATTCATCTTAAATATTAGTCATTTTACAACTTTGAGTTTGGAAATCCAAACCTTAATGCCTAAAACTTGATTTCAATTTTTTTTTTTTGAAGATTAGCTGAACACTTAGTTTTAGAAACTCATATTTAGAATAAATTATAATTAAACTTAAATAGCGAAGAACATATGCATCCTATAACTCAAATTTGGAATGCATTCAATTTATTGTTGATTTTGATTTGCATATTTCAAGCATAGAGATTTTTCTTGTTTTTAATCATTTAAAAGCTCTACCTCTACCTAGAATGTCTCCAAATGCATGGTGTCCTCACAGTTGTAATTGTAAGTCATCTTCATTTCTCCTTCAAGTCTATATAACAAAGGGATTGGGGTTGCTTAAATTCTTAGCTGTAGCTTCAATGTCTTATTATTATTATTATCTTGTGGTTAAACAAATCTTGAGACAATCCAAAACCATTATTCTACGTACAGGTGCTTGGTACAAGAACTAAAGAATCAATGTTGACTTAGCGGCACGATGGCTGGAGCACCTTGCTGCCCTTCTACCACCATGAGAACCACTGCACTGCCATTCTTGAAGCCAAATTTGCCACCATTTAGTCGAGTAATCCCCACTGTGATGTTGATACGATGCACTTATTTTCTAACAGGGTGTGTACTTAATTTTCAGCATGACGCATTCGTAAACTGAAAGGTCATGTAATATCCATATGGAAACCATGAATGTGAAAACTTTTCTAACAAAGTGAGGGTTGAAAAGGCAAAAAATGCAAAATTAATAACACGTGTCAAAGAATTGGAAAAATTCAAAGAATTTTAATGGTCAAACAAATGAATTGAATTTGTCATTAGTTTTATTATATAGAATTTTTCAAGGAAGTTAAGTTAGTCTTACCTATTTTTAAGGATGTGTATAAAAAATAATAATAATAATGGGGGCGAACAATTGATGAGCAACATATGGTTGAAACACTTGATCAATGAAAACAGATTTGTTATACAGGCGAAAGACGAGCAGTAAAAGAACCATTGGCATATTTCAAGCCTTTTAAGAAGGCTGAATATTCATGTAACAAGTTACAACAGCCTCCGGCATTCCAAATGCATAAGTGCTTTCTTGTATGGCTTCACCTGTTGCTGCTTGGGTGTCGGCTTTCAGGCCAACAGTTTCAACTGCAGCATTTAGGCCAATTGAAGTCGGCTCTGTTGTAAAACTGTGCGCACACACAAAGTTAGCTTATTCTTGTTAGCCAGCTGGTAATGCTATCTACATATGGGCCATACAATATGCCAACAAACATGAACAAGTGCATAAAATAATATCTAATGACATGATTTCCAGTAAGATGAATAACTGAAAGCCAAAGCCCTTAATATCATAATCTCAGAGGTCCAACATCCTGAAAAGAAGAGAGCATATATGACAGGCACAAATTCATAATCACATAACTCATTACATGGTTGCAAAGTTGGGGTTTGCCCACTGAGTTACCAAGATTTTCAACTTTGATCCGCATTTGAACCCATCATTATGCTGAATCAAAATGACAAAATCAATTATTGTTCTGAGCTTCCATATTTGTTTCTGAGTTCTTTGAACCCAATTATATCAAATTGAAATCAGATACGCTGCCCTAAAACAATCCAAGCAGCCCCTGATCGCACATGCAACAGATAGAAACAATCACAAATTATGTCTGCTTGCCACATATGTTACGGGGATTTAGTTGCAAGTATTAGATGCAGGTATGTGTTACACATCTAATCATTCAAATTCACAAACTCTAAGATACAAGGACTTGGCTGAAAGGAACTTAACAATGGTACAGATACTTGGACATGGTTAAAAGTCAAATATTTATGAGTGCTTACTTAGATCTATATCTACTTTATTCGCCATGGAATCCATAATATTACCCTTTAGCAATTCAAGTCATATTACTCCCTACGCATGAAGGAAATGTACTAAAAAAATTAATTCATATCGTATGTCATGTTTTGTCATTGGAAATTTAAAATTTTGTTAATATACAATTTGCATACATATTTCCTTCACTAATTTTATTTTATATCAATATATTTTTTATTATTTATCCATATACATCCCTTTACTTTTATTTTATTACCTTTGTTTTGATTTATCATCTCTTTAAATGTTATTATTCTAAAAGTAACAAATTTATGCTAATGAAGTACCAAGAGACCTGTTTTCTATCACCCCACCTGCCCAGGTAGACCCTTTTTTTTTATCTTTAAATATCCTCATAAAAGCCCTTTTTTTTCTCTTATCCTTGAATCTCCTCAACAACACTCAATTCCTTTTTTTTAGTTTTAATTCATCTCTTAAAGACCCAAGTTCCAAAAAATTTTACTTTAAAAATTACTGACAATTATCCAGTCCCAAGTAAAAATAATAATAATATATCCCATGAGGATCCCACAACAATACCCATGTCATTTTTGTCAACAAGGTTACTTTCAGCAAAATTGAGAATCCAGGTATCACCGCCTGTCACACATAGTCTCATGCATCCTTACCTAAATATAGAAATTTCTTTATTGATTAAAATTTTCTTTCATTTTCTTATATGAATCGAGAACTTACAAAATAAAAAATGAGAAGACAGTTAGGATTTTACTCCAAGTCAGCATAATATTGTACAAGAGCTTTGGTTTCTAAGGGGCCATAAGTTCGAACCTCATTGCTTGTTTAATCCCCATTATTGAGCCAAGTACAAGCAAGAGAAGGTTGCATGTCCAGTGGAACATTAAGGCTTTAGCTTAAGTCAACTTAACTTGATATACATTGTTGGCCTACTATATAAGACAAAATTATGAGAAAAACCAAAAATATAGAGCAGTCAATGCCTCATTAAAATCAAGGATGACAGTTTTTTTTTTTAGTTGGTAAAAGTCAAACACAGTAAACCATCTGGCCAGCCAATCAAGGTCCCTGATAAATTATCTCTAATGATCTAACAGTTAGCCACTTGGTCAGCAGATCAAGGTCTTTAATAAATATCAACATTCTCAAAATCAATAAATTTGGTAATCATCTTAATTCCACAAGAATGGTTTAAAATTATCATTCCCAGATTAGCTTAGAAGTTTGCAGAAAGAACACAAAATATTTTATCACTGCACTCATTTCTGTTACAATTTTATGAACCTCATATTTAAACCTCTAGCAAAGAAGCAGCAACTATTTCCAGGTTTTAAGTCAAAATAAGCACCCCCATGATTTCTATTTCAATGCCACTATCTCAGTTAATACCAAGTGCAAAAAAAAAAAGTAATATCTTATTTCAGGAACTAATTTTTATATTCAAGCAGAAAAAACTCGAATTAGCATTTAGAGTGAGAAAAAACATATTTTCCACATGAAAATTGTTTATGAACATGTTCCATTAAGAAAAAAAAAACTTCCTATCCATGCAAATTTTAAAAGATAAAAGAGATACATCTTACATGTTCCCTCAACAATGACCTTAAGCCTCTTGTTGACAGGGAGATATAAGCATTAGAGGACTGTTTCTTTCCTCTTGAGCCGTCACCACCAGCAAACACCACCACAAATTGTGAAGTACAAACTAGAAAGTTTCCAATAAAACAGAAAAATCAGTGTACAGTGTGACATACAAAATAAATTTAACTAATAAAAAAACCCCAAAAAAATAAAAGGCAAGACAAAGAAAGAACAAAACCCAAAAAAAAAAAGGGGAGAGCATAAAAATCCAAAATGAATGGATCATGCACATTTCGTTCCTATTACAACCTGAACGACCAAAAGGCTCTAACATTATGGTCCACATAAGTCATGGTGTAGGGCATTCTAAGGAGAAAGAAAGAAGTTTCTTATAATTTCAATGTTATAATTAGAGGTTCCAGAGAATAATAAATAAACTCTAGAGTACACAACCAAAAATAATATGATGAAATCACCACATATCTAAATTGCTTTATATGTAATTTATGTACTGAAAATTCCTACAGAAAAATAGGAAAGAAACTAGCCATTGCAAAAGTATGGCCTAGGCAAGCCAAATTGCCAAAGAAATTGTAGTGGTTATGAAGCAGCAAATGTAGTTACAGTGTCATAACACTACAATATGTAAACCAGTGATGAATTGTCAGCCCCTACCACATGATTATATGAACAAGATCATTATGAATATTCAAAACCATCAAGAATCAAGATAGACCTTCAAGCTAGATGTAAGGGAACATGTGAAAATGATTGTGTATGGAAGATGTGAGAATGATAGATGACAACTAGCTGACTTCATACTCAGCAATGGGCATAAAAGGAAAAAAAACTCCTGTTTTTTCATGGGATTGAAAAATGTCAGTGGTTTCTCCTGGAGATAGGTGTTGGTTTGGTGTTGAATCAAAGAGCTTTGAGGATTTAATCGAGGAGACCAACAGGAAGGTGATTGGGAATATTTGTGAAAGGGGTCCAAACTTTTCGTCATGTATTAGATTCAGTGGGGTAAGGGCTTGGCTTTGCTGGTGGAAGGGGCTGAGACCTACTGTGCTCTCAAAGATGGGGAGCTTTTTAGAAAGTCTTGGGTGGAGTGGGGTAGACACCATTTGCTGGATTTGAGCAATAATAGGAGCAGGGCGGTTTCTACTTTGTTCTGTTTAGGAGGTGGAAGGAAAGAAGTTTTCCTTGGTGTTTCCTGAAGGAAGGGGATTTGTAGGGGGGGTGGAAAATCCTGTCTAGCAAGCTAAGAAGCCTTGGTGTTTCCACGACCCTAAGGAGATTGGAGGAGCCCAAAGCTACCTCTTCGAATGGGTTGGTTCTTAGAGGGGTGATGATGGGAATGAGTACTCGGTAGCAGAGGTGGAGATCTCTAGTTCTTCTGAATAGTGTAACACTGTGTGGATTGAAATAAAAAATGAGGTGATAAACAAAAACAAGGAAGTCTTGAACGGGAATCTTGTGGGAAGATTGGGGGGGCTTTTTGACCAGCCTCCTAACCCTGTCTCTCTTAGGAACTAGGCATAGTTCAATTGGAAGTTGAAAGGAAAACTCCACTTGGCATTGTTGGGAGGATCCCTTATTCTGTTCAAGTTTGAAGATGTAGTTGAAGCTAAGAGGGTGCTCCACTCGGGGGTGAAATGGTTCAATGGAAAAAGTCTTCTACTAAAGTGGTGGAATCCATCTATGGGTTGCCTCATGGAGGCAAGGGATGTTCAAGAGGTGTGGGTAAGGGTTTTGGGTCTTCTCTTGCATCTTTGGGGAAAAGGTTTGTTCAAAAGATTAGGAGAAGCTTGTGAGAGTCTTGTGGCCATCAATGAGGATACGGCGGAGTGTAGGAATTTGCAATGGGCGAGGATTCTTACTAGGATCAAAGGGAAGTTACCTAGTTCTTTGTAGGTGATGGTGGGTTCCTCTTGTTTCACGATTCGGTTATGGTGGGAGATTCCTCCATGGAAAAGTGAGGTGTAGTCTTCTCAAAGTTGCAAAGAGAGGAGGGTAGGAGAAGAGGGTAGGGTAAGGTCACGCACTTGTCTGAAGTGTGGAAGAAGGGTTTTCTGAAAAAGTGGAAGCCCAAGTGTCATCTCTTGATCCATCAAACTCTACATCCTCTGGTTTCACAATTCAGTTGTGGTGGGAGATTCCTCCATTGAAGAGTGAGGTGCAGTCTTCTCAAAGTTGTAGAGAAATGAGGGTAGAAAAAGAGAGTAGGGCAAGGTCACACGCCTATCTGAGAGTGAAAGAATGGTTTTCTAAAAGAGTGGAAGCTCAAGTGTTGTCTCTCAATCCATCGAACTCTACAAAAAGAAAAAGTGGTACAACATCCACAAAAAGATGGGAATCAAAGTTTCTATAAAAACCCATCCTTCCCCTTCTATCGCTGGGGAGGAGCCATGTGGGTTAGTAGATGAGGCCTTGGGCCTTTTTTTTGGGCCTTAGGTCAAGTTAGGCTCTATGGAGGTGGAAGAGACCAGAAGTTCAACTTTGGATAGAGCCCAAGCTCATTTTAAAGTGGGTCAGGTGAGCTTTAAAAAGGGAAGGGAGATGGGCCTCAAGGCTAATACCATTGAGTCCACTCCTTTCGTGCTCTCCAGAAAAAAAAAAAAAAAAAAAGAGGTCATTGGAGCCCTAGTAGCCCGTTAATTGCTTCTAATCCTTGCATGTCAAAGTTGCCTTCCACAGAGACAATGATGAAGCCTTTAGCCAACAAAGCTATTTTAGATGAAGCACTTAGATTTCAAGGTATGCTCTCTTGGACTCAATCCTCTTGGGGAGAAGGGCCTTCTTCTTCTTCTACTCCTTTCTGGGTGATGAGAAACTACAATCAAGGAGTCTGCTAAGAGATCGTGGGTATTGAGCGGGGAGAAGGTTTTTCTGAGTTGGGAGGGGAAGTGTCAGAAATTTTGGTTGACATTGTGAAAAAGCCTCTATCAATGGTTTTTCAAGATGGCTAAGTTGTGGTCTTCCTAGAGAATTTTTCCCCCAATCAAGAGAGTGGAGTTGAGTCGGGGGGTAACGGTGCTTCAGCCTCAACTCAAGAGGTGGGATCCAATGGTGTGGAATGCAAGGACCCGCTTTCAGACAAGGACTTCACCAAGCTAGTAGATTTTAATAGATTTTTGGGGATGTCGGTTCAGGGGTTTGAAAAGGAAATCTAGTCTTTGTTGAAGAAGTTAAGGAGGAAAGTTGGATGTGGGATTCCTAGTAGAGGGGGGAAGAAGAAATGTGTGTCCTCCTCTCGTTTCAAAAGGGAGCCAAGGAGACTAGATTGTTCAATCAATTATGAAAGTTCCTTGCTCTCTTCTAGAAGGAATGGTAGGAACAATTAGGATTTGGTTCTAGTTGATTGATGAAGATTAAAATCCTTTCCTGGAATGTAAGAGAACTCAACGATGAGAAAAAAAGGAAATTGATCAAGTATGTGGTTAGGACTCAGATGGTAGATCTAGTTTGCCTTCTAGAGACTAAGGTGCAACCGTGCAAGAGATGAAGCTACAAGTGGTAAGAAGCTTAGGTGTTGGAAGGTTTTTGAACTAAGGTGCAGTTGATGCTAGAGGAGCGTCAAGAGGCATTTTGATTTTTTAGGACAATAGAGTTTTGGACCTATTGCAATTGGAGTGTGGTGGGTTCTCCATTTCATGTCACTTTAGAAATGTTGAAAATGATTTTGTCTTGGGTGTTCACAGGAGTCTATGATCTAGTTTTAATGAGGGAAAAAAAGGATTTCTGGGATGAATTGGGAGCTATCAAGGGTCTATGGGACGATCCCTAGTGCATAGAAAGGTATTTTAACCTTGTTAGATTTCCAAGGGAAAGATTGAACAAATTCAGATTTATGACAGATATGAGGAGGTTCTTAGATGTCATAAAGGAGTTGAGTTTGAAGGACCTTCCTCTTTTTTGAGGTTCATTCACATGGTGTGGTGGTTTAATTCTCAAGCAACTTCTAGGTTGGACCGCTTCTTAGTCTCTGATGAGTAAGAGAACCATTTTTTGGGTATTTCTCAATTCACTTTCCTAGGCTAGCTTCTGACCATTGTCCCATTATTCTCGAGGGTGGAGGAGTCAGAAAGTGCAAGATCCCCTTTAGATTTGAGAATATGTGGCTTTTGACTGATGGCTTCAAAGAGCTTGTGAGAAATTAGTGGACTGGGTATACAGTTACTAGCTTTAGCAATCACTATCTCATTAAGAAATTAAAAGCTCTTAAAAGGGATCTTAGAGTGTGGAAAAAAGAAGGTTTTGTAAATGTTTTCTTTAACAAATCATAAGCCTTTTCTTGTGTTCAATTCTAGGACTCTAAGAAAAGAGAATGTCTTCTTTCTCTTGAGGAGGCAGAGGCTAAAAAGGGGGCCTTTAAGGATTATAAGAAGTGGGTTTTATTGGAAGACACTTCTTGGAGACAAAAATCTAGGAAATTTGGTTAAGAGATGGAGACAAGAACACCAAGTTTTTTCACAAGATGGCCAATGCTCATGCAAGAAGGAATTTGTTAACCAAGGTGAGAACAAATGGGGTTACTCTGATTGATGATGAGGAGATTAAAGCTAGGGTGTGCAATGCCTATCATACTCTTCTCTTGGAAACGGGGGATTGGAGACCGAGCGTAAGGGTTTACGCTTTGAAGTGTTGGGGTAAGATAGATCCAAAAGTCTAGAGGTTCATTTTTCAAAGGGGGAAGTTTTTGAAGCCCTGAGTAGTCTCTTTGGTGATAAAGCTCTAGGTCCAAACAGTTTTACCATGGCTTTTTGGCATTTTTGTTGGGATTTTACCAAACCAGATATCATACCTTTCTTTAAAGAGTTCTTTCTTCATGGCACATTCCAAAGAAACCTAAATTCCACCTTCTTGGTTTTGATTCCCAAAAAAGGGAAAGTTAAAGATTTGAAAGACTTTAGACCAATAAGTTTGGTTGGGGGTTTGTATAAGCTATTAGTCAAAGTTTTGGCAAATAAGGTAAAGACAACAATGGGGGAGATGAAATCAACATGCCTTCATTCAAGGTAGACAAATTTTAGACACTATGCTCAATGTTATTAAAACTGTTGACTCTAGGTTAAAGAGCAATATTCTTGGTCTCCTTTGAAAAATGGACATTGAGAAGGTTTATGATCATGTCAATTGGGATTTATATCTATCAGTTATGTCCAAAGTGGGGTTTGGGCAAAGGTGGATAAGTTAGATCAATTGGTATATTTCCATAGCTAGCTTTTCTGTTCTTATCAACAGAACCCCTTCATGCTTTTTTCACAGTTTTAGGAGCTTAAGACAAGGCGACTTGCTATCCCCCTATCTATTAATTTTGGTTATGGAGGCTCTTAGTCAGTTGTTGTTCCGAGCCAAATGCAGTGACTTCATTTTAAGGTTTAAGGTGGAAAGGAGAAGTGGAGAAAGGAGGGATGTGTCCCATCTTCTGTTTGTCGATGACACATTAATCTTTTGTAAGGCCAATAGTGACCAGTTGAGATATTTGAGTTGTCTATGTGGTTCGAGATGCTTTTTGAATTAAAAGCGAATATGGATAAAGTGAGGTTATTCTTGTAAGGGGGTAGAGACTTTGGAGAATGATGCTTTGGTGATGGGGTGTAGAGTAGGGAAGCTTTCCACTTCTTATTTGGGTCTTCCCTTGGGTGCCCCTTTTAAATCTCGTAGGGTGTGGGATGCAGTGGAATAGAGATTCAGGAAAAAAAATTAACAATGTGAAAAATGCGATACATATCTAAGGGTGGGAGGCTTACCTTAATTAAAAAAAATAAAAAAATAAAAAATAAAATAAAAGTGTGCAAGACTCAAAAAGATCCAAAGGGGTTTTTTATGGGGTGGTGGTGCTCTAAAGAGAAGGCCTCATTTGGTGAATTGGAATTTGGTTTGTGTAAATAAGGAGGGAGGCTTAGGAATTCATAGTCTTGTGGCCCTTAATAAAGCCTAACTTGGTAAGTGGAGTTGGAGATTTGCAGAAGAGAGAGAGTCGGCCCCTTTGAAAACAAATTATCATTGGGAAGTTTGGAGTAGAGAAAGGGGGTTAGTGTTCAAAAGGAGTAAGAGGAGGTCATGGTGTGGTGATGTGGAAAGCCATCAAAAATGAATGAGAGGACATAAGAAGTTAATCTCACTTGATAGCTGGGAATGAGAGAAGGGTTAAGTTTTGGAAAGACTTTTGGTGTGAAGACCAACCCTTGAAAGAAGCTTTCCCTAACTTATTTCTATGGCAATAAATAAACACAATTAGGTCTCAAAAGCTTGGGAGGAGAGTGGGAATTTAGGTAGCTGGAGCCCCCGCTTTTCAAGACATCTTAATGATTAAGAGATGGGAGAAGTTGAGTCTTTGTTTTGCAAGCTTCAACCCTTTGTTATGAGAAGAAAAGTGGACGACATTTTGAGTTAGAGAGAGAGTAAGAATGGAAAATTTTAAGTTAGCTCCCTTTATGGCTCCTATACGAGGGTATCTAGAGATCAATTTTCGTGGAATATTATTTAGAGGTCTTGGGCTCTAGGAAGGGTGAGCTTTTTTGCTTAGGAAGTGTCTTGGAGCATAATTTTGACTCTCAACTAGTTGAAAAGAAAGGGATGGAATATTTCGAATAGGTGCTACTTGTGCAAAGAAGACGAGGAAACCACTAACCACCTAATTTTGTTTTATGGCAAGGCTAAAATGTTGTGGAACTTGATTTATTCCATTTTCGGTGTGCAGTGGGTTATGCATTCCTCAATTAGGAAGAGTGCATGGAAGGCTACTCTCTTAAGTTTAATGTGGAATTTATGGAAGGAAAGGAATGGAAGAGCTTTCAATGCCGTTGAGCGGTCCGACCAAGCAATGAAATCTTTTTTCATGTATACTTTTGTGAATTGAGCTAGGGTGCATATAGAGAGGACCACACTCTGTCCATGATTGATTTTATAAATTGGTTGTTTGTCAAGTAAGGAGAAGGCCTTTTTTTGTCTTCTTATTGCTTAGCTTTTTTGGGGCGTATGTGTATACTTTGTGTGTACTGTTTTCGTCATTTTTAGGCTTTTCTAATGCAAGCCCTTTTATTACCTATAAAAAAAAAAAAAAAAGCAATGGGCATAAAAGAATACATGGAGTGGTACGACACCAACTCAATCATGACATAGATGATGATTTCAAGCACCCAAAAATTTTATGTTGTATCAAGTAGGAATGCATTGTACTTCCCATTTAATTTTGTTGTTCATTTGTTTCTAGCATGGTATTTTGATCAACAAAGGGGAAAATACGAATGTTAGTATGCATGTCAAATTATCACAAAAAGCTCTCAAAAAGATGCTTTGCTCCATAAGCATCTTGAACCTGTAATATGTCGATCTTTTATCAAAAGGTATTGTTTATGTATTATTAATGTTAGAGATAGTAAGACAAAGAGAAGTAAATTCGGGAAGACATGGCATCAGAAGGACTATCGCATATAATGTGGTGTATTGTGTCAAACTATATTATTTCATGTGAATGACTATCATAATATTCCACAAGATTCTGTGTTAGAATTACAAACTAGAATAGACTCCATTAATTTTTTTATGATATAGTCTTCAGTGTGTTATCTTGTCATCTATCGAAACCTGGTTTTGGTCAACATGAATGTGATTTAGTTTCCGAATTTTCTATGAGCTAAGAATATGGATTGTACTTTTTAGACACTATTATGTAATAACACAGATTTTCCTTTCCATACAAATTCCCACACTTCATGACATAATCTTCACTCAGTTATTTGGTAATCAATTTAAACCCAATTTTGTTTAATCAATGCAATTAAGTCTTCGAATTTTCTAAGATTTTAGAATTTAGACTTCTAACTGAAAGTATACTTTTTTTTTTTCGTACAAATCACCAAAAATATTTCTCAACGATGACATTGGCATAAACATAGATATATTAACATTATTATACTTAGGAACCACGAAATGTCCACTAAAACCAACATTTGTAACCTTGAGTTCGACACTAACAAATTATTAAATTTCAAAACTATAGGCAATTTGCTTCAAATTCATAAAATAATCAACATTGTTGTGACTCCTCCCACAAGAGAGGGGAAAAAAGGGCACTAATGCACAAAGTAACAAACAGCTTATTTTTCTCCATGTAATATTATTATCTTTTGTTCCAACTCCTCCAACAAGAGGAAGAAAAAAAAGCACTAATGCACAAACTAACAAACAACTTATTTTTCTCTATATAATACTATCTTTTCCCTTTTTATAAGAATTAGTACACCAAATAATTGCAATGCCAGGAAGAACAAAGAGAACATAAATACTCACAGAAATTTCATCACAACGACAAAGACCACGGTATTCCAAAAACCAAACAGCAACTGGCCAAAGCAATTGAGCCCAAAACATAAACTAATACTTCAGGTAACGCAAGAAAAGATCATTCACCATAAGGGATCAAAAGGGTATTCTATTAATCTGCAGGTTGCTCCATATGAACAAGATATGAAATCTTACAAGAACTTACGTAAAATTGAAAACTACTATGAAGCATGGAAGAAGGTAATTACCATAGAAGATATTACAGATATTCTTTCTAAGCATGTGATAGAGACTTCGAAATGAGTCTTCCCATGCTAGTTGTCATTTGATTAAGAAATCCGTTTCCACTAAATTGACCAAGAAAATTTGTTGTAAGAAAACTTGAGGAAAAGAACAGGAAAAGAAAAACTTAAATTTCATACTAATAAAATATTTGGTTCACAAACCTCCATCTGCAGCAGATAAGGTCCATGCTGATATGACAGAAGGTGGTAGAGAAGACTGAGGGTGCACCTATGAGTGCAAAGCTCTATAATTGAATATTTGGGCAGGGGAAGTGATCCCAGAGGAGCAGCTAATATTTTGATCTTTGGAACAACCAAATTGAGGTGTAGATAGGGTTGTACCATTCTAAGTGGCAGACATGTTCAATCTATGAAACCTAGGAATGGCAAAACGAGATAAGGTCGATTAGCTAAAATCACCTTCTACGAACAACCTAATGCTAAGTGTGGTGGAATATACATTAGTCCATACATAGATTATGCAACAATTTGCATACTCATAACCCATATATATGGCAAAATCATCGCTTTTCTGAATATTTTATTAATGCATAACCTTGTAATGCTTACAAATACCAACACAATATAGAACCAATGATCTAGGAATAAATATAAAAAGAATATATGATATCAAATGAAATCAGAATAGTCTGGACATAATTCAATGATATTTCTTCTAGTCAAATATTAGTACAAAAATTTGTTGTTCAAGGAAAAATAGCAACTGTGTCCAAAAGCAGAAATATATGTGGGTTAATTAAATGTTAGCACCAAAGTATGAATTTTTTAAAAATTGATTTGACAGAAAAAAAAAAATTGAGATCTAAATACTTCAGCAAAAGAGCATCAAAATATTACAAAAGAAAATCCAACACCGTCAACACTTAGCTGGCAATTATGATATTCTCTCCAAATTTCAATTAACATAATTTTAGTTTTGTGGGAGAGACATCTAGACAAGTGAAATAGGTTATTTAGAAAAAATTCACAGCAATTTGAATGTAAATCACACTCAAGCCTGAATCATTCCCCGTGGGGAAACAATAACATGCCTATGCCCCAGAAAGTTATGAAAAAAGGAAGTTGCTATTGAAGCTTGTAAAATTTTGTTCATAAATAAAAATTTTAGATTACTTCTTTCTTCTACAACATCTTCTATACACAGATAACCAATAGCTTTGAATACGATAGATTACCAAAGAATTGCACTGACAAATTCATTATAGTTAAAGTTTCCATCATATAGCATTAAACAAAGTGCACTACCAGCCACCTAAACAATAAAATGAACCCATAATCTTATCTTCACATTCCTGAAAATCAGAAAAAACAAAAGTTATGTCGAATTGTACTTCTCTCAATATTGCATCAGTCCAGTTTTTCAGTAAATTGGTATGGTATAGATAATTTTCAAGAACGGAGTAAGCATGAGACTAGCCGGACATGCCATTTAATTTGAAGGGAATAACCAATATAAATGAGTAATCAAGTTTAGGCATACAAGTTAGTCAAATCTTACCTATCAAAAAAAAAAAAAAAACAAATGGACGCACTGCCAGTCATCATTCTCCAAACCACTCAAGTGCAATTACGTATTTAAAGACCATATCCTCAGTCAATTTATGTAGTTGTCCAATTAGTAATTTTGTTTTTGCGTATGTGACTGCATTGTTAATAAATTTTGTATGCACTATTTATTGTGTTACATGTTTCTGAAAACCTCATCCAATGACATAAGGAAATCTATTTAAATAAGTCACAGCAACAACATATCATTTACCTGCAGTTAAGCCTGGTATAATCTTGATAAAACATTAAATCTTAAAAAAGAAAATAAAAAAACATTTGGCATGATAAGAATGAGCACAGTAAAAGCATTTTAAAAAAAAGAAAAAGATATCACATAGTAAGAGCATCTCCAATGCATATATAAAAGTATATATTGATATGTTATTGTGTCCTTGTGATTGTATCCTGCTTTTTGAGGATATATATTTTTTTATCAGAAACAATAAATGTATTAAGTATAAAGGAACACAAAAGAAGGATGAGGAATCCTCCCAAAAATACAACAGACTTGTTGATGCTACATTGTTTTTCATAGAATGTATTTTATGGTAGTCATCCTAAACCACCAAAAACCCTTATCTAGGCTTCTCAAGTGAATGGCTTAAGTTCAACACCAGTTTCATGCATCAGATCACGTCCAAAAAAAAATTCCAGATGAAAATAGAGTAAAGATGAGGAAGCATTATTTTTCACCCTTAAAGCAAACAAAACAATCTCTAGAAATGGGCAAGATGTGTAACTGTGATGAGAACCAACAACACAGAACATACCAGCACACTCACCAGTTCACAGAGGAAGAAGACACTATCTGCATATTAGTTTTTAATGTAAAATCCAGTGGGGCCTTCTGCCCAGGAATATGAAATTCAGAGCAGAAATGGCCAGAAGAGATTGAAGTAAAATTGTCGAACTTTTCAGAAGAATCAGCAGCTAAACCAGAAAAAGCACGGGGTTCACAGGCAACCAGGCCTTTTAATGCTTTATCCTGTGAAAATAAATAGATTTATATTTTGACACAGAACTTTCTTCAAGTAAATAAAAGGGGAAAATGCTAACAAAAATACCATATCAACAACAGCCATTTCAGATATCCTCTCACTACCAAGTGATAATTCAGCCACACTACAAAATGTGCTTTGACTGCACTTTTCAGCATATTCACAATCTTGCCTTGTACCATCTTTGGAAACTGCAGCTGAAACCACAGTATTCTCTGGACTGATAGAAATAAGAAATTGAATAAATAAGAAAAAAGCAAACAATTTATCAATTATAAACAAGGTACACCGTCCTGGAAATGTATACCATGAAAGTTGTGGATGACTCTTGACAACTGAATTCAAAGAAACACAGATATTCTTCAAGCAGCCAGCTGGCGCAGCTGAAATATCTTCGTGCATATATTAAAAAATTGAATAAATTAAGACAGAAATAATGCATGGTAAATTGCATGGCACATTCAAGATCTTGACAGATTAGTGATTTGACAGTTCTAACATGTTACAGTAAACATACTTGATAATAAATCAATTTTAGATGAAAAAGTATTGTACCTTAGCATTTTCTTTTCCAGAAAGCATCCTAAACCTAGACTTTTTGGCAGGAAAAACTCCATCCATACGGGTGTCAATGCATCTTGGAACTTCGAATGCATCTTGTTTCTTGAGCTCAATTGTGTTCCTGAGAGAAGTAAGCAAGTACTTATTGAAATATAAATCAAGGTAAATCTAAAGAAATACAACAAAGCTTACTTTGTAGAACCAAGCAAAGGAGCTGGAGATTCATCTACAAGCTCTATAACGTTCCTTTGTTTTAACTGCTCTCCCTGTAATAGACACAGAAAATCTTAAGAATTTTCCTCCACAACCATTTGCAAAGATTACACAGAAAGCTCCGCAGAAACCAAATTGCAAAAAATGTGGTAAGATTTGTTGCCAATTAAGGCTAATATTTGAAGCCTATAAGCTACAGTAAAATGCAACAGTTCCATTTTACATCACACAAAAAGTTGGAAGATGCTGTACACCACAGCAACTGGATATCACAGCATCCGACTTTGATCAGGGTCCAGCCTGTTTTTATGTTTGTTCCACGTCAACCCATTAAATTACAGGCCATGACAGTAAGAAATCCGACCACAGATTTTTTTTAAAAAATGCATTCTAGTCTGGCAACAAATATAATACCCACCAAAAAAAAAAAATCACTAGTAACTTAGGAAGAGGAAACCAAAAGATGAAAACACTGCTGTAATTCCCAAGAGATTTGCATTAATGTGAAACCAAATATAATACCCACAAAAATCCTTTAAAACTTTCATAAAACAAATCCAAAAGACAAAAGCATTGTAGTATTTCCCAGGAAATGTGCATTTTTCCATATTCAGCATGACTTTCATGGCTGGTAAAAATAAATAAATAAACAAAACTTATAATTTTTTTTATTAGAAACGAAGAACATTTTCATTGAAAAAGTAAACAAAAGAAGGATAAGAAATCTTTCCCTAAATACAAAATTTGATCAAAAAAAAAGGAAAAGAAAAACAATCCAAAAGACATCAAAATGTTTCAACATTGCTATTTTAACCCTTCTGATCTACATATTGAAAGTCAATCAAGTTGAATAATGCTGAGAGGAATACTTTTGAAAACTATGGTAGTAGAGGCCCAAAAATATGGATAGAGGTAGACTAGGTCCCATATCATTTTGAAAGTCCTCCAATTGTCCTCAAAGATCCTTACATTTCTTTCCCATTGTGCTATCCAAATCAATGTAAAACAAGCTATTTGCCCTAGAACTTTACCCCAGTTAGTGCTACCCAAACCCCTAAAAGAAATGGTCAACATGTCACTAACACTTTTAGAAGGAACCTAATCCAAACTTACTAGTTTGAATAGCTTACATTATAACTCTAAAGTTGTCGAACAATGTAAAAAAGGTGATCCATTGATTCTCAACTAACCATACACAAAGGTCAACAATCTAGACTAAGGGATTTGAATGGTCTTCTCACCTAAAGCAAGTCATTGATATTAATCTTCTTGTTAGCCACTAAAGAAGCAAATGTCTTGACCTTTGGCCGAGCTTTTGATTTCCATATGAAATTAGCAAGAGAAAAGAAAACTAAAGTTAAATGATCAAATGAGGTTAAGAAAAAAAGATTTGACCAAAAATAAGTTGAAAGGTGATAATAAACAAGGTCTCATATCTAGGGATTACGGTGTTAGATTAACACTATTGGGAATGGACATGAGTCTTTCAAGATCCTCTATCTCTATATCTGTAAGGTTTGGCTGAAAGTTAAAGTTTCAAGTAAGAGGAGAAGAAAGACCGAGGACAAATGAAATAGGAGAATTTTGAACTGATAAAAGTTTGTAAAGACTCAAAAATATTGTGCAACCAAACGTTGATTTCCCCAACACAAATCTTCCCACAAACGGATTTTTGACCCATTTTCCACTAAAATGTTGGCATCTCAACCATTTGAATGTGTCCCATAGATGCTCAAGAATACCTTGTGCCATAAAGCAATACTCTCCTTAGGATACCCCCATAGCCACTTCTCTAAGAGGGCCTTATTTCTCGAAGCACACTTAGATCCAGCTTATAAGATACTCTCTCTTTCCCTCCCCAAACCCTAACCAAAGAAAATCCTTTTGCATTTCTCAATCTTCATCCTAGAACGAACTAAGTCGGCCGAGTCCGGTACATGTAGACCCTCCATTTTGTCCCTTTAGCACATATCTTTAAGTGTTCTTTCAATACTCCATAGTAGTTCCTTGGTGGCCCATTTTTACTCATACAGTTTGCCTTCTATAAGCCACCTCGGAGACTTTGGTTGAGGGATTTATCTGGCCTTAGCCGCCTTTCAAGTTTAGATTAGGTTTTACCTAAGTGCATTTTAGGATTAGATTCCACTAAGTTTGCCCAAGAACATCTAAGTTCACATAGGCCCACCTAGGTTTATCTAGGCCCACTTAGTTCGTCCTAGGACACTTGGACACACCCTAGGTCACCTTTGGGCGTTTCTACATGGTTTGCATGGTTGCATGGCTCGTATTTTTACATGATTACATGGTTCACTTTTTTGCATGGCTTGCATGTGGTTGATTTTTATTTTTTAGTTGCGTGATTAAAATTTCTTTTGATTTTCAATTTCATGATATTTATTTATTTTAATCTTTATTTTTATTTTATTTTTATTTTTATTTTTATCTTTATTTTATTTCTTGCATGACGAAACGGCCACCAGCTATTTGGAAAGAGGATCACCAAAAATTTTGACAAAGGAAAGTCCACTGCTGTAGATGGAGTGCAAATATTGAGGGTAATCACGCACGAAAGGGATTCTAGGTTTGTAAAGAAAAAGATTCATATGGGAAGGTGGAATTCTCTAAACTCGTGGTTGCCATGTAGGGATCTTTGGAGGATATTTATGCAACTTTGGACAAGGAAAGAAAACAATTCAAAAAAAGAGGTTAATAGATTGATAGGAGACCTATGGATTTCTTTGGATGAAGAATTTTCTCCGAGAAAGGAAGGCACGGCTGGAGCACAAGAAGAGGAGGTTCTTCAAAGATACAACAGGCATATCATATGGGATCCACACACCACTAAAGGAAATACAGTGGGCTGGCAAAGATTGTTTCTTTAACGGAGAGGATCAACAAGAAGTGAATAAGGAAGGAATTTCCTTTATGCAAATAAAAGGATGATTATGAATTTTTAGAAGGAGGACTATGGATAAGAACAAAAGGAGGGAGAAAAGAAAAGACATTCAGAGAAGAAAGGGAGACGAAGGAAGCACGGCAAAGTAGAGTAAGAGATCTGAGACGATATACCAGCGGGGATTTTCTTACCAGAAAGGAGCATTTCCAGGTACGCTTTCCGTAGACTCTTCCTTCATTCCCGTTATCCTCTTGTTATGTATTAATCTTCATTGGATTTTAAGTTTTGACTGGATGCTTGGGTGTAGAATGACAAAGGTTATATTTTGTTTGCATTGGTACTAGATTGCTTCTATAGTTGTTGTTGATTTCTCTCTTTGGAGTTCTCTAGTTTAGGTTTGGAACTGAAAGGCTCTGTTTTTTTTTTATTTACTGTGCATTACATGAGAATTGTGGCTGTATTTGTTTGCTGGAATCTGCTTGTACTCCCCTCACCAACCTAAGCCCATGGAATAAAATATGAAATGTGGCTTCCATTGGTTCTTTTTTTGTTTATTTTCTTCGTGCTCCGTTTCCTTGGTAGTCTTCCTTTGTTTTCTGTGGATATTTCGAGTATTTCCAGCCATGTCTGCGTCACTGATTGATGGCGCTAGACAATGGCTTCTTGATGCTGTCAAAACTCAATATCCAAATTTGGAAGAAAAAAGCAGGTTCAGTGGTTTCTCATACAACTACTGTTTCATGAGGAAGATTGTTTGGCACCAGTCGAAGTATCTGTTACTGGAGAATGAAGGAAGCAAAACAGGGGTGGAAGAACAGAGGAGAGGTGAAGCATAGATAGTTTTGCCCATTTTTTGGAGAAGCTTTGCCAGCGGTGAGATTGATCAGTTTTGGTGCCCATGAAGGCATCAGCATCAGTTCTGGTGCGTTCAGGTATGCAGCATGGGAATTTGATCAGTCACGGGTTTTCTAGAAATTGTAGAGCTCAAACTAAAGGCCGCCATGGTGAACAAGTTGGTTACGATGTTTAATTTGGTACTCATTTTCCTTGAATTCAGAGTGGCAAGATAGAAGAGAACATATTACTTGGCAAAGGAATGGATAAAGAAAGCTATGGAAGGGTCCTTATAATACATGTCCTCAAAAAGGACCTGGAGGTTTTCTCATCCAATGACCAAACGGTCATAGGTGGTCTGATTCTGAGTTCAGATTGTTGCTCCTGCTGATCTTAAAAAAGTATATCGACTGCAAAACGGAGTCGGCATGGTCCACGATCTTGAAGAACCTCCAAGTAAGCAAAATGACAGGGGGGTCTACTGGGTCTGATAGCTGATGAGGATTCAGAGGGTCTGCCACAATTGCCAAAGGTCAAGTTGTCGTTTGTTTTCTTATTAATTCAGGGCTGCTGTTCATCTTTTATTGATCCAGGCTCATGAAGTCCTACAGCATATGTTGGTCTTGATTTTCAGCAAAGACTGCCATAGTCCTCTTCAATGCCACGCCTGACATGGCATCTCATACTGGATAAGCAAATATATCATACTGAGATCGGAGTGACAAGAGTTGAGATCCATGATACGGATATTAGACATCAAATCCTTATGATAATCCTTTACTTGCTACTTTGTCACTGGTATTTGGTAATGCAGAAATGATTGGAGCGGCTGGAATACTTTCTCCTTCAGAGGCTCTCACATGTATTCCCGCAAATTCTACAGGATCCCAAGGTTCCCAGTATAATTCATTACCTGTCAACCTTGGAGGATACTTTTTCAGCCATAACTGTCATGACCGACATTATCTATAAAGACCCTACTTGTCTTTTTGCTTTGCATGAACTGGATCACCTTGATGCCTTTTATCTTCAATAGTGGCAGGAATACTCCCTTCTTCAAAGGCCCTCGCATTTGTTCTTAAGGGTCTCGGTGCCATTTGTCTCAAGGGCTTAAAGGAAGTGAAAGAAGCTTCAGCATCATGTTCCCTTGTGAACAATGAATGAGATTTTTGCTCCCTTGGCTAATGTTGTGGAAAAGCTTTTGCTGTATTTTCATTAAGGAGTACTGGTGTTGACATAACTATCGAAATTGTCGATAGAATTGCTTCAACATGGGATGAAAATGTGGGGGCCATCAGGAAGATTTAACGGGACTGCCGCAATGAAAATGACTTTTGAAGACAAAGAAATGATAGCCAACAATAAATTCAGCTGCCGTAGACGTCAGTGACGAGTGATTCGTCCAACTTTGCACCTTTCATGAGATGATCCCAGTTCATAGAACAAGGAAAATTCTGAAACTTGCTGATTATTTGTGGAAAAATCAGGGATTGAATTTCCACTCAAGCTACTGCCATGACTTAATCTCGCCCAGTCTTCTGAAGTAATGTCTATTGCTCTACACAATACCCTGGTCTATAGAAGGCTTCACTCAGCATCATCCCGCCCCACTGGTCATTAGTACTGCGAAGAACTGGACAGACTTCACTTACGACTGATTTGTGGCGGGGGGGTAATTGGCTTGTTTCCAGGACTGTTAGCTCAACATACTTTGACAGATATCAGACTCTTTGAATGGCTCTGACCATTTCAGAATTTCTACTAATAAAAGAGAGCAAGACATATTGCAGAACTGAAAGTGATGCTCAGGAGAGAACTAAGAGCATTTTGGCTAATTTGTTGATTACAGAAACTGATGAGAAAAGGAACTAAAAGATGTTTCGTTTCTTCACCCTCATGCATTCAGGTCAATGGACATCATATGAGGCATTTCCAGTCTCTTAGCTACCAGCCTGCATCTATTCGCCAGCAAATAGACTTTCAAGAGACTTGAACTGCTGGGAAGAAAACGGGAGGCAAGGGGTAAACTGGTTACTGAAATTGGGTACAACACAGATTCTTTTTTTGTTCTCAGGAAAGCTCGGCCAATTCTGGTGAAGTTCCTGGATGTAATGCCATCCACGTGACTAAAATCAAGAACAAGCTGGGGTGTGTCATCAAGAAGTTCTGACTACTGTAACAGCCCATAGCACTCATGTCCAAACAAAGAAAGTTCCCCAGTCATCTAATTTTGAAATTTTTTGAATTGCCTATCGACACCACTTGCAAAGAGATTAGTATCGATGAATCAGTAATTCCAAGCCAATTCTAGCATCAGCAGCGTAAGTTGTCAGCTGCTGTAGATCAGTGAAGTCCCATGTGTTGGTATTAAATTCCCATAAATTCATCTGTACCTGAGGTGAAGGCCCTCATGCATGCATTTGGGCTATGGGAGCTGGATGATCAGTATACCACTCAAGAGAGAAGAGCATGCCTTCCACTACAAGCAGCAGGCTTGTCCAAAGTGTCATTTATGTGTGGTTCAGCAGAACTCGTACCCAAAGTGCAAATTAAAACAAATGCCAAAAGGTTCAAAGCGCACTACTCGTCGAGATTTCAGTTTCCGGTGACTTTGGACATAGGGAGTTGTTTGTGATATTTTGTTCAAGATAGAGCCTAAAAACACAGGTTCTTCTGACATGAAAGCCATTGAAAATTGATGTGAGCCACTGAACATTTCTGCTCATGACAAGAAGGGTTGTAGGAAAAGTTGCCCGGGTTGTCTGATGGCCATTGCTGTCTGGTCAGTTCGACAATTTCGGCTACAGCAGGTGCCAGTAATGAGTGGTTCATCCAACTTTGCATCTTTCACGTGATGGCTCTAGTCCACAGAATAATGGAAAATTCAGAAGCTCACCAATTATCTGCATGAAAGTCAGGGATCGAAACTCTACTGAAGCTTTTGCCACAGCCTAAGATTGCCCAGTCTTCCAAAGGATTACCTATTGCTTTATACGGTACTGTGGCTTCAAGGGAGTTCACTTAGCATTCATTCTGCTTTACTGCCAACGGAATTTGGGAATGACAGCAAAGATGTTTTGGAAGATGTGAGAAGAATCTACTACAGATTGCTTACGTTAAGAATGCCAAGAAGACAGAATTGTTGATTTCATTGATGGCATTTCTACTGGACAAGG
Organism: Vitis vinifera; assembly: GCF_030704535.1. Classification (NCBI taxonomy): domain Eukaryota; kingdom Viridiplantae; phylum Streptophyta; class Magnoliopsida; order Vitales; family Vitaceae; genus Vitis; species Vitis vinifera. The sequence goes on along the minus strand of NC_081809.1, from coordinate 17,644,066 downwards.
CCCCTGTTTCACTCTTGGAGGCTGATGATGGGAATTCAAAGCAAGGTGGAAAGATGAAGCTGGGCATTTACGGGTTTATAGTCCTCTAGCTGGCTATGGAAAATTAATGGGCCACCTAGATGCTGGGATATTTGAAGAGGCTCTCCAATCCCTAGTGCTGGAGGTGAGATAGCCCATCATCAATGACACTAGACAGAGCTGAGAGCCCTCTTTGAGCAAAGCAGCATCCCGGATCAGAACTATTGCCATTGCCACAGTCACATCTTAAAATGATGAAGGTGGGCTATGTGAGCATCAATCAGTGAGCTCCCGCATGCAAGCTTCAGATGACTGGTTAGGATAACCGAAGAGGTAAGAAATGAAGCTCAGGATGAGCAAGGAGACACAGAATCTAAGCTACATAAAATTCCAGAAGTGAACTGTGAGAAAATTGATAAATCAGATGGATTTCTGAGCAAAGACTTGAAACTTGAGAATGAGTGGCAGAAAGGGAATCAGATCTGGAGCTAGACTTCAATTGCTTCACCACAAGTTCCTGCTAGCAATGCAAGTTGTGATTCTAGGAAGCCAGAGTTGGGTTGGAATGTCTTTGCTGATAAAATTATACACTCAAACCCAGTGAGTTTGGGCTCTGGAATGAATACGGTCAGTTCTTTTCCAGTCATGCCATCAATACACAGAGGTCTCTTCACACGACCACCAGCAACGCAGTCACAGCCAGACCCCCAAGTCCTACTCCAGCAAAGGCCACCTTGGTGCACACCTCTTCTTCTTCCTCTTTTTGTTTCTTGGATTGAAAATTTACAGTTTTGAATTGATTTTTCAAATCCATTTCCAACTGAATAATTCCAGTTTTAAAAATCCATATTTAGATCCTTCCTAGGCATAAAATCCAGATTTAAATAAACTCCTTACTGTCATTTTCATTCTAGCATGCATTTTCACTGTTTTCAACTAATTTTCTCTTTTCTTCAAACAAGCATGAACGAACTTCATGGTTCCAAATAATGGAACTCATTGAACCAATTCATGCAAAAGTAATTTGGACCTTGGTGGGGGGGTCCAACATTCTTGACATCTTCTTTGATATTGACTCAAGTGAGATGGTTGTTTGGTGATCAATTGATTTTGATTCCTCTTGATGATATGCACGAGATTGTTTTACACCTATTATTGAGCTAACCTTGTTTTCCATAGAGACATTGATGCTTGCTAGCCAGGTACGCTATCTCTATTCTCTAATTTCGAAATTCCATGAACATATATGTCATTGTGAACTATGCCTATGTTTGATAGTACTTGGGTGTCTTGACATTTGTTTGACTATTCGATTATTTCTTATAAAGCGCATGTTGAGTTGTATGCTATATTTCTGCGCTAATTTTGATTTCTTATGATAGCGTTTGAGATACAATCCAAGTACACACCCTAACCCTCCTTTATGATTGTGGTTTGATTTCTTTTTTGGCATATTAGTTTCGAAATCACCTTGGCCTACCTAGGTATCCATAATCAACTAATTAATTGTCACATTTCCTTCAACTTAGCTTGTAGAAACCTCTTTAAGGCTTAAAGGAGTGCTACCTCTTAGAGGTACCTTCCCAATAGGTAACCTGATCCCCGAACCAAAACTCGGGTTTTTTCAAGACTTGTTTTTCCCAAACTATGGAGTCACTTATTTAGGGTTTTCTTTCTTATTTTATTTCCCCTTTTAAAATAAAATAAAATAAGTGGCAACTCCAACTTTTCCAAAACTAATTTTTCACCAAACAAAAGCGAGTCTCGCCATTGAGTGAGGACACACGTGAAAAATGCGGGTCCACAAAATGACTCAACCAAGTCGTATTTGCCTCGATACTAACCACACCGAGTTCGATACCAGGTACGACAAGTCCAATTCTGAGATTCTCAAATCCCAATTTCAAACCATCAATCTCATCCGCCATGAAGATTAAAGGTAAGAACTCTTAGAGATGACTTCTATGCTCAGAGCTATTCAATTTTTTATTTTCTTTGTTGCACCAGGAGAGTGTACAAGTAGATAATCAGAGTAATCTTCCTTTCTTTGTATATGAAGCAAACATGTAGAGCAATGGCTATGTTCCTTCATTCTCATAAAACTTGCAAATTAACAAATTAAAAATTAAAAAAGAAGACACAACCTGCCAAGATCTTCCATATAAAAGGCTAAAGAAACTCATTTTATGCCCAATTTATCATCTAATAATGTAGAGAATAGAGAGAACAGAGCAAAACCACGAATTCAGAAACTTACTCTCAATTCCGATGGTGTCTTCCTTTTAACTCCTGCCCCCACCTTCCCAGAACCCCCACCAAAACGAAGAGTCAGAAGATAAAGGACCAGCCGTAGCAACCTTTGCCATACTATTCTGAAATACTAAGACAATAAGTCCTCGTCCAATCAATTCTCTTCCTACATGTCCTGAAAGCATATCTATAAACCATGCTATTAACATTTCAAAAGGAAAGTATGAAAAATTATCATTAAAAAAAAATATTCACTGCAGAGTAATCAAATTCTTCAAGATCCTAAACTAAAATTTTTAACACTCCCTATCTGGGCTCTATGATATAAACAGATCAGGTATTTTGTATAGACTCTACTTATTTTTTACCGACAAAATTGTGCATTCTTGAAATCCATTCTTTTAAATCACCACAGGTTTCATTTGGAAAAGCCACCATTCAATTCACCAATGGAAAATGTTTCCAGGTAAATTCTTCCCAGAACAGAAAAATGAATTTCAGGCATAAGTAGCTCATATAGTCATATTTCCCAACCAAACTTAATGATACAAAAATTCATCAGAACAAATATATCCACAACCATCTCCCTTTGATTACCACCAAAAACAGAGAAAATGGAGGAAAGCAATGGAAATTTTGATTTTTGTTTTCAAAAAGAGAACAAATGAAAGTTACATGGAGAAACAATAGGCAAGGTAATAGCATATTTAACTACTGAAAACTATCAAAAAAACAACAAGCCTCGACACATGGAAATGAAATTATCTGTCCAAACTTTTTTTCATTTCCGCCAAGCAAAAGGCCCTTAACATTCGCTATCTTTCAAAACATAACCAAACAAAGGCATCAATTTCTCCTATTCTTCAAAACAAAGAAATAACCCATTTTCAGTTGCAAATGCAAGGTTTTTCTTCAAACTTACAGCACGGCAGTTAGAACTGCAAATGGAAAGAAGCAGAATCGAGAAAAAAAAGAACCCGGATTTTTAAATCGGGTCAGGAAAAAAGACAAGAATCTTTGAACGCTATTCAAGAAAAACCTGAAAGCCAAGGAATCGGAGAACCGCTGATGCTAATCTTTCAACGCTATTCAAGATGTAGCAATTCCACTGATGCCCCCTGTTCCACAAAATCCATCCATATAAGTGTTGTTTACCACGTGTCTTAGCCATGGAATCAAAATAGTTGGAATAGAAAATAAGCATTGTCCAATGAATCAAGAGAGGAATAATGAAAAAAAAAACAGGAAGAATTGTTTTGAAACAGGACTCCTTGTGTTGATCTTCTTTTACCATTACACCCACATTATTAAAACGATTTTCAAAGAATTTAGAGTAGCCCAACACCCAGATGATGTTGAAGAATGCAAACACGGGGCTTTATGATCTATTATCCATCCAAAACCAGTGTTTGAAAACACCCATAATAAGCTGACAAGCCAAAGCGCTTGAACACAACAATGGAAACAAATCACTTGCATATGGAGATGGTGTGTGAGATTGAGAAAAAGTACCTGGGAATCCAAAGGATGGTTAAGACACAGGATAAGAAATGAGAAAAGAAAAGATGAGTCTCAAGTTCTAAAACCCTTAGACACCCTGTGTGTCTAGTATGGTTGGGAAGTGAAAGTCACTGCTGAGTAATTTCGAAATCAAAGAGACACAAGCCTGTCTGCCCGCCCACAGAAGAAAAACAGCTTGGAAAGATAAATTGCATCAAATGACTACAGTCTCCTTCACTCATATATTTTTTTTAAATATTTAAATAATTTTTACTCTTTTTAATTGTATTTAAAAAATAATTATAAAAATATAAAAAAAATGATTAAAAATAAAATATTGTGATTAAAATTATTTTTAAATAATATCTATAAACATAGAAAATAAATTAAAAACAATGCAAATTCTCTAATAATTTTTTATTTTAAAAAAATCATAGAAAATATATTAAAAACAATACTAAGGTTTAGATAATGTTTGTCTTTAAAAAAAACAATAATTTAATTAAAATAAAATTTGTATATTACTTAAAAAATGATTTAGATAATCTTTTTTTTTTTTAAATTATCATAATTTAATTCTTTTTAAAAATGATGTTTTAGGATGATAATATTTTTCTTCTCTAAAACATGCTATTACTTTATGCCTCATTCTAATTAATCTGCTCAATAAAAAATTATTTAAATAAACATTATTTTCTTTTACTTCTTAAAATAAAATAAAAATTAAAAATTACAAACAAACTGTAGGACTTAAGACGCTACCAACTCTACTAAAAGCAATTATTGTTAAGGAAATGTGCGTACCCTAATCTTATAGTGCATTCACCCAAGTGTTCATGACGATCACAAAGAGAATTGATGGAAGTGATCAACCCTCCAATCTGCCAACAAATACAAATATCCATTGTTTTAAATTAATTCACTTTTTTTTAACCCAAATTTAAAATATAATTTGGTTTTTAGAATAAAAAAATCTTTAATGTTTATTCGATAAACATTATTTAGTTTTCATTTATTCAATAAAAAAATAGTATAATGTTTCTCCTTCTGAAATGAAAAGTTATATTATTTAGTTTTTCTTAATATTATTTAGTTAAATATTATTTAGCTTGTTAAAAATAAATTATATCACTAAAAATTGCTTTTAAAAGATTATACAACAATCATTTACTTATTTTACCTTTCCTGTGTTTTTATTTTACTTATTTTACTTTTTATAATTCTTTTTTATTTTGTTTGTTTATTAATTAAAAATTATACTTTAATATCATCCGTAGCTTATAAATTTAGAAACTATAATGATCCATTAACTTCTATTTCAATTATGAAAAAACAATAAATACTAACAAATTAAAATCTAAGAGTCAAACTTTTCATCCCACCTCTTAAATATGTTTAATAAATTTATAATAAAGAAATTTCTAATAAAATATTATAAAAATAATTTCAAATATTTTTTACCATAATCACTTTCTAATTAGCCCTTAATCCAATTTTAGCAAAATAAAGGCATTCTTAAGAAAACATTGATTAAATGGCTAAATTTATTTTAAGAATTACAAAACATATGTCAATTTTCATACAACATTCAAGACATTTCATTACTATCATATAAAGCTTGAGTTTTTTTTTTTTTAATGAAATTTTCAATTTAATGTTTTTTTCATTTTTAAATTTCATTAATTTATAGTCTTCTTTTAAAATGAAGAGTTAAATATTGTTAGTAAAGTTTTTTTTATGAAAAAAATATTTGATTTAGACAAGGATTAGAGTTTTTCTCTCAAAAAAATTGATAATAATAATAATTTACGTTCACAAATTTTATTATATAAAAAGTTTTTTAAAAATAAATTATACCAATGCTGAATTATAATTACCTTGATAAATGTTAACGATCATTATTTACTTATTTTACATTTCTTGTGTTTTTATGTTACTTCTTATAATTCCTTTTTATTTTATAAGTTTATTAATTAAAAATTATATTCAAGTATCATCAACATTGTATAAATTTGGAAACCAACACGACCTCTTAGCTTCTATTTCAATTATGAAAAAATAATAAATATTAACAAATGAAAACATTATAATTAATCTTTTCATCTCATTAATTTATTTCTTAAATATGTTTACACTATTAAAATTTAATATGTTTTTATGGTTTTTTTTTTCATTACTCTTTTTTTTCATCCCATTAAATTCTAATATTCTTTTACATCTCCCTTTATTTATCATTTTTATTTATATTACTTACTTTATAACAGTCAATTGTCAAAAATAAAATAAAATCATAAACTAGATACCAGAGCCTTCTTATCTATCATTCTTATAGATGTTAAATCTCGTATTTTCATCTCTTCATATAAAGTAAATAACAACTTTCTTTCACTCTTTTTTTTTTTTTTCAACCATTTTTTTTTGTTGGTTTTTTATCATTGTATAATGTATGTAGATTCATTTTTATGATATTTGAAAATTTGAGGACATGCGGGTCAATGAAAAGGGATGATAAATCCCCACTAAAGGAATTGTTGCATAGATATTTTAGGCCTTGAGAGTATGTAGATTTTCTTATATAATTGTTCGATTCTGAATAGATTGCTAATCTAAATTGTTATGCTTTTACTCATTTAAAACTTAATATTTATAACAATTGCATTTCTAATTAATGTAAAAATATGAAATTAAAGTTATCATAAATGACATGATGATAAAAATTAATTAATTTTTATAAGTTGAAAAAATAAATCATCGTTTCTTTTGTTTTATTAAAATGCTTTTTACCATCATCAATAGAGTTGGTGGATCAACTTTCATTGTCACACCCCATTATGGACTATAGAGTTGTAACTTTAATTAAGATTAGTTTAGTAATTGTAGTACAAATTCAAAACTTAATATTTTGAATATTATGTTCAATATGTCATAAAATTCAATAATAACGTGTAATTTACATAAGAACCTAGTGGTAGTAGAAGCTTATAAATAAAGTTCTCCTATCCTCTTTCTATTCATCTCAGGTTGAGAAAAAAAAGTAATGTAACTCTCTAAGCGAAAAAGTGATGTTCTCTTAAGAGTTATAAAATAATTATTCTCTTGGGTGTAATCAGCATTTGGTTTGTGAGGAGTAAGTGTTTGTAAACACTTGTGATTATTTTTATCTAAAATCTGTAATATTTCATGGATATAACTTATTTTGAGTGAACCATGTAAATTTTTTGTGTTGTTTTGTTTATATTATTTCGTTATTTTTTTTATTCACATCATTAATATGGTGTTTTTTAGATAATATTTTTTTTTATTTTTTTTATTTTTAAAAACCAATTTTAAAAAATGAAAATCATTTTCTAAATAATTGAAAACCAAAAGGGAAATAAAAACACGTAAAAACCCAAGTTGATGTAAAAGGAATACATATCTTATAAATATATAAAAAATATTAATTTGAATAAAATATTATCTTATATATTTTTAAATTAAAAATTATTTTAAAAGTAAACGAGTTAACACATACTCTCTAGTACATGTTCCTCGACATTGAGGACACCCTCGAAGAAGGGGATTTTGTGACATTTCTAATTAATTGTCTTGTGTCTCTAATAAGTTATTTAATAATTGGCATGTTGAATCATATACATAATGGGTTGGTTTAGATGGATCAAAACCATATGATTGTGAATTACCCTATTTTATTTAATTTAATGAAAATGAAATCCACTAAGAAAATCTCAAATCACGAATTTGTTAATTAATTTGATTAATTACAAGTATATTAGAATATGTTATTAAGTCATCTTAAAATAAAAAATATAGTAAAAAAGAAAAAATAATGAATAAATGCAATATTATAATAAAATCACATATATTATATCGCACTATATACATCATAAAAAATAATAATTTTATCCATTATAATAATATATCACATATCATATATTTGTATTATATGAAGTTTAATTATATTTTGTTTATCATTTATTTTTCTAAAAATAAATTTGATTTCCTAAAAATAGTTTTTCTAAAATTATTCCATCTTTGATTTTTAGAAAATTAATTTTTCTTTAAATTCTCATGTTTCTCCTTGAAATCTAGGAACTCAAAACATTAAAATTTACTTGGTATCAATTATGCCCGTTGTATTTAAAATATTTAAAAAATGAAAATAAAACTGACCCCACGGCAAAAGAACTAACAAAATCAGTCATCATACTAAATAAAGGTCTCCTATCCTCTTTCTTCTATTCATCTCCGGTTGAGAAAAAAGAGTAATGTAATTTTCATTTAAAGAGTTATAAAATAATTATTCTCTTGGATGTAATCAACATTTGGTTTGTGAGGAGTAAGTGTTTGTAAACACTTGTGATTATTTTTATCCTTATAGTGAAAATTTGTGTGTTGTTTTGTCTATATTATTTCATTATTTTTTTCATATTGTTTTTTTTTTATTCACATCATTAATATGGTGTTTTTTGGATAATATTTTTTCATTTTTAAAAACCAAACTTAAAAAATGAAAATCATTTTCTAAATAATTGAAAACCAAAAGGGAAATAAAAACACGTAAAAACCCGAGTTGATGTAAAAGGAATACATATCTTATAAATATATAAAAAAATATTAATTTGAATAAAATATTATATTATATATTTTAAAATTAAAAATTATCTTAAAAGTAAATGAGTTAACACATACACTCGAGTACATATTCCTTGACACCGAGGACACCCTTGAAGAAGGGGGATTTTGTGACATTTCTAATTAATTGTCTTGTTTCTCTAATAAGTTATTTAATAATTGACATGTTGAATCATATACATAATGGGCTAGTTTAGATGGATCAAAACCAGATGATTGTGAATTACCTTATTTTATTTAATTTAATAAAAATTAAATCCAATAAGAAAATCTCAAATCACGAATTTGCTAATTAATTTGATTAATTACAAGTATATTAGAATATGTTATTAAATCATCTTAAAATAAAAATATATAGTAAAAAAGAACAAATAATGAATAAATGCAATATTATAATAAAATCACATATATTATATCGCACTATATACATCATAAAAAAATAATAATTTTATCCATTATAATAATATATCACATATCATATATTTGTATTATATGAAATTTAATTATACTTTGTTTATCATTTATTTTTCTAAAAATAATTTTGATTTCCTAAAAATAGTTTTTCTAAAATTATTCCATCTTTGATTTTTAGAAAATTATTTTTTCTTTAAATTCTCATGTTTCTCCTTGAAATTTAGGAACTCAAAACATTAAAATTTACTTGGTATCAATTATGCCCGTTGTATTTAAAATATTTAAAAAATGAAAATAAAACTGACCCCACGGCAAAAGAACTAACAAAATCAGTCATCATACTAAACCCTAGAAACTTTTAAACCCACAAAACCCACACTCAACAACACAGACAGGAGAAGGAAGAAGAGGGAAAATGTCAAAGAAGAAGCAATCAGAAGAAGAACTGCTGCAAACCCTAGGAGACTTCACTAGCAAAGAAAATTGGGATAAGTTCTTCACCATCAGAGGCTCTGACGACTCCTTCGAGTGGTATGCCGAGTGGCCTCAGCTCAAAGACCCTCTCCTCTCCCACCTCTCCTCAACTGCTCCTCCGTCTGACCCTGCCAGTGAACCACCTCAGCCTCCTCCTCCACCGTTGCAAATCCTAGTCCCTGGCTGCGGCAATTCTCGCCTCTCCGAGCACCTCTACGACGCTGGATTCCATGGGATTACAAATGTTGATTTCTCCAAAGTTGTCATCTCGGATATGCTGAGGCGCAATGTGAGGTCGCGGCCCGATATGCGGTGGCGCGTCATGGACATCACCAGCATGCAGGTACTGTCTTCAATTCGACAATTCCATTTCTTGGTTATTGTTTATTCGATAATTTATGAAAAATTGTTGTAACATATTGTCAATTATAATCTATGAAAAATGCTAAAACTTACTAATGCTCTTCACGAGAACACAAATATATAGACAAAAATATTGATAAACAGAATTTTTTTATGAAGGAAATGACTAAACTTACATTGACACAAAAATTTGAAAATAAACGTCTCAAGACTGGAATTGTTAACGCATGAGTTTGAAGTTAAAAAAATATCAAATAAATCATACATGTGTTTGGTGTGTATAAGAAAATTTAATAACCTGAAGAGCAAATGTAATTGCAATTTGCATATTAATAAACAATCATATATTTCAACAGTAAACTGATTAGATGCCCATTTCTTTTATTTTAATTGTCAATAAGGTGAGAATACAATACTTGTGCTACGTTGATATAAAATCAAAATAATTAAAGATTATAGTTTCATAATATGTCTATATGAATGTATGCACAAACCCATTTCTGTTATCAAATTTTCTACATGTGAAGTTTAGTTCATAATCTCCTTAGTAATAGGTCTCATGAAAACATGTTGTATCTTGAAATATGTCTATATGAATGTGTGCCAAATGGAAGATTGTAGGATTAAATTTAGAATAAATATTTATTTTTTAAAAGTAAATATGTCTATATGCTGGCATTGTGACTCAACTCTAGTATCACAATAACATGAGATGGTGTGGCTACATATTGGCTATTACCTCAGGTGGTAAACAAGGTGCCTAGTTCAGTTTTTTCCTAATTCATTTTTGGTTTTATATTTATAATTATGATACTTCAAACACCCTACCATTTTTAAGGATCTAAATTTGTATTGTGTGTGTGTGTGTATAATCCTATACTGTGTACTTATAGACTCTAGGATAAGCAAGTGAATGGGGCTGATGAGTGGCAAATGAAATGGTTCATCAAGCGTTTCTCCCCTCAACCCTCTAAATCGGAACAGGGGTTCTTGTTGGGGGTGATTGCTTCGTACCTGGCTGTAATACCCCTCTCAATACCTTGGCAAAGAGGAGATGCAATGATGTAAAATGGGTAAGAGGTTCATCCACACATGGGTCCTGAGCCAAGTGTTGAAAGATTAGGGGCCTGACCTAAGTTTGGCCTTAAAAGTTGGCCAACTTGGCTGTTAATGATGATTGTGCTGATTCTTGGGTTTAAATTGGAGACAGTTATTAGAGTTGACATATTGATGATTGTTTAACTGAATATCTTGTTTATTTGTCCAAAAATTCTCTCTAAAGATCAACATGCAGAGAGGTGGTTTGTTTGGCCCAAAATTTAAAACATATATTTCATTATGTTTCGTCCATAAGTAGGTCCTGCTCCTGAGAAGATTCTACAAAGCCCTCAGTCCTAATGTTTGTTTGTTGTATATGGATAGTGGAGAAACAGTGGATCATTTTTTCTTACATTGTCCATTGGCTTTAGGGCTATGGTATAGACTATTTAGGTTGGCTAATTTGGACTGGGTTCCTCTTAGGAATATCTATGACATGATGACCATCTCATATAAGGTATTGGGAAGCTCCATTAGAGGCAAGGTTTTGTGGCAAACAACTTGTCTCGCTATCATTTGGGTTGTGTGGCGGGAAAGATGTGTTAAGATTTTTCAGGACAAGGTGAGGACTTTAGAGGCTCTTTTGGATGTCATTCATTTCTTTGCCTCTTTTTGTGCCTCTTGCACCACAACTTTTAAGGGCATTTCCCTTAATGTGTTTCAATTTGATTGGTTTTTGGTGTGTAGTTTGAAAGGTGTGAGCTAGCAAGGAGTGATCTCTTGGGAGGAAATTATTCATTTTCAGGCTTTGATTTGTTTTTGTATATTTCCCTGTGGCACTTTACTATTGTATAGGTTTATTTAGTACTTTGGAGTTGCAAACATACCTTTTGTTTAGTTCTTTGTTTTTTGGGGGGATTCCTCATCCTTCTTTTGTACGTCTTGATGCCTAACTTAATTTAATACATTGTTGTTTTTGATTAAAAAAAAAAAAATAAGTGGGTCCTACTCCCAAAGTTTCCAGTCCTATCTTGATAAGAATTATTAACATACACCACTCAAAGTTCTTCTATCTTCAAAAATATGTGAGAGTTGTTGCCTCCTTTATCTTGAATGCATGTGGTTAGACACTGACAGGTTTGGAACTCAAAATTTTATATGGTTGACTAATTTGTGGGCCCTGTTATCATGAAGTGGTGTGCATTGTGAGAAATGTACTGCATATTAGGAGGAAAAACTCACAGCAGGATAATCAATAGGGTTTCTTGATTGCCTTACCCTTTTTTTATAGGTCATGCATTGATTATTGTAGTTTACAAGAAACTATGAAAATGAATTATCCTTCCCTTGATTTGTTAGTATCCAGGCTTCATTAATCTTGCTTGGATAATAGTTTTTTGATGGGGCTATTTTTGGTTAGTGATTTCATTGAAACAGCTAATCTCCTCTTCTCGTGATTTGTATGCAGCATGTACTCTTCAAGGAGGAGCTAGCAGAAAGAAAAAAAAAAAAACAGTTCACTCGTACAAGATTTTTTGATATAATCTCTCACATTGAACTCTTAGCTTTATATTGAAGCCATAGGTTAGTAGGCTTCTCCACACCACCTACTGCATGCACTCCCCATCTTCTGCCACATATTCTTTATTTAATAATGCGTGTCAAATGTTATCAGTTTATTTCATGAGGGCACTGATTTCTCTTCTGAAGTGAGATAACCCCCCCACCCAATATTCTTGCTGTAGACATGGTTCTTCGCTTTTAAATGGTCTTCCTTTGGCTATATGACACTGTTGTTTGTTGATATTGGTTGGTTCAGAACTATTGGCTGTTTGATGAATTTCTTCATTTTGCCAAATGATGAGATGACTATTGATGTTTTCTTTGATTAGTCATATGATGTTATTATATATGATTGTTCATCTCTTCTTTTTCTGTGGTCATTACTATACCAGTTCCCAGATGGGAGCTTTGATGCTATCCTTGATAAGGGGGGATTGGATGCTTTGATGGAGCCCGAGCTTGGACCAAAGCTGGGGAAGATGTATTTAACAGAGGTATCCTGCATATGAATTCAGCTTAGTTTTTATGCATAATTTTTTTACTGCTTAAAATTAAGTTTAGTTAATTACAAAATGTATAATATGTGTTTGTGACTCAAGTGGCTGTGTATCACCAGGTAAAGAGAGTATTGAAATCTGGGGGGAAATTTATAGGCCTTACCTTGGCAGAATCTCACGTTCTAGGTATGGTTATCCAAGAGTTCCAAACATTATATGAGTGATGGAAGTCACCTTATGAGTGTTATACATTCAATTTCTCATGTTTCTTCAGTGCACAATTTCTTTCTCATGTTTTTTCAGTTCAAAGAAATATTAGCTTCTGGTAATCTTATTTATGATAGACTTCGCATATGGGATGGATGAAATAATGAGGGGATTGTTGAATTGTTATTGGTGTTAGATTGTGTATTTTGCACTTTCTCTCACTTGTTTTGTGTCTGTGTCGATGACAGATACCTTAGTGGTTTAATCCCTTTTTTCAGGTTTGCTTTTCTCTAAGTTCCGATTTGGGTGGAAAATGAGTATTCATGTTGTATCTCAGAAACCGTCTAATAAGCCAAGCCTTCTAACTTTTATGGTGGTGGCTGAGAAAGAGAGTTCTACTGTGTTACACCAGATTACTACATCATTTGCTCGTTCATCTCTTGATCTTAATGGGAATCAGGTAGAGAAACTGCTGTCCGTGACTCCATGTCTTTTTTTAAGAAATGGGGTATTTTTTTTCTTAATCAAAGAGGAAGAAGTATTTCATTAATGATTATGTATGACATGTACAGAAAATGTTTGAAGATCAAAATAAGAGGCATAGAAGTTTTCATCGGGATTCTGTTTAACACTCTAAAAGTACTAGCTCTGAAGAGTGGATTTGATTTGTTATAGTTCCTGCTGATTGTTAATGTGTCATCATCCTTGGAATATTAATTTCTTGAGAGCTTTTAATGGGACTTGCCTCATGCATTTTCAGGCTCGTGGACTCTATGAAGCAATTGAAAATGAGAATAGAATTCGTAGAGAATACTCAAATGGTTCTGATTTAATATACTCTCTTGAAGATTTGCAACTAGGAGCTAAAGGGGATCTGTTGGAGCTTAGCCAAGGTCGTCGGTTCCAGCTTACTTTGGGTGAATATGAGGGCTCTCGTTTCAGTTACAGAGCCGTGGTGCTTGACGCTCGACAAATGACTGAGCCATTCTTATATCATTGTGGTGTTTTTCTTGTGCCTAAGGCCAGTCTCTGCTCCAGCATATTTGTTTGATTTGCATGCATTGCTAGGGATTAAGGGACCCACTCATTTGCATTATAGCTACTTTTAATCTAGTGTTGTAAAAACTAGTCCATTGGCAGTCCCAATCTGATTTGATCCCAAGCAGCCACTGTTCTTTTCATGTTCAACTAATAGAGAAATTCTTCCAAGATCATTTCGAAACCAATAAAAATTGGTTGAACCAACTGAACTGACCAGTTTTGTTGCATTTAAAGATCTAGTTAGTTCTTAACATTTGAGGAAAAGAATGTCCATGGTAGAAACAGCAAAGATTTATACTAGTGTGTGGGCTTACACATTGTTATTCTTGCTTCCTGGTGGATCTTGGCCTCTTAACTTCAATCTTCTGGTCTATTTATCCTCTTTGTTGTGTGTATGAATATATATTGACTTGTCCACCTAGTAAGTTTTCATCAGAGGCTCACATGGGTATCATTCTTTTTCTCCTAAATTCACTTTAGAAAAGCATTGCCATCCGAATCTCTTTTCCTCTTTATCTTAAGTTTTAATATCCTTTTTTCTTTTACAAGCATTTTTACTTTGTGAACCTTGCCAAGTTGTGGTGTGACCAGAGTTATGTTTAGAATCTTACACATGCACACTTATATGCTTGTGTGACCTGATGGTGTATAGAACACTACACTCCTGTCCTGAATTGGGAGGATTACTGTACAACATAAAAAAACCTGGTAAGTTGATATAGCGGGAAGAGCATAGAGCCTAACATGGCAAGAATATGATGGATTCTAAAAGGTACTCATGGAGACTTTGGTGGAAGCTTTCTTCCATATAGCTATTCCATATGCTTGATATTGCATAGTAGCATTTAGTGGCTGCAAAAATTGAGAGATTGCAAAGGGATTTTTTATGGTCAGGGGTTGGGGAAGGTAAAAGAGGTCATCTTGTTTGTTGGGATGTAGTGTGTAATCTGAAGGCAAAAGGGGGATTGGGATTTGGGAAGATTTCTCTAAAGAATCTCGCTCTCTTAGGGAAATGGTTGTGGAGGTACCCTAGAGAGGGTTTAGCTCTATGGCATCAGGTTATTTTAAGCATTTATGGATCACACTCTAATGATTAGGATGCTAACACTATGGTCAGATGGTCACATCGTTGTCCTTGGAAGGCTATTGCACAAGTCTTTCATGAGTTTTCCAAGTTTACTCGGTTTGTGGTAGGAGATGGGGAAAGAATTCGGTTATGGGAAGACTTTTGGTGGGGGGGACCAACCTTTGGGATCCCAATATCCAAGACTATTTTTTTTTTTTTTTTGATAAGTAAAAAGAAATGCATTAATAAAGAGGCAAAAAGCCACAAAGCATACAGGGGGTATACAAGGCGGTTAGGCCTCAAAAAATAAAGACAAAAAGAATCGCCTCCCCTTAAGTGGATGCTACCCACTCCTGGAAGCCTATAAGAGAAAAAGCCTCCTCACCTAAAGACAATTTGGCCCAGCTCCACAAATTACAGATAAAAAAAATTCTTTAATTTCTGAATATTCAACACACCCCCCCTAAAAGCTAATATATTCCTCTTCCTCTTCTTCCATACCGTCCAAAAAATACACAACGGAATGGATTCCCAAACCTTTTTCCTTTTCTTCCCCACAAAGGAGCCCCTCCAGCTAATTAAGACCACCTTTACAGTTTCTGGAAAGACCCATTTAACATCTACTAACCCAAGGACAATATCTCACAAAGCTCTAACCACTGTACAATGTATAAGAATATGATTTACATTTTCTTCTTTACACCCACACAAAAAACAACAATTCGGAAGTTGCACCCCTCTTCTTTGGAGTCTATCTAGAGTAAGCATCTTCCCCCACGTCGCCTCCCAAGCAAAGAAGGTGACTTTAGTTGGCACCCTAGCCACCCAAATACTTCTTGAAGGAAAACCGGTATCATTAGGATTGGTCAACAAGCTATAAGCTTTCTTGACCCTGAACTGACCATTTCTTCCTTGCCTCCAAATAACTGAGTCTTCCTCCAAAGAAGGCCTATGACCCCTCAGCACATGGAGCAAATCCCCAACCATATCTAGCTCCCAATCATTGAAGTCCCTCAAAAAATTTAGGTTACAACCTCCTTGACCAGAATTTTGGCCCCACATTTCCTCAACCGTTGAACTCCTTTGAACCAATATCCAAGACTATTTATAGTAGTCTCGGATTAAAATATTTCTATTTCTTTAATTCTCGGTTCTACTCGTCCTTTCTCTTGGAACTTTAATTTCCGCCGTAACCTTTCCGATTCTGAGATAGAAGATTTAGAAGGCCTCATGCGGTCACTTGATGGTTTGCATCTATCACCTTCGGTTTCAGATGCGAGATCCTGGTCTTTATCTTCTTCAGGGCTTTTTACAGTCAAATATTTATTTCTTGCCTTATCCCAATTTTCTGGTTCTCCTCCAGTTTTCCCTACTAAGTTCGTTTGGAATTCTCAAGTCCCTTTCAAAGTCAAGTCCTTTGTCTGGTTAGTGGCACACAAGAAGGTAAATACTAATGACTTGCTACAATTGAGAAAACCCTACAAAGCTCTTAGTCCTGATATTTGTAAACTGTGCATGAAGCATGGAGAATCAGTAGATCATCTTTTCCTACATTGCTCTTTGACGATGGCGTTGTGACACCGATTATTTTAGTTACCCAAGACGGATTGGCTTCCCCCGATGAGCATTTCCGACATGCTGTCCATCAATTATAATGGTTTTGGTTTATCTAAGAGAGGGATAGTTTTGTGGCAAGCTCGAGCATCGCTTTTATTTGGGTTGTGTGGCGGGAAAGAAATGCGAGGATTTTTGAGGATAAAGCAAGAAATTTAGAGTACCTTTGGGATTCTATTCATTTCCTTGCTTCTCTTTAGGCTTTTTGTTCCAAGGTTTTTAAGGGGATTCCCTTTAATGTGTTATAACTTGATTGGATAGCGGTGTGCTATTCCAATGGGTTGGTCTAATCTAGAGAGTTTGTATGTTTTTATTGTGTATTTTTTTGTTTTTGTATTCTTGTAGTTTAGTTTTCTTTGGTGGGAGGATTCCTCATCCTTCTCTTGTACTTCTTTTTTCTATCAATATATCCCTTTGTCATTTCCTATATAAAAAAAAAAAGATATTGCATAGTAGCATGTAGGGCTTAAAGTGAATTTTTGATAGGATGATGGCTTAAACTAATTTATCTCAAACTTCCCATTTAAGACTCATTAGCTACTATGTGCTTTTTATTAATTTTAATCATTTGGGTCCATAGATATCATATTATAAATTTTGTTCTCTTCCTTCAGTTTGTTAGTGCATTGTTTCTTTCAATTTCTGTAGTTCACAAATTTGGAAACCTGTGTTCTGTTTTTGCATTTGACATATGTTACTTGATGTTAGATTTCAGACTCGGGCTCATGAATGGCTCTTTTCCTCAGAAGAAGGACAATGGATGGTGGTTGAAAGCTCAAAGGCAGCTCGTTTAATAATGGTATCTGTTCTGCAGCTTAACGGGAAGACATTTTTTAGAAAATCTCTGTTATTGTAATTCTCTCTTTTAAGTTCCTTCCTCTAACGCATTTTACATGTTGAATTAAGGTTTTATTAGACACCAGCCACACTAATGCTAGCATGGACGATATTCAGGTAATATATCCTTTTGGTTTGTATAAGCCTATAGAAAAAGAAAAAATGCTTTAAGTTTTTTTGTAAATGAGACATTTATATCATCCCAACTAGAAATTATTCTTGAAATGCTGGCATCTTACGCATGGTGTTTCTTTCAGAAGGATTTGTCTCCCCTAGTTAAGCGCTTGGCACCTGCAAACAATAACACTGGAGCTCAAATTCCGTATGTTACTTATTGCATGAGTGTTTATTTAATGTCTTTATGATGAACACCAATGACATGCTATAGTTGTGGAGACCTCACAAATCCCTTAGTCCTAATTGACTATCTACTTCTAAATTGTCCGATAACTTTGGGACTTCGGCACAAGTTATTTAGTCTAGGTAGAATGGATTGGGTTTTGTCTAGGAGTATATGCGACATGATGGCCATTTCTTTTAAAGGATTAGGGAGTTCTGTTAGAGGCAAGACCCTTTGGCAAATCGTTTGCCTCACTTTGCCTTTGATCACGTGGCAAGAGAGAAATGTTAGGATCTTTGAAGGAAAAATGGAGGGCGGTAGAGACATTGTGTGATTTAATTCACTTCTATTTCCCCTTATGGGGCTCTTATACTATTGCATAAATGGACTAATTTTTGTATGGGTTTCCTTGTATAGTGGAGGAACTTAGTCATATTTTTACAAATTCTTGTATTTTGTGGGGAGGACCCTTCATCCTTCTCTTATACTTTTTATCTATATCTAATATATCTTTGTTTCTGATAAAATAAATAATAAATAAATAAAATTTTGCCTCTAGGTTGATCCACAATACCCATATGGGGTTAGGGTGGGAACCAATCAATCCCAATAAGGATGAACAATTTATGCCACAGCCCAAGGCAACTAGGTGATGAAGGAAAAGATTATTAGCTAATTTTCCTCTCTCTTGTGGCGTGACACACCACTCCTAGTTGAGAGCTTTGAAAGTTCTTTGCTTCTAGAACATATAATTGATATCAGTCTTCCTTCTAGTCACAAACCACACAAAAATCCTTATTCTAGGAGGAACTTTAGATTTCCAAATAAAATTAGTCAGAGCAAAATAGATAAAAGTGGTAGAATGAAAAAGAATTTTGAAAAAAAAAAAAGACTAATATAAATAAAAAAAAAGAATTTTGAAAAATGAACTAAATGAGAACAAATCTGAATAGGTCAAAGACCTTGATGTCACCAAAATGACACTAACATGTTTGGCTTATCTACTTTGAGGAAAATTCTTTTACTGAATAGCGTTATTTTATATTATTTTGTGAATGCACTATAATTACAAGATAAATACTGTGTACAACCTGTGTATCTTGGTGTATATCTTTTTTTCTTAATATATATCTTCTTGTTGCTTACTTGTAAAAAGTAATTATAAGACAAATACAGAACTACAATCAACATCTATCTGCTATGATACTTATTTTGATGGTCTAATGAACTGATTACATGCAGCTTCATGATAGCAGGTGATGGGATCAAGCAACGGAAAATTGTGCACCAGGTTTAATCTCTGAAGATGTTGTTTTTCTTTCTGTTATTTCATTCAAATGTGAATGTTGTTTATGACAATTTAATACATGTTGATCTCTCTTATAATTTACCAACAAAAGAAGGGCAAAAACAAAGTGCAAAAGAAATGCCATTGTTATACAGTGCTAATTAATGGTTGTGCTAAGGATGGGTTAAGGCTTGAAGAGGTTTAAGACAGGAAGCCTATTTTCTCCATTTCTTTACCATTGTTTTTTTTTTTTGATAAGTAAACACATATATTAGCAAAAGGCAAAACGCCGCAAAGCATACAGGAAGTATACGAGGCGACGGAGGCCTCACAAACTACCAAAAAAACAACAAAAAAACCCACCAACCCTTAACTGGAGGCTATCCACTCCAGGAAACCTATAAGGGAGCGAGGCTCCACACCACTATACAATTTTGCCCACCCCCACAAATTACAAACAAAAGAATTCTTAACTCTCTGTATAGCTAACTCCCCCCCCTGAATGCTAATTTATTCCCCTCCTTCCAAACCGTCCAAAAAATAAATAACGGTATGGATCTCCAAATTTTCTCCCTCTTTTTTCCCACAAAAGAACCCTTCCAGCTGATAATCGCCTCCTTTACAGTTTCTGGAAAGACCCATTGGGCTCCAAATAGACCAAGAACAATCCCCCACAACACACTAGCCACTGTACAATGGATAAGGAGATGGTTGACGTTTTCCTCATCAATACCACATAAGTAGCAGCGATTAGGAAACTGCCACCCTCTCTTTTGGAGCCTATCAAGCGTAAGAACCCTCCCCCAAGTAGCTTCCCACGCAAAAAACGCTAGCTTGGAAGGAACGTTCTCCACCCAAATGCCCTTTTTGGGAAATAGCAGGGTACTATGGCTGATCAGCAGCTCATACGCTTCCTTAACTTCAAACTTCCCATTTTTCCCACCCTTCCATAATGCCAAGTCCTCCTCCGGGGTGATTATTTGACTCCTTAGGATTTGAAACAATTCATCAACCATGTTCAGCTCCTAATCGTTGAAGCCCCTAGAAAACCTTAGATTCCAACTTCCTAGGTCAGAATTCTGGTCCCATAACTCCCCCACAGTGGCACTTCTTTGGGCAGCCACATTGAAGAGTTGAGGAAACCTACCAGCCAACTCCACCTCCCCACACCAAGGGTCCTTCCAAAACCTGATTTTGGTGCCTTTTCCGACCTTAAAATTCATATTGTCCCAACACCAATCAGCTTCTTTCATAATCTCCTTCCAAACCCCAACACCAAAAGCCCCATTCACCTTTTTAGTCCTCCACCCAAATTCCTCTTGCCCATATTTTGCCACAAGGACACGTTTCCACATCTCCTCCTTAGCATGAGCAAATCTCCACACCCATTTTCCAAGAAAGGCTTTGTTCAAAGGGACTAACTTCCTCAACCCCAGTCCCCCCTTCTCCTTACCCACGCACACCCTCTCCTAATTGACAAGGTGAGCTTTTCTTTCCGTACTTCCCCCTCCCCACAAAAAGTCTCTTTGCAACTTTTCTAGTCTTCTTGCCACTACCCTAGGCATACGGAAAAGGGACATTTGATATAGTGGCATGCTAGCCAAAGTACTCTTTATGAGTGCAATTCTTCCACCCTTTGAGATGTATTGCCGCTTCCAGAGAGCCATTTTCCACCTCATCCTTTCTTCCACCCCATCCCACACGCACACAGCTTTATTGGGCGCACCCAGAGGCAACCCCAGGTAAGTTGATGGCAGCTGACCTACCTTGCAACCCAACTCCACAGCCATCTCAAGGATCTCCTCCACCTCCCCTACCGGAATAATCTCACTTTTAGCCAAATTTATCCTCAGCCCTGAAGCGGCTTCAAACCAACATAAAATCCAGCTCAAAAATGTCATATCATCTTTCTTAGCCTCACAGAAAACTATGGCATCGTCCGCAAAAAGAAGGTGGGAGATATTCACAGCCTGCCCCCTACCCCTCTGAATCCTACACCCGGAAATGCAGCCCCCTTCCACAGCCCTTCGAATAAGGGTGCTCAGCACCTCCATTCCCATGATAAACAAGTATGGGGATAAAGGGTCGCCTTGCCGAAGCCCTTTAGAGCTAGAGAAGAATCCAGCTGGTTCCCCATTAATTAACACTGAGAATTTAGCAGTCGAGATGCAGCTCCATATCCACTCCCTCCATTTAACCCCAAATCCCATTTTTTGCATAACCCTCATCAGAAACTGCCAATTAACACTGTCATACGCCTTTTCAATATCTAACTTGCAGATCAGGCCTTTTTCACTTCTTTTTTTCCATGAGTCAATCACCTCATTTGCGATTAGAGACGCATCCAAAATCTGTCTATCCATGACAAAAGCGTTCTGATCTAAAGAAACCACTCTACCAACCACGTTTTTAATCCTATTGGCCAACACCTTAGCCAAGAGTTTATACAGCCTGCCCACTAGACTAATCGGCCTGAAGTCCCCCAGCTCCTCCGCTCCTCCTTTTTTTGGGATAAGGACTAGAAACGTGGTATTAAGGCTCTTGAGGAAAGCCTTTTGCTAATGGAAATCCTTGAACATCTCCAAAACCTCCTCCTTCACAAATTCCCAGCAGAATTGCCAAAAGGCCCCCGTGAAGCCATCCGGCCCTTGAGCCTTATCCCCATTCATGTCCATTAGGGCCGAATGGACCTCCTCTTCCGTGAATGGAAGCTCCAAGGTGTCCGCCTCTTGTTGGCTAATCTGATTCAAATCTAACCCCCCTATATCTGCCTTCCACTCCGTGTCTTCCGTTAATAACCGTTGAAAAGCATCTACTATTCCGTTCCTTACTTCTTGCTCCTCTGTTAGCCAGACCCCATTGATTTTTATTTTTTCCATGGTCTGCCTTCTTCGGTGTGCGTTTGCCATTCGGTGAAAGTACCTCGTATTTCTATCCCCTTCTCTTAGCCACAGCTCCCTTGAGAGCTGTCTCCATTGTATCTCCTCCAACTTAACCCATTTAGCATAATCTTCTTTAGCTTCTTTTTTCCTTGACAACTCCTCCTCTATCAGACTCCTCTCACTTTCCACTTGGTCCCAATAGTTCACTTGCTGCAAAGCAGCCAATTTATTACTCTCCAGGTTCCCAAACACCTCTTTGTTCCAGACCTTTAGTTTCTGTTTTATCACCTTCAGTTTTGTAGCCAGCTTATAGCTAGCCCTGCCACTGACTGACATCCCCTGCCACCAACTCCGCAAAAGGCCTTTGAACCCTTCCACTTTCAGCCACATATTCTCGAACCTGAATGTTGATGGGCCTCTTCTTATACCACCCCCCTCAATTATAATTGGAAAGTGATCTGATATAGGCCGAGATAGTCTCTTCTGGGTCACATTCCTAAACTGATCAAGCCAGCTGGGAGAAACCATAAACCTATCCAGCCTGGCCCAGGCTTGATTTTGAAATCCCCCACTCCACGTAAAAGAACCACCTTGAAGAGGAAGATCAATAAGCTCAAGGTCATCCATAACCTGAGCAAACCTCCTCATAGCTGATGTAATCCTCCCTTGCCTGCTTCTTTCCCCTTGAGAAAGAATCACATTAAAATCTCCCCCTACACACCAGGGTTCTCCCCAAAGACCTCTTATTGCTCCAAATTCATCCCAAAGGCACTCCCTATCCTCTTCGGTGAAAGGGCCATAAACCCCCGTGAACACCCAGATTACCCCATTTTCCACAGTTCTGAATTTACAGGAAATTGAGAATTGGCCCTCCTCCCACTCCAACAGTTCCAAGGACCTTTTGTCCCAACAAATTAGCACACCTCCAGCTGCCCCAACCGCTTCAATAGTTCTCCAGTCTAAGAATCTCCCCACCCCTAAGCTTTTCACCACCCCATCCGTCATTAACTGTATTTTTGTCTCCTGGATACAAAATAAGTCCACCTTCTGTTTTCTAACCACAGACTTAATAATTCTTCTTTTATTAACGTCATTTGCCCCCCTCACATTCCAGTTTAACATTTTAAGATTCATTAAACAAACAGAGTTGGCCCCCTCTACTTTTTAGGTGACTATTCTTTTTGTCATTCCCCTTGTATTTGATTGAACATTCCAACCTTTTGAGCTCCCTCTCAAATTTTGATTTTTCTAGTAACCCTTTGCTATGAATCCTTTCCCGTCTTTTCCTAATTTTGGACAAAAAGTCCAATATCTCTCTCTCCAGGCCTTCGATTGAAAATCCCAGAAGCTTGCTAAACTTAGCCAAGCTGCTATCCTCCCATTTAGTCTCCTTCTCGCTCCTTTGAGCCTGGGACCCAGTAAGAACTGGAGTGCATTCTGGGTTTTGGACTTCTAAAGCATCACAATTGATCTCGATCAGGTCCCAGCAGCCCTCTCTACTCACTGTAGGCCCCCATGAGGCTGCAAGCTCCATCCGGCTCGCCCTTATTTCCCCAGAGTGGTCGCAAAACTCCCTCTCCGGAGTCCGACCAAAAAAAGTAGAAGAAGAAGAAGGGGAATCCACAACCCTTAGGTTAGAACCATACCTTAAGGCTTCATCCACGATTGCCCTCTCTTTACCATTGTGGTAGATGTGTTGAGTAGATTGATGCTAAGATTAGAGGAGTGGTATTTTTGAGGGCCTTTTTGTGGGTAGAAGTGGAACGAGGGTGATTCATTTACAATTTATTGATGACACCATAGCCTTCTCGAAAGCTTATTCAGTCAATTTTGTTAGTGTTTAGTTACATATCATAATTGAAGATAAATCTAGATAAGAATACCTCTATTAGGTATCGGTCTGAGTCATGGTGTACTTACTGATAGCTACCACTTTAGAATCTAAGGTTTATGATTGACCTCTTATCTCATTGGGGTCTTCCTTTGGGGGGAGGACACTAGAGCTATTTCCTGTTGCAATCTAGTTATGGATAGAATTTCCCGACGATTAGATGGCTGGAAGAGAATTACTTGGTCGTAAGTGGTGGAATAATTCTAATATTGTCATGCTTGTTCCGTATTTTCTCTTATTTTCAATTGATTTTTAAGACACTTGTAAAAGCGGCTAATAGGATCAAAAGATTATAGACTTTTTCTATTTAAGTGTTGGGGAAGGGAAGATAGATCATCTCATGGGGGGTTGGGATTAGGTGTGTAAGCCAAAGAATGAATGAGGTTTGGGTATAGGGAAGATAGCATTGAGGAATAGAGCCCTCTAAGGTAAGTGGTTGTGGAAGTTCTTGATGGAAAGAAATGCTTTAGCACAAGATTATTGAGTATCTATGGACCATACTCTAATGGATGGGATGTTAGTATTGTTATTAGGTGGTCTCATCATTGTCCTTGGGAGGCCATTACACAATATTCCCTACTTTATTTTGTTGCACTTGTTATTATATGGATGGTGGTACTAAAATTTGGCTATGAGAAGATGTTTGGTGGAGGCCTTTTGTCTTCAAAACTCAAACCTTTCTAAAATAGTGAGGTCGAGAGATTCTTGTGTTTGTTTAATTATGATTTCATCCTCTTCTTTGCCTTGGAATTTCAATTTTTGGACAACCTTTCTAACTATGAAATAGAGGAACTTACTCTCCTTTATCGATCGTAGCCATAGTTATTAAAGACTTATGATATACAATATGATACGATACATTTTTTATGGACATCGATATGTATTGCAATTTGGATCTTATTTTAAAGCGTATCTTACTATACATATATGATACACGATAAGATACGTGATATTACGATACAACAATACATGCATCTTTAACTATTTTCTATAATTTTTTTAAAAAATCAAATTATTATTTTTTTGTTAAAAGGAATTATCATATTAATTGTTTGAAATATACTAAAAAAATTAAAATTGATCATAAAAAGGAGAAATAGATAAAATAATCTTATATGAAAAACTACATTTTTATTGTCAAATGCTATATTAGGAGTCAAGTAAGTTTATTTTTACAATGAATATTAGAGAATTTTCATTTGAATTGTTTGAATGTTGACAATGAAAATGATGGTGATTAGTGAATAAAAATTTTCACTTCATATATTATATTTTTTTTATAATTTTTTGGTGGAAAAGGAATAATGACGAACCTGACAAGTTGGAACTTTGAAGATGACACATAAAGGCATATATATGTATATATATATATATATATATATATATATATATCAATTTGTAACATTTGTGGGTACCTCTTTCAGCATTATACTATTGCTAGATTGAAACCTAGTGTGTAGATCTGCTAGAGGAGATGCTCTCTACATGGATGCCTCCCTTAGTGGGCTGCACCAAGTTGAATTCTGATGACTGTTCCTTGGGTAACCAGGATAGTTAGGAATTAGAGGAACACTCATGGATTGTCATGTAACATTAGTGGTTGCAATGTCTAAAAATGTTGTTGGAGGTCTAGCCATTGAGGTGGAGATGTTAGCCTTATTAAGGTCTAAAGCTGGCAAATGTTGAGGCTCTATCCGGCTTCATTATAGAGGGGGATTCCATAGTGGTCCTATCTTGGGTAAATGAAAAAGGAGAGAGGCTCATGAAGGTGCGCTGATTTTTAATATTGCTTTAGAGTTGGTTGCAATGTCTAAAATGTTGTTGGAGGTCTAGCCATTGAGGTGGAGATGTTAGCCTTATTAAGGTCTAAAGCTGGCAAATGTTGAGGCTCTATCCGGCTTCATTGTAGAGGGGGATTCTATAGTGGTCCTATCTTGGGTAAATGAAAAAGGAGAGAGGCTCGTGAAGGTGCGCCAATTTTTAATATTGCTTTAGAGTTGAGTTGTTCCTTTTTCTGGATTCCTTAGGCAAGAACCATATGTTTTGAGTTTGTAGTTACCACTTTTTGTTATGCATTTCCATCAATATGTAGAGGAGACAGTTTTTCTTGCTTTTGACTAGAGTTATGTAGTGGTTGTGTTTGGGAGAAGGATTTCTCGTCCTTTTTATTTACTTATTTCATGGTAATAAACTGTTTGTTTCTTACGGGAAAAAGAATGGGGGAAAAATGCCATCACCCATTAGTTTTTCAACAATCTATAAAAATGTTCAATCTTATGAGCATTGAGACAAGTTCATCATCTTTGATAAACTAATATAAACATTTATAGTTGAAGTGATGCTTATTCAAGCTTGAGTTACAGTTGAAATTTGGAGGTTACAAAGCTTTTTAGTTTACTAGTGATCAATCCCATGTCATATGGTATGCAGCCATAAATTCCTGGCCGCTTATTAACTTTGTATATGAGGAATTGATATAGCAGGAGAATGCATTTAGTATGTATAACAAACTCTGTTTGAGAATGAAATTGCTTAATGGAACCACCAGAAAAATAAAAATAAAAATGGAGGTAGCAAAGATCAGAGGATGCAGGTTTGGCAGATGTCAATTTCAAAAGAGTTTTTCCTTGAATGAAATGCATGGTCTGCAGCATCAGGATTCTTCTATATATGAAATCTTTTTTTTTTTTTTGACCTTAATTAGTTATTGTTGTTATCATGTCTTTCTGCTAATTTTGTTGTTATCTAGTTGATATTTGTTATTGTCCCATGTTATCTAATTGATACTTGTTGATTTTTACCTATGATTGTTATCTAAATCAAAGTGGAGCTATTAAATTCATTTGGAATGTTGAAACAGACCATGGATTTTTGTCATCCTCAATTACTTGCCTCTGTTCTTTGCAGGTCACATCTACCTTGACTGGACTAATAACTGTTGAAGACGTGGTCTACGAAAATGTTGATGGAAAAGTCAGCCACCTTGTGCCATCTAAAGCTTTGTTATTTCGCCGCCTTACTTTTCAACGAGCTGAGGGTTTGGTGCAGTCTGAAGCTTTGCTAACAAGGGAAGGAGGCACTCAGAAAATTGTTAGTGAAACAGAGAGAAAGAAAAGCATCTCCTCTTCCAAGTCTAGAAAAAAAGGAAACCAGAAAAAAATTGATTCTCTTGCAATTCATGGTAATGGATTGTGTTTCTGTTGTCCATTTTTACCAAGTTAGTGCTTATGTGAGTGGCTTTGCCATAGTTATCTGTTATTTCTTTCCTTTCTAATTGAAGCTTGGCAGTTGATTCAAAGATCTTTAGAAAGGGCACCAAGGGTTGTTAATGCCTTTTAAGACGTTGCCTCAGAAGGTTCCCTCACATCTTTGCCTTACATGGGAAATAGAAAGTATTTATATGCGTGAGCAGTGAAGATATTTAAGATAAGCAGGTGCTCAAAGCCTTGATTTAGTTATTTGAATGAGACCTCTTTTCCTGATCTCATTAAGTCCCCCGACTAATTCTAATTTTTTGTAATTCTTTTCTTATCCTGTCTTGATAATATCTTATTCCTTTATTTGGCAGAAGGTTTCTTATAGACAATAATCACACTATATTTGATAAAGTTTAGTGGTAAAAGTGTGATTTTTCCATTAACCTCCTTAAGAGTTCAGGGTTCCTTTGGTTTGATTCATATTCCAACCAAAAGCTTTATTTGTTAACATGATTTAATCCTTTACCTGTCAATGATGGATTCAGGGAAGAATACACATTCTCTTGCTTTGCCTGAAAATTTTGAATTGTATTACGGAATTATGAAACATTATTTTTTTGAATGGGATCAATGCTTCCAATTCAATGATTTCGAGTAAAGGATTTTTGGATGAAGATAGAAGTTTAAGATCAAACAATTGCATCAGCTTGAGGTGATTGCATGTGTGGTAGCATCTATCAGGAATATGAGTATCGATGTATTTGATTATTGCAAATGCTCAGGAGACCCTTTTTTTGCTTCTAGGTTCTATTTCTTAGTTCAAGTTCCCTCTTACTAATTGGAATCAAAGAACTGGATCTGTTCTGCTCAAAATTGGAAAGAACTAAGGTCATGTCTAAAATTTGATGATCCAGTTGATTCTGTGATCATAAGTTTATTCCTTACTTGTTACTAGAATAGTATTTTATGCATTTCGGTCATGGAGGGGTCATTTGAGTGGTTGGCATCTTTGGCTCTTAGGCATTGATATGACTTTTAAGAGCTGTTAAATTGAGAAAGCTTCTTTGACTACCTGCTGTGATCCTAACAGGATCCTCAAGTTTCTTGGTGTCTCAACACTGGTTCATTTCTTGCTTGCTGAATTATCGAGACAAATATGAAAACAACATTATCCAACCTTTTTCTTACAAGACATCATTATCGTCAGTCTTAGCTAGCTAGCCGTGATATAGTATATTCTCAACGTGCTAAAGCTTGCCTTGCACCTTTTCCATTTAAAACATTGATTTACTTTGTAAAGGTTTTGGACTCAGGAGGATTCTCTGAACACCTGCTGTGATCCTAATAGGATCCCCAAGGATCTTGTTGTCCCTACATGGTCCATTTGATAACAAATAATCATCAACTTGACATGATTATCATCTTCCTTTGTTAGACTTGACAGTATATTTTCAACATGCTTCTCAAACATGCAATGACACATAAGAATTGTTATCAAATTAATTGAATGTAAATTCTTGTCAAGGAAAGAAAACACAAGTGGTTTAATGACAAAGCTGTGCCTATGAAATTTACTTCATGTTTATAATGCATCATGATTGAAGACTCTAGATTTTCTTTTTTATTGGTTGCATTTAACATCCTAAAAGCATATCTTCCTTTGCTGCTTGTTTTCAGTTGACAAACTCATTGGGGAATTCATGTAATTTTTGTGTCTAATTTATATATGTGTGTTTAGTGCATCATAATTGAGGGTTTTAGATTTTCCTTTTTATTGGCTGCTTTTGACATCCTAACAACTTATCCTTTTCTGCTGCTAATTTTCTGTTTAGTTACTCATTGAGGTTTTTGTTTAATTGTTTTATCTAATTTATGTGTGTGTGCATCATGACTGAAGGTTTTAGATTTTCTTTTCTATTGGTTGTATTTGCCATCCTATTTTTATTTTTTTCTCCTTTTCTTTTTGCTGCTTGTTTTCAGTTGACAAATTCATTCAGGATTTCATCTCATTGTTTTAACTGATTGTGAGTGCGTGTGTTTTTGTGTTTGTGTTACATTCTTGATGTTTGATTACTTCATGCCATTTTGTATTGGCTTATTGATGCTTATTCTGTCACTCTTGTAGGATCTAGCAACAACTTGAAGGTCTACCATAACTATTTGGCTAGTTCTTATCATATGGGAATCATTTCGGGCTTTATGTTAATTTCTTCTTATTTGGAAAGTGTGGCATCGACAGGAAGAACAGTAAGGGCTGCTCTTTCTTATTTAAATTTTTTACAAAATAGGTTTTATTTCTCCAATAGTTGGAATAATTTAATTGCATATTTTTGGATACAAATGCAACAGGGAAAACTCTATTTCCCAATCATTGCTGGGCCAAAATATTTTTTTATTCAATTATTCAATTATGAGCATCACATTTAATGAAAAGAGCATCTTTGCACAGTTTTGGGTCACTACTCCCATGTCTAAGACATGGATCTATTCTAGTATTCAATTTTCAAGTTAGAATATGAGAGCCTGTTTACATGTCTTTGCAACTGATGGTCACTCTGATTTTATGTTGCTCTGAAATTACTCATGGTTGCTTTTACTGATTGAAAGCAAACATTTCATGTTTATCAGGTTAAAGCAGTTGTTATTGGTCTTGGAGCAGGTTTACTTCCTATGTTTCTCCATGGGTGTATGCCTTTCTTAGACATTGAGGTAGGCTGAGGCTTCAGATCACTCTCGAGGGCAACTTTCACTTACTGGAAATGATATTAAAAATTGTTATATCCATAGGTGGTGGAGTTGGATCCTGTGATTTTAAATCTTGCTAGGAATTACTTCGGCTTTTGTGAAGACAAACATTTGAAGGTAATTTATAAATTTTTATTGACTTGTTTTTATTTTGTATTGTTGCTATAGAGATTCTACATCAAAAAATAAGTGCCAAAAAAAGCAAAAAGTACTTGGGAAATGAAACGGGTAACCAGTGAAGTGTCAAATTCTCATCACTTTTAACGTAACTCAATGTTGGGATAAGATATAGATCAGTATCAAATGGTATAATGGATTATTGCATTGCATTTTTTTTATTACTTCAGACAGGCTAAAAAATATCATAAAATTCATGAGCTTTACAGACCCTATTTATTATGGTTTTGCGTCTTTCTTGTTAGGTTCCTTTTAATGCACATATTGTTTACTTTGTCCAAAAAAAAAAAAAAAAAAGAATTCATGAGATATATATATTATTTTTTCATTTAAGTAAACGAAGCATATAGTTCACAACCATACCTATCTGCTTCTCTTATTATAAATTGTATTGTGTATGATGTGTTAGTACCTCTTTTTTGTGGAATTGCATCAGGAAGTAAGCTCTATTTACAGAAATCAGCCCTAGCCTTTCTTTCTTTGTATAGTATGGTTCTGGCTTTGGGTGACTGGACTTAATTATTCAGATAAAGCTTCGTTCTTAAGAAGTAAAGTTATTCTAATATTAATATATAATAGGGCTTGTGGTGGATGTCAGTGGCCTGATTCTGGTTATCTCGAATTCATGAACTTAGTTTATACAAAGTTATCTGATGGCATCAACTTCTTCTGATTCAATAGTTGAATCTATGTTTTGTAATTCATGGATGTACATAAGATGCTTCTGTAGATTCCAAGATTACTGAATAGGTTAATTTTTCCTGCTGCTGTTGAATTCATAATTATCACTGCATACTATGGCTGTCCAAATAGAAAGATGCATTTGCCTATTACACCACTTGCACCTCTTTCTTGAGTAATTTCTTTCCCATCTAATATGCTTTAAGTTCAAAAAATAATTCAGATGAGAGAAAAATCATTCTTAGGGGAGACAAAGGATGAAACAAGAGAAAAAGAAATTGTCACTTTAGGATTTTATGAATGTAAATGGGAAAAACATGTCATGGACTAAAAAGAATGTGAAGTCATATATCCATATTATTAATATAGAAAATGACAGTACCAAAATGTTGGCAACAGATTATTTATGCTTGTAGAGATGGATTGGGTTTCTCTCTATGGTAGACATGATTATCATTGTGTTTTGGGGATTTGGTCACTTTTCCAAAGGCAAGGTTCTGTGGTAGGTGGTTTAACTTGCATTGATTTGGGGGATCTGGCTTAAGAGAAATGACAGGACTGCTGAGGCTAGGTGGAGATCTAGAATCTATGTGGGAGGCTGTACATTTTCATTCATCCACTTTAGGCTTTTAATAATAGATGCATTTTATGGAATCCTGTTGTGATCTTGCTGGATTGGAGCCTTGCATGTTCATGCAGGATGAGCATGTTGGTGGTGCAATCTGAGTTGAGATCTCCTCCGATAGGTACACTCAAGCTGAAAGTTAATTCTTTTGCTTTTGGTAACCCAGGTCGGTTAGGGATTGGTGTGATGATTGGTGAGCATGATGGTAGTGTACTGTATAAAAGGCACCTCTAAACCTGCTGGTCTGGAATTGCTATTGAAGCTGCTCAGGTGCTTTTGGAAGGGTTTCTCTTGGCTGCTTCTCTGGGGCTGTCTAACCTTTTATAGGAGATGGAGATTTTGCTATTGTCATCCCTTGGATGTTAAATGAAAAGCAAGGTCCTTGGAAGTATGATAGATGGTTGTGCCAAATTTTTGACAGTGCCAGAATTTTTGGTTCCATCAATTGGATTCCTTACTCAGCCAATCAGCTTGCAGATTTTCTGGCTAAGCATGGGGCCTCCCAATTAGAGACATTGTATAGGATCTTTTATCTCATTGTTATTAATTCTAGTTATGCTCTGTTATTCTACCTTTCTATCTGTGCTCATCTTTCTTTAGTTCTTTCTCTTTTTTGGGTGAATTTTGTTTTTTTGAGAAGGATAACTCAACCTTCTTTTCTATATGTTTGTGTAATTTAATGAGATGAATTGTTTGTTTTTTATCTATAAAAAATGACAGCATATCCTTACTCTTAATGTCCTTCCTAGACTTCATGGTTCTATGTGCACCATTTTCATTGCCTCAGTTTCTCCTATGGGGTTTCAGGTACATATTGCTGATGGAATCCAATTCGTCAGAGGGGTTGCTGCTGATGGAGTGAGTGGAAAGCATGTAAATAATGATGCTCAATGCGATGCAGAGTGCCCTTCTTCCAATGGAAGTTGCACTGCATCTCACGCAGAGCGCAAAGTAATTAGCAAGTTTGACATACTTATTATTGATGTTGACTCTTCAGACTCGAGGTACATGTGATTGTTAAATGTGTTTGTTACTATATATTTGTTGGTCAATAGCCAGGCTCCTGTTTCGAATTCCTTTATTTTATTCTAATTTTTCATATTATTGTTAGCACAGTTCTGGGATGACATGCCCTGCTGCAGACTTTGTGGATGAGTCTTTTCTCTTAACTGTAAAGGACTCTCTTTCTGATCAAGGTCTCTTTGTTGTTAATTTGGTCTCAAGATCCCGAGCCATCAAGAATATGGTTGTCTCACGGATGAAAGCGGTGAGAACAGAGAACTGATATGTTCTGTCATTTATTGAAGAATATATTTGTAATCCATTTTCACGGGGTTTTCCTAATCATCTTACAAAATGAATAGATAAATAATTAAACTGAACTACCTGGGGCTTTCTTTTAAAACAAGGTTACTGTGTGTTGATTGCGGTTTCTACTTTTTGTCTTCAGGTCTTCAGCCACTTATTTTGCCTCCAGCTTGAGGAAGACGTTAATGAAGTTCTTTTTGCTCTTCGTACTGAGGATTGCATTAAGGAGGAGCAGTTCGGTGAAGCTGCAGTCGAACTGGAGAAGCTGTTATCCTGGGACAGAAATGATCTTCCTGGGAAATCTAAACCCCCAGAGATGAGTCAAATCATTGGAGATTCTACTGAGAAAATCAAGTGTTTGAAGTGATACCCATGTTACCTATAGATGAAGTGAAATGCTTTCTTGGGTGAAATTTGTTGAGCCTGTGAAGCTTATTCATCGCTGGGAATTTTGAGCTGTGTTCAGAGACCTGCCACCACAGCCATACTTGGAAGAAAAAGGTTACTAAAGAATGCCGTTGTTTATGATATAAAACTGTTTTTTCAACTTTAAAGACATGTTTGGCGTTTTTACATAGAAAGGCCTGTCTGTGAAAGTTGCCTTGATTATTTAAAAAAAAATAAAATGAAATTACAGTGGTTTCATGAGAACACACTAAGAAAATTGTTTGTCAAGATTTATTTATCGAATACAAATTTGTTTTTGAAAAATAATATAATTGGAAAGTCTTTTCGGGATTGAATTAATGAAATCGGATGTCATCCACTTGATGTTAGTTTGCCTCTTTCCACTCTTAGTGAGCAAGGCTTGGGCTTTTTTGAGCTGTTCAATGGACTTTTATTTAGTTCTACTGAATTTTGAGAGATATTGAAGATATCCTGTTTTCAATTATCTGATAAAAGGTAATTTTCCCATTCATTTAAAAACCTTGAGGGTCTCTTCATGAATTAAACACTGAAAATTTTGTATTCATTTGGCTATGGGGCTCAAGTAGTTCAATACTTATGGAAAATTTTCATATATTTTTATTTTGATTGTAAGGAGTCCATACCCTCTTCTTTACTCTTGTTTCAATAAAATTTAAAATATAAATATTACAACTGATTACTAGTCCAAAACCCAAATATTATCCCAAATATTGGGAGGACTGAGGACATGTATTTTTTAGTGTGTGTTCAGAGGTTTTTTTTTTTTTTTTTTTTTTTAAGTATTTTTAATTGAAGTGCTTTCTTTACAAGTGTCATTTAAAAATAAAAATAAAAAATCATTTATCAAGTGTTTATTCATAAAGCATTATAAGTGATTTTGGCATAAGTTGAGGGAGACTGTTGAGGTGGAGGGACTCTCTTCATATAGCTAAGATTTGAAATATTGGAAAATACGAATATATCGGTACTTAAATTGTATTGATATATTAAAAATGTCGGTAAAATGTTGGTGGATATTTTGGCATAAATATGGATGAGATGAAAATTATTAAAAATTCATGAAAATGTTTAGAAAAATATTAAAAATAATAAAATAAGTAAGAATATACATATTAAAGTTATTTTGTAAGTGTAATTGACATAAGTATGATCAAAGATAATGTTTATCAAATTTTTTAAGAAAAAATCAACTTAAATTCCTTTAATATATTTATATTCATTTATTTTAAAAATTAAAAAACACTTTTATTAAAACATATTTTATTATATTTTAAATAAAAAATTAAATTGATTTACATAAAATATTTTATTTGACATTTAATTTCTAAAATTTTGTTACAAATTTGTGGTGATAATTTTTTGTTATTAACATTAATTTATTTAAATAATTAAAGTTATTAAAAATTATATTAATAATTTATTTTATCAAATTAATCTTAATTTATAAAATATTAGAACTTCATTTTTTTTTTTTATATTTTAGTAATTTTTGAATAAGTTTATATTTTTAATATTTTAAAATGAAAACATTTAAAATTAAATAAAATTAGTAGGATAAATATAAAAAAAAAATTAAAGTGAAGTGATAGTAATTTTTTAAAATAAGATTAATGAAATAAATATAACAAATAATTAAAAATAAAAAGGATAATATAAAATAAAAGGGTGATATAAATTTAAAATAAAAGATAAATTGAAAAAAAATTAAAAAAAAGGCTTTTTTTTTATAAAAAAAAAAATCACCATATCCAAGCGCACGTGCATTCATTGTCAATTTTTTCGGTGAAATTTCAGGATTTTCTTAAAATATCGACAATATTTCGTTGATATCGCTGATTTTTTGGTGATTTTTAGCCCGACTAATAATTGGTGATCGATTTCGTTTCGACCACTTCTAATATCCGATATGTTGTCAAAATATCGACGAAATTTCCCCATTTTTCAAACTTTGCATATATCCACTTTTCATGTAAAAGAGCATGAAGGAGTAGTTTTTGCAACAAGTTAGCAAGCTTTTTGTAGGATGTTGCAACTTTTGTTAATTTTTGGGCACATGAGGACAAAGGTAGTTGGACTCATCTTTCTAAGCATAGGTCAATCAATTAGGTCACCGTGCAAGTTTGGAGGTTGTCTCTTTTTATGGTTCCTATTTTGGGGTGAGATGAATTTATGCACTTTTAGGTTTTGAGGTAGACCATTTTCCTAGTGGTTCAATTTTTAGTACTTTTAGTGCCCTAGGCCCCCACCCTCCCACCCCACCTTGATATTTTACATCATTAGAAGAGTTTAGGGCTTTTTAGCCACTCTAGGTTGTGTGTCGATGATGACACTAGGAGAGGTTTTCTATACTTACTGACAATGAAATATTCATTGGGTTTCTTCTTTCTCGAAACAATTGTTTCTTATGCTTATCCATTCTTTGATGGAGTAGGCTTGAGAAGACATGGTGCTATGCTTTTAATGAGTTGTCTCTGGTTTAGTTTTCCGAAGATGTTGAGCTAGCCTAGGTCTAGTATGAGGTGTCATTGCTTTGAGCTTAGATCATGCCATAAGTTCAATCGGATGGTTCCAAGTAGATGTAGCTCAAGTTGAGGATGACAACTTGTCTAGATCTGATATTTGAAGTGCCTTATTTCCTTATCACTAGCCTTCTTTTGATTTGAGCTTGGTTGCTTTTTGCTTCACTTAGGTGCTAAGCATTGATCTAATGAAGATGCCAAAAGAGCTAAGTTGGTGTTAAGGTAGTTCCAAGTGTTGTAGTCGGAATTGCTTGAGAAGTATATGATGTAGCTATCAAGGCTTAGCTGGTGATGATGCAATTCTTTTGAGATCTGCACTTGGTGAGGTCAGACCTTTAAAGGATCACATGATTCCTCTAGTATTTGATGTGAGATTGTTTGGGGGTAAGCCTAGGTCTCGATCTTCCTTAGGAATGGTGATGATGAAAAGTTTTTTTACGTTTGACTCCCCACTTTTGCCAAGGATATGATGTTTGTTGATAAGGTTTGCGTGTCTTTCTCTTTTTCTCTTGCTCATAAGTGTTGGAGATTCTAATGATTAGTTTCTGTGTTGGATGATCAGGTCAAGGATAACACCATGATCAGAATAGTTTGAGAGCCTCTTAAGTTGGTAGTCAAAAGAATATGATGGTGATACAAATCTTCCTACCTCACTGTAGGTGGGAGGTTAATGTGCCTTTGTGTTAAGAGTTTCAATATAAACAGAGCTAGGCTTGGTGGTGAGGGCAAAGAGCATCACCCTTTTGCACTTGTTATGACTCATTTGCTGAAGTCTCCTTGATGATGGCATTATTTGCCATGCTTTTAGTCCACTATGATGGGGATGACTCTCTTTTGGTACTCCATTAGTTTTAGAGACTACCTTGATGAATGTTGCCCATGTGAGGGTTTTTTTCTTTTGTCATACTGTTTTAGACAATTGTGAATGCATGTGGGTATGCTTATTGGTTGTTGCTTAATGAAATGTATTTTAATCTATGATTGATGAGATTGGGGAAAGATGTGTTGTGTTGCAGGCGTATGGACCCACTTTCTTGGCTAGAGGAAGTGGTCGAATTATGACCTTGAACTATAGGAGAGGTTGGTGATCATGTAGTAGGGATCGTTTTGGGTATTGGCTGCTTAACAAGATCGATCATAATTTTAATTAATATAAACTAGGCAAGCTTTAGCCAATTGCTTGGCTTAGGCTATCCTCTAGTGATGGGGCTGATACCTTAGTTACATGAACAACTTTTCCTGGTGGATTTATGTCCAATCTTTCTGAATCTTGTGAGTTTCACTTAAGTAAGCACATACGCGAGGGTTAGGACAAAGTATTTATTTTATTAAGGTAGTTACAACACTTCAAAACAAGTCAACTAGCTTAAGCATGATACCTTTTTAGATGTGCTTGGTTCCATGGTTTGGGCTATTTGTTGCCATTAGGTCAAGATTGTAGACATACCTTTTATGAGGTTATTTTGAATACTTGTTTTTGTACTTATAGGAATCACGACCTTTTGGTTGTAGTTCCTGCTTATCGTTCTTGATGGATCAACATTACAATTGATGCTTTTTTACTGTTAGTTGAGTAAGGCCATCAAGTGATTAAGGGTTCTTTAACCTGTCTTTCCTTAAACAATTTGTCAAAGGCAACATATGTTTTAGCAAAATAATGAGTAGGAGTCCCATTTTGTTTTAAGAAAAAGAAGAGCTAGATGATCTTCTTGAGGAGGCTAGGCATGCCAAGTTGTTATACTGGGGCTCATTTACTTTGTTTGTAGGAAAGATGAACTGAGGAGTTAGAAAACCTTTATGACAAGGTGTTCAAGTAGCTGACCAACGATCTTTTAGCTCGGGATGAACAAGACTAGAATAAGAGGTATGTCCATGGAACAAGGTGCATTTGGAATTAGGTGTTGAATGCTTCAATCTTTTTTACTTTGGTTCCAAGGGTAAATATGATGGATCTATGGGGCAATTTTCTTATAAATGATTTGTTATTAGGTATAATGGTGGTTTGACCAAGTCAAACTTGGAGATAAGTTTTAATGGTTGTCTTTGCCTTTTATTTCACCTACAAGAAGTTGTGTGATAAGCGACCTTTTAACCTTATATGGGCTATATAAGGGGAGAAAGTTATGAACAACCTATTTGATGTGGGAAATACATCGAATAATGGAAAAAGTTACTGGAGGTATATAAGTATGAACTCCTCTTAACCTTGTACACACATTTTAAAGTCGTAGGACCCCATTGGGCCTAAAATAGATAATATCTACATAATTAGATGTGGGTCGTTACAAATGGTATTAGAGTTGATCGTCGAACTTGGTGTTGGAGTTTGTTTAGCCTCGTAGGGGTGTTTATCTATTTGACTTTACAATTCTGTGGGACATAATGGTGACGTTGTATTTGCATGGGGAGTGTTTGTGACATCCTACATTGAATGGAAGAGAAAGTTACTAAGATTATATAAATATAAACTCTTCTTAACCTTATAGAAGCGTTTTAAAGCCGTGAGAGCTCAACAATATCTACACGGTTGAGTGCAAGTTGTTATAAAATGTTCTTGTTTATTTTCATTTTCATTTATTTGAAATTTACGAAATACCCTTGATAATGAAATTAATCAAACCTTAAAGGATGTATTTTTAGAAACTATTCATCTTAAACTTCCTCCAAAAGTAACTTATTTTTTTAGGATTTTATAAAATTAATATTAAATAAAAATCAAATTTTAATTGTTTTTCAAAATTATAATATTTTTCTTTATGCAAATTATAGTAATATTCGACTCATTAATATATATTCTTTTGTCTTAATTTCATCCGCTTACAATTAAAAAGGCTTAAATAATGGTATGTTTAGTGTATGCACCAACAATCTCCCACTGACCTCCTCACTGGGATTTTGATAGAAAAAACAATATTTTAAAAAAAATATGACAACCCATGAATTATCTTCAAATCTGTAACACTTTCAATAAATAAAAAAATCTTCTAAGAATATAATTTCAATTCAAAAAACATCTTTAAAATTAAATTGAAACTCTTTTTTTTTCAATTTAATTTCTTTTAAAACTCTTAGGTTTAAAAATATTTTTTAAAAACTATAAATTTTGGAACCCCCAAGTCCCAACCACCACACGGCAAGACCAGGAACAATACCAAACTTGTACAGCTCTTTGTTTAATTCCCAAAATTTTTTACAAGAGAAACAAAAGTAATAAAATAAACTTAAATTTTAGAGAAGTGGGATGAAGTGTACTTTGAATGAAAATATATATATACTTTTCACCTTCTCATTTAAAAAAAATTAAAATACATTTTATTTCATATTAATTGGTTAATTACTATTATTTTAATATAATAACTAAATCCTCCTTATTTGTAAACATACAATAAAAAAAAATCGAAGAAAATTAAATGTATCAACTACCATATGCCTAGTTTTTTCAATTTTCTTTTTGGAACAAAATAAATATTTAGGGTCTGTTTGGAAACTGTTTTTTAAAACAGTTTTCTGTTTTCTATAATAAAAAACACAGGAAACACATTTGACAACAAAAAATTGTTTTTTATTTTTTGTTCATAAGAACAGATAATAGAGTGTTTTAAGAGAATATTTTTTAATTGTTTTCTATTGTTTTCACTTATTTTTTTGAGGGTTTTTTTAAGAGATAATTATACAAACATGTAGAATAATTAAAAATAATTCTGAAAAATAGTTTTTTTTAAATTGTTCTCTTATTTTTGTAGAATAAAAGTCTATTTGAAAACTTAAAATATTTAACTTGTTTTTTAATATTTTTAAATGTGTTTTAAAAATAGTTTTTATATCTAGTGTTTTACTTTTATTCTACATATTTGTATAATTATTTCTTAAAAAAGTCATCAGAAAACAAGTGAAAATAACATGATTTTAAAAATCAGATTGGACCATCTAGTTCAACAAGTCACGATTTCGATTCGGTCCAATTAATTGAGTCAACAAATGGTTGAATTGGGATCAGATTGGATGAACCAACGGTTAGACCGACGAACTTGACGAACCGATCGATTCCCTTCGAACCGGATGGTTCAACAATTTTATTTTATTTTTTTACCCCATCAAAACGACACCATTTTATTGAATATAAAATGTTTCTTTCTC
This sequence comes from Vitis vinifera, assembly GCF_030704535.1. Classification (NCBI taxonomy): domain Eukaryota; kingdom Viridiplantae; phylum Streptophyta; class Magnoliopsida; order Vitales; family Vitaceae; genus Vitis; species Vitis vinifera. The sequence goes on along the minus strand of NC_081809.1, from coordinate 17,604,330 downwards.
TCCCCACCCACCACCCACAGACAAAATATAAACCATTTAAATTATATATAAATATAAATATTTTTATTTACATTTATTTTGTATTTATATGTACATTTATTTTATAATAATTATTAATATAATAATTTTTAAAATTTTAAAATAAAAAAAATGTATAGATATGCAATTAAATTAAATATTATAATTTTCTTTACACTATTTAAATATAACACCTATTCTGTATAATAAAATTTAATATATTAATACATTTATATTTATCTTTATCATTTAATTTGATATATCAAATATAAAAAAAATAAAATATTATTAAAAATTTTAATTATATATATATATATATATATATATATGACATCACCGATTCGACCGTGGTTTGACCATTGATCCAATGGTAACTTTTCCAGTTCAATGTTCGATCCAGTTTTGAAAACATTGAAAAATAAAATAAAAAACTAAAATATATTATATAAAACACTCAATTTTTAAAAAATAGTTTTTGATTGTCAAACGTGTTTTCTATGTTTTTTATTTGAAAGAACAAAAAACTGTTCTAAAAAACGGTTGCCCAACAAAGTCTAAGTCATAATTTTTCAAATATTTTCATCATGCTACACCTTTATTCCACTTTTCCCTTTAATTTTATTTCATTTTTGTTTAAAAAATTAAAATTTTCAAAATATGATAAAATTTCTCCTAATTTTCACTTAGTTAGAATCAAGGAGGAAAAAGTTGGAAAATATCGGCGAAATATCGCCGATATATCGCGTGTCGGTGGGGAGCGAATCGACATATGGAGGAGATAAATCGGCGGGGTGATTTTTCACCAAAAATCGCCAAAAAATCGGCGATATATCGCTGATATATCGGCGATAGGCGATAAATCAACGATTTTATGAATAAATCGCTTGAAAATCCCGTATATCAACGATTTATTGGCGATACATCGCCGATTTTTGGCGAAAACTCGCCCCTCTCTCTCCAGCGTGATCTGACGGCCCAAATCACGCCCGTGTTGATCCAACGCCCAGATTTGAATCCCAACGTTAACAAAGAGATCCAACGGCCAGATTGCTTCCAAATTGTGATCCGACGGCCAGATTTGAATCCCAACGTTAACAAAGAGATCCAATGGCCAGATTGCTTCCAAATTGTGATCCAATAGCCAAAATAAATTTTGAACGGTAACTTAAGATTCCAACGGCTATTTTGGCCCAAATTTCATCTATAAATAGCCAATTTTGCATCAATTTCATCCATTTTTGCTTTGATTCTTCATTTGCTCTCTTATTACTCCAATTTTTTCCAAGATTGCTCAATTATTCAATCATTTTAAGGTATGTTTGTTTGAAATTATAATTAATTTTATTTGCAATAATTAATTCATGTATTTTTAATTAATTAGTATGTTTACATTCAATTGTAATTAATTTGTATATTTTTATTGAATTAATTTAGGTTATGATATATTTATTTTAGATGATTATTTGTGATTTAAATTTGCATTTAGAATTACATTAAACTAATTAACTTAGCTAAATTATTTAATTAATTTAATTAACATAGTAAATTATGTAATTAATTTAATTAACATGATTAATTGTGGAATATTAAATATGCTCAATTTTTTATATTATCGCGATTTATTTTCATATTCAATTATGATTAATTTCAATATTTAGTAAATTTGTCTTAAAATTACATTTAGATTTAAAAAATTAACTTAGGTAATTTATTTAATTAGTTAAATTAACATGAACTACTATATATGGAATATTAAATATGCTCAATTTTTTATATTATTACGATTTATTTTCATATTCAATTATGATTAATTTCAATATTTAGTAAATTTGTCATAAAATTACATTTAGATTTTAAAAATTAACTTAGGTAATTTATTTAATTAGTTTAATTAACATAGATTTAAATTTAAGTGTATTTTTCTTGCAATAGATTTAGCATGGCCAGTGAAGGTGGTTCTGCCGTGCCAGGGCGAGATCCGGCTTGGAAGTATTGTTCACCAATTGAGGGTAACCAAAATGGAACAATTTGTAATTTTTGTGGGTTGGTGATGAAAAGTGGAGGCATCACACGATTCAAGTCTCATTTAATGCATAAGGACCCGCATAACAACACCAAAAAGTGTCCAAGAGTGCCGCCCGAAGTGAAAAAAAAGATACGATTGTTGGTGCATGACAAACAAAAAGCAAAAGCAAAGAAAAATGCTGATATTGAAGACATTCGTAGTCAATTACATGGCACAATGGGGACGCATCATACACATTTGGTAAACGAAGATGATGATAATGAAGATGCTGAGGATGAAGATATGTATATGTATCCGACAGATATACACCCAGATGAGCGAGATGCATATCGATCTGCAGTTTGTGCCTCGAAAGCATCTAATTGGGAACGTGAACAACATGAGAATATTGTAGGAAGCAAACGCAAATCGGGAGAGTCTTCTACTGGTATACCGTCGACGATGCGAAAATCACAGAGTATGCAACATTCGCATCATTCACCCCCTATTGCCCCTTCGCTTTACAAGTCTTCTGCAGCAAAACAAAAAAATATCAAAGATATATTCAAGGGTGGTGCAATTAAAGAAACGATGGGACGCTTAATCAGCAAATTCTTCATTTATGAGAGTGTCGCACCCGCAAAAGCAAAGTCTCATCACTTCAAGAATATGATTATTGGTGCACAACAAGCAGGTAATTACTAATTTATCAAATGTTATATTGTGTTATACTTTTAGTAAGTATAGTATTTTGTGACATGTTTACATATGAAGTGCAGGAATGGGAATCGAACCTCCATCTCCATATGAAATAAAGAACAAATACTTGGAAATGGGGTACAAAGAAATGGAAGCTTATGTGAACCAACAAAGGGAAAAATGGAAGACATATGAGTGCACAATAATGTTAGATGGATGGACAAGGCCCACGAAATTAAGTATTATTAATTTCATGGTTTATTCTAAAGGGACCACAGTGTTCCTTAAGTCAGTCGATGCATCGAACTATATTAAAGACCACAAGTATATATATGAGCTTTTGAAGACTATTATCAAAGAAGTCGGTAAGGAAAATGTGGTCCAAATTGTCATAGATAATGAGTCGGCATTCATGAAAGCAGGGAAACAATTGATGAAGAAGTATAACTTATATTGGACTCCGTGTGTGGCACACTGCATCGACTTAATCTTTGAAGACATCGGTAAAAGACCCAATGTTATCGAGGTGATAAGCAATGCTCGCAAGATAACTAACTTCATTTACAATCATGGTTGGTTACTAGCACAAATGAGAAAGTATTGTGGTGGAGACATTGTTCGACTAGGAGCTACAAGGTTTGCTACCAATTATATTGCTCTTGACAGTCTTCTCAAAAAAAGGGTTGATTTGAAAAAATTGTTTATTAGTGATGAATGAGCACAACACAAACTCAGTCGAACAAAACTTGGATGAGAATTAGAGCAATTATTGTTTGACCATACATATTGGGACAGATTGACTAATATAGTTTCATTATATGAGCCATTATACGTGGTGCTTCGACTTGTGGATTCTGAAGTTGTTCCCACAATGCCATTTGTGTACAAGCTTATGCACGTGATGAAAGAGAACCTTATTCGTTAAGGAGCTGGAGATTGGATGTTCAAAATAATACAAGATCGTTGGGAGAAAACACTAAAACATCCACTTCATGCAGCAGGTACTTAAATACTATATATCTTTATAAGTTTTTACTTTGTATTTAAGTTCCTTTAAAAAAAAATACTAACTCTACTAAATTTTATTGTAGCATACTTCTTAAATCCAAGATTTCAATATAGGCGTGGAGTTGGTAGTGATCCGGAACTACTTCAAGCTGTCCATGATGTTTTTGCAAAATTAGATCCAACTACTGAATCGCTTGGTCAATTTGGAAATGAGGTGAATAAAAAATTGTTATTTTTGTCAATAAAACAATAATTTCATTCATCAATTTATTTGAACGTTTACTAACAAATTAAATGTTGAATACATAGCTTGTACTTTTTCGAGATGCAAAAAGAGGATTCGGTGATCGAGCGACAATTGCATCAAGGTCAACCATGGTGCCCGGTGAGTCTTTATAGGAAAAAATTGATTATTATTATTGTAAATTCACCACATAAGTATTTATATGATTATCAAATTCGTTGCAGCTGAATGGTGGTTTATGTATGGGAATCAAACACCTACATTAAGAAAGTTAGTCATCAAAGTTCTCTCACAAACTGCGTCATCTTTTGCATGTGAGAGAAATTGGAGCACGTTTGCTCTCATCCACACAAAGCAACGAAATCGTTTGCCTTACTCTTGATTGGAGCAATTAGTGTTTTTTTTACTATAATATGAGGCTAAAGTTACGCGATATGGAGGCAGAAAATGATCGAGTTGCTGAAAAAGATTACCTTGATCTTCTTGACATTTCAGCCGAGGTGGGTGAAGAAGAAGATAATCAGTTGTTCCAGTGGGTTAGGCCTATACACTTGGATGATGAAGTTGGAAATCTTGATCCACGAATTGCTGCTCATGCTCGAGAATTTGGAGTTAATGTTGAATGTGTGTTGTCCGAAGAAGTTCACTCTGAAAGTTTTAGCAAAGATACTGATGATTCACTTCATGCGACATTGCATTCCCACCAAGAGATTGACTCCACAAGTGCTAACCATAGTAGTAGACCTAGTGCTGCAGGTACTTCTACTTTTGGTTACGATGGTTCAAGAGGTGGAACTGATGATGGAGGTGATAATGGGGGAGGAGATATTGATGAACGTTGACATAGTCAATATCCAATCAGCCAATTTACTTGTGAAAATGATTTCACACACTGCACACAGGATGAAGACCATGGCTCTAGAAGAGCTGGTCCAAGCATAGAAGCTATTGGGAGGAGGCCTTATAAAAGAAGAGAACGAATGATGGAACCATATAACGAGGAGTTACTTTCAGGGAGTTTTGAATCTATGAGTATAGGGACTCAATTTAGTGACTCCTCGAATGAGGCTAACGTCTACCCTCCTCATGTGATGAGTTATGGTCAACCTTCAAGTTCAACAGATGAAGAGTATGGTATGTCGCATTATTCCCCTTCCAGACAAATGCCATACCAAATTCCATATCAGATGAAAGAAGGATTTGGCGTTAACACATGGGTGAACTTTGAGTATCCTATCCATGTAGAGGCAGTAGGCAGGACTGAAGATATATATGCATGACATGTTAGAATTTATAACCAATATTATCGAGGCTCATTGAGTTGGTACCAATATTGTCTCCAACATCAAGCCGGGGTTCCTTCATCTATCAATTCCATTGAACCACATCGATCCTCATTTTGGTACTAAAGGGACATTGCAATGTAATGTGTAGAAATTATTGTTATTTAATGAAATGAAGTGTTTGATGTGACTTTATAATGAGAACAATTACGAAATTAACATTTCTTATAGATCGACATGATATAATTACATCTAATATAGCAAATTATATCATATGTATATCAAATTTTTCAATAAAACAACTTTAAAATGTCTATTATACTTCTAATTATATTATTATGAGGTTTTTCTTGCATTTCCATGAGTTTTTAACAATTTTAAGCCTACCAATAATATCTGCCGATATATCTCCGATATATCCGTAAAATCGAAGTACCGATATATCCGTGATTACCGATATTTTCATCCTTGGTTAGAATACACTTTATCCCTTTTAACATAACTAAATAATAAAAATAATATTTTATTTTACTCTTTTTCGGTTTTTCCTTCCATATCAAACCAAGAGTACAATGCAAAGGAGGAAAGGGAGAAAATTAATGAACAAAAGACTTGGTCCAACACTCGTGTACGATTAAAAATATAACACTAGGATGACTAGAAATAGGAATTGATTTTTTCAAAGACTTTGATAGACTAAAGAGTATACTTAGCCAACTTCTTCTTTTTCTTTTTCATTTCCTTTCATTTCTCATTTTCTAAATCAAATAAGTGGATTCATGGATTAAACTAAATTCTAAAACATGAATAACCTTTACTTTCATAGAAAAGAAAATGAAATTATATTTAAATTTTACATATTTTTAAATAATATGAAAGTAGAAGGAAAAGTAATTATTTCTATTTTTATTGTAAATTTTATTTTATTAAAAATAAGAAGATAAATGAACATTTTTTTTTTGTAGAAGTTTGTTCATCAATTGAATAATAAAGAACGCGAAAAATATCCATCGGCCATAACCAGAATATCTAGTTGGGACAATTCAAATGCGTTGAGGTTTTATAGATAGAAGTGCTAGAGTTTTAGAAATGTCAAATCGAAGGAAGAAGAAACATTATAATATTTTCAGAATCGGATCGGTCATTAAATAAAAAATATTATCGGTTCACTAAGGGTCTCCAACGGGCCGGGCCGGCCTGGAGGAGTAAGGCCCATGGCCCCGGCTGGGTAAAAATTAAAGTATTTTTTAGTTTTGAAAGGAAGGGGATTCGAACCCTTTCCCTTATGGATCCATAAGGAGAGCTAGCCACCAACTGAGCTAGCCCTCTTTTGTGTAATTATTTTGCATTAATTATATATATATTAGAAATGTTGTATGAATTTTTTTTTTATATATATATTTTTTAAGTGGCGGACCTACGGACGGGCCAGCCCGCCGGGCTAGGCCTAAATTGGGGCCCATGGCCCGGCCCATCTAGGAATGGGCTCAAGCCAGGCCGGGCCGCAGGTTGCGGGCTTTTTGGAGACCCTTACGGTTCACTAGTCGAATCGGTGACATTATAAGTATATAATTTATATATTATATAAAATAAAAAATATTTATAAAAATTTTAAAATATATATAATTAAAAATTTTAATATTATTTTATTTTTGTATTTGATATGTTAAATTAAATTATGAAGATAAATATAAATATATTAATATTTTAAATTTTATTAAATATAATATATATAATTATAGTCCTCAAAAATTATTTCGAGCCCATTTTTAATTGTGGTTTTTAATTTTTATTTTTGTTTGGCCTTTTTTTTGGTCTGATGCCCAAACTCATTTTTTTACACCCATTTTCAGATAACTAATCTGAACGGAAAAAGGGGGGTCATTCAACCGTTCGGTTCTTGAAGAACCGTCCGGTTCGCCGGTTTACCGGTCCAACCGTCGGTTCAGACGGAGGGAACGAACCGGGAAGGCCACCGGTCGACGGTGGTCCGGTTTTTAAAACGTTGAGAAACAGCAATGGCCACCCACCACATTATCAAACGCATTCTTCTTCATCCTCCCTCAACATCCGTCCGATTCAAAACCACCTCAGTCCAATATGTAGCCTCCAGAGCCAGAGATCCCACATTCGAGAAGCTCATGGACAACTACAAAAACCTACTCAAAGTCGTCGCTATTCAAGACCTCATCCTTGCAAACCCTAAAAACCCCACCGTCTCCCTCCAATTCCTCTCCAATCTCTCCCAAAAACTCCACCTCAACCGCGGTGCCGCCTCCTTCCTCCGCAAATACCCCCATATTTTTCACGTTTTCTATGACCCATCCAAGTCCCTGCCCTTCTGCAAATTGACTGACGCCGCAGTCGAAATTTCCCGCCTAGAAGCGGCTGCAATACGCGGTTCGATGCCCATTGTGGTGGACCGGTTGGTTCGGCTGCTGTCCATGTCTACGGTGGCGAAATCGTTGCCGCTTCGAGCGATTTTCAAGGTTTGGAGGGAGCTTGGCCTTCCTGATGATTTCGAGGACTCTGTAATATTGCAAAACCCCCATCTTTTTAAGCTTTGTGATGGCAATGAACCGAATACTCATGTGTTGAAGCTTGTAAGTGTAGTTCCTAGTGGTAATTTGAGGGCCGCAGTTGAGAATTGGAGGATTATGGAGTGTTGTAAAGAGGATTGTGGTTCTAGTGTTGATCCACTCGAACTTCGGTTTAGTTTCAAGCATGGGTTTCCTCCTGGAATGAGGTTGGGGAAGAACTTTAAGGCCAAGGTTAAGGAGTGGCAGAGGCTACCGTATGTGGGGCCGTATGAGGAAATGGGGGAGAAGAAGAAGTCTAAGTCTGGAATCATGGGGTTGGAGAAACGGGCAGTTGCAATTGTTCATGAATTTTTGAGTTTGACGGTGGAGAAGACAGTGGAAGTGGAGAAGATTAGTCATTTTAGGAAATGGTTTGAGATTGATTTGAATATAAGGGATTTGTTTTTGGACCATCCTGGGATGTTTTATTTGTCAACCAAGGGAAAGAGGCATACGGTTTTTTTGAGAGAAGCTTATGAAAGGGGTTGTTTGATTGATCCAAATCCTGTGTATGATGCTAAGAGGAAGCTTCTTGATCTTGTTGTTTTGGGACGCCATCGTTTATTTTCCAGTGGTTCAACACTCCAGGACATGGATGGTAATGAGGAGGGTAAGTTGCAAGAGGAGGGCGGCAACGGTTGAAGTCATGATGAAATCTTACATGTGACCGGGAGTTACAAGTGTAAATTGTGGATGGAGTTTTCAGATTGAGAGATACTCAATTGCAGGAAGAAGGTTGAAATTTATACTAAAATGAAGTTAGAAAAGGCAAATGAAGAAGGTTCAATGGAAATGTGTGATTGTCCAAACACGTATTGATGGTTTTATGTATGTTTGTTGGCAATGACAAGTTTGTGACATTAGATGGTAACTTAAATCCCTTGCCAGGGGAAAACCTTAATTTGTTTATAGTTTCTTTCGGGCAAAAGGTGTTAAGATGGAGGGCACACAATTCCTTTGAAAGAATTGGCTACCAGATGTTTGTACTATCTTGAATTGAACATTCAAACTAACCAAGCTAACTGGCTGGACCATTTTGTTGCTTTTGACATTTGGTGCTAGACAGCCTCAAGTCTCTGAAGTTACAAGGGTTTAAGTGGATCATTACCACAGGAGAATGTGGCAAATTCAATCAAGATGAGTGAACAGAAGCATTTCCGGAGGTGATAATTCTTCTCTTTTTCAGTCTATTTATATATTCTAGTTGAATGTGATCTTTCGATAGTATCATTGTATTTCTTTATTCTTTTTTGGTATTGTGAGATGTTTGGTCATATTTACCATAAATTCCATCATACTTCTCAAAATCCTGAATCGCTTCTCTCCATCTCTCTAATAAGCTGTCTTCTTTTCTCACAGGATGCTAAAATTATCTTAAAAGGGCGAAGCTTTTAGTGAAGGATTGTTTTGCTCTTTTCAAGTCCTTGATTTTTGGTGATATATGGTGAGAAATAGTCTAAGATGATTTTCATGTTGCCATAAATTCTACCATGCTTCCAAATGCCTTTAATTGCTGAGATTCAACTTGATTCACCTCTTTTATTTTATTTTTAATTTTTCAATCTTGATGGATGGTAACAAAGAATCTAGAACTCATAATAAATGAGTGCAAGTTTAAATTTCCACAAAGGAAATGATTGAAAGTTCATAGTATTTTCTCATTTCTAATATTTTGATAGAAGGAGCTTTTCAGCTTTGGCCAATAAGAAAAATAAACCATCATGAGAAGAAAGAAAAATGCATAATTCTGAAATTAAAAACATAGGTATATCTTCATTATGAAGTTCATTTTTTTTTTGGTTTAAAAGAACACCTGAACAGTCTTTTCTTGATGTTACATTTTCTGGATTTCCTTCAGGCTGAGTTGCTTAGTTCTTGCCCCCAATGCAAGCAGTGCCTATGGAATCATTATCTGAGTGCTTCTGAATGTGTTTGAGGTTAACATTGTACAGGAATGGGAATGGTAGTAGAATCAGTTATTATGCTGAGCTTTAGTTTCTGTAGGAAGTCAAAGTATGGAAGAGGCAAAGCTTGGGATGTTTTGGTAGTGTTGAAGTGAAGATGTGGGGGTGGGGGTGTCAGGGAAGGAATGGAGAGGTTGACACTATGAAGAGAATAAAGAGTTTAACAGACTGACTAAATTATGAAATTAGGTAGCAATGGGAGTCATAAGCTACAAGGCTTTTCCATTGGTTGTTGAATGTATGAAACAAGAACTACTAATGATGTAAAAATGTGGTGGTGCCGTGGTGGAAACAGAAAGTAGTAGTAAGGTTCTTCACAGGCCTCTCTGTCCGGAACCATTCTTTATCAGATGCTCCAGAGTTAAGCACATTCTCAATTGAGTACTGTAATGAATTGAAGTGAGGCCTTGGGAGAAAATGGGTCTTGATCCAGGGCAACTTGAGGAGATTAATGGAGGAAGTTCATATCCATAAAGGCAATGCCCTTGTGTTGTTTCTCTTGGTTCCGATGTTGAAGGGGTGGGAATGATTTTTCTTGAATTAATGGGCCTGCCTAAGACTCTGAAAAGGTCTTCTTGGTTTCTATGGTGATTCTCAAGGATGAACAATGAAAATGGGGGATTTCACTTTTAACAGTCTCATGGCTATTAATTCTCCAATATGATGGTGTTGAATATAATGTATGTATAGTATACTATCTTTCCTTGTTAATATAGGTCACATGTATGGTAGTTAGGACTCCTAGCCTTGTATATATATATCTCTCAATTGTAAGTAGAGATTACAATGAATGAATAAGGTTTTTCTCCTCTCTCTCTCTCTCTCAACATGGTATCAGAGCCAAAGGAGAAAACCTAATTTTTTTCGGTTTAGTCGTGTACTCAATTCCGGCGAACCGTCCCGTGACCGTGTTTTCACTCCGGTCCCCTCACTCTCTTTCCGAACCACCCCAGACAACCTCATCGCCGTCGGATCTCCATCACGCCGGCAACCTTTTCCGGCGACATTTTCCGGCGACCTTTTTTCCGGGAAACGACCACATATTCCGAACCGCCGGAGGCTGATCTACACGCCAGTGGAAACCCCACCGGCAACCGGCATCTCACGCGCCCCCACGCGCCTCCCTTCTCCTCCGGCCTGTCACCCACGCGCCGGCGCGTGACGGCGCGTGGCCCACTTTCCGGCCACTTCCGACACCTCTCCAGGCTCGTCCGGCGCCGTCTTGGCCTTCTAGCCCTCCGGCAGTCCTCCCCGAGCCCTGCATCTCCATTTTTTCCCTGGTTTTGGCCTTCTTGCCATTCCGGCCACCTCCGACAGGGCTCCCCCTCCATCCCCGAGGCTTGGGTGCTGCTTCTCTTCCTCTCCAGGCACGTCATGACCTTTTTTCTCCATTGATTGCACCTCTCACAGCCGTGGTTTCACTGTTTTTCTCTCTCCGCCGAAATCTGAACCCATCTTAGGGCTCTCTTCGATCCAAATACGTGAATATGCCCACCAAAAATCAGATCTTTACGTCTGTTCTCTCTGGATCTCCTCTGATTACCTCAGAGAAATTGGTTGGCAGTGAGAATTATCTCTCCTGGTCTGCCTCTGTTGAACTTTGGTTTATGGGTCAAGGATATGAGGATCATTTGGTTACCCAGGAGGCAGATATCCCTGAGGTTGACCGCGTACAGTGGAGGAAGATAGATGCACAGTTGTGTAGTGTATTATGACAATCGGTTGATCCCCGGATTCTTCTTCATCTTCAGGCCTATAAAACTTGTTTTAAATTTTGGACTCAGGCCAAAGGATTATATACGAATGATATCCAGCGTCTTTATAAGGTGGCTTCTGCTATTGTCCATCTCAGTCAACAGGACTTGGATCTATCTACTTATATTGGTCAGATTGCCTCTCTTAAGGAGCAGTTCTTGACTGTGATGCCTCTTACTCCTGATGTTGGGGCTCAACAAACACAGCTTGACAAGTTCTTCATGGTCCTTACTCTTATTGGCCTCCGTCCGGATCTTGAGCCTATTCGTGATCAGATTCTTGGTAGTTCATCAGTTCCGTCCTTGGATGATGTGTTTGCTCGCCTCCTCCGTATCTCGTCCACTCAGACTTTGCCATCTGATAGCGCTTCAGATTCTTCTATGTTAGTTTCTCAAACTACCTCTCGAGGAGGACGCAGTGGTACCCGAGGTAGAGGCCAACGTCCTCATTGCACCTATTGCAATAAACTTGGCCACACTCGCGATCGTTGCTATCAGTTACATGGAAGACCTCCTCGCACTGCCCATATGGCCCAGTCCTCTGATTCTCCGCTGTCTCAGCCTCCGAGCTCCTCCGCATCTCAGACATCTCAGGCTTCTATTGCCTCTGTTGCCCAGCCTGGTAATGCCTCTGCCTGCCTTACCCACACATCTTCTCTTGGACCCTGGATTCTAGATTCTGGAGCATCTGATCACCTATCTGGTAATAAGGATCTTTTCTCCTCTATTACTACTACCTCTGATTTACCTACTGTTACCTTAGCTAATGGTTCTCAAACTGTGGCTAAAGGTATTGGTTTGGCCCTTCCTCTGCCTTCTCTACCTCTCACTTCTGTCCTTTATACTCCTGAATGTCCTTTTAATCTTATTTCCATCAGCAAAATCACTCGTACTCTTAATTGCTCTATTACCTTTTCTGATAAATTTGTGACCTTGCAGGACCGGAGTACGGGGAAGACGATTGGCATAGGACGTGAGTCTCAAGGCCTCTATCACCTCACCTCAGATTCATCTCCTGCAGTTTGCATTTCCACTGATGCTCCTCTCCTCATTCACAATCGTCTAGGCCACCCTAGTCTCTCCAAGTTCCAGAAGATGGTTCCTCGTTTTTCAACTTTGTCGTCGCTTCCGTGTGAGTCATGTCAGCTTGGGAAACATACTCGTGTCTCGTTCCCAAAGCGTTTGAATAATCGGGCAAAGTCTCCTTTTGAGCTTGTCCACACTGATGTTTGGGGTCCTTGTCGGACTGCGTCTACTTTAGGATTTCAGTATTTTGTCACTTTCATTGATGACTATTCTCGATGTACTTGGTTATTTTTAATGAAGAATCGAGCTGAGTTATTCTCTATTTTCCAGAAATTTTATACTGAAATCCAAACCCAGTTCAATATTTCTATTCGTGTGTTACGCAGTGACAATGCCAGGGAATATTTTTCAGCCCAATTTACTTCGTTTATGTCTCATCATGGGATTCTTCATCAGTCTTCTTGTGCTCATACTCCTCAACAAAATGGGGTAGCTGAACGCAAGAATCGACATCTTGTTGAGACAGCTCGTACTCTCCTCCTCCATAGTCATGTTCCTTTTCGCTTTTGGGGGGACGCTGTTCTTACCGCTTGTTATTTGATTAATCGTATGCCCTCCTCTGTCTTACACGATCAGATTCCTCACTCCCTTCTTTTCCCTGACCAACCACTTTATTTCCTTCCTCCTCGTGTCTTTGGTTGTACTTGCTTTGTTCATATTCTCACTCCTGGACAGGACAAGCTTTCCGCCAAAGCCATGAAGTGCCTCTTCTTGGGATATTCCAAACTTCAGAAGGGTTATCGTTGTTATTCCCTTGAGACTCATCGGTACTTTATCTCCGCTGATGTCACCTTCTTTGCGGACTCACCATTCTTTTCCACCACTTCTGAGTCTCTTCCTGTTTCTGAAGTCTTGCCCATTCCCATTGTCTCCCCACCTGATGTTATGCCCCCTCGACCACTTCAGGTTTATCATCGTCGCCCTCGTGTCGTTGCTCCTCTCCCTTTTCCTGAGGCACCTGCTGACTCACTTCCTATCCCTTCGGCTTCACCTGCCCCGGCTCTGCCTTCTCCTAATGACTTACCTATTGCTGTTCGGAAAGGTACTCGCTCTACTCGTAATCCTCATCCTATTTACAATTTTTTGAGTTATCATCGATTATCTTCACCCTATTCTGCTTTTGTTTCTGCTATATCCTCTGTTTCTCTTCCAAAGAGCACCCATGAAGCTCTTTCCCATCCAGGCTGGCGACAGGCAATGGTGGATGAAATGGCTGCTCTGCACTCTAATGGCACTTGGGATCTTGTTGTTTTACCCTCTGGTAAATCTACAATTGGTTGTCGTTGGGTCTATGCAGTTAAGGTTGGTCCTGATGGTCAGGTTGATCGCCTTAAGGCCCGTTTAGTTGCTAAAGGCTATACTCAAGTTTATGGTTCTGATTATGGTGACACATTCTCTCCTGTTGCCAAGATTGCTTCTGTCCGCTTGCTTCTCTCCATGGCTGCTATGTGTTCTTGGCCTCTTTATCAGTTGGATATTAAAAATGCCTTCCTTCATGGTGATCTTGCCGAGGAAGTTTATATGGAGCAACCTCCTGGTTTTGTTGCTCAGGGGGAGTCTGGTTTAGTGTGCAGGTTACGCCGTTCTCTATATGGCTTGAAACAATCTCCTCGAGCATGGTTTAGCCGTTTTAGTTCCGTTGTTCAAGAGTTTGGCATGCTTCGCAGTACAGCAGACCATTCAGTTTTTTATCATCATAACTCCTTGGGGCAGTGTATTTATCTGGTTGTTTATGTGGACGACATCGTCATTACAGGCAGTGATCAGGATGGTATTCAAAAACTAAAGCAACATCTTTTTACCCACTTTCAGACCAAAGACTTGGGGAAACTCAAGTATTTCTTGGGAATTGAGATAGCTCAATCTAGTTCTGGTGTGGTCCTTTCCCAAAGGAAGTATGCTTTAGACATCCTGGAAGAAACCGGTATGTTAGACTGCAAACCGGTAGACACACCTATGGATCCGAATGTCAAACTTGCACCAGGACAGGGGGAGCCTTTAGGAGACCCCGGGAGATATCGACGGCTCGTAGGTAAATTGAACTATCTCACCATTACTCGTCCAGACATTTCTTTTCCTGTGAGTGTTGTTAGTCAATTCCTACAGTCACCATGTGATAGCCATTGGGATGCCGTAATCCGTATCCTTCGATATATCAAAAGTACACCAGGCCAAGGTGTATTGTACGAGAACAGAGGTCATACTCAAGTTGTTGGTTACACAGATGCAGATTGGGCTGGCTCACCCACAGATAGACGTTCCACTTCAGGGTACTGTGTTTTTATTGGAGGTAATCTAATATCTTGGAAGAGTAAGAAACAAGATGTAGTGGCCAGATCTAGCGCTGAAGCCGAGTATCGAGCTATGGCTTTGGCAACATGTGAACTCATATGGTTGAGACATCTTCTTCAGGAGTTGAGATTTGGAAAGGATGAACAGATGAAACTCATCTGTGATAACCAGGCCGCATTACATATTGCATCCAATCCAGTCTTTCATGAAAGGACCAAGCATATTGAAGTTGACTGTCATTTCATTAGAGAGAAGATCGCATCAGGATGTGTTGCTACAAGTTTTGTCAATTCAAATGATCAACTAGCAGACATCTTCACTAAATCTCTCAGAGGTCCTAGGATTAAATATATTTGTAACAAGCTTGGTGCATATGACGTATATGCTCCAGCTTGAGGGGGAGTGTTGAATATAATGTATGTATAGTATACTATCTTTCCTTGTTAATATAGGTCACATGTATGGTAGTTAGGACTCCTAGCCTTGTATATATATATCTCTCAATTGTAAGTAGAGATTACAATGAATGAATAAGGTTTTTCTCCTCTCTCTCTCTCTCTCAACAGATGGTTTTCAGATTTATCCTCTTAAAAATATTTGATTTGTGAGGTGGTAAAAATTGGTGACATAAGCTTGGAGGTGAGAAATAATTGAAAACCATAATTAATTTGTGTGGTGGCAGTATGTTTCTTATCTTGAAGACTAGATTTTTTTGAAATACTTAATTCTTCTTGTCTTTTATTAAAGTTATGTTAACCATGACTTTAATCAAATTTTGAAATCAGATTTTTAAGGCAATTTTTTTTTTCTTTTTTTCTTTTTGGTAAAATCATGTCTCCAAGACATGATTTCTTGATACATGCATGAATGCATACATACATACATATATATACAAAATTTCATATTTTGTATATATATGTATGTATGTATATATATACAAAATATGAAAAGAATGTCCATGGTAGAAACAACAAAGATTTATACTATTGTGTGGGCTTACACATTGTTATTCTTGCTTCCTGGTGGATCTTGGCCTCTTAATTTCATTCTTCTGGTCTAATTATCCTCTTTGTTGTGTGTATGAATATATATTGACTTGTCCACCTAGTAAGCTTTCATCATAGGGTCGCATGGGTATCATTTCTTTTTCTCCTAAATTCACTTTAGAAAAGCATTGCCATCCAAATCTCTTTTCCTATTTATCTTAAGTTTTAATATCCTTTTTTCTTTCACAAGCATTTCTACTTTGTGAACCTTGCTAAGTTGTGGTGTGATCAGAGTTATGTTTAGAATCTTACACATGCACACTTATATGCTTGTGTCACCTGATGGTGTATAGAACACTACACCCCTGTCCTGAATTGGGAGGATTACTGTACAACATAAAAAAAACCTGGTAAGTTGATATAGGGGGAAGAGCATAGAGCCTAACATGGCAAGAATATGATGGATTCTAAAAGGTACTCATGGGGACTTTGGTGGAAGCTTTCTTCCATATAGCTATTCCATATGCTTGATATTGCATAGTAGCATGTAGGGCTTAAAGTGAATTTTTGATAGGTTGATGGCTTAAACTAATTTATCTGAAACTTCCCATTTAAGACTCATTAGCTACTATGTGCCTTTTATTAATTTTAATCATTTGGGTCCATAGATATCATATTATAAATTTTGTTCTCTCCCTTCAGTTTGTTAGTGCATTGTTTCTTTCAATTTCTGTAGTTCACAAATTTGGAAACCTGTGTTCTGTTTTTGCATTTGACATATGTTACTTGATGTTAGATTTCAGACTTGGGCTCATGAATGGCTCTAGAAGAAGGACAATGGATGGTTGAAGGGGGCTTCCTTTTAGGATGCAGAATTCGGGGAAGAAGAAGACCGGATTTGAATATCTCCCATCTATTTTTTGCTGATGATACAGTTATTTTCTGTGAGGCAAAGAAAGAGAACCTAACTCATTTGAGCTGGACCCTTTTTTGGTTTGAAGCCGCGTCAGGATTAAGAATCAATTTGGCCAAGAGTGAAATCATCCCAGTTGGTGAGGTGGAAGAGGTTGATGTGATGGTAGTGGAGTTAGGGTCCAGGGTGGGTTCTTTGCCTTCTTCTTATTTGGGACTGCCCTTAGGGGCTCCTAACAAGGCTCTGCCTATGTGGGATGGGGTGGAAGAGAGAGTGAGGAGGGACTTGCGCTTTGGAAACGTCAATATATTTCCAAAGATGGGAGAATCATTCTCATAAAGAGTACGATGATTAGCGTGCCCATTTATCAAATGTCTCTCTTTCGAATGTCCAAGGTAGTAGTAAGAAGTTTAGAAAAATTACAAAGAGACTTGCTTTGGGGAAGGGGAAATTTGGAGAGGAAAACCTACTTAGTTAATTGGGAGATGGTTTGTGCGGATAAGGAGAAGGGTGGGCTAGGCTTAAGGAAGCTAGTTCTTTTGAATAAGGCCTTGCTTGGCAAATGGATATGGAGATTTTCTTGTGACAAGGAAAATCTTTGGAAGCAGGTGATTTTGGCGAAATATGGGCAAGAGGGCTTTGGTTGGAGGACAATTAAGGCTAATGGGGCGTTTGGAAGGAGATTTTGAAGGAAACAAATTGGTGCTGGGAAAATATAGTGTTCATAGTTGGAAATGGCAACAAAATAAGATTCTGGACTGACCATTGGTGCGGCCGTACAGCGCTGTCCCAAAGTTTCCCACAATTATTTGCCATGGCTACGCATAGGAACGCTACGGTGGAGGAAGTTTGGGACCAGAATTTTGGTCCGGGAGGATGGAATCTAAGATTCCTTAGAGATTTTAATGATTGGGAATTGGATTTGGTAGGTAATTTGCTCCATGTCTTAAGGGGTTACAGGCTAACTTTGGAAGATGACTCAGTCTCTTGGAAGGGTGGAAGAAACGAGCAGTTTGGAGTTAAGGAAGCGTATAGATTACTGGTGAACCCCAATGACACCGCCTTCTTGAAGAAATGCATATAGGTTGGATAGAGTTCCAACTAAAGTTGCTTTCTTTGCTTGGGAGGCTACATGGGGGAGGTGCTTACTTTAGATAGGCTCTAGAAAAGAGGGTGGCAGCTCCCTAACCATTGCTTCTTGTGTGGTTGTGAAGGAGAAACTGTAAATCATATTCTTATACACTGTATAGTTGTCAGAGTTCTTTGGGAAATAGTCCTAGTTTTGTTTGGTGTTCAGTGGGTCTTTGCAGAAACTGTAAAAGAGGTCTTAATTAGCTGGAGGGGCCCTTTTGTGGGAAAAAAAAGGAAAAAGTGTTGGAAATCCATACCATTGTGCATTTTTTGAACGGTTTGGAAGGAGAGGAATAGGCTAGCCTTTAGGGGGGGTTCTTTAGCAATTCAGAAACTCAAAATTTTTTTAATTTATGGAATTGGGCTAGTTTGTACATTGGAGAGGATTCACTTTCCTTTATAGGATTTTTGGAGTAGTTAGCATCCACTTAAGGGTTGGTGAGGTTTTTTGGTTTTTTCTTTCCTTGTCTTTGAGGTTCTAGCTACCTTGTATACTCCCTGTATGCTTTGTGGCTTTTGCCCTTTGTTATTATATTCCTTGCTTATTTATCAGAAAAAAAAAAAAGAAAAAGGATGGTGGTTTAAAGCTCAATAGGCAGCTCGTTTAATAACATTATCTGTTTTGCAGCTTACAGCTTAACAGGAAGACATTTTTTAGAAAATCTTTGTTATTGTAATTCTCTCTTTTAAGTTCTGCAGCTCCTTTATCAATCGTTGCCATAGTTATTAAAGACTTATGATATATGATATGATACGATACATTTTTTATGGAAATCGATATGTATCGCAATTTGCATCTTATTTTAAAGTGTATCTTACGATACATATATGATACACGATACAATACGATACATGATATTACGATACAATGATACATGCATCTTTAACTATTTTCTATAATTCAAAAAAAAAAATCAAATTATTATTTTTTTGTTGAAAGGATTTATCATATTAATTGTTTGAAATATACTAAGAAATTAGAATTGATCATAAAAAGGAGAAATAAGTAAAATAATCTTATATGAAAAACTACATTTTTATTGTCAAATGTTATATTAGGAGTCAAGTAAGTTTATTTTTACAATGAATATTAGAAAATTTTCGTTTGAATGATTTAAATGTTGACAATGAAAATGATGGTGATTAGTGAATAAAAATTTTCACTTGATATATTATATTTTTTTATAATTTTTTGGTGAAAAGGAATAGTGACGAACTTGACAAGCTAGAACTTTGAAGATGACAAATAAAGGCATATATATATATATATATATATATATATATATGTATCAATTAACAACACAATAAGTGCATATGCCTGGTTAGAATTTGGAACTAAAAATCATAGTTAAAAATTTAAGAAGTTTATTTTTGTGGATTATGTAATGAATCTATATATTTAAAGTCATATTTTGTTAATTTGAACTAGTTGAAACTTTAACATTTAATTTTTCCTATGATATGATATAATTTAACTCTTTAGATTCTACTATCTTCCATAAAATTAGTTGTATATTACTCTATATTTCATATTTTCGATAGATTTACACACGCATATTTTATTTATTTATTTTTCACTATATATAAAAAATTACGATACATAATATGATAAAATATGCAATAAAGAAAAATAGAAAAACGATACACGATACGTTTTATGAGTTAACAACTACGATTGTAACCTATGTTTATTTATTACTCACTTTTCTAGATATGGGGCTTTCTTCGTAATCAAACTTGTCATCGACATTGCCTCTTCCCCTGTTGATAGCCTAGCCTTGGAACTAGCGTATGTATGGTCTCTCCACTAAGCTATGGTCTACGCTTGCTAACTTCCTCAACACCTAAGCCCTTCCGCTAGTCTTTTGTCCATTGCCAATGGTAATAGGTAAGTAGTCTATAGTTCCCTTTTGTCTATGCCTGCCCTGCTCTCTCTTCAACTTAGTTATTAGTGCTTCGGAGTGGTGTAGACTCTCCTGCTTGGCTATTGAATAAATCTTATGCTTGATAACTTTTGTATCGATGGCAAAGACGAAGGCTAATATCTATCATGCCTTAGTATAGGAGACCGTACAAAGCCTTAGGCCGGAATGGCGTGTCATGCATAAGAGGTATGAAATTAGTGAATTTTTTTTTATTATTTTTATTTTTTTGCATTTCTAGCAGTAGTGGCATTATGTCATAGGTTGTTTAAACTTGCTAGGACTGACTGGATTCCACTTAGGAGTTTGGTGGAGGTGCTAACTATCACAGATAAAGACTTTAGAGGTCTTCCTAAAAGGAAGTCACTATGGTTTATTGTTAGTCTCACATAGATTTGAACTATAAGTGGAAGAGGAATGCATTAAGGATAAATGGAGTACTTTGGAGGCAATTTGGGATTTAATCTATTTGTCCTCTAATCTCTGGGTGTTAGCTAGTGTAACATTTGTGGGTACCCCTTTTAGCATTATACTATTGCTAGATTGAAACCTAGTATGTAGATCTGCTAGAGGAGATGCTCTCTACATGGATGCCTCCCTTAGTGGGCTGCACCAAGTTGAATTCTGATGACTGTTCCTTGGGTAACCAAGTTGAAAGGATTTATCATATTAATTGTTTACAAAATAGGTTTTATTTCTCCACTAGTTGGAATAATTTAATTGCATATTTTTGGATACAAATGCAACAGGGAAAACTCTATTTCCCAATCATTGCTTGGCCAAAATTTTTTTTTATTCAATTATTCAATTATGAGCATCGCATTTAATGAAAAGAGCATCTTTGCACAGTTTTGGGTCACTACTCGCATGTCTCAGACATGGATCTATTCTAGTATTGAATTTTCAAGTTAGAATATCAGAGCCTGCTTACATGCCTTTGCAACTGATGGTCACTCTGATTTTATGATGCTCTGAAATTACTCATGGTTGCTTATACTGATTGAAAGCAAACATTTCATTTTTATCAGGTTAAAGCAGTTGTTATTGGTCTTGGAGCAGGTTTACTTCCTATGTTTCTCCATGGTTGTATGCCTTTCTTAGACATTGAGGTAGGCTGAGGCTTGAGATCACTCTTGAGGGCAACTTTCACTTACTGGAAATGATATTGAAAATTGTTATATCCACAGGTGGTGGAGTTGGATCCTGTGATTTTAAATCTTGCTAGGAATTACTTTGGCTTTTGTGAAGACAAACATTTGAAGGTAATTTATAAATTTTTATTGACTTGTTTTTATTTTGTATTTTTGCTATAGAGATTCTACATCAAAAAATAAGTGCCGAAAAGTGCAAAAAAGTACTTGGGAAATGAAACAGACAACCAGTGAA
The DNA here is from genome assembly GCF_030704535.1 of Vitis vinifera. Classification (NCBI taxonomy): domain Eukaryota; kingdom Viridiplantae; phylum Streptophyta; class Magnoliopsida; order Vitales; family Vitaceae; genus Vitis; species Vitis vinifera. Next base: position 17,583,060 of record NC_081809.1, on the reverse strand, counting down.
GTGTCAAATTCTCATCACTTTTAAGGTAACTCAGTGTTGGGATAAGATATAGATCAGTATCATATGGTATAATGGATTATTGCATTGTATTTTTTTATTACTTCAGACAGGCTAAAAAATATCATAAAATTCATGAGCTTTTACAGACCCTATTTATTATGGTTTTGCGTCTTTCTTGTTAGGTTCCTTTTAATGCACATATTGTTTGCTTTGCCCAAAAAAAAAAAGGAATTCATGAGATATATATATATATATATATATATATATATTATTTTTTCATTTAAGTAAATGAAGCATATAGTGCACAACCATGCCTATCTGCTTCTCTTATTATAAATTGTATTGTGTATGATGTGTTAGTACCTCTTTTTTGTGGAGTTGCATCAGGAAGTAAGCTCTATTTACAGAATCATCACTAGCCTTTCTTTCTTTGTATAGTATGGTTGTGGCTTTGGGTGACTGGACTTAATTATTCAGATAAAGCTTCGTTCTTAAGAAGTAAATTTATTCTAATATTAATATATAATAGGGCTTGTGGTGGATGCCAGTGGCCTGATTCTGGTTATCTCTAATTCATGAACTTAGTTCATGCAAAGTTATCTGATGGCATCGACTTCTTCTGATTCAGTAGTTCAATCTATGTTCTGTAATTCATGGATGTACGTAAGATGCTTCTGTAGATTCCAAGATTACTGAATAGGTTAATTTTTCTTGCTGCTGTTGAATTCATAATTATCACTGCATACTATGGCTGTCCAAATAGAAAGATGCATTTGCCTATTACACCACTTGCACCTCTTTCTTGAGTAATTTCTTTCCCATCAATATGCTTTAAGTTCAAAAAATAATTCAGATGAGAGAAAAATCATTCTTGGGGGGAGACAAAGGATGAAACGAGAGAAAAAAACTCACTTTAGGATTTTATGAATGTAAATGGGAAAAAAGTGTTGGGGACTAAAGAGAATATGAAGTCTTATATCCATGTTATTACCATAGAAAATGAGAGTACCAAAATGTTGGCAACAGATTATTTATGCTTGTAGAGATGGATTGGGTTTCTCTCTATGGTAGACATGATTATCATTGTGTTTTGGGGATTTGGTCACTTTTCCAAAGGCAAGGTTCTGTGGTAGGTGGTTTAACTTGCATTGATTTGGGGGATCTGGCTTAAGAGAAATGACAGGACTGCTGAGGCTAGGTGGAGATTTAGAATCTGTGTGGGAGGCTGTACATTTTCATTCATCCACTTTAGGCTTTTAATAATAGATGCATTTTGTGGAATCCTGTTGTGATCTTGCTGGATTGGAGCCTTGCATGTTCATGCAGGATGAGCATGTTGGTGGTGCAAGCTGAGTTGAGATCTCCTCCGATAGGTACACTCAAGCTGAAAGTTAATTCTTTTGCTTTTGGTAACCCAGGTCGGTTAGGGATTGGTGTGATGATTGGTGAGCATGATGGTAGTGTACTGTATAAAAGGCATCTCTAAACCTGCTGGTCTGGAATTGCTATTGAAGCCGCTCAGGTGCTTTTGGAAGGCTACTTCTCTGGGGCTGTCTAAGCTTTTATAGGAGAGGGAGATTTTGCTATTGTCATCTCTTGGATGTTAAATGAAAAGCAAGGTCCTTGGAAGCATGATAGATGGTTGTGCCAAATTTTTGACAGTGCCAGAATTTTTAGTTCCATTAATTGGATTCCTTGCTCAGCCAATCAGCTTGCAGATTTTCTGGCTAAGCATGGGGCCTCCCAATTAGAGACATTGTATAGGATCTTTTATCTCAGTGTTATTAATTCTAGTTATGCTCTGTTATTCTACCTTTCTATCTGTGCTGATCTTTCTTTAGTTCTTTCTCTTTTTTGGGTGAATTTTGTTTTTTTGAGAAGGATAACTCAACCTTCTTTTCTATATGTTTGTGTAATTTAATGAGATGAATTGTTTGTTTTTTATCTATAAAAAATGACAGCATATCCTTACTCTTAATGTCCTTCCTAGACTTCATGGTTCTATGTGCACCATTTTCATTGCCTCAGTTTCTCCTATGGGGTTTCAGGTACATATTGCTGATGGAATCCAATTCGTCAGAGGGGTTGCTGCTGATGGAGTGAGTGGAAAGCATGTAAATAATGATGCTCAATGCGATGCAGAGTGCCCTTCTTCCAATGGAAGTTGCACTGCATCTCACGCAGAGCGCAAAGTAATTAGCAAGTTTGACATACTTATTATTGATGTTGACTCTTCAGACTCGAGGTACATGTGATTGTTAAATGTGTTTGTTACTATATATTTGTTGGTCAATAGCCAGGCTCCTGTTTCGAATTCCTTTATTTTATTCTAATTTTTCATATTATTGTTAGCACAGTTCTGGGATGACATGCCCTGCTGCAGACTTTGTGGATGAGTCTTTTCTCTTAACTGTAAAGGACTCTCTTTCTGATCAAGGTCTCTTTGTTGTTAATTTGGTCTCAAGATCCCGAGCCATCAAGAATATGGTTGTCTCACGGATGAAAGCGGTGAGAACAGAGAACTGATATGTTCTGTCATTTATTGAAGAATATATTTGTAATCCATTTTCACGGGGTTTTCCTAATCATCTTACAAAATGAATAGATAAATAATTAAACTGAACTACCTGGGGCTTTCTTTTAAAACAAGGTTACTGTGTGTTGATTGCGGTTTCTACTTTTTGTCTTCAGGTCTTCAGCCACTTATTTTGCCTCCAGCTTGAGGAAGACGTTAATGAAGTTCTTTTTGCTCTTCGTACTGAGGATTGCATTAAGGAGGAGCAGTTCGGTGAAGCTGCAGTCGAACTGGAGAAGCTGTTATCCTGGGACAGAAATGATCTTCCTGAGAAATCTAAACCCCCAGAGATGAGCCAAATCATTAGAGATTCTACTGAGAAAATCAAGTGTTTGAAGTGATACCCATGTTGCCTATAGATGAAGTGAAATGCTTTCTTGGGTGAAATTTGTTGAGCCCGTGAAGCTTATTCATCGCTGGGAATTTTGAGCTGTGTTCAGAGACCTGCCACCACAGCCATACTTGGAAGAAAAAGGTTACTAAAGAATGCCGTTGTTTATGATATAAAACTGTTTTTCAACTTTAAAGACATGTTTGGCATTTTTACATAGAAAATAATCTTTTAAAATTTATTAGAAAGCGGGGTGATTTTTGAAAACCAATTTGAGGTATTTTTTATAGAGTGCGAGGCAAGACAATTAGAAACATAGGTTATTTTCCCATTCATTTAAAAACTTTGAGGGTCTCTTCATGAATTAAACACTGAAAAGTTACTTATGGAAAATTTTCATATATTTTTATTTTGATTGAAAGGAGTCCATACCCTCTTCTTTACTCTTGTTTCAATAAAATTAAAAATATAAATATTACAACTGATTACTAGCCCAAAACCCAAATATTATCCCAAATATTGGGAGGACTGAGGACATGTATTTTTTAGTGCGTTCGGAAGTTTTGTTTTATTTTTTTCTTTTCTTAAATCATTTATCGAGTGTTTATCTAGAAAGCGTTATAAGTGATTTTTTAAATTACTTATAATGGATGTTTGTTGGTTCGTGTATATGTACCATGAGTTGCAATAATGATGAAATTAGGGTTGTTATGTTATTTGTGATAGTGTTTGAAGAAGCTAAAATTCTCTAAGAAAAATATTGGAGATTTTATTCCACAATTTTTTTGGATGCAAAGATGCATTTTTTATAATTTTTTGTAGAAGTTGAGAGAGAGTAGGTTGAGGTGGAGGAGGTTCTTCTCATAGAACTAAGATTTGAAATATTGGTAAACACAGATATATCGATACTTAGATTGTATTAATATATCAGAAATATCGGTGGATATTTTGGTAAATATATTGGTGAGATGAAAATTATTAAAAATTCATAAAAATGTTTAGAAAAACTTTAAAAATGATAAAATAAGTAAAAATATACATATTAAAGTTATTTCGTAAATATAATTTGTTAGGAATTTGAGGTTAATCCAAACTATGGTAATCATCCTAGAGAGGGGGGGGGGGGGGGGGGGGGCAAATAGGGTGATGGTCTTTTTTTCACAAATTTAAACTATACAAAAATAAGAGACAATTATATGCAAATATATAATAAATAAAATAAACACAATTGCATATAATTTAAAAGAGTTAGGGAAGAGAGAGTGCAAACACAAGAGTTTATAGTGGTTCGACACTTCCTTGCCTACGTCCACTCTCCTCAACCTCCTAACCGAGTGAGGGTTCCACTATTTTAAAGCTTCAACCAAGCTTCCAATTTCTTTACAATTGGATTATGGTTCCAATTCACCCTCTTGGACTTTTGGCTGCAAGCACTCTTTACACTTCTTTAAGAGATATTCCTCTCTTGAATAACCTTACAAGTGATACCTCTCACTTGAGAAAATTCCTTACAAAGATATACAAATAATGATCTCACAAAAATCCTAGTAATAGAACTTTAGGCTCAAAGATACAAGAAAAACTAGGATTGAATGATGCATTAAAGATATGCAAGTTATGAAACAATGGTGCACTCAAAAACACTCTTTCAAGGCTCAAATATAATCAAGAATGATTTGGGAAGGTTTTTCTCATTAAACAATGAAGTTTGGAGCCTTTTTATAGAAGAAAAAAGTCATACTAGCCGTTGGGGGTTTGATCGGTCGAGCTAGGGGTCGACCGGTTGACTAGCCGTTAAGAAAAGTGACCGTTGGGCCTCAACCGGACCTCAACCGGACCTCAACCGGACCTCAACCGGTCCTCGACCGGACCTCAACCGGTTGAGGTTTAACCTTGACCGGGAAGAGAAGACCACTGGGAGAGAGAGAAACTTTTTGGCCTCCCTCAACCGGTCTTCAACTGGACAAGCACAATCGGTTGACCGGTTGAACCGGTTGAGCCATTCTTTTGGCTCAACACTCAACCTTTTTCAACTTAAAACCTTTTAACACAAGTTTGAAAATCATTTAACACAAGGTTTTAGTTGAAAATATGAAATCATCCAATTCTTAAGATATTTAAAACAATATTACTTTTGGATGATTTTGGTGCATAAATAAAGAATGAAATGTATGAAAGTCCTACTGCACCAACAACCTTACAAAGAGATCTTAAGAAGCTTTGGTCTTGAAAAACTCTTCTCTTTGAGGTGGTCTTCTTCTTCATGATTTCTCCTTGACTTAATTTGTCTTTGGATTGCCACTTTGGAAGTCGTCTTGCCTAATCACACTTGAAATATGATCATTAGTTCTAAACCTAGTTTTGTTATCATCAAAATCAAGATTAACCAAACCTTGGTTTCACATAATTGATATAAATATGATCAAAATAACATTTATCAAAATTTTTAAGAAAAATCAACTTAAATTCCTTTAATATATTTATATTCATTTATTTTAAAAATTAAAAATTACTTTTATTAAAATATATTTTATTTGAGATTTAATTTCTAAAATTTTGTTTCAAATTTGTGGTAATAATTTTTTGTTATTAACATTAATTTATTTAAATAATTAAAGTTATTAAAAATTGTATTAATAATTTATTTTATCAAATTAATCTTGATTTATAAAATATTAGAAATTCATTAATTTTTTTTATATTTTAGAAATTTTTGAATAAATTTATACTTTTAATATTTTAAAATGAAAACATTTAAAATTAAATAAAATTAGAAGGATAAATATAAAAAAAATTAAAGTGAAGTGCTAGCAATTTTTTAAAATAAGATTAATGAAATAAATATAAAAAATAATTGAAAATACATGGATAATATAAAATAAAAGATAAATTTGAAAAAAATAATTTAAAAACATAGATAAATAAAAAAAGATTTTTCTAAAAAAAAATCATTGATTTTTTGGAAAACCGCCATCTCCGTGCTCACATGCATTCACTGCAAAAAATTTTGACGAAATTTCAAAATTTTCTCAAAATATTGACAATATTTCGTTGATATCACTGATTTTGTGGTGATTTTTCGCTTGATAGATAATCGGTGATCAATTTCGTTCCGACCACTTCTAATATCCAATATGTTGTCGAACTATCGACGAAATTTATTGATTTTTCAAACTTTGCATATGTCCACTTTTCATGTAAAAGAGCATAAATGAGTAGTTTTTGCAACATGTTAGCAAGCTTTTTGTAGGATGTTGCAACTTTTGTTAATTTTTGGGCACATAAGGACAAAGGTAGCGGGACTCGCCTTTTTAAGCACAAGTCACTCAATTAGGTCATCCTGCAAGTTTGGAGGTCGTCTCTTTTTATGGTTCTTATTTTGAGGTGAGATGAATTTGTGCGCCTTTAGGTTTTGAGGTAGACCATTTTCCTGGTGGTTCAATTTTTGGTACCTTTAGTGCCTTGGGTCCCCACCCTCCCACCCTCTACCTTGATCCTTTATATCATTAGAAGAGTTTAGGACTTTTTAGCCACTCTAGGTTGTGTGTCAATGATGACACTAGGAGTGGTTTTTTGTGCTTACTGACAATGACATATTCGTTGGGTTTCTTTTTTCTCGAAGAAATTGTTTCTTATGATTATCCATTCTTTGATGGAGTAGGCTTGAGAGGACATGGTGCTATGCTTTTAATGAGTTGTCTTTGGTTTAGTTTTCCGAAGATGTTGAGCTAGCCTAGGTCTAGTATGAGGTGTCATTGCTTTGAGCTTAGGTCATGCCATAAGTTCAACTGGATGGTTCTAGGTAGATGTAGCTCAGGTTGAGGATGACGACTTGTCTAGATCCAATATTTGAAGTGGCTTCTTTCCTTATCACTAACCTTCTTTTGATTTGTGCTTGGTTGCTTTTTGGTTCACTTAGGTGCTAAGCATTGATCTAATGGAGATGCCAAAAGAGCTAAGTTGGTGTTAAGGTAGTTCCAAGCATTGTAGTCAGAATGCTTGAGAAGTATATGATGTAGCTATCAAGGCTTAGCTGGTGATGACATAATTCTTTTGAGATATGCACCTGATGAGCCCGGGCCTTAAAAGGATCATAAGATTCCTCTAGTATTTGATGTGAGATTGTTTAGGGGTAAGCCTAGGTCTCGATCTTCCTTGGGAATGGCGATGAGGAGAAGTTCTTTATGTTTGACTCCCCATTTTTGCCAAGAATCTGCTGTTTGTTGATAATGTTTGCATGTATTTCTCTTTTTCTCTTACTCATAAGTGTTGGAGATTCTAATGATTAGCTTCCGTGTTGGATGATTAGGTCAAGGCAAGCACCATGATCAGAATAGTTTGAGAGCCTCTCAAGTTGGTAGTCAAAAGAATATGATGGTGATACAAATCTTCCTACCACACCTGTAGGTGTGAGGTTAATGTGCCTTTGTGTTAAGAGTTTCAACATAAATAGAGCTAGGCTTGGCGGTGAGGGCAAAGAGCATCACCCCTTTGCACTTGTTATGACTAAGTTGTTGAAGTCTCCTTGATGCTGGCAGTATCTGCCATGCTTTTAGTCCATTATGATGGGGATGAGCCTCTTTTGGTACTTCATTAGATTTAGAGACAACCTTGATGGATGGTGCCCATGTGAGGCTTTTTTCCTTTTGTCATACTGTTTTAGACAATTGTGAATGCATGTTGATATGGTTATTGGTTGTTGCTTAATGAAATGTATTTTGATTTATGATCGATGAGATTGGGGAAAGATGTGTTGTGTTGCAGGCGTATAGACCCACTTTCTTAACTAGAGGAGGTGGTCGAATTATGACCTTGAACTCTAGGAGAGGTAGGTGATCCTGTAGTAGGGATCGTTTCAGGTATTGGTTGCCTGACAAGATCGATCATAATTCTAATTAATATAGACCAGCTTTAGCCAATTGCTTAGCTTAAGTTATCTTTTGGTGACGAGGCTTATACCTTAACTACATGAACAACTTTTCCTGGAGGATTTATGCCCAATCTTTACGAATCTTTTGAGTTTCACTTAAGTAAGCACATACGCAAGGGTCAGGACAAAGTATTGATTTTATTAAGGTAGTTGCAACACTTCAAAACAAGTCAACTAGCTTAAGCATGGTACCTTTTTAGATGTGCTTGGTTCCATGGTTTAGGCTATTTATTGCCATTAGGCCAAGATTACAGACATACGTTTTACAAGGTTATTTTGAATACTTGTTTTAGTACCTATAGGAATCATGACCTTTTGGTTGTAGTTCCCGCTTATCGTTCTTGATGGATCAACATTATGATTGATGTTTTTTTACGGTTAGTTGAGTAAGCCCATAAGGTGATTAAGGGTTCTTTAACCTGTCTTTCCTTGAACAATTTGTTAAGGGCAATATATGTTTTAGCAAAATAATGAGTACGAGTCCCATTTTGTTTTAAGAAAAAGAAGATCTAGATGATCTTCTAAGGAGGCTAGGCATGTCAAGGTGTTATACTGGGGCGGATTTGCTTTGTTTGTAGGAAAGGTGAACTAAGAAGTTAGAAGACCTTTATGACGAGGTGTTCAAGTAGCTTACCAACAATCTTTTAGCTCAGGATGAACAAGACTAGAATAAGAGGTATGTCCATGGAACAAGGTGCATTTGGAAATAGGCGTTGAATGCTTCAATCTTTTTGAGTTTGGCTCCAATGGTAAATATGATGGATCTTTTGGGCAATTTTCTTATAAATGATTTGTCATTAGGTACAGATGGGGGTTTAACCAAGTTTGACTTGGAGATAAGTTTTAGTGGTTGTTCTTGCCTTTTATTTCACATACAAGAAGTTGTGTGATAAACGACCTTTTAACCTTGTATGGGCTATATAAGGGGAGAAAGTTATAAACGACCTATTCGATGTGAGAAATACATCGAGTATGAACTCCTCTTAACCTTGTAGACACATTTTAAAGTCGTAGGACCCTATTGAGCCCAAAGCAGATAATATTTGCACAATTAGGTGCGAGTCATTACAAATGGTATTAGAGCCGATCCTCGAATTTGGTGTTGGAGTTTGTTTAGCCCTGTAGGGGTGTTTATCTATTTGACTTTACAATTATGTGGGACATTATGGTGACGTTGTATTTGCATGGGGGAGTGTTTGTGACATCCCACATCGAATGGAAGAGAAAGTTACCAAGATTATATAAATATGAACTCTTCTTAACCTTATAGAAGCGTTTTAAAGCCGTGAAAACCCATTTGGGTTTAGAATTGACAATATCTACACGGTTGAATGCAAGTTGTTATAAAATGTTCTTGTTTATTTTCATTTTCATTTACTTGAAATTTACGAAATACCCTTGATAATGAAATTAATCAAACCTTAAAGGATGTATTTTTAGAAACTATCCATTTTAAACTTTCTCCAAAAGTAACTTATTTTTTGGGATTTTATAAAATTAATATAAAATAAAAATCAAATTTTAATTTTTTTTTCAAAATTATGATATTTTTCTTTATGCAAATTATAGTAATATTCAACATATTAATATATATTCTCTTGTCTTAATTTCATCCACTTACAATTAAAAAGGCTTAAATAATGGTGTATGCTCCAACAATCTCTCACCAACCTCCTCACTGGGATTTTGATAGAACTTTTTTTTTAAAAAAAAAAAAATATGACAACTCATGAATTATCTTCAAATCTCTAACACTTTCAATAAATAAAAAAAACCATATATTCTGAAAAGGTAATTTCAATTAAAAAATATTTTTAAAATTAAATTAATTTTTTTTTTCAAAAATAATTTTCAAAATCTTAATAGGAACAATTAAAAGATATTATCTGAAAACACTCTATTCTTTGTTCTTAAGAACAAAAAAAATAGAAAACAGTTTTTGATTATGGAATGTGTTTCTTAAAATTAAAATTAAAATTTAAAATTATTCTTAAAACTCTTATGTTTAAAAATATTTTTTAAAAACTATAAATTTTGGAACCCCCCAAGTCCCAACCACCACACGGCAAGACCAGGAACAGCACCAAACTTGAACAGCTCTCCATTTTTGTTCACTCCTTCTCATGTAGGCCCTATCAATATGGAATTAATGACAATTTTCATCAACATCTTCAACTAAGAAATCAAATACCTACTTTACTTTTTCTTCTAAATATGGTTGAAACTTTTCTCTGAAACTTTTCTCTGAAATTTTCATTATTACTTTCTCCCACTTTGGTTTGTTAACAATTGAAAAATCATCACCCCAATGACTTAACTTCAATTATTACTCATCATAATTAATTACATCTTTTGGAATTGAAGATTTTGTTTAATTCCCACAAATTTTTGAGAAGAGAAACAAAAGTAATAAAATAAACTTAAGTTTTAGAGAAGTGGGATGAAGTGTACTTTGAATGAAAATATATACAATTTTCACCTCCTCATTTTTTAAAAATTAAAAAACATTTTATTTCATATTAATTGGCTAATTACTATTATTTTAATATAATAACTAAATCATCCTCATTTGTAAACATACAATAAAAAAAATCAAAGAAAAATTAAATGTATCCAGTACCATAAGCCTAGTTTTTTCTCTTTTTCTTTTGGGAACAAAATAAATATTTAAGGTCTGTTTGGAAACTATTTTTTAAAACAATTTTTTGTTATTTGGAACAAAAAAACACAAGAAACACATTGGACAAACAAAAACTGTTTTCTATTTTTTTGTTCTTAAGAACAGAGAATACAATGTTTTCAGATAATATCTTTTAGTTGTTTTTCTACTATTTTCACTTATTTTTTGAGGGTTTTTTAAGAGATAATTATACAAACATGTACAATAATTAAAAATAATTATGAAAAATAGTTTTTTAAAATTATTCTTTGATTTTTGTAGAATAAAAGTTTGTTTGGAAACTTAAAATATTTTTAATATGTTTTTTTTAATATTTTTAAATATGTTTTAAAAAATAGTTTTTATATCTAGTGTTTTACTTTTATTCTACATGTTTGTATAATTATTTCTTAAAAAATTTCTCAGAAAATATGTGAAAATAACTTGATTTTAAAAATCAGATCGGACTAACCAATTTGACCAATCACGGTTCTGGTTCAGTCCAGTTAATTAAGTCGACAGATGGTTGAATCAGGATCAGACTGAATAAACCAATGGTCAGACTGACGAACTTGATGAATTGATCGATTCCTTTGAATTGGATGGTTCAACCATTTTAATTTTTTTTTTTACCCCATCAAAACGACACCGTTTTACTGAGTATAAAATATTTTTTTCTCCCCCCACTCCACCTCACCCCACCCACAAACAAATATAAACCATTTAAATTATATATAAATATAAATATTTATATTTACTTTTATTTTGCATTTATATGTACATTTATTTTATAATAATTATTAATAATAAATATGAAATTAATATAATAATTTAAAAAAAATTTAAATAACAAAATATATAGATATATAATTAGATTAAATATTATAATTTTCTTTACACCTTTGTATTTAAATATTATACCTATTCCGTTTAATAAAATTTAGTATATTAATATATTTGTATTTATCTTTATTATTTAATTTGATATATCAAATATAAAAAGAAAGAAATATTTTTAAATTTTTAATTATATATATATATATATATATATATATATATATTTACTTTGTTATAATAATTTTTAATTCTAATAAAATATAAAATATATATTTATGATATCATTAGTTTGATTGGGGTTTGACCGACCAGTGAATCTGATCGGGGTTTGACCACTGGTCCAATCAGTGAATCGTGAATTGGTAACTTTTTCGGTTCAATATTTGGTTTGAAAACATTAGAAAATAACATAAAACAACTGAAAATATTAAAAAAAAATTAAAATATGTTATCTAAAAATACTTTATTTTTAAAAAATAGTTTTTGTTTGTCAAATTGTATTTTCTGTGTTTTTTATTCTGAAGAACAAAAAAATGTTCTTGAAAACGGTTCTTAAACCGGCCCTAAGTCATAATTTTTCAAATATTTTCATCATGCTACACCTTTATTCCACTTTTCCCTTCAATTTTAATTTTTTTGTGTAAAAAATTAAAAATTTCAAAATATGATAAATTTTCTCCTAATTTTCACTTAGAATGCACTTTATCCCTTTTAATATAACTAAATAATAAAAATAATATTTTATTTTACTCTTTTTGGGTTTTTCCTTTATACCAAACCAAGAGTGCATTGCAAAGGTGGAAAGGGAGAAAATTAATGAACAAAAGACTTGGTCCAACACTCATGTACGATTAAAAATATAACTCTAGGATGATTAGAAATATGAATTGACTTTTTCAAAGACTTTGATAGACTAAAGAGTAGACTTGGCCAACTTTTTCTTTTTCTTTTTCATTTCCTTTCATTTCTCATTTTCTAAATCAAATAAGTGGATTCATGGGTTAAACTAAATTATAAAACATAAATAACTTTTACTTTCATAGAAAAGCTAAGGAAAGAAAATGAAATTATATTTAAATTTTATATATTTTTAAATAATATCAAATGTAGAAGTAAAAGTAATTATTACTATTTTTTTATTGTAAATTTTATTTTATTAAAAATAAGAATAATTTTAAAATTTAATCAAATGAAGTAGGCAATTTTTTTTTTTTTTTGCTTAAAACATTATTTTGCCATGAAGCCTCACATATGTGTAAGAAATTTTCAGAATTCAATTTTCAAATCTGCATTTCCCATCTTTCTTTTGTCATCCCAAATCAATTCAAGGATTGAGAAAATAGAAAGAGTGGATTTTGTTATTTAATACAATTGTCATTATTTTAGTGAGATTACAGTGCAATTTTTATTAATATTATATACCGTTTCAAATTGTACTGTTATCACCTGGAAAGAGGGGAAATGAGAAGTCAAAATGTCGTTTACACTTTACGGTGAGGACAGAGTCCATAGGTGACGACCCATGAGTTTCTATAAATTTTCATTTGTGAAGGTACTTTCGAACTCCCAAATTCAATTTGCCTCGCTTTGTGGAGTTGCGAGACCAAGAAAAGGTTGCTGAAAGACAAATGGAGGTGGGTTTTCCTTTTCTCTTTCCTTCTTTCACCTCTCTTGATCTTTCTTTGATTGGAACTTTAGTTTTTTACCTACCCATTTCATTGCTTTTTTTGAATCCATTGAATTTTCTCATTGTGGGTTTCTCTTGTGGTGTGTTGGATTGATATGTTATGCTAAGTTTAAGCTTTTGAAAGATACAAAAGTATGTTCAGTGGATATGGACAATTGGCTTGTCTGGTTTTCGTTTTGTTGCTGGGTTTTGGATGGTTTGGTTCACATTCTGTACCTTTTGTTAAAAAATATCATTTGATTCTTGGGTGTTGTTGAATTGCCTAGGAATTTATTTTTATTTTTATATATATTTTATCATTTTGGTGGTGATATGAATTTTGACTCAAGGTTTAGTATCTGGTTATGTGAATTATGTTCATCAATTGGGGATCTGGGTTTAGGCCATGGTAGCTTATTGGAAAGTGCAGCCTCTGGTTGGATTTATGGGAGGATCTGTCTGGGTTTGGTTCCTCTTTGCATTTAAGAGTCTGGGTTCTGGAATGGGTGGATGGATATTCTAGTAACAAAAATAATATTAGAGTTGTTATTTAAATTGGTACAGAATAATGATTATCGGAGAAGGCATGGTTTTCTATGCTTGCTCCTGTGAAATGGATATGTATGTAAATTATGTAATGAAATGCATGCTCAACCCAGAGTTGCAGGCTATTTCGTCATGTATTTGCCTTGTTACGCAAGCAGAAAATTTTTTTGGGTTGTTTTGCTGAATGGTGCCTGGGTATTACATGAGAGGTTCTTTGATCTGTTTTGTATATATGCCTTTGTCAACACTGGACCTTTAGGTTTTCTGATAACCCTTCTGCCCACTGGCGGAGCTAGAAAATAAGTTGAGGCGGGGGGGGGGGGGGAAGAAAATTAATTTATTTTCAGCGGGGTCAAAAAAAGAGCAAAAAGCAATTGCATAGCTGTGTGGTATGTGAGGTTGCCTTGTAAATTGAAGGGCAGAGGTTTAAATCCTCATACATGCAAGTTTTTTTTTTCAAATTTCAAGGTGGGGGGGGTTTGGCGGGTGGCGGGGCGCTCTGCCCCTGCTTCTGCTTAGTTTTAACAGAAATGGACTGCTTTTATGTGTAGTTATTCTTCTCTATTCTTTATACCTATTTTCTCTTCTTTTTTTCCCTTTATAATTTTGCAAAGGCCACTTCTGATAGCAGGAGAAAAGGTGAAGTTCCGATCCTGTTTAAAAAATCTTCTAATTTGACATGTTCAAAGAGAAACACAAACCTAAAGATCGAATATTGTTGTTGAATATTTAGCATCTGCAAATGAATGGACTGTAACTTTTTAGTAGAGGAACTTAGGAATTACAAGAAGTAACAATGTGTATGACTCATCATGGAACTGTAGTTAAAGGAAAATGTTTCGTAGTTTATATGTTATGATAATACTTCCCTCAGGCAGGTGGGACTAAAATATTTTGAGTTGAATGTACAAGTATTATGCTATTGCACAAGGTGGCTATCCACTTTTCTTATTTTACTATGCATGCCTTTTGAGAATCCTTTTGTTGCTTTCCTAATTTGAATGATTGTACTTAATTTTCAAGTCATTATTGCATCACATTCATAAGAACCTTTATTCCAATCCTATTGGTTCTTCTCAATCAGCTAATACAAAGTGATATTGGGTGGTCAATGTCTCCAGCTTGTTAGGGGCTTGGATCATAGGATCTATTATTATTATTCACTGGAAAATATGGAAGGACCCATTCCTGTTGTATGAGGATGTTGACAATTGACACTGTTATGGTGAAAACTATGTGCTAATTTTATTGCATTAATGCATATTATGAGATTGATGATCCCTTGTCTTTAATGAGATTACCATTTCCAATAAGATAACATATGAATGTATAGGATACATATAGATAGCAACTCGGCAAAAAAAAAAAAAACAACAGAGAAGAAGAAAAGAAAAAGATTGAAATAAGGGTGTCATTTTCCTTTGTTTTGCCTTTAGATGAATATCTGCTTTTCTTGCAACTTCAAACACAATATTGATGGCATGGAAATATTTCCTGGGTTTGCTTTTCTTATTCTTAGTGAAAATTTAAAAACCTTTTTCTCTTTTCCCTCCCTGAAAAGGAACTACATTTTTTTCTCTTATTTTTGCAGCAAAGCTCAAATGTGCCGAAGTTTGGCAATTGGGAAAGTCAACAAGATGTCCCTTACACAGTTTATTTTGAAAAGGCAAGGAAGCATAGAAGTGGTGAGAAGTTGAAACCAAGTGACACTCGAGGCAATCCCAAGATGCCCTATGCCTACACACCTCCAGTTCAAGCCCCTCCCTTTCAAAAAGAGGTCAAAACAAAGGCATCAAAGGACCTGGAACCAACAGGATCAAAGCATAAGCAGCATACAGGGCGTGAAGATGGTAAGATGTGGAGATCTGATGATTCTTCATTGCACCATGACACTGTTGGCCAGAAGGCAGCAGTGGTCTTGCCTCATCAACGTCATGGTGGTGCAAGATCTGGAAGTAGTAAGCCTGAACTGGAGGAAACCAGGGGGCCAGTTGCATCTCGGCTAAAGTACGAGCTCCACTTGAGCCGGGAAGATGGGGAGCTAAGGAGACCAACTGATTCTCCATCACGCCATGAGATTGTAGGCCATAGAGCTGCTGCTGACTTGAACTATCAACGCAATGGTGGTGTAAATTCGGGTGATAAGAGGTCTATGCGCCAAAGCACAGGGTCTGATCACAGCATTGACCACTCACCACTACACCCACGTTACCAGGCAATGGTTGGAGGCAAAAGCAGTGGAGTATCTTCTCCCTCATGGCAAAAAAGGCTTTCTTCTGAAGTTAGCCACAGCCTAGGTCCCTCCACTCAAAGGTCCCAACTGAGACCAGCTACTCAAGGCAATCGAAAGGTAAATCTTTTAATCTGGACCCTTGTCATATGCATTCTATTGGAAAAACTGTGACTTAGGTGATCTGTAAGGTTTCTAGAGGAAGCCATTTGTCCTCTTTTTAATGCTTTGATTGCCTAGAAGTTGGAGTAGAAAAGAAAAACCAAGAATCTTAATGGCCACTCCAGTCTCAGCAGCTATGAGTTTTCCAATCTCCTTCCTTCATGTGTCTGCATGATAAGCTAACAGTGGACTAGTGAATGCCAACTAGAATTCAGGATGGAAGAAGCTTTTGGCTATTAAAGAAAGCTAACCAAGCTTTATAGGGAAGAGTAATTTTCTTCCAAAATATTACCTCCGGGGCCATGTCGGAGGTTTAACCATATTTTATGATTTGCATTAAATTCAGGTTCTCAAAGAGATTATATCTTTGAAAAAATTAGCAATGGTGAAATAGTTTGAAATCTCTGGTAAGAGTTTAAAGCTTTTGCCTATATACTGGACTTGATGGAAGAAGGATGGGCAAAGGGGCGAGTTTGTAAGACTGCTGGCAGCCGAAATTTCCTACGTCCTTCCTTTTTGTTATTTTCTACCAAATTTTGGTGGACATCTTTTTTCATGTTTTCTGCCTTCGTTATTGGAAGAATGTAACGTTAATTTGATGTGGCAGCCTGATGACAGCACTGCTGTTCCGAAATTTGGTGATTGGGATGAGAGAAACCCTTCATCAGCTGAAGGGTATACACACATTTTCAACAAAGTTCATGAGGAGAAGCAGAGGGTAGAAGGAACAGTACCAGCCATGGTGACTGAGCCTTCTTATCCCAGTGGTCCGGAGCAATATGGAAAAGACCATGCCAAGGTATGAGGAACCCTTTTTATCACTGGTCACAAGTCTCCTTTTTTGTCGGTTTATTGGTTTCACAAAATCATATCATCTCTCTTTCTGTCTCCCAGAGATGTTGCTGCTTCCCATGGGGTCGAAAATGAAGTTTTGTGTATGGATGACTAGAAAGCACATGATAGACGAATAGAGAGCACACGAGGCATGTATACTTACATACAACTGATTGTCCTATGTATAGAGTAACATTTTTGTTTAGTGCATTTCACTAGAAGAAAAATAATGAGGTTTTGGGGCAAGACATCTATCTTTCATTATGGAATTGAGTGTACCTAGTTCTTAATTTCTGTTGACCCTTTTTTCTTTTTCTGCCTTTGGGGGGTATCTGATTCTTGGTTGTACTACAATATTTCCTTTCTGATAGAATAAAATATTGTTATTTCCTACAAAAAATAAAAACAAACTGCATGATTCAAAACTTTCTAGAATTCTACTCCTTATGTCATGTTTGGTTCAAGGAAAGTACTAAGGGGAAAAAATATTAAGGGAAAATGATTTTCTCCTTGTTGGGCCTATAGAGGTAGAGGAATACAAAGAATTTCTCAGTACCTAAAATCTTCCTTTTTTGAAGAAATCTATAAAAGCTCCAAAGGTGGACATACAGGTGAATTAAAAGATATTCAACTAGTCAAATAGCGAGCTTAGTTTGATTTTACTATGAAAAATATATGAAAAAAATCAGATATAATTAAAATTAATTAGAAACTTATGATTTTTTAATTTAATTTTAAATAAAAGAATTAAAAAAAAAAAGAAATGAATTTATTTTTAAATTTATTTTTTATTTTCTTTTATTCTTTTTCCCTTCTACTTTTCCTTCAAAATTTCCAAAATCAAACATTGCATCCTTAGGGTTGGCAACAATCCCAGAAGAAACCAGAAACCAATTAAAATTTATATCCTGGATATATGTGGAAAGAACTGGATGCATTCATAGCAAATTAGACTTTGGAAGTGTAGAGGAAAGAATGATCATCTCCTGGAATGTGAAATCTGAATGCATCCATGACATCCATCCCACTTGCTTCCCATGCCTAGGATCACAGAGCATTCATGTAAATCCACAAAAACAATAATAACCACGTTTAGTGGGGTTTTTAATGTTGCAGAAAAGATGAATAAACATTTTGGGTATTGAATACAAATGTGTGAGAAATATGTCCATTCTTTTCCAAAGCATTATTATTGATGGATCAATTTGATTTGGGTGAGTGTTTGATAATATTCAAAGTGACAGATTGCTGACCTTCTTGTTTTTTGTCTAATTGTTGAATGTTATCTACATTATTACTATTGGAGCCAAAAAAATTACATTAATATTGATGGAACAATTGATCTTGAGGACTCCTCCTGACATCATTGGGGCACCCATATCTCTAAACGGAGCATCTTCTTGGAATGATTCCTCACAATTCATGGGCATTAGCATAAGGGTTCAAGTGGTTCCAGGTTGAGCATCTCCCCGGAACAAAGGTGAATAAGTGCCTTAGAAGCGAGGGCAAGGGCAGGTGGCAGACGAAGCTCCACCTTTAGCTACTCCACAGGCACATATCCCTCTCTCGGGCGCTAGGCCAGCCACAACTGGTCTTTGTGGAAAAGGCCAACGAGCCCCGCGATGGGGGCATCTAATAGTGGAAATCCAAGGAAGGAAGAAAATGGTTTGAGTGTGAGAAAGCAAGTAGGAAGAAACAAGAGAAAGCGGGGAAGAAATACCTCATATAGGAGTTTGCGGGGGACCATTGGGAAACTAAAAAACGCATTCGCCATGTCTCTTGAAAGATGTGCCTATAATTTAAGTCTAATTGGGAGCTTACCATAATTCAATGCATTCAGAGGGTACGTGCGAGCTTGGGTTGTTCGACAACCTGCATGATCAACCCACCAATCGACCTAATCCTAAACCACCTACAAAACCCATCACAATTGGACAACAATGGTAAGTTTTTCTCGTGCTCTCTTTTCATCCCATTCTATCTTCTTTAAAACCCTATGACTAACTTGACTGTAGGAGAGGGATAGGCCAACCTGGCCTCCCCACTCTAACCGGCCCCCATCAGTGGATGTCTGCAAGAAGGACGCCTACCACTTCTTGAGCCAGAAGAAGAGGGTGCAACAAGAATGGGGGGAGCTCTTGAGGGCATACCTTTCCAAGTAGAGACGGTTTGATGTCTTGTAGTAAGTTTCACCATGACTATCCATCTGCTAGTTTATACAGGGAAAATATTCATAGCGAATGTATGGGGTTCGTGTTCACTCGGTTTAGGTATATTTTTTAATGCTGCAAGGTAAGATGTGTGCTCAATAATGACCATATGGAGATAATTTCCTTAAACAAGAGAAGCAAGGCTTGAGCCAAAGCAAAATGGATAGCAGAAGTGATGCCTTTACAGTTCCACCGGAGCCGAAAGATCATGGATTTCAACAGACGATCAAACTGCTGTTGCAGTTGTGATGAAACTTGCATGTAGATTTGCCATAACGAAGATGATTTTCATGGTGTTTTAGACCCAAAACCCTCTCTATGAAACTATTGTAGACCATCTATGGTGTATGACAATCAGCTAGTTTTGCATTTTCTTGCTTTTCTTTTGTGCAAATGCTTCATGAACATTGCAAGGCCTAGTTTTACTAGCTACTAAAACAATGGAAAAAAGGAAACGGAAAGAAAAGCTTCTGTGCCAACTAAGAGGGTGGGTCATCCACATGAATCATTATTTCTTGACACTAATGTGTATATATTAGGTGTCTTTGGATGGATAATAGAAACTGGATTCCCCTCTGCTTTAACTATTGACTTTGTGTACTACAATTTCAGCCATATGTTTATTCGTTTCCCCATGAATTTTGAGCTGTCTGAAGTTGTTTGTTGATTTTTGTAAATTTTCCTCTTTGATGGTTTGTTGCCCATCTATTTTCCTTGCAGGTGGGTAGTACTTTCTTGCCTCTCTTTCGACCTTTCTTTTTATGGAGTGCAATCTTCCTTGATTGGCACTTGGTCGGGTTATTGAGGATAAATCATCATAATGGGGCATAATTTCTGTCAATAACCCCAGTGAGGTCTCTCCATGGAGAGACTATCAAGTTAGAATCATGTTTTTCTTTTTTGGAAAACCAACATAAACAAATGGTTTTTGCAATTGAAGCTGATTTGAGACATGTGGAACAACATAAGACTATGTTTGGTTCCAAAAATTACTTTGGAAAGAAAAAAACATTAAAAGAAATTTTTTTTTAAAATTAATTAAAAATTTATATATTTTTAAATTATTCGATCTTTATATAATCCAAGAAAATTGAGTAAAATGAATTTAAATAAGCATATAAAAATAATTTATTAACTTTAAATTTATTTATTATTTTTCTTCACTTTTTCTTTGCTTTCACCTTTCTTCTTTATTTTCTTTGGTTCATATTTTTGCTCAAATTTTCAAGGAACCAAACAAGCTTAAAGAAATGTTTTGTCCACATGTTGATTAATTGCTGTTTGTTGGAAGTAAAGTGACCGAGTGGCTGAGTTGTTGTAGAAGGATTTGACTTCATTCTTATTTCGCATATAAACATACAAGTCAACCATAGAAATTCTGGCTGCATTCTTATTTCATATACACACACTCAAGTCATCAGACAAGCACTCATTATCAATAGTCATACACTGCCCTAAAACAGAAGAACAAGATAGAACCTGCTCCAGGTTCCATCACAGCAACCATGTACATATGGACAAGCTCCCATGGAAGAAAGGCTATGTTGTTGGGCATTAGGCTGAAGGCTGTAATTCTTTTGATTGAATGAAATTGCATACCCCTTCAGAGCTGAGAGGAACTGGTAGTTGATGATGGTGCACATTTAGCCTCAACAGCCAATGTCTTAACAATGCCTCGACATGGGTCACCTCCAAATGCAGAGTTTAAAATTCTGATGACACAGCTCCCTTTTCCCTGGCAAGCCTTCAAAAAGAAAGAGAAGGGAATGTTTCAGGTTGAAGAAAAACAAAAGTTAGTAACTACAAGGATTATATGGAATAGTAACATTTTGTGCAGGTGGTTCCGCTCCCTGACACTCCCAGCTGTTGGGCCATTGACATGGACCGCATGATTGAGGCACATCTTGGCTACACTGCGGATTTTTTGTTCTTTTTACAGTCATTGCAATGGCCAAAGTGTCTCCAGTCATAGCTCTGCCATCATTCACTAATTAGGCCCCTTGATTTTTTTAAATAAATTGACAGCAAGACCCTTTCTGCTTGGACTTAGGGGCCTGAAATTGGCTTTGGCTATTGCAATGACCCCACAAGAGCCAGGGCCTGCTCCAATCCAAAATTCTACTCACAGGGCTAGCCGATCTATCTTTTTATTTTAGAGTAGTTCAACCGATGTATATAAGAAAGCCTATGACACCTACTCTTCAATTCAACTCAACAAATTCTATTTAACATGCTTGCTAGACACATTTATTTTACTTCAAAGACACCTTTTTATTCTTTATTGATTTTTTTTTTCTTTCAATTTCCTAGCAAATGGTTTACATTGAAGAAAGAGAAGGATTTGCTGGAAAATAAATATTTACGGGAACATTTGTGGAATAAGAAAGAAAAGATGGGCATAAGAGAGAAAAGAGTGGTAGTTTTTTCAGGGATCTCTTTCATTCTGATTTATTTCTAATTGATTTTTCTTTTCTTCTCTTCCCTTTTATTATGCGGTGCCCAAGTAGTTTGTACCCCTTATTAGGATTCCTTTCAGCTAGTTTCTATGTCCTAAAATTTCTTAGTATGAAAGATGAGGCACCCTGACACATGCTTGTACCCAATCCCAAACCCAAACCCATGCACACACTTAGAAGTTAAAAAAACCAGCATAATTTCAAAACCTTTTGTGATCAGGCATGAAGCTTGCAACTTACACTCACAGCATAAAGGTTACTTCCCTCTGTCAGGAAGCTGTCATGTGTATCAGTACATTCACATGAGTAGTACCGCATTTACCTATGAAGCAAAAAAGGAACAGAAAGCACATAATATCATACTTACCTTGGATACCAGGGCCAATGAATTGGGTGCATGGCATTGGCCTTGGGAAAACATTTGGCAGCTACCTTGAGGAGTTCCATAGCTAGCAAATTCTATGGAGGAGATTGTGTGACCATCATCACATTGCAAGTGCATTTCTGGAGTCATTTTATTTTTTGAATTTTGATCTATGAAATCTGAAGGGGACCAGTTTTGGAGAGATGGGTAGTGGGACTCCGACACTTCAGCACAGATAGTTTGGGTAGAACGGGACTTGACTGAAATCTCAAATGGCTTTCCTCCTGTTTCCTCGAAGAGGACAAGTAAGTTGTTTGATGCCTGTAACCATGACCGTGGTATGTGGTACCTGGAGAATGACAAATAATAGGCTGTTAAACTGGTGTTATTGAATTCTTATTTCCTTCATGAATGTCCATGTTGAATGCAAAGGCTTCTATCAAAACATGGTAATGGAACACTAGGTGGAATGAGATCAATGTTTTTAGTATAGCAAGACCATATCTGAGTAGGATTTCCACAATTTGTTGCACACTTGGATGTATGATAGTGTCCACGATAATCACATTTGCCACATCCATCCTTTGGGGCCACCCGAGTCCAATATCTTCCTATATGATGGCCATTGACCCAGGCCTGGCCTTTTCCCATGCTTCCCAAATCAAGGGCAACTGGGTTTTCCCCATTAGGGGCATCAAAGAATGTCTGCTTGAATAGGAAAAAACAAAATTAAAAAGAAAAAAATAAAAGCAAAAATAACTGGTGCCTGTGAACAAGAATAAGATAATGTCAAATATATGCAGTCACAAAACAAGTGCTGGCATCTTTAGGAGAAAAGAAAGTTCACTCGACAAAAATGCCTTGTTAGATATATATTGTAAAATTAATTGCTACCAACTTCTAGCTCTCATAAAAAAAGCTTAAATGCTGGGAAAGGCTGGTCAATAGAAATCAACTCGGCAATCAAAATTATGATATGATAGAATACTTTGAAGTGATAGGGCTTCTCAATCAATTCACAAAGGCAGAATAATGGTTATGACATGCCCAAGATGCTGCCTAAATACATTTATGCAACAATAAACCTCAACGCTTGGATTCCCCATTGGATACTGATCCCAGAAAATGCACTATATATTTTTACATGAGTCATGGCGGTTGAGAGTGGTATATATATGTTATCTCAAATTAAATTGTTAAAAACCAACTAATAATGATCTAATAAGAGTTGTGCCCAATGATATAATGAGATCTTTCCACTATATATATATATATACCATATTACCCAAGAAAAATTAACAGAGAACTGAATTACCATCCCAGCTACTGATTGCCATAGAATCAAGTCCTGCAAAGAAAAGAATTACCTTGTACCAAGTAAATGTCGATGGACTTGCATCAGGCGTCAAATCAGTCCATTCTGCCTTCTCACTTTCATCTATCATATAGATTTTCTGGAACTCGCCCCTTAGTCCAACCTGTTATAAAATGAAAACAGAAGCATCTAATTATTCTTCTACCTTTGACAAAAAGGCTAAGAACCTAGTCAAGCAGGGTGTTGGAAGAAGGAACCCACGAAACAAGAGTAAACGACTTCCCAACTTCAATTTTGATTTACAGAAGAAAGGATCTAGTTCTATTATTAGCCACTCACATGCCTAAATTTCTTTAGCATATATGATTCTGGAGAAACTGTATTGAGAATCAAGGGTCCTGTTGTCTTAGCTTTAGTAAACATGACAAATATACTAATACATGGGTATTGTTGCATATAAAAGTCTTATCAATTAAACTAATAGTATTTTCTACAATGGATTAATCAACCAAGTGATTGATTACACATGATAGAAAAGATACTGAAATAACTCTATATTACGATAAGATATAGCAGCAAATATCTAGAACTAATAAAGTGCACCTGGTAAGTCCATGAGTATTCTGAGAGGTCAATTTCCCCATTTTTAAATCCGGTCAATTTAACTTGGCCTTTAAACCCTGCTCCATCTTTCTCAAGGAAGGCACCATAATTCTGCACCATGAATTAAAATTATATAAAAGAAAAGGTGGAACTAATGTTTCACTGAAGGGCTGCATGACACAAAAATCAGTTAACTAGCTACCACTGCAAAGATGAAAGGAAAATCAACCTAGATAAGCACAAGAAGAATCCTAGCCAAACAAGAGGCATTGGAATGAACAACACTAACCATGTAAAGTAGGCAATTCATGAAGAGGAATGGCAGTAATATGGCCAATCCAATGCAATATATGTTGATTTCCGTGTGAATATCCCTAATTTATTGGGATTTTGATCTTGTGTTCAAACTGGGATTTGTTTCCCACTTTCTGTTTTGAGTTTTTATTTTCCTTTTCTTAGGCATGTATTTCCTAGATTATAGGCAGATTTTTATTTGGCAGATTCGATTCTTAGCATATATAATGTCGACGTTGCACATGCTCTATAGAGAAATATAGAAATATACCAAGTTTTCTGCATGGTATCAGAGTGGTTTCTCACAAGGACTGACTCCTATTCTCTGGCGTCTGTTTTTTTTCTGGCAACAGGTGACCTGAAACCCCTGCTGCTATCTCGCCATGAATTGTCTTCTCCAACCTAGTCACAATTTGTCCTAGGTTCATCAGTCCAGCCATGATTCAGTCCAGACGTGATTCGATCCTGTTACGAATTGATCCAGTCCAGACGAATCTTCCTGAATGACTACCGATAGTCAAAAATCAGTCTCTGAAGTCAACTCTAGGTTGGAGACTGTCACTTCCAATGACCACAGAGGATCCGATGGCTCTTTTCTTCCCATCACAGGTTACAAGTTGAATGGGAGTAACTATCTCCAATGGTCTCAGTTCGTTCTTATGTTTATTGGCAGCAAGGATAAGGATGGCTACCTCACCGGAGAAATTGTTCAACCCAAAAGTGATGATCCTAGATTTTGAACTTGGAAGACAGAATAATATGGTCAAATCATGGCTTATCAATTCCATGACCAACGAGATCGGTGAAAACTTTCTTCTCTACTAGACTGCAAAAGAGATGTGGGATGCGGTTAAAGAAACATATTTCACCAAAGAAAATACAGCAGAACAGGTTGATATTGAGACTGTTCTTCATGATCTCCGTCAAGGGGATTTAATCGTCACCAACTACTACAATATTCTTGCTCGCCACTGGCAACAATTGGATGTTTATGAGGAGTATGATTGGAATTGCCCCGAAGACACTGCCAAGTATAAAAAGATAGTGGAGAAAAGACGGCTTTTCAAGTTCTTATTGGGCTCAACAAGGACCTTGATGAGGTACGTGGGAGGATCCTTGGTACCAAACCCCTTCCAACAATCCATGAAGCCTTCGCAGAGGTAAAGAGAGAGGAGAGCTGGAAGAAACTCATGTTAGGCAAGCAAACTGCTGCAGCTACTACTGAAAGCTCTGCTCTTGCAGCCAGGGGTCAGTCCAGCAACAATGGAGGAAATCAACAGCAACGAAAGGGAAGACCTTGGTGTGACCATTGCAAAAACATGGTCATACAAAGGATACATGTTGGGATATCTATGGTAAACCTGCAGATTGGAAACCGCGGTCAAATGGACGTGACAGTTGGGCGAACAATGCCACCACTGATTCCACCTCTCAGCCCAAATCAAACCCGTTTAGCAAAGAGCAGTTAGATCTTTTACAGAAACTACTCCAACAGTCACTGCAACCTAAACCACCTCAGCCCACTTCCATAACTGGTACTGGTTCTATTGCACAAAAAGGTAATTTCTTGAGTGCTCTAAATGCTAAACAGAAAAGGACAAGACCATGGATTGTTGACTCTGGTGCATCTGACCACATGACGGGAGATGCAAATGTTTTTGACACATATGATCCATGCTTTTCGAATTATTTTGTCCGCATTGCTGATGGATAATTGTCTGCATGAGGGGCTCTACCTACTTCAAGCTAATGAGTATCCTAATCCCAGTCATTCTCAAGCCAACGTTTCTCAAGCTCATTCTATTCAGTCCTCCAATTCTGTTCTTTCCATTCGTAGTGATAATAAATGATGCCATATTGTTGTGGCATTATAGATTAGGCCATCCAAATTTTGTGTATCTTGAGAAAATGTTTCCATCATTATTTAATAAAAATTCCAACCCTTTTCAGTGTGAAATTTGTCAAATGTCTAAAAACATGTTCGTGATTCTTATCTTAACCAAATTTACAAGACTTCTCATCCTTTTTCAATGATTCACAATGACATTTGGGGTCTATCTAGGACCAAGAACATTTCTAGATCAAGATGGTTTGTCACCTTTATTGATGATCACACTAGACTCACTTGGATATTTCTCATGATAGATAAATTTGAGGTTGACCAAATCTTCATAAATTTTCATAAAATGATCCAAAATAAATTCCAAGCCCAAATTCAGATTCTCAAAACTGATAATGGAAGAGAATACTTCCATTCTACTCTGGATACATGACTTAAGTTGATTAGTTGCGTGACTTAAGTGCATTAAAAGTTGCATGAAAAATCCAAGTCATGGGTTCCTTACAATTAGATGATTAGTTCATAGCTGGTTCATGGGCTTAAGTAACGAGTTCTTGTCCCTCTTTGTAATATACATAGGATACTGGAGTGCAATTGGCACTCAGTAGTGGGAGGTTGAGCGAACTTCAGAGTTAGATTATGAGGGAGCCAATATTTGCCTCTCGGTGGTCCCTGCTTAAGTTCGTATCCTTGATGACATGATTCATTAGGGTTAGTTGGATTCTTTATTCACATGTGTGTATAAGGGCATTTTGGTAAATATGTAAGATAGCATAGATGCTTGTGAATGGTCTCATTGGATTGAGCTAATTGATTAATTAGAACCTAACTAGGTTAATTAATCAATAAGGATCTAAGTGGGTTAGTTTAAGTGATTCAAGCCCAATATAGGTTCAAGTCACTTAAAGCCCACTAGATGTATATAAATACCACCATTTTTCGGGTTAGAGCTTTAGTCATGTATTCTATTCACTCCAAGAGAGAGAGAGAGAACTCTAGCCACCAACCCTAGAGAGGATTCCACCCCTCTAGTGCTAACGTTCAAGGAGAGAGTCATTGCGACGGAAAATCATTAGGTTTGTGAGATCTACGACGACTACCATGCCTTTGACACATCTCTTCGCCAATTGGATCTAATCTTGGAACATCCAAATTTAAGATAATCACCAATATCTAGATCCTAAAAGTTTTTTATGTCTATATTGCTTATGTTGCTAGGATCTAGAGAAGCCTAAGGAGACAAGTATGCACCCTAACTGGTTCAAGGATGGGAATAGAGAAATCTAGAATTCCTTACAAGTTCCCCATAACCATTGTGGAGATTTATCGTTAGTCTTGCATTAGATCTTACAAACCAAGATTTTCTAACCTTGTAAGGATGTTCCATACTTATCAACTGGTCTATGTCTAAAAATATGAGATGTTTTCTCAGTAGTAAAAATGATAGGAATCATACACTTTTATGGGTTCATTTCAACCATGCAAGATTGGATTATGAACAACACTATAGTCATCCTTTTGTCATTACACAAGGACAAAGCCATAACCATAGGAAATTCAAACTTTGCAAGAAACTCCAACTAACTAGATTGTCGCTAAATGTAGTACCTGAAGTTTAAAGTATTCATCAAAGGAGCCTTAGTCCTAAGAAGATCTTTGGTGATTATATTAAAATATTAGAGCAAGTGCTTGTGAGTACATTATCAGATTGCTTCAGCAAGCTTTCTTACCAAAAAACTTAGACATATGGACGATTGTCGCAATACAAAGACAAGGGAAAGCTCAAATAGACTACCAAATATAAAGGTTAAGCAAATTTAAGATGGTCATTGACTCAAGAGGTATTGAGATGCATCAATCCTAGCATCTCAAATCAATACAAGGCAATACGTCAAATATGCCAATTTAAAAGCTCAAAAAAATCTAAAAGATTTTCAAAATTATCAAATAAATAAATACAATAAATTTTAATAAAATAAACTTTTATCATACGTGACATTGTTTAAATAGTGATAAAAGTATACATTCAAATTGATTTTTGAACCCACAATATATATCATTATTTAATAGTATTTAAATAAATATAGTTTATTTTATATAAAAATGTGATCAATTATGTTGAATTACCAATTTTCCTAAAAACTTAAGCATGCAGTATTTGGGCTTAATATGCATATCATGCTCCTTAACATCCTCCCTCATGTACGACCTCATACTCGCATGTGGAGAGTGCCACAAAATTGCAAATTCGGGAGAGAGATACCAAAGAATTGCAATGTGGAGAGTACCATAAAGTTGCAAATTGGGGGGAGAGATATCAAAGAGTTGCAAGGGGGAGAAGAGAAACAAATGAGGGAAACAAACATGCAAATTGTGAAGAGGTGGCTCGAACCTATGACCTCTTGCCAAACCAAGCTCTAATACCATGTTGAATTACCAATTTTCCTAAAAGCTTAAACTTGTAAGATTTGGGCTCAATAAGCATATCCTACTTCTTAACAAATTATGATATTACATAATTTTAATATCATGTAATTAACCAATTTCCTTTACACTAATCATGATCTGATTACCTAATAACATTGCCTAACCTCTGATCCATTTGTAGAATACTAATAAAAATACTTCATTAAAACATTACCGTACTCATTTTTATATCTAGTACCAATTTTAAAATTGACACAAAACAAATTGCAATTATATCTTGCTTAATAACAGTTATTTTTATTTTCAAAAATAAAAGAAAAATAACAATAATATATATATATATATATATATATATATATATATATATATATTTATAATATGTTTGTTTAAAAAAAGTGTTTTGATAATCTTAAAACATATTTTCAATTGACAAACACAACCATTTTAAACAATGAATCAACTTTCAAAAAATAACTGCAGTTTTCTTATTCAAAATAATTATAAACAATAAAGATTTTATTATTTTTATTTTTATTAATAAATATGTTGTTAAAAAATTCATATTCATTACTTTTTTTTACTTATACCCATTTTCATTTTTTATATTTTTTTGATAGATCCTTATCCCATTTATTTCATATAAACCCAAATACCTATCACCCATTTCATATAAACCAAAACTTCAATCAAATATTCATTACCCATTTAAATTTAGCTAACCATTACCCACAATCCAAATTCCCATCAAATATTGATCACCCATTTAAATTCAATACCCATAAAAGAATCATTGGATCATTATTCATCACCAATTCTCTACCTAAGTATTTATTTCATACCCATTTCATCTCTACACAAAAGGGTGCAAACTACAAGGAATTATCCATGGATCTAGCTACAATAGAGAAATGTAAAAGAAGATCCCAAAGCCTTAGACACTTCTTATTTCTCTCCTAATCTTCTCCATTTTGATTCTCTTCCTCTTCTTAGCTCCACAACCCTTCTCTCCATATCACCAACTTCCTCATCATCAAGATGTTCAATTCAACACCGTCTTAGAGTCATCACATGAATCGTCTCAAGATCATCAATTCATTCTTGAGTTGACCGAGTTGTTTTGCAATTTACCAAAATATTGAATTTGACTATCGATATCTTAAGGGTGATAGCTGAATGGACACAAGCCAACTAAGTTGAGTGGATGGAAGTCAACTAAGTCGCGCAAGTCTCAACTAAGATTGCGAACCTAGTGTTTAATATTATAACATTTGCCCCTTATATTCTTATAATAGAGCTTCCTTTTAAATTCTCTCCTTGAGGTCTCAATTTGTGGAAACATATCATAAGAATTATAGACATTTCAAAATAGGTTTAAATTCTAGAGTAGGGGGTAAAAGTGAAATTTCAATAAGGAATGGTAATATTACAAGTGCGATACTTTAAGAGCTCTATTTATAGAAAACAAACAATTCAATAAAGAGAACAAATATCAGGATAGCTATTCCTCATGACAAAAAGAGAGAAAAGTGCAATCAAGAAGCAAAGGAATTACACCTGATTGAAATTCATATGAAACTTAACTAAAGTCTCTAAAATTAAACGTAGCTTGGGGAGGCATGGAGTTCGCAATGAAGGTCCTAAATATCAGGCTTCATGCTTAGCTAACTAGTCTATAATCTAGTTGGTCGATTTAGGAACCCGAGAAAAGAAACACCCATAAATCCTAGAAAAGTCTATAATTTCCCAAATCTACACACTCAACCTTTAAAACCTATCTTGATCGGAGAAACCCATGAAAGAATGATAGCTAAATTCCCATTCACTAGCATATCATTATTGCCCAAACTCAAAGATTTCTTCTATTAGTGTTGGCATCTCAAGCTTCATGGCAAACCATGAACTAGCAAGTATTGGAAAAGATCTAGCCAAAGTACCACAATGATCTTTCAAGATGCCACCAACCCCTGTCTACACAAGCCATAAGTAAACATCCATAAAGATTATGCTTAAGGCTAAGCTCCACTCTGCCTTGACCTTAGTATCACTTATATCAAACTCACACCTCTCTTAAGGTTTCAAGACCTTTTTGTCCTTATTCATTGCGCCACAAATAATTAAGTCGTTGAGTGCTAGTACAACATGAGCAAGGGATGCAAGTTGCCCGTAGTCTGGACGATATTTGAATGGTATGGAATTTTAGAATTTGGAAGATATCTGAGACCTTATTCATAAGGAACCTATGGAATATGGGGTAGATATAGGACAATGGATCACAAGTAAATATAGGACTTTCGATGAATTCATTAAGTTTTTTTTCTCTCTCTGGAATGAAAGAGTATTTTAATCCTCACCAAGTAAACCTTGTTGCCAATAGCAATAAACATACATAAACTATTTCATTATGTGTATGGATATCCCAATAGCTTTAGTGGATAGAATTATAATAGATGATCATAGTTTAGATTTTTATTAATCTTGTTGTGGTGTGGATTGGCAAGGAGGAAACAATAAATACCCATCTTTTCATTGTTATCACTGATCTCTAGGATATTTTGCTTCAATTGGTTTCAAGTGGCTTTTGTTCAATATTTCCTAATAGGTTTTATTGTTGGTTGAGTATCTTGTATGATAAATGTGATATTTATCCATGACCACAAATATTATTTTGTTTTGCTTCTTTGATTGTTTTCTTCTGTTCACAGAGAATTCATCACCCATTAGCAGCCTCCCTTCCATCTTCTAATAAAATTACCATTAGACAACCAATTTTCTTAAAAGCTTAAGCTTGTAGGATATTGATCCACAATGTATATCATGCTCTTTAACACTCTCCCTCACATGCAATCTCATACTCGCATGTAGAGACAGACTTGAAGGCAAACAACAAGAATCAACCTCTTTTGGGCTTAATAAATTAGAGAAATGAATATGCGGTGAGGCTTGAACATATGAACTTCCGCCAAAAGAGGCTATGATATCATGTTAAATTACCCATATTTCTAAAAATTTAAGCTTGTAGGCTTTAGATCCACAATGCATATCATGCTCTTAACACCCTCCCTCATGTGCGGCCCATACTCACATGTGGAGAGACATGGGCTCGTAGGCAAACAGTCACAATCAAACTCTTTTGGGCTTACACATGAGCTTAAAAAATTAGGGAATTAAATATTCAATAGTGAGGCTAAAAAACATGACCTTCCACCAAATGAAACTCTGATTCCATGTTGAACAACCAATTTTCTTAAAAGT
This sequence comes from Vitis vinifera, assembly GCF_030704535.1. NCBI lineage: Eukaryota > Viridiplantae > Streptophyta > Magnoliopsida > Vitales > Vitaceae > Vitis > Vitis vinifera. The sequence continues at coordinate 17,551,529 of NC_081809.1, read as the reverse complement.
TTAAGCTTGTAAGTTTTGGATCCACAATGTATATTATGCTCTTTAACAATTGCCAACAAAAGAAACAAATATTACTCTACCCTAACTACCATCGGAAGGATTTAAAACGAAGAGACATTAATATTTTGTATTCAAATAGTTCTTTGATACATATAGCACTCAGAACTTGTTACCTGCAAACCCACTGTCTGAGATAATAACACTAAATCATTGTATCCTTGCAATAACTGAATTGGCTGCACCACCTTGACCCAATGACCAATGACACTGCCTTCACTTCCAAAGACATGAGCAAACACATAAGAGCAAATTATAAAGTTAAAAATACATAAATAAATAACAAAAATAAAAAATAAAACTACTGAGATTTATTTTTATTTCAAGGACAATATAGTCTTTCAGCTCCAGAAGTTGCAACCTTTGTAGAAAGGGCAGTGACTAATAAATATGAAATTTTGAGGCAGATAAATGTTAATTTCACAAGAAAGTAGCCGTATAATCAAATCATATTTAGCAAAATTTTCTATAATAGGTCCCATAAAAATGCTTTACAATGGGTATTATATTTAGCAAATACAAATAGCATTCCTAAAAGGTATATCTAGAGGCCTTTTAGGGATGATGTACCATTTAGGATTCAGCTGAGATTGTTTCATCATCCTCTTTGACTGGTAGATTAGCTCATCAGGAGGCTGACTTTCTAGGGTTTGAATTAATTACTCTTGACAAACTGTAGAGGCCATTCTATTTTCCATAATTATTTAGAAAGATTTTCTCATGTTAAGGGGAAACCATTGTAGTTTTCTGCTTATTAATTGTAGTATATGGAAAAGTTTAGTGGGTATAAAACCCAAGCTCTCATCTCTTTGTCATTCTCTCTCTTTTGTACCTCTCTTGCTTTTCTTTCTTCATTTCTTCATTAAACAGACTTACAATCTAGGGTGCATATCATTTTCCAGCACCTAGGTATTAGTCTATTAGAGCGACAACAAAAAGAAATGGACGGAGAAATATTTCAGCAACTGACAGCTGATGTCAGCATACGTACTTCTGACATCATCATTGAAGAACTGCTGATATTAGCATCAATGTCATTAATTGAAACAAGCAACAACCATTTAACCTGAGGAATTTTTCCTATCCTGGTTAACAAGCTAACCAAGTTTCAACTTGATGCCACTTTGTTCAATAGTGTTTAAACCCTCTCCTTTGTTATCTAAAACAATGGAAGGGGAAAACGAAAAATAAGATTGGATCTGATTTTTCTCTGAATTATGATGAGCTCAGTACATAATATCTCTTTTTGTATTTAATGGATCGTACATGGCAAGAACATCAATCTTTTGAAAAGATTTTGCATCATAAGCAGGATTAAGGGAATATACTGGCAGGCATGTGATTTGTGCTATGAAGCCCTTGGTGGGCAGGGTTCTACAGTTTAATTGATTAATGCTACTTCTGGTGTATCATTAGCCAGTGACATTGTTAAATTTTTAAAATGACAAAAAATTTTCAAACTTCATCTATGGTGTCTGGGGAGTGGGATGGTGAGAGACCAGCTCTGCAGATTACCACAAAGCAGTTGCTTGGAGGAAATTATCTGGCTCACAAGCAATATGCTTTACTATTATTAATAAAGAACAAATGGAAAAATGAGTTGCTTGGACAGGAGATGGTTTCCCCTGTCTCATCCAGCTTAAAGGGAATTGTCTGTCTTATTGAAGATGCGCTGTTGAGACTTCCAGTGTGATGCCTCGGCTACTCCTTATGATGCAATTAAAAATGCGTACAAGCTTATGCACACAAGTAAGAGGATTTATGGTGTGAATGCACAAATTTATTTGAAGATAGGAAATGGTTTCCAATATAGTCAGCAACTATACGTCTGTTTCTCCATCAAAATTTCTTAAAATTTCATTGCACTTTTATCTATTACTTCCAATTTCCATCATTTTTCATTTGTTTTGACATTGACATTGACATTGACATTGACATCAGTAGTTAACATCACTGCCTTTTTCTGCATCACAACATACATTCTACATCATCACATACATTCTACATCATCATGTTAGGATTGGATTTGAGTTAAGCAAAAAGAAAAGTATCATAAGTAGTGCTTGATCAGGATCATACCCATACCCATACCCACAAACTTGAAACAAGACAGAGAGAGAGAGAGAGAGAGACCAAATACCTATAAGCTGGCCATTAACAAAAATGTGCAAGATGTCACGCATGCTATCAATTGAAAGTGTTGGGCTAACTTGGTTTTCCTCCCAAAATGAGATGTCTTCAGCAGACACATTTATTCTGCATTCAATTTTCAAATAATGGACATTCATGAGCATTGAATGGATATTAGCACATTATTTTGAATTTTGAGTTGCCCCAAGAAAGAGTGTTCAGTGATATGATTAAAGAACAAAAATTTCACTAACATATGCTTGACAATTTAAGACAATCATAGCCAAATACAAGTTCATAATCCAATAATCCTAAGAATGAAATGCAAATAGCATTGATATTAAAAATGTGGTATTCATTTTTTTTTTTTTTTGATAGGAAACGACAAAGAGATATATTGATAAAAAGGAAGTACAAGATAAGGATGAGGAATCCTCACACCAAAGAAAAACAAAACTACAAGGAATCAAATACAAGAAAATACAAAGTAAAAACAAGCAAATTCTCTAGGTTAGTCCAACCCATTGGAATTACACACCGCTAACCAATTAAGTTGTAACACGTTATGGGGAATCCCCTTAAAAACCTTGGAACAAAAAGCCCAAAGAGAAGCAAGGAAATGAATAGAATCCCAAAGGTTCTCTGAATTCCTTGCTTTATCCTAAAAAATCCTTGCATTTCTTTCCCGCCACACTACCCAAATTAAAGCGATGCATGCAGCTTGCCATAAAACAATCTCTCTCTTAGAAAATCCAAAACTGTTAAAATTGGTAGACAACATGTCAGAGATGCTCCTCGGGGGGACCCAATCCGTCTTGGCTAATTGAAATAATCTATGTCATAACCCCAACGTCAAAGAGCAATGGAGAAAAAGATGATCTACTGATTCTCCATGCTTCATGCACAACTTGCAAATATCAAGACTAAGTGCTTTGTAGGGTCTTCTCGACCGTAGCAAGTCATTAGTATTTATCTTCTTGTGTGCCACTAACCAGACAAAGGACTTGACTTTGAAAGGGACTTGAGAATTCCAAACGAACTTATTAGGGAAAACTGGAGGAAAACCAAAAAATTGGGATAAGGCAAGAAAGAAAGATTTGATTGTAAAAAGTCCTGAAGGAGATAAAGATCAGGATCTCTTATCTGAAACTGAATGTGATAAATGTAGATGATCAAGAGACCGCATGAGGCCTCCTAAATCTTCTATCTCAGAATTGGAAAGGTTACGACGAAAGTTAAAGTTCCAAGAGAAGGGGCGAGTATAGCCGAGAATTGAAGAAATAAGAATACTTTTATTCATGACTACTCTAAATAGTCTTGGATATTGGACTCCCAAAGGTTGGTCCCCCCACCACAAGTCTTTCCAGAACCGAATTCTTTTCCCATCTCCTACCACAAATCGAGTAAACTTGGAAAACTCTTGGGAGACTTGTGCAATAGCCTTCCAAGGACAATGATGTGACCATCTGACTATAGTGTTGGCATCTCAACCATTGGAGTGTGATCCATAAATGCTTAAAATAACCTGATGCCACAGAGCTGAACCCTCCCTAGGGTACCTCCACAACCATTTCCCTAAGAGAGCGAAATTCCTTATAGAAATCTTCCCAAATCCCAATCCCCTTTTTGCCTTCGAATTACACACTACATCCCAACTAACAAGATGATCTATTTTGCCTTCCCCAACCCCTGACCATAAAAAATCTCTTTGCAATCTTTCAATTTTTGCTGCCACTGAGGCTGGAATCTTAAACAAGGAGAGGAAGTTGTTGAAATAATGCCAAAGTTAGGACTTTAATTTAGGAATAAAAAAGGAGAGATCATTTAGGATATTTCCTTATGATTTAGTTTCCTAATTTTAGGAGAGAATTAAGCTAGATTGATTTTTTCTTATTCAGTTATTTGTGTATATATATGTGTATGGTGTGTACCGATTAATATTAATAAAGGAGTTCAGAAATTCTTCATGGTATCAGAGCCAGTTTTCTGAAACCCTAATCCCTTCTGGCCACCTCTTATTCAGGCCATCACTCATTCCGGCCAAATCTCTCTGGCCATATCTCAATCCAATCATCTCTCTCTCTCTCTCTCTCTCTCATTCCGGTCATCAGTCCCTATTCTCAGAGCCAAGGGAGAAAACGCTTTCCGGTCAGTCGACTCGTCGTCAGAAAACACTCACCGCCGACAACTTTTTCCGGCGAACTTTCCGGCGAGGGTTTTTTTTTTCTACATCGCAAGGAGCGCCTGGAGGAGATCTCCAATTTGTCCCAAAGCACCGGAGCCAGAAACCCATCCACGCGCCGCCCACGCGCGTTTTTCCGGCCGGTGACTGCATCTCACGCGCCGGCGCGTGAGGGCGCGTGAGCCACTTTCCGGCGACGCGCTTCCTCCTCCAGGCTCGCCTGACGCCGACCAGCCACCCTTCCTACCTGTTTGTGCAATCCGAGCCCTACACGTGCCTCTTTTGGGGTTCTTTTGCTTCCGCGGGCCCTCTGATCAGATTTTCCGGCGTCCTCCGGCTATTTTTTCTCAACTCCAGTCCCTGCACGTGCCTTGAGAAGTGTTCTTCTATCTTTCCGGTCCATGACAAAATACGGAATGGCATCATCACAAGTATCCAGCGTCACGTCACCAGAATCAGGGGGCAGATCTGAAATTCCAAACCTTGGTGGCAATGATTCCTCTCCTATTCTCATCACAGGACACAAATTAAATGGCCATAACTATTTACAGTGGTCACAATCTGTGTTGCTGTTCATTTGCGGTAAAGGAAAGGATGAGTACCTCACTGGAGAAGCAGTCATGCCAGAAACTACAGAACCGGGTTTCAGGAAGTGGAAGATTGAAAACAGCATGATCATGTCATGGCTTATCAATTCCATGAACAATGACATAGGCGAAAATTTCTTGCTGTTTGGGACTGCAAAGGACATATGGGATGCAGCCAAAGAAACTTACTCAAGTTCTGAAAATACTTCAGAACTGTTTCAGGTTGAATCAGCTCTACATGACTTCCGCCAAGGAGAGCAGTCAGTTACTCAGTATTACAACACACTCACAAGGTATTGGCAGCAACTTGACTTATTTGAGACTCACTCATGGAAATGTTCGGATGATGCAGCTACATACAGGCAAATTGTGGAACAAAAGAGACTGTTCAAGTTCTTCCTAGGACTAAATAGGGAATTGGATGATGTTAGAGGCCGAATCATGGGCATTAAACCCCTGCCAAGTCTCAGGGAGGCTTTTTCAGAGGTTAGGCGTGAAGAAAGTAGAAAGAAAGTGATGATGGGATCAAAAGAGCAACCTGCCCCAACATTGGATGCCTCTGCCCTTGCTGCTCGGTCATTTAATAGTAGTGGTGGAGATCGTCAGAAACGGGATAGGCCTTGGTGTGATTATTGTAAGAAACCAGGCCATTATAAGGAGACTTGCTGGAAGCTTCATGGCAAACCTGCTGATTGGAAACCAAAGCCACGGTTTGACAGAGATGGCAGAGCACACGTGGCTGCCAACTCTGAGAGCACATCTGTTCCCGAGCCGAGTCCATTCAACAAAGAGCAGATGGAGATGCTACAGAAATTATTAAGCCAAGTTGGCAGTGACAGTACTACCGGTGTAGCCTTCACTGCTAATCGAGGAGGAATGAGGCCGTGGATAGTAGACACAGGTGCTTCTGATCACATGACAGGAGATGCTGCCATTCTTCAAAATTACAAGCCAAGTAATGGTCATTCATCCGTCCATATTGCTGATGGTTCAAAGTCAAAAATTGTCGGGACAGGTTCTATAAAACTTACTAAAGACTTATATCTTGACTCTGTCCTCCATGTTCCAAACTTGGATTGTAATCTTTTGTCCATTAGCAAATTGGCTCATGATCTCCAATGTGTTACTAAATTCTATCCAAACTTGTGTGTTTTTCAGGACTTGAAATCGGGGAAGATGATTGGCAGTGCTGAACTGTGTTCCGGTCTCTACCTCCTTTCATGTGGCCAATTCTCAAATCAAGTCTCTCAAGCAAGTTGCGTCCAGTCTCAGAGTATGTTAGAGTCTTTCAATTCTGTGTCAAATTCTAAGGTCAATAAAGATAGTGAGATTATAATGTTACACTATCGCCTTGGTCATCCTAGCTTTGTTTACCTTGCAAAATTGTTTCCCAAATTATTTATCAATAAAAATCCAGCATCTTATCACTGTGAAATTTGTCAGTTTGCAAAGCATACTCGAACAGTATATCCTCAAATCCCATACAAACCTTCGACTGTTTTCTCTCTAGTACATAGTGATGTGTGGGGTCCCTCCCGGATAAAAAATATTTCTGGCACTCGATGGTTTGTGACATTCGTTGATGATCATACTCGGGTAACATGGGTTTTCCTTATGAAAGAAAAGTCAGAGGTCGGGCACATTTTTCAAACCTTCAATCTTATGGTTCAAAATCAATTCAATTCCAAAATACAAGTCCTCAAGTCAGATAATGCAAAGGAATACTTTACTAGTAGTCTCAGTACTTATCTTCAAAATCATGGCATTATCCACATAAGTTCTTGCGTTGACACCCCACAACAAAATGGGGTGGCCGAACGCAAGAATAGACATCTCTTGGAGGTTGCCCGGTGCCTTATGTTTTCCTCTAATGTTCCAAACTATTTCTGGGGGGAAGCTATTCTCACAGCTACCTATTTGATTAACCGTATGCCATCCAGAGTGCTTACCTTTCAATCCCCACGTCAACTTTTCTTAAAACAGTTTCCTCACACCCATGCCGCCTCTTCTGATTTACCACTCAAAGTATTTGGTTGTACGGCATTCGTTCATGTGTATCCTCAAAATCGTAGCAAATTTGCTCCTCGAGCAAATAAGTGCATTTTTCTAGGGTATTCTCCAACCCAAAAAGGGTACAAATGCTATTCTCCAACCAACAAAAGATTTTACACCACCATGGACGTCTCTTTCTTTGAACATGTCTTCTTCTATCCCAAATCTCATGTTCAGGGGGAGAGCATGAATGAACATCAAGTTTGGGAGTCTTTTCTTGAGGGTGTACCTTCTTTTCACTCAGAGTCACCAAATCCTTCCCAATTCGCGCCCACTGAGTTGTCCACACCCATGCCGCCATCAGTTCAGCCAGCCCAGCACACAAATGTTCCTTCTCCCGTGACCATCCAGTCTCCCATGCCTATTCAACCTATAGCCCCACAACTTGCTAATGAGAACTTACAAGTTTACATCAGGAGGAGGAAAAGACAGGAATTAGAGCACGGATCACAGTCAACATGTGGCCAATATATTGACTCCAATTCAAGTCTTCCTGAAGAGAACATAGGTGAGGATAGGGCTGGAGAGGTGTTAATTCCCAGCATTGATGATTCTACTTTGCCAATTGCATTGAGGAAGGGTGTTAGGAGATGTACAGATCATCCAATTGGGAATTATGTTACGTATGAAGGGTTATCACCATCTTACAGAGCATTTGCTACTTCTCTTGATGATACTCAGGTTCCCAACACAATACAAGAGGCATTAAAAATTTCAGAATGGAAGAAGGCAGTACAAGATGAGATTGATGCACTTGAGAAGAATGGGACGTGGACTATCACAGATTTGCCAGTTGGGAAGAGGCCTGTGGGGTGCAAGTGGATTTTCACCATAAAATACAAAGCAGATGGATCAGTCGAAAGATTCAAGGCTCGTTTGGTAGCTAGAGGGTTTACACAATCCTATGGGATAGACTATCAGGAGACTTTTGCTCCTGTTGCAAAACTGAACACTATCAGGATCCTTCTCTCATTGGCTGTCAATCAAGATTGGTGCTTGCAACAACTGGACATAAAAAATGCGTTTCTAAATGGGGACCTAGAAGAGGAAGTCTACATGGAAATACCACCTGGTTTCGAAGAAAGTATGGCAAAGAATCAGGTTTGCAAACTCCAAAAATCCTTGTACGGCCTTAAACAATCTCCTCGAGCCTGGTTTGATAGATTCACAAAAGCAGTCCTGAAGCTGGGCTACAAACAAGGTCAGGCTGATCATACTCTATTTGTCAAGAAGTCTCATGCCGGGAAATTGGCCATATTGATAGTCTATGTCGATGATATTATTCTATCTGGAAATGATATGGGGGAGTTACAGAATTTGAAGAAGTATTTGTCAGAAGAGTTTGAAGTTAAAGACCTTGGAAATTTGAAATATTTCCTTGGTATGGAAGTGGCTAGATCAAGGAAGGGAATCGTAGTCTCTCAAAGAAAATACATCCTCGATCTTCTTAAGGAGACCGGTATGCTTGGATGCAAACCAATTGATACTCCTATGGATAGTCAGAAGAAACTTGGTATCGAGAAAGAAAGTACACCGGTAGACAGGGGGAGATATCAGCGGCTTGTCGGGCGCTTGATTTATCTCTCACACACTCGGCCAGATATTGGCTTTGCAGTGAGTGCTGTAAGTCAATTCATGCACAGCCCCACTGAGGAACACATGGAAGCAGTCTACAGGATTCTTAGATATTTAAAAATGACACCAGGGAAAGGCCTATTCTTCAGAAAGACAGAGAACCGTGACACTAAAGTATACTCAGATGCGGATTGGGCAGGAAACATCATTGACAGGCGGTCCACTTCCGGATATTGTTCTTTTGTCTGGGGAAATCTTGTTACCTGGAGGAGTAAGAAGCAATCAGTTGTAGCCAGAAGTAGTGCAGAAGCTGAGTACAGAGCTCTTGCACAGGGAATCTGTGAAGGGATTTGGATAAAAAGGGTTCTTAGTGAACTGGGACAAACGAGTTCATCTCCAATTCTGATGATGTGTGATAATCAGGCCGCTATAAGCATAGCAAAGAACCCCGTGCATCATGACAGGACCAAGCATGTTGAGATTGACAGACACTTTATCACAGAGAAGGTGACTAGTGAGACGGTCAAATTAAACTATGTTCCTACCAAGCACCAAACCGCAGACATCCTCACCAAAGCTTTACCTAGGCCTAACTTCGAAGACTTAACTTGCAAGCTGGGATTATATGATATATATTCTCCAGCTTGAGGGGGAGTGTTGAAATAATGCCAAAGTTAGGACTTTAATTTAGGAATAAAAAAGGAGAGATCATTTAGGATATTTCCTTATGATTTAGTTTCCTAATTTTAGGAGAGAATTAAGCTAGATTGATTTTTTCTTATTCAGTTATTTGTGTATATATATGTGTATGGTGTGTACCGATTAATATTAATAAAAGAGTTCAGAAATTCTTCAGAAGTAACAAGGCATATGGGTGAGGCAAGATTGAATGAGAGTTATCCTGCCTCCAAAAGATAAATATGCCTTTTTCCACCCATCTAATATTCTCGAGATCCTCTCAATCACTGGATTCCAAAAGCCACGAGTCTTGGGATTCCCTCCCAAAGGAAGACCCAAGTAGAGTATAGGCCAACTAGAAACCTTGCAATCAAGCATTTCAGCCAACCTAGAAATATGATTCTGTTCAAGATTAATGCCATAAATATTACTTTTGTCAAGGTTAACCTTCAGCCTAGAAATATGCCCAAACACTAGCAAAACACTCTTGAGGGTCAACATATCCTCCTCTCAAGTGCTAGAAAAGAAAATGGTATCATCTGCAAATTGCAAATGGGACACCCTTGTTCTGTTCCTACCCACCCTAAAACCCTCAAAGGCATTTCTTTTCTTTGTTCTCAATAACATCCTGCTCAGTACATCTACGACTAAAGTGAACAAAAAAAAGGATAAAGGGTCTCCTTGTCTTAAACCTCTATATGCCTTGACCCGCCCTTTAGCGTTTCCATTCATTAGGACTACAAACGATACCGTGGACAAACAACCTCTCATCTATTTCCTCCATCTAAGACTAAACCCCTTCTTCTCCAACACATGATCCAAAAAATCCCAACTCACATGGTCGTAAGCCTTTTCAAAGTCAATTTTGAAGACAACTCCTTCCTCCCCTGATCGTCTTTTCTCATCCACTATCTCATTGGCTATGAGAACTGCATCCAAAATTTGTTTCCCTTGAACAAAAACGCCTTGAGTAGAATGGATAGTTTCGTGAAGTACCCCTCTTAGACGCCCTGATAGCACTTTGGCTATTATCTTGTAAAGACTAGTGATCAAGCTAATAGGTCTATAGTCTGAGATTTTCTTTGACATGTTTTTTTGGGTAATAGAACTATGAAGGAAGCATTAGTGCTTTGATTGATAATCCTGCTCATGTGAAACTCTGCAAACACTCTCACTAAATCCTCTTTGATCACATCCCAACAATCTTGAAACACTGCAATGGTAAAGCCATCAGGCCCCAGTGCCTTATAATTATCCAACTGAAAAATGGCCTTAGAAATCTCTTCTTCAGTAAAAGGGGAGTCCAACCTAGACGCACTCTCTCCAGATATAAGGGACCAATCTAAGTCTTCAACTCACCAAGACTCTCCAGAAGAGCTCGAGTAGAGCTTTTCAAAATACCTTAAGGTTTCCTCTTTGATGCTCTTTGAATTATTCAACACTAGGCCTTTTTCATTCTCCAAAACCTTGATATATTTCCTATTTCGCCTGCCATTAGCCACTTTATGAAAAAACTTTGAATTACAATCCCTTTCCTTGACCCATTTCACCCTAGCTTTTTGTCTCCAATGAGTTTCTTCCCTCAAAATCAATTCCTCTAACTCCCATTTTCTTAAAGCTCTCTGAACTAAAAGTTTAGAGGTGAGACCCCCTTCTTGCTCATGGTATCAAAGTTAGCTAATTCGATCAGAATACTCTTTTTCCTTTCGTTTAGCTTTCCAAAAGAAGCCTTATTCCACTATTTCAATTTGGCCTTAAAAAATTGTAATTTCCTCATGAACTTGTGACTTTCCCACCCAATTCCTTGAAAATCTCTCCACCAACTTCTAAAGCTCTCCTTGAAACTAGGATGTTGCAACCACAAATTCTCAAACCTAAAAGGTGTTGGGCCCCACTTGAACGGATTGGTTTCCAAGACAATCGGCCAATGATCCGATGTCCATCTAGGAAGAACTTCTTGAAGGCTTTGAGGAAATAATTGTTCCCACTCATTTGAGTAAAGAAATCGATCTAATCTCTTACATACGAGAGACTCTTGCATGTTTGACCAAGTGAATGGTGTGCTCCGTAAAGGTGAATCTATCAATTCACATTCTCTTATAAAATCATCAAAGTCCTTCATGCTTGGGGTTAAACTAGAACCTCCCAATTTTTCTGAACTTCTCCTTATGATATTGAAATTGCCGCCTACACACCAAAACGGGAAAGAAAGTCCAAAAATGTCTGAAAGCTCCACCCAAAAATCCTTCCTAAGTGTTGTGCTATTTAGGCCATAAATTGTGGATAACGATAACGTTCCGCATCCATTCAATGCAAACTTGACTGAGATCGAAAAGGAACCTATTACCACCTCCTCACTGCGCAGTTTTTTAGAGTCCTAAATAATCAAAATCCCTCCCGAAGCCCCGCATGCCGAAAGGGGTGTCCATTTCTTATTTCTGATTGTCCAAACACTACCCACAAACCTTCTATCACACTTTGCCTTTTTTGTTTCCTGCATCATCACAACATCTGGCTTTTCCGACCTTAGAAAATCTTTAACCACCCTTCGCTTTTTCCTTGAACCCAAACCCCTGGTATTCCAACTAATTATCTTCATGGAAAAAACTCACAGACCCTAATCCTCCAAACCATTTCCAACAAGTCTCACAAACCTGTGGAACATTTGTTTTTCCTCCTGGAATATACCTTAATATCCAGAGACTTTAAAACCTCACGCGCTTTAGCCATTTTCTTAGGGGATGGGCCTTCTATTTTGAACTCACCTGATAGGGAGCTCGCAGTAACACCCTTGCTAACTGTAACCAAGTTGGAGACCTTATTAGGCAAAATGGTTTAGAAAAAATTGGGTTAATACTCTCGGTCAGTTGGTATGGATAAGCAGGTTGGATCTCCTCCACTACAAGATTATGGATGGCAACAGAAATTTGACCTACAGTACCAACATCGTCTTTTTTGGAAAAAAATTCAAAGGTTACTCGATTTTCCATAAGAAACTGAGAGTGAAAGGCTGAATTGGGAAGATTGGGAACAGAAGGACTCAGAAAAGAAGAAGCCAAACCACAAGAAGGGGATGTAGAAGACGGGGGTGACTGAGTAGGTGAAAACGAGATTACCTCCAAATTTTCCGCTACCAATAAACCATAATTCCCCATAAAGCTAAGCTCTTTACCTCTGATTTCTGGCGTAGAGGGCAAAACCGTGATTGCTGAGCCACGAAGATCGGACCCCACTCGGCCTAAAAATCCTTATTTGTCTTCGTCAAAGGAAAGTTTGCTCAAAGCCACTTTGTCTCTTGACGACGAAGCCCCTTCCCCCAAGCATCTCTTACAAAACCTTGGTGATTGACGAGAAGTGAGAGGACTCGCACTAGATCCTTGTTCCGCCCAAGATTCGGCCTCGAAAGCCTCTTCCTTTGGAAACTCTTCGCTGTCTGTCGGATTCTTCCCGTGCAAAAGAGGCTCACTGCGACACCGAAGACCTTGTTGGCGATCAGAGCTTGGAGGAAATAGGGTAGTCCATAGCTTCTTTGAACCAAACTTCACTTCCTTCTTCGCAGAGCTACTCGATTGAACCTCAGGAAGTACAGATGTTGCTTTCCCCTTTCCCTTTGTAGAAGAATCTTCTTCCCTTCGTAATGTAACCTCCGTCTCATTTGGCTTCTTTCCTCCTAAGCTTAGGCCCAACCCCGACGGGCTTTTTATGTTGCAACCCACTTTTGCAATTAATGGACTAGGCTTAGACAAAGACTAGGCCTTCCTCTCATAGGCTCGACAGCCCTCATCAGCGGAGACCTCATCCCCACTGGCCCTAACTCCTCCCGCCTCCTCAGTCCCAATTGGCCCATCGTCCATTTTTTTTAATTCAAACTGGGCATCGATGGTGGTAGGAACCAACTGATCCCCACATCCTGACCACTCTTACCACGTTTCCCCACTGGAAAAACAACAGCCATACTCTTTTCTCCTCACTTCCTCATTCTGCCATCTTCCCCGACACGACATCTTCCCCCAACCGTTGATCTGATTCTCTCCCCCCCGCCTTCCTCCACCTGTCCCCGAGTGAGATGCAAAAGCCTCCCGAGTCGACTCGCCCATTACGCTGCCTCTCTGAACGTCTTCAACTCCAACCACTACAACTGAAATTGTAAACACCCAACCCCCGTCTGTCACCTCGATCAAAGCTGGAAGAACTGATCTATCCTTCATTGCAATTCTTACCGTCACCTTGCTAAGATCGAACAATTTCAATGTTCACTAATCTATTTCAGTCACCGTCCCCCACTGCTCCACAATTTTCTTCAGGTGTACCTCAAATCATAGATGAAATGGCACCCTTTGTAATTTGATCCAGCCTCCTCTAAACTTCCCCTCTATTTTCGAATTTTCCTTCAACGACCACCTTCTCAACTAGACTGTATTCCTTCCCTCAAACCTAATATTCCTCAAATTTTGGAGAAAGAGAGCTTCCTCTATTGTTTCAACAAAAAATACTCATTTTCCGCCTGAGATGGGTACAATCGTTGCTACTCTTTTCTTCCCTAAGCTTCTTGCCACCGCTCGGCTAACCTCAACCCATTTAACGCTATCAACATTGTGTTCACACACCACGGCTCGCGCCCACCTCTCGACAGGAACCAAACCACTTCCTCTTGGTCCTTTACCATTGACTACATTTGCCAAGGACCTGTGTAGAGGACCCACGTGATTGTGGATAAACCTTTCCCCTTTGTATTGTCTTCCTTTTTCAACTGCATTCGAAGGGGGGACCACTAGCATTGAAGACAATGCGCTTTTAAGATTCTCCCATCCTCTGCCCTTCTCGCCCTCAAGAATAACCAAAAAAGATCTTCTGTTGGTAGTGAACTCCGAGATCCTAATGAACCTTCCATGGTTGTTGAAGCCAACTTCCATCAAATGGACAAATAATTTTCCCTTGAACTTTCTATTGAACCCCAAATGATCTTCATTTCGATGTCTTTCGTCAAATGTTCTATCATCCACCCCACTACATCCTTTTCAAAACCTAAGACAAAAGCAGAGCCTCTACTGTGCTCTGTAATCGAGCACCAGTTTCCTCCGTGCTCGCCTTCCAACCTAACCAAGAAGGTCTTCTTTTCCACAAAGACCTTCAACGTCCTTACCATATTTTCAAACCTTTCTAAATAAAATGTGGTATTCATAAAGCAATATTATTTTATCAAATTCAAAATGTTTGTTACCATATTTCAATCTAAGGAGGTAGATGCTGACTCATCTGATTGAAGATACCAAGAAATTAACTCCCTAATACTTTTCTCATATAAGCATAAATTGATGCAAAGAGGATTAATAAAAATTTATTTTCCAACTGTTGCATCATGGTGAGGACGCTGAAGTTCTCTATGGAGAAGAAGACCTTCCTAGTTAGGTTTGAAGGTGAGTCCGAAGGTATTTGGTGCTTGCTTACAGAGCATAGTAAAGGCTCTGTTTTTGTCTTAGGCTTTGAGAAGGAAGAGGCTGGCTGGTTGATCGAACATTTGGCGAAGGCTATCGAGCTGAAGAGTTACATGGGTTTCAACAGAAAATATAGAGGAAAGTCCAGAGTTCATTTAATGGAGGTTTGCTTCAACAACCATGGTAGGTTTATAAGGCTTTTGGAGTTTGCCTCCAATAGAAAGTCAACTTTCCTGGTAATCCCTGAGGGCGAGCAAGGCAAGGGATGAGAACAACTAAAAAATGCTATTTCTTCAATACTGGTGGTCCCTTCCTCGAATATAGGTGAAAAGAAAAGGCAGTGCAGGGTTGAAAACATAAATTACAAACATGTCGGTCCTTTGTGAATGTAGTCAAAGAGGAAGAACCAAGGAGAGGAGGCCTTGTTCCAGTTGGGAGATAGGCGAGAGCTATGGTTTGTGAATGTCCTGCTTCTTTTGTTAATTGGGCTGAGGTTGGTCGTGCTCTAGCGAAATTCTTAGGGCAAAAAGGCATGGTGACTATCGTCCATTTTTTTGTCGGAAAAGGTTTATTTTTTGTAGAAACTCTTGAGGAAGTCTTCTCTCTTCAGGAGTTAAGGTTTCTCAAGATTAAGGGAGGGTATACAACCCATTTGAGAAGGTGGTCGCCAAGGGAAAACTCAGAAGTTGTGGGGAATTTTAGAGGAGGATGGATTGAATTACGGGGTTTGCTCTTTCATTATGGTCAAAAGAACATCTGAAGAAAATTGTGGAGCAATGGGGGACGGTGATAGAGATCGATTGGCGAACGTTGAAACTGTATGATCTTTGTAAGGCAAGGGTGAGAATTTTAGTGAAAGAACGTTCAATTCTCCCTACATTGATTGCGGTGTTAGATGGGGGATGGGTTTTTACAATATTAGTTGTTGTGGTTGGAGTTGAAGACGAAAGACGGGTTAGAGAAATGGGTGAGTCAACTTAGAGGGATTATGAGTCTCACTCGTGGACAGGTAGCAGAAGGCTGGTTGAGAAGGCTAATCCAATGGCTAAAGGTTGGTCTTATAATGGGGTAGTTGACAGATTGAAAGTTGGAGTAGAAAGTCAAAAGGCTGAGGAGGCCTCTGAGGGGGCACATGGCAAGAGAAGTGCGGATGTGGGGAATAGCTATTTCCAATCGTCCTCTCCGGGTAATTTGAACTCAAATACAAAGAGAATTGGGTCCTTTAGGCCAAAGCTGTTTGGTGAAGTATGGGTCGGAAGGGATAAGGCCCACTCAAGTTCAATAAAAGAGGGAAAGGTCCATTCTTCTCAAAAACCCAAGCCATTGGTGAAAGCAAATTTGGGTTGGGAGAGGGGTTTTAAATTAAAAGGCCCGATGACGACTTTGGGCAAAGAACTGGGTGGAATTTAGCCATCTCTGGGAAGGGCTCTTTACGCAGAGAAGATTCCTCTGTAAAGGGAAAGAGGAAGTCAGTTTCCGAGGACTCTTCTTCACAAATGAGGGGTTCCATGACAAAGTTTGGTTCAAAGAAGTTGTGGATTAGTCTTAATCCTCCAACTTCTGGATGCCGACAAGGGGTTTGAAGACGAAGCGAGCCTCTAACGCAAGAGTTTCCATATTCAGCTTTTGTTGCTCCACCAAAGGACATTGCTTTCGAAGAGGGAACACAGATGGTGCGAAGGTTCAGCTCGAGTCCTCTCACTTTTAGTCGTCCGTTAGGGTTCCGAAGAAGTTGTTCAGGGGAAGGGGTTTTGTCGACAAGAGGTGATGCGGATAATCAACAAAGGTCTTATCTTAAGGCTTCTATTCAATCAAAGGGGAAGGCGAAATTGTGCAAATTGTCTAACGGTGTAGATTGAGCAAACTCTGAGGGATTTGGGGGTTCTGCTCATCGTGGATCTTTAGTCTTGGTTTTTCCTTCTAGTCCAGTAACTAGAGAAAAAGGGCTCACCTCTGTGGGGACTTGTGGATTGATGGTAGTGGAAAACAATGAGGTTTCTTCTTCTCCACTTTTTCAGTCATCTTTTTCAATTTTTCCCCCCTCCTATGGCTTGGCACATCCACCTTTGATTTCTTCTGATCCCGCTCTTCCCAGCTCAGTAATTCTGTCTCTGTCTCCTACGAAATCTTGAGTAGTATCTGAAATGTTTTCCAAAAAAAATGACAATGGTGCTCTATGTCAAGATTTTGTTGGCAATCCTAACCTAGATGTTGTGGAGTCCCAGTTAGCTTGTCTGAACCAAATGTCTGAGGGTATTAACTCCATTAAGACCCTGCCCAGTTTGCCTATTAAGGCCCCTAACCTTGTTACAGATTGCCCAGTTGAAGCTGAGTTTTCATCTTTGGGTGGGTTCCAAATAAAAGGTCTTTCTCCGAGCAAAATGGCTAGAGTTCGTGTGGTCTTAAGTTCTTTGGATATTAAGGTGTATTCTAGGCGGAAGAACAAAATCTCCACAAGTATTTGAGACTTTTAGGAACTGGTTTGGAGGTTTAGAATTAGAAGGGTTTTATCATGAAGATCATCAATTGGAATACTAGGGGTTTTGGGATCTAGGAAAAAACGAAGGGTGGTTAAAGATTTTTTGCGTCTTGAGAATTCGGATGTTGTAATGTTCCAGGAAACAAAAAGGGAGGTGTGTGACAGGAGGTTTGTTGATAGTGTTTGGTCGGTTACGAATAAAAAGTGGGCTTCTCTTCCGGCTTATGGGGCCTCAGGAGGGATTTTGATTATTTGGGACTCAAAGAAACTATAAAGTGAGGAGGTGGTAATAGGTTCCTTTTCTGTCTCAATCAAGTTTTCGTTGGATGGATGTGGACCCCTTTGGTTGTCCTCAGTTTATGGCCCAAACAATTCCTTACTTAGGAAGGATTTTTGGGTGGAGCTTTTAGACCTTTTTGGCCTTTCCTTTCCTTTCTGGTATGTGGGCGGTGATTTTAATGTTATAAGGAGAATTTCAATAAATTTGGGAGACTCTAGTTTAACTTCTAGCATGAGGGACTTTGATGGATTTATAAGAGATTGTGAATTAATTGACCCCCCTCTACGGAATGCTCCATTCACTTGGTCAAACATGCAAGATTCACCTGTGTGTAAGAGATTGGACCGATTTATTTTCACAAATGAGTGGGAGCAATTCTTTCCTCAATGTTTTGGACACCAATCCATTCAAGTGGGGACCAACTCCTTTTAGGTTTGAGAATATGTGGTTACAACATCCTAGTTTCAAAGATTGCTTTAGAAGTTGGTGGAGAGGTTTTTAGGGACTTGGTTGGGAAGGTCATAAGTTTATGAGGAAGTTACAATTTGTTAAGTCCAAATTGAAAGAATGGAATAAGGAATCTTTTGGAGTGCTAAAGGAAAGGAAAAAAAGCATACTTAGTGATATTACTAACATTGATGCTGTTGAGCAAGAGGGGGTTCTTTCTTCTGAACTTTCAGCACAAAGAGCTTTGAGCAAAGGGGAGTTGGAGGAATTAATATTGAGGTAAGAGGTACATTGGAGACAAAAAGCTAGGGTGAAATGGGTAAAAGAAGGGGATTGCAATTCAAAGTTGTTTCACAATGTGGCTAATGGCAGACGAAATAGGAAATTCATCAAGATTTTGGAAAATGAAAGAGGTTTAGTATTGAATAATATTGATAGCATCACGGAGGAGATCTTACTTTTTTATGAAAAGCTCTACTCGAGTCCTCCTGGAGAATCTTGGAGAGTAGAAGGCTTAGATTGGTCCCCCATCTCAGCGGAGAGTGCTTTTAGGTTGGACTCCCCTTTTACTGAAGAAGAGATTTCTAAAGCCATTTTTCAGTTAGATGGGAATAAGGCGTTGGGGCCTAATGGATTTACCATTGCAGTGCTTCAAGATTGTTGGGATGTGATCAAGGAGGCCTTAGTGAGGGTGTTCGCAGAGTTTCACAGAAGCGGGGTAATTAATCAAAGCACCAATGCCACCTTCATAGTTTTTGTGCCCAAAAAAAGCTAGACAAAAAAAATTTCAGACTTTAGGACTTATTAGCCTGATCACTTGTCTTTACAAGATAATAGCCAAAGTCTTATCAAGGCGATTGAGAAGTGTACTACATGAAACTATCCATTCTACTCAAGGTGCTTTTGTTCAAGGGAGACAAATCTTTTTTTTTTTTTTTGATCAGAAACGAAGAAGATTATATTAATAAAAGAACAAATACAGAAGAGAAAAAAGAGACAAAAGAAAGAGAAAAAAAACCAAGGGAAGGATGAGAGGTCCTTCCTACACAATAACCAAGGAAAACACCCAACAATAGTAATCTAAAAACAAGAGAAAACCCAACAATCTTCAAACTCTTTAAACGCAAACCCCAATCCAATTGATTTGTAGAATACTTAGAGGAACTCCTCTAAAAGCTTCAGTACAAGAAGCCCATAGAGAAGAGTAAAACCGAAACAAATCCCACACCACCTCTTCCGTTCTCCCTTTATCCTCAAAGATTCTATTATTCCTTTCTTGCCACACCATCCAAATCAAAGTAAGGCAAGCAATTTGCCAAAGAATCTTGCCTCTTACTGAGTTCCCCAAGCCTCTAAAGGAAATAACCAACATATCCTCAATGCTCCTTGGAGGGACCCAAATCACACCTACTAGATTGAACAACCTGTGCCAAAGTCCAATGGTGACGGGACAATGAAGAAAAAGATGGTCAATCGACTCTCCATTTCTTTTGCAAAGAATGCACCATTGAGGACAGAGGGCTTTGTAGGGTCTTCTCAATTGCAACTTGTCATTAGTGTTTACCTTCCCATGTGCTACTAACCAAGCGAGAGCCTTAACCTTTGAAGGGACTTTTGAGCTCCATAAAAACTTGGCCGGAAGGAACATTAAAGGATTTGAATCTTTTGACAAGGCATAGAAAAAAGATTTCACTGAAAACGAACTTGACGAAGACAAAGACCACGCTCTTGAGTCTGATGATGAAGGGGAAAGAAGCACAGAATGAAGGGAGGACATTAATCTCTGAAGGAGATCAATTTCTGAATCCGTTAGATTGCGGCGAAAGTTAAAATTCCAAGACAATGGAAAGGAGTTGCCAAGGACGTTTGAGACAGTAAGGTTTCTCACAGAACTAACTCTGTAGAGTTCAGCAAATTGAGCACACAAAGTTTGGTTTCCCCACCAAAGATCTTCCCAAAACCGAATTCTCTCCCCATTGCCCACCACTAGGCGAACAAAAGGGGAGAACTCTTGAAAAACTTGAGCAATAGCCTTCCAAGGACATCTGTGAGACCATCTAACCACCATGTTGGCGTCCCATCCATTAGGATGAGTCCCATATATACTCGCAATAACCTTATGCCAAAGACCGCTCCTTTCTCTAGGAAACCTCCAAAGCCATTTCCCTAAGAGGGCACTATTTCTCATAGAAGTCTTCCCAAAGCCCAAACCTCCCATCTCCCTTGGTCTACTGACAACCTCTCATCTGATTAGGTGATCTCTCTTCCCTTCCCCGGCCCCAGACCAAAGAAAATCCCTTTGCATCTTCTCAATCTTTGAAGCTATAGATACAGGGATTTTGAAGAGGGAAAGGAAATAGCTAGGGATATGAGACAGACAAGACTGAATTAGAGTAATCCTCCCTCCCAAAGACAAATAGGCCTTTTTCCACCCATCCAGCCTCCTCGAAATTCTCTCAACCACTGGATCCCAAAATCCTATTGTCTTTGGGTTCCCTCCTAAAGGGAGGCCTAAATAAGACAAAGGCCACTCTGACACTCTGCACTCCAAAACCAAAGCCAAACTAGACAACATTTCCTGCCTAGTGTTGATACCTGAAATGGTGCTTTTTTCTAAGTTGATTTTTAAACCAGATACTTGCCCAAAAACCAAAAGGATAATCTTAAGGTTTTGAAGAAGATCCAAAGAGGCTTTAGAGAAAAATATGGTATCATCAGCAAACTGTAACAAGGACACTCTAGTCCTATCCCTCCCCACAAGGAAACCCTCAGTTATCCCAGTTTCCTCAGCTCTAATCATCAACCTACTTAGAACATCTGCTACTATAGTAAAAAGGAAAGGAGAAAGAGGATCTCCCTGTCTCAATCCTCTAGAGGCCTTAACCCAACCCTTTGCATTCCCATTAACTAGGATAGCAAAACTAGAAGAAGATAAACAATCCCTCATCCAAGATCTCCATTTCTGACTGAACCCCTTCCTTTGAAGCACATGATCTAAAAAGCCCCACTCCACATGATCATAGGCCTTCTCAAAATCAATTTTGAAAACTACCCCTTCCTCTCCTGACCTTCTTTTCTCATCCAACACTTCATTGGCTATCAATACAACATCCAATATTTGTCTCCCTTCCACAAAGGCTCCTTGCGAGCCAAAGATAGTTTCATGAAGAACTTTGCGTAAACGCCCTGATAAGACCTTAGCAATTATCTTATATAAACTTGTAACCAAACTAATAGGTCTATAATCTGAGATTTTGAAAGTTTGGCTTTTCTTAGGCACCATAGCAATGAAAGTCGCATTTGTGCTTTGATTTATTACCCCTTTAGTGTGGAACTCAAAAAACACCCTCATAAGATCCTCTTTTATCACATCCCAACACTCTTGATAAACTGCTAAGGTAAAGCCATCAGGGCCAGGGGCCTTTTCCTTATTCAATTGGAAAACTGCCATTCGAACCTCCTCTTCCGAAAACAGCCTATCCAACCAAATTGCACTCTCTTCAGAAATAGGGGCCCAATCAATCCCTTCAATCTTCCAAGAATCACCCTCGGGTTTGGAATAAAGATTCCCAAAGAAATTTACAATCTCCTCAGAAATAACCTCAATGTTATTTAAAGTCTCCCCCCTCTCAGAAATCAGAGACTTTATATACTTCCTACTTCTTCTTCCAGTGGCCACTCTGTGAAAAAACTTAGAGTTGCAATCCCCTTCTTTAATCCACTTAACCCTAGATTTTTGTCTCCATTGAACCTCTTCCTTCAATAACAAATCCTCTAACTCCTTCCTTCTTAAGATCCTTTCCGAGACCAGCTCAAGATTTAAATTCCCTTCTTGTTCAATTCTATCAATTCTGCCTAAATCCGTAAGAATATGCTTTTTCCTCTCTCTTAAATCTCCAAAGACCCTTGTATTCCACTCTTTCAACTTTGATTTAATAAACTTTAGTTTCCTCATAAATTTGTGACCTTCCCAACCTTCAACCGTACACTCTTGCCACCAGTCTCTAAACTTCTCTTTAAACTCAGGATGGAGCAACCGCATATTCTCAAACCTAAAAGGAGTCGGCCCCCACATAAAAGGATTAGTTTCCAAGCAAATTGGGCTATGGTCAGAGGTCCAACTAGGAAGGGCCTCTTGAATATTTTGAGAGAAAAAAGAATCCCACTCAGCAGAGAACAAAAACCTATCTAACCTCTTGCAAATAGGATCGACTTGCATGTTTGACCATGTAAAAGCCGCATTCCTAAGAGGGGGGTCCAACAAACCACTTTCCCTTATAAACTCGTCAAAACGCCTCATGTTGACTGTTAGCCTAGAATCACCCATCTTCTCAGATATCCTCCTGATCACATTAAAATCCCCTCCTACACACCACCTTGGGAAAGTTAGACCATGTAGATCTTGAAGTTCTAACCAAAAATCCTCCCTCCACACTTCCTTATTCGGGCCATACACTGAGCTTAGCCAAAAAGACCCTTCCTCATCAGAGTTCAATTTTACAGTAACAGAGAAGGATCCTAACACCTTCTCTGAACAATTGAACTTAACTGAATCCCACAAGATCACAATCCCCCCCGACGCCCCACAAGCAGGAAGAGCAACCCAATCCAGACTTTTATCTTTCCAAATACTACTCACTAACCTCCTATCCCAAATTTCACGCTTTGTTTCCTGAAACATCACCACATCTGGGTTTTGAGTACTTAAAAACCTTCTCACAGTCCTCCTTTTCTTCCTAGAACCTAAACCTCTTGTATTCCAGCTTAAAATCTTCATGAGAACAATCACAACCCAACACAACCCGCACCCAGAACTAATCCTCTCCTCGAGTTCCAAAATCCTTTTTCTTCTTTCTTCTGGAATAAACCTTGTCCGCAGAGAAAGGATTCCTGTTCTCTCCTACCACACCTTTCCCATTATCCCTGACAATTCTAACCCTCAAACTCTCCAGAACCGACTGAACTTTGACCATCTTCCGAGGCGTAAGCCCCTCAACCTGAAAACCTTCCAGCGGGAGAGTGGAAGGTTCTTGCACAGGGAACAAAGCCTCACCTGAGTCACCACGCACCTCAAGGTTGCTAGGAATTTCCCTAATGAAAGGTCGGTCTTTAGATTTTTGGTTAGAGGTTTCTAGGGGTACCACCACACCTTTCGAACAGGACGCACCACCACGATGGTTATCATACACCACAGGAGAGATAGAAACAGATCCACGCTGAAAAGCGTGGCTTGACTCCACCGGATACGAAGAAGAAGAGTGGACACAAAAAGGATGACCCAAAGAAACCGAGGTTTCGGGAATAAGAATCGACTCAAAAGCCCCAGACAGAGGAAGATCTCGCTCAGAAATAGCTGAGATAGGATTACGCACCTCATTGATCAGTTTGCATTGCAAAATCCCCTCTTCCCCCTCTGTCTCGCCGGTGGAAACTTTGGATGTTTCCAAACCAGTGGAGAAATCACTCTTTCTGGAGTGAGATTTGCCCCGAGAAATGTCTCGATTTGTCACCAGTGAGCCACCTCCTTCAAAGCTAAGCTTCGGGGAAGAAGACGCCTCGTCAAAACTCGGCGGCCCACTTCTTGCTCTGCGCCTTACGGAGACTAGAGATCCCTTCGTCTTTGACGACGCTTGAGGAAGACCTTCCGACGCTTTATTCTTTGCAGAGAGCCCTGGTCTTTGGAGCTTTGAAGACGAAGATACAACTGGGCCACCATTTGAAGATCCTTTATGGGCTGGACCCGCTATTGGCCCAAAATCCTTCGCCCCAACTTGGGCCCAAACAGAACGGGCTTCAAAGACTTCTGGTGTTGGCCCGACATTGCTTCCCGCCATTGGGCCCGACACCCACCTTCCCTTTCCTTTCTCCCCCTTAGCCGATTTTGAATCTGAAGAGCTAAAATGGAGACGATGACGGGACATCCATCTTTGGCAGTCACTGGTCCTGTCAATAGCTCGTAGCCCCTCAACCATCTGTGGCTTCTGCAAGACGCAACCCCCGGCTGACCTCATCTCGTCCTTGCTGCGACTCGACTCAGGCTTGATAGAGTCTCCTCCGTCGTCTTCTCCGTCATCTTCTCCGGTGACTGTAACTGCAACCGTGTATGTCCAATCTCCATCTTCTACCTCTAATAGCGCTGGGAGCACGACCTTTGGAAGCATTTCCACCCGCAATGTTACTTTCGACAAATCAACAAACTTCAAGGAGTTTCTTGCCACCTCCGTTACCCTCCCCCACTGCTGCAAAATGTGACTCAACTACACCTCATCCCACAGGTGGAAAGGGAGACCTCTTAGTTCCAGCCACCCCCGTCTAAATTTTCCCCTCACCACTGAGTTCTCTTCTGGCGACCATCTCCTCAAAGCAAAAACCTCTTCTCTCACTGTGAAACTACCTCTTTCTTGAAACCACTGAGCTTTCCTTGCATTTTCCACAAAAAAATTGACTTTGAAAAAGCTTATGATCATGTGGATTGGGATTTTTTGGATCAGGTGTTGGATAGAAAGGGGTTTAGCCCTAGATGGAGGACCTGGATGAGAGGCTGTTTGTCCTCGGTCTCTTTTGCAATTTTAGTGAATGGAAATGCTAAAGGGTGGGTCAAGGCAACTAGAGGATTAAGACAAGGTGATCCTATATCCCCTTTTCTATTTACTATCGTCGTTGATGTGTTGAGAGCAGAGAAGAGAAGTATATTGGAGGGCTTCGGTGTAGGTAGGAATAGAACAAGGGTGTCCCATCTGCAATTCGCAGATGACACCATCTTCTTTTCTAGCTCATGTGTGGAAGAATTGCAAACTCTTAAGTTTATTTTGTTAGTGTTTGGGCGAATTTCTGGGCTTAAGGTCAATCTTGACAAGAGTAATCTTTTTGGCATCAACCTTGATCAGGATCATCTCTCTAGGTTGGCTTAGATGCTTGATTGCAAGGTTTTTTATTGGCCTATACTCTACTTGGGTCTTCCTTTGGTAGGGAATTCAAAGGCTTGTGGCTTTTGGGATCTAGTGATTGAGAGAATCTCACGGAGATTAGATGGGTGGAAAAAAACTTATTTATCTTTTGGAGGTAGGATAACTCTTATCCACTCATGCCTATCCCACATTCCTAGCTACTTTCTATCTTTTTCAAGATTCCCGCTACAGTGGCTGCAAAAATTGAGAGATTGCAAGGGATTTCCTTTGGTTAGGGGCTGGGGAATGTAAAAAATATCATCTTATTAGTTGGCATGTAGCGTGGAAACCGAAGAGAAAAGGGGAATTGGGGTTTGGGAAGATTTCTCTAAGGAATCTTGTTCTTTTAAGGAAATGGTTGTGGAGGTATCCTAAGGAGAGTTCAGCTTTGTGGCATTAGGTCATTCTAAGCATTTATGGGACACATTCTAATGGTTGGGATGCCAACACTATAGTTAAATGGTCACATCGTTGTCCTTGGAAGGCTATCGCACAAGTCTTTCAGGATTTTTCCAAGCATACTCAGTTTGTGGTAGGGAGATAGAGAAAGAATTTGCTTTTGGGAAGACTTGTGGTGGGAGGACCAACCTTTGGGATTCCAATATCCAAGACTATTTAGAGTAGTCACAATTAAAAATATTCTCATATGTTCAATTCTCGGATCTACTCGTCCCTTCTCTTGGAACTTTAATTTCCGTTGTAACCTTTTCGATTATGAGATAGAAGAATTAGAAAGCCTCATGCATTCGTTTGATTGTTTGCACTTATCCCCATCGGTTTCAGACGCGAGATTCTGGTCTTTACCTTCTTCAGGGTTATTTGCAGTCAAATCTTTTTTTTCTAGCCTTGTCCCACTTTTCTGATTAATCTCCAATTTTTCCTACTAATTTTGTTTGGAATTCTCAAGTCTCTTTTAAGGTCAAGTCCTTTGTCTGGTTAGTGACACACAAAAAGGTAAATACTAATGACTTGCTACAATTGAGAAGACCCTACAAAGCTCTTAGTCTTGACATTTGTAAGTTGTGTATGAAGTATGGAGAATCAACAGATCATCTTTTTTTACACCGTTCTTTGACGATGGGGTAGTGACACAAATTATTTCTGATAGCTAAGATGGATTGGGTCCCCTCGAGAAGCATTTCTGACATGATGACCATCAATTATAAGGGTTTTGGAAAATCCAAGAGAGGCATAGTTTTGTGGCAAACTGCGTGTATTGCTTTAATTTGGGTTGTGTGGCAGGAAAGAAATGCTAGGATATTTGAGGATAAAGTTAGGAATTCAGAGAATCTATGGGATTCCATTCACTTCCTTGCTTCTTTTTGGGCTTTTTGCTCCATGGTTTTTAAGGGCATTCCCCTTAATGTGTTGCAACTAGATTGGCTAGCAGTGTGTAGCTCCAATGGGATGGTCTAGCAAAGAGAGTTTGCTTTTTGTAATTACCATTTAGCTTATTGATTTGTATTCTTGTTGTTTAGTTTTCTTTTTTGGGAGAATTCCTCATCCTTCTTTTTTACTTCTTAATTCTATCAATATATTTCTTTATTGTTTCCTATATAAAAAAAAAGAATTAACTCCCTAGCTTCTGAGATTTAATTGAAAATACTGAGAAATTAATTCCCCAATTTTGCGATCGTATATTTATATAATTCTTTGATTTTCAAGATTTTATAATTGTACATTTCCTGTATTATTTTTCCTAATTTATAGGGTAGAGGATTATTATGAATTAGTTAACTTTCTTTCTATAATTTAGTTTCCTAATTTTATAGGATTGTACATTATAAATATTATATCATTTTGTCATAAATGCAATGAGTAAAATCATTCTTTTCCACATGGTATCAGAGCGTGTCCAAGGTTCCTAAGTTCTCTTCAAAATTTTATAGTCTTCATTACCACCGATTTCCAATGACCTTCATTGCTTCTATTCATTGCCTTAAGTAGCCTTCATTTCCCTCATCATTTTTTTTTCTTCTCAATGGCTTTCTTCATCATTTATATATCTGTATTTCACTATTCACTATGTTGAAAACCCCAAAAAATCCAACCTCGAACAGTGCATTCTACAACCAACCAAATACCAATGATTATCAAAACCCTCATCCCTCATTCAGACTTAATATCCAAAACTATCTAGTGTGATCTTAACTTGTGCACACGTTCCTAAAAGGGTAAAGCAAGCTCGGTCACTTACCCTTACCCCATCTCTTTCCCTAAGCTATCTACTAGATGTTCCTAACTCTCCATAATCTCCTATCAATTCATCAAGTTACCAAAGATCTAAACTACAAAGTAATATTTTTCCCATTCCTTTGTGTTTTTTAGGGAACAAAAGTGACTCTAATCTTGATGTTGGGAGTGACAATGGTAGTGGTCACATATCTAGTATCTTTTCGTTCAAGCTTTTCATCAAATAGAGTCCAAATTTGGCTACATTATTTACGTTTATAGCATCTATCCTTTTCCTTATTAAAAACTATGTTTCCTTTACTATTTCAGAATTTGGATGTTGATGACTTTCATTGTGAAGTTTGTCACTTGATCAAACATCATCAAGTTCCTTTTCCTTAAAGCAATAATAATCATCTTATCCCTTTACATTAATTCATATTGATGTTTAGGACCCTCTTGGCTTCCAAATATAACTAGAGCTAGTTGGTTTGTTTCTTTTATTGATAAGTGTTTTTATGTCACTTGGTTATACCTTTTGAAAACCGTTTCACAAGATGATTAGTACCTAGTTTAGTGTAACGAGAAAGAAAACTTTAACTAATCCCTCTTTTCTTACCTAGATAGAAAAGGATTAAAATATGAGTCATCATGTACAAATACTCTACAACAAAATGGAGTCATGGAAAATAAAAATAATAATAAAATCATCACCTTCTAAAGGTAACTTGTGCCTTGTTACATGAGAAAATTGTGCCTGAATCATCTACTGGAAAGAAGCAGTATTAACTATTGCTTACTTAACCAACTGGTTACCTTCGAACATCAAGCTTGAAACCTCAAGCTCTTAATGTGTCTTCGATGGTTATTCACTTCACCAAAAAAGAAGGCATATAAATGTTATCAACCTACTTCCAAGAAAATTTTCATTTCTATGGATATCACTTTTACTAAAAACCAATCCTTCACTAATCCTAACCTTTAGAGGGAGTCCCTATCATTAAATTGAGATGAGATAGACTTGAGCTTACCCAATCTTCCAAATTCGTCCTTATCTACTCCTATAGGAGCTAAGGAAATGAGTATTCTTGAAAAAAAAAAAAAAAAAAGCCATGGGAGATTGTTGAATTACCTAAAGCTAAGAAACCAATGGGGTGTAAGTGGATGTTTATTGTAGCTAAAGGCTACACTTAGACATATGAAGTGGACTATTAAGAAACCTATACTTAGCAACTAATTTTGGTTAATCTTTGCAGCAATTTGACATTAAGAACATCTTCTTACATTGTGACCTAGAAGAAGAGTCTACATGGAAGCACCTCTATCAGTGAAGGATTCAAGGCTAATGAAGTATGTAAATTATGAAAGACATTATATAACCTAAAACAATCTCTTAGAGCATGGTTTGGAAAATTTGGTAAAGCTATGAGCAACTAGAAGTTCTAACAAAGCCAGCATACTTTCTTTACCAAACAATCAACAACTGGTAAAATCACAACCTTAATTGTTTTTGTGAATGATATAATTGTGGATAGGGATAATGTTGAAGAATTAAGAAATGGTTGGCCAAAGAATTTAAGATAAAAGATTTCTCTTAGGAGTTGAAGTGGTTCATTCTAGAAATGGTATTTTTAGTTATCAACAGAAGTATATCCTTGATCTTGTCAAAGAAACCAAGATACTTGGATATAAACCTGTTAACACGCCTATTGAACAAAAACATAAGCCTAGAGAAGTATTAGAATATCCAATTATACACAAAGGAAGTTATTAGAGATTAGTTGGAAGACTCATCTTTCTATCTCACATAAGACCTGATATAGCCTACACATAGAGTGCAGTAAGCCAATTCAGGCACTCCCCTAAAAAGGCTCACTTACATGCCACACACAAAATTCTAAGGTACCTAAAATCCACCTTAGGAAAGGGAATCCTCTTCAAGAAAATGAAGAGTTAAGTTTAGAAGCCTACACTGATACAGACTAGGCTAGATTGGTAGTACACTGTGGATCAACCTCTATATATTATACTGCTCTTAGAAGAAATTTGGTGACATGGAGAAGTAAGAAACAAAATGTAGTTGTCAAGTCCAGTGCCAAAGTAGAGTTCAAAGCCACAACACAAGGAATTTGTGAACTACTTTGGCAAAAAATAATTCTTGGCGATTTAAAAGTGAAGTGGAAGGGGACTATCAAGCTGCACTCTAATAATAAATCAACAATTAATATTGCTCATAATCCAATTCAACGTGATTGTGAAAAATATGTTTAAGTTACTGATAATGGATGAATCTGTACTACTTATGTTTCAGTAGATGGGCAACTTACTGATATCCTAAGAAGGGGTCGACCGAGCCACTCATTTCAAAAAATAACTAACAAGTTGGGAATGGATAATATCTACTAATCAACTTGAAGGGGAGTGTTGACTAATCTGATTGAAGATACCAAGGAATTAACTCCCTAATTTTCAAGATGAGTTTGAAAATACCAAGAAATTAATTCCCTAATTTTTAGGATTATATAATCTATAGTTATATAATTCCTTGATTTTTGAAATATATTGCCTAATTTGTAGGGTATAGGATTTATAGGAATTAGTCAACTTTCTTTATGTAATTTAGTTACCTAATTTTGTAGAATTTTTAGGATTGTTCTACACTAAAAATATTGCATAATTTTTTAGAAATACAATGAATGAAATCATTCTTTTCCACAGTAAATTATATCATAAACCCAAAAATTACTAGTTCAAATCATTAAATTTCACCCTAATGGGTTCAATAAAAGTGTAATAAATCTAAAATCAAAATTTCTAGTGAGTTTTTTAAAGAAATTGTTATGAGCACTTTGTGGTCTTTTCATAAAGGATTTGAGGGCAGCCATAATCTCAAGCTTGAGGTAGGTTGAAAGGGCATACCATTCCATACACCCTCGACACAACACAAAGCAAAAGAGTAAAAGGATAGAACACGTCTAACCCAATAAATCTTGGAATCCACCACAAAAACTCTCAAGAAGAGATTTCCATTGACTTGAAAATTTAGAATGAAAGGCAAATGGTCTCTCTTCATCATCTATCCCTTCTATTTATCCCAATAACCCTTTATTGTCTTCACAACTTCCAACACTTAGAAATGAAATCTCACGTAAATAACTACCCCACGTAGCCAAGTACTACAAGTCTCAAATTTCCTATGTAATTTAAATATTATTCTAATACTAGTTGACTTGACTAGACTACTTTCTTAGGGCAAGGTGTTCTATGTCAACTTTGAGGTAAAAAGAGTGTAATGCAAGGCAATAGCCTTTGGGTGAGTAACTATCCATACAAACCCTTAACTAATTAGGGTTAATGTAAACTTAAGGAAAATATTCAACATACCCTTAGGCTCCACATAACAATACAACATTAAATTTAGCCAGTAAAGAAAGTAATGGAAAATAATGAATAAGCTTCTAAATGTACTTATAAAACCATGAATCAACAACCTATACTAGTAGAAGTTCAAACCCTAGCCATGCACAGTATCAAGGTTGTCACCCAAGGAAAGAAAGAATGTTGTCTAAAAGAAGGTGGCCAAAAAGAGCATTGCATTCTAGGAATCATTCTATTTCTTGATAGCTCAGTATTTAGTTTCATCTAGTAGGGGAAACTTGATAAGAAATTCTATAATATCTACCAAACAAGAATGACAAAGAATTCAAGAAGTAAAAGAAAATAAGAAACAAGATGTAAATGGCAAGATACAAGGGTAGAAGGGAAGGGGATCACAAGTCAAGAGTGAAGTCAGTGAGCAAAGATATAAATCTCATTTTCCATCAGAAATTTGTGATTATAACACCAACTAACTTGAAACTAATTGGTTGAATAATGTTATAAACAAAAATAAAATTTGAAAATTATGAAACACAGTTTGGAGTATCATTCTATTTAAGGAAGCCAATCCTTACAGTAGCCAGCTTTGAAACACAGGTAATGATGTACCTGGTGATGCGCCATAGGTAATCGGAATGGTCCTTTGTCACATTTAAATGCTCCAATACACCTTGGATGGTGAAATTGTTCTCACTCCAAACACTTATTGGCTCCTTCAGAGTCATCCAGGTTTTTGGTACATAGGAAATTTTATTCTGAACCATTAAGGGTTGAGTTACAGAAATGTTTCGGACAAGCGGCAAATCAAACTCTACAGTTTTGATGGAAGTCTGTGCCCCAACCTGTACAAAACATGTAAAGGAAGAAGAAATTTGCCTCATATTAAGAAAATTAAAAAACAAATGTCACTTGTGTATGCTTAGTCCAAAGAAATAAAACAACAACCATTTGATAATATGCTCAAACAATATGGGCCTTACAACTCCTGTATCATCTTCATCTAGATACAAAACAATGAACATCTGGTATTTTGAACTAACATTATTGGTGAGTTTTCAAGGAAAACGAATAACAGATGGGCACAATTGAACTTTCCCAGAAGTGTCGGACTGCAAAGATCCAGTTATACAGATCAGCTAAATTCATTGGTTTTAACCAAATTGTGTGCTTAGAAGCATAAGTTGGAAATACAGTTTGAAGCAATTACTATGAAAATTACAACAAAGCCAAAATCCACATATTCTTGTTTTGCAAGGCCAAGTATTTATAACATCAATAACAGTCTTCATGTTTTTCTTATCTACTTGTAAGATCACAGATGCTTGAAGAATATGTACTCAAAACAAACATGTTTAGCAAGAAAAAGAATTTTCATCATATAATACATCATGTTAAAGGAGACAAAATCGTACAGCAGGATGAAAAATCTGGTTGTGAATGGTGTAAGTGATAGTAAAAGACACGACATAAGCAAACCCCAGAAATCTTGTTGTAAAAAGTTAAACCAATACTCAAGTTGTCATATTAGCTATACTTGAATAAGCATTTAGTTGTGCATATTGAGATATATGATGTGTGATTTAATGTTATGCTAGTACAATCTAAAGTTTATGTGACAATCAAAGGAACAGGATCCATGGTGCCAAGCAGCATGCCAGGGAATCTGTAAAGCTTTAGCAACATTAAACTCATTCTATCTTTCTAAAAGTAGGAAATTAAAAAAGAAGCTGCAGGTCCCCAAATCATCTTAGCTGGAAATTCTCCCCCTAATTGAATCCAGGGACTGATAAAAAGATTTAACAGAAAACCCCATCTCCTTTGTGTAGCTTCAAATCATCCTATACTCCATGTTCCTCATTGTGACTGCCTTTTGAATTTGATTAAGGAGACCACCCTGTCCATCCCCTAATCTTGGAAATGTATGTCATGCCTCAAAATCCAAAACCATGGGCTGACCTAAAGTCAAGATTCAACTCATGATTCACCCAACTAATTCATGTGAAGAAAACACACCATAGTTGGTCACCAGTGTCACAGCTGACAACCTTTGCCAAAAAATGTGTACCTCAACCCACAGAAGGTAAACTGATTTGGGACCTGATTGTGAGGAAGTAATATCTACTTTAGCACTAAGGGAAATTAGTTTATCGGTATTATCACAAGGTTTTAATACATAAAAGTCGAAACATCAATCAACCAGTTGCTGGAATATATCCAGCCAAATTTGAATAGCTCCTGCCATGTGAATTTTTAAAATTCATTTGGGCTTGGAATTTTAGCGACGATACCATTCCAAAAACTAAAATTAAACATCTTTAAGGCAAGGAGCAAAGTTGCTTTTGAGGAAGAAGAGCTGTCAATTCAAAGGCTTAAGTCTTCTTTTGTTTATTTTCTTTGGTCGGAGACGAAGTTGTCTATAAAAGATGGTCCCTCGACCTTAGTTGATTTTGTTGGTTGGGTGGCAACCCGTTAGGGGTGTGGGTAGGGCTGCTCCTCGGGCCTTGGAGTTCTGCTAGGGTGTGAGGGGTGTTTTTCTGTCTTGTAATTTAAGCCACTGATTTGGTGGTTTTTTAATACAATCTCTTTATTTATAAAAAAAAAACAATAAGATATAGATAACCATTTCCATCAAGAGCAGGAGTTAGAAAATCAGTTCCAAATGGTCCATCAACAACCAAAAATTCCCTGCAGGGCTGCCTAAACTTGTATTTTGTAGCTTAGAAAATTCATAGAAATTTCATCTTCTATTGAATCAAGTTGGAACCTGATTTATTTGAAAGCTAACTAAAACCAAAATGGTCCTAAGGCATACTGGTCATTTTGAAATTCTCCAGAAAACTGATTAAGTGGTATATAGGACTATTCCCTTGGTTGGTTAAGATAGTATGGCAGCAACATGGAGGGGAGTAGGCTACTTGGGACTTGGAATCCAACATGCACCTTTAAGTTCCATAAACTTTTGTTTCCTCATATTAACTTTGTTTAAATTTTGAGGACAAAATTTCTTTTAAAGAGGGTAGGATGTAATGACCTAGTGCTTTTATAAATTGGAAACCTAGTTATTTTATTTTTTGAGAACTCCCAAATGATGTTTCTAAGAGCTTAGAAATCAACATTGAAATCCACCACTCAAAATACATAGACTGGAATCCTAGATCACCCAACAATGTAATGAATTGCAAAAAGTGGAGCCTCTTTAAAAGTTTTTACAGGAGATTTCTTTCTTCAAAGTGATTGTAGAATGTACTTGAATTGGGAGCTCTTTATTGTTCTTTGTTTCATAGTTTTCTTCTCCTTCTGTTTGATGGATAACCAATCCTCCTTGTATGATATCTCTTTTAGGTAACAAAATGTTTGTTTCCAATCAAAAGATACTCTAAACATGTTACAAACCACAAACATTTCGAAGAGGTCATAAATTATCAAATAAGGAAGAAGGGTAAAACTTTGCCATGAGCCCCAAAAATAAAAATGCATTCATTAAACATTAAAAACAAGTAAAGATTGATTCATTTTAAGTGTTCAAATAGGCATAAGTCACATGTAGACATGCTTCAAGTCAGCAAGTGCCTGATACACTAGTCAGTTCTCAAAACAAGAGTCCTACATGTCACGGCTGGAATCTAACCTTGGCGGTGTTGAAAACCGTGGTCCTGCAGTCAGGTAATATACTCACTGACCATGGTGGTAATTTATATATTTGACCCAGGAATGTCACAGAAGCTGTTTTATGTTCATCAATATTTGCAAGGAATGCTGAGCAGCTGCTTCCATTTCCAGACTGAGTTGAGTACAAGCTTTCCTTTACACGGTACACATGTGCCTGAAAGAAGTAATACAAACAATTTTAAATACAAAGAGTAGAAGCCATGCAAAAACAGGACCAAAAAAAACCAAGAAAGACCAAGATTTTAAAGCAAAAAAGTATTATTAACTGACAAGCAAAAGACAAAGTGCTCAATACAAAAGAAAACAATTTCTTGTAAACGCACTTTAGAACTATTTAGGTTTATAGATTGTACAAATGTTTGACCATCTTAGGAGCTATTTTTCTAGCAGAATTAAAATGATAAGTATCATTGGCCTACAAATCAGGGATGATTATCAACTATTTTAAATTAGTTTCCTACTGAGATTAAGATAACTATTGTAACTGCTGAACTACCAATTTTTCTAAAAGTTTAAACTTACAGAATTTGGGTTTACAATATATATCACGCTCTTCAATACCCTCTCTCACATGCGGTCCCATACCCACATGTGGAGATATACATATTGTATATGTGGATGACAGTATCTTGACTGGAAATAATGAAGTGAAAATCAAAGAACTCAAGAAAGTAGTCACTAAGGAATTTGAAATAAAGGATCTTAGTCCTGTGAGATATTTTCTACGTATGGAGGTGGCTCAGTCTAGCAAGGATATTGCAATCTCACAAAGAAAGTATACACTTGATTTGCTAAAAGAAGTGGGCATGCTAGGATGCAAACCTGGTGATGTTCTCACTGATGTCAATCACAAAATTGGGCCATCCAAGAAAGGAAAAGCATTTGATAAAGAATGTTACCAAAGGTTAGTTGGCCATCAATCTATTTGGAAACAGTAGACTACATATAAATTTTACAATTAATGTTGTGGCCAATATATGCATGCACTAAGTCAAGAAAGAGGACACCAAGGAAAGGATTGCTATTCAAAATAAGTGAATAGTTAGTAATAGAAGCCTTGATGGATGCTGACAGGGTAGGTTCCGTCAATAACAGGAGACAACCTCAGGTTTTTGCACATTTATTGGATGGAAACCTTGTAACTTGGAGAAGTAAGAAGCAAACAGTTGTCACTAGAAGTAGGGCAGAAGTTGAGTTCAGAGATGTGGCACACGAGATGTGTAAACTTCTTTGACTAAAAAAATTCCTGGAAGAAAAGAAGATACAAACAGGGGCTCCTATAAGACTATACTATGACAACAAGGCAGCAATAAAAACATAGGTCATAATTCAATACAACTAGACATGACAAACATGTAGAGATTGATTGACACTTCAGAAAGGAAAAGCTAAAGAAGGACTAATTTCAATGCCTTTCATTTAAACAAAGAAGCAGTTGAGTGACACTTTCACCAAAGGACCACCGAATTAGCATTTGAGCCTTTAACTAACAAGCTAGGTTTAATTGATATCTTCAAACCAGCTTGACGAGGAGTGCAAAAATGCTTGATTGTTTTAGGAGCTATTTTTCCAGGAGAATTATTTGTGATAAGTCTTGGTTGGTAGGCCTACAAATCAGGGATAGTTATTTCCTATTCTAAATTAGTTCCCTATTCAAATTAGGATAACTATCGTAACAAATCCTAGTCCTATACATTTGTAAAGTCTATATATTATGTATCACATTTTTTTGTACTAATAAAAATTAAGTTTTTCCTCAACCTGTTTATGCATATGTACTTTAATTATTTTTCTTTTTAATAAGAAACAAGAGTGGTAAGATATACCAAAGATGTAATTTACAAGAAGGATGACACCTCCATGATACAAATTGATGTACAAGATGAAAATAGCAAGGATCTTCCATCCATCTTTGTAATTTTCTCACTTCAAGATAGTTTTCTTGTTGCTTTTATCAAAAAGAAAATAAAGAAATCAAGCACATAGCTCTCAATAATAATAGCCCAACCAAGAAATAAACCCTAGGGGAAAGGCAAACGCAAAGTTTGGAGGATCTTAATGTAGGGATGTATGCCTTTAAAACATGAGTTTGAGATCTTCTGCAGTGATAAATAAGATTTATTTGTTTGTTTTGCAAATTTTGCACTGCAGACATGTTTTTTAATCATGTGCTGAATTGTATGCCTAAGTTACATTGGCTGAGATCTACATATGTGACAAGAGATAAATCACAATCCTTGTAATTGTAATTTGTTCATTATGAGTGATAACACTAGGCATTTTATTTGAAAGATTGCAATATATAAATTTCTAAATGACAGGATGGTGTATCTCAAACATTAGAATGATTTTGAATTAGCACATACTGTATATGAATGCATTGAATGGATCATAAAAAACACATTATTATAATCACTCACCATTAATGTGATTCTTGTAATTGGTAAATGCGCAATAAGCTCTAAATCTTGAGAAAGTAGCAAGGTTAAATTCTTTCCATTAGTTTCTATGATTTATCAAAGAGTGGGGTCCATGAAATGAACACCTTGACATCTTAAACAGCTAGTGTTGAGTGCCTGTGAAAGCTTATTCTTGAGATGGAATCCACTCTCTTGTAAAAGAGAGTAAAATATCCTCTCAAGTTAATCATGGTTTAATTGCTAGTAGCTAGATGGGCATTTTAGTAAATTGCTCACTAAATGCAATTAGAAATTAAAAGATGGTTAAATGTTGAAGATTATAAGATGTAAATGTACATTGGGTTCACCATAAGCTTAATCTTCATCCAATTTCACATGGATATTGTTTGGTGGACAGGGATAGTCACAATTCTTTTGCAAGTTATATTTCATTGTAATTTCCTCATCTTACAATGCAATCGCTAACTAGAGCCAAGATTATAAAGATCCCACTAGTAGCTTAATTAGGAAATTAAGAGAAAGAACTTTTTTTATAAAAGGAAGAGGAACTCCACAGGGCTTTGGTTACTCTGTGTTGTGCGTCTTATTTTCCTGTAAGCTCTACCTGTCTTTTTTTTTCTCTAAAGGTCATATGAGTGAAGCTCCCATGGTTTGGAAGTTAAGAAAAGTTTTTCAACCTCCTTTTCCCAAGATTCAATAACACCCTTTTTTTTTTATAGGTAAACAGTAAATGTGTATTAAAAAGAGGAGCCAAAAAGTGCCCAAAGTACATAAAGAGAGTATACAAAGGGTGCCAACAACACCAATAAAAATAAAAATAAATAAAATAAAATAAAATAATAATAATAATAATAATAACTAACAAAAAACAACACCCTTCAACGAGCCCCTAACCCATCCACAAAATCTATAATAAAGGAGGAACCCGATACTATACACAATTTGGACCACACCCAAAGATTACAAAGAAAAACAAGTTTACTCCCTTGGTTAGACAACTCTTTGTTATCAACCACTCCACTGTTCCTTTCTTTCTAGACCATCTAAAACGGATACAAAGGAGCAGCCTGCCAAACCTTCTTCCTTTTCCTACCCACAAAGGACCCATGCCAACTTAAGAGTAACTCTCTCTCTCAAGAAGGCAACACCCAAGACACACCAAACAAGGAAAACAAAAGATGCCAAACAACCCGAGTCTTGTCACAATGGATGAGAATGTGATCAATCATTCTTTCTCCTCATGACAAAAAAAACATTTGTTTGCCATTGACCACCTCTCCTCTTTAAAAGACCCAAGGTTAAGACTTTATCCAAGTAGCCTCCCATGCAAAGAAGCTAATCTTAGGTGGCATCCAAGAATTCCAAATGACTGCAATTAGGAAATTCTCCAAAACCTTGTATAGGGCTTTAACAAAAAAATTTCCACACTTCTCTCCTACCCACACCAATCTATCCTCCTCATCACTACTCACCCTCCACCTTTGTAATCTCATGAAAAACCTTTCGACCAATTCCACCTCCCAATCATTGAGCCTCTTAGAGAAGTGAGGAGCCCAACAGCCCCCATCAAAAGAAGGGCTCCAAACATCTACCACCCAAGCCTCTTTGGAAGTGGCTAAAGCAAATAAAGAAGGGAAAGAAGATCTAAGCGGTTCGTCTCCACACCACTTATCTAACCAAAATCTCACCTTCCGCCCATTACTCATAGAGAAAGCCACTTTGCTTCCCAAGAAGTCTCATTCCCTTCTCTCACTTCACAGGATCCCTACCCTACCTCATTTTCCCCGTACTTTCTGTTGATGACTTTTTGCCAATAAGCCCTCATTTCCGCCACATAACGCCAACTCCACTTGCACAACAAAGCTCTATTGAGGATCGACAAGTGCTTCACCCCCAACCATCCTTGCTTTTATCAGAACTGATAATGGCCCACTGAACCAAATGAGGTTTTCGCTCCAAAACCCTTTCACCCCAAAGGAAATCCTTTTGGATTTGCTCTAGCCTAAACTTGACAATCCTCAGGATACAAAAGAGGGACATAAAATAAATTTGCATGTTGGAGAGAATGTTCTAGATTAGAGTGAATCTCTTGCCTTTGGATGTGTATTACCTCTTCCATAGAGCCAGTCTTTTGCGCAACCTCTCCTCCACACCATCCCAAACTGAGACAAACTTAAAAGGAGCACCTAGCGGGAGACCCAAATACGAAGAAGGAAGGACACCAACCCTTCACCCAAACTCTTGAGCAGGCTTTTCTACATTCTCCATGCTCCCCACCAGAATTAGCTTACTTTTTTCCATATTAACCTTTAACCCTAAAATGGCCTCAAACCACATAAGCAACAAGCACAAGTATGTCAATTGATCATGAGATGGCTCACAAAAAACTAAGGTATCATCCGCAAACAACAAATGAGACACCTCCACCCCTTCCCTATCTCTATCACTCACCCACCATTCGAACAAAAAGCCACCAAAGTTAGCCATTTTTAGCAAACAACTAAGAGCCTCCATGATAATCACAAATAAGTAAGGTGAGAGAGGATCCCCTTATCTCAATCCCCGAGAGCTATGAAAGAAATCTATCAGAGAGTCATTAACAAAAATTGATAAGCTCACAATAGAAAATACACCATCTAATACACCTAATCCACTTATCATCGAATCTCATCTTGTTAAGAACCAAAAAAAAAAAAAAAAAATCCCAATAGATGCGATCGTAGGCCTTTTCCATTTCCAGCTTACAAATTACACCACAAGCATTCCTCTTCAACAATGAGTCAATAACCTCATTAGCTATCAAAGAAACATCCATAATTTGCCTTCTGGGAACAAGACAACCTTTCCTATAACCTTCTTTTATCTGTTTGCTAGCACTTTAGCTAGCAACTTGTAGATACTACCCACCAAACTTATTGGCCTAAAGTCTTTTAGGTCCTTAGCCCCCCTTTTCTTCGGAATAAGCACAAAAAAAAAAAAAAAAAAAAGTATTCAAACTCTTCACAAATCTGCCATGCTCATGGAACTCCCTAAAAACCCTCATCACCTCATCTTTCACAAAGTTCCAGTTGAACTACCAAAAAGCCAAAGAAAAACCATCAAGGCCTAGAGCTTTATCTCCACCAAGGTCTAAGAGGGCATTGAACACCTCAACCTCAAAGAGGGGCTCCTCCAACAAGGCTACCTCTGCATCCCCTAACACATCAAAGGTCAGCCTCGTACAGCTAGGTCTCCATTCTCACATGACAAGGGCTGAAAAGCTTGGACCACACCCTTTTTTTATCTTTCTCTCCCCACAAACCCAGTGATCATTAATTTTAATTATGACTAGAGAACTCCTTCTCTTATGCGCATTAGCCATTTTGTGGAAGAAACCAATGTTTTTGTCACCTCCTTCAACCAGAGCTCTCGAGACTTTTGTCTCCAGGAAACTTCTTCCAACGTAATCCACTTCTTGAACTCCACCCTAGCTAGCTGCCTAGCATTTTGTTCCTCTAATGTCATGGGCCTGGTCCCTTCCTTTGAATCCTAAAAGGCCACTTAATTCAACACCAACTCCTTTCTGTGGGCTTTAGAGCTTTCAGTTTCTCAGTCAAACAAAAACTGGAAGAGTCGTGCACTTAAATCCCCATCCATCTATTTCTCAACAAATCTTTAAAGCCCTCCACCCCCAACAACATATTCTCGAATCTGAAAAGGGTAGGGCTTCTCCTTAAACCTCCCCCATCCAACATAATAGGATGATGATCAAAGATAAGCCTAAGGAGAAGACACTTAACTACCCCATAGAAATGGCTATCCCACCCCTCAGAATCTAAAACTCTATCTAATCTTGATCGAGATTGATAATTCAAGCCCCCTCCAAGTGAAACTACCCCCCTACAAGGGAAGGTCCCTCAACTTCATCTCCTTTATTAACTTCGAGAATCTTCTTATGTCTCAAGTCAGTCTTGAGTTCTGTGAAGAGAGAGAGAGAAAAGGGAGAATCCCTAATTATTGTTATTGAAAAACTGTCAAGAATACACATTGGACTTGGGTATATATATACATGCTAGTGGGACCCACAATACAGTAAGGAAAGAAAAGGAAAAGGAAAAGCAAATAACCTAAATAACTATACATTATCTAATACTCCCCCTCAAGCTGGAGAATATATGTTATATGCACCAAGCTTGTTACAAATGTATTTAATTCTAGGACCTCTCAGAGATTTAGTAAAAATATCTGCTAGATGATCATTTGAATTGACAAAACTAGTTGCCACACATCCTGATGCGATCTTCTCTCTAATGAAGTGACAGTCAACTTCAATGTGTTTGGTCCTTTCATGGAAGACTGGATTGGATGCAATATGCAAAGCGGCTTGGTTGTCACAAATGAGCTTCATCTGTTCATCCTTTCCAAATCTCAACTCCCGAAGAAGATGTTTCAGCCATATGAGTTCACATGTTGCCAGAGCCATATGTCACGGACTTAGTCGTTCACTAAGCTCTTGCGGCACTTAGACAAGCCAAGACGCTTGATCTTGCTAAGTCAGCCTTGCTCCCCAATGCTTAGCTTGCTCGGCTAAGACACTTGCGACTCAAAAGCTTAAGAAGCTTGGTAGGCAACTCCTTAAAGAATGGAAGCTCTTTATTACTCAAAGAAGCTTTTACAAGTGCTTGGAAGCTCACTTGCTTGGTGCCTTGGCCAAATGAGGCCCTCACCTATTTATAGGCACCAATGGAACTCTCTAGAACCTTGGAGGGTTCCTTACAATTCATGAATATTCTAGAATGTCCTACACTATTCTAGAATATTCAAGAGACTTCTAGAATGTCCTACACTATTCTAGAATATTCAAGAGACTTCTAGATTTCTCTAGAAAGCTTTGGACCCTTCTCATGCCTTCTACCATAGTGTAGAGTTGTGTGGACTTCTCTAGGCATTTCTAGAACCTTCCACACTCTTCCCACTAGTGGCTAAGTGTGGATGTCTCCAAGGGTCTCTAGAAGCTTCTCACCTCCTATATAAGCCATGGGGAGGGTCATTTGAAGCATCTTGTGACACATAGCTCGATACTCGGCTTCAGCACTAGATCTGGCCACTACATCTTGTTTCTTACTCTTCCAAGATATTAGGTTACCTCCAATAAAAACACAATACCCGGAAGTGGAACGTCTATCTGTGGGTGAGCCAGCCCAATCTGCATCTGTGTAACCAACAACTTGGGTATGACCTCTGTTCTCGTACAACACACCTTGGCCTGGTGTGCTTTTGACATATCGAAGAATGCGAATTACAGCATCCCAATGGCTATCACATGATGACTGTAGGAATTGACTAACAACACTTACAAGAAAAGAAATGTCTGGACGAGTAATGGTGAGGTAGTTCAGTTTACCTACAAGTCGCCAATATCTCCCAGGATCTCCTAAAGGCTCCCCCTGTCCTGGTATAAGTTTGACATTTGGATCCATAGGAGTGTCTACCGGTTTACAGTCTAACATACCGGTTTCTTCCAAGATGTCTAAAGCATACTTCCTTTCGGAAAGAACCACACTGGAACTGGATTGAGCTATCTCAATCCCTAAGAAATACTTGAGTTTCCCCAAGTCTTTAGTCTGAAAGTGGGTGAAAAGGTGTTGCTTTAGGTTCTGAATACCATTTTGATCACTGCCTGTAATGACGATGTCGTCCACATAAACTACCAGATAAATACACTGCCCCGAAGAGTTATGATGATAGAAAACGGAATAGTCTGCTGTACTGCGGAATATGCCAAACTCCTGAACAACAGAACTAAAACGACTAAACCATGCTCGAGGAGATTGTTTCAAGCCATATAGAGAACGGCGTAACCTGCACACTAAACCAGACTCCCCCTGAGCAACAAAACCAGGTGATTGCTCCATATAAACTTCCTCAGCAAGATCCCCATGAAGGAAAGCATTTTTAATATCTAACTGACAAAGAGGCTGTTGAGAGAGAGAGAGAAAGAAGAAAAACCTTAATTCTCATTCATGTAAATTCTACTTACAATTGAGAAATATATATATATACAAGGCTAGGAGTCCTAACTACCATACATGTGACCTATATTAACAAGGAAAGATTATACACTATAAATACATTATATTCAACACTCTCCCTCAAGCTGGAGCATATACGTCATATGCACCAAGCTTGTTACAAATATATTTAATCCTAGGACCTCTAAGAGATTTAGTGAAGATGTCTGCTAGTTGATCATTTGAATTAACAAAACTTGTAGCAACACATCTTGATGCGATCTTCTCTCTAATGAAATGACAGTCAACTTCAATATGCTTGGTCCTTTCATGAAAGACTGGATTTGATGCAATATGTAATGCGGCCTGGTTATCACAGATGAGTTTCATCTGTTCATCCTTTCCAAATCTCAACTCTTGAAGAAGATGTCTCAACCATATGAGTTCACATGTTGCCAAAGCCATAGCTCGATACTCGGCTTCAGCGCTAGATCTGGCCACTACATCTTGTTTCTTACTCTTCCAAGATATTAGATTACCTCCAATAAAAACACAGTACCCTGAAGTGGAACGTCTATCTGTGGGTGAGTCAGCCTAATCTGCATCTGTGTAACCAACAACTTGAGTATGACCTCTGTTCTCATACAACACACCTTGGTCTGGTGTACTTTTGATATATCGAAGAATGCGGATTACGACATCCCAATGGCTATCACATCGTGACTGTAGAAATTGACTAACAACACTCACAAGAAAAGAAATGTCTGGACGAGTAATGGTGAGATAGTTCAATTTACCTACGAGACGTCGATATCTCCCGAGGTCTCCTAAAGGCTCCCCCTGTCCTGGTACAAGTTTGATATTCGGATCCATAGGTGTGTCTACCAGTTTACAGTCTAACATACCGGTTTCTTCCAGGATGTCTAAAGCATACTTCCTTTGGGAAAGGACCACACCAGAACTAGATTGAGCTATCTCAATTCCTAAGAAATACTTGAGTTTCCCCAAGTCTTTGGTTTGAAAGTGGGTAAAAAGATGTTGCTTTAGTTTCTGAATACCATCTTGATCACTGCCTGTAATGACGATGTCGTCCACATAAACAACCAGATAAATACACTGCCCCAAGGAGTTATGATGATAGAAAACTGAATGGTCTGCTGTACTGCGAAGCATGCCAAACTCTTAAACAACAGAACTAAAACGGTCAAACCATGCTCGAGGATATTGTTTCAAGCCATATAGAGAATGACGTAACCTGCACACTAAACCAGACTCCCCCTGAGCAACAAAACCAGGAGGTTGCTCCATATAAACTTCCTCGGCAAGATCACCATGAAGGAAGGCATTTTTAATATCCAACTGATAAAGAGGCCAATAGCAGCCATGGAGAGAAGCAGACAGACAGAAGCAATCTTGGCAACAGGGGAGAATGTGTCACCATAATCAGAACCATAAACCTGAGTATAGCCTTTAGTAACTAAGTGGGCCTTAAGGCGACCAACCTAACCATCAGGACCAACCTTAACTGCGTAGACCCAACGACAGCCAACGGTAGATTTACCAGAGGGTAAAACAACAAGATCCCAAGTGCCATTAGAGTGCAGAGCAGCCATTTCATCCACCATTGCCTGTCGCCGGCCTGGATGGGAAAGAGCTTCATGGGTGCTCTTTGGAAGAGAAACAGAGGATATAGCAGAAACAAAAGCAGAATAGGGTGAAGATAATCGATGATAACTCAAAAAATTGTAAATAGGATGAGGATTACGAGTAGAGCGAGTACCTTTCCGAACAGCAATAGGTAAGTCATTAGGAGAAGGCAGAACCGGGGCAGGTGAAGCCGAAGGGATAGGAAGTGAGTCAACAGGTGCCTCAGCAAAAGGGAGAGGAGCAACGACACGAGGGCGACGATGATAAACCTGAAGTGGTCGAGGAGGCATAGCATCAGGTGGGGAGACAATGGGAATGGGCAAGACTTCAGAAACAGGAGAGACTCAGAAGTGGTGGAAAAGAATGGTGAGTCCTCAAAGAAAATGACATCAGCGGAGATAAAGTATCGATGAGTCTCAAGGGAATAACAACGATAACCCTTCTGAAGTCTGGAATATCCCAAGAAGAGGCACTTCATGGCTTTGGCGGAAAGCTTGTCCTGTCCAGGAGTGAGAATATGAACAAAGCAAGTACAACCAAAGACACGAGGAGGAAGGAAATAAAGTGGTTGGTCAGGGAAGAGAAGGGAGTGAGGAATCTGATCGTGTAAGACAGAGGAGGACATACGATTAATCAAATAACAAGCG
Source organism: Vitis vinifera (assembly GCF_030704535.1). Taxonomy (NCBI): domain Eukaryota; kingdom Viridiplantae; phylum Streptophyta; class Magnoliopsida; order Vitales; family Vitaceae; genus Vitis; species Vitis vinifera. The sequence goes on along the minus strand of NC_081809.1, from coordinate 17,506,757 downwards.
GTAAGAACAGCGTCCCCCCAAAAACGAAAAGGAACATTACTATGGAGGAGGATAGTACGAGTTGTCTCAACAAGATGTCGATTCTTGCGTTCAACTATCCCATTTTGTTGAGGAGTATGAGCACAAGAAGACTGATGAAGAATCCCATGATGAGACATAAACGAAGTAAATGGGGCTGAAAAATATTCCCTGGCATTGTCACTGCGTAACACACGAATAGAAATATTGAACTGGGTTTGGATTTTAGCATAAAATTTCTGGAAAATAGAGAATAACTCAGCTCGATTTTTCATTAAAAATAACCAAGTACATCGAGAATAGTCATGAATGAAAGTGACAAAATACTGAAATCCTAAAGTAGACGCAGTCGGACAAGGACCCCAAACATCAGTGTGGACAAGCTCAAAAAGAGACTTTGCCCGATTACTCAAACGCTTTGGGAACGAGACACGAGTATGTTTCCCAAGCTGACATGACTCACACGGAAGCGACGACAAAGTGGAAAAACGAGGGACCATCTTCTGGAACTTGGAGAGACTAGGGTGGCCCAGACGATTGTGAATGAGGAGAGGAGCATCAGTGGAAATGCAAACTGCAGGAGATGAATCCGAGGTGAGGTGATAGAGGCCTTGAGACTCACGTCCTATGACAATCGTCTTCCCCATACTTCGGTCCTGCAAGGTCACAAATTTATCAGAAAAGGTAATAGAGCAATTAAGAGTACGAGTGATTTTGCTGATGAAAATAAGATTAAAACGACATTCAGGAGTATAAAGGACAGAAGTGAGAGGTAGAGAAGGCAGAGGAAGGGTCAAACCAATACCTTTAGCTACAGTTTGAGAACCATTAGCTAAGGTAACATTAGGTAAAGCAGAGGTAGTAGTAATAGAGGAGAAAAGATCCTTATTACCAGATAGGTGATCAGAAGCTCCAGAATCTAGAATCCAGGGTCCAAGAGAAGATGTATGGGTAAGGCAGGCAGAGGCATTACCAGGCTGGACAACAGAGGCAACAGAGGCCTGAGATGCCTGAGATGCGGAGGAGCTCGGAGGCTGAGGCAGCTAAGAATCAGAGGACTGGGCCACATGGGCAATGCGAGGAGGCCGCCCATGTAACTGATAGCAACGATCGCGAGTGTGGCCAAGTTTATTGCAATAGGTGCAATGAGGACGTTGGCCTCTACCTCGATTACCACTACGTCCTCCTCGAGAGGTTGTGTGAGAAACTAATACAGAAGAATCTGAAGTGCTATCAAATGGAAAAGTCTGAGTGGAGGAGATACGGAGGAGGCGAGCAAACACATCATCCAAGGACGAAACTGATGAACTACCAAGAATCTGATCGCGGACAGGCTCAAGATCCAGACGGAGGCCAATAAGAGTAAGAACCATGAAGAACTTGTCAAGCTGTGTTTGTTGAGCCCCAACATCAAGAGTAAGAGGCATCACAGTCAAGAACTCCTCCTTAAGAGAGGCAATCTGACCAATATAAGTAGATAGATCCAAGTCCTGTTGGCTGATATGGACAATAGCAGAAGCCACCTTATAAAGACGCTGGATATCATTCGTGTATAATCCTTTGGCCTGAGTCCAAAATTTAAAACAAGTTTTGTAGGCCCGAAGATGAAGAAGAATCTTGGGATCAACCGATTGCCATAATACACTACATAACTGTGCATCTATCTTCCTCCACTGTACGCGGTCAACCTCAGGGATATCTGCCTTCTGTGTAATCAAGTGATCCTCATATCCTTGATCCATAAACCAAAGTTCAACAGAGGCAGACTAGGAAAGATAATTGTCACTGCCAACCAATTTCTCTGAAGTAATCATAGGAGATCCAAATATAACAGAGGAAAAAATGGGAGTTTTAGTAGCCATATCTACTTATCTGGAGAATGAAGTATATTTGGATTGAAAAGAGCCCTAATACGGCTGCAGATTGTGGCGTGGCACCACTGGAAAGGGAGACGGCTTTAGATCGCGGCGTGGCACCACCGGAAAGGTAGAAGAACACTTCCTTAGGCACGTGCAGGGATTAGGATGGAGAAAAAGTATCCGAAGCTCGCCGGAAAAATTGTTTGGAGGGTCGGCGGAGGCAAAAAAACCCCAAAAGAGGTATGTGCAGGGCTCGGATGGCAGAACCAGGGATGAAGGAAGGCTAGTCGGCGTCAGGTGAGGCTGGAGGAGGAGGCGCGTGGCCGAGAAAGTCCTCACGCGCCGGCGCGTGAGATGCAGTCGCCGGCCGGAAAATTGCGCGTGGCCGGCGCGTGGATGATCTTTTGGTTCCGGTGCCTTCACAAAAGTTGGAGATCTCCTCCAGACGCTCCTTCTGGTATGGTCGGTGTCGGAAAAAGACGTCGCCGGAAGTTCTCCGGAAAAGTTCGCCGGCGGTGAGTGTTTTCTGACGACGATCCGATTGATCGGAAAGTATTGGGAGATGGGGAAGGTGACCGGAATGAAACATGGTCACCGGAAGGTTTCCCGGAGTTGATAACACGGGAAACTGGAATGAATTAGGTTTTCTCCCTTGGCTCTGATACCATGTTGAGAGAGAGAGAAAGAAGAAAAACCTTAATTCTCATTCATGTAAATTCTACTTACAATTGAGAAATATATATATATACAAGGCTAGGAGTCCTAACTACCATACATGTGACCTATATTAACAAGGAAAGATTATACACTATAAATACATTATATTCAACAGAGGCCAAGAACGCATAGCAGCCATGGAGAGCAATAGACGAACAGAAGCTATCTTGGCAACAGGAGAGAAAGTGTCACCATAATCAAAACCATAAACCTGAGTATAGCCTTTAGCAACTAAGCGGGCCTTAAGGCGATCAATCTGACCATCAGGGCCAACCTTAACTGTGTAGACCCAACGACAATCAACTGTAGATTTACTAGAGGGTAAAACAACAAGATCCCAAGTGTCATTGGAGTGTAAAGCAGTCATTTCATCTACCATTGCCTGTCGCCAGCCTGGATGGGAAAGAGCCTCAGGGGTGCTATTGGGAAGAGAAACAGAAGATATAGCAGAAACAAATGCAGAATAGGGTGAAGATAATCGATGGTAACTCAAAAAATTGTAAATGGGATGAGGATTACGAGTAGATCGATTACCTTTCCGAAGAGCAATGGGTAAGTCAGCAGAAGGAGGCAGAGCCGGGGCAGGAGAAGCCGAAGGGATAGGAGGTGAGTCAGCAGGTACCGCGGCCAAAGAAGGAGGAACAGTGACACGATGACGGCGATGATAAACCTGAAGTGGGCGAGAAGGCACTGCATCAGGTGGGGAGATAATGGGAAGGGGTAAGACTTCAAAAACAGGAAGAGACTCAGAGGTGGAGAAAAACGGTGAGTCCTCAAAGAAAGTGACATCAGCGAAGAAAAAGTAGCGATGAGTCTCAGAGGAATAACAACAATAACCCTTTTGAAGTCTGGAATATCCCAAGAAGATGCATTTTGTGGCTCTGACAGAAAGTTTGTCCTGTCCAGGAGTGAGAATATGAACAAAGCAAGTACAACCAAAAACACGAGGAGGAAGGAAATAAAGTGGTTGGTCAGGGAAAAGAAGGGAATGAGGAATCTGATCATGTAATACAGATGAGGGCATACGATTAATCAAATAACATGTTGTAAGAACAGCGTCCCCCCAAAAACGAAAAGGAACATGACTATGTAGAAGGAGAGTACGAGCTGTCTCAACAAGATGTCGATTCTTGCGTTCAGCTACCCCATTTTGTTGAGAAGTATGAGCACAAGAAGACTGATGAATGATCCCATGTTGGGACATAAATGAAGTAAATGGTGCAGAAAAATATTCCTTGGCATTGTCACTGCGCAACACACGAATAGAAATATTGAACTGGGTTTGGATTTTAGCATAAAATTTCTGGAAAATAGAGAATAACTCAGTTTGATTTTTCATTAAAAATAACCAAGTACATCGAGAATAGTCATGAATGAAAGTGACAAAATACTGAAATCCTAAAGTAGACGCGGTCCGACAAGGACCCCAAACATCAGTGTGGACAAGTTCAAAAGGAGACTTTGCCCGATTATTCAAACGCTTTGGGAACGAGACACGAGTATGTTTCCCAAGTTGACAGGACTCACACGCAAGCGACGACAAAGATGAAAAACTAGGGACCATTTTCTGGAACTTGGATAGACTAAGGTGGCCCAGGCGATTGTGGATGAGAAGGGGAGCATCAGTGGAAATGCAAACTGCAGGTGAAGGCGAGGTGAGGTGATAGAGGCCTTGAGACTCACGTCCTATGCCAATCGTCTTCCCCGTACTCCAGTCCTGCAAGGTCGCAAATTTATCAGAGAAAGTGATAGAATAGTTAAGAGTGCGAGTTATTTTGCTGATGGAAATAAGATTAAAAGGACACTCAGGGGCATAAAGGACAGAATGGAGAGGTAGGGAAGGGAGAGGATGAGCGAAACCAAAACCTTTAGCCATAGTTTGGGAACCATTAGCTAAAGTAACAGTAAGTAAAGCAGAGGTAGTAGTAATAGAAGAGAAAAGATCCTTATTACCAAATATGTGATCAGAAGCGTCATAATCTAGAATCCAAGGTTCAAGAGGCGATGTGTGGGTAAGACAAGCAGAAGCACTACCAATCTGAGCAACAGAAGTAACAGAAGCTGACTTGGTGGCCTGATAGCGGAGATAGTCGTCATACTCACTATCAGTGAGGAAAATACCCTGAGATGTGGAGGAACTGGGAGGCTGAGGCGACTGAGGATCAGATGACTGGGCCACGTGGGCAGTGCGGGGAGGCCGCCCATGTAACTGATAACACCAATCACGAGTGTGGCCAAGCTTATTGCAATAGGTGCAATGAGGACGTTGGCCTCTACCTCGGTTACCACTGCGTCCTCCTCGAGAGTTAGTTTGAGAAACTAACACAGAAGAATTTGAAGTGTTATTAGATGACAAAGTTTGAGTGGAGGAGATACAGAGGAGGCGAGCAAACACATCATCCAAGGATGGAACGGAGGAACTGCCAAAAATCTAATTGCGGACGGTCTCGAGATCTGGACGGAGGCCAATAAGCGTAAGAACCATGAAGAACTTGTCAATCTGTATGCGTTGATCCCCAACATCGGTAGTAAGAGGCATCATGGTCAAGAATTCCTCCTTAAGAGAGGCAATCTGGCCAATATAAGTAGATAGATCCATGTCTTGTTGTCTGACATTGACAATAGAAGAAGCCACCTTATAAAGACATTGGATATCATTCGTGTATAGCCCTTTCGCCTGATTCCAAAATTTAAAGCATGTTTTGTAGGCCCAAAGATGATGCAGAATCTTAGGATCAACTGATTGTCATAACACACTACATAACTGTGCATCTATCTTCCTCCATTGTACTTTGTCAACCTCAGGGATATCCGCCTCCTGCGTAACAAGGTGATCCTCATAAGCTTGACCCATAAACCAAAGCTCCACAAAGGCAGACCAGGACAAATAATTTTCACTGCCAACCAATTTCTCTGAAGTAATCATAGGAGATCCAGTTATGACAGAGGAAAAAGTGGAACTTTTAGTAGCCATATCTACTTATCTGGTGAATGAAATACGTTTGGATCAAAGAGAGCCCTAATACGGCTTATCGTGGACTTCCTAAGACACATGCAGGGCCCGGGGTGGAGAGGAAGTCACCGAAGGTCGCCGGAAAGGCGGTTTAGAGGGCCGGCGGAGACAAAAAAACCCCAAAAAAATGCAATTTCAAGGCTCAGATGACACAAGCGCAGATGGAGGGTGGCTAGACGGCGTCAGGCGAGGCTGGAGGTGGAAGCGCGTGGCCGGAAAGTTCCCCACGCGCCGGCGCGTGAGATTCAGGCCGCCGGAGAAGAGACGCGCGTGGCCGGCGCGTGGCTGGGATTCTTCCTCCGGTGCTTTGAGAAAAGTTGAAGATCTTCTCCTTGCGCACCTGATGGTATGGTCGGTGTCGGAAAAGGACTTCGCCGGAAAAGTTTCCGGAAAAGATCGCCGGCGATGAGGGTTTTCCGACGACGGTGAGGGTTGATCGAAAGCTTTAGGAGATGGGAAGGGTGACCGGAATGAAACACGGTCACTGAAAGATTTCGCAGAATGGATTCACGGATAAATCGGAAATAATTAGGGTTTTTTTTCTCCCTAGGCTTTGATACCATGTGAAGAGAGAGAGAGAAAAGGGAGAATCCCTAATTATTGTTATTGAAAAACTGTCAAGAATACACATTGGACTTGGGTATATATATACATGCTAGTGGGACCCACAATACAGTAAGGAAAGAAAAGGAAAAGGAAAAGTAAATAACCTAAATAACTATACATTATCTAACAAGTTCCTATTCTACTCCATAGGAAATTTGATCAAGTTGAAATCTTCCCCTACACACCAAGGGTCTTGCTACAAACCCCTAACAACCCCCAGCTCATACCAGAAAGCCTCTTTATATCTACTCGTAATTGGGCCATACACCCTAGAAAAGACCTAACAAAAACCATCCTCGCAAGTCTTCAATTGACAAGAAATTAAGAACTCTCCAACCTCCATTCGAATCAACTCAAGCACCCTGTTATCCTAAAAAATCAGGAACACCCCCCCACCTAGTTGTGCCTACACGAAGAGAGCTAACCAACCCTTTAGTCATCTCCTAAATCTTGGTCTCTTGCCGACAAACCAAATCTATCATCTACAATTTAACCATAAACTTGATTACTTTCCTCTTATCAAAGCCATTTGCCCCTCTCACGTTCCAAGACAAAATTCTTAGCTTCATATAGAATCTGCATCAGCATTCCCACCCTCTCTCATCTATCTTCTTCAACCACTGGAGGCTCTATAATTTACAAAACATTGCAACCTTTTAAGCTCCCTCTCAAACCTTGAGGAGCCACCCTTCACCCTACCGCCAGTTGCCACTAGAGCCCTCTACTCTTTCCTCATTTTCATTTCCTTCAAAATAGCTAAAATTTCCCCCTCAAAACCCTTCATAGGCATTCCCAGAAAATCATTAAACTAGGCAAGGCAATTGATGGACTAGTCATCAACAACTAGCCTCTCTGCCTCACAACGTCCTTCAGAAATTCCTTCCCCAAAACTAGACTCCTCCATTTCCCTATTTGCACCAAACCCACACCCCACTACACTCCCGTATGCTCATAAAATCCTCAATGACTACTGAAAGACCTCCCCTTCCATTTCCCCAGTGACCACATCGGCATTGGACACATAGTTCCCACAAAAAACCCAATCCCAACAATAAGTACAAGAAGAGACCACCCTGTCACGAACCGTTTGTTTGGTGTCCATGACCATAGCAAAAGTGCTGATCAAGACTAATATGTTGGCTGGTTTGAGCATAACAAAATGGGAATTGCTCTAGAGAAATGGCGTGTAAGTGATGTTGGAAGCTTCTTCAGAGTTCAGGTAGGCTGACCCGGTTAAGTTTGGGGAGCTTGTCACTAGTCAAGGAGTTGGCAATAAAGAAAAGCTTGGCCACTCATACACAAACTGTTCAAGAGTTGGAGTCGATCCCTTGATGAGTCCATAGCAGGATAAAACCAATCAGCATAGTGGCATTGAAATGCATGGCGTGTAGGGAGCCGTGCTATTGCGTTAGAACTCTAGGCTCATGACAAGTGGTATTAGAGCTAGGCATAAGGTCGAGCATAACAGTGCTCCCAAAAGGTGGTCGAGCATAGTAGTGTTCCTTTCTGATGATCTTTAGCCGATGAGTTATCTCTCCTAATGACAATACAAGTAGCCTATGAAGCCTAACATTGTGATAGTACGAAGGTGGACATTGTGGCATGTATTAAAGCTACACTTATGAGGACCCATGAGGGGAGTATGGGTGCCTTCAGATCATGAGGTGTCGCTGTTCAAGTAGCGTGCAAGGGTGTGTTGCCTACTAGGGGTGGAAGTTGGTGTTAGGGACGCACTTCTGAGGTGTTACCGGGTTAACACGATGAGTGAATGTTGTGTCCAAGGTGAGTGGACATCACCTTCGGTCCAATGGGTGTCAGCAACGGACCTTTGGTAATTAATGACTCGTAGGGAGTAGCAACATTCGAGGGCATCATTTGGTGAAGACATGAAGCCTTGCACGAGGGCGTGCAAGAGATTGGGTGGGGGAGAGTGTCACGGACTGTTTGTTTGGTGTCTACGACCGTAGCAAAGGTGCTAATCAATACTAGTATGTTGGCCGATTTGAGCATAATGAAATGGGAATTGCTCTAAGGAGAAGGCATGTAAGTGATGTTGGAAGCTTTTTCAGAGTTTAGGTAAGCCGACCCAGTTAATATTGGGAACTTGTCGCTAGTCAAGGACTTGACAATGAATAGGAGTTTGACCACTCATACACAAACTACTCGGGAGTTGGAGTCGTTCCCCTGATGAGTCAATGACAAGATGAAACCAACCAGCATAGTGGCATCGAAATGCATGGCGTGTAGGCTAAGCCCTTTGATTTTTGCCCAATGGGGTTGCTACATGGGCCATGCCACTATGTTAGAACTCTAAGCCCGTGACAACCTACCCCCCACCCTAAAAAAGGAACCAAAGGAGAAGACAAAAGAGTAGGGTACCTTGAGGCCTTCTTTTGCAGCACTTCATCAGTGCACACCACTCGCGGAGTAGATGACATATCCCTTTACTCTTTGGAGATGGAAAAACTCCAACAATAAGCCCTAGAGAATTGTCTACTGACCCACACTTAATAAAAAACATCCCTACTTCCTCCTTATAAAAGCCCCCTCTTTCTTGGGCCCGACCCCTCTTTGGCCCCAACTTAGGCCCAATAGCCAAAAGGGCCTTTACTAAAAACAAGCTCACTAGCCTTACGAGCCTCTTGAAGCCCCTTCACTTCCCAACTAGGAGACCTACTAAAAGGCCCACTAGAAAACCCTTTAAAAGTCGTCCCATCTTGCCTGTCTTTACTGACTACAGGAGGATAGTCCCCCCTCACTCCTACCCATCCAACTCATGCAGCACCTACAATAGGGTTGAAGTCTATAGCTTCACCTACCCTATCTCGTCTACCTTCTGCAAACAACACAACACCCTTTTCTGCCTGCACAAAACAAAGCTCTTCCCCCCCTTCTAACCCAACGCATGAGGATCCCCCCTCATCACCCCTAACCTCCAAAACTGAAGTTCCACAATTGCAATTTCTCGAAACCACCTTTGAGAACCTAAGAGGAACCTCCCACTACAACTGTAAAGAAAATGTAGATGAACCCACCACCACTTGCAAAGGCTTTGGTAAGACTCTCCCGTCCAACTTCACCAAAATCCTTGTCAATTGCATTTGGGTTGAATAAGTTATATCCACATCCACTGTGACAAAATCACCACAAACATTCCCAATCTTCAAGAACACCTACCAACCCCACAGATATAGAGGCAAACCCAACACTTTCACCCATGCTTCCTTAATGGACCCTTCTTTTACCACACACCCAATCTCCGACGTCTACCACGATAATTGCAAGATTCTTCCATCGAACCTCCTTGAGCCTCTAAAGAGAACTCTCTCTACCTCACTATAATCTTTGAAATCAAACAAGAGAAGAGCTCTCCTAAATACTAGGACCATGAGGTCCTTCTTCAGTGCCCATTGACCAAAAGGCCAATTCTTCAATGCCCACAACTTTGTCGCTGAGCAAAAACCTTCACTAAGACTTCCCACTAGACAACGCTTGAAGTAATCCTCCCCTTTCTATACCTCACTCTCCCCAATGTAAAGCCAGGCTTCAAAACCCTTCTAGACCATATTCTTCTTAACAACCTCTACAAAGGACTCTTCTCCAAAGAACGAACTAGGTAATTCTCTTTATTAGCTTGAACCACATGATTTCAAGTGAGTTATATATATGAATTCTTGTTTTAAAATTCCTTTTGCATGGCTTCTAAAACCAACACCAGGTAAGGAAGAAGGTCTATAAAACTTTGTCAATCTAAACTTTCAAACAAATTTGCAATCACATTTCCACAACCAATGGTTACAAATCCCTAGTTCTCCACAAAAGCATATTTGCTGAATATCTATCCACCACAATGTTCAAAACACCCAAAGATTTCACCTATTTAAGGCCTTCCATTGATGTAAGTATCCCCACCTTAATGTCAAATTCAATACCAATTGACTTGAAGAAAGTTGCAACAATTCCCCTCCTATGATCTCTAAAAAGGCCACTAATACCCCTCTGCTGTAGGCCAAAGTTAAGCTCAAGACTTCCATTTGATAATGAGAACATTCAACCTAACAACCACCAGTTCCAAGTGGAAGGCATTCCAATCTAGTAGGCTGATGCTAAAGGCAATACCAATAAACTTTTTCATTACAAACATCCAAAGAACATTGAGATATCAAATACTGTTCGCAAGTCAACCACAAACCTGCCTTAGTCCTCAAATATTCCAATATTCTTCTCAAGTTAGAGAACCTACAAGGTAGTAAGGATTGCCTTCCTCTAAAATGATCCCCCTCTAGATCTTCTCTCAAAGATCTAGAAGGAGATAACCAATATATCTGGAATGTCTCTGGGGGCAGTCCATGCACTGAGCCAAGAAAAACTACCTTCAGCAAAAATCCAATTCCAAAAAAGCTACGGAAAAAAGATGGTCCACAAATATCTCACTCTCCAAGCTCAATATACAATTCTCAACCAAAGGCTTTCAATTCTAGAGAAGTCTAAAAATTCATGATAAACTTTACTCAAGGGAAAAAAGAAATATATGTATCAATTTTTGAAAGAAAGCAAAAGCAAAGAAGCAAAGACAACCAAAATCCAGCATCTAACAACTCTCATCTAAGATAAAAGGCAGAGAGAGGTGTTACTACTAATTTTTAGCTAAAAGTTAAAGTTGTAACATCATGCCTCAAGGGCAGCCTTCTGTAAATTAGAATATATTCTCAATAAATAGGGAAAATAAACAAGTGGTCAGATTCAAAATCATATTCTCCTGAAAACAAAGGCTCTAATACCATATTAAGCTGCTAATGTAACTTAAAAGTTTAAACGGAGTTATAGGCCACAAGGAACATTGTTGAGCTACTAATTTTCCTAAAAGTCTATGCTGTTAGGATTTGAGCCCATGACATATATCATTCTCAAACAAACCCCCAACCCCCCACATGTGTAGTCTCATACCCATTGTGCAAGACGAAGACCGCATTAGAGGCAAACAAATCACATTTTTCTGATCAAAATAATTAGATAAATAAATAGATGCTAGTTGGATTAGAACCCAAGACCCACAATTAATTGAAGCTCTAATACCATCTTGAGCTACTAATTTTCCTAAAAGCTTAAGTTGTTAGGATTTGAGTTCACAATGTATATAATGCTTCAGCAAATATGAAGCTAACAAAAGGTGTTCTACAAGGGACAATAAAAGGGATAAGAGGTCATTAATATCTTAGTCCTCAAATTTCTATCAAAGTTGAATTCCAAGAAAGGAATCATAGGAGAAAGAAAAGAGATTAGCAATAGGAAACCCCTTACTTTAGGTAGGAGGTGAAGATAAAGATAAAGTTAATAGAAGGGTATCGTCTCACCATAAATCATTCTAAAAACGGATTAATTATCCATTACCACGCAAGAATTTAGAGAAGCTTTTTCAAACTTTGTTAAAAATAATAGACCAAGTCTTTTTTTGGTTGTACCAAGTTCCCCTAAATGGGGCCGGTTGGAAATTCAATTTCGTATGATGTTTAGCCAGATAATTGTCAATAACAACCACCACCACCCCAACCCTATCCTGCACCAAGCCTCTCATTCACAATGAAGCAAATAGTACCTTTTATATATTTTAAGTCCAAGAAAAATTTCTAGCAAACAATATATATATATAGATATATATATATATATATATATATATATACCATAAACTCTATATAACTTTACTCTTTACACCAACCTCCTGCATGGGCCCCAATTTGATATACTGGGGTGAATCAACAGCAACTAGAGCAGGTTCACAAAGCTTTATAGCAGCATGCAGCTCCTTCAAGTGTCCCCACTTAGGTTGACTCAGAAGGCCTACATTAAAATAAAATTATATTCAAACACATGGTCTGGATAAGAAATGTCAACATTGATATTGATGAGAAGATTTGAAAACAAGTAACCGATATCTCTATTAACAATGGTTACCAACTCGGGAATGAATTCTGTTATTTAAACACTCACCGTATTCATCAATGGGAGCATCATAATCATAACTAGTAACATAGAATGGGCCTCCAGAAGAACGGCCAAAGTTTGTCCCACCAAAATACTGCAAGCATGCAGCAGAAAAGCCTTGCATTACCTTGTTAGTACGCAGCATGTGCAGATTTTGTATGAAAACATAATTTTTCATTAAGTTTTGATATTACCTAAATAAAATTTTGAAGTTATGATAAATTTAGCTAATATAAAAGGAATTGTGAAATTGCTTCTGTTCATTAGCCCATTGAAGCTATTACTTCTACATTTTTACCCAAACCTACAAAAAGTATGCACATTTGCAGGGGATTTTTGCCTACAGAAGCTTCATACTTTCTTTGGGTTTCTAAAGGTACTACACTGATTTTCATATCTTGTCACTCTTTTGGTCTCTTATTTGCACTCTTCCCTTATTTCTAGGTTTCACTAGAAGGATAGTTATAATTTGTCTTCATTTTTTCACTTAATAAATTATTTGTCTTAGTAAAAATATAGAACATTTTGTTAATAAAAAATAAAAATAAAATAAAAAAAACCAAAACTTTGAATCCAGCAAATAACATCACTAAAGAAATTCATTTTTAAAGAATTTCTTGGTTTCAATATTTGAATAATTTTTAAAAGTTACATTTTGGCTTAAATATCTCTTTAACACCAAAATCAGCATTAACTTCGGCATTATACCATATAATAATTATGAAAGCTCCCTCCACGTTGAAAAAACCGAGCAACTGCAAATGCGATGTCCTCAACTGGTCTCTTAGGTGTTCTTCCACCCCAAGATGCAAACCTTCAAAATATTTAACCTCAGAAGGTGAATCACTGTTTATAAACCCATTGATATAAATGCAAATGGTTATCAAGATCTAAGAATATGTACTAAATAAAGATCCCAGTAGAGAAACAACTTTAAACCAGTAATTGTAAATGAAACACAAATGGGCACACACATGATGTGAACTTAGAGGCAAAAGCAGAGACAACTACAACTTTCAATATCAAAACTATGTAGCCTTTCTGTGAAGGGTTTATATCATGAAGCCTATTAAGCCACCTCAGTAAGTGTCATGTATTCATTTGACATTGAGTAAATATGAATTTTGAAACACCAGCAATCCTCAGTTTTCATATTATCACTTTTTTTCTATTGAGGTAGAAGATTGGATGATCAATTATGAATACCAGGATTACTGAAGACATGTAGGAAGCTGTGCTTGGATGAACAGAAGTTTGCACAGGCAGTAGGACTCAAGCTGAGGCTATGGCATTATGAAGCCCTCTTCTCTTAGGGACTCCAAAACTTAATCTTGAAAGATGGTGATTGAGAAATCCAAGTCAAATGAAAATTGGGAGTGTTATCAGAGATCACAATAATAGTGTGAATAAAGCTTTCTAAAGATAGGTTCTGGTTTGATTACAAAGGAAGTAATTCTAACCTTCTTGGGAGGCTTGTCTATTGCGAAAGCAGTAACAACTTTGTTGTGGAAGGGAATGCGGCCATTGTCATCTCCTGCATGTCCATAAGGGGAAAAGGTGCTTGGAAATGAGATGATGGATTCACAAATTCTTGAATCTTCACTAGAGAGACAGTATGTTGTTTCCTTTGGAGGACTCTACCAACCAACCAGTAAATTAATCAACTAGCTCCACAAGGAGCCTCTTCATCAGAAGTTTTTGAAGGGAACTTTTTTATATATAGGTAAAATCACGATAGTATATATAAAAACAAAAGGATGCCCAAAGGACGACCCAAAGCATCCAAGAAGTATGCAACAAGCGCCTGAAGGCAGAACCAAAAAAAAAAAAAAAAGAGGGACTACAAAAAACCTCACCCATTGTTACCTAGAGCTCAACCAATCTAAAAAGTTTATTAAAGGTAAAGGCTCATCATCTATAACAACTTAGTCCAAGACTAGAAACTACAATCAAAAGAGTTTTGCAGCCTTCGAATCAACAACTCCTTATTATCAAAAGCAATTTTGTTTCTTTCCTTCCAAACTATCCAGAAGAGACATAAAAGCGGCTACTTTCCATGCCTTTTTGCGCTTCTTGCCTACAAAGGAATCATGCTATCCAAGGAAAGTCCCTCTAACCATCAAGGGTAGGACCCAAGTCACACCAAAGAGAGTAAAAAGTAACTGTCACAGAACCCTAGCCTTAATGCAGTGTATTTTGCTTCTTGGTATTCTTGACGAGTATCTCATCCTTCCATGTATCTACATTGTCCCTCTCTCTCTCTCTCTCTTGCTCTCTCTCTCTGGGGGTAATAAAATGTCAATTCACCATCAATTTGTTTATGTACATATATCATATTATAACACAGTCCAACCTCTTTGTATTATTCAGATTTCAAGAGCATTCCTCTTAGTGTTATTCAGCTTTATTGGAACTTGGTGTACAAATAGAAGTTTGATTACAACAAAGCTTCAGCCTCCTTTTGTAGATGCATTGATTTCTCAGGACAACAGAGCCTTGTTTCTTTTGTGTAGTTGTGTGTGGTATATAGAAGACATTTTATACATCAGATCTTATGTGAAGGATTGCTCATCCTTCTCATGTAATTCTAACTTAGTATTAATGAATTTTTGCTTCAAAAAAAAAGAAAAAAAAAAAAAACACGGCCCAACCTAATTCCAATTATTTATTTTTTGATAAATAAATAATTAAACTAAATTAAAGAAAAGAGCTGCAAAAAAAAGGCCCCCAGTATACAAGATAACAAACCGTCCTTCGCCACCAAGGCTCAACCACAAGCATATAGAAAGAACGTTAACAAACTCAACCAGTATCCAACCATCCAAAAAATCCAACGAAAGTCAGTGGGCACTCATCGACAAATGCCTTAGCCTCATACCACAAAAAACAAACAAACTCTCCTTTTAGCTTTTGAATAGAAAAAACCTCATTACAGAAAGCAATATTGTTCTTGCTCTTCCACACCATCCAAAACAAACAGAAAGGGATTGCTTGCCAAACCTTCCTTTACTTCTTACCCACAAAAGAACCATGCCAACTCAACAGAGTATTTTTAACCAACAAAGAAAGCATTGAGGACACCCCAAAAAGTACAAATATCAGCTCCCATTATTGTGCACAACAGTTTTTAGAAATGGACTTGGCATGCTGGATCAAATGCAGTTTGGAGGGAACGTTATCACGTATCAGATCAATTCCCATTGCAAAGCATTTTCACTGAGACAAGATTGACCCTTGTGGACATGGAGAAACAAGTCATCTTTTAAGTATAGTTCTCCTGCCCCCTATTCATGTACAGTACATTCTGAACTGGGCCAAGGGAATCAACACCACTAGATATGCATCCACTACCATGTCTAAAAAGCAAGTCTATTAGATTGCAATACCCTTCCCCCAACTGGGTGACCTTTTTGACATTTGTTGAATATAATGTATTTATAGTGTACAATCTTTCTTTCCTTTCTTAATATAGGTCACATATATGGTAGTTAGTTCAACCTAACCTTGTATATATATTTCTCTATTGTAAGAAGTTAATCATATGAATGAGAATTAAGGTTTTCTCTCTCTCTCTTTCAACATGGTATCAGAGCCAAGGGAGAAAACTTTATTCTTTCTGGTTTACTCGTGTAATTAATTCCAAGAATCCGTCCAATGACTGTGTTTCATTTCGGTCACCTTTTACATCTCCCAAAGCTTTGCGGTCAACCATATCGTAGTCAGAAAACCCTCATCACCGTTAACATTTTTCCGACGATATTTTCCGAAGACTTTTTTTCCCGGCGATATTTTCCGACACCGACCACATCATCAGGAGCGCAAAGAGGAGATCTGCAACTTTTCTCAAAGCACCGGAGCCAAAAACCGATCCACGTGCCTCCCACGCACCGTTTTTCTTCGGCAGCCTAAATCCCACGCGCCAGCGCATGGCCCACTTTCTAGTGCCAAGCTTCTACCAACAGGCTCGTCCGGCACTATCTTGCACTTCTAAGCCTCCGTCAATCCTCTCTGAACCCTGCTTCTCCATTTTTTTGGCATTTCAGCCTCCGCGGGTCTTCTTTCAGCCTCCGACGGCAGCTCTCTTCCTTGGCCAAGACCTGTGTGTGCCTTGGGAAGGCCTCTTCTTCATCTCCAGTCACTTTTCTCCTTTGTTTGGGTCCCGACATACCAGGTTCTTCTTCCACAGCTGTGATCAAACCTCCCTTTAGGGCTCTCTTCGATCCAAACGTGATTCAATCTCAGGTGAAGTGGATATGGCGACTAAAAATCCTATTTTTACATCTGTTATCTCTGGATCTCCTAATATCACATTGGAAAAATTGATTGGTAGTGAGAATTATCTCTCCTGGTCAGCGTCCGTGGAACTCTGGTTTATGGGACAAGGTTATGAGGATCATCTTGTTACACCTAAGGATGCTATACCTGATGTTGACAAAGTGCAATGGAAGAAAATCGATGCACAATTATGCAACGTATTATGGCCACCTGTTGATCCCAAAATTTTACATCATCTTCGTGCCTACAAAACCTGCTTTAAATTTTGGACTCAAGCTAAAGGATTATACACGAATGATATTCAACGATTTTATAAGGTGGTTTCTGATATTGTTCATGTGAGACAGCAGGACATGGAACTATCTACTTATATTGGCCGGATTGCATCTCTTAAGGAGGAGTTCTTAACTTTGATGTCCTTCACTAACGGTGCTGAAGCTCAACAAATATAGATTGACAAGTTCTTTATGGTGTTAACCCTCATTGGCCTCCGTCCAAATCTTGAGTCTGTCCAAGATCAGATTCTTGCTAGTCCATCAGTACCATCATTGGATGATGTGTTCGCTCGTCTCTTACGTCTCTCCTCTACTCAGACCTTGTCGACTGATGGTCCTTCAGATTCATCTGTGTTAGCCTCTCAAACTAACTCTCGAGAAGGACGTAGTGGCAATCGGGGTCAAGGATAACGTCCTCAGCGCACCTATTGTAATAAGCTTGGTCATACTCAAGATCGTTGCTATCAGTTACATGGACGGCCTCCTCGCACTGCCCACATTGCTCAGTCAACTGATCCTCTGCTATCTCGACCTGACTCCGCTGCGAGCTCCACATCTCAAATTATCACCCTTACTGGTAGTGATTATGATGCCTATCTCCGATATCTGGCAGCCACATCAGCTTCTGTTGCTCGGACTGGTAATGTCTCTGTCTGCTTTACTCAGTCTCCTTTTCTTGGCCCATGGATTCTAGATTCCGGAGCATCTGATCATATCTCTGGTAATAAACACCTTTTCTCCTCCATTACTACTACCTCTGCCTTACCTACTGTTACTTTAGCTAAATGGTTCCCAAACTATGGCTAAAGGTATTGGTTTGGCTCATCCTCTCCCTTCCCTACCTCTCCATTCTGTCCTTTATGCCCCTGAGTGTCATTTTAATCTTATTTTCATCAGCAAAATAACTCGCACTCTTAACTGTTCTATCACTTTTTCTGATAAATCTGTGATCTTGCAGGACCATAGTACAAGGAAGACGATTGGCATAGGGCGTGAGTTTCAAGGCCTCTATCACCTCACATCACCTTCATCTCCTGCAGCTTGCATTTCTCTCTCTCTCTTTCAACAACGTTCATGGATTTTCCAAAAGCAACATGGTCAAGCAAGAAGGAGATTTTGATTCATGATGGTACGGACAGCTGGGCTGGAGGCCTTTAGCTGTAATCTTGCTTTTCTGCATAGTAGCAAGTGCCAAATTATGGACATTTATTGAGATTGTAGTTAGCAAGGGCACAAATTTAGGAGGATTTAGAAAGACAGTGGGAAAATTCCTAGTTCATGATAGCCATGCTGACAAGGGATGACTCTAGCAGAGATCCAATTTGGCTGCTTGCTGCATGCAAAATTTATCATAATCAGGCAGAAGGAACAACCCAATTTGGATTGTATGGACTGTTGGGATGGTGGGCCTTCGCTGTACTCTTGGCGTCTGCATAGTAGCAAGTTCTAAATGATGGTGACTTACTGGGATTGAAGTTTGCAATGCAGAAGGATTTAGAAAGATATGATGGAGATAAATTGCAAGTTCATGATAACCATGCTAACGAGGTATAACACTAGCAGAGGTCCAAATGGACAGATACTTGCTGCATGCAAAGAGTATCATAATCAGGCATGGATATGAAAGATTATCCTCATTTATTAAGAGGAAAACATTCCACTTAATCTGTTTGAAATATTTTCCACATGGAATTGCTTCGCAGATATACATTGTTGTACCATTACCAAAAGCTTTTTAATTAAATTGGTACTTTAACTTGGTATTGGTGCTCTAGTTTACTACAGGTCTTGTCTTCAAGTCTCTCCCTCTGTTTATTCCCCCATTTATTTGTCTGTGATCTATCCACAATCTATATTTTGCCTCACCATGTGTGGGTTGGGGTGCATGTAACTTAACCACTTAAGTTTTTCGATTAAACCGGTAACTTAACAGGTGAAAAATACACAAATTTCTTTAGAATATTTGATGATTGTAAATTTCTCATTGGAAACAGGTTTCTAAATTCCCTAGAGGTATCCCTTAATCCACATGAAGTTGGTTACCCTCAGTAGGAAAGAAATTCAAATAACTTTGGCCATATGAGATAGACGAGAAGTATTCCTTAAGCACGTAAAATATGGCAAACTATTCTGATACTGATTTTATGATTTCAAGATTGTTCAACAATATCCTTACCAATTAACTTAAGTGCCAGGTCACAGAAGCAGGATGAGAAACTTGAGGAAACAAAAGTGATACAAGAAAATATTTTAATGGCAACCAAGAAAAGTAATGAAGAACAATACTAAAATGAATGGAAAGATAGACAAACATGCAAAGAAAATATGTCAACTTGTGTTCTAGGAAAAGAGTTTGAAGAGAACTTTCTCAAATGGACTCAAACATTTTTGCTATAAGTTGGATACCCCTAGGAATAGACTTTCAAGTGATAAGCCCAGTTCACCCAACTTGGGATGCAGTTGGTCTCATAATATTCCATGATTTTTGTTTGTGAATTGATTTGGGTACAAATTCTCATTTTTACAAATTCCAAGTTGTAGGAATATTCATATATACAGACATATATATATTTATATGTGTATTATGTGTGTGGATTATAGATAGATATGTGTGTGTGTGTGCATGAATATAGGCTCAAATGTATTAAAAATAATACTATTAGAACATGATGAACTGCATCACATTAAATCATACAGCATCATTATACCATCCGTTCCAATCCTCTGTCCAGAGTTTGGGTTTGTTTGCTGAATTTGGCCAAAAGGCATCACAATAAAATCCGTTGCAGGCATTTATCTGAAAAAGAATAACAAAATAATAATAATAATAATAATAATAATAATAAGACTAACATATTAATAATACTAAATCTAGGAACTCAACACATTACAAAATAAAAACCAAGAGATGTTGCATGCTAGGCTGTTTTTTCTTCCACTGCAATTTATTGGATAATGCATGCAGTATTAATTACTATTGAGTGAGGGAAAGAAAAGAGTGTATTATTCCTCAAGTAAAGAATACAGAACACATATATAGACTTCTACAAAATAAAACAAAAGGATTAAACTACCCATTATCAAATAACAACTAATAACTCTTTAACACTCCCCCTCATGCTAGGGCATATATATTACTAAGACCCATCTTAAAACATGCAACAGAAAAAAGATTTCTTCATAAAGATTTAGTAAACACACCACACAATTGATCTTCAAATTTGATGTAAGGAGTTATCATTTTCTTGCTCATCAGAATTTCTCTCATAAATGATAATCCACTTCAATATGCTTGGTTCTTTCATGAAACATCAGGTTACCGGCAATGTGAATAGCAGCTTGATTATCACCGTACATAGTCATGGGCTTTTCAAGAGAAAATCCAAGCTCCTAAAACAGGTTTGAATCCACAAACACATTATATGTGTCATAGCCCTATATCCTGCTACAGCATTAGATCTACTAAATTCTACTTTTTACTCCTCTAAGTAACTAAATTACCACAAACAAAGATACGATACCCACTAGTAGACCTTTGAGTAGGGCTACAATTCGGTGGGTTGGATCAAGTTGAGAGCTAACCCAAACTTGAAATGCATTAACCCAAAGTATGGCACAACCCTACTTCCAACCTGAGCTCAAATTATTAAACTCGGGTTGAATTCAGGTTATGCTTGAGTTGATTAAATGATGGTCAAGTTGGTCAGGTTCATACCTTTGCCATTGAAATCTATTCTGTTGTCTACACTCCCACACTGATTGGGAAAAAAAAAACCCATGAAAAACAATAATTGTCACTCCCATTGGGAATGGAATGAGGGAGTTTTCTTTGTTTGCCTATGCCTATAGCTTCTTACCCCTATTATGGATAGCCCAAAAATGAATCCTATTCCATTCCACTTTTCATGCTTGTGGAAAGGAGGGATAAAGTGCTTAACCTATTCAAATCACATTCAATCCATGCTTAACACTAAAAGTTTAAAGGACAAACAGCAAGAAGGACTCGAAAGCCACCTTTCTCATTCAAGAAAACTTGAGATAGAGATGAAAACATGTGGATTTCATACCTACAATGGAGCATATGGAAGAAAACGTATGTGAAGAAGGAGACAATGGAAGCTTTTAAAAGTGGTGGTAGCATTGAACGGCGGTGGCAGCGTTGGTCAGTGGTGGCAGCGTTGAACGACAACGACAACACCAAGAGCTAGGGCTTATGGTGTGGGTATTTTCAGTTTTAAGGGCTAGGACTTTTTACTCTCTGTTGAAGAATGGAAGACCAGAAGTAAAAGAGTTTTTTTTTTGCAAGTGATATATATATAGTCAGGTTCAGGTTACCTGAGGCATTACCCAAATTTAAATCTGGTTGAGAAAAATGAACCTAAGCTCAACCCGAATTACATAAGGTTCCCAAACCCGCCCAAACATCAGGTTAGGTCCGGGTTAAGTTGGGTTATCCCATCCAAGTTATAACCCTACCTTTGAGATACCTTAGGATTCTATGCACTACTTTCCAATGAATCTGCTTAGGTGCTCCCATGAACTGGCCCATTGTACTAACCAAAAAAGTAATGTCAGGTCTGGTGATTGTCAAACAAATGAGCTTACCCACTAGACTCCGATATCTTCTTTTATCTAAAAACACAAGATTATCATCTCCATTAAGGTTCACATTTTGCTCCATAGAACTGCCAGTTGGCTTTACTCCCAACATATTAGTTTCATTAAGCAAATCCAATACATACTTCCTTTGGGAAAACAATCTCGCATCTACTATATGCAACTTCACTACCTAGGATCCTTTGTTTGGAAGGTATTTTCCGAGTAATCTTTCACTTCTTCAATACTAGTAACATTACTACCAAAAACAATAATATCATTTACATATACAATAAGTATTACTATGCCAATTTCCATCTTGAAGACAAATAGTGAGTGGTCAAAATTACAACTTCTAAAACCAAATGATGGATGAATAGTACTCAATTTATCAAACCAAGCTCGAGGGGATTATTTTAATCCATAAATGGCCTTATTTAGCATGCAAACTCTAACTCTTGAGTCCCCTTGAGCAACGAACCCAAGTGGTTGCTCTATATAAACTTCCTCACTCAAATCACCATATAAGAGTGCATTCTTCACATTTAACCGATGTAGACTCTATCTATAATTAACAACTCAGGAAACCAAAATATGTACTAAATTAAGACAGCCATTGGGAGAGAAAGTCTGAAAATAGTCCAAACCATAAGTTTGAGCATACCCTTGAGCAACTAACCAAGCCTTCAACCGTTCTAGTTGTGCACGTTTGTGAGAGGGAATTTAGTCACATGGCATAGCAAGAAACAATCTGTTATAGTTAGATCTAGTGTTGAAACATAATTTAGAGGTATGGCTCATGGTATATATGAGATGTTATGGCTAAAGACCTTATTAAAGTAGTTAGGCTTTAGTTGTGAGGTCTAATGAAACTTTTCTGTGATAACAAAGTTGTCATTAGCAGAACCTACAATCCGGTTCAGCAGGATCGTACTAAACAAATTGAAGTAGATAAAAACTTTATCAAGAAGAAGTTAACTAAAGGATAAATTTGAACTCCTTTTGTGAAGACAGAGAATCAATTTGTAGGTATTTTAACGGAGTGTCAAACGAGAGTTTCAAAGAAATACTTAACAAGTTGGGACACTTAAGACATCTATGCCCCAACTTGAGGGGGAGTGTTGACAAGTGTTAATTGTATATTTAGAGATTTCCAGCCTTATATTTCTATTTTAGCTTTCAGATTTGATTTTAGTTGACCTTATATTGTTGGGACTAATTACTTTAAGTTTCATAAGCACAGAGCATATTTGTAGCTGTCATATTTAGCACCTTGATTATAGGGATTTGATTATTATTATTATTATTGCTGCAAATTAGGACCAAATTATAAGAAGTTGTGGTCATCATATTTTCATTATCCATAATAAGTATAGTTTGTCCTATACACTTGGTACATCTTTGACTTTCTCTATCATTTCGAGGACGTGATGGCTTCCAATCCGCTGGTTTCCCATGGATTCTCTATCATTTTGATGACAAGTGCTATATTTGCTATAAGATTTGGGCTAAAATAAACTAGTAAGGTTGGTATTTTGTTGAAAATATTCTGCAAGATTGCAGGAACAATTTATTATTTTAGTTTGAATTTTTTTGAATTTATATTTGACTTAATAATGTTATTAGAAATCTGTTGAAGATATGTAGGCAAATTTTTTTGCTTTGTTTGTTTATTTTTCTATATAAATTCAAATTTTGCAACAATGAATAGATGCAATTCTCAGTCCGAAATTTTCTATGTTTTCTATTCTTACTCTAAAAACCTACACAGTGGTATCAAAGTCAGGTTTACGCAAAAGAAAAAGAACCAAAATTGCAAGTTGATGATGTGATTGATGATGAGCCTATAAGAGGTACTAGGTCACTTATAGAAATTTATCAAAGGTGCAATATGGTTCTGTTTGAACCTACAGGGTATGATGAGGCTGTTAAGGATCCGAAGTGGATTGCAGCAATGGCGGAGGAGATCAAGATGATTCATAAGAATCAAACCTGGGAGTTGGCGGACAGACCACTACACAAGAAAACTATTGGTGTGAAATGGGTTTATAGAACCAAACTTAATGCTGATGGTTCCATAAACAAATATAAGGCAAGGCTAGTTGTAAAAGGGCATGCTCAACTATTTGGTGTAGATTTTTCTGAGACTTTTGCACCTGTCGCAAGATTAGACACCATTAGATTGCTTCTAGCACTTGCAGCACAAAAGCAGTGGAGGAATTACTAGCTTGATGTAAAGTTGGACTTTCTAAATGGCTATTTGGAGGAAGAAATTTATGTTGAACAACCTGAGGTTGTGTTGTAGATCCAGAGAAGGAATATTTGTTAAAGCAAGCTCCAAGAGTCTAGTACAGCAAGATTGATGAGTATTTGCAAAAGAAAGGCTTCAACAAGAGCATGGATGAATCAACTTTGTATATCAAAGTTATTAATGATGAACTGATAGTTGTTTCATCATATGTTGATGGTTTGCTTGTCACAAGAAGCAATGCAGAATTGGTGAAGCAATTTAAGGCTCAAATGATGCAAGCATTTGAGATGACTGATCTTGGAGAGATGGCATTCTTTCTAGGACTAGAAATTCAACAATCACAGCAAGGGAACTTCATTGGACAACTGAAATATACCAAGGAAGCACTGAAGAAATTTAACACGGAGGATTGTATGTCATTATGTACCCTTTTGGCTCAAAATGAGAAATTTAAAAAAGATGATAGTGCTGCAAAGGTTGATGAGGGATCATACAGAAGTATCATAGGCTGTTTGATGTATTTGTCAGCAACAAGACCTGATATAATGTTCTTTATAAGTCTGTTGTCCAGGTATATGCATTGTGCAAGTGAGTTGCACAATGAGGCTGCTAAGAGGGTGCTTGGGTACATCATGGGGACTTTGGATCTTAGAATAAAGTTTGAGAAAGAAGATCAGTTGGTTTTGCATGGTTTTGCTAATAGTGATTGAGCAAGACAATAGGCTTTTGGGATTCGGTGGTTGAGAGAATTTCAAGGAGGCTGGATGGTTGGAAAAAGGCTTTTTTGTTTTTGGGAAGGAGGATTACTTTAATTCAATCAAGTTTGTCCCACATTCCTACCTACTTCCTCTCCCTATTCAAAATCCTAGTATCAATAGCCTCAAAGATTGAGAAGTTGCAAAGGGATTTTCTTTGGTCTAGGGCGGGGGAAGGGAAGAAAGATCATCTTATCAAATGGGATGTTGTTTGTAGGCCAAAGAAGTTGGGAGGTTTGGGTTTTAGGAAGACTTCTTTGAGAAATATTGCTCTCTTAGGGAATTGGCTCTGGAGGTTCCCTAGAAAAAGAAATGGTCTTTGGCATAAGGTTATTGCGAGTATTTATGGGACACATCCTAATGGATGGGACGCCAACATGGTGGTTAGATGGTCACACAGATGTCCTTGGAAGGCTATTGCTCAAGTTTTCCAAGATTTTTCCCTTTTTGTCCGCCTAGTGGTGGGGAATGGGAAGAGAATTCGTTTTTAGGAAGATCTTTGGTGGGGTAACCAAACTTTGTGCTCTCAATTTGCTGGTCTTTATAGAGTGATTTTTGTGAAAAACCTCACTGTCTCAAATGTCCTTGGCAATTCCTTTCCACTGTCTTGGAATTTTAATTTTCATCGCAATCTTACTGATACAGAAATTGATCTCCTTCAGAGATTAATGTTCTCCCTTAATTCAATGTTTTTCTCTCCTTCTTTGGAAGATTCAAGAGCTTGGTCTTTGTCATCATCAAGCTTGTTTTTAGTGAAATCTTTTTTCTTGGCCTTGTCAAAAGTCTCAAATCCTATCTTGTTCCTTCCGGCCAAGTTTTTGTGGAGTTCAAAAGCCCCCTCAAACGTTAATGCCCTCGCTTGGTTAGTAGTACATGGGAAGGTAAACACCAATGACAAGTTGCAATTGAGAAGACCCTACAAATCCCTCTGTTCTCAATGGTGCATTCTTTGCAAAGGAAATAGAGAATCGATCGACCACCTTTTTCTTCATTGTCCTGTTACTATTGGACTCTGGCACAAGCTGTTCAATCTAGCAGTTTTGGCTTGGGTCCCTCCAAGGAGTATCGTGAACATGATGGTTATTGCTTTTAAAGGTTTGGGGAATTCATTAAAAGGCAAGACACTTTGGCAAATCGCTTGCCTTACTTTGTTATGGATGGTGTGGCAAGAGAGAAACAATAGGATTTTTTAGGATAAGGGGAGAACAGAAGAGATGTTATGGGACTTGCTTCTTTTCTTTTCCTCTTTTTAAGCCTCTTGTACTACAGCTTTTAACGGAGTTCCTCTTAGGTGGTGTTTGTTTTTTAGTTGAATAGAAAAAGCCAAAATATTTGGCTTTTTCTATTCAGCTAAAAGTAACCTGTTGACATCATCCAATATAACTAAAGTGAACTTGTTATCAATAGGTTCAATTTAGTCATGTTGGATGATGTCAATAGGTTACTTTTAGCTTAATAGAAAAAGCCAAATATTTTGACTTTTTCTATTCAGCCAAAAAACAAACACCACCTTAGTGTTTTACAACTCAACTGGACTGCGGTTTGCGCTTTAAAAGTTTGAGAGTGTTCTTTGTTTTTAGTTTTCTAAAGTTGGGTGTTTTCTCTTTTGCTCAGTTTTTGTTTTTGTGGGAAGGACCTCTCATCCTTCTCTTGTTTTCTTCTCTTTCTCTTGTATCTCTTCTTTCTCTTGTATCTTTTCTTCTTTTAATATAAATTTCTTCATTTTTGATCAAAAAAAAAAAAAAAAAAGATCATGTGATGATATGAGGAGCACATCAGGCTACTTGTTTAGTCATGGATCAAGTTATTTTCGTTGGAGTTCAAAGAAGTAGGAAATTATAGCTCAGTCTATTGCTGAGGCTAAGTATGTTGCAGTTGCTACTGTAGTCAATCAAGCCTTATGGCTAAGAAAGCTCATGACAGATTTAAAGATGGTTCAAGATGATGCAACTAAAATTTTTGTTGATAATCAAGTTGCTATAGCGATTTCTAAAAATCCAGTGTTCCATGGAAGGACAAAGCATTTTAAAATTAAGTACTATTTTGTTAGAGAAGTTTGAAAGAATGATGAAGTGAATTTGGTGCATTGCAATATAGAAGCTCAACTTGCTAATAATTTGACAAAGGGAGTGTCAAAATCAAGGTTTGAATTGTTGAGGAAAAAAATTGGTGTTTGTAGCAAAAATAGCAAGGAGTGATGACAAATGCTATACTTGCTGCAAGATTTGGGCTAAAATAAACTAGCAAGGCTAGTGTTCTGTTGAAAATATTTTGTAAGATTACAGGAACAGTTTTTTATTTTAGTTTGAATTTTTTTGAATTCATATTTGACTTAGTAATGCTATTAGAAATTTATTGAAGATATGTAGGCAGTTTTTTTGGCTTTGTTTGTTTATTTTTCTATATAAATTCAGATTTTGCAGCAATGAATAGATGCAATTTTCAACCCCAAATTTTTGTGTTTTCTATTTTTACTCCAAAAACCTACAACATCTTCGACTTTCTCTATCATTTTGAGGACGTAACGACTTCCAATCTACTAGTTTACAATGGATTTTCCAACATGTGTCCTTGATGTCACCTAGTTTTTAACAGTGATCACACTAAGGCCTCTTTTTTCTTGGTCGATTATCATTAGAAGGATTGGGAGGACCCTGAGCCATTAAGGTTGAACCCTCGATGACAAGTTGGTTTGTGACCCCAACATGATTTTCTTTCTACTTTTTTCTCAACACACTTCTTAGGAAACTTCCCAAATGTTCGATAAAGGTTTAGTTTCCAATATTCTACCTCGAACTTCATCCAAATTTTTGTTCAATCCTAATAAAAATTTGTAGATCCATTTCTTCTCAATGATCTTCTTGTATTTGATTGCATTCGTTGGGCAATCCCATTGGTAGTTTCAAACATGTCTAGTTGTTGCCAATGGTGAGTTAAAAGACTGAAATATTGAGTGAGAGACAACTTGCCTTGGTGTAAATCATGAAGGATCCCTTCAATTTCAAATGTTTGTACTGTGTCTTCTATATTGAAATAGGTCTCTCTTGCTGCTTCCCAAATTTCTTGCACTATTTCATGGAGCATAAAATTTTCCCCTATGCCATTGTTCATTGAGTTAATTAACCAAGACATAACCATATTATTCTCAGTCTTCCATCTTTTGAATATCAGATCTTCTTTTGTAGGTCAATGCACTGCACCAATGAGGTAGTCATCCTTCCCTTTAGCACATATGAGCATCATGACTGCATGGGACCATTGAAGATAGTTTTGCCCATTCAGTTTGTGTCCAGTAATGAGAACAACAGCACCATCTGATCCTCCATTGTTGCTTATAATAGGAGCTTCTTGAGTGGAGGTGACTACTAAGGTTGAGGAGTCCTTCTTGGTGGATATTTCACATTTGGTCATAGACAAATTAAATGGTTCAGAATTAGCTCTAATACCATGAAGAAATTTGAGGGAGAAAATATATATTGTTGGAAAACCGAAACTAATATGGAAAGAAATAACTTTGTAAAGCTGTAAATTAGCTATTAGTTGTCAATCTTTGTATTTTTAGGAAAGTAATTGTTAGGAGTTATTCAATCTTTATATTTTTAGGAAAGTAATTGTTAGGAGTTATTCTTTCCCTTTAATCAGTGATTTAGTTTCCTGATTTGAAGGATTTGTATATGTTGTAAACTCTATAAAAGAATAATCTCAATGAAAGAATATTATTCCCGTGAAACCCTATTCTTCAACTTGGTATCAGAGCTAGCAATTTCCTTGCCGAAATCCTCATTTCTCTCTCTTTCAATCCCTGTTCTCTGAAACCATGTCGGATATTTCAAACGAGTCCACTATTGTTCCTCAACCTTCTCTGAACAATCCCATCATCACTGATTCTTCAAAAATCAGTCCTACCACCTCGGAATCTCACTCTGTCCAAATCACCACGATTCGCTTGAATGGTGACAACTTTCTGAGATGGTCTCAATCAGTTTGGATGTACATTAGAGGACGTGGAACGATGGGCTACCTAACGGGTGAAAAGAAGGCTCCTGCAGTGGATGATCCGAACTATACTATATGGGATGCTGAGAATTCCATGGTGATGACATGGCTTGTGAATTCTATGGAAGAAGACATTAACTCTAATTACATGTGCTATCCAACAATATAAGAGCTTTGGGAGAATGTAAATCAGATGTATTCTGATTTAGGGAATCAATCACAGATCTTTGAATTAACCCTCAAACTCGGTGAGATACGACAAGGGGAGGACAACGTCACAAAGTACTTCAACTCCTTGAAGCGGATCTAACAAGACCTTAACCTCTTCAACACCTATGAGTGAAAATCTACCGAGGATGGACGTCATCATAAGAAGACCATGGAAGACAATCGGATCTTCAAGTTCTTGGTTGGCCTTAATGTTGAGTTTGATGAGGTAAGAGAGAGAATCATTGAAAGACAACCTCTGCCTTCAATTGGTGAAGCTTTTTCAGAAGTTAGAAGAGAAGAGAGTCAGAGGAATGTGATGCTGGGCAAGAAGGGACCTGGAGTTGCTATTGAAGGTTCAACCTTGGTTACCACAGGTGGAGGCTATAATAAAGTTGCTGCGTTTCAGCGCAAATCAGATGAAAGACCACGGGTTTGGTGTGATTTTTGCAACAAACCTCGCCATACTCGTGAGAACTGTTGGAAAATCCATGGGAAACTTGCAAATTGGAAAGGAAAAACAGGTGACAAACCAGGCCAAGCCATTATTCCTACTGCTAATGAGGCTGAGACCAGTCTCTTCACCACTGAGCAAATGGAGCATCTTCTTGCACTGCTGAAATCCAACTTGACATCCGGTACTTCTAGTGTTTCTTTGGCACACACAGGTAATGAATTATATGCTCTATCTTGTCGTTTTAAATCTACTCCATGGATAATCGATTCTGGAGCATCCGACCACATGACCAATTCCTCAAACATGTTTGAATCCTATTCACCATGTCCTGGAAATAAAAAGGTACAAATAGCTGATGGTAATTTCTCACCTATTGCAGGAAAAGGTCTAATAAAAATCTCTGAGGGAATAGATCTTAAATTTGTTCTCCATGTTCCTAAACTTACTTGTAATCTCTTGTTTGTTAGCAAATTATCTAGAGATTTTAATTGTTGTGTTATCTTCTATGAATCCCATTGTATTTTTCAGGACCGGAGCTCGAGGAAGACGATTGGCAGTGCCAGGATGATCAATGGTCTCTATTATTTCGAGGATAATTTACCTAGTAATAAAATTGCTCAAGGACTAAGTAGTATTAGTTCTCTTTTTGTTCGTGATCAAATAATGGTTTGGCATTGCAAATTAGGTCATCCTAGTTTCTCTTATTTAAAACATTTATTTCCAGTGTTATTTCAAAAGGTTGATCCTTTATCATTTCAATGTGAAAGTTGTTTACTGGCAAAAAGCCAACGTAAAACTTACATTTCAAAACCCTATTATGCATCATAACCATTTTATCTTTTTCACAGTGATGTTTGGGAACCTTCAAAAGTAACCACAATTTCAGGAAAAAAATGGTTTGTGACCTTTATAGACGACCATACACGTCTTTGTTGGGTATATTTAATGAGGGAAAAATCTGAAGTTGAAAGGATTTTTAAAGAATTTTACAAAATGATTGAAAACCAATTTCAAACAAAAATCAGTATTTTGAGATCTGATAATGGGACTAAGTACTTTAATAAAGTTTTGGAAACCTTTTCAAACAAGAAAGGAATTTTACATCAATCCTCGTGTTCTGATACCCCTCAACAGAATGGAATAGCTCAACGTAAAAATAAACACTTGTTAGAAGTAGGACGGGCTATGATGTTTTACATGAATATTCCAAAATACTTATGGGGGGATGCCATACTAACTGCTTCATATCTAATCAACAGGATGCCTACAAAAATTTTGCAGTATACCACTCCTTTGAAGTGCTTGAAAAAGGTATTTCCAAAATCTCGAATTAATTTTGAATTACCCTTGAAAATATTTGGTTGCACTACATATGTACACATTCCAAAAAGGTCAAGATCTAAGTTAGACCCTAGAGCAGAAAAATGTGTTTTTGTAGGATATACTCCTAATAAAAAGGGTTACAAATGTTTTAATCCCCTTACAAAACGTTTTTACACAACTATGGATGTTTCCTTTATGGAAAATGTCCCATATTTTACCAAAAATTTACTTCAGGGGGAGAAATTAGTGGAACCAAATTTTTGGGAAATTGTTGAACCTTTTCTTAGTGTAATTCTTGATATCTCTCTTGAAAAAGAAAATAAGGAAACTAAGCCTATTAAATCCGAATCTGAAATTGGCCTGTCAGAAGAAGAAATACTACGAATGAAAAAAAATAAAAACAATCTTGAGTCTGTGGTTTATTCAAGGAAAAAAGTCTCTGGAAGAAGTAAAGACCAGCCGATCATCCCAGCACATGGTCAACCGAAAGCCCTGGGCAATGGCTCTCTAAATGTCTCAGGTAACCCTCCTTCTATTCCTACTCCTATACATGCTTCTTCTTCTTCTGTTACTGATCTAAGTTTACCATCACACTTTGGTCCAAGTCCAGAAATATCTGCACCCGAACTTGGTTTAGGATTAGCCCTAGTTGTTCCTGCACAGGACCTTGACCTTGATCTCCCTATTGCTCTCAGAAAGGGAACCCAAGCCTGCACTAAACATCTCATTGCCAAATATATCTCCTACAGTAACCTTTCTGACAACCATAGAGCATTCACTACAAATATTTCAAAACTTGTGGTACCTAGAAATATTCAAGAAGCACTAGATGAACCGAGTTGGAAATTGGCAGTGTTTAAGGAAATGAATGCCTTAAAAAAGAATGGCACTTGGGAGGCTGTAGATTTACCAAGGGAAAAAAAAGTTGTAGGGTGCAAATGGGTGTTTACAATAAAGAGTAAAGCAGATGGAAGTGTTGAGAGATACAAAGCCAGGCTTGTGGCAAAGGGTTTTACTCAAACCTATGGGATAGACTACCAAGAGACTTTCGCTCCCGTAGCTAAAATAAACTCGATTAGAGTTTTGTTGTCCCTTACAGTAAATTCCAATTGGCCCTTACACCAATTGGATGTTAAAAATGCCTTTCTTAATGGAGACCTAGAGGAGGAAGTGTTCATGAGTCCTCCACCAAGTTTTGAAGAAAGTTTTGGAGTTGGGAAAGTGTGCAAATTGAAGAAGTCCTTATACAGACTTAAGCAGTCGCCTAGAGCTTGGTTTGAGCGCTTTGGCAAAGTAATAAAGCATTATGGATATACTCAAAGTCAAGCTAATCACACGATGTTCTACAAACATTCAAATGAAGGTAAAGTAGTCATCTTAATTGTGTATGTTGACGATATTGTGTTAACTGGGGATGATTGCAATGAACTAGAGAAGGTAAAGGGGACACTTGCTGAGGAATTTGAGATTAAAGACCTGGGAGCATTAAAATACTTTCTTGGGATGGAGTTTGCTAGGTCCAAAGAAGGTATCTTTGTAAATCAACGAAAGTATGTTTTTAATCTTCTTGATGAGAGAGATATGTTAGGATGTAAGCCTGCTGAAAAACCTATAGAGCCGAATGTAAAACTGCAGCCTACGAAAGCCAAGAATGTGAAGGACCGGGATCGTTATCAAAGACTTGTTGGGAGATTGATTTACCTATCCCATACACACCCTGACATAGCATTCTCAGTGAGTATGGTTAGTCAGTTTATGCATGTGCCTAGACCAGAGCATTTTGAAATTGTTTACAGGATTCTAAGGTATCTAAAGGGGACACCAGGTAGAGGTCTTCTGTTTAAGTCACGAGGACACCTACAAATTGAAACCTACACCAATGCAAACTGGGCTGGAAGCATAGTGGATCGAAGGTCCACCTCTGGGTACTGTTCATTTGTAAGTGGAAACTTGGTTACGTGGCGAAGTAAAAAACAGAACGTGGTTGCTAGAAGCAGTGCTGAGGCTGAGTTTAGAGTTGTAGCTCATGGTACTTGTGAGATTATGTGGATAAGAAGATTACTAGAAGAGTTAAAGATGACATGTTCATCTCCTATGAAGTTGTATTGTGACAACAAGGCAGCAATTTCAGTAGCTCACAATCCGGTTCTCCATGACCGCACCAAACATGTGGAAGTGGACAAGCAATTCATTAAAGAGAAGATAGACAACAGATTGGTTTGTATGACCTATATCCCTACTGAGGAACAAGTGGCTAATGTCTTCACCAAAGAACTACACAAGAGGCAATTCGACTTTCTAGTTGGCAAGCTAGCTATGGAAGATATCTTTAAGCTAGCTTGAGGAAGAGTGTTGGAAAACCGAAACTGATATGGAAAGAAATAACTTTGCAAAGCTGTAAATTAGCTATTAGTTGTCAATCTTTGTATTTTTAGGAAAGTAATTGTTAGGAGTTATTCTTACCCTTTAATCAGTGATTTAGTTTCCTGATTTGAAGGATTTGTATATGTTGTAAACTTTATAAAAGAATAATCTCAATGAAAGAAAATTATTCCCGCGAAACCCTATTCTTCAAGTTATATATATATATATATATATATATATATATATATTAATTTTTCTCTCTCTCTACATACAAACTAATTCTTGCATCGATATTTATACATAAATGGCTAAGATCATCTGTCTTAGGAAAAAGAAATCTAATCCTTGATATCAGGAGAAAGTCTCTCATAAAATTGGGAAATAAAATTAGAATAGGAAACAATTGTATGCAACTGTGTAGTACAACTATGTGGTACAACTAGAAATATAGTTGGCAGTATAGCTCTAAGGTACAATTATACCTTCCGAATTTCCACATATCTAATAATATTTTTTTTTTATAGGACACATATCTAATAATATAGTATTTGAAGAAAACTTCACCAAAGATTTTAAAATAAAAAACTTGGAATCTAAAGGACTTGGAATTAAAGTGAATAGATCAAAAAGGGACATCTACATTTCACAAAGGAATGTCCTAGATCTTTCTAAAAGAGATGGACATGATATGAGTTTAAAGGAGCGAGACCCTTATTCAATTAACAGGGATAGCAAATGTGCACTAGTAGATGGGACATTTCAGAAGGTGGTGGAAAAGCTTATTTTTATTTTCTATGCTCGACTTTACATTGCCTATCGTGTGGGCCTTGTGAAGGAATTTATTCATGAACTTTTTTCATCTCATATGGGAAGTAGTTCTTAGGATCTTCAATACATGAAATCTATTCTTGGAACCTAATAAAGACATGCATGATCGCCCAAGGATAGAGACAACACTGTTGTAGATCTCTGGTTTTATGAATGAAGATATTTGCTCATGCGTTATTGCATTTTGCTGGCACTGATCTAATGGTTTGGTGAAGCAAGAGACCAACGGTTGTTGCCAGGTCTAGGGAGAAGTAAAATGCATAGTGATACTCAAGGTTCTTGTGAATTCATTTGTCTGAAAAGCACAAAGAATGGATTGTGGTCTACCAGAAATCTGCTATGGATGTCCACCATTCCAATAAGGAATCTATACGACAATATAGCTCTTAATCCAGGTCAGCATGGCACAACTAAACATATCAAGGTTGATAAGCATATTATTAGTGACAAACTGGACACAAGCCTTAATTGTACACCATTTTGGAAAACAGAAAATGATGTAGGACAACCTTAGGATGGTTGCCTACACTCAAGGGTAGGTGGGCTAGGGTTTTATTTTTAGGGTGTAAGAAGAGGAACAAGGAATAAATTTTATGGTAGAGAAAAATATAAGATAAGAAATAGAGAGAGAAAAAACAACGAAGAAAAGATCGAAAACTTTAGAGTCTCACTAAGGTCTTCTAGGAGTCTCACCTATAAGAAAATCAATGGAGTTTCACCATTGAGGGTTGCAATCTTGCAATAAAAGAAAACATAATATTATTAATATCAATCATCCCTTTGATTTACATTGATTAACCTATTTATAGGTTTCTCTAAGAAATCCAGAGTCTACTAGGACTCTAATAACCTATCATGACTCAAATTCTAATTATATTATAACTCAACTAGCTAATCCTAATTAGTCTCCAACAAATACCAACCCTAATTCAATTCTAATTAATATAAATCCTACTTAAAGTTTACTTAGGTCTTTCCTTTCCTCCTTGAATAAACTTTAAAAGGCTTTCCCCCATCAATTCCCTCCGGCTTGGAAGAACTCAACTCCAATGAGTTAGATGCTTGATACAATTCATGGAGATTGGGATTAAGCTTCTAAAAATCCGTTTTCGCAATCCATGTATTTTTAAAGTGTGGTTTGCCTCGCCATTTCACCAAAATTTTTTGGTATCCACCTTGTTGAGTAAAAACAAGTTAACCATCAAGAACATACTTAATCTCAGGACGTAGGCTAAGAGCAGGTGGTAATTGAAGATCCAACTCTTCACTTACATCGTTGTGATGGCCATGGTAGATACACAAATCTTTTACAATAAATATTGGACTAAAATGCAAGTCTGAAGGGAGCTCTAACAAATAAGCCTTCTCACCCAACTGCTTTAATACCCGAAATGGACCCATTTTCTTAGCTTGAAGCTTTTGACATGTGCTCAGATGAAATCTTTCTGGACATAGACGAACTATCACTAGATCACCTTCTTGAAACTGAATATTTTGATGTGCATCTGCTGACTCTTTATAGTTTTCATTGCTTATTTTGATTTTTTCTCGTAGCTTTTCATGTATATCTCGTATATGACGTGCAAATGCATCACCATCTTGGTTAGTGTGAACAAAAGTAGGTAATGGTATAAGATCAACAAGTTGCTTAGGTTTCAACCCTTATGCCACTTCAAAAGGTGAGTACCCAGTTGTACTATTAGTGGAGCTGTTGAAAGCAAACTCGGCTTGTGGTAAGACATTGTCCCAATTTCTCAACTGATCTCTCACAATGCATCTCAAAAGATTACCAAGACTGCGATTCACAATTTTTGTTTGTCCATCAATTTGAGGATGAAAAGAACTTGAAAATTTTAATTGAGTACCTAGCTTGGCCCATAAGGTTTCTCAAAAATAGCTCATAAAATTGACATCGCAATAAAAACAATGGATTGTGGTAATCCATGCAATCGAACTACTTCTATAAAGAACAAGGCAGCAACATAAGAAGCATCTGAAGTCTTCTTACATGGGATAAAATGTGTCATTTTGGAAAATCTGTCAACTACAACAAATATAGAATCAAAACCTCGCTGTGTCCTTGGTAATCCAAGTACAAAATCCATGCTCAAGTCTTCCCAAGCTTTGGATGGAATTGGTAAAGGTGTATATAACCCTGTATTTCGCTTTGAACCTTTTCCTACTTGACATGCTCGACATTGTTTGATAACCTTCCAAACATCCTTCTTTAAACTAGGCCAAAAGAAGTGATCTTCCACCAAAGCAATGGTCTTATCTTGTCCAAAATGTCCATCCATTCCGCTTCCATGAAGTTCCCATATGACATGATCACGTAGAGACGTCCTTGGTAAGCATAAATGATTTTTATAAAACAAGCACCCTTCTAGCATATCATCAAGTATTGGAATTGGAAATCAATACTTGATTGTGATTTTGTTGATTGCACGACTATCCACACACATCCACCATGATCCATCTTTCTTTGGTATTAATATGGCAAGAACTCCACAAGGACTTAGGCTTTCACGAATAAAGCCTTTAGTAAGTAACTCATCAACTTGCCTTTTCAATTCAGCATGTTTTGTTAGATTCATTCCGTAGGCTAGTAAATTTGGTAATGATGCACCGGGAATCAAATCAATGGCATGTTGTATGTCACGCATAGGAGGAAGTTGATTAGGTAACTCTGCAGGCCACAAGTCAGAAAAGTCATCAAGGATTTTATGTATGTTTGCTAGATATTCCTTACTCTTTAAATTCTTCCACTTCCCGAGCCATTAAAGCAAAAATAACTTTAGTTTCCATGCTCCCTATTTCTAATTGACACATAGTAAGTACCTTTTTTGGTTATGCCTCCTCTGACTTCTTAATTGGAGGGACTTCTTTCATTGGACAAAGGATCTTCTTACGTCCATCGTGTATGAGAGCATATGTATTTTCATAGTTGTCATGTTGAACTCTTCTATCAAAAAGCCAACGTCTTCCAAGTAAAATATGACTTACTTTTATGGGTAAAACCTCACACCATACAGACTCTTCAAAGTCCTTACCAAAAAGGAATATTACTAAGTAGCGAAAACTTACTGAGATAGAGGTGTCATTAACTCATGCTACTCTGAATGGATTTGGATGTCTCTCTATTTTAAGGTTTAGCTTCTCAACAAGTTCTTGCGAAGCTATGTTCAAACTGCTACCTCCATCAATAATCATGGTGCATAATCTCCCTTGGCAAGAAATACGTGTCTGAAAAATGCTAGTACGTTACCAATCTTCTTCTCCTTTTACCTTTGGGACAGCTAATAAAGGTCGTGCTACAAGACTATGTCCTTTTGTCATACCATCATAGTAGTCACATTCTTCACTAAGTTCATCTTCATTGTAAGTCTCTTATTCTTTTAAGTAACTCTCCAATTCAGATTCCGGTTCTTCAATACAAAAGTGTAAACCTTTGGTCCCACACAACAGCATAATGACCATGCCTACCACACTTAAAGCATAAAGGAGTCACGTCTACTTTTCCATCTCCAGTACTCATTGAAGTTTTACCCTTATTACCATCTTTATGAGCTACATTCGAAGTCTGTTGATGCCTCCGCCATTCACATGATTAGAAGTTCCAAAGCTTTATGTGCTTAAAAGTTTGCTTGTTGTGTCCTGTTGGAGAAAGTGCTCCCAATTTGTGAACTTGGACGCCTAGGAACCCAAAATTTGAGGACTTCTTCTATTTTGAGGGCTAGTTGATAAACATCATCTACGGTATAAGTGTGTGTAGCTATCGTCTCAAGTTGAATCTTCATTCGAAGTCTAGCTTTGTAATGGGCTGCAAGTTGAGCATCACTTTCCCGTACTTGATTTCAAATGCTCGGTTCCTGGAATTCTTCTGTATATTCTTCAACGGACTTGATACCTTGTTTAAGGGAAAACAATTTTGCATACATAAGTTGTTCATAATCAGTTGGGAGAAATTGTTCCTTCATCTTCAACTTCATCTCATCCCATGTGTCAATAGGTGGTCGGCCAGTTCTATGAACTTGATTCTCAATATTATGCCACCATAGATGTGTTGCTCCTTTCAATTTTGCCTTCACAAAACGAACTCTTATATTTTAGGGCATTGCATACCAATCAAATAATCTTCCATTGACATAATCCAATCAAGAAAAGCTGTTGGATTTAGTTTTCTGTAAAATTCAGCAACTTCAAGACGTACCTTTTTTGTCGCGTCATCGTCTAGCTCAAGAAGTTCGGCCCTTCTTTGATTCTCCATCATGAAATTGTCTTATTTTTCACGTGATCGACTTGGCGATTGTCTAAATTGATGATTTGCAATCCCATCTTCAATTGGTCGTTTTTCTTGACTCTTTTCTAATAACTGCATGATCTCATCAAGTTTGCTACTTAGTTGTATTATAGCATCTTGATAGGATTGTTGTGTGGCTGAAATTTCCTCCAAGCATATTGTAGCAGCATCTTGATTGCTAGAAGTTTTTTTGGAACTCATGCTTGCATAAGTTGCTCCACTCCTTAATTACATATGCCTTCAAGCCAAGAACTTTGGCTCTAATACCAAAATTAATGTAGGACAACCCTAGGATGGTTGCCTACACTCAAGGGTAGGTGGGCTAGGGTTTTAGTTTTAGGGTGTAAGAAGAGGAACAAAGAATAAATTTTATGGTAGAGAAAAATATAAGATAAGAAATAGAGAGAAAGAAAAAACAACAAAGAAAATATCGAAAACCTTAGAGTCTCGCTAAGGCCTTCTAGGAGTCTCGCCTAGAAGAAAATCAATGGAGTCTCACCATTGAGGATTGCAATCTTGCAATGAAAGAAAACATAATATTATTAATATCAATCATCCCTTTGATTTACATTGATTAGCTTATTTATAGGCTTCTCTAAGAAATCCAAAATTTACTATGACTCTAATAACCTATTATGATTCTAATTCTAATTATAAAATCCAAAGTCTACTAAGACTCTAATAACCTATCATGACTCAAATTCTAATTATATTATAACTCAACTAGTTAATCCTAATTAGACTCCAACAAATACCAATCCTAATTCAATTCTAATTAATATAAATCCTACTTAAAGTTTACTTAGGTCTTCCCTTTCCTCCTTTAATAAACTTTAAAAGGCTTTCCCCCATCAGAAATCAGTACAACTTTTTATCAAAGGAGTTGCAAACCGGACTTCTTACACTATGCAAACTGCACATGTATGATAACTGTTCACCATTGGTGTGATATAGATAGAAGGAGAGAAAAGAAAGAGGAGGACCCCTATAGCCCTCTATTTATTCTCTCTCAACCTCTTTGTTCTTAGTCTACCATCTAGACAAACCAGCGTAAAAATGTACAATCAAATCTGTAGAGAAAAATTAAAATCCAAAAGATATAAGGGAGAAATAATTACAATAATATCAGGAGCATCAGCTTGCTGACACATGACCCAAGGAACCCCAGCATCAAGCTCAAGAGCCATTCTAGCAGCCCATTTAACATAGTCCTTCCCTCTCTGACCAAATGAGCTTTCAACATTTCCATATTCATTCTCAATCTGATAAAAATCCACCATGGTTATGACATACAAATTGAAAATGTATTATTTTAAAGAAAATAACCACATTAATATTAATGCATAGTAAGTCTAAGTGTGAAAAACTAATAACAAAAATTAAAATATCTGGCCTGCACAAAGCTCAGGATATAAAACTGTAGACTTTAACCGAACAACCTTAGAAAATCCAAACATGCTGCTTATTTCATGTTCATGTTAAACTTTCAGAAGTTATTGTACAACCTGCAACATGATAATTGGACCACCTTGCCAAGAGAAAAGCATTTCCTTCTGCATCAGATCCACTATCTTTTTAACAAATCGCTGCATTTCATCCTGCAAAATGTAAGCCATTATCAAACTTTTGATGGTAACCACCAATATTAATATAAATTTTCAAACATCCAGACACCATTAACTCAATTCTGAGAAGTTCACTTAATAATACAAGTAAACTACAGTCTATAGACTCCCTACTTCACTTTCAAATATATTTAAAGATTTCCCAAGTTATAAGTATGTATGTGAAAGAATCCAATCAAAAAAAAAGTATGTATGTGAAAGAAGACTGAAGAAGAGATGTTTTTTCAGAAGAAAATAGAAGAGAAGTAAGGTGGAATGTAAAAAGAAATGAAAAAAAGAAGATAAAAACTTAAAGATTGGGTTGGAAACTTCTAAGGGTAAGATCTGCCCATGAACAGTAAAAAACAATGAACTCAATTCTCAGAGCATTCAGCTAGCTAGTCGCTCATCCTACACAGTTCACAATGATTTATCTAGTGCATACAGGGAGAGAACTTTACAGAACCTATGGAGGGACAGTCCTTCTGAAAGCCCTAGAACTATGGCCTTACATCTCCAAGCACTACATCAAAAGATTTGCATTTCTTAGCAAAAACAAAACAAAACTAACGAGGTAAATATTCAAAATTCCACAATTTTCATTGGGTGAGGCCTTTCAATTAAAGAAATATATTTTTTTTTGAATAGAAACAACCACCTTAATTTATCATAAAAAGATAAGTAGAAGAAGGACAAGCAATCCTTCAAGAATGTACAGAAAATGTTAAAAAATAACAAACTGTCAAGCCCCACTAGGGGAAAGAAATACAAAGGAGAAATAAAGCACACTCAAGGGGGAAGAGAGTCTCCGACAAAGGAGGCCAAATACCTAGCTCCTTTTTTGGCTAACTAGTCTACAACTTGGTTAGATGAACAAGAAACCGAAGACAGGGAGCAACCCAACTCACTGACAACCAAGGACAAAAATTTTGCGATATTTCAAAGAAATTTCAGCGAAATATCAGGTATTGGCCATGGCCAAAACGAAACACAGCACCAAAATCTCGACTGACCGACGTTTCAAGAAAATCAACAAAAAATCAGCAATAAATCACTAATATATCAGTGCAAATCAAAAAATCAGCAAAGCAGCAAAGTTTCCATCCCTCGGCATAAAAAATTGGCTATTTATCAAGGAAAAATCGGCAATTTTGCCGATTATTTCAGTGGCTTAAAGTGCACTTTATTTTGTGCCAAGGATTGAATCTGGCCTCATCCAACAGCCAAAATCATGCCCGTGTATTTTAAAGGTGCTCCAACGATCAAAAAGCATGATCAAACGGGGCAAGATTAAATCCGGCCTTAATCTAACGATCAGAATCACGCCTATGTTTTTTAAAGTTGATCCCAACAGTCAAATACCTAATTCAAGGGCCAAGATTAAATCTGGCCTTGACCCAACAGTTGGGATGTGATTCCAACAGTTATTTGAAGATTCAATGGTCAAATTTCATCCAAATTTTGACCCAACAGCCACAAATGAATTCTAACGTTAAAATGATCATCCAATAGTTATTTTGACCCAAATTTTTCTATAAATACTTCATTCTCAATCGATTTCATCCATAATTCAATTGAAAGTATTTTGGTTTCATATTACTCAAATTTTATTTGTGATTATTCTCAATATTTTATAAATTTGGCAATTTGGTGTTCAAGTGGTGCATTAACTCCAAATCAAGGTTGATCAATTACATTAAAGTATCGGGTATGTTCTTAATTCAATTTAAAGTATGTAATTAGTAGAAAATTAATAATTTAAATGATTGAAATTATTAATTTTTTTTAATAATTTTATAAACTAATATATATGATGCATCATATGAAACCAAGACCAACATAGCTTAACTCGCAAGTGACTTAAGTTCCATACAAAATACCAGGGTTCAAGTCCTAGTGGCGTACTTTGGGTTTATAATTTTTCTAATCTTCATGTAAGTGAATCCCACATTGGAAATGGGAAGCAAAATGAAGATATATTTAAGAAGGGATGCTCCCATTTTGTGCACTATTGAGGCACGGATTGGGCTACAATAAGTTGGGTCGGATGCGTTTAAGGCTTGTTTCAATTTCAAAATTTTAAATGAAAGGGAAACATTGATGTGGCAATTGGCGTGGCACCGATTTATCTGCAATATCGTCAAAATATCAGTAATTGAAAAAATATCGTCGAAATATCAACAATAAATGGAGAAAAAAACTGAAAAATCGTATGGTCGATATATCCATCCCATATTTGTGTTAGGCCCGGCCGATATGCTAATACATCGCCAATATTTTAGTGATATATAGTGAAATTTTCGTCCCTAGGTGGGAGTGGCGTAGCGGGACAAGATCCTGTTTGGAAGCATTGCACAAATAATAAAAGAAACAAATTTATGTGTTAAGATTAAATTAAAGTTCTCTAACATTAGAATAGAAACATATGTATAAAATTTTTAAAAATAGAAGTATTACCAATTCAAAAGTGCTCCAATTTCTCTCACATCCCAAAGCACTATAAGTAAGGCTAAGGACTCGAATAGCAAACTTTTGCAACTACGATGTTGAACCCTCCAAAACACATCCACCAACATGTAAGACTTCTTAATATTCGAGAATCAATTGCAACACAACTGCCAAATTCGCCTATTGCTTGGTTATATGAGTCCAACTAAATGTCAGCTTTAAAACGTTCTTAATAATCCAACATCTTATCCAGGCATTCAAATAATCCCTTCCTCACCTCATCTACATTAGAGAACTTATCTTCATATCGCAATTGAGGATTAAGATAATAACCTGCTGCATGTAAATGTCGATGAAGTTGCGAAGTCCATCTTGCATCTATTTTTCTCCAAATTGGGCTATATTTTCTCTCCATGCCTCCACAATTAATTGCAATCTTCTTCTTTGCTAAATCCATCAACTCATAAATATAACCCATGGTTGGCCTTTCCCCTGAATCAACCTCTCTCAAGACACTAACTAATGGAATAGTAGTCTTTATACAAAAAGCAACATGAGGCCAAAAATTTGGATCAAACACCATTGTACTTAAGGCTTTTACACCTTCTACCTTTTTGGCCTATGTACTTGAACACCATTTTTCAAAGGAGAACATTGCTATAAGAGTTTGCTTTTGCTTATAAAGACTTTGGAGAGTAAGAAATGCAGTAGCAAATAGTGTAATTGTTGGACGAATAAGTTCATGGTTTTTTGTAAATGTTCTCATCAAGTTAAGAACCCTAGTATGTCAATATATGAACTTCACTATTTGCCTAGCTTGTAAAAGTGTATTAGCATGAACATTTAGCTTTCGAACATCCTCCAAGATCAAATCAATTCAATGAGCAGCATAAAGAGTCCACCACAATCTTCTCCTCTTTTCCATAAGCCTTGTTCCAGCATTCACATAATTAGAGGCATTATCAGTGATATCTTGCACAACATTCTCCTCTCCAATTTCTTCAACCACCTCATCAAGATATTTGAACATCAATTCTTCATTTTTTATTGTATCAGATACATCAATTGATTTCATAAACCATGTGCCAACAAGACTATTCACAAAAAATTTATAAGACACCTACTCTTTCCATCTATCCAACTATCTAACATAATTGAACCTCCATATTGCTTCCAAGCTTTTTTGCGTTCTCCCATCATGATATTTATGTCATTCACCTCTTCTTTAAAAATCCATGTCCTCAATTCATGCATAAATGGATGCTTAAACCCAGGCTTAAAATTTGCAATAGCATCAATCATAGGAACCCAATAAGGATCATTCACCATATTGAATGGGAGCCTTTTTAGTACATAAATCGACCAATTTTTCTACACACTTCCTTCCTTTCTTCTTGCTTCCATTTGGAATTCAAAGCATTTTGTCTAGGTTATAAAGTGGTGAATTTATCCATGGGTCTCCTAGGTAAAGGTTCCCCACTCCCACTCCCTAATGTCCCCATTGTTTTAGAAAAGGCACTCTCATGCGTTGAAGTTAGACCCATACCAATTTCTTGGAGCAATTCATTTTTTTTTTTTTTATCCTTATAATTGGCCAATGCCTTCTTACATTCTAATCTAGCATCTTCACTAACTTTGTTGCATGGTTCATACCATAATGATTTCCGACTAAGTTATGTTTAAGTCTATTTACTCCTCTTGTGCATCTTTGATTACAAAATTTACATCTTATATATTTCTCGTCAGAAACTTCAATAGCATACTTCCACACAAAATCTTTTCATGAAGTTCTTGAATTGGAGGAACTCATTCTAAAAATAATAATAATAATAATAATAATAATAATCAAATTTTTATATATAATAATATAATTGATTGAGCAAAAGTAGCAAGATATAATTGACTTGAAATTTAATTTTAAAATTTTTGATTTAAAATTTCAAAAGTAAATAACATAAATAAAATTTTTTCAAAATTGAAGAAAATATTTTTTTCCAAAAATCATTGTTCACTGTTCACGGTCATTGTTCACTATTGGGTGTTATTTTTTTTTTTTTGTAAAAAAATAGAACAATGAATGTGGTAGAATTTTAAGAGAAATCGGATTAGTGAACAAGGTAGAAATTTTGCGTGGAGTAAAAATAAAATGAAGTAAAAAAATTAAGTGGAGTCAGACTAGTGAATAGTGAGCAATGTTGTAGAAATTGGGAATGGAGTTGTTTGAAAATTAAAATAAAGTAAAAATCGGGAATGGAGTTGTCAGAATAGTGGATGTGCAATGAAATCAAAGTGAAAACTTTTAGCTTTGCAAGTGAGAATGAAAGTGAGAGAAAAGAGAGAAGAGCATAAAAAAAAATCAAAAACTGGTCATGAAATCAAAACTAAGAGAAAATAAAGAAAGGGATATGAGGATCAGTCTCACACCAACCTGTGGAGAATCTGAAGAGAAAGCAACAGTTGTCTTCACACAGCATCGTTGCCGAATGTATAGGGCAACAAGAAGATGTCGAAAAAGACTCAAAGTGAGAAAGGAGTTGCAATTTCGTCGTCTTTTCTTCGATATTCGGCTCATCGAAGATAGAGAGAACTAAGGTTAGGTTTCTCCTTCAAAATCATTTTTTATTTGCTCTCTAGTGGGTTTTTGGGGTTTAATAGGGGTTTTTCCTTCAATATTTTTTTGTTTTTATTGGCCATCTCAACAAACGAAAAAGTTCCCGCTTCACTGAGGGAGGCATCAAAGGCGTGCTGTCACGGACTTAGTCGTTCACTAAGCCCGTGCGGC
This sequence comes from Vitis vinifera, assembly GCF_030704535.1. Classification (NCBI taxonomy): domain Eukaryota; kingdom Viridiplantae; phylum Streptophyta; class Magnoliopsida; order Vitales; family Vitaceae; genus Vitis; species Vitis vinifera. The sequence goes on along the minus strand of NC_081809.1, from coordinate 17,462,101 downwards.
ACTTAGACAAGTCAAGACGCTTGATCTTGCTAAGTCAGCCTTGCTCCCCCAATGCTTAACTTGCTAGGCTAAGACACTCACGACTCAAAAGCTTAAGAAGCTTGGTAGGCAACTCCTTGAAGAATGGAAGTTCTATTAACTCAAGAAAGCCTTTACAAGTGCTTGGAAGCTCACTTGCTTGATTAGGAAGTGATTTGGGTGGTGCCTTGGCCAAATGAGGCCCTCACCTATTTATAGGCACCAATGGAACTCTCTAGAACCTTAGAGGGTTCCTTACAAATCAAGAATATTCTAGAACCCCCTACACTAATCTATGTACAACCCTATGTACAAGAATATGCAAGAGATCTTTAGAATCTTCTAGAAAGCCTTGGACTCCTCTCATGCCTTCCACCATAGTGTAGAGATGTGTGGACATCTCTAGGCATTTCTAGAACCTTCCACACTCTTCCCACCAATGGCTTAGTGTAGATGGCTCCAGGAGTCTCCAGAAGCTTCCCTCCTCCTATATAAGCCCATGGGGAGGGTCATTTGAAGCATCCTGTGACAGTGCGCCTCAAAAGCGCTTAAGGGAAAAAAGCATGCTCCTTTTATGTTTTGTGTTTTGCGTTTTTTTTCCAACGCCTTGCCTTAAAGCGAGCCTTAACATTTGTCAAGAAAATGCCTTTCAAAACCCTGTATGAAACTACTAGATTTGCAACCAATTACATTGCTCTAAGAGGGGCAATTTGAAGAAATTGTTTATGAGTGATGAATGGGCACAACTTAAGCTAAGTCAGACAAAAATCAAACAAGAAATGGAGAAATTAATGGTCGAGCATCCTTATTGGGACAAAATGGCAAAAGTAGTTTCACTATATGAGCCACTATATGTGGTGCTTCGACTTGTGGATTCAAAAGTTGTTCCTATAATACCCTATATGTATAATGCAAGTGATGAAAAAGAACTTCATTCATCTACATGCTAGAGAATGGATGTTCCAAACAATAAAAGATCGTGGGGAGAAAACATTCAAACATCCCCTTAATGCAACAGGTAATTTAGTACTATCTATCTTCATAAGTTGTTATTTTTGAATTATATGATTTTCTCTTACAAAATACTAATTCTATTAGTTGTTGTAGCATACTTTTTAAATCCCAGGTTTTAGTACAAGCCTAGAGTTGGTAGCGATCTTGAGCTACTTCAAGCTATCCATGAGATTTTTGCTAGATTAGATCTGATGGCCAAAACATTTGGTCAATTTGGAAATGAGGTAAACTAAAAAATGTTATATTATCCGATCCAATTAAACAATAATTTTATTCAACATTTTATCTCAACATTTAGTAACAATATGATATTAATATATTGAATATTGAACATTGAATGAATAGCTTGCACTCTTTCAAGATACGACGAGAGGATTCGGTAATTGCATGGCGATCATAGCAAGGTTACAAATGGTCCCCAATGAGTACCATTTGTTAATAGAAAACTAAATTCATTATCATTATGTAGAGATTTACAACGTAGGACAATTATGAATTTGGTCGCACCTCTTTCTAGTTGGTTAATTGTGCAAATGACATAAAAAATGGTTGCTTTCTCGAAGGGGAGAGGAGTGTCGAAGGGTGGTAAGAGTTGGTCTGCAGTGGAATCTAAGACGTTCGAAATCTCCATTGAAGGGGTTCGAGGCAAACAAAGAGGGATTATTTTGGAAATGAGCAAAGGCTTTTCCTCTTGGATAAAATTTGGAGAAAAGAGCTTAAGTTATCTGTTGGAAGGTGTAGAAGACTGGTGCAGAGGAGAGTCAAGCTCAAAGTGTCTTAAAGTTTGGGAAGAATGAGGAAGAAAGCATAGGCTGGAGTGTCATTCAAATGAAGCTGGTAGGTTTTTGCTTTGCTCGGTGAGGGATTTGGAAGCTAAGAGGTTTTCTCTCATGTTTCCATAAGGAAAAGGCTTAGTAGGAAGGTGGCTTCTGCTGGCTCAGAAGTTAAGGGCCCTTAGAGTTAGCACTCCAGCTTTGAGCAAAGGTGAGTTTGGTACTTCCAACTCTGAAAAGCATAGTTATAGTGTCAAGGGAAAAGAAAAAGGGAAAGGAGTATATGTAGAAGTCGTGAGAGCCAAGACAGGGGAATTAGGGGATTCTTTGTGGGTGCATGTTGGGGACCGTGACCTACTCAGTAGGGAACAACAGCTTAGTCGTTGCCTGGTAGAATGCTTTGGAGACAGTTTTGAGTTAGTTCCTCCTTTAACCTTCTTGAAGGAGTGGGCGTATAAAAGGTGGTCTCTCAAGGGAGGTTTAAAAAATTCCAGGTTGGGTGCCCTTGTGTTGTTCGAATTTGAAAATAAAGTTGAAGCGGCTTTGGTGCTCTTAAGGGGTAGCAGATGTTTTAAGGAGAGAGAGTTTCCCCTGCATAAATGGGGACCTGAAGTGGGGTGTTTTAGGAATGGGAGTCATGCCAAGGAAGTTTGGGTGAAAGTCGTCGGACTTCCACTTCACCTTTGGAGTAGAGAGGTGTTCAAGAGTATTGGAGAGAGATGTAGGGGTTTCTTAGCTGTTGATGAGGAAACAACTTTTTTCTCACAGTTGTAGTGGGCTCGTATCTTGGTGAGAGCCTCTGGGAAGAATAGACCAGGTACTTTGTAGGTGGCAACCGGGAATTTTTGTTGGATGGCTAGTCTATGGTGGGAAACTCCCCCATGGTTCTCCCAGGTAGTGACAAGGTCCGCCTGGTATAAAGATGAGAGGCGGGAGGTCAGGGATGAGGGTGGGGGTGATACACGTGCCAGTGTTAGCGTGCAAGATGTTCAAAATTTTCAAATTGATATGCAGTCTCGAGGGACAGATGAGCAAGTTGTCTGTGGCAAAAGGCATAGGTATGCAGTGGTTGCAGAGGGTAAGCTGCCTAGTGCAGCTAAGTTGGACTCATCTGACTGTGGGTCTAGGCCTAGAAAAAAATGTTGGGAAGGCTTTTAAAGATAAAGACGTTTTGGGCTTAAGTGGTGAAGTGGTTTGGGCCAAAGGCCCATCGTCCATTAGCATAGAAGAGGCGGGCCTGGGTGGGCCTCCTAGGCCCACTTTTAATAAGGTTGTCACGTGCTTGTTCTCGGCTAGGGCTCCGTTTGTTCCCGTAGGGGGTGATGGGGGAATGGATTTGGAGCTCTTGGCTGTTGAAGTAACAGTCGTCGGGGAGTTGTTGTCGCGTCGTTTGATGGCCACCGACGAGGCTTTGATGGAGGAGGCATCCAAGTATTCCGTTGATCATAAATCTTCTTTGTCTTTGGGGCTTCGGAGATCCTCTTCTTCTTCTCCTCTCTAGGGCCACGTCAAAGCTATAGGGGTGTCGGAGGGGAATTCTAGTGGTGCGGAAGGGGAGTTCTGTCGGATTCCGCTGTGTGTAGTGCGGAATGGAGTTGTATCGGCTCTCGGTGGCTGGAGTGAGCCTTCTTGGGGTTCGGTTGACCCTGAGAGAGGGAATGGTTTAGCACTTGTCACGGTTGGGTCGGAGCTTGCGAGTCCCTTTGAGAAATGGAGTGACTATCACCTAGAAGAAGGGAGGCAAGATGAAGGGTGGAGTTCAAGCTGTCTCGCGATGTTTATTCGCTGCTTGGGTATGCCGACGGAAGGTTTCGAATACGAAATTTTGTACCTCTTAAGGAGAATGAAGGGGAGAATTGAGAAAAATGGTAAGGAAGGGGTGTCTAGGAAGACGAGTTTAAAATCTTCAAAATCCAATAGGGAACTCAAGAAGCTGGAGTGGACTATAAGCTATAAGAAAGCAAAAATGGGTTTTAGCGTGGGTATTTTTGGAAGGGCTTCTGGATCAGGGTGCAAATGAAGATAAGAATTTTATCATGGAATGTTAGAGGGGCTAATGATAGGGATAAAAGGAAGATTATCAAGTCAGTCATCAAATCCCAAAGAGTGGACATGGTTTGTTTACAGGAAACTAAAATTAAAGAAATGACTACGGGACTTGTTCATAGTCTAGGGGTGGGAAGACATCTAGACTGGAGAGCAGTCAATTCTAGGGGTGGAACTGGTGGTATTCTGGTGTTCTAGGATAACAGACTGGTGGAGTTGGTTGGCTTGGAAGAAGGGGTTTTCTCAATTTCGTGCAAGTTCAAAAATTGTGTGGATGGTATAGTGTGGGTGTTCACTGGAGTGTATGAGCCGGTCTGCAGTAGTGATAGAGAAGATTTCTAGGAGGAACTTGGATCAGTAAAAGGTTTACGGAGTGACCCATGGTGTGTGGGAGGGGATTTCAATTTGGCAAGGTTTCCAGAGGAGCGCAGTAGGGGAGGTGGGCTTATTGCTTCAATGAGGAGATTCTCAGAAGTGATAGAGGATTTAGAGTTGAGGGATTTTCCTTTGACGGGGGGCCCGTTTACGTGGAGAGGAGGCTTGAATAACCAGACCTAGTCTAGGCTTGACCGGTTCTTAGTGACAAACAACTAGGATAGCCTTTTCAATGAGGTTGTGTAGGGAATTCTCCCCAAACCAATCTCAGATCACTTCCCGGTCCTCCTAGAAGGAGGAGGTTTGAAGAGGGGACCTTCCCCTTTCAGATTTGAGAATATGTGGTTGAAGAAGGAGGGTTTCAAAGAGAAGATGAAGATGTGGTGGGGGAGTTTAAAATTTACAGGGACATTCAGTTTTATCTTAGATGCAAAATTGAGGGCTCTTAAAAATATTTTGAAGAATTGGAATAAAGAAGAGTTTGGTCTCATTGAGACTAAAAAGGGTGAAGCTCTCAGGCAGGTTGAGTATTGGGATGAAAAGGAGAAATGTGCAGCCTTAAATCTGGAAGAGTGTGAAGCAAGAAAAGAGGCAAGGGAGTCTTATAAGTCTTGGGTGTTAAGGGAAGAGATCTCATGGATGGCGAAAAAGGGGGACAATAATACCAGATTTTTTCATAGGATAGCGAATGCTCATAGTAGAAGAAACAAGTTATCCAAGTTGAAAGTAAATGGTTGTTGGTACTCAGAGGAGAATAATTTAAAAACTAGTGTGGTGGGGGCGTTTCAAAAGCTGTATTCAAAAGAAGAGAGGTCGAGTCCTAGTATTGACGGGCTGTCCTTTATGGGGTTAGCTAGCAGTGAGGCTGAGGGGTTGGAGATTCCTTTTTCGGAAGAAGAGGTGTTTACAACTCTTTCAGATCTAGGCAAAGACAAAGCCCCCGAGCCGGATGGATTTACCATGGCTTTTTGGCTTTTTTGTTGGAATGTGGTGAAGGTTGAGATTATGGGCCTTTTTAGAGAATTTCGTGAAAGGGACAGATTTGTAAAATCTCTAAATGTCACCTTCTTGGTTTTAGTCCCAAAGAAGGGAGGTGCACAAGATTTGAAAGATTTCAGGCCGATTAGCCTTGTGGGAAGCCTTTACAAGTTGTTAACCAAGGTGTTGGTAAATAGAATCAAGAAGGTTATGGAAAAAGTGATTTCGGAACCACAAAATGCCTTTGTGAAGGGTAGACAAATCCTAGATGCAGTTTTGATTGCAAATGAGGCTGTGGATTCTAGGTTGAAAAGCAATCAAGGGGGTGTGTTGTACAAGTTGGATATAGAGAAGGCCTATGATCATGTCAGCTGGAAGTTGTTGGCAGTGCTTAAAAAAATGGGCTTTGGGGAGAGATGGATTAAGTGGATAGAGTGGTGTATCTCTACTGTGAGATTTTCTGTTCTTATAAATGGCTCTCCCTCCGGTTTTTTCCAAAGTTCAAGGGGTTTAAGACAAGGAGACCCCATCTCCCCTTATCTGTTTGTGATAACTATGGAGGTATTTAGTTGCTTATTGAGAAGGGCTATTAGTGGGGGCTTTCTATCAGGGTGGAGGGTAAGAGGTCGGGGAGGTGAGGGGATTCTAATATCTCACTTGCTATTTGCGGATGACATCTTGGTGTTTTGTGAGGAGTCTTAGGATCATTTGACGCATCTAAGCTGGCTTCTCATGTGGTTTGAGGCTTGCTCAGGGTTGAGAGTTAACTTGGAGAAGAGTGAGAATATCCCGATGGGGAGGGTGCATGATATAGAGGATTTGGCATCGGAATTGGGCTGTAAAGTGGGTGGTCTGCCTTCCTGTTATCTAGATCTGCCTTTGGGGGCACCCTTTAAATTAGAGGTGGTATGGGATGGAGTTGAAGAGAGGTTTCGAAAAAGGCTTGCTATGTGGAAGAGACAATATATATCAAAAGGAGGAAGACTCACCCTTATCTGGAGCATTCTTTCTAGCATGCCTGTTTACTTCATGTTGCTCTTTTATTTGCCCAGAAAAGTAAGGCTGAGGTTGGAGAAGATTCAGAGGGATTTTCTGTGGGGTGGAGGAGCTCTAGAGCAGAGGCCACATTTTGTTAGATGGAACTTGGTTTGTTTGGAAAGAAAGAAAGGTGGGTTGGGTGTGAGAAATTTAGCTTTGATGAATAAAGCTCTCTTGAGTAAGTGGAATTGGCGTTTTGCCATTCAAAGTGAGGCTTTGTGGAAGCAAGTGATCAGTCACAAATATGGTGTAAAGGAGGAGGGATGGTGTACTCGGGCCGTAAGTGGGAGGCATGGTGTAGGGCTCAAGAAAGCTATTAGAAAGGAGTAGTTGGGTATGTATAGCAATTTAGCCTACCGCATGGGTAGTGGTAGGAGAGTGAGATTCTGGCAAGACAAGTGGTGTGGGGATGAGCATCTTTGCGAGTCTTTCCCTTCTTTATTCGCCATCTCCCTGGCTAAAGACGCCTGAGTATCGGATGTGTGGAACCCAGATGGTGTAGAGGGTGGTTGGACCCCTCTTTTCTCAAGGGCGTTTAATGATTAGGAGATTGACATGGTGGAGTGTTTTATGCTAAAAATCCAAGCCTTTAGAGTGCAAAGGGAGGACGAGGATAAAGTGGTGTGGACAGCATCAAGAAGTGGAGCTTTCTCGGTCAAGTCGCTTTATTCTATTCTGGAGCCCAGAGGTTCTTCTTTGTTCCCTTATGGTAGTATTTGGAGGGCAAATGTACCCCCTAAGGTAGCTTTCTTCGCTTGGGAGGCCTCCTGGGGCAAAATCTTAACTTTGGAGCAACTACAGAGGAGGGGGTACTCTTTGGCAAATAGGTGTTTTCTTTGCCTTTCTGAAGTAGAAACGGTGGATCACCTTTTACTTCATTGTGTTAAGATGCGAGCATTATGGAATCTATGGAATCTTTTTTTCTCCCTTTTTGGTGTGGCTTGGGTTCTCTCTGGTTCAGTTAAGGAAACTCTCCTTATGTGGCATAGAGCATTTGTGGGGAAAACCCGTAAAAAGGCATGGCAAATGGTCCCCTTATGTATTTTTTGGTTAGTCTAGAAGGAAAGAAATTTGTTGGCTTTTGGGAATGAGGTGTTTTCACTCCAAAGGCTAAAATATTATTTTGTATGTAATCTTTGGGCTTTGGTTAGGGTGTTTATAGTTTTGAGCCCTTCTTCTCTAGGCTCCAAGTAAGGGTAGGGGTTGTTGTTTATTTCCTCTTCCCTTGGTTTCGAGTTTGTGGGCTACTTTTGTATACTCCCTGTATACCTTGAGGGCACTAGTTTGGTGTTTCCTCTTTCTGTTTAATATTATTCTCTTTATCTATCAAAAAAAAAAATTATAAATTTGGTCGCAACTGAATGATGGTTCATGGATGGAAATCATACGCCTACATTGAGAAAGTTGGTCATCAAAGTTCTATCACAAACTGCATCATTTTCTACCTATAAGAGAAACTAGAGCACATTCGCTCTCATCCACATAAGCAACGAAATCATCTGGCTTACCCCTAACTACAACAATTAGTTTTTTTTTATTATAACATGAAACTAAAGCTAAGTGATATGAAGGTAGAAAATAATAAAGTTGTTGAAAAAGATTACCTTACTCTCTTTGACATTTTAGCGGAGATGGGTGAAGAAGAGGATAATCAATTGTTTCAATGGATCAAGCCTCTATACTCAGATGATGACGTTATAAATCCCGATCCTCGAATTGTCGCTCATGATCGAGAATTTGGTGTTGATGTTGAACAAGTGTTATCTGAAGAAGTTCATAATGAGAGTTTTAGCAAAGACACTGAGGATTCATTTAAGGCAACATTAAATTCACAATATTCAGTTGCCTCCAAAAGTGTTGGACAAAGTAACAGACCTAGTGTTGTTAGTACTTTTACTTCTGGTTATGATGCTTCAAGAAGTGAAACTAATGATGAAGGTGATGATAATATGAGAAATGATGAAGGGGACTATTAAAGCCATAGGATTTTTAGGAGTTTTGAATTTAAAATAAAAACAAAAGACAAGGTTTGACTTAGTCCAACTATTCTAGGTTGTTTAGTTTGGATTAGTCCTGGTGTGTTTAAATTTGAATTTTTTTTGTTTGAATTAGAGAGAATATCGAATGATATTCAGTAGGTTGGTTGGTTGCTAAATTCAGGGATTGTTTTGAATATTTAAGTTTTGGATGTAAACCTAATTTAATTAATAAAGTATTATCCAATTTCTCTTCCAAATCCAATATGGTATCAAAGCCCACGATCTAAACCGGAAAAGTTAAACATGGTGAAAACCGCAATGATTGGCGAACATCCACCTAGCTCTTCGGAGGTGACCTCCGATTATTCTCTTGTCAATTCTAAAGATAATGGCGATTCTGAGAATTTCGTTCACTACATTATTATCCACAAATTAAATGGCAAGAATTATCTCCAATGGTTTTAATTAGTAGTGATGTGTCATAGGCAAAGACGATTACATCACAAGCATGAAGACAATCCTAACGAAAAACGATGCATCTCACAAAACCTGGTTTTTCGACAACAATATGATTGTCTTGGCTTACTAATTCCATGGGGACAAACGTAGGCCAGACATTCCTATTCTACAAGACGGCAAAAGAAATCTAGGATGTAGCCAAGGAGACGTTTTCAAACAGTAAAAATACGGCGGAGTTATCCAAAATCAAAAGCCAACTTCTAGAATTACAACAAAGGGACCTTAGAGTGACCCAATACTTCAACATTCTCTCTCGATATTGGCAACAACTGGATGTGTTCAAGAACTGGAATGGGATTGCGTTGGAAACAACATCAAATATAAAAAAATTGTGGAAAAAGAAAGGATCTTCACATTCTTGGTCGGACTCAATAAGAATCTCGATGAAGTTTGAGGAAAGGTTCTTAGCACCAAGCCACTCCCATCACTTCAAGAGGCATGTTCTAAAGTCTGACGAGAAGAGAGTCAAAAGAAGGTCATGATGAAGGACCACACCTCGTCATAATCCTTTCCAAGCAATGACATATCAGCCTTAGCCACCGGGGAACAGAATTCTCAACACTTTGATTCACAAAGGAGATCCAACAAGTTGTGGTGTGATCATTGTAATCAAGTTGCTCACACTTGAGAAACCTGTTGGAAAATTCATGGGAATCCACACAATTGGAAAAGTAACAGAACACAGGAAAACAAACCTTGAGATTATCATGCCACCAATGATGAACTACCACAATCCAATAACTTAACAGACAAAACACCTTTCAACCAAGAACAAATGGAGCTACTTCAGAAACTCCTCACATGTGATCCTTCAAGTACCTCCACTGTAGGATCAAGTTCCATTCCCCAAAAAGGTGTATGTTCCAAAGCTTTGAATGTTTTTTCAAAGTCAAACCCTTGGATTTTTTACTCCGATGCAGCCGATCACATGATCAATGAAATAACTCTCTTTGACTATTATCAGCCTTGTTCTGAGAGTTATAAAATTAACACAATTGATAGTTGTTTCTCACTAGTGGCCCGTAAAGGGACTGTCATTCCTCCAAATAACTTTAGATTGCTCTCTATTCTTCATGTTCCCAAGCTTATGTATAACGTGCTCTCTATAAGCAAAGTCACCAAAGATCTAAACTGTGTTACTAAATTAGTTCCTAATTATTGTGAATTTCAGAAGGAGACGCTCAGAATGCAAGTTGCAATGTTCTTTCCTTTTTTACAAATTCCAATTATCATGAAATAATAGCTTGGCACTTTAGGTTAGGCCACCCAAGCTTTCCATATTTGAAAAAGTCGTTTCCATCATTATTCAGAAATAAAAACTTAGTCATTTCATTGTAAATTCTGTCAATTGTCAAAATTCTTATGTTTCACAACCTTATCAAAAATATCATCCTTTTTCGCTCATACATGGTTATGGGGACCATCTAAGATTAGCAACATAACAAGCTCTAAGTGTTTTATTTCATTTATTTATAATCATACATGAATATGTTGGGTGTATTTGTTAAAAGAAAAATCTAAAGCAAAAGAGATTTTCAAAAATTTTAATGTCATGATTAACACTCAATTTCAAACCAAAATCCAAATTTTTCGCACTGACAATGGTACTGAATACTTTAACTCAATCCTTAGACCCTATTTTAATGAACATGGCATCATTCATCAAAGCTCATGCATTGCTACACCACAACAAAATGGAATTTCAAAAAGAAAAGATCATTATCTGTTAGAAGTTGCTAAATCCTTTATGTTCATGACAAACGTTCCTAAATATTTTTAAGGGGAAGTCGTTCTCACTGCATCATACTTGATAAACAAAAAGCCCACTAGAGTATTACAATACCAAACTCCCATTGAAGTCCTAAAAAATTGCTACCCTAACATTCGGCTAGTGTCATCCCTTCCACCAAAAATTTTTGGTTGCAGCATTTTTGTCAACACTCATGCTTAAAACAGAATGAAACTAGATCCAAGAGCCCTCAAATGTCGTTTCCTGGGATACTCTTCAACCCAAAAAGGTTATAAATGTTACTCACCAATCATAAAAAGGTTTTTTTGTTTCCATGGATGTAACATTCTCTGAACATCAAGATTATTTTCCCAAACTCAGCTTCAAGGGGAGATTTCAGGAAATTCCAACCAAGATCAATTTTGGGATATTGCTCTTCCAGCCCATATTGCTCATCCAGCAACCAATATTGCTCTTCCAGCACCAGTTTTCGAATCTACCACCTCAACAGCCCCTGTAACATCAGGTAATTCCAGCCCTAGAACCACTGTTGTTCCCTTTGAATCAGATTCTGCACCCAATCTTCCAGCAGCTTCAACCCTAGAGCTTTAGGTCTATTCCAGAAGAAAAGTTGCCAGGGATATACAAACTCCCATGCCCTCAGCTCACAACCAGTTAACTGAACCAAATCTGGATCCTCATGACCAGAATTTAGGTAACACAATAACAGATACTAATCCGATTGTATTAGATGATTTGGATGTTACAATTGCGTTTTGGAAAGGGGTTAGATCATGTACTACACCTCCCATTGCTGATTTTGTTTCCTATGAAAAATTATCTCCACAATTTTGAGCATTTACTACTAATCTTTCTAATGTTGATATATCCAGGGACATTCATGAGGAATTACAACATCCAAACTGGAAGGCAGCCATGCACGAGGAGATTAGAGCTCTCGAGAAAAATGGAACCTCGGAATTTAACAAAATTGCCTATGGGAAAATCTACTATCGGATGCAAGTAGATTTTCAATGTGAAACATAAAATTGACGAGAACATTGACAGATACAAGGCAAGATCGATAGTTAAAGGATTTACGCAAACATATGGAGTAGATCATCAGGAAACATTTGCTTTAATTACAAAACTCAACACTATTCGAGTTCTACTTTCCATTACAGTCAACAATGATTGGCCTCTTCATCAGTTAGACGTAAAAAATGCATTCCTGGATGGTGATCTCAATAAAGAAGTCTGTATGGATATTCCACCAGGATTCAAAGATGATAAAAAAAATAATTGAGTGTGCAAGTTAAAAAAAAAAATTGTATGGCCTAAAGCAATTTCCTAGGGTCTGGTTTGATCGTTTTACTTCATCTGTTATGAAACCTGGGTACAATCAAGGACAATCTGATCATACAATGTTATTCAAACATTCATCAGATATGAAGATAGTCATTCTTATCGTTTATGTGGACAACATAATTCTTACAGGTGATGATGAAGCAAAAATGATAAATCTGAAAAACACCCTCTCTCGAGAATTTGAAATCAAACACTTAGGAGCTCTTAGGTACTTCCTTGGCATGGAGGTGGCTCAAACTTCAAGTGAAATATCAGTCTCTCAACGAAAATATGTGTTTTTTCTTCTGGAGGAAACCGGTATGCTCAAATGTAGACCAACAGACACACCTATGGAGCAGAATAGCAAGCTTAGTGATGAAGAAGAAATCCCTCCAGTTGACAATGGTCAACACCAGAGGCTAGTTGCGAAGTTAATCTATTTATCCCATACTAGGTCAAACATAGCCTTTCTTGTTAGTGTAGTTAGTCAATTCATGCACGCTCCCACTGAAAATGACACTTGGAATACCAGATGACGAATCAAAGTATGTTCTAACGCAAATTAGGCAAGTTCCGTGAATGATAGCAGGTCCACCTCAGGCTATTCTACATACATATGGGATCATTTGGTTACCTAGAGAAGCAAGAAGCAGTCCGTAGTGGCTTGAAGTAGTGCGGATGCTAAGTTCCAGGCTATTGCACTTGGTGAATGTGAAGGACTATGGCTAAAACGTGTGATACAGAAGTTGAAGATTTCAACCAAGTTTCCAATGAAAATGTTTTGTGACAATCAAGCAGTCATCAACATCTCCTGTAATTCGGTTCATAATGACAAAACCAAGCATGTGGAAACAAACTAACATTTCATAATGGAGAAAGTTGAGAATGGGGAGTTTTTACTGCAGTACCCACCTACTAAGCTTCAAACTGCAAACATTCTTACAAAAGCTCTACCAAGACAGCATTTTCATTCTCTTATAAGCAAACTAGGAATGATCAATATCCCTTCCTCAGTTTGAGGGGGTGTGTTGAAGCCATAGCATTTTTACAAATTTGAATCTAAAATAAAAACAGAAGATAAGGCTTGACTAAGTCCTATTATTTTAGGTTGTTCAGTTTGGATTAGTTCTGGTGTGTTTAAATTCGAATTTTTTTTGTTTGAATTAGAGAGAATATCGGATGATATTCAATAGGTTGGTTAGTTGCTAAATTTAGGGATTGTTTCGTCTACTTAAGTTCTAGATGTAAACCTAATTTAATTAATAAAGTATTATTCAATTTCTCTTCCAAATCCAATAGGGATGTTAGGCAACAACAACAAAGTTGATATCTAATGAGGCTATTCACTTGTGAAGACGATTTAACGCCATGCACACAAGATAAAGACCATGGCTCTAGATGAGCTAGTCCAAATGTAAGAGCTGTTGGGAAGTTGTACAAAGGAAGAGAATGGAGGATGGCACCATTTAATGAGGACTCATTTTCAACCAATTTTGAGTCTATGAGTATGGGGACTCGATTTAGTGACTCATCAAATGAGGCTAATGTTTATCATGCTTATATGATACGTTATGATCAACCTCCTCAAAATTATGCAATGGGCTCAAGTTCAGCCAATGAAAACTATGGTATGTCTAGTTATTCTCTTTCTACACAAATATCATACCATGTTCCATATCAAATGCAAGGAGGATTTGAACCAAGCACGTGGGTGAACCTCGAGTCTCTTATCCATGTAAAGGCAATGGGCAAGACTCAAGAGATCTATGCATGACATGTTCAAATTTTTAATCATTACTATCAAGACTCAATAAGTTGGTACCAATATTGTCTCCAACAACAAGATGGGATTCCTTCATCTACCAATTGCATTGAACCACACCAGTCATCATTTTGGTATTAAAGGGTCATTATAATGTAATATGTACAAATTATTGATATTTAATAAAATCAAATCTTTCATGTGGCTTAATAATGAATGTACACTTACAAAATTCATATTTCTTATTAACCGACATGATATAATTAAATTTAATATCATAAATTATATCATACATATGTCAATTTCTTCAACAAAACAACTTTAAAATGTCTATTATACGTCTAATTTCATTTCTAAGAGTTTTCCATGAATTTTGATCAATTTTTGGCCCACTAATATCTTGTGTTAAAATATTCACCGTATCCTCATATATCCATAAAACTGAGTTACCAATATGTCTCTTGAAACCAATATTTTCATCCTTACTAAGAACATCTAAGATCTTGCACATGAATTATCAAACTTCAATGAACCTCTTTCCTTATTAATGAACCAAGATATAACGGTAGCAAAATCTCACTCTATAGTTAAGATGGAGAGGCCTAAAGCTTTCACCTACAGCAAACCCTCCAATAATGCCAAAATCTCAACCTCAATATCAAACCTCACACTCACCTGCTTAGAGAAAGCTCTCAACACTGTATCAAAATGATCTTTAATCCCACCTCCAATGCCCATCCAATTAGGGTTACCTAAGGAACATCCATCAAAGCTTAACTTTACTGAACCTACTAGGGGGGACCAACCAATCCAACCCAATTAGCCGGTCTCTTTTTCCTTTCCCCAAACCCTAACCAAAAGAAGTTTATTTGTAATTTCTCAATCCTATAAACCACTTTAGCTAGGACCTTAAACATTAAAAGGAAATAAGTGAGGATAAGTGATAAACAAGACTGCATAAGGGTTATTCTACCATCCATAGGCAAGAAGGCTTTTTTTAAACCATCCAAACAACAAGAGATCCTATCTAACATAAGACCCCAAAAGAAGGGCTCTAGGATTTCCTTCTAAAGGGAGACCTAAATAGGTAAGGGGCTAGATAGAGATTGCACAATCCAACAACAAGGCTAAGTGTTGAATAGAGTCCTCACACACATTAATACCAGCCAAGGAGTTTTTTTCTAGATTGCTCTTTAAGCCTGATGTGTGTCCAAAAAGCATTAAGATGTATTCAAGGTTTTGCAACTCCTCTTGGTTAGCTTCTGAGAAAAAAATTGTACCATCTGCAAACTAAAGCAATGACACCATTGCCTTGTACTTACCTACCAAAAAACCTTGTAAAAACCCTTTATCTTCAGCTCTTACAACCATCTTACTCAAAACATCTGCAGCAATAATTAAAAGAAAATGGGGGAAAGAGTCATCTTGCCTTAGGCCTTTAGACATTGAAGCTCAACCTTTGGTACACCAGTTCACTAGAATGGCAAAACTTACAAAAGATAAGCATCCTCAAATCCACAACCTCCACTTTGGACTAAATCCTTTCTTCTCTAAAGCATGAGCCAAAACGTTTCAATTCACACGATCATAAGCATTTTCAAAATCTATCATAAAGGGAACTCCTGATTTTCCAAAGCATTTTTCGTCTACCACTTCACTTCCGACTAGGACAACTTCTAGGATTTGCCTACCTTCCACAAAAGCACCTTGAGACCAATGGATAGTCTCATGCAACATTAAGAGGTGCAAAAAGGATTGAACTGGGGGAATTGTTGCAAAGGCGTGCTTTAATTGAATTGCTTCAACACATAGACGCCCATATACCAATTCAATTAAAGCAACATCACTTCAATCTATGTTTTCCTGAAGTCACTTTTTCATTAAAAAAATATTAGAAATGTTTAAAAATTATGAAATCAATGTATTTAAAGTTATAACATAAATTATGTCCTCCAATTTTTTGGAATCAAATTACACAGTAGAAACTTCAGTTTAGACATAACCTCATCAGTGTGGTGTATAAGCCTGTGATGTAATCTCGTTTTTCAGGCTTATCTTAGCATCCAAATAGGTTTTAAATTTATACGTCAAAGATTTCCATGCGTTCACAAATTTTATGATGTTATATTGCACATTCAAAGACATTCCAGGCAGATCATACCAGTATGGAAAAACAAAATTGAAGGTGGGGGTTGCTTAACTAGGGATTTGAGTTACATTATCTAGTTTTGCAGAAGAAATTGAACAACATCACTGTCAACACTTTCAATGGAAATTTGAAATAAAGAAGCAGAAGATGGCTGAAAAGGAAAGAAAGGAGAAAAAACGAAAGGTATTTCCAGAATCACGTCAAAACTGCAACACAAAATTATAAATGCCATATAATTTGATGTCATTTAGAGTGTTAGTCCGATTGGATTAGCCCAAATATATATTCAGGTTGATCTTCCTTCCAAACTTTTAAATGGAAGTGAGCAATTTGATAAATAAACAAGAAGATCAAGTTCAAACTTGTTCTAGAAATATTATGGAATAAGGAAGATAAATGCTCATAGGCACATCATACCTTGAATGGTGCATTGTCTGTTCTAAATTCTATACCAGGGATATCACGTAGCCACACAGGGAAGCCCCTGCAAGATTATTCATTACAATAAGATGATAATTGTCAGAAAACTATTTTAGACATAATTTTTACTTGATTTATCAAGAGGACATTTGCTGAAATCTCTGCATCTTTATATTTATTAAATATATGCGTGAACATAAACATTCATCATTCTCCATTACAACTTTTATGCCAAACATGAAAATCTACAAGACTATGAAGAATCAGTCAATCACATTCTAATTCTCTTTAGTAGGACTAGATAGTTGTGGGATATGTTTCTTGCAATTTTTGGGCCTGAACCCTATCATAGACCTGCCATTAGATTGGAAGTTTCAGGATGTAGATAAGAGGTGAATTAAGCTTTGGAGATTGGCTCCTCTTCATTTGTTTTGATGAATATATATATATATATATATATAGAGAGAGAGAGAGAGAGAGACCAATAATCAAATTTTTAATGGAGAACAGCCTTCAGGTAAAAAGCTAAAGGACATTACATTAAATCCCTTTTCTAATGGTCTAGTGTCTTATTAGAGATGGAAAACTGTATCTTGTTGTTGGAAAAAGACGGTTTAATTGGAAAGATAAGAATAAGTCCCTAGAAAGTGACACTCCAAATGCATGCAATGGCAAAGCGGTTTGAAGTGGAAAAAAAGGCTTTCAAGGTAAAGTTTGAAGGCATCCACAAGGGAACTTGGGTCTCAATCACAAAGAGGTTTCAAGGAAGCACTTTCATGGTAGCTTTCGAAAAGGATGAGTTGGCATGGTTGTCGAAGTAGTTCAAGAGGGCTTTGGAGATGAAGGTTTCTTTGGTTTCATTTGGAAGTTCAAGGGTAAAACGAGGACACGTTTGTTGGAGATTTGTTTCAATAGCAAAGGTAGATTCATCAAAATCACAGAATTTGTCACAAATAGAAAAGCCACAACTTTGTTTGTTCCTAAGGGTGTTAAAAACAAAGGATGGAAAACCTCCTCAATGTCAAAGTTTCGTTTTCATCCTTTTAATGTTTCAAAGGAGGCGAAGACAAAGAAACAGGTGGGTTTAGGTTGTTGCAGTGGAAATCGGTCCTATGCAAAAGTTGTTGAAGAGGAGGGTCTAAGGAAAGGAGCCTCAATGTCAGTTGGAAAATGGGCTAGAATTATGATCTACAAAAGTCAAAGAAGAGTTAAAGATTGGGTTGTTGTTGATAAGGCTCTTGCTTGAAAGCTAGGTGTGAGGGGAATGGTTTCCATAAACCCATTCATAGCACATAAAGGTTATTTCTTTGTGGACTCCATTGAAAGGGTTGAGTGGATCCAAGAGCAAGATAGGCTAGTAGTGAAAGGAGGACTTGCTTATCTTCTAAGGAGATGGTCGCCAAGAGAAAACATACTGGTACTTGGAAAATTTAAGAGGTGTTGGATAGAATTATGAGGTCTTTCGTTCCATCTATGGAACAAAAACCAATCACGTTTCATTTTGAAGAATTGAGGGCAGGTAACGGAGGTTGATCACAGTTCTTTAAAACTTGTAGATTTGTCAAAGGTTAAATTGAGGGTGGAGATGCACCTAAATGTGGTGTTGATGACGCTGTTGGAGGTGAAAGATGGTGCTTGGACTTTCATGGTTGCAATTTCAGTTACGGGAGCAGAAGAAGAAAGATTGATGTAGTCAATATTAGACAAGTTATGGCAGTTTGAAAACATAAAAGGTTTGCAGGGGAAAAGTTTGTCATTAAAATAGAAGTCTGTTAAGAGAGAGAGAGAAGAAAACCTTGATTCTCATTCATGTAGTGTCTACTTACAATTGAGAAAATATATATATATACAAGTCTAGGAGTCCTAACTACCATACATGTGACCTATATTAAAAAAAAAAAAAGGAAAGATTGTACACTATAAATTCATTATATTCAACACTCCCCCTCAAGCTGAAGCATATACATTATATGCACCAAGCTTGTTACAAATGTATTTAATCCTAGGACCTCTGAGAGATTTAGTGAAGATGTCTGCTAGTTGATCTTTTGAATTAACAAAACTTGTAGCAACACATCCTAATGCGATCTTCTCTCTAATGAAGTGACAGTCAACTTCAATATGTTTGGTCCTTTCATGAAAGACTGGATTGGATGCAATATGTAATGCGGCCTGGTTATCACAGATGAGTTTCATCTGTTCATCCTTTCCAAATCTCAACTCTCGAAGAAGATGTCTCAACCATATGAGTTCACATGTTGCCAAAGCCATAGCTCGATACTAAGCTTCAGCACTAAATCTGGCCACTACATCTTGTTTCTTACTCTTCCAAGATATTAGATTACCTCCAATAAAAACACAGTACCCTGAAGTCGAACGTCTATCTGTGGGTGAGCCAGCCCAATCTGCATCTGTGTAACCAACAACCTGAGTATGACCTCTGTTCTCGTACAACACACCTTGGCCTGGTGTACATTTGATATATCGAAGAATGCGGATTACGGCATCCCAATGGCTATCACATGGTGACTGTAAGAATTGACTAACAACACTCACAGGAAAAGAAATGTCTGGACGAGTAATGGTGAGATAGTTCAATTTACCTACGAGCCGTCGATATCTCCCAGGGTCTCCTAAAGGCTCCCCCTGTCCTAGTACAAGTTTGACATTCGGATCCATAGGTGTGTCTATCGGTTTACAGTCTAACATACCAGTTTCTTCCAGGATGTCTAAAGCATACTTCCTTTGGGAAAGGACCACACCGGAACTAGATTGAGCTATCTCAATACCCAATAAATACTTGAGTTTCCCCAAGTCTTTGGTCTGAAAGTGAGTAAAAAGATGTTGCTTTAATTTCTTAATACCATCCTGATCACTGCCTGTAATGACGATGTCGTCCACATAAACAACCAGATAAATACACTGCCCCAAGGAGTTATGATGATAGAAAACTGAATGGTCTGCTGTACTGCAAAACATGCCAAACTCTTGAACAACAGAACTAAAACGGCTAAACCATACTCAAGGATATTGTTTCAAGCCATATAGAGAACGGCGTAACCTGCACACTAAACCAGACTCCCCCTGAGCAACAAAACCAGGAGGTTGCTCCATATAAACTTCCTCGGCAAGATCACCATGAAGGAAGGCATTTTTAATATCCAACTGATAAAGAGGCCAAGAACACATAGCAGCCATGGAGAGAAGCAAGCGGACAGAAGCAATCTTGGCAACAGGGGAGAATGTGTCACCATAATCAAAACCATAAACCTGAGTATAGCCTTTAGCAACTAAGCGGGCCTTAAGGCGATCAACCTGACCATCAGGACCAACCTTAACTGCATAGACCCAACGACAGCCAACTGTAGATTTACCAGAGGGTAAAACAACAAGATCCCAAGTGCCATTAGAGTGCAGAGCAGCCATTTCATCCACCATTGCCTGTCGCCAGCCTGGATGGGAAAGAGCTTCATGGATGCTCTTTGGAAGAGAAACAGAGGATATAGCAGAAACAAAAGACGAATAGGGTAAAGATAATCGATGATAACTCAAAAAATTGTAAATAGAATGAGGATTACGAGTAGAGCGAGTACCTTTCCGAATAGCAATGGGTAAATCATCAGGAGAAGGCAGAGTCGGGGCAGGAGAAGCTGAAGGGATAGGAAGTGAGTCAGCAGGTGCCTCAGCAAAAGGGAGAGGAGCAACGACACGAGGGCGACGATGATAAACCTGAAGTGGTCGAGGAGGCACAACATCAGATGGGGAGACAATGGGAAGGGGCAAGACTTAAGAAACAGGAAGAGACTCAGAAGTGGTGGAAAAGAATGGTAAGTCCTCAAAGAAAGTGACATCAGCGGAAATAAAGTATCGATGAGTCACAAGGGAATAACAACGATAACCCTTCTGAAGTCTGGAATATCCCAAGAAGAGGCACTTCATGGCTTTGGCGGAAAGCTTGTCTTGTCTAGGAGTGAGAATATGAACAAAGCAAGTACAACCAAAGACACGAGGAGGAAGCAAATAAAGTGGTTGGTCAGGGAAGAGAAGGAAATGAGGAATCTGATCATGTAAAACAGAGGAGGGCATACGATTAATCAAATAACAAGCGGTAAGAACAGCGTCCCCCCAAAAACGAAAAGGAACATTACTATGGAGGAGGATAGTACGAGCTATCTCAACAAGATGTCGATTCTTGCGTTCAGCTACCCCATTTTGTTAAGGAGTATTGAGTACAAGAAGACTGATGAAGAATCCCATGATGAGACATAAATGAAGTAAATGGGGCTGAAAAATATTCCCTGGCATTATCACTGTGTAACACACGAATAGAAATATTGAACTAGCTCTGGATTTCAGCATAAAATTTTTGGAAAATAGAGAATAACTCAACTCGATTTTTCATTAAAAATAACCAAGTACATCGAGAATAGTCATCAATGAAAGTGACAAAATACTGAAATCCTAAAGTAGACGCAGTCCGACAAGGACCCCAAACATCAGTGTGGACAAGCTCAAAAGGAGACTTTGCCCGATTATTCAAACGCTTTGGGAACGAGACACGAGTATGTTTCCCAAGCTGACATGACTCACACGAAAGCGACGACAAAGTGGAAAAACGAGGGACCATCTTCTGGAACTTGGAGAGACTAGGGTGGCCCAAACGACTGTGAATGAGGAGAAGAGCATCAGTGGAAATGCAAACTGCAGGAGATGAATCCGAGGTGAGGTGATCGAGGCCTTGAGACTCACGTCCTATGCCAATCGTCTTCCCCGTACTCCGGTCCTGTAAGGTCACAAATTTATCAGAAAAGGTAATAAAGCAATTAAGAGTACGAGTGATTTTGCTGATGGAAATAAGATTAAAAGGACATTCAGGAGTATAAAGGACATAAGTGAGAGGTAGAGAAGGCAGAGGAAGGGCCAAACCAATACCTTTAGCTACAGTTTGAGAACCATTAGCTAAGGTAACAGTAGGTAAAGCAGAGGTAGTAGTAATAGAGGAGAAAAGATCCTTATTACCAGATATGTGATCAGAAACTCCAGAATCTAGAATCCAGGGTCCAAGAGAAGATGTGTGGGTAAGGCAGGCAGAAGCATTACCAGGCTGGGCAACAGAGGCAACAGAAACCTGAGATTCCTGAGATACGGAGGAGCTTAGAGGCTAAGGCAGCTGAGAATCAGAGGATTGGGCCACATGGGCAGTGCGAGGAGGTCGTCCATGTAACTGATAGCAACGATCGCGAGTGTGGCCAAGTTTATTGCAATAGGTGCAATGAGGACGTTGGCCTCTACCCTGATTACCACTGCGTCCTCCTCGAGAGGTAGTGTGAGAAATTAACACAAAAGAATCTGAAATGCTATCAAATGGCAAAGTCCGAGTAGACGAAATACGAAGGAGGCGAGCAAACACATCATCCAAGGACGAAACTGATGAACTACCAAGAATTTGATCGCGGACAGGCTCAAGATCCGGACGGAGGCCAATAAGAGTAAGGACCATGAAGAACTTATCAAGCTGTGTTTGTTGAGCCCCAACATCAGGAGTAAGAGGCATCACAGTCAAGAACTCCTCCTTAAGAGAGGCAATATGGTCAATATAAGTAGATAGATCCAAGTCCTATTGGCTGATATGGACAATAGCAAAAGCCACCTTATAAAGACGCTGGATATCATTCGTGTATAATCCTTTGGCCTGAGTCCAAAATTTAAAACAAGTTTTGTAGGCCCGAAGATGAAGAAGGATCTTGGGATCAACTGATTGCCATAATACACTACATAACTGGGCATCTATCTTTCTCCACTGTACGCGCTCAACCTCAGGGATATCTGCCTCCTGTGTAACCAAGTGATCCTCATATCCTTGTCCCATAAACCAAAGTTCAACAGAGGCAGACCAAAAAAGATAATTTTCACTGCCAACCAATTTCTTCGAAGTAATCATAGGAGATCCAGATATGACAGAGGAAAAAATGGAAGTTTTAGTAGCCATATCCACTTATCTGGATAATGAAGTATATTTGGATCGAAGAGAGCCCTAATACGGCTTCAAATGCGGCTGAAGAAGGAAAAACCGAAGAATCGCCCGTGTGAGAGACCAAATAGAAAAGAAAAACAACCGTGGCACCACCGGAAAGGTAGAAGAACACTTCCCAAGGCACGTGCAGGGATTGGGGTTGAGAAAAAATAGTCGGAGGACGCCGGAAAAACTGTTTGGAGGGCCGGCGGAGGCAAAAGAACCCCAAAAGAGGCACGTGCAGGGCTCGGATGGCAGAAACAGGTATGAAGGGTGGCTAGTCGGCATCAGGCGAGGCTGGAGGAGGAAGCGCGTCGCCGGAAAGTGGCTCACGCGGCCTCACGCGTCGGCGCGTGAGATGCAGTCGTTGGCCGGAAAAACGCGCGTGGCCGGCACGTGGGTGGTTTTCTGGCTCCGGTGCTTTGGGAAAAATTGGAGATCTCCTCCAGGCGCTCCTTGCGGTGATGGAAAAAGACGTTTCCGGAAAAGTTCGTCGGAAAAGTCGCCGGCGGTGAATGTTTTCTGACGACGATTCGACGGACCGGAAAGCTTTGGGGTTTGGGGAAGGTGATCGGAATAAAACACGGTCACAGGAAGGTTTCCCGGAATTGATGACACGGGGAAACTGGAAAGAATTAGGTTTTCTGTCTTAGCTCTGATACCATGTTAAGAGAGAGAGAGAAGAAAACCTTGATTCTCATTCATGTAGTGTGTACTTACAATTGAGAAAATATATATATACAAGGCTAGGAGTCCTAACTACCATACATGTGACCTATATTAAAAAAAAAAAAAGATTGTACACTATAAATTCATTATATTCAACAAAGTCCAAAGGTCAGTTTTTGTTATTAAAGCTATTAATTGTCTTGGAAACCTTCAGAAAGTAGTTGAGGGTTGTCATTATAAAAGGGAAGAATTTGCTTATTGTAAGAACTTTTGATGATCCAAAAAATATATAAAAGTGATTAACCAGAAGTTCTTGGTTTCTGATTTTGTGAAGGGTTTTTTCCTAGATTTTTTTCCTTAAGAAATCTTGGCACCAACAGTGTTTGGAGTAACTTGGTGGTAGTTTACTTGGATAATAGCTCTAATAGCTTTTCAGTTTTCATCAATTGGCATCAGAGCCTTTGGTCCAGATCTGTTATTGTTTGAACCAATGGCTGGGTCTGGGGATCATTTGAATGCTGCAGCATCACAACCAGCAGGAAGTGGCCCAACTAGAGAAGAGTTTGCAAACTTGCAGCAGCAGCTTAATCAATTATGTACCAGATTGGAGCAAGCTGGTATTTTTGGTGCTCCAAATTCCACCATTGGAGGCCAAACAAGGCAGAATTTTCGAACTTACCAGTGAGAGAATGTGAGAAATCAGCCTGCTATGGAGGACTTCCAGCAAACTGTAGGGGACTTTTCAGATGAAGAAGGTGGAGTTTTACCTTTGGAGAGGCAACCGATGTTTCATCGTACTGCAGATCGTGATCAAAATCTAAACAGAAGGTAGATATTCCACACTTTACTGGAGAGGAGCAAGCGGAGGAGGTCTTAGATTGGTTGAATGAAGTTGAAAGGGTTATCAAGTTTCTAAATCTTCCAGAAAATAAAAGGGTGAAGCCGGTGGCTATAAAATTGAAGGGCTATGCTTCCTCTTGGTGGCAGCAAGTGCAGATGACAAGAGTCCAATCTGAGAAGGAGAAAATCCAGAGCTGGACTAAAATGCAGCAACAAATCTGAAGTCAATTCCTTTCATTGAACTATGAAGGGATTCTTTTTCAGCAATACCAAGCACTTCAGCAAGGCCAACGTTCTGTACGAGAATATACTAATGAGTTTTACAAAATGTGGACTAGAGTACAACTAACTGAAATAGAAGTGCGGGTCATTCATCGTTATTTGATGGGATTGAGGCCAAATGTTAGAAATTTGGTGGAGCTACAACCTTGTTGGACGCTATCTGGTGTTGTTCAGTTGGCAATGAAAGTTGAAAATCAACAAAGATGATCCAACAACCACCCGATTAGAAGTGCAAGGGGGCCTAATCAATTGGAGGATAATAGGCAGCAGGGAGATGTCAAGTAGAAATCAGTGGCAACGACCGATGATTTGCAGAATTCTAGATCAAATACTCACTTCCAAGCTCGCAACCAAGGCCAAGGGCGTGGAACAATGAGAAATCATGTTCTCAGAAATAGTAGCAACTCATTGCAGCCTACAGGACGTAGAATAATATGTTATAAATGCGGAAAAGAGGGTCACAAATCTTCTGATTGCTGAAAACAGGCCAGCAATTTACTAATCAATGAAGATGAAGGGGAGAATAATGATAATGAGGAGCTAGAGATGAAACCTCAAGGTGATGGAGGGCTGTTGGAATTCACAGAAGATGAAGTCACATATGAAGACCATGATCTTCCAAATTTAGTGGCAAGACGTTCCATGTTAGCTCCAAAAGCATCAAAAAGTGATTGGCGGAGAAACAATATTTTTAAAACCAGATGTTCTTCACATGGGAGGCTTTGCAATGTTATTATTGATGGGGGAAGTTGTAAGAATCTTGTTTCTAAAGAAATGGTGACGAAGCTCAACTTGGAAGTGCTACCACATTCAAAGCCATATCGAATTGCTGGGTTTAAGAAAGGAGGTGAAGTAGAAGTAGTGCAACAGTGTCTTGTTCCCTTCTCAATTGGGAAAAATTATTCAGATAAGGTTCTATGTGATGTAGTAGAAATGGAAGCTTGCCATTTGTTACTTGGAAGGCCATGTCAATTTGACAATAAAACTGTCCACCATGGGGAGAAGAATGTTTATGCTTTCTACAAAAATGGGCTTAAGGTAGTACTTGCCCCAATGAAAGAAGAAGAGTTTGTTAAGTCTAAGGCCGAACAAGTACAATCTTATGTACTTGTTCAATGCTTTTTAAATGAGTTTGAAGTTAATAGAGTCGCCTTTTTGTTGTTGGCAAAAGAAGTCTTAGAAGACCAGCAAGATGTTTCTAATGAAGCAAAGGCATTGCTGGAAAATTTTTCTGAGGTATTTCCTATAAAGCTGCCAAGTGGATTGCCTCCAAAAAGAAGTATCCAGCACCATATTGATCTAGTACCAGGGGCCAGCCTACCAAACCTGCCACATTATAGAATGCCTCCAAAAGAACATGAAGAACTTCAAAGACAAGTGGAAGAGTTGCTGCAGAAGGGATACAGAAGTGAATCAATGAGTCCATGTGCAGTTCCAACACTATTAACTCCAAAGAAAGATGGTACCTGGAGAATGTGCATCGATAGTCAGGCGATAAATCGGAAAACGATAAAGTATCGATACCCGATCCCAAGACTAGATGATATGCTGGATATGTTGCATGGAGCAAAAATATTTTCTAAAATTGATCTTAAAAGTGGCTATCACCAAATTAGGATTCGAGAAGGTGATGAGTGGAAAACAGCCTTCAATGGGCTTTATGAATGGACTGTGATGCTGTTTGGTTTGTCAAATGCACCTAGCACATTTATGCGTTTGATGAATCAAATTTTGAAGCCATTCATTGGAAAGTTTGTGGTAGTGTATTTTGATGATATACTTATTTATAGCCATCCAAGGAGTCTCATTTGCAACACCTGAAGGGAGTATTTGAAGTTCTCAAAAGAGAAGCTTCATGCCAATATGAAGAAGTGCAGATTTTTCACTGATTCTTTGCTGTTTCTGGGATATATAGTTAGTGCTGAAGGGATAAAAGTTGATGACAGTAAGGTTAAAGCAATTAGAAGCTGGCCAATGCCAAAAACAGTGGGAGAAGTGCGCAGTTTTCATGGTCTAGCCTCATTTTATAGACGCTTCATCAAGAATTTCAGCACTATAATTGCTCCTATAACTGATTGCATGAAGAAAGGGAGGTTTCAATGGTCAGAACAAGCAGAAGAAAGTTTTCAAAAGATTAAAGAGATGCTCAGCTCAGCCCCGGTACTAGTGCTGTCAGATTTAAAAAGGTCTTTGAAGTAGAGTGTGATGCTTCTGGAATTGGGATTGGAGCTGTTCTAAGTCAAGCAAGGCAGACCTGTGTCCTTTTACAGAGAAAAATTGAATGACACGAGAAGCAAATACACCACTTATGATAAAGAATTTTATGCCATCATTCAGCCTCTTAAGCATTGGGAGCATTACTTGATACATCAAGAATTTATTTTGCATACAGATCATGAAGCTTTAAAGCATCTCAACAGCCAGCAAAAGTTAAGCAAAAGGCATGCCCATTGGGTTTCTTACTTACAACGATTCACATTTGTGATAAAGCACAAGTCCAGAGCAAGTAACAAAGTGCCAGATGCACTCAGTTGAAGAAGTTTGTTCTTGACCAGTATGACTGTTACTGTCAAGGGTTTCGATTCCTTTAAGGATCTTTATCTAGGTGACCCTTTCTTTGGTTCAATTTGGAAGGATTGTACTAATGGGCAGCCGGGAAAGTATTTGTTGCATGATGGCTTCCTATTCAAGGAATCAACTCTGTATTCCAGATTGCCCTTCGAAGGAAAAGATCATTCAAGACATGCATGGTGGAGGCTTAGGAGGACATTTTGGGCAAGATAAAACATATGCTATGATTGAACAAAAGTTCTTTTGGCCAAAAATGAGGAGGGATATTTACAAATTTGTTAAAAGGTGTCAAACATGTCAAGAATCAAAAGGAAAAGTTCAAAATACAGGTTTGTACACTCCGCTGCCAGTTCCTACAGCTCCTTGGGAAGACGTAAGTATGGACTTTGTGGTGGGATTACCAAGAAGTCAACGGGGAATGGATCCCATTTTTGTGGTGGTTGATAGATTTTCAAAAAATGGCTCATTTCATTTGTTGCAAGAAGACTATGGATGCATCAAATATAGCAAATCTCTACTTTAGAGAGGTTGTGCGATTGCATGGAGTGCCAAAATCCATCACCTCAGATCAAGATTCCAAGTTTCTCTCTCCTTTTTGGAGAACTTTATGGAAGAAGTTTGGAACCAAGCTGCAATATAGTACTTCCTATCATCCTCAAATGGATGGACAAACTGAGGTTGTCAATAGAAGTTTGGGTGATTTATTGAGGTGCCTGGTTGGAGAAAATCCTAAGCAATGGGAAGCTGTGGTTGCGCAAGCAGAATTTGCCTATAACTATTCCAAGAATCTAACTACAGGCAAAAGTCCTTTTGAAGTTGTTTATGGGAAGCAGCCAATGCATCTTTATGATTTAGCTCCTTTACCAAAAATGGGAAGAAATAGTTTAAAGAGTGAAAACATGGTTGACTTAATGAAAACCCTGCATGAAGAAATCAGATTGAAGATTGAGGAGTCAAATGCAAAGTATAAGAAATATGCAGATCAGAAAAGGCACAGCCAAAGCTTTCAAGAGAGCTACATGGTGATGGTATACCCACGCAAGGAAAGATTTCCAGCTGGCTCTTATTCCAAGCTAAGTAAAAGAAAGATAGGACCTTACAAAATCATCAAGAAGATTGGGGAAAATGCTTAGATCTACCAAAACATATGGGAATTGATTCAACATTCAACATTTCAGATTTATATTCTTACACTGGTGAAAATCTAAAAGATGTTTCCAGCAGCACCAAACTCAAGGACGTGCTTCTTCTAAGGAGGGGAGAATGATGTAGTCAATATTAGACAATTTATGGCAGTTTGAAAACATAAAAGGTTTGCATGGGAAAGGTTTGTTATTAAATTAGACGTCCAAAGGTCAGTTTTTGTTATTAAAGGCTACTAATTGTCTTGGAAACCTTCAAAAAGTAGTTGAGGGTTGTCATTATAAAAGGGAAGAACTTGGTTATTGTAAGAACTTTTGATGATGAACCAAAAAATATATAAAGGTGATTAACCAGAAGTTCCTGGTTTTAGCTTTTGTGAAGGGTTTTTTCCTAGATTTTTTTCCTTAAGAAATCTTGGCTCCAATGGTGTTTGAAGTAACTTGGTGGTAGTTTACTTGGATAATAGCTCTAATAGCTTTTCAGTTTTCATCAAAGATGTCATGTGAGAGATAAGTTAACTTGTAGAGATGATTTTGATTCAGCAGGAGGAGGTGTCCTTTGGACAATCTCAAGAAAGGGGCACATGGGGCAACTCAAAAGGAAAAAGGGAAAACAGTTGTGCATGAATTTCTCGTTCCTCCTTTTCAAATCCAAATGAAGCTTTAAAGAGGAAAAAAAAGGCTTGGCAGTGGAGAAGAGGGGCCCAGTGGTGGGAAGCCCATCAAGGCCCATTATGTCCCCAACCATAGATAAAAAGCCCATTCTTTGATTAAGGCTCAACATGGAGGAAGCCCAAATAGAGAATGTGCTCTTAGGCTTTTTTCTTCTATACACAACAACAAAGCCCATCCAATAGCAAGGAGCCCATGTGAGTCATTTAAGGGAGGCCCATTTGACTTTTCATCCCCAAAATTCTAGGCACTGAATCCTGCTCTATGAAGGTCCAACTTGTCACTCATTCACAAAAGTCGCCTACTCAAAGGGCAACTCTAGACAATGCAAGGCTTCCAACGAAAAGTTGGCCTCTATGTTTCAAAATTTCGTCTCTGGCAAGAAAAATAGTCCCAAACTTCCAAAAGTCTTCAAAAGAGGAGGAGGCTTTAATGGGTGGAAATGATTTGGATTTGAGCAAGTGCACTAAGCTGAAGGCCATGACTAATTTGGTTATTCGAGTTGGACTCTTCAACCAAGGCGATAACTTTCCTTTCTCATAAAAAAACCTGTTCAATCAAAGGGACTGAAAGAGGTGAAGGGCTCTCGCACCATGGATTGCCAAGTTGGGTATTTCCTTTTAACTTTGGACTTTTATTAAGGACCAATCTTTAGTTAGGGCTTGTTACTCAAATCTTCTATCCCTCTCTTCTGCTTCTACTACTCAATCTGGCCGATGTCAGCCTTTTTTGTTGAATCATTTGGAGTCGAGCTCAGTCTCTCAAGCTATAACCCAATTGAACAAACTTGAGTTTAAGGAAAGTTTTAGTAATTGGTGGTACAAGTGTCAAGTTGGCAGTTGGGAAGGTCACACATTTATGATGAAACTAAAGTTCGTAAAAGCAAAATTGAAAGATTGGAACAGAGCATTGTTTGGAGATAAAAAAGAGAAAAAGAATATCATTATGTTAGACATTGTTAAGATTGACTTAGTTGAGTAGGAAGGAAAATTGACTTCTAAACTCTCAACTTTGAAAGCCTTAAGGAAGCAAGATCTAGAGGAATTATTATTAAAGGAAGAGTTTCATTGAAGGCAAAAATCCAAGGTTAAATGGATAAAAGAATGAGATTGCAATTCTAAATTCTTTCATTGACTGACCAATAGGAGGCAAAACAAAAAATTCATAAAGTCGTTGGTGTCTAAAGAAGGGGTAACTCTAAGCAACATTGAAAATATTTTAGAGGAGATGAATCTTTTTTTGAAAGCTCTAATCCAAACCCTTTGGTGTTTCTTAGAGGATGAAAGGTTTAGAGTGGTCTCCTATATTTGGAGACAATGTTGCCAGGCTAGACCGTCCCTTTTCTGAAGAAGGGGTGTGCCTTGCTATTTTCCAACTAAATAAGGAACAAGCCCCTAGCCCTAATGGTTTTACTACTGCAATGTATCAAAAGTGTTAGGATGTGATTAAAGAGGACCTTATGAGGGTGTTTTTAGAGTTCCACGGTAATGAGATAATAAATCAAAGCACCAATAGGATTTTGGGATCCAATAGTTGATAGAATCTCAGGAGGTTGGATGGGTGGAAAAATGCTTTTTTGTCTTTGGAGGGGAGGATAACCTTAATTCAGTCTTGTTTGTCTCTCATCCATAACTATTTCCTCTCTCTTTTCAAGATCCTGACATCAATAGCCTTCAAGATTGAGAAAATACAAAGGGACTTCCTTTAGTCAAAGACTGAGGATGGTAAGAAAGATCATCTTATCAATTGGGATATGGTGTATAAGCCAAAGGAGTTTGGAGGTTTGGGGTTTGGGAAGACTTCCTTGCGAAATTGTGCTCTTTTAGGAAAGTGGCTTTGGAAGTTCCCTAGGGAAAGTTGTAGTCTATAGCATCTAGCTATTACGAGCATTTATAGGACACATCCTAATGGATGGTACATCAACATTTTGGTTAGATGGTCAAACAAAGGTCCTTGAAAGATTATTCCGCTAGTCTTTCAAGACTTTTTCCGGTACACCCTCTTTGTGGTGGGGAACAGGGAGAGAATTCAATTCTGGGAAAATATATGGTGGGAAAGTCAACATTTCTGTTCACAATTTTCAAGGCCCTATAAAATTATCTCAATGAAAAATCTCACCATCTCAACCATCTTTGGTAATCCCTATCCACATTCTTGGAATTTTAATTTTCGTCGTAATCTCACATATAAAAATTAAATTTCTCATAAGACTCATGTCTTCACTTACCTCAATGCACTTGTCTCCTTCTACCCCAGGTTCAAGAGCTTGGTCGTTATCCTCCTCAGGTTTATTTTTAGTAAAATTTTTCTTCTTAGTCTTATCCAATTCCTCAAATCTAATCCCATTCCTTCCAGCCAATTATGTTTAAAAATCAAAAGCCCCTTCAAAGATTAAAGTCTTTGCTTGGTTAGTGGTGCACAATACCAATGACATGCTACAAGTGAGATGGACCTACAAATCTCTTAGTCTTCAATGGTGCATTTTATGCACCATTAGTGGAGAATCGATTGACCATTTTTTCTACATTGCCTAATAACATTTGGACTTCGACATAAGCTGTTCAGTTTAGCTAATATTAATTGGGTTCCGCCTAGGAGTATTGGAGATATGATGATTATGTCATTTAGAGGATTAGGGAATTCAATCAAAGACAAGACTCTTTTGACAAATCGCTTGCCTCACTATACATTGGATTATGTGGAGAGAAATGTTAGAATTTTTTATGACAAGTGGAGAATGGAAGAGATGTTATGGGATCTACTTCACTTCTATTCATCCCTTTAGGCCTCTTGTATTGTCACTTTTAGAGGAGTCCCACTTATTATTATTCAACTCAATTGGCTTTCAGTTTGTTATTCAAAAGGGGGGAATAACATTGACAGGAGTTGATTCTGACTTCTAAGATATTTTGTGTATGCCAATGTGTATAGTTCTCCTTGTATACTAGAGGAGTCTAGTCTTACTTTGATCAATTTTTGTATTTTGTGATAAGGAACTCTCATCCTTCTCTTGAACTTTTATCAACATTAATATATCTTTGTTTTTTATCCAAAAAGAAAAAAAAAATTGTATCTTGTCGGATTCCATTAATAGTCTAAACTATACATAATTTATCATAGCTTTTGTTGTTCTTCGATGGGCAGGTTTGTTTTTCTTCTTTTGTTGCCTCTTACCCTTTTTATTAGGCACCTTTGATTGGAGTTTTTGTTTGCTTATAAAAAAGAAAGTTATCAAAAGAAAGGGAAAAAAGGAAAAAGAAAATGATCATGAAAACTTGTACAAGCATCATAACCATCTAGAAACAAGTAATTTTAAGAGACTACCTTAAGAAATGGCCATATCTTTTGGGTATTTATAAGTTCTTCTATATTCTTTCTATGAGCTTTTGAGAATTGGAATTCATTAATTCTGAGAATTGAGAAATTACAAATAAATAGGGAAAGACAATCTTATAAAAGACTCAAAACTCTAACAACCTAACAAACCCATAACTAATCAAATTTGTTGAAATAGGACAATCAAAAAACAACAACCAGATCTTATCCCTACAAAATAGGAATTTGAATTTCTTTCCTAACTCCCTCCTAAATCTCATATTCCTAACTAACTCCTAAATCTTCAACACTTCCCCTCAAGTTGGTGTGTAGATGTCCATCCTTCCCAACTTGCTAACAAGAAACTCAAAGTTAGACCTTAAGAGTTCCTTGGTAAGGATGTCTACTGTCTGTTGCATTGCAGGAACAAACGGCAAGCATAGCAACAGTCCCAAGTTTCTCCTTTATGAAATGTCTATCAATCTCAACATGTTTTGTCTTGTCATGTAATGTTAGATTATGTGCAATATTGATGGTTGTTTTTTTGCCACTATACAATTTGATAGGAAGAGTAATGGGCCTCCTTAGTTCTTCTAAGACATGTTTTGGTCATAACATCTCACAAATCTCATGTTTCATACCTCTAAACTCTGCTTCAATGCTTCTTCGTGACACCATACTTTGCTTCTTGCTTCTCCAAGTAACCAAGTTACCCTATACAAACATATAGTACCCGTAGGTAAATCTTTTACCAGTGATTAATCTAGCCCAATTGGCATT
Organism: Vitis vinifera; assembly: GCF_030704535.1. Classification (NCBI taxonomy): domain Eukaryota; kingdom Viridiplantae; phylum Streptophyta; class Magnoliopsida; order Vitales; family Vitaceae; genus Vitis; species Vitis vinifera. Next base: position 17,429,670 of record NC_081809.1, on the reverse strand, counting down.
AATGTGAACCTCAACTCCTCATTGCTCATCCTTCTTAAACAATAATCCTTTCCCTAGAGTACCCTTCAAGTACCTTATAATCTTGTAAACAGCTTCAAGGTGTTCATCATGTGGAGAGTGCCTGAATTGACACACAAAGCTCACTGCAAAAGCAATATCTGGTCGAGTGTGTGACAAATACATCAGTTTGCCAACCAACTTCTGATATCACGTTTTATCTGCAGGTCCTTTGTTGTTTTCTTTCTAGCTTCAAATTGTATTGTGCAAGAGTATCAGTTGGTCTCCAACCACTTATACCTATTTCTTTTAGGAGATCGAGAATGTGCTTTTGTTGTGAGACGACGATGCCGTTCTTGGAATGTGAAACTTCCATTCTAAGAAAGTACCTTAATGACCCTACATCCTTAATCTCAAATTCAAAAGCTAGAACCTTCTATAACCTTTCTATCTCAGGAAAGTCATCTCCAATGAGAATAATATCATCCACATAAACAATTAACACAGCAATCTTCCCTTCGAATGAGAACTTCATAAACAAGGTGTGACCAGTTTACCCCTGAGTATAACCTTGTTTCTTTATGGACTAAGTGAATTTATCAAACCATGCCCTAGGCAATTGGTTGAGTCCATATAACGACTTCCTTAGCTTGCACATCTTTGATCCAAATTTTTCAATAAAGCCTAAGGGAGACTCCATATAAACTTCTTGTTCCAAATCCCCATTGAGAAATTTTTCACATCCAACTGTTGCAACAGCTAGTCCAGATTTACAACAATTGATAAGAGCACTCTCACTATGTTTTGCTTGCCTACAAGAGCGAATGTTTCTAAATAGGCAATACCATGCGTTTGAGTGAATCCCTTCGCTACTAATTGAGCTTTATATCTTTCTAGAGAGCCGTTCGAGTTGTCTTTCATTGTAAAGACTCATTTGCAACCAATTGTGGACCTACATTCAAGCAAACTTACTATCTCCCTTGACTTGTTCTTCTCATGAGCTCTCATCTCTTCAAGAATAACTTCCTTTTAGGAACATTAAGAGCATCTTGTATATTTTTAAGAATGTTCATACAAGAAAGTTGTGAAGTAAATGTAAGAAGAGAATGAGATAATTTTCCATAGGACACAAAGTTAGACAAAGGATGTTTAGTACATTGCCTAGTATCTTTTCAACAAGCAATCAGAATACCTAAATCATTAACAAACTAAATTTAGGAATTGGAAGAATTAGACTCAGACATGGGTTTACCTGGAGGATTGACAGAAATCAAATTTGTTCTCAAGTTAGGCCCTTAGGGCTACTGACAAGTGGAGTTTGTTTTCCTTTAATCAAGGTTCTTCCTTGAATAGACAATAAACTCATTTGATATTTTTCCTGGCTTCTCACACATTTCAGATTCCATTTGATTTTCTGATGGCATAATCGTCAGTTGTCCATTCCTCTCAGCATTTAACATATTTACTTCTGTGGATGTCCCAGCGGTTCCTGAAGTGGGTATCGAGTTAGGCATGGGTATTTCTAAAATAAGGGTTGCCACGGGTGCTGGTGCTCCGGAAGGTGATTGAACAAATTTTTCTGTTTCTGAATCTAGGACAGACATCACAAAAGGCATTTCTATTTGGAGGTTATTAAAGAAAGAATCTTCACCATCACTCTCCCCCTAAAGATGATGAAAACCATATTTTTTTGTTTCAAAAAAATGACATCCATGGTAACAAACATTTTTATTTAAATTGGATAAAAACATTTGTATCCTTTTTGTGTTGGAGAATAACCAAGAAACACACATTTTTTAGCTCTTGGCTCAAGTTTTCCCCATTCATGATTGTGAATGTGGACAAATGTGATACAACCAAAAATTTTAAGAGGAATATTACCTGAAATTCTTGATGAAGGATAACACTTTTTGAAAAAATCTATTAGTGTTTGAAAATGCAAGACCCTTGATGGCATCTGATTGATCAAATAGGTAGCTCTAAGAACAGTCTTCCCCCACAAATATTTAGGGACCTTAGTTGTAAAAATTAAGGATCTAGCAACTTTGAGAAGGTGTTTGTTTTTTCTTTCAGCCACTCCATTTTGTTAAGGAGTATCATTACAAGAATTTTAGTGCACAATGCCATTTTTCTCAAAGTATTTCCCTAGGATTTTATTAAAATATTCCTTCCCATTGTCACTTCAAAAGATTTGAATGTTTGTTTGAAACTAAGTTTGCACTATGTTGTGAAAAAATTTGAAAACCTGTTCAGACTCAAACTTTTCCTTCAATAAATTAGAGTTTGCATTGAAAGAAGAAGATTGAAGTAGATTATACAAGTGTTCTAGCAGATCCTTGGTGAAAGGAAGCATTTCTGAAGCAGCTTGTTGCCCTTAATCAGTATTGGAAACCTGGATAGCTCGGTTATCTCCACTTGGCTTCTTTTTCCAATTCTAAGGCTTCCTATGCAATTTCCAACAAGTCTCAAGAGTATGCCAAGCCTTTTTTTTATAGTGATCACGCCAAGGCTTTTTTTTTTTTTTTTTTTTGTGTGTGTTTCTTCGATTTCCATCTTAGTCAAGTCCCTTTGATACAAGAGCAGAAGCTTCTGTATCAGTATTCGAACGTGGTTCTCCATTTAGCATCACATTCCATCGAGCATCCTTGCTTCGTACCTCACAGAAAACTTCTTGAATGGATGGCAGTGGCTTTCTGCCTAGAATTCAACCTCTAACTCATCCAGATCCTTGTAAGTCCCGCCAAAAATGCATAGACTATAATTTTCCATCCATTTCCTGTATCTCACATTGTCATTGGGCAATCCCATTCCATAACACAAACCCAACTCTTACAACAAAGTCATCATCTCATTGCAACAAAAGGTCACTTCTCAATCTCCTTGTTTGGACTGCCAAAGGTTCATCTTCAACAGAAATATTTGGGAAGAATTTTCTAGATCTGAAACAGCATCCCAGACTTCTTTGGTCGTCAGTAAAACATGTAAGATTTCCCAATCGTTGGTTCCATAGAATTGATGAGCCAAGCAATCACCATAGGATTTTTAGACCTCCATGTTTTCAAAGTCAGATCATTTGTGGCCGGTTTCGTTACTTCACCTATCAAATGGGCAAGTTTCCTTTGTCATCAATCACTAGTTTCATACACTGGACCCATTCTAAGTAATTCTCACCAATCAAATTGTGAATGGTTAATTGTAAAGAAGAATTCAAATTGGCACAATCAAATTGTTGGAACGGTGCCAAGGAGATAGTTTGAGTGTTGTCCGCATCCCCTCCAAAAGTGGTTGAGCCTCTAGTGGCTCTAGTCATAGAGGTTTTTGCCATCTAAAAATTTTCCAATCAAGACTCAAAGCTCAAGCTCCGACACCATGTGAGCTTTTAAGAATCAAAAATCATTAATTCTAAGAATTGAGAAATTACCAATAAATAGGGAAAGACAATCCCATAAAGGACTCAACAACCTAACAAACCCATAACTAACCAGATTTGATGAAATAGAACAATTTGAAAAATAACAACTAGATCTTATCCCTACAAAATAGGAATTCGCATTTCTTTCCTAACTAACTCCTCAATCTTTGATACTTTTCATTAAGGTTGGGTTCTCAGATGTATTCTATTACTTTTCCTTGCCCACCATGCCACAAATATAAAAAAAAAGCTAATAAAATCAAAATTAAATTAAAAAGAAAAAAAATAAAAAAAAAAAGAGGAGGTTTGTTAGAAAAAAACATAAGAGGACATAGAATATTTTTTAAAGAGAAAGGAAACAAAGATAGAAACCATGGGTAATGCTACATTTTGTGGTTCTTTATCTTCCCTAGACTCTTGTTATCTTGAAATATTCCTTTCAGTTAATTCTTTCATCACAATAGTTTCAACTATTCCATAAATTACTTCAATCTATGCAATGACATGGAGCTAGTACTCAAATGGACTGATCAGCGTGACCTAAAAATCATTGGTAATTTATAGAGGAACCTCAATTAACATTCATATAGGCTTTCAAATAAATCACAACCACTTTTTTTCTTCTTTTTTTTCTTTTTTTTTTCCAAAAAATTTAAGGAAATTTTAGACTTAACCAAAAAATTACAAAAAGGTTTGAATAAAGTGATCACAGGAGCCTATATGTGAACTGGGAAAAGCTTTCTTGGCTGGAAAATTAAATCAAAACAAAAAAAAAACAGTAAACTAGTCTACATGAACAAAATTCTACACTCCAAACTTTACATGTACTAAGGGGGCTGACAAAACAGATTTTGAGATTCTCCATGTCCAGCAGCTCACTTATGTGCCCAATTACACAAAGAAATAACAAGCATGCACCACCTTAGTTGCAACACACCCAGAGGACAGAACATTGAAAAAAATAAAAAGGCATCAAAATATTCTCAATCATGCAGTAGGATGAAAAACTATGTCAAAGCTAACAGATGTCATCTTCCAGTTATGGGATCATAAGTAGAAAAAGAAATAGAAAAATCTGTATTGGAAAGAAGGTGAGACCCGAAATTCCATTCGGCACAAACATAAGGACCAATGCGGAGATGGAGATACAGCCCACTAGATCCCACTAGCTTCACAAACTTGACAATATCATATCTTCCTTCAAAGTTATACTGAACACACAGTTGATAAATGAAAGGAATATGTAAGTAGAAAGAAATGAACATTATCCAAGATAACCATCCAAGGTGGCTTCCAGATCGGACCATAAATAAATATCTCACCTGTCGTCTAACTGGCTCATGCCCATTCCAGAATACATAAGTTTGGATAACATCTGCCCCACCTTCCTTGCTCTTTGCAATAAGATCAGGCCACATCTGAGATCATTTGAAACATATAAGACATGGATAAACACATCATCCAACCTCGTGTAATAAAAAGCGACTGATCCAATAACAGAATGACATATCGATTCTAGAAGCATAACTGTGAGCAAGGAAAAAGAAGTGTTCAAAAAAAATGCATACTTACTAATGGAACAGCACAACAAAAGTAGCAGGATAACAAGAAAAGAGAAGATTAGAACACGACAGTCGAAGTGGAAAAAAACAAACTCAGGGTTGTGGCTAAAGCAAAGTGAATTCAACCCAGCCCAACCAATGTGTGAGCTTGCCTAGAGTTGTTACATGTAAGTTGGCTTTGAGTTGAGCACCTCCAAGGAGTTAAGGCTGCATTAAGCTATGGGCAGTCAGCTCACGACTAGGGTTTGGATTGGGCTAAACCTCTATTGCCCCCAATGATTGGAATTGCTATCTGACATGTATTGCCTCGAATTAGGTTCACTTTCTTCGTCATTGCATACTCAATAAAAATGCAGTAGAGTCATAGAACTGAATAATATTCATAGAGAACAAATAAAACTAAAAGAAATAAAAGAAATAAAATTCTTGACTTAGATGGGAAGAATCTCACAGCATGTTTGAAACTATATGACTTGACATACTTGATTTAAAGTGGCTGGTGGTTTTGAATACCTTTTCAGTTGTTTGAGTGGATTTTTACCTGCTAGTTTGGTGACATCTTGCTGGATGCACTTATGTTTTGATCATTGATTTAGAAGGCTGGCAGATTTCTGGAGTAGAATTTTTTGGAAAAAATGACGGTCAGGGTGGTCTGCATCAATTCAAAGTCCTTTGAGCTTGTATCTAGATGGATGAAGGGGTGAGTAGAGGAGCAGTTTGTGGAGAGGGGTAAAGGCTATCAAAGATGGATCAAGATGAGTGGGAAGGTGCTGGGATGGTTACTAGAAGTTCTTGATCTTCGCTGTAAGTGGAAGGGGGAAAGGTTGCTACAGAGAGAAATGAAAGACAATGGAAGATGGTTCATGGAAGATCTGTGGCAAAACAAAGCTGGAAGATACCATTTATTATCAGTCATGTCAGAGGATGCGAGAAGATATTTTGTTATCATTCCAGAGGGTTCTGATCTTCTTGGGTGAGCTGTTTTTTTTTTTGATTGGAAACGACACAAAGATTTATTGATAGAAAAAAAGTACAAAAGAAGGATGAGGAATCCTCCTGCCAAAGACAGCTAAACTAAAGAAAAAAACACTGAAAAACGCACAACACTCTAAAAAGACCACTCCTTATGGAGTACAAACAGCTATCCAATCAAGAAGTAACGCATTAAGGGGAGTCCCCTTAAAAACCTTGGAACAATAGGCCCAAAGAGAAGCAAGGTAAACAATAGAGTCCCATAGAGCCTCTGAATTCCTTGCTTTATCCTCAAAAATCCTCGCATTCCTTTCCCTCCACACAATCCGAATAAGAGCGATGTTTGCAGCTTGCCACAAGGCTATCCCCCTCTTAGACGAACCAAATCCATTGAATTTGATGTACATCATGTCAAGAATGCTTCTCGGGGGAACCCAATCCATCTTAGCTAACTGAAATAACCTGTGCCATAACCCAATCGTCAAGGAGCAATGAAGAAAAATATGATCAGCTGATTCCCCATGCTTCATGCACAGAATACAAATATCCGGACTAAGGGCTTTGTAGGGTCTTCTCACTTGTAGCATGTCATTAGTAGTCACCTTCTTGTGTGCCACTAACCAGATGAAGGACTGCACTTTGAAGGGAATTTGAGAATTCCAAACGAATTTAGAAGGAAAAACCTGAGGAGGACCAAAAAATTGGGATAAAGCTAGAAAGAAAGATTTAACTGAAAAAAGCCCTGAAGAAGACAAGGGCCACGATCTGGCATCTGGAACCGAAGGAGATAAATGCACTCCATCAAGAGAGCGCATGAAGCCTTCTAAGTCCTCAATCTCAGAATCTGACAAGTTACGACGGAAATTTAAAGTCCAAGAGAAAGGGCGAGTAGGACCAAGAACTGATGAAATAGGTATGTTTTTATCCAAGACTACTCTAAATAGACTTGGATATTGGGATCCCAAAGGTTGGTCCCCCCACCACAAATCTTCCCAGAAGCGAATTCTTTCCCCATTTCCTACCACAAATCGAGTAAACGAGGAAAACTCTTGAAAGACTTGAGAAATAGCCTTCCAAGGACAACGATGTGACCATCTGACTATTGTGTTAGCATCCCAACCATTGGAGTGAGAACCATAGATGCTTAGTATGACCTGATGCCATAGAGCTGATCCCTCTCTAGGGTACCTCCACAACCACTTCCCTAAAAGCGCGAGATTTCTTAAAGAAATATTCCCAAAACCCAAACCCCCTCTTTCCTTCGGATTACACACGACATCCCACCTGACTAGATGATCCTTTTTACCTTCCCCAATCCCTGACCATAAAAAATCCCTTTGCAACCTCTCGATTTTTGCAGCAACTGAAGCGGGTAACTTAAATAAAGAAAGATAGTAACAGGGCATATGGGTAAGGCAAGAATGGATGAGAGTTATCCTCCCGCCGAAGGATAGGTATGCCTTTTGCCAACCATCTAATCTTCTTGAAATTCTCTCAATCACAGGATCCCAAAAACCACCTGCCCTGGGGTTCCCGCCCAAAGGAAGACCCAGATATAGTATAGGCCAGCCAGAAGCCTTGCATCCAAGTGTCTCAGCCAATCTTGACATATGAGCATGATCCAAATTGATGCCATAAATATTACTCTTGTCTAAATTGACCTTAAGTCCAGAAATATGCCCAAATGCTAACAAAAGACTCTTGAGAGTCTGCAAGTCTTCCTCCCTAGTGTTAGAAAAGAAGATGGTGTCATCGGCAAATTGCAAATGAGATACCCTAGTTCTATTTCTACCCACCCTGAAGCCCTCCAACATATTTCTCTCCTCTGCTCTCACAAGCATCCTACTCAATACATCAGCTACTAAAGTAAACAAAAAGGGGGATAAAGGGTCTCCTTGTCTTAATCCTCTTGATGCCTTAACCCACCCTTTAGCGCTTCCATTCACCAATACTGCATAAGAAACCGAGGACAAGCATCCATTCATCCATTTCCTCCATTTAGGGCTAAACCCCTTCTTCTCCAACACTTGATCTAAAAAATCCCACCTTACGTGATCGTAAGCCTTTTCAAAATCAATTTTAAAGACGACTCCTTCCTCCCCTGATCGTCTTCTCTCATCCACTATCTCATTTGCTATGAGGACTGCATCCATTATTTGTCTCCCTTGAACAAAAGCTCCCTGAGTAGAATGGATGGTTTCATGTAAGACCCCTCTTAGACGCCCTGAGAGCACTTTGGCTATTATCTTATAGAGACTAGTGATCAAACTAATGGGTCTAAAGTCTGAGATTTTCTTTGTCGTACTCTTTTTGGGCAAAAGAACAATGAAAGAGGCATTAGTGCTTTGATTGATAACTCCGCTCCTGTGAAACTCTGCAAACACTCTCACTAAATCCTCCTTAATCACATCCCAGCAGTCTTGGAATACTGCAATAGTAAAGCCATCAGGCCCCGGAGCCTTGTCCCTATCCATCTGAAATATGGCCTTAGAAATCTCTTCTTCTGTAAAAGGGGCAACCAAACTTATTGCACTTTCTTCCGAAATAGGAGACCAATCTAAACCTTCAATACTCCAAGACTCTCCTATAGGATTCGCGTAGAGTTTTTCAAAGTAGAGTAAGATCTCCTCTGTGATGCTCATGACATTATTCAACACTAAGCCCGTTTCATTTTCCAATGACTTGATATACTTCCTATTTCGCCTGCCATTAGCCACTTTATGAAAAAACTTAGAATTGCAATCCCCTTCCTTAACCCATTTCACCCTAGCTTTTTGTCTCCAATGGATTTCCTCCCTCAAAATTAAATCCTCTAGCTCCCCTTTTCTTAAGGCTCTTTGACCTAACAATTCAGAGGTGAGACCCCCATCCTGCTCGATGGCGTCTAAGTTAGCTAAATCCTTGAGGATACTTTTTTTCTTTTCATTAAGCACTCCAAAAGACAGCTTATTCCATTCCTTCGCTTTGGCTTTAACAAATTGTAATCTCCTCATGAACTTGTGGCCTTCCCATCCGTTTCCTTGAAAACCCCTCCACCAATTTCTAAAGTTCTCCTTGAAACTAGGATGTTGCAGCCACATGTTCTCAAATCTAAAAGGAGTTGGGCCCCACGTGAACGGATTGGTATCCAAAGCAATTGGCCAATGATCCGAGGTCCTTCTGATAAGGGTTTCTTGAGTGCCTTGGGGAAATAGCTGCCCCCACTCATTTGAGTAAAGAAAACGGTCTAATCTCTTGCACACGGGAGACTCTTGCATATTTGACCAAGTGAAAGATGCATTCCTAAGAGGTGGATCAAGTAATTCACTTTCACTAATAAAACTATCAAAGTCCCTCATGCTGTTATGGGTAGAAAGTTGTGGGAGATGGGAATTGAGGGCCTTGATGGGGTCAGTGGAGGCAAGGGCAAGCCTACACCCATAGGACCTTCAGGGAGCAGATCATTTGTTATGGAAGGAGTTACTTATGCGGATACACCAAAAAATCATCCAAAAATTTTGAGTGATGTAGCATGGGTCAAGGTGGCAGAATCCTGTCTCCAAGGCAGGCCTTCAGCAGCTGCTTGGTGGGTAAGTGGAGAGCCAAGGATGTTCCAGTTCCTCATTTCAGAGATGTCCAAAGATGGGCATTCCATTGGTGGAGCATTTTGGTAAAAAGGATGTGCATGGCAATGAAGATACAATGGTGGTAGCTCCTCATGGAACCTTGAACCGATGGGCCCCATTGTTCTATGAATATGAGTCTATCAAATCATGGTGAGAGTGGGAGCAAAAAGGTTGTTTTTGGTGGAATCAAATAATTGTACCTAATTTTAAGAAGTTTATTTGATTTATTCCTGTTTTTGTGCATATATAAATTAGTTGACTATATAAATTAGGAAAGTTGTAATTAGAGGATTTGTAGGAAGAATTTTAGGAGTAGGTCAGCTATCTTATTTGGTTTCCATTTATTGTACAAGTTTGAAACTTATACGTATACCTGGACTATTTTTTCCTTGAGCAAATGAGAAGATTTCTTATTTTGTAACATGGTATCAGAGCTGAAAAAAAATTTCCTACTAGATTTTCCTTCTTCTTCTTCACCTTCATTGCCAAGCCTTGCCTATCATATTCACAACCTTATATTGCCATCAACCCTTATTTATCCCCTACTTCTTCCTTGGTTTTCTTCTTCAAAGGACGGAAGAAACTTTTGCTGGAATCTTGTCAAACCAACCCAAGACAACAACCCATTTCAATAATCCCACAATCCAGATTACAACTGAGAAGCTCAATGGGCATAATCAGCAAAACTTTTCCTTAGAAGTAGAGAGAAAATGGGATGTTTACATGGTACCATTGAGGTACCAAAACAATTTGATCCATCTTTTGAATCATGGGATGCTGAAAATTCCATGATATTGTCATGGCTGCTGAATTCAATGCAACCAGAAATTGGCAAACGTTTTTTGTTTCTTTCTTTGGCTAAGGAGGTTTGGACATTGTGTCACAAACATACTCAAAGAAAGGAGACACTGCTCAAATCCATGAACTAAAGACCATGATCTATGACACTAAGCAGAAAGATCTCTCAGTGATAGCCTACTACAACACATTAAAAGTCTTGAGGCAAGAGTTGGATCTCTATCAACATATTGAAATGGAATATGCGTATGCAACAAGGCTAGCTAAGATGATTGAACAGGATCAAATCTTTAATCTTTTGGCTGGATTAAATCCACAGTTGGATCGGGAAGAGGTCAAATACTTGGAAAATATCCTCTTCCATCCTTACATGAAGTTTATTCCTATGTGTAGTGAAGAGTCTAGAAGGGTTGTCATGACGGGACCAACTCCACAAGAGAATTCAGCACTCAATACAATTCAAGACAGCAATCTTGGACTTCCAAAAGGGGGAGAAAATGAGAGTAGATGGTCTGATCATTGCAATAAGCCAAGACACACTAGAGAGACTTGTTGGAAATTGCATGGAAAGCCACCATCAAGGGCCAAGGACAGCCACAAGTGCAACAAGCAGTTCAGAACCAGCAAAGGATTTTAGTGTGAAGCAATGAATGCACTATCATTTGAGACACCAGGTTCAACATCAACCTCAAACAATCTCCCTTTTATAAAAGAACAACTAGATCTCTTGTATAAGATTATACAAGAATCTAATGTTTCCTCTTCCTCCACTTCTTGTGCTTTTGCACAGTTAGGTACTTTTAAAACAACTCTTAGTACTTCAAGTATTCTTCATTCTAACTCTTGGATTATCGATTCAAGGGCAACTTATCACATGACTAAAGAGTCTAATATTTGTCTATCCTACATTTCACATTATAATAACCAAAAAGTAGAGATTGCTAATGGATCTTTGACTCCCATTAGTGGTAAAGCCAATGTTCCAATCACTCATAATATCACTTTTTCATCTGTTTTACATGTCTCAAATGTGTCATGTAACTTATTATCCATCAATAAATTAACAAAATCTCAAAATTGTTCTATAACTTTTTATTATCCCTCATCAAATTCCCAAAAAAAAAAACCTTACATATAATTAGAGATTTTAAAAAATTAAAATGAACCCCTATAAAAATATAAATTTTATTTTGAATTTTTATATATAAAAAATAATTATATTTAAATACCACCAAAAAAAATTTACACAAAAATAATGTTATAAATTTAAACAAAATTAACAAAAAAAAAAAAATTACTTTATAGAGTTAATTCCACTCACCTTCTTTTAGATTCGGGTTGAATATACTTAGTCACTATATCCCATTCATTTGTTAATTTTACTTACTTTCATTTTAACTCAAAAGAAAGGAGTTATTTAAATAAATTTCAAGTTAATAATGGCCAAGTGTATTTAATGCAAACCTTAAGGAGCGTAGTATATTTAATCCAAATGAGTGAAATTAACCTTTACTTTTATTAAGTTAAATAAAATTAAAAAGAAAATAAAATATTTTATAAAATATACTAAATATCCTTACTTATTGTTCCTTTTTATTCTATCCTTATTGTTTTTTTAATAAAATTAAGTTTTTATTATTTTGTATTTTATATTTTATTAAATAATTTTTCCATGGGATAATCCCTTCCATCACTTGAAAATTTTAAATTTATTCATATTAATTGGATTTATGTTTAGTCTTAACCATTGAAGTGAATATAACTAATAAAATACTTTGAACTATAGACAATAATAAGTATTAAATAATTTTTACATGGTATATATTTTTTTTATAAGAAAAGAAATTGTATTAAAAAGAGGCGCTAAAAAAGCGGCCCAATAAATACAAGAAAGATACACTCACCCCCTTAACAGTTGAAACAAAAAACTATCCAAAAGGATATACAATAGACAACCCCTCCCTCAAGAAGAACCCACCCAATCGATGAAATTTATTAACGTCGAAGGACCATCTTTTATAAACAAGTTAGTCTCCGACCATAATAAGTACACAAAGGAACCTTTTAGCCTTTGGATCGACAACACGTCGTCTTCAAAGGTGTGTATGTTTCTTGCCTTCCAAACTGTCCAAAAAATGCAGAAGGGGCCCATTCTCCAAACTTTCTTACATTTCTTACCCACGAAAGACCCATTCCAACTCAAGAGGGTTTCCCTAACTGAAGAAAGGACCACCCACAAAACTCTAAAAAGAGAAAAGAACATCTCCCACAAAGCCCTTGTCTTTACACAATGAAAAAGTAAGTGATCCATGGATTCCTCATTTGAATGACAAAGAAAACACCTATTTGCTAAAGCCCAACCCCTCTTCTAAATTTGGTCCAAAGTTAAAACTTTTCCCCACAAGGCCTCCAAAGCAAAGAAGCTTATTTTTTGCTGCGCACAGGAATTCCAAATGATCTTCATTGGGAAGTAAACTGAAGATTCCGGCCCTAAGGCTTTATAAAGAGACTTTATATAGAATTTACCACTCTTTGTTGGCGGCCATAGCACCCCATCCTCCTCAACCAAATTCACTCTCTTCCCACCCAGCCATAACAAAAGCCTCTCCACCTCATCCACCTCCCAATCATTGAAAGGTCTAATAAAACGAGGACTCCAGCTCCCCCAACCTTTTGAGACACTCCAAACATCCTTCACCCAAGCCTCTTTGAAAACAACTAAGGCAAATAAAAAAGGGGAAGGAAACACACAAAGGTGTGTCGCCACACCACTTATCCCTCCAAAAACTCACCCTCTGCCCATTACCCACCACAAAGGAGAGCCTACTGTGAATGAGGTGCCAAAGCTTCCTAATTGCTTTCCACAACCCCACACCATATCCCCCTCTTACTTCGCAAGAACACCAGCCACCTCGATCCTCCCCATACTTCCCCCTTATTTCTTGATTCCAAAAAGCCTCTCTCTCCTTTACAAAACATCGGTTTCATTTGCCAAGGAGAGCCTTATTGAAAATAGTAAGACTCTTAACCACTAAACCCCCTTTTTTTTATCTGAACAAACAGTCACTCACCTTACCAAATGAGGTTTTCCCTCAAGAGCCCCACCACCCCATGGAAAATCCCTCTAAATCTGCTTCAGCCTCAATCTCACTGACCTTGGTAAGTAAAGGATAGACATGAAGTAAATAGGCAAACTCAACAGCGTGCTTCAAATCAAGGTAATTCTCCCACCCTTAGAGATGTATTGTCACTTCCACCATTTGAAAAAAAAAATTCATGGTATATTCTCTTCCACCATTTGAAAATTTTAAATTTATTCACATTAATTAGATTTATATTTAGTTTTAGTCATTGCAGATAATATAACTAATAAAATGCTTTGAATTGTAGATAGTAATAAGCATCTTATACTTTATTTAAGTCGATATATGAATTCATTAAAAGTTTAAATATCAAATAAATGTTCTTAATTTCATGTAGTTTATTTGATTTATTCCTGATGTTGTGCATATTTCAATTGGTTGACCATATAAATTAGGAAAATTGTAATTTAGAGGATTTGTAGAAAGAATTTTAGGAGTAGGTCAACTATCTTATTTGGTTTACATTTATTGTACAAGTTTGAAAGTTGTATATATATACATATATACACATATTTTTTCCATGAGTAAAAAAGAAGATTTCTTATTTTCCAACAGTTTTAACCTTTTTGATATCATAGGTTTGAATAAGGAAGCTAGAAAGGGTGGGATTATTAGGCTAAATCTTCGGCTAATTAAATAGAACTCTTAGGCTAGAGAGCTTGGGCTAAAGGATAGGATGGTAAGGGCCAACTTGGCTAGGCTTAGGTTAAGTGAAGGGAGTTTGGGCTCGGGGAAAAGGGTTAGGCATATGGATTTGAGCTAGAAGCTAGCTAGTGGGCTATATATGGAGGGGCCTAAATCAAAATGGATCATTTCCAAAAGAAAGGTGAAAATGGGCCACCAAGATTTAAAAGGGATGAACCTTCGTTGAGAAACAACATGGTCTCACTATGACGGTCAAAAAGGTGTTGGGAGAGATTTTATCAATTTCTCAATATGGTCTATCCTTCAACAAAGAGGAGACCAATGGCAAGGTGTTTTAGTCCTAGCTCAAAGAAGCCTTCTTATGGTGGTTCGGAGAGTAACATGGGCTTTACATTGCTTATTTTGGAGATAGGTCTTTGTCTCCTTCCTTATAGAAGGAGGTGTTATTTGCTCTCTCTGAGATGAATGGGGACAAAGCGCCAAGGTCAAATGATTCTTCTAAGGCCTTTTGGACATTTTGTTGGCCTATAGTGGGTAAGGAGGTGATGTTGTTTTTCAAGAATTTTCATCCAAAGGAGGTTTTTAGGCACAATCTCAATGTCACTTTTCTAGCTCTTGTTCCTAAGAAGGGAGGGGCGGATGACATTAAGTATTTTAATCCAATCAACATGGTGGGTAATATCTATAAACTTCTTGCTAAAGAGCTAGTGAATAGGCTAAAGAGGGTGGTTGAGAAGGTGGCGTCAGATTTTGAAAATGCCTTTGCGGGAAGTAAGCAAATGAGGTAGTTGATTCCATGAAGAGAAGCTTTAAGGTAAGTTTAGTTTGCAAATTGGATGTAGAAAAGGCTTACAACCATGTGGGTTGGAACTTTCTCGTTTCATTGATGGAAAAAACGGGCTTTAGTGTGAAATTGAGAAATTGGATTCAATTTTGTGCCTCTTCTATAAGGATGTTAGTGTTAGTTGAAGGTTTCCTTTCAAAGTTCTTCTAGATTGGAAGAGGTTTATGGTAGAGTAACCCTCTCTCACCTTATCTTTTTGTGTTAGTTATGAAAGCTCTGAGCAACCTAATCTCAAGAGCTAAGTAGGGAGGGTTTATTCATGGTTTCAAAGTAGAAGCAGATGGGAAAAAGGTTTCCAAGTCCCCCACCTACTATTAGCATATGATACTTTTCTTTTTTGTGAGACTAATTTGGATCGACTAAGATATTGGAGGTGGATTGTTATTGACTTTGAGGTCATGTCAAGTTTGAAAATTAACCTTCAAAAGAGTAAGCTCATCTAGTAGGGAATGTGGATGGTTTGGCTTCTTTACTTAAGTGCAAGGTTAGGCAGTTTCTCACTTCTTATCTCGATCTACCCTTGGGAGCCTCATAAGTCTTCTATTATGTGGAATGCTATTGAGTAAAGATTCAATAGGAGATTAACCTCTTGGAAGAAGCAATATTTGTCTAAGGGAGGTAGATTAGTTCTTATCAAGAGTACCCTTTCAAGTTTACCAATCTACTCTATGTCCCTCTTTGCTATTTCTAAGAAGGTGATAAACAAATTAGAAAAGATTCAAAGAGATTTTTTGTGGGGAAATCTATGAGAATGCAACAAGATGCACTTAGTAAGCAAGCCTAAGGTTTGCAAAGAAAAAAATTTAAGAGGTTTGGGTATTAGAAGATTGAAGGTTCTCAATCAAGCCTTACTTGCCAAATGGTAGCAAAGGTTGGCTCTTGAGCAAGAGAGCTTATGGAGGAAGATCATTAAAGGGAAATTCAGGGAAATGGAAGGGAGAGTGGATTTCTTGTGAGGTGAAGGAGCCCTTAGGTACAAGTATAGGGAAAGACATTAGAAAAGATTAGGAGGATTTCAGCCATAGGATAATCATATAGATTAAAAATGGTAGAAGAACAAAATTTTGGAGAGATAGCTGGATGGGGGAGATCAGTCTAAAGGAAGCTTTTCCTCTGCTGTTTAGTTTAGCTTCTTATCAAACTGCCACAGTTGCAGACCTATGGGAAAGGAGAGACAATGGAGGTGAGTGACCGATGCAATTTAAAAGACCCTTCTAGAATTAGGAAATGGAGGGGGTCTCCTAATTTTTGGAACTTATATATACAGCAAAAGTGCAAAATGTAAGAGAAGATTTTTTTTGATAGGTCACGTAGGAGAAGATATCATGGTTTGAAAGAGGGTAGGAAGGGTTTTTTCAATGTAAAGTCATACTACAGTTCTTTGTCCACTGAATCCAGAGTGAGGTTCCCATTAAGGAAATTTGAGGTTCTCATGCTCCTATGAGATCTTGTTTTTCAACCTGGGAAGCAGTTTGGGGAAGATTTTAACTATTGATATGTTAATGAAGAGAGGGTAGTTGATGATTAATAGATGTGGTCTTTACAAAAAGAGCGAAGAGTCTATTGACCGTATCTTGATTCGTTGTGAGAAGACAAAGGGGTTATGGATGTTTCTCTTAGCAATTTTTGGTTTGAAAGAGGCTTGATTCATTGTGAGAGAAGAAAGGAGTTATGGATGTTTCTCTAAGCAATCTTTGGTTTGAAACAAGCATTTCTAGAGCTTATTAGAAATTTGCTTTCTAAATGAAAGTTTAAGAGATTGGATAAGAAGAGACACCTGTTTGACAAATAGCTCCTATGTATTTGTTCAAGTACATTTGGAAAAAGCGTAACTATTGAATCTTTAATGGTGAAAAGCTCTCATATCAGAGATCAAAAGAGAACCCCATTAGAGCCCTCTTGGAATGGACAAACGCTTCGCTAGATTTGGGAATTTCATTGATGCTTGACTTCTTAGATGGTCTTAGTTGCAGGTAGCTATGGGTGTCTTTTTTTTTTCTTTTTTTGTTCTTGTTCTTGTTCTTGGTTGTTACATGTTGGGTTTTTTGTTTGGTTTTTCACATATACTTGCTATGTACATAGGGTGCAGCCCTTTTTTTTTGGATCTCTTTTAATATATTTGCTCTGAATGCTAGCTAAAAATAAATAAATAAAAGAACTAAAATAAGAAATAAACAAACAATGAATTCATGAAATTTACCACAAAGGAGTACTTTTAAAAACCTAAAGAATAAATACAGTCATTTGAGGAAAACTGCAAAAAAAATCCTAAAAAGTATGCTCATTGGATGACGAAAAATTCACAAATGAATTTGTTTCAATGACATGGAAAACATATGGAATTTCCAATACCATTTCCATGGCAATGAAAACCCCTATCATAAAGAAATTATTCGAGTATCTCTTGAAACGAAGCAACTGCTAACAAAAAAACAAAAAGAAAAAAAGACAGCCTGTCTAGGGGCATTTCAATGCATTTTTATTTTTTTTATCTTTAAAATAAGAAATATCAAGGCTGGAAACAAATTTGTTTAATGAGAATGAGTTTAAAAATGAAATGAAGATAAAAACTACAAAACAGAAATCACAAAACCAGAAGCTTCAGTGCTAAAGTTCACACAATAGTTTTTCTCATCCGAATCCAAGATTCATCTGAGTTCCCAGATTTAAACAACCTACCCATTTGAATTTCTTCAAATTATGGTTTGAATTTCTAGATCTTAACCAAGTTTTCCTTGTCCAGATTTTCTTAAAAACAAAAAGGAATAGCACAGTTTATAAACAACAGAAAGCATTCTGGCAAAATCCTTCCACTATATAGTCACAAGTTTATAATCGATTCATAAACACTTAATAATTCTCTAAATCAAAATAAAATGAGTTAAATATCTTTTACATGGTGAATCAAAACAAACACAACGCTTCAGAACCAAACAATAGCCTATCAAAATTAATCCCTGATAAGGTAAACAAACATGGAGAAACAATCCTTCTCGCATATATCTCATAATAGAAAAAGAAAAGGATATGAAATTTAAATTTTATCCAAATCAATTGTACTAAATTCAGTTGAATAAAGGTCTTTTCATTTCCCAGGCCCTGAATAATGGAAATCAAATTTTCCATCTTTTAAGGGGTTTTGTTGACAAGAAGACAAATCCAATTCCAGATTTTTGGTTGTTCTGTATCTTAAATTTTAATCAAACAGAATAAAACAAAGACTATAAACTTTGTATCCTAAATTTTTTTTCTGCAGCCACCAAGGCACAAGTCAACCACAAGAAGGAAATCAAAATAGAGGAAAGCCATTGCCGAACAGCCAAAGGGTGATCGGGACACCTCAGGAGGAGTGTACTAAAATTTCAATCAAATGAAGTAAAGAAAAAACAGCAAGAATCTAAAGTTTTGTTTCCCAAGTTTTCTCGGCAACCAAACTGTGCCCAAGCAAAAGAGGGAAATCAAAAGGGGGAATGTGGTTTAAAATTTTAATCAAATAAAAAAAATAAAAAATAAAAAAACCAATGATTCAACACTTTGTATCCTAAAAATTTTTCTCAGCAATCAAAAAGACCCAAGAAAACCAAAAGTGGTGGTGTGGGTACCTCGGGAGTGGCCCGAGGGTAATGAATACCGGCGGAAACAAGCATCCGCCGCTTGCCATCGATGAGGAGAGCTCTGTGATCGTAGCTCACATTGAAAGGCGCGAACGACACGCCCAGCTGAATTGTCAAAGAAAAACACAGAAGTGCGGCAAACAAAGCTCTGCCGGGAAACATTTTCCGGGAGAGGAGAGAATTTTTATGGCGAAGAACGAGACGACATATGAGTGTAGAGATGAACGGCAGTAGGTAGGGGTGGAGTACAAGAGGAAGTATGGGTGTGTGGCCCACCCGCAGGCACGTAAGCAACTGCCGCTTGATTTTGGACTGGGACTGTCCACCAATAGAGACAGTCCGTTGAGCCTTGCCTTGCAATTTCTCCTTTGGTTAAAAAAATTTGCATAGAAACTAATTTGTAAATTGTTATTTTGAATAAAGAAATTATAATTATATTAATTTTATTTACCCATTCAGTTTAATATATTAATCTTATTACTACATTTATCCATAAATTTGTTATATACCTAAAATACTTTTCTTATTCTACTCATGCACACTTATCTACTTTCCTCCCTTTTTCTCTCAACCCTTTTCTATTTAACAATAAACTCAAAGAGAAAATATCTTTGAGCATTATTTTTAAATGAATTTTGACTAAAAATAAAAAACTTGTGAAAAAAGTTGAAAAATAATTAGGAAAAATTAAGAAATTGTTTAAAAATGGTAAATCATAATAAACAAAAAAGGGCAAGAGAAATGAGGGAAAAAAAAAAAAAAAGATTCATATCATGTTATCTGCACCTAAAAGGTAGACACCATGCAAATATAGCATAATGGACACTAAGGAAGGGTCTAGACCCGTTAGGTCCAACATTGTGCAAATTTTTAACCTTAATGTGTTAGGAATTAAGGAGAGAGATTGTTGTGTATATTAATTTACCTAATACATCAATGTCATGTGTAAAATCCGGCTTTTATATTCTTCATTGTTCCTCTCTTAACGAATTCTATACTTTTTCTTATATCCTTCGTATGCAAAATCACTATTTGGTACACCAAAAGTTATAGCCATGAATGTTATCAATAATGTAGATGGTTAAAAAGTTGTAGTTGTCAACCAAAATCATGTACAAAAGAAGATGAATGACGAGGGCCATCAAAATAGGAGAACAAAACACCTTATTGAAGCTTGAATAAGGAAAGAAAGTAGATTTATAAATCAAAATTAATCAAAGAAAAAAACAAGGTAAAAATTTGAGGTGCAAGGAAAATCTTCGAATAAAAGAAATTAGCTAATAAAAAAAAAAGCAAATAAGGCATAATAAAAAAGTAATGTCTAAATAATAAATAAGGAATAATATCACTCTATCCAAATCAGAAGAGAAAATTGTTTTAAAATTCACCTAATCACAAACTCAAACACACATCTGATCCTATGTAATTTATCCATTATTTAGCATTTGTTTTTACATTTGTCCAATACGTTTATCTCTATCAATTCCTTTCCATCTCCTTACAAGAATCCTAAGTCATTAATCACTCAATACAATCTAGGTTCAACTAAACTCTTACATGCTTTACATGGATTGGCATTCTCATTATCCTTGTGCCAAGAATGTTTCCAAGAGGGAACACATTTATTATATACCCAATGGGACCTTACGAAGGTATGATGGTAAGAAGAAAGGATCCAAAAGTAATTGAGACAAATAACAATGGTAAAATAGAAAATATGTGAGAAGATATAAAAAAAAGATCAATGAAATCCTTGATCAATTCAAAGAGTTAAACACGCAAAGTGGCAAAAATACACAACCAGTCATAGGGAAAATGGGGAAAAAGAAGGAGCCGATAGGATAATTTTTGGAGTCACCACAAAGGGCAACCAATAGAACAGGCTAAATAGGCAAGATACTTAAGAGGTTGGTGAAAAAATTAGGGGTAGTGAGAGTTGAACAAGGTGGTGTTTAATCTTAGGGCATGAAACTAACAACAACTACATGAGACAAATGCTTGGGAAGCAAGAGGGTGTCATAGTCTAAGATAGGTAATAAGAAAATAAACCGAGATAAGCAACTCAACAACATAATAGCAGTTAGGAAACATGACCTAACTCATTGTTTTACCAAGGGACAAGAAAAGATGATGGCCTCAAACAGACAATGGGTAAGGGAACTGGTAACAACAATTCAATCACCTAACAAATGATAACAGGCATGATTCCTCGGTTAAGTCAAATTAGGGGCCAAGGCACAATATGGGCTCCAATGAGGTAGCCCATTAATATTGCCCTCATCACGCAACAACAAGGGAATATGCACTTTGGGACTAGTGACGCCAACTAGGGAACAAATTGCTAACATTGTTTATGAGGTGTGTGGACCTTTAGCCAGCCAAATGCCTCGATTTATGTTCAACAAACCTTACCTGAAGTGGATTGACACTGCACATGAGTTCCATGTGGATGTTAGCCTTCAAAGTTCTCATTATTTTCAAGAGATGGCACATTTTCAACAATCAAACATGTTAGGCGGTTTACCATACAATGTGTAGAGTTAGGTTGTAATAATTACATAAAGTTAATTATTTTTCCTAATTGATTAATGGAGCAACTTTTTCATGGTAATTAGAAGTTTTTTTTTCTTGTTTTTTTTAATGAATTTGCCAAAACTCAAACAAGAGATAACAAGTTCGAATGGATGTAGATTACATGTTACATGCTGAGAGTAAATTTGTTAAACTTGTAAACATAAAAAATTTTAATGAAATAAATTATCACTAAATCGATGTTAAAAAAAATGTGGTTCCTCAATTCGATAAAATTTGGAATCAACAAGTGATAGGTATTACACACATTTGACACATGGTATATTTTAAAAGATGACATACGATCAAATTTGAAAGATTATAAAATTTAATCTTTTAAATAAAATTAAATCTTTCAATTACAGTCAAAGGATAATTAAAAAAAATTAATACTCTTATTGAAAAATTCTTATAGGAAATAAATATTCAAAGTTAAAAGAGAATAAATAATAAATAAATATTCTCTTGACAAGTTTTTTTAATGGAAAAGACAAGTTGCTAGAATCAAGCAACTGAATCTTAGGGAATTTCAAATTTTGATTTCTTAATTTTACCTATAAATAAGGGAGACTTCATTTAATAGAGGACTTTTTCGGATCGATAAAAACGACTTCACATGGAAAATGAGGTTTCACAAAATCTCTTTACAAGTCTGAAAAATCGTAAAAGAACTACACACGTATTTTTAACCTTTCAACAAAGAAAACTTTTTTATCGTCTTTCAAATTGTGATAAAGATGAAAAAATTAGATAAAAATATTCTTTTATAAAATAATATTACCACAAAGATTATGCCCCATAATTTAATAATTTTAATAAAATTTTTGTTTGCATTATCTTTTTTATGGTTTTATCTATTTTTACAACACTTTGTGAAATTTGTGTACAAATCTAACACAAGACATGTTGAATTTTAAACTTAGGAAAAAGGTTCAAAGAAGTTTGGAGATTTATATAACCTATCAACCTGCGTGATTCTGTACGAGGTTACTACGAAGAAGAGGATGACTAGGAAGCATCATCCAAGGATACTTGTTACAGAATCTCAAATATGAAACTAGGAGTGGTAGAGCTGGACAAAGAAGAAGAAATGCATATCGACCATGACTTACTTTATAACATGATTAGCGGTATCTAGAAGACACAAACCGACCATTGTCTCAACCTTCTCATCAGTCTTTAAAGTCAACCACTAGCTAGACTTTGGTTAACCAAACAAGACGAGTCCTCAAGGATGTCAGTCTTTGGAATTGGTGGTTAAATCCTCTAGTGGGCCTCTTTTGGGGTTGATTTTAAGCCCTTGGGAATCACTTTTACTATAATTTTGCACAATGAGTTTGTTTGGTGAGCAAGTCAAAAGTTATTCTCATATAATTGGAGCCGCTTTAGCAATAGTTTTTAGAAGTAGGTAGAATATAGCTTTTCAAAAGTAATTTTTCAAGAATCAAGACCTTTTATTTTAAATTACCTATTATATCTTCAAATAATTTTCTTTTACGATTTCTTTACAAAGCTTTTTCCTTTCTTATTCTCTTATTCTCTTTGACCAAAAAAAATGAAGGGTATAAATAATATAATGATTTGTTTAATTAAATGTTGATTTTTATATTGAAATATTGAAAATTGTTTAAATTTTGAACATATTTAACAATATAGTTTAGTAAAAACTTAAATGTTATTTTTGAAACTCACAACACTTTTGAAATTGTAATTTACCAACCGCCCAAGTCATTTTCCTAATAGTTGATTTTTTTTTTTCAGCACAATTAAAAGTCGTTTTCTTAAAAGTTAAAACACTACACTTTGCTTTGTATGTTGGGTTGATTACTATTTAGTTATTTTATATTTAACAAGCAAGTGCCATTGAAGTGCTTGACCATGTGCCAACTCAAGACTTACTTGATGTCATCAATAAGATGGGGTTAGAGAGAAAGTTTCTTCATTCAACCACATATATAAGAATTTGATGCCTATATCATTAACTTTAAGGATTCTTTTTGTGATATATCAAATCAGATAAGAGAAAAAGTTTCTAACATTATATAAGTATAAACTTCTATTAACCATATAAACGCATTTTAAAGTCATAAGAGCCTCTTTGGTGCAGAATGAATAATATGTACATGTAAGTCATTACAAATGGTATAGAGTCCATCCTCGACCCCGATGTAAGAGGTTGTTGGCCTCATAAGGAATGTTTGTCTATTTATTCTCACAATCCTATGAGATACAATGAAAATGTTGTGTCTACATGAAAATGGGAAGGGTATGAGCTCCTCTTAACCATATAGATGTTTACATAGTCCTGCAATCCTATGAGATACAACGAGGATGTTGTATCTATATGTCTCTTCCTATCATAGATGTCTAAACTTCCTTGAAGAGATTGGGTAAATTGATAATGATAGTTATAGAATTAATGAATGAATTTAAGAATCTATATTAGAAAAAAATCTTTATATGTGTAGACTTTTGTTGCTTTTTTTTTTGTTAGATCAAGCGTGCTTGGATTTTGTTTGGTAGTTTTGCCATATATGGATTTTAAATGGTTAGATGTTTTTATTTATTATATCAAATTTGGTACATGTTGGATTGCTTGTGATTTTTATGTCTATGGATGGAAATTAAGTTAGGTTTTTGAGAGGGCATTATAGGAAGAAAAAAAAAGAGTCTACAAAGACTTCATACTTTTATATGTAACGTATTAAAAATATTATCATAATGATGGTTTTATATTTTTAAAAATTAGGCAAATCAGAGTTAAAAATAAGATAATTAAAACTATTTTCTTTATTAAAATTATATTTTAATACTTAATTTTGTGCATAAATATTTCACAATATTATGTTACAGTTTTATTTTAATATTTATGTGTATATAGATATATCAAAGTCTTACTTAAATATAGCACATGCAATTACAAATAATAAGGACACATATCATAGTTGGCAAAGGAGCCAATTTTCCCCTTGAAAAAATCACAATAAATTGCCAAAATTTTGATAGAATTTTTTTCCATAGTATCATATTACCACCCCAAATTATGCATCAAACAAGTAATAGTTGATTTTATGAAAAATGACCATCAATTCTTTGAGATTTTGATTCTACTTATTTTTTTTATCCTCACAACGCATGATTTCAAATATGATAAATTTATAAATTCCAATACTATTTTGTCTTAGTGATTAGTAACTACTCCTTCAGATCATTCAAACATATTTAATATATGAAGCAATTTCATAATGTTTATGATTGAGTTTATCGATAAACAAGTTCAAAATAACATAGATTATCTCATTTAAATACATCACATTAGTATTGTATGAAGATAATGTTGTATACTAAGATAAAATGATCGTACGTAAAAAGGCTATAAAATAAAGGTGAATGCTTTAAACCCTTTACATTCATAAAATTAAAAAAAAAAAGGTAAAATAATATATATATATATATATATATATATTCACAAAAAAACTATCATCTACAATATTTAATAAATTAATACATAACATCGGAATGTGTCATGTAAGACATCTATTAATCAACATTGTTGAATAAAATATAATCATGTCCATTCAACGGAGAACATACTAACAAATTTTTGTTCTTGTTTAGATTTTGTCTTATTAATTTAATCGACAGTCTTAGTAGTTAAAGTAATTAAAAATATTTTATTCTTTTTATTTCTTATCGATTATTTTTTTTATAATAAGATTTTAACGATACATATTCTAGAGATAAAATGAGAGTATAGTAAATCTATAAAAAATTTATGGATGTCTCAAATTGAAAACAAAGTGGAGAGGAGAGGAAAAGACAAAGACGATGGATTGGTGGTGGATGTAGAGCTTGAGCATCGGAGCTCATATGAAAAGATAAAAGGAAAAGGTGTGAATGCTCCCCATCTCCATCGTCAGTGTCTCCTCAACTTTTCTTGGAAATTTCCTAAGAAGCCTAATTACCATATCACCATTTTCAATGTGACTCCGCAATGTGAATTCAAGTCATTTGAAAAGACAAAAAAAAAAAAAAAAACTATAAAGTCAAAGGATGTAAAAAGACTTATCATCAAATTAATCCTTTGTACAAGATTCTTCTCTCTTTATTTTCTTTTTTTTTGGTTATTTATGAAAAAAAGTTTGTATATTTTCATTTATTAAAAAATATGACTATTTTTGTACTTTAATCTGAAAGGGTGGCAAGAAAAAGCAAGACCTCAAGGAATAAAAGTAAATTCATATAAACTTTCTGAGGAAAAGTAACAAAAATGGGATGTGAAAGAAAGCATTAAGGATCAAAGGCATATTGTTTTCTGCAAGATCAGAAAGGTTTTTGCAGATTTTGTTTTTCTTTTTTTCCTTTAGTCAAATGAAAGGGAAAAGGACAAAGGGAGTGGATATGATGGGATTGAATTGCCAGGGACATAATCATGGAAAGTGAATGAAAATAAAAAGGGGGTAGAGAGAGAGACATGGGAACGAAGAAGAGGCAAAAGACTGGGAATGGTGGGGAGCCCATGAGACGTTTCCAAGAAAGGGAAAACGAATCTCAACTCTAGATTTTTTTTCCAACCCCACCCTCTGCGCCCTATAATCTACATGCCTCTTTGTTCTTTGTTCTTTTTATATTATTATATTTATATGGTACCGCTCTTCATTGTCACAAACAATTATTCAGCCTTTGTTTTTCGTCATTCAATCACCTCAGGTATTTTCATCCTCTCCCTCTCTGCCTCCGATAGGTTTCCTTCTCTCTTTCGATTCTACTATTGGGTTTGTCTGTTTTTCCTTCTTCATTTTTGAAATTCACCAACCTTTTTTGTTTGTTCCCTGTGATTCCTTGCTTTTGGGGTTTGATTCTTGAATGCCATTTCTGGAGCTCCCTTCTCTTTTCTGATTTTCCTTCTTTTCTGGGGATTTTCCTTTCAAAAAGAAAAAAAAAAAAAAAAATTGGCTGGGAAAAATTTTGTTGTTCTTTTTTGGGTTTTTGCTTTGTTGGTTGATTTGATTAGTCTGTTTGTTTATTTGGTTTTGTTGTTCATTTTATTTTACTGTTCTGATTATCATACAGTTAACTACATGTATATATATTTTTAATCTAATGAAATTCCCAAGGTTTGATTGCTTGTCTGTTTATATGTTTTTGTTTTCAGAAAAAGGAAATGTTTTGCTATTGTATGTTGGTTGAAAAAAAAATTGTTTGAGAGAAATTTGCCCAAATGCTTTCAGATGGTTAGACACAATTTTTAATTCAAAATTTTGGTCAAATTGGATGTGGGGTGCTTAAAACATCTCAAATTTTGGTCTGTTTCTTTGTTTAAAAGAGAATTGATTTTCTTAATTTTAGGGTTATTATACTGTGAGTATGACGGGTATAGGTCTCATTTTCTTGCTTAGTGTTTTTTTTTTTTTTTTTTAAATTTTCATAGAAACTGTGGTGGCAATGTTTGACTATGTGTTGCCAAAGGCAATGTTTGGTTATGGAAAATTTGACGGAAAATGGGAGGGAAAGAAAATAGAGAAGAAAAGTAGAAGCAAAGAAAAAGTAAAGGAAAAAAAAAAAAAAAGTTTAATTCAAACTCATTTTACTTATTTTAACTCTTTTTTTACAAAAATTGGATAATTTGAAATTGTATTCATAATTAATTTTAATTATATTTGATTTTCTTTATTATTTTTTGTAAAACCAAGTATGAGAAAATCAGTTTTCTTTGCGGTTTCCTCAGTACTTTTCTGAACATAACGTAAAGAAAGTGCGTGAGTAGGGCAATTAGTCACATGAACTTCTTTCCCAAAGATGCCCATATACCCAAAGATTGTTTTAGAAACATCCCATTGTAAGTTTACTTAGTTTAAATTCAAAATCTTGATGAAATAGGATCCTGGATGCTAAATGCATTACAGTTTTCAACTTCTTTCTTGGTTTAGTGAAATTTCAATATTATGATAAAAAACTTAATTTTTTTGATGTTTAGGATTGTTACACAGTGACTCTCATAAAAAGTCTGATTCATAGCATGAGCACTCAAGATTTATCAGAGCAACAAAATGGCTCAGAGAGGGACATTGAGGAGGAGGAGACATTGCTCTTGGACCTCAATTATCCACCTCCCAGTGACAATGTGGCTCTGGAGAGCACCTTTACTAGTTCTAGTCCTCTAGAATTGTATGCCAAAGATCAAAGGTGGTCTAATCCTCAAGCTACAAATAATGTTGATGCGAGTGATGATGATGTTGTTATTTTATCCTCTCCAAGGAGTTTCCTTGAGGTAATCTTCTTTAGTATTCATAGTATTTCATTTTTAGTTGTTTTTCTGATATTATTTATCTGTGTTTTGCTCCTTTTTAGGCCAGAAAGAATTCCAGGAGGAATGCTGAGGTGATAATGGTGAATGATAATGATATAGAAATGCCAGGGCACCTAGGTATTGTTTTTGATGATATAGAAATGCAAGGACACCAAGGTATTGTTTTTCTTCTTATTATTATTGGTTTTTTTTTTCTTTTTTTTTGTCCATTTGCAGATGCTGTCCTTATCAATTTTGGGATCTAAGATGATATACTCTCTTACATTGGTTACTGGGTGTATTTTTTGTGTTTGTTTCATTATTTTGTAGATAGCTATACATTTTCTTTAGGCCATAGTATTCTTCTCATTTTATGTAAACTCACTTCCACTTGCCTAGAAAGCTTATGAAAATTTTTATTGGACTAAACTCATTCCTCTAGAGTCTTTGGATTACAGCATTGGAAAAAAATTCAATTTTCTCCCTGAATGTTTTGCATGGTTCATGCATTTCTACCTACCAATGATTACTTTTATAGAGGATCTTTTGATACCATCAAATTAAGTTTGACTAATTGACTGATAGTATGGAGTTTGTTTTTCCATTACACCTTAGATTAACAACTTAAAAGATTTCTTGGTAATAATAAGGAGCACCTGCTTCCTTTTCTTGTGGCAAAGGAATTTCATTATTGCAGTGCATCGTACAACATACCTTGAGCAAGAAAAATCTCATGCTTGTATATTACCAGTTGATTTGTGTAACTTACTATTTACTCGTTATATGCCAATTTCGAGCTCTGATTGAAATCAGGATGTTGTATTTTATTTTTATTTTATTTACTATTCAACTAGTCCATGTTAACTGTTAAAATAATAGTTAATTGAGTGAATTCATATTATATACTGTTGAAAGCATGGCTAGAATGCTTGGAATGCTCTATTGGATGGAACAAATTCTTATCCTATGCTTTGGGTATTACGAGTGCGATGATGAGGGAGATTCCTCATCATTTCATAGGTGACCCCAAGGAATAGAGTTACTTTGTGTCATGACCTTTGGAGGAGGAAATCATTTACATTTGTTGAAACATGGAGGCCTTCTTCCTGTGGATATCTGGATCTGCAAATTAGGGGTTGGAATTGATGGCCAAAATAGGAGCTACATTTCTTAAGTCTTGCAAGGGACTTCAGTCCCCCATGAGTTGTGTATGGGAGCAATTTGGATTTTTGTTTGCTGTGCTTTTGTTTTCTCCACTGTTTTTCCTTTCTTCTTTGGAAGTCTCATGATCTCATCCTTCTTATTTCCTATTAAAAAAATTTAGTATGTGTCTCTCTTACCAAGAAAGCTGTTGGACCTGTTTAATTCAATTTTGTATTGATATTTTTGTTTCTTAGCAATCATGCTTATAGCTTTTTTAAACTATTATGACAGAGATTGCTCAACAGAACAAAATAGATACCGATTTGAAGCTATGCTTGGAACTCTTCAACAAAACTGAGGTCTGCCCCTGTAAGCTTTTCTAAGTTATGATGTTGCCAAGAAATTGTGTGTTTCTTTATTTCTATCGGCTGGTCGAGTATCTTTCCTTTCTTTCTTAAATTATTTTATAGCACAACGTGTTATATCAAATTTTGGATTAATCAGTGGATTTGCATGTCAGGCTCAAAGATCAATCTAGAAAAAAGAGATTACCTAGTTGGGTGGGATCTTATGTGTAAATCAAAGGGGAGATGAAGGGTTTAGGGGGAATCTCCTTGAGGAATAAAGCCCTTCTTGAAAATTGACTCTGGAGGTTTCATAGAGAGAGTAATGCTTTTTGCATGGGATCATCCTAAGTATTTATGTGGTTGCATCATTGTCCTTGGAGAATCATTTCTCAAGTTTTCAATAATTTCTCGAATATCACTTGGTACTTGGTGGAAGATGGCACAAAAATTTGCCTATGGATGGTGGTTGGAGAGAGTCCTCTCAAGTTTCAATTTCCAAATCTATTCTGAGTCAGAAGGACAATTAATATGCTTATTTTCTTTGTTGTAGATCAGTACTATCTGGGAATTTCAATTTTCATTTAAATCTCTCTGATTTGAAGGTTAAGGAATAGAATAGACTCCTCTCTTCCCTTGGTCATGTGTACTTATCACTTCCCTGGATTGGAAAAGTGCTTGCTTCTCATACAGATCAATGAAGAAAGTTATGATTGGTTGGTCTCCCTCTTTAATAGGTTCAGTAAAATTTAACAGTTATGGATGTTTCTTGGATAACCGTGGTTAGATGGGTATTGGAGACATAATTAGACATCACTCTCCTAAAGTGTTAAAAGCCCTCTCTAAGCAATTGGGTGTGAGTTGGTTATTGAGATAAATATTTTGGCATTGCCTACTGTTATATCTTGGGTGATTAATAAGGAAAGAGGTCTAGGGAAGTTTCACAATTTAATGTGCAAAATCATAGATATTGTCAATGAGTTAGGT
Source organism: Vitis vinifera (assembly GCF_030704535.1). Lineage (NCBI taxonomy): Eukaryota > Viridiplantae > Streptophyta > Magnoliopsida > Vitales > Vitaceae > Vitis > Vitis vinifera. The sequence goes on along the minus strand of NC_081809.1, from coordinate 17,399,744 downwards.
TGTTCCCTTTCTTGGGATTCCCATTCAGCAAACCAAGTTGCAACCCAATTATCTAGACAAGCCGCTAAGCATTTGACCTCTTTTGTTGGAGACTTTCTTCCCCCTTGAGTGTGCTATATTTCTCTTCATTGTATCTTCCCTTTTTTTTTAAAAAAAAAAAACTTGCAAGACTGGACTAGTTTTTGTGGGGCTTGACGCTTAGTTACCTTATAACCTTTTTGTATATCCATGAAGGATTGTTCATCCTTCTTGTATTCATCTTTTTAGATAAACGAAGATGGTTGTTTCTGTTTACAAAAAAAGTCTAAAGTCTTCCAGTTTCACTCAGAAATTGATTTTTTTCCTGCTTGTATGTACCATTGATATGCTCATTGTTGTTGTTGGTTTTTTTCTTTTCTTAGGCAAGAATATGCTCATTGTTGTGATTGTAATTATTGTTTTCTCAAGTAGGAATCATAAATTATGAAATTTTTATTACTACTTTGTATCCAAAAGCTATATCCAACTTAGACCAATAAACTAGGATCCCATGCCTCTTACAAAGCCTGATGCTCCTGAAAAATGCAACTTGTCTTTAAATAAATCTGATACTGAGCTCCTGGAAAATTCATAAACACAATAATTTCATATAGATGTAAGGCTAACTATAAAAGCCTGGGCAGGATCCAATGCATACCTAATATATGGTGGAAGTTGAATTAAATGGAGGCATAGTGGCTTGTGGCAAGAGGTGGTTAAGTGTTTCTACTTCTATAGAAGATATGTTGGTTGGAGAACTCTTAGAAAGTGGAAACAGTGAAACATTGTACAGTATCAAAGATCACACAAGGCTACCAAGAAGGGATTTTGAAATTTTTTTATTCGGGAGGAGATTCCTATCTATCTACCAATGGCTATTAGAGAGATAAATCAAGTAAAGACCGAATTTGTGCAACACCTATGATATATAACATCAGCTGGTATGACTTGTTTTATGCTCCATGGGATGACCTTCACAAGAGCGCCCCCGAACTCTGTATTCTTCCAATTCCTTTCTTATAATCATGCTCTATATCAGTTTATGTAACCATTCAAGGGATTATTCATCTAAAATTTTATATTTCTTCGCTTGATATATTGGGATGTGTGGTAGAGTAACTAGAGTTATGTATAATGTGTAAATTAAATTTATAAATAATGTCAGTAGGATCACTACACTCAAACTTTTCCTATGAAGGTCATTTATAGACGATGTTTTTAGTCAGTCAACCAGATTAGGTGCTGGACAGAGTTATTTTTTATATCAGAAACAGAGATGAATTTTTATTAGTAAAACAAAGAGAGAAGGATGAGAGATCCTGCTCACAAAATTCAAACCTGATCAAAGTAAGAGTAGACTTCTCCACCATATGAGGATAACTAAACTCATAGGCATATACAAAATAACTTGCAAGCTGAAATCAACTCCTCTCAATGTTACCCACTCCTTTTGAATTAAAAATCGAAAGCCAACTCAGTTGAATAACATTAAGTGGAACTCCCCTAAAAGCAATGGAACAAGAGGCCAAAGGGAGGAGTAGAAATGAAGTAGATCCCACAACGTCTCTTCTATTCTCCACTTCTTGAAAATCCTAGCAGTTCTCTCTTGCCACATAATCCAAAGAATAGTGAGGCATGCAATTTGACAAAGTATCTTGCCTCTTATTGAATTCCCCAATCCTCTAAAAGAGATAATCATCATATCTTCGATACTCTTGGACATCACCTAAACTATATTGGTTAAACTGAAGAGCTTATGCCAAAGCCCCAAAGTTAAAGGACAATGTAGAAAAAGATGGTCAATTGATTCTCCCCTTCCTTTGCATAAAATGCACCAATGAGGACTAAGGGATTTGTAGGGTCTTCTCACATGTAGCCAGTCATTGGTATTTACCTTCTTGTGCACTACTAACCAAGCAAAAGTCTTGACGTTTGAAGGAGCTTTTAATTTCCAAGCAAAATTGGCCGGATGGAAATGGATTGGATTTGAGGAATTGGACAAGACCAAAAAGAAGGATTTTATTGAGAATAAACCAGAGGAGGACAAAGACCATGCCCTTATACAGATCCTAGGAACACCTTGCTGATTCCTAATGATGCTCATACATGGTTTTGATTTCCCTTAATAAAATTCTGGAAACCTCTCCCGTTTTCTTTTAAATGTTCCCTTCAAAATCTTCCTAGCAGTCCAAATTCTTTGTACAAAGCCATAGCTGTATTTGGCGCACTTGGTACAACTTACAAGTATAGGGTCTTGGTCTCCACAGGTGTTAGGTTCATTTAATATCTAGTATGTGCAGTCCACGAGAATGAGAGACTTAAGGTAACTTGCAAAGATGTTGAACTTGTTCTTTTCCTTTATTGGATGCATCCTTATTTAAACCCTTGTTATGTCATGGAATCAATTGGAGAAGTGATGGGAGAGAGTGAGCGAGAGAGCGATTGCGAAGAGAGAGAACATAGATCAGAGAAGTAGAGGAGACTGAAGGGGCGTAGATTCGGAGTGGAATCGAAGGTGTTTGAGATCGAAGTAGAGAGAAATGGAAGACCTCAAGCTATTATAGTGGAGAGAAAGAGAGGAATCTCTTCCTAGGTCCGGTTAGGACTAACGAGCCTGGGGATTTTCCTGAAAAGCTTGAACCAATGCATTAAAGAAGAGAAAGCTCGAAAATGGGAAAGGGGCTGGAAGGAAAATGGGAGATCTTACTCCCTAGTGCAAGATGAGAATAGGGTGGGGTGTTTCCCCAGGTTAGGTGTTATGGACCTGGAGATGAAGATGTACAGTATATTCATCCCGAAAGGTAGAGGAGAAAGGGGAGGGGGGGTTGGTTCTCTATGGTGGAGATGTTACGGAAAATGGGAGTAGTCACTGGAAGGAAGGAAAGCAAGCAGGAAGAGCTGGCCCCGGTGAAACCTATTCTAGAAAGGTCTTATGCGGAAGTGGTGAAGATGCCGAGGAGCAAAGGCAAAAATTTAGTCATGGTGAAGGTAAGAGAGGAGGAAATTAGCAGAAATTTGAGTAAATTGGAACACTGCCTCATTGGATGTTGGAACCCTAGCTCAGCAAGAGGAGAAGATTTGGAAAAGTTGGGGATTTTAATGGCAAAAGCTTGGGGGCTGAAAGGTAAACTAGGGTTGGCAAGGATGGAAAAGGGCAAGGTGCTATTGGAATTTGAATCTTTGGTCGAAGCTAAGCGAGTTCTTAGTTCTGGGAAGAGATCGCTTGAAGGGATTCAATCGTGCTTGGAAAGTTGGAGCCCTAAGACTGGGTGTTTGGATGAAGGTGAGAAAAGAAGTGAGGCTTGGGTGAAAATTGTAGGGTTACCAATCTCCTTATGGGACCCGATCATTTTGAGAAGGGTGGGGAAGGAGTGTGGTGGCTTCTTAGCACTTGACCCCCAGACGGAGAAATTGGAGGAGCTACAGTGGGCCCGCATTTTGGTGAAGACGAACGGCAAAGAACTACCTAATGTGCTGAAGATCTGGATCGAAGAGGTCTGTTACTCCCTTTTTCTTTGGTGGGAGATCAGGCCGTCATTGAGAAAGGCCTCGTTTGACAGTCGAGGGAAGGCTTGTTGCTCAAGAGGCGAGGTCGGGGGTGATTCTATTGCACGCGTTGGCCCGCACATGGTGGAAGAGGAAGAAGACGCGAGGCTCGAGGTTTTGCAATAGTCAGCAGAAAGGACGGGTAGGCAGGTGAGTGGACCGGGGCGTAAAGAGGACCCAAGTTGGAGCCAAGTTGGGTCAGGGGCCCGACCCTTAAATGGTCTTAATTTGGTGAGCGAGCTTTCCATACCAGGCCCAGTTGTGGTTCCAAAAGACTTTAAGTTGGCTGGTGGGCTCTCTTTGTCTGGCCCACTAGCGGACTTAAAATCAAAAGGGCTTGCAGTGGTTGAAGCTGGGCCGTCGTCTTCAAAGGATGAGTGGTGGGCTGGCGAAGAGGAGAATACTTTGTATCTCGGGTTAGACGTCTTGGAAGGGGATTCAAGCCCAGGCCCTTCTCAGATCCACCTAGAGGACAGAGCCCAATCTGATAAGGCCCATCCTTCGGCCTGGTCTAGCCTTAGAAACTGGAGCAATTCAGAATAAGAGTTTCTTAAACTCTGGGATATGAAAGTTATGAGGAAGCAGCAAGTAGAGGATCAGCAAACAACGACAGATCTTGCCTTAGTTGAAGAGGCTATGAGGTATGGGAATGTTTTGGTTTCTTGAGGAAAAAGGGATTTTGGGTCATCTCCTTCTCTTTCTTTTTCTTTTGGTCGGACTCCGGTGGGGGAGTATTACGACCATTTTGGGGCATTAAGGGAGGAAGTTCAGGGAGAGAGTCCGTTGCGTATGATTACTGCAGATGGGATTACAGAGGATGCAACCACTGCCTGTTAGGGTCTGATAGAGGTGAATATTGGCAGCAATAAGAAAAGAGGAATGGAGTTGTGCTCAGCCCAATCCGAGTCACAAGAAATTAGGGGTTGGGAGGAGAATAGATGGGAGGAAAGCAGCTTGGCAAGATTCAGTCACTTTCTGGGTTTCTCGACAGAGGGGTTGGAAAAGGATATTCTAGATTTCTGGTCAAAATTAGAAAAAAAAAAGGAGAGATTTCGTAGTAAAGGTTTATTGGAGAAATCAAAATTTGAAAGGGAGTTAAAGAGACTAGAGTGCTCAATTAACTATGAGGGAGGGAATAAGCAGAAAGGCCCCTTGCAGGGCAGAGGGTGTCAACTTTCGGAAGTCCAATGAAGCTCAAATTGTTGAGTTGGAATGTGCGTGGAGCAAACGACAGCTCCCAAAGGAAAATAATAAAGGCCATTATAAGAAAATAGAAGATGGATTTATTTTGTATTCAGGAAATGGAAATTCAAACAAAGACCGAGGGTGTGGTGAGGAGTTTGGGAATTGGGAGATTTTTAGATTGGAGGGCTTTGGATGCTTCTGGCTCAGTGGGAGGAATTTTGATATGTTGGGACAAAAGGACATTGGAAATTCTTGATTTGGAGGTGGGTCAATTTTCAATCTCTTGTAGATTTAGGAAAGTGGAAGATGGGTTTGTCTGAGTGTTCATGGGAGTTCATGGTCTGTTCACTAGAGAGGATAGGGAATGCTTGTGGGAAGAGCTAGGGGCGATTAGAGGAATTTGGGAAGAACCCTGGTGTTTAGGGGGTGATTTCAATATCATTTTATTTCAAAGGGAAAGGAGTAGGCAAGGGAGGTTAACAACAGCGATGAGAAGATTTGCTCAGATAATTGATGAATTAGGGTTAGTTGATTTACCTTTGCAAGGGGGTTTGTTCACTTGGAACGAGGGTCAAATTGGATAGATTTCTCGTGACTCAAAATTGGCTTGATCATCAGAACAGGTTGCCTAGGCCTACCTCAGATCACTTCCCTATTTTGCTAGAGGGCGGTGGCTTAAGAAGAGGACCCTCCCCTTTCAAATTTGAAAATATGTGGCTCAAAGTAGAAGGCTTCAAGGATCTCCTACGGAGCTGGTGGCAAGGGACTGTTGTAAGAGGTAAGGCCAGTTTTAGTTTGGCTGCAAAGTTGAAGGAGCTTAAACAAAAAATTAAATCTTGGAATAGGGATGTTTTTGGGAGGCTGGAATGCAATAAAAATTTAGCTCTTCAACAAGTGGAGTTCTGGGACCTGGTGGAAAGCGAGAGAAACTTGTTAGAGGAGGAAACAAAATTAAAAAATGAAGCAAAGGAAAATTATAAAAAGTGGGTTTTATTGGAAGAAGTACATTGGAGACAACTTTCAAGGGAATTATGGTTAAGGGAAGGGGATAAGAACACAATTTTTTTTCCACTGAATGACAAATGCCCACCGTAGAAATAATTCTTTGGATAAAATTAAGATAAATGGGGTGTGGTTGACAGAGGAGCAAGACGTGAGGGAAGGGGTAGCTAACGCCTATCATCAGATGCTGTCAGAAAATGCAGAATGGAAAGTTGATATTGGGGGGCTGCAGTTAGATCACCTGAGTCTTCAAGAAACTGAGAATCTGGAGCTTCCTTTTTCTGAGGAAGAAGTCTGCTCTGCTTTGATGGAAATGAATGGCGATAAAGCTCCAGGCCCGGATGGCTTCACAGTGGCTTTTTGGCAAGACTGTTGGGACTTTGTGAAGGAGGAGGTCATGGAAATGTTTAAGGATTTTCATGAACAAAGCTCTTTTCTCAAGAGCCTTAATACCACTTTTCTGGTGCTAATCCCAAAGAAAGGAGGGGCTGAGGACCTTGGGGATTTTAGACCCATAAGCTTGTTAGGGGGGCTGTATAAATTGTTGGCTAAGGTGTTGGCTAATAGGCTTAAGAAAGTGATAGGAAAAGTGGTTTCCTCAAATCAGAATGCTTTTGTGATGGGTAGAAAGATTTTGGATGCCTCTCTAATTGCAAACGAGGTGATTGACTCCTGGCGAAAAAGAAAAGAAAAAGGGTTAATCTGTAAACTGGATTCTTATGACAACATCAACTGATAGTTTTTAATGAAGGTTATGCAAAAGATAGGGTTTGGGTTAAAGTGGATGGGATGGATGTGGAGATGCATCTCTATAGCTAAATTTTCTGTCTTGGTAAATGGGGTGCCGGCTGGTTTCTTTTCGAGTACCAAGGGGCTGCGACAAGGAGACCCGCTATCTCCTTACCTTTTTGTTATGGGAATGGAAGTGTTGAGTGTTCTCATAAGAAGGGCTATTGAAGAGGGCTTTCTTTCAGGGTGCAGAATCCGGGGAAGAAAAGGGACGGAAATGAATATTTCTCATCTGTTCTTTGTTGATGATACATTTTTTTTTTTTTGTGAGGCAAAGAAAGAGCATTTAACTCACTTGAGTTGGACCTTGTTTTGGTTTGAAGTTGGGTCAGGTTTAAGAATCAATTTGGCCAAAAGTGAAATCATTCCAGTTGGTGAGGTGGAAGAGGTTGATGTTTTGGCAGTGGAGTTAGGGTGCAGGGTGGGGTCTTTGCCCTCATCTTACTTGGGACTGCCTTTAGGGGCTCCTAACAAGTCTCTCTCTGCGTGCGATGGGGTGGAAGAGAGAGTGCGGAGGAGACTAGCGCTTTGGAAATGTAATATATTTCCAAAGGCGGGAAAATTACTCTCATAAAGAGTACGATGGCTAGTATGCCCATATATCAGATGTCTCTTTTTCAAATGCCCAAGGTAGTAGCAAGAAGATTAGAAAAATTACGAAGAGATTTCCTTTGGGAAGGAGGAAATTTGGAGAGGAAAGCCCACTAGTTAATTGGGAGGTGGTATGTGCAGATAAAAAGAAGGGCGGGCTAGGCTTAAGGAAGCTAGCTCTTTTGAATAAGGCCTTGCTTGGCAAATGGATATGGAGATTTGCATGTGACAAGGAAAACCTTTGGAAGAAGGTGATTTTGGTGAAGTATGGGCAAGAGGGCTTTGGTTGGAGGACAAATGAGGCTAATTGGACGTTTGGAGTGGGGGTTTGGAAGGAGATTTTGAAGGAAATAGATTGGTGTTGGGAAAATATAATGTTCACGGTTGGTAATGGTACTAAAATTAGATTTTGGACTGATCATTGGTGTGGCCTTGCAGCACTGTCCCAAAGTTTTCCCCAATTATTTGCTTTGGCTGTCCATAGGAATGCTACAGTGGAGGAAGTTTGGGACCAGAATTTTGGTTAGGGGGGATGGAATCTAAGATTCTTTAGAGCTTTTAATGATTGGGAGTTGGGTTTGGTAGGAAATTTGCTTACTGTCTTGAGGGGATATAGGCTAACTTTGGAGGATGATCCAGTTTCTTGGAAGGGTGGAAGAAATAGGCAGTTTGGTGTTAAGGAAGCATTTAGATTGCTGATTACACCCAATGACATCTCCTTCCCGAAGAATTACATTTGGGTGGATAGGGTCCCAACCAAAGTTGCTTTTTTGTTTGGGAGGCTATGTGGGGGAAGGTTCTTATCCTAGATAGACTCCAAAAAAGTGGGTGGTAGCTCCCTAACCGTTGCTTTTTGTGTGGTTGTGAAGAAGAAACTGTAAATCATATACTTATACATTGTATAGTGGTCAGAGTTCTTTGGGACATTGTCCTTGTCTTGTTTGGCTTTCAGTAGGTCTTCCTAGAAATAGTAAAAGAGGTGTTAATTAGCTAGAGGGGCCCTTTTGTGGGGAAAAAAAGGAAAAAGATTTGGAAATCTATTCTGTTGTGCATTTTTTGGACGGTTTGGAAGGAAATGAATAGGCTAGCTTTTAGGGAGGGTTCTTTAGCAGTACAGAAACTCAAAAATTCTTTTGTATGTGATTTGTGGAGTTGGGCTAGATTGTATATTGGAGAGGAGTTGTTTTCTCTTATAGGCTTTTTGGAGTGGTTAGCTTCCACTTAAGGGCTAGTGAGGTTTTTTGGTTTCTTAGCTTGCTCTGTGAGGTTTAAGCTGCATTGTATACTTCCTGTATGCTTTGTGGTTGTTTGCCTATTGTTAATATAATCCTTGTTTATTTATCAAAAAAAAAAAACCCTTGTTATGTCATGGCTGACATGGGCAATTCACATAATTTGAAGTGTTCATTTGACTTGGAGCATGCAAAGAGCCATTAGGTTCAGAAGCTTCAACCATTAACAGCTTCCTCCCAAAAAATCACTTTTCAACCACTTGCTCTATTTGTTGAGGGAGGACATCATGCAACCCATCTACTTGAGGTTTGCAATCCCTACATTAAGCACATTCATTCATTTTTATCTATTGAACTCAACCTACTTGTTTGATTTTTACAACTTTTTCCCTCTTTTTTTGCTACATGGAGTTAAATCTAGAACTCTCCTTATTCTCTGCCCAGTCCCTGTAAATTGGGCCTTATGACCATGAACCACATGTTGATTTCTTGTTCCTTCTTTGTCTCACATTTCTCTCTTGTTTCTATTGCTTTGATACATTTTACATATGGCTTTTGCCTCTGAGTAGATTTATGATAAAAGTACTTAAAATTTTTCAAGCTATCCTTATTGTCTCAACCTGTCAATTTGCCATCTGCTGGTCCTGTTTTTTATTTTTTGTTTTTTCTTTTTTAATAGAAACTAACTATTCATTGATGTCAATTGTAGATACAAGTGCCTCCTATTTATTCTATAAAATCTCAATTCTTAGAAACTAGGGCTTAGACAATTCAAAAATTGTGAAAAGAAATTACTTTCTAGCCGGCACATGACAAAAGAAGACTAACTAGTCTTACCTTGATCTAATTGGTCAATTAGAAAATGTTTATATCCAGGTTTTTTCCCTGTAGAAAAATGCTTTGCATCATATTCTTATTTCTTTCTTTTTTTTCCTTGGCCTTTTTCACTTCCTCATACTCCATTTGCTTTCATTTTTCTATTGGGGAACTGATGGGGAGTGGGTGGCCAAGGGTGTGGTTTTGTTGTTTATGATTTTCGGCTCAGAAGTTGATTTCGATGACAGTTTTCTGGTCAAAAGTATGCATTTACAAATATGTTGAATAATTTTAAAGCTGATGAAGGAAATTGTTAAATGATCTATAAATTGCTCAGGAACAAACTTTTGCCCTTGTATTCCTTCCAAAGCCCTTAGGCCGGAGTGGTGTATACTATGTAGGGGGGTTGGAGAGACAGAGTGACCACCTATTTCTACATTGTCTGTTCACTTTGGGGTTGTGGCACAGACTTTTTTTACAGGCAGGGATGGTGTGGGTTCAGCCTAGGAGTTTCAGTGATATGATGTCAATTTCTTATATGGGTTTTGGGAACTCCACTAGAGGCGAGATACTTAGGAAGAATGCTTGTCTCACTTTGATTTGGATGGTGTGGTGAGAGAGAAATGTTAGGATCTTTGAGGACAAATGGAGAACGTCGGAGACTTTATGGGATTCATGTCATTTCTTTACTTCTCTGTGGGCCTCTTGTATTGAAGAATTTAAAGGTTGTCCTTTAAACGTCATTCAGCTGAGTTGGCTTATGGTATGTACACCATTAGGGTTGGGCTGCCATTGAGAGGAGCCTAGTTGTTTTTTCAGGAGAGGTTCCTCTGGTACATTCTTTTGTGATCTATCTTTTTGTACAAATCCCCTTTTATAGCAGAGGTTTTTTGTGGTTTAGATCAGGTTTGTAAATTTATGGGAAGGATTCCTCATCCTTCTCATGAAATCTTTACACGATATTAATACAATTCTTCTTTCTGATAAAAAAAATAAAAAAAATAAAAAATTGCCCTTGTATTCACAATCACATTCTTTAGAACACCAATGTTGTAACTTTATAATGTTTAAGTCCTCCACTCTATAAGATTTCACTGTTTGAGAATTTTAAACTTTTGGTGGCATTAAAACCCCATTTAGTTATTACAGTCTTCTGGTGGAAACTAGTCATTTACAAACAAGTTAAAGGAAATGGTTAAATGATCTTTACATTGCTCAGGAACAATTTTTTGCTCTTGTATTCTCAAACACCAATCTTGTAACTCAATAATGTTTAAATCCTAGAATGTGGCATTAAGACCCAACTTGTACCTCTCTTTGAAATTTAACTTACTGTGGAAACAAGTATACCAATGATTTTTTGTCATGTAAGAGAGCATTTGGTAAAACTTAATACTTAATGCTTAATGACTTTAAATGACTTTAAGTTATTAAGTCATTAAGTTGATTTTGCAAGACATTTTGAACTTCAAGTTACAGTGTTAAAGTTATTTTACCAAACATACTTAATAAGTTAAATTAAATTATTAAGTTATATAAGATATAAATGTGGTTAGTTCATTGGTTCTACCCACTTGTTCAATTAAGAGCTTATCAGAAGTCTAAAGCTTACCATGAAAGTGTTTATGGCAGACAGAAAATGTTCAAATACCTACAGAAGTGCCCTCACCAGAGACACCCACCTTCACTTGCCCAATTTGCATGGATCAATTGACTGAAGAGACATCAACAAAGTGTGGTCACATCTTCTGTAAGGAGTGCATTGAAGGTGCAATGGCAGTCAGTCAAAGGTGCCCTACTTGCCGGAAAAAACTTAAAAAGAAAGACATCATCAGGGTCTACCTTCCAGGCAAGAAATAAAATGAAGCCAATACCCTGTCATAATAAGTGTAAGTTTGCTTTCCAAGGAGCTGTTAGTTAATCTCTCTTTCTTATTAATTCTTTTAAATTTCAACGAATTGTTGATGTTAATCTCTTTGTTAGTGTCTCTCCCTCTCGTACTTCTACAAATTTGATACAACATATGTTAACTGTTCATTTATTCTAGTTCATGATTTTTGTCCTTGATGAATATGAATGAAGTGAGCCAATTTTGCTACCTTATTCTGGTGCAGGTTTTCATGGTTCATTTTAGCATTCATCTACCAGTTCTATGCTTCATGGTGGGGAGGAGGAAATGGCATTTTGGGGGCTTCAGTATGTGAGATATCTTGATATTTTTCACCTTTTTGTGAAGTGGTTGGTGGGTCAGATTGTGTAGGATGTTGTATAGTGCCCAGCTTAACTGGTTTCTTCAATTGCAAGCTTACCATTTCACCATGAGCATGGTTTCTCCTTTCCAACCTTTACAGCAATTAGTGTTTTTTTTCTTTCTTTTCTCTTTTTATTGGTATTTGTTGGGAAACGTTTGTTGATCCCCAAAACACTAATCCTTTGTAGAGCTGATATTTCACTGATAAATCTTGTATCGGGATATTGCACTGATTTCGAACATGCCAGCAATTTTTTTGGCCACATCCGAATTGATTTTTATTTTTTCCCCAAAATTCTAAATAAATTAATTTTAATTATCTTATTATGTCATATATATGTATATATAAAATTAAATATAAATTTATAAATAAAATTATTAATTTTTTAAATAAAAAATACCTATATTATCATCATTTCTTTTATATATTATTATAAATTATTTTATTTATCATTTTTTAATGTTTTTTTCAAAAATTTTATTATTAATTTTATTAAATTTTATTTCATCGATATTTTTTTACTAAAATTTCTATCAATATTTTCTAATATATCTTGATATGCATGTAATATGTAATCATTGATATTTCCATGGAAATCGATATTTTCATCAAAGGAGTACATAGAAATAGACATCGACAACCAGAGCCTTCTTGTTAATAGAACTATAGGAAGGATTTAGCGGTCAGTTTGGCTTGAATGCTTGAACCAGACAAGTCCTTTTAGCTGCCCCGTCCTTTGATATATGCAGTTCCTAGCACTCCTAGAGAGTCTAGAACAGTTATAATCTCTCCGGTCTTTTCGGGGAACCTTCTTCGAGTTCTGTTATTTCTCTGGTCATTTTACGATGACACAAAAACTCACAAAATACTGATTTTACTTTTAGTGAGTGACTCATAGGAATAAGAGTCAGGAACGGGTCAACAAGTAGTTCCAGAGTGAGTTTATATATTGGTGTTTTGTGGCACAAGGGGGTCTAGGGGAACTCCCCTGGCAAATAAAAAAATAAACTTACTTGTCTTTTTCTAGTGAGTGAGGGACTCTTGGGAAGAGGCCCGAACGGAGTTAAAGAGTAAATTTAATTGAACTGTAAAGGTAAGTGAGTGACTCTTAGGAAGAGGCATGAACGGAGTTAAAGAGTTATTTATATAGAGGAGTTAAAGAGTTATGTACATATACAAAGGAATAAAATAAATAAAAATAAGAAGGAAAACATGAAGACAAAATGGAAGGAAACAATGGAGAAAATGTGGAATGCTGGTATAATTTTGATACCCCCCCCCCCCCCCCCCCCCAAAAAAAAAGTGTGAAGATTGTAAACACCCTTACTTGTTAATGTGTGCATGAAAGGTAGCAACTACTAGTGGCTTTGTAAAAACATTAGTAACTTGATTTTCCCAACTTGATTTTGAGTGGAAATGTAGGAGGTCTTAATTGTATTAGCTTGAATATTTTTGTGAACAACATTGTAATCAATGTTGATGAGTTTCCTATGTTCATGCAAAAGTGAATTGGCAGCAATGTGTATTGTAACTTTGTTGTCAAAAAACATAGTAGCTAGTTAGGGATATGAAATTTGTGAGTCTTTCAACAAACAAAAAAGCCATGTGACTTCACGATAGGTGATGGTCATTGCACAATATTTTGCCTTTGTAAAGGATTTAAGAATTGTATTTTGCTTCTTAGACTTCTATGAAATTGGAGAACCTAGAAAAATGCAACAACTAGTGGAGAATGCAATATCAGGATGAGTAATGGTAAGGTAAATGAATCTTCTAATTATAAACATTGGTAGACAGATGGATCAAGTAAAACTCACTATTAGTGGAGTCTAAGATGAAGATTTTGTTCCCTAGGAGAAATGGTTACTTGAGAGGCAAAATAACATGTATCTTCTAATATGTCAAGTGCATATTTCCTTTTAGAAAGATAAATTTTATGTTTAGAGTGAGTCACTTCTAAGCCCAAGAAATATTCAAGTAGATCAAGATCCTTTAAAGGTAATAGAGGATATGACATAATAATCATTACTACAAATAATAATATCATCCACATAAATGCCAATAGTAACGAAGGAAGTGCTAGATTTCAGAGTAAAAATAGTGTAGTTAGCAACTAATTGTAAAAATCTTGCCTCAAGCAAAGTAGCGCATAATTTTGCAAACCTGCCAAGAGGCTTGCTTGAGGCCATATAAAGATTTGCGGGGCTTGCAAACATGATTCTCTTATTTTCAATGAAAACTAGGTGGAAGTTGCATATTGATATCTTCATCCAAATCACCATGAAGAAAGGCGTTATTGACATTTAAATGGAGAAGATGTCAATTGCATACAAAAGCAATAGCCAAGAGAACTCAGAGAATGATCAATTTTGTGATTAGGGCAAAAGTCTTATGAAAATCCAAATTTTCTTTTTAGTTATAACCTTGGCAACAAGACATGCTTTATAAGGCTTGATAGGTCCATCAAATTTATATTTAATCTTATAAAGTCAATTACAACCAATTACACTTTTTTTAAGAGTGGTATATTTTAAGGGATCTATGCTTTATTTGCTTGTAAAGGATGAATTTTAGTAGCCATGGTTTCATACCATCGAGGATCGCGAATAGCTTGTGTAAAGGACTTGTTTTATAATGAGATAAAGGGTAATGCTTACTTACAATAAACCCATTTGTTGAGTGAGATGATTGATTAGTAAGAGAATGACCATAAATCTCTATGATAATTAAAATACTAAAACCTAAATATGTGATAAATCTAGTTAAGAAAAACTATAGATAGAATTACCATGACTTTATAGTATTCCGAGTTGTCATCTTCTGGGATTAACTCTAATGTGTTCAATTATTTTTAGGTTAGAAGGATTAATTATTTGTTAAAGTTAATGAAACCTTAATTTAAATAAATATAAATAAAATATAGATAAATATTTCATAAAATATTTAATCAAATAAATATAACAAAAAAAAAAATGTTCCAATGAGTTTAACAATCTAGTATTGAAGCCTTAGAGAGGGAGGGCATTGCAAAATCTAGAGTCAATCTAAGATCAAATTAAATCCTATGACCCATATTTCATTTGAAACTTAGATTTTTATTTTGAAAGCAAATCTCTTAAACTAATTAAATTTGATGGTTAATTTTGGTTTTTAATTTTATCTAATTAAAAGTCTATATTCATCTTGTAGATTCGACCTTTAGATTTGTTAATAGTAAGATCAAATTATAGTAATTAGATATGAAAGTCTTTCTAAGAATGACTAGTGTCTTGATAAGAATCCTTTGTACCGCACCTTATCTAAGATGAACTAACATAGAGGATTTATTCCTACCACTTCACATTTGAAATATAACTAGACTATCCAATACATTATTGTTTTTTGCCACTCCTTTGGATTCTTCACTTTCATGTTAGTGTTTCTAGAAATCATAAAATTAACCAAACATGGTGGAGGATTTCTCTTCACAACCCATGTTTGTTTTCCAAGAAAACAGAATGGAAAATAATAGAAAATAAAAAGAAAACTAAAAATTTTATTGAAAATTTTCAAGAGAGCAAATCAATCACCCTTCTTACATTCCACCTCTTCCAAAACCTAGGATTAAGAGAGTTTATATAATAAATAAAATAACCTAACATGTATCACACTTTTGTTAGCCACTTATTTTAAAGAAAAGTTGTAAACAACCTAAAAGATTCACAATATTATGAGTACTAAGTGATTATCCTATTTTTTAAATTGGATGGAGGCACTTAGAGCTCGTTTCAACTTATTTCAGAGTTTAAAACTTGATCTTCAATAGTTGAGTTCGAAATTAATTTTGAACTCATGAGTTTCAAAATCAAGCAGGTTTGAAATCGGAAGGATGAGTTCGAAATTTCAAACCATTTTCAAACTTACCCATTGCCTATGTTGATTTGTCATGTTTTCAAGTTCGAAATGGGTACTCTTGTTCAAAATATATAGGGGTTTTGAACTAAGCCTCTATATTAAAATTATCCTAGCATTCCCTTGAGTTATGAATGGCCAAAAACCATTTTGAACTCAGTTGTTCAATTTTGAACTCACCATCTCTCTTTGTCTAGTTTACTTTAAATGTACATATCTATCGTCTTTCGACTTTGATTTGCAAACTGTTTAAATTATTGGATTGTTGAATTCTCAAGATTAAAAAAACCATGTGTAGTTTACCTCAAAATAACATTGGGAAGTTCTCCAAAATTTATTGCAAAATGAAGTTATATGTCATTCCCAAATTTTGAGTTCCAAATTTCTATGTAAACTTAATTGCATTTACTTCAAACCTCTTTTGTTATGGTTGCTTGTCCTCTACCTCTCTCCATGACATTCATTGCTAGTATTTCATACTCATGACTTTCTCATTTCGCTTTTTCTTGGACTCTTCATGATTCAAAAGTCCTAAGTATCTTATTTATGCATATTTAATACCTTTTACTTCCTTGGTTGAGAATGATTTTTGCATTTAGTATTTTTTTTATCCCTTAAACCTGGAATTATACTCAAAATAGAAGTTAGATCTATAACTAGAGTTTTAACATCAATTTGAATTAATTTAGATGATTTTAGTTTTTTATAATGTATAAATTATATATATATATATATATATATATATATGTCATTAGAGCACATATTTTGGCTCCAACCAAAAAAGCAATTGCTAAATCCTCTTGAACTTGAGATAAGTCTCCAAAGTACAAGTTAAACTCATGGATAGGGTCTTAGCATCAATTTAGGTTAATTTGGGTGTTTGGAATGTCTTTTGGTGCACAAATCATATTAAATATGTGCCATTAGAGCACATAGTTTGACTCCAATCAATTACCGTGGGTTCATCCCTAGTGGCTCAAGGTCCTCCTTATCGTTCTAATGACAATCAACCAAGAAAAAAAAGACCTTGGTGTGATCATTGTAGAGAACCAAGTCACACTCAGAAGGGCGTGTGATGGAAAATCCATGGGAAACCAACAAATTTGAAGTTGTTATGTCCTCAAAATGATAAACTTGAAGACACCATATCACCATTGAGAATAACCCAACACCACCTAGTTCCAGTTTGTTCAACAAAGAACAATTGAAACTATTACAAAAAATATTCAACCAATCCTAATATGGGGCAAATTCCTCCAATTCTATCATCGGTTCAAATCCTTAGCTCATAAAGATAATTTTTTTTGCTTTCCTAAAAGTCAAAAAGGAAAATTTGAGTCATTGGATTGTTGACTTAGGAGTTTTTGGTTACATGATATGAAATGCCACATTTTTTCAAAATTATATACCATGTTTTGGGAATTATATGGTTTGTATAGCTGGTGGTCCTCTCTCAAAGGTGGTTGGTACAAATTTGGTTATCATATGTAAGTACCTAACTCTTGATTCTGTTATTTTTTGTTTCAAACTCGGTTGCAATTTGTTATGCATTAGTAATCTTACTCATGAAAAGAACCATGTTACTAAATTTTTCCCAAACCATTGTGTTTTTTAGGATTTCAATTCAGGAAAGACGATTGGAAATGTGAGGTGTGTTTGAGACTCTATACCTTCAAAGTGATTGATTATATTGAAAAACAACTTCAACCGACAATTGATGAAAAATAGTCTCTTTTTATTTTTAGTTTAATAAAGATAGTGATGTTATGTTGTGACATTATCATTTAGGATATCCTAATTTTTTGTATTTTCAAAAACTCTTTCCATCATTATTCACTAAAAGTTAAGATGTTTTTCAATGTGAACTTTGCTAATTATTGAAGCATGTTTGTAAGTCCTATCCAGTTCAACCATACAAACATCTCATAGTTTTTCTATGATGCATAGTGATGTTTTGGGGCCATCTAATACAAAGAACATTACAAAGACTAGATGATTTGTATCATTTGTAGATGATCATATTAGAATTTCTTGGATGTTCTTGATAAAAGATAAATCAAAAGTAGGTCAAATTTTTTAAAAATTTTATAACATGATTTCCATGCTAAAATACAAATGTTGAAAACGAACAATGTTGAATTCTTATTAATAGAAAAGGTATAGTTTATCAAAGTTCTTGCTTTGATACTCCTTAATAGAATATGATAGTCGAAAAGTTCTTGCTCTGATACTCCTTAATAGAATATGATAGTTGAGAGAAAGAGTAGACATTTGTTAGAAGTTGCAAGGGCTTTTATGTTCTCCTCCCATGTCCTAAAGAATTTTTGGGGAGAAATTGTACTTACTGCATGTCGCTTATCTCATTAATAGAATGTCTTCTCATGTCTTGAGTTTCTAAACATTCTGCAAAGTCTTTCTTACATCATACCCTAGGACACTCATCTTCTTTATTCCACCAAAAGTGTTTGGTTTCTTAACCTTTGTCTACATTCTCCAGCAAGATCGAAGTAAGCTTGATCCTAGGGCCACTAAGTGTGTTTTCTTGGAATATTCTCCAAACCGTAAAGGTTATAAGTGTTATTCTCCCATCACAAAAAGTTCTATACCTTCATGGATGTGACATTCTTTGAAAATTAGTCGTATTACTTAAAAATCGATATTAAGAGAGAATAGAATTCATAAATACTAGTTTAGAAAATAGAAACCACGATTAAACCTCAAATGCTTGAGTATGTTATAGTTCACAACTCCAATCCTATCTCTCCTACTCCAAGTCTTCCACTCTAAACTACTGAATCTATAGACATTGAGCTGAGTACTCCTCGTCACCCAAACCAATCTCAAACTATCAATAATAGTGAGTTTACTATCTACTGAAGGAAAAAAAAAAAGCCTTAAGAAAATATAGAACAACAAACACATACCAGGTTGGTACATGAAACTAAACTAAATTTAGCCCTAAAAAAGACATACTTGGTAACATTAATTCTAATCCTAGTGAGTCAAAAAATGATGAATTCAATTTTCCAATTGCCAAAAGGAAATGAGGAAAATCTTGCACAAAATCATCCGATTTATAATTTTCTCTTAGAAGAGTTTGTCACTAGGTTATCGAGCTTTTGCTACCAGTTTGACAATTATTCAAATTCCCAACAATATCTAATAAGTCCTACAAATTCCTAAATGGAAGGCAACCATTGAGGAAGAGATCCAACCTCTTGAAGAGAATGAGACATTGGGACTTGCTAAATTTCTTTAAAAAAAAAAAAAAAGAATTTGATCAGGAGTAAGTAAATCTTCGATGTTAAGTACAAAGGAAATGAGAGTATTGACAGGTACAAAGCTCAACTAGTTACTAAGGAATTTACTCAGTCTTATGAAATTGACTACCAAGAAATCTTTGCTCTAGTTTCCAAATTGAACACGATTTGTGTTATGTTATTGTTAGCTATTAATCGAGATCGACCTTTTCATCACTTGGACATTAAGAATGTCTTCCTCAAAGGTGACTTAAAAGAAGAAGTATACATAGAAATTCTTTCATGTCTTAAGATTGATACAAACATTAACAAAGTCGACAAAATAAAGAAAAAAAATCCCTATATGGTCCCAAGTAACATCTTTAAGCTTAGTTTGATCGTTTTACCAAAGTTGCAAAGAGGTTTGGTTACTCCCAATGTTAATCTAACCACACTCTGTTTGTAAAACATATATCATAGGAAATAACTACCATTATCATTATTTATGTAGATGACTAAACTTTGATTGGAGATCATAAGGGATAAATAGGCAAACTTAAGAGTTTCCTTACCCATGCACTTGAAATTAAAAGCCTAGGGAATCTCAAATATTTTCTTGGAATGGAAATTGCTAGATAAAAAATGGGTATTGCAATCTCCTAATTAACGTAAGTATGTTGTAGACTTACTCAAAGAGACTCGGATGCTTGATTGTAAACCTGTAGAGACACCCATGGACTACACTATTAAACTAGGAACTATTGAAGGAAATCCTTCGGTGGATAAAGGGAGATATCAAAGACTTATGATAAAACTCATCTATCTTTTTCACACAAGGCTAGGTCTTACTTTTTCAATCAATGTGGTTAGCCATTTCATGAACAATCCAATTAAGGAACAAATGAAAGTTTTGTATCGTATTCTAGGATATCTCAAAATGACTTTATTTCAAAAGAACAAAAAAAAGAAATATTGAAATTTTTTCAAATGTACTGTACTAGCTTCATAACTAATCGAAAATCAACTTCAAGATATTGCACCTATATATAGAGGAATTTGGTTACTTGGCAATGCAAGAAATAGTCTGTTGTAGCTTAGAGTAGTGCAAAAGTAAAATTTAGAGTTATGACACATGGAATCTATGAAAGAATGTGGTTAAAGAAACTCTTAAATGGGTTAAAAATTCCAGTAGAAGATTCTATGATAATCAAGCTACCATAAGCATTGCTAAGAACTCAGTTCATCATGATAAGACAAAACATGTAAAAATAGATCATCATTTTATCAAGGATAAGACAGAAGAATCAACAATTTCATTAGTTTTTATATCCAACTACTCTCTAGAAAACAAACATCCTTACCAAGACATTTTCTAGAACCAACTTTGAAGACTTGAGATTCAAGCCGGGAATGATCAATGTTTAAAATCTAGTTTAAGGGGGAGTGTGAACGTGATGCCCCACATCAGATAAGGAAGAAAGTTATTGGGGCTATATATGTATAGGCTCCACTTTGTAAATATGTTTTAAAGCTATGAGGGCTCATTTGGGTCTAGTGTGGACAATATCTACACAATTGAGTGCGAGTTGTTACAAATTGTATCAAAGTCAATGACTTCAGTGTGGGGGTTTGTTTGACTCTGTATAGAGTGATTGCTTGTTTAGCCTCGCAATCTCGTGGGACACAATGAGAACGTTGTGTCGCATAAAGGGGTGTCTGTGATGTCCCACATCAGATATAAGAGAAAGTTATTGAGGCTATATATGTGTGAGCTTCTCTTTATCTTATAGACGTTTTGAAGCTATGAGGGCCCCTTTGAGGCCAGAGTGGACAATATCTACACGATTTGGCATAGGTCGTTATAGTGGAAATTCATAAGAAATTTGGAATGTACAATTGCATGCATAGTTGCCTTAGAACTACAATTGTGTCACAACTATGTTATAGCTATGTAATTGTTGTGTCACAACTGTGCTAGGCTATGTCACAACTATGTCACATACTTTCTTCTAGAATCAAGAATTAGATTTCTTTTATAAAGTAGATGACCTCAACCATTCATATACAAATATTAATATAATAATTGATTTGAAAATAAGAAAAAATAAAGAAGTTTTTTTTCCTCCTCGAATTTCTTCACATACCTATAGTTATAGCAATTAGATTCAATAATAATCATCCTTAGAAAATAATCCAGAATTTGAAATATATTTTATAATTGTCTTCCTTATATCCATGTAAATGGATGAATCACATAATCCCTTATAGACTAGAAACCTATTACCCTTCTATTGATTCTTTCTTCTCATCAATGACGTCAAACAGAAGTTAGTTGAGTAACTATCTACTCATTTAGCATGTGCCGAAAGAAAATAATCTTTTAGTTGAAAATTATTTAAATTTTAAACTATCACATAATAAGTCACACATATGCCGCTAACTCTAGAGACTAGGGATGACAATGGGGTGGGTTTTTGGTATCCACCCTATCAAACCCTTAATACGATGAATTTAAGAAAAATTGTAAATAGGTTTGGGATGAGTTTGAAATTTTTTTAATACTACGGGTTGGATTTATAGTGGGTTTAGGTTTGATTTTATCTTGACTTACCTTACCCCCAATTATATATAATATTAAATAAAAATGATTTTAATTGATTTTTTTTTCATTTTTCAAATTTTTGACATATATAAAATATTACTTTTCATAAAAATAAATTATAAATATTTATAATGTTTATTAATTTTATTTATTTTTAATACAATTTAAAATTTTATAAATGAAAAGAATGAAAAAAGGGAAAAAAACTAAAAAAATTTGAAAAAAAAATAAAAATAAGAAGGTTAAATAGGACAGGGCAGTATGAGAATTTCATACACTTGTCCCATCGCCCCATCCCATTTAAATTTGATTTTTAAGGCAGGGATGGTAATATACATAAATAAATGGGATGAGTTGGGTTGAAGATGACTTGTCTTAAGCCTGCCTCATTTGCATCTCTAATAGAAACCACAATTTTTTTCAAAGAATTTTAAATATTTTTAAGTGGTTTAAAACACACTTTTTTTTAAGAGAGAGAGAGAGAGAGAGAGATCCTGAGTTTTGAGGATGAGTTAATTTGAAAACAAGATATATATTTGATGAAATTTCAAACTCATGGTCGTTGAATGTATTTAGTTATTAAGTGTATTTAGAGTGCATTTGGACATGATTTTAGTTCAATTCTTTAGAAACAATTTTGGAAGAATCATATATTAAGAGTACAATTGAAAGTATTTCTATTCGTAATACAATTCAATTTAAAGTGCTTTTGATAGAAGTATTTTTTATAAAAATGTTTTTGAGAGAATCACCGATCAAGTATTTCTTCAAAAAGCAAAATATATATATATATTCAACCTTTTAAAAGTGCTTTCTTAATTTTGTCAAACACATTATTATTATTATTTTTAAATATTTTTTATGCTAGAAGCATTTTCTAAATGTAATATTATAGACATCAAAAGGCTTTTTTTTTTTTGTGTGAATTAAATTATCACAAAATTTTCCCAATTTAACAAAATTTGGGTTTTATAAGTGATGAGTCACATACATTTGATACGTGGTATATATAGGTAACATGTGGTCGAATTTGGAAGACTACAAAATTTAGTTTTTCAATTAAAATCAAATATTTCTATTGCAGTCAAAAGAGAATTATAAAAATAAATATTTTATTGTTGGCAAATTTTAAAGGAAACAAATCTTAAATAAAAAAAAGAAGAGAAATATTTTCTTGTTGACAAATTCCTTAATGAAGGAGATATGTTATCAAAATCAAAGAACCAAATTCTTACAATTAAGCAATTAAATATTGGGGATTACAAATTTAATTCCTTAATTTTACCAATAAATAATGGTAGCTTCCTTCAATAAAGGGGACTTCGAATTTGCAAAAACGATTTTGAGTGGGAAAAAAACTTCACAAAAAAGAAAAGGTTTCATAAAAAAGAAAATACTTCTCAAAATCTTCCTACAAGTTTGAAAAATTACAAAAGAACTACAGTCATGTTTCTTGCCTTTCGACAAAGTTATTTTGGAATAAGTCGCTCTAGGTCTTCGATTGACTTTCAAAATTAAGAAAACATTTTTGTCGTTTGCTTTTAGATTGTGATTAAAGTGAAAGAATAAAAAAGAAAATATTATTTTGTGAAAAATATTAACATTGAGATTATATCTCCTAATTATTAATTTTAATAAATTTTTATTTTGTATATTTTGCTATTGTTTTACTTATATTGCAAAACTTCACGAAATTTGTTTGCATAAATACTAAATGGATTCTTAGTTAAAATGTTTTTTCTAAAAAATATTTTTAGGAAAATCACCTATCAAACGCTTATTTAAGAAGCACAAAAAGTAAAATTTTAATTTTTTAAAAATATTTTCTAAATTTTGTCAAACACTAAAGTCTTGTTTGATAACTGTTTTGAAAAATAGATTTCTATATATCAAAGTAAAAAAATAAAAAAATTGTTTGATAACCAAAAAATAGAAAATAGTTTTTTGATTTTAAAATTAAAAAAATATGATATTTTAAGAAAACATCTTTTAGTTGCTTTCAATTGATTTTTGAAAGTTATTTTATAAAATATTTATACAAATACGAAAAACAATCATATAAAAATTATTTTAAAAATATAAAAAAAGGTTTAAAAACATTTCATGTTCCAAATAAAATTTTATTTTACAAAACATTAGAAAACTATTTTAAAAAGATGTTTTCAAAAACTGTTTTTTAAAACAATTTTCAAAACATTTCCTAAATAGTTCTTAAATTTTTTCCAAAATCATTTTTTGGAAAAATGATTTTAAATAGTGTTATTTATTTATTTTTAAATAGTGTTAAAAGAACTTTAAATATATATTTTTTTTTTTCAGAAATCACTATAAATAATTTTTAAAAAATTTAAAAGTATTTTCTAAATTTCCAGAAGTACCTGAATCTTTTCTAATACTTTTTATGTAAAGCGTTTTCTGAAAGCAACGACAAACGTGCACCGGAGTGAAATTTACCCCCTTGAAAGATTAATCATAGCTCACCGCGCGTGGATCGGTAAACCGGGAGGAATGAGCTTGGTTATTTTTTCCATTTTCAATTTTTAAAATCTCTCTTATAAGTTTCTGTGCTGTAGCAAAGGCGGGAGGAAGCGAGAGAGAAATGGGAGAGGCTCCGGCGGCAGGAACGATGGATCTGGACACCATTCGGAGTCGAATGAGTGAGCTCAACCGCATTCATACAAATTACTCTCATATTTCCGACTCAAATCCTTTGGATTCCCGAAGTTTATTCCAAGAATTTTCTCATCATCTCCAGGTAACCCCTACCGCTCCTATTCCCATTTTCCTCCATTTTCTCTCCCATTTCTCATTATCTCTCTCTTATTATTACTATTTTCTTCTTGGCTTCTAAATACAGAGCAGAGTGAATCAGATTTTATCCCAGTACTCTGATGTGGAGTCATTGGAGGCAGACGATTTGGGTGCGTGCCTTTTCTCTTTTCTTTATAAAAAATTTCGGGATTTTCTTCCTGAAAGCAAAATTTTTTATTTTCACAAAGCCAACAAAAAAAAAATGGCTGTCAAAATGTTCTCGGTAGTTGCAAGCTTTTGAAAGAATAAATTGAAATCCTCAAACGCTGCTAATTGGGGGCTGATGTGTTGAATTGTTTTTGATTGATCTATTTGATATGCTTGTTTTCGTACTAATAGTTGGTTTGGTTGTTTGAAAACATGTTAGGGAAAAAGGAAAGAAAGTGAAGTATTGAATTTGGGTTATTTATTTATTTTTATATTTTATGTTTGTAATTTTGTTTGGTACACTGGAAAAAGTTAAATCTCTACTTATAAATGGCTACTACGGCTATTTTGGTCAATTAGGTGAGAAACCAACTACTACATTTAGCACAAGATCTCAATTTTCTTTCTTTTCCAAAAGCAAAGGGAAAAAAATAGATGTAAAATTTTGGAGATTGTTTAAATATGGGTTCCATCCTCAAACTACTTTTGGGATTTCCCTTTTCATTCTCTCAATCTTTTGGAGATTTAAAAAACAATGGAGGAAAGAAAAATAAACATGAATATCAATTTCTCTTGTTTGGTTGCTTTAGAAAATAGGAAGGAAAACAAAGTACCATGGGAATTAGGAGGCTATTCATCTATAAAACTTTAAGTTTTCCAGTTAAAAAGGTGAGAGCAGTTGGTTAATGAGTGGATGGCAAATTTATTCAGCTCAAACTTAATTTTCATTTTCCTTCCTTTTACTTCCTCTCTGCTTCCCATTCTTTTACTTTTCTCCTCCTTTGCCCTCTGAATAGAGCCTTAGCAACCAAAGCTAGGGTAGGTTATCGTGGTTCTATTGTATTTACCTCTTTCTTCTAAATTGGGTCATTTTTCAATGTAGATGCATATTTGGGACATTTGAAGAAGGAACTTAACTTGGTGGAGTCTGAGAACGCTAAAATCTCCAATGAAATTGAGGCTCTTACAAGAACCTATGTGGAAGGTGCTCCTGTCATAATTTTGGTATTGATTATCACAGGCATGGACTCGCATGTATGGTAACTTATTGTCTTCATCTCTGCAGATTCTAATCAATTGGAGAGTGATCTTGAAGTGTTGAAACATTCAGTGGATTTTGTTGCATCACAGGTTAGTTATTAGTTAAGTAGGAACTCCATAAATTTGAAACCAGAGATTTTGTTAAGTCATGATGGCTGATCTTTTAGCTGAAAGTATGGCCTAGATAGAGCGGTATAGTGAAATGGATTGGTATAACTGGTCCTAGATTGGCTTTGCTTTGAATGAATTCAATTTCGGAAGTTTTGTATCATAGATTTCTAGAAACTGACGGCTTTTGTTAAGTATTTAGAAGTTCAATATCAATTTGCAAATTATCAATATATTTCATGTTTGACTCCATTGAAGAAACACACTTATACATTTTCTTTATTGCATATGTTTTTCATTTCTTTTTCAAAATTAATGCATTGTGAAGTACTTCCTTTAGGTTAATTGAAATGTGTTCAATTGGCTTTCCAAGGATACATAGGGGTGATACATGAGGAAGGTATGATGGCGAAGTTTTTTGAAGTGGAGAAAAAGGCTTTCCAGGTAAAGTTTGAAGGTTCCAATGGGGGAACTTGGATCTCAATAACAGAGAGGAGTCGAGGGTTTGTTGTCTCAGTAGGTTTTGGAAAGGAGGAGTTGGAATGGTTGTCGGAGCATTTGAAGAAAGCTATGGAGTTGGAGGCTTCCAGGGGTTTTATTCGAAAGATTAGGGGCAAGACTAGGACTCATTTGATGGAGATTTGTTTCAATAGTAGAGGAAGATTCATGAAAATTGCAAAATTTGTTACAAAGAGGAAACCCTTAATTCTAGTTGTTCCCGAGGGTGTTAAAGGCAATGGGTGGGAAGCTCTTAGGAAGGCGATTTCTTGAGTGTAAGATTTTTCTGATCAAGTTGTAAGAGCCTTGAAGGAGACGATTGAAGTTTCTTAGGCGAGTAACGACATTTACAGAGGAGGTCGGTCCTATGCAGATGTGGTTGCAGAGGAATGACCTAGGAATGGAGCTCTGTTGCTAGTTGGAAAATGGGCTAGAGCTGTAATTTGTGAAAGTAAAGGAAAAGTTCAAGATTGGGTTTATGTAGGAAAAGTTATTGTGAGGATGATGGGTACGAAAGGAATGGTGTCTGTAACCCCTATTTCCGCTTACAAGGGGTGTTTCTTTGTGGATTCTTCAAGGAGAGTTGATTGGTTCCAAGATTAGGGGAGTTGAACAATGAGAGGAGGGTCTATTTTTTTGAGGAGATGGTCGCCAAGAGAAAGTACGGTTGTATTCAGAAGGGGTTGGTTAGAACTAGAGGTCTTCCTTTTCATTTGTGGGACGAGGATCAGTTGAGATACATTATGAAGAAGTGGGGGAAGGTAACGAAGGTGGCATGGGACTCTTTGAAGCTTGTAGACTTGTCGAAGGTTAAGTTGTGGGTGGAGATGCTTCCAAATGTCGTGCTACCTGCGTTGCTAGAGGTGGAAGATGGGGACTGGTCATTCACGGTTGCAGTTTCAGTCATCGGAGAAGATGAAGAAGACGACCTTTTCAGGTCTGAGTCAACCTGTAGCAAGGACGAGTTGATGTTAGCGGGAGGTTGCGTCTCTCAGAGGCCAAAGAATGTTGCGGGGCTACGTGGTATCACTAGGGATAATGAGTGCTACAGTTGGAGGCCTCTTCCTCAATCCCGTTCTCGTTTTTCAAGTTCAAATTTGGCTTCCAAAAGGGAGAAAGGCTGGGGAGGGAGTCTCTTGGGCCTAGTGGTGGGAAACAATATCGGGCCCACTAAGCCAGATGCCTTGTTAAAAGCCCGGTCTGTTAGGGCCCAGTTTGGGGCGAAAAGTTTTGGGCCTCTTGTTGGTCCAATCTTTAATCAAGCCCACGAGACAGAAGCAAGGTCTTCTATGGGCGGCCTTGTAGCGCTTTTGTCTTCAAAGCTCCAGTGCTCATAATTTTGCAAAGGAGGTCCTGTCGATTGTACACTCTCAAGAGTCGTCAAAGGTAAAAGGTCCCTCAGTCGTTGCAAGGCGCAAAGCAAGAAGCTGGCCTCCGTGCCTTACGATGTCGCCTTTTGCACCGAAATGTAAACTAGATGGGGCTGTTTCAGTGGAAGCAAATCTAGCCATTTTCCGGGGCAGTTCAGTCTTCAATCAGGGCGTTATTTCTCTTGTTCTAGAAATTTCCCAAGATTTCATTGTGGAGACAGAGGGAGACAAAGGGCTTTTGTGTTGCAGTTTGGCAAACAAGGTGTGTCTTCCTTTCTCAACTTCCTTTGAGAAGGGCCATCCTTTGGCTGGGGCTTTTGTTCCAAAATCTCTTCCCGTCTCATCTGTTTCTGCTTTTCACTCTTTTTGGTGCCAGCCCATTTCTTCGATTCCACTGGAGTCAAACTTTGTTTCTCAGGTTGTTCCCTTTTCAAATTTTCCTGGTGATGAGTTTAGCCGTCTTGTTGGTGTGCCCATTTTGGAAGGTGTGGCGTCCTCCTTAGAAGCCTCTAACCAAAATCTTAAAGACTGTTCTTTTCTTAAGGAACCACTTAGTAGCCCAGAGGAGCTTTGTCTCTCAGGTAGGGTTTCGTCCCTAGAGCCAGAACCTCCCACCCTCCCGTTGGAAGGTTTTCAGATTGAGGGCCTCACGCCCAAGAAGATGGTCAAGGTTCAGTCGGTTTTGGAGAGTTTGAGGATTAGAATTGTCAAAGATAATGGAAAAGGTGCGGCAGTAGAGAGTAGGAGTACTCTTTCTGCGGACAGGGTCTATTTCAGAAGGAAGAGAAAGATTGTTTGTGGAATCTAGGGAAAGGCTTAGGTTTGGTTGCAGTTTGTGCTAGTTTTTTTTTGTTTACATGAAGATCTTAAGTTGGAATATAAGAGGGTTAGGTTCCAAGAAGAAAAGGAGGACTGTCAGAAGTTTTTTAAGTTCTCAAAATCCAATTGTTGTGATGCTTCAAGAAACAAAGAGAGAAATTTGGGATAGGAGGTTTGTGAGTAATGTTTGGAAGGGAAGAATCATAGAGTGGGTTGTTCTTCCTGCTTGTGGGACTTCAGGGGGGATTGTGATTATATGGGATTCAAATAAGTTAAAGTGTACAGAGAAGGTGTTAGGGTCTTTCTTTGTAACTGTGAAGTTGAATTCTGGTGAGGAAGGGTCTTTTTGGTTAACTTCAGTGTATGGCCCGAATAAGCCTTTGTGGAGGAGGGATTTTTGGTTGGAACTTCAAGACCTGTATGGTCTGACTTTCCCAATGTGGTGTGTAGGAGGGGACTTTAATGTAATTAGGAGGATCTCTGAGAAAGTGGATGATTCTAGGTTAACATTCAACATGAGGTGTTTTGACGAGTTTATAAGGGAGAGTGGTTTGTTGGATCCCCCTCTAAGAAATGCGGCTTTTACTTGGTCAAACATGCAAGTTGCTCCTATTTGCAAGAGGTTGGATAGGTTTTTGTTTTCTTCTGAGTGGGATTCTTTTTTCTCTCAAAGTCTTCAAGAGGCGCTTCCTAGATGGACCTCAGATCATAGCCCAATTTGTTTGGAACCTAATCCTTTAAAATGGGGTCCAACTCCTTTCATGGTTTGAGAATATGTGGTTGCTCCATCTTGAGTTTAAGGAGAATTTTAGTGATTGGTGGCAAGAGTGTATGGTTGAAGGTTGGGAAGGTCACAAGTTCATGAGGAAATTAAAGTTTGTTAAATCAAAGTTGAAACACTGGAATAAAGTGGCCTTTGGAGATTTAAGAGAGAGGAAAAATTTCATTCTTTCGGACTTAGGTAGAATTGATCTAATTGAACAAGAAGAGAACTTGAATCTTGATTTGTTATCAGAAAGGACCTTAAGAAGAAGGGGGTTAGAGGATTTGTTATTAAAGGAAGAGGTTCATTGGAGACAAAAATCTAGGGTTAAGTGGATAAAAGAAGGGGATTGCAATTCTAAGTTCTTTCATAGAATGGCCAATGGAAGGCGAAGCAGGAAGTTCATTAAGTCTTTGATCTCTGAGAGGGGGGTGACTTTAAGCAACATTGAGATTATCTCAAAGGAGATTGTAAATTTCTTTGGGAAACTCTACTCCAAACCCGAAGGTGCTTCTTGGAGGGTTGAAAGGTTAGATTGGGTCCCTATTTCTGGAGAGAGTGCGGTTTGGCTGGACAATCTTTTTTCTGATGAGGAGGTACGATTGACAGTTTTCCAATTGAATAAGGAAAAGGCCCCTGGTCCTGATGGTTTTACTATTGCAGTATATCAAGAGTGTTGGGATGTGATCAAAGAGGACCTCATGAGGGTGTTTCTAGAGTTCCACACCAATGGGATAATAAATCAAAGTACAAATGCGACCTTCATTGCTCTGGTGCCTAAGAAAAGCCAAACCTTTTAAATTTCAGATTTTAGACCTATTAGCTTGGTTACAAGTTTATATAAGATAATTGCTAAGGTCTTATTAGGGTGTTTACGCAAAGTCCTCCATGAAACAATCTTTGGCTTTCAAGGAGCCTTTGTTGAAGGGAGACACATTCTGGATGCTGTGTTGATAGCCAATGAAGTGGTGGATGAGAAAAGAAGGTCAGGGGAGGAAGGGGTGGTCTTCAAAATTGATTTTGAGAAGGCCTATGATCATGTGGATTGGGGCTTTTTAGATCATGTGCTAGAAAGGAAGGGGTTCAGCCCGAAATGGAGATCTTGGATGAGGGGTTGTTTGTCTTCATCAAGTTTTGCAATCCTAGTTAATGGGAATGCAAAGGGTTGGGTTAAGGCCTCTAAAGGTATGAGACAAGAAGACCCCCTTTCTCTTTTCCTTTTTACTTTAGTAACAGATGTTCTAAGTAGGTTGATGATTAGAGCAGAGGAAATTGGGCTAACCGAGGGCTTCTTTGTGGGAAGGGACAGGACTAGAGTGTCTTTGCTACAGTTTGTAGATGACACCATCTTTTTCTCTAAAGCCTCTCTGGAACATCTTCAAAACCTCAAGATTATCCTTTTAGTTTTTGGGCAAGTATTAGGATTAAAAATCAACCTAGAAAAAAACACCATTTTAGGTATTAATAGAAGGCAGGAGTTGTTGTCTAGTTTGACCTCGGTTTTTGATTGCAGAGTGTCAGAGTGGCCTTTGTCTTATTTAGGTCTTCCATTGGGAGGGAACCCAAAGACGATAGGCTTTTGGGATCCGGTGGTTGAGAGAATATTGAGGAGGCTGGATGGTTGGAAAAAAGCCTTTTTGTCTTTGGGAGGGAGGATTACTTTAATTCAGTCAAGTCTGTCTCACATCCCTAGCTACGTTCTCTCCCTCTTCAAAATCCCAGTATCAATAGCCTCAAAGATTGAGAAGCTGCAAAGGGATTTTCTTTGGTCTGGGGCGGGGAAAGGGAAGAAAGATCATCTTATTAGATGGGATGTTGTTTGTAGGCCAAAGGAGTTGGGAGGTTTGGGTTTCGGGAAGACTTCTTTGAGAAATATTGCTCTCTTAGGGAAATGGCTTTGGAGGTTCCCTAGAGAAAGGAATAGTCTTTGGCATAAGGTTATTGCAAGCATTTATGGGATACATCCTAATGGATGGGACGCCAATATGGTGGATAGATGGTCACATAGATGTCCTTGAAAGGCTATTGCTCAAGTTTTCTAGGATTTCTCCCATTTTGTCCACCCAGTGGTGGGGAATGGGAAGAGAATTCGTTTTTGGGAAGATTTTTGGTGGGGTAACCAAACTTTGTGCTCTCAATTTGCTGGTCTTTATAAAGTTATTTCTGTGAAAAACCTCACTGTCTCAAATGTCATTGGCAATTCCTTCCACTGTCTTGAAATTTTAATTTTCGTCGTAATATTTCTGATACAGAAATTGATCTCCTTCAGAGAATCATGTCCTTCCTTAGTTCAGTACTTTTCTCTCATTCTTTGGCAGATTTAAGAGCTTGGTCTTTGTCATCATTAGACTTGTTTTCAGTGAAATCTTTTTTCTTAGCCTTGTCAAAAGTCTCGAATCCTATCTTGTTTCTTCCGGCCAAGTTTTTGTGGAGTTTGAAAGCCCCCTCAAAGGTTAAGGACCTCGCTTGGTTAGTAGTACATGGGAAGGTAAACACCAATAACAAGTTGCAATTGAGAAGACCCTACAAATCCCTTTGTCCTCAATGGTGCATTCTTTGCAAAGGAAATGGAGAATCGATTGACCACCTTTTTCTTCATTGTCCTGTTACTATTGGACTCTGGCACAAGCTGTTCAATCTAGCAGGGTTGGCTTGGGTCCCTCCAAGGAGTATTGTGGACATGATGGTTATTGCTTTTAAAGGTTTGGGGAATTCATTAAGAGGCAAGACACTTTGGCAAATCGCTTGCCTCACTTTGTTATGGATGGTGTGGCAAGAGAGAAACAATAGGATTTTTGAGGATAAGGGGATAATAGAAGAGATGTTATGAGACTTGCTTCTTTTCTATTCCTCTCTTTGGGCCTCTTATACTGCAGCTTTTAGCAGAGTTCCTCTTAATGTTTTACAACTCAATTGGACTGTGGTTTGCGTTTCAAAAGTTTGAGGGTATTGGGGTTTTTCTTTGTATTTAGTTTTCTAAAGTTGGGTGTTTTCTCTTTGTTCAGTTTTTGTTTTTGTGGGAAGGACCTTTGATCCTTCTCTTGTTTCTTCTCTTTCTCTTGTATCTCTTCCTTCTCTTGTATCTTTTCTTCTTTTAATATATTTTTCTTCGTTTATGATAAAAAAAAAATAAAATTGAAATGTGTTCAATCTAAAGAAAATATGTTGCTAATATAGATCAATCTTTCTTGTTAGGTATATATTTTCCTTGTGCACCAACATCAAAATTTTGAGAAATAAATTAAATTTTTATGAACTCAAAAAAATGAAACTTCCATGTAAAAAGGATTCAAATTAAAGGAGATAAAATACAAAACAAAAAAAGGACAATGAATGGAGCCATTATGGGAATAAAAGTTCTATATGTCCTTGACATGGTGGGATCATGTAGATTGTTTCTATATATGCAAATGAAAGCCTATTCAAGTGTTGTTTATTGAAAGCATTTGTTGAAAGCCTATTTAAGGTTTAGGGATAACAATTGGGTCAAAATTTTTTGCTTTATTGAAAGCCTTGTTAAAACAAGCTTATTGAACTACCAACTTTTCCAAAAGTTTAAGCTAGTAGGAGATGGGCCCACGATATATGTTAACCTAACACCATTTCTCATTTGTGACTCTGTACTTGCACATGAAGAAACAAATTAGTAGAAGTTCTAGTAGATAAATAAATGAGGGGATTAGCAATAGGAGAGGCATGGAGTTGACACCTCTATCTATTCCAAGCTTTAAAAACATGTTAAGCTACCAACATCTTAAAAGCTTAGTAGATAAATAGATGGTATAGGAGTAGTAGAAGAGCCTTGAATTTGCTACTTCTAGATAACCATAGGTTTAATACCATGTTAGACTATACTTTTAAGAAAGTTGGTAGCTTAAAACACTCTTTGTGTTTTAAAAGTACCTCGGTGGAAGGAGATTCCACCAATCATAACTTGGGTGTCTCAAGCAAGGCCTATCATGGTTTAGAATTGTGGTATCGATCATTGATTCAAGAGGTTTTGTTCGGATTGGTATTGGACGATGCATACAATATATTTAACATTTTTTAAATAATCATAAAAATATGTTTCATCAGTCTTTAATTTTGAAAATTCTTTTACTTATTAACTTCATGTTAAATTTAATTAA
This sequence comes from Vitis vinifera, assembly GCF_030704535.1. Taxonomy (NCBI): domain Eukaryota; kingdom Viridiplantae; phylum Streptophyta; class Magnoliopsida; order Vitales; family Vitaceae; genus Vitis; species Vitis vinifera. The sequence goes on along the minus strand of NC_081809.1, from coordinate 17,366,894 downwards.
TCATAATATTTTTATAATTGATTATCACCATTTGATTTAATGTTGATACAAGTAATTATTAATCTTTTAGTATTATGTTATCTAACAAAATTAAATTTATACTCTTTTATGTCATTGTATCAAAAAATTATAACTAACTCATGTAAAATGTAGTTAGATTAAATTCTTATAAACTATATCCACATTCCTATTATTTCTATTTATCTTTCTATATTTATTACCCATTATATAAATACCCAAATACCTATTGGGTAAGCCATAATAACCCAAAACCTATTAACCATTTCTTTCTCACCCTTTCTTTGCTTTTTTTCTTTCAAACCCATTTCCTATTCTTTTCAATTGAGTGGAATAAAACCACTTTTCTAGCTCTAAAAAATCTACATTCCATTTCTAAATCAAACATCTGCACCTTCTCCTCAAATTCCAAGCTCCTCCCTTTCAAATTGATCCACACCACACCAACACCTCAATCAACTATACTCATTTTGCTGACAAACCTCGAGGAGATCTAGCCTCTAAACAATGTTTTCACCGAAAAACAATATTAGAGAATGAGAGATGTAGCATTGTCACCTTTGAGTTTGAGTCATCTTCAATTTTTGCCCGAGACAACCTAACCATTTCAAACTTGGATATCAATATTGTAATGGGCTTGTCCAAGGCAGATATGACTTGGTGGAGTCATACCTGTCTTGGCCCATACTTCAAATCTTGAGGCCTATGAAACTCATAATGTTGATCACTCAAATCATTGATGTTATTAGAGTGTCTGGATGTTTCTTTATACTTGGATTCCTTTAGCTAAATGGGATAACTAAAGTGCCTCACAATTAGAGTTCTTTGTGGGGAATGTCATGCCGCTTTGAGTTGTGGTTACATGGTGTCTCTTTCTTAAGAACATGTTCTCTTTTTGGTAATCGCTGTAACTTAAAGAATGGCTTAAATTCATATTATTGAATTAGCTTAGAGGGAGAGAGGTGGGGAATGTCATGCTACTTTGAGTTGTAGTTGCATAATGCCTCTTACTAGTAGAATGTACTCTTTTGTCTATTTTGTCTAGTTGTTGTAACTTCCTTAAAGGATGAATCAAATTCATATTATTGAATTAGCCCAGGGAGAGAGAGAGAGAGAGATGTCATGCCACTTTGAGTTGCAGTCATACTGTCTCTTTCTTTAGAACATATACCCTTATGGCTAGTTGCTGGAACTTCCTTGAAGGATGGCTCAAATTCATATAATGGAATTAGCTCAGGAGGGGAAAATCTGAGTATTGTCTCAATATTGGAGGTGAGTAAATCTCTGCCCATCTCAAAGCCCTCCATCAGCTCTAATCTTGCAGCTCTCTCTCTCTCTCTCTCACTCACACTCACACTCACACACACACAGAGCTCTCAACTTGTTTTAATTAAGGAAAATAGAGTAGTGTCTTGGTGCTGGAGGTGAGTTAGGCTAATCCTTCTCTGCCCATCTCAAAGCCCTTCATGAGCTCTAACCTTTCAGCTCTACACATTGATGATAATGGTGAAAAGGGAAGGCTGAAAGAGGAGAGGGATCTCCTTTTTTGAACCCTCTCAAGCCCTTAATCATGCTTTGAATTCCCCATTAAGTGTGACAGTATAAAAAACTGATGTCAGACTCCTAATTCAATTTTTCCATCCTATATTAAGACCTTTTTCTATTATTCATGATCTATTGACTTCCAATGCTCTTGGCCATTGTTTTTTTCAGTACCTGTTTATGTTAGAACCACTTTTTTCCCAACTTATTAATGCTCCTCTACTTTCATGAGACCATTACTCTAGCCCCCAAATGAGCCTTTCAGAAGACAGATGCATGATTTGTTAATGAAATAAAATTTCTTTTGTGCAATCATTCAGCAGAAATCAGCCTGCTGGTGGTTTGTGTTTCATTTTTCTACTATGGTTCTCTGCTTTTTTAGCTCTAAAATGATAAAAAAAGGAACAGGAATTATCAACAGTGAAGTGCTTGTGTTTGAATTATAAGCCTAAATTATATGTGCAATTATTTTAGTTAGTAAATGTTCATGCATCCTAAACATTTTATTTCCAAGGTCTTACACTTGATGTTGACTGAAATATCTTAGAGTCCAGAACCATGTAGATATGGCAGAGTTATTGACAACTTTCTATATAGGTATCTATTTAGAAAATGACCGACATTAACATGTGATACATCAGCACCACAAAGTTGCAGTTGAACTTTTGGTAGTGACAGAGAGACAAGAAAATTACATGGGTAATATTGTCATAGTTGAAAGCTTCCATTTTTAGTAAAAATCGAGATGATTTGGGACCATAGTTAAGCCAACACTGATCAAAGGAGCAGAGCAACCATAGAAAACAAGTGACTTCGTGAATTATTTACTGACATCCTGAATTATGGAGAAACTGTGATACTGACCTAAAATTTTGGTAACCTCGATTATCATCAACTGAACATATCTAATTTTGAAGTTAAGAAAATTTTGACAAAGTGTCAGCAGGGACATACTTCTTTTGTCAGGTACTTTATATGGTTGTGCATACTTGTATAAACTTTTCCAATCACTAGTGTCATCTGAAATCAGCATGGTAGTAATATGCTATTCCTTTTCTCACAAAGATGTAGACTGGTTTTTGTTAACTCCCTCTGTTTTTTTCTCATGTTCCTTTTTTCTTCTAATATACATTCTTGCTTGTATACAAACCATCAACTAGACCTGAAACAATGTTGGGGTATAACAGGAGAGGAACTTTGTTAGGTTCTGTTTGCTATCTTTGGTCTAGTGACAGCCAAAGCAGTAACCTTCATCTCCCTGCTTGAAGTTTTCACAGGAAAGAAGTGCTCATTAACATTCCCACCAATCTTAGAGCTACTACTTTTTTTATTAATGTGATCTTTTGTTGATTGTTTTCTCTCCACTTTGCATTTGTTTTCAATATTTTTGTTTACTGTTTTGTAAGGCCTATTTGAAGCTGCTTAAAATTTAAATTTGAGCCCTTATGCTATTGCACACATCATTTTGTAGGGTCTGAAGAGAGCAGAAGCAGGTGCACTTGTTGATTACTCTTCATCTGTAGAAGATCAATTGGACTCCAGAACTGCACATGGAGACAACAACTTTGAGGTTTTATTTATTATATCCTTTTGATTAATACTGTTTACTTCCTCTATATTTTATCTGTTAGGCTACCAACTTTCCTCAAAACTTAAAACTATTAGGATATGGGCTCATAATATATACAAGAATGGATCAAGGAATAAACAGTAGGAGAGACTCAGACTTGAGACCTCTAATTAAGCATGACTTTGATGCCATGTTAGCCACTACCTTCTATAAAAGCTTAAGCTTTTAGGATATGGACCCACATGCGTGCTAGAATAACATCATCGATCTAGAAAGTAGGGAATTTAAAATGCATGGATAGTCTTTGACAATTTCTTTTTTCTTTTGAGAAAATGTGGTTCATAAATTTAGGGACCTCAAACTGCACATTTTCTCAATGGGATCATGTTATGCTCTAGTTATCACCTAAAGAGCTACTTTTTGGTGATTTATGCAATTATGACATGATTGAAGAGTTAATACCAACCTTCCTGGGTTTTATTGTCAATTAACACTCCATGTTGTGCTTCACTAATTATCTGATGTTCCTTTTTGTTCTAGGACTGCTAGTTTATTTGGAATTGTTTTACTGAGGGTCATTGGTTTTAGGATGCTGATTCCATTGTAAGATATTTTTTGTGTGCCTTTCAGATTTTGGACCTTAATTATCAGACTCAGAAGAATAAAATAACTTTGAAGTCATTGCAAGACCTTGACTATACTTTTAAAAGGTACTATCCGGTTTTTAGTTTCTGTACCTATGTCACTCTATTCAGTAATTAATTTCTTATTTCATATAGGTTTGAGGCTATAGAGAAGATTGAGGATGCATTGACAGGTCTAAAGGTCATTGATTTTGAAGGAAACTGCATTAGGTTGTCATTGAGCACATTCATTCCAAATTTAGAAGGCTTATTGTGTGAAGAAAAAATTGAAGCTGTCAATGAACCATCTGAACTCAACCATGAATTGTTAATAGAGGTTATGGATCAGAGTATGGAGCTCAAGAATGTTGAGGTATGGTTTCCTTAATATCTTAAGTTTTGAACTTATCCCTTGGCCTATTATTTTTTTGTGTATCATTGTCCAACGAAATGCACAATTAAAGACAAACCTTCAATATCAAAGATTTTGTTGCCACTATAATGGTGATTTAAAAGAGTTGTGATAAGCTAACAGTTAGATTGACAAAAGTTTAGGTCCTTTGACAATCACCCACCAGAGGTTGCTTAAGGCTAAACCAATATCACAATGATGTCTAATTTCTTAGTTGTTAATGCTTGAATTTACTTGGTGTTTTTATGGTGGTTGCTTGTGTGTTTCTGCAGTTGGTTTGGCCATTAATAGGTGCTCAAGCCAAACAACCACATTTAGCTTATTTAAAATTGGGCACTTGGTTTTCAAGGCACCTACTTGCAAATATGTTATTTTAAATGTGAATTTTTTTCCAACCATATGAGGTCTAGAGATGCTTGTGCAAGATTTCCTGTGATTATATTGATGAGCTTTTGCCTCATCTTTATTATGTATGAGATGAGACACTAAAAGATTGAGGCAATTCTATTTCTATTAATTTATTTTTTCTGGAAATTTATTTTCTACATATTTTTTTATATTCTGTCCTGTGGAGCTCTATTTCATGGTCTGTAATCCAATTTCTTTACATGGATGTCACAATTGTATTTCATAAATACAGAATTTAAAAATTATGTTTAAGATAATAAGTAAAAAATTGGATTTTTTTAGAAGCAATTTAATTGAGCAATTACCATCAATATGTAATATTTGTTTTTTTGTACAATGTTTTGAGAAAAATGTTCAAGGTCAAATCTTAGTGTTTTTGATAAAAGAGAACATTATTTGATCATAAACCATGTTGAGAAGTATCTCAAATTCCTATTTGGTATATATATTTGGTAAAAATATTGTGTAGAATATTTCATTTGTTATTAATTTCTTGTAAAATTATAGGTTTCCTTGTAGAATATAGAAAAGTGTTAGGAATCTTTATATAAATATTTTATTTTATGAGGGGGAAATTCATGAGTGGAGATGACCATGTAAAGCATATATCGAGCAAGTAGAGAAGTGAGGAACAATGGAGACACGTAGTAGAGTCAGACCTTGTGGTTCAAGGTGTAAGTACTAGGAGAGGGGAACATGAGATTGTCTAACACTTGAAAATTTAGGGAAGTGGTTGTGGAGGTATCTTAAGGAAAGTTATGCTCTTTGGCATCATGTTATCTTAAGTATCTATGGGACACATCCAATAGATTGGAAGCCAATAATTTAGCCAGATGGTCATGTCGTTCCCCTGGAAAGCCATTGCACTTATTCTCTAGGTTATTTCTACATACACTTGTTTTGTGGTGGGTGATGGTACCAGAATTCAATTCTGGGAAGATTTGTGGTGGGGGGGACCAACCTTTGCATCCATAATTTCCTAGACTTTTTAAGTCACCACATCTAGAAACCTATCCATCTCAGCTATTTTGGGTGACTGCACCTCTTTGTCTTAGGATCTTTATTTCCGTTGGAATCTAACTAATGTGGAAATTGAAGATCTTAGAAGACTAATGACCTTACTCTCTCATGTACACTTCTCCTTTTGTTCAAAATGCGAAAGCTTGAGTACTTTCTTTTTTTGAAGTATTTTCAGTAAAATCTTTTTTCTTAGCCTTGTCCAATTTTTCAAATTCAGTTCCTTTCCACCCAATAATTTTTTTTTTGTGAAAATCTAGAGCCCCTCCTAAGGTTAGGCCCTTTGCTTGGTTAGTGACACCTAAGAAGGTAAATACTAATGACATGCTACAATTGAGAAGACCATCCAAAGCCTTGGGCCCTGATTGGTACACTCTTTGTAGGAGGAGTGGAGAGACGGTTGATTATCTCTTTCTACATCATTCAGTTACGTTGGGGTTATGGCACAAGATATTCTCATAGACTGCGATGGTGTGGGTTCAACTAGGTAGTATTTACAATATGATGCGTATCTCTTTCAAGTGTTTTGGGAACTTTACTAGAGACAATACTCTTTGGAAGAGTTCTGGTCTCACTTTGTTGTGGATTGGGTGGAGATAGAGGAATGATAGGATTTTTGAGGATACTTGGAAGATGACTGAGATGATGTGGGACTTGCTTCATTTCCATGTTTCTTTTTGGGCTTACTGTACTAATGTTTTGAAATCATTTCCTTTGAGTGTAATGCAACTTTATTGGCTTTCAGTATGTACACCCTAGGGGTGGGTTTACTTGGTGAAGTCCTTAGTTGAGCTTCAGGAGTTGTTATACTTGTATAACCTTTTTTGGTTCCTTTTGTATAGTCCTACTTGTATAGTGAAGTTTTCTTTGGGTCTTTTGATCAGATTTGTATTTTATGGGGAGGATTTCTCATCCTTCTCATGTTTTTATTCACTTTTTAATTAATACATCCTTTGTTTCTGATAAAAAAAAAAAAAAAAAAGAATTTGTGTTTGCTTTATCGTCCTTTTGTAATTTCTCTATGGTATGATGGATTGTTTTTCTCTTATTGGTAGATGTAGCCATGTAGGTATAATTGGCCGAACCATGTGAAAATGTCATGTATCTTTGTGTTGTGTGTGAATTTCCTTTTATCTTTATGTTGTTTCACCAGCATGTGATATCAAAGTCTTTGCACCTTCCTTTGGTACAAATAAGTAGATACTTCAATGCAGTAACAAATTAATGTTAGTCTTTCAAAAATGTCAATCTTTTAGTGTTCAACTTGATTTTTGTATTAAAAAATGAGAGAGCATATGGCTAAGCTTAACACATTTAGAAGCTTATTCCTTTTGAAATAGTAGGATATGAAGCAATGAAGTCTCTTCCATCATGCCTACCTTGTTAAAAATTAATGTCATTTTAGTGGCAGAGTTTGAGAAGGAAATCAATTGCCTTCTTAGGAAAATGGAGTCAAGAAAAGTTCGCGGGGTTAAGGTGGTAGGGGAAAAGAAGAAATCACTTTCGGCTACTTGTTTGGAGGGGAGATTCAAAAGCTCGAATGCTTGATCAATTACAGATGCTCTCTTCTCTCAACCAGGGGAAGGGGGAGGGGCAATGGAGTTCAAGTTGCTTTGTGTTGACATGGCTTTCTTCAATTCCTGCTAGGTTGTTTTTGGGGTCTTGGAGGTCTGTGGCATGTTCTCTATTCCTTGCTAGGCTTTAGGGATTGTTTGTGTGTGGGTTGTGTTTTAGCACTGGTCTTTCCCGCTTGGGAGAGTCCGTTTGTTCTAGAATGTCGTGGTTTGGTTGGCTTAAGGGTGGTTGGTATTTCCCTTTCTCTTGCTAGCCTTTTGGCGTGTGTTGTATACTTCGATGTGTACTTTATTGTGCCTTTTTGCTAGTGCTCTATAATATATTCTCTCATTTACCTATCAAAAAAAGAAAAAAAAGAAAAAAGAAAAAAAACATCCCCTCAAATCTATATTAGGCTCCTCTCATTTCTATCCAAACCCTTTTGATCTACACATTGAATGGACAACTGAGTTGAATGACATTGAGACGAATGCCTTTAAAAACATTAGTACAAGAGGGCAAGAAAGAAGAATAGAAGTGAAGTAGATCCTACAATGTCTTTGATGACCTCCATTTATGTTCAAAGATTGTAGCATTTCTCTTCACCTCACAATCCAAATGAATATGAGACAAACAATATGCTAAAGGTTTTTTCCTCTAATGGAAGCTCTATATGAAATTATTATATTGCATGTACTAGAGGGTGTCACATTAGCTTGATTTTTCAGACTCATGTGTGCTTTCGAAGTTCTACCTCCATCATCATGTGATTCAAAACATAGGTTCTTAGATTGTTTTTGTTGTGTCGTTTCCTAAGGATTCTTTGGATGTCATTTTAACTCTATTCCAAATGCTGTTCAGATTTTTCCAAATGATGTGTACCTTGGTGAGATTATTGATGCTGCAAAGTCTTCCAGGTTTGTTTCTTCAATTCATTTTTTAAATGAACTTTCTCAGGTTCATCACATAAGTTTGGTTGTGTTGGAAACATGTTTGTTTTATTGGAAGAAAATATCAAAATTGATATCAATATCCTATTTGTCAATGGCGTCATAAGAGTGAAACAGTTATATTAAATATTCATGATGTAATGGCTATTGACTGGATAGAAAATATGATCAGCTTTAGGCACTCATCAAAGCCAGGGCTATGAAATCTTTTGCCTGTTTAGAAGTTTTTGTGTCAATGGAAGGTATCTGAAAAAGTTGTTTGTTTTGTTATTATTATTTCATTTCAGTTGTATGTGGTAGTTCTATTACTATATATCCCCAGTCAGCTTCCATTCAGTCTAGAAATTCAGTATGATTATGAGACCACAATGCTATGTGCTATAGAAATGTTGAGAAGTTAATAGACAACATGTTAAAAAACTGTCTACATGAGATTAGGATATTCATACCAGTGTCGATACAAGGAGATGAAATAAAAAATGAATACATTTGTGAGAAGGTAGCAATAGCACTAATTGCAGCAAAGGCGAGTGAAGGTTGTATGAGATGTTTTAACCACATGCAATGAAGATCCATGAGTGCACTTTTCTGGAGTGTTCTGATTCAAGTTGAAAGCACTAAAAGGGCACAAGGAGGCTAAGAAGGATTTCATAAACAGGATGAAACACAATATCACTGTGAGAGTTTAGCTAAATGACGAAACAGGATTTCATATACAATGGACACTGTTGAGAGAGAGAGAGAGAGAAAGGAGAAAAACCTTATTTTCATTCATCTAATCTCTACTTACAATTGAGAGATATATATATACAAGGCTAGGAGTCCTAACTACCATACATGTGACCTATATTAACAAGGAAAGATAGTATACCATACATACATTATATTTAACACTCCCCCTCAAGCTGGAGCATATACGTCATATGCACCAAGCTTGTTACAAATATATTTAATCCTAGGACCTCTGAGAGATTTAGTGAAGATGTCTGCTAGTTGATCATTTGAATTGACAAAACTTGTAGCAACACATCCTGATGCGATCTTCTCTCTAATGAAATGACAGTCAACTTCAATATGCTTGGTCCTTTCATGAAAGACTGGATTGGATGCAATATGTAATGCGGCCTGGTTATCACAGATGAGTTTCATCTGTTCATTCTTTCCAAATCGCAACTCCTGAAGAAGATGTCTCAACCATATGGGTTCACATGTTGCCAAAGCCATAGCTCGATACTCGGCTTCAGCGCTAGATCTGGCCACTACATCTTGTTTCTTACTCTTCCAAGATATTAGATTACCTCCAATAAAAACACAGTACCCTGAAGTAGAACGTCTATCTGTGGGTGAGCCAGCCCAATCTGCATCTGTGTAACCAACAACTTGAGTATGACCTCTGTTCTCGTACAATACACCTTGGCCTGGTGTACTTTTGATATATCGAAGAATACGGATTACGGCATCCCAATGGCTATCACATGGTGACTGTAGGAATTGACTAACAACACTCACAGGAAAAGAAATGTCTGGACGAGTAATGGTGAGATAGTTCAATTTACCTACGAGCCGTCGATATCTCCCAGGGTCTCCTAAAGGCTCCCCCTGTCCTGGTACAAGTTTGACATTCGGATCCATAGGTGTGTCTACCGGTTTACAGTCTAACATACCGGTTTCTTCCAGGATGTCTAAAGCATACTTCCTTTGAAAAAGGACCACACCAGAACTGGATTGAGCTATCTCAATTCCCAAGAAATACTTGAGTTTCCCCAAGTCTTTGGTCTGAAAGTGGGTAAAAAGATGTTGCTTTAGTTTCTGTATACCATCCTGATCACTGCCTGTAATGACGATGTCGTCCACATAAACAACCAGATAAATACAGTGCCCTAAGGAGTTATGATGATAAAAAACTGAATGGTCTGCTGTACTGCGAAGCATGCCAAACTCTTGAACAACAGAACTAAAATGGCTAAACCATGCTCGAGGAGATTGTTTCAAGCCATATAGAGAACGGCGTAACCTGCACACTAAACCAGACTCCCCCTGAGCAACAAAACCAGGAGGTTGCTCCATATAAACTTCCTCGGCAAGATCACCATGAAGGAAGACATTTTTAATATCCAGCTGATAAAGAGGCCAAGAGCACATAGCAGCCATGGAGAGAAGCAAGCGGACAGAAGCAATCTTGGCAACAGGGGAGAATGTGTCACCATAATCAGAACCATAAACTTGAGTATAGCCTTTAGCAACTAAGCGGGCCTTAAGGCGATCAACCTGACCATCAGGACCAACCTTAACTGCATAGACCCAACGACAACCAACTGTAGATTTACCAGGGGGTAAAACAACAAGATCCCAAGTGCCATTAGAGTGCAGAGCAGCCATTTCATCCACCATTGCCTATCGCCAGCCTGGATGGGAAAGAGCTTCATGGGTGCTCTTGGGAAGAGAAACAGAGGATATAGCAGAAACAAAAGCAGAATAGGGTGAAGATAATCGATGATAACTCAAAAAATTGTAAATAGGATGAGGGTTACGAGTAGAGTGAGTACCTTTCCGAACAGCAATGGGTAAGTCATTAGGAGAAGGCAGAGCCGGGGCAGGTGAAGCCGAAGGGATAGGAAGTGAGTCAGCAGGTGCCTTAGGAAAAGGGAGAGGAGCAACGATACGCGGGCGACGATGATAAACCTGAAGTGGTCGAGGGGGCATAGCTTCAGGTGGGGAGACAATGGGAATGGGCAAGACTTCAGAAACGGGAAGAGACTCAGAAGTGGTGGAAAAGAATGGTGAGTCCTCAAAGAAGGTGACATCAGCGGAGATAAAGTACCGATGAGTCTCAAGGGAATAACAACGATAACCCTTCTGAAGTCTGGAATATCCCAAGAAGAGGCACTTCATGGCTTTGGCGGAAAGCTTGTCCTGTCCAGGAGTGAGAATTTGAACAAAGCAAGTACAACCAAAGACACGAGGAAGAAGGAAATAAAGTGGTTGGTCAGGGAAAAGAAGGGAGTGAGGAATCTGATCGTGTAAGACAGAGGAGGGCATACGATTAATCAAATAACAAGCGGTAAGAACAGCGTCCCCCCAAAAACGAAAAGGAACGTGACTATGGAGGAGGAGAGTACGAGCTGTCTCAACAAGATGTCGATTCTTGCGTTCAGCTACCCCATTTTGTTGAGGAGTATGAGCACAAGAAGACTGATGAAGAATCCCATGATGAGACATAAACGAAGTAAATTGGGCTGAAAAATATTCCCTGGCATTGTCACTGCGTAACACACGAATAGAAATATTGAACTGGGTTTGGATTTCAGTATAAAATTTCTGGAAAATAGAGAATAATTCAGCTCGATTTTTCATTAAAAATAACCAAGTACATCGAGAATAGTCATCAATGAAAGTGACAAAATACTGAAATCCTAAAGTAGACGCAGTCCGACAAGGACCCCAAACATCAGTGTGGACAAGCTCAAAAGGAGACTTTGCCCGATTATTCAAACGCTTTGGGAACGAGACACGAGTATGTTTCCCAAGCTGACATGACTCACACGGAAGCGACGACAAAGTGGAAAAACGAGGAACCATCTTCTGGAACTTGGAGAGACTAGGGTGGCCCAGACGATTGTGAATGAGGAGAGGAGCATCAGTGGAAATGCAAACTGCAGGAGATGAATCTGAGGTGAGGTGATAGAGGCCTTGAGACTCACGTCCTATGCCAATCGTCTTCCCCGTACTCCGGTCCTGCAAGGTCACAAATTTATCAGAAAAGGTAATAGAGCAATTAAGAGTACGAGTGATTTTGCTGATGGAAATAAGATTAAAAGGACATTCAGGAGTATAAAGGACAGAAGTGAGAGGTAGAGAAGGCAGAGGAAGGGCCAAACCAATACCTTTAGCCACAGTTTGAGAACCATTAGCTAAGGTAACAGTAGGTAAATCAGAGGTAGTAGTGATAGAGGAGAAAAGATCCTTATTACCAGATAGGTGATCAGATGCTCCAGAATCTAGAATCCAGGGTCCAAGAGAAGATGTGTGGGTAAGGCAAGCAGAGGCATTACCAGGCTGGGCAACAGAGGCAATAGAAGCCTAAGATGTCTGAGATGCGGAGGAGCTCGGAAGCTGAGGCAGCGGAGAATCAGAGGACTGGGCCATATGGGCAGTGCGAGGAGGTCTTCCATGTAACTGATAGCAACGATCGCGAGTGTGGCCAAGTTTATTGCAATAGGTGCAATGAGGACGTTGGCCTCGACCTCGGGTACCACTGCGTCCTCCTCGAGAGGTAGTTTGAGAAACTAACACAGAAGAATCTGAAGCGCTATCAGATGGCAAAGTCTGAGTGGACGAGAGACGGAGGAGGCGAGCAAACACGTCATCTAAGGACGGAACTGATGAACTACCAAGAATCTGATCACGAATAGGCTCAAGATCCGGACGGAGGCCAATAAGAGTAAGGACCATGAAGAACTTGTCAAGCTGCGTTTGTTGAGCCCCAACATCAGGAGTAAGAGGCATCACAGTCAAGAACTGCTCCTTAAGAGAGGCAATCTGACCAATATAAGTAGATAGATCCAAGTCCTGTTGGCTGAGATGGACAATAGGAGAAGCCACCTTATAGAGACGCTGGATATCATTCGTGTATAATCCTTTGGCCTGAGTCCAAAATTTAAAACAAGTTTTATAGGCCTGAAGATGAAGAAGAATCTGGGGATCAACCGATTGCCATAATACACTACATAACTGGGCATCTATCTTCCTCCACTGTACGCGGTCAACCTCAGGGATATCTGCCTCCTGGGTAACCAAGTGATCTTCATATCCTTGACCCATAAACCAAAGTTCAACAGAGGCAGACCAGGAGAGATAATTCTCACTGTCAACCAATTTCTCTGAGGTAATCAGAGGAGATCCAGAGAGAACAGAGGTAAAGATCTGATTTTTGGTGGTCATATTCACGTATTTGGATCGAAGAGAGCCCTGGAGAGGAAGAGAAGCAACACCCAAGCCTCGGAGATGGAGAGGAAGCCCTGTCAGATGTGGTCGGAATGGCAAGAAAGCCAAAAACAGGAAAAAAAGTGGAGATGCAGGGCTTGTGGAGGACTGCCGGAGGGCTAGAAGGCCAAGACGGCGCCGGACGAGCCTGGAGAGGTGTCGGACGTGGCCGGAAAGTGAGCCACACGCCGTCACGCGCCGGCGCGTGGGTGACAGTCCGACGGGGAAGATCGGCGCGTGGGGGCTCGTGAGACTCCGGTTGCCGGTGGGGTTTCCACTGGTGTGTAGATCAGCCTCCGGCGGTTCGGAATATGTGGTCGGTGCCCGGAAAAGAGGTCGTCGGAAAAATTCGCCGGAAAGGGTTGCCGGCGTGGTAGAGATCCGACGGCGATGAGGTTGTCCGGGGTGGTTCGGGAAGGGAATGAGGGGACCGGAGTGAAACACGGTCACTGGACGGTTCGCCGGAATTGAGTACACGGCTAAACCGAAAAAAAATTAGGTTTTCTCCTTTGGCTCTGATACCATGTTGAGAGAGAGAGAGAGAGAAAGGAGAAAAACCTTATTTTCATTCATCTAATCTCTACTTACAATTGAGAGATATATATATACAAGGCTAGGAGTCCTAACTACCATACATGTTGTAATGACCCGCTCCCAACCGTGTAGATATTGTCCCTTTGGACGTTGTGTCCCATGAGGGGGGTGTTTGTGATGTCCCACATCGGATAGGGGAGAATGTTCCTGGCGCTATATATGTAGAGGCTCCTCTTAACCAAGTAGACGCGTTTTAAAGCCGTGAGGGCCCCTTTGGGTCCAAAGCGGACAATATCTACACGGTTGGGAGCGGGTCGTTACACATGTGACCTATATTAACAAGGAAAAATAGTATACCATACATACATTATATTTAACAGACACAATATGATATGTCATCCTTTTTCTTTTCCTTTTTTCTAGAATGTTAATTGATACATATCTTTGGTTTATATCTCATTTTTTATTTTCTGAAACACAAATATGATACATAATAAGATGCAAATGATGTATGACATTATGCAGGAGACATAATTGACTATTTTTAGTAGTTCTTTAGCAAAGTCAAATTTATTTATTTTTTCTTAAAGGTTATGGTCTTAATTTAAAGTTAGAAATGGTTGAAAAAGCAAAGGGGGAGAAGGAATGACCCTGCTTGACAACATTATACATGTGTTGTCAAAGGAAGGCATTGAAGATTGAAGCAAGGGGGCAAGTTGTTGGTTTGATTTGGCCTGTTTTGTGTGTGTGTGTTTTCAATTACTTTTTCTAAGTGTTTTTCTTCTTTGAGGAGGGAACTATGATGAAATTGGGGAAGTCATATAATTTTGAAAAAGACAATCACAATTTACCAACAATCCGTAAATTATTGTAATTTCTTCTTTGTTGTGTTGGTTAGTAACTTGTATATGCTTGGAACTTTTGGTACAAGTAATAGTTAATAGCAAACTAGTCTGAACTTCGAACTGAACATTATAGTAAAAAATTCAAGAACTTTATTTTGTGCTTTGCCCCTCGGAAAAGAAAAAAGAAAGAAATAGAATATGGCTGATCCATGGGAAAGAAGACCAATCTTTTCCATCTCTTGACTCCCACAAAAAAGCTCCCATATGCTAGTTCGTCAGGACACTGTGGCCACCTGATACTATTACACTTTGGCTATTTGAGGGGAAGATGCTATCTCCCCAACATTCAAATTGGTGGTAAACTTCGCAGCAGGAGCAGTCTTTTACTTTACTATTGATAAACTGCATTCATGGGGTTGGAATAAAAAACTTGCTGAGCAGTCGCAAAAGAATTGACGATGTATATGGGGCTCAAAGGAAGTGCACAAGTCATCCCATTTGAAGCTAAACAGTTTTCATCCTACCTAAGGAATCGGAAAGTTTGAAGTGGGACGTGGAATAATCCCTTATTGTTTTTGCACATTAAGCTCAATCATCAGGAATCCTTATTTATTTATTTATTTATTTATTTTTATTATATATATATATATATATATATATATATATATATATATATATATATATATATATATATATATAGATAAAACCACTTTCATTAAAAAATAAAAAGTGCCACTAGGACACACCAAAGTACACGGGACATATACAAATAGCACCTAATAGCACAAGAAACAAGAAAGAACCCCAACAATAACACTCACTTAACAAAAACCCAACCACTCAACAAAATCAAGACAGAATCTGTCTCTATGTATTACTTTACCCAAGTAAAGAAGTCTATGTAAGAACATCTTCAAAAAAAGAGTTGAATGCTCCTCGTTATCAAATGATCAAAGATTCATTTCCTTCCAAACTGTCTAAAAGATACATGAGCTGCTCTCCAAACCCTTTTACATTTTTTGCCCACAAATGAATCATGCTAGCCTAAAAGAGCATCATTAACAGTAGCAACTTTTTTTTTTTGATAGACAAAGAGACAAAATTAAATTAAAACACGCCAAAACAGGGGGCGCTCCCTATATACATAGGTAGTATACAAAGAAAGCCAAACCCTAGGCAACAAAGGAGAGAAAAAACTTAGAAAGGACAAAGTTAACCAACACCCCAATCACCCAAGAAGTTCAGAAAAGAGAGATAGTCCAAGTCCATAAACTGTTGAGATCACTCAAGAAGAGACCGTAGAAAGAGGTTCCTCAAGCTCGTATCTGACATCTCTTCCTCTTTGAACAATCTTTAATTTCGCTCTCCCCAAATACACCAAAACAGACAAATAGGCGCCATTCTCCAAACTACACTCCTTTTCTTCCTTAGGCCCTTAATTTTCCATTCAAGAAGCAGATTTCTCACAAAGTCCGGGAACACCCACATCACCCCAAAAGAAGAAAGCAACGAAGTCCAAAGCTCCCTTGTCTTACCACAATGAATTAGAATGTGGTCTGCCGATTCCTCATTCTCTTTACATATAGATTGCATCTATTAACCATAGACCAACCCCTCCTCATTAACATATCAACTGTAGAAATTTTACCCCAAACTGCTTCCCAAGCAAAAAAACGGGTTCTCAAAGGGGCATACGAACCCCAAACCTCCTTTGCTGGAAATAAGGGACCGTTCTCCACTTTTAAAGGCCTATAATAAGATTTAACACTAAATTTTCCTTTCCTCTCTATCTTCCAAACTAAAGAATCCTCCCCTTCTTGAACCTTTACCGTAGAAATGTGATTCAGCAAACGATTCACCTCCTCCAATTCCCAATCTTGAAAGGTCTTCTAAAATACACCTCCCAACCCCCTCCACCACCTCCTTGTCTCCCCCAAAGATCAGCCACTACAACAGAATTGTGGGTTGCAATTCTGTACAGCAAAGGGAAGAAATCCTTCAGCTTAGAATCTCCTACCCAAAAGTCCCACCAAAATCTAGTGCGTCTCCCATTTCCAATACGAATACTAGTTCTAGGAAAGAACTCCTCCCAACCCTTTCTAATGTCTTTCCAAAGGCCCATCCCATAAGACTCCCTCACCTCTCTAGTGGTCCAACCTCCTTCCTCCTCTCCAAATTTACCTACAATGACTTCCTCCAAAAACTCTCCCTTTCTAAAGGAAATCTCCAAAGCCATTTTCCAAGCAAAGCATGATTGAAGTCCTTCAAAGGCCTTAACCCCAACCCTCCATGCCTCTTATCTTTGCAAATAACTGCCCAACTTACCAAGTGGATCTTCCTTCTCTCCTCTAACTCTCCCCACAAAAACTCACTTTGAATTTTCTCCAATCTAAGTCTCACTCTTCTTGGAATCACAAAAAGAGACATAAAATAGATGGGAAGATTTGAGAGAGTGCTCTTGATGAGGGTAAGACGACCTCCCTTAGAAAGATATTGTTTTTTCCACGTAGCCAATTTTCTCTTGAATCTTTCCTCTACCACATCCCAAACTCTACACGAATTATGAGGGGCTCTAAGAGGTAAGCCTAGATAAGTAGTAGGGAGATTCCCTACTTTACACCCCAAAACCGCAGCAGCTCTGTCCACATCCTCCACTTCCCCAACTGGAATTATTTCACTTTTCAACAAGTTTATTTTTAGGCTTGATACCACTTCAAAACATATCACAACCCACTTCCAAAAAACCAACTGGTCCCTATTACCCTCACAAAAAAGAAGAGTGTCATCGGCAAACAACAGATGGGAAATCGAAGCCCCTACTCCACGTCTCCCCATTACCTTGAAGCCTCTAATGAAACCTTTCTCCTCAGCTCTTGATATTAAACAACTAAAGGCTTCCATGATCAGCACAAACAGATAAGGTGAGAGTGGGTCTCCCTGCCTTAGGCCTCTGAACGTTGAGAAGAACTCTGTGGGAGTGCCATTCAATAAAACTCCCATTCTTACAGTTGATATGCAGAAAAAAAAATCTAGTTTCGCCATTTGGGTCCAAAACCCATTTTCTCCAAGACTGAAAGATCAAGTAACTTGCACCTAATGGACACCAAAAAGATCAAACAGTAATTGCCAAAGGATCTTAATCAGTAAACAATGGAGGAGGATATAATCTATGGATTCTTCCTCTTCTTTGCAAAGAAAATATCTATTGACCAAAGACCAACCTCTTTTTTGAAGTTGATCTAAAGTCAAAACTTTGCCCTAAGAAGCCCCTCACACAAAAAAGTTAACTTTAGAAGAGACCCATGAATTCCAAACTATGTGCTTTGGAAATGAAACTAGATCCCTCGGTTCCAACGCAACATATAAATACTTAACAAAGAATTTATTATTGTACAAATTCATCCACACCATCGTGTCTTCCCCCACACTATCAACTGTCTTTCCTTGCAACCTCAAAAATAAATCCTCAACTTTGTCAACTTTCTAATCATTCAAAGCTCTTGTAAAACAAGGGTTCCAATGACCTCTTTCCCCTGTTTGAACCCAAAGATCCGCCACCCATTCCACTTTTAAAGAAGGGAATGAAACACATGACGGTTCATCCCCACACCATTTATCCGTCCAAAACTTCACCCTCCTCCCATTACCCACCATAAAAGAGAGACGACCCAAGAAAGTGTTTCGTTCCTTCCTAATGGATTTCCAAAGCTCGACTCCATACCCATCTTTAACTTCACAGGACCACCACCCACCCTCTTCCTCCTTGTATTTGCCACTAATTACTTTAGTTCAAAAGGCATCTCTTTCATTTGCAAACCTCCAATTACATTTGCACAAAAGCGCCTTATTTAACAAAGAAAGGGTACCTAATTCCTAACTCGTCCTTGCTCTTCTCCAAACACACTATGGACCACTTCACATGATGGAACTTTTTCTCCAACCCTCCATCTCCCCAAAGGAACTCTCTTTGAATTTTCTTCAACCTCAATTTGACTATCCTTGAAATATGGAATAAAGACAAAAAATAAATGGGAAGACTTGATAAAGTGCTCTTGATTAGAGTAAGCCTCCCCCCTTTAGAGATGAATTTCCTTTTCCACAAAGTAAGTCTTTTACGAAACCTCTCTTCCACCTGATTCCAAATTGCAATTGATCTAAATCGAGCACCCAAAGGCAACCTTAGATAGGTAGAAGGAAGTCTACCTTCTTTCCACCTTAGCGCTAAAACCAACTCCTCAACTTGTTCCACTATACCATTAGGAATCATCTCACTTTTCTCAAGTTCACTTTCAGCCCCAAACAAGCTTCAAACCACATGAACAATCAGTATAAATGAACCATTTGATCTTGGGAAGCCTCCTAAAAAGCAAGAGTATCATCTGCAAACAACAAATGAGATACCTCTTCCCCTTCACCACCTCTCCCCGTCACCATTGCCGTTGAAATATAGCCGCATTCCATAGCTCTTTTGAGAAGACAACTTTGAGCCTCCATAGCCACAATAAATAAATGAGACAAAGGGTCCCCTTACCACAAACCTCTAGAGCTCTAAAAGAAACCCATAGGAATACCATTAATCATCAGGAATCTATTGTATTGAAGTGTCATATTTTGTTAAATCAATTTCTTCATGACAAGATTTTTTGTTAAATCAATTTTTTCATGACAAGTTTTACATGTTTTCCTATGTTGAAATTGATGGATTCCTATATTTACATTTTTTAATATTATTATCTTTTCACAGAATTAGCTACACTACCAAATTCATTATAGGCCAATTAGCTATTGTTTTCATTCAGATCTAGAACCCTTTTTTTGAAATGCTTTCTGCTCCCTTTTTTTGTATAGGATTACATATGAATATATACAGAATAATTGTATGAAAATAGCCTAGGAAATAATGCCTACGATCATGCTATCAAAGATAAATAAAATAAGTGAAGAATGCTAAGAAAGGAAAAAATCCTAGGAGATTCTATGTACAACTATACAATTATTACAGCTCATATGGGCTGGAAAAATAGTCAACACAATCTGCCAGAATTTCCAACTGGCAGATTTTCCAACTGGTAGATTTTCCAACAGCTATATATATATATATATATATATATATTTTTGATTGGAAACAACACAGATTTATTGATAGATAAAAATAAGTACAAAAGAAGGATGAGGAATCCTCCTGCCAAAGAAAGCTAAACTATAGAAAAATACACTGAAAAACAAGCAAACACTCTAAAAAGACCACTCCTTATGGAGTACACACTGCTATCCAATCAAGTTGTATCACATTAAGGGGAGTCCTCTTAAAAACCATGGAACAATAAAAGCCCAAAGAGAAGCAAGGAAAACAATAGAGTCCCAAAGAAACTCTGAATTCCTTGCTTTATCCTCAAAAATCCTCGCATTTCTTTCCCTCCACACAATCCGAATAAGAGCGATGTTTGCAGCTTGCCACAAGGCTATCCCCCTCTTAGACGAACCAAATCCATTAAATTTGATGTACATCATGTCAAGGATGCTCCTCGGGGGGACCCAATCCATCTTAGCTAACTGAAATAACCTGTGCCATAACCCAATCGTCAAGGAGCAATGAAGAAAAATATGATCAGCTGATTCCCCATGCTTCATGCACAGAATACAAATATCCAGACTAAGGGCTTTGTAGGGTCTTCTCACTTGTAGCATGTCATTAGTATTCACTTTCTTGTGTGCCACTAACCAGATGAAGGACTGTACTTTGAAAGGAATTTGAGAATTCCAAACGAACTTAGAAGGAAAAACCTGAGGAGATCCAGAAAATTGGGATAAAGCTAGAAAGAAAGATTTAACTGAAAAAAGCCTTGAAGAAGATAAGGGCCACAATTTGGCATCTGGAACCGAAGGAGATAAATGCAATCCATCGAGAGATCGCATGAGGCCTTCTAAGTCTTCTATCTCAGAATCTGACAGGTTACGACGAAAATTTAAATTCCAAGAGAAAGGACGAGTAGGACCGAGGACTGAAGAAATAAGTATGTTTTTATCCAAGACTACTCTAAATAGACTTGGATATTGGGATCCCAAAGGTTGGTCCCCCCACCACAAATCTTCCCAGAACCGAATTCTTTCCCCATTTCCTACCACAAACCGAGTAAACGAGGAAAACTCCTGAAATACTTGAGTAATAGCCTTCCAAGGACAGCGATGTGACCATCTGACTATTGTGTTGACATCCCAACCATTGGAGTGTGAACCATAAATGCTTAGTATGACCTGATGCCGTAGAGCTGAACCCTCTCAAAGGTACCTCCACAACCATTTCCTTAAAAGAGCGAGATTCCTCAGAGAAATATTCCCCAAACCCAAACCCCCTATTTCCTTCGGTTTACACACGACATCCCACCTGACTAAATGATCCTTTTTGCCTTCCCCAATCCCTGACCATAAAAAATCCCTCTGCAACCTCTCGATTTTTGCAGCGACTGAAACGGGTAACTTAAATAAAGAAAGAAAGTAACAGGGCATATGGGTAAGGCAAGATTGGATGAGAGTTATCCTCCCTCCGAAGGATAGGTATGCCTTTTGCCAACCATCTAATCTTCTTGAAATTCTCTCAATCACAGGATCCCAAAATCCACCTGCCCTGGGGTTCCCACCCAAAGGAAGACCCATATTGAGTATAGGCCAACCAGAAGCCTTGCATTCAAGCGTCTCAGCCAATCTTGAAATATGAGCTTGATCCAAATTGATACCATAAATATTACTCTTGTCTAGATTGACCTTAAGCCTAGAAATATGCCCAAATGCTAACAAAAGACTCTTGAGAGTCTGCAAGTCTTCCTCCCTAGTGTTAGAAAAGAAGATGGTGTCATCGGCAAATTGCAAATGAGATACCCTAGTTCTGTTTCTACCCACCCTGAAACCCTCCAACATATTTCTCTCCTCTGCTCTCAAAAGCATCCTACTCAATACATCTGCTACTAAAGTAAACAAAAAGGGGGATAAAGGGTCCCCTTGTCTTAATCCTCTCGATGCCTTAACCCAACCTTTAGCGCTACCATTCACCAATACTGCATAAGATACCGAGGACAAACATCCACTCATCCATTTCCTCCATTTAGGACTGAACCCCTTCTTCTCCAACACTTGATCTAAAAAATCCCACCTTACGTGATCGTAAGCCTTTTCAAAGTCAATTTTAAAGACGACACCTTCCTCCCCTGATCGTCTTCTCTCATCCACTATCTCATTTGCTATGAGGACCGCATCCATTATTTGTCTCCCTTGAACAAAAGCGTCTTGAGTAGAATGGATGGTTTCATGTAAAACCCCTCTTAGACGCCCTGAGAGCACTTTGACTATTATCTTGTAGAGACTAGTGATCAAACTAATGGGTCTAAAATCTGAGATTTTCTTTGTTGTACTCTTTTTGGGCAGAAGAACAATGAAAGAGGCATTAGTGCTTTGATTGATAACTCCGCTCCTATGAAATTCTGCGAACACTCTCACTGAATCCTCCTTAATCACATCCCAACAGTCTTGGAATACTGCAATAGTAAAGCCATCAGGCCCCGGAGCCTTGTCCCTATCCATCTGAAAAATGGCCTTAGAAATCTCTTCTTCAGTGAAAGGGGCATCCAAACTTATCGCACTCTCTTCCGAAATAGGGGACCAATCTAATCCTTCAATACTCCAAGACTCTCCTATAGGACTCGCGTAGAGTTTTTCAAAGTAAAGTAAGATCTCCTCTGTGATTCTCTCGGCATTATTTCCTTAACCCATTTCACCTAGCTTTTTGTCTCCAATGGATTTCCTCCCTCAAAATTAATTCCTCTAGCTCCCCTTTTCTTAAGGCTCTTTGATCTACCAATTCAGAGGTGAGACCCCCATCTTGCTCAATGGCGTCAAAGTTAGCTAAATCCTTGAGGGTACTTTTTTTCTTTTCATTAAGCTCTCCAAAAGAAAGCTTATTCCATTCCTTCAATTTGGCTTTAACAAATTGTAATCTCCTCATGAACTTGTGGCCTTCCCATCCGTTTCCTTGAAAACCCCTCCACTAATTTCTAAAGTTCTCCTTGAAACTAGGATGTTGCAGTCACATGTTCTCAAATCTAAAAGGTGTTGGGCCCCACATGAATGGGTTGGTATCCAAAGCAATTGGCCAATGATCCGAGGTCCTTCTGATAAGGGTTTCTTGAATGCCTTGGGGAAAGAGCTGCCCCCACTCATTTGAGTAAAGAAAACGGTCTAATCTCTTACACATGGGAGACTCTTGCATATTTGACCAAGTGAATGATGCGTTCCGAAGAGGTGGATCAAGCAATTCACATTCTCTAATAAAACTATCAAAGTCCCTCATGCTTGAAGTTAGCCTAGAGCCCCCCAATTTTTCTGAACTTCTCCTTATGACATTAAAATCACCGCCCACACACCACAACGGAAAAGTTAGACCATAAATGTCATAAAGTTCCACCCAAAAATCCTTCCTAAGTGAGGGACTATTTGGACCATAAACTGCAGAAATCCAAAGAGGTCCATAGCCCTCCAAGGCGAACTTGACCGATATCGAGAAAGAGCCTAATACCACCTCCTCCTTGCACAACTTTTTTGAGTCCCAAATGAACAAAATCCCTCCTGAAGCCCCACACGCCGGGAGAATAACCCAATCCTTATTTCTGACCGTCCAGACACTGCCCACTAGCCTTCTGTCACACTTCTCCTTTTTTGTTTCCTGAATCATCACAACATTCGGATTCTCTAACCTAAGGAAATCTTTAATCACCCTTCGCTTATTACTTGAACCCAAACCCCTAACATTCCAACTGATAATTTTCATGGAAAAACACTCAGGCCCTAACCCTCCAAACCAAATCCACCTGGATTCAAACGCCTATGGACCTCTATTCTTCCTCCTAGAGTACACCTTAATGTCTAGAGAGCATAGAACCTCTCGCACTTTAGCCATTTTCCTAGGGGACAGGCCATCGATAAGAAAGTCTTCTGGTGGGGATGCCTCATTAACCCCCGGACTGCCTGGCATCAGGTTAGAAGACTTCCCAGGGGTAGATCTCTCGGACATCTGGTTAGAAACAGCTCTCTGATTCTCCTCCTCAACATGGACAGGGATGTCAACAAAATTTAAGGGGCCAACATCGCCTATTTCAGGAAAAAATTTAAATTTACCTTGATTTACCGAAGGAGACTGGGAAAGAAATTCTGAATTTGGGAGATGAGGACTGAGGGACTCGGAAGATTCTTTTCCAGATTACGGAAAGGATAGGAATAAGGCTCGGGTGGCTGAGAAGAAAAAGGCTGACTTTCCTCCAAGTTTTCCACTCTCGGAATTTCACAATTTCCTCCCAAAATGATTTCTTTACCTCTGGTTCTTGGAATAGAAGGTGACACCGTGACTGAAGAACCACAAGGATCGTACCCCGCTCGGCCAGTAAATCCTCCTTTGTCATCTTTGAGTTGCGATTTTTGCGATTCCATCTCTCCTCTTGACGTCGAGGTCTCTTCCTTCGACCAGCTGCTGCATATCCTTGGCAGAAGACAACAGAAGATGGGACTCTCTCTGATACCTCGTATCTGTTGAGATCCCATCCCGCCATCCACTTCCAGATTGCGGACTTCGCTAAGTGACGCTGCGCTCCGTAGGGGAAGAGGCTCGCTGCTACTCCATTGTCCATGACGGCGAGCCGCGCTTGGAAGGAAGAGTTTGGACCACATCTTCCTTGAATCCATCGTCTTTTCCCCTTGCGTGAAGTCTTCCATCTGAACCATTGGAGCTTTCCCCTTTCTCGCTGCGCTTTCTTCCTCTCGAGACCTACCTCTCATGCCAGAGGACATCGATCCTCCTAGAACTTGGCCCAACCCCGACGGGCCTATTGACTTACAGCCCACAGTCCGACGCCCGTAACTCACATCTTCTGTCTCTGAAGGTGGGCTAGGGTTGGATGAAGTCTGGGCCTGTAACTCATCGGCCCGACCATCCTCTCCATATATTACCTCGACGCCGGCCCTCTCATCGCCTAAACGAGGCTGCGTGGTCGCTTTTGCAAAGGAGCCCACTCGCTAGAGAGAAGAAGGGGATGCCGCTGCGTCATGGGCTTGAGGGGCGTTTGGGCCAGCGTGAAGCCCACGACTCCTTCTCCCTCTTTGGGCCGTTACTAGATGGGCTTTAGTAGAAGTCTCAGGCACTATGGGCCCAAGAATGTTTTCTTCTACTAAGCCCAATCTGCTCCCTTCCCATCCTTTCTCCCTTTTGGCCGCCATGCTTGTACTTGAGCACCGATAACGTGCCCGGGGAAGAAGCTCCCTACTGTAGCACTCATTACCCCTGATACTACCTCGTAACCCCTCTGCAAATTTTGTTGTCTGAGAGACGCAACCTCCCTCTTTCAACCACTCGTACCTGCAGTGGGATGTCTCGGACGTGACAGTGTCGTCTTCACCCTCTTCTTCGATGACTGAAACTGCTACTGTATGTTTCCAGGCCCCGTCTTCCACCTCAAGCAACGCTGGAAGCTTGACATTAGGATGCATCTCCACCCACAGCTTCACCTTCGTCAAGTCCAACAGCTTCACGGCTTCCCTTGCTACCTCCGTCACCCTCCCCCACTTCTTCAAGATGAATTTCAGCTGGTCTTCCTCCCACAAGTGAAAAGGAAGGCCTTTCAACTCTAACCAGCCTCTTCTGAATTTTCCAGGAATAATCATATTTTCTCTTGGCGACCATCTTCTTAGGAGAACAAGCCTTCCTTTCACTAAAAGTCTCTCCTGCTCTTGGAACCATTTTGCTCTTCCTGCTGTACTCACAAAGAAACACCCCTTGAAGGCGGAAATGGGGTTTATAGACACCATACCTTTCACACCCATCATCCTCGCAATGGCCTTGCCTTCATGAGTCCAGTCTTGGACTTTTTCTTTGCATTCACATATTACGGCTCTGGCCCATTTTCCAGCTGATAATAGAACTCCACTCCTAATTCCATCCTCTGCAACCACCTCTGCGTATGACCGACCACCTCTATATATGCTTTTACTCATCTGAGTATTGCCAAACATCTTCTTCAACTCTTCTCCGACTTGATCAGAATAATCTTGCACTGAAAGAATCGCCCTCCTAAGGACTTCCCATCCATTACCTTTAACACCCTCGGGGATGACAAGAAGTAGAGGTTTCCTTCTTGTAGCAATCTCGGTGATTTTCATGAATCGCCCTCTATTGTTGAAGCAAATCTCCATCAAATGAATCTTATTCTCGCCCCTGAACTTTCGTGTAAATCCCCTGGTATTCTCCAACTCCACAGCTTTCTTCAAATGCTCTGTTAACCAATCCACCTCCTCCCTTCCAAATCCTACTGATACAACAAAACCACGGCTCCTTTCTGTTACTGATACCCAAGTTCCACCATTCGATCCTTCAAACTTCACCTGAAAAGACTTTTTTTCCACTTCAAACTTTTCAACTTTGCACTTCATCATGCCTCAGATGCTTACTCAAGAACTCTCACAGCAGAACCCCTAGAATCATTTTCAGAAACAGCCCTCATTCAAACTTAATGGCCAGAACTATCCAATATGGTCTGAACATGTGTGCACGTTTCTGAAGAGAAAAGGAAAGCTCGGTCACTTGATTGAACCAGTGTTTGTCCAGAGTCATAATTGGAGCAAGTTAGACCCTAGATCCATAAATGCTTCCATCCTCCTTCTCGGAAATGCTTTGTTTCTATGGATGTTACCTTCTTTTCCAACAGCTATATATTGCATCACATGTAATGCTGTGTGTGTGTGTGTTGGGAGGCTTGCAGTGGCTCATATTTGTATACATACTTTTTTTTCCTTTACTTTTCATCATATATAATATGATACAAAATACAGGAATATAGCAAGAATGATACACAATATGAGTTGACAATTATGGTTGACATTGAGTTTTTCTTGAATTGAGTGCACTTGTATCTATATGCATTATTTATCATTGCTTTAGTTTCAACTGACTATTATTTTTTGTGCTCCCAGGAAATTATTTTCACATATGTCAATATTGGAGACTAGGTCTTCTTTAGAGTGGTTTGTTAGAAAAGTTCAAGATAAAATTATTTTATGTGCTCTAAGGCAATCTATAGTAAAGGGAGCAAACAAATCGAGGTGAGGCTGTAATCTTTTACTAGGTATGCCTGATACCATTTTGATGCTTTAAATTTGTTATATATGTACTCTATGTATGAACTTATTTATCGGTTGCACTTGTTTTCTTGCTTAATCTTAACATTATCGAATATGAGTTTACAAAATCAGTCAGTTTATTCTGAGGGTATTTCAAGGGTTGACCTCTTTGATGTAAATTAAACTATTAATGCACTGGTAAAGCTCAAGGTATGACTAAAAGAATGTTTTTCCGGTGAAAATAATATTTTCCTGAACTGTTTTCTTTTACCTTTCTGATAAGTAAGCAAAGGGAAGATATATAATAATAAAAAGAGCTATATGCCAAGGTACATGGGTTGTATACAAAGGATAACACAAGGAATAGCCAGGAATAGGGAAAAATAAAAAAACTTGCTCCCTCCCTCATCTAGATCCCATTGAATCTACAAAATCAATAAAAGGCATTGATCCTTTTACTATGTGCATCCTAACCCATGTCGACTAGGTTTTTAGCAAAAGAATTCTTAATGATTGCTCCACATTTCCAAAGGTTCTTTGGTTTGTTTCCTTTCACAAAGTCTAAAAAATACACAATGGGCTCCTCTTTAGACCTTGCTCTTTCTTCCTACAAAGGAACCTTGCCAATTTAAGAGGATCTTCCTAATTGAAAAAGGAAGGACCCAAATGATTCCGAAGAAAGAAAATAGCAAGTGCCATGACTCCCTAACTTTAGGGTAAATTGAAAGATGTGATCAATAGATCCCACCTTGCTTTTACAAAGGTAACCGAAGACCATCCTTCTTTAAAGTTGATTTAAAGTCGATCCCTTCCTCCAACAAGCTTCCCCAGCAAAAAAACTCACTTTGAGCGCCTGGATTCTAATATGACCAAAAGGCATCATTCCTTGAACCCATTCACACCACCCTATCCTTCTCTCCTCTCTTCACAAACTTCCTTTAAAACTTAGAAAAAAGACTCCAAAATTTCAAACTCCCAATCATTCTGGTTTCTAGGAAAACACGAATTCCTGTGTTCCCAACCAACATCTTTATTTGACAGGCATATTTCAGCCAATTCTATGATATGTAATGATATTGGTTAGTGTTGTTGCCCAATTTTACGGTATTGGTTAATTCTTGTTGTACAGGTATGGTCTTTGGGTTTTTATGTGAAGAAATGCAGCATTAATATTCTATCTTACTCCTGTTTTCATTCTGGACACAAGGTTTAGGCTTGTTCAATGTAGTTTGATTTGTTTGTACATGATTTAAATCTTTGTAGTCATTGTCATTCCTTGTAGTATAGTCTGAATCTGCAGAGAATGATGGATAAGTTGGCTGATCTTTCGTGTAAAACTGCCACTTTATCCCTTGGTGCGTACAAGTTGTTACATATACATAGATATGACAGGTAATGGAACAGGTGTTTCCTGTAAAATTGCTGTTTCAATTAATGATCCATATATGGAAGATTATGGGGGTGTCACGTATGCTTGTAATGCAACTGTGATAGGAAATGTTAATCTCTAAAGGAGCATGAAGTCAGCCCACAAGTTGAATGAAACTTGAGAGATGAATTCATAAAATTAAATATGACTGGTTAATAGGGTGTGTTTTGTGTGTGAGAATGGGAATGGAAATAAGATGAGAATAGAGGTGAATCACAATACTATGTAGAAGAGAGGAATCAAAATCCTAGTGAGAGTAGGATTTGGTTTCTATACTAATGAATTTTTTATTCCTATTTTCATTCTAAAAGATAATCCAAACGCATTAATGAATGAGAATGAAATTGATTTCCCATTCCTATTATCTATTCTAGCGTTCCAAACGTGACCTAAAAGAATTCAAATCGCGCTACAACTTTAACAACAAATTGTGAGAATATCTTGCACTCTTTTCAACTAGGGAGGTGTGATCTTTCACTGAAAAAACAACCCACCACCACCATATTCCCCCACCACCCGAGCATTTGTCTATAGAGAATAGAGCTCTGGATAATTTTTACAAATTGACGAAGTTTAATATTTAGGGCAGAACAGTAAACAATTGTTATGCTTTTTCAAATTATGCTTACAATAATGAAAATTAAGAAGGATCTAACCACAAGTAGCACAAGTATCACAAGCACTGAAATTTATAGTGGTTGAGCCTTTAGCTGATATGCACTCCCATTACTTCACCAATATTTTTATCCATTGCGTCAATAAGTTTTCTTGGTTCTGCTAGAATAAATATTACATTTCTAGAAGGTATCGGCTAGCCTGTGTAGATTGGCTAACTGGTTTCATACCTGCTATCAAGGATAATTTTTGAGTTTTTAGAGGGGTACCGGCCAACTTGTTTATACCAGCCACCAGTCTCACTGAGCTCTGAAATGCAACTTAAAATTGGTGCAAATTTTGGGTTAAAAACCAACCTAAATGTGCCTAACTTCTAAAGCATGCAAAATGCTCACACACCATGCATAAGTATGTCTTTGAGTCCTGACTTGGACCTTCAAAACTTGAGTATGATCACAATCATCTTCTTGTGAACAAAAAATCTTGTTGGTGGTCTTTAGTGTATTCCTATACTACAGTTACACCAAGGTCATGAAATTACCAACTTTATAGGCGGACTTGATTGCCTTTATAATCTCCTTCTTTGCTACGTACATCAGAAAATTTCAGTAGGAAAATATGTGGGAAAAAAAAAAAGAAAAATTTAACTCAGGTAGAAATCCTGAGTACAATATGCACAATGAAGTACAAACGTAGGCAGAATTTGCTCAACTTTCCCTTAATATTTAGCTGATATTAGTTTTGATAATAAACATGGAGTTGTAATTGAAGCTCAAGCTCCTCCTGAAGAATATACATGCAATAACGATATGAATGGTAGATAATTTTCATAGCCAAAGATAAAGAAAATAAGCATGTGAATATTCTATAGAAAATCTAATAGAGATTCCCTTAAAATATTTAATTATACCCTAAATACAACATCATGTGACAATGAAGTTTCCAATAAAATTTCTGATGTGTCATTGCTTTGTTAGATAGGAAGATGATCTAAAGAAATTACCATTGAGAAGATTGTGACAAACTGATATTGGTATCATATTTGTGTTCTCAAAATATGTTCCACCGTGAATATATAATGCACCCTGGATGCAGGCATAGCATCTTTCTGTTATCACTTTTCAATAAGCTAATAACCTTATATCTATGATTGTTCATGTTTCTACACAAAATAACATAGTTTTCACTTCAGGCATTCCCTTGAGTACTTGGATAGAGATGAGATTATAGTAGCTCATATGGTAGGGGGAGTTGATGCATATATAAAGGTGTGTCAAGGGTGGCCTGTATCAAATAATGCACTGAAGCTTAAATCTCTCAAGAGCTCAGATCAGCAGTCAAAAGGAATTTCTTTGAGCTTTCTTTGCAAGGTTGAGGTGAGTTTTCTCTAACTTTTTTTATTTTTTTTTCTTTTCTTGATAGTTGCTGATTTTTTGTTCTTGCTTCCCAAAGATTTTAATTATGTTACTTGATGATTTCTATTTTTATGGGTTGATTATGTCTTCCATGTTGGAGTACTCTAAAACCACTTCGTTTAACTGGTGCACCATGTAAGCTATTTTTGTGGTTTTGTGAAGGAATTAGTCAATTTGGTTGCTTGAGTGGGAAAATCAATTTCTTGATAAAAAATGCATTTCAACAATGTTTTCAGAACCGAACTGATCATTGAATCGGGAAAATTACCGGTTCATTGGTCGGACTGGTGGTCAAATCGCGATCGAATCGGTAATGTCATAAATATATAATTTATAAATTATTAAAATTTAAAATAATTATAAAAATAAAAATAATAATTTATATATTATTTAAAAATTAAAATTTTATTTGAAAATCATAAAATTAGTTTCAATTTAAAAATTTAAATTAAAATCATAATTTTAATTTAAAATTTAAAAATTTAATATTTATTTTTAAATACAAAATTTATTTTAAAATTAGAAATTTATTTAAAATTGTAATGTTTTTATTAATTTAAATTAAGAATCATAAGTTTTAAACATCCTGAAGTAAAAATAATAATGATATGAGGTAAAAAATAATTAAAAAAAAAATCTAGAAGAAGGGAGGAGAGGGACGAGCAAAAAGGGGAAGAGGGTTCCGGCAGGTCACGTAGGGGGTGGGGTTTCCAGTGCAGGGAATGGGTGGGTGGCTTTGCAGGGGGGTGGGTGGCTTCCGGTGCGCAAGGGTAGGTGGGGTGGGGGTTCTGTTGGTGGGAGACGGCAAGAGGGGAGGGCTTTTCCAGTGGCAGGGGATGGCGAGAGGAGGCTTTTCCAGCGCAGGGTGGAGGTCTTACCAGCGGGAGACGGCGACAATGGAGAAATAAAAAAAAAAAAAAATGAACTAGATGATTTAGAGGGAATCGTCTGGTTTATCCGGTTCGTCGGCTGGACCACTGGTTTAACTAGCTTAATTCCAGTCCGACTACTTTCTGGCCTAAATGACCGGACCGAACTGGAACCGTGATTGGCTGACAGTCTGATCGGCCAGTCTGGTCTGGTTTTTAAAACCATGCATTTCAGTAATTCTAAATGAAATACCAAAACACATTTTAGTAATCTTTTAATAAAGTATTAACATGAGTAAGTCATTTTTAGAGAACCTAAATGTGCCCTGATGATTCCAAAATAGCAATTGGGCTCTTTATGTTCCTAAGACAACATTCAAATTGTACAAGTTTTGTACCAATACTCACCTTTCTTAATTCTCATTCAATAAGTCCATTTTTGAACTTGTGATTCTAATAGTATCTAAGTTTAAAGATTTATTCTTCATTTACTTGTACATCTTTTGAGAAAATCAATGTCCAACAAACTGTTGGTTAGGATGATTGAATATTTTGGATGCTTCAGTTCTATGATGCAAGATAGAAAAGTTTTGAGGAAGAAATGTTGAACAAAGTTCCTGACTAGAGGGCCCAATATTTAGTTGTCATGAATTTCAGAATTTAAAATCTCCGACATGGAACCCATTTAGTGGTGGTCATGATGGTTTACCCAAATGAAGTATGCGGCTATGCTTAAGAATCCACATTTTTTCTTTTTAAATTCATAAGAGCAGTACTTAAATATCATGAAAATGGGCATGTAGTCATATAGAGTTCATTGAGTAAAGATTTAAGTCAAAAAGAGAAGTCAAGGGTTGGTTTTGTGGTGGTGGTTTGTTGTTGTTGTTTGGGGGGGTAGGGGTGTTGGTTGTTTGGTTTGTTTGGTCCGTGAGTGTAGGATTTGTGTCTGGTTATGTGGGAAACCTTCAGGGAGGCTTTTGTAGCTCATCTTAATTGTTTGATAATCTCTGTCTGCTAACCCATAAGCCAAGCTTCACGTGTATTGTCTGACCTGAATGCTAGGTAGAGGGTGTAAGCCCAGTAACCACCTATTTACTTAAAAGATGTCATGATTTTATGTTGGGCTTACTGAGGGTTGATGGTGCATTGGGTTTTGGGCTGGTTTTCATTTATTGGTTTCATGTTATATTGAGTTATGATTTGGGCATGGCATCCCTAGTTCTATATTGTAATTTCAATTGCCATGAAGCTAAGTAGATTTTGGCTTCTTATGTAGGTGAAAAGAGGTTGATGGCAATTAAGCATACAAGTAACTAAGGAACCAAAAAAAAAAAGGTTACCCTCCATTGTTGTAGAAATTGGGTATGCTTCTAATTGGGTAATAATATTTAAGTGAACATATACTTGACCATTAGTGATTGGTCTCAATTCTTGGATCTTGAGCCTACAGATCGGGAATGGGTCTCTCAGTGATGGGGTAAACCAGAGTCTAGTGGTAAGAAAGTATAGCTGTGTTGAACAAAGCCACAAATCTAAAATAAGATGACTTTTGAGGGAAGTGTAAGTGTGAATGCAATTAATACAATTCTTGAGAAACTAAGATTGTGGAGATATAAAGCCATGGATACCATGGAATGCTCATGCCAAAAGTGATAGATTATCAAAATGACAGTGCTTACATTTCTAGAAACCAGACCTTTGATTTAAAGGTCGTCAATTCCATGTTACTTCCTGGAATGAGTCTTAAAATTAAGAAGACTGCAATTCACACGGTTGGTCATTATATCTGCTATCTGAACAACAGATTTTCTTTTTAATTTACTAGGAAATGGCAAACTCCTTGGATGTGTCCATACGAAAAAATATTTCAAGCTTTGTGGATGCCATAGAAGAAATACTTGTGCAGCAAATGCAGTCCAAGCTCCATGTTGTCGATGTTCCTGGAAAGTGACTCTTTCTCTGCTTCTGAATGGTAAGGGCAATTTATTGCTGAATCTGATGTATGTGTATATTTAGAATTTGATGTGTAATGTATGTTTAGAGGGGCCAAAGTGTCAGTAAAATTGCTACAGAAGTTGATCCTTTCCTAGGTTAAACAGAGCAACAGTCAATCTTTTGTTCCATTGTTGGTAAAGTCACGAAGGATGAATCTCTCCCTCAAGATTAAGTCGGTGGAAATGAAGCAAAATCAAACTAGTTATACATAGTTATCTACATCTCTTAGTAGGAACTTATGACTTTTTTATAGTACTTATATCATTAAAAGGTGTTACTTTGGTATTATCTTTTACTTGAAAATGCACAACATTTTAATTATTTTGAGTTGAATGTATTAAGTTTGGATTTTATAAGTTCGGGTTTTTCTTATCTGAATGTGCACCAGAAAACATTTTTGGTTAATGAAAAATGTTGTTCCCAGATCCATTCACTGAAATGAACTTGTATCAGTGGCTTAGAAAGAATATGAAAGAAAACCTCTGATGTAGAATTCAGACACCTGTAATTGGTCTCATCATAAGTTTGTTTGAATCTATGAATTCAAGTTGGAATGATTCACAGCCTAAATGGATGATTTAATCGAGAGAACTTCAGAATATTGACGCCTTTTAAACATATTATAATTTTAATGTTTCGAGTCAAAAGATTGAATGGTTTTGTAAGGATTATGATTTTTTTCTTTTCTTATTTATTTATTTGAAGTCTAGAGCACTTTTGAGTGTATAGCATTTTTTAGTATGAGAGTTTTTAGAGCGTTTAATAGTAATTTTAAAAAATGTTTTTAATCTTTTTAATACTTAAAAGATAAAAAATTTTAAGTATTAAAAACATTAAATACACTTCTTAGAATTGTTGTAAAATGAACTCTTATTACAATCACTTAGTTTTGGTTTGGATATATTTTTTTTAAAATAAAAAATCTTAAAAATTTTCATATAAGATATTAAGGGCCTGTTTGGTTGCTGTTTTTGAAAACTGTTCTGGAAAACAGTTTTTGAGAACAATTTTTAAGAATAGTTTTTTGTGTTTTTTAAAAAAAAATTGTGTTTGGGAACTGAATTTTGAAAAACAGTTTTTGTTCTCAAAAACAAAAAAACATGTTTGGTTGAGTTAATAAAAAAAAAATTTAGAACAAATATAACAAAAAATACGTTTGAAAGATGTTTTTTTTTTCTTTTCTAATTAATAAAATATTTTCTTCAAGTAATTTTATATTATAAATTTATAAATAATTTTTAGATATATATTTCATTTAAATTAAAAAAATTATTTATTTTATTAATTTAAAAATAAAAATATTTTTTTATTTAATTTTTAATTTTATTAAAAATTATAGCATATTTTATTAAGTTGAGATAAAATTGTTCTCATGATTTGTTAATTTTTTTTTTATCTCTTCTAATTCTAAAATTCAAAATGTCAACCCTTTCTCCACCCACTTCTCTCATCGGGCATCAAGAAGCCCTTTTCTGAAGTTGCCCTCCAGCCGAGAGAATCCCTAAAAGGCCCTATTTTCCTCTGCCACTCTCAATCCTCGCAGGTACTAATCTAATCATGTTATTATTATTATTATTTTTTTTGCAACCCCCATTTGATTCCCAAGAAAATCCATCCCCCATTCGATTTCCGGGAAAATTCATCCTCGTTTGATTTCCGAGAAAATCCAAGCAAAAACCCTGCAACCCGTTTGATTCCCAAGAAAATCCATCCCCCATTTGATTTCCGGGAAAATTCATCCTCGTTTGATTTCCGAGAAAATCCAAGCAAAAACCCCAAGGAAAACAAAAAAAATGGATTTTCTTTTGCTCCCTGCGTTTTCTGGATCTGTTTTAGGGTCTCTTTGCTATTGTGCCATTGGATTTAAATTTCACGAACCTTGAATCAAAACTGAGAAATGGGAAAAATCAAGAAGAGGCGAGCGACTGTGCTGGAGATGAAAACGGGAAGAAAAAAAACACGGGAAACAGATTGTTTTTTTTTGTTTAATTTTGTTCTTTGAACAGTAAAAAAACGGGGAAAACAACATTTTGTTGTTCTCTAAACAATGTCATTTTGAGAACACGGGAAACAACAAAAACAAAAACGACCCTCTCAACCAAACGAGTTTTTTGTGTTTTTTGTTTTCAAGAACACAAAACAGTTCTTGAAAACACTAAACAAACAGGCCCTAATGTTCTTAGAGGTTCATTTTGAAGAAATAATAACTTTACAAATTATTAAGAAAATTGAGGCATAACAAATATTTTACTTCAAAACCTATTAGGCTATGTTTGATATGAGATGAGATAAAAAAAGAGATATTATACCCTATTTCATGTTTAGTTGGTGATGAGATATCATAAGTTATTTTTATCACTTATTATATTATGTATTCAATAAAACACCATATATGAGTAGTGAAATATATTTACCTTTTTTTTTTTTTTTTTTTTTTATCTCTTTCTCATGACATATGTTAATCTCATGGTAAGATATGAGATACACATATCCTATGTATCAAAAATTTATTTATTTTAATCAATTTTTTATTTTTTTAGTATACTCATTTTACAAAATGAAATTTTTTTTGTTATAAATTAAATTTATGATTAAAAAAGAAAAACTAAAAAAATATGTATAAAATAATATTAATATATGATATATAAATTATTTTTATATATTTAATAACATAATATAATTTTTTTTATTTGCAAAGTTCAAATATTTTAATAATGAATATTGTTAAATATAACAATTTTTTTTTAAATAGAAAATGTTTGAATATGATATAAATTTTATTTTAAATATTGAAAATAATACATATTTCATATTTTTATTTATTTATTTCATAAATATAGTATAACATATTTTATTAAATATATTATTTTAAAATATTATATTAATACTATATGTATATCAAAAAATATTATATCTTATTAAAAATAATAACCATCCAATGAGATATGATATATTAGGATATACATTTCTTATCCTATCTTGTCAATCAATCCTATCATATTATGTTAGACTATGAGTTTGTTTTGATGAATAATTTGTATTATACATGATAATTTTTATAAATAAAATAAATCCAAACAAGAAGTCGTCTACTAAAAAAAGTTTGGAGTAAGGCAAATGATGTTGGTCCAATTCCAAATATTCATTCTTAAAATTTAACATAATAACTTTTTTTTTAATGTCTCAATTTTTAATTTTCATTACCTTTTAAAAGTAAACCTATAAATTTTTTTATACTTTATATAAAAATTACTACCATTTTTCAAAAAACAGGAAACCTCTTCAAACAAACACTAACATTATTTTTTTCCTTAAACCTAAATAGACCTTCATTTAATTTTAAGTCTAAATTAATATTAAATTATTTGTTTTTTTTAATTAATGTTTAAGAAAATTACTTAAACCAACCGTTTTTATCATTAACTTTTTTTTTTGTCTCTTAAACGTTAAATTCACAGCTCAAAGCTGAATTGGCCAAAAGCTCAGCCCAAAGCAAAGGGAAGCTGGGCCTGAGCTTGCTTGGGATTGATAAGTTGGCCAAGCCCAAGCCAGACTAAATGAACCTGACCCATTTATTTACCTAAGAGTGAGTTGTAACTTGTAACTTGTAAAGAGTAAAAACATTCTACTTGCCTGAATATGGAGACCTGATGGAAAGTTGGTTAGAGCAGGAGAGAGGGCAGTTTGTTTGTTTCTAGAGAAAAAGAAAAGCTATCCAAAAGCTCCCATAGAGAATTCTGTTGATATTTTCTCCAAAAAAAAAACACTGGCAATGCTGCATAGCATGGTTGCCAATCAGTCAACTCCCAAGAACTACATGGAGAGGATTGACCCTAAAGAAAACAACCTCTAAACCACCCTAGCTACCTACTCAGAAAATGATGTAAATGCAACCCAGATTTCTTTAGAGAAAGAGAAGTAGAGAGGAGTATCATTATTTGAGAAAGGGGAAGAATGTTCAATAGGTACATGAAAAATTGAAGTAGAGGCTTATTACTAGAATTCAGAATGAACAGCACAGTATACAACCAAAACTAATTCAAACTACATACTAAAAATCGCAGTAACATTGTTTTGCTGACCTTTACAATTTCTTCCCAATCATCCATCCACAATGAATTGATCATCTTGATTATCTCCCTCAACCCTCGCATCTCCATGCACAATCCCATTCACATGGTGCAAATTCTGCATCATTTGTGAAAGATAATGGTTGCTAGCTCCGGTATGATCAGAGAGTCCAGTTGGATGACCGCTCCACTGGGAAATGATTCCAAGCAACTGGCTACTGAGGTTTTGTTGCTCGTGAAGGATTCGGCTCTGAATCTGTCCCATTTCTGCTCGGTGCTGACTCAACATCTCATCAATCCTCTTCTTCCATTCTGTCCTCCGCCGGTTCATTCTCTCCTCCCACTCCCTCTCCTCAATCAACTCTTCCTCTCTTCTTCTTCTTTCTCTATCTTCACTTTCCTTCTCCATTAATTCCCATTCTCGAATCCACTGCCTCCTCAGCTCCTCCCTTGCCTTATCTCGCTCTTCCCTCTCTTTCTCCCTCTCTTCCAATTTCCTTTCCACCTCCTTCTCAAGCTCCATCCCAAGGGTTTCCCTCCTCTGCTTCTCCCGCTCTCTCTCGGCCTCACGATGCTCAAACCGAGCCTCCATTTCCCTCAATTGCCCTAACTGGTTTGAAAGAAACCCCCAGGCCTTCTTCTCCAGCCCTTTCAATGCCTTCCTCTTCTTTCTTGAACTAGATGCACTCGGGTCCACTTCTTCATACACGAAACCATCATCCCCATCCTCCCTCACCCGATTATTCCCATTATTATAATTCTCCTCTCCATCATCCCCATCATACTCAAATCCCATACCCAAAACTCCATTCTCAACCCCAAAATCCCCATCTGCCGAATGACCCAGATGCCCAAACTCCACGATCTCCATTCCTCGATTGCTCCCAATGAAACCCCCACCGTTTTCATCATTACCCACCATCGCCAGCGGCTCAATGCCATTAAAAGCAAGTGGCACATCCCCAAACACCTCCTTGTATCTCAAAAAATTGGACCAGTGGGTGATGCCCTCAACCCAATTGAAGTCCTCCGGGCCAGAAGCAGCATCACCCAATTCCGGTTTCTTGATCTTCTGCTTGACAAGCAAGTACTGGTGCCTCATGTTCTGGACCTTGGTGGACACATCCTTCCAAGTCCATTGCCATGGATAGGCGATGGGGTCGCGCACATGGTGCACAGAATTCACATACAATGCTATGGGTCTGTACTTTTTTTCTCGGGTTTTCATTTTGGCCAAGGCCCCATTTGAGACCATTTCGCCGTATCTGTCAATTAGGGTTCTTTCTTCTGCTTCAGTCCATTTCTTTCGTCTTGGGGGAGGCATCATTCATTCACACACACAATCTAAAAACTGAATCAAAACAGAAACTGCTGTTAACTACTACTGACCTTGATTTTGTTGATACAGCTGAGGTAGAGTTGCTGCTAGGACTTCAGTTTCTGGATAGTCATTTTCTCGGGAAAATTCCTCTAAGAAAATTTGCTGCTTTTTATTTTTCTCTCGGAATCAGCATCTGAACAGCCCTTTTATGTCAAATTACTAAAATGCCCTTGACTGTCGGATTATAATTTTTTTAACCTTTATTTTATTTTATTTTATTTTTTATTACTATTTGTAGTAAAAAATAACTTACAGGAAAGAAAAAAAATTTAATAAAAGAAAAATCCACTTTTAAATATGAGAACATAATCAGCCACCAAACTTATGATTCAACTTTTTTTCCTTTGAATGTTGAAAAAAATTGAGAAAGTGAGTCATAAAAGATCAGGACTTTCTCCTTTAATTCATCCTTTTTTTTCTTTTCTTTTAATTACTCTTTTGGAGAGGTGGGGTTGAAAAAAAAATGGATATGGGAAAAATAAACAAGAAAAAAAAATTTAAAAATGAAGAAAAATACGTAAAAAGAAAAATAATAAAAAATTAAATGATTTTTCTTATTTTATTATAAGAAATTAAATTATTTAAAAAATAGTTTTCCCAAGTTTTATTTTTATTTTTTTCAAAAATTTGATATTTTTGTAAAAAAGCCAACAAAAAAAATAATATTATATTGAATAAACACAATATTTTGATATAGCATATCCAATTAGATATGTTAGTGTTATGTTATGTTTATATTTAATTTATAAAATAAATAAAAATTGATATATATATATACTAGTATTATTTTATAATATATTTTATAAATCTTTTTTTATTTCTTATTTTTTTAACCACAAATTTAATTTTTTTAATATTTTTTTATTTTATAAAATAAGTAATATATAATTTTTTAAAAAAATTATTTTATAATTTTTTATTTCTTTTTTTAACCATAAATTTAATTTTTAACAAAAAAATTTTATTTTACAAAATAAGTAATTTAAAAAATTTAAAAATGATTAAACAAAATAAATTTATGATATATGAGATATGTATATCCTATATCTAAACTTAAAATTACCATATTTCATCTAGAAAGGATATAAAAAAGAATATGAACTTATTGTCATGGGAAATGCTTTGTTTAGAAAAATGGTTTGCATCCAATTCAATGGAAAGATATTGGAATTTATTACTTAATAGAATCTTTATTTCAAATGCCAAAACTAGCAATCCTAGTTTTATTGGAGAAAGGTAGAAAATTAGTCAGCTAGCTATGTTGGAAAGAAAGAATTGCTTCATGAAAAATGAGTCAAATCTCATGGCTTCATGAAAAATGGTCATATATACTTGAGGATTGACTTACTGTTAATGGAGGTCGGTGACAACATGCATCCTCAATAGAAGTATCATGATATTTTATGGGATTGAGACAGTGTGTCCCATTAGGTGATGCAAAGGACATGTCATCATGAAATTTATGGTCCCAGTAATTTTTTTAGTGGAATTTGACATATGCTCCTTGGAATTGGTATATGTTGGTTGATCATATAAGAAGTGAGATTTATAACTCAAGGATTTAAGAGGTAATCTTGATAGGTGATAACGTTATCTTGTTATATCACAAATAATGATTCATGAGGGGTTTGCATGTAGTGGATAGTAGGTCATGAACCCGACCTTTGTCTTGTTATATTTAAATAGAGTATTGGAGTGCAACTGATTCTCTGTAGTGAGATATTGAATCGACTTTAGAATTGGATTTTGAGAGAGTCAATGCTCTTATGTGTCCCAATGGTCCTCGCTCTGAGCTCATATACCATGATGTCATCAAGGTATATGAGGGTTGGATTGACTTTGGGTTCATTCTTATGCATAAAAGTATTTTGGTAATTATGAAAGGTTGTAAAAGGGATAGTGAACAAGGTATCTAGATTTGACTGATTGATTAATTAGATGATCTTATGTATTTAACTAACCCAAGCCTTAATGGGCTCAAATCATTTACACCCAACGGGCAACCTTATAAATTTCCCTTTAGAGGTTAGGGTTTTGTAATGGCTTTTAGACAATCGTTTACCACCTCCAAAGAGAAAGAGAGAGAGCCTAGGTTTCCATCATTCCAAAGCCCACACTTTAGAGTGCCAAGATCATGATTTGAGTCTTCGGACAGAAGATCTTAGTTGAATAAGACCTCCAGGCTATTCAGACATGTTCTTCACCATGATGAATTGATATGGGAACATCCAAATCCAAGTATGAGTACTATATCTCTAGATTTATAGTTAATAATGGTTTTTATTGTCATTTTATTTTACTGCGATAGATTTAGAGATGACTAGGGATAGATACATGCACATTACGAGATCTAGAGATAGGGAATGAAGAAATTTGGGGTTCCCAATAGCTACCAGCTTCCATAAATAGTGACCCAATCCATAGGGTATTGAGAACCCTAGATTACTCTGTTCCCATGCCCTAGATCTCATAGGGTGGATGCATTTATCCTTAGGGCTCTTTAGATCTAACAAAATAGAAAAAAATAGCTTCAAAAATCATTATAGAATAAAGATCTAGAGATTTGAAACTCACACATGTGATCTGAATGTTCCCATAACAAAATCCATCCATTGAAGAACATGTATGGGAAAATTGGAGAGTCTCTCTCCTCATGCTACTGCCCATGTGCGCATCCTGTGCGATTCCCATGTACATGGCCTGTATGCATTCCATGCGGTTTTCATGCATACGGCTTGTGCGCATCTTGTACACTATATCATTGCATCCAAGAAGGTCTCGTACACCTAAGATTTTCTTCCCAATGACTCGAAACATGATATTGACACTCTAAAGTGTGGGATTTGGAAGAGAGGAGACTATGGTTCTCTCTTTCTCTGGAGGTGAAAGACAACTCTCGCCAAAAGTTATTAGGAAACCCTACTTCCTAAAAGAGTATTAATAGGGTTGTCCATTGGGCTTAAGTGACTTAAGCCTATCAAGGTTTGGGTCACTTAATCTAACTCAAAACGAGTCCTAATTGATTAATTAACCACATAGGGCCATCTAATTAATCAATTGGCCCAATCTAGAGACCTTGTTCATTATCTCCTGTGCAACCTTACGAAATTACCAAAACACCCTTATGCATAAGAATGAACCTATAGTTAATTTAACCCTCATAAACTGTGCCATCATGGTATATGAGCTCAGAGTGGGGACCACTAGGACCCATAGCAGTATTAACTCCTTAAGAATCTAATTCTGAAGTTGATTCAATATTCCACTAAAGAGAATCAACTGCATTCTGATACCCTATGTAAATAACAACGAGATGAAGTTCGGGTTCGTGACCTACTATCTACTACATGCAGACTCTCCATGAACTGGTGTCCATAATCTAACAAAGTAGTGCTATCACCTATAAAGATTATCTCTCCAATTCTTGAGTTACAAATCTCACTTATTATGTAATCAATTGACATACTTTAACTCCCAAGAACATATGTCAAATTCCACTAAAGGAATTACTGTGACCACAAATTTCATGATCACATGTCATTTGGATCACCTAAGGGGACATACTGTTTCAATCCCATGAGATCATGATGCTTCTATTGAGAATACCTATTGCCACCAACCTCCATCAATAGTGATCCAATCTATAGGGATATATGGCCACTTTAGGGTCTCACCCATAGGTCAAAACCTCTTGTTGATTTAAACACATGCTTAATATCCTCTCAAGGTTGAGAGTCCGTGCAGTATAGTAGCTTGGTGAATCATGAAATTTGATAGCTTTACGTCATGATTTACTATAGGTCTTGTCTAGTGTGCATCACATACACTAGTGCACTCACCATAGGAAGCCCGTCCCAACAGCTAAGACAAGTCATCCCTCTAATTAGGAGGTGGTGCACTACAGTCTCTACTGGATTGCCTAAATCCATGAACCGACTATGGAAAACTCTTCCATTTACAAAGAACCCATGACTTGTATCTTCTGTGCAACTCCTAATGCACCTAGGTCATGTACAATGTAAGAGACACGAGTTGAATGTTCAAATCAATACCAATTCACCAAATAGATAACAAGGGGATAATTAAGTCTAACTTTGTTACATCATGTCTTACTTTTAAGGGCTTAATCCCAACATAAGAAATATATGATGAGCTTACGATCTCATCCACAGGTCAATACCATTGCTAACTTTCGCACAAACTTAATATTTTCTCAAGGTTGAGAAACAATATAGTATAATAGTTTTGTGAAGTCATGACTACTTGATAGTCTTATGTCATGACTTACCGTAGACACTATTCAATGTGTAACCATGCACACTAGTGCACTCACCATGGGAATCTCATCGTGATGGCCAAGACTAGCCATCCCTTAATTAGGAGGTGGTATACTATAACTTCAAATGGATTGTTTATGTCTATGAACCAATTGTGAACAAATCATCTACTTACAAGGAACTTATGACTTGGATCTTTCGTGCAACTCTTAATGCACCCAAGTCATGTATAAGACAAAGGGATGTTAGGATAGAATGCCCATAAACTATAATGCGTGAAATAAATATATATAAAAGTGAAACCAGAATATCATTAAATGAATAATGAATTCAAAATATGTTACATCATGTCATATTTTTAGGGGCTCTATTCTAACATTCTCCTACTAGCCCTCAAAGTATTATGTTATCAATGCATCTCCAATTAGGAGGTGGTACACTATAACCTCAAATGGATTGCCTAAGTCCACGAACTAGTTGCGAACAAATCATTTACCTTCGAGGAACCCATGAGTTGGACCTTCTGTGCAGCTCCTAATGCACCTAATCATGTACAATGTAAAATATGCTAGGCTAGAATGCTCATAAAATATAATGTATGGAATAAAGATAGATAAGAATGAAATTGAAATATCATTAAATGAATAATGAATTCTAGATTTGTTATATCATGTCATGTTTTTTAAGGGCTTTATCATAACATTAGGAGTTCGAGTGGGACCACTAAGACCTATAGGAAAATATCGACTCCCTTAAAATCTAATTTTGAAGTTGATTCAACCTTCCATTGAAGAGAATTAATTGCACTCTAGTATTTTATGAAATTATAATGAGACGACTCGAGTCCATGACTTACTATTCATTGTATGTAAACTCCTTATGAATTGGTGTTTATAATCTAACAAAGTAGTGATATCAACCTATCAAGATTACTCATTGAATCCTTGAGTGTTAGATCTTAATGTAATGAATTAATATACTCTTAAGGAGCATATGTCAAATTCCACTTAATGAATTGCTATGACTATAGTCTTCTTTATCACATGTCTCTTGGATCACCCAAGGGGGGACACATTGTCCTAACCCCATGGAATACCGTGGTGCCTCTATTGAGAATATTAGTTATTAACAACCTCTATTAATAGTGACCTAATTTATAGGGATATATGACTACACTAGGGTCTCATTCATAGGTTAAAGCCTTCTGTTAATTTGACATAGACTTAATATCTTCTCAAGGTTTAAAGCCCATGTAGTAAAGTAATTTGGTGAATCATGACAATCGATACCATTATATCATGATTCATCGTAGGTCTTTTCCAATATGTAACCATACACATTAGTGTACTCACCATGGGAAACTTATCATAATGGTCAAGACAAGTTATCACTTCAATTAAGAGGTAGTTTACTACAATCTCTATTAGATTGTCCAAATACATGAACTAACCATAAACAACTTATCATCTTGCAAGGAATGATTTGTATCCTTTGTGTAACTCCTAATATACCTAAGTCATGTATAATGCAAGTGATATGAGTGTGTATGCTCAGATAACTAATTAATGTATATAGGATATTAAAAGGAACTAGATACATAAATAAATAAATTCATTAATAAATCTAAAATTGTTATATCATGTCATGCTTTCTAGGGCTTTATCTCAATACAATATGCCATTTTCCTTTAATTATGTGAAACATGAATGAGAACTAAGTAATTATGGGGTATCTTCTAGAAAAAATGAGACCCATAATTTTGGACCACTTTTAGGCCAATTTGCAGTAAGTTTTATAACTAGAAGATATTGTTAAGTGTCCTCAAGATGGAACTTTGCAGATACA
This sequence comes from Vitis vinifera, assembly GCF_030704535.1. Lineage (NCBI taxonomy): Eukaryota > Viridiplantae > Streptophyta > Magnoliopsida > Vitales > Vitaceae > Vitis > Vitis vinifera. Next base: position 17,322,389 of record NC_081809.1, on the reverse strand, counting down.
ATATGCTTTTATTCATATTCATTTCATTTTTCTATTATGAGCTTTATAAATGAAGGATGACAATAGTGGCAACACCTATACTGTGGGTTTGCTTTTTTCAAAGAATCTTTAATAGCAACATTTCAATATGCCATAAGATAAGTCATAGGCGGTTTATTTTACTATTTTCAAATATGTCCTTAATTGTGAGTGATTCAGTGGGGAAGAAAACTAAAGAAATGAATTAAGAAATAAGGAGGAACTTGATGTTGAATACCAACATTTGTTCCAGTTCCTTTCTCACTCTCTCCACATTTGGGTTTACACTTTTTTTAATCCACAATCTCTCTCTCTTCTTGGGTTAATTTATATTTCTTTTTCTACTTTGTAATATCTCTTTTCCTCTATATTTGTGTTAATCTTTATCTCTCTCACTAAACATTTTTGTTACTCTTTGGTTTTCTCATAGTCTTAATATGTCTCACTCTTATAATGGCTTCACAAGACATTAAATCATCAAAACCTATAAAACTCTTAAACCTATCTCCAATTTCACAATCTTTTATAAGATTAACCTCATTGTCTATTTCCACCCACGTCATCATAGTAGAGCTTAAGCAACCAAGTCTTACCTCCCTCTCCAAGCTCTTAAATTAGAAATAAATTTAAAAGAAATTTTTAAATGATAAATGGTGAAATCCCCCTTCCCCTCGCTCCCTTCTTTAAAAAAAAAAAAAAAGCCTTAGAAACTTTAACAAAAGATTATCGGAAACCAAACATTCACATTCGGCCATCTAAAGCTTTACTTGGGGTTGAGGGCAAGTAACCTTCTCTAAAAAATCCTTTAATTTGCTTAGAGCAAATACATGGAAAATTTGAACTTGTGTTAGGTTTAGTTTGTTGAAAGGAAATGAGATTAGAATTTTAAATATCTGGATAAGCATATCCTATGTTAATGCACAAGATTTTTAAATCCCTTAAAGTGAGAATTATAAATGAGCTTTAAATTAGTTATCCTCCTTTATCTCCTATCCGGTCACAATCCAAACATGGGAGGAATTTTAAATCCTATCCCTCCATCTAATTCGACCAACCAAACAAAACCTTAGAGTTTTAAGAGGAGACAGACGACTCTCTCTTTTTCCCTCAACCTCTCTTTCTCTAATATTTTCTTTGAATTTTGTATTTTGTATTTTGTATTTTGTGAAAGAGTTTTGAGATTTTTTATTTATTTATTATCTAGGCTTCACCTTAGAAGTTGCTAAGATGGGCTACTACTATAGATATTAGGATCGCACTGTAAACAATATGCTTATCTATCCCTATCCTTTCTTTATTTTTTGTTGTATATATATTTTTTTTACTTCATTTATTACTTCTATAAATACATTATTATTTTGTTGGTTTGTTTATTTGTTAAGAAAAATGCATGAGTAGTATAATTTAGGTGAGTGAACATGAGCATTGGTTATTGTTGTATATATTCTTATTTTAGGTCTATCCTTTATTTATTTATTTTTATCATTTTTCATTTTTTTAATTTTTTGTATTATTACTCTTCACTTTCTACTTGGTGAATCTTGTTTTTATTTGGTTTTTTTTAAAGGTGAAACGATGAGTAAAATGATTGGAAATATTTTGTAAAGTAATAAATCATTAATAATTCTTTTTCAAAAAATATTTTAATAAACTAAAAATATTTTTTATATAAACTGAAACTTTTTTTAATAAAAGCTAAAGTACTTTTGATAAAAAAAAAAGAAAAAAAGAAAAGAAGGGTTTATTACACTTTACTCCCTAACCTATAGCGTGTTTTGCACATTGCCCCCTTGAGTTTAAATCGAACAATGTATCCTCCAAGCCTTATAATTGCATGCAATATGCATTTTTGGAGTGATGATGTTACATTTTTAGATGAAAGATGCATGTGCTCCCCACGTGACCTATGAACAAAAGAGTAATTTTGCAACCAAAACAAAACCCCTCCAACCCTCTCATTTTCTTCGTTGTTTGTTCTCCTCTTCTTGCTGTTTCTCTTACTAAATCTCCAAATTGTAGTTGAAGTCCTAAAATCTCATGCAAGCATCAAAGAGCTAACATTAAAGAGAAGACATGGAGTTCAACGATATGTTTTTTGTCTTGTCATCTCTTTAGTGGCTAGAAAAATCTTGGCAAAGAGGGTTAGGGTTAGGGTTTCGTTATGATGTTTCAAAAAATTTGAAGAAAAATTGGGGAATTTTTTTTATAAAAAACTTGGCGAATGACATAAATGAAAATTTTGATGTAATGCTTTAATTTGTTGCTTTAGAATAGGGTTTTGTTTTGATGTTTCAGAAAAGTTGGGAAAAATGTGGGGGAAATTTGGGGAAACTTATTAGTAGTTTATTATGACATTTTTTTTCCCTTTGTTTATGTTGGACATCTTTATTTTTCATTCATTGCTTCTATGGTCTATTACAATTTTGATTTTTCTCGGTTTATTTGAATTTGTGCTTGTTTTGACAAAATATTTTTGGACATACATTCCAAGGAATTTTTTTTCTTTTTAGTTAAGGGCATAGGTTTCTAGATTGTGAAAGGTTTTTTGGGAAAGCATTTTGGTCAAACTTGTTTGGTTGCCGATAAAATATGGTTTCTGGAAAATGAATGAAAGAAGAAGAAGGAAGGTTGGGTTAGGGTTTTGGGGTTTTAAAATGAAATGACTCTTTGACCCTCATTTATTAAAAACAAATTCATTTTGCCCTCGATCACACAGAGAACACATGTCCTTCCATAAAAAAAATGTAACGTTGTGACTCAGAAAATGCACATTGCATGCACTTTTAAAGCTTAGAGGGTACATTACTCGATTTTGAACTCGAGGGGGCAATATGCAAAACACGTTATAGGTTGGGGGTAAAATGTAATAAACCCAAAAATGAAATATTTTATAATATAATATCTTAAAACCATTTTGAGACATTTTTTTAAAATAAAGTTGAAATCATTTTTTGATAAATTGAAATCTTGTTTTTAATAAACTAAAAAAGCCATTTTTTATACACTAAAACTATTTTTTTTTTCCTAAAAATGAAATCATTTTTTAATAAGTTGAAATCTTGTTTTAACTAAAACTAAAATTCTTTTTATAAAACCAAACTATCTATCTATCTATATATATATATATATATATAAATAAAGGTGAAACTATTTTTTTTAGTTGCAAAATTGAAACTATTTTTTAATAAATAAAAAACCAAATTTGCAAAAAAAAAAAATTGAAATAAGTTTTATTGAAATAATTTTCTACAACTAAAAATATTTTATCATGTGAGCAATCAAAATCATTTTTTTTAAAAAAAAAATTGAATTGGAATATTCTTTGTAATTAAGATTGTAAAAATAATTTTTTTTAAGAAAACTAAGTAAACAATTATTTTATTGTAAATAAAATTGGATTGAAATATTCTTTGCAAATTTTTTTTTTAAATAAAGCTAAATAAAAATAATTTTCTTGTAAATAAAATTAATCTCAAATATTTTTTAAATAAAATGATAAATATTTGTTTTTCGTTAAGAATAAATTAAAAATTATTTTCTTAAAAATAAAATATGTTGAAGTATGTCCTATAAATAAAAATAAATCAAATCATTTGTTTTAAGTAAGTTGAAACATTTTATGTAAATAAATAATTGAAATCATTGAACTGAAAATTTTAATATAAATAAAGTCTTTTGAAATATTTTGAAAATATGCTATAATTTTTAAAATAATCAAATCTATTTTCTAGTTAATTTAATAAATCAATTTGCATAGTTCTTTTGTTATTATGTTATATATCCTTATAATACATTTTTATAACCATTTCTTATTATGTATATTTTGATGTTTTTATTTTTCTCGAAGTTTATTATTTGCTAGTTATAGTTTCTTTCACTTGTTTAATGGAGATTTCTTCGGAGCTTAGAGATGTGTTACCCTATGACACCTTCCTAATAATTAACATAACCTTAGACTTAGATTTGGCTTTTTGTAGACATGTTAAAAAAAAAATTGCTAGAGTAAATTTTTCTTTCTTATTTTATTTATAATTTAAAAAAATTTCACAAAAAAAAGGTGATAATTCTAATTTTTTTTAAAAAAAAATTTCACAAATAAAAATGAGTTTTGTTATTAAATGGGAATGCATGTAAAAAATACGATCTCACACACGTCATTAAAAATATGCGATCTTAGCAAACCAATGTTACATGTCATAACATCAAAGATGCTAAAGTATTTATTTTATTTTTATTTTTTTAATGGTAAGTTGAATTTTTAGTTGCATATCTTGTACCAATGCTTCAAGTTGGTGTTTAAGTTGTATTTATTTTGTTTACTTCTTTCTTACATAATACGTTTGATTATCTTGATGTTTTTATTTATTTTGTTTAACACTTAAATTCACATCTCACTCACTCCAATGCCAATTAATTTTTTTTTCTAAATTTTCAACTCATCATATAGGAATAAAAGATCCCATAGGAGATTAGAAACTATATCGGATTATTTCTATCTTTTTTCTTCTTTTCACTCATCTAAATTGTAGTAGGGGATGATGTTATTTACAAAGACAAATTTGAATTCATGTGTATATTTGATTGTTTAAACCTTTTTAGACTTGTAGTGCATACTCATTTTTCTAACTTTGTGACATTGGCTTAGACTTTCAACCTCAAGGTTCTTAATTGAATTGAGAATTTGATAATTTTTTTCCATTTTTTTGTCAAGATTTACAATTGATTGTGCAATGAGAAGTGGATGAGACCATTGTTCTATACATGCTTTTGATAGACGGTTGGTTCTGAAAGCAGAAAGTATGGTATGAAATGTAATTTTAAAAATGTTAAAATTTAAGATAGTAAAAATTTTTAATATCTTGAAAATTTTAAAACCATTACCATTTTAATGTAAGTCTTTAAAAGTTTTTGTATTTATACGAATGAAATGATTTTTCATTATCTCAATTGATACTTAACTAGTCTCCATGTTCCTCGTATGGATCTTGTAGTTGTTGAGAGGGTTGCTCAAAGGTGGTATATAAGGCATACCTGGTAAAACTTACAAGTAAACCAAATATAGAGATGACCACTAGTGTTGTTTCCATTATTATATAATTTCAAGACCACAATGGATTTATGATAAGATCGTTTATTTACAACATAATGGTATACAAAGTCGACAGATCTCAATGGATAAAATAGGATTTATGGTTACAAAAATTGTTGAAGGCACTTCTAGATCTCATCCAAAACCAACTACTGTAGGAGAGTTAATAAAACCGTTGAATTTAGAATATATAGTAAAATAGCACTTGGATGGGGAATATTATTATTTTCTATTTTTAAATTTTATCATAAAATTCAATTAAAATATTAAAATTTTCCTATTTATTTTTAAATTTTGAAAACAAAATCTAATACTTGTTTTTTTTTTTATTGCTAGTTATTAAAGCTTTTCAAATGCTTTAGTAAGGGAAAAAAAATTACATTATAGAGAAACACTCAAATTCCTTCACAATGAGTTGTCTTGTACATTATTTGTACATTATAGAAAAATGCTCAAATTCCTTCATATTGAGTTGTCTTGTATATTAATAGTTCTTTAGACATTGTACAATTAGTGTAATTATCTCATACAATCGTTCAAATTCCACATCCGTATTCTTTAGATACACGCACAAGTGTGTTAATCATAATTCAATGATTAGGTGAAAGGAATCGATAGATCGGTTACTTTCGAAGAGGATTTTTATTTGCAACTATTATTTATATATTTATTAATTAAGAGTATTTTTATCTCTCACATTTTATATCCCTAACATCAATTACATGCTTTTTTAGGCCCTTTATGAGATTCATCTATACCTCAATTGTAATTTTCCTAGGAAGAAAAAAAAGATAATTTTCCAAGGCATATACAAAAGCATGGGCCTCCTCATTACAGTCATGGAAATGCCAATTATCTATGTTGGTAGGAGATGGAAATGCAGGTAAGAAGAAAAGAGAAACAAAGAAAATAAAGAGAATTGAGAGAAAAGAAACAAAGAATATTCTGGAATTCCAGCCCAAGCATCAAGTGAGCCTGAGACAAATTTATATAGTGTAGGAAAGGTAAAACAAACCATACACATGGCAGGGCCTGATACAAAGTATCATTTCCTATAGTTGAGCATAACTAATTACATTGTTTAACATCCCTCTGCAAGCAAAGAGGGTTGTGAAGCACAGTTAGCTTGTCTCGTAGACTTTGAAAGCGAGGTGCAGGCAGGAGCTTGGTCAGGATATCTGCAAGTTGCTATTCAGAAGGTGTAAATTTGACCAATAGGGATTTATGGAGCACACGATCACGAATGAAATGATAATCGATTTCAATGTGCTTCGTACGAGCATGCAAAATGGGATGAGCAACAAGATGGGTGGCACTGAGATTGTCACAAAAGAGGACTGGGGGAGTGAAAAACGGAATGTGTAGTTCAGTGAGAAATGTTTCAATCCAAATAAGTTCTAAAGCGGCATTAGCAAGGCCTCTGTATTCAGACTCAACACTTGAACGAGAAACAACTTTTTATTTAGTACAAGACCAGGAAATCAAATTAGGGCTAAGGAAACAACAATGACCACTTGTACTTTTCTGATCATCCGGACAACCAACCCAATTAACATCAGTATAACAAGTGAGAAAAAGATCAGTAGATGGTTAAAGAGAAATGCCATGAGAAATTGTACTCTTGAGATAACAAAGAATCCTCTTAACAACTTGCCAATGAGTTGTGGTCGAAGAATGCATGAATTGGCAGACCTTGTTGATAGAAAAACTGATGTCAGGTCGGGTGATGGTATAATACTGTAGAGCCTCCACAATGCTGCGATACAAAGATGGATCCGAAAGAGGCTCACCATCATACAAGGACAAGGAAGATGAGGTGCTCATAGGAGTAGAAGCATGCATACAGTCAAACATTTGAGCCCGATGAAGGAGATCAACAATGTACTTGTGTTGGCATAAATGCAGGGTTGATAGAGTACAAGTAACTTGAATGCCCAAAAAATAAGAAAGATACCCTAAACCCTTGAGAGCAAATTGATTATGTAGTTGGTCAATCAAGGAGTTCACCAAGACAGAGTGACTACTTGTGATAATAATATCATCCACTTAAATCAACAAAATAATAATGGAGGAGCCTTTGTTGGAGAAGAACACTGAAGTATCAGATTTGGAGCCTTGGAAACCACACTGCAGTAGATAAGTACTGAGCTTTGTATACCACCTATGAGGACTTTGCTTAAGGTCGTATAAAGCCCTTGTTCAACTTGCAAACATAGCCTGGATTGGTAGCACTGATAAAACCAGGGGGTTGCTCCATGAAAATAGTTTATTATAGGTCACCATTTAAGAATGCATTATGGACATCCAACTGTTTGATAGGCCATTGAAGAGAAAGAGCGAAACTTAAAACAATACGGATAGTAGTGGGCTTAACAACTGGGCTAAAGGTTTCAAAATCGTCCAAACCAAGTGTTTGTTGAAAACCTTTAGCAACTAACCGAACTTTATATCTTTCAAGGGAGCCATCGGTTTGAGCTTGACCTTAAAGACCCACTTGCCACCAACTACTTTGTGATCAGGTGGTAGAGGCATCAATGTCCAAGTATCATTTATAATAAGAGCCTCATATTTTGTAGTCATAGCTTTTTACAAGTGAGCATATTTGATTGCTTGGTGAAAAGAGGTAGGCTAAAAAAGAGCAATATTAGCAGGGAAATCAAATGTTGCCACAAGAGTTTTTGGTTTATAAATCCCAGCCTTGGATCTAGTCACCATGGAATGAGTGTTGGTGGGAGGTGGAGGGTAATGGAGAACAGATTCTGGTAAGTCAGTAGGTATAGCAAATGGAATTGGACATACTGAAGTAGTGGGATGAGTGTCCTGTGAGAAATGAGGAGAGAGAAATGTGGGAGGAGAAGAAGGAGAAGAAGAAGACATTGGGAATGTAGATCAATGAAGGGAAGGATAAGAAGAAGAAGAAGAAGAAGAAGAATGTAAGATAGAAATGTGATGTGGAGTGGTTGAGGAAGGAAATGAAAGAGAAATGAGGAGATTATGAGTAAACATAGATGAAGGAGGAGGATAGGAAGAAGAACAAGTGAAAGGAAAAGAGAACTCATTGAAAACAACATGATAGGAAACATAAATCTGACCTGTTTGTCTATTTAAGCACAAATAACCTTTATGGTGAGGACTAAACCTAAGAATGACACATTCAGTGGAGCAAAATTGACGTTTATGCTGATTCAAAGGTCTTAAAAATGGGAAATAGGAGCAACCGAACACTCGAAATGAAGAATAAGAAGGAGATTTATCATAAAGCAAGTCAAAGAGAGTTTTGTTATTCAAGACAACTATAGGTAATCTATTGATTAAGTACACAACATATTGGAATGCATATGGCCAATAGGAAATAGGAATAGAAGAATGGGCTAACATGGGCAAGCCAACTTCAACAACATGACAATTTTTGCACTCAACTCGCCCATTTTGTTGGGGAGTATAATGACAAGAATGGCGATGATGAATACCAAGATTTTCAAGAAAAGACTCAAGCGGCCAAATTCACCACTCCAATCAGTTTGCAAGGCCTTAATAGTTGTGTTAATTTTTTTTTCAATGAGATTTTTGAATTTTAGAAAGTAGGAGAAAACTACATCTTTGCTTTTTAACAAATAAAACCAAGTATAGCGAGAGTAATCATCAATAAAAAGAAGGAAGTAACGAGCACCAGTGACAAATAAGATAGGGGAAGGACCCCAAAGATCATAGTGAATAGAATAAATAGGTTTCATTGCTTTAGATTCTGAAAGTATAAAGGGTAATCTATGGCTCTTAGTCAATTGACAAGAGGAACAAAAATAAAAAGATTTAGAAAATTTCAAATTACAGCTCCTCATAACTTGAGTAATTACATTAGAAGCAGGGTGTCCTAGTCTATTGTGCCACAATACGGTATTATTATGCTGAGTGATGAAGGCTTGAGCACGATTGAAGGATAGTTGAGTAGCAGGAACTGAAGGTGAAGCTGATGAAGAGGAGACAACAAGGGATGGCGAAGTACTGGCTGATGATGAAACTTTTTAGAGTCCATCTTCAAGTATTCCCTGAAGAAGTACCCTCCTCAAAGTTTGATCCTTCACAAGAAAATGAGAGGGGTAGAATTCAACAAAAGCTTGATTATCATAACAAACACTGATGAGTTGTTTTGAGATTTGAGGAGTGTGCAAGACATGTTTTAAATGAATCGGTTTCACAAGACTAGAAATCATAGCATTACCAATATGTGAAATTCCAATTGACTTACCATTGCCCACCATAGGCTACTCATCACCAGTAAACACACAAGGATCTGTTAAGTTGCCAAACTCTAGTGTAAAGTGATGTGTTGCTCCAGAATCCATATACCAAGGAGTATCATAGTTATTAGAGGGCATAGTGGGAGATGTTGAAGTAGTGAGCATTGCAACTATGGAATTTGGAGGTTGAGGCTTGGGTTGAGAATTTGGAAACTATGGTTGGTAGTTTAAGTTGGCTCGATGACAGCAATTTAAGGCTATATGACTGAACTTCCCACAAATTTGACACTGTGGCTTTGGTCCAAGATTTCCAGTTCCTTGTTTCTGAAACCATTTAGAAGATGATTGTGGTTGTCCTTGAGGCTTTCCAAGGATGCTAGGTTGGGAGTTTGGACAAAAGGATTGATAAAGATTAATAGGCTTGTTTGGAAAAGATGAATATGAACTTTGTGGGTATTTGGGAAAATTGGGTTGCTGATTTTTGTGAAATTTGTTTTGGCCGGAATAAGCAGTGAGGTTAACCCGAGGAAATTGAAGTTGTTGTGTAGTATTCCTTTGTTCCAACTGATATTCATAAGTGTAAAGAAGACTATGAACCTCTTAGAAAGAAGGCTTATTAGATCTATTATAGATGGAGGTCACAAATCCATCATACTCCTCGGTCAATCCATTCAGGGTATACATCAGTTTATCTCTGTAAGATAATGGTTCACCCATGGCAGAATATTTATCAAAGACTTCCTTAATACGAGCAAGATACTCAGAAATGGTAATACCTTCCTTTTTAATCCTCTGAAGCTGAGAGTTCAGTCCTAGCATAGTAGCAATCGAAGGAGATTGATAAACTTTGTTTAGAGCTCCCCATATTTCCCGAGTAGTCTTGTATTCTATGATTCTTCCTACCATACTTTGTTAAGGAAGAATAGATCCAGCTCATGACAAGTCTATTTGTTCGTTCCCATTGTATGAAGAGTGGGTTGATCTGCAGTTGGGCATCATCCAAGAATTTGGTTGGTATAGGTGTTTCTTCCTCAATGAAATCTTCTAACCCATTGTCTATGATCACATTCAGAAGCTGATTTTTCCAGAGTAGCAGATTCGTTTCATCAAGTTTGATAGTTAGAGGCTAAGAAAGAGATGGGTAATTGGTTTGGGTAATGTTCGGACTGGAGGTTGGAGTTGGGTTAATATTTTGGGGATTTGCAGTTAGGGTTGTCGGAGAGGAAGTAGTGCTAGACATTTTTGGCTCTGACACCAAGATAGAATTGCAGGCAAGAAGAAAATAGAAATAGAGACTATTTTGGAATTGCAGCCTAAGCACAAAGTGAGCCTGGGACAAATTTATATAGTGTAGGAAAGGTAAAACCAACCATACACTTGGCAGGCCTGATAGCAGGGAATAAACTCAATCATGTATGATGAACATGTACCATAGACCAATATTTGTTCACAAAGTAGGCGGACATTGATGGGTGCCGATGGGAAGTAGTATTGAATATATTGATCATTTTGGTGAAAATTAGATTATAGGTTGGTAGAAATTATATTGGTTTTCAATGTTATTGTAATTCACATGGTTCATGCTTTTGTTGAGTCGACCAAGAAAAAGTATTCATCAACTCTTTCATTTGAAAGGCTAATATTGAATCGATTATGAAGAATGTATTTTAAACCGTCTGGTGAGATAGATGTTAAGAATATTTTATATAGAAAAACAAATTTCACCACAAATTTTGTTTTTATTTGGTTTGATAACACACTACTAATTCTTCTTCTGCTTCTAGTAAATCAATAGGCAATCTTTCGCATTCGGTTGGGGAACAAATTAGAAAAACGATAAACCCTATAGGTTAATGCCACAAATTCTACCTCAAAAATCATAATTTGACTATGCCTCAACTATATCAATTGTACTTGAATTATGAGATAATCGTAGTCGATGATAACATCACTACTTCCATTGTTATTACAGAACCGTACATGAAATTTTCACTTCATATGACTCTTTGAGGGTTACAAATTAATACAAGGATTAGGTTGATATTATTTATTTATTTTGATATATTTGTAGAATAGATAGAATCAAAATATACTAAAAGGTCTCTGATTTAGGCCTATTTTTCATATGGATATTGAATAATTATAGTAAATGATTTGCATGGGACAAAGAAATCTTTGACTAGTGTACATTGTAGAATTTTATGATTAATAATAATTGTTCATGGTCTCATAGCAACAAACTTGCCATGAATAATTTTTTATGGAAAAAAAAAATCCTTTATCTCAAAATACTCTTTCTTTATCACAAATTAATTCATGACAAAACCCCATATTTGTGGTAGTGAGATAACAACCTTTGTAGCACTTCTTTGGAAAGCCCAATAGAGAGCAAACCCATGTCAACAAGGCAGTCCAGTTAGCACAGGAGGATCATAAGCTTTAGATAATCACAAAATTATATTTTTGTAGAATTCAGCAGTTGCTTTATGTTTCTACTTCTTATAAATTATTTTTATTCTAAAAACGAAAAGGGAAACTTCAAACTGCAACCATGAAAGCAATTGAGAGCAATTGTACAATCACTGAATTACAACCAAAACACCTCAGAATGGAAGTGCCCAGAATAGGAGAAATGCTTCTGAGATTTTGTTTTAAGTCTATCAGAATCTTTATTCTACATTACATAACATATCAGTAGAATTTTACTGAATTCAAAGTACATGAAGATGATGAAGAAGATAGGACATTTTGTATCATCAGTTGCATTTTTCTAAGTTCAAACACCACACAGGGAGGCTAAGTTTATTGTGAGCTTCTCGGTGTCAACAAATTGAGTAATCGTACTGAGAAAAAGATATCATCCATTTCATCAATGATTTACATACTGCTTTGAAGATTTCTCCTACACTCAATCATAACAATTTGAAAACATATTCATGTACTAAACTTTTCAGGTAAAGAAAAGAATATAGAAAAAAGGAAGAATCTACTGCTAAGTATGATGGAATCCCTATAACTATTACTGCAAATCCCCATAACCTGGCATCAAGGAGATGAAACTATTCACTCTGCAAACATTTCATGCTTTCTAAAATTTGTCAGTTTGGAAAACAGTGACTTTCATCAAACCTTGAAGATTGTATAATGGCTTGGGGAAATAGCTGAAAGGTGACCATAGCACTGCAAAATATCTAGTGTCTGTCTATCCAGAGCTTTGAGTTTGTGTTTAATTCTTTGCTTGAGAAGCAAGGGAAGTGCTTGAATGTTTGCTTTCTTCATTTCCCATATCCTTGGTTTTGTGAAGGAGAAAGGTTCCAGAGAGAATAGTCACAAAACCACAGAGTTCAGTGACAATTTGTGATCCATTTTGTGTGTCCCAGTCCTGAATTTCAACCAAGAAAAGGAAAGGAAAGGAAAGAAAAGAACAAACAATTAAATTAACAAATAAATTAATTAAACTATAGACTCATAATCAAAAAGTTGTCTGGACAATACAACACTAAATAGAGGAAAGATGAAATGCCATCAAATATAAAAATGATATTATCTACAATTTTTCAAAAAATAAAAACACGCAAACACACACAAAACAAGAAAAAAGAAAGAAAATAAAATACTATACCAAAATATGACATGCATCAACTAGTTTTGAACTTCAGAAAGTTGCATGTGTTTTCTCTAGAACTGAAGCAGCTAAACATTTGGAAGTTCCAAGATTAAAGCTTCCATACTATCCATAGAAAGAATGGTTGGTTCTATAATTTTGAAATTTTCCATGATTAGTCACATCTAGATCTGAAGCAGTTAAAACATTTGGAAGTTCAAGTTTAAAGCTGCTATACCATCTATATAAAGAAAAGTTGGTTCTAGAATTTTGTAATTTTCCATGATTCATTACATCTACTTTCATAAGTTAACCATTATTCGATCCAATATCTTACTCTAACATTAAGTGTAAAAGACAATGTATAAGAAAGCACATATAAATCACCTAGACTAAAGTCCATCTAGGAGTGTTTCTTGTAAAACAGATTTAGTTATGCCACTTTTATCAGAAGCATTTACATAAGAAACAGTTGTATAGAGAAGCAGTTAATTGCCAGATATAAATAAGAGAAGTATTTCCTAAATTTAAAAAAAAAAAATTGTATAAGAAGCACTTGTGGACTAAGTATGACTGTATAAAAAATTGTGTATCCTCTAGGAACATATATGAATTTCATGCTTGCATTAAGGCCTAACTATTATGTTTCTAATTTTTTTGATAGGCAAGTAAAAATATCTTAAAGGTGCATAACAAAAAAACAAAAAAAAAGAACAAATAAAGAGAGAGAGAGAGCAAGAATGAGAGAGAGGCACACCTTAAGCACACAGGTGATATACAAAGGGAGTCTGTAGGCAAAGGTAACACAGTCAAAATCCACAAAAACTCTCCCACTACTAAGAGCACAACTACTCAATGAAGTCTAACAAAGACGGAGGACCAGCTTTAAAAGTAGATTAGACTAGTGGAAAAATGTATTCGTAATGATTAGACAAGGGATTGATTTGGGCATTGAACTCTTTCAAAGGATCTTTGCTCAAGGAAAGCTTGGAAGACGTGTCCTTTGTGCCTGTTTTGGACAATTGTGTTTTAAGCCAACCTAGAGAAGCACACACGAACTTTTTCCAATTTGGGTTGGAAATCAATGGGTACAGAACATGATTTCAATCTGTTATGGATCTTCTCTAAAAGATTTGGTAACAATTTTTCAATGAGAGATAAATAGATAGATAGATATATAGATAGATATATAGATATAGATATATTAAATATGGGGGAGCACCTCACTACCCTGCCAAGAGGGTGGTTTAGCTTCTCATGTTGTTGACATAGAAGATGAAAGAGATCAATAAAACAAAAGGAAAAAAACAATCATAGAGGTGCAAACTAGACTTCTTGTAGCTCCGATTTGGACCTTAAAGAATTTTTCAAAATCTTTACTTCATTGGTCTCATTTTTTTGCTAATATTCCTTTCTTTTGGAGCTAATTGTATACTTTCCATGTGTTGTGCCCAACGAAGGTATAGACTCTCTCTCTCTCCCTCAACTACAGAATTGCTTTCACAACAATTGAATCCCTAACCTTAATCACCATTTATTAAAATTTGGTCTAATGATTCTGAGAAGCATCCAGTCCACAGTAGGGAACAAATAAAACAGGCTTCAAATTTTTGCATCTCTGATCAAATCAAACTGGACTACAATCATGACTTAGTTTTCATTAGATACTGGATTTCCTAGAGTTTACTTTATTAGATAATTTATGTATGTATTATCAGAGGATGCTGCGCCAAGTATATGGGAATATTAACCCAGTTATAATCATCATGGAGAAATGAAATTTCTCAGAACATGTTTGATAGTATGTGAGCATATTAATCACAATCAGGAGGGAGTAAACTGCAGATGACAATTACCATCCCAACATGATAGCAAATGCATTGCACTAAACAAAGATTACATTTAGATGCATGTGCAATTCAGTTACTCCATTGTGTTTCATACATCATTTTTGTGCACATACATCATTTTTTTGTACAAAATAGATCAAGGATGGGACCAAAGGAATGGTAGCCATCAACTAGCATGCCCCTCACCACCACACCCCCCACCCCCCACTTCCCACCTTTTGTTTTCTTCTGAACACAACAATATTGCTTGAATAGACCTACGATGCAGTTACCTTAAACTCTAAGTCAACTTCCATGCTATATCCAAATGTTCCCTGATACTTCTCTGACATTGTAAAGAATAAAGAAGAGAAAATTAAACCTTTCCAAAGAACAGTAGAAATGTATTAGTTGAATCACCTTAAACATGATCATGCTGGCAAGAATGGTGAGGGTAGTAAACATGACATAGTACACCGGAGATATAACAGCCGTGTTAAAGGTGTCCAGTGCCTACACAGACGAGCCATCATCAAGATCCAGATTCTGCTTAGAATAGGACTGGAGTTAAAATTTCTAAAATAAATTAACTTTAGAGCATGTCAAGAATCTGAATACCATTGCTCTTAGTGTGAAGCAAATTTCATCAAAGAGGGTTTGCACAGGCTCACTATGTAGAAGGAGATGAAGAGATAATTATAGATAAATACCAAGGGACTCAGAAAAATATTAATGTCCTTAAGAACAAAGAGTATTTGTAACTCAGCTTTCAGATAATAGAATAAAACCATGCTTGAAGATACTGAAAAAATTCATGGCAAGTTCCTTAATGGTTATCATATATGTTAGATAATCTAACATAAAAAACGAGGTTACCATTATGTTTTGGTCCATGGAGAAATAAGACTGGCTGAATCACAATGCCATGGTACTGCTAAAACCTAATATCCATAACCCTTTTGTTTAAGGAAGCAAGATATAAAGGAACAATAAGGTTTATTCCAAGGAGAGAGTGTTTATGCTAAAGCTATTGGCCCATTTTCCAAATCCATGTGGATTTTAATTACTATCCTCTATTTCATGAATAAAAGAACTAGTAAATGAGTTGACCCTTTGTGCAATTGTATATGCATATGTGTGTGTGTGTGTGAGAGAGAGAGAGAGAGAGAGAGAGAGATGCAGGATGTTGCACTCTGATGCCATTACATGAGGGTTAATATTTCTGGTCAGAAATAATGATATTGACAAAACTAAGCTCACATGGTTTTCGAGAGGAGTAGAACTGTAAATGGTCTTCAGGAAACCTCATTACTGTTTTGCTTTGTCACACCAGAGTATATGTGCATTGTTAATAACAATTACACACCTCCAAAATGATGGAAGTTGGTTTCTGATTTTTTCTCAGGATGTTATTTTCTAAAATTTTTCCTGGATAGAATGCCATTATTCCATGAAACAAAAACCTTGGGGAGATCCAATGCTGAGACCCAGGGATAGGACAAGCAGATGCATGTGGCATGGAGACCAGTCAGAGACATTTGATAACATGCTTTTTAATATCATATTTATATTCTTCTAGCTACATTTTTTGTAGGGAAAGAGAGTTTTCTGAGGTTATATGATTGATCTTTATCATCTTGATTGTAATATTGGAGTACAGTTCGCTATATTAACTAGTGAAAGGAACGAGATAAATTACGCATGCATTGCCAGCCTGCTCTCAGAAAGAGTAAGCTAAAAACAAGGAAGCCAATTTCCAAATCTTGGAAAGTTATAGAATTCTTTCATGAACAGAAGTACCAATCTTCTAGTTTGGCAAAACAGGACAGCAAAAAGGTTCATGGATATACTATTTCCAAGAGTTTTAGTTTAGGCTATGGTTTTTCTCATTAAATTATAAATCAGAATTCTGCCAGATAAAGACTGTTTGGAAGTTTTACTAATCCGATTTTCTGTTCATGCTTCTCTACCAAGCTGGCTAGATTTCATTATTTTTTTATCTTTCTAGAAATATCAACAAGAATAAATTGAGAATGTGCAATCAGAGCCACAGGGAGTTCCAAAGATTGAAGTTAAATATCTCAATTTTGGTTGAGTACCTTAGTACCGCGTTAAGGTGTATGTATAAGTTTTGGTCTCTAAGTAGAAGCATCAGGAGTTGAGCATCTTGTTTGAAGAACAAGGCTAGGTGTTTAAGGTACAAAGAGAGGAGGGCATAAATTGAATTTGATCAGCTGATCTAGAGACTAGATCAGTTCCATAAGACTGGGCTCTCGCATGAGGAGGGATGAATCAAGTTGACTGGTCAGGGGAATTTGAGCTCTATAAGACTAATCTGTTGTAACCATCCATTCAATAGTGGATTACTTCACAGCCTTGGATAGTCTCATGGTTTTCACCTTTGATGAGGTTTCCACATAAAAATTTAATGTGATCATTTTTACCTCTAAATCTCTGCAGCACCATTACACACATCACAACATACTCAAATACACAGCACAGCACAGCATGCAGCAGCAGCATATCACAATGACATTGAATTGCTTAAATCTTTCTTAGTGATTAATTGGTTAATTGAGGATTAAAAAAGAGGACTAAATTTAACTTGATAAGAATCCACAAATTGAGACAAACTCCAGTAGCGGTGTCACAGCCTATAAAACTACAATGATTTTTCAATTTGGTATTACAGCATACCCTATAAATTTTCAGCCAAAATTACACAATGAACCCAGCTACAAATTCAATAACTAAAACCAGAAAAATAACTTTTCACCCATTAATCATCACAATGAATTGCTTCAATCCAATCCATAGACCCAGCTACCATTTAACTAAATCCCCAATGAAAAATTTTCTCATACAATATGTTTCCTACTTGTTTCACTAATTTTCTAATTGCTATGATCCCATTTCCACTGCCCATGGCAGAAAATTATAAAAGGTCCACAGTTCTCTTTATCCATGACTGGCCAGTTTATTGACATGTTTATCATGGAACAAATGTAAGATTAAGAGTAATACCCATACCTGAAATTCTTGGTTTATGTCAAGTTTGATTCATAACCAGAGTCAGGGTTAAACAGTAGTGATAGACTGTAATGTTGATAATATTAATTTTAGAGCAAGCATGTTTTCTGAATGATGTACTTGCGAAGGATATGTTTTCTTTAAATTCTTGATCCACCTGGTATGTCACCCCTATGTAGCTTATAACATGATCCATTGATGAGGCAAGATAGGTGTGGGATTACTAGATCATAGAGCTTTTACAGGGTTAGAAGACAAAGTTCCCCTTTTTCCTTTCTTTTTTTCCCATTTTTTAGGAAAATATTTTTTCATTTTGAGCGTAGACTTGGTTTATCACTTCCATTTTAGGTTGTAATAATTGAAGTGATTAGGGTATGTTTTAGCTAGTTTTAGCTTGGATCTTTGGAATTTATTTAAACATAATGGATCAAAGTTTGAGTTTTTAGTTGCTCTATAATTCTAATATTTGTTGGAATTGGATAATTTGGGCCATATTGATGCTGGTTTAAGACTAGTATGCAAAGGATAATCTACACTCAAATCCCAAGAGTAAGGAATTGGGAGTGACCTTCAGACCAATGTTATGTTCACCATTATGATGAATGGAGAATGTGATATCCAACCAATAATGCACCCTAGTATTTACTAATGTATAACAATGACATATACTTTCAAAGCTAATTTCTGAATTACCTTGTTCAAATAGTTCACCTGAAGAAGACAACAAAGGATCACAACCACGGTGAAAAACCATGTTTGAAAGTAGATAAATTGATTTGTACCCAAAAACGTCAGTTTCAAAGCAATTGCCAATGCTTTCACACTCATAACCTGCCAACAACACGACATTAAACCTAAGAGAATCAGATTAATGGTTTCAATATGCACAAGTTTCAAAGATGATAAACACACCGTAAGAGAGCCCATGAGTGAACAAATTCCAACATATACGATCATATGGGTGCTCCCATAACGTGGCACAAATCGGAAAATAAGGATGAGAACCAAAACCAGTACTATGGAAGCGTAGACTATAAAACCTGTCAACATCAAGGATTTTTTTTTGTCAGCTTGACCCTCCCAAATGATACATGTTTTTAAACACAAATAAAAATAAAGCACCAAAGAATAGACTCATTGTTGTTGACATAGCTGAGTTCTTGGAATAACGTATTTTACATCTGATCATGCCACTGATTTTGCTCCATGCATCATCTCACAGTACTATTGAGAATACAACATTTAATTTAGCATATTATTAAGAATTTGTTTTTGGTGAATTTCTAAAAAAAATTGGCCTTGCTGCTTGCTAGTTTATGTAATGTGAATCAATCTCTTATTTCCACTATGTGAAAATCCAAAATCATCTTTAGCTCTAGAAAATGGATGTGCATGAGGAACTAAAGCTCTAAAATCATGCAAATTATACAAATAAGTAACCTGAAAAGCTGAAACTTCTAGCAATTAGCACAGGCTACAAGTTAAAAGATATAGAAACCAAGGGAATACAGTATTGAGTGTACAACTTCAGATACCTGGCTCTGTTGCAAGGTTCCATACTTCCTTAACAGATTCGATATCTTTTTCCTGTGGAGCATGTAAAACGATGCTAGTAGAGCCCACCACACATAGGACACATCCAAGTATGCCAAAGATATGCAGTTTTTCCTCCAAAATGAAATGAGCCAACACGGCACTGCAAGAAGCAAAATTTTCTTTAGAATGTTTTTCATTTACTTTTCTTAAATCTTGGATGGCAAATCTATCTTAGGCCATACCTGAAAATAATGCTTAGAGCTCCCAAAGGGGTTACAAGAATTGCAGGAGCAAATGCATAAGCAGCAAAATTAGCTATCTCCCCAAAAATCACTATAAAAGCATAGAAACTTAGCATAAACACAAAGCATGAAGGAAGGAATTTCACATAATTGTAGAAAAACAATACTAGAAGCAATAGGAGAAAAAGTAACCATAAAATGTTCAGGGACCTTTATTTGACAAATATGAAATAAACCTTATGTAACCAATATTGTACCCAGCATGGACATAATAATCCTGAGTGGTGGAATTCAAAGGGTATGATTCAGAAGAGTAAATAGATGTAAAAAAGAACTTTTCATTCTTTTATTCACTGTAGGTTCATCACACTTCCACCATATATTTACAATTCTATAATTTTTCTTGGTCCAAAGAATGAAATTATTTATGGTCTCATGTGCACAGGGGTATCTAATGGGGAAAATTGCAACTTAGGTATTAAGTCTTAACTTTCATGAATCCAAATAACTTTCATGAATAAGATATAACAGTAACTCTCCTCACAGTAACCATTTAATGACACATTGACATCAATCCACTTATTTATTATGGTTCCTCCAGATTTTCATAATATGATAGGATAAGGATTTAACATGACAAAAGTCTCACGCAACTTTGAGTAAGTCATCCCTATCAATCATTTTTGAGATTTTAACATATGTCATTGATGCTAGGCTGTTGGGATTGTGTTTAAGTTACAATGGTGTGAATGTGAGAGTTGATATAACTTCATCTCCATTTCTTGTATAATCAGTGAAATCAGAAGCTAATTCAGACTGGAGATTATACTATGCTGGTGAGTGAGTTACCTTAATTTATTTTCATTGACTAACATTTATCAAGAATATTGGCACTGATCTTATAATAAACTCTACTTGCCAATTGATCATACATAAACCACCACCAAACTCAAATATCTTCTACACATTCTGCTCAAGCCAAATCATCCATGAGGCAGAAAGCAAAGCACAAGACCAAATTGCTTTGCTCCTGGCCCTTTTGCTAAAGCCCTAGAAATAACCAACCAACATACCTAGGATATCGTTCTAACCACCCAAAGAATCTTAGCTACAGAGAACAACCTCCGACAACAGCAAGAGGCAATTGAACAATAAAAAAAAGATGGCGAATTGTGGATCTCATCATATTCAACATATATAACACACCTTTATTAAAACAAATAGCTTTGCAGAATCTCTTGACATGAAAAGACTGTTAGAATTCACCTTCTTATGGGCCACAAACTGTTGGTATTGGTATTGGTTGGTATCTCATTGATCGTTTGTCATTCTGTTTTTTATTCTGCAAGATCAGGGGACAATCTTATGGTTGTTCACAGAACAAAGCAAGTGTAAGCTATGTTCTCTTCTTTATCGTACCCAAAATAGTAGAGCACTATTACCTGCTATACCGACTTACCAACTCCAAGGGGTAAAACTACTCTTAAGGACAGTGTTGTAATATTCCTCAGTTAATAAATTCTTCCTTTTCCTCTAATTTACAGTTTACCAGATTCATAGTTTGGTTAGAAGTTGATTGAGTTGAATAAAAAAGAAGGATTTTGAACAAAACAGACACACCCTTTCCAAAGACCAGCACCTCTCTCAAGACATCATAAAGAAAAATGGACATTTTCCATGGAAAGGAGAGGCAAGATCTTCAATATCATACTCATTAAGATTTTGCAAAAGTGAAAATTCTGTGCCAGAGAGTCATTGGAACAAAAATAGAGACTAGAAATGGTAAGTTACTCCTCATTGAAATACGTTAGTGGCAAGCATGAAAGGAAAAAAGTTGGTTTCCAGATCAATGATCCTCCCAAGGCACAATCTTTGATCCATGCAAAACAAGAAATCACACATGGTGATGAGCTATTGCCATCCTTGGGAAATAACTTTCCTCGAAACAAGTTTTCCTTGTCCCAGTGGTTCTAAATTTTCCCCATGTTTTAGGAATAATGGCTAGCTTAGATTGTTTTAGAAAGTTCACTATTCATAACTTGTAATGGAAAAAATTAGGAATTTGAGCTCTTTGTAGGACTAGAGTTTTATTTGGAGTTAGATTCTTCTTCACAGAAAAGAGGAATAGTTTATGACTTTTTGTTGGGAGGACAATCTTGTGATTTGAAATTAATTTAGAATTAGAAGAGATTGTTCTCTTCTCTTTCAAATTTCTCAGCCTTTTCTGTTCAGAATTGATTGTATGTTACATCATACGATAATCTAGAATCAAGCGAATTAATTTTTCTGGTCTTGACTCTTCAGTAAATTGGCAACTACAAATCTCCCAAAACTTATAAATCAGAGGAATACTAGAATTTTTTGCAATACAAATTACCACCTATTTCACATGAAACCAACATGATTCAATCTTTTTGTGCTAATTTTTTATTTTGTCTCCAAATCTCTAACACTGCTTCAAAGACAACAAACTATTATTGACTTCAAGTTCATAACATATACTCGCACACAATTCTCGGATTCAAAAGATTAAAATTTTATTGTATCATTGACATGACACTAAATTTTGATGTCCAAAACTAAAAGACAATCCAAACAATAGTTACTTTATAATCTTTTTAATAATGACTTCATATTCAAAAGCAACAAATGGAATATCAGGGTCTTACAAATTCAAACAGAATTTGAAGATTTGTCAGAACTTACTAGTTATCATCCCAGCCCACCACAAAGGCTCATACAAGTATGAGTACCCGCCAACACCTGATCAGAGGAGCCAAAGTAACAATAATGAAAAGTCATCCTATAAGCCAAGAACACAGAAATGGGAAGTTGTCGATATGAAACCCAAACACTCATTCCAAAGAAGTCAAAAGTCCTCCTCCAACACATGGAAAAGCACACATATGTTTCCATGATTAATAGGACACTTCTTCCCATTAATTATTAGAGTTATGAACACCCAGTTGAAACAAACCGGTGAATTCCTGATTCTGATACCGACTGGAGACTTAATATATGTTTTATTACATTGGGAATGTCCAGAATAAGAAGTACATTATGCCTTCCTTTATATGGGACAAATTACAGTCATTACTATAATCATTACTCATCTCAGCATTTTGGGCTTCTGCATACACATAACCTCAAACACCCAGAACTCATTGACTCTATCTGAATGTTCTCCTTTGTAGATTATAATAAGAGGGGGAAAGGAGTAGAATCGAACCTGCTCTGACTCCAGAAGCCCCTGCTTTTCTGAGACCCTTCTTCTTAACAATAAAGCTAGAACCAATAAAAATGCTTGAAGAGAGGGCCAAAATAAGCCCACGAACATTGTCAGATGAATTCCCCATTAGACAACAACAAAAGGGGAAAAAGAAAAAAAAAAAGAAAAGAAAACGAAACGGTCCACGTCCTGCAGGGCCAAGCTCTGTACCAATTCCAATTCCTACATCCAACCCGAACGCCAGAAACTCAAACCCAGATGTAGAAAACCCAGAAAGAGAGAGATTAAAGTAAAAGAAAGAATGAAGAGAAGTAACCTCTTGGCTCTGCTGCAAATGGGAGTATGGCTAAAAACCCACCTCCCTCATTTCCAGAAAAGGCTGGTTTGGTGGTGAATTTCGTATGGGTTTGGCGAAAGGTGGCGGTGGTGGCGATGGTGGTGGTGGGAGGGCAGAGGCAGGAAGGCAACGGTACGTACGTTACACTTTGCAGACACGTAAAACGTAAACCACCCATTTAATATATACTCCGCATCCCGCGTCCCTTCTTTTCTCTCTCTTGCTCCCACCATGCCGCCCTTTTCCTTTCAATGAATTTGATTTAAAAGAAAAAAAACAAAAATTATTTTCCTTTGTCGTTTCTTTTTTAACCATGTATCTGGTATGATAGTTGTTGAATGCCATATTTCTACTCATGTTTTGATAATTGGAATAAGAATGGAAACAAGAAATTTATTCTATTTGTATCTATTGCTATAAATGATTTATTAAAATAAAAATAAATGAAAATATATATTTTTATTTATAATTGTGCTTGAAAGGGTTATTAAAAATAGAAATATGAATAGAAAATTTATTATTTTATTGAAAATTTCTAATTATTTGTTAAAAATCTTGTGGCAATAGCAGCCTTTTTTAATATCTAACAACATGAGATATCTATAGCCAATGTATTTAATAATCTTAAAATATATAAAAGATTTTTCTCATATTAATAAATATCCACTAAGGAGATATTTTGACTTGAAATGACTTTTTTTTGTTTTTCGAAAATAATTTTGAAAAATGGTTTTTGAGAACAATTTTTGGAAACCGTTTTTTAATTTTTATAAAATAAAAGTTTATTTGAAAACCTAAAATATTTTTAATATATTTTTAATATTTTTAAATATATTTTAAAAATAATTTAATATGTAGTATTTTATTTTCAATCATCTTACATGTTTATATAATAATTTCTTAAAATAGTTTTTAGAAAATAATAGAAAACAACTAAAATATATTTTTTAAAAACACATTTTTTTTTGTCTTAAAAACAAAAAACGACGATAAATTTTTGTTATCAAACATTTCCTGCCTCACCTTGTCTTTCATATTATAACTAATTTGTTTCAACATATTTAATGCCTTATCTTCAAATTAGGATAATAAGATAAGTGCACAGACTCTTTTACACAACTATCTTAAAGTAAATTAATTAAAAGGATTTTTTTTTTTTTTTTTGGAAAATTGGAAAGTTTAGCATTTGCCCATGTCCTAGAAAGCCAGGTGGTGGCACAGCTTTAACAAGAATATTAAACACAACTCCAAAATTTAAAAGATACAATTTGTTGTGGGTGTATGAAAAAGGAAAATGCATGGTTTATGGCAATGGGTTATATCTAGAAAATGAAGTTTTAGGCCAGCAAAACCCCTTTCTTGAAACCTTATTTAGGCAGTGTTACCTGGAATGGTATTAGGATTTTGGTAAGCATGTGTTCATACCTTTCTTTTTGGCAATTGAATCAATTGGTTTTTGTCAACTCAAAGGATTTTGGGCTTCATTTTCTTTTCATTTTCAAAGAATAACATAAATTCATAATATATTTGGGTGATGCTTTTTCATTTTCTTTTCGAGAAAATTGATTTAAAAAAATGGAAAAATTGAAAACATTAATATGGCGTTTTCAATTTTTTTTTTTAAAATAAAAACTACTTTTTAAAAGTTAAAAAATAGAAAATGAATAAAATCAAATAAAAGGCTTGGGTGCATAATTTATTTAATATAAAAAGAATATGAATATTAAAAATAGGAAATGAATATTAATTTAAATAAAAAATTCTCATAAATGTTTGAAATCAAATATCTTAAAAGTATAATAAAAATATTTTTGTTGTAAAATAAAAGATTAAGAAGAAGAAAAGACGAGATAATAAACAAAAATATTCAAACAAAAGTAGAATAAAATATAGGAAAAGAACGGAATGAATTTTCATTAAAGGTATTTTCTTTTTATAGGGAGTTACAAAGAGATATACATTAATATGGATGATCATCCACAAATTTTTATAATCCGATAAATTCTCATATTTTATAACACCCCCCTTGGATGATTATAAGAATATGTCTCATTAAAACTTTACTATGAAAAACCCTATGGGAAAAACCCTAATGAAGGAAAAAGAGTACCATATTCTTTTGGATTACTACAACTGCCTTGTTAAAAACCTTGCCAGTAAAACTCAGTGAGACAAAACCTTAACGAAGGAAAAAAAAGTACAACATAATGATATTCTTATCAATTAGCTCCCCCTCATGTTGACATGATTATATTTTCTCTAGTAGCACAAGATAGATATCTTTGAGTCAGCGTATTCTAATGAGCTTATTGAGTATTGCAGTTGACAATGCCTTTGTAAATAGATTTACTAAATTGTCATTTGATCTTACTCGTTGAATAACAATTTCATCACTCTTTTGGAGGTAATGAAAGTAAAAGACTTGGGCGATATATGTTTGATTCTATCACCCTTAATGTATCATTCATTAATCTGTGCAATGGATGCAACATTATTAACTTGGAAGCATTACCTCTTATAGAGATAGTCCACATGTTTCCATTATTTGCTTAATTGTTCTCCACGATATTGTTGTACCACCATAGATAAATACATAACTCATTTGAGATCAAGCTTTGTGGGGGTCTGAAAGATAGTTAACATCTACATATTCAAACAATTAAGATTCTGATCCTTCGAAATAACATAGACCCATGTTATCATGTACATGATTGGCTTTATTCTAATGTCTCTAGGTTAGTGCAGAACTATATCTTGTAAGTTAACAAGGAATGCAATATCTGATCATGTATAGTTTGCAAGATACATCAATGCACCAATAACACTGTAATATGATACTTCTATACCAAGTAGTTTTTCATTATCTTCTTTAAGATGGAAGAGATATTTTTTCACTTTAAGTGAACAAACTATCATTGAAGAACTTAATGGATGTAATTTACCAATATGAAAGTGCTTCAAGACTTTCTTTGTATATGTTGACTAATAAACTAATATTTCGTTTGAAAAGTACTTGATCTACAGGTCGAGGCAAAAATTTTGTTTTCTAGGATCTTTCATTTCAAATTTACTTTTCAAATAATTAACTATTCTTGTAAGCTTTTAAGGAGTTCCAACAAAATTCAATATTCCACATATACTATAATAATTGCAAATATTCAACATAATGAATATGCATAGACAAATAAGGTAATACATACATACTTTTCATTTCAAATATTCATTGAAGTGATTGTACCACATGCCTTTGGATTGCTTAATCGATATAAGGATCTTTGTAGATTAATTGAGTATAAGCTACGTTGTTTTGAATTAGTTGCTTTAGGCATTTGAAATCATTCAGGGATTTTCATATATATGTCATTATCTAAAGATCTATGTAAATATGCAGTAACGACATCCATGAGACGCAAATCCAATCCTTCTAAGACTGCTAAACAAATTAGACATCTAAATGTGGTTGCATCCATCATAGGAGGATATGTTTTCTCATAGTCAATACCAAGTCTCTATGAGAAACCTTGAGCTATGAGTCATGCTTTATATCTCATGATTTCATTTTTCTCATTACAATTTCTTATAAATACTCATTTATATTTAACAAGCTTGACAACTTCAGGTGTCTGGAATACAAGTCCAAATACTTCTCATTTTTCTAATGAGTCTACTTTTGTCGGGATATATCTTTCGATTTTGGCCAATCTTTTATATGTTGTCATTCATCCATAGTTTTTGGTTTGGGATCCTCATCATTTCTTATAATGCTAATAGCTACTTGAAAATAAAATATATTTTCAAGGACAAAAGTATTTCAATCTCATTTTTCTCCATATATAAGTAGATAATTGAGATCTCATCATTATTAGGTACTTGTGCCCTTTTAGGAGTTGATTGTAAAATATATGCCTCTCATAGGGCTACTTGTTTAAATTATGCCTCTTTAGGGGTTTCTTGAGACTGATCAGTCATTTCAATAACCCATTTTATATGCAACTTCTTCAAGAGTGCCACCTTTAATATATCTTTCCTTATGTTTTCCTCTTCTAGGGAATGTGTTTGCCTCTTCAGGGTCTACCACGCTTCAAGCGTGCCTTAAACTAATTATTTAATTGTCCTTTAGGAACATCAACTCATTATTTAATTGTCCTTCAGAGATATCAACTTATTATTTAATTGTCCTTCAAGGACATCAACTCATTATTTAATCGTCCTTCACGAACATCAACACATTATTTAATTGTCTTTTAGGGACATCAATTCGTATTGGAATATTCTAGGTTAGTGAAAATGATTTTGTCACTTTTTTTATATCAATTAAAGCATTTGACAGTTGATTTGCAAGTCCTTGCAAATGAATAATCTTTTTGAACTTCTAGTTCATATTGATTAGTACGAGGATGAAAATGAGTCAAATTCAATGCATTCCAAATAATTTCACATCGTTCTTTTGGAACTGCCTCTTCTCCCTTTAATAGAGGGGAAATTGTCTTATTAAAATGATAATATGCACAATATGTCATTCTACCTTTCATGTGTAAAGGTAGACTAGTCATTAAATAAAAACTTTTGGTTTTATAATGTACATCCATATGACTTTACAAAAAAAATAATGTATCATCATTTACCTCAGGGGACCAAGTTAGTCTTAAAAGATTCTTTTGGATCTAGCATAGTATAAAGTGTCATTTACATGAAATCAAATACTACTAGTGACATAGTATAAGCTCTTCTGGAGCCTTTAATCATGTTTTTATCACCTGATATAATATTAACATTGTTTGTCATCAATGTTGTGCAATTAATGAGATAAGAGTTTCATTAAAATAACAAGTCATAAAGACCTCGTCTTTATAGAGTTGAAGAAATATTATCATAGAAAAAAAAGTTAAAATCAATGGAAAAATACTAGTCATCGATTATTACTTACTTTAATAAGTTGTTAAAAGTAACAAGAACATATATAACATCACAAAAAATATAGAAAATATAATTTAAAGTTATATGTTTCTTAAATATCTCATACATTTGATTTTATAAGTGTGGAACAATTTATACATGAACTAACTAAGAAGTATTTCAATAATTAAACTGATTGTAATGATAAATCAATAATTTTATTCAAATATTATCATGATCTAAATCGATGTGCAAAAATTAATTCATATATCAAAATTTCAAGAGAACATATCATGATTTAAATCATCTTTCAAAATTTTCATGTCTCAAAACTTTAATTGAAACACTATAAATCCATCTAAATATATATGTAAAGATATAACAAAGTATAAAAACAATAGTTAAACTATTGCAATTTCAAAATTATTTTTGGATAATGAAATTATTGCATTAATAAAAATACTATATGTGACAACATGCAATAATATATATTATTTTATATAACTAAAAATTTCTCAATCATAAAAACATGTCTTAAAGAAAATTGACATGCAAAATTAAATTATTAATCATATGACCATGTCATATATTTCACATTATAAAAAAATAATCAAAATTTTTAACACATAATTTCTTTATTAAATTCTCAATAAGTAAATCCAAATCAAGAATGTTATCCAAAAATTTTAAAATATAAATTTACACATGCTATCCAAAAATCTTAACTTTCTAATGAAACAAGCATATTTACATAAGATATTAGAAAATCCAACTATTATATCAAAAGATTATTGTGTATTAAACAATTAGAATAAATAAATAAAAAATCTAAAATACCACATCTAACACAAGAATATTAAATATAAATATCATACTTTCATGCAACCCAAAATTTCTACATTTATATGTAAATATTTCTACTAATAATGGTATAACTTCTAATAATAGGAGTTTATAAAAAAATTATCAAACACTTACCTATTTGTATAGTTTGATATACAAAATATTAATCTTTTGATAATATGTAAATATTATCTATATGCTTGTTACCATAGTTTCAAGCTATAATATATTTAATTATAACTTTTGGTTTTATGAATTTCATAAAATTATACAAAATTGTTAGTTAACAATTTTGTTCTCTAACTTCTAACTACAAAAAAGTACATATTAACAACTTTTTCATAACCTTTGATTAGTACATAGAATATTAATTTTCTCATTTTCATAACTACAGGTTATGAATAATAATATTTATGTAACTTATGGCTATATAAGACAAGTTTATAATAAAATATTTTTATTTTCATATAGCTTTTGACTATATGAGTTTTAACAATTATTAATTTACTAACTTTTTCTTTGTAACTTCAGGTTATGAATAATTAAAGTTTAAGTAATATTATAATAACATTAAACAATTGACAATTATATTATGATGCAGCTTATGCTTATACAACAAAGTTAAGAAAAAGAAAATTATGTATCTTCTAGCTACAAAGTTGTTCATTGACAATTTTATTTTGTATAACTTTTGGTTATACAAGAAAATTAGAAATTATTTGCACAACTTCTAGCTATGAAACAATTATTAATAAAAATTGTTTCAATAATTCATGGTTATGAAAAATGCGTGAATATGAAATAAAAATTAAAAGTCAATATTTTTCATAACTTCGGGTTATGATTGTTTTGTCAAAATAAAAAAATATGCAAATTTGTATATAGCTTCATGCTATGAACTATTTTTTGTGTAAATTTGTGCATAACTTCAAATTATAAATTATTCATGTATAACTTTCAGTTATACAATATAATTAAAAGAAATTATAGAAATTAAAAGTTAATATATTTCATAGCTTCAAGTTATGATTATTTTGTGAGAACAAGAAAATATTTAAATTTGTATATAACTTCAGGTTATGAATTGTTTTTGTGTAGATTTGTGCATAACTTCAGGTTATGAACTATTCATTTTATAGCTTCTGGCTATACAATATTATTTTGTATCACTTTCTGTTATAATATATAATTAAAAACAAATAATTATGAGTTATATACATAGCTTTTGGCTATGTATTTGTAATTTTGGACTTGAGCATAGCTTCAATCTATGAGTTATTCATTATATAGCTTCTGGCCATATAATTTTATTTTATG
The DNA here is from genome assembly GCF_030704535.1 of Vitis vinifera. Taxonomy (NCBI): domain Eukaryota; kingdom Viridiplantae; phylum Streptophyta; class Magnoliopsida; order Vitales; family Vitaceae; genus Vitis; species Vitis vinifera. The sequence continues at coordinate 17,292,181 of NC_081809.1, read as the reverse complement.
TAACTTCAAGTTATATAATATAATTAAAAAATAATTAGGAATCTTATGCATAACTTCCAACTATGTATTTGTAATTTTGTAATATACCCCCATAACATTCAGTTATGAAGATTGTACATATTTTTCATAACTTCTGGTTATGAAATTTTTTCTATATAACTTCTAGTTATTAAATAATTAAAATATGTAATTATATGAAATATGATTCATATAGGTTTTGGCTATGAGATAAAGTAAATAAAAATTATAGTAATACAATGCATACTATTCATATTTCATTCGAAGAGAATTAGGTTACATACCTATATATATATATATATATTTATCTTGAGCATTCTTCTCATTTTCTATATACTTAGAGTGTCGTGTTGTCAACATGTTGTAAAATAAAAGAATAAGAAGAAGAAAAAACAAGAGAAAAAACAAAAAATATTCAAAGAAAAGTAGAATTAAATATAGGAAGAGAACGAAATAAATTTTCATTAAAGGTATCTCTCTTTTATAGGGGTTTACAAAGGGATATACACCAATATTGATGATCATCCACAAGTTCCCATAATCCGATAAATTTTCATATTTTATAATAATTTTGTTATTTATTATACTATGTATTATCATAAGTGGATATATATTTTTATATTATAATAATTTATTCAATTAATTATAACTATATATATACACCATTTTTTTTTAGTGAAAACTCAAAAAATAAACACGATTTTGTTGATTTCATTTTTATCAAAATGATTTTTACGTTTTTTAGTCAAACACATTTGCAAGAAAAAGGAAAAAGTGGGAAATGGAAGTAGTTTTTAGAAAAAGAAAACTAGAAAATGTTTTCCTAATCAAACTTGTGGTCAACTTCCTCGTATCAAAACAAAATTTATAATTTAATTATTCTATTCAAAAATAGTTTTATTTGATCAAAAGAATTTTAAACAAAAAGTTATTATATTATAGTAGCGTTACATGTTGTACACTAAGATAATGGAATCAAGAAAAAAAAATGATATAAATTGAGATGGTGATAATCAAAAGGTGAGATAATGAAATATAATAGATGAAAATTGAGAAAACGTTTGATTGAGAGTGGAAAGGTAAAATTGAGCAAAATTGGAATAAAATTTGTTAATGAAAAAGATATCGGATAACAAACTTAATATAAATCAATTTTTGTTGTGACAATTGTTAGGATAGAGCCTTTAAAAGCATGAAATAATGTATCAATTTGGAATTCATTATTTATTTAATGATATTCCAATTTCATTGTTATCCATCCGTATTCTATCCATTGTACCTTATAATAATTCTTGCCTAATGTTCCTTATATTGTACATGACTTTGTTGCATTAGAAGTTACACAAAAAATCCAAGTCATTGGTCTTTTGTAACTGAATGACTTGTTTACAGTTGGTTCATAGACTTAGGTAATCCATTAGATGATTTAGTGTATTACCACCTAATTGGAGGGATGATTAGTCTTGGCCATTGTGATGAGTTTCCATGGTGAGTGCACTAGTGTGTATAGTTACACATTAAACATGACCTAGGGTGAATCATAACATAAGGCTATCAAGTAGTCATGATTTCATCAAGTTGATTTATTGTATTTTCTCTTAATCTTAAGAGAATACTAAGCTTGTACTTATGTTAGTAGTGGCTTTGACGTACGAGTGAGATCGTAAAGTGATTATATATTCCTTATGGATTGAGTTACTATTGATGGAAACCGACAACAAGAAGTATTTTCGATAGAGGCACCATGATATCTCATAGGATTGAGATAAAATGTCTTATTAGGTGATTCTAAGGAGGTGTATTTATGTTATTATGATCATAATAGTTCCTTAAGTGGAACTCGATATAAGTTTTTTTTTAAACTAAGATTTGTCAATTGATCATATAATAGGAGGATCTATAACTTAAGAATAGTAGAAGTAGTCTTGAAAGGTCGATAACTTCTCTTTGTTATACTACAAACACCAATTCAAGGAGAGATTGAACGTAATGGATAGTAGATCACAAACCTGAATATTACATGGGGTACTAGAGTGTAGTTAATTTTCTATAATATGATGTTGAATCAACTTTAAAATTGGAATTTGAGATAGTTGTATTGTCCTATGAGTCTTAGTGGTCCCCGCTTGAACTCATATACCTTGTTAGCATGGTTTATGAGGATTGGATTAACTCTTGGTTCACTTATGTGTATGAAACGAAATATGGGATGAAAAATAATAAATTTTGTCTATTATATTAATTATACACACAATTTATATAGGAGATTACAAGAGAAGAAATAGGAAACAAGAGACATAATAGGAAACTAACTTATTCCTAAACTAACTTATTCCTAAATAATAAAACTATCTATTTACAGAAATAGGAAACTAACAAAACCATCTGTTTACAGAAATAGGAAACTAACATAATAGGAAAATAATTCTCATATTTTATTTACAGCTCAATACTCCCCCTCAAGCTGAAGAATATATGTCTTCCATTCCCAGCTTGAATACAAGATTGTGAAACATTGAATTGTTCAGCCCTTTTGTTAGGATATCAACTAATTGATGTTCTAATGGAACATAGGACAAACACACTACTCCTTCCTCCAATTTTTCTTTGATGAAATGCCTATCAATCTCAATATGTTTTGTCCTATCGTGTTGTATAGGGTTATGAGCAATATTGATAGCTGACTTGTTGTCACAATAGAGCTTCATAAGACCATCCCACTTGATTCTCAAATCATCTAGAATAATCTTTAGCCAAAGTAGTTCACACAACCCTTGAGCAATGACCCTAAACTCTAATTCTACAGAATACCTTGCTACCACATTCCGCTTTTTTACTTCTCCATGTTACCTACTTCCAAGAAAAGTACAATACCCTGTAGTTGATCTTCGATCCACTAGGGAACCTGCATAGTCAGCGTCGGTGTATACTTCTAGAACAAGAGTATTATTTTTCTTGAGCAAAATTCCTTTCCTGGGGTTGCCTTTCAAGTAATGCAGCACCCTGTAAGCAGCTTGAAGATGAGGTTCTCTTGGATCATACATGAATTGATTGATCACGCTCACTGAGTAGGTGATGTTTGGCCGAGTGTGAGCAAAGTATATGAGCCTACCAACCAGCCTCTGGTGCATTCTTTTATCCACCACTGGTTTTTCTTTAACTTCTCCCAACTTGTGGTTTGGATCCATTGGGGTAGAGACTGGTTTACACCCAATCTTCCCTGTTTCTGCCAATAAATCAGTCACATACTTTTGTTGAGAGATGAAAATCCCTTGTGTGGAATATACCACCTCAATACCGAGGAAGTACTTCAGTTTTCCTAGTTCCTTTATCTCAGACTCTATTACTAATATTTGCTTCAATTCATGTTTTTCTCTCTCATCATTTCCAGTCACCATGATGTCATCAACATAGACTAGAAGAGTAGTTACTCCCCCTGAAGCTGAGTGCTTAATGAAGAGAGTGTGGTCACCCTGGCTTTGTTTTGTACCTAAACTCTTTCATGACTTTTGAAAATATCCCAAACCAAGCCCTAGGAGATTGTTTTAGCCCATAAAGGGCCTTTTTCAGCTTGCACACCTTGTTACCTGTGTTTCCCTCAAATCCCGGTGGGATGTTCATGTAAATCTCTTCATCTAAATCACCATGAAGAAATGCATTCTTAACATCATACTATAGGAGTTGCCAATTGTAGTGGGCAACCAGTGACAGCAAGATTCTTACAGTATTCATTTTTGCAACTGGAGCAAAAGTCTCCTGATAATCAACTCCATAAGTTTGAGTGTACCCTTTGGCTACCAATCTTGCTTTATGTCTCTCAAGGGATCCATCGGTCTTATATTTCAGTGTGAAAATCCACTTGCAATCAACCATGTTTTTCTCTTTCAGTCTTTCAACAATCTCCCATGTTTTATTTTTTTCTAATGCACTCATCTTCTCTCTCATAGCATCCTTCTATTCCCTTTTTGTCAATGGATCAGAAATAGTGTTAGGGATTATAGTGGTGTTTAGACTCACAATAAAATTCTTGTGGGCTGGTGATAGGTGCTTAAGAGACACATAGTGTGATAGTGGATAGAGTGGTCGGTTAGTGCATTCTCTGGTGCCTTTTCTAACAGCAATAGGAAGGTCTAGGTCTAGGTTGTCTGTTGAGTCAGTGAAAGTTTCACCAGGTTGTGTATGTAAAGGTGGGTCTATGATTCGACTCATGGTAGCTTAGCTTTAAAGGCGTATCAACAAAATTTATACCTTTAATACTATTACTAAAGTAGCCAAGCTACTATAGCATAGTGGTTCTAGGATCGTTCACTGGGAAGGGTTTTCGCAAACACTAGTGATATTCAAATTAGGAAAATAGGTGATTTTCTTATGGATGTTAGCTTTAAAAGAAGATGTAAATGTTTTAGAAAGATTTAAACTAATCTAAGCTAACATTAAAGACTAAAATGAAAGGGTGTAAAAACAAGTTTCTCAAAGATAGGATAGTTATGCTCTGGCTCTTATGCAAATTGGAAATCTCAGGATAGGCTCCTCACGTTGAGGTTGCAACTATGGTGATGCTTGCTTCCCAAACCGGTATGGATTTAGCAAATCAAGTTTTAATCCTTTAAAATGGCAAAACAGATGGTAGTGAATTTCATCAATGGTTATTCACCTTAGACTTCCTTTGAATGGCTCGTAAGAGATAACTAATGGTCTAAAACCAAAAGCTTACCAAATATTGGCAACTCAAAGTCATTCTAGGTGATAAACTCACCTTTCAATGGCCATTGAAATTGGTTCTAACGGATTAATGCAAAACTTGGAATTGAAAACCTCACCTTCCAATAGCTCGTAGGAGATAACTAATGGATAGAAATCCAAAAGCTTATCAAGTATTGGCCGTTGGAAGTTGTCCAAAGGAAATAAAAACCAAACTTTGCATTAATGAACCTTTAATGAAAAACGACTACCTTACCTTCCGGGTGCGAGAAATTTCCATGGGATTGCATCCAAGCCATCACATAGCATCCATACTTTGAGAAACTAAAAGTTTTAGCCAATCATCCTCTGAGGAAAAGCCCTCAGAGGCTGTTTGGCTTCCAAGAAAATAAAATAGCAAAGATAAAAGAGAGACGAGAGAGCTTTGTATATATTCTAAGTGTCAAACGTAATACGTTCTATTCTATATTCTATATCTTCCAAGAGGTGATTTCCACCCCTTATATAGTCTTTACAAAAGCAAAAGCTTGTGATTGGTTAGTTACAAGGATAAGAAAGGAAATTACATCACAAAATACAAAGGAAAATATCTAAAGTGGAGTCGGCAAAAACAGAGCAAAATTCGCAACACGCATGGGTTATGCGAATTTTGAAATTCGCATAACCTGGAGCAGTTGGCTTCCGAAGGCCATATCTTCCTCATTTCAACTCCAAATCATGTACGGTTTGAAGCGTTGGATTCTTGACTTCCAGAGCTTTGAAATGGTATATAGCATGTAGAAAATGGACTTCGGAAAGTACTCCAAAAGTGCGAAAGAAGACTACAGCTGCTGTCCTCTGATTTTTTCACTTTGCTTTCCTCTTCTCCATTGTTCTTTCCTTGCATACTTTGAACGACTTTGGCAAAGGGCTATGGAGCTCCAAAGCTTGGTTATTCATGAATTTGAGCTTCCAAAAGCTTTGCCATAACTTGTCCAAGTAGCTCCTCCATCATTTGGCATGCTTGAATTGATTCATAAGCTGATAAAAACATGTAAACTTGCCACAAAATGGTTAAAACCAATTACTAAGGACCTTAATGAATTAATTAGGTTAAATGAATATGATTACTACTCAAAGGTGCTTAAAACCATTATAATTAGGTCTACAAAATAGCACTTTTTGGTAGTAATCAATCTGATCTTACTGCGATTTCATTCCTAAGGTCTGAGTTGGATTCTTGGGCTTGCTTTTCTTTTGGAATGATCTTTTCTCTTGAATACACCTTAGGAACCTATGGAAAATTGCGAGTGACACTAGCTGGAACAGGGGATGACACAAGTTCAGTGGTAAAATTGGGTAACTCGGGTGTGATTGACTTTGATGACTCAGGTTCGGATGACTCAGGTTCTTCATCACCATGGGTTGAGACATGAGGAAGGTCAAGAGGTTCAAAGGACTCATAAGGACTATCTTCCATCATTGAAATATCCCCCTGAAGAGAGGACTTAGGGAAAAAAGGTTTATTTTCTATGAAGGTGACATCTGCAGAGATGTAAAATTTTTTGGCTGAGGGATTATAACACTTGTATCCTTTTTTAGTGGATGAGTAACCAAGGAAGACACATTTTATGGCTCGAGGGTCTAGCTTATCTCTATGTTGGTTGTGGACATGAACAAATGTAGTGCACCCAAAAACCCTAGGAGTGAGCCCATTTGAGGTTCTGAAGTGTGGATAAAAACTCTTAAGTATCTCTACGGGGCTTTTGTTGTCTAACACTCGTGAGGGAATTCTATTTATCATGTATGTGGTAGTAAGAACAACTTCCCCCCAATAGAACTTAGGAACATTCCCTTGAAAGAGTAAGACTATGGTTGTTTTGAGTAAATGCCCATTTTTCCTCTCGGCTACCCCATTTTGTTGGGGTATGTTAACACATGATGAGTCATGGAGAATGCCCTATGATTGAAAATAGGGTGACAAAGTCTAGTTGAAGTAATCTCTAGCATTGTCTGTCCTAAAGCCTTTTATTTTAACCCCAAATTAGTTTTGAGCCATTGAGTGGAAATTAGGTATAACAATGCTAACATCAGATTTTTGTTTAAGAGGAAAGATCCATGTAACCCAAGTGCAGTCATCAATTAAGGATATAAACCAACAAGCCCCAGAAACATTAGGTATAGTTGAAGGACCCTATATGTCACTATGAATCAAATGAAAAGGATGAGAACTTCTTTTATTGCTAATAGGAAAATATACACGACTATGTTTTGCCAATTCACAAGTTCCACAATGAAACTCATAAATATCTAATCCTTGGAACAAATGAGGAAACATGACCTTTAAAACCCTAAAAGATGGATGACCTAAACGTAGGTGATACAACCAAATGGTATCTTTATTTGAGGAACTGAGAAAAGACAACGACAAATTATTACTAGTTTTCTGAGATGATTCAAGGTGGTAAAGACCGCTCCTTTCCTTAGCAAGTCCAATCCTCCTCCCCGAGCCTTGTTCTTGAAGAACACAATAAGAAGAGGAAAAAATAGCATAACATTTAAGATCATGGGTAAGCTTTTGAATGGAAACAAGGTTGGCCGACAATTTTGGTACATGAAGGACATTTTTAAGAATAAGGGTAGGTGTGATGTATATGTCTCCGAAACCTGCAACGGTAGGTAAAGAGCCATTGACCACTACAATTTTCTTGTTACTTGGGCTTGGGGTATAGGTATTGAAAAGTTGAGATTTGGAGGTCATATGGTCTGTGGCACTAGAGTCTATTATCCAAGAGTTATCATAAACTCTGTGTGAGGCATTTATGCAAAAAGAGAGTGAAGGTGTACATGAATTTTCCAACATCTTCCACGAAAAAACTTGATCTCTTGGAATTAAGGCAGATCACGAAACAAAAAAGTCAACAGCAATGAAGGTTGGTAAAAGAACACGTGAATAAAAAAAAAATCCAGCTATGAAGGCTAGAAAAATGGCGATGAAGGCCAGAATGATGCCCAAGTCTTAAAAACCTACAACTTTGATACTATGACATGAAATATGGGATGAAAAATAATAAATTTTGTCTATTAGATTAATTATACATAGTTTATATAGGAGATTACAAGAGAAGGAATAAAAAACAAGAGATATAATAGGAAACTAACTTATTCCTAAATCATAAAACTATCTATTTATAGAAATAGGAAAGTAACAAAGCTATCTATTTACAGAAATAGGAAACTAACATAATAGGAAAATAATTCTCCTATTTTATTTACAACTCAATAGTGTTTAAGGATATTTTGGTAAGTATGTAAGGTTACATATAGGTTAGTGAACAACATCTTTGTTTAATTGATTAATTAGATAACCTTGTGGGGTTAATTAATTAATTAGAACCCAATTTTGGTTAGATTAAGTGATCCGAACCCATATGGACTCAAATTACTTAAGCTTAGTTAGAAACCATATAAATACTCCTAGTGATTAGGGTTTCCATCACTTTTATCTTCCACTATCTAGAGAGAATAGAGAACCCTAATCTCTACCCTTTCAAATTCCCCATTGTTTGTGTGCTAAAATACGAATTTGAGTCACCAGGTGGACAATCGTAAATCTATGAGACTTTTGGGAACATCAATTTGATTATTCAACACTTGAAATTTAAGGTTTAGGAAAGATCATTTTTTTGGTATTGCTTTTATTGCATAGATCTATGTTATTAGACTTTATGTTATAAGCATGCTTTGATCTTTATTTAGGGTGTGCTAATATCTTTTTTGCAATCTTGATATTATCTCATGGCCAAGGGATTCATGCGTGCTATATATATATATATATATATATTATTGTATTTTATTATTGAATGAAATAATTATTTTCTTTCTTAGTTTCTTTATAGATTTGATTGTAATATCCATTAAAGGAGCATAGGGTTTTAAGTTTTCTTGTAAAGTTTTTATCTTTTCCATAGATTGAGGTGTAGATCCATTATAGGAGCATAATATTTAATTTCATGGTGTAAAGTTAAATTTTTATCAACTATGGAAGGCTACAAAAGAAGAATTCCTCATTGATATCAATAAAGATTTGATCTTTATTGGAACATCATTTATGAAGAATCAAGGAGTTTCATGGCTGTGGAAAAGGATAAATATTTCCTTTGAATAACAAAAAGGGAAAAAAAGGATTTTAGATTTTAGATTTTTTTTTTTTGAGATCCATGGTAGCATAATGTCATTGACTATGAATCAAAATTGGGGTTGCCTTCCATGAGTTTATTAGGGCAAGTCATATATGATTTTGAAGCTTAAGAAGTCATGAATCTAATACTTCAAATGGTTTGCAAATCAGAGTTGAAACAAGGGAGATATGGTCGTTTGAAACAACGTTGTACAAAAGACATGCTATTACGGGATTGAGTATGGGCTAAAACCAAATTCTTTTTGGTTGTTTAGGCTCGGTTTTAGGCCACTTGTTAGGCTCAATTTATGGTGGAAATATGGTGCTTCATGGATTGAGCATGGATGCACAAAGCTGTCATTTAGTTTTTATCTTTTCAATTGAGAAAGTTATTATTTTCAATAGCAAAGGTTCCTAATTTTTTTGATTAAGAAAGTTTCTATATTGCATGCATGTATAGTAGACAACCGTATAGGAGCATTATTTTGGCGAGTTTTGATGCCAAAAGTTTTTGCCAAGCTATAATAAGTTGATCGAAGATTAATAATTCTTGTGCATAATTGGAAAGTTGCTTATGCAAAAATATCTCTTGGCTATGAAAACTCTTTTTGGTTTTTTCCTATTTTAGGCATACTGATTATATTGCATGTGATAAGGAATATTTTCAAAGTTGGTAATTTTGGATTTTCTTATAAAAAATAAATTTTCATGAGAAGGTTATTTCCAAATTATAGTTTTATTCAAATTAGAATGGCGTTAGAATGACGTTATTATTAAAGAAGTTTTTATAGAAATATATATATATATTTTAAAGATTGTGAGATAATTTAGTTTCATTTTCTAAAAACCCTTAGAAGATTTCTTTTCCATACTTTCTAATTTTGAGAACTTCAAGGATTTAATTTTCTAGATTCTCTCACAATTTTAAAAAATCTTTCTATAAAAAATATTTAATAATAACATCGTGCTAATTTTGAATAAAACTTTAATTTGGAAATAACTTTCTCATGAAAATTTATTTGCCATAAGAAAATCCAAAATTACAAACTTTGAAAATATTTCTCATCACATGCAATATAATCAATATACATAAAAAATGAAATAATAAACAAGAGTTCTTATGTCTAAGGGATATTTTTGCACAAGCAGCTTTCCAATTGCACACAAGAGCTATTGGTTTTCAACTTTTCATAACTTGACACAATTTTCGCATCAAAACTTTCCAAAATAATGTTCCTATACGACTACCATTGTGCATGCAAAATAGAAACTATCTCAAACAAAAAATTTAAGAACTTTTGCTACTGAAAATAACAACTTTCTCAATTGAAAAAATAGAAACTTTTACAACCTAAAAATGGAAAGTTTATGCATCCATGTTCAGTTCATGATGCACTAGATTTCCACCACAAATTGAGCCTAATGAGTGGCCCAAAACCAAGCCCAAATAAGAAAAAGGAATTTAGCCTGTACTCAATCTTGAAATAGCATACCTTTTGCACAGCTTTGCTTCAGACGACCATATATCCCTCTTTTAAACTCTGATTTGTGAACTGTTTGAAGCGTTGGATTCCTAAGTTCTTAAGCTTTAAAAACATATGTGACTTCACCCAATAAACTCATGATACCAATTTTGAGTCAAATTCAATGACATTGTGCTACTATGGATCCCCAAAAAAAAAAAAAAAACAAAAAAAAACTTTCTAGAATCTTTTTTTTTTTTTAGTTTTTTATTCAAAGGAAATATTCATCATTTTCCACAGCCAATAAACTCCTTGATACTTCATAGATAATGTTCTAATAAAGATCAAATCTTTATTGAAATCAATGAGGAATTCTTCTCTTGTAGCTCTCCATAAATGATAAAAATTTAACTTTATATCATGAAATTAAATCTATCCTCTTACAATAGAGCTTAAACCTCAATTTATGAAAAAAAGATCAAGAATTTACAAGAAAACTTGAAATACTCCTTTAATGGAGATTACAACCGGATCTATGAAGAAACAAAGAAAAAAAATAATTATCTCATTCAATCATAAAAAACAATAATAAAAAAGAGAGCATGCATGCATCCTTTGGCTATGAGATAATAACAAGACTACAAAAAAGAGGTTAACACATCCTAAATAAAGATCTAAGTATGCTTATAACATAAAGTTCTAATACCTATTGTTGGCATCTTAGATATATATGCAATGGATGCAATGCCAATTTTCTAAAAATTGATCTTTATGGTTAAAATACTAACTTTTATGTTTGGATGTTTTGAAACCTTAAATTCTAAGTATTGAAGAATCAAATCAATGTCCTTTGAAGTCTTGTAGGCCCACAATCTTCCACCTTATAACTTAACCTCATTTCTTAGAACATAAACAATGGAAAATTTGGGAGGGTGGAAACTAGGGCTCTCTTTCTTCTCTTTGCATGGTGGAAGAAAAAAGTGACAGAAACTCAAACTCCTAGAGGGTATTTATAGGGTCCCTAACAAGATTAAGTGACCTAAGCCCACTTGGCCATATTAAGTGAACTCCTTTTTATTAATTACTTTTTTTTATACATATTGATTATGTTGCATGTGATGAGAAATATTTTCAAAATAGGTAATTTTGGATTTTCTTATGGAAAATAAATTTTTATGAGAAGATTATTTCTAAATTAAAATTTTATTCAACATTGGAATGTTTATAGAAATATTTTTTAAAATTATGAGGCAATTTAGTTTTCTTTTCTAAAAATCCTTAGAAAATCTCTTTTCTAAAGTTAAGGAAATATTATCTTATTTTAAAATCTTTATAAAATTATGTGTTCCTTATAAGTATCAATATTCCAATTAAAGAATTAATAAAGTTTTTTTTAGAAATTCTCACTATGGGTAATTTATTTTTAAAATGGTTACCAAAATATTTGGAAAAATTTAGTAACTTAATGGGAATAAAATATTTTGAAAGTACTTTTCAAAATGGAATGTTTAATTTCAAAAATGTTTTTTTTTAAACTGCCAAGTATAAATACCTTGGATTAATTTTACAATTGTAATTGGATTTATTTTACCATTGTAATTGAATTTATTTTACAATTATAATTGGATTTATTTTAGAAATCCTAATTTGAGTCCACTAGGTATTTGTATCTTTCAAAAGCCTAGCCTAAAAAGGTTTTTGGTTTGAGGTGAATATTAAAAAACCTAATCAATCCTTTTTGAGCTTCAAAATCTAAAAACGTTTGTCTGCACACTCTTTAATTGAGAAGGAGATCTACATCACCTCAAGTGTTAAAAATAGATCTACTAGAGCACACGTGGTGTTGGGTCGTGAACATGAAGTGCAGTTTAAGTGTCAGGAGCAAGACTTAGGGATAACTTCAACCAAAAGTAAGACTTAAGGATAATTTCCATAAGGTAGAATTGTGTACTACATTTTCTGCTCTTATGTTTTTTACTTCCTCACATTGGGTAGTTTTCTATGGAAAAAATATTGTATTCCGGAGTTGAATGTGTTTATACTTTCATAACTTACAAAGAATAATTTAAAACATGTAATTTTAGATTAAAAATGGTTGAAACATTGTTCACCTCTTCTATGTATTTCCTAGATCAAATAACTTTCATTTTATTCTACTCTCTCTTTCTTTTGAGTGTCAAGACATTGGTGGGGTCCATCCCATTAAATGAGGTAGACAAGCAGCCATCTTAAGAAACCAAAAATTGTTTGGCTTCAGTTACCCCATGCCGCCACCGCCACAACCCTTTTTCTTACCAATAAATTGTTGTGGTTTTTTTCTTCCAAAAATTAGTGTTTCACATAGAGAACATTGACTGATAAAATTGTGACAATTGTGAGCATATCTTGGGGTGTGTGAAACTCAAGTAAGGGCAATACTTGAGTAATATATTGTCTCAATTTCATCATATAGTGGATTCTTTTATCGGCTTTGCCCCGTGGAGATTTCCCTCATTCTAAGGGTTTTATCACGTAAATGGAGTGTTCCTTTTTCTTGCTATTTTATTTTTCAACTGCATATTTTATTTCTTGTGGACTAGCACTGCCACCATTTACTCATTTCTATAGGTTGACATAACCACTCAATTGCTTATTTAAATTTATGAAGGTTGACATAGCCATCCAACTCACTCATTTAATCTTCTGTGGACTAGCACTACCACCTAGTTGCTAATTGATTACTACTGTGGATTGGCAAAGCCACCCAAATATTACTTGTAATATTTAACAGGTCACACGCATTCCTAACAAACATTATATACTGTGTAAGAGAATATAGGGTATATTTCTTTTATTTCCCACAAGGTAACCTCCGTATGTCGGTCAATTTTGTTTAAAATATATTATTAAATGATGTTATATTTTATAATTTTAAATGAAGACAATTTTATTTTTTTGAAAATTTTGATTAAACTAAATCTTATTAAAAATTAAAAAGTATATAATCTAATATAATTATATAGGTTAATTGTAAAGGATTTGTTATTTAAATAATTTCAAAAATAAAAAATTTCAAAATTAGAAAAAGAAACCAACTTTAAATTAATGAAAAATAAAATTGAAAATAATAACTAGAAACAAAATAAAAACAATACAGATATTAAATAGATTTGAGAAAGATTTTATTCATTATTTTTTAATTTTATTAAAATCTAAATATATTAATAATTCTTAGTACTTTTGTGTAAAATATAATCTTTTAGAGGAGGTAAAATTTATATTTAATTTTTTTTTAAAATTAATAATTTAATGGATGTTTTAAACAAATATGTGAGTGGAAACCATTGCATTAGCTCCCCAACAAACCATATTATTTATATTATAAACTTACACATTTTTTTTCATCAAGAATAAAACTCTTTGACCCTCGAATTTGGACCATCCTACTTTCACGCAATTCATAAGATTCAATAACAATTGATATTTCACTATTAAGGGTGTAGTACTATTTGTAGTAGCGGTCCATATATATATATATATATCTCGTATTAACAGTCGAAATATGTTCCAAAGAAAATATCTCTATTTGACAGGGCTTCTTCTTACACATATGAATTCCATTGGATCGGGAAATGATAAATTGGAAGAATCTTTTATAAATTTTCTAAATTATTGCACAAGTCCAATCCAATGATAAGTGAGGGAGTAGCTAAAAATGGTGAGGCACAATGTTTTTACCATTAAACAAGCCACATAGTTCACAATACTGGAAGGTATTTTGTCCTGTTTTAGGTCTAAGAAGAATTTTAATCTCTTTATCAAGTTTCAAACAAAAAAACAAAAGGGAAAAATTTTTGGATAACCAATGGCCTATTCCACCAGGTCATGTGTAAATTCAGAGTTAAAAAAAGAAAAAAAAATTACAAAGAATAAAGCCAAAAAAAAAAAAAATAGGGCACATCAAATGTTTTTTCCCCTTGCAAGCGAATAGGAGGGTGAAGAGAGCTCCAGAAGCAGTTGCTGGTACATGACACTACAAGTCACAAACTCTCAACCAATTAGTGATCACTGATCATGATGCTGGTGCTACTTAAGAATTAAGACTAAAGACTGAAGACTGAAAAGTGATATTGATGAGTAGTTTGAAAAGTTGAGTCCAATTAATTACCTTTTGAGATAGTAGTAACAAAAATCAGCCAAGATAAAGGCATCAACAAATTCTGAGAGAAGAACCATCAGAACCCACAACTGCGTCCAGTTGCTGGGGAGCATTAGATACTGTCCCCCAGTCTCATAAATCTGCATGACATTAATTGAAAATATATTATTGATAATATTTTATGTAGTGTGAAAAAGGAGGTGGCAAAGCTACTCACATGAATGATCCAAGAACCGCAATTGAGAAATCTTCCCACGCCCAATGCAAACACATAATATGCGGTAAAGGGTTCCACCATCTGAAAGGAGTTGAAGAAAAGAAGAGAGTGAAGCATTGATTAATTCACCTTCTCATGGATAATGGGTCAACAAATTTAGTTAATTAACCTTTGCATTCTGCATTAAACGAAGCTGAGGAAGCACAGAGATGGCGCCCAAGTAGAAAGAGAAAGACCAAATTATTCTGGTGAGGAGTCTGTGATGGAAATGACGAGGATGGATTAGCACAGCAAGGATAGCTGAAGGCACCACCTGAAAGTCCAAACAGTACCATGCATGTATGCATGGGAATGAATTAGAGAGAGAGAGAGAGAGAATAAAGCCAGGGGATGGAGGGGGGGTGCATGGGGTTTAATTACCAAAGAATAGAGGGGCATGCTGTCGAGTTCCTTAGAGTAGGTAGGCTTCAACTTGAAGCGGATCATATAAATGACCCAAAGAGTTGAAAGAAATATAGCAGAGCTTAGTAGTGTAAAAGTATGGTCTTCTACTTCGAAACTGCAATATGCTCTTGCTGCTATCACTGTAGCTGTCAGCTCTTGACTTTTTAGGGAAAGCCCTGAAGACGATACTAGATCAGTTAGGCATTATATATGCATATCTACTTGCCCTTCACATGAATTTGAAAAACACCCCCCGCCCCCCCCCCCCCCTCCACTTTTCAACGCATTCTAAACAAAGTTTGAGGAAAGAGCAGGAAATTATTCTCATCAAGTCATCACAGGATGTCATATAAATTTGGTATATATGATCAGGAGGTTGTGGAGTATTTCTAATTTTTTTAACACTTAAAAAATATTAAAAATAATAAAAATACTAAATACTAAAAATACCACCTGCCTAGAATCACTATTAACTACACTCATAATTTATGTTTGAAAGTGTCTTAAATATGATTTTTATAAAAAAATTATATATTGTATAAGATGTTTTAGATATTGGTATTATTTTGCAAAATTAAGTTTTGTTATAAGATTAACAAAAAAAAAAAAAGGAATCTCTATATAAATGTTGAAGGGTGCCTCCATGGGGGAAAAAGTCGTGACGCCACATTCAAAGTCTTTTTTTATTTATTTTTTTCTTTCCTCTTTTACGTTCTAGAGGATTAGTTGATCCCTCCCTATATGCAAAACTTGTCCAAAAAAGTTAAAATCTTGTCTATATTTATATATGTATTTTATTTATTACATATGTAATTCTCTTTTATTTTTATATTTATTGAACATAAAAAAGAAAAAAAAATTATGCTTATAATCATATTGTGGGTATTCCTACAATGGGGGCCAAATGGGAAGATTCAAAAATCAAACTTGAAAATTGGAAGATCAAGTTTAAAATTTCAAAATTAATATTAAGACGTCTTCAATTTGAGATCAAGTGCCCATGCTCTTGATGAATGTGGGCCAAGCCAAAGTCCAAACCTAATCGCAAGTCATGCCATAGTCCAAATTTAGGCCTAAGACACACGAAGGATCAAGCCAAACCCAAAACACTCCAAGAGTTCATGTCAAGCTCAAGACCGCATGTCAAAATTCAAAGCTCAAGACATATCTTATTTTTTAAAGTTAATCAATTTTTAATTTGACCAGATAAAAATTTGTATGCACAATTAGGTTTTGTTTTGAAAAATAGTTTTTGATTTATTTTCTAATGTTTTGTAAAATAAAAGTCAATTTGGGAACCTAGAATATTATTTAACTTATTTTATATATTTTTAAATATGTTTTAAAATAACTTTACAAACTTTTTAAAAAAAATTATTTTCAAGGGGATTTGAACCCCTATTGATAGATAGAAGAAAATTTTCTTTGTTATCATTAAACTATAAATGTATTTTTGTTTAGTTTTTGCTCATTCCCAAATAAAAAGTTAAAACGACTAAAAGATATTATCTAAAAGTACTATATTTTCTATTTTTTAATTGTCAAATATGTTATCTGTCTTTTTGTTCTAAACTGTTCTCAAAGACAATTAGGAAGAAAGACCTTGTAATTAATTTCATAAATCAAGGAGGTGGTGCATCAATATACTCGTGGCTTAGACTTAAATAAGAGCATTAGCCATATATATATATATGTATTCAAGTTGATAACATGTAATAGCATACGTGGGAGTGATATTGAAAAAAAAAAAATTAAAAAAGCTTGATGACACTTCCATCTTCTTACAAAAACTAGATATATGATAAATTTTGAAAATTATTTTTAATATTTTAGATAATTTCTTGAAGTACTTTCTAATCATCACTTAGTAATGATTTTTTTTATAAATATTATTATATAATATATTACCAAAAATATTATAAAAACACTTATTATTATTATTATTATTATTATTATTATTAGTATAAATGTTTACTATATTTTTTTAACATAAGTTCAAAATTCACTCAAAACTTATGTCATCTCCTTTAACAAGGTCAGAGATCCTCAATAATTTCTACCCTTAATGGATGTTTGGTAAACCAACTTAATAACTTAAAGTGACTTAATAACTTAATTTAAATTATTAAATAAATTAAGAATATTTGATAAAATAATATAATGATATGACTTAAAATAAAAAATAACTTTAAATAACAAGTAAAAATAATTAATTTATTTTTAATTTCACATCTTTATTTTATTTTTTTTGCTCTTATTTGCCCTAATTACCTCCGCGATTTTCTTTGCTATTCCATGACCTTCATTATTACCGAACTTTCTTTTACCCTAATCATATATTTATGAGGATAAATATATCAATTTGATGATTTAGAATAAAATTTAGGTTAATTTTATTAATGAATCTTAATATTTAAAAGTAAAAATTAAGTAATAAGTTTTAACTTAATAAGTTAAGTATAATTTAACTTAAAGTCAATTTAAATTATTAAATAATAAATATTAGATTTTATCAAATACCCATTGAATTTATATGAAATTTAAGAAAGGTATTCTAATCAATATTAGGTATTGCATATCTTGGTAATAGACTAGGACATAGAACATATAAATTTTCACCAATTCCTTTATTAGTCATAAGGGATTTCACTTTTTATTCAACAATGTTAAAATAAAAATTAAAAATAAAAAGGAAAATAAAACAAAGACCAATAATGAACAAATGTGATTTTTTTTTTCTTTGAAGTAAAAACCCAAGACCAAATAAAAGGCTACTATTTTTATTGCCAACTTTTTCTCAATGAAGGCATTTTTAAGAAGGGAAAAAGAAATATTTTTTTTCCTTTTATTTTTCTCTAAAAATTCATCAATCATTAACACAATCGAAAGGAATCAAAAGAAAAACATAACATATACATGAAAATAAGATCAAAGTAAGAAGCAGAAGAAAAAATGGAATTACCAGAACAAGTCTTGGTTTTGATGAGCTTGAAGATGAGGATGATGATGCCAGATAGATGGATGAATTGGGAGGCGACGAACAAAGGAAAGCCATTTCCATATTTGACGAGATGCCTCAAACCCACTAAACAAAACCCAAGGATCAGTATACCCACCAATAATTTTACCTTCATGGGCTGCCTTTCAACCCATTTCAAATTCAACCAACTCTTGCTTCTCTTTCTCATCCCTTCTTACCTCACCCCCTTTTTTTTTTTTTTTTTCCTTCTGTACGTTTTAGATATTTAATGAAAAAAATTATCTGCATTTATGGAAAGTTAACTTTAGACTAGGAAATATTAACTTTCCATGAAAGCAGAAACTAATAATGATCAGTAATAAAAATAGATTAAATTAGAATTGGAATAATTATATTTTATAATTATAATAAATTAATTAAAACAGCTATTAATTTTTAAATTCAGACTTTAAAAATAAAAAAAATAAAAATGAAAAAGAATTTTTAAGCATAAAAATATATAAATTAATCTGGAAAATTCAGAATGCAAATATAGAAAGAGGATAAAATAGGATATCTTATTTAATAAGAAATATATTTAATCTATTTTAAGATATTATTTTTAATGGAATTTAATATCATTAAATATTATATTTAAATAAGATAATGTTTTAAGATATCATTGTTAAGGTTTCTTTATTTATGCAAAACAATAATAAACCTAATTTCTAGAACAATAATAACCTTTATTCCTAAGAAGCAATCATAACTCTAATTCTATAGAACAATCATAACCCGAATTCCATAATTTTGCACAAATCATAATTGTCAAGGTTTTTAGAACAATATGATGTTCATAGTCACAATATTGAGATAAGACATACCTTTAATTCGTAAGATTTTTTTTGAAAAACTTATTGAAGAGACTAAACAATAAACATAATAGAAACTATGTTTCTCTCCCTTAAGCCCTTAACTTTTAAGTTTTATCTTATGCATTTTATTGATGGAATAGAATGCTTATTTCTAAAGTGGAGAGAGGACGGTTAGAAGTGTACTTTCCATCAAAGTACCTTTAATTTAAGAAATTAACTTTTGGAATGAATAAGATTTTAGTTTTATTAATAATTTAAAATCTATGAATAAAAGTATTACATTGTGTTGTTAATTATGAAAATAATATATATAATTCTTTTTTAATTATAAATTTAACCTTAAAATTAGTATAGAAAATTGAAAAAAAAATGAAGAAAATTGACAAGAAATATAAATTTATGATGGTTAAATCATTGATTTTACAAAACATAATATACTTCATAACTTAAATTAAATCATTAAATTAATTTATCAAACTGTGGACCCTGTATTTCGCACGATGCGTGTTCCCACTTGGTGGGCAAAACTCTCTTTTTATTTATTTGATGGAAATATGATTTTTAGAAAAGATTTGGAGTCGCCACTTATTTTTATTTTATTTTTAAAGGGAAAACAAAATAAGAAAAAAAAACCTTAAGTGTGACTCCTTATTTGGGAAAACAGGTCTGTGAAAAACCGAGTCGGATCCGGGGGTCAGGTTACTTATTGGGAAGGTACGGTAAAAGGCCGAAAACACCTCTTTAAGTTCCTAAAAATGAGTTTCTACTAAATAAGGTGAGACAAACATGAAAATTAACTAAGAGATTAATGGATACCAAAATGATCAAATAATAAAATGAATCATGTATGAGAATAAATAAGGTGGGAGTGAGATCGTACGTTGGTAGCAAGTAGTAATGCGCTATCATGAAGTGGGATTAGTGCACAATAATGAATACAAAATATATCGCATGCATATCAAATAGCAAGACAAAGATCATACAATATTCATTAAGCATAACAGTTGACAATCAGAAGAGATCATATGTAGGGCCCCCACCAAAGCCCAATTTATCTTGCATGAATTAGTCCCACAAATTCCATTATTTTGGAATTATGAAAAAAAACTCATTCTTGCTTACTTAAAATCAAGAGAAACAGAAAATTATTTGAAAATTGAAGAAAATTTATACAAGTGCATGCCAAAATGAGAATGGCAGCAAACTTATTAAAATCAAGATTTTTGGTGACCTAAAACCCTAATAAAGAATGAATAACTGTTGAATAAAAAAAAAAATTTGAAAACTAGAGTGAAATTAAAATTATTTGAAAGAAAACTAGAATTTTGAAATTTATTTGAAAATTGAAGTCTAAAAAATTAAATTTAAAAAAATTGGAATTTAAAAAAAAATTATTTGAAAATGGGAGTTCTGAAAATTAAAGTTAAGAATTGGAATTTTGGAAATTAAATTTGAAAGAAATTGGAATTTTGAAAATTATTTGAGAATTTGGATTTTTAAAAATTAAATTTAAAAACTGGAGTTTTGAAAATTAATTTTTGAAAGAAATTGGAGTTTTGAAAATTAAATTTGAGAATTGGAATTTTGAAGAATTATTTAAAAATGGAAATTATGAAAATTGGTTTTGGAAAATTGTTTGAGAATTAGATTTTTTGAAAATTAAATTTAAAAATTGGAATGAAAATAAGATTATTTGAAAAACCAGAATTTTGAAAATCATTTTAAAGAGAATTTGTGAAAATAAAACTTTGGCGTGTGAGGATAAAGAATAATAAATAAAAATAAATAAATGAATAAATAAATAAAGGCACGTGGGCAATATGTGGTGTTGTTTTCCCCAACAATAATAACTTTTCTATGGCCATTTCCAAGTGGAAGCTCTTTATGCATGTGGTTAAATACAACCAGGGGTGGAAAATTTGGTGGTTTTTTTCAAGTGGGGTCAGTAGCAACTTCATTGTGATCATCAAATTCAAAGAATATCAATTAGCTTCCATTTCTGTCAGAGAACCAAAAAAAGCCATAATATCTAATAAATGCATTTTAGAAAACCCCTTGAGACCATTTCCTTTAATGCATTTTCCATCACTGCAAGCTTCATGATCACATTAGGCTTCTATGCCTAGGTCATGACATGTCCTCCAGCATCCCTCGGGACTCATTTTTTTTTTTTTTGGTATTAAAGTTAAAGAAATCATCACCTCACAACCTTTCCATCATCTCATTAACTTTTTATCAGTCTGCTTCTCCCCTAAGTTTCAGTCCAACCTTTGCTCTCTTAAAGAATGAAATGAAATCGTCGTCTGCAAGCTGCCTAATACACCGCTGAATCCATGTAACATCATATCTCCCTACTTTTGGAGTGAAGTCTTGAAGTGAAACACAATAAAAGTTGGTTGCCTTGTGCATATCCGAAGACATAAGCTTTCTAGAGGCCAAAGTTTCACGGGCAACCTCCAAGAAATGTGATGTTGGCTTAACAAGATCAACCTCATTAAAATACCTTATAAGAAAATTCTTAGTCACTCTCCGATGCCAGAACCACAATCTAGGGCAATAAGATGCTGAATTCTTCTAGCATCAACGAACCGCTCATAGAATAGTGTTTTAAGGAAAGCTTCATTGCACTTAACATCCACATCATTCACATGGCTGTATCCACCCAATACACGATCCATCGATGCCTCCACACATTCCCAGTAGCCGACGCCTTTACAGTACCCTTTGGTCTTCTTGTGAGGATTTGCTCTATTTCTGATTTCAGCTTTGTACATCTCTTTCGCGTTCTTGAATTCCCGGTCCTCAGAATCTAACCCACCATCCTCAATTTTTGCTCTCCCTTACTCGCGACTGGACCCGTCAAGTGCCTCCTTGTCACCACTTCTAGCCTCGCCGCCACCAGTTACATCGAAAGCCCTGTTTTTCTTCTCAGCCTCTCTAAAAAAACACTTTTTCCTACCCTTCTTTCTTTAACTTAATCAAATGTCCAGTAGCCAATCTCTAATCTCATCAGTTGGTGATACACATGATGCTATGCACCCAGAAAACCCACAGAAAACGGAGGAGGATGATAAGAAAATAGAGCATGAAGAAAAAAAAACAAAAATGAACCTGTGAAAGCTACATTTCACATTTCGTTCCAAGGGACTCAGATTGGTGGGAGGAAGGCAAGCATATTGAAACAAACAAAAAAAACGACAACCAAATTTCCAAATAAAGCCAAGTGAAACAGACCTTCATAGGGTTCAGATAATGCTACAAAGAACAGTGACTGAAACAATAATAATGAGCATATTGAACAAACCAAAAATCAGCAAAACTCATGTGCAAACTATGTTAGCTGTAATCAAATGAGCAAGCCAAAACCTCAAATAGCAAAAGAAGAAGGCAATATGCATAGAAAATGAAGGTGAACAAGAAAATATCCAGCAAACTCACCTAAGGAATCCTCCAAGCAACAAAACTTTATGAGTTTTAGCCTTCTCTCTCTTAGTATCCATTCCTCATTTCTTTCTCAAGTTCTTTTCTCCCTACTCCCATATTTTTCCTTTTTCTAGCTACCCCCAATTTTTTTTTTTTTTTTTTCAGAACCCTTTTCCAACATCTCTTGCCCCATTTTAAGCTTTCCCGACAATCCCCAAATCGCTTCATCTGTTTTTTTCTCTTTCCATCCCATCTAGCCACTAATACAGCTCACCCATGCCCTATTTTTCTTTCATTTCCAATCCCATCTGGCCGCCCAAAACAGCCCACTCTTGGGGTGGTCAGAAGAAAAGAAAGACTTCTTCTATCCGAGGGGGTCTACAAATATGCCCTTCTTCGGTAGA
This sequence comes from Vitis vinifera, assembly GCF_030704535.1. Classification (NCBI taxonomy): domain Eukaryota; kingdom Viridiplantae; phylum Streptophyta; class Magnoliopsida; order Vitales; family Vitaceae; genus Vitis; species Vitis vinifera. The sequence continues at coordinate 17,269,380 of NC_081809.1, read as the reverse complement.
GTTCATAAGTGCAAAGAATATGAACACTGGAGTGAAAAGAAAGTGTGAAAAGTGAGTGAAATAAAGTGAACTCTACTGAAGAAAAAGAAAGACCCCTAAAGGTACATAAGTAGAACACAAGCTCACTCAAGGCTCTAAAATCCTAAGAGAAGGGTAGCTCTCAGAGTGCCTCTAAAGTTGCACTAGGGATCCAGACTCTATTTAAGATTTCTCCAAAAGTGACTCGAAAATCGATGTCAAAGATGAGTAACGATTGAACCACCTTAGAGTACAGGAAAGAATGCATTTAAAGGGGATTGCCCTATGTGAACTACATGAGAACACTAAGTGTAGGGTGACCAACAACATGACCAAAATAAGTGTCGTGAACTCAAAGGATTGTGTCATGTGTAGTGGAAGGGGAAGTCTAAAAGAGGATGATGAACAAGCGATAAGCACAAGGTAATGAGGTGAGGAAAATAAGGACAAATGTAAAATTGTGAAGGCAAGATGTGCAATGCCAGTGAATATGAATGCCAAGAGCTATGACTCTGAATGATAAGACTAAGGAAAAATGGGTCTGAACGCCAAAATGAGGAAAGATGGTGACTCTAAATGCCAAATTGAAGACATAACTTTGAACGCTTAAAACTGAAGACATGACTCTAAACGCCAAACTGAAGACATATGATGATGGCTCTGAACGCCAAACTATGGAGAGATAGTGGCTCCGAATGCCTGAAACTGGAAGAGATGAGTGGCTTTGAACGCCTAAAACTAAAGACATGAATCTGAGCCCCAAACTAAGAATGACAACTCTGAACGTCGTAACTGAGAAGATATGGCGGCTCTGAATGCCAAAATGTAAAAAAATGGAGGCTCTGAACTCCATAACTAAGAAGGGATGGTGGCTTTGAACGCCAAACTGAAAAGAAATGGTGGCTCTAAACGCCAAAACTGAGAAGAGACGGTGGCTCTGAACGCCAAACTGTGAAGGACGACTATGAACGTTGTAACTGAGAAGATATGACAGCTCTGAATACTGTAACTAAGAAGGGATGGTGGCTTTGAACACCAAACTGAAAAGAGATGGTGGCTTTGAACGCCCAAATTGAGAAGAGACGGTGACTCTAAACACCAAAACTGAGAAGAGACGGTGGCTTTAAACGCCAAACTATGAAGGATGACTATGAATGTCATAACTGTGAAGATATGGTGACTTTGAACGCCGTAACTAAGAGGAGATGGTGGCTCTGAACGCCAAACTATGGAGAGATAGTGGCTCTGAACGCCTGAAATTGGAAGAGATGGTGACTCTGAACGCCGAAACTGAGGAGAGATAGTGGCTTTGAACACCAAACTAAGAAGGGATGATGGCTCTGAATGTCGAAAAGGTGGCAATGAAGGCCAAAACTGATAATATGACTCCGAACGTCAAAATGGAAATGCGGCTCTGAACGCTAAAATGAAAATGCAGCTCTGAACGCCAAATTGAAGATGTGGCTATGAACATCGAAATGAGAAGAGCTGGTGGCTTTGAACGTCGAAATTGAAAAGAGATAATGGCTCTGAACACCAAAATGTGAAGGACGACTCTGAATGTTGTAACTAAGAAGATATGGCGGCTCTAAACGCCATAACTAAGAAGGGATGGTGGCTCTGAACGCAAAACTGAAAAGAGATGGTGGCTCTGAACGCTCAAACTGAGAAAATATGGTGGCTCTAAACGTCGAAACTGAGAAGAGACGGTGACTCTGAACGCCAAACTATGATGGGATGACTTTGAACACCGTAACTAAGAAGAGGCTCCGAACGTCAAAATGGAATTGCGGCTCTGAACAACAAAATGAAAATACGGCTCTGAACGCCAAACTGAAGATGCATCTTTGAATGCCAAAATGAGAAGAGATGTTGGCTCTAAACGCCGAAACTGAGAAGAGATAATGGCTCTGAACGCCAAACTATGAATGACGACTCTGAATGTCGTAACTGAGAAGATATGATGGCTCTGAATGCTGTAACTAAGAAAGGATTGTGGCTCTGAACGCCAAACTGAAAAGAGATGGTGGCTCTGAACACCCAAACTAAAAAGGGATGGTGACTTTGAACGCAGAAATTGAGAAGAGATGGTGGCTTTGAACGTCGAAACTGAGAAGAGATGGTGGCTCTGAACACCGAACTGAGAAGAACGACTCTAAACGTCGTAACTAAGAATAGATGGTGGCTTTGAACGCCAAAACTAAGAAGGAATGGTGGCTTTGAACACCAAAATGAAAAGAGATGGTGGCTCTGAATGCCCAAATTGAAAAGAGATGGTGGCTTTGAACGTCGAAACTATGAAGGAATAGTGGCTCTAACGCCAAACTATGAAGGGCGACTCTGAATGTCGTAACTTAGAAGATATGGCGACTCTGAACTCCGTAACTAAGAAGGGATAGTGGCTCTGAACGCCAAACTGAAAAGAGATGGTGGCTCTGAACGGCCAAACTGAGAAAAGATGGTGGCTTTGAATGCCGAAACTTAGAAAAGACGATGGCTCTGAACGCCAAACTGTGAAGGACAACTCTGAATGTCATAATTGAGAAGATATGGCGGCTCTGAACGACATAACTAAGAAGTGATGGTGGCTCTGAACGCCAAACTGAAAAGAGATGGTGTCTTTTATCGCCCAAACTGAAAAGGGATGGTGGCTTTGAATGCCAAACTGAAAAGAGATGGTGGCTCTGAACGCCGAAATTGAGAAGAAATGGTGACTTTGAACACCAAACTATGAAAGACGACTTTGAATGTCGTAATTGAGAAGATATGGCGACTTTGAACTCCAACCTGTAAAGAGATGGCAGTTTTGAACGCCAAACTGAAAATGAGATGGTAGCTTTGAACGCCGAAACTGAGAATGAGATGGTGGCTCTAAACGCTGAAACTGAAAAGAGATAGTGACTCTGAACGTCGTAACTAAGAAGAGATGGTGGCTTTGAACGCTGAACTATAATGAGAATGGTGGCTCTGAACGCCAAACTGAAAACGAGATGGTGGCTCTGAATGTCAAACCAAAGGTGTGGCTCTGAACACCAAGCTGAAAACGTTACTCTGGACGCTAAACTGAAAAGAGATAATGGATTTGAACGCCAAACTGTGAGGACGACTCTGAACGTCGTAACTGAGAATAGACTATGGCTCTGAATGCCAAGCTACGAGGAAATGACAGCTCTGAATACCGAACTGTAAGGAGATGGTGGCTTTGAACACCATAGCTGCAAGGAAATGATGAGAGAGAAATATGCCCCAGTGTAGCGTGCCGCCACAACTCTCAATCCGTTGAAATGGTCTGAAAGAGACTCCATGAGTCTCAAAAGAGGCTCTGCTAGCGAGTCGGACTAGTCATATCGACTATAAGTACGACCTCACAATCCATCTAACTAAATCATGAGACCTGATGATGTGTCACAATAAGTCAGACGCCTTTAACTCAAAATGCTTTGCTAGAGGAGTCCATCATCATCTCAAATGAATGATCAACTAGGGAGTCTTAAGAGAATAGTCTGCTGGGGTAACTACTGTGACCTCAACACAATGATTTACTTAAGAGTCATGGATGGTGGGACAATCAAAACCCAAAAGGTTGTGCTCCTCTAAAGTTCATCTTGGCAAAAATCATCAAAATTGTGGCTAGTAATGCAAATAAATATCCCTCGGCCGAGTGATGAAGACTGTAATAGGTTTGTGAGAAAACAATCATCTCCACAGCTAAAAGAGGGAAATATGCCCCAGTATAGCAACTAGGGCATCCAGTCTATCTTGATAACTCAAGAATAACTCAATGGGGATGTATAAGAGATCTGACATGTACTCCACTAAAATGATGATATGAGAGGTTGTGCATCTAAGATAACTCCATCCAAGAATCACGACAATATTAGAAAGTACGAGCTTGATTGAATGACTTAAGAAAGACTCCACTAGAGAATTAAGACAAAATGAAAGCAAATCATCAACCCGACGCGTATTTCCTAACTGGAGATGAACCATGCCAATTAATGGAGATCCACAAATCTCAACCGAAGAGGAAATATGCCCCAATATGGAACCAGATGTGTGATAGGTCAAAAAAAATCAAATGACCTCAAATCATCCATCATCAAATATGTAATCCTGATCATCCACATCCATAACTGAATCGGGCCCATCGATCAAAGAGACATATCCTAGAAGAAAAATGATGATGACATCTAAATATCGAAAAGTGCAGGCCTGACTGGATGGCTCAAGAGATGTTCCACTGAGGGATCATGATAAAATAACGACAAGTCATCGTCTATGCATGCATCTAGTAAGTGGGGGTGATCATGCAACTCCGTAAAGATCTATAAATCTCAACCGAAACGGAATATGCCCTAGTATAGCATCAAATGTATGATAGGTTGGAAAATCAAATGACATCAAATCATCCATCATCAAATGTGTAATCCTGGTCATCCACATCCATAATTGAATCGAATCTAAGCGTCAAAAGGGCATCTCCCAGAAGAAAGCATGATGACATCTGAATGCTAAAAAGTGTGGGCCTGACTGGATGACTCAAAAGAGATTGCACTAGGGGATCATGATAAGATAGCAAATAGGTCATCGTCTTGGCGTGCATCTCGTAAATAGGGGTGATCATGCAAATCCATGAAAATCTATGAATCTCAACCGAAACAGAATATGCCCCAGTATGACATCAAATGTGCGGTAGGTCGAAAAATCGGACAATATCAAATCATCCATCATCAAATGTGTGATCTCAGTTATCCAAATCCATAGCTGAATCGAATCTAATGATCAAACAAGGTGTCTCTTAGAAGAAGAAGTACGATGACATCTAAATAACGAAAAGTGTGGGCCTGACTGGATAGCTCAAGAGAAACTCTACTAGGGGATCATGATAAGACGACAATATATCATCGACTCAACATGCATCTCATAGGTGGAGATGATCATACAAATCCATGAAGATCTATAGATCTCAATCAAAACAGAATATGCCCCAGTATGACACTTGATGTGTGGTAGATCAGAAAAATCAGACAACATCATATCATCCATCATCAAATGTGCAATCCCGGTCATCCATATCCACAACTGAATCAGGTCCAAATGTCAAAGAGACGTCTCCCAAAAGAAGAAGCATGAAGATATCTAAATATCAACCAAATCTCAAATACTTGTCCAAGTAAGGGCTGTCGAAGACGACATCTGATCCCATGGTCTCAGGTGGTCTTAAGACACGAGACGTAACGCAGGCTAGGTTGATAAGGTAATAGAAACAAAGAGAAACTAGGCCTAAATACCCAACAATAAAAAACTCATGTCCTCATGTATAAAATACAACATGTATAGAAAAGCTTGTGAGCCATGGACTTGAGGGTGCCCAATGTGAACATAATATCAATAATGAGACAATAAGGCAAATCAAACTGATAATGAGATACAGAAGAATGATGCAAGGAAAATATCAAACTTGGAATAGGTTAGTGTAAGAAAAGAAACAAATGGGTGAAGTGAATAGGATGAATCACAATCAATGACGATGATGATAGCGAAACGATGAATATATGAAGAAAAGTGATGATAAACTCAAATCAAACATGGAGTGAAGTCACATCAACAATTAATGTAATGATGGAAAAGACAATGACCCAGAGCCCTTAGGAGAAGGCCACTCATCTCACTCTCAAAGACAAAGTGAACACAAAGAAAATAGGATCTCAGAAAGCTCACATACAAACTCTCAACAACAAACATACTCGATAAAATGACCCTCAGATATCAATATACACGCTCGATGATGGAGAATACTATGCACATACACACATGTACTTTATTATTATTATTATTATTATTATTATTATTATTATTATTATTATTATTATTATTTTACATATATACAAATGCACATACCTTGAACATAAACAAATGAACCCTAAAGATGATGTCTATAATGGATAGACATACTCTCAAGGGCTAAAGTAACAAACTCTCTCTAACGAGATGACCTTCTCAAACTAAAGATCTCTAAATCAGTGTCCATAAGATAGATAGTGGAAATGATATGACTATCCTCCATGTAATGAATTGAGGAAGATTACCACTCAGGGTGGAAAGAATATGAAGCAAAAAAAGTAGGATATAGAATAAAGAAAAAAAGAGATGAATAACACAACCAATGAGATATGATGGAATGCAGTAGTGTGATGGTAGGAAAAATAATGAGAGAAAGATGCACCCATAGGCCCAAGGCTCATGAGACTCCCAAACAATGCATACATACACTAAAGGACCCTTATCCCGGTGTAAAGAAGTGAGCAAGGCAATAAGAAAGAAAAACTATAATGCACATGCGAGGCTCAATGGGTTAGCAACGGTTTGTATATCAAAATGGAATAACAAGGTATATGGCTAACCGAAATGATGGCCACCCATTTTGTGACCATGGTCTCAAACATAATACTTCTTCAACTAATCTACATTGGTTGGCTCCAAGAATCGATTTCTATCTAGATCCATCAACCATGCAGCGCCCTTTAGGGTCAGCTCCCTAATGAAATAAGGTCTGCTTCAATTAGGTTTGAACTTTCTTCTAGGATCTTTGATCAATCCCCTGATGACTTTTAAAACCATGTCGCCTCTCTATAGCGGTCTAGGCTTGAACTGTCTAAGAAAATGGCTCAAAGTCTGAAGGTCCAAAGCCAAGAACGATTGTTGTAGCTAGTGGGCAAATGTTCAAGGCAGAGCCATTGTCCAAAATGACAAATAGAACTCGATGCCTAGAATAACCAACAAAATATGTAGAATGGTAGAGTATGGTAAAAAAGCCTATGGGATAGATCATCAGCAGAAAAGACAATGTATGTGGCCCCATCAACTGTCAACATATGGATCAATCCATCAAGGGAGGTAGATGCCTCAACTCGTATCTGGCTCAACGCCCTAACCAGTGCCTCCTAGTGAGAAATAGATGATGCCAAAAGACTCCAAATGGAGATACGGGCCTGAGTGCTCTGGAACTGCCTCAAAATCTCGCGGTTCTCTTGTCTAGGGATTACTACTCAAAAAGTGCTATTTTATAGCTTGTAATTAACCCTTTTAAACAATTTTGAGTAGTAGTTATTACCTTTTAACTCAATTGGCATGTTAAGGACCCTTGCAATCGTTTCTAATCAAATTATGTTAAGTTTTGGTGTTTTTGATAGTTTTTTTATCACCAAAGCAATCCAAGAATGAGGGAGATCTTTGTATAGTTCATGGCAAACCAAGTTGAAGCTCAAATTCATGAAGAAACTAAGCTTTGGAGCTTCATAACCCTTTGCCAAAGCCAAATGGGGATGCAAGGAAGAAAAGCACAGAAGAAATCAACCATCCAACAATTTCACAAGTTGTGGAATCCAACTTGCGAAATTTCCGCAACTTGTGAAATAGAAAGAGGAAAGGAATCGCTACAAGATAGAGAGCTGATAAGTTGTAGGACAATTTCGCAACTTGCGAAATGGATAATTTCAACTTGCGAAATGGATAATTTCAACTTGCGAAATCCACCTGTAATTTGAGATATTTGCGCACCGAGTCCGTTTGATATTTATCTTCAGATATTTGTGTGTAAATCCCTATTTTCTCCTTGTAACCCACCAATGACGAGTTTTCTTGGTTGGGAAGTTAGCAGGAGGTGTGAATAGCCTCTCTATATAATATCTATTGTAATTTTCTTTTAAGAGAGCTCAGGAGTTTTTTTTTTCAGAGACGACTTTTTGTATAGTTTTTCAAAAAGTAATACACAGAGCTTTGCTTTGCCTTACCTTCTCATTTTGTTTTCTCTTTATTTTTATTTCTAGCCAATCAAACTCTGAGGATGTTTTCCTAGAGGATGAGTGGGTAGGCTTTTTGTTTCTTGGAGTGAAGGAAGCTAGGTAAGGTTCTGAATACAAAAATTGGAAGTTTCATTGTTTCAGTTTTTAATGAAAAGAAAGTGTGACTTGTTAATGGTTTTTATCTTTTTAGTTAACTTAAAATCCCTTAAAATCACCTGGGCCAATACTTGGTAAGGCAAGTGGTCTCCGTCCATTGAGATACACTAGTTTATCTTTTGTGAGCCTCTAGGAGGTGGTTTAAAGGTAGGATTATCTAGAATAGCCAACACTTGGTAAGCTTTTGGACTCCTATGAGACATCCATTAGTTATCTCTTGCGAGCTTTTGACGGGTAATCCAAGGTTAAGGATCACCCTGAATGGCCAATACTAGGTGAGAGATATGAACCATTGCAAAATGATTCAGTGACATGGATTTAGTGTTTGAAACCATTAAGGGGAATCATCTGTACCACACCGGTTCGGGAAATAACTATATGTTAAATACTTAATGCAAGGAAAATATTCAAGTGACCGGAATCTCCTTTTTTGTATAAGGAACTTGAGCCTAGTGATCTAAAACTCCAAGAAGCACTTTTCTTTGTAAGTAATTTCAGTTACTTTATTTTTGTTTCACTTAAAACCAACCTTTTTGAACATATTTATGTTTTCTTTTAAAGCTAACCTTGAAAAGAAAAGACATCAATTCAGTTTTTGAACTGATATCAATTGTAATTTGAAAACCCATCCTTGTGGACGATCCTAGAGCCACTATGCTATGCTAGCTAATGCTACCCTAGTATATGGTGAAATAGGTTTATAAATTTTGTTGATTACTCCCGTCTGAGGACCGAAAATCAGAGTACACTAGTTGATTGAACACTAATCAACAGGACATACACCAGTTGGGCACGAATCAAATGGCGTCGTTGCCGGGGATGGTGCCAACTTTACAGTGATATAACATTTTCCAAAACACTTGTGATCTTCATCACAATTTTGGTGATTTTTCTTTTCTTTTACTAACTCTTTTTAATTGTTTATTTTACTTGTTCATATTTTAACCTATCTTTTAATTTAGTTTTTAGTTAATCTTAGTTTTTTTGTAGTATTGTTTTCTTTTGTTTCTTTATTTTTGTTACAGTTGTTACTAGTTGTGTATGCCATATTGGATATGAGACAGTGGAGGAAGACTTGTAAAAATTGAAACACCTCACGAAATAGAGTTGGAATTGTGCTTGAACATCATGGAAGCTACACCTGAAGATCAGCATAGTCACCATGGTCAATAGGACAATCCTAATGCATTCAGATCAATGAGCGACCACATGCATCCACCTCGTATGAGTGCATAATCATGCATAGTGCCTCTTACAGAGCAACTAGTAATCAGACCACATATTGTGCCATTTCTACCTACTTTCCATGGGATGGAAAGTGAGAATCCTTACACGCATATCAAAGAATTTGAAGATGTTTGTAATACATTCCAAGAGGAAGGAGCTTCAATCGACTTGATGAGGCTAAAACTATTTCCTTTCACCCTGAAGGATAAGGCCAAGATTTGGCTTAATTCTTTAAGGCCAAGGAGTATCCGAACTTGAACTGATTTGCAAGCTGAATTTCTCAAGAAAATTTTCCCTACTCATAGGACCAATGGCTTGAAAAGATAAATTTCAAACTTCTCAACTAAGGAGAATGAGAAATTCTATGAGTGTTGGGAGAGATACATGGAAGCTATCAATGCTTGTCCTCACCATGGCTTTGATACATGGCTATTGGTGAGTTACTTTTATGATGGTATGTCTTCCTCAATGAAGCAACTCCTAGAGACTATGTGTGGAGGAGATTTCATGAGTAAGAATCCAGAGGAAGCCATGGATTTCTTGAATTATGTTGTTGAAGTTTCAAGAGGATGGGATGAACCGAACATGGGAGAAGTGGGAAAAATGAAGTCTCAACCAAATGCTCTTAATGCTAAGGCTGGGATGTATACCTTGAACGAAGATATTGACATGAAAGCAAAAGTTGCAGCTATGACAAGAAGATTGGGGGAGCTAGAACTAAAAAAGATACGTGAAGTGCAAGCCGCTTCTGAAACACTAGTGCAAGTTATGCCTTGTTCCATTTGTCAATCTTATGAGCACTTAGTGGAGGAGTGTCCTATAATTCTAGATGTTAGAGAAATGTTTGGAGATCAAGCAAATGTCATTGGACAATTCAAGCCCAATAACAATGTTTCATATGGAAATACCTACAATTCAAATTGAAGGAACCATCCAAATTTTTCTTGGAAACCAAGAGCACTTTAGTACACGCAACCAGGCCAAGCATCTCAACAAGCTTCAAATCTTGAGCAAACAATTGTGAATCTAAGCAAGGTCGTGGGAGATTTTGTTGGAGACCAGAAATCCATCAATGCTCAACTCAATCAAAGAATTGATAGTGTAGAGAATACGTTGAATAAAAGGATGGATGGAATGCAAACGATTTATCTCAGAAGATAGATAATCTCCAATACTCAATCTCAAGGCTCACTAACCTTAACACAGTGTAAGAAAAGGGAAGGTTTCCTTCTTAACCTCACCAAAACCCCAAGGGTATCCATGAAGTGGAAGCTCATGAGGGAGAATCTTTACAAGTAAGGGACGTCAAAGCCATGATCACTCTTAGGAGTGGTAAAGAGGTTGGGTTGCCAACACCCAAGCCACATGATGAAACAAAGAGTGAAAAAGAGACAGAGAAGAGAGAGGAAATCAAATGAAAGAAGAAAGGGAGCAGTGGAAGGAAAGAGGACCATGATTCAACAATGAATGAAGATTAGGAGAAGATAGTTATCAAGGGAGATGTGATAAATAAACACATGCCTCCACATTTTCCTAAAGCTTTGCATGAGAAAAAGGGAATTAGCAATGCATCAGAAATTCTTGAAGTGTTGAGGCAAGTGAAGGTCAACATCCCATTGCTAGACATGATTAAATAAGTGCCGACTTATGCAAAATTCCTGAAGGACTTGTGCACTATCAAAAGAGGGTTGAATGTGAATAAGAAAGCCTTCATGACTGAGCAAGTAAGTGCCATCATACAATGTAAGTCTCCAGTGAAGTACAAAGATCTGGGCTGCCTTACTATTTTAGTGATGATTGGAGGGACTTTAGTGGAGAAAGCTTTGTTGGACTTGGGAGCAAGTGTGAATTTGTTACCATACTTTGTCCACAAGCAATTAGGACTTGGTGAATTGAAGCCAACATCAATCACTCTATCTCTAGCAGATAGATCAGTGAAGATTCCAAGAGGGATGATTGAAGATGTCTTAGTTCAAGTTGACAATTTCTACTATCCAGTGGATTTTGTTGTTCTTGATATGGACCCAATTGTCAAAGAAACTAATTATGTTCCTATCATACTTAGAAGACCATTCCTAGCTACATCAAATGCAATCATCAATTGTAGGAATGGACTCATGCAACTCACGTTTGGCAACATGACATTGGAGCTCAATATCTTCTATATGTGCAAGAAGCCAATCAATCCTGAAGAAGAAGAAGGTTCAGAAGTGGTGTGCATCATTGACACTTTAGTGGAGGAGCATTGTAATAAGAAAATACAAGAGAAGTTGAATGAAAGTCTTGGGGATCTTGATGAAGGGTTGCCTGAACCCTCAGATTTGCTTGTTACTCTACCAGGTTGGAGGATGATAGAAGAAATTCTACCTTTGTTCAATGAGGAGGAGATATAAGAAGCGGTTAAAGAGGAGGCCCCAAAGCTTATTTTGAACCACTACCCACGGAGTTGAAGTATGCATACCTAGAAGATAATAAGAAGTGCCCTATTGTTATATCTTCATCTCTTACCACTCGTCAGGAGGAGTGTTTACTTGAAGTTCTCAGGAAATGTAAGAAAACAATAGGATGACAAATATCTGACTTAAAAGGAATCAACCCTTTAGTCTGTACACATCATATATACATGGAAGAAGAAGCTAAGCCAGTTCGTCAACCTCAAAGAAGATTGAATCCTCATATGCAAGAGGTGGTGCGAGCTGAGGTTCTTAAGCTACTTCAGGCCGGTATTATCTACCCCATATCAGATAGCCCATGGGTGAGTCCTACTCAAGTAGTGCCAAAGAAATCAGGGATCACAGTGGTGAAAAATGATAAGGGAGAAGAAGTTGCTACACGCCTCACTTCAGGTTGGAAGGTGTGTATTGATTATATAAATTTGAATGTTGTGACAAGGAATGATCATTTTCCATTGCCATTTATTGATCAAGTGTTGGAGAGAGTCTCAGGCCATCATTTCTATTGATTCTTGGACGACTACTCCGGGTATTTTCAAATAGAAATTGATGTTGAAGACTAGGAGAAGACCACTTTCACATGTCCATTTGGAACATATGCCTACAGAAGAATGCCTTTTGGTTTATGCAATGCACCTACAACATTCCAACAATGTATGTTAAACATTTTCAGTGATATGGTGGAGTGTATTATGGAAGTTTTTATGGATGATATCACCATATATGGAAGCACATTTGAGGAATGCTTAGTCAACTTGGAAGCTATTCTAAACCGATGCATTGAAAAAGACTTAGTGCTTAACTGGGAGAAATGCCATGTTATGGTACAACAAGGAATTGTCTTTGGCCACATCATCTCCAAGAAAGGCATTGAAGTTGATAAAGCAAAGGTGGAACTTATTGTCAAATTGCCATCCCCAACAACTGTAAAAGGAGTAAGACAATTCCTTGGCCATGCTGGGTTCTACAGGAGGTTTATTAAATATTTTTCTAAACTTTCAAAGCCTCTTTGTGAACCATTAGTGAATGATGGTAAATTTGCATGGGATAAGAGATGTCAAAAGAGTTTTGAGCAACTGAAGCAGTTCTTGACAATCGCTCCAATAGTGAGAGCTCCTAACTGGCAACTACCTTTTGAAGTGATGTGTGATTCTAGTGACTTTGCTATAGGAGCTGTTCTTGGTCAAAGAGAGAATGGAAAGCCCTATGTGATCTACTATGCAAGCAAAACATTGAACGAAGCGCAAAGAAACTACACAACCACAGAGAAAGAATTGTTGGTTGTAATTTTTGCCTTGGACAAATTTCGAGCTTATCTAGTAGGGTCTTTCATTGTGGTTTTCATTGACCACTCAGCTTTGAAGTACTTATTGACAAAGCAACATGCAAAAGCACAACTGATTAGATGGATTCTCTTACTATAAGAATTCAATCTCCAAATCAAAGACAAGAAGTGAGTGGAGAATGTGGTAGTTGACCACCTTTCAAGGCTGGCTATATTGCATAATTCCCATGGTTTACCTATTAATGATGATTTTCCGGAGGAGTCACTCATGTTGTTAGAAGATGCTTCTTGGTATGCTCAGTATGCTAACTATCTAGTTACTGGTGAAGTTCCAAGTGAGTGGAAAGCACAAGATAGGAAGCACATCTTTGCAAAAATTCATGCTTATTATTGGGAAGAACTTTTTTTTTTCAAGTATTGTGCAGATCAAATAATAAGGAAGTGTATCCCTGAACAAGAGCAACAGGGGATCCTCAGTCATTGCCACAAAAGCGCATGTGGAGGCCACTTTGCCTCTCAGAAAACAGCCATGAAGGTGTTACAATCAGGTTTTAGTTGTCCATCACTTTCAAAGATGCTCACACCATGTGCAGGAGTTGTGATAGATGTTAAAGACTTGGGAAGTTAACACGTAGGAACCAAATGCCTATGAACCCCATTTTAATAGTTGATCTTTTCGATGTTTGGGGCATTGAATTCATGAGACCTTTCCTTATGTCTTTTGGTAACTCTTACATTTTGGTGGGGGTAGACTATGTTTCTAAATGGGTTGAAGCAATCCTGTGTAAACACAATGACCATAGAGTTGTTCTCAAGTTTCTCAAAGAGAACATCTTCTCAAGATTTGGGGTGCCCAAGGCCATAATCAGTGATGAAGGTACTCATTTTTGCAACAAGCCTTTTGAAACTCTCTTAGCCAAGTATGAGGTGAAGCACAAGGTAGCTACACCTTACCACTCTCAGACTTCTGGGCAAGTTGAGTTAACAAACAGGGAAATCAAGAATATATTGATGAAAGTGGTGAACACGAGCAGAAGAGACTGGTCTGTTAAGCTCCATGATTCATTATGGGCATACAGAACAACTTACAAGACTATTCTTAGCGTGTCTCCTTATTGCCTAGTCTATGGAAAAGCATGCCATCTCCCTGTGGAAGTTGAATACAAGGCTTGGTGGGCAATTAAGAAAGTAAACATGGACTTGAATAGAGCCGGGATGAAGAGGTGCTTAGACTTTAATGAGATGGAGGAATTGAGAAATGATGCCTACATCAATTCAAAAATTGAAAAACAGAGGATGAAGAGGTGGCATGATCAGTTAATCTCCAACAAAGAATTTCAAAAGGGATAAAGAGTCTTACTCTATGACTCTAGGCTCCACATTTTTCTAAGAAAGCTAAAATCATGGTGGACAAGTCCTTTCATTATTCACCAAGTGCATTCCAATGGAGTAGTGGAACTACTCAATTCCAACAGCACATACACTTTCAAAGTCAATGGCCACTATCTCAAGCCATTCATGAAGCCTTTCAATCAAGACAAGGAGGAAGTCAGTCTCCTTGAGCCACAACAATCTTAACCAAAAAGGAGTAGATGGACTTAGTCTTTCTGAAGACTAACCAAAGTCCATGTTTTTTGTTGATTTAAAAGCTTTATTATTTGTTTTAATTTTAATTATAACTTTAATTTATTTATTTTTTATCTAACTTAGACTTTTTGGATGATCAAAATTAGGAGGAACTTCAAAGGAATTGGAGGAAAGCCTTAAAGAATCAAAGAAGGAGAAAAAGCCTGAAAAACAAAGTAATAGTTCAACTTGTGAAAATTTCGCAAGTTGAAATTCCAACTTGCGAAAATAGGGTATAACTTGCGAAATCCTCAAAGCTTAAATTCGCAAGTCCACTATTCAACTTGCGAAAATTTTCGTAGCTTGTGAAAGCATCTCCAAGCACAAGTGTGTCATTTTGCAAGTTCAATTTCAAGTTTCACAGCCTGCGAATCAACTTGCGAAATGGGGCAACTTGCAAACCAACTTGCGAGAATGCCAACCAACATTTAAATTCCTATTTAAACCTCTGATTTTTTCCATTTTCATTATCACACAACCCTTTCAAGTTGCGAAACCCCCCAAATTCCAGAGTTGGAAGCTTAGAGGTCATGCGTCTGAAGAAGAACCACTCCGCGCACCCTAAGGTACACAAGCCTCTCCATTTTAGCCATGGCCAAGACAAGAGGAGCCCACGCCGCGTATCCATTAGCTCGTAATCCAAGGCCCAGAGCTTCACCTACGCGGGATTCCATAGTTGAGGCCCCACAAGCCTCTGACATTCCACCTTTTGAGGGTGGAGTGCCATCTAACCCTCCTCAATGTAGGCACGAGACGAGGAGACCACCCACTACACCTGGGGCAAGCACTTCACGCCCTAAGAAATCAGTTCGTTGCCCTCCTATAAAGAAAGCCAGAGTTTTAGGCCCAGGAGAGTCATCTGCACCTCCACAGCCTCAGTCAGCTGCTATAGAGTCTCAGATTCCTGTTGGGATGACTCCAAAAGTGATTATCAGGCGACCTATGGTTACACAACCACCTATAGAGGGAAATTTGGATTGCCAAGCCAAGTCATTCCACTCCGAGCTATGCTTTGATATGGAGACTTTCAAATAACAGCCGGAGTTCAGAGATTCATTCCACTTACTGCAGAGATACCATTTGGAGCATCCGATGACTCTTAAGGATTTCTTCTATCCCAGAGTAGCACTAGACTTTTATCACTCTATGACTGCTCGTTGTGTTCAGGATCCTACTGTCATCCACTTCACTATTAATGGACGCCATGGTATCATTGGAGCTAGACACATTGTAGAGGCCCTTCATATTCCATATGAGCCTGTGAGTCCAACAGATTTCAGAGAGTGGCCCCAGTTTTCTCAGAGAGACATGGTTCGTATATTGTCTAGGGGGACCTCTACACACTCATTTCTTCTTAGGAAGGAGCTTCCACCTGGGATATTTCTTCTAGATGTGATGTTGTGCTCCAACATATTTCCACTTCAGCATATGGTGCAGAGGAGAGGAGCTATATTGGAGACTTTATTCCAAATTTCAGAGGGTTTTTACTTTGGCCCTCATCATTTGATTATGACCTCTCTTCTCTACTTTGAAGAGAAGGTCCACAAGAAGAAACTCCAAAGAGTAGATGCCATTCCATTACTTTTCCTAGGCTGCTCTGTCAGATATTAGAGCATTTGGTATATCCTTCGGAGCCTCAGCTTGAGCACCGCCGCATTTGCCGAGAGCTATTCACTCTCAAAAAATGGAATCATTTGACGGCCTATGTTGCACCTCCAGGAGCCCCAGATATGCCAACACCTCCAGAGTTACCTCAGGATGAGTAGCCACCACAGGCACAACAAGGATCATACCACCTGCCCATGCAGTACTTTCTACAGTGCCCATGCCCAAGGCTACATCTTCTGCTCTTCCTACCACTCCTGAAGCTCCACCAGTTATACCAACTACATCAGCACCTCCTCCATTTGAGTCCTCTATCACCATATCCAGTTCAGAGTTTAAAGGCCTATGTCATACATTGCAGACATTGAGCACTACTCAAGGTGCTCTCTTCCAGCAGATGGCAGTCATACATGCACGTCAAGATCAACTTATCGCCACGCAGACCCAGCATACTACCATCCTTAGGCAGATACAACAGCATTTGGGTATTTTGCCACCACCTAAGCATGATACGCCTGGCCCATCAGAGCCTACAGCTCCATCTGAGGAGGCTACTCCAGCTGAGCAAGCTATTCCATCTCAGGAGGCTACTCCGGCAAAGCAGACTATGCCCCATGAGGAGACTACTACAACAGAGATCGAGACTCCGATCCAGAGTACTCAGGAGACCACAGCAGAGCTATCATCTCCACATGACCCTCCCACCACTACCTTATCATCTATCTACTTTTTGTATTTACTTATTATAGTAGAACTCTTAATCCCATGTTTTTGATGTTTTATATATTGGGATTGGATGTATTACTTGTGCATATTTCATATTGTACTCTCTTAAAGTAATACATATCCATCATTTTTTAGTATACTTGGCATATTTTTAATTTATTTCTTCTACTTATTTTTTATTGTTTTTTGAATCATGTGGTTTCTCCTATACAATTCAGACCCTATTCCACTTAGGAGGTACTACTTCCTCCCTTTCTTTTCAATTGCTCTTCAAACATTGAGGACAATGTTCAGCATGGTTGAGGGGAGTTGAGGAAGGAAGTATTGTTTATAATGCTAGGTTATAAATGGTAATTTAGTTACTTTTTGTTTAAATTTAAAAGAAAAATAAAATTTTTTTGAATACTCTTCATGATTATCAAAGAAAAATTCTCAAAATGAAATGGGAGAAATTGAATTTTTGTCTTTTTACTTGACTTAGAGTTTGTATTATGCTTATTAAAGTTTATGAATTGTTGAAACTTCTATTGAATTCAACCTTATTTCGTCCACTTTAAGCTTACCACACACTGTGCACACTAGGTTCCGATTATAAGATGAAAAACTATTTCACCCCTTGACTTAGGAAATTTTAGACTTAGTACCTTTGACCTCATTTGAATAGTATTGGGACACCTTAGAAAAAGCCAATGAGCCTTTGATGTATACTTGCCTTGAAACCCGAGCAAGGTCTGAGGGGTATATGGTGAAAATCTTTAAAACCTGGTGCCCTGAGCCTTCATTGGTTGGGAGTCGCCGACCTCAATGCTCGTTACAAGGGTGAATAGGTGGAGTTTAACATATTGTAGGTGCTTGGGTATTGAATTCCAATCTCAAAAGTCCAGGGTAAAATCCGAAGAGTTAGTGGTCGAAATATCCTTGAAGCTTGATGCCCTAAACCTTAATTGGTTGGGAGTCATCGATGGACCCTCGTTACATGGACAATTTAGAAAAGAATACCTTTAAGCTTTGTACTCCTACAAGAAAAAAAAAATGTGTGAAATAAATGAGGTGCGTTCTTAGCTTATTGGAGGTTTTCAGTTTGCTAAGTTTTGAAAAAGAACTAGGTTGGGGGGAAAGATTAGTTCAACATACTATATTCGAAAACTAATAAGTAACACTTAGTTTTTTGTGGAAGAGTAAGGATTGACCTTTTAGGAGTGGAAATTCTTTTAAAGCTTAAATTTGCATAATGCCTTCTCTTTATGAATCATGATTAGGCTGAAGTTTGAGTTTTATATCTTTAATGTCCCATGTGAGAGTTTGATCATCATGCCACTTAAAACTTTTTGGAGTGATCAACATGATGTTGTAAATTATAGTACTGTTTATTTTTTTTTCTCTCCTTCATTGCTAAGGGACTTGCAATATGTCGGTTAGGGGGAGTGATTACTACTCAAAAAGTGCTATTTTATAGCTTGTAATTAACTCTTCTAAACAATTTTGAGTAGTAGTTATTACCTTTTAACTCAATTGGCATGTTAAGGACCCTTGCAATCGTTTCTAATCAAATTGTGTTAAGTTTTGGTATTTTTGATAGCTTTTTTATCACCAAAGTAATCCAAGAATGAGGAAAATCTTTGTATAGTTCATGGCAAACCAAGTTGAAGCTCAAATTCATGAAGAAACTAAGCTTTGGAGCTTCATAACCCTTTGCCAAAGCCAAATGGGGATGCAAGGAAGAAAAACACAGAAGAAATCAACCATCCAGCAATTTCGCAAGTTGTGGAATCCAACTTGTGAAATAGGAAGAGGAAATGAATCGCTACAGGACAGAGAACTGATAAGTTGCAGGACAATTTCGCAACTTGCAAAATGGATAATTTGATACAACTCATGGTAGCTTAGCTTTAAAGGCGTATCAACAAAATTTATACCTTAAATACTATTACTAAAGTAGCCAAGCTACTATAGCATAGTGGTTCTAGGATTGTTCACTGGGAAGGGTTTTCGCAAACACAAGTGATATTCAAATTAGGAAAATAGGTGATTTTCTTATGGATGTTAGCTTTAAAAGAAGATGTAAATGTTTTAGAAAGATTTAAACTAATCTAAGCTAACATTAAAGACTAAAATGAAAGGGTGTAATAACAAGTTTCTCAAAGATAGGATAGCTATGCTCTGGCTCTTATGCAAATTGGAAATCTCAGGATAGGCTCCTCGCGTTGGGGTTGTAACTATGGTGATGCTTGCTTCCCAAACCGGTATGGATTTAGCAAATCAAGTTTTAATCCTTTAAAATGGCAAAACAGATGGTAGTGAATTTCATTAATGGTTATTCACCTTAGACTTCCTTTGAATGGCTCGTAAGAGATAACTAATGGTCTAAAGCCAAAAGCTTACCAAATATTGGCAACTCAAAGTCATTCCAGGTGATAAACTCACCTTTCAATGACCATTGAAATTGGTTCTAACGGATTAATGCAAAACTTGGAATTGAAAACCTCACCTTCCAATAGCTCGTAGGAGATAACTAATGGATAGAAATCCAAAAGCTTATCAAGTATTGGCCGTTGGAAGTTGTCCAAAGGAAATAAAAACCAAACTTTGCATTAATGAACCATTAATGAAAAACGACTACCTTACCTTCCAGGTGCGAGAAATTTCCATGGGATTGCATCCAAGCCATCACATAACATCCATACTTTGAGAAACTAAAAGTTTTAGCCTCTCATCCTTGGGGATTTCATCCTCCAAGGATGTTTGGCTACTAAGAAAATGAGAAAGAAAATAGAAAAGAAGCGTATGAACAAAAGTGCTCTTATAATTTATAAAGTTACAGGTTACAAGATCCCTTTGTCTGAGGCTCTTCACCTCTATTTAAAGACAATAACAAGCTAAATTACAAGAGCTATTACAAAAGCAACCTATTCATTGGTTGATTACAAGGGTAAAATAGGTATTTACAAAGCTAAAAATCAAGCAAAATATCTTGGAGAACCGGCAGTGGAATATCATCAATAGTGTCTCAAAACAGGGGATTTAAAAGGCATTTTCGCAAAGGGGAAATATGAGGGGTCCAAATTTCGCAAGGTGGTTCTTCATGGTGCGAAATGGCCAAATTTCGCACCATGAAGAAAATCTCCTTGCGAAATGATGTTCCCATGGCTTGATGCAGTTGTCTTCCGAAGGCCATATCTTCCTCATTTCAGCTCCAAATCATACACGGTTTGAAGCGTTGGATTCTTGACTTTCTGAGATTTGAAATGGTATATAGCATCTAGAAAATAGACTTCAGGAAGTGCTCCAAAAGTGCAAAATAATACTGCAGCTGCTGTCCTCTGTTTTCTTCACTCTGTTTTCCTCTTCTCCATTGTTCTTTCCTTGCATACTTTGAACGACTTTGGCAAAGGGCTATGGAGCTCCAAAGCTTGGTTCTTCATGAATTTGAGCTTCCAAAAGCTTTGCCATGAACTATATACAGCTCTCCCTCATTCTTGGATTGCTTTGGTGTAGCTAAAAGCTATCAAAAACACCAAAACTTAACACAATTTGATTAGAAACGATTGCAAGGGTCCTTAACATGTCAATTGGGTTAAATGAATATGATTACTACTCAAAGGTGCTTAAAACCATTATAATTAGGTCTACAAAATAGCACTTTTTGGTAGTAATCATAATTTCAACTTGCGAAATTTTCGCAAGTTCCATTTGAACTTGCGAAATCCACTTGTAATTTGAGATATTTGCGCACCGACTCCGTTTGATATTTATCTTCAGATATTTGTGTGTAAATCCCTATTTTCTCCTTGTAACCCACCAATGACAAGTTTTTTTGGTTGGGAAGTTAGCAGGAGGTGTGAATAACCTCTCTCTATAATATCTATTGTAATTTTCTTTTAAGAGAGATTGGGAGTTTTTTTTCTCAGAGACGACTTTTTTGTATAGTTTTTCAGAAAGTAATACACAGAGCTTTGCTCTGCCTTACCTTCTCATTTTGTTTTCACGTTATTTTTATTTCTAGCAAATCAAACTCTGGGGATGTTTTCCTAGAGGATGAGTGGCTAGGCTTTTTGTTTCTTGGAGTTAAGGAAGCTAGGTAAAGTTCTGAATACAAAAATTGCAAGTTTTATTGTTTTACTTTTTAATGAAAAGAAAGTGTGACCTGTTAATGGTTTTTATCTTTTTAGTTAACTTAAAATCCCTTAAAATCACCTGGGCCAACACTTGGTAAGGCAAGTAATCTCCGTCCATTGAGATACACTAGTTTATCTCTTGCGAGCCTCTAGGAGGTGGTTTAAAGGTAGGATTATCTAGAATAGCCAACACTTGGTAAGCTTTTAGACTCCCAGGAAACATCCATTAGTTATCTCTTGCGAGCTTTTGACGGGTAATCCAAGGTTAAGGATCACCCTGAATGGCCAATACTAGGTGAGAGGTATGAACCATTGCAAGATGATTCAGTGACAGGGATTTAGTGTTTGAAACCATTAAGGGGAAGCATCTGTACCACACTAGTTCGGGAAATAACTATATGTTAAATCCCCAATGCGAGGAAAAGATCCAAGTGACCGGAATCTCCCTTTTGTATAAGGAACCTGAGCCTAGTGATCTAAAACTCTAAGAAGCACTTTTCTTTGTAAGTAATTTCAATTACTTTATTTTTGTTTCACTTAAAACCAACCTTTTCAAACATATTTATGTTTTCTTTTAAAGCTAACCTTGAAAAGAAAAGACATCAATTCAGTTTTTGAACTGATATTAGTTGTAATTTGAAAACCTATCCCTGTGGACGATCCTAGAGCCACTATGCTATACTAGCTAATGCTACCCTAGTATATGGTGAAATAGGTTTATAAATTTTGTTGATTACTCCTGTCTGAGGATAGAAAATCAGAGTACACCAGTTGATTGAACACCAGTCAACAGGACATACACCAGCTGGGCACGAATCATCTGGTCTCCTTTCGAGTGACATCACTCTCTAAAGGTCAGGCAACTGTGGGAGGCTACTGTCGTACCACCTTGTCCCCACAGATGACATACTAAACATCCTGAGTAACCATCTCATCAGGATCTCGACTCAATATAAACGGATACTGAATGCTATAACACTGGTGAATCAACGGCCCAACCGTAGTCAACTGCACTAGTGGTGTGTTAGGAACCAGTCTAAATGGTGTGGATGCCTGTGGGTCTAAGATCACTCCATCAACCTCATAGCTCTCATCCACTACTATAGGCTCTGGCTCAAAATCTTCCCAACTCAACATGTGAATGCGATCAACTGGCTCAGTGAAATCCATGAAATGTATGTTGTCGGCCGACGGAGGGACTGCATGTGAAGTATGAGCTGGTAGAGGATTAGTGGTTACACTTGGCTGACCTAAGTGAACCAAACCCTGATCTATCAAGTCCTGGATGGTGCGCCTCAAAGCAGTACAATAATCGGTCTCATGTCTTGCCTCTGATGACATGCACGATATAGATCCACCCGAAATTGTGGCAGAACTGGCTGAGACAATGGCCTGGGAGTAAGAAGTATCAATAATCCAACATTTGTGAGCTTTCGAAGAGTCTAGCTCAACGACATACCTAAGTGTGAAAATTGTCTCTATGTCCTTAGGGTAGATGGAACAGAAGCCTGTGGAGCCCTAGGTCTAGGGTATAAAGTTGGAGGTCTCACTACAACCTGTGCTACATAGCATGGTTGTACTGGGGTAAGATATGAAGTCGGAGGTCTCTCTGCACCCTGTGTGGCGTAACAAGACAATGTTAGTATGGGAGACAAGTAAGCCTGGTCATATGGCTGAGGAGGTGCTCGTGGCCTATACTGCTAAATATAGACCTCCAAATCCCGCTCGACCCATGACTCTTACATATCTGCACTTAGTCTCATAACTCATTTTTGTTGCTTAAGTGACAAAGAGGCCCCCTACCTTATACCCTCGACCTAGAGCTCCACATATCACTATTCCTCTAGTGTCGAGGTCGATACGATAGTTTTCGTAGTTGGGTATACCTTTGAGTTGAGCTTTTCAGAAGCTCGTGGAGGGTGGATTATTGACTCTATTGGCACCCAAGCCAATACCTCAACCAGTGCCATCTCACTTTAGATTAGACTTGCATTGTTCTTATCATCAAGGTTTAGGGCATGATACAGACCATTGTACCAATCTGAGACATACTATTTAAGATTTGATAAACCAAGGTTTGGTTCACTTGGGTAGCCAAGTGTAACCACTAATCCCCTTCTTGCCTACTCTACACATGTAGTGCTTTCACCTCCAAGTGATATCCATCACATAGACTTTGTAGAGGATAACAATATACATATGTTGAGTTAGGATGACGGATTTCCTGACCCAATCATTTTGGATGATAGTTATGAGGTTGATGGAGTTACATTAGGTCCTCAGGTTTCTACACCATTTGGTTTGATTTTAGATGAGACATTGTTTCTGTTGATTCCTTTTACACCATTGGTTACTGGACATCAAGGTACATCTATTCCATTTATTTTATGGCTAGATGATATATTCTAAGGATAGAGAGATATAGATTGTGACCCATAGTGGGAGAGTAGCTCTACCCCTACCTATAGTGACTAGGTCATTTGAGGGTGTAGCCTCTCATGAGGAGGTTAGGAGAGATGATAACAAGGTTTTGAGACAATTACAGAGCACCTAAGCCCGTATATCCCTTTAGAGTCCATTGGTATCTTCCAATACTCATAGAGATGCGTTGATACGAGCTTTCAGTAAGATCAAAGGGGAAACTATTAATACTCCTAAGGGGTTTATCCATATGATGATGACTGATATAACCGCTTGCATTATGTTTTCAAATAATGACTTGCCACATGAGGGTTTAGACATTACATGCCTTCTTTACATCTCAATTGGTTTTTGAAGCCATAGAGTCTTATATGTCTTGTGGACAATGACTCGACCCTGAACGTTTGCCCCCTAGACACTACATTGACCCTTGGATTTGCACCTTCAAATTTTGGTCATTCTACTCAGATAGTCAGAACGT
The DNA here is from genome assembly GCF_030704535.1 of Vitis vinifera. Lineage (NCBI taxonomy): Eukaryota > Viridiplantae > Streptophyta > Magnoliopsida > Vitales > Vitaceae > Vitis > Vitis vinifera. The sequence continues at coordinate 17,245,462 of NC_081809.1, read as the reverse complement.
ATGACAACATTAAGAGGGAAATTATGGGCACTTTGATGATTGATTTGTTGATTGGTCTGACCACATTCTTGACTCTGTTTAAGATTTTAAAGATTCCTACAACATTTAACCTATTGTTGGGTTGGCCATGGATTCATATAGCCAAAGCTATTCTTTCTTCCCTTTATCAATAGGTGAAGTTCATACATGATAGACAAGTCATCATGATGCAGTCCCCTAAAGACATGATTTCCTCTTTCGAGTTGGTGCTTTAGTTCAGTCATGGTGATGATGATCTATTTTTTACTAAGTTTACATTTGATGAGATTCAGACTATTGAGATTGAGGATTTCTACAAAGACTTTGTAGCTATGTCATTTGACCAACAAAAGAGCTCAACATTATGAAAGGTATGTCTTTCCTACCTAGCCTGGGATTAGGACGATGTCAGCATGGGCCTAATGAGTTTGTAGATGCCATCAATTATGATACACCATTTAGGCTTAGGTACATTCCTATCGAGGTTGATTACCAGTATATGGCGTAACTGGGTAAGGAGAAAGTAAGGCCTGATTGTCTAACATGCCATTTGATTATCCTGTTCGCCCCTACAGGATAAGTTTGACCGACTACTTTGTCAAAGAATTAGAGATTCAGCCTCGTTTATAGAAAATTGGCAATAGGGTTGGTATAGATAGAGAGATTGAGCTTCGACATCTATTTCATCAATTACAGTTGGGTGAAGGGACACCTAGAACGTCTATTTCTATGGTGATTGCACCTTTGTCTCTAAACTAAGCTAGTTTATTATCATTATGATTCCTTAAGGAAATTACTGATGATGGAGTAGCCGTGGAGCCTATTGAGGTGATTGATAGAGTTATTCCTTATGACGAGTACTGAGATGAGATGGATATGGATATGATGGGTATGAGTCAAATTACCAGCGTTATTTAGTCTAAGCCTACTTCACCGTTTGATCTATTTGGGGTATCCGCCATTGAGGCTGCTGAGGAGATCCAAATTGCTCCTATTCCAAAGCTTTCAGAGGATGTTATGGTTGATACTAATTTATTTAAGGGCATTTTTTAGCCCCATTGAGGGAGCGTTCTACTTTGTAGACCCACATATTTCATTTGACATTTTATTGGGATTTGTTTCTCTCTTTGACATGTTTCTAATGCTTCATTTATCAATTTGAGTATATTCGAGTATTCATCTATCTCTTGTGATGATGTCTCTTTATCTACACCCCATTCACCCACATCACAAATATTTGATATAGACGATGAGATTACATAACATGATTCAAATGGAGGTTCTTTTAACCATGATTCGGACCCCATATTTGAGAGAGTTTCATCTGCTATGGGGGATGTTGAGATTGTTGATTTTGGTATAGAGGATCAACCTAGAGAGTTGAAGATTAGTTCACCCTTATCCACAGATAAGAGAGATAAACTCATTCATTTACTCAAGTCATACTTGGATGTCTTTGCATGGTCTTATGAGGACATGTTTGACCTTGATGCCTCTATAGTTCAACATCACCTATCTATTTTGCCACATGCCAAACTAGTTAAGTAGAAGTTAAGGCGGTTACACCCTCATTGGAGCTTGCAAGTGATATAGGAGATTAAAAAACAACACGGTGTTGGTTTTATATCAGTGGTTGAGTATCTTGAGTGGTTGGCTAATGTCGCCCTTGTTCCTAAAAAGGATGACAAGTTCAAGGTTTGTGTTGATTTCAGGAATCTTAACAAGTCTAGTCCTTAAGATGACTTTCCCCTCCTGCATATTAATACATTGGTTGATAGCATTGCAAGTCATTCGATATTGTCTTTCATGGATGAGTTTTTTGGGTATAATCAAATTTTGATGGATCTAGAGGATATGGAGAAGACTGTCTTCATTACTGAGTAGGGTATTTATTATCATAGAGTTATGCCATTTGAATTAAAGAACACAGGAGCTACTTATCAAAGGACTGCCACTATCTTGTTTCATGATATGATGCATAGGGATGTTGAGGTGTACATTGATGATATGATTATGAAATCCCGAGACAAAGCAAATCACCTAACAACTTTAAGGAGATTCTTTGAGAGAATCTGGAAGTTTAGATTGAGACACCCCAAGATGTGCACCTTTGGAGTTACTTCTAGGAAATTGTTAGGGCATATTGTTAGTGAGCGAGGTATAGAGGTAGATCCAGATAAGATCAGAGCCATAGTTGACATGCTTGCATCGAGGATTGAGTGGGGGATCAAGGATTCTTTAGGTAGATTATAGTATATCAGTCATTTCATAGCCAGATTGATAGACATATATGAGCCGTGGACCCGCATTTTTCATGTACGTCCCCACTCAATCGGTGAGACTCGCTTTTATTGGTGAAAAAATTGTTTTGGAAAAGTTGGAGTCGCCACTTATTTTATTTTATTTTAAAAAGGAAAATAAAATAAGAAAGAAAACCCTAAAGAAGTGACTCCATAGTTTTTGAAAAAACGTGTCTTTGAAAAACCCGAGTTTAGGTTCGGGGATCAGATTACCTATTGGGAATGCACCTCTAAAAGGTAGCACCCCTCTAAGCCCTACAGAGGTCTTTATTGACTAAGTTGAGAGAAATGTGACAATTAATTATTTGATCATGGATACCTACGTAGGCTAGGTGATTTAAACAATAACATACCAAACAAGAAAAACCAATCACAAATCATAAAGAAGATTTAAGGTGGGTACCTGAACTACTTCTTAAGCGCTATCATAAAACATCAATGGTTAGTTTGAAAATATAGCACACAACATGTGTTTTATCCAAGCAAATCAAGCATACATTTAAGCACACAAGGATCGCATAAAGCATAAATAAGACTCACAATAACATTCATGTTCATAAAATTTCGAAAAGTAAGTGATACAGAGCATTCCTGGATAGCATGCATAATTTATAAGATTCCTCCAAAAATGATAGAGTGATTAGGACAAGTATGAGTTATATAACATATTCATTGTGTCTAATACACAGTACCAAAGCCAAAATTGAGCCAAGGTAAGTCAAATGACTCCAAAAATAAATAACCAATTCAAGCAATGTACAAGATCATCAGCATGCAATTATAAAAGGGGGCATAAAAAAAACAATTTCTAAAAATGGCTTAGAGTGGAATTTAATTAAGAAAAATTTCAGGAAACAACTCCTACATATCTAGATCAACATACTGAAGGCCAAAACACTCATTCAAAGGACATATTGTAGCAAAGACACCTAAAGGTTCTACAAAGTCCAGATTAAATAAGAAAGACTGACATGCATAAACAAATTTTAAAAAATAATAAATGATCACATAAAATCATACAAAAAATCACACACATATTTCAAAGTGTCTATATCACATAAAAAATGAATCCAGGGTCGGATAGTACTCAAAAATATTTTTTAAAACACTTAAGCTAATCAGATATCAAGAATCCAACATGTGCAGTAGGTATGATTTTGAGAAATCATATCTCCCTCAAAAAAGCCTATAATTAAGAAAAAATATCAAATCAAATTCATAAAGTCGTCTGTTATTTTAGTTTTGTAAAAAGATCTCGGGTGTCCAGAACTGGGTGAAAACAGAGCCCCCCTAAAGACTCATTTATATTTTCTGTTCTAAAATCGTTTTCTAACTCAAACAAAACTTTAAATTCAAGTTCAAGGAGTGAAGAAAGTCATACAAGCTTTGGAAATTTTTTAAAAATATTCTAAAGTTTTTGTAACGAATTTTAACACTAAAGGGTTAGTGGTTGAATGAAAACTGGCAGCAAGGAAAAAAAAAATTTTGAAAATTTTTGCACCACTAGAATTGTCCTCCCAAAAGGCTATGCTATTGCGTTAGGAAAATGTCCTCACAAGGTATAAAATTCAGATTTATAAAATCAACACTAAACTCACAATGGGCAGTTGGAATTTTGATGTTATCAAAGAATTGAAGAGGAATTTTAGTGGATCCCATGAAGTACCCCCTATCCTAGACAGCAAAGAGGATGATGGTTCCACTAAGAAGAAGTCAGGTATATGCAACCAAAAGGGAATTGGGATTAGGGAGCACGTGTCATTTGAAGAGCCATAGAGATTACCATCCATTTTGTGGAGATGAATCAGTAACAAGTCAAATCACAGTAGTATTCTTGAAATTCATTTGATTTCAAAGATGAACGCATGTTCTTATTTTGTGGCCATGGATCAGTGACAAGAAAATCCCACTTCAGCTTATCGTAATGATCTTAGTACATATTCTGGTTGTTAGTTGGTGATTAGGATGTGTATACCGACCAAATATTTCCTGGGTTTAAGGTTCTTATACCTTTTTTAGAAGTATGACGGACAATACAATCACGTTAAGCCTAATTGTTGACAATATAGAGTTCCTAGAAGAAATCCGGCTGAAATTGGATCAACCCTCAGTCAAACAGAATTGGGTCAGGTCCTAGAAAGAAAACATTGATAAAACTGATTAACATCAACTCACGATAATGCAAGACATCCTATATTCCAAGACCATTACCCATAAAGTCATCTTCCTGTTACTACCGTACATGTTTAGAGTGTCTACTGGTTTCTGATTGTCTAAACGGAACTGTCTTACGTTTCAAGACCCACGTTAAGATCTAAACCCTTGTTCTCTTTCCAACTTTAACGTCATTAGCTTCAACCTGGAAACCTTCCCTTTCAAATGATGGCTTCCATCTTTTGGCTGCCATTGCTTGATAAAACAAATCTAAACTGAAACTAGTTAAAAAAAATCAAAGCCCCTCAACTCAACATAATGAATCCAAATAGAAATGAAACCAAACTTAAGAAAGCCTATATAAAAGGAGTAGCTTACCTAGCCGGCTAGGTGTGTGAACTGTATGCTTCTCAAAGTGGCAGCTGTGTGGATGATAGGATGAATAAAAAATCAACCGGTAATGCATGCTCCAAAACAATCCGAATGGTGCGTGGTATCAAAGGCAGTCATGCTTTCCCCGAAGCTTCAATGGTGCGACTGAGTTGGAACCCACCTATCCTCCAAAACCAGTGTCCTGTTCATCACCAGCCCGCTATCTCTCATTTTCTTCAGAATGGTGCGGCTGCACCTTTTCTTTTCTAAGATGCGGTTGTACATTTTCTTTTCTAAGGTGCGGCTGCACCTCCACTTCCCGTTTTTCTGCTACAAATTGTGCCACCTCTCCCAGAAAACCAAACTTTCAAAGCCCTCTTCACGTGCTGAAATTTTTTTCTCAATGGTACCGCTACACCTCCACTTCCCTTTTTTCTACCGCTCCTCGTGTCCCCTCTACTCCTCATTTTCTTCCTTTTCCCGTTTTCTACCAACATGGGAAGCTAACTCCCGAAGAAAGCCTCAATCACCCGCTTCAGTCCAGCATGATCAGAACTCTCCCTTCTCTGCACATAGCCCACATTCCATCCCTATGCACCTCTACACTCCTTCCCATTGACTTTACCAACATGGAAATATCACTTACCAGCCCGGGGAGAGCCTCAATCATCCGCGTTAGTCTAGCATGATCAGAACCCTTCTTCCTAAACATAGCCTTCAGTCCGTCCAAATACACAGTGAACCTTTCCTTTTCCTCTACCAAAACAACTTTGGTAATTTTCCTTTCAAAGGTCCGTGTATTCTTTTTATACATGTGCAAGTTGCCTTCTTTTTATTTGAAAAGTGTGTGGCTTCCCCAGTCGCAATGGTGCATGGATTTTTCTAGTATGAAAAGTGTGGTTGCCAATATATGGAATGCATGATTCTGTCCTCCAAAAAATATCTCATACAACCACGCTATTTCCTTATTAAAAATTCAGCCTACAAAAGCGCCCAGATTCAGCCCATGTGTGGTCCATTAGTGTACCAAAAAATAGTCACAAAAACAACCCAAAAGAAGCTTTAATATGATATGGTAAAGGCAACTCATGAGAGCTTATGATGACACCAACTGTACCCTTAAAACCAACCGTTTGTAAACTTCAAAACTGCACATAAATCACAATTCTCCAAAATCATGGTAGCCCTTACTTCCCATAAATTCTCCAATGCATAACCACTTTCCTTTCTCGAAAATTTTGGTGATCCTCCTTCCAAATAGATGACAGCCCATTTCCTCATGCAAAATAAAAATAAAAAGAAAGAAAGAAAGGAAATAAAATTATGAGATTGAAGATAAATAAAATAAAAGAGGATAAAAAGAACAAGATTATTCAATTAAAAATTAGTTAGGCAATCTCGTGCATATCTAAAGTCGAAACAATTCAAGTGATTAAAAGTCAACATTGGTTTCACTAAATTTTGAAGAAGTGATTAAATAAGTAAATAAGACAATATGAATAAATAGATAAAAGGTATAATACATAAATAAATAAATAGATATTAGATATATTTAATAACAAAAGAAATTAAACTAATGCAACATATAATAATAATCGAAGTGTCAAACTCAAACCACCAAAAATAAAAAAATTCATTTCATGCAATCACAAAATAAAATAAATAAATAAAATAAAAATAATAATAATAATGAAACAAGATAAAATAAATCAAAACTCACTTAATCCTAAAATCAATCAATAAAATAAATAAATAAAGAAAAACAAGAAAACAAATCTAAGTGAAACTAAACCCAAGAAAGTGCCTAAGTGGATCAGATGTGCCTAGGTGGGTCAGATGTGTCTAGGTGGGTCTAAGGTGCCTAAGTGGGCCTAAGGTGGTGCCTAATGGGCCAAGTGCATCTAAATGGACTTAGGATGCCTAAGTGGGCCTAAGGTGGTGCCTAATGGGTCAAATGCACCTAAATGGGCCTAACAAGGAAGGAAAAAACCTAAGTATAAATTAAGACTGCCCAGAATCACAATGGGGTCAGATGAGTCCCTCAACCAAAGTCTCCAAGGTGGCTTAGAAAAGATAAACTACATGAACAGTAATGGGCCACCAGGGAATTGTTGTAAAGTACCAAGCGAACACATAATATGACATGTGCTAGGAGGACAAAATGGAGAGTCTACACTATGTTTTGCTTTTTGAGGAAGAATTAGCCTACAATATGGAATGATGATTGCCAACATGCTTTCGACAGGATTAAGGAGTATTTGCTTTCTCCTCTAGTTTTAGTGCCTCCCACACTAGGATAACCACTGCTTCTATACTCTTTAGCTTCAAATATGGCCTTGGGATGCATGTTAGCTTAGCTCAATGACTAAGGGGAGGAGTGAGCTGTTTACTATTTGAGCAAGAGGATGCTGGATATGAGATGAGATATGTTATGATTGAGCGCCTTTGCTTAGCATTGGTTTGGGCCACTTTTAAATTTTAAAATTGAGCGATAGAGAATCTTCTTAAATTTAATTGATTGAGTAGATTTTGAGCTTTTGGAAGTAACGAACACCATGTTTATTCAAATTAAATTCACATATCATGTTTGACTTAGTTTTAAAATTGTTTTCCAAAGTGATGTTTGACATCTTAGCTAAAATAAATTCAATATTCTTTTCAAGAAACTAATGTCATTACTTGCAAAATTTGGAAACAACCCCACATTGGAATTAGGCAACAATAAATGAAAGTGTGTCTTCCATATATGTTGTACAATGCCTCCACTTAAAAAAAAAAGAAAAAAAAAAGAAAAGGAATAAAAGAAAATTGATGATATCTAACTAAAGGAAAGAAAAAAAATTGTGTTGTAAGTAGATCACATTTTCTATGTTAAACAAAAATTTGACGAACTATGTTCAAATTGACCGAATGTTGAATAAATTAGAGTTTCGGCATGATTTAGTGATCTTTCGAAATTTAAAATTGAAATATGTAATTTAGACAATAAGTTGATACCCTTGATAATCAATGCCTTGAGTTTATTTTAGTCCTACCATACTTTGTTTCATATTAAAATATTTTTTAAGGTTGATTTCATTATTAATGACTTTCTCTAGACAATGCTGATTCATTCTTGAAATCTTGGGTTTTGATTGTATAACTAATTACTTGATTTATTTTTGTTTATGCTAACAACTCAAGTTTTTATGGTTTGCTAGAGCCTTGGGTTGTATTTGTCGACCTCTAATATTTTTCCAAACATTTTTGGGGCATAAGGGTGTGATTTTTTGGGTTATTTATGTCAAATAGAATGTTTCAGACATTTAAAGGAGCATTCAAATTGTTCTTATCACTTGATTTGAAGTATCGAGCTTTCAAGTACTTAATATCTTTTTTCTTCATTGTCTCTATTTCTCTCTCTCTCTCTCTCTCTCTCTCTCTCTCTCTTACGTTCTTTTGTTGTTTTATCTTATTCATTTTTCCTTCTTTTTTTTTTTTTTGACAAAAAAATGGCAGATGGTTCATCATTGGTTTTATTAATTTTATGAATATCCATTACATGCATTACTCACATCCATTTCTCTTTACCATGATTGGATGGAATTTATAAGCTATTTTTCCACACTTTGCTTGACATGGATATGTGGTTGGTTGGTGTGTATAGGTCTCAAGTATTAGAGTATTGCTCACTTTTGGATGCAGTGGATGGTTTTTTGCACATTACATAATGAATTGGTTTAGACGAGAGACAAGAGGTATTGAGAGACTTGTAAACTTTGATTAAGAGTATTGGAGTGTTTATGTAATCTTTATTTTGTCACAAAATTGCAAAAAGGAGAGATTATTGGTATATAATGCTATGTAATTTAAGTTGGCAATTTTGTTCCATTCATTTTGATATAGGACTTTTTTAGATTGTCTTATTCTCCATTACGATTCAAGGTTGTTGTGTAATCTATTAGAATGACATATGTAAGTATATAAGGGTTGTAGAAAGGTTGATAGGACTTATATAAGGCTTATAGTCAAATCCTGGCCCTTGAAACCACTAAACCACATAGTTCACAATACTGAAAGGTATAAAGTCCATTAATATGTTAAGAACTTGATGCCAATTTTACAAGCTTTAAGTACTTTAGACCCACACATTATTAGTTTTTCTTTACCTTATAGCAAAAATTGTCTCTTAACATTTATGTATAAGAAGCATTTTAATCTCTCTATCAAGTTCAAAAGAAAAAAAAAAGGAAAAAAATTTGGATAACCAACGGCCTATTCCACCAGGTGTGTAAATTCAGAGTTAAAAAAGAAAAAAAAAACAAAGAATATAGCCAAAAAAAAATAGGGTACATCAAATGTTTTTTCCCCTTCCAAGCGAATAGGAGGATGAAGAGAGCTCCAGAAGCAGCTGCTGATACATGACACTACAAATCACAAAGTCTCAACCAATTAGTGATCACTGATCATGATGCTGCTGCTACTTAAGACTTAAGACTTAAGACTGAAAATTGATATTGATGAGTATTTTGAAAAGTTAAGTCTAATTAGTTACCTTTTGAGATAATAGTAACAAAAATCAGCCAAGATAAAGGTATGAACAAATTCTGAGAGAATAACCATCAGAACCCACAACTGCGTCCAGTTGCCGGAGAACATTAAATACCGTCCCCCAGTCTCATAAATCTGCATGACATTAATTGAAAATATATTGATAATATTTTATGTAGTGTGAAAAAAGAGGTGGAAAAGCTGCTCACATGAATGATCCAAGAACCACAGTTGAGAAATCTTGCCACGCCCAATGCAAACACATAATATGCGGTAAAGGGTTCCACCATCTGAAAGGAGATGAAGAAAAGATGAAAAGAATCAATTTACCTTCTCAATGGATGATGGATCAACAAATTTAATTAATTAACCTTTGCATTCTGCATTAAACGAAGCTGAGGAAGCACAGAGACGGCGGCCAAGTAGAGAGAGAAAGACCAAACTATTCTGATGAGGAGTCTGTGATCGATATGAGGATGGATTAGCACAGCAAGGATAGCTGGAGGCACCACCTGAAAGTTCAAACAGTAGCATGGAGAGAGAGAGAGAGAAAATAAAGCAAGGGGATGGAGGGTGGTGGGGGGTTTAATTACCATAGAATAGAGGGGCATGCTGTCGAGTTCCTTAGAGTAGGTAGGCTTCAACTTGAAGCGGATCATATAAATGACCCAAAGAGTAGAAAGAAATATAGCAGAGCCTAGTAGTGTTAAACCATGCTCTTCTACTTCAAAACTGCAATATGTTCTTGTTGCCATGACTATAGCGGTCAGCTCTTGACTTTTTAGGGAAAGCCCTGAAGTCAATACTAGATCGAGTTAGGAATTATATATGTATATCCCATAATCTACTTGCTCCATACGTGAATTTCAAAAACACTCCTCATTCAAAACAATACGGATTATGGGTTACTTCTAAAATGCTCAAAAATCCCTAGAGATTGTTTCATTAATCACCTTCTGAAATACCCAAGATTCCCAAGTGATTGTTTCACTAATCATTTTTCTCACTTTTAAGAGAACATTTTTTTTTCACAATACAACAGCCTTAACCTTCGGACTTTTAGGAGAAAAAAAAAATCAAGAGAAAAGACTTTTGTTTGTTCAAAAAGAGAATTGTATTCTTTGTTTGTTTTTGGGGAGGGAAGAGAAACACATTTTTTCTTTTTCTGGTTTTTAGGAAAAGAGAGTTCTCCTAGAGAGATGAAAAAAAAAACTGTTTGTTTAATAGTGACAATTTTGAGTAATTTTATAACCTTTAAAAATTGTTCCTCTATTTTCTCATTTATTGGATGGTTTCATGTTAACCCACTTACTCACTCAAACTCAACTCTAACGAAGTTTGAAGAAAGATAAAAAAAATTATTCTCTCATCAAATCATCATGGGATCTCATATAAACTTGGTATATACAATATAATTTATGTTTGAAAGTGCCTTAAATTTTTATTAGAATATATTTATTTTGATAAAAAAATAAATTATTCTCATCAAGTCATCACAAGATGTCATATAAACTTGGTATATATGATATAGTTTATGTTTGAAAGTGTCTTAAATTTTTCTTAGTACATATTTATTTTGATCAAAAAATTAAATTAATATTTATCCAAAAAAAAAATTGTATAAATATTTTAAAAATTAATTGACACTTAAATTTTTATTTTGGGACATGAGAGTTATGTATTTAAATAAGGGTTATTTGATTAAAAGGGTTATTGAAAACTCAATTTTAGGAATTTAAAGGCTTATTTGATAAGAATAGATTTTTGTTCTTACGACAAAAAAAAAAAAAAAAATAGGAAAACACGTTTGACAACCAAAAACTGTTTTTTGTTTTATATCTTTAAGAACAAAAAACAAGATGTTTTATATTATTTTCACTTATTTTATAAGCGTTGTTTTAAGTGGGATTTTATTTGGGTTATTTATAATATAGATGTCCATAACTATTTTAAATATTTATATATAAGTTTTAAAAGAAAGATTTATTTTTACAAAATATAGAAAAAGAAAAAGAATGAGGGTATTCTAGTTAAAATGTGAACAAAAAAGGATGAAGAGTTAGAATCTGTTTGACAACTGTTTTTGAAAACTATTTTATGATATTTTGTAAAATAAAAGTATGTTTGAAAACATAAAATGTTTTTAACTTGTTTTTAATATTTTTAAATATATTTTAAAAATAATTTTTAAGTCTAGCTAATGTTTTAATTTTAATCATTGTACATATTTGTATAATTAGTTTTATTTTTACTTCCAACTTTTTTCTCAATGAATTTATTTTTAAGAAAGGTCCTATTATTTCTCTCTAAAAAGTCGTCAATCATTGAGAAATGTAAGCCTCCCTATCATTCTTATTTTATTTTCATTTGTAACAAAATAAAAGATTAATATAATTTTAAATATTCATTCAAATTATAATTTAAACAATGATAAGAAACAAGTCAATAAAAGAAATAATAAGAAGAAGCATATAACACAATTGACAGCAATCAAATAGTTGAAATTAAGATCAAAGTAAAAAGCAGAAGAAAAAATGGAAGTACCAGAACAGGTCTTGGTTTTGATGAGCTTGAAGATGAGGATGATGATCCCAGATAGATGGATGAATTGGGAGGCCATGAACAAAGGAAAGCCATTGTCATATTTCATGAGATGCCTCAAACCCACTAAACAAAACCCTAGGATCAGTACACCCACCAATATTTTTACCTTCATGGGCTGCCTTTCAACCCATTTCAAATTCAACCAACTCTTGCCTCCCTTTCTCATGCCTCCTTCCCTCTCTCTCTCTCTCTCTCTCTCTCCCAGTACTGTGCACGTTTTAGAATGAAAACAATTATCTGCATTCATGGAAAGTTAACGTTAGACTAGGAAATATTAACTTTCCATGAAAGCAGAAACTAATAATGATCAGTAATAAAAATAAATTAAAATAGAATTGGAATAATTATATTTTATAATTAAAATAAATTAATTTAAAACGGCTGTTCAGACTTTAAAAGTAAAAATAAAAAAGAATTTTTAAGTGTAAAAATATATAAATAATATTGGATTAAATTAATGGGGCTGGAAGTTGAACCTTTGATGGCAAATTTGCAATGCATAACCCATGCAGTCAAGAGGGGAAATTGAACAATCTGTCCTGCCCTATGCGGTAATTGTAGTGTTACGATAAGAGAGAAGAATAAAGAAACAGAGGGTATATAGTAGGATAAGATATATAATAGGATATATATATATATATATCTATTTTAAGGTTTGCATCTCAAATAGGATATATATCTTATATCAATTTTAAGATATTATTTACATTTCAATATGATTTTATTAAAATAATCTCTTAAGGTATTTATATCCAATGAGTTATCTTATGTTATGTTCATATTTAATTTATTAAAATAATAAAAAAATAGAATAAAAATTTTAATATTAAATTTTTTTAATATTATATATTATTACAATATTTAAATTGACATTAAGTTAAATTATACTTAAGTTGTTGATTTAAAACTTATTCCTTAATTGTTATTTGATAAAATTAATTTAAAATTTATTATAAATCATCAAATTGACAATTTTACCCTCATAAATTATAATTAGAGTAAAATTATGTCAAATAACAATAAAGATCATAGAGTAACAAAAGATATAGTGAATAAAATTAGAATAAATGAGAGTAAAAAAGAAAAAGAAAAATATGAATTTTAAAATAAATTAATTGTTTTTACTTAGTACTTAAAATTGTTTTTATCATTAAATTATGTTACCAAATATACTCAGTTTACTTAATAACTTAAATTAAGTTATTAAACCACTTTAAATTATTAACTTGATTTATAGAATAGTATTTTACAAAACATGCTTGACATACTTAAAAACTTAAATTAAACCATTAAATCATAAAATTAATTTATCAAACCCATCATTAATGGCTTAATAACTTAATTTAAGTTGCAGAACTTGTTAACTATATTTCACAAAATAAATTAATGACATATATTGTTGTGTATGTAAACAGGAAACAAACATAAGGAAAAGAAAAATGAAGATTCAAAGACAAGAAGCATTAAACCCTTGGACTTGAAATAATTAAAATAAGCAAAGCAAGGAACCTCAACCCTAACCTCTGTGTGACCTCTTACCAAAATTTTGATACATAAGAATATTCCTCAGAACTTGAATTTGTATTTGAATTTGAGTACATATTTTTGTATATTTACAGAAATTAACAACTAAAAAAGGGGGTATAGAGTGATGGGGGTATTGCAGCCAGCTCACACCATTTTGTAGGCTCCCTCTACTGGCAAAATGAGTGAATGCCTTCCATTGTGGATTTTTGCAGCCAATTGCATCTGTACATCAGGCAGAGTACTTGTGAAGGGTTATATATGCTACTCAGAAGACAGGGAAGGAGCCAGAAAAGAGCATCATCTGAGCACAAGCAACCTATAGACACAATCAAAAGGCTCTTTTCCGAGTTTTAACGAACCCATCTCCCCATCTTCATTGTCATTATTTTCCTTTTCTTGTGAGCTCGATGCTTGGCTGCAATCCTCAATTTCCTCTTTGCGTTCCGCATTGGGTTGACCACAGCCATAAGCTTTTCTTCTTGTTTCCTCTTATCTCTCTTTGCCTTCAGCTTCTTCTTGATATGGCTGTAAACTTGTACAAAATTCTGGATTTCTAAGGTATCTCTTATACTTTCACTAACTTCTTGTGCTAATTGCTTTACCTCATCTGAAACACATGGTAAACCACAAGAAAGCAACTGGTCAAATCAGATTGGGGAGAGAAGAGAAATATGAGAGAGACCATCATTGTAAAATTAATTCTGACTACAACTACCACTCCACAATCGCTCTTGTGCTCCATTAGAAAAAAAAAAATAAATCAAAACAACCCTAAATAAAAATTAATTACCTTAAGATTTTCTGTGGGGGTTAGGGAAAAATGCCACCCAACGAGATGAAGAGGAGATTTCTTCTTCATGAAGCCAATATATCACAGTTGTCATTTCCATTTTGGTTTGCTAGCCTAAATCGGAATTTCAATCAAAACGTACAAGTGATTGGAGTTTGGGATGAGGAAATTGGGATGATCAGGTACGAATGGTCAAGACTTTGAGAGGAGAAGGGGCTGAAGAAAGAAAAGTGTAGATTGGAGTTTGGGATTAAGGGCTTTTGAACTGAAATGAGATAAATTTTTGAAAAGTATACATGGTTCTCTGCTTCGCCTTGATGACGGAGTGAAGAAAGATGAGAGAAATGGGTATCAAATGAGAGAGAGAGAGAAACTTATAGGTGCTGTCAGCTAGGGTGTTTTTGTGGGAAGGTCAAATTTTAATTTTTTGTATTTTTCAGTAGTTAAGTTTTGGTCCAGTCCCTACTAATATGGACTTAAGGATGCTGCTAACCTGGATATCCTAAGGGCCAATCTTAGCACATAATATGCAGTCGGCTTAGAGTGAATGAAAAATATATAACTTTCCACATTAAAAGCTATTTTTTAGATTTCATAAAGTTGGGTTCCAAAAACCATATATTTCCCAAATGGCCCCATTAAAACACAAGTTTCCCTTTCTTTTTTGGGAAATTTATATAACCATACACCAATGGGAAAAATTTTGCCTTTTAGAAACTTTGCTTTTTTACTTTTCAAATTCAATGTATTTTGGGGAAAATAAATGACATTTCATACACTATAATAGTAATGTTGAGACCCTTCCAAAAATACCCTCTTGCACTTTGACATCTCTCCTAGTTGGATCACCCACTTGGAAAAGTCAGTAAGTAAGGTCCAAGTCAGCTACCCACTAAATCTAATGACATGGATCATGTACATGTCACCATCCAACTAGACACTCCACATTGATTGATTTTTTTAAAAATATTTACCCCCAAATGTCTTCTTCTTTCTTCAACCAAACCCTAATACCAAAAACTCATGTTCTTTCTTCTTTGTTCACAAGCACAACCCATCACAAGGCGAAACGATCCATACAAAATTTGGTAGCTTCTTAATTCGCGATAACCCATCAACCCCAAACGAACCTCCAAACTTCATCTCTTATTTTGTTTCTCCTTCATCACCATAAGGAAAACAACATCGTCGTTTTCCCACCAAATATCAATCTGAAAACAAAAGTCCAAGTGTGAACCCCCTAACAAAGGCAAAGGTAGACAAAAAAAACCCCTTTCCTTATTCTCATTTAAGCACCGACAGTCATTTTTCTCCTTATTGTACTTCCTCTTTTGCTTTTACATCGAAGAAAGAGAAAGAAAGCAATTGAGAGAACGAGATAACGAAGAATATAAATATTGTAGTTGCATTTAACTTTTAAAGCAAGGGTTTTTCCAGGTGATGTATGTATTTTATTAAATTTTGTAATAATTTTTTTTTTTGATTTGTCATTTTGATTCTTTGATATTTGAATAATGTCATAGTTATGTGATTTGTGCAATTTTGTGATTTAAACTTGATTACATTGCATATTTCTACATGTTGAATGTTCATTAATATTGTATCTAAATTTATATTTTAATTTATTTAGGGTTTATTTGAAATGAAATATGGTTTAAAATTTGATAAATGATGGGAAAATGAGATGGTGGTAAGCTATATTGATTTTGTTTTATTTTTTGAATTGTTGTGTTTGTGTTATATGTGGTTGTTGGGAAGAACACAGAAAAGAGAAGAAAAAAATTACTATTGCATGAGAAAGGAATACAATTTTTAGGAATGTTCAAACAATTTGTTGTTTAATGTTGTTTATATGGGACTCGAGATGTTTTGTTGTTTAATGTTGTTTATATGGGATTCCAAAATGACTAGGTTGGGTGATTTTTTATAGTTGTTAATTGGTGAATCTAAGGCATGGGAAAAGAATTCATGTTTAGTCATGAGCAGATGAGTATAAATTTTAAAAATGATTGGGAGTAAAGGTTGAATAAATTTCTTCATAAAAGTTTTGAATTTGTAATTAATGAGGGTTGAATTGAAGAAGAAATTAAAACAAATGTAGTAAAGCAGACATGAATTTATGTGGGAATTAGGGAAAATAGTAGTGGAGCCTTAAGTTCAAATTTGATGATCATAGCCACAAATATGAAATTTGTTTTGTTTGTGTGTAGTGGTCATAGTAGGGGTCTACCCTCGAATGAAGGGGTTGGCCGTAATTCAGATAATGACATTTGGATGAAATTATTGTTTTCGTAAGAGGTTGCAATAAGTGAATTAAAGGCTAACCCATTTTTTTGGAGGTAGGCCCTTAGTTGTAAACATTCTTGTGGTTTAATCTGGGCAGTGGGCAAAATAAAGGAAGACCCGTTGTTTCAGGGGTTGGCTCGAAGACAGTGACATTAACACAATTTGGCTTGAAGAATTACCAAAACAATGGTTGACCCATGAATTGAGAGGTTCACTCCCTAACTTATATAACATAGAAAATTACTACCAAATAAAATAGAATAATTGCATTGCTTAATGTTAAGTATACACTATGCATGTCTATATTTACACCATGAAATGTAAATGAATCTCGTTTCTAAAGTTTTAAAGATAAATGATGTATTAATATATGATGGTCATAGGCGTGATAATCAGTTTTGTTATAAGTAAGTTGGTTTAGGCAATGTTATTAAGAAGTTAGTTAATTGTTTTAGCTTGACTAAAGGTTCATGTTTCTAAACAGGGGTTGCACATGATCGAGTACCATTTAAATGGATCCAAGTAATACAATTTATGGTTATTTGCACATTGGAGGAGAGCTAGTAAGGGATGAACATGGCAATGTGGAATATATGGGCGGGAGACGAGAGGGTCTAAGTTTAGAATGATCAATGACATATAATGATTTTGTTTCAAGGATTTGTGGGAAAATGAACATTGATATAGTGGGACCAACATTTTCATATACTCTCATGTTTGATCTATATGCACCTCAACCATTGAAAAATGATGAAGACTTGACAAACATGTTTCAATTTAGTGATCGATTTACACATGTATCTATATGTTTAACATCAATAGTTGAAGACGATGTAACAATTGAGAATGGAGGACAAGGGTAAGTTATATCAAAAGAATATCTAATCTTAAATGATTCTATGTATTTATTTATTTATTAATATTTATGTTTATTCATTAGATTGTTATAATGCTGATTGAACGAAAAAATCGTAGTATCTAACTCACCGGTCCCATATTCAGCAAGAGATGTTTATATTACAATGCAATCACAAGGATTTTATCAAAGATGTGTTGAATCACATGTTGGGTCACTAGATTTAAGTCGTTTTGAGAGTGCAATATTGGGTAGTGGGCATACCTTCTCAACTGAAAATGACTTTCGAGATGCAATAAATCTCATATCAGTAGGAGACCGTTTTAGATATAAGTTTAAGAGGAATTGTCTTAAGCATACGACTGTAATATGTGTTGTTGAAGGATGCCCTTGGAAAGTAACTGCTTGTGTTGTTTGGAAAACAAAAATAGTTCAGGTGCATACATTTAGAAATGAACATAACCACTATTTAGAAGATGTGTCAGTTTCTTAACCAGTAGTTCGTTGTAATCAAGCCACAACTAGGATTGATGATGTTATTCGTTCAAATCCAGATTACTTACCTCGTCAAATATGTAAAGACTTTCGTCGACAATACGAAATGCAATTGAATTATTGTCAAGCATGGAACTTGAAAGGGAAGACTAAAGAACGAACTCATGGTGTGCCCCAATGTTCATATAAGTTGTTACCTTGGTTGTGTACAAGGCTTATTGAACAAATCTAAGGACAATTGTTGAATATAAATGTTTGGATGATGGTCATTTTATGCAATTGTTTGTTGTTCTTTCAATGTCAATACATGGGTTTAAAATGGAATGTCGGCCTATTATATCAAAGATTCATCCCACATGAGTGGGCCATACAAGGTTGCTTTATTTTCAGCTTCTTCATATGATGCTCACGATGTCATGTTTCCACTTGCTTATGGATTATTTAGCTTGGAGAATTGCGAGGATTGACTTTGGTTCTTAGAGAAATTGAAGATGGTCATAGATGAAAGAGAGGTTATAATAATATCTAATAGGCACCAAGGGATTATCTGTAGTGTTTCAAAGGTATTTGGTAGTGAAAACCATGCACATTGCTATCGTCACATTAAAGAAAACTTTAGTAGCTTTCTAACAAAGCTGAACACTAAAGAGAGGAAAGAAAAGGAAAATGCTTTGCAAATGCTTGATTATATCACCTATACTAAGTTAGATTGTGATTATGAGGTTGCAATGGATACTTTAAGGACATTGAATCATGATTTGGCGAAGTGGGTTGAAGAAAATGACCCTCAACATTGGACAATCTCTAAATTTAAGAAGATGCGTTGGGATAAGATGAAAAGTAATTTGGCCGAGTCATTCAATTCTTGGTTAAGATATAAACGACACCATAACATTTGTGTTTTCTTCATTGAGCATATGGATAAGTTAGGATCTCTTTTATTCGAACACAGAAATGGACTTGTAAAATGGAATGGGTGTGTTGGTCCTAAAATATTAGAAAAGATTGCATTGAACATTGCAAAAGGTGAAAATTATATCACTTATTTACACTTGGGTAGTTCGATGAAAGTATCCAATGGAAAAACATTCCTGGAAGTGGCCTTAATGGAGCAAACTTGCACATGTAAAGCATGGCAAATGTCTGGAATCCCATGTGATCACATTTGTGCAGTTATATGACGAATGAGGTTTGATGTATATGATTATGTTGATGACTAGTATAAGTACAATTTGCAAGAGAATATATACTCTAGAAGCATGCGTACTTTGGTAACGCATGACATGCCAATGATTGATGAAAATGGAACCGTTCATGATGCCTTGGTCATACTTATCCCTTTCTTAATCCTCCAACCACAAAGCAACCTCCTAGAAGACCTAGGAAACATCGAATCGAGTCTCAATTCATGTAAAAAGAAAAAATGGTTCATTGTTCTCGTTGTAATCAGCCCGGGCATAATCGTAAGTATTGTAATAACCCATTGCCGTAAGTATTTGATTAAACTTCATAATGTAAGATCGACTTTATATTAGTATGAAATAGTTTGGTAATCTTCGTTGTTGTTTCCTTGATTATAAGCAATGACTAATTTATTGGATTTGTAGTGTTTGGTGTACATAAATTGTGATTGTATGTTGTTATTCAATATTATGGGATATGTTACATGATAATGTAATTGTAATAGCAAAATTTATACCTTGGTCATGATTGTTCAAAGATGTCATTGAAGTCACATAGATTCACATGGCGTCCTTGGCAAAGGAAAAAAAAAAACAAATTGTTAACCAGTGGGCATAATCGTGGCTAACCTTTACATGTAAGGGCTACCGCTTTTTGGATGATGATCTTTAATCATATTATTTAGTTTTGTGTGAAGTGGGCAGTAGCCAAAATAAGGGTGGGCCTGTTAGATCATAGTCAGCCCTATCGTTTTTCTTATTTAAAATTGGCTTTGTGTTATGTGAGAGTCGGTAAAAGGGAGGTTGGCTCATTAACACCATGGGAAGTCATTCAAACATTTACACTGTACCCTTAGAATCAATGGAATTTCTTTTATACAATAACATTAGTTTGGTATGTTATGTGCAGAAAGCAATCTAAGGGCGCAACTTCCATTTGAAAGGCATGTCTATGTGTAAATGACATTATATTACTATGCTACATGCAGAAGGCAAAGTAAGGGTGCACCCTTCATTGCATAGGCATGCCCATGGGTATGATAACATTATTTTGGTATACTATATGTAGAATGCAAACTAGGGGCACACCCTTGATTTTAGAGGCATGTCTATTGCTAAAACCATTATATTGGTAGTCTATGTGCACTAGTCAACCTAAGAACACAACTTTCATGGAAGATGCATGAATGTGGGTGGAAAACTTATTTTTTTTAAGCTATGTGCAGTAGAAAAAAGATAGGCATGACTCTCTGTCAAAGGCATGCCTTTAGGATGACTAGATTGAGGTGTGGGTTGGGTAGTAAGGCAAATGGAGGCATGCTGATAGCTTGAAAGGTTAGCCCTTGACGTCTATATGAAATAAGCAATGGAAATGATCCTTGTTGATTTAAAATCACAGATTTTTTTGAAAGATTTTTTTTTTTTTATAAAACAAATATTTATCATTTTAAAATTTTTTTAATTGTTCATTTTTTATTTAATTTTTATTTTAAATCTATATTATCATTTTATTTTATATTATTGTGGACCCGCATTTTTCACGTGCGTTCCCACTCGATCGGCGAGACTCGCTTTTTTATTATTTATTTGTGAAAAATTAATTTTTTGGAAAAGAAGTTGGAGTCGCCACTTATTTTATTTTATTTTTAAAGGGAAAATAAAATAAGAAATAAAACCCTAAAAAAATGACTCCATAATTTTGGAAAAAACATGTCTTTGAAAACCCAAGTCTTGGTCCAGGGATCAGGTTTACTTATTGGGAAGGTACCTCTAGGAGGTAGCACCCCTCTAAGCCCTATAAAGGTCTTTACTGACAAAGTTAAGGGAAGTGTGGCCATTAATCAGTTAACTATGGATACCTAAGTAAGCTAGGTGATTTCAAATATTGCATGCCTAACAAGAAAACAAACCATGAGAGAGAGTCGAAGTGCGTACCTGAACAGTTTCTCAAGTGCTATCATGAAACATAAGAGTTAGTTTGGAAATATGACACATAATATGTATTTTGTCAAAGATGACCAATCAATCATGCCATCAAACAGGATCATAGCTCATGATAACGTACACATTCATAGAATTTTAGAGTTGTAAGATGAGAAGAGCATACCTGATTAGCGAACATCCACACGTCTCATGGGAACAAGGGTATCTCAACAATAAGTATCAAGTGAATTCAAATATTTCATCAAGAAGAATAAAAAAATCAACGTATCAAGCAAACAATATTGGAGAAGGTATCATGAATGTTGGGCCCCCACCAAAGCCCTAATTAATTTCGCATGAGTTGATTCCATAAATTCCATGACTTGGAATTATGGAGTTTGTTCATGCTTGAGAAAATCGAGAAAATCAAGAAAATGGTTGAAAATAAAAGAAAATAGTGAAAACCTATGCCGGAAGGAAAATGGCATCAAAAGATTGTGTTAGAATTTGGAATTTATACCTAGAAGCTCCTAAGGAACTTTAAAGAAAGCCAAAGTTATTTTGATGGAAAAAGGTTTTGAAATCTAGATTTAAAATGTGTAAGATCGCAAAATAAAGGAGAAGGAACATCAGGAGGGGTATGATATATGGCAAAGTGGCCATGTTGGAGTGAGGTCGGGTGCATTGTTGGTGATTGCAGGTGCTGCTGTTATTTTCCTTTTTTACTCTCTTGTATGCATTCAAGTACCTTATATCACTGCATTCCCCAGGTCTTTTCTAATTCCTTGAAATCCCCTACATTCGGAATTACTTCCAAGAGTTTTGGCATTAATTCTCCAATTGGTTTCAGCTTTGGAGGGTGATCATAGGTTCTGGTCGAAAATGAAGGCGATTTCCTTTTCCTCAAGCCTTTCTGTACCTTCATATTCATCTGTTAGCAGCCTGACTTCCTCCTCAAGTTTATGGTGCGAAGAGTTGTCTAAGTCTTTTCATGTCGACACATTGATCTACTTGAAGTTGCCCAATTTCTTTGACAAAACTCCATTTTCCATGTCTCAAACTATGGTTCAGTTTCTTTATTTCTTCTACCTCAGAACAAGACTTGCAAATCAGAATTCTCCAGCTGTAATTTTGTATTAGAATTCTTTAACTTCCTTGCTTTATTTTTTTTGAGTCGTGTTCGGACATCATCACCTATTTCGATCTTTGAGGTTCAATTTCAGATCTGAGGGTACAACTTTTTGTTCCTACTGCATTTGAGAGTATAGATTTTGCAAGTTCTAGGGAGTCATCTCAATTCTGACAAATTGCAGGTGTTCATTATGTGCAAAGGTTTGAAGTTACTGCAGTCACTCCTACTTCTTGACAAGCTCGACAGTGTTGAAGGGATTCTTGAGAATCTGGAACGTATCTGTGAGTAATCTTGGAAACATTTGGGCAATCTGTAGATTCTTCACCTATTCTCATTGCCAAGTTACCCCATTCCATCTGATACCCGGACCTACCACCTCTGCTGGTATGTTCCGTTGAACTAAGCAAGCTTGTTGATGTGTTCTTTTGAACTGAGTAACAGAATGTTTCCTCTCAAAGTTAAATCTTTTAACCTGAATCCAGAATCAGCAGCGTCATTAGAGTTACTGGCAGTGGCAAGCCCCGATTCTTACCCAATTCTGTCGGCAGTTCCTCATTTCTTGAGACTTGCATTTCCTGGGAGAGGGTTGTCTTTTGCGTTCTGGTCATTCCATTAACTGCTTGGTGCTGGTAAAGGATTAGGAAGAGTGGATATTTGATTGCAGCTTTGCTGTTTGAATTCAAGGAACTAATTGATTTGCATTGTGTCCCAACATCATTACTGCTGGATTTGACTTGCTTTGACTTACTATAAGTAGTAAAATCGTCTTCAAAATCCACCAACCCAATGGACTCTGGGAAGAAAGGTTCAGCCTGATACATACTGTTAGCACTGGAAGTTGTCTCGAACATAGCAAGATCAATCAAACTTTTACCTAGTAGATTTCTTTAGAACTAATGATTTAATATTCCCACTAGCCAAAGCATCATCATTCTCATTTCAATCATAGCATCTTCGAGGAGCAAATCTGTCGTTGGACTTCATGTCACACACGTACAATAGATGGAATAATCAGTGCTTCTTTGAGAACTTCACAAAAGCAATGTGTTTTTCATCAGCATTCAAATCAAACATTGGAATTTTCTGTAGGTTGGTGGAATTGTTGGCAATGTCGGCGTCATATATTGTAGCAAGGCTGAAATTCTGACTTACACTTCTAAGTGTTCCTGAGAACTTAGTCATGTCTGCCTCCTATGTCATCTCTTGATAAATCTGGTTCTCTTCAAATGCTTCCAAAGGTTGAAATTAGGGCCCTTCTTCATCTCAAAGAAATATACTACAAGAGCAACATGATCGTCAACGTATTCAAATTCTGGATTAATCTATGAAGCCTTTCTGTCCGGAACAGCATCATTGATAATCTGCATTTCTGGAAGCTCTTGAGGAACATTTTCTTCATTGAGCCTTTATTCTATTTATTTATTTGCTGATCCTAAAATAATTCAATTCGGGCAGCCAACTTAGCATGATACATAGCCACTTCTCGGAGAGGTGCTCAACTCATCTCAATAGCAGGGATGTTTCCCAAATAGTTTGGGTGAAGGGTTTTCTTATTATTCAACTCACTATCCTCCATCAAAGTCGTCATATATGCAGTAGCGTGACTACCAGAGATACACTTGTGAACATCAACATCAATTTGTTTGCCACCCTCGTTGAATTCAACAAACTCTCATCACAACTTTATGAGTGCCATAGTCCCATCCTTGGAATCATCAGATTGCCAGCTCCGGATCCAAACCTGGGCTGTTCAGTTAAGTTTCTAGAAATACTCTAGTTACGGGTTTCTCTTCGATGCTTAAATCTGAATATTCACCCTCCATCAATCCTAACAACCATACTTCTCCCGGATAAACCTTATCAATTCATATATATCCAACACGCCATTTCTCTGTTTATAATGGTTCATATAATTCAGTTTCCTTAAATTGGAAGTTCCTAAATCAGAGTCAGAATTATCGCTACTGCTGTATTTTCTGTTGTCCTTAGTCAATGCTCCCAGAGTCATCAGTGTCTGATGATTGAAAATTTGCAGCTACATTTGTGTGAGGAGTAATGCATGGACGATATGAAGAGTTAGAAATCTTTTCATATAAAGTAATGTCACTTCAAAGAGCAGAATATATTTAGAAATTCCGGCTCCTCAATCGTACCATCAAGATTCAATTCAGAAATCTGCACACACATTGCTAAGTCTGGAACTTTCATACCGTTATTTCTTTTATTCGATAAAATATTAAACAATCTGCTCTTCAAAGTACCGGGACGTAAGCCATGCTTTACCATAGGATTCAGTTACTTATTAAGGGCTTCCCTCCGCAAAGTACCTTTACTGCCAAAGTGTTCCTTGAAGTTGTTGTAGCTGAATTTTCTCTTTGAATTTCTTGGAGCCCTTTGCGGTCCACAGATGGGTAGTTCTTGCTTCACAAACATTACAACCATTCTCACTTCATGTTTTGC
Organism: Vitis vinifera; assembly: GCF_030704535.1. Classification (NCBI taxonomy): domain Eukaryota; kingdom Viridiplantae; phylum Streptophyta; class Magnoliopsida; order Vitales; family Vitaceae; genus Vitis; species Vitis vinifera. The sequence goes on along the minus strand of NC_081809.1, from coordinate 17,220,834 downwards.
TCTCTCACAACTGAGAATGTTGTAGACAATGAAGGGCAATCCTTTTTCCCTTTTGCAAGACTCTGTCCTTGGAAAGATGGAGTTTGTATCTCAGTCTTAGCCAGCTAGATCAAGTTATCGAGGGAAACAACCTGTTGGAGTAGTCCATGAAGGCAACAAGTAAAATCTAAGGATATTTCATAATCACCATGACGTTTCAAATGACACAATTCTTCAATGAAAGAGCAACCTGCTGAAGAACTAATTCCATATTCTTGGTCATTCACGCCTGGAAGCTCAGAAACGAATTATTAATTACTTCTAGTCCAATGTTGGAGACAAATTCAGGTAGCCTTGATAGGAAACCACCACTTTCAAGTAGGCTAATGATATTTTCTGGGGTCACTCTTTTGAGCACACTAGAAAGCTCGTGCATGGCAACTGGAGTCACCCATAACACGGGTCTCATTGACGAATCTTTGTGAGCAGAATTGCTCTTAATTCCCTTTGTGGGCATTTCTTCAAACATCTCTTGTGCTCCTCAACCTTTCTTCAGTGTAGACACTCTAAAATGATCAAATTCTGAGAAAACTTGTCTCTAATCACCATATCAACCCACAAACTTACATCACTGTGACCAAGCTCAGCAGGTGTATAAGTGGCTGACAAGCCACTTGAACATGACAATTTGGAAGAATCTCCTCATTTTCATTAAAGCCAGGAATGCAGGGCAATGAAGGGAACTCACGGATATGCTACTTTAGGACAGCCTTGTTCTCAAACATGAGTTCTTCTAGAATCTCCACTATTTTATTCAAATGAATGGAGAGATTTTCTTTCTCACTCTTCAAGAGGGGCTAAGAGCAACAAAAGCTTGAGAAATTACATGTTTAGTGCTGGATGACGATACTTTAGCCAACTGCTCAATGAAGAAATGCAAAACAGAGAGACATTCAGACTGGAGTGATTCTTCTTCAATCGCATGCATGGGAAGAGCCATAAGTTTTATATTCTGATGCCTCACCATCCAGAAATAAACAATTCCAAACAGAATCCCCTAGGGAGAAACTAATCTGTATGCAGAATGCTTCTCTTACAGCCTTCTGTAATGAAAACATCTTGTTTAAGATAATTCCAGATTAACTCGATACACAATCCCAGAAACAAGGGGGAAACATCAAACGTGTCATAGAAAGCAGTAAATCCCCAATAAAAAAAAAAAAGCAAACCTCTCCTTCGTTACATGAGCAGGGCTGACTCTTTGTGTTGAAACCCTCCACAGAGCCAAGGAAAACGAAAATCAAGATTAGACAACCATGAAGATTCCAATATATAGATATTCGGCGAAGAAGAAAAAATATTGCTCCTTTAGAGATAACATTTTATATCTCAGCGCATTTATGAATGACGCTGTGATCATTGGTGCCCTCTTCTCCCTCAATCAGATACTCAGCGATGCTATTCTTGCTGGAATTTGAGGACAAGTTACACTTTGGAGAAAGCTTGACGCCAGAGATCACAATCCACCGAACCTCAAAAGAAAATACCCCCAATGAAGGTGGTCCGACAAACTCTGGCGCCGGAAAACCAAAATTACTAGAACCCGGGAGAGAATAAAGGGGTCATCTTTGGCTCTGGTTCTCCCACTCTACTCCACCACGATACTTCAATTTTAGAATCAATTTCTAGTTGTTATAAGGACATTTCTAAACTGATTTCTGTTGGATGAAACAGAGGGTCCTTTCTATCTTTATCCTCCCAAAATTTCGACTCATATGAAACGCTTACAGACAGTCACCAGGAAACTAAGAGGAATGATCTAAAACATGTATAGTGGAAAACCATAGAAGACGAGGAGAGAACAAACAGGCATAATAATAAAAGAAATCAAATAAAGCCACATCTCATGATTTTTCAATGGGCTCAGGCTAGTGACGAGGATCACAAACAGGTTTGAGGCGAACACATCAGCAACCAATATCGACTAAAAAATTTGTGGCCCTTTGCGTCCACACCAATCAACAGTACATTAAATATTCAGAAAAACGAAAATACATGGAGAAATCAAGCATAGGTAATAAGTTTCAAGAACATCGAGAAACGTACTCAAACGACCTTGGTTGCAATTGCTCTTTTCCTGCTTTCGCTGTGCTTCTCCGCAAAAAATCCCCCGAATATTTTTTCCTCCATCCTTTTTTAAATCTTTCAATTCAAAAGCAATCTTCCCCATTTCGAATTCCCCTCCAAAACCTTCCAAGGAGAGTCCCACTTTCCTTAAACTCCAATGGTAAGTTTCCTTGCAAAAAGCATGAAATTTTAGAAGTTAAATAATTGAATGAATAGATAAATAAGTAAAAAAAAATCAGAAAATGGTAAAAATAATAAATAAATAAATAAGTTAAGGAAAATAATATAAAGAGGAAGATAACCAATAAAAAGTGAATGATAATCATAAAACTAAAACTAAAAATAAAATAAAAAATAAATAAATAAAAATAAATAAAAATAAACAAATTAACAAAAATTGGGCCCCACGAGCCATGCAAACACGCAAGTCATATAAGTCACGCCAAAAAAAATCTTACTAGACCTAGTGTACCTAAACGGGCTTAAGGTGAGACTAAGTGGGCCTAGGGTGGTGCCTAATGGGCCGAGTGTATCTAAAAGCTATCCTAAACAAAACAAGAAAAGCCTAAGTCTAAATCAAGATTGCCAAGGGTCATAATAAGGGATCAAATAATCCCTCAACCAAAGTCTCCGAGGTGACTTAGAAAAAGGGTAAGTTGTACGAGTAGTAATGGGCCACCAAGGAACTACCGTGGAGCACTAAAAACGAACTTAAAGACATGTGCTAAAGGGACAAAATTGAGGGTCTACAATTATCTTTTTATTTTTAACTACTTTTTTTTATTTAGCTCATTACTGTTATTTTTAAAAAATTACTATCACTTCATTATTAATTTCTTTTATTTATCCATTTACTTTTATTTAATTTCAAAATTTTTTATTTTTAAATATTACAAATATATTTTTACTCATAAATTGCTACAATATAAAAAAAATTAATGAAGTCCTAATATTTTATAACTTAAAATTAATTTGATAAGATAAATTATTAATAATTTTAATTATTTAAATAAATTAATATTAATAGAAAAATTGTCACCACATATTTCTAATAAAGTTTTAGAAATCATATCTCAAATCAAATATTTTATATAAATCAATTTAATTTTTTATTTAAAATGTAATAAAATATGTTTTAATAAAAGTAATTTTAAAATAAATCTCTTAAATATATTAAACAAATTTATGCTAAGTTTTTATAAAAATTTGATAAATATTATCTTTATTCGTACTTATATCAATTACACTTACAAAATAACTTTAATATATATACATATATACATATATTACAAATTTTGGTAAGGATGTACATACGGTTCCAAAGTGTGTTCCGAGGTGGGGAACAACCATGAATCCCTTCCTTGTGGGTTGCCAAATTAAATTATGGCTCATCCATGTTCAGATGGGGGTCTTGAAAGCAATAGGATCGAATGTACCAAATTTTGTTAAGGATGTACCATGGGTTCCAAACAACGTTTAGAGGTGGGGATCGACCCCCAATCACTTCCTTATGGGTTCCAAAATGAAATCAGGGACCATTCATGTTCAGATGGGGGTCCCAGAAGATATAGGATTGGATAAACCAAATTTTGTGAAGGATGTACCAAATTTTGTAAAGGATGTACCAAGGGTTACAAAGTGGGTTCCAATGTGGGAATCGGCCCCCAATCACTTTCTTATGGATTCCAAAGTGAAATCATGATTATCCATGTTCAGATGGGGGTCTCAGAAGCAATAGGATCGGATGTATCAAATTTTATAATGGATGTACCAAATTTTGTAAAGGATGTACCAAGGGTTCCAAAGTGGGTTCCGAGGTGGGGATCGACCCCCAATCACTTCCTTATGGATTCCAAAATGAAATCATGGACCATCCATGTTCGGATGGGGGTCTCGAAAGCAATAGGATCAGATATACCAAATTTAATGAAGTATATACCAAATTTTGTGAAGGATGCACCAAATTTTGTGAAAGATGTACCAAGGGTTCTAAAGTGTGTTCCGAGATGGGGATTGTGGACCCCGCATTTTTAAATGATGCGTTCCCACTCGATCAGCAAGACTCACTTTTCGTTTATTTGGGTGAAAAATATGTTTCTTAGAAAAGACTTGGAGTCGCCACTTACTTTTATTTATCTTTAAAGGGGAAAACAAGTAAGAACAAAACCCCTAGATGGACTCCTGATTTTGTTTTTGGAAAAGCTGTCTGCGAAAAAACTGAGTCTAGGTCTAGGGATCAGGTTACTTATTGGGAAGGTACGATAAAGACCGTAGCACCCCTCTAAGCCCCTAAAAAAGGGTCTCTACTAAATAAGGTGAAGCAAACATGACAATTAACTAGGAGATCAATGCATACCAAAATGATCATAATTCAAAAATAAGTCATGATAACGAAATAATAAACAAAGTGAGAGTGAGAGTGTACCTTATTAGCAGGAAATAAAGCGCTGTCATGAAAACAAGGTTAGTGTACAATGACAAGTGTAAAAACAATCTCATACAGAACTAAATCAAAATCAAACAGAATGGAGAGCACAACTTACTTGAATTATTTTCGAAAAAAATGTTATGAATGTCGGGCCCCCACCAAAGCCCAATTTATTTTTTCTATGAATTAATTCTCATAAATTCCATTATTTTGGAATTATGAAAACTTATTCATTTTTAAATAAATAAAAATTTGAAAAGAGGAATTTTGAAAATTAAATTTGAAATTTCGGAAGTGTGGAATTTTATTTTATAAAAAAAATGAGTTTGAAAATTTTGGAAATCTCTTTGAGAATGGTATTTCAAAATAAATAAATAAATAAATAATTTAAAATGGAATTAAATAAAAAAAACGAATAAATAAATAAATTTTGAATTTTGGAAAATGGGAATTTTGAGAATGGAATTTTGAAAAATTAAATTAAAAAATTGAAAATTTGGAAGGATTATTTTTGAAAAATGAAAATTCGAAAAATTAAATTTAAAAATCGGAAATTTGGAAAATTGAAATTTCGAGAATGGAATTTCGAAAAATTAAACTTAAAAAATGAAATTTTTGAAAATTATTTCGAAAATAGAAATTTTTGGAAAATTGGAATTTTTGAAAATCGAAACGTGAAGATCAAAGTTTTGAAATTTATATTTTTTGATGTATGAGAATAAAAAATAATAATAATAAATAAAAAGATGGTACGTAGTCGGTGGGACTCGCATCTCGAAAGTGGCCATGCAAAGCGTGGGCCTGGGATGGAATATCTTATAACATAATAATAATAATAATAATAATAATAATAATAAAACAATCTCAACCTCACATACTTTAATACTATTTACACATGAAATATTGAAAACTAACAACTGAATATCAGAACATGAGAAAATTAGTTAAGGGAAACTAACCCTAAAATTATTAAGAGTATATACTAACATGAAACATTAAAATAAATCGACAACTAGGGATACTAAAAACCTAAATTAATGAGGAACAACCAAACTAATGCTAGAGATAATAAAAAAAAAACATGAACTAATTTAGGTTCAACAAGATTGAATAATTGGAAAATAATAAAAACTAACATCTAAGGATATTTAAATCCCAAACTAATAAGAGGTAAATAAATACTAAATCCTTTAATATTTAAAGAAAACTATTGAACAATAATGGATCAACCGAAATATCAATTAATCATTCAAAGAGCAATATATGCCAACATGGATCAGTCCAAACCAAAGACTAAAAATTCAAGAAGTAATATATACTAACATGAGTTATTAAAATCAACAATTTAAAACTCCCGGGTATATACAAATTATCATAGGCCATCAAATTAAAAACTAAAAAAATTCAAAGGACTACAAAGAATTAACATGGGTCAACCAAAATAACAATTAATAATTTTAATGACAATGCAAATTAATGTAGATTGACCAAAAATAAGAATAAAAATTTAAGGAGCAATATAAATTAACATAGATATTTAAAAATTAACAACAAATGATTTTATGAAAATGACGAATAATAATAATAATAATAATAAATAAATAAATAAACAAACGAAATTTCATGAATATTATAAAGCTACATGGATATTAGTTTTCATTTATTTCATTTTAAATTTATAACAATATAAACCAATAACACATGATCCACCATATTCACTTGAATTTTTAATTCAATGAAACAAACCACTAACATGAAACATCTCATGGCCAGCCATTAATCTTACTTTGAATTTTTTATATTAAAAAAAAACAATGCTCAAGCTTCCCCTATTATTCGAAATTAGCCAAAATTAAGAAAGAAAAAAAAAAATCCTATTTTATAGTATTATTTTAAAAAAAAAAATCTAATTTTCCATTATTCTTAAAATTGATCGAAACTAAATTTATTTTTTTAAAAAAAAAATTCCAATTTTCTACTATTATTCAAAATTTGACCAAAACTAAAATTAATTAAAAGAGAGAATTTATGAGGAATAAAACAAAAATTCTTATGCCGTGAGATCAAACCGAACACTTAAAATAAAATGATAAACACGCAATAGCTTAGAACCTAAAATACAAGAGCCTATAAAAATAATAAACATTGTTCATGAACTAAGCACCTCATTGTTTCATGCATATTATAATACAAGTCTACACACAATGCTATATCCACTATGCATCAACAATTCTTTAAACAATAAAAGTTAGTGGACTTTGAATGTCATGCAATACCATAATAATTAATAAACATTGACAATGGTCATTTGATGCATGCTGGAAAACTTTCTTGTGCCTGTTGCCAAAAAAACTCTAAAACACTATTTGGGCCAGAAAAGTAAATAAAATATATGGTTTAATAGTTTTTTCCTTTCTTTCTTTTTGTTTCCTTTTGACTTTGACAGAGGAGCAAAGTGAATGGACTGCATAAAGACGAGCTCTTGCATGCGACGCTGGAAAGCAATCAGTTTGCTACCGCCAGCGAGACTCACATCTAAAGACTACCCGAACAATCCTATGTATTCCGGCGAGGGCAAAGGAAGTCACTACAACCGCTAGCAAGGCTGCAACCAAGGCCGACTACCAGAAAAATAAGCTGCAACCCCCTCCATGCGCAGCTGAAGCGAGCACCTGGAGAGGGTTTCATCTCCAGTTTTCAGCCGTTGCCACCAACAGTACAGCCACCCCGTTCAGACACCGTATGGCTGGTTTAAAGAACATGAACCTGCCTAGCCCCAACAAAGAAGAAAACGGTGCCTAGCTCTTAACGTTTAGACATCCTGTTCAAACACTACATGGATATCATCTCATGATCATCCACGACTTCTCGACATCCCATATTCACAGGGCCCAACTCTCCATGGCCAAACATCCGGAAACAAAGGTCAAACACCCAGAAAATAAAGCACATAATGAAAGGGATGGAATGAACTACCCATAATAGCGTTTCATGTCATAGCCAGTGAGCTCAGATTGGTGGGATGGAAGCAAGTGAGTCCAAGGTCAAATAGAGACACAAACCAGAAAATGTCCAACAACCAAACTAAGACTGCATATTCATATTATATTTCTGAGCAAGACGGTGAAAGTAAAAACAAACATGCAACAATGGTAAATAAAAATATCAGAACTAGATTCCCACGGACAACAAGCATTCTTCACTGTCTATTCTCAAGCAATTTAAAATATTCAGGAATCATGAAAGAGAAAGGAGAGTGACATGGCATGCAAATTAAACAGCAGGAATAATAAAATCCGTACCTCAAAAGTCCTCTCTGGCTATATGAAATATCAGTTTCCAACTACCCCCTTTTTTTCTCAGATTCCTCATGTCAGCTCTCTCTTTTACTTTTCTTTCTTTCTCTCTCAAAACCTTCCCTCTTACTCCTCTCAGACTTCTCTCAAACTCCTCTTTTCTTTCTTTCTTTCTTTCTTCTTTTCCCGTTCTCTCTTTTTATCCTCTCTTGAGAAACTCTTCATTCCCTCTAGAAAATGGCCCCTGCCTCTTTCCCATGCAAACTCCTCGAAAACCTCCCATCTCAGTTTCTTTTTTCCTTCTTTTGATTTCCCTTTTTCTTCCCTACTAAGGTTCCTAATCGACTCCCATTTTTCATTTCTTGTAATCTCCCCCTCATCTTTTCCTGATCAAAGCCTCTTCATTTTCAGAAAATTACTATTCCACATCAAAACCTTTCCTCTTAGTCCACCTGTTCTCCTTTTTTCCTCTTTATCTTTTTTTTTTATTTATAAATAAACTAAAAGAATAAAAATAAAAGTAAAGGTAAACAAGTCTATATATAAAAAAATGAAAACTAAAATAAGAAGAATGTAATAATAACAAAACAAACATACAATGAGTGCATTCTACTAATGATATTAATAATACTAATAATGATGATACTAATAATTAATAATAACACTAATAATAATAATAATACTAATAATAATAATAATAACTAATAATAATAGTAATAATAATGATAATAATACAAGATCCCTGACCATCTGCAATTTTTTGAAAATAAATACGTGGATGAATAAATAAATAAAACAGGAAAAATAAATAAATGTCGCATGCACGTAACAATAGTTTAAATATTAAACTAAAACACAAATAAAAAATAAAAATAAAATACCAAGCTGATACAAATAAACATCGAAAATTCATCTCAAGCAATCTAAATAAAACAATAAAAATATAAATACTCACCTAGTCTAAAAAATCCATCAATCAAGAAACTAATCTTATGGAATTAAGCTCACAAAAAATATCTAAGTGACCTATGTGGAAAGTGTCAAGGTGAATTAAGTGGAAACTAAACCAAAGAGATGTCCAAGTGATAAAAAAACATGCCAAGTGACCTTGAAGGTTTTAAAAATAAATGCCCAAGTGATGTAAGGTGATTAAAATGTGTCAAGTGATCTAGGAGTGTACCTAATGGGCCAAGTGCATCTAAATGGGCCTAGGGTGCAAAAGTGGGCCTAAGATGGTGCCCAATGGGTCATAAGAGAATTATTGTAAAGTATCAAACAGACACGAAATAGAACATGTGCTAGTAGGACAAAATAGAGGGTCTACAAATATGCCCCTCTACGGTAGAGATCATGAGTGTAAGGAATATGAAAGGAAACACGAGTAATGAGTGGAACAAAATGAACTATACCGAAGAACTAAGAAAGATCAGAAATTTTGTCCTAGCACATGATGCAATAAATCCCAAGATAAACCATAAGCAAGGAAAGAAATACCCCGAATAAGAGGTTTATAAAAAGTGACTTTGAACGCCTACGAAAGTGGTGGCTCTGAACGCCTATGAAAATGATGGCTCTGAACGCCTATGAAAATGGTGGCTCTGAACGCCTATAAAAGTGATGGCTCTGAACGCCTATGAAAGTGATGGCTCTGAACGCCTATGAAAATGGTGGCTCTGAACGCCTATGAAAGTGGTGGCTCTGAACGCCTATGTAAGTGGTGGCTCTGAACGCCTATGAAAGTGGTGGCTCTGAACGCCTATGAAAGTGATGGCTCTGAACACCTATGAAAATGGTGGCTCTGAATGCCTATGAAAGTGGTGGCTCTGAAAGCCTATAAAAGTGGTGGCTCTGAACGCCTATGAAAATGGTGGCTCTGAACACTTATGAAAATGGTGGCTCGAACACCTATGTAAATGGCGGTTCTGAACACTTATGAAAGTGATGGCTCTGAACGCCTATGAAAAAAGATGGCTCTGAACGCATATGTAAGTGGTGGTGGCTCTGAACGCCTATGAAAGTGATGGCTCTGAACGCCTATGAAAATGGTGGCTCTGAACGCCTATGAAAATGGTGGTGGCTTTGAACGCCTATGAAAGTGATGGCTCTGAACGCCTATGTAAGTGGTGGTGGCTCTAAACGCCTATGAAAGTGATGACTCTGAACGCCTATGAAAATGGTGGCTCTGAACGCCTATGAAAATGGTGGTGGCTCTGAACGCCTATGAAAATGGTGGTGGCTCTAAAAGCCTATGAAAATGGTGGCTCTGAACGCCTATGAAAGTGATGGCTCTGAACGCCTATGTAAGTGGTGGTGGCTCTGAATGCCTATGAAAGTGATGGCTCTGAACGCCTATGAAAATGGTGTCTCTGAACGCCTATGAAAATGGTGGTGGCTCTAAACGCCTATGAAAGTGATGGCTTTGAACGCCTATGTAAATGATGGCTTTGAACGCCTATAAAAGTGATGGCTCTGAACGCCTATGTAAGTGGTGGTGGCTCTGAACGCCTATGAAAATGGTGGCTCTGAACACTTATGAAAATGATGGCTCTGGACGCCTATGAAAGTGATGGCTCTGAACGCCTATGAAAATGGTGGCTCTGAACACCTATGAAAATGATGGCTCTGGACGCTTATGAAAGTGATGGCTATGAACGCCTATGAAAATGATGGCTCTGAACGCCTATGAAAATGATGGCTTTGAACGCCCATGAAAGTGATGGCTCTGAACGCCTATGAAAGTGGTGGTGGCTCTGAACACCTATGAAAATGATGGCTCTGAACGCCTATGAAAATGGTGGTGGCTCTGAATGCCTATGAAAATGGTGGCTCTGAACGCCTATGAAAGTGATGGCTCTGAACGCCTATGAAAAAGATGGCTCTGAACGTCTATGTAAGTGGTGGTGAAAATTGGATAACTTCTACACAGGGGATATGCCCCAGTATGATGACCTATAAAAAGTCAAAACCTAAGCTTGATAATCTCAAAGAAGGGGGTATGCCTCAGTATCACGGTTGCATCAAGCTGTTAAAATGTCCAATGAAACAAGCAACTGTAAACATCGTAATGAGAAAAAAGCAACACCTCATGACAAAGGTCTCGAGAAGTATATACACAAATTTCTTCATATTTCAAATAAATTCCTTGTCAACTGATCACAAATATAAAGCTCAACAGATGTACATCACAGTTTGACAAAAGAATGACTATGGCGAAAACAAATCGTCTCATAAACTCTTGACAAGGAAGTCCATCGATACTTTCTGGGTGAAATCTAATGGGGTCCATCTCAGTCTCAAGCAATGTCGTATGTAGCCAATCACAATATCACAAGTTATAAAACTGAAGAATGTGCTCATATAAGGAGATAAACTGGCTACGAAAGCAAAAACTGATGATAGAGACATCAATCCCCCATGTAGAATAGAGAATCATAAATACAAGGCACAAAGCCATCCATCTCATCAAAGCGAGAAATATGCTCCAATGTAACAGATGATCCTCACATGAAGTAAGTAATTAATACAAACCACCCACCCATGCATTACTACTTTAATCAGTTCACCTTAACAAGAGAGGGATATGCTCCAGTATGGCATATGATGAGCAAGTCTCAAGATAACCGAACAACATTGATTATCCCTTTGTGCACCCAACATTCACACAAATCTTAGCGTCCCAAGAGAAAAATAACACGCTCATATGATGATAATCCAAGGTACTGGGCCAAGGTGTACCAGAGTAGATGCATAGCGTATGACAAGGGTCTATCATTACCAGTCAAGCAATCTCTACAAATCCTGGATGTGGGAGTCGTACAAACCAATCACAACTAGGAAAATCCCATGATGAGGGTAATATGCCCTAGTATAGGCATTTGGTGTGTCAAAGAAACAGGACTGATATCACCAGTTAAACACTATCTTCATACTCAGGTTCTGCCAAACATCATCAGACTAAGCATAAGAGGGAACCAAATGTCACTCGAAGCATTTTCCATAAGGGAAAGCATAGCAACACCCATATTTCAACCAATTGTTAAGATCTGCCCAACTGGAGACTGTCAAAGATAACGTTTAATCTCATGGCCTCAGGGTGATCTTACGACACGGACCGTAATGTAGGCTTAGGTTATAGGGTAAAAGAAATGAAAGGAAACTAGGCTCAAGTATCCAATGATCAAACCTAATACCCTCGTGTGTAAGATGTGATGTGCAAGGTAATCTCGTGAGCCAACTAACTCGATAGCGAACAATGGAAGTGTCAATGACGAACTATAAGAGAAAAGGGAAGTGGTCAGGTCTTCAATGCGATGTAATGGATATGAAGAGGCTAATAAAACAAAGACATGTATCAATGTAAGAAAGGAATAACTATGGAATAATCACCATGAAAAGAAATGATCAAAAATGAATGAGAGAAGCGAGAAGGTACAAAGGATGATGACCAACTCATATTAGTGCAACCAAGGAAAATCATACCACCAAAGATGGAATGGTAGTGAAGACAGTGATCCGGAAATCCAAGTGATAGGTTACCCAATCCTCACACCCAATGTATACCAATCTTGATCCATGAAGAGAAGGATCTCACAAAACTCTCACCAAACTATTGTTACTCAGAAAACATGAGTAACGCAAGGAACGGGATGCTCTCGAAAAAAAACTCACATACGAGCTCAATGATAGATAACTCAATGAACAGTCCTCAAACATCAATGAATGCCCAGTGGAACATGCTACCATAAACAAACTTATTGTCACAACTTTTTTTTTTTTTTTTTTTTTGCTTTTTGTGAACACTAGTATCAATAAACCAAAACCCCACTGAGCAAAGAATAGAAATGAATAAACTCTCTTCAATCCCCAATGAAAATATGAATCATACACAAACCCCCAAAAGTATGTCGACTCCAATCACTGACATGTATATAAAGCCCCAACCCTAAGGTCACCTCTCAAGCTAAGGTATCCAGATCAAAGTCAACAGATGGAATGAAGGGTGTGACATGACTAACTTGATGCACCAAAAAAATGTGAAAAGTCATCAACTAGAGAAATAAAGAGAATGAGGCGAAGCAAGGAAAGACAAAACACGAAAGTAGATGGAAAATGAACAATAATGAAACATAATAGAAGTAGAATAGTAAAGGATGATGACAAGAAAAATGAAAATAGATCAAAGAGTTGAAACTCACGAGACTATCCAAGTAAAACATTCATACACAACCAAGGGCCCCCACCCAGGTGATGAAAGGTAAGTAGAGCTATAAGAATGAAAGGCTTTAATGTACTCGTGGGGCTCAAGGGGCTAGCAACGGGATGTATGTGAAATGGGTGCGATAAGGTATAAGGCTAATCGAAATGATGGCCACCCATCCTTTGACCATGATCTTAAACGTAATACTTCTTCAGTTGATCCACATTGGTTGGCTCCAAAAATTGGTTTCCATCTAGGTCAGTCAACCATGCCACCCCTTCTGGAGTTAGCTCTCGAATAACATAAGGTCCACTCCAATTAGGTCTGAACTTCCCCCTAGGGTCTCCAATCAAACCTCTGAGCATCCTCAAAACCAAATCCCCCTTATGTAGTGGTCTAAGCTTGACCATTTTCCTGAAGGCACGAGCCATCTTTCTCTGATAGGCCTGAACATGATCCGCTGCTCTCAACCTCCTCTCATCTAAAAGGTTAAGTTGATCAAATCGAGCATGGGCCCACTCTGTCTCTAAAATCTGCTGCTCGAGAGCCACTCTTAAAGAACCCATCTCTATCTCGATTGGCAAAACAACCTCCATACCATACACCAAGGAGTAAGGTGTAGCTTCTGTAGGAGTGCAAAAATAAGTACGATATGCCCATAAGGCAAAAGGAAGCTTCTCTGACCAATCTCGAGAAGTCTCAACCATCTTTCTCAGAATTCTCTTAATGTTCTTATTTGCAGCCTCTACAGCTCCATTAGTTTGTGGCCTGTATGCAGATGATCTATGGTGTTGGATGCCATACTTCTGTAACAAAGTTTCGACTTCAGCTCTAAAATGTGCACCCCTATCTGAAATCAACTCGTGTGGAACTCCGTAGCGACAAATGATGTGTGACCCGATGAAACTGGCAACTCTAGTAGATGTCAACTTCGCATATGACGCAGCTTCCACCCACTTGGTAAAATAATCAATGGCTACTGAGATGAACTCATGGCCATTGGAAGATTTCGACGAGATCTTTCCAATGATATCAATACCCCATACTGAGAATGGCCATGGTGATGTCAAAGCATGCAACTCTGAGGGTGGTACATGAATAAGATCCCCATGCATCTGACACTCTGGGCATCTCTGAACAAACTGGCAACAATCTGTCTCCATGGTCAACCAGAAATAGCCAGTCCTCATGATCTTACGGGTTAACATGTGTCCACCCATATGAGGACCACAAACTCCTGCATGAACCTCTCTCATCACTCGATCTGCAGAGTCTCGATCCAAACATAATAGTAATATCCCATCAACTGATCGTCTGTATAAGGTCTCTCCACACATCACAAATCTAGTGGCTAATTGCCTCAATGCTCTCTGATCCTTGGCTGTCGCAGCTTCAGGGTATGTGCCAAATCTAAGAAACTGACGAATGTCATGAAACCATGGTAGGTCATCTTAGACCTTTGTCTCATCAATCAAATGACAATATGCGGGCGCAGATCTAGTCTCAATCAGTAAAGGACGAACTATCACATTAGTTGGAATATCAACTGTAGAAGCTAAGGTAGCCAAAGCATCAACAAACTGATTATGTACTTTAGGGAGATGAATGTATTTCAACTCTTCAAATTTCTCAATCAATAACTCCAAGTAGGCATGGTATGGCTTCAACTTCGTGTCTTTGGTCTTCCAGTCACCCCGAACCTGTCTGAGCACTAGATTGGAATCACCAAGTACATCCATCTGTGTGATGCCAAGCTCTAATGCAGTCTCTAAACCGAGGATACATGCCTCATACTCAACAATATTATTTGTGGTGGGATGGTAATCAGGAAATGTTAAACGAACAGATCTCGGGATGTGATCACCCTGGGGAGATACCAACAAAACACCTATCCCATACCCTGAATGATTAGCTGCTCCATCGTAGTACATGTGCCATCCTGATAACCTAGTCATAGCGACAAACTCCTCATCTGGAAAATCATCATCAATTGGCCTACTCTCGATTATTGGTAAGGACGCTAAATGATCCGCAGCAATGCTTCCCTTAATGGATTTCTGAGAGACGTAATGAATATCAAATTCTATAAGAAACACTAACCATCTCATCAATCTACCAGCCAAAGCAGGTCTATCAAACAAGTATCTCAATAGATCAAGACGGGAAATCAAGTGCACTGAATACTCTGTCATGTAATGCCTCAACCTCCTAGTAGCCCATACTAGCGCTAAGCAAAAGCGCTCAATCATAACATATCTCATCTCATATTCCAGCATCCTCTTACTCAGATAGTAGATAGCTCGCTCCTTTCCTGAGTCATCCAGCTGAGCTAGAATACACCCCAAGGCCATGTCTGAAACTGACAGATATAAAAGAAGTGGACGCCCTGGCATGGGAGGCACTAAAACAGGAGGAGAAAGCAAATACTCCTTAATCCTCTCAAACGCAAGTTGACAATCATCATTCCAAACTGTAGGTTGGTTCTTTCTCAATAGACGAAAAATAGGCTCACATATGTTTGTCAATCTGGCTATGAATCGACTGATGTACTGTAACCTACCCAGAAAACCCTTGATCTCTTTCTCAGTCCTTGGCACAGGCATGTCAAGTATGGCTTTGATCTTATCTGGGTCAACCTCTATGCCTCGCTCACTGACCATATGCCCTAACAATTTCCCAGCAGTTACTCCAAAAGTGCACTTCTTGGGATTTAGCCTCAATCTGAATTTTCGAATCCTCTCAAAAAATCTCTCTAGAGCCGCTAGATGATCTACTCTGCCTCGGTATTTCACAATCATATCATCGACATACACCTCAACATCCCTATGCATCATGTCATGAAATAAAGTAGTGGCGGCTCGCTGATAAGTGGCTCCGGCATTCTTCAACCCAAATGGCATAACCCTGTAACAGTAAGTACCCCACTCAGTAATAAAGGCTATCTTTTCCATATCCTCTGAAGCCATCAAAATCTGATTATACCCTGAAAACCCATCCATGAAGGACAACATCGAATGGCCTGTGGTGTCGTCGACCAACAGATCAATGTGTGGGAGAGGAAAGTCATCTTTAGGGCTGGCTTTATTAAGGTCTCTAAAATCAACACAAACCCTGACTTTGCCGTCCTTTTTTGGAACAGGGACGACGTTAGCCAACCACTCTGGATACTCAACCACTGATATAAATCCAACACTGAGTTGTTTTTGAATCTCCTCTTTCACCTGCAGACTCCAACGTAGGTGTAATCGCCTCAATTTCTGCTTAACCGATCTAGCATGTGGCAAGATGGGCAGATGATGCTGAACTATAGAGGGATCAAGGCCTGGCATGTCCTCATATGACCACGTAAAGACATCTAAGTATGATCTGAGTAAATGAATAAGTCTATTCCTTTCATCTATGGATAGGGGTAAACCAATCTTCAGTTCTCTAGGCTGATCATCTGTGCCAAAATCAACAATCTCAACATCCCCTATAGCGGGTGAAACTCTCTCATCTATGGGATCAGAGTCGTGATCAAAAGAGTCTCTACCTGAATCGGGTTGTGCGATTTCATCATTTATATCAAATATTTATGAAGTGAGTGAATAAGGTGCAAATAACGAAACATTGTCACAAGAGACAGACGAATACTCGTAAATGCTCAAATCCATAACTGAATCATCAGAAACATAGTCAAAGCGGGTGACAAATCCCGATAGAATGTCAAATGAAAGAGGTGGGTCCACAGAGTTGGACGCTCCCTCAATTGGGCCAACAATGCCCTCATACATATCAATAGTAGGAATAACAAAAGTAGAAAGCTCAGGAGTAGGAACAGCCTGATCCTCCTCAGCAATCTCGATGACAGATACTCCAAAAAGCTCCAATGGCGAGAAAGGCTCATGCTGAACTATATCAAGGAACTGACTGATACCCAACATGTCCATCTCATCATGATATTCATCATGAGGAACTACTCCATCAGTCATATCTTCGGGCTCAATGATTACCCCATAATCAGTAGTCTCATCCGAGAAGCACAAGGAGAATAAGCTGGCTCGATCTAGAGATGGTGGAAGGATCGTCACAGAAGCTGACATGTCAGGGGTCTCATCATCCAACTGCATCTGATGAAACACATGCTGAAGCTCACCTAATGTACTATCATCAACACCTATCTCCTCAACACGAGGCTGAACCTCTGATCCCCTAACAAAGTAATCGGCTAGGCTGAAAGTGTAAGGGCGAACAGGATAATCAAATGGGATGCCAGACAAACGAGCCCTCACCCTATCCCTACGTAGTCGTGCCATATAACAAACATCATCCTCTGAAGGGGTAAATCCAAGTCCATAAGAAGTTTCATGATCAATAGAAGTCACAAACTCACTAGATCCATGTTAGCGTCGTCCTAACCCAAAACCAGGTAGAAATGACATGCCTCTCATCATATCAAGAACAAGGGTACCACTATGCTGGTCAAATGACATGGCCACGAAATCTCTACAAAAGTCCTGAATCTCAAGGGTCTGTACCTCATCAAATGTGAATCCTATCAGAAAAAAATCATCATCACTATGACTGATCTGCAATACTGGCTCAGAGGATGAAATCATGTCTCTAGTAGACTGCACTGTAATAACCTGTCCGTCATGGATAAACTTCACCTTCTGATGAAGGGAAGATGGAATAGCTCCAGCCTGGTGAATCCAAGGTCGACCCAAAAGCAGGTTAAAGGAAGTAGGAATCCTTAAAACCTGGAATAATATAGAGAATGTGGTCGGGCCGATGAGCAAATCTATAGTCAAGGTGCCCATGACCTCCCTCTGAGTGCTGTTATAAGCCCTCACTGTCTGTGTGGAGGGACCAAAATCTGAGGGTGCAAAGTCGAGGGCTATAGCAGTGGCTAATGGGCAAACATTCAGGGCAGAGCCATTGTCCAACAAGATGGATGGGACTTTGTGGCCTGAACAAACAACTGTAATATAGAGAGGGCGAGTATGGTCAGAACCCTCCGGTGGTAGATCATCAGCAGAAAACACAATGCAAGTGGCCCTATCATCTGTCATCATATGAATCAATCCCTCTGGAGTAGTAGAGGTCTCAACACATATCTGACTCAAAGCTCGAATAAGTGCATCTCTATGGATGCTAGAAGTAGCCAACAAACTCCAAATGGATATCCGAGCCTGGGTGCTCTGCAACTGTCTCAATATCTCATCATCCTCCCTCCTGACCTCCTCACGAGATTCCGTACCACCAAATGGTCTGGTAACCGGAGGTGCAACCTGGGCTATCCTCTTGATTACTACTCAAAAAGTGTTATTTGATAGCTTGTAATTAACTCTTTTAAACACTTTTGAGTAGTAGTTATTGCCTTTTAACCCAATTAACATGTTAAGGACCCTTGCAATCAATTCTAATCAAATTGTGTTAAGTTTTGGTGTTTTGATAGCTTTTTGATCACCAAAGTAATCCAAGAATGAGGGAGAGCTGTATATAGTTCATGGCAAAGCTTTTGGAAGCTCAAATTCATGAATAACAAAGCTTTGGAGCTCCATAGCCCTTTGCCAAAGTCGTTCAAAGTATGCAAGGAAAGAACAATGGAGAGAGGAAAAACAGAGTGAAGAAAACAGAGGACAGCAGCTGCAGTCTTCTTGCGTACTTTTGGAGTACTTCCCGAAGTTCATTTTGTACATGCTATATATCATTTCAAAGCTCAGGAAGTCAACAATCCAATGCTTCAAACAGTGCACAATTTGGAGTTGAAACGAAGAAGTTACAGCCACTGCAAGTCAATCACTCTAAGCTGAAGAAAGCATTTTGCAAAAGTGTTGCGGAATCACCCTTTTGTTGCGAAATGATTTCGCAGCCTTTTTGTACAGTGTTGTGGATTCCCTCCTGAAGTTGCCCGATATATGCCGCAAGTTGGAAGCTGAGCACCTCAAGATGAAAGCCAACTTCGCAGCCCTGCGAGAATAACCTTTTGCTGCGAAGTGATTTCGTAGCCCTTTTTGTGCGTCTGCAAAATCTCGCAGACCTCGTTTTCACCTGCGAAATGGTCCTTAGTGCTTCCCGATATTTGAGACCGACACTTTGGGATATTTTTCTTCAGATATTTTTGTATGAATTTCCATTCTTCTCCTTGTAATCCACCAACCATAAGATTTCTTAGTTAGGAAGGTTGGAAAAACGTCTCTATATATATTCCCTTGTATCCACTGTAAGAGAATCATGTAATATAGATAAATCATAGAAATATAGAAAGATAAATAGATATATCATATATAGAATCAACGAACAGAGCACTTGCTCTGTTTTTCATATATATTCTTATTTTCTTGTTAGTTTTCTTGCTAGCCAAACAAACTCGGAGGATTTTTCCTCAGAGGATGAGAGGCTAGACTCTTTGTCTCTTGGAGTGAGGAAAGCCGGGTAAGTTTCCACATGCATAATTTGGAATTTTTGTTGTTTTAGTTTTTAATGAAGAGAAAGTGTGACCCGTTAATGGTTTTTATCTTTGTAGTTAACTTAAAACGCCTTTAAATCACCTGGGCCAACACTTGGTAAGGCAAGTGATCTCCAACCATAGAGATGCACTAGTTTACCCCTTGCGAGCCTTTGGGAGGTGGTTTGAAGGTAGGATTTTCTAGAATAGCCAACACTTGGTAAGCTTTTGGACTCCAAGGAGACATCCATTAGTTATCTCTTGCGAGCTTTTGACGAGTAATCCAAGGTTAAAGATCACCTTGAATGGCAAGTGCTAGGTGAGAGGTATGAGTCATTGCAAGGTGCATCAGTGAGAGGGATTTAGTGTTTGAACCCATTAATGGGAAGCATCTATACAACACCGGTTGGAGAAGGAACTACATGTTAATTCTCTAATGCGAGGAAAAGAAACAAGTGACCGGAACTCCCTTTTTGTATGAGGAACCTGAGCCTAGTGATCTAAACTCCAAGAAACATTTTTCTTTGTAAGTAAAATCAGTTACTATTTTTGGTTAGTTTAAAACCAAACCTTTTCCAGCTCATCTTTATGTTTTCTTTTAAAGCTAACCTTGAAATGAAAAGGCACCAATTCAGCTTTGAATTAATATCAGTTGCAAAGTGAAAACCCATCCCAGTGAACGATCCTAGAGCCACTATGCTATAGTAGCTTTGTCTTTGCTACCCTAGTAAATGGTGTAATAGGTTATAAATTTTGTTGATTACTCCCTCAACCAAGGAGCACCAGCTGGACACGAATCAGCTGAGACACCAACTGGGCATGAATCACCTCCCACTACGGGTCATAACCTGTACATCAACATCCTCAGGCCATAGAATAAACGGAGCAAACATGTCCCTATGCTTGACATATGATGGTGTAAAAGAAATCAACTGTAACGGGGCTCTATCCGGGATCAAACTGAATGGTGCAGGGATTGAAGAATCTGATGTGGCTCCTACAATCTCATAGCCATCGTTTGGAACAATCATCTCAGGCAATCCATCATCCCAACTCAACATGTGTATGACATCGTCCTGAACAAAATCCATGTGATGAATACCACCAGTAGGCGGAGGCACCAAATGTGTGGTATGAGCAGGTAAAGGGTTCGTGGTCACACTTGGCTGTCCCAAGTTAACCAAACCCTGATCTATCAAGTCCTGAATAGCATGTCTCAGAGTAGAGCAGCAGTCAGTGTCATGTCCTGGACCCTGATGGTAAGCACAGTGTAGGTCCATCCTGAACTGAGGTGGCAAAGGCTGAGGTGGTGGTCTCGGTGCTAGTGCAGTCAACAATTCCCCCTCTATGAGCTTCTGGAAAGCTCTACTCAAAGGCATTCCCAACTGGGAAAACTGCCGCATCGGTCTCGGTGCAGGTGGAGCCCTAGGCTGAGGATAATGAGCAAGTGGCCTCTGTGTGGTCTAAGTAGCATAAACTGGCTGTGGAGCTGAGTGTAGATATGTGGGAAACATAGGTCTAAAAGGAACAGGTGACCTATACTGCATATGGGGTGATGGTGGATAATAAACTCCAGAAGTCTGTCCAATTGTCTGATAATATCTGGGAAGCCTCGGTCTGACGACGTTGATGGCGTTGACGTCCCCTAGTCTCTGTCCAATAGTGGGTTTCTTCCCCTTCGAGTCTGAAGGGGAAGAATCAGGCCACAATCCTCTAGCAATACCCTCCTCAATACCATATAATGCCTGTACCAAAGATCCAAAATCCACGTGTGGGAACCCCATCAAATGTCTAGCAAATCGAGGTTGCAAGCTCTTCATAATCATACTGATCTGATCTCTCTCAGATGGCCTATCAATGATCTGGGCAATCTTCTCCCTCCAACGGGAGATGAATGATGTGACTGTCTCATCGGGCCTCTGCCTCAAGGCCTCCAACTCCCTCCGTGAGACATCTATGACAGTGTTAAATGCAAACTATCGTAGAAACTCCTGGGCTAAATCATCCCATGTACGACGACGTGATACATCTAAAGAAGCAAACCAACGCTAGGCCGCCCCACTCAAGGACATGGGGAATAGCATAATCATCTGAGCCTCATCCAAGCCGTGGGCCCTCATAATAGTACTATATAGTCTCAAATGAATGCGCGGACATCCAATCCCTGTGTATCGCTCGATCTCTAGCATCCTAAACTTGGCCAGTAGACTGGCCACTGGTAGTCCATCAAAATCATCCCATCCCATACCTCCATCTGATACTCTCATCTGTCTCATCTTCTGCTTAAGCCTGTCCATGCGTGCATGGGTATCCTCCGAGGTTGGAACAACCACCATGGCAGGTGGTGGGGTAACCTCAGTTTGACTCTATAAAGTAAATGGTGTAGGCTGTGGAACTGTCTGACCAAGTGGGGGAGGTGGTGGCATCTGAGTGTCCTGTGGAGCTATCTGACTAGGCGGGAGAGGGGGCGGAATAGTGGGATCATACTGCACACTCTCCTGAACTGGAACCTGTTGGGCCTACTGCCCATCCATCCTCTGACCAAGGCTAGTTATGGCCTCCTAGATCGAAGCCATAGTAGCAGCAAACTGATCAACTGTAACCACCTGCGAATCCATATCTGACTGATCTGATTGGTCTGACACTCTAATCAATCTCCCTTTAACTCTGATCCAAGAAGCTGAACCCAGATCGAACGTATCAATACTCCTACAATAGTGGAAATACTAGATAAGATACGGTGTAAAGAAAACTCTACAAGGAATGTCTATCAACTATACAAGGTAACCTGGAAGTACTCAGACTAATATCCAATTCTAAGTGAATATAGAAGAGACTACTACAAAGGTAACTAAACCTATTACTACTAACCCGGCTCTGAAGGACCACAAATGCACCCACGTGTAGGAAAGGAATCATAATAGGGCCTAAGCTTAACCTAAAAGGACAAGGTGGCTCTAAAAATAACAAGGTGGGTTAAAGGATCCCTAGTAGAAGCGATCATACCCTCCAGCGGTATGCAACCCTCTGCACGCCTCCGAAGAGACGGGGCGCTTCCATGCAAGGTGGTCATCACCTCCACACATGCACTACCTCGACATCCTAGGGGGTTTCCTATGGCGAAAGCTCTCACAATTTTCAGCACTCAGTAGTCAACTAAAGTGCACAGTGAGTGGTGTGGGTGCATCCGAAAATCCTATGAATCTAAAATAGAAAAAAAAAAAAAAACACACTGGTCACACAAATATCCATAAAACCTAGCTCTGGGCTATACATGTCTTCAAAGATCGGACTTCAATCAGTATTAGTGTGTCGGCTTTCTCTAGAATGCTCCCAAACATCAATATAGCCCGTCGCTAGACCTACTCCTAACCACTAGCTCGGTCAGAGAAACAAACACACACAAGGTCTCACACTTGCAAATGTAAGAACCGAAAGGAAGGAAATGACCGAAACCAGAGGATTGGATGTAAGGGGATATATGTGCGACCCACACAGACAAGCAACATGCAATCACACAAGAGAAGAGCAGTCATGCAACAGGCAGTCAAGCAAAGCGCAAATACATCATCCATGTCTGCACACAAGCTAAATGAGAATATGAAAATCAAGACAAATAGCGACAAAGACAACATGCTAAAAGATGATCAAGATAATATACAAGCGAGAGAATCAACAGATCCAGTCAAAATATATACAACAATGAGTCCATACAAGTGAGGTGAGCAGAACAATCATGGCAAGATCAAAGTCACTATGCTAAGACAGACAAGATAAACAATTAATGTCATCAGCACGTTAATGTCCCAAATGAATATGACAATCAAGCATAGGAAATCATCACATCAAACTCTCAATGTGCTATGAACACTCGATCATAGAAAAACACAAAAAGAAGGTATCCATCAATCGACTAATTAAACACCATATTTGCCTCAACTTAAGTTCAAGCTTGATCTTCTATGAAACCAGAGATTCTGGGTTCGATCCCCAGCGGAGTCACCAATTTGTGGACCCCGTATTTTTAAATGATGCGTTCCCACTCGATCGACGAGACTCACTTTTCGTTTATTTGGGTGAAAAATATGTTTCTTAAAAAAGACTTGGAGTCGCCACTTACTTTTATTTATCTTTAAAGGGGAAAACAAGTAAGAACAAAACCCCTAGATGGACTCCTGATTTTGTTTTTGGAAAAGCTATCTACGAAAAAACAGAGTTTGGGTCCGGGGATTAGGTTACTTATTGGGAATGTACGATAAAGACCGTAGCACCCTTCTAAGCCCCTAAAAAAGGGTCTCTACTAAATAAGGTGAAGCAAACATGACAATTAACTAGGAGATCAATGCATACCAAAATGATCATAGTTCAAAAATAAGTCATAATAACGAAATAATAAACAAAGTGAGAGTGAGAGTGTACCTTATTAGCAGGTAATAAAGCGTTGTCATGAAAACAAGGTTAGTGTACAATGACAAGTGTAAAAACAATCTCATACAGAACTAAATCAAAATCAAACAGAATGGAGAGCACAACTTACTTGAATTATTTTCGAAAAAAATGTTATGAATGTCGGGCCCCCACCAAAGCCCAATTTATTTTTGCTATGAATTAATTCTCATAAATTCCATTATTTTGGAATTATGAAAACTTATTCATTTTTAAATAAAAAAAATTTGAAAAGAGGAATTTTGAAAATTAAATTTGAAATTTCGGAAGTGTGGAATTTTATTTTATAAAAAAAATGAGTTTGAAAATTTTGGAAATCTCTTTGAGAATTGTATTTCAAAATAAATAAATAAATAAATAATTTAAAATGGAATTAAATAAAAAAAACGAATAAATAAATAAATTTTGAATTTTGGAAAATGGGAATTTTGAGAAAGGAATTTTGAAAAATTAAATTAAAAAATTGAAAATTTGGAAGGATTATTTTTTAAAAATGAAAATTCGAAAAATTAAATTTAAAAATCGGAAATTTGGAAAATTGAAATTTCGGGAATGGAATTTCGGAAAATTAAACTTAAAAAAATGAAATTTTGGAAAATTATTTCGAAAATAGAAATTTTTGGAAAATTGGAATTTTTGAAAATCGAAACATGAAGATCAAAGTTTTGAAAATTATATTTTTTGATGTATGAGAATAAAAATAAAAAATATAATAAATAAAAAGATGGTACGTAGTCGGTGGGACTCGCATCCCGAAAGTGGCCATGCAAAGCATGGGCCTGGGATGGAATATCTTATAACATAATAATAATAATAATAATAATAATAATAATAATAATAATAATAATAATAAAACAATCTCAACCTCACATACTTTAATACTATTTACACATGAAATATTGAAAACTAACAACTGAATATCAGAACATGAGAAAATTAGTTAAGGGAAACTAACCCTAAAATTATTAAGAGTATATACTAACATGAAACATTAAAATAAATTGACAACTAGGGATACTAAAAACCTAAATTAATGAGGAACAACCAAACTAATGCTAGAGATAATAAAAAAAAACATGAACTAATTTAGGTTCAACAAGAATGAATAATTGGAAAATAATAAATACTAACATCTAAGGATATTTAAATCCCAAACTAATAAGAGGTAAATAAATACTAAAACCTTTAATATTTAAAGAAAACTATTGAACAACAATGGATCAACCGAAATATCAATTAATCATTCAAAGAGCAATATATGCCAACATGGATCAGTCCAAACCAAAGACTAAAAATTCAAGAAGTAATATATACTAACATGAGTTATTAAAATCAACAATTAAAAACTCCCAGGTATATACAAATTATCATAGGCCATCAAATCAAAAACTAAAAAAATTCAAAGGACTACAAAGAATTAACATGGGTCAACCAAAATAACAATTAATAATTTTAATGACAATGCAAATTAATGTAGATTGACCAAAAATAAGAATAAAAATTTAAGGAGCAATATAAATTAACATAGATATTTAAAAATTAACAACAAATGATTTTATGAAAATGAAGAAAAATAATAATAATAATAATAATAATAAATAAACAAACGAAATTTCATGAATATTATAAAGCTACATGGATATTAGTTTTCATTTATTTCATTTTAAATTTATAACAATGTAAACCAATAACACATGATCCACCATATTCACTTGAATTTTTAATTCAATGAAACAAACCACTAACATGAAACATCTCATGGCCGGCCATTAATCTTACTTTGAATTTTTTATATTAAAAAAAACAATGCTCAAGCTTCCCCTATTATTCGAAATTAGCCAAAATTAAGAAAGAAAAAAAATCCTATTTTATAGTATTATTTTTTAAAAAAAATCTAATTTTCCATTATTATTAAAATTGATCAAAACTAAATTTATTTTTTTTAAAAAAAAATTCCAATTTTCTACTATTATTCAAAATTTGACCAAAACTAAAATTAATTAAAAGAGAGAATTTATGAGGAATAAAACAAAAATTCTTATGCCGTGAGATCAAACCGAACACTTAAAATAAAATGATAAACACGCAATAGCTTAGAACCTAAAATACAAGAGCCTATAAAAATAATAAACATTGTTCATGAACTAAGCACCTCATTGTTTCATGCATATTATAATACAAGTCTACACGCAATGCTATATCCACTATGCATCAACAATTCTTTAAACAATAAAAGTTAGTGGACTTTGAATGTCATGCAATACCATAATAATTAATAAACATTGACAATGGTCATTTGATGCATGCTGGAAAACTTTCTTGTGCCTGTTGCCAAAAAAACTTTAAAACACTATTTGGGCCAGAAAAGTAAATAAAATATATGGTTTAATAGTTTTTTCTTTTCTTTCTTTTTGTTTCCTTTTGACTTTGACAGAGGAGCAAAGTGAATGGATTGCATAAAGACGAGCTCTTGCAGGCGACGCTGGAAAGCAGTCAGTTTGCTACCGCCAGCGAGACTCACATCTAAAGACTACCCAAACAATCCTATGTATTCCGGCGAGGGCAAAGGAAGTCACTACAACCGCTAGCAGGGCTGCAACCAAGGTCGGCCACCAGAAAAATAAGCTGCAACCCCCTCCATGCGCAGATGAAGCGA
Source organism: Vitis vinifera (assembly GCF_030704535.1). NCBI lineage: Eukaryota > Viridiplantae > Streptophyta > Magnoliopsida > Vitales > Vitaceae > Vitis > Vitis vinifera. Next base: position 17,194,275 of record NC_081809.1, on the reverse strand, counting down.
GCACCTGGAGAGGGTTTCATCTCCAGCTTTCAGCCGCTGTCACCAACAATACAGCCACCTCGTTCAGACACCATATGGCTGGTTTGAAGAACATGAACCTGCCTAGCCCCAACAAAGAAGAAAATGGTGCCTAGCTCTTAACGTTTAGACATCCTGTTCAAACACTACATAGATATCATCTCATGATCATCCACGACTTCTCGACATCCCATATTCACAGGGCCCAACTCTCCATGGCCAGACATCCGGAAACAAAGGTCAAACACCCAAAAAATAAAGCACATAACGAAAGGGATGGAATGAACTACCCATAATAGCGTTTCATGTCATAGCCAGGGAGCTCAGATTGGTGGGATTGAAGCAGGTGAGTCCAAGGTCAAATAGAGACACAAACTAGAAAATGTCCAACAACCAAATTAAGACTGCATATTCATATTATATTTCTGAGCAAGACGGTGAAAGTAAAAACAAACATTCAACAATGGTAAATAGAAATATCAGAACTAGATTCCCACGGACAACAAGAATTCTTCATTGTCTATTCTCAAGCAATTTAAAATATCCAGGAATCATGAAAGAGAAAGGAGAGTGACATGGCATGCAAATTAAACAACAGGAATAATAAAATCCATACCTCGGAAGTCCTCTCTGGCTGTATGAAATATCAGTTTCCAGCTACCCCCCTTTTTTCTCAGATTCCTCCTGTCAGCTCTCTCTTTTACTTTTCTTTCTTTCTCTCTCAAAACCTTCCCTCTTACTCCTCTCAGACTTCTCTCAGACTTCTCTCAAACTCCTATTTTCTTTCTTTCTTTCTTCTTTTCCCGTTCTCTCTTTTTATCCTCTCTTGAGAAACTCTTCATTCCCTCTAGAAAATGGCCCCTACCTCTTTCCCATGCAGACTCCTCGAAAACCTCCTATCTCAGTTTCTTTTTTCCTTCTTTTGATTTCCCTTTTTCTTCCCTACTAAGGTTCTCAATCGACTCCCATTTTTTATTTCTTGTAATCTCCCTCTCATCTTTTCCTGATCAAAGCCTCTTCATTTTCAGAAAATTACTATTCCACATCAAAACCTCTCCTCCTAGTCCACCTGTTCTCCTTTTTTCCTCTTTATCTTTTTTTTTTTTTTTTTTTTATAAATAAACTAAAAGAATAAAAATAAAAGTAAAGGTAAACAAGTCTATATATAAAAAAAATGAAAACTAAAATAAGAAGAATGTAATAATAACAAAACAAACATACAATGAGTGCATTCTACTAATGATATTAATAATACTAATAATGATGATACTAATAATTAATAATAACACTAATAATAATAATAATACTAATAATAATAATAATAACTAATAATAATAGTAATAATAATGATAATAATACAAGATCCCTGACCATCTACAATTTTCTAAAAATAAATACGTGGATGAATAAATAAATAAAATAGGAAAAATAAATAAATGTCGCATGCACGTAACAATAGTCTAAATATTAAACTAAAACACAAATAAAAAATAAAAATAAAATACCAAGCTGATACAAATAAACATCGAAAATTCATCTCAAGCAATCTAAATAAAACAATAAAAATATAAATACTCACCTACTCTCAAAAATCCATCAATCAAGAAACTAATCTTATGGAATTAAGCTCACAAAAAATATCTAAGTGACCTATGTGGAAAGTGTCAAGGTGAATTAAGTGGAAACTAAACCAAAGAGATGTCCAAGTGATAAAAAAACATGCCAAGTAACCTTGAAGGTTTTAAAAATAAATGCCCAAGTGATGTAAGGTGATTAAAATGTGTCAAGTGATCTAGGAGTGTACCTAATGGGCCAAGTGCATCTAAATGGGCCTAGGGTGCAAAAGTGGGCCTAAGATGGTGCACAATGGGTCATCAGAGAATTATTGTAAAGTATCAAACAGACACGCAATAGAACATGTGCTAGTAGGACAAAATAGAAGGTCTACAGGGATCAACCCCCAATCATTTCCTTATGTGTTCCAAAATGAAATAATGGGCCATCTATGTTCGAATGGGAGTCCAAGAAGCAATTGGATCGGATGTACCAAATTTTATAAATGATGTACCAAATTTTGTGAACGATGTACCAAGGGTTCCAAAGTGGGTTTCGAGGTGGGCATTGACCTCCAATAACTTCTTTATGGGTTCCAAAATGAAATCATTGACCATCCATGTTTAGATGGGGGTCCTGGAAGCAATAGGATCAAATGTACCAAATTTTATGAAGGATGTACTTAATTTTGTGAATGATGTAACAAGGGTTCCAAACTGTGTTCGGAAGTGGGGATTGACCCACAATCACTTCCTTATGGGTTCCAAAATTAAATCATGGACCATTCATGTTCAGATGGGGGTCTCGAAAGCAATAGGATTGGATGTACCAAATTTTGTTAAAGATGTACCAAGGGTTGCAAACTGCATTCGAAGGTGGGGATCGCCGCCCAATCACTTGCTTATGGGTTCCAAAATGAAATCATGGACCGTCCATGTTCAGATGGGGGTCCTAGAAGCAATAGGATCGGATGTACCAAATTTCATAAAGGATGTACCAAATTTTGTGAAGGATGTACCAAAATTTGCGAAGGATGTACCAAGGGTTCCAAACTGCATTCCAAGGTGGGGTCAACTATGAATACCTTCTTTATGGGTTGCCAAATCTTGTGATGGTTGTGCCAAATTTTATAGAAACGCATAGACACTATTTAAAAATATGCTTTGATTAAAATGATAAGCATGACCACTAAAATAGAAATTCTGGCATCATATGGTGATAGTTGACTTCTATGTCAGATGGAATTCTATTGTTATCCTTGGTGTTTGTTGTGGCAACATTGAAGATGTAATATAATGCCTTTCAAATTAGCATACAATTGTTCTATTCTCTTATTTGTAAAACACTTGCCACATATTCCATTATGTTACGACGAGCCATTGTTAGTGAATGCCTTTGCACTCTATATAATTGTACTATTCCAAAAAGGTTATGTTTAAATTGTGTTACATTATGCTAGGAATGATTGTCCTAATATATTCTTCTGATAGAACATCACATGTATATATTTCAATATTAATAATGGTTGGAATGTATTCTTCCTGCAACATTACATTAGGTATATGTACATAGGGTTCCATATATTGTGGGAATCTGAAGAGAAATATATTCCCAACCTACACTATGTAGGTCTAATGTACCAAACAGTTGTGCATGGAAACCTATTTGGAAGGAATAGATTCCCCCTATGTGTATGATGACATCCCATTGTCTCATTAGTAGGAAGGATAAGGTTGTGGATGTACATATGGATGTGAAAGGATTGAGAGGAAGATACCACCTCCAACGACATTGTCACGGGTAAATTAAACCAGATGAATAATCAATTATATGCATGATAGAGATGTATAAAATGGGTGAGCCAACAAATAATTCATTCCATATGTAAAACATTTACAGAGCACCGCACATTTAGAGGCAAAATTTGGAGTGTTGCTTGACCAAATCCACACCGAAAAATAGTTCGGTTTGGTAGGGTAAGTGGTGGTTGAATGTGTTTAAAAATTTTGTTCGAACGTTTGTTTTATGTCAATATTATAACATATGATTCGTAGGTCTTGCAATCATGTCAATCCACTTTGTTCATGCCAATACCCTAATTTGAAATGAATTATTCTTATTTTGCAGTTATTACGGATGGCCAATGATGTATATTATGTAGTTTTCACTGGTAAAAAAAGAGGTATTTACAATGGTCAGAATGTTAAGAACAAGTCGTTGGATACAAAGGAAATGTGTATAAGTTGTACAAAACTTTCGAAAAGGCTAGACGGGCTTGGGTGTTCTATGAACCACGTTGGAACCGTACAGAAAGCACACCTACGCCAAACCTTGGAGAGAAGGTGAATCTCCCAATTCTTATGGAACATAAAGGGGATAAGGGAATGCATTGGCCAAAACATCAACATTTCATAACTCCTTTCATCATGGGTTGTCTTTGCACTATTGTTTTTATGTGGATAATATCAAAATTTTGAAAAATAAAAATTAATTTTAGGTCCTTTATGTAATATAGATGTACTACTAAAAAAACTTGTGTGCCAAAAAAGGTTCAGTATGTTGTATATCATCTTTATCAAAATTGTAAAAATTGAAGTCAAAACTAGGTGATTAATCATGTATACATGATTGGGACTAATACTGATAATATAAACCAATGGATGACAAAGTGTTAGGTAATGACAACGTTTTTGTAGGAATCGGCCTAAAAGAAAACTAGGACCACATCCTTCATGTCATACCCATCCCCAATGGTATGATAACATTGGAATCTTATGTTATATGCAATACACAAATTAAGGGCCCAACCTTTATTTCACAAGCATGCCTATGTGTCAAAGCAATATATTCATATGCCATGTACAATAGGCAAATTAGGGCACACCTTTTCTATGAGATGCATGCAAGTGGGATAAAATGTAATTGTAGTTATTCCTTGTGCAGTAGCAAAAAAATAGGCATACCCCTTGTGCAAGTGGCATGCCTTCATAGTGAGTTTATTTGACATGTGGGTTGGCCAATATGGTCAGAGGAGACGAGCCCAACGCATGAAGGGTTAGCCCTAAACGTTCATATTGTAATAAAATGCATGGACAATTGTTTCATATGTGTTGAAGCCTAAAATATAGAGCCACTACCTACTAAGATTGGAAAAATGGCAAAATTTCATCCACACCTTCAAAATAACTTAAACCAACATCATAACTAGCATCACAATTACAGATAAATATTGCATAGACTATTGACAATTGTTGCAAGAGAGTAAAAATTTTAGTGATGATTAATGAAAGCATGCATATAGATAAGCATTGGAAAGCATTAAAGTAAAATGAGCTAAGCAATTGTCTAAGAACGAGAATTTTAAAACTTATTACAGAATCCATGAAAATGTTTTACGCACACATACACATTCGGTTGTAAGACCGCCAGAAACTAACTCTTCTCCATCAGTCGATGCATCTTCGTCTTCTTCATCTCCACCATCATCATCACCATCTTCTTCGTCATCTGTCTGTCATGACGTAAGAGGCAAAGCATCAGGGTGCAATGCTTTCCATGCTGCAATGGAACGATCGCATTGTTGACACACAATCTTCAATTGATTGTTCATTGATTTGCACATTGCGTAAATATCCCCAAGCTGGGAACTTTTACTTGACCTACGTGAAGAAGAGGCTTCCGTTTGTTTGTCCATCGACTGTTTCATGCACATAGGTTGCATGCACAACATTAACTCATAAGGCAATGAGTTGAAATCCAACTCTGCATTTTTTAAAAGCAAACAAACAGTTGAACCATATGGTAATGCATGTGTGCTCACATTACTACATCGTGCCTTAATCATGTTATGGCAAATAAGTACGGGCAAATTAATTTTTGGGCGACATGCCATGTGGAACAAAATGTGCAAAACATATAGTGTAAGCTCATTAAGATGACCCTTCTTATTCAAGATGGTATGAAATAATATCAAACTTAGAATCCTATATTTTAGCAAAAGGGATCTGCGTTCAACGCTTGTACCCAACTGAAAAGAATGGTCGCATAATTCCTTTGTTATTCTGTCTGACATTGCCTTTATATCAATCTCTGGAATACAAAAGTTAATTGATTTCTTAGGTGTTTCCAAAGAGAAGGTGCATGCAATAAGGGATGGAGATACTCGCACACCAACCCCATTGAACGAAGAGTCAAACGAATATTTCTCCTCATCAACATTTCTAACATTGCTATAGAATGTTTACACAAGAGTTGGATAACATTCTTGCGTTAGTTGTATAAATGGTCTCAACTCGTAAAAGTCAAGTAACTTAATGACACCATGTTCTTGATACCCAGCAATCATTATGACACGCTCTACGATAATTAGGCATTTTGCTATGAGCTTATCACATTCGTTCTCATCTGGTGGGTGGTGAGGCATGAAAGGGTCATGTGGAACTTCCTCAGGTGCAATTGATGTTGATCCATGTCTAACCTTCTTTTTAGGAGGCATGATGTTTGCTGCTTGTAATGATACTACATGTCAAAGATTAATTAAAAATTCAGTGATGCAAGTTAGAGATGAAAACTATCGAATCATTGCATCCAACCCAACCAAAAATAGCTTAAAAAGAAATTCATGAAACTCCCAAAAGAGTGGTAGAAACGTCCAAGATAAAATATGTGTAGAATGGGAATGAAGTTAAAAAGATAATGCAATGGAGTATGAAAAACAAACCTTATTAGTGTTGTAGCGATAGTAACTGTTAACGATTATGGTAGTGAAATTCTGAGAGTGAATGGGTAGGTTAACTACAATGGAGGAATGAGTGGGTGGAAGATAATTGTTATGATTTGCAACGTGTATAGGTGGTAGAATATGAGGTGTAAATGGGAATGAATGAGAGTTGTTGGGGATGTGATGTTAACCAAACTAAGTAAATGGTTGAAGTTGGAATGGAGGTTAGCCTATGCAAGAGATGTAGCTAGTACATACATGCATTTAATGTTCCATAATGAGTGCATAGTTACAAGTCACCAAAGTTGGATGAGATGACACAACATGAATGGAATCTTCTACCACCCTACCATTTGGGACTATGATTATGTGCAATGAATGTGAAGTTATTATGTGGTAGGTGCATCATAAATATTGGTAATAGATTGGCCTCTAGTTATTAATGGTCCGCTGTGGTACAATCAAATCAAATCCAACAAAAGTTTTCCAAGCTTTTTTCTCTTGGACATAAAATGGCCAAATTCGGGATGGGTTGTTGTACACAAGGTATAGTTATTTTGTAAGTGTAATTTAATTTATATAAGTACGATTACAGATAATATTTATCAAATTTTTATAAATAAAAAAATTAGCATAAATTCATTTAATATATTTAAGAGATTTATTTTAAAATTATAAAAATACTTTTATTAAAACATATTTTATTACATTTTAAATAAAAAATTAAATTGATTTATATAAAATATTTTATTTGAGATATGATTTCCAAAAATTTATTAAAAATATGTGGTGACAATTTTTCTATTAACATTAATTTATTTAAATAATTAAAATTATTAATAATTTATCGTATCAAATTAATTTTAAGTTATAAAATATTAGGATTTCATTACTTTTTTTTTAATATTGTAGCAATTTTTGAGTGAAACTATATTTTTAATATTTAAAAATACAAACATTTAAAATTAAATAAAAATAAATGGATAAATAAAAGAAATTAATAATGAAGTGAGTCATTTTTTTAAAATAGTATTAATGAGATAAATATAAAAAGTAGTTAAAAATAAAAAGATAATATAAAAGAAAATGATAATATAGATTGAAAATAAACAATAAATTAAAAATGAAAAAATAAAATTTTTTAAAAATGATAAATATTTTTTTAAAAAAAAAACTTTCAAAAAAATCTCTGATTTTAAATCAATAAGAAATCATTTCCATCGCTTATTTGATATGAACGTCATGGGCTAACCTTTCAAGCTATCAACATGCCTCCATTTGCCTTATTGCCCAACCCACACCTCTAATCTAGTCATCTTGAAGGCATGCCTCTGATAAAGAGTCATGCCTATCTTTTTCCTATTGCACATAGCTTAACAAAAATAAGTTTTTCACCTACATTCATGCGGCTTCCATGAAAATTGTGCTCTTAGGTTGACTAGTGCACATAGCCTGCCAATATAATGGTTTCACCAATAGGTATGCCTCTAAAATCAAGGGTGTGCCCCTAGTTTGCATACTACATATACTATACCAAAATAATGTTATCATACCCATTGATTCTAAGGGTACAATGTAAAGGTTCCAATGCCTTCCCATGGTGTTAATGGGTCAACGTCCCTTTCACCGACTCCTCACATAACACAAAGCCAATTTTAAATAAGAAAAATGATAGAACTGTCTATGATCTAATAGGGAACCCTTATTTTGGCTACTACTCACTTCACACAAAACTAAATAATATGATTAAGGGTCATCAGCCAAAAAGCAGTAGTCCCTACATGTAAAGGTTGGCCACGATTATGGCCATTGGTTAACAATCTGTATTTTTTTTATTTTTTTTATATATATTTTGCCAAGGCTGCCATGTGAATCTATGTGGCTTCAATGGTCTCTTTGAACTATAATGACCAAGGTACAGATTTTTCTATTACACTTACATTATCATGTAACATATCCTATAATATTGAAAAACAAAATACAATCACAATACATTTACACCAGAAAATTACTGCATTTACAAACCCATTAAACACAAACCCATTAAACACAAACCCAGAAAATGACACCACCACAGACCATCCATGCCAAGAATAAATTACATTATACCCCCAATCCTGCTAAAAGGCCTCACAATGTTGAATTGTAGGCCATGCTCTACCCCCTTGCCTGTAAAGAATGAAACAAAATTTCAATTCAAGCCTATACAATACACATGTATGGTAAGAAACATCCACATTGATGGAAAAGTTAAGTCACCATAAATCAACCTCTAAATCAATTGCTTCGCACAGGCATAAGACCACATTTGCATCTCAATTGGACAAAAAATGCAGATGGGGAAATATTTTTTAAGGACATATTTAGTGGGATCCTAATATCAGATGATAATATAGAAATGTAATTCATTTGAACAATAACACAAGAAGAAAGAAACAAAAAATAGCATATGATGGCTTCAAAAGCAATTTCTATTTCTCATTATGCAAATAAAAATAATAAAGCAATGGAATGTCCATGATGATCAAGACTAAAGAAAAACCCCTTTGCAGTCGAGGTAAAAAATTGTATCAATTACTCTAAATCTATTAACCAAAGAAGAAAAAAATTTAAATGCAAGATAATCAGAGAGAAAAATAGTTCATGAAGAGTCGTCTGATTTTTCATACCTAATTATCAAAAGATAGTAACTATCTTCATTAAGGTGATTGTGAAAATCCTAGAAGCACTTTTTGATTGTAATAGACCATAGATGTTCAAGTTTGAACCACTTGTTGAAAAGCCTCAATCACAATTGGACCTGCTATAAATGTTGCATCTATTTACAAATGAAGTTGAGATGACTAAGATTACTGTCTTGCAAGGTGCTTATATGTATTATCCATTGGTCTACTAGTACAGAAGATTGAGAGGATTTTAAATATTGTCAATTTAGCTTTTCATATAAGTCTTGTATGGAAGTTTCAATTACAAAGAGTGAGTACAACACAACTATACTCCTAATAAACACTAATTTATGGAAGCATAAAGAAATTGTCAATAATATAACCTGAAAAAATAAATATGTCATTCACTATAGTTTTATATGTATAGAGAGGGGATATCAGCTAACCTGGTAGTAAAATGAACCATGCATGCACTAGAAGTAGAGATATTGATAACTTATCCCTTCTATTGTATCATAAAGAAGACATGACATAGCCTCAAATTCTATTATTCACTACCAATGACCAAGTAAGAGTTTAAATTAGAATGTACAGTTAAAGAATTGAATGAAATATAACAAAATAAATTAATTGTGAAGGTTTCCCAATACTATTATGCATAGTTGGTTGACCAAATATTAGCTGCAACCATTTCACCAAATTCATTTTCGCTATCAAGAACCATATGAATTGCAAATTTCAATTTTTCAAGGCTCATGTGTTCCTACACATTAAACTTATGTTAGGCCCTACATCCCGGTAACATTTAACATGTAGATTTGAAAATAAAAACATAACATCATATTTAACAACTTACAGAATTAATGGCTCTATTAAAACCATTTCCATCTCAATGTTGCATATAGAGAATAGCATACATCCTAGTATGACATCTGTAATAACAAGTATGATTTGTGACATGCTATTAACGTAGGACCCAGTTAGGATTGAAAATGAATACATGAAAAAAAAAAATTAACTGATATTTTTGGATTGCCTACAATATCTGCATACTGTGGATGTAAATTCTTTATATTCACATCATTCTGTTTGAAAGGATTTTTTAATAACTATGACATAAATTCAACAACTTTGAAAGCTTCATTTTCAAAGTGAATCCGTTGCATGCTATGATATGATGAAAGTAAATCCACCTTTTTAGCCTCCAAATTGATTACCATGATCACCTTTCATTAAATTGGAATAAGGGGATATAAAACTACAAAACACACAATCATCATAACAACAATGAAGACTTAAATATTTGAAGTATAAATTTGAAATTACAAAAAAGTTGTCATCAATCTATGTAATCAATACAATAGCCAAGCATTACCTAGTTGCAACATTCAAGATCAAAACAATAGCCACCTAATATTTTCTTTAGTGTTGATTTTGAGGTTGACTTGCTCATTGAACCACATATTTCTTGTAAAAAGTTGTTTAGATCATAGTAACAATGTATGACTAAAACTATACATGCATCTTATATTAGGGACAAGATTTGGGGTACTCGGGGAAAAACCTCATCCCAAAGTATGAAGAAAAAAAGTGTTTGTTAGAAGGATTTTCTTCTTTTGCATTCATGTATCGACAGAACATGGAAATCACCTACATAATGCATTTTCATTAGTTAAAATGATCAATGGAAAGATGAGGGTATTTTTTCTTATTTATCATAAACCTTACTGGAATATCAATGAAGTTCTCCCCTACTAAGCATTGAAATTGTTCCTGTGTCACTCCATAGCCACTGTATGCACAAAGCACCTCACTATTAATTATATGAAACATAAGACGTGAGTAATTTTATTTTTTTTAGACAAATCCATAATCATAGTATTTTAAGAAAAATACTTGATAAACTTGTGATTTGGGACTAACCTAAGATTTTTTTACTCATCAAACACATAGTCGGCAACATGTGTCTCTTCCTCAGTCAACATTTTGTATTTTGATACACATAATTGTACAAAAGGTGACTTGCATGCAACTGCTCGTTGCCTATGACGATGTGCTTTCATTTTTACTCTTTGTGGTCTTATTTCTTCTGAGGCTTGTGGTTCTACATCCGCATTTTTGTCAATGCATGATTGCACTAACACCAACATATTGTGTGGCCTAGGGTGAAGGTGATCCTCGTTTGCAAAGAACACACCCTTTTCTACATTGGGTCTTTCCAACACCCTTTCATTTGTACATCCAAGGCCATCTTCAGAAGATATTCTTTGACCATAAGAATGAACAGGTGAATGTTGTGCATTATTTGTATCAAATGGTGCACCACTTTCATTCACATTTTCATGAGAATTCGACGGTTGGGCTTCATTTGTGTGATAGTGTGAAGAGGTAAAACGAGTCCTCAACACATTCATGTCACAATTGTATGATTTAATAAGAATATTAAGATGACTTTGTGCAATGGTGATTTAACGTCATGTTGCCTCCATGCGAGCACAAATAACCTAAGTCAAACACAATGAAGGAACATTAAATGACATATATTTAAACCGAGACTTAATATAAGCTACTATTCATAGTCATTAGGTATGAAGGATTTGTGAAACCAAGGTTTGGTTAATCTCAATTTTGATGATAACAAAACAAGGTTTAGAACTAATGATTGTATTTCAAGTGTGTTTAGGCAAGACAATCTCCAAAATGGCAATCACAAAGACAAATCAAGCCAAAGAGAAATCATGAAGAAGAAGACCACCTCGAAGAGAAGTGTTTTTCAAGACCCAAGCTTCATAAGATTTCTTTGTAAGGTTGTTGGTGCACTAGGATTTTCATGCATTATATTCTTTACTTATGCATCGAAATCATCCAAGAGTTATTTTGTTTTAAATATTTTTAAAATTGAATGATTTCATGTTTTCAACTAAAACCTTGTGTCAAATGTTTTTCAAACTTGTTTAAAAAAGGTTTTAAGTTGAAAAAACTAGTTGTCAGGGCCAAAATGTTGAATCGGTCAAGGCATTGGGCTAACCGGCTCAACCGGCCAGGGTACCGATCGACTGGTTCCCCTTGTCCGATCGAGGAGTACTAAAAAACTCTCTCTCATCTAGTATCCTTCCCTTCCCGATTGAGGTTTCCTCTTTCCCGGTTGACCTTTGGTCGAGGTCCGATCAAGGCAACAGTAACCTGCCAAAGCATTAAATGCTCCAAGTTGCTAGTGAACCGGTCGACTCCCAGCTCAACCGGTCGAACCCCCAACAATTAGTTTGGTCATTTTCTTCTATAAAAAGGCTCCAAATCTTCATTGTTTCATGAACTTAACCTTCCCAAACCTTTCTTGAATATATTTGAGCCTTGGAAGAGTGTTTTTTAGTGCACCATTCAATCCTAGTTTTCTTGTATCATTTGAGCTTAAAGTTTTTGTACTAGGATTTTGTGAAATCATTTATTTGTAAGTCTTTGAGAAGAGGTTTCTCAAGTGTGGGGTATCACTTGAGTGGTTGTTCAAGAGTAGGTATCTCTTGAGAAGTGTAAAAGGTGTTTGGAGCCAAAAGTCCAAGAAGGTGAATTGGAACCATAATCCAATTGTATTGCTTGAAGGCTTGGTTTAGAAGCCTTGACTTAGTGGAACCTCAAGCTTGGGATTGAAGCTAGAGAAGAGTGGATGTAGGTCAGCTTGCGCCAAACCACTATAAAATCTTGTGTTTGCATTCTCTCTTCCCCACTTTTTTAATTTATATGCAATTGTCTTTATATTGTTTATTATATACTTGCATATAATTGTTTCTTACATTCACATAGTTTAAATTTTCAAAAAGAGACCATCACCCTATTCACTCCCCCCCCCCCCCCCCCCCCCTCTAGGGTGATTACCATAGGTTGGATTAGCCTAATTTTTCTAACAGGATTACATCAAAGTCTTCAGTCTCATCTAGGTCATCAACTGCAAGAGCCTTATTTTTTTCTGTTTGATCTTGCTCCGCCGATGTGCTAACCAACTATCATTGCAAAACATGTAAATTGTCATCCTAATAATCCAATTACAATGTTAATCAACTATCTTAATATAACTAAAAGCTAATTATACCTTAACTTTTCCAAATCCTCCAAGCATTTCCAACTCCAACTTTATGCGTTACTTCACCAAAAAATCATTTCATGCAGCAATGCGAGGAGTGGTAAGTTCCACATACATGGCTAGAAAATTAGATATTGAAAAGTAGAATTTCTATTGCATTATATAAGACATAATTAGTGGTAACATCATGGCCAACATAGTGTATAACCATTATTAAATATCAAATACTTGGACATATACTTATAAATAAGACAAATAGTTACTTGAAGAAACATCAAACACCCTCTAATCCAAACACTTTCCTTCCTCCTATGTTCATGTATAGCTTGAATAAAAAATTCTAAGACAAATTCTCCCCAATTTATGTTCCCAAGCAACTGCTCTCGGGGTGTATACCATAACGAGTGACTACCTTCCAAACAAGATGTGGGTGCCAATAAGGTTGCACATGCGAAAATCAAGAAGACCCGCTTAAATTCCTCAATATCATCGATGTCAACCATCTTTATATCCTACAAACTCGGCATTTGACTAGCTTTAACAGTTCCCTTGTCAACAATTAACTTCTTTCCCCTATGTGGAATGTCCATCGTGATCCCGACATCATAACATGTCAAAGGGACCTTCTTACCCCCAAATAACTCGAGTTGGGAATAAGCAATGTTTGTATTTTTTTTATCAACCAAAAACATAAATCTAAATTAACCTCCTTACAACCTAATTGAAATAGCCCACCAAAACCAAGTTCTCTTATTACATCCTTCTTCACTTCTTAGAGCAAATGTATTCCAAAGAGGAATCTACGGCCAGAACAACAACACCATTTGTTCATATTATCACTGCATTAAACAACCATAATTCATTAATAAATTAATCAAATGTTAAAGACATGTGAATGTGAATATAGTGTTCCTATATAGATTCATCATAATTATTACACAAATATAACATATATTAACAAATAAATGGGAAACATTTTGTTACATCATGTAAATGAAAATCATTGAGATTAGTTTCCCCCAACCTCTCAATAATATGGTTATCAATAAGGGTCAACTTGTTATATATAGGGCCACCCACTATGATACCCACTACCCAAATAAAAACACACAATGTGCATTTCAGTGGGTTAGCCAATTAAACAAATGGTATGCCTCAAATTTACATACTCATCTAACAAAATCAATATAGTTTACAGTATTACAATTTAGAAATAATAGTCGAAAGTAAAAACTAATGATTATTAAAGTGGAAACCAAATCAATATAGAGATTCTTTTTATTCATTATTTATAATTATTAAGTGTCTTGGATGTAATTTCTTAAATTTATTATTAAAAAATTATAAAGTAGTAGTAAATTTTGTATAACATTGAAAAGGTTATATATATATATAACAGTTCATGTAAATTTTGATTTTTTTTTGTAAATTAAAATATAATGTTTTCTTTATATTGATAAATAAAAGCCATATAATTTTAAATGTTTAAAACAATGTTTTAAGAACAAAGTCCGTGAAATTGGAACAACTTAAAAGGTCAATTCTCAATTGAGACCAAAGAACAAAAGGTTAGTTATGAATTTAGAAGAAAATACAGATAGATTATGTAGGAGGATAGGGCGACCTCAATGGTCTGGGAGCTTAATAGCTTTTTGTCTTCTTAGAAACTCAAATATAGAAATTAAAGACCATATTTTGGTTCATGTTATGGGATGCTATACAAAGCAACCTAAAAAATCATTGCGGTATGAGAACAATTTCTCCACATAAGAATGATGAGAAACAATGAAGAAAAAATGAAATGACTATATAAAATTTTAATTTCTCATACCAAATTAATAATATATGTTGATTCAATTATTGTACCTAAACTTGTTACCATGGTATGAATTATGTGTGTATCACCAAAATGAGATAATGTTTTAAACTATATTTAATACTTGAATCCTTAATTAATATATTCATATAGTCCATTACTTTTAGGTTGCTAATCAATAACTGAGAGCTCTATCCACCAACTTGAAAGGCACATTATTGTGCCCCTAATATGACTCAAATCCATATTTATTGGTTATTGTATTAATATTTAGATCAAGTTTTAATCATTTCAAATTAAAATCAATTATTATTCATTGAGAATAAGTTGAATCTCTTATGATACTTAAAATCACATTTTATAGTTCTGTTTCAAGAATATGACTCTTATTTACAATAATAATATTTGGATCGAGTTTTAATCATTTCATCTTAAAATCAATTGATGTTCAGTAAAGATAAATCAAACATTTTATGATATTTAAGATCATGTCTTATAGGTCTATTCTAAGAATTAGTCATCTTTAACTCAAACTTAAAAAAAAAGAAGTCATCCATATAACTCCAAATTCCAAGAAGTTCTTTTGAGGAGAGGTGAAGAAATATGCTAGCTAGTTTCCTGTAATGGGAATCCCATATCTGACTAAATATGATAAAGGAATCTAAGAGAATGACTAAACTTCACACTAAGATATAACTAATTCCACTATCTTTTATTAGGTCCCATTTCATCACTAATTTTTTGGATTGCTTCAATAATTTAAGAAAAAAATTTCCCTAATCAAACTGATTTTCTATAATCCCATACCAATGATGGAACTTTATCAATCTAACACACTCCTAATTTTCTAAGTTTCTCACTATTCAAAATAAAGACATGTTCTCAAAATGACCCCTTAGTTCATGATTGTGACTCCAAAATGATACAAAATATATTACAAATAAGCCAAACACACCATAATGTGGGTAACCAATTTTGAAGCAATGGATCCCAAGTTTGTCATCTTTTGGTGATCATATCAACTCACCATCCAAGAATTCATCACTAATTTAAAAAATAATTGATATGTGAATCCCATCATTGTCTGATTCCTCCTCAAACCCCTTCATGCATATTTGTCCTATAAAGACAATCCCACAATACGGAAAATGATGCCATTTTCCATGACTAATGAACAACCTTTTTAAATCGTTCCATAGTATTTTAATAAAGTGCCTAACACATGATCGAACTTTTTTTCATATGGACCCAGCTCATTTTCTCACACCTGAGATCAACAAATTATTGAAAAATAAATGAATTTTCTTGATAAAAAAAAACCCTAAGTCATAGCTTTTTTTTTATTTTCTAAAAAAAAATACTATTAGTTAATTAGCTAAAAAAAATTATTCAACCAATGGATTTTTAAAAAATATAGAATAATTACTTTTCCATCAATGTCCCATTAAAAAGAAACTCATTTAAATATATATATTAGAAAAGTCGGTATAAGGTAACTAGACAAAGGAGAGAGGCATGTCATAACATTTGGAGTTGAATAATTGATGATAGTAAGATGGATTCCTACACTCACTTTAATTGACAACAAAATAACAAATTAAAGGGCATGTTTTAAATGTATTATGCTGTAGAATCATTTAGGAGCTGATGATAGAGTTCAAACAAAGCTAATACAAAAGTTTAAGTATATGATTAATGGCTCATAAATGGAAAAAAAAAACATGTTGTTTGGCCACATTAGCTTCTTACCTAATAGAAAAAATGACAAATTAAAGACCAATTACATTATATAGCACATATAAATGCCTTGATCTGATAGACTGGATTTATTTCTAGATTAATTAGAGTTGACATGTTAGAAGATAATGGTCTCTCTTTATGATGTGGTCAAAGTATATCTTGTGTTTTTATGACACCTCATTAATGTTCTTTTTTGTTATGCTGCTACATAAAATTAGGTCTCCATCTATCATGTTCTAATATTATACAAAATCCTGATTCTATCCCATAATGCCCTTAATATTCTAGCCCATGGATGATGTACCTTCCATCTCATTAGCAATTCGAATTTCCACGAGTTATTGAATAAAATAATTATTTTAGAGTCTATAAAATATAAGTCACATCATCAAATAAGAGATTAAAAATTATATATTTCAAAGTCATAAAATGAATAATTAGTTACTAATTCAACATAGCTAATTATTCATAAAATTAATTTTTGACTATAAAAAAAATTTAGCAATTATAGAAAAAAATAAACTTAATACTTGAATATAATTAAAAACTAAAAATGTTAAATTTTGTCTTATCATTTTCATTTTTTCATAATTAAAAATAAATAAATAAATAATATATCAATTCATATTTTGATAGGTTAAGCAAACCTTCAAAGACGTCATAACCCTAATAGTTTCATTCAAACATTGTCAATGTCAATTCAAACACCGAATTAAGTACAACTTACATGGGTTGGAACCACCCAAGTTGCAACCCTATTTTTCACTTGTTATTTTCTACACTACCAACATTGTTATAGACTTTACACCTCAAACCAAACATAGCATAAAGGAAACTCAATGGATATATCAAATTGGTAATATCTTTTCCTTATTAATGTTAACTCCAAATTAGAATTGTTTTAATAATTTCCTTTTGATATACATTAAGTATTTAGTTTAATAAAATAAGGTGAAATAAAATACATAAAGAAGCACTTATTTAATCATGACAATTTTAAAGTTTTTTCCCAATAGTCATTAAGTAATAGAAGGGTCCACACCCATGATGATTAAAGGCATTCCACCACCAGACATGAGAGAAACAAATATTGCTTCAAATGCTCATGCAATAGGAAAATGAAAATCACTTATTTTTGGGGAAAAAAAGGTTCCCCCCTATAACCCACAATTTTATTTAATAGGGGGTTGTTTGGATGAGTCAAGGAAAAGAAATCACGTATTTGTCTCTCGTTTTCCGTTTTAGTTTCCTTTACTTTCTAGAATAGGAGCAATGTGCCAAACAACATATGGTAACTAGGGCTACATGATAACCCGACTCTTGGTAGCTTGGCATGTAAGGGTATCAACAAAATTTATACCTAAGGTCCTTACACTAAAGTAGCAAAGCTACTATAGCATAGTGGCTCTAGGATGGAACACTGGGAAGGGTTTTTACTTTAACTGGTGAAGTTCGGAGGATGGAGTGAACTTTTCTTAATAAAAATTAGGTTAAGATGAAAACATAAAAAGATGAAGGTGTGTAAACTAAACTAACATGAAAATAGGTTAAAAGATGGAAAAAGAAGTTTCTCAAAGCTTTGGATAGCCATGCTTAACTCACTGTGTAAAAATGGAGATTTTGGAACTTTTCACCTCGAGTTGGGGAAGCAACTAAGGTGATGCTTACTTCCCGAACCGGTATGTGTTTAACAACTGAGTTTTAGTCCTTGAAAACTTACAAAAAGGGTAGCTGAACCTCATAAATGCTCTTTTAATGATATAGGTCATCTCCTCGACTTGCAATACAATGGCTCGTAGGAGATAACTAATGAACGTTAGTGGATCTAACAATAAGAATCCACTGAGACCAAAAGGTTATCATGTATTGGCCATTCAGAGCAAGTCAGAGGGATTAAAAGCTTTACTTTGAATGAAAACATTTATGACGCTCAGCTACTTACATTCATGGCTTGGAAATCTCCATCCTGACACATGGCATCCATTACTTCAAGAAACTAAAAGGTTTTAGCCTCTCATCCTTGTGGATTTCATCCTCCAAGGGTGTTTGGCTACTAAGAAAATGAGAAAGAAAAGAGAAAAGAAGCTTCTGAACAAAAGTGCTCTTATAACTTATAAAGTTACAGGTTACAAGATTAGATGCCCATTGTCTGAGGCTCTTCACCTCTATTTAAAGACAATAACAAGCTAAATTACAAGAGCTATTACAAAAGCAACCTATTCATTGGTTGATTACAAGGGTAAAATAGGTATTTACAAAGCTAAAAATCAAGCAAAATATCTTGGAGAACCGGTAGTGGAATAACATCAACAACGTCTCAAAACAGGGGATTCAAAGGAATTTTGCAATGTGCCTAAATCCTCCTTGCGAAATTTTCGCAAGGTGTTTCTTCATGGTGCGAAGTGGCAAAATTTCGCACCATGAAGAAAATCTCCTTGCGAAATTGGTCATTTGACATGATGCAGTTGCCTTCCAAAGGCCATATCTTCCTCATTTCAGCTCCAAATCATACACGGTTTGAAGAGTTGGATTCTTGACTTCCTAAGCTTTCAAATGGTATATAGCATGCAAAAAATGGACTTCGGGAAGTGCTCCAAAAGTTCAAAGGAAGACTGCAGCTGTTTTCTTCACTCTGTTTTCCTCTTCTCCATTGCTTGTGCTCGTGTTTCCACTTGAAATTCAAGCCTATAAACGTACAAAATCCTTGCTTAACTCGCCCAAGTAGCTCCTCCATCAATTGGCATGCTTGAATCGATTCATAAGCTGATAAAAACATGTCAACTTTGCCACAAAAAGGTTAAAACCAATTACTAAGGACCTTAATGAATTAATTGGGTTAAATGAATATGATTACTACTCAAAGGTGCTTAAAACCATTATAATTAGGTCTACAAAATAGCACTTTTTGGTAGTAATCACACCCCCCAACCGACTCATTGCTAGTCCCTTAGCAATGGAGGAGATAAAAACTAAGTAAATTATAATAATATACATAAAAGGGATCATGCAAATCACTCCAAAAAATAATTGAGTGGCATGACTGAAATCAAAACACATCTCACATGGTGAACTAAAGATACGAAGATTCAAAATGCAATAGGAGTTGTCAAAGCTAAAACTTAAACAAAAAGTACAAAGAGTGGAGATTATGCAATTAAGTATCAAAAGAATCTCTACTCTCAAGGTTCCGGATCAAACTCTTCCATAATGAGCTAAGTGTTAATGAGATTAGCTTCCGGATATAGTATGCACAACTATCCTCTCCCCCCAACCTAAGCTTTTCTCGGACATTGGCAAAATTAACCAACTCTTAATAGGTTAGGAACGCACCTTCTTATTCACAATTCTTTTTACTCACTAAACTTAACCAATTCACCTATGTAGCAAGCAGAGGATCGATGACTCCCAACCAATCAAGGTTTAGGGCATCGGGTTTTAAAGGCTTTCGCCACCCCTTCGGATCATGCTTAGGTTTCAAGGAAAGAATAGAAGCTTATTCTCTTTTTCTTTTTCTTTTTCTCTTTTCCTTTTTCTTTTTCTTTTTTTCTTTTTCTAAGACTCATTGGTCTTTTTGAGGTGTCCCAACACTATTAAAAAGAGGTTAAGTAATAAACCAAGTCAAAATTTTCCTAAGCTTAGAGGGTGAGAAAGTTTTACATCGTAAATCCGGGATCTAATGTGCATGGTGTGTGTAAAGCTTGAAATGGAAGAAATAAGTTCGAAATCAAAGAGGGCTTCAATAGATTATCAACTTTGAAAGCATAAAACAAACTCTAAGACTTAAGTAATTAAGTTAAAACTCGACTTATCCTATTTTATTTTGAGAAATTATCTTTAACAACCATAGAGAATGAAACAAAAAATTTTGAAAAAAGGCAAAAACTACTAAATCAACAAAATAACTAACTAGAATAGGAAATACTTACTTCCTCAACTCTCCCCCCAACCGAGATGAACATTGTCCCCAATGTTTCTATCGAAAAATACGAGGAAGGAATGATATACCTTATGGTGATGTGGTATTCAAGGCGTGTGAGTGCATCCACATGATTCAAAAACCATAAGAAACGTGAGAGAGGAAATAAGATACAAAAAATGATGCTTATATAAACTGAGAGAGTTGAGTACAAGATATAAGCATGAGGTACATACAATCTCAGAATATAAAACATGTACATATACAAAAAAACATATACAAAATGGAGATAGAAATATCCAATCATGGATGTGGCTCCTGAGGTGGAGGAGGTGATATGCCCAAGTGATGGTGGATCTGAGAGAGCATGGCGGAGTGCTGGAAATTTCGCAAGGTGAAAATTCACCTTGCCAAATTTTCGCACTGGCTACTCCCCTTAAAAACCAATCCCAAGAGGTTGCATTTTGATATTTGCTTTGAAAACAATTTCGCAATGTGAAAAATGACTTGCGAAAATTTTCGCACTGGTTACTCCTTGCGAAAGTGCAATCCCGAGAGGTTGCATTTTGCATCTTGCCAAAATGTGCATTTCGCAACTCACTTTTTGAGTTGCGAAATGGGCTTTTAAGCTTGGACTTAGATATATTTCTCCCCTATTTCACCTTTCTATCCACATTTGTGAGCTTTTGAGCTTTCATACTTGCTATTGGACATCAAAGCTCCATTAAAAACATAAAAAAAATCAAAATCAAAACTAGGAAACCTAAACAAAATATGTGCAAAAGTATTAAAAATGCAAAGTAAACAAGAATGTAATACTAAAACTAAAACAAAAAGAGATGAGCACTTAGCTTTTCATGCTAAGCTCATCAACTTACCACACTTTCTCAAGGATGTGATAGGTCATGGAGGATGAGTACCTCCTTGTCACGGGAAAATGGCTCGATGTAGGGCTTGAGTCTTTGCCCATTTACCTTGAAGGTCTTTGCACTATTTGAGTTGACTAACTCAATTACTCCATGTGAGTGTACTTGGTGGATGACAAAAGGCCCTACCCACCTTGATTTGAGCTTTCCCGGAAATAGGTGAAGCTTAGAGTCATATAGCAAGACTCTTTGTCCCTTGAAAAATTCTTTCTTGGTCACCAACTGATCATGCCATCTCTTTAGCTTTTCCTTAGCTATTTTTGAGTTGAGATAGGCATCATTTCTCAATTCCTCAAGCTCATTTAAATCCAAACTCCTCTTTAGCCCAGCCTTAGTTAAATCCATGTTGAGCTTTTTAATGGCCCACCATGCTTTGAACTCGATCTCAACGGGAAGATGGCAAGCTTTGCCATAAACAAGATGGTATGGTGACATCCTAAGGATAGTCTTATAAGCCGTCCTATACGCCCATAGGGAATCAAGGAGCCTAACAGACCAATCTTTCCTATTGGTGTTCACCACCTTCATCAAGATGTTCTTAATTTCCCGGTTGGCTAGCTCTACTTGGCCACTCGTCTGAGGATGATAAGGTGTAGCTACCTTATGCTTAACTCCGTACTTGGCCAAAAGAGCTTCAAAGGGCTTGTTGCAAAAGTGAGTGCCTCCATCACTGATGATTGCTTTAGGCACTCCAAACCTCGAGAAGATGTTTTCTTTTAGGAATTTGAGAACCACTTTGTGATCATTGGTTCTACAGGGTATAGCTTCAACCCACTTTGAAACATAATCAACTCCTACCAAGATGTAGGAGTGGCCAAAAGACATAGGGAAAGGTCCCATGAAGTCTATGCCCCAAACATCAAAAAGATCCACTATCAAGATGGGGTTCAAAGGCATCATGTTTCTCCTTGAAAGCTTGCCTAGTCTTTGGCACTTATCACATCCTTTACTTACCTCATAGGCATCCTTAAAAAGTGAGGGCCACCAAAAGCCCGATTGAAGAACTCTCATTGCCGTCTTTTGAGAGGCAAAGTGGCCTCCACATGCATTCCCATGGCAATGAGATAGGATCCCATGCTTCTCTTGTTCAGGCACACACTTCCTTATAATTTGGTCCGCACAATACTTGAAGAGAAAAGGCTCCTCCCAATAATATGCATGGACCTTGGCAAAGAAATTCTTCTTGTCCTGAGAGCTCCATTCACTTGGTATTTCTCCCGTGACCAAGTAATTGGCAATGTGTGCAAACCATGGCACTTCCTCCACAAGCATCAAGGATTCCTCAGGGAAATCATCATTTATGGGAAGTCCATGGGTGTCATGAGCAATGTTGAGCCTTGACAAGTGGTCAGCTACCACATTCTCAACACCTTTCTTATCTCTGATCTGGAGGTTGAACTCTTGAAGCAAAAGTATCCACCTAATCAACCTAGCCTTGGCATCTTGCTTGGTTAGCAAATACTTCAAAGCTGAATGATCCGTGAATACCACAATGGAAGACCCTATCAAATAAGCTCTGAACTTATCCAAAGCATACACCACAGCAAGTAATTCCTTCTCAGTGGTGGTGTAATTCTTTTGAGCATCATTCAAAGACTTGCTTGCATAGTAGATCACATAAGGTTTGCCATCTTCTCTTTGTCCCAAAACAGCCCCAATAGCATAATCACTTGAGTCACACATCACTTCAAATGGCAACTCCCAATTTGGTGCTCTCACAATGGGCGCTGATGTCAAGAATTGCTTAAGAAGCTCAAAACTCCTTTGACATTTATCATCCCACTCAAACTTGGCATCCTTCACCAATAATTCACAAAGAGGTTTGGCAATCTTGGAAAAATCCTTTATAAACCTCCTATAGAACCCGGCATGCCCAAGGAATTGCCTTATTCCTTTTACATTGGTGGGAGGTGGCAACTTCACAATTAGTTCCACCTTAGCTCTATCTACCTCTATACCCTTCTTTGAGATTACGTGCCCAAGAACAATACCTTGATTTACCATAAAATGGCACTTCTCCCAATTGAGTACGAGGTCTTTCTCTATGCATCTTTTCAAAACATCTTCAAGATGTGACAAACAATCCTCAAAAGAAGTCCCATACACAATTATGTCATCCATGAAGACTTCCATGATTCGTTCAACCATGTCACTGAAGATGCTAAGCATGCATCTTTGGAAGGTAGCAGGAGCGTTGCATAATCCAAAAGGCATCCGCCTATAAGCATAGGTGCCGAATGGACAAGTGAAGGTAGTCTTCTCCTGGTCCTCCACATCAATCTCTATTTGAAAATACCCGGAATACCCATCCAAGAAGCAATAAAAAGGATGCCCAGATACTCTCTCAAGGACTTGATCCATGAAAGGTAAAGGGAAGTGATCATTTCTCGTTACTGCGTTCAGCTTCTTGTAGTCAATGCACACCCTCCAACCAGTTGTGAGGCGTGTGGACACTTCATCTCCATTTTCCCCCTTGACTACGGTTATCCCGGACTTCTTTGGAACAACTTGGGTTGGACTCACCCAAGTGCTATCCGAAATGGGGTAAATGATGCCCGCTTGAAGAAGCTTCAACACTTCAGCCCTTACTACCTCTTGCATATGAGGATTCAATCTTCTCTGTGGCTGACGAGTTGGCTTAGCTCCCTCCTCCATATAAATATGGTGCGTGCAAATCAATGGGCTTATCCCCTTCAAATCAGAAATTTGCCATCCGATGGCCTTCTTGTGCTTTCTAAGGATTCTTAGAAGATTGTCCTCTTGTGAAACGGTTAAAGAAGAAGAAATTACCACCGGGGCTTTATTGCCTTCCTCCAAGTAAGCATACTTCAACTCGGCAGGAAGGGTCTTCAATTCAAGCTTAAGGATTGCATCCTTAGCTTCTTTCATCTCTTCCTCATCCTTGAACAAAGGGAGGATCACTGGCTTTTGTCTCCAGTTTGACATAACGACATTCATTCCCATGGGTTCAGCTAACCCATCATCAAGATCTTCATGGCTTTCATCTGAATTCTCTTCAAACTGATCAAGGATACTCTGATTACAATGCTCCTCCACCAGGGTATCTATCATACACACTTCTTCCGGGCCCTCATCTTCTTCAGGATGGATGTGCTTTTGACATAGATGGAAGATGTTGAGTTCCAATGTCATATTCCCAAAAGTGAGTTGCATGACCCTATTCCTACAATTGATGATTGCATTGGATGTTGCAAGGAATGGTCTTCCAAGGATGATTGGAACATAGTTGATCCCTTTGACAATGGGATCCGTATCAAGCACCACAAAATCTACTGGATAGTAGAATTTGTCAACTTGAACCAATACATCCTCTATTACCCCCCTAGGGATTTTCACTGATCGGTCAGCTAAGGATAGGGTGATTGATGTTGGCTTGAGTTCTCCCAACCCCAGCTCCTTGTATATAGAGTATGGAAGCAAGTTAACACTTGCCCCCAAATCAAGCAATGCTTTCTCCACTTGGGTTCCTCCAATATTGACTGAGATTGTAGGACACCCCGGATCTTTGTATTTGATTGGAGACTTGCATTGGATTATAGCACTCACTTGCTCGGTTAGGAAGGCTTGCTTTGTAACATTAAGTCCTCTTTTCACAGTGCACAAGTCCTTCAAAAACTTTGCATATGTGGGTACTTGCTTGATCATATCAAGTAAAGGAATATTCACCTTCACTTGTCTTAGCACATCAAGAATCTCAGAAGCATTCTTGATCGGTTTCTTCACACGCAAGGCTTGAGGAAATGGAGGAGGCATGTGTTTCTTCATCATGCCTTCCTTTAAAAGAATTTGAGGTTCCTCATCCATGCTAGGAATGATGCTTTCTTTCATCTGAACTTCCTTTTCCTTTTGTTCATTCTTCTTTTCTTCTTTTCTATCAGCCTTATCTTCTTTGGCTTTCCTCTGATCATGCTCCGGCTGATGCACTTCCTTACCACTTCTCAAATTGATAATAGCTTGCACGTCCCTCACCTTTGAAGAATCCTCATCTTTGGATTCCACTTCATGTATCCCCTTAGGATTTTGGTGAGGCTGAGAGGGAAACTTCCCTTTCTCATTGACAGTGTTCAAATTTGTGAGCCTTGAGATGGAATATTGGATGTTGTCAATTTTCTGAGACAACTCATTATGCATCCCATCTATCTTCTTGTTCAATGTACTCTCTACGTTGTCAATCTTCTGATTTAGTTGAGAGTTGATGGATTTTTGCTCACTCACAAAGTCACCCATAACCTTGCTAAGGCTTACGAGTGCTTGCTCAACTGAGGATTGACCTTGACTCTGTTGGCTTGATTGGGCTGGTGACTGATATGGGTTTGGCCTTGGCTTCCATGCAAAGTTTGGGTGGTTCCTCCAGCTAGAGTTGTACGTGTTGCCATAGGGAGCATTTGGATTTGGCTTCCATTGGCCAATCAGGTTAGCTTGTTCCCCGAACATTTCTCTTGCTGCCGGAATGGTGGGACATTCTTCCACCATATGTTCAAATGACTGACATATGGAGCAAGGATTGGCTTGTTGTTGAGGTTCTGAAATAGCTTGGACTTCGTGAACTTTTCTCAACTCCATTTCCTCTATTTTTCTAGCCATGGCAGCTACCTTGGCTTTCATCTCCATGTCTTCACTCAGACTGTACATCCCTCCTCTTGACATTTGCTGAACTGGCCTCTTCCCCATTTCTCTACTATTGGGCTCATCCCATCCACGGGAAACCTCTGAGACATAACTTAGGAAGTCCATAGCCTCCTCAGGGTTCTTGCTCATGAAATCACCCCCACACATTGTCTCCAATATCTGCTTCATTGAAGATGACATGCCATCATAAAAATAGCTCACCAAAAGCCATGTATCAAAGCCGTGGTGAGGACATGCATTGATGGCCTCCATATACCTCTCCCAGCATTCATAAAATTTTTCATTTTCACGTGCTGAGAAGTTGGAGATTTGTCTCTTCAATCCATTTGTTCTGTGAGTAGGGAAAAACTTCTTCAAAAAATCAGCTTGAAGTTCTGTCCATGTTCTTATGCTTCTCGGCCTCAAGGAATTGAGCCATATCTTAGCTTTGTCCTTTAATGTGAATGGAAAGAGCTTCAACCTCATAAGCTCAATAGCTGTTCCCCCTTCTTGAAAAGTATTGCACACATCTTCGAATTCCTTTATGTGCGCATATGGATTTTCACTTTCCATCCCATGGAAAGTAGGAAGCAGAGGCACGATGTGTGGCCTGATAATCAATTGCTCTGTAGGAGGAATGATGCAAGATGGTGCACTCATCCTCGGAGGGTGCATCCTGTCCCTCATGGACCTATACAAGTTCGGATCATTCCCCTGCCCGTGTTGTGAATGTTGATCCTCTGTCTGATTCTCCATGACTTCCAAAATAATTTCTAATTCAGTAGCTCGTGGAGTCTCTATCCGCACTAACCTTCCCTCTTGGTCTCTAATCCAATAGGGCATGCACGGATTCAGCTGGAACAAAACAAATAAACAAAACAAAGAAAAAGAAGAAAAAACAGAGCATGCGGAAGGAAAAACAGAGTATGAAAA
Organism: Vitis vinifera; assembly: GCF_030704535.1. Lineage (NCBI taxonomy): Eukaryota > Viridiplantae > Streptophyta > Magnoliopsida > Vitales > Vitaceae > Vitis > Vitis vinifera. The sequence continues at coordinate 17,167,282 of NC_081809.1, read as the reverse complement.
ATAAACTAAAAATGAAAGTTAAAAGCTAAAAGAAACTTATCTAAACTAAGTTAAAAATGTTCTAAAACTAAAATAAAAAGTTAGTAAATGAAAAATGAGATAGAATTCACCTCACTCATGAGAAGTCTCACAAGTTACCTCCGGCTGATTTATTCACAGTGAAGTAGCACCCTCCCCGGCAACGGCGCCATTTGATAACCCGACTCTTGGTAGCTTGGCATGTAAGGGTATCAACAAAATTTATACCTAAGGTCCTTACACTAAAGTAGCAAAGCTACTATAGCATAGTGGCTCTAGGATGGAACACTGGGAAGGGTTTTTACTTTAACTGGTGAAGTTCGGAGGATGGAGTGAACTTTTCTTAATAAAAATTAGGTTAAGATGAAAACATAAAAAGATGAAGGTGTGTAAACTAAACTAACATGAAAATAGGTTAAAAGATGGAAAAAAAAAGTTTCTCAAAGCTTTGGATAGCCATGCTTAACTCACTGTGTAAAAATGGAGATTTTGGAACTTTTCACCTCGAGTTGGGGAAGCAACTAAGGTGATGCTTACTTCCCGAACCGGTATGTGTTTAACAACTGAGTTTTAGTCCTTGAAAACTTACAAAAAGGGTAGCTGAACCTCATAAATGCTCTTTTAATGATATAGGTCATCTCCTCGACTTGCAATACAATGGCTCGTAGGAGATAACTAATGAACGTCAGTGGATCTAACAATAAGAATCCACTGAGACCAAAAGGTTATCAAGTATTGGCCATTCAAAGCAAGTCAGAGGGATTAAAAGCTTTACTTTGAATGAAAACATTTATGACGCTCAGCTACTTACATTCATGGCTTGGAAATCTCCATCCTGACACATGGCATCCATTACTTCAAGAAACTAAAAGGTTTTAGCCTCTCATCCTTGTGGATTTCATCCTCCAAGGGTGTTTGGCTACTAAGAAAATGAGAAAGAAAAGAGAAAAGAAGCTTCTGAACAAAAGTGCTCTTATAACTTATAAAGTTACAGGTTACAAGATTAGATGCCCATTGTCTGAGGCTCTTCACCTCTATTTAAAGACAATAACAAGCTAAATTACAAGAGCTATTACAAAAGCAACCTATTCATTGGTTGATTACAAGGGTAAAATAGGTATTTACAAAGCTAAAAATCAAGCAAAATATCTTGGAGAACTGGTAGTGGAATAACATCAACAACGTCTCAAAACAGGGGATTCAAAGGAATTTTGCAATGTGCCTAAATCCTCCTTGCGAAATTTTCGCAAGGTGTTTCTTCATGGTGCGAAGTGGCAAAATTTCGCACCATGAAGAAAATCTCCTTGCGAAATTGGTCATTTGACATGATGCAGTTGCCTTCCAAAGGCCATATCTTCCTCATTTCAGCTCCAAATCATACACGGTTTGAAGCGTTGGATTCTTGACTTCCTAAGCTTTCAAATGGTATATAGCATGAAAAAAATGGACTTCGGGAAGTGCTCCAAAAGTTCAAAGGAAGACTGCAGCTGTTTTCTTCACTCTGTTTTCCTCTTCTCCATTGCTTGTGCTCGTGTTTCCACTTGAAATTCAAGCCTATAAACGTACAAAATCCTTGCTTAACTCGCCCAAGTAGCTCCTCCATCAATTGGCATGCTTGAATCGATTCATAAGCTAATAAAAACATGTCAACTTTGCCACAAAAAGGTTAAAACCAATTACTAAGGACCTTAATGAATTAATTGGGTTAAATGAATATGATTACTACTCAAAGGTGCTTAAAACCATTATAATTAGGTCTACAAAATAGCACTTTTTGGTAGTAATCACTACAACCTAAATGGGTTAGGTTGAATTAGTGATTCATTCAACTTATAAATTAACATATTTGACACTGCAAATAATTTGTCATGGTGGAGACTTCACTTGGTGAATTGACATTGTTGGGTTACCTCAAATGGTTCTTAGGAAGGGATCATGAGGTCAAATCACACTCTCTCCCACCTCCTTACCCCCTCTTTTTCCTTTTTTCTTTTTCCCTTGATTTTCTCTCTCTCTCTCTCTCTCTCTCTCTCTCTACACACACACACATAGATATATATATATATATATATATCATTCATGAGTTCTATGATTTCCTTTATCAATTCTTTATCTTGCTCCTAGTTATATATATGTATGTACGTATATACGTATATTTGACCTTTAACCAAACCCAATAAAGCTTAATTCATTTCTTCTACTTTCCATATACAATCACAAACAACCTTTTACTATAGAGGAAAGGAACATCTTTGTTTAAAATTTATGTATAGAGATTCAGCTCCATCACCTAGTACAACCTTAAGGTTTTAAGATCCAGTCATTTTGCAAATCAATCCATCTATGCTACTAAAGCTTAATATTTCTTATATGTCAAAGGTTGACCAAGTATGAACTCACCCTCACATTTATAAATCAATTTTTTGTTTCAATTAAGTACTGGTGAGTAATATACCATTAGACTATGTAACATCTATGGAATGATGTAGAGTTTGAGTGAGGGTTGTTGTATTTGATTACTCTTGTAATAATAATAATAAAAAAAAAAAAAAAAGAGGTCTCCTCTTTTTGATAGAGAACAAGGGAATTGAGGCATGGGAAAAGCTAGGACCATTTAAGGGAAAAATGAAAAAACCCACACAGCCGAAAAGCTTCTTAAGCATGCTATAATTTTATGGATCTAGCAAATAATCGGACTGAGACGTTTGATTCCCCTAGAGAAAAGAGAAAATAAACAGTTGATGGAGCCTTTGATGATGAAAAAGATGAAGAAGAAGAAGCATAAGACTCTTCGATACTCAAAAAAAATACCAAGGTTAATTTTCTCATAAGTACACCCTCCTTCTTATACTGTAAATGAGTCATGTCATTGGCTTAAGTGGACAACTGATTTGGACCTTGCTTATGTGGCTTTTTCACGCAACTGATTCAACTAGGAGAGTTGTTAAAGTGTAGGAGGGTATTTTTGGAAGGGCTTCAACATCACTATTATAGTGTATGAAAAGTCATTTATTTTCCCCAAAATCCACTGATTTTGAAAAGTAAAAAAGCAAAGTTTCTAAAAGGCAAAATTTTGCCCCTTTGTGTATGGTTACATAAATTTCCCTTATTTTTTTCCTTTCTTTTCTCTCTCCTCTCTCATCTCTCTTCTCTCCTATCTCCTCTCTCTTCCTACCTTTCCCCAACTACCCCACCCACTTTCTCTCTCTCCTACCATATACCACATCTCACGGCCATAGCCCTATTTCCCCTATTGATTTTTTTTTTCCCTTTTGGTCTTCTTCTTCTTTCCCATTCTGCTTCTTTTTTTCTCCCTCCCCCAATTCACAACAACCGCCCATCTCTCCATTTCCTATATTCCATTTTTATTTCTTCTTCTTCCTCAACTCCCACAAAAACCGGCCCCCATATTTTCCGTTCTCCTTTTTCCCCAATTTTTTTTCTCACCCCTAAAACACCACTCTCGATACTCCATGACTCTCATTCCCAACCGGCTGCCCCCTATTCCACTTTTTTTTTTTTCTACTTCCCCTCCCAATTGACACAGGCCGATACTTTTTTTTTTTCCTTCCCTATTTTTTTTCTCCATCTTCTTCCTCCTCTACAGCACACACTTCACTCCAAACACCCACACAAGGCCAATCCTCATTTCCTCTTGTTTTTTTTTCTTCTTCTTCCTACAGCCCTAACACCCATTCCAACCGACGCATTTTTCAACGCCCCTCCATCCCCCTTTTCTTCCATCCCATGTTGGGTAACGAGGAAGCAATGTTGCCTCAACCTAAACATCACTGTTTCTTCATTGAAACAAGCTCTGAAGGAGATGACAAAGGATGCTATATAGAAAATAAAGTTCCTCTGACAATTCCTGAAGGTAGATAGACAATTTGAAGACATGGTTGAAATACATACTAAAAACATAGATGCTAGATGAAGGGGACTTGAGAGTTACAGAAATGAGGAAGGCTAGATCCGATCTCAACAAGCAACGATAAGAACCCAAATGAACTCATAAATCCATTACATTCGTACTTAGGAAAGCTCCTCTCAACTCAGGCCACTTCTTTCTGTTTTCACTGTCAGCTCCCCTTGCGAATTATGGCTGTGAAAGAAGGTGAAAGAATATGGGTTTTTGGAGTTAGGGTTTAGTTCAAAAGAGAAGAAGGGATTTGAGGGTTTTGTTCAAGAGATAAGGGATTTGGGGGGTTTGGTTCAAAAGAGAAGAAGGGATTTGAGGGTTTTGTTCAAGAAAGAAGGGATTTGGGGGGTTTGGTTCAAGAGAGAAAAAGAGATTTAGGGGGTTTGGTTCAAAAGAGAATAAAGGATTTGGGGGTTTGGTTCAAGAGAGAAGAAGAAATTTCGGAGTAAATCTCACTATCCATTTTGTTATATTTTAGTAAATATTTTTAAAAAAATCAATCCACGTGGAGTGACTAGTTGGACGGTGACATGTAAATAAGCCATGTCATTGGCTTAAGTGGACAACTTATTTGGACCTTGCTTATGTGGCTTTTCCAAGCAACTAATCCAACTAGAAGAGTTGTTAAAGTGTAGAAGGGTATTTTTGGAAGAGTCTCAATCACTATTATAATGTATGAAAGGTTATTTATTTTCCTCAAAATCCACTGAATTTGAAAAGTAAAAAGCAAAGTTTCTAAAAGGAAAAATTTTGCCCCTTTGTGTATGGTTACATAAATTTTCCTTCTTTTTTCCTTTCATTTCTCTCTCCTCTCTCCTGTCTCTTCCTACCTTTCCCCAACTACCCCACCCATTCTCTCTCTCTCCTCCCATATTCCTCATCTCACGACCATAGCCCTATTTCCCCTATTGATTTTTTTTCCCTTTTGGTCTTCTTCTTCTTCCCCATTCTGCTTATTTTTTTCTCTCTCCCCCAACTCACAGCAGTCACCCATCTCCCCATCTCCTCTCTTCCATTTTTCTTTTTTGTTCTTCCCCATCTCCCACAGAAGCCAGCCCCCATATTTTTCGTTGTCCATTTTCCCCCATTTTTCTTTTTCTCACCTCTAAAACACCACTCTCAATACTCCATGACTCTCATTCCCATCCGGCTACCCTCCCCTATTCCACTTTTTTTTTTCTACTTCCCCTCCCAACTGACACAGGCTGGTACTTTTTTTTTTCCTTCCCTATTTTTTTTTCTCCATCTTCTTCATCCTTCACAGCACACACTCCACTCTAAACACCCACACAGGGCTAATCCTCATTTCCTCTTTTTTTTTTCTTCTTCTTCTCCCTACACCTCTCCACTCTAACACCCATTCCTGCTGACGCCTTTTCCGACGCCCCTCCATCCCCATTTTCTTCCATCCCATATTGGGTAACAAGGAAGTAATGTTGCCTCAACCTAAACATCACCGTTTCTTCATTAAAACAAGCTCTAAAGGAGATGACAAAGGATGTTACACAGAAAATAAAGTTCCTCTGACAATTCCTGAAGCTAGATAGACAATTTGTGTGGCAAGGCATAGTTGAAATACATACTAAAAACATAGATGTCAATTAAAGGGGAGTTGATAGTTACAGAAATGAGGAAGGCTAGATCCGATCTCAACAAGCAACGATAAGAACCCAAATGAACTCATAAATCCATTACATTCGTAAATGGGAAAGCTCCTCTTAGCTCATGCCACTTCTCTCTATTTTCACTATCAGCTCCCCTCGCGAATTGTGGCTGTGAAATAAGGTGAAAGAATATGGGTTTTTTGGAGTTAGGGTTTGGTTCAAGAGAGAAGAAAGGATTTGAGGGTTTTGTTCAAGAGAGAAGGGATTTGGGGGGTTTGGTTCAAGAGAGAAGAAAGGATTTGGAGGTTTGGTTCAAGAGAGAAGAAGGAGTTTCGGGGTAAATCTCACTATCCATTTTGTTATATTTTAGTAAATATTTTAAAAAAAATCAATCCACGTGGAGTGACTAGTTGGATAGTGTCATTGGCTTAAGTGGACAACTAATTTGGACCTTACTTATGTAGCTTTTCTAAGCAACTGATCCAACTAGGAGAGTTGTTAAAGTGTAGGAGGGTATTTTTGGAAGGGCTTCAACATCACTATTATAGTGTATGAAAGGTCATTTATTTTCCCCAAAATCCATTGAATTTGAAAAGTAAAAAGTCAAGTTTCTAAAAGGCAAAATTTTATCCCTTTGTGTATGGTTACATAAATTTCCCTTCTTTTTTCATTTCTTTTCTCTCTTCTCTCTCCTCTCTATTCCTACTTTTCCCCAACTACTCCACCCACTCTCTATCTCTCCTCCCATATCCCTTATCCCACAGTCATAGCCATATTTCCCCTATTGATTTTTTTTTTTTTATTATTTCTTTCCCTTTTGGCATTCTTCTTCTTTCCCATTCTACTTCTTTTTGTCTATCTCCCCCAACTCACAACAGTCGCCCATCTCCCCATCTCCCCATCTCCTCTCTTCCATTTTTCTTTTTTCTTCTCTCCCAACTCCCACACTAGCCAGCCCCCATATTTTTCATTCTCCATTTTCCCCCCATTTTTCTTTTTCTCTTCCCCAAAACACCACTCCCGATACTCACGACTTTCATTCTCAGCCAGCTGTCCCCCCCCCCCTCCCCATTCCTTTTTTTTTTCTTTTTTCTTTTTCTACTTCCCCTCCCAACTGACACAAGCCAGTACCCAATTTTTTTTTCCTTCCCCATTTTTTTCTCTCCACCTTTTTTCTCCCCCACAGCACACATTCCATTCCAAACACCCACACAGGGCTAGTCCCCATTTCCTCTTGCTTTTTTTTTTTCTTCTCCATGCAGCTCTCAGCGCCAACACCCATTCCCATCAGTGCCTTTTCCGGCACCCCTCCATCCTCATTTTCTCCCATTTTCTTCAATCTCATGTTGGGTAACGAGGAAGCAATGTTGCCTCAACATAAACAACATTGCTTCTTCAATGAAACAAGCTTTGAAAGAGATGACAAAGAATGTTACAAAAAAAAAATAATAAAGTTCCTCTGACAATTCCTGAAGCTAGATAGACAATTTGTGCAGTAAGGCATGGTTGTAATACATACTAAAAACATAATGTCCGATGAAGGGGAGCTAACAGTTACAGAAATGAGGTAGGTTAGATCCGATCTCAACAAGCAACAATAAGAACCCATATGAACTCATAAATCCATTACATTTGTACTTGGAAAAGCTCCTCGCCACCTCTCTCTGTTTTCACTGTCAGCTTCTCTCGCAAATTATGGTTGTGAAAGAAAATGAAAGAATATGGGTTTTTGGAATTAGCGTTTGTTTCAAGAGAGAAGAAGGGATTTTGAGGTAAATCTCACTATCCATTTTGTTATATTTTAGTAAATATTTTTAAAAAAATCAATGCATGTAGAGTAACTAGTTAGACGGTGACATGTAAATGAGTCATGTCATTGGCTTAAGTGGACAACTGATTTGGACCTTGCTTATGTGGCTTTTCCAAACAACTAATCCAATTAGGAAAGTTGTTAAAGTGTAGGAGGGTATTTTTGGAAGGGCCTCAACATCACTATTATAATGTAAGAAAGGTCATTTATTTTCCCCAAAATCCATTGAATTTGAAAAGTAAAAAGCAAAGTTTCTAAAATGCAAAATTTTTCCCTTTGGTGTACGATTACATAAATTTCCCTTCTTTTTTTCTTTCTTTTCTCTCTTCTCTCTCCTTTCTCTTCCTACCTTTCCCCAACTACCCCATCCACAGCACACACTCCACTTCGAACACCCACACAAGGTCAGTCCTCATTTTCTCTTGCTTTTTTTTTCTTATTCTCCTTGCAGCTTTCTGCCCTAACACCCCTTCCCACCGGTGCCTTTTTCAGCACCCCTCCATCCTCATTTTCTTTTCTTCCACCCCATGTTAGGTAACGAGGAAGCAATGTTTCATCAACCTAAACATTACCGTTTCTTCATTGAAACAAGCTTTGAAAGAGATAACAAAGGATGTTACACAGAAAATAAAGTTCCTCTGACAATTCCTAAAGCTTGATAGACAATTTGTGTAGCAAGGCATGGTTGAAATACATACTAAAAATATAGATGTCAGATGAAGGGGAGCTGACAGTTATAGAAATGAGGAAGGTTAGATCCGATCTCAACAAGCAACGATAAGAACCCAAATGAACTCATAAATCCATTACATTCGTACTTGGAAAAGCTCCTCTTAGCTTGGGCCACCTCTCTCTGTTTTTACTGTTAGCTCCTCTCGCGAATTGTGGTTGTGAAAGAAGGTGAAAGAATATGGGTTTTTGGAGTTAGGGTTTGGTTCAAGAGAGAATAAGGGATTTGGGGGTTTGGTTCAAGAGAAAAGAAGGGATTTTGAGGTAAATCTCACTATCCATCTTGATATATTTTAGTAAATATTTTAAAAAAAATAATCCACGTGGAATGTAGTTGGACGATGACATATAAATTAGCCATGTCATTGACTTACATAGACAACTGATTTGGACCTTGTTTATGTGGCTTTTCTAAGCAACTGATCCAACTAGGAAATCTGTTAAATTGTAAGAGGGTATTTTTGGAAGGGTCTCAACAATCGTTATTACAGTGTATGAAAGGTCATTTATTTTCCTCAAAATCTATTGAATTTGAAAAGTAAAAAGCAAAGTTTCTAAAAGACAAAATTTTGCCCCTTGGTGTATGGTTACATAAATTTCCCTTCTTTTTTTCTTTCTTTTATCTTTCCTCTCTCCTCTCCCTTCCTACCCTCCCCCAACTACCCCACCCACTCTCTCTCTCTCTCTCTTTCCTCCCATATCCTTCATCCCACGGCCATAGCCCTATCTCCCTTATTGATTTTTTATTTATTTTTATTTTTTTTCCCATTTGGTCTTCTTCTTCTTCCCCATTCTGTTTCTTTTTTTTTTCTCTCCCCTGACTCATAGCACCGCCCATCTCCCCATCTCTTCTCTTCCATTTTTCTTTTTTCTTCTCCCCCAACTCCCACACAAGCCGACTCCCATATTTTTCCTTCTCCGGTTTTTCCCCTATTTTTCTTTTTCTCTTCCCCAAAACACCACTCCCGATACTCCACAACTCTCATTCCTAGCCAACTGCCCCCCTATTCCTCTCTTCTTTTTTTTCTTTTTCTTTTTTCCCTCCCAAGTCACACAAGCCGGTACCCATTGGTTTTTTCCTTCCCCATTTTTTTTTTCTTCATCTTCTTCCTCCCCCACAGCACACACTCCACTCCGAACACCCACATAGGGCCGGTCCCCATTTCCTCTCGTTTTTTTTTTTTTTTTTCTCGCAGCTCTCCGCCCCAACACCCATTCCCACTGGCGCCTTTTTAGGCGCCCCTCCATCCCCATTTTCTCCCATTTTCTTCTTCCCAATTTTTTTATTTTTATTTTATGATTATTATTTTCCCAAAAATCCATCAATCCTCATTGTCGCCGGTGCCACTATCGGTCGGCGACCCCCACCCATTTTCTCTCATTCTTTTACTTTCCCATCAATAATAATAATAATAATAATAATAATAATAATAATAATAATAATAATATTATTATTATTATTATTATTATTATTATTATTATTAATTAATATGGAATTTGGGTTAATTTGTTGTTGGTAAAATTAATATGATATTTAGAATAATTTATTGTTGGTGAATTAATTTGAAATTTGTTAATTTGGGTTAGATTAGTTGATAATTTATATGGTTGTACTCATTTGAATTATTTAATTTAGGTATGATATAATATTGTGCTATATTTTGGATGTGGGTTTGCATATTAAATTGGATTGATTTTGGTTGTGGATTTAGGTTTGCATATTAAATTGGGCTTGGATTGTGGGATATTAAATTTAGGCCTAATGAGATTTATTTTAATTTATCATGTTTTGGGTTTGATTAATGGAGCTTATATTTTGAGTATTAATTTGAAAATTTTGGATTAAAACCTATGACATGTGAGATATTTTTGTTGGGTTATATTTGTTAATTTGGGCCCATTTTTAATTGGTGAAATTTATTAGACTAATTTAAAGTTTGAATTTAGGCCTGAATATTTATTTTGGGACTTTGTACATTTTTGCATATTTATATTTGGGCTATTTTTGTTTTTGCATGAGCATATTCTACAATTTTGTTGGTTGAGTACAGATTTATGACACATGGTGTATGGAATTTCATGGAAGAAAGTGAAACTTAAAAAGTTGTAGGAAGACATTGAGCTTGTTGTAACCTTGTTTGGATACGCATTTTATTTTTCACTTTTATTTGGTTTTATTTTTATTGGTTTTTGTAAATATTTGTTTGTATATATTTATTGGGTGCGTACAGAATTGAAAAAGAACAAATCAAAAATTTTATTTAAATAATAGGAATAATTCAGTAAATATGTTTTAATAAAATAATAATTTTAAAATATTCTTCTTAATAAAAGAAAGTTTTTTTTTATCAAGAAAATTGCTTTTAGAAAAAAAAAACAAAATTGTTTTTAATAGAATTTGAAAAATTGTTTCTAATAATAATTGTCCAAAAAAATGTTTTTTTAAATGAATTCTTTTTCCTTGATTAAAATGGGATTAAAAGTATTTTTTAGAAATAGAGGATTTAATTTTTTTTAATTAAAAATTATTTTGAAAATAAAGTTATTTATTTATTTTTTATTTTTTAAATTTGTAAAAATCACTTTTTTAAAAAAGAAAAAAGAAAATGAATCAAAATACTTTTGTAAAAAAAATTGTAAAAATTCATTCTTTTCTAATAAAAGCAAGTAAAAATAATTCTTGTATCCAAATTAAAATTCTATAATAAATTCTTTTGATACAATAAGTGTAAATAACTTTTTTGAAAATTGAATACAAATGAAATTGAGAAAATAAATTGACTTTTTTTTTTTGTAAATAAATAAATTGAAATCATTAATTCAAAATCATTTTTAATAAAATCCTTTGAAATTTCTTGAAAACTTTTTTTAAATAATTTTTTTATTTGGTTCAACAAATTATTTTGCATAATTCTCTTGTCATTTATTTTGTATATTCTTGTAATTAGATTTCATCACTATTTTTTTGCATATTGATTTTCACTATGACTTGTACATACTCATTTGCATGATTATTTTTTTTGGTATCCATAATTAATTAATTAATTACCACAATTCCCTTAATTTGTTTAATAGAGGTCGTATGTATATGGGCTTAGAGGGGTGCTACGACTCATCACCGTACCTTCCCAAACCTAACCCCCAAACCCAAATTTGATTTTTGCAGACATGTCTTTTCTAAATAAAGAATAGTTTTCTTTCTTGTTTTGTTTTCCCTTTAAAAAAATAAAACAAAAATAAGTAGCGACTCCAAGTCTTTTTCAAAAAATCAAATTTTCAATAAATAACAAGCAAGTCTCGTCATTCGAGTGGGGACGCACATGAAAAACGCAAGTCCACAATATCTTATATCAATTTTAAGATATTATTTCCATTGCAATATGATTTTATTAAATATTATATTTAATAAAATAATATCTTAAGGTATTTATATCCAATGAGTTATCTTATGTTATGTTTCTATTTAATTTATTAAAATAATAAAAAATAAAACAAAATTTTAATATTAATTTTTTGAATATTAATTAAATTATACTTAAATTGTTGAATTAAAACTTATTCCTTAATTTTTAGTTTAAGTATTAAGATTGTTTGATAAAATTGATTTTAAATCATCAAATTGACAATTTTATCCTCATAAATTATAACTAGAGTAAAATTATGCCAAATAATAATAAAGATCATAGGGTAACGAAAGAGATCGGAAATAAAATTGGAACAAATAAGAGTAAAAAAATAAAATAAAAATACAGACTTAAAAATAAATTAATTGTTTTTACTTAATACTTAAAATTGTTTTTACCATTAAATTATCTTACCAAATATACTTAATTAAATTAAATTATTAAATCACTTTAAATTATTAAATTGATTTGCATAATAATATTTTACAAAACATACTTAACATACTTAATAACTTAAATTAAACCATTAAATCATAAAATTAATTTACAAACCCATCATTAATGGCTTAATAACTTAATTTAAGTTGCAGAACTTGTTAACTATATTTCACAAAATAAATTAATGGCATATATTGTTGTGTATGTAAACAGTAAACAAACATAAGGAAAAGAAAAATGAAGACTCAAAAACAAGAAGCATTAAAGCCTTGGACTTGAAATAATTAAAATAAGCAAAGCGAGGCACCTCAACCCTAACCTCTGTGTGAACTCTTACCAAAATTTTGATACACAAGAATATTCCTCAAAACTTGAATTTGAGTACATATTTTTGTATATTTACAGAAATTAACAACCAAAAAAGGGGGTATTGCAGCCAGCTCACACCATTTTGTAGGCTCCCTCTACTGGCAAAATGAGTGAATGCCTTCCATTGTGGATTTTTGTAGCCAATTGCTTCTGTACAGCAGGCAGAGTACTTGTGAAGGGTCATATATGCTACTCAAAAGACAGGGAAGGAGCCAGAAAAGAGCATCATCTGAGCACAAGCAACCTATAGACACAATCAAAAGGCTCTTTTCCGAGTTTTAACGAACCCATCTCCCCATCTTCATTGTCATTATTTTCCTTTTCTTGTGAGCTCGATGCTTGGCTGCAATCCTCAGCTTCCTCTTTGCGTTCCGCATTGGGTTGACCACAGCCATAAGCTTTTCTTCTTGTTTCCTCTTATCTCTCTTTGCCTTCAGCTTCTTCCTGATATGGCTGTAAACTTGTACAAAATTCTGGATTCCTAAGGTATCTCTTATACTTTCACTAACTTCCTGTGCTAATTGCTTCACCTCATCTGAAACACATGATAAACCACAAGAAAGCAACTGGTCAAATCAGATTGGGGAGAGAAGAGAAATATGAGAGAGACCATCATTGTAAAATGATACCTATGATTTAGAAGTATGTTCCCCAAAAGATAAAATCAAAATGAAAGGTGGAAACTAGAAAGTACAAAAAAAAAAAGAAGACATGATTAAGATTAAGATGGGAATAAGATTCAAGTCGTGCAACTACAACTAATTTTAAAATAAAAAGAACCATCTATTTTTTGTATCAAAGGAGAGATGGATACCACACATAGCATCATAAGTCAATAATGCATGTCCAAACAACAATACGACGTAAGAGTGTAATGCAAGGGGGACATAGAAACAAGTTAAACAACCATAACTATAAAGTTATTAAGTTCATCTCTGCCACGAAGGAAAAGAATTTATCATAATTGAAAAGCTCAAGAATCAGATTATGCAGTGATAAGTGTAACTTGATGAATGGCAATGATTATTACATGAGAAGGAGGAAATTTAGTTCCAACTGTCAAACCACTTTCCCTTCTTTAGGATTACCATAGGGCAGCTCTAAATAACTCACTTAGTCAAATACCACAGCTTGGTTCACAATCCTCTGAAACAAAATAGCGAGCAAGCTTTGTACAAAAGGTCAAAAACTGTTTAAGGGGATTAATGGCAAGGATTCACATAATGAGAATCTTATAATTTTTAAGCATATTCATCTTTCTATGAAGCATTGGCGTAGCCAGTAAAGCCTCAGGCCCTAAAAATTAGGAAACAATCCACCTTAGAAGATTTTCTTTTGCAAGCACAAAGATAAAGTCCAAAAAATGAAAAAAAATAAAAAATGCCAACCCTCGCTCCCTTAAAATTTAGCAAAAACACAATTTATTAAGAGATTGCCCCTCAAAAAATTCCAATAAAGAATATATTTCAAAATTAAAGGGAAAAAAATGCATCAATATTTTTTACACAAAAATCCCTATTTTTTTAACTTCTATCTGCTTCATCTTTTGTTTATTGTGAAAAAGAAAATATTTATAGAACTCTTGCCAACAAATATTCACTCAAACTCACCCGTTAGGGTAGCCCAGTTGGTCAAGGCGAACATTGGGAAATGAGGTGCCCATAAGTGGCACATGATCCTGGGTTCGAATCTTGCCATTGATGATACCTTGAATTTACCCAGTGTTGGTTGCTGCGGGACGATCAGCACCCCGAGGTTTGGGTCCCCATGGAGAGTCCTAAGGGCTTAGCCATGGAAGCTTCCTCGGTTATAATATATATATATATATATTCACTCAAACTTCTCAGATTATTATATTAGCCAATACTATTATTATTAACTACGAAAGGACAATTTTTTAAGGTGATATCATTTAACAGGGTGCAAAATCAAATATCACACTTCAAATAAAAAAAAAAAAAATCAACAGAAGGATTTGAATTAGAATTACTTGATATCCTTCACAAAATAAATGAGCAGAAAGCAAAAGATGAAACATAAAACAGGGATCAACTAATCCTTCTTTCAGACTTGCTTGAGAATAAAAGGTATCCAGGCAAACACCAAGCAATAAGGTTTGATTCAATCTAAGGCAATTCTATAATTATTTCATTCCTAAAAGAGAAAGTTTGTTGAGATAAATTAATTATAGTACAGCATACAACAGGAATATGAACTCACCTGAAATGACTTTCCCAGAAAATCCTTCACAAACTTTGTACAATGGTAGCAGCATTTGAAATGCATAATGCTGACACTCCTCTTGACCAATTGTTGTTGAAATTGTTCTAAAGCTATTGAAGACAATTTTCATCTGCAAGAAACGCTTGAAATATTATCAACAATATGACATTTAAAAAAGACAGAAGAACGAGAAAGAAGTTTCATTTAAACAAGTACTGACAAAGTAATGGCAAAAGAGGAATGCAAAATAAGTAGAAACTTTCACAGATATTGAGACGCGGAAATTTCACAGAAATCTTCAACAAACATTTGTGAATTAAAATAGTTTGTAATCCTACATCCTCTAGAAGTATACCTGAATTGCCTCCATTTGAAGGGCAATCTTTCCCATTCTTTTAAGCAAACTAGAGACAAGCAGATGTCGGAGATCCTCATTGTTTCCTTGGTCATTGAGATTGTGTATACGACTAGACATAAAAGATTCGAAAATGCTTCTTCCTTTTCTTGAATCAAGCAACTGAAAAGCTTTAAGAAAATGCTCTTGCTCGTGCTGTTCAATGGCACTCCAAAACTGGTGAGGATCCACATGTTCTTTTTGCCCCACGAAAGAATGCACACCACAAATTGCAAAGACGAGATTTTGTGTGATCAGGTTGCTGGCTGCATCATCAGCGAGTTGTGCCTTCAGTTGGCAGCAGAGGGAAACAGCTATCATGAAAAGTCTACTTGGTCTCACAAGAGAAAATGTTTCTATTGACTTTTCATTTTTTTCTCTGTTAGCCTCATTTACTGCAGTAAAGTAAAAGGCCACAAGGCGGCTGGAGATGTTTCGTAACCACATGTGTGGGTGCAACAGAAAATCACAGATCACTTCCCATATATCCTGAAAATAAGGGTGCAGGAAAAACATTTATTAAAAGAACAAAAGGATATCACAAGTATTCCTACTTTTTTCTCGGAGTTTGTATTTACCAAAGGATAATTCATCCTGTCAGCATTCTAATGCAATGAAATGAATCAATTGTTTCTGATTTAAGAAAATTTAAAGGAAACTGAAGATGAAAGAACCTTCCATGGAAAGAAGTTGAATTAGTGAATCATTTTCAGAGCAAACAGACAAAAAAAGGTCCATGGGCTGTAGGAAAACTTAAAAAATAAAAATACAAATAAAAATAAAAAATAAAAAAATAAAATGAAATAAACACAGAAGCTATAACTCCAGGTGATAAAGTTTGCAACTTAACGCCGCCTTATCCTAATAAATTAAATGAAGATGTTACCATTGCGGATGACAAAACTTATTTTATTAAATCCAATTCAATCATGAATAGAGTATAATACAAGTAAACAACATTTTAATGAGAATGGCTTGTAAAAGAACTTCAGAACTAAGAGAAAGCATAATAAATTCAATGAATTGTCTCAATCTATAAGAATAATGAGAACATGATCCACAATGCATATCAAGTTATCGGATGCAATAATTCCAAAGATACACCAAATTAATTTAGTGCAGAAAACTAGAATTATTTGTTACATAGACTGAAAAGCATCAATAGCACTGTTAAAGAATTTGACAATGATCTTAATCCAAAATCATAAGCTTTAAGTACCCTTTTCTAGCATCTGAAAAATGCTCAGTAAGCATAAAACCTTGAGCGATCCTCAGATAGTAGAACTGTGTGTAAAAATGATCAATAAGACATGTATGTGGTCATTTAACAAATCACACATACATACACACACACTCACCCACACACACACACATATATATATATATATATATATCCCTTGGGACAAAATAAGGCGTAAGCCTCAACTTAAGCAACAACAATAATAAAAACAACATCAAGAAGAATCATAATAATAATAAAGAGAAATAAAAAAAAAACTCAGAAATCAGAAAAATACTAATAAACTTGCATGAACATTAAAATAATAAGAACACCATGTAATTCATAATAATCAAATTAATTGCACATCATCATCACTGGTTTATAATTTAGTTCATTTTTCTCTCTTCTAAAATCCAACACTTTCTCATGGCTTCATCAAATATTCAACACTACCATCACCATCACTAGTAGGATCCTCCAATAGAGTTATAATTGGTAGACAGATAAGTCCTTCCTTTGTAAAATGTTTATCTTGAACACAAGACAAAACTTATAAATCTATACCAAACCCTCCACCCCCTCCCCCTCACAATTCGTTGAGACCATTGAATATTGAGGCTAAAACCTCTTGTAAAAAAGTACATAAAAATCCCATAAATGCCCTAAAACCATTAACACTTCTGAATATTTGAGGCTTAAGCCTTAATAGCCTCAAGGCTGTAAGCCTCAATTACCCTATATTGAAGCTATAGCATCAAGGCTAATTTCCTCAGCCCTGCCTTGAGGCTAGTCTCAAGGTAAGGTTCAATAACCTTTTAAAACACACACACATATAAAAAAAATACAATTCATAAAATTGCTAAAGTATATTTTATTAAAAAACATTTTCTTGAATTTTTGTTACACTCGACTCATTCATTCTGCTATGATTGCAAAAAATAAGGGTCTATTTAGAAACTTTTCTTGAAAATGGTTTTCTATTCTAAAGAATAGAAAACAGCTTTCCAGCCATAAAAAAACAGTTTTCCAACTTAAAAACCATGTTTGACAAATTTTGGACTGAGAATAGTTTTTTAGGAACCCATTATGAAAACATGGTGATTTTTCCGAATAAATTTGAGACACACGAAGAATAGGCTAGGAACTTTTTGCATTGTTCATAAATGAAGAGTGCCTTCATGGAAAATAGGCTGAGAAAATTACTTTTCATGTTTAAGTTCCTAAACAGAATTGAAGTTTAATAACTGAAAACATTTTTTAAAAGTTGTTCTCAAAAACTAATTTTTGAAAACTGTTTCCAAAAATATTGTTAAACATGTCCTAATTTATCACCACTCATCATTTAGTACTATATTCATTTATTGTATCATAATGCGAGTTCATGCTAAGCTGTAAGCTCACCTCTCTCCCCCTTCCAGTCAGTGATGATACAGGTGAGGATTACTAATCATGTGAAGGGAAGAGGTTTTTGTTTCCAGTCCAAGGCTTGGGAGCAGCTCCAGTTTCTTGTTTAATTTTATTTGATCTAGTCATTGAGAAGAGAGTTAGATTGTATGTGGTCAGTTTTGGAATTTAGGTGGTTGGACCTTTGAAAACTAGATTGTTCATCTAATGATTTTAGATTGTTGTCACCTAGGGTGAAAGAAAGTTGTCACCTCGGCAACTTGTTCCAACCCAATACAACCTTCAAGCTAGTTTGAAATGTTGGGCAGATTCATTGACAGGTCAGATTAGGCTCAGGTTGATTTTAGTCAATCTAAACCTCAATCTGGCTTGCGCTTGCCAAAGGGGTTTGGGTGAATAAATTCATGCAAAAGGTTTGAGTAAATTAGATCATTATTACCTTAATTTTAATTTTTGTATTATAAAAAAGTTGAACAAATATATCTACTCTCATTCTCTCCCACCAAAATGAACCCTAACATCTTTCTCTAACTCTCATTATCTACAACCAATGCTATGCCTCCAAGAAGCATTTTTGATCTTGCTGTTTGCATGTGCCCCTTCCACCTCCTGGACCAACAGCCAGAACTAGCTCCTCTTCTTCAGTTTTCTCTCTATATTGCTTCTCTTTTTTGTTTTGAACAGCTTTTACCAGATTGGTCTCTTCTTATTAATGCTGTTCAGATCTGAATTATAAAGTTTCCATTCAACCCTCATGGGTCTCAATGCTTTCCCATTCCAAGATCTCCATGTCTTTCATATGCCTTGGGGCCATTGAAAGGGCTTCAATAGGAGTACACTTAGAGCTGATGGAACACTTAGAACTGGTGAGGTCGCATCAGCAAAAGAAGGGTACCCATCAATCCAATTCCAGCTTCTGTCCAAGATGAAGTTGTTCTTTCTGGTATCAGTGGGGCTTGTAGACTTGTGACAGTGGGGCTTGTAGATTTGTGACACTGGGCCTTACTGACTTCAGAAAAATAAGCTTAGGTTAAGGGGCTGTAGACCCTCCATTTCATCCCTTTAGCACATGTCTTTAAGTTTACTTCTAGTGCTTCACAGTATTTCTTTGATGGCCCATTACTACTCATGTAGCTTATCTTTTCTGAGCCACTTTGGAGACTTGAGTTGAGGGGTTTATCCGGCTCCAAATTATGATCTTGACTGCCCTTCAAGTTTAGATTAGGCTTCACTTAGGTACACTTTAGGTTAGACTTAATTAGGCCCACCTAGTCTCATCCTAGACCCATATAGGTATACCCAACCCATTAGGCACCACCTTAAGCCCATTTAGACACCTTAAGTCCGTCTAGGTTCACTTAGGCTCACTTAGGCACACTTGGCTCATTAGACATTCTTAGCGTGACTTGTATGGTTGCATGACTCATTTATCTCATTTATTTATTTATTTTTATTTTTATTATTATTATCAATCACTTTTATTTAATCATTTATTATATTTTTACTTATTTATTTATTTTAATTTATTTTCATTGTTATCAATCACTTTTAGTTATTTAGTTATTTATTATTTATTATTTAATTGTTTATTATCTTGTTGTTTATTCATTTATTTATTATTATTATTTTATCATTCTCTAATTTATTTATTCATTTATTTATTTTATTCATTTATTTAATTTAATAATTTGATGTTTTTATAGGAAAATCTACCAACCGGAGGAAAAAGAACTTTGAAATTGGTAAGACTTGAAAAGGAAAGGAACTCTTCCAGAGAGTTAAAATAGGGATGAAGGAGTTTTTGGAAAAGACGGGACTCCTTATGTGATATGCATGGATTGGTTTTTTGAAATTTAAAAGGGATTTTTCTGGTAGATGAGACAGAATTCGGAGAGAGGAAGACTCTTGAGGTGGAACGGTTGCCAATTGCTATAAAAAGCACAAGCAGAGGGGTTTTTCTGGAAGCTAAGAGATATAGAAGAAAGGGAATTCTAAGATTGTCTTCGTAGGGAGAGGAAGGAAGCATGGCAAAGCAGAGTAAGAGATCTGAGCGGGATTTTGGGTTTTGTCTGGATGCTTGGGTGTAGAATGACAGAGGTTATATGTTTGTTTGCATTGGTACTTGATTGCTTCTATAGATGTTGATTCTCCCTTTGGAGTTCTCTAGTTTTGGTTTACGGCCAAAAAGGAAAACACAGAAAAGTTTTGGGAAAGAAGCTTGACTCCATGGAAAGGATACAGCGGGTGGGATAACCAACACGCATAGAAATTTTCAGGAGGCATTGTGGGAGGACGCACAGGTCTGGGCCGATGAGATTTTCAGCGTGAGAAAAAGGAGATTCAGTTCGGGTCTTTTGAGAAGAGATGGAGGTCAGGATTTGGAGGCGATACAGTCCGCGGTTTGGATATTGAGTGGAGCGTTTTTGAAAGAATATTCAAGCACGATTCTGGGGATTTGGGTTGGTTTTTGAACCATGTGCATGCCATATTTTGGGACTTTAATAATACACTTTTAGGGAGATTGAGACGCCACATCATAGATTGAGATTAGAATGACTTGAGAAATTGGAGAGGAAGAATTTTAGAGGACGGCTGCATAGGAGAGGAGATAGATTAGAGAGCGGGCTACTACATGGGAAAAAAGAGGACTTTTTGAGAGAGGATGATTCACGGTTTTGGGTATTCAAGGGAGGGATGACAGCCACTTAACACTTAGAAAACATGGATGATTGTGTGCTTGAACTTTGAAGATGCAGTCATCACTTTGGATTTTTTTTTTTTTTTCTTATGTCACTAGTGCTCGGATCCGTAGAGATGCCACCATGCTTTGACGCCACTTTCATGTTGAATGTTAGTAGAGATATGTACATTTGATGAAGAGATATAACAACCATATTTGAGAAGAATTGCAGCAGCCACTTTGCCATGCTTAATGGAGAAAAAAATTCATGGCATATGTGTGAGATAAGTGGCAATCACGTAGTGCTTGGTGTTGGGAGGAGGAAGAAGTTTTTTTATAAAAGAAATTTTCAGCTTGTGGAGGAGAGAGTAGATGGAATGGAGTGTTGCTCTTTCTAGTGATATCCAGCATTCTGAAGGGGTGAAGAAACAGTCCACCTAGTGTCCACATACAGCCAGTCCACATGTCGTTAGGAAAGGTAAGTTAAATCTTATATATTTTAGTGTTGATTCATTACTTTGGATTAAAAAATTAGGATTTTGTTTAGTGTAATTTTGGTTCATTATTTTGGATTAAAAAGTTGGAATTTTGTTTACCTTGGTTTCGATTCATTGTTTTAGATTAAAATTTTAGAATCTTGTTTAGTTTTGATTCTTTGTTTTAGTTTAAAAAATTAGAGATCTGCTTAGATTGACTTTGATAGTTTTGATTCTTTGTTTTAGTTTTAAAAGTCGGAATTTTGTTTAATTTATATGTTTTCATAATTTTAGTTTATTAATATAATGGATTCCATGTGATAAAGTTCATGTTTTAATATTTGCTTTGACTAACTTTTGATCCAACTTATTTATTCTATTTTGATTCACCCCTTTTAGTTCATGAGCTTTTAGAATTTAAGTTGATTAGTTTAATTGGTTCCATGTCTTTAGTTTCATCTTTTAAGTATATCAATTTTCATTCTTGCTTGATCATTAGTTTCGACCATGTGTTTTTCTAAAATTTTGATTAATTAGCTTAATTGATCTTATGTTAGTTCTTGATTGCTCATCTCAATATGTGCTTGATTGATCCTTGTTAATTCTTGATTAATATCTTGTTAGTTTTATCTTATCTACAGTCATTTAGTTTATTCCTTTGTTGATTGTTTGTTAAATTTGACTTTTAGAGGTTCTCAGAAAATAATGAAGATTAACCTCCATTCTCACCACTTTAGTCGGCTTGGTTGTCTAAAATTTTATTTTGTGATTTTGTTTTCTTTTGGATTGCCTATGTTTGATCCTTGAGTATTGTCGTTTGTAAATGATTTCTTTCCTTTTAAGAAGAACCTTTTCTCAAAATGTTCCTCATTTAAATGCATTTCAAAAGTTTATTTGGAGTCCTTAGAATCGAAATCTCATTTTTTTTTTTAAATAACATGCAACCATGTTTTGATCGGTTTGCATCTTTCTCAGTTTTCAATAAAAACTATGGTTTTGAGTAAGACATGAATCCAAGCTTGTGGTTCCAAACAAATGGGATAATTCTAAACTAGATTTGTGCATATCAATTGGGGAATTGGTGGAACCCCTACATAAGAAAATCTTTTCAGAACTCATCTTTGCTGCCACCTTTGCTACTTGTTGTAATCATATCTATATATTTTTTTATGAATTATATACAAGATGTATGTGATAATTGATTATTTCGTTTGCTTTGATAATTTTTGCTATGCTAATTAGATAACAAGCATGCTAAGATTTCTTTATTTTATTATTTATTATATAACCCCTTATGTCTTGTGGAAACATGTTACAAGTTACCTATGCTATTCAAGTACGCTTCTTACCTTTGTATCTTAATTCCATAAATTATGTATTGCTTTATACATGATCGTTATGTATTGCTTTGTATGCGATTGTTAACCTGTTCAACATATCTTTTTTATTGTTTGTTTAGCTTGTCATGTTTGATTAAGAGACTAGGGTAAAATACATATTGTGTGTTTTATTTTTCAAACTAACCATTGATGTCTTGTGATAACGCTTAAGAAGCGGTCCATGTACACCCTAAATCTTCTTTATGATTTGTGATTGGTTTTCTTGTTTGGCATACTATTTTTTGAAATCACCTAGCCTACCTAGGTATCTATAATCAACCAATTAATTGTCTCATTTCCCTCAACTTAGTCAGTAGAAACATTTGTAGGGCTTAAAGGGGTGCTACCTTTTAGAAGTACCTTCCCAATAGGTAACCTGATCCCCAGACCTAGACTCGGGTTTTTCAAAGACACACTTTTCCAAAAAACTATGGAGTCACTTCTTTAGGGTTTTCTTTCTTGTTTTATTTTCCCTTTTAAAGTAAAATAAGTGGCGACTCCGACTTTTCCAAAACTAATATTTCACCATATAAAAATGAGTCTCGCCATTGAGTGGGGACACATGTGAAAAATGCAAGTCCACAAGGACCTAAAGTTGGTCAAATTGGATCTGGCTCCAGGCAGAGGCTCTTAGAGATTGTAATGAGCTTCGGTCATTGTCAAAACTCCTAGAGGAGATAAATTAGAGGGGTCACCAAGAACTGGCTCCAAGATCACTAACTAGTCTCAATAAAAAACCAAAACAAAAACATCAAAAAGCAAGAAAAGGGTTTGCATTCTAAGGCAATCATGAAGGAAAAGAACCCTAGAGAGAACAAAATTCTTCAGAAGCTCGATAGTTTCCCCTAGAGAGAGAGAGAGAGAGCAAATAAAAGTAGGAAGGAAATTATGAAACTTTTAATAAATTAGTTCATTTTAATTTTCAACTTCAACATTGATAATACTAAGGAAAATTGACTCAAGTCTTAACAAAGTTTAGTTGGCCTTAGTTTTACAAAAGCAAAGTGGATTGGAAACATCCATTGAAGTGAAACACAACCTTCAGCCTTGAGCAGAAAGATGCTTTCAAGGGCAGCAGAACTGTACAAGTCCATATCCTCTCAGAATAACTACAAATTTATAACTATGTTTGTTTAAACAATTGAAAAGTAGTTTATTTAGGTTTATTTTTCTTTTCCTTGAGTGATTAATAATTAGTCAATGAGTATTTTTTTTATTTTAGGAAACTAAGAAGCTTAGATTGGTTATATGTGTAAACTGATTTCATATCGGATGGGCATTAACTTTATAGTCAAGAATAACCTATCAGGAAAAAAAAAGAAGTCAAAGATAAAGCATTGTCAGAGGCATTGACTGACTCTAACATCCCCGCTCAAGGTCTTAGGCTTATCCTTAAACAACTATAATTCCCAAGACTAATCAATATATCACACCAATCAATCCCCTTCAATGAGAAGATTAGAAAAGCTCTAAACTTTCAAGATAACTAATCTACAACATAAACGGCCAATAAATAGTCTTGTTCTCAATCAATTCGTTTCCTTTTTTTTTTTTTTTTTTTTTTTTGATAGGCATTCTTGATCAATTTGTTTATCAGTTGATAGAAACAGTAGGAACTGATTTAAGGAAATGAATGACAACTCTACTAATAAGACGGCATAAAATTTAGGGTGCAATTCGGGTGGGTCAGATCAGGTTGGCAATCAATCAATCCAAGCTCAATCTAAACATGAAGCTCATTTGTCTAAAACCAAAGTTGCCAAATCCAAGCCTCTTTTATGAACTCAGGTTTTAATTGAGTGAGGCTCATGTTATATCTTTGGGTTGCACAAGTTGATCAAGTTGGACTCATAAAATTGATTGGGGTCTAGTCGGGGTGAGCCTAAAAACAAGTAATTAAATTTTACGTCTATTCAACAAATTGACTATCAATTAACTTACATTTGATGCACATTTAATATTGATTTGACAACGAAATTTCAAAGCTTGAAATAAGAATGGATGCCCAAAATATAATCAAAATAAACCTACAAACAAATAACTATTTATAGAAACTTCACATCTCACTAAATCTTTTACCAATCAATCCACATTTGATAAATAAATAACATCTACTTAACTAAAAGTCTAAAACCTTTGCAAATCAATATGATAAATATAAATTTATAGCATTCATTTGCTCAATTAACCTAATAACTAGGGTTGCAACTTGGTAATCCAGCCCGTGCCTAGGTTTGACATGAGCAAGGTTTAAACAAGTTAGTATTGGACTTGGGTTAGAAAAATATCAATTGAAAAATAGTAGGGTTGGCCTGCACTGTAGGGACAAACAACTCATCGAAACCTAAACCTGCACATTGTTATTATTATTTTAATTATGAATAATATTATTTTATTTTAAATATATAAAAATAAAAATAAAAACAAAGAAATAAGGAAAGAGCTCTAACCTTTCTCATTTTTAAATTATATTAAACTAAGTGTCCACTTGGACACTACCTGTTTTATGTTTTAAAATAAAAAAATAGTAGCAACTTTTATATAAGATATAAGAACTCTTAGGGACTTGCATTGAAAAAGTAATCTTTTCACTAAAAATTGTCTAAAAAATCGAGGAATAAAGAACCTTTTACTACCTCATTTTTTAAAATTTCTGAAAGTGATTTTTAAAGACATAAGATAAATTTATGTTTTTTTTTACAAGATGCTTCACTTTCATAATGAATTTTTTTTATTTTTTATTTTTTATTTTTAAAAAAGGAAGTGTATCCAAAAGGACACTATTATGTCTATTTTCTTTTTTTTTTCTTTTTTTTGTTGGAGGCTTGGCATGGGTTGAGAAGTTGCAGCCCAATCCAGGGTTGGATTTGACATGGGTAAGACCCATTGATAGGTGGGTGTAGCACAGTTAGCCTTTTGAACCTACCCAACCCGCCCAAGTTGCAACCCCACTAATAACAACCCTATGCTATAACCAATAGAATTAATAAAAAAAATCCAAAATAAGAATAAAATAATAAAATAATATGGCACAGTTAGCCTTTTGACCTGCCCAACCTCCTATGTTGCAGCCCTACTAATAACAACCCTATGATATAATTAATAGAATAAATCAAAAAATCGAAAATAAGAATTAAAAAAATTCAAATAATACACATACATATATATAATTTTAAATTTATATGAACATATAATCAAGTTAGGGAATTTAATTTGAGTTGACATTTTTCTATCCCAGCCCAATCCAAATTGCAAATTAAGTTGCCCAAGTCAGTATAAAATCGGGTGGGGTTCAGGTTGAGTTGTACTGCCAAGTTGTAGCCTACATAAAATCAAGTTAATCACCAATCCCATCAGTTCTTAGCCTACAACCTCTCCTAGTTAAAAAACATTGTTAATTCTGAACCCCATTCTAGTTGTGCACATGCCTAATTAGTGTTCTCAACCCAATCAATGTGCTTTGGTACCAGGGCCTTCTAGCTACAACCACCCAGGCCTTATGTTGGCACTATTTGGTCACTGGTCCAGCTAAGAAGGGAAACATTAAACATAACTTCAATCTACATTAATTACTAAAAACATAAAAGATACATTTATGCATCCATGATATGAATGAATTGTTTGTACCTCAAGCTCCCTTTGCAAGCACAATTCATGGAACTGTTGTAGCATCTTTTCCAACATGACCAAAGAATAATATGCCTCCTTCCAGAGAGGAATTGCAACATCATTAGAAAGATCTAGTTGGTTATCAGTACCACATTTAACAGCCAACCGCAAAATGCTTCTCATCACCGGTAAAACACTCTCAATATGTCTTTGAAATCCTTTCTTCATGACCTCAATCATGAACCCCAAGACCTGAAGGAAAACATTCAGAGGTCATTAAACAAATAAATGAAACCACTATATTTATATAAAAAATTGGAATGGCACAGCCAGTGTGGAGCTTCGTTTTTCTGCATTTTCCTTACATCCTAGGTCTTATAGTTTCAAATTTTGAATCAGAGCATATGTCAGATTGACAGATTTGGAACTTTGTGTAGTTCCAAATCCTAACATGATACATACAAGGAAAATGAGGTTACAACTCTAATGACAATTAACTCATGGTTTTTTCATCCCATATTACTACTATTTGAACTCACTTTTCACTGTAACATATATGCTCCCCTTTAATGTCAAGGATGACTAATAATCAAATATAAGTAAATCAAAAAATAAATAAATAAATAAAAATACTTGGAGCATTAAATTCAACATTCCAAAAAACAAAAAAGTCCCCTCATTCGAACATTATTTCAAATTAGGTAAATTTAGGATGAGCATACAGTTCCACATTCTCTTATCATATTGGTCAGGTGTTCTTTTGAAAAATGCATTCCTTCTTTTCCATAATTTTCCAATTTTAATTTTATCTTATAATTTTTCTTTGAAATATTTGTTATCTTATACACCTAGTATTCCATCTGACAACTCAAATGATCTTTTTTTTTTTTTTCCTTCTTTTGATTCTTTAATTACCAATAACCAGTGTTATGGGTACCTTTTTATAGGGAACAGAGTTTTATTAGAATAAAGGATGAGAAACCCTTCATACTAAGGCAAAGATATTCAGAAAGGGAGAGAGACAGGAAAAGAAAAAAAAAAAAAAGGCACTCCACACTCCAATCCCTATCCTCCCCATGCATCACCCCACCCCCTCCACCCCGGGTCAAAATAAAAGGAAAAAAAAAAATCCACCTTAATCCCACGATGGTGGCAAATGTTTTACAATCAATCATTCTCATGCACATACTTTTGTTCCTGTGTAATTTTCCCCTCTCTATTATAATTCTTAATAAAATCTGCAACTTTCCCTTCTCTCAAACAACTTTATCCTTCACTACTATAATTTCTTTTCCCTTCTCTTAATAACTTTTGCCCTTATTATTATAGTTTATAATTAATTTTTTCCGTGTATCATGGATACTCTTTTATGGGAAACAGAAAGTTCTATTGTAAAGGGGTGAGTGTCTCTATACTGTATTTCTGTGGGTCGCTATTTTAGGGCCTCTTTGCAATACAATTCTTTTGCTTATTGATAAAAAAAAAAAAGGCTGACAAATCCTTCATACTAAAGCAAAGATGATTGAGGAGGTGAAGAGGGGGGAGGAGGGAAGGTTCCCCTCAAGTAAAACCCAAGCAAAAAATCAAATGCTTCTCATGTTGGACATACCATCTTCTCTTAATAACTTTTTTATTTACTATTATAATTTTAAAATAGAATTTGTATCTTTTTTCCCCTTCTCTTCATTTTTCTTTATATTTCCCCCCTTTTTCCATTTCTATCTGAAGCATAGGTTCATGAAATCAGCTGTAATCCTATACATGAACTCATACACTTACCATATAACTCTTACAAATACAATTTCAATATTTTACCTGTGCTGCAGCACTCCATAGTTGCTGCTTTTCACCCAAATACCAAGAGAGACTGTACTCAATAATGGGATGAAGTGAATGTGGGCTTATACGTCCAATCAAAAGCTTTATAGCTGCACCAATCATGGAGCGGACTTTATTGTCTTGATCATTAGTCAAGCAAACCACTAAATGGACAAATAATGTCTGGGACTGCTCATCCACAATGCTTTTTGGAAACTTGATTATAATCGTATGGATCATTTCAAGCACAGTTTCTCTTCCGGTTGAATGCTCATATCTGTAAAAAGAGAGAAATCATTATAAGATAGAAAACTAAATAAGCATAAACTTTGTGTACCATCAGATACTTGCCTGAGATTCGCAAGCAAGAAATCCAGATGTTGTTGCAAGCGTTTTTCAGAAAGATGATAATCAAGCAAGAATTGCAATAAAATTTGACTGCATTTCTTACGAATTGGCTCCACTTGACTTGTTACCATCAATTCTGCAACTCGAGTGACAACATCATATATCTCATGCACAACCAGCTTGCGGCTAATAATTGCCTTTAAGAGAGAGAGGGCAATAAAAGAAGGATTCCTTTCAAGATCAACAAACAGTGGAAATTGGATCAACAGATGTAATTGATCAGTGGAAAGGGTAATTTTAGTGCTCCGCAGAAGTGCTGTTAACAAACTTAGACATGACTGCATCAGAGGACTGTTTGCATTTACTGAACTTTGGGCAATATCCAGTAGAGCAGACTTTATTCCATCAGCTTGGGTTTCAAGAGCTGGCAAAGGCAGCCTAACCAATAAAGCAATGCATCTAAGAGCAGCAGATAATATATCTTCATACTTAGAACTTAGGCAGCTTCCCAGTTGTTTGACAAAAGGGTCCAACATTGATAAAAGTTGTCCATCCTTTTTGTTCAGTTTCATGTTCTTGATACGGTTGTGCAACAGCCCAAGGGCAAATACCGTAATCAGATGTGCATAGTGTGACTCAGAGCCCACAACCTTCCCTAGAGAAACTTTCTTCCTTGGCTCATCAGTCTTGCGTTTTTCATTTGTCTCCATGACTGCTGAATGTTCACCTCGACAATTTTCTTTAGAAATCCCATCTTCAACAAGGCCATATACAAAGATGAATAGATCAGTCTGGTCTACAGATGGATTGCATTCAATACCAGCAGCTATGTGATTTAACATAGTTTCCAAGTTCAACTTCACTTTTGGTGTCAGATGGTTCTGCAGATGAGCTATAACAGGTGAAAGGAGCTTCAGGGCATGGCTTTTGAACATGATGCTTTGAGCAATCAATTTCAAGGTCTCAAAAGATTTGCGCTTTCTTGTCTCTTTCATTTTTGAAGCTATCTTTTCAACCTCTTTTTCCTCAGCAACATCTCCAAGAATATCATTCTTTACTATAGAAAGGAGATCTTCCAAGCAGTAATCCAACTTTCCACTTATAGGAAGACACTTTGACAAAATGAAATGGAGAGTATATCCCAATACATGCAGCTCATATCCTCGCTTCAAGGTAGCTCGCAAGACACTGACAATGAACTGCAAGTATTCCAGCCCAAGCTCCTTCAAACATGCAGCCAAAGCAGACCTAGCATCATCACGAACACTTTCTAAGCGATTCCTTAGGAAGTTTGAAATGCGATGGATAATACTTGAAAGCTGTGATTCCATGATATCCCCTGGAAGCAACTTTAGCAATTTAAGTGCAGCAAGGCTGATATTTACATTAACCTTATCTGAATCAGAATTCAGCAATTTCTGTATCCTAGGGAACACAGTATCATGAAGGCATGTCTGTATCTCAGTGATTGTAACAGAACTGGTGCAACTGTGAAACATAGTTGAAGAACTAGCTTCAGCGGTGCAGGTACTTGAAACATGATCCATGGAATCTTTAGCTTCTTGACTTGAACAAGTTTCCAAAAAATGAAATTGGTCCAGAATAGAACAAATTAGACGCAATAACACCTTTTGTTTGTCCGGTTTAACAGTCATCTCCCGAAAGCACCTCATTAATAATGCATAATACGATTTCCATTCCAAGTGACCGCAAATAGAAGCAAGGGTCTCCAAGCATGCACTTCTGATATGTTCACCCTTCCCGTCTTGTACATTAAACAACATATTTAAGAAAAGCGGGACAAAAACTTTATTGGTGATGACCTGGAAAGTAATACCAACATAGCAAGATTCCCGTAAGTTGTAAGCACTATGAAAAGTAGAACAATAAGGGAACGGCAAAAGAAATAATACCTCTGGAAGACCCTCTACATTGATGGCATTCCTGAAGCGTGATAATGCCCTTGATCTCCTATGCTTCTGCAAGAAGGAATGTGAACACATGAGAGGAAACAAAGAGCACCTTCTCGTAATTATTCTTTAGGTTCCATCCATCTCAAAGAAACATATCATGGAAATTTTATTTGTTACATGAATATGGCAGGATGATAGCAAAAATATGACAGGGAAACTACAGCAGTCAACTTGCATCTTGTCATGGAGAAAAACATCAGACACCACTCAGGAGGGATTTTTACAGCGAGGAAAAATACTTCAGATGAAATGATGTGTAACTATTTGTAAAAAGAAAATATTTAAATATTGAAGTCCACAATGTTGCATCCTAACACTATGAATTGAATGTTTACCCAGGGAACGATATACACATTAACATATGGAGCCCCATGAGGAAATGATAAGAGAAACTCACCTGTAAGTGAAGAATATTATTGAAAAAATCTACTTCTGGGTCATCACTGCACAAAATCTTGAAGGAGTGAAGGTTTGGCACCTCTGGAAGCTTCAACACCATTTCTCTTAGTAAATCAATCCATTCCTGAGGACAGACCCAGCCATTTTTTAAAACCATGCCAATATTAATTAGTCATAAAATTTGAAGCTTTTTTACTACCAGAAACAAACCATCTTCATTCATCAATCAATTGATAAATACAAGAAGGATGATCTATCTTTGAAAAAGCTGGTTAAAAAGTTACCAAGAAGCCAGATCCACCATAAAATTTGAAACTCATGAAAGAATAATAGTTAAAATTCCAATAAACTTTCAGTACTTAGTAATACTCTTTATATCAATTTTCAACTCAACTCAAAAAAAGTCTTATACCGAACAACTTGTGGCAGGCTGCAATTTCTTTATCTGTATCAGCTATATGGACACTACTACTCCAAGAAAAAAGAAAGTTGTATTGAACTAAAATATTATTAAGAAACAATTTTATGCAACCTCTCTCTGTATCAGCAACATGAATATTCCTATTCTTTCACAACACCAACCCACACACCCACCCACACACACACACACATAAAAAAAATGGGGGAAAAAAATAAAAAAAACAATAGCTGTATTGAACTAATATATGGACATTCCCATTCGATTGATAAATAAATAGACTGCATTCTAATATTTTGTTCAGGAGTAAATTCATGCACACAAAAACACAGCTCTTTTGTAATTCAAATTAATAAGTACTAATCACAGGCAAAAGAAACAATATACCTTCTGAACAGAAGTTTCCTTGCCCATTGCATCTGCCATATGCTTCAAAAGGAATTTGTTTATCATGCGCTGAATGCATGCTTCAGTCCAACAACCATCAGCTATGGATGTTACCATTGCTTCAGGCATTTCATGGCCACTCTTCACTTCAAGTCTAAGAATTTGGATGGAGAATTCAACAAAAGAAACCAGTAACCTATATGCACTGTGCCTTAAGATCAGTTCATTGGATGACATATCATATACACAATGCGACAAAATGACCAGTGCCTGATTCTCTGGGATAGTATAAAAGAACTCCATGCTCATCTTTTCATAAGCATGAACTATGGTGTCATAATCCAGGCCACCCATTTCCATAACAGAGGTCGCATTCAATTCACTAATGAGTTTTGCCTGCATTAACAAGAAGGACTATGAAGACAGCTACAATTGCTGAGTTTAAAAATCAAAGAAATGCATACCAGTGGAATACAGAAATGAAGAATTAAAAGTATAATAAAATAATTAAAGAAACAAAAACAAAAATTATTACCACAGAGAGTACCGAAGGGTCGGTTTCAGCAAGAACACCAAGAAGATCACAAATAGCCAAACGCATATCCAGTCCAGCAGAAATTAGAAGAGGAGAAACAGCATTCAAAATTTTTGGAGAAGTTTCACTCCCTGAAACTGGTATAATATCTCGAATAACTTGCAAAGCTTCCACACATGCATCTGTAAGAAAAAAAAACAGGTTTTCATGGACATAACAAATGCTTATACAACAAGTACCAAGATAGAAATTGATGAGCCATTGTCTTACCAGAATTCTGAGCTTTCTTTCCTAAAAAGGGGAGCAAGTTATCAATGAATTTCCTTGCTTGCAATGGATCCTTTATATATTTTGACAACAATTTGAAAATTCTAAGCTCTGTTTCTCCAGGATATTTGACCAATTTCCTATTACCATCAAGAAAGGTTAGCCACAAAGAGAGTTCATTCAACCACAAGATCATAATTCCGTATGCACAAGATATATCACTGAGAATAGAAAACTAAATTGTTTCAGCACTTGTAAGGACTTACTAAAAACCTTTTTGAAGTGAGCCACAAAACAATGGATATTGACACTTAAGAGTAGTCTACCTAAGGTATGAAAAATCCAAAGAATGAATACTACTGAAAATTTGCTAAAAAAATCCAAGGCACAAAAAATTTGCTTTATGACTCCTAAAACAGTGAATCTATTTCATAATCATAAAAGTTAAAGTCAGACTGCAAGAAAAGGATACATGATTACAATTCCATATTCTTTTTATTAACCTTACAAGTAATTCAACAGAAAAAGAATGTTACTCTTTCAAAACAAGACATACATGTTGAAACAAGAGGAATTTTGTTTTCTTCATTATAAAAATCAAACCATAGGAAAAGAGTTTTTCTGTTAGAAAGGAGAATATGGCTTATTTCTAATAAGAGAGAATGAAAGCTTACACGGCTTTATATTAAACAAAAAAATAATAATAAAGCTAAGCCAAGACTATTTCATCTAAACTAAATCCCAAAAGGAAGTTAAACAGTCACATCCACCTGAAGACAATTCAACCATTACCCAATCACAATTTATATACATCATTCTACACTTTCCAAGTACAATCTGTCCATATCAATATAAAATAATAAGCTCAGGACCATGACATTTAAGTGGTTAAGGGAATGAAAATCAAGTTCATTCAGATTTGGTGAGCCTGACCAATCAAAAGTCTTTTCCATCATCCCAAAGCTGTCACCGATAGAATGACTAAAATTATCCGATGAATCATCTCTCTCTAGGTAAACTTAATCTACTTATGGTACCCATCAATTGTTGACCGATAGAATGACTAAAATTATCAGATGAATCATCTATCTCTAGGAAAACTTAATCTACTAATGGTACCTGTCCATTTGTGGATCACACACCCTAAGCCTCCCTCCCAGAAGGCTTCACATTCAAGATCTTCAAAGAGATCTTTCTTTTCTACTGAAGAATACATAGCACCAAGAGCTGCTAATATTCATCTTACTGCACAACCCCTATACCCTAGCACCTCAGACAACCCATATTATTGGCAGAATTCCAAGAATGAATGCTCCCAAGCATATATCCTTTCAGAAACATCAATTCCATCCAATATTCTCCTTTTATGTTTCCAACAGCAACAACCCAGGCATAATGGGTCTGCACGCTACATTTTCATATGCCTTCTAAGGAACTTTTCATTCCAGTTTGCAAGCACTCTCTCATCAATCTCAAAAAGAATCAAAGTAATCTAAAAGTGCACAAAAAAGATGGGGAAAAAACCCCCACAAATCCCAATTAATCAAGAATGAAAAGGAAAATGGTTAAAAATTCACTTGATTTGTACATGCAACAATAACTAACCTTGTTTCTTGCACTCTAGACACTTTCACATAGTACTATTTTTCTAATATTAATGCTTCTGCATCTTAGGTTTGCCCTACAGCAGAATGACTAAAGAAATAGGATCACCATAAAGTGGGTAGTAATACCATCTAACTTGTAAAAGATTCCATTCCCTTGTCTTGATCTAAACTTGTACATTGTGGAAGGATGTCTTGTCCTTGTTCTTTTCAATTAACAGAAAAGATCTATTGGGTTTCTGGTTTTTTTTTTTTTTTTAAATATTCAGCTTCATTTGCATGGATCCAATTCTTCCTATGACAGAAAAAATCACCTACCCAGGACATTGGTTGTACAACCCGTTTCATGGTCTTCATTGTCCCCTGAGGAGGAGAGTCGTAGCTTGGCTATAAAAAAGGTATGGAGGTGACCACATGATAAGGAACTTGAGTCTTGTAGGAATGCTAAAGTGCTAAATCATATCTTAGTAGTTGGGAGTCACCAAATTATCTCATGTATAGTGTTGAAATAATAAAGCGCCTCCAACCCCCCACCCCCTCCCCCACAAATATATTCTCCTTCCTGCTGTCCATGGGACATTTCAAAGGAACTAAGTTAACTTAGGTTTCACACAGGTGCAGTGAGGCCTAAGGGCCACCTGAGCTGGGATGGAAATTGCCAAAGCTACATTAGACCAATATGCTTTAGAGCTCCCTTATTTACCAAGGCTCAATTTCTGCAGTCAAAGTGAATCTGAAAGGAGTAAATGAAATTACAAGGCAGGAAGACTTTCACCGAAAGCTATCTTTTTGACTTAGTAGCGTATGAGTAAAGATTCCTAGAATAGATTAGTTGAGAGGGTCCGGATTCTAGTGAATTGGAGTTGCATATGCATGCCTGGTCAGGAGTTGACCAATCATATTCCCCTTCATTATGAGGTGGCTAGCTCTCCTTGGACTTCACCCTCTTTCTTTGGTATGTCATGTGCATTGCCTCATCCTGTGCTGCATTTCTTAGCCAATTGGGAAGTGTGTTTTGTGGGGAAAAGGAGCATGAAAGATCAGTGAAGTGTGCCCTTGTGCTGGTTTTCAGTGCATCTGGAAGAAGTGGAATCAGAGAATCTTTTAGCGGATGGAGCTATCAATTTTTTGATGGGAAAAGCTTTTGTCTTCAATCTTTATTTTTGTAGTCTAGGGATTCCATAGGAGAGGGGCGCTTGTCCTTTTCAGATTTCATTCATAAGTTGGAGTTGGCCTAAAGGCCTAAAAGTCCACCTCCTATCTATTTCTTTTTCTTTTTTTTTTTTTTTTCTTTTTGATAGTTAAATTTTTGTCCCCATTGGGACTTGCACCTGGAACCTCCCACAAACCTTCCCCATCCCTTTACCACCTGAGCTAGGCCTCAAGGGCAAGTCCACCTCCTATTTATGCCTCTTTATATTTACCTTTCTGTGTTTTGGTCTTTCCTTGCAAACCCTGATGTTCTTTCATTCATGCCCTCATGTGTGTAATAAGGGGGGAAGGTGGAGAGGAAAGAAAGGAAGAAGATGGCATGAAGCATTTGGAACTCACCTTCATGCACCACAGAACAAAAAGAAACCTATCTACAGAAAAGAGGATAAGGAGCTCCATATGAAACAGGATTCTTTTCATTTTAACATCCAATCTCTCTCCCTTAGGTTCCTAGGTCTGTTGTGTTATAAAGCTGCCCTTTGTCTTTTGAAGCTTAAATTCAATAGCTGCTATTTGAGCAATCTAGAAAGGATAGTTATAGGAAGTTTAGTGTTCTAGCTTTTGCAAACTGATGGGTGAAGATTTTGTCATAGAGAAAGATTCCTCCAACTTTGAAAGGCCTGAGGGAAGTTGGTGGTCTTTGGGTGGCTGACGAGTAGATTGAGGGGGAAATATCAGTTATTGGTCCTGGAGACATGTTCATTTTGTGGGATAACTAAAACATCTACCTACCATGGCTGAAATTAACGTCAGATATTGGCTAGATGATCGTATTCATTCTGGAACTATACAACCCAAGCTTAATTTAGCATTTTTCTTTTTCCATCTTATTTGCACTTTCCACAATGATAATGTGGAATATTTATCAGTAACAGATTTCTCCTCTTTACTTATTGCACACAACAAATTGCTTAAAATGCAGTCCATGTTCCTTTTAATAAAAAAATCCAACCTAAATCATGTGCACATATCATAAGATGTAAGAAATTAAATGTATATAGAATTAATAATTTTTCCTACATATCATGAAGTAAAGATCAGATGCATACACTAAATCTATGATTCCATTAATAAGCTGCATAGAGACCCTACTCCTATCTCAGAATAGGAGTATAACGTTAGCAGATCCAATCATCAATATGTATTAAAATTGATATTTCACAACATTTGACAAAATAAATAAATAAACAAAAAGTACAATGTAGACACCAATATGTAACCAAATTATTCAAAGGGCACAATTCTTACCTTTTTGTTGCATTACAACTTTGGAAAAGACAATGCAAACTGCAGATAAGAGTCTCAATGTTCGGAAGTAGAACCTTTTTGATAGTGACGTCTTCGTCATCCAATTCGCTATCAAGGTTCAACAGGTTCTCAATAAACTTAAGAACACAAGATATAATAGCTTCAGATGCTGTTGTAACAGTTAAAATTGAAAATATATCAGCAACAAGATTCTTTTCCCTGTACAATAATGATACAAGATTGTGGCTTCTACTCATAGCAACAAAGCAAGAGAACAGTGAACTTGGTTTCTCACTACTAGAACCCTCCTGCTTGAAACCATCAACCAAAGGCTTCACTGATGTAAAGAATAGGTCCCAGAACTCATAACCAAAATCATGATCCTCATACTTATTAAGGGCAAGAGAAATGATCTTCAAGGTCAAAGCCCTCAAATCCTTCAACTGCTTCACAGCAGTGCTAGTCTGCAGAAAATCCAGAGTCGTGGTCAGAAAGCCATTTTGCTAGACAAACAGGAACATCAAGAGATTCAAACCCTATACCAACCCAACCTCATCCACCCTTTTACCACCTAAACCAAGGTTCAGAGGATATTTATGGTTAGAAAGCTCCCTCACTTTCAACTGCTATTCAGAGCTACAGATGGAAAATGATTTATAACTTTAACAAAATATGTACAAATATTTATTTACTTCCAGTTTAATAATACTTTTATTCAAAAAAAAAAAACAAATCACTGCACATGCCAATAAACCCAAGAAAACACATTGTAAAAGGAAGGTGGTAATGAACCAGACTTGCTCTGGAAAGAAAAAAGCACAATTCTTTAAACATGACTGACGGGTTCGATGATTTCAACTGGCCTAACAAATAATTGTAAGAAATAGCTTAGTTCTCTTCCTTTTGGCATTAAAGGAGGCCAGTAACAAAATTATTGGTTAGATAAGGCAGTAATAATCAACTTTGATAGTAGAATTCTTTACTATATCTGTTCATCATTTTCAGCATGATAAAAATGTTACCATGATTGGATTTGCCACTACACCATCTTTCTCAGGTACATTGAGGTTGACATTAGAATAATTTTCCACCAGAGAATATCCACAGCTCTTTGCACTTTCAAGACTTGATGTGCAGCTCCCCAACACTCGTACAACACAACCCATTAACAGATCAAGAAAAGGTATAACATGGAATTCATCAAAAACTTCAAGAACATCTTCAATAACATGCAAAAAACCGTATCTCTTCTTCCAAGAAAGGGAATTTATGTTATCCACAGTGAAAAACTTTAGGACATTGAATGCTTGAAAGTCATTCATGTAATTTTCATGTGAACTCCAAAACCAGTCAGCAGTAGTATCACTTCCCTTTGATATAGACAGCAATGGCTTTAGTAGCATCGCAAAAAAAAGAGCCAGCTCATTGACATCAAGTTGAGCTATAAAAGCCAGAACTGCTTTTCGGTGATGTACACTCGTGTGCTGACAAAAACAGGATAAATCATGAAGACTAATTTAGCCTATTTAGGATGTTATAACCAAAAACAGAAAGTGGAAAACCCCACAATACTAATATCAATGTTTTACCCTCAGAAAAAATTTAATTCAAATAAAGTATACCTTGCGGGAGGCGAGAGTTTTCAATTTTCTGACTTTTGGTACCAATAATCGAATAACTACAGGCACAAGACAAGTTCTGTGCTGCTCTTCAACAAGATTAGATTCTCTGGATAAACTCCATGTTGTGAGTTCCTCTCTCAAATTTTTTGAACTGATCAGGTTTTTCAGATGCTGATCATATGGTAGTAAGAAATTATCTTTCCAAAATAACAGGCAATCAAGAACTTGCATTTGTATTTCAGCATCATTTTCATCGAGAAGCCTGGTAAAAACACCCAAATGAAATTGAAGCAGTTTCAGAGAAATTGCTATGTTGAAGTTCAATCTTTTAACTGAAACACTTGAATACAAAGGAAAAGTAGTGGAAGAATTACAAAAAATGTAACACCTAAAATAATGCCAACCTATCACTGCTAAACTGGAACCCAGTAAGCAGATCTACTAGGTTGTTTGAAGAGATACTCCCTACATGGATGCCTTATCTATTGGCAGCATCAAGTTGAATTTTGATGGATGTTCTTCGGGTAATCCAGGACAATTGGGAATTGGAGGAACACTTACGGATCATTATGGAACATTAATGAGAGCATTCTCTAATAATGTGGTTACAACCATCGAGGTGGAGATAATAGTGTTGTTAGAAGGCCTAAAACTAGCTAAAGCTGAGGGTTTATCCAACCTTCTAGTAGACAGGGATTTTGCAGTAGTCCTAAGGAGAGACGATCACAGAGGTTTGATGGATGGCTATGCTAAATTTTTTTATATTACCCTAGTGTTGGGGTGTTCATCTTGCTGGATTCCTTGGGCAGCTAACCATATGGTAGATATGTTAGCAAAACAGGGAGCCATTCAGTTGATTTCTTTTGTAGGGGATTTTCTAAACCCCCCACCCAAAGCATTTGAGCTTGTACCTGTAAAGATCTTTAGATATGCATTTCCAACAATATATAGAGTAGATAGTTGTTTCTCACTTTTTATCAGAATCATGTAGTGGTTGTCATTTGGGGAAGGATTTCTCATCCTTCTTTATATTTACTTAAACTATTGTAATAAAATGCTTGTTTATGATAAAATAATAGGAGTAATAATAATAATAATGCCAACCTATTTTGAAGAACATCTTTAAGAAATTGACTTCGATAAAAAGACTTGGGGTTCCGCATCACTCTCAATAAGTTCAACCATTCTTTAAGGACTCCCTTCCATTCTTTGCCTTTACAAGCATGTGTATGGAACGATCCCACACTGCAATCAAAAAAGAAATGATATTTACAGTTTTAAAAGAGAGACTTTGAAAGGACTTCTGCACAAGATTAAATGGAAAAAAGACAAATATCCAATTAAAGGAACAAGCACAGAAATTGATTACCTCATGATATCATCATTAGCATAGCCCAAAAATTTCAAAAATGAAGGTATAATTTTTCGGGAACGAGATTCTACGACAACTGGAATTTTTTGTAAGCACCGGAGCAACAAGGATAATACTGTTGCACATGGTGTGCTATCTGATGCAGGATTCACAAACAAATTGAAACGTTCAACAAGTTCTGAAAATCAAATCCAGACTAAATATTAGACTCCCAATGGATCAATAGAAATACCAATAAGGATCAATAATGCACTAGTTGCTTATTTTAATTTAAAAACAAAAAAAGAAAAGAAAAGAAAACACAAAATGAACCTAAGAACATGCACCATCGGTGACAGAGCCAGAAAGTTTATCAGGGGGCTATGAAATTCAAATCAAATCATAGTAATTCCAATATTTTTTTTATACCCCAAAGACCTATGAAAAATTTTGGGAAATTATAATTTCACCAATAAATTTTAATAAGAAATTTTAACAAAATTTTTATATAAGAATACCAAAATACAATCACAAATAATACTAAAAAAGGTTTATAAACAAAAAAACAAAATACTGAGAGAAATCGGAAAAGTGGTACAAGTGCAGCTCTTTATTGGGAAGAAGTATGCTTTTGTTAGAGATATTTCCAGCATGGGAATATGGTCATTTTCTGGTTAGAACCTTTCAGGCTAAGATTATCATCAGAACATCAACAATGTGATTATCTGTACCACAGTGGTAAATTTTGAATCTTTTCCAGATTGAGAGATGCAGTACAAGGGCTCAAGTCCATTGTCCAATAATGAGAGGGACCTTTTGCTCCCTAAATCTTTAGTGGCCTAGAGGTTTAGGGGGACATGTGCCCTCCTTTGCCCAACACAAATCCACAACCGTGCACCATAAAACACAAAAAGCATCAAGACAAGCATCCCTCTAAGGTTAAACACACATGAAAAGTGAAAAGCCCTGCAAATAGAAAACATCAAGTTAGCACATACCACTTGTCTTGCCGCAGACTTCAATGTTAATCCCTTCTGATAGATCATGAGTTGTTAAAAATACAGATTGGCATTGCTCAAGATAAGAAACAAGTCTGTCCCATACAAGTCCAACATGTTTGCTAATCAGCACTGAGAGGCACTCAATTGCTGGATCCCATAAATAACTAAATCGGTTGTGGAAAATGCCAATAATCCCGTTCAAAAGAACTGGTATATAAGCTTCACAAATCCTAGCAGCAGAGAGGTCCATCTGTATTTTAGAGATGGATAGAATAACTTTCCTGCTGGTAGAAATTGAAAGAGGAGTATCTTCAATGGAAAAGAGGATGTGAAGAACCTGAAATTTGGAACAAAGTCATGAACTAATAAGAACACAGAAAATAATAGGGATATTTGACTAAAAGGGCCAAAATAATTCCCATTTTGGAAAAATAACCCTCACCTTTTTAAAACAAGAAGAAAAATCTTTTGTTCACAATACCCTTCACCAAACTTGTTTATACCCATTTCACATCAAAACACTTGGTGCAAAATAACATAAGCTGTATTTTTGCCTATTTGAGGACATATTTACAACGTATAAAATATGAAGGTTATTTTTACAAAGTAAGAAATATTTTGACTTGTGGCCCAAATATTCCAAAATAATAATAGCAGAAATGGGAATAGAACTACACACATTATTGCGCTGTATTTCCGCATAAGAAGTAGGAGAAACTTCAGTTTGCATTTTCTTCTCAACAGGCTGAACATTTGATTCACCATTCAGAGGTTCATAGTGACACAATATTCTCAGAGTTGAAACACGAATACCCTTGTCTGGGTGGCTCAAATTCTCAGAAAACATGTCAAATGCATCCACAGCCTTCTCTGCTTTGAGCTCTGGATGAAATTTCATATGACCATTGTTTTCTTGGATTGTAGACCTGCCATTAATATGATGAGAAAAGGTGATCAAAAGCACAAAGAAAAGGTCATAAAGGCCTTTTTAAAAGGAAAAAAAAAAAACCACTGAATATTTTAAACCATGGTCCAAAATTTAAGAAGCACTACAATAGACATAATTAAGTAAACAAAAAAAAGGTTTTAAACTATATCAATATTGAGATAAATCAACTTACCCATGCATGGAATCCAACAACTCAGCCACAGAAAATAATACTTGGGAAGATGATCTGTATCGTTTGGCAAGATGCAAAAATTTGTTTGTTTCTTCAACTCCAGATTTTTTAAAAGAACCTAATTTATGAAAAGAACCTAAAGCCGCACCCATTAAGCTTTGCCAAGTGCTTTTAGGAAAACCTGCAACATTGTCTGAAGCAATTTCATGTTAATCACTTGTGAGTGATCACAAATAAATCCAGAAGCTATGCAATCCCTCTAAAGAAGATACCACTCAATTAGCTTGTTATAACCAATTGGTACTATCAAATTCATTCATATGGCTGAAAAAAAATGATTGGAGTCAGAATAAGGACTTCCATGCTTGTATGAATCAAGAGATTCAAATCTATGATCAGAGTCAGAAGTCCGCAATCTGAACTAATTCTCATGATGAACCAACAAAATGCACAGGTTCCAGGCAAAGCCATGATAAACAGTATATTGTCCGTGAAGATAACATACCTGCTTCAATCATCAGAAGTTGATCAAGAGCATCTACCAAACCCATTAACAAGGAAGGGTCTGCTTGGATACCTAACATATGAGAACAGCAACCAATGATTCCCCACAGCATAGGTAATTTCACCTCACAAGATGGAACAGATGATAGATCCTTATGCACTATATTATTTATCACCCCAGTCCAATACAATAGGGCCTCCTGCAAGAAACTGCAGATCCTTGAAACTCCCTCTTCTGATGCCTCAACTAAGAAACTAGAGCTTTGCATATCCACTTGCAATCTCTCATTGAACATCAGCATCAGAAATATAACTTCTTCTGGTGAAGTTTCTATTAAAGAATTCATTGCGCTGAAAATACAAGGACAAAATGTTAACAATATGAAGTCATTCCTGATCAAAAAAACCAAAAATTAACAATATGTGGACAGGCAACAAACTACAAAAAACAAGAAATAATAATGACAGTATTACCTTAAAATATTAATTCTGAAGGTATATACCATGTAAGGGTCCTTGGAAAGCAGTGATTTAATAAAATTTAGCAAACTGAAATCCAAGACAGAGTATGTTAAAATAAGAAATTGGATAGTTGCTTGAAAACAAAATAAAACCAAAACAATTTCAGCAAAGGTGATACCTTGGGTTCCTTAATTCAAATGCAGGTGCCCATTGCGACGAAAGGCTAGAGATAGTTGACATATCATTAGAAATATGAAGTCCATCAAGAATGCAAAGCATTAACTGCAGAACCTTATCAACAATTTCAGACAAATGGTCCTCTGCCACCACAATATTAGAAGGTATGATAAACGTTCGCACAAGCAACCTCACAAGTTCAAGCATTGGTTGGTAATCTGCACAAAAATTTAACAGGTCATGTCCTTAGCAACAAGAGAAGCACAAACATAGCTGAAACAATAATCCAACCCAAAAAAAAAAAAAAAAAAAAGCACGCTTATGAAACAATTTTATAAGTTACCAGATATCTTAAGACCATTATCAATTTGAAGAGTAGAAACAAGCAGAAACAACAGGCGTGTCAGATGCATGGAGCATCCATTAGTTACACATTCAGTTATATCCTCATAGAAGCAATCCCATAACAAATTCAGTTCCTTGGACTCCAGCTCCTCACATAATCTTTGAAAGACGGTAATTATGACTTCAGCAACACTGTCTGAACCTGTGAGAGAGGCAGAGGAAAAGAAAAGAGACAGAGAATTCAATTAAGTCCCAAAATCATAAGCAGACATATGAAGGTCCACATATAACATGAACATATCTACCCGTACTACTAAGAACCAACAAAAGAGTAAATAAGGACTTGGAGAACCTTAGACAGGCCAAATAAGAATATGATCATGACAATTCAGGAATCCCCCAAAACTAATCACCTGATAAAGGCAGATTAACCATTAAACTAGAATTATTCTCCATGGAATATGAAGGCCATGAAGGCCATTTTAAAGGGTGGTGGCAAGGTTTCAGTTTCAGCGGATCCTTTAGCTTTATCCTTGCAGAGAAATTAAAGGCTTTGAAGGCCATTTTAAAGACTTGGAACAAGGATGTTTTTGGGAAGGTGGGGGTGAATAAGAGTTTGGCTCTAGACATAGTGGCTTTCTGAGACTCTAAGGAGAAGTTGCGTTCTTTATCGATGGAGGAGTTGGAAGCTAGAAAGGAAGCAAAAGAGGATTTTAAGAAATGGGCTCTTATGGAGGAGATTTCTTGGAGACAAAAATCAAGAAAAGTGTGGTTGAGGGAAGGTGACAAAAATACGGGCTTCTTCCATAGGATGGCTAATTCCCATAGAAGAAGAAATTGTATGTCTAAGATCAAATTGAATGGAATTTGGCTAACAGAAGAGCAGGAAATTAAGGGGGGCATGGTTAGTGCTCTCCAGAACCTTTTGGTAGATCCTAGTGATTGGCGCCCATCTCTATATGGATTGGATTTTTATAGAATTGATGTTGAGGAAGCTGCTAGATTGGAGGAGGTTTTTATAGTGGATTAGGTTTTTTCCGCTCTCTCAGATTTGAATGGGGATAAGGTTCTCGGTCCAGATGGTTTCTCTCTAGGTTTCTGACAGTTCTGCTAGGATTTTGTGAAAGATGAGGTTATGATTTTCTTTAAAGAGTTCCATGAGCAGGGAAGATTTGTAAGGAGTTTGAATTCTACTTTTTTGGTTTTAATCCCAAAAAAAGTGGGCGTGGAGGACCTTAGAGATTTCAAACCGATTAGTTTGGTGGGAGGCTTGTACAAACTATTGGCAAAAGTGTTAGCTAATAGGCTTAAGAAGGTAGTGGGCAAGGTGGTGTCTTCAGCTCAAAACGCTTTCATTGAGGGAACACAAATTCTTGACACTACTCTAATTGCCAACGAGGCAATAGATTCTTTGCTGAAACGGAATGAGAGTTGGGTGTTGTGCAAGTTGGATATAGAGAAGGCGTATAATCACTTAAACTAGAATTTTTTGTTTTTAGTGATGCAAAGAATGGGTTTTGGGGAGAAGTAGACTGGTTGGATTTCCAAGTGCATTTCCACTACAATGTTTTCTGTTTTGATAAATAGCACTTCGACGGAATTCTTCAACAGTTCAAGGGGACTGCGTCAGGAAGATCCCCTTTCTCTTTACTTATTTGTGATCGAGATGGAGGCTCTTTGTAGGCTCATCTTTAGAGTAGTGAAAGGGGGGTAATCTATCAGGCTACAGGATAAAGAGAAGAAGTGGAGATGGGGTTTTGGTCTCTCATTTGTTGTTCACTGACGATGCGTTGGTCTTTTGTGAGGCTTCCCAAGATTAGATGGCTTATTTAAGCTAGTTGTTGATGTAGTTTGAAGCCATCTCAAGTATGAGAATCAATTTGGATAAGAGTGAAATTTTGTCGGTAGGGAGAGTAGAGAATCTGGAGGCTTCAGCTCTTGAGTTTGGTTGTAAAGTGAGGAGGCTTCCAACTTCTTACTTAGGGCTTCCTTTGGGTGCACAACACAAGTTCGTGGCTACTTGGGATGGGGTGGAGGAGATATTTCGGAAAAGGCTTGCCATGTAGAAGAGGCAATGTATCTCTAAAGGAGGGAGAATCACTCTGATTCGCAGTACTTTGTCTAGTATACCCATCTATTTGATGTCTTTATTGTGTATTCCAAGAGTGGTTAGATTAAGATTAGAACAAATTCAAAGGGATTTTTTTGTGAGGAAGGGGAGCTTTGGAGAGGAAGTCTCGTCTTGTAAAGTGGGATACCGTCTGTTAGGAAAAAAGGAAGGGTGGTTTGAGAGTTAGACGTCTTTCTACTCTTAATAGGGCCTTCTTATGTAAGTGGAATTGGCGCTTTGCGAATGAAAGGGAGACTCTTTGGAAGCATGTTATTAGTAGGAAGTTTGGGAAGGAAGAATGGGGGTAGTGTACTAGGGCGGTGAGGAAGGGGTTTGGC
The DNA here is from genome assembly GCF_030704535.1 of Vitis vinifera. Lineage (NCBI taxonomy): Eukaryota > Viridiplantae > Streptophyta > Magnoliopsida > Vitales > Vitaceae > Vitis > Vitis vinifera. The sequence continues at coordinate 17,122,364 of NC_081809.1, read as the reverse complement.
GCAGGATTTTGGAAGGAAATCATGAAGGAAGGGTCTCTTTTGCAAAACAAAGTTGTATTTTCTGTGGGGGATGGCAGAAGAGTGAAATTTTGGAAAGATAAATGGTGTGGGAACTTTGCTCTTTGTGAATCTTTCCCCTCTTTGTATGCCTTAACGGCTTCAAAAGAGGCTTGGTTAGTAAAGTTGTGGAACTCATCAAAAGAGGAAGGGGTTTGGAGCCCTAGGTTCTCTAGGCCTTTCAATGATTGGGAGGTGGAGGAGGCAAAGAGGTTACTTGTGACAATACAAGGAAGGAGACTTAATCCTAATTTGGAAGATAGAGTGTTGTGGAAAGAGACTAAGGACAGGATTTTCTCTATCAAATCTCTTTATAGTGCTCTAGATTCAAGAAGTGTTGTTCAGTTTCCTAATAGCATCATTTGGAGCCTTGTGTTCCTACTAAAGTGGGTTTTTTTGCTTGGGAAGCCTCTTGGAGTAATGTGTTAACTTTGGATCATCTTAAAAAGAGGGGGTGGACTTTAGCTAATAGATGCTTCCTTTGTTGTGCAGAAGAAGAGTCTATTGATCATATTCTAATTCATTGCACCAAGGCAAGAGTTTTATCGGAGTTATTGTTTGCTCTTTTTGGCGTAATGTGGGTCCTTCCTTATTCAGTTAAAGATACCCTTCTTGTTTGGCATGGTATCAATATGGGCAAGAAGCATAGTAAGGTGTGGATAGCAGCCCCTTTATGTCTTTTTTGGGCGATTTGGAAGGAAAGAAATAGAATTGCTTTTGAAAATAAGGAGCTTTCGATTCATAGAATGAAAAGTTCTTTTGTATATAATTTTTGGGTTTGGACTAAGTCGATTGTAGATGAAGGACCTCTTCCTTTAATCAGCTTTTTTGATTGGTTGGGTTCTAGTTGAGGGCTGATGATTTTTTGTATCCCCTCTTCTTTTTGTTCTTGCTTTTTGACGACTCTTGTATAACCCCGTATGCTTTGGGTCAGCCTTAAGGCACCCTTTATTCTAATATTTTTTTCTCTATACGTTTACTTATCAAAAAAAAAAAATCTCCATGGAATATAAGCTTTACAGTCAATATAATCCTGTAAAATCAATTTCCAAAACTACCTGTGAACATTTAGCACTGTAACTTACAGTTAAACCCCAAAAACAGTAACCAGATTAATACATACGTCCATCATTCGTAGTCAACTACTCATTTGGGAGGAAAGATGTTATGCCACACCTCCAAAGCAAAAGGACAATTGAGGAGAGAAATAGAACATACCAATTTGGGATAATATCCTTTTTTGGGGTCTCCTAAGTTATAGCATATTATTAGTATGTTCCTCTTTATTAGTCATCGACCAAGAAAGTGTCCAGATCTTCAGGAGTTCTAGATGTCCAGAAGAACTTGCCTTGAGCAAAAGAAGGAGAGTCAATTCAGAAAGGACTAGGAAGAAATATTTAAGAGAGAATGGCATTGGAAACCAAGGTCAAACACCTTTCTCATCCAGATGGCCTGTGGAAAGGAACACTGGGCAAAAACAACAAAAGGGCTTACAGATCTTCAATTTCTTTATTTAAATGACTTCAACAAAAGATCAACATTCCAAGATGGAGAGTCACACAGAAAGGAGTAGATTTTCACAAGAAGGAGACCTTTCATCCTAGGAAGGCAATAAAGACAAGGGAAGCCAGATTAAGGCTGATCTCCCCACTACAGATCCCCCTAAAGAAGAACAGAGGAACCATCACCAACAAGAAATAAGGTCAAGATAAGCTTGGGTTGTAACTTTCCAAGGGCATCAAAGTGAGTTCCTAACAAAGATGGTAGCACCCACCCATTATCATGCAAATTGCACATATTCTTAATCACCTTATTCCATAAAGAGTTTACTCTCTAAGGAATTACCACAAGCATTACCCAGCGAGAACTAATATTCCTCAAAGAAATCCACCTCAACCTATAATTTCCCATGGACGTGGCCCTGCTAATGTGGTCCCATCAAACAAGGTGGCTTCTCCAACCAACACCTAACTCCAACTAAAAGAACTCTTTGAATTTCTTGATACAAGACTCTAATGGGAATTTTAAACAGACATACAGTAGGTTAAGACATATGCCAGACACACTTGAATTACAGTGATCCTGCATCCAAGTGACAGAGAGGCTTTCTTCTAACCATCTAGACATTGGGAGACCTTCACCACTAGAACCCAGAAGTGAGACGCCCCAGGGTTCCCTTCAAGGGGCAGACCTAGTTAAACAAGGAGTCACAACCCTGTCTATATCCCATAAAGGCAACTAATCTGTCTATGCAGTTTAAGCGATTGATACCAGTAGCAGCTACAGTTTTTCAATGTTGATCTTAGAGCCAAGCACAACCCTGAAAAGCTTGAAAAAGTCTAAGGTTATCTAAACATTGTTCCTTTTTTTTTTTTTGATAAGTAAACATTGTTCCTTTGTTGAAAAGGGGGAAAAAAAAGGTCACATTCTAGCCTTATCTATGACAACCAAAAGAAAAAGGGTAATAAACAACTACCTTGAAAAGTCTTTTTTTTCCCTAAAAAACAAAGATGTATTAAGTATGAATAAAACGTTTATGAGAAGGATGAGCAATCCTTCCCATAAATGCAAAAACTTTTCAAAATATAATTGAACTCCAAACTATACAAAATAGGTTAGACCACATAAAATTGTTGTACATAGACATCATCTTCTCAAAACTAGACTAAGCTCCTCTCATTGTTGACCAAACCCTTTTGATCTACATATTGGATGGCATTGAAAGAAATGTGATTAAAAGCATCAATACAAGAGGCCCAAAAAGAGGAATAGAAGTGAAGTAGATCCCACATCTCTAGCATCCTCCACCTATCCTCAAAGATCCGAGCATGTCTCTCTTGTCACACAACCCAAAGCAATGTGAAGCGGTCTGCTAAAGGGCTCTATTAGAGCTTAGAGCTCCCTAAACAAAGTGATCACCATTTCGCATTTACTCATAGGTTGAGCTCAATCCATCTTTTCTTATCTGAATAGATTGTGTCACAGCCCTAAAGTTATTGGACAATGTAAAAAAATATGATCAATCAACTCTCTTTACAATAAGGGTTAACCTTGCAAAGTCCTTTTAAGGTGTCATGTGATACATGTATACTTCATTTCAACCAAAATACTCGTGCCAACACGATATGACATGGGTGCGGGTGTGAGATCCATGTCTAACACACTTGGATTGCAATGAATACAACTTTATCCTTTTCTTTATTTTATTTTTTTTAAATTTCTTAATTTTTTTTCTTTTTAAATAACATCAATATAAGTTATTTGACTTTTATCTATTTCTAATTTTTTAAAATCATAATAATTATCTATGTTCTTTTGAAAAAATACATTAAATTCAATTTAATTTTATCAACTTCAAATAACAAGATTCAAAAAATATATTTACACAAAAATTATGGTTAAGTTGAACTATAGCAATGTTAAGATAATAAAACTTAATTCATAAAATTTAAAAATAAATTAGCTTCAATGTAAATAATTAAAACATAAATTTTTTGAAATTTTCACCTAATAAAGGTTCAATCAAAAACAACTACATATTTAATCCACTATATATTTTCCTTAAAGTTCTCAACATTTATGATAAATAATAAATATGTTCCCATTTAGTTTCTTAAAGCTTCTCTCACAATCCTATTAAAATAAAAAAATTATCATAAATATGTTTCACATTTACAATTTAAAAAAAATTCAATAATGTTTAATAGTTAAAATAAAAATATATATGATAATTAATAACATACAAAATTTAAAGATAAATATAATAATTAATATAGTAAAAAATAAGTACTAGAATTAATATATTAAAAATCTAAAGATAAGTAGAAAATTTCCAATAATGTTTAAACATTCAATTAAAATAAAAAAACATGTGATAATTAATGTCATAATCAATTACCCGCACCAACAATTGAGATCCTTTTTAGTTGAGTCCATGTGTCCTAAGATTTTGGGATGCAAAGAATTTGACACCTAGACATATAACACCTAGAATTTGCACCCAAGCCCGTGTAACATAAAAGGTGTCTAACTAATCTTTGCACTCACATTAATAAGCACTATAAATTTAATAAATGAAGAGATCTTCGGATCCACTTTCTCCACCAACTGTTCTTTCTCCTTTGCATAGATAGAATTTGTTCAATATGCTTCATCATCTCCTTTTGAGTTGATCTAATTTTAGTATCCTACCCCACATAACTTCCCATGCGAAAAAAGTAACCCTCGATGGTACCCAAGAATTTCAAACAAGACTATAAAGGAACATATCCATCTTTTGCATGATAAAGAAGAATAGAGAGACTTAATATAGAAAATGTCACTCTTCGTGTTCAGCCAAACCACCTCTATATCCCTACTAATAGCCTGCACTTACAACCTCCTAAAAAAGGTTTTCATCCACTCTAACTCTAAATCATGAATATATCTTGCCAACCTATGGTTCCAACAAATCCCCTTCCCATCATGCTTCCACATCTCAGCCACTCATGCATCTTTGACAATGGCTATCCTAAAAAGCCACCTTTAAGGATACGTCACTACACCATCTATCTTTCCAAAATTCCACCCTCCTCTTATAGCCCATCTTGAAGTCGATTTTACCATTAAAGGTCTTCCACCCACTTCTAATTGTCTTCTACACACCCACCTAGAACCCTTCCCTCACTCATTTAGAGCAGCAACCCCCCTTTGCCTTCAATATTTTCCTAAAATTACCCGTTTCCAAAAGAACTCCCTCTCAATCGCAAATATCCAACACCATTTTCCTAGAAGAACCTTATTAATAATGGACAATTGCTAATTCTAAAACCCCTACTCTCTTCTCTTTCCTCCCTTAATTCTCATCTCCTATCAATTACTTCATTTATCATCAGTATATCATGAAGAATGTCTCATGAAGGTGTCTATAAAGAACCTTCACACTTATCTTACAAAGGCTATAAACCAAACCTATAGGCCTAAAATCTTTAACCTTAAGATTAATAGAATTCTTTTGGACAAGTGCAATGGAAATTGAGTTTGTACCCTATTTGATTATTCTACTATTGTAAAATTCCCTAAAAACACAAACTAAATTCTCCTTGTTAGGGCATTATGTTTTGTTTTTGTCGTTGATAATTTTGTTCCTTTTCATTCTGGAATAGGATCTTTTTAGACGGTGACTTATTCTCCATTGAAGATTCAAGGTTGTCATCTAATCAACTGGACTGTCTCAGGTAAGTCTGAAAAGGTTTGAGTAAAGGCAAGTTAGTTTTTTTGACAAGGTAGGGTTGGATCAAAAGTTTTAAAATTGAGTTAAAATGTCTTAATTAATTTTTGGAAAGTTGAGATTTTATTTTTTAAGAAAATTTTGTTTCCGAACCTCATAGGTTTTTGGACCTATATATACCCTACCTAAATGTGTTTTAGGATCAGATGTTTTTATTCAAGAAAAACCCTAACTTACCTTACCATTTCCAAAGGCTCTCAAAGGTTCTTTCAATGAACTCTAGGTTGTTGAAGAGACTTACATCCCCTCAAAGGCTGAGGCAAATTCATTGGAGCACTCGAAGTGCTGCGTCACGGACGTAAATCATGATATAGGTGTTGGAAAGCAATTCTTTGGTAGCGTATTGTCACGGACTTAGTTGTTTACTAAGCTCGTGCGGCACTTAGGCAAGTCAAGATGCTTGATCTTGCTAAGTCAGCCTTGATCCCCAACGCTTAGCTTGCTCGGCTAAGACACTCGCGACTTGAAAGCTTATGAAGCTTAGTAGGCAACTCCTTAAAGAATGGAAGCTCTTTATTATTCAAAGAAATCTTTTACAAGTGCTTGGAAGCTCACTTGCTTGGTTAGGAAGTGATTTGGGTGGTGCCTTAGCCAAATGAGGCCCTCACCTATTTATAGGCACCAAGGGAACTCTCTAGAACCTTGGAGGGTTCCTTACAAATCAAGAATATTCTAGAACATCCTACCCTATTCTATGTACAACCCTATGTACAAGAATATATAAGAGATTCCTAGAAGTCTCTAGAAAGCCTTGGACTCCTCCCATGCCTTCCACCATAGTGTAGAGATGTGTGGACATCTCTAGGCATTTCTAGAACCTTCCACACTCTTCCCACCAATGGCTTAGTGTAGATGGCTCCAGGAGTCTCCAGAAGCTTCCCTCCTCCTATATAAGCCCATGGGGGAGGGTCATTTGAAGCATCCTGTGACAGTATGCTAGGTAAAATTGTGTATTACAATTTCGTATAGTGGAATTTTTATCTAAGGTCTTAGACCCCGTGGTTTTTTATCTTCACAAGTAGTGTGAGAGTTTTCCACATAAAAAACCTTTTGTCTCTTGTGTGTGTTAGTTTACCATTAATTTATTTTTTTTATCATAAGTTTGCCATTAATCATTCCTAATTTCTTACAGTTTTTAATTGAGTTAAAAAGGATTAAATAATTCTTAAAGATTTAATTGGATTAAAAATCTCAACTCTTATACTAAACAACAAGCTAAAAGGTAACAACAACAAACAAACTGTCTTAGCTAGACACCCCATTGGAACTACAAACTGTTTAGTTTGCTTTTGTGGGAGAATTCTGTTTGCTTTTGTGGGAGAATTCCTCATCCTTTTTTTGTACTTCTTAATTCTTTCAATATATTTCTTTGTCGTTTCCTATCAAAAATCTCAAATCTTATACTAAAATCTTTGAAATACATCCATGCACCCCCCTTTGGGTGTTACCCTATTGGAACCTTGGTTTTTTGCTCCTTTAAGATGATATGATAGTTTTGGTAAAATGTCATTGTCAACCCACCAGGGTCCAAGGCTCTATCTCATCCATTTGGAAGATGTTTCTCTAATCCTATCCTCTTGAAAAGGTCTATGTACTCATCTTGGACCAGTCTTATATATTGAAGATCGCTTTTAACTGTCAATCATCGATTTCTCAACCATCTGCCTTTCTAATGGGCAGTGATAAAGCTTATAATCTCCTCAATATTAAGTCCTGATCCTAAAATCGTGTTCAGTATAACTATAAGTTCAAGTAAAGTAGTTCTTTGAAAAGACTAGGGTAAAGAATGGGTAAATTTAATAACAAAAAAGTTAAATTAAACTAAATTCTGAGACCTTTTTCTGTAAGCTCTTCCACAGATACAATACATCCACAGCTTTATTCAAAGTGCTTTTAGGCCTTAAAAGTTTTCTTTCGTAAAGTGTTTGGGTGTCTTAACTGAACACACAATAATGCTCTTTAGCAATCATTAAGAGTTTTTAGATAATAAAATAGCCACACCAGATGTGACTAAGTTTAGCATTTGATAATAAAAATTCCAATACAACTTGAACACATAGAAAGTGGTTTCTATGTTCATTATATAATGAAAGTTAACCAGCATCCTCGCTTTTTATCACTCCTCACCAGTTTAAGCTGAGGCAAATCTGCCATTTTCTAGCCCTCACTCTATCAAGAGCAATATTTTTCTCAATATAACAACTAATTATTGTTTTTGTGGTTTTGAAGTTTAAGGTGTACAACTAACATACATCATTTTATTCATTGCATTAGAAACATCCTTCAAAATGTTTCCCATTTTCAAATTGAAATTTTATTTAAAATACGAAGTGTGAAACTTAACCCTAATGCATTCACTATTTAGGCTTCTTGAGCTTCGAAACCCACAAACCCAGACTACAAGCCTTAAATTGTCAAACTAATACATTTTAAACTTTTCAAATTGTGAAACACATTTAAAATTGTTATAATTGTGCAGCATAGCACCTAAATGATCCCTCACTGTTAAAAAATAATAATAATAAAATAAAATATATAAGCCTTTTTGAGAGATTGCTTGCCTTGTGTGAACTCATCACCAATTCCAACAATGGAACTATCCATCAATAACCGCAATACTTTCTCTGCTCTTGAATGAAACCTGGATGAAGTTCCTCTCATAGCATAATAAAACAAAGCACAGACACCTGATTTTCTCATAAGTAATGGCTTTTTGACAGCTTCCAACATGATCTTTCTAACACCTGTCCCATTCCAGTGATCAATAATGTTATCAGTCCACAGACAGAGGCTCAAGTACAACTCCACAGAGCCTTCTAACAGCTATTTGGTAGCAGCTAGAAGAATCTTGTTCCACCACCCCTCTATAATTAGAAGTAAATACAAACTAATGACAAGTACAACAATATAAAAAGTATATATTTATGCAAGCTGAGCACATAAAAAACAGAGAGATAGGTGATAAGGAAAGGTACCATAAAAGGAAAAAATAAACAGCAAACAACACAATACGCACACATGCGGTAACAGCTCCACCCCTTGTAAACCGAAAAGGAGATATCATATGACATATATAGTTTTTGCTCTTTTTTTCTGATGGATAAAGAAAGCGAATATTATAAAGAGTAACACCAAAAAAGCACCTCAAAGTACATAGGGAGTCTACAATGGATGCCTAAAAGTGCCATCAAAAAACAAAGAGGGACAACAGAAAAGGGCACCCCCTCAAGAAGACCTCATCCAATCCACAAAATTTATAATAGAAGGGACAAGAGCTATAAACAATTTGGACCACACCCAAATATTACAAAGAAAATAATGTTTAATCCCTTGCACAGAATACTCTTTGTTATCGGATGCCCTATTGTTCCTTTCCTTCCAAACTGTCTAGAAAAGGCATAGAAAAGTGGCCCAACACACCTTTTCCCCTTTCCTACTTATGAAAGACCCATGCCAACTTAAAAGAGTCTCTCTATTACCAATGAGGGAAGCACCCATGACACACCAAACAGTGAAAACAAGAGATGCCATATTTGTTCAAAATTTTTGTCCTAAGAATTCATTATTGGAAGACAAAACCAACAAATATAATATGCACAACTATGTTATCTATAAAACAAACACCATTTCTTCACTTTGCATGTCAATTCACCAATGGATGAGCTCAATTGCTAGACATTTTTATTAGCGACTTCCCAACCTTAAGAGCTTATGTAGGTCATTGGTTCCTCTCTAGCAAGTCTGATGTTTTCAACACATATTTTTGGGTTGCATGAAAACTTTTGTTTGTAGTTCCTGTCTTCGCTTTGCCTTGAAGGATATGCCCATCCTTTAGGAACCATTTGTTTCTTTTTATAGTTCAATAAATTATATATTTACATCCAAAGGGAATGTGAGAGTAAGGGTCAAGATCCTCTTCAACAATTACAAATTCCCAAATCTATGGTTTGATAAGATGTCAATCCAATTCTTATCTCACAAAATATTTATTAATGTAAATTATATATTTTCATTCATTAGGAAGTAAAAAGCTAAATTTATATAACAATAACTAGTATTTTTATAATAAATTGTAGAATATTTTTTAAAAAATTATGTTTCTCAATTTACCAATTTGGTTTTCCATATTTCATGCATTCTTAATTAAAAAGTTTTTGCAATTCAATTGACAAATAAAAAATTAAACTTTAATTCAAAGTTTGTTTTTCCTTCCATTTATAAGTTTACCTTAAAAAAATATATTTTTTTTTAAAATTTGGAAAAAAATAAATAAATAACTAACAATTTTCTTCTTTATCTCATCATTGTATTTATTGAGATGGGTCATTAGTTCGCTTGGATGATAGGATGGGAGGCTAGGGATCAAAAAGTTGTCTCTCTGAATAAGTCCCTCAGGAAATGGAGCTGGAGATTTGCATCTAAGAATAAGGCTCTTTGGATGCTAGTGATTGTAGGAAAGTACAAAGAGGAAGAAGGGGGGTGGTGTTCCAAAGCTTCGAGGGAAGGTTATAGGGCGGACCTTTGGAAGGCAATCTGGAATGGGTGGAAGGAGTTCAACAAGAAGGTTGGTTTTAGGGTAGGAAATGGTCACAGGGTGAGGTTTTGAAAGGATAGGTGGTATGGGGAAGATCCTTTGGTTGTGGCTTTCCCAAAGTTGTTTTTAATTGCCACTTATATAGAAGCCAAGGTAGGCCAAATGTGGGAACAGGTTAGGAAAGGGGATTGTTGGAACCCGATGTTCACAAGACAAATAAATGATTGGCAATTGAGAGAGGTGGAAGAGTTGCTTAGTAGGTTGCAAGGGCAAGTGATTAAAAGAGGTGTTGAGGTTGTCATGTGGTTAACAAAGAGAGGCACCTTTACAATGAAATCCTTTTACTCCTCCCTAGCAGCGCCTTCTATTGTGTGGAATCCATTAGTCCCAATGACAGTCAGCTTCATTACTTAGGAAGCAGTCTGGGAAAAAATTCCAACCCTAGATCAGCTAAAAATGAGGGGTTGGTGTCTTCCAAGTAGATGTTATATGTGTAAAGGTGAAGAGGAGTCAGCAAACCATATCCTCCTCCACTATCCTAAGGCAATCATGTTGTGGCACCTTATCTTTGCCCTTTTTAATGTTTAGTGGGCAATGCCTTTCTCAATCAAGGATGCCCTCCTTAGGTAGCGGGGTGCCTTTGTTGGGAAGCTCATTTGTACTTATTTTGGACCTCATGGAAGGAGAGAATCAAAGAGCCTTTGAGGATTCAGATTTGACAAACCAAATCATATTACTCACCTTTTTATGTACATGTTTTTGGAGTGGATCAAGGTACATTTAGGATCTAGCACATTGTCAATATTTGACTTTATTGATTGGTTGGACTATAAGTGAGGCGAGGGTGTTGTTTTTTTGTGTATCCCTCCCTTTTTTGGCCTTGTATACATCGTGTATACTTTGGGCACTTTTCAGGCACTTTTAATACAATTGCTCTTACCTGTTAAAAAAAAAATGTATTTATTAAGAGCACAGATAAAAAAATCTAAGTAAATTAAAATGAACAAATTGTTCATTTCTTATTTATTCATTTTTCTAACCTAGTGAAAGATAATGTAATTTTTTAAAGAAAAATTAATGTGTCTTTTTCCTAAACCATAGATTTAGGAATCTACCACAAGCCATGACATCATAGGAAAGATAGAAGATCTTTTATTCTCCTAAGGATTGAGGAAAATCTTAACACAAGAATAGGAGAGTGAGTCCATATGGAGTGTACCTTTAAAAACTATGTACAAGACATGCAAGCTATCAGAGGTTCATGAATTCTAGACTTCCTAGAAATATAATTGCTACAAGTACCAGAAAACAACCTTCAAGTCAATATTCTTAACAGCCCCTAACAAAAAGAGACACCCGAGTACACAAGTAGCACACAAAGGGCGTCAAACAGAAAGGAAAAAGCAATACATAAAGGCCTGCAGATAGTATGCAAAGACTTGCACATCCTTATAAGACCAGATAGACTTTGCACATATTACATATGGAAACAAACATACATCACATAAGCTTCAGAGATGAAAACAAACAAATCAATGCCTTAAGATTTACTTGTTTTTGTTTCTGGAGACAGGCCAACCCAACATAATCTCATCCCATCCTCACTACCAACCAAACCCCACTACCACCCTTACAATCCAAAACAGGCATCTTATGTTAATAAAGAAGAGAAATACAGAGGACAGAAGATCCCTGAAGCAAGAACATTAAAATAGATACGGAAAAAAAAAAACAAAAACAAAAAAAAACAAAAATACACACACACAACACAAAAATAGACAAACAAACCTAAAAAAAAAAAAAAAAAAAAAACCAAACAAACAACCTATACTATGATTCTCCAGGAGAAAGGCCCCAACAAATTCCATGAAAAATGAGACACCTTCCTTCATGGGAAATGAAGTATCTAAAGGTGTAAAAAAGAACATTTATGAGGATGCAGAATTTCCAAGGTGGAAGCTGAAAGAGATCATAGTGAGACAATCACATTTTGGATGTTTTATTTCTTTCTTTGCTTGGATGTGAAAATGGCCCTTTTAGTGGTGGAAGTTGAAAGAGGTCATGGTGAAACAATTATATATGTGGCTGTTGAGAATATAATTGAGGGCAGTAAATTCTTCATATGGACATGGAACATGCCATTTTTGCAGTGGAATTGGAAGATACCATTGTGAAAAGTTGTGGATGTAAAAACTATGATGGAGAGTAGTGTTTTCTATTTTATTCTTCATGTGGACTTGGAAGATGCCCTTGTGTGTGTGTGTGTGTGTGTGCGCACGTGCGTGTGTGTGTGTGTGTGTAAAAACTATGATGGAAGGGAGTAGTGTCGCGCGCGCACGCGCGTGTGTGTAAAAACTATGATGGAGGGGAGTAGTGTCGCTCGCGCGTGTGTGTGTGTGTAAAAACTATGATGGAGGGGAGTAGTGTTTTCTATTTTATTCTTCATGCGGACTTGGAAGATGCCCTTGTGTGTGTGTGCGCCTGCGTGTGCGTGTGCGTGTGCGTGTGTGTGTGTGTGTGTGTGTGTGTGTGTGTGTGTTTTCTATTTTATTCTTCATGCGGACTTGGAAGATGCCCTTGTGTGTGTGTGTGTGTTTTCTTTCTTCTTTTTTTAACTGATAATCTCCACTCCTGCCTATGAAAAAATGGTAATACCTTTTATCAGCTGTTCAACTGGTGCATTCCTCAGTAAGAATGATACTGCCTCTGCCATAAATTCTTGAACGTAGTCCTTGGGGTAATATCTTAATTTAACTGTAACCCTACAAAAATAGATTGAACATCAGTAAATTAAAGATAAACAACTCACATACAAGCATTCATTTGCATTTGTTCTTTTGTAAATATTCTCAAGGAATAATGAATCAGCTCAGATCTGTCCTTTCGATTTACTCCATTTCAGGCCATTATCCCAAATTGTGACTCCACCGAAATTTCTTTCCTGAGTGTTCAAGTTGGACTATGTTATTTTCATGGTTGTGCACCATGCATAAGATGATAGAATGAAGGGCCCTTTGGTATGCAGATATCCACAACATAAAATAAACATTTTTTATAGCATAACCTCAAAGAAACACTCAACAACATAAACCTTTGCTCAGCAGAACTGTTTGTGCTTATCATGTATTACAACTGTAAGATATTAACATCCAATTCCAACTGGAGAAAACACAATTTAAGTTTCATCAGCAGAAGGGAACCAATTGTGCTCATGATCCATCTGTCCTATAAGAATGGGAATATTATAACTATCGCACACAATAAAAACATGGTCGGTCCCTGCTAATCTTCATGTTGGATAAAAACAATGGATAACGTCTTTCAAAACTTCTTCCTAAAATGATAAATAACTGGACATATCATGGAAAGTTTTACCAACAGAATAGTTATCTTGCAAGCTAAACCCTCTAAAAGGTTAGTTTTATCCATGAAATGTTTTCATTTGCAACAAGAGAGCCTTTAGATTTAAGATTTTGACCAAGTCAAATTAAAAAACATGCAAAAATAAATTGTTTTTTGATGAGGATGAATATTCAAGATATATATCAAGAAAGGGAATTAGTATTAATTGTAATTAAAGTAGGATTATTATTACTTGGAATTAAATTAGGATTAATATTTGTTGGAGTCTAATTAGGATTAGCTAGTTGAGTTATAATATAATTAGAATTTGAGTCAAAATAGGTTATTAGAGTCCTAGTAGAATAGGTTATTAGAGTCCTAGTAGACTTTGGATTTCTTAGAGAAGCCTATAAATAGGCTAATCAATGTAAATCAAAGGAATGAATTTTTTATGAATAATATTATACTTTCTTTCATTGCAAGGTTGCAACCCTCAATGGTGAGACTCCATTGATTTTCTTCTAGGTGAGACTCCTAGAAGGCCTTAGTGAGACTCTAAGGTTTTCCATCTTTTCTTCATTGTTTCTTCTTTCTCTCTATTTCTTATCTTATAATTTTCTCTACCATAAAGTTTATTCCTTGTTCCTCTCCTTACACCCTAAAAATAAAACCCTAGCCCACCTACCCTTGAGTGTAGGCAACCATCCTAGGGTTGTAAAATCATATTCATTAAAAATATGAGAATACAAGAGAAGGATGTGAAATCCTTCCCTAAATTACAGAACCTGATCAAAACACTAGGGTTGATTGATTAGATAAGGCTAAGAAGAAAGATCTCATGTTAATGCTAATGTTAGTTAACTATGTAGAGTTGTCCAAAGAGGGAATCAGCAAGAAGAAAGATTGAGAAACAGTTCTTCTTTAAGAGGAAGATGAGTATATGTCTAAAATTTTCTAATTATCAAAATAGATTAAAAGTAATCTCAATAATTGTCTTTCTTAACTGCAAAGATTTATAGGTACTAACAAATTTTAGGATTAGTTGACATTGTTAAAAAATTTATCATACATCTTGCAATATACGAAGCATAGAAATTTTGGTTTGCAATTATAGCCTAAGAGGATTGAATTATTATCACAAGCAACATAATTTGATTTAAAGCAGTAACGAAAGGGAACTTCTCCCTGCCTTGTATTTTGTATATCATTCTCTTGAGACCTGATTAATGAACATGATGCAAGACAGAAAAGTAAAATGCAAGGAGTGATGGTGTAGTTGAAAGAACTCTAGGAATCACTCCTAGAAACCTTTAGGCTTCACACCCCAGTACTCTTTGTATCACACAAAGAAAATAGTGGCTGCTGGAAATTTTATCACTCATTCATTCATTGATTCTTTTCAAAAGATAGATCACTACTATATAGAACTTCTCTGGGGACTTAAAACTTCTTGGACGAGTCACATAGTGGTAATGCAACTTGAAAATAACAAAAACTTGGACTGACTACTAGACCACATTAAAGAATCTTGGAAAATGACAAAATTAATGACTGAAAGTAGAACCTACGGCCACTGACTAGGCCCATAATTTCATTTCTGGAATGTACTTTCTAGGCTGAACCCATATTGAATTGTATTAGATCCCAACTAAGCCTTTTTTTTTTCCTTTTTTCTTTTTTTGATAACTGAGGAACCTTCCATGGCCAAGCCCTTAGGACTATCCATGGGGACCCAAACCTCGGGATGTTGACCGCCCCACAACAACCAACATCAGGTAAATTCAGGGTATCATCAGTGACAAGATTCGAATCTAAGACCATGTGCCACTTACTAGGACCACATTTCCCAGTGTTTGCCTTGACCAACTGGGCTACCCTGGAGGGTTAGATCCCAACTAAGCCCATTATCATCCAAAGAATGCCAAATTAAAGTTTGGGCCTCAAAGCCCATTCCTTTGTGCCTTTGATAAACTTTTAAAGGTGATTGCCACTTGTCTCTATCAGAACATCCAAGATGATTTTCTTGAATCACAAGTGCACCTTCTTTTTTCACACAAGGAACATTTATTCAAAATATAGTACTCAAGTGAATGTGTACTCTTGAGTAATTGGTTCCAACTTCCTTGTCATAATAAGCTAATTGTATTCTTGTTTTCTTATTAAAAATTAGTATTTTTAGGAGTTGTCCCTATTTGTTAGAAGAAATAAAATTATGCAATAAACTAACGAAGTATATGAATGAGAGAACCTTCTTGCAAAGAAAAAAAAAATGCCCAACCATATAGAAAGCAATCAGTTTATTTGACACTCCTGAAAGAAGCAATCCTGCAAAAGCCTCAAGGAATCTAACACCCATCCTACTAGCAAATCCACCATGCAATTACCAAATCCACTAAAATATATATATATATATATATATATATATATATATATATATATATATATATTTAAAAAAAAGAATAGAAACTACCATCTTCATTTATCTTAAAAGGATAAGTGAAAGAAGAATTAGAAATCCTTCAAGGATGTACAAAAAGTTATACAGTAACCAAGTGTCAAGCCCAACTAAGAGAAAGAAATACAAAGAAGAGAAATATAGCACACTCAAGGAAGAAGAAAGTATATAACAAAGGAGGCCAAATGCATAGCTCCTTTTCTAAATAACTAGTTTGTGATTTGGTTGGCTAAACAGGGAACCTAAGAGAGGGAGCAACCTAGCTCACTGACAATATCTAAGATTTTGTGCATCCAATTGTCTAACTTCCAAAAACCTCTTTCCTCATTAATGACCGTCAATATAACAGTAGCAAGGTTTCCCTCTATAGTTAGGGTGGAGAGCCCTAAAGCTTTTGCCTGTAGCAAACCCTCCAGCAATACCAAAATATTTGCCTCAATAGCCAACCCACACTCACTTTCTTAGAGAAAGCTCTCAACAATGTACTAAAGTGATCTCTAACCCATCTGACTAGGATTACCTAAGCAATAACAATGATATATCTCTCTTAACAATCAAACTCGTCATTGTCATTAGAAAAGATCTATATTAAGCCATCTAAGAGAGCTAAAAGCCCAAGACAACCATTTAAATGGAAATCCCAGACAAGTTGGAAAAGTCCTAAACAAAGTTTCTTTTGCAATCTCCAATTTCCATCAGGTTTGGATTTTCTAAAAGGTACTCTTCCGATTTGCCTTAAGATTTTTAGGTATAAATGTCAGATCTAGGTATGTGTCTAGGTGTATAATCCTTCACAACTCAAATTTTAGCATGTCAAGACTCAGCTAAAAAAGCATCTAAATGAGCATGGGTATTAGGATATGGCATAATAAAAGAAAAATCCATTAAAAGTAAATTTTTTTTTTTTTTTATCTCTAATAAACAATCTAGCCCAACTCCACAAATTACATACAAAAGAATTTTTGAGTTTCTGTACTGCTAAAGAACCCCCCCTAAAAGCTAACCTATTTCTTTCCTTCCAAACCATCCAAAAAATGCACAACGGAATGAATTTCCAAATCTTTTTCCTTTTTTTTCCCACAAAAGGGCCCCTCCGGCTAATTAACCTCTTTTACTGTTTATGGGAAGACCCACTGAAAGCCAAACAAGACAAGGGCAATGTCCCAAAGAACTCTGACCACTATACAATGTATAAGTATATGATTTACAGTTTCTTCTTCACAACCACACAAAAAGCAACAATTAGGGAGTTGTCATCCTCTTTTTTGGAGTCTATCTAAGGTAAGAACCTTCCCCCACGTAGCCTTCCAAACAAAAAAAGCAACTTTGGTTGGGACCCTATCTACCCAAATGTAATTCTTCGGAAAGGAGATGTCATTGGGTGTAATCAGCAATCTGTACGCTTCCTTAACACCAAACTGCCCATTTCTTCCACCCTTCCAAGAAACTAAATCATCCTCCAAAGTTAGCTTATATCCCCTCAAGACAATAAGCAAATTTCCTACCAAATCCAACTCCCAATCATTAAAAGCTCTAAAGAATCTTAGATTCCATCCTCCTTGACCAAAATTCTGGTCCCAAACTTCCTCCACCGTAGCATTCCTATGGACAGCCAAAGCAAATAACTGGGGGAAACTTTGGGACAACACTACAAGGCCACACCAATGATCAGTCCAAAATCTAATTTTAGTACCATTACCAACTGTGAACATTATATTTTCCCAACACCAATTTGTTTCCTTCAAAATCTCCTTCCAAACCCCCACTCCAAACATCCTATTAGCCTCATTTGTCCTCCAACCAAGGCCCTCTTGCCCATACTTCACCGAAATCACCTTCTTCCAAAGGTTTTCCTTGTCACATGCAAATCTCCATATCCATTTGCCAAGCAATGCCTTATTCAAAAGAGCTAGCTTCCTTAAGTCTAGCCCATCATTCTCCTTATCCGCACATACCACCTCCAATTAACTAAGTGGGCTTTCCTCTTCAAATTTCCCCCTCCCCAAAGGAAATCTCTTTGTAATTTTTCTAATCTTCTAGCTCCTACCTTGGGCATTCGAAAAAGAGACATCTGATATATGGGCATACTAGCCATCGTACTCTTTATGAGTGTAATTCTCCCGCCTTTAGAAATATATTGTCGTTTCCAAAGCGCTAGTCTCCTCCGCACTCTCTCTTCCACCCCATCCCACGCAGAGAGAGACTTGTTAGGAGCCCCTAAAGGCAGTCCCAAGTAAGATGAGGGCAAAGACCCCACCCTGCACCCTAACTCCACTACCAAAACATCAACCTCTTCCACCTCACCAACTGGAATGATTTCACTTTTGGCCAAATTGATTCTTAAACCTGACGCAGCTTCAAACCAAAACAAAGTCCAACTCAAGTGAGTTAAATGCTCTTTCTTTGCCTCACAAAAAATAATTGTATCATCAGCAAAGAACAGATGAGAAATATTCATTTCCGTCCCTCTTCTTCCTCGGATTTTGCACCCTGAAAGAAAGCCCCCTTGAACAGCCCTGCTTATGAGAACACGCAGCACTTCCATTCCCATAACAAAGAGGTAAGGAGATAGCGGGTCTCCTTGTCATAGCCCCTTGGTACTCCAAAAGAAACCAGCCGGTACCCCATTTACCAAGACAGAAAATTTAGCTGTAGAGATGCATCTCCACATCCATCCCATCCACTTTAACCCAAACCCCATCTTTTGCATAACCTTCATTAAAAACTGTCAGTTGATGCTGTCATAAGTTTTTTCTATATCCAGTTTACAAATTAGCCCTTTTTCTTTTCTTTTTTGCCAAGAGTCAATCATCTCGTTTGCTATTAGAGAGGCATCCAAAATCTGTCTACCCATCACAAAAGCATTCTTATCTAAGGAAACCACTTTTCCTATCACTTTCTTAAGCCTATTAGCCAACACCTTAGCCAACAATTTATACAACCCCCCTAACAAGCTTATGGGTCTAAAATCCCCAAGGTCCTCAGCCCCTCCTTTCTTTGGGAGTAGCACCAGAAAAATGGTATTAAGGCTCTTGAGAAAAGAGCTTTGTTCATGAAAATCCTTAAACATTTCCATGACCTCCTCCTTCACAAAGTTCCAACAGTCTTGCCAAAAAGCCAATGTGAAGCCATCCGGGCTTGGAGATTATAGCCATTCATTTCCATCAAAGCAAAGCGGACTTCTTCCTCAGAGAAAGGAAGCTTAGAATTCTCAGCTTCTTGAAGACTCGGGTGATCTAACTGCAGCCCCCCAATATCAGCTTTCCATTCTGCATTTTCTGACAGCATCTGATGATAAGCATTAGCTACCCCTTCCCTCACGTCTTGCTCCTTTGTCAACCACACCCCATTTATCTTAATTTTATCCAAGGAATTATTTTTACGGTGGGCATTTGTCATTCGGTGGAAAAAACCTATGTTCTTGTCCCCTTCCCTTAACCATAATTCCCTAGAAAGCTGTCTCCAATGTACTTCTTATAAAAAACCACTTTTTATAATTTTCCTTTGCTTCCTTTTAATTATGTTTCCTCCTCTGACAGGTTTCTCTCGCTTTCCACCAAGTCCCAAAACTCCACTTGTTGAAGAGCTGAATTTTTATTGCATTCTAGCCTCCCAAAAACATCCCTATTCCAAGATTTAATTTTTTGTTTAAGCTCCTTCAACTTTGCAGCCAACCTAAAACTAGCCCTACCTCTTACAACAGTCCCCTACCACCAGCTCCGTAGGAGATCCTTGAAGCCTTCTACTTTAAGCCACATATTTTCAAATCTGAAAAGGGAGGGTCCTCTTCTTAAGCCACCGCCCTCTAGCAAAATAGGGAAGTGATCTGAAGTAGGCCTAGGCAGCCTGCTCTGAAGGACTCCACTAAACTGATCAAGCCAATTTTGAGTCACAAGAAATCTGTCCAATCTAGCCCAAGACTGATTATTTTGACCCCCGTTCCAAGTGAACAAACCCCCTTGCAAAGGTAAATCAACTAACCCTAATTCATCAATTATCTGAGCAAATCTTCTCATCGTTGTTGTTAACCTCCCTTGCCTACTCCTTTCCCTTTGAAATAAAATGATATTGAAATCACCCCCTAGACACCAGGGTTCTTCTCAAATTCCTCTAATCACCCCTAACTCTTCCCACAAGCATTCCCTATCCTCTCTAGTGAACGAACCATAAACTTACGTGAACACCCAGACAAACCCATCTTCCACTTTCTTGAATCTACAAGAGATTGAAAATTGGCCCACCTCCAAATCAAGAATTTCCAATGTCCTTTTGTCCCAACATATCAAAATTCCTCCCGCTGAGCCAAAAGCATCCAAAACCCTCCAATCTAAAAATCTCCCAGTTCCCAAACTCCTCACCACACCCTCGGTCGTTGTTTGAATTTTCGTCTCTTGAATACAAAATAAATCCACCTTCTGTTTTCTTATAATGGCCTTTATTATTTTCCTTTTGGAGCTGTCGTTTGCTCCACACACATTCCAACTCAACAATTTGAGCTTCATAGGACTTCTGAAAGTTGACACTCTTTGCCCTGCAAGGGGGCTTTCTGCTTCTTCTCTCCCTCATAGTTAATTGAGCACTCTAGTCTCTTTAACTCCCTTTCAAATTTTGATTTCTCCAATAAACCTTTACTATGAATTCTCTCCCTTCTTTTTCTAATTTTGACCAGAAAATCTAGAATATCCTTTTCCAACCCCTCTGTCAAGAAACCCCAAAAGTGACTAAATCTTGCTAGACTGCTTTCCTCCCATCTATTCTCCTCCCAACCCCTAACTTCTTGTGACTCGGATTGGGCTGAGCACAACTCCATTCCTCTTTCCTTATTGCTGCCAATATTCATCTCTATTAGACCCCAACAGGCAGTGGTTGCATCCTTTGTAATTCCATCTACAGTAATCATACGCAACGGACTCTCTCCCTGAACTACCTCCCTTAATGCCCCAGAATGGTCGTAATACTCCCCCATCGGAGTCAGACCAAAAGAAAAAGAAAGAGAAGGAGAGGACTCAAAATCCCTTTTTCCCCAAGAAACCAAAACATTCCCATACCTCATAGCCTCTTCAACTAAGGCAAGATCTGTCGTTGTTTGTTGATCTTCTACTTGCTGCTTCCTCATAACTTCCGTCTCCCAAAGTTTAAGAAACTCTGATTCTAAATTGCTCCAGTTTCTAAGGCCAGACCAGGCCGAAGGATGGGCCTTATCAGATTGGGCTCTGTCCTCTAGGTGGATCTGAGAAGGGCCTGGGCTTGAATCCCCTTCCAATACATCTAACCCGAGAGACAAAGTATTCTCCTCTTCGCTAGCCCACCACTCATCCTTTGAAGACGACGGGCCAGCTTCAACCATTGCAGGTCCTTTTGATTTTAAGTCCGCTAGTGGGCCTAACAAAGAGAGCCCACCAGCCAACTTAAAGTCTTTTTTTTTTTTTTTTTGATAGGCAAAAGCAGAAATATATTAGAAAAGGGCACTAAGAGGAAAACCCAATAGCATACAGGGAGTATACAAAAGGACCCTTAAGGCACACCCAAGAGAAGAGAAAAAACAAACCCGACCCTCATCTAGCGCCTAGCCAATCAAGAAAACTAGGTAAAGTGAGAGGACCTTCATTTACAATTGATTTTGTCCACACCCAAAGATTACAAACAAAAGAATTTTTCAACCTATGAACCGAAAAGTCCTCATTATCGAAAGCAATCCTGTTTCTTTCCATCCAAACCGCCCAAAAGAGGCACAACGGGGCTGCCTTCCACACCTTTCTATGCTTCTTGCCCAACATAAAGCCCCTCCATTCAATAAGGGTCTCTCTAGCCGAAGATGGGAGGACCCAACACACTCCAAAAAGGGCGAACAATAATTCCCATAAAGCTCTTGCCTTGGAGCAATGTATAAGAATATGATCAATTGACTCCTCTTCCTCACAGCACAGAAAACATCTATTAGCAACAGCCCACCCCCTCTTTTTAAGCTGATCCATAGTAAGCACCTTACCCCAAGAAGCCTCCCAAGCAAAGAAACTCACTTTGGAAGGCACACTAGGGTTCCATATCAAACCATGAGGGAAAAGACCAGCTCTTCTTGAAGATAGATCATTATAGAGTGATTTAACTGAAAAACTCCCATTCGAAGTCACTTTCCACATCATTCTATCTTCCATAAGAGGACTAAGCCTTGCACCTCAGATTGTCAAAAGAAGCCTCTCCACCTCCTCCACCTCCCAATCATTGAAGGGCCTAGAAAATCTAGGACTCCAAGCCCCTTCCACTCCCGAAGTGTCCCAAAACTCCTCTACCCAAGCCTCCTTAGAGGAAACAAAAGCATACAAGGAGGGAAAAGAATTGCATAAGGGGAAGTTCCCCCACCATATATCTTTCCAAAATTTTACCCTTCTACCATTCCCCACTAAAAAAGCGACTTTATTTTGCATAAGGGCACCTTCCTTCCTTATTTCCTTCCAAAATCCTACTCCATAACTCTCCCTAACCTCTCTAGAACTCCAACCCCCTTCTTCCTCCCCGAACTTCCTACTAATGACATGCCTCCAAAAGTTCTCCCTTTCAATCGCAAAACGCCAATTCCACTTGCAAAGAAGGGCCCTATTAAGGATGGAAAGGCGTCTAACTCCCAAACCCCCCTTCCTTTTATCCATGCAAACGGTATCCCAATTAACTAAGTGAGGCTTCCTCTCCAAAGCACCCCCTCCCCACAAGAAATCCCTTTGAATTTTCTCCAACCTTAGACTAACCACTCTTGGCATTCGAAGTAAAGACATCAAGTATATAGGCATACTTGACAATGTACTCCGAATTAGAGTAATTCTCCCTCCTTTGGAAATAAATTGCCTCTTCCACAAGGTCAGCCGTTTCCGAAATCTCTCTTCCACCCCATCCCAAACAGCCACAGACTTGTGGTTCGCCCCCAAAGGGATCCCCAAATAAGAAGAAGGCAGCCTCCCCACTTTACAGCCAGCCTCAAGAGCCAAATTCTCCACTCTACCAACCGGTAAAATTTCGCTTTTGTCCAAGTTGATTCTCAAACCTGATATGGCTTCAAACCACATCAACAACCAGCTTAAGTGGACCATCTGATCTTCAGAAGCTTCACAAAACACTAACGTGTCGTCAGCAAACAGCAAATGAGAGACTAAAGCCCCATTCCCACCCCTTCCATCAACCCTACAGCCTGATAGGAACCCTCCCCCCACTGCTCTATGGATCAGCCTGCTAAGGGCCTCCATTCCTATCACAAAAAGGTAAGGGGATAGGGGGTCCCCCTGACGCAGCCCCCTTGAACTGTTGAAGTAGCCTTCCGGGGTGCCATTGATCAATACTGAAAACGTTGTTGTAGAGATGCACCATGATATCCACCCAATCCACTTCTCCCCAAATCCCATGCTTTGCAATACAAACAGCAAAAAATTCCAGTTTATGTGATCGTATGCCTTCTCTAAATCCAATTTACATAACACCCCACTCTCGTTTCGTTTCAACAGAGAATCTATTGCCTCATTGGCAATAAGGGCAGCATCAAGAATCTGTCTTCCTTCAACAAAAGCGTTTTGAGCTGAAGACACCACTTTGCCCACTACCTTCTTAAGTTTGTTGGCTAACACTTTTGCCAACAGTTTATACAATCCGCCCACCAAACTGATCGGTCTGAAGTCTCTAAGGTCCTCGGCGCCAGGTTTTTTTGGGATTAGGACCAGGAAGATCGAATTTAGGCTCCTAACGAATCTGCCGCACTCATGAAAATCTAACAAAAAACCCATAATCTCTTCTTTGACAACATCCCAGCAAAATTGCCAAAACCTAATGAGGAAGCCGTCTGGACCTGGAGCCTTGTCCCCGTTCAGGTCTGAAAGAGCCTTGAGGACCTCTTCCTCTGAAAAAACCTCCTCCAGTCTAGCTGCATCCTCATCTCCAATTCTATTAAAGTCCAGACCTTCCATAGAAGGGTGTCAGCCCCCCGGGTCAGTCAACTGGTCCTTGAAAGCTCTAACCACACCCCTCTTTATCTCCTGCTCCTTTGTTAACCATACTCCGTCAACTTTAATCTTGGACAGGCAGTTTCTCCTTCTATGGGAGTTAGCCATTTTATGAAAAAAACCAGTGTTTCTATCCCCCTCCCTTAGCCAAACTTCTCTTGATTTTTGTATCCAAGAAACCTCCTCCATTAGAGCCCATTTTTCAAAGTCCCCCTTTGCTACCTTTCTAGCTTCCAATTCCTCCAAAGATAAGGGGCGAAGCTTCTCCTAACCATCCCAGAAACTCACCTTGTCCAGGGCCACTTTCTTATTGACACCCACCTGCCCAAAAACATCCTTATTCCACGACTTTAGAATAGCCTTCAAAGCCTTCAACTTCTCAACAAGGATGAAGCTAAACGAGCCATTAAAGCTTAGACTCTGCCACCACCCCTTCAACAGATCCTTAAATCCCTCCTCCTTAAGCCACATATTTTCAAACCGAAAAGGAACAGGACCTCTTCTAACCCCTCCCCCATCCAGTAGAATAGGGAAGTGGTCGGACACAGGCCTAGGAAGAGTACACTGCACCGCCCCCTTAAAGTGACCCTCCCAATCCTCCGACACCAAGAAACGGTCTAACCTGGTCATAGCTTGATTGTTCAGACCTCCACTCCAGGCGAATGGACCCCCCTGAAGGGGAAGATCCCTCAAATCCAAGTCATCAATCACTTTCGAAAATCTTCTCATTGAAGAAGACAGTCTTCCCCCTCTTCTGCTCTCATTTGGAAACCTGATTAAATTGAAGTCACCTCCGATACACCAAGGATCGCTCCAGAGACCGCGGATGGCCCCTAGCTCTTCCCAAAACAGCTCTTTATATCTCTTTACGGTAATTAAAGTCTTTTGGAACCACAGCTAGGCCTGATATGGAAAGCCCGCTCACCAAATTAAGACCATTTAAGGGTCGGGCCCCCGACCCAACTTGGCTCCGACTTGGGTCCTCTTTACGCCCTGGTCCACTCACCTGCCTACCCGTCCCTTCTACTGACTGTTGTAGAACCTCGAGCCTCGCGTCTTCCTCCTCTTCCACCACGCGCGGGCCAATGCGTGCAATAGCATCACCCCCAACCTTGCCTCTTGAGCAGCAAGCCTTCCCTCGATTGTCAAACGAGGCCTTTCTCAATGACGGCCTGATCTCCCACCAAAGAAAAAGGGAGTAACAGACCTCTTCGATCCAGATCTCTAACACATTAGGTAGTTCTTCGCCGTTCGTCTTCACCAAAATGCGGGCCCATTGTAGCTCCTCCAATTTCTTCGTCTAGGGGTCAAGTGCTAAGAAGCCACAACACTCCTCCACCACCCTTCTCAAAATGATCGGGTCCCATAAGGAGATTGGTAACCCTACAATTTTCACCTAAACCTCACTTCTTTTCTCACCTTCATCCAAACACCCAGTCTTAGGGCTCCAACTTTCCAGGCGCAATTGAATCCCTCCAAGCGATCTCTTCCCAGAACTGAGAACTCACTTAGCTTCGACCAAAGATTCAAATTCCAACAGCACCTTGCCTTTTTCCATCCTTGCCAACACTAGTTTACCTTTTAGCCCCCAAGCTTTTGCCATTAAAATCCCCAATTTTTCCAAATCTTCTCCTCTTGCTGAGCTAGGGTTCCAACATCCAACAAGGCAATGTTCCAATTTACTCAAATTTCTGCTAATTTCCTCCTCTCTTACCTCCACCCTGACTAAATTTTTGCCTCTGCTCCTCGCATCTTCACCACTTCCGCATAAGACCTTTCCATAATAGGTTTCACCGAGGCCAACTCTTCCTGCTTGCTTTCCTTCCTTCCAGTGACTACTCCCATTTTCCGTAACATCTCCACCATAGAGAACCAGCCCCCCTTTCTCCTCTACCTTTCAGGATGAATATACTATACCTCTTCATCTCCAAGTCCATAACACCTAACCTGAGGAAACACCCCGCCCTATTCTCATCTCGCACCAGGGAGTAAGATCTCCATTTTCCTTCCAGCCCCTTTCCCATTTTCCAACTTTCT
This sequence comes from Vitis vinifera, assembly GCF_030704535.1. Taxonomy (NCBI): domain Eukaryota; kingdom Viridiplantae; phylum Streptophyta; class Magnoliopsida; order Vitales; family Vitaceae; genus Vitis; species Vitis vinifera. The sequence goes on along the minus strand of NC_081809.1, from coordinate 17,096,688 downwards.
CTTCTTTAATGCACTGGTTCAAGCTTTCCAGGAAAATCCCTAGGCTCACCGGTCCCAACCAGACCCAGGAAGAGATTCCCCTCTTTCTCTCCACTATAATAGCTTGAGGTCTTCCATTTCTCTCCTCTACTCCGAATCTACGCCCCTTCAGTCTCCTCCGCTTCTCCGATCTATTTTCTCTCTCTTCGCAATCGCTCTCTCACTCACTCTCTCCCATCACAGCTTTCTCCTTAAATCCATTAAAAGTAAATTGGAAACAAAGATATCCTTTTCTAAAAGCTCTTATCTTTTTTCCTCTTATCATTAAATATTCTTACAAGAATTCACTCTTTAGCTAACTCTACTTTTTCTCTAATGTAATTACTACTAAGAAAGCTGATAGAATAAAATGATATCAACAAAAAAAATCAAACAGCCATACCCAAAGTAAAATAAAAGTGTCCCAGTCCAACAAGGAGCCCATGCCCATACCCATGACATGTTATATCAACATGGGGGTACATTGGGTGAAATTGAAGGATTCGGGTATCATAGCTTAAGACCGCTTATAGGGAAGTGGAGGTGTCCATTGGCATCAAACCCACATTCATTTCTGCTCAAAAGAGGTAGTTGATTTGCATCCCCAGAATCTAGTTCACTCAAGGTCTTTAATTCTCAACATTTGCATATTGGAAAAAAAATTAAAAAGAAGGGTCGGTCCTCAATTCTCGACACCAAGGGAGGTATTGGCAGCAGAGAAACACCAAGATGTTGATAACCATCAACAATCACAGCAAGTCTCAATCATGATAGGATAGAGTCAGTCCACCTTCGCCACAAGGTGAGATCTCAAAATCAAACATACTGTCCTCTTAGGAACAATAGGTTTTTTTTTTTTTTTTTTTTGGTAGACAACAAGAACATGAATTAAAAAGCACCAAAAAAGGAGGGGGGGTGCCCTAACTACTATACAAGTTGTATACACAGAAACAAGCCAAAACACACCTTAAACAAAGAAGGACCACACTAACAAACAAAACAAAGCAAAGCTAACCACAAAAAAGATTATCTAGGAAAATCAACATAGAAGGGAAATCCAACTCCAAAGAGTCCCTAGCCCACTCAAAAAGAGTCTAAATGAAGAGATCGTTCAAACATTGGTCAGAGAGTTCTTCATCTTTGAAGGTCCTTCGATTATGCTCTTTCCAAACACACCAAAATAAGCAAATGGGAGTCAAGCGTCAAACTACTCTATTCTTCTTTTGAAACCCCTTAACTTTCCATTAAAGGAGGAGACTTCTCACTGAATCTAGAAATACCCAAGCCACTCCAAAGAGGGCTAATAAAAAGATTCATAGCTCTCTTGTCTTGGTGCAATGAATCAAAATGTGATCGGCTGATTTTTCACTCTCTTTACAAAGATTACATCTATTGACCATTAGTCATCCCCTCTTCATTAAAGTATCTACAGTTAAGATCTTCCCCCAAACAGCTTCCCAAGTAAAAAAGCAAGTTCTAAGAGGAGCATGGGATCCCCAAACCTCCTTACTAGGAAAAACAACATTGTTCTCCCCATTTAGAGAACAATAATAAGACTTGATACTGAAAATTCCCCTCCTATCTTCTTTCCAACATAAAGTGCCCTCACCTTCTTGCACTTTTAACAGGTCAAGAAAACCCAAAAAGCAGGTCACCTCCTCTACCACCCAATCTTGGAAGGGTCTTCTAAAATGAACCTCCCAACACCCTCCATCCCCTTCTCTTTTCCAAGATTCTGCAACTGTAGCATTTTTATGGGATACTATCCTAAAATAGTAGGGTAAACATCTTTCACCTTGGAGTCCCCCGCCCAAATGTCCCACCAAAAACTTGTACGGATACCATTTCCCATATAGATAGAAGTTCTAGCATTAAACTCTTCCCACCCTTTTGTAATGTCCTTCCAAAGGCTCATCCCAAAAGAATCCCTCCACACCCTAGTAGTCCAACCCCCCTCCAACTCCCCGAACTTTCCACAAATGATCTTCCTCCACAAGCTCTCATGCTTAACAAAGAATCTCCATAACCATTTGCCTAGCAAAGCTACCATTTCCTTAGGAACAATAGGTATACCATCAGCAGGAAAACTAACTTCTATTTTTTGTGTGCACTCTGCTTCTCCTACTATTTTGTCCATCTCTTGAGAGGACTTGATTCATCATGATTCCAGGTGACTTAAAAGTATGGTTTTTGAAAGCTTCCCTCTTTATATGAATACTAAAAGTCTATATGACCATTAGGAATTCCACAAAATACTGAAATACCTATACATATACCATGCAAACTGTTATCTCTAAATAAAATCACATATCTTCATGAGGCTTTTTTTTTTTTTTTTTTACAATGCAGTTAATGGCCTGCAAGAAGGGTGCTAGGTTCCCAGAAGTTTTCATAGGGGATTTTTTTAAATTCCCCTAAAGTTGGGTGCTTGCAGTAGGCATTAATCTACTGTCAACTAGTTTCCTTGTTGGTTTCTTTTGAAGTTCCTCATCCTTCGTCTGTTTTTTCTTCCTTCTATTGAATTTTTGTTCCTACCAGAAGAAAGAAAGAAAAGAGAAAAAAAAAAACTAATATCAAATTTACTTACTTCAGAACATGAACAATGTCTCTTATCAGATACTTTTGTAAATACATCATAATATAAGACCATGATGTAAAAATCTGCAAAACAAAGGCAAGAGTCAACATCAGTTTTCAGCCAGATAGAAAACAGAAAAAAGGAATAGCAAAGAAATTCATAGAAACCATAATTTGGACCTGTTCAATAATTTCTGGTTCCCTGTCGGCACCACTTTTGAGGAGAGAGACCAAAGAACCAACAACTCTCTGCAAAAAGCTGCATAGATTCAAGAAAACGACAGAATTAGAGATGCAAATAATGATATGTCTACAAGCAAAAAGCAACACAAGGATAAAATACAATAAAAATGGTAAAAATTTTAAAAAGAGTGATTGGAAGGTTGTAAAAAAAGAAAACATGGCAGCCAACACAGTATCCAAAAGCAAAAAATCTTCCACAATAGCCAAGGGCAGAAAGACAGGATACTTAGCATCCCTAACCAAGTGTGGTTTCTTATAGATACAGATAAAAAAAATATATCAATAGAATAAATGATAAAGAAGAGTCAAGAGTAATTCTAAGGCTTCACCTCATCCAAAAAAGACTCCCAGTTATCAAAATATGTCAGTTCATATTTTTGAATTTAAGAATTTCTTACTGAATTTTTCAAGCCATGGCCAAATTAGGTATTTCATGAAACCCAGATTTCCAAAAATCTTCAGGCCAAACAGACAATTTCAATTTTCTATCCCAGTTAGAATTTTCCAACTTCCAATGGATCTCTTCAATTTTCCTTTGACATTGTGTCAAATTTATCCTCAGAAAATTTTTTCAAATTCCAATGGATCTCTTCAATTTTCCTCTAATATTGGGTCAAATTTATTCATAGAAAAAAAGTACAAGAAGATGAATAATCCTTCTAGTATAAAAAAAGGAGCCATAAAAAAGAAAGATAATTCATCTTCATGGCCCAACCATTTCCTCTAATATTGGGCGGAAGATGAAATATCCCTCAAGAAAGATTTCTTAGGCCGTACCTGTTTTGTGGCAAGGGATGAGGTAAGCATTCGCTTTGGGAAGACCTGTGGTGGGGGGATCAACCTATCTATTCTTAATTTCGAATTATTTCAGAGTTGTAACAAGTAGAAACTCCTTTATCTCAACTGTTCTTGAAACCTCCTTTCCTTTTTCTTGGAACCTTATCTTTTTTTGTAATCTCATTGATGTGGACATAAGAGGATTTGGAAAGACTAATGTCTGCTCCCTCTCTTGTGTGCACTTGATTCTATTTATCCTAGATAAGAGAGGTTGGTCTTCATCTTCTTCAGGCATATTTTTAGTAAAATCCTTCCATTTAACCTTGTCCAATCTACTAGCTCTTGTTCATTTCTTCCAGCAAAATTCAGATGACAATCTAAAGCCCCATCTAAGGTCAAGGCTTTCACTAGGCTAGTGGTCAATAAGAAGGTCAACACCAATGACTTGCTATAGATCAAAAGACTCCACAAAGCCCTTAGTTCTAACAGTTGCACTATCTGTATAACGAGTGGTTAGATGATTGATCATCTCTTTTTAAATTGCCCGACAACTATAGTGCCTTGACATAGATTATTCAGCCTAATTAGACTATATTGAGTTCCTCTTAGGAGCATAAGTAATATGATGACCATTTGGGAGTATAGAAAGAGGGAAAACTCTTTGGAAAATTACTCACCCCACTTTGATTTGGATAGAATGGCAGGAGAGAAATGCAAGGATTTTTTTGGGATAAGTGGAAAAGTATAGAATCAATATAGGATATCTCCTCCTTTTAGCCTCAACAACTTAAGATTTCAGGGACACTCCTCTTAGTGTTATGCAGCACAATTGGAACTTGATGTGTATTAGAGGTTTAAAACAACAAAGTAGGATATAATTTGCTTCTATTCCTCCTTTTAGGTTTCAACAACTTAAGATTTCAAGGACACACCTCTTAGTGTTATTCAGCATAGTTGGAATTGGAACTTGATGTGTATTAGAGGTTTAAAATAACAAATCTTGAAGCAAAGCTTCAGTCTCCTTTTGTAGATGCATTAACTTCTTAGGAGAACAGAACCTCACTTCTTTTGTTTAATTGTGAGTGATATATAGGAGACATTATACATCAGATCTTGACATTAAAGTTTGTATATTTGGGAAAGGTTTCTTATCCTTCGCATGTACTTCTTACTCGGTACTAATGAATTTGTGTTTGAAATTATCAAAAATAAAAGAACCAAAAAATTAAATAAAACAAAATAAAAACAAGGAAGTTAAACAAACCAGCAACAAAGTAACCACAAAGCCCACCACAGAGCCAAGTACACAACTGAAGAGGTAAGGAATGTCCTAAAAACCTCTAGCTATGAGACAACATGCTTTCCCAACTTATCCATTGCCTGGTTATCTAATCAAGAGATCCAAGTGGAAGGGCCCTCAAAACTCTAGGTAGATCAATGGTCTTATGTTGCTAAACATCCAATTGCCAAGGTCCTTGCTTCTTCTTCTATGAGACCTAGGATATAAATGTGGCCAGTACCCTTCCAAAAATAAGTTGAAATCTAGAGAATTTTCTTGAATCAGAGCTTTCTAAAAAGACTAGAATTCCCGACTCTATAGCTAGCCCCTAGCCGTCAAGCTTAGAGAAGGCTCCAAGTCTCCAACCCCTATGCCCCCCATGATCCCCAAATATTACACTCCACTAATCCTTTCCTATCCAGGTTTACTGGCAAGGATCCAAGTTAAAGTAACCCAATATGGTAATGTTCCCACTCAGTGCACACCTTAACTCTCCCACATACATAGAAACAAATCTTACAAGCTAGGCATGGTACCCAAGGGAAGAGTTTTACCGGCAGTGTTTTTTGTTAGGTACATTGTAGGTGATTTGATTTGAGAGGAATAGAAGAATAGTCAACAAGTGATAGAACCCAATCACTGGGCCATGGAACTTGACTCAATTCTTGACTTCTCTACGACCTCATGTAAGGAAAGAATTCATGGACATGCTATTCAGCATGATATCCATGGAATGGAAACTACGGCTTCATCGTGCCACAGAAGGAGAATTACCATCTTCTAGTGATCTCCTTCTACACTAGGTGGCGTCCAATTTAAACCTACTTGATGTTCTCTTAGCAATCCAAGGGCTCCTTCAAAAATCATAATAAAGTTGTGCCTATTAAAAAATAAATAAATAAATAAAGTTGTGCTCAGACTTTTTCTAAGCTAGCTAGTATAATTAGGCCTTTGGGGCTGAGATATGAGCAGTGAACACCAGTAAAAGCCTTGAAACAGTGCTAAAATTTAGTTTTAGCAACATCTTTGTAGAAGGGTTTTCTCCAATTGCTGCTTGAGCGTCTACTAGATGAGTGAACCATGGAGCTTGCCCATCTACTCAAGGAAAATCCAAAACTCAAGAGAGAATGATGGAGATCAAGATTAGCAAATCTAGAAGCAGACAAGCAACTAACAGGGAACCTTATGCTTAAACGGAATTTCTGCTTCTACATTTGCTCACAATCTTATCATGTAACAGGCATTTTATCTTTCCTCTTGTTTTCTCTTCTCTTCAAAGGTCCCCTCATCATTGTACCTCATCTAGAGATATCAATAAATTATTCTTGCCTACTAGAAACAATTTATTGATGGCAGGTCCATCAACTTTTAAGTCGATGACATACAACAAATTGACTTTCACCAACATTCTGCTTAGTTAGGCATTTTTCCTAAAGAAGCATCACGTGTAAAAGTAATGTTCAATTGACCATTCTTTCATCTGTTAATAGGTCATGTCTTATCTCCAGTTTTGATTAGTGTAGGAGTGGCGACATGTCAGGTAGTGCCCCAAGAATTGCATTTCTTTCTATCAAAGTTCTTGGTAGATAAGAGAGGGGTGGAGTCCTATGAACCTATTAGTGTTATTAAAGGCGACCACCTATGTCACCTAGGCCATCAGGCTAGGCGGGGTAGATGAAAATCGCCTCTTAAAACCTCAGGGAAGGCAGCTTCAAAGAGGCAACACCTAGGCGATCACCTTGGGATAAGGTGTAAGGCATAGAGGCGATCGCCTTTGACCCATGTGTTCAAATTAAACATACTTAGATTATAATTTCACTCAATCTAATATTGGATTAAACAAAGTATAAGATGAAATATTATATTATCAATCAAAGAGATAATGAGATGGAGGGCTATCAATCTAGTTTTGATGGAAGTGATGACAGATTTAATTTCAAAGATGAAACTTAAAGCTTCTCTAGAATGTTTATTATTTTATTTTGTTTTTTATTCTGATTTTTAAATGTCTAGAAAATTAGAATATGTATTTAGACAACATGAATTTTTCTAAACAATATGATGTTTCTTATGATGTGGGGTATAATATTTAACACTTTGAATAATTATTACTATTTTGTTAATTTTATAAGATATCATGAAGGATGAAAAATAAATAGTATTGATTGTTGAAGACAACACTTATATTGGTTAAGTATCGAATAGGTAAATATATGTATATTTTTTATTGCCTTATTATAATTTATAATCAAACTATTGCCTTTTTTTATGCCTTTCGCCTTATGCTAAAAGGAGTTTTATCACCTTGAGATACCTTTTGCTTTTGACAACACTGGAACCTATGCAATCTTCATAATGATTTTTTTTTACCAGAATCTTTATAATAATGTGGCTCCTTTGGATTAAAAGAAATTCAAGGATTTTGCTGTCCAGGACTTCTTTAATAGAAGCACTTTTGGGCAATGTTTTAGAAGACTAAAGACGATCTTGAGGCATTTTGCCCAAATGAGGCGAAGCCTAAGCCTTGAGGCAAAAAGAGGCATAAGCCTCAACTTAAATGAATAAATAATAATAAATTATCAAAAAAAAAAAACATAAAAATACTCAAAGTCACAAGAAAATTGAATAATTAGAAAGGCATAAATTTTGTAATGATAAAATTAATTATTTTTCATTTTTAATAGATTCTAATATGGTCCTTTTTTCTCTTTTAAAATTTAGCTCTCTCTCATGGTTTTATGACATAATTTTCAACATTACTATCACTATCACTTGTAGGTTCCTCCAAGGAATATAATCATATCCAATGGCAATATTATCCTCCCTATTAGTATTAATAGCCACCCCCATTCTTCTTCTTGATCCGTCAATTGTAGTGGTGCTTTTTCTTATCTATCAATAATAAGATAATGATTATATATCAAATCAGTCACTAAGACAATCAGCAATTCCTCTATTTTTCCTTTTCAATCACTCTTTTTCCTTTCCATTTAAAAGATTAATTGGAAGTCAACTAAAACTATTCATAAAAAGTTCAAGTAAGTCGAGACCCAATACAAAACACATGAAATTTGTATCAAAAGCACACAAAAACATGGATTGTCATAGAACCCATTAAAACTCATTGAATATTGAGACTTAAGCCTCTTATAAAGTATAAATCAAAAACCCATAAAGGTCAAAAACCCTTAAAGGTCAAAAACCCTGTGGATATTTGAGGCTTAAACCTCAATAACCTTGAAGCTATAGCCTCAAAGCTGTAAGCCTCAACAAGGTGAGGTGTAAGCCTCAATTAGCCCAACAAAAGCTATAGCCTCAAGGCTAATTCATACAGCCTCGCATTAATAGCCTTTTAAAGCATTGCTTTTGGGACAGTTATTGTTTATATTCTCTAACAGACCTCTTTCACAAGAGAGTTGGCTAATGTCCCAGTACATATTATTTTGTTTTACTGTTTCTCTTTTTGCTCTTTACAATTCCAGAAGGCCCTATTACACAAGAAAATGACAACAACCATTCAAGTGCAAAATGACTTTGATTTGACAGTTGCTCCAAAAGAATTTAGGTCAATTCTGGATCAAGGGCTTGTTCCAAGATCATGTGGAGAGGCCCTCTGTTCCTCCCCCTGACCTAAACCAGCTGAGAGAGCAGATCTTTTCATGGGATCCTTTTATAGGTGGCTTTAGACAATGATAATATTTTCTTAAAAAAATATGCATTGTGCCCCTTCCCACAATATCACTAAAGGGATTCACATGTTCCCCGTGCTCCCTGAAATGTCACCAACTATGGCACCTCTCTCCTCAACTACTCTACAAGGATCAGATATAATTCATTTGACAACGAAATTGGACAGTGAAATAGGACATTGATTTTTCAGAAAAAGGTATGATAGCTACCTTTTTCTATATTAGAAAAAAAAAAAATCATGGATATGAATTACAGGGTATAATAAAAACCAAGAAATCCTTCCAAAACTTGTAAGATCTAATCAATAAAAAAAGGGGGAAAAAGAAACATGCTCCAACACAAAAGCAAAACAAGCTATACAGCTTTTCAACATGACAAAAATGCACAGAGACACTCCACAACTTTGGAGGGGGTAGTGAAGGGTTCACTACAAAAGACACCAATGAGCCGACTCTTGGCTTGGCTAAGCGATCTGCAACATGATTTGTTAAGTGAGGAGTCCAAGAGGAGCAATCCAAGTCTCAAAGCCTATATCTATAATTTGGTAAAGACACACAATACTTATGCCCATGAAATAACAATTTCCTGTAAAGGATTATTAGACACTAGTTCAAATTGTCTGAGATATTTCCCATTAAGTGATTTATATGAATCATTGATCTTCCTTTCAAGGAGTTTTTCCATTTTTTTAATCTAATTTCATTTTTTAAAAACATCAAATCATTGAAGTGCAATAATCAGGGAACATCATATTCATACCCGAGGCTTTACTACTTCAGATCTTTGAACCGAAATGACGCATGCTTCTCACCAATCTCCACAAAATCTACAATGGAACTTCCCTAGTTGCCATCACAAACTATCTAAGGTACACTCTTATCCAGACCATTTTTATGTTATCTTATTTAGATTACTACCATCACCTAATTAACGTCAATTTTGGTTTATTGCTAGCTCAATAGATGGTCTAAAATCTGGATGTCTGGATGAAAGCTTCCTTTAGGAGCGCCAATGATCTGTGAAATCATCCTCTATTTTAGAGTAAAAATGCACCATCCAAATAGATGGTTATGTTTACATGTCACTAATTCCTGCAAAAATATGCAACTCACTGGACCTAACATATTTACTGTCAATGGAAAGAAAAAAAAAATACACTAGATACCAGTTAATATAGAGATGAGCAAGAGATGAAACTTAATGCCCATAGCTACATGATAAATTCGATCTAGAGGAAGAAGATACTCACGGGAAGAAGTCCTCCAAGAGATCTCTTGATAAAGCTCCAATCAACCTGAAGATACAAAATGATCATTTTTCACCCTTACAAAACATGGTGTTTAAAAGAAATAAGTTACAAAGACACTAACTCAGATTTATATTTTAGTCAAAACTATATGCACAGTTGCATTAGGCTTTAAAAAGAACAAAAAAAAAAAGTGTCAATTAACAAGACAAACATGTGTTACACACACACACACATATGCATGCATCTTTTTAAGAATGACAGAATTTTCTCCAACACATGAACTACTTGATAAAATAATTTCCAATTCTATAGTACCACATTAATTGAACCACATATGAACATCACATTGATGCTTTAAATTGATACAACACCCATTCTAAAGAAGTTACAAAAATAAGCTCTAAAGGCTAATCCAGTACACACATCACTCAAAAGAAGCAGGTTACTTAAAATTGTCAGACTACCTTGGCCAAGAACAAAACAAAAAATTAGTTCAAAGAACCTTGAAACCAAGACCTTGAAAAATCAAAGTTTCAAAACCACATCAAACAATCATTTGCTCCAAAAGTGAAAGATGTTAAAGCAATGGACCAATGATAAAGAATAATCTAACAAAGGAAAGACTAACCTTCCAGAAGTAAGGTATAAAAATTATGACAGGAAATTCTAACCACAAACCAATCAACTTACCTGGCCCTGCCTCAAACAATTCACATGACTGACAATATATATAAGATAGTTATTGTAATGCAATTGATATATTAAAAGAAACTAGTGTACAAAATAAAGCATGACCTACGAATATTTCTAGAATCTAAAATATCAGGATAGCGAAAAAAACTCTATCACTACAGAAAGAAGACAAAAAAGGAAATAAATAACAATAACATATGATTCAGAGAGTGTTTTCACTCCATGTCAAACATTTTACTGTGTAGTATAAATAATTTTATAAAATGGAAACATACCTGAGCATAGGCTCAAGTGATAATCTTGCTGTCATTTCTAATCTAGCAAGAACCTTTGAGATTATCAATTCCTTGTGCAATAGCACCTGGGGTAGTGTTTGTACCAAGGGCATCATTTCCTCATAGAATGAAATAAAATCCTCTGCAGTATTTAATTCCTGGGTTGTGATGATACAAATAAATCATCAAGAACAATATAAAAGGAAGGAGAAGGGAAATAAAACATAGATTAAGATATTTAACCAAATAAAAGTCTTGGAGAAATTTAATTGATCCATTCTAAAACAGAATTATGACAGGCAAATCTGTGTAACTTGCAGGGATTCCCATTAAAGTCAAATAAAATAGAATATTCTAGGCCTTTCATGAAAGTCCTAAAATGCCCATTGTAAAAATCCAAGACAGCCTACTTTCAAACAAGTTTGTTATATTCCATATTTCTTGCTGACAAAACGCAGTTACATGACATAACCTTCCATATCTAATATTTATTAATACAATACAAATGATGCTGCTTTTCCAACTTCTATTAACTTCCACAGGGCGTGCTTTTTTTCCCATTGGTTAAAAAAAACAAAAAAACAAAAAAAAACAACCAAACCAAAGACGTTTCAATTACTATTTCAAATTCAGTCGATATATTCAATTTCCATGAGAGCTAAAACCCCTCGATTCATTTCCATGAAATGCCTAAAAGCCCAAGCTGCAAATCGAACAAGTTATTTCTATTTTTTAAGCCAAAAGCATAAAATTAAAAAAATATATATAAAAATAAAATAAAAAAACACAGAATATTTTTTAAAAATTAATATTAAAAGAAAAAGAAAAAACTAAGCTCATGTTAATGCCTGTTTGCACAGTTGGTTGATTGTTTGAGGCTTTGAGCTCTTAACTAAAAGATTTAGACTCCTTCACACTTTTTGGACGTTGTCTGTACCAACTACTCAAACTCAAATCAAATAAGCTTAACTCCACAAAGCCTTCACTCTCAATTACTTTGGCTCACATACATGATTCCTTTTTCACAGCACAATTCTATCCTGGTATTACCAGAAATGCTTATGATTGTAAATAGCTCTTTGAATGAGTGAATGAATCACATCAAACTCAAAGCCACATGCCATCATGCTTCTTCTTATTGGAACCAAGATTTCTTTGGGCCTATGTTTTTAATCACCTCAACCTTATTGCTATGATTGGTTCCACAAAAGTACCAAGGAAGGAAAAAAAAGGTTAACGAAAATGATTTTCCCATGTTTGGTCTTATTATGGACAATGCGAAAGAAAATCAAATATAATTAAAATTAATTAAAAACTTATTCATTTTAAAATTATTTAAATTTGATTTTATTTTCCTTCACTTTTTTCATTCCTTTTACTTTTCCTCTATATTTTCTTTCATTTGCATTATCCCTCAAAATTTCCTGGAACCAAACATAGCCTATAGCTTTTAGCTAACATTTTCTCCACTTATATATAGATAAACAAACAATTCCAACTATCACCACAACAATTTATAAGTAATGAAAGAAAGACTGAAATAAATAAAATACGGCATACCCTCCATTGTACAAGGCAGTCACGGAAAAAGGATGATCCCTCAGATGGCTCGGTCTTGAGAGGATCAAGGCTCCTAAAGACATCGATTTCAATTTCCTCTAGCCGCTGAGAAAAGTTCTTGAACTATACACAAAAACCAATTTTAACCAGTTATCACCAAACAAAAATAGGAAAATACATAATTGGAGAAACAAAAATGTATATGAAGTTTCTGAAACAGAAGACGAACGGATATGCTACTTTGGATTTTAAGAAACTGAAGGAAACTCAAAAAGGGGCAAAAAAAAAGGTCATAAAATCTTAATCCTCTAATTTTTCATTATTAGGATTGAAGCAAGCAACGGAAAATTCAAGCCTTGGACAGGAGGCAGCAGAGAGCAGCATTTGGCTGCTTCAGAAAAAAGAGAACATATTGGAATTTACTTTCTTTCGTTTTCCTTAGGGCTCAGTTTATTTTCTGGGAAAGCAAACAAGGGGCAAAGAGATTAGGGTTTAGGGTTTAGGGTTTAGGTGAGAAAACTTACTACAAAACGCTTGCGACCGGAGGATTTGTTAAGGGACTTGACTGCCTGAGCGTGGAACGACGTTGCCATTAGAGAGACTGAGTTGTGTTTTCTTTCTCCTCACACTCCTCTTCCTTTCGAATGCTCGTTTTCTTCTCGGAGGTTCCCCCTTCAGAGAACTTGGCGGCAGCTCAACCAAGGACCCCTGCGGCTCTTCTAACTTCTAACTCATAATTTTTTAGCAGGATGATGGGTCAAAAACACCCGAAGTTGGGTTTGGATTTTGGAAAGAGGATCCGAATCCCAACTTCTGGGCCTAGGGTCTGCCAGCCCATTTGCTTTCTTTTTTAGGGAATTTCTTTCTTCTTTTTTTTTTTTTTCTTTTGTTTTCAAATCATGCTACAATTCATGCATTCTCATAATCTCCTCCTCTAATTCACAAGTAGCCATCACACTCCCTTCCTCCTTTCCTTCTCGTTTTCTTCTTTTTTTCCCTTCAACCTCGGCCTCTACACATATCCACACATTTTTTCTATTTTCTATTTTTTTCACATTAGGATCTATTTTTCATTTTTATTATTTACATCTACTCATTTGATTCCCATATCCATCAATAAAGACCCTGTGGACCCCGCATTTCGGCTCATGCGTCTCCCACTCGATGGCGAGCTCGATTCTTAATTTGAAAAATTGATTTTATTTGATTGAGAAAACTGACTTGGAGTCGTCACTTATTTTTGTTTTATTTTTAAAGGGTAAACAAAATAAGAAAGAAAAACCCTAAGTGTGACTCCTTATTTTGGAAAAGGTGGTCTGTGAAAAATCGAATCAGGTTCGGGGGTCAGGTTACTCATCAGGAAGCTACGGGTCTCTACTAATAAAATGAAGTAATCATGACAATGGACGAGTAAATCAATGAGTACCCAGAATAAATCATGCACACGTGAGAATCAAAATATGCTTAGACAATTACCAAAGTGAAAGTAGGTGTGTACCTGGGCAACGAGCCACCATGCGCTATCAAGAGAGAGGGTTAGTGCACAATTAAGGAATAATAGCATGCATGTCACAGAGCAGAATAAGATCAATCATGCATGGCAGTTAAATTAATCAATTAATCAATTATAAAGTCACTTATGTGGGGCCCCCACCAAAGCCCGTTTATTTTTGCATGAATTAATTCCATAAACTCCATTATTCGGAATTACGGGATTGAATCTATGCTTATTTCAAAACATTTTAAAAAACAGAAGAGTTGTGAAAATTGCTTGCCAGAAAGAAAGATGACAGCAAAATTTTATTGGAAATGGGACTCTTGGGTGATCTTAAAAACTCTAAGGATGAAAGATAGGATGCTTTGAAATGGTTTAAAAAAAGAAGTCATAAAACGAGGATCCGGACATGTCTGACGGGGGAAGTTAAATCGCCCCCCTCTCCCATCTGGCGTCAGGCGTCGGATGTGAGACATCCGGAGAAGGTGGGATGTCGACGGACAGAATTCCGGATGCGAGGCATCCGGAGAAGGTGGAACGTCGACGGACAGAATTCCGGATGCGAGGCATCCAGAGAAGGTGGAACTTCGACGGACAGAATTCCGGATGTGAGGCATTCGGAAGAGGTGGAATTTCGGGCTGACAGGATTCCGGATGTGAGGCATCCAGAGAAGGTGGAATGTCGGCGGACAGAATTCCGGATGTGAGGCATCCGGAGGAGGTGGAATGTCGGGCGGACAGGATTCCGGATGTGAGGCATCCGGAGAGGGTGGAATGTCGGCAGACAGAATTCTGGATGTGAGACATCCGGAGAAGGTGGGACGCGCTTGCATGAGAATAGAGATAGGGGTCATGCAGAGCGAAGGCATGGGCATGGGCATAAACACAGTGGGCAGGGCACCAGCAGATGCCTCCACGTCTAGCCGACGAATATGCCTGGTAGTATGCAACCTTGGGTATTTGCTGACTGCGAAAGCTTGGAGAAAATTGAAAAGGCTTGTTCTCATCATCACTGAAAACCCAGATTCTAGCCACAAGGAGGGCATGGCTTGATGCTTCACGGAAAGCAGATGAGACTTTGGAGCCTTGAGTATGCACTCAGGGAGGAAAAGAAAACAAGGAGATAACAGGATAGCAACAAGAAGAAGAACATGAAGACTTTAACCAGCATATCGGACCCATTTCATCATTTCATCCATGGGTCCAACATCCAGTGAGTTAAGATGGAAAAATACTCGTCAGAATAGGGCATAAAATACAGCAAACTCTTCCAATATTTAATCAGTAATCACCAAAACAGAACAACCCAACAAGCAGAAATGAAAAATCACTGAGAATCAGACCTAGACAGTCTGAACAAAAATGGAAAATATACAAAAAAAAAAAAACAAATAGTCATACCTGGAAATCTCCCTTCTCAGCTCTGTGTCCTGGACTCCCCAGCAACTCTACGCTCCTCTGTTCTTAGTTTCCTCTTCAAGTTCAACCCATACTCTTTCCCTCCTAAAAAACCTCTCCATTTTTCCCTTTTTTCTTCTCTTTGTGTCTTTTCTTTTCTTTTCTTTTTCGGTGTCTCCTCCTATTCACCGGTCACCAAGCATGGCTTGCCCAACCACTCTCCCTGCTGCTGCACGCCTGCTGCAGCCGACATCAAGCCCTCAGCTTCCTGGCTACCTGTCCCATCTGGTCGGGATTCATGGTCAGAGAGGGGGGGGTCCCCCTCACACCTCAAAAGAATAACCAAAACTGCCCTCTCCCCTCACAAAAAGCTTCTCTCTAACAGTCAAAAAGCTCCTCTGAATCTCTTCCAACAAGTGTCTCCACCCCATTGCATTTCCAACCCACTACCTGATTCATTGACCACCCAACCAGGAAGCAGCATCTAGCTCTTTAAGAGCCCTCCACTTGGCAAGAAGTTTGACCTGCAGCAAATGAAAAAAAACAAGCCCCATATGGGGGTCTACAGACCCCTATATTCATACATTTTTCATTTTTATTTAAAATTAAATAAATCATACCATATTCTAGATTGAGATTTTTCAATAGAATATTTAAATTGTTCAAAACTGTTTAACAAATTTAAAATACTAAAAGGGTTCAAATCTAACATAGAAAAATTGATCTTGAAACTCTAAGCTCTCAAACCTTTAATCTTTCGTTTTTCGATATCTTTAGTCTTTGTGTTATAAACAAAAAAGTGAAAAAAAAAGGCTTATTATTTATAATTGGGGTTTAAGTTCCTACTCCTTTTGATTTATTTTATTTATTTCTTTATTTTAAAATTAGGATTTTACACCTAAAATTATGTTGTCTTCTTTGACAAAACCTTGAGTTGCCAATTGTACTAATTTTATTAAAATTATTTTTCTTTTTTCTTTTTTTTTTGCATTACCATAATAAAAAGAAATTATTAATTTTGCTCTATGAAAAAATTAAAGTTAATAGGATTAAGATAGCAAAACCAATTTGGAACGTTAAGAGGGAAATTTTTTTTACCTCCATTTACCAATTAGATCCTTTTATGATGAGTGGTGTTATCTTCATTCTTTCAAAAGATTCTTTGTTTTCTTCATCTCTTTGATGTAGATTTTTTTTTTCTTCATTTTTTATCTCATTTTGCATTCTCCTCCATTTTTTCCTTGTTATTAAATTAAGCTTCATCCACATTCTATAAGAATTTTCTATGGTCCATGTGTAAATTATTATGTGATATTTATTTAAATATCAAATTAATTATAGTTTAATAAATAATAAAGCTAAAATTCTATTGGTCAGTTTGCAATAAGCTAGTTTCCTAAATTAAAGACACTTTTATGGAAAGTGTACTTGTGATTCTATAAGGAAAACTGGTCCTCTCTCTACCCTATAAATAAGCATTCTATCCCATCAATAATGTGTATAAGAGAAAACCTAAGGGTGAAGGCATTAAGGGGGAGAAACACAGTTTCTATTATGCTTATTATTTGGTCTCTTCAAAAATCCCCTAAGGATTAAAGGTATGTTTTTGCTTTTCTATCTTAATAATAGAGTTGTGAAAATCATATTGTTCTAAAATCCTTGTAAAAATTAGGGTTTTGATTATTCCGTAGGAATTAAGGTTATTATTATTATGCATAAATAAAGAAAACCTAACACATTGTTCTTCAATCCATAACTCATCATCACTTTGATAATCTCTTAACAAAGAGGATTTTTTTCAAATAAAAAAATCTATGAGATACTCCATTATTGATTTAAATTAAGTTTTTCTTAAAAAAAATTATTTTGATTTAAAAAATATGAAGCACTTACATTCAAATGATAGATCAAAAAATGATGTTTAAAATATCTTTCTCAAATATGATTTATATTTGGTAAAATAATATTACTAAATACCAATGATCTCTTTTTTTGCATTGTCTCCGAGGTAGACAAATCTTCCTTTCTTCTTTGTTGGATTCTAACAAAACATATTTCAATAACCTTTGATAATCATATATTTTTAGGTCCTAGAAGGTTTGTGTTCCTATTTTTTGAAATCCAACCTAATTTATAATTAGATACAACATGAGAGGATTTTCTTAAAAGACGGTTAACACTAATACGACCTCCTCTCTCGTAATAGTTATAAATGATACCAGGCTTATGATACAAGGCTTACCACTTAAAAGCTCATTTCACAAAATAGTTTTTATGATACTTTGCAATTTTATAAAGCTAAAAACCTAGTCTTTTTTTTTAGGCCAAAATACATTTTTTGGCTTACTAAAATCATATTGAAAACTTTTTGCCTATTTGAAAATTTTTCAAAAGAGAATGTAAACCATTATTTGTTTTGTTCAAACTTTATTTTATCTTTCAAAAATAATATTGGAAAATGTTACTTATCTTAGTAGTTGCTAATGTTGCACCAAGGTTTTTTTTTAGGCTTTAAAATGGTTGGGGCTTGTGCACTAGGCATGTCTTTAACTAATTCCAATCCGAACACTTTTTTAACTTCCTCAATTAATTAATGAATCTAGTAATTTTTAAAAATAATTTCAAATTTAATAGTCAAATCGATTAATATTAGAATTTTCAAAACCAAACTATTCCAAATGATGCTAAATTGATAAGTAATTGCACATGTGTGGACCCCGCATTTCGGCTCATGCGTTTCCCACTTGAATGACGAGCTCGATTTTCTTATTTTTGAAAAATTGATTTTTATTCATTAAAAACTGACTTGGAGTCGCCACTTATTTTTGTTTTATTTTTAAAAGGGTAAACAAAATAAGAAAGAAAAACTCTAAGTGTGACTCCTTATTTTGGAAAAGGTGGTCTGTGAAAAACCGGATCGGGTTCGGGGGTCAGGTTACTTATTGGGAAGGTACGGTAAACACCGTAGCACCCCTCTAAGTCCCTAAAGTCGGGTCTCTACTAATAAAATGAAGCTGACATGATAATTGATGAATAAATCAATGAAATACTCGGAGCGAATCATGCACATACGGGAGTCAAAAAATGCATATAGACTAACCAGAGTAAGAATTAGTGCGTACCTGAGCAGCGAGCCACTATGCGTTATTAAGAGAGAGGGTTAGTGCACAATAATGATCACAACTACGTCACTTATGTCATCGAACAAGATAAAGAAAGCATTAATAGCACACGTAGCCTTTCATTCAAATTCACTCTTATTTTGAAGAAAATTTATTTGATGTCGGGCCCCTACCATAGCCCGTTTTATTCTTGTATGAATCAATTCCATAAATTCCATCACTTGGAATTACATAATTTAATTCTTACTTATTTTAAAAAACATTTTAAAAAACAAAGAAAATGCAAAAGAGGCTTGCCGGAAGGAAAATGGCAACCAAATTTTATTGAAAATGGGATTTCGGTATCCAAAAATTCTAAGGATGGAAAATGGGAAAATTTGGATTATTTGAAAATCAGAATTTGAGAAAAATATTTACAAAAGGGGATTTGAGAAATCATTTTCAAAAATCAAATAAGAAGAAAACCAAGAATGCCACATGGCCCAAAGGTGGCCTTGCAAACCATGCAGCAGATGGTCTGGAGTAGGTGGCAAACGGACTCCTGAGTCATTTTGTTTGACAAACAGCTTGTTTTCATGGTCTGAAATCCACATTGAATGTACCCAAACTTGTAGCGCTGACCTTGTTCTTCATTGGAATTTTCTTCTTAGCATCTCCTTTACCACCAGTTATGCTCATGGACTTCAATTCAGCAACCAAACGGCACTGGGCACAAACCATAGAAGGAGATGATCTTTCTCTCAACCAAGCATCAAGCATGGCCTTACCAAATCAGTCAATATCCTTATCAGTTACTTCCCATAGATTGACAACTATAACAGGGGAACCAGCTGATAGTTAGGAAAGATGAGTACCTTACGGAGTGTATTGCCCATTTAAAGACGATGATCCACTGTTGCATCCCATTAGGAGAGTAGCAGCACGATTTTCCAGTTTCTGAATCTCATGCTTGGGAATATACTGTGCCCCACTTCCATGGCCAATATATATAAAGAGGTCATGACTTTTCAAAGCTCCGGCCAATTCTTCAACTGTGGGTGAAATCCAGCTTTACCCTTTATGTTTTGATCTCTGAACCATTTCCAAGCAAACTGGTTTTCTCGCTTTGCCCAAATAAAATGGCCCTAGTTTGAAGTTCTTCTCAGCCATCGCCATCCTTGCAAAGATTGGAACTGCATAACCACCCACTCATCTAATTGTGCATATTGAAGTTATAGCAGTAAAGACCACATTGACTTTCAAGATTGGGAACCCAAGAAGAATGCAGATGACTGCACAAAGCCACACTGCATTTGAAGGAACCTTATGCTTTAGGTGAACTTTTCGCCATATGGATGAAAAAGGAATCCCTTCATCTCTTGACAAAACATATACCACTCTGGCTGCACTGGTCGTGATTGAAAGTCCACCAAAGAAGAAAGATTCCCATATGATAAAAAGCAAGGTGATTACTCCAGTAGCATTGTGATACTTTCCACGGAATGCATCATAAAGTATTTGGGCTGGCACAAAGACTCCAGCAGTCTCATTGGTTGGGTCATACAGGTAGTATTTCCTGCAAGTCACGTCATCTTTGATAAGGATGTTGATCACAGTCATGGTCATTTCTTGCAAACCCCTCTGACAACGTGATGAAAGAAACAGAGGAATTGGAGATGAGCTTTAGAGTTCTTCCATTAGCCCATGCACAACAACTTCAAATCCGTATAAGAGATGCATTATGTATGAAAAGGTGTTTCCTCCAGCAAATGCCGAATTGCTGTGGTGGTACACCTATAAATGCTGAACAGGAGGGGTGAACACAGCTCCAAAAACGGTTCTCATTTGGACCTTTCTTTTCGTCAATATGCAACCTCTTTACCCGTCTTCATCCAAGTTCCAAACAACTCTTTCATATTGCATACCATTATTCAAAAGCTCAGGGAACTCAATGATGCCATCTTGATCAGCATCAATTTCATTAACTTACACCCGTATTCTTGCCCTTCTTCACAAGCATTTCACATCTTAGCTTAGACCAGCACCTCACGTGATCATGGTAGGATGGATGGGTATGATGGATGGGGAAAGTGATGAGAGAGAGCGAGTTAATGGGGCGGGTGAATGGACATATGCAAGAGTGAGTGATAATGGATATGGTCAGTATGAACCAGACAATTGATGAAGCATTTTGGGTATAGTGGGTATGAATATGAGTAGGAAGGGATGGGCAAATGGGTGTGAAATCAATTAATGGATCGACACATGGAGAGATTTATGCAAGGGTTCATGCATGCACGTGAGAAGATTAAAAGGGAATCTGATTAAAAATGGATGGTAGAGAGCAAACATGTGATGTGGGGTAGCTATTTGGCACCAAAACTTCATAATCTAGGACACATTCCAATACTCTGTTGATGGGTGATAGCACTGGTGAAAAGGGTGGACTGGTCAAGATCACTCTCAACTTATTCTTTTCAATGTATTTTTCTTTTATCGCTCATGGAAAACCTACCAGCTGTAATATCCCCACTGTTCGTCTCAGCAAGTATAATTAGACCTCAAACTAAGAATTTGTCTTAGCGCATCATGTGAAACACGCGACCAGATATGCCATCTACAACATAAATTATGCTTGAGAGGGTACACTGGTCTTCACAGGTATTGGTCCCAATAATATATGCATATACTTTCAATCCAAGGTAGCCATTAAGTGTCCCCATAATCTTCTCAAACCATTATGTAAGCTCACGAATAGGTACCTGAATCGAGGCTTGACATTCTACCAATTCACAAATAGACTGCTCTGAGACGACTTTCTTGCAAACCCATAGCATCAAAATTATCCCAAAATATCATCATGAGATATGAAGAAATTCTGCCCATCCATTAAAAACATTCATCCATTTTAGCAATCAACTCAACAATTGCACACTCAGTAGGTAGTCGAACCAACTATGATGCTCAGTTCTTCACACGCGCCAGCAGTAGAGGAACAAAAATGGCAGAAAAGGATCCAAAACCAAAAAAACGAGGGAAGGATAAAAGAGAAATAAAGCAAAAAAAAAGAAAAAAACATGAGTGATTCAAGCCTCATTTTAGGTGATATCCATGGGCTAATACAGGTGAGGAGATCTCAAGCCAAAGTCACAAAATACGTGAAGAACAGAGTTCTATTAACTCCAAGCCAAAGCACAAGAACAACAGTAAGATCAACAACAACAGAGTATAAAAACGATCCCGAAATCAACAAAATTCAATATAGATGATCCAACACAAATTGATGAGCAATGCAGAGCAAACCAAAATGAGAAAAGAATGAGAAGAATATGAATCAAAATAAGCAAGAAACTCACCTCAAACTCACCTGCAGATGCTTATTTCCTCTGTTATCCTTCTCTATGCTCCAGCTAGCCAAAAATACGCCCAAAATTTCTGTCAAACAACCTTGAAAAAACCCCCTCCTCTGCAGCCTCAAACCTCTCTGCTCCCTCTCTCTGGTTCTCTCCCTCATACGCCCCTCCTCTCTGCTTTCTTGTCTCTTCCAGTAGCTCTCAAAAACCTCCTAAAGTAAAAGAAATCCCCCCTTCAAAATATCTCTAACGGCCTCCCCAAAAAAAATCACCCAATGGCAGCCCAGACCACCTTCCTGCAGCTGCCAGCCTCCACCACTCCCTTCATGTAGCTGGCAACCCCTCCTAACGGAAAACACGCTCCCTTCTTTTAGAAGAATCCTATACCACCTGTCAAACCTCCATTAGCATCCTAAAAGCATCATCTGATTCCGCACCAGCCTCTCAAGAGAAGACACGTGGTGGAGCAAGGCTCTTCCACGTGGCAAAATGAGCAGCTGCCAGAATGGCCCCAAATGGGGGGTCTACAAATATGCCCCTCTTCGGTTGAGTTCACGATTATAAAGAATGTGAACAATGGAGTGAAAAGAAAGTGTGAATAGTGAGTGGAATGAAGTGAACTTTACCGAAGAACCAAAAAGACCCCCACAGGGATGTTAGTGAAACACGACTCAAAAGGTTAACAGACGAACACAAAGGCTCTGATCCTAAAAGGAAAATGATGTCTCGAAGGCCTCTGAAGCCGTACTAAGGACTCAGGCTCCCTCTAAGATATCTCCAAAAGTGACTCGAAAGACCAGATCAAAGATAAGTAACGGTCAAACCACTTTGAAGAATGAAACAGACTACGCCCAAAGGAGACTACCCAATCTGAGCTACATGAAAAGGACAAATGTAAGGTGTTTAACAACACGATCAAGGTATGTGTCGTGAACTCAAGGGACTGTGTCATGTGCAAATGAACAGGAATCTGGACAAGCAATGATGAATAAGCGATACACACAGGGTGACTGAGTGAGGTGAGTGAGAATAAGTGCAAATCCATGAAGGTGAGACGTGCAATGCCAGAGAATATGAATGCTAGGAACTGTGACTCTGAATGACGGGACTGACCCTAAATGCTAAACTGAGAAAAATAACGGCTCTGGAAGCCAAACCAAAAAGCTAACTCTAAACGCTAAACTAGAAAATAACAGCTTTGGAAGCCAAACCAAAAACTAACTCTAAAAGCTAAACTAGAAAACAACAGCTCTGGAAGCCAAACCAAAAGGCTAACTCTAAACACTAAACTAGAAGAATAATGGCTCTGGAAACCAAACCAAAAAACTAACTCTAAAAGCTAAACTAGAAA
Source organism: Vitis vinifera (assembly GCF_030704535.1). Lineage (NCBI taxonomy): Eukaryota > Viridiplantae > Streptophyta > Magnoliopsida > Vitales > Vitaceae > Vitis > Vitis vinifera. The sequence goes on along the minus strand of NC_081809.1, from coordinate 17,073,629 downwards.
ACAACAACTCTGGAAGCCAAACCAAAAACTAACTCTAAAAGCTAAACTAGAAGGATAATGGCTCTGGAAGCCAACCCAAAAAAAAACTAACTCTAAAAGCTAAACTAGAAAACAACAGCTCTGGAAGCCAAACCAAAAACTAACTCTAAACGCTAGACTGAGAAAGTAATAGCTCTAGAAGCCAACCCAAAAAAAACTAACTCTAAACGCTAAACTAGAGAATAACAGCTCTGGAAGCCAAACCAAAAAAACTAACTCTAAATGCTAGATTGAGAAAATAATAGCTCTGAAAGCCAACCCAAAAAAAAAACTAACTCTAAACGCTAAATTAGAGAATAACAGCTTTGGAAGCCAAACCAAAAAAAAAAAAAAACTAACTCTAAATGCTAGACCGAGAAAATAATGGCTCTGGAAGCCTAAATAAGATGACAGTAGGGGGATGCCCTAAACAAGATGCTGGTAGGGGGATGCCCTAAACAAGCTGACAATAGTGGCTCTAGAAGCCGAATAAAAAAGCTAACTCTAAATGCTAGACTGAGAAAATAATGGCTCTGGAATCCAACCAAAAAAAAACTAACTCTAAACGCTAAACTGAGAAAGTAATAGCTCTGGAAGCCAACCCAAAAAAAACTAACTCTAAAAGCTAAACTAAAAATTAACAGCTTTGGAAGCCAAACCAAAAAACCAACTCTAAACACTAAACTAGAAGGTAACAGCTCTGGAAGCCTAAACAAGACGACAGTAACGACTTTGGAAGCCTAAACAAGATGACGGTAATGACTCTAGAAGCCTAAACAAGATGACGGTAATGGCTCTGGAAGCCTAAACATGATGACAGTAATGGCTCTGGAAGCCTAAACAAGATGACGGTAATGGCTCTGGAAGCCTAAACAAGATGACAGTAACGGCTCTAGAAGCCTAAACAAGATGATGGCTTATAAAGATCGACAAATGGGTTTGACAATCATGAAATCAGCATGAGACATGGCAAACCCAAAGAGAGGGGTGTATGACCATGGCAAACCCAAAGAGAGGGGTGTATGACCCATTAGGAAAAGCGATAAAGGGGGTATGCCCCAGTATGATGACTCACAAAGATCAAGAAATAGATCGAGTAGTGAGGAAGTACACAAAAGGCCTGATAAACTCAAGGATGGGGGTATGCCCCAGTGTGGCGTGCCGCTGCAAATCTCAATCCGCCAGAAATGGCTTAAAGGGACTCTATGAGTCTTGAACGATGTTCCACTGAGGGCTCATATCGATGAAGAGCTCAGGAATAATGGTCAGTGAGGCGAATACAATATATCTCGGCCGAATGATGGAAACTGCGACGGACATGTGAGAGAACGATCGCCTCCATGGCTAAATGAGGGAAATATGCCCCAGTATGGCATCAGATGTATCCGATCTGCCCTGATGACTCGAGAATAACGCCATGGGGATGCGTAAAAGACCTGATGTGTACCGCACTGAAATGATGACGTGGGAATCCAAGCACTCGACATAACTTCGTCCCAGAACCACGACTATATCAAAGAGTAAGAATCTGGTTGAACGACTCAAGAGAAGCTCCTCGGAGTATCAGGACAAAATGAAATCAATCATCAACCTGGTGTGAATCTCATAACCGTGGATGATCATGTAAACTAGTGGGGATCTATAAATCTCGATCAAGATGGGGAATTTTCCCTAGTGTGGCATCGAAAATGTAACATGTCGAAAAATCAGATGAGCTCAAATCATCTATGCCTGCAACTGAAGCAAACCCACATATCAAAGAGGCGTCTCTCGGAAGGAAGCATGGCGACATCTAAGCATCTAAAAGCGCGGGCCTGGCTAGAGGGCTCTCGATAAGCTCCACTAAGGAATCATCGTGAGGATAGCGAATACATCATCATCTCTACATACATCTCGCGAATAAGGATAAGCACGCAACTCCCTCATGATATGTAAATCTCATCCGAACGAAAATATGCCCCTGTATGGCATCGAAATGTATGATAGGTAGGAGATCAGATAGCATGGAATCATCTATCCTCGAACATGTGACATTTGCGAAGATCCATAAAGATCCTCTGAAACGGAATATGCCCCAGTATGGCATCTGACGTGCGATAAATCAGGAAAAACAGGTGACATCGAATCATCCCTCATCAAACACGTGATCTTGGTAATCCAAACACGGTTGAAACGGATCTAAACATCCGAGAAGTGTCTCCCAGAAGAAGATGCATGACAAATATCTAGATGTCAACCGAATCTCGAACACCTGTCCTCATAGAAGCCGTAGAAGACGATATCTGATCCCATGGCCTTAGGGTGGTCTTAAGACACGGGACGTAACGTAGGCTAGGGTGATAAGGTGATTGAAACGAAGGGAAACTAAGCTCAAATACCCGATGATCAAAATCCATGCCCTCATGTATGAAATGCAACAAGTATAGTAAATCCCATGAGCCAGGGACCCAATGGTGCCTAATGTGAACGTAGTGTCGATGAGGAGACAAATGGAACAGATCAAACTGATAATGAGATGTATAATGGTGATGTGAAGAGAATATCAAACCCGAAAATGGGTCACTGTAAGAAAAAGCTAAAATGTGGAATGAAAACGATGAATCAGGAGTGAAAACGAGGATGATGATGATGAAGGACTGAACATGAGAATGAGTAATAATCCGCTCAAAACAAATATGCAGGGAAGTCATGTCAATAACGAATGCAATGATGGAATGGATGATAACCCAGAGCTCCTAAGAGAAAGTCACTCATCTCACTCTCAAAACATATGACAAAAATGAATACAAAGAATGCAGGGTCTTGGAAAGCTCACATACGAACTCTCATCAACAAACATAATCAATCAGATGACCCTCAAACATCAACATACACAATGATAGAAAATAAATACACATAAGCGTTTTTTTTTTTTACATGCTCTGAATGCAAACCTAGAAATCCTAAAGATGACATCAGAAAAGGATAACATACTCTCAAATGTCAATGTAACATGAACTCTCTCTGATGATGTGACCTTCTCAAACTAAGGATCCCTAGACCAACGTCCGTAGGATAGATAGTGGAAATGACATGACTATCCTCCATGTAGTGAACTGAGGAGGATCACCACTCGGGGTGGAAGAAAATGATGCAAATGAGCAGTAGATAGGATAAACAAGATGAGACGAATAACACCACCGATGAGGTGAGATGAAAATGCAGTGATGCAAACATATAGAGAATATAATGAGGAGAATGCACCCCTAGGTCCAAGGCTCATAAAACTCCTAAACAATGCATGCATACACTAGAGGGCCCCTATCCCGGTGTGAAAATATGAGCAAGGCAACAAAAAAGAAAGACTATAATGGGCGTGCGAGGCTCAATGGGCTAGCAATAGTCTATATATATCAGAAGGGGGATAAAGGGATATAGCTAACCGAAATGATGGCCACCCATCCTACGACCATGGACTCAAACATAGTACCTCTTTAGCTGATCCACATTGGTTGGCTCTGAGAACTGGTTTCCATCTAAATCCATCAGCCATGCAGCGCCCTCTGGAGTAAACTCCCTGATGAAATAAGGTCCGCTCCAACTGGGTCTGAACTTCCCTCTAGGATCTCTGATCAATCCCCTGATGACTTTCAAGACTAAATCACCTATATGTAATGGTCTCGGCTTAACCCGCTTTTTGAAAGCGCGGTCCATCTTCCTCTGATAAGCACGAACGTGATCTGCTGCTCTCAACCTCCTCTCATCTAGGAGATTGAGCTGATCAAACCGAGCTTGAGCCCAATCTGTCTCGGGAATCTGCTGCTCTAAGGCTATTCTCAATGAACCCATCTCGATCTCAACCGGTAGCACTGCCTCCATGCCGTACACCAATGATTAGGGTGTGGCTCTTGTAGAGGTGCGAAAAGAAGTCATGTAAGCCCACAGTGCAAATGAGAGCTTCTCTGACCAATCCTGAGAAGTCTCGACCATCCTCCGTAATATCCTCTTGATATTCTTATTCGCGGCCTCTACTGCCCCATTCGTCTACGGCCTATACGTAGATGATCTATGATGCCGGATGCCATGTCTCTGTACTAAGGCGTCGACCTCTGCTCTGAAATGTACACCTCTATCTGAAATAAGCTTGTGAGGGACTCCATAACGAAAAATGATGTGTGACCTGATGAACCTAGCAACTCCAGCTGATGTCAATCTCGCATACGAGGCGACCTCCACCCACTTGGTGAAGTAATCGATTGCAACCAAGATGAACTCATGACGACTGGAAGATTTCGGTGAAATCTTTCCGATGATATCGATACCCCATACTGAAAACGGCCATGGTGAAGTCAATGCATGCAACTCCGAGGGCGGCACGTGAATGAGATCTCCATGTATCTGACACTCGGGACATCTCTGAACGAACTGGCAACAATCTGTCTCCATGGTCAACCAGAAGTATCCTGTCCTCATGATCTTACGAGCCAACATATGTCCTCTCATATGTGGTCCGCAGACTCCCGCATGAACCTCTCTCATCACTTGATCGACAGAGGCGCGGTCCAAACACAATAATAGCATCCCGTCAGGTGATCGCCTGTACAATGTGTTGCCGCAAATCACGAATCGAGTGGCCAACTGTCTTAATGCTCTCTTATCCTTGGCCGTGGCGGCCTCAGGATATATGCCGAGTCTCAAAAAGTGATATATGTCGTGATACCATGGCAAACCATCATCTGTCTCCATATCATCAATCAAACAACAGTAAGTGGGAACAGATCTCGACTCGATCAACAATGGGAGAATAGTGGCGTCAGTAGGTATGGCAATCATGGAAGCCAGAGTAGCTAAAGCATCAGCAAACTGGTTCTGCGCTCTAGGCAGATGGGTATATCTCAAATCATCGAATCTCCCGACCAGTAGCTCCAAATACGCATGGTAAGGCCTAAGCTTCACATCTCTAGTCTTCCATTCGCCCTGAATTTGTCTCAATACCAGATTAGAGTCACCAAACACCTCCATCTGTCTAATCCCGAGTTCGAGGGCTGTCTCTAATCCCAAGATACAAGCCTCATACTCAACAATGTTGTTCGTGGCAGGATGTCGATCCTAGAATGCCAAACGAACAGATCTGGGAATGTGATCACCATGAGGGGATATCAACAAGACGCATATCCCGTATCTAGAATGGTTAGCTGCACCATCAAAGTACATGCGCCAACCCGACAGACTAGTCACAGTAGCGACATCCTCGTTTGGGAAGTCATCATCAATGGCTCTACCATCGGAAACTGGTAATGATGCTAGATGATCTGCGACAATGGTCCCTCTAATGGACTTCTGAGTGACATAATGGATATCAAACTCAGTCAGAAGTACTAACCATCTCATGAGGCGACCGACCAGGGCGGGTCTATCAAACAAATATCTCAGAGGATCTAGACGGGATATCAAATGCACTGAATACTCAGTCATGTAATGCCTCAGTCGACGAGTGTCCCAAACCAATGCCAAACAATAGCGCTCAATCATGACATATCTCATCTCATAGTCTAACATCCTCTTACTCAGATAATAAATGACTCGATCCTTGCCCGAATCATCGAGCTGAGCTAACATGCAACCCAAAGCCACATCTGAGACTGATAAGTATAGGAGTAAAGGATGGCCTGGTGTAGGAGGTGCCAACACTGGAGGCGACAACAAGTACTCTCTGATCCTCTCAAATGCACGCTAACATTGATAATCCCAAACAGTAGGTTGACTCTTCCTCAAGAGTCGGAAAATGGGCTCACAAATGTCTGTCAATCTGGCAATGAATCTGCTGATGTACTGAAGTCTGCCCAGGAAGCCTCTGTCCTCAGTGCAGGCATGTCAAGGATGGCTCTGATCTTATCCGGATCTACCTCTATGCCTCTCTCACTGACCATATACCCTAAGAGTTTCCCAGAATTCACTCCGAAAGTGCATTTCTTGGGATTCAATCTCAATCTAAACTGTCGGATCCTCTCAAAGAACCTCTCCAGAGCTACTAGGTGATCCGATCTACCTCGGGATTTCACTATCATGTCGTCTACATAAACCTCGACATCCTGATGCATCATGTCATGGAAGAGTGTGGCGCTGCTCTCTGATATGTGGTTCTTGCGTTCTTCAATCCGAATGGCATGACTCTATAACAATAAGTACCCTACTCGGTAATGAAGGACGTCTTCTCCATGTCCTTTGGAGCCATCAAGATCTGACTGTACCCGAAAAATCCGTCCATAAAGGACAACATCGAGTGACCTGCTGTACTGTCAACTAGCATGTCGATGTATGGGAGAGAAAAATCATCCTTAAGATTGGCCTTGTTGAGATCTCGGAAATCAACACAGACTCTCACTTTGCAGTCCTTTTTGGGAACAGGGACGACATTGGCCAGCCACTCCAGGTACTCGACCACTGATAAGAATCCTACACTGAGCTGCTTTTGGATCTCCTCTTTCACCTGCAAGCTCCAACGAGGGTGCAATCGTCTCAACTTCTGCTTAACCGGTCTGGCATGAGGTAGAAGTGGCAAACGATGCTGGACGATAGATGGATCAAGGCCGGGCATGTCCTCATAGGACCATGCGAAAACGTCCAAGTAGGATCTGAGCAGCTGGATGAGGCTATCTCTCTCACCTATAGACAAATTCGATCCGATCCTCAACTCCCTAGGCTGATATGCCGTGCCAAAGTCAACGATCTCTATGTCTCCTACAACAGGTGAAACTCTTTGATCGATGAGGTCTGAATCGGAATCAGGAGATGAATCATCATCTGAATCATGCTGTGCAATCTCATCATCTATGTCAAATATCTGTGATGTGGGTGAAGATGGTACAGATAAATCAATATCACAAGAGACAGACAGATACTAAAAAATGCTCAAATCCATAGATGAAAAGTCGGAAACATAGTCAGGATGGGAGACAAATCCCGATAAAACATCAAATGAAAGAGGTGAGTCCACAAAGTCGGACACTCCCTCAATAAGGCCAACAGGGCCGTCAATCAAATCAACAACAGCTATAGCATCCTTAGTAATCTCCGGAGTAGGGGCTGTCTGGATCTCCTCAACGATCTCAATGAAAGACACCCCAAAAAGATCGAAGGGTGAAGTGAGCCCAGGATGAACTCTCTCCTCGATCGGACTCAGGCTCATCGCGAGCATTTCATCGATATACTCGTCATGTGGCCCAGCTCCGTCCACTATGTCGCTGATCTTGACAAATGTCCCATGATCATCAATCTCATCAGGGAAACAAAGCGTCATGAGGCTCGTGCGATCCGGAGAAGAAGAAGTGATCAACACAAAAGTCGAAGGGCCAGGGGCTCCGTCTCTCAATCGTAACTGTTGGACGAGGTGCTGAAGATCGGCCTCCTGGGTGGTGCTAAGTCCTCCGATGATCCCGTCAGATGGTGTGTGCGGCTCCGATGCCCTCACAAAGTAATCTGCTAGGCTCTTGGTGTACGGACGCATAGGATAATAGAAAGGAGTATGAGTCAGTTGAGCCCTCACCCTCTCCTTGCGCAATCGCACCATATAGAGATAATCGACCTCAGTGGGGATGAACCCGAGTCCGAACGGTACGTCGTGATCAGGGATGGCTATGAACTCATGAGGCCCGTGCTGACGACGCCTTAATCCCATGCCAGGAAGATAAGACATGCTCCGCATAATATTAAGCACCACTGTGCTGCTGTGTTGGTCGAAGGACATGACTACGAAATCCCGGCAGAAATCCTCTATCTCCACGGTCTGCACCTCATCGAAGGTGAATCCAGTCAGAAAAAGATCGTCATCAGTGTGACTAATCTCGAGCATAGGCTCGGCAGCAATGAACATGTCTCCCACAGACTGCACCACGATGACCTGACCATCGTGAATAAACTTCACCTTCTGATGAAGGGAAGAAGGAATGGCCCCGACTCTATGGATCCATGGTCGGCCCAGAAGTAGGTTAAAGGATGTAGGAATCCTCAAAACCTGAAACACTGTGACAAAAGTGGCAGGACTGATCAGCAGCTCGATCTCCAATGTACCCATGACCTCCCTCCGAGTACTGTCATATGCGCGAACGGTTTGAGTGGAGGGACCGAAATCAGAAGGAGCGTATCCGAGGGCGATGGTAGTGGCAAGAGGACATACGTTCAGGGTCGAGCTATTGTCCAGAAGGATAGATGGAACTCGGCGGCCTGAACAGCCAACAGATATGTAGAGTGGTCGAGTGTGGTCCGAGCCCTCCGGTGGCAAATTGTCGTCCGAGAATACGATACATGTGGCTCGGCCAGCCGTCATCATGTGAATCAAACCCTCAGGAGTGGTGGTGGTCTCAACTCTGATCTGGCTCAGGGCTCGAATCAATGCATCTCGGTGAGTACTCGAAGATGCCAACAAACTCCAGATGGAGATACGAGCCTGAGTGCTCTGTAGCTGCCTCAAGATCTCATCATCCTCTACTCTGACCTCCTCGGAAGCAGATGTACCCTCAACTGGCCTAACTGCTGCGGGAGGTGGCTGTCGCATCACTCTACCCCCTCGGAGGACATACTGGATGTCCGGAGTCTGAGAAATATCAACATGTGGAGCCCGAACCTCCTCAACATCCAGGATCAGAATGTACGGCATCTGAACGCTATAGCGTATGAATGTCAGAGGCTTGGAAGTGGCCGCCTGTACAGATGCTGCCTCAGGAACTAATCGGAATGGAGCGGGCATCTGCGGCTCTAGAGTCACCCCACTCGTCTCGTAAATCTTAGTTGGCATGATAGGCTTTGGGTCTGAATCATCCCAACTCAACATATAAACATGATCGTCGGTCTCATCAAAGTCCAACAAATGAATACCACCGGCTGGTGGAGGAACTGCATGTGTGGTGTGGGTCGGCAACGGGTTTGTGGTCACACTTGGCTGATCCAAGTGTACCAAACCCTGGCATATCTGATCCTGAATAGCGTGCCTCAGAGCGGTGCATCGATCGGTCTCATGTCCAAGCCCCTGATGATAAGCACAATGCAAATCCATCCTGAACTGAGCTGGAATAGGCTGAGGTAGTGGCCGAGGGGTGAGAGCAGTCAATAAACCAGCCTCTGTAAGCTTCCGAAGATCCTGGCTCAACGACATGCCTATCTATGAGAATTGCCTCTGCGTCCTCAAAGCAAACGGAGCAGAAGTCTATTGAGCCCTAGGTCGGGGATAAGGTGCCGTAGGTCTCGCGGTGAGCTGAGCAGTGTAGCATGGCTGCCCTGTGGCTGTGTAGGAGACTGCGGGTCTCTCAATGCCCTGAGTGGCATAAGAAGGTAAAACCAATGTTTGTGGCATGTATGTCTAATCATAAGCTGGATGAGGTGCCTGTGGCCTGTACTGATGAGGTGCATAGGAAGAATGAGGCTCGGAAAACTGTGGGATCGGCTAATGGTGTCTGAGAGGCCTCTGATTGGAAGAAACGATGGCGCTCACATCTGCTGACCTCGGTCCTACAAAGGGCTTCTTCCCCTTAATATCACTAGGGGAAGAATCTGTCCATAATTCTCTTGAGATGTTGTCCTCGACATCGTATAAAGCCATAACCAATGACCCAAAATCTGCGAACGGGACCCCGACCACATGTCTGGCGATCCTCGGCTGTAGGCTCCTCAAAACCATCTGAATCTGGTCTCTCTCTGATGGTCTATCCACTATCTCAGCTATCTTCCCGCACCAGCGGGAAATGAAAAAAGAAACGGACTCCTCTGTCCTCTACCTCAGAGCCTCGAGCTCTCTCCTCGATACGTCTACAACAGTGTTAAACGAAAACTGTCGTAGGAACTCCTGGGCCAAGTCATCCCATGTACGACGTCTCGAGGACTCCAGAGACGCAAACCAACACTGATCCGCCCCACTCAGAGGTAGGAGGAAAAGAGTGATCATTTGAGGCTCGTCCAGTCCATAAGCCCTCATCACGATGCTATATAGTCGGAGATGGATGCGTGGACAACCGATACCAGTGTACATCTCAATATCTGGCATCCTGAACTTAGCTGACAAGCTGGCTACCGGCATACCTTCCAAATCATCCCAAACAGCAGCTCCATCAGACACTCTCAGCTGCCTCACGCGCTGCTCGATGCGGTCCATGTGCGTATGTGTGTCATCAGCGACAACGACCTAGGCGACTACGGGTGGAGTGATCTCAGAATGCCCGTGTAATACATATGGTGATGCCTGATGCACTGAAGGAACGGGTAGGGGTGGTGGAGGTGGATGTGAGTCACACGGCGTCTCATCCTGAACTGCTGGTGGTCTACCTTGTTGACCACCGATCTCCTGCCTGAGGCTAGCCAAAGCCTCTTGGATAGAAGCCATGGCGGCTGTGAACTAATCGACTGTGACAACCTGCTGATCCATATCCGGTGTATCTGAAACCCGAACTAATCTGCCCTCTACTTTGATCCACGAAACTATACCTAGACTGAGAGTAAAAATCCTGATCCTGAAAGTACTCCTCCTTTGCTCTGATCCACAAAGGTATATCAAGACGAGGAACAAAGGTCCAATCCTGGAAAGCATGAAGAACGGAATAAGGATATGGCTCGGGGAATGTATAGAAGAAAAGATAATCTGAACAGGAACAAGCAAAGCATCCAAGTGAAGATGAGCGGTCCAACTGTACTCAAACTCGTCCTGATCTCAGTGCACTCTCAACTGGAGACTAAACAGAGGGAAAATCGGATCCAAAACTACGGCTATAGAGGCACGGAAAGCCCTCAGATGCACCCACGTGTAGGGAAGGAGTCCTAATCAAAGGATCTACGGCTCAACCTATGAGGTGAAGGTGGCTCTAAACGGATATGGGTGGACTTTAAAAGATCCCTAGTAGAAGCGATCATACCCTCCGGCGGTATGCAACCCTCTACACGCCTCCGAAGAGACGGGGTGCTTCCATGCAAGGTGGTCATCACCTCCACACATGCACTACCTCGACATCCCAGGGGGGTTCCTATGGTAAAACCTCTCAAACTCTCAACGCTCAAATGCCAACTAGAGTGCACAGTGAATGGTGTGGGTGCATCCAATAACCCTAAAAAGCTAAAACGAGAAAAGAAACACACTGGTCGCACAAATATCCATGAAACCTAGCTTAGGGCTATACAGGTCTTCAATGATCGGACTCCAATTGACATCAAAGTGTCGCTCTCCTGTAGAATGCTCCCGTGCATCGATATAGCCCGTCGCTGACCCTATTCCTAATCTCCAGCTCGGTCAAAGAGCAAGCACACAGAAGGTCTCACACTTGCAATAGTGAGAACCGAGATGAAAGGAATGACCGACACCAAGAGAGTTGGAGGTAGGGGGATAGAAGTGAGACCCACATAGACAGGCAACATGCAATCATACAGAAGGAGGGCAGTCATGCATCATACAGTCAAGCAGAGTACAGGATATATCACTCATGTCCACACAAAAAGCTACAACTATCAGGATGAATAGCGATATGAACATCATGCTCAAAAGACGATCAAGATAATATGCAAGTCAGAGAAAACAACACAGCAAGTCAAACGATGTACAATAGTGAGTCTATGCATGTGAAGTGAGCAGAATAATCAGGAAGAAACAAAATCGCTATACCAATCAAAACAAGGTGAGCAACCTATGATAATCGACATGTCAATGTACCAAACTAATATAGCAATGAAGTACAAAAAAAGCAACATCCGAAGCCCCAAATCAAGATGATCAATCATATCAATGTCACAACACAATATCCAAGCATACATCAAAAACTCCCAATGTGCAATCAAGAGACAGGTACTCGCTGATCGACTCATCAAATGCCATGTTTGCTTCATCTTAAGTTCAAGTTTGATCCTCTGTCATCCCCAGTGGAGTCGCCATTTTGTGGACCCCGCATTTCGATTGCTCGATGCGTTTCCCACTTGAACGGCGAGCTTGATTTTCATTTAAAAGAAATGATTTTTATTCATTAAAAAATTGACTTGGAGTCACCACTTATTTTTGTTTTATTTTTAAAGGGTAAACAAAATAAGAAAGAAAAACCCTAAGTGTGACTCCTTGTTTTGGAAAAGGCGGTCTATGAAAAACCGGTTTGGGTTCGGGGGTCAGGTTACTTATCGGGAAGGTACGGTAAAGACCGTAGCACCCCTCTAAGTCCCTAAGCCGGGTCTCTACTAATAAAATGAAGCTGACATGGCAATCAATGAGAAAATCAATGAATACCCGGAGCTAATCATGCACATATGAGAATCAAGACATGCATAGATAATGACCAGAGTGAGAGTGGGTGCGTACCTGGACAACAAGCCACCATGCGCTATCAAGAGAGAGAGTTAGTGCATAGTGATGAATACAAAAATATGTCACTCATATCACTAAACAAGATGAAGAACCACCAATAGCATGCATGACATTTCATTCAAATCCCTTTTTATTTTAAAGGAAGTTTATTTGATGTTGGGCCCCCACCATAACCCGATTTATTTTTGCATGAATCAATTTCGTAAATTCCATTAATTGGAATTACAAAATTAAATCCTTGCTTATTTCAAAACCTTTTAAGGATAGAGAAAATGTGAAAGTTGCTTGCCATGAAGAAAAATGGCGGCAAAACTTTTATATAAAAATGGGATTCTTGGGTGATCCTAAAAATTCTAAGGATGAAAGAGGGGAAAATTGGAATTATTTGAAAAATCAGAATTTGAGAAAGATTTTTACAAAATGAGATTTGAGAAATCATTTTCAAGATCAGATAAGAAGAAATCCCAGAATATTACATGGAGCAGCTTCTTGACGAGTAGAGTTTCTCTTCACAACCTTGAGAATACGTGACATAAAGGAGGTGCCATCAAGAGAAAGAGCATGTCTTGCAGCCTCTTTTCGCATGAACTCTACATAGTCAGACCCCTTTGGTTGCCTTGTAGCAGCATCAGTTACTATAATCACTTTTACCACTTCCCCAAACTCATTAAAATGCCGAGAAAGACTAACCTTGGTTGCAGTAAAATGAACATTGTTAACAAAGATGGTCCGAGAATCAGCACCCTCTAAAGGACGACCAGTAGGATATGAACCAGGAGCAGATAGCTACATCTTCTGAGACTCTCTTTGAGTATCTACAGCAGGTTTTGCATTTCCATTGCCAACCGAGACAAGGTTTCCATTTGCCATCATTAACTGCACACCAGATTTGCCAGTGCCTGTTTCATTTCCCCGCACAGGTTTCTGACCATCCTCTTCCTCAACCTCCCTTAGTCTCTGATAATGAGCTGGTTTCCATGTATTCACACTCACAGAGATATTCACGATCTTACGAGAGGTGTTTGCTAAAGCACTAAGCTGACCCTGATCTTTACTTTGCATTGTTCGCATACCTTCATCAGCATTCTTAGCCACACTGTGCTGCACCATTCATCTTCCCATGGAGATTCACTGACCACGATGCAGTCAAGTCTTTCTATACAACAATATCATCATCAAGAAACAGTATCTTATCTGACTTGGGATAAACCTCAGGGAGATAAAACCTCAGATGGTTAAGCATTGAGAGATACTTGGGATTCCTGTACCTTAGATTAGAGGAGCCTGATGATAGAGTACTGGGATACCTCTGATTGAAATATAATACTTTCACAGCAGCAGACTCAAGCTGCCTCACAACTGGGCAGTAGGATGAATTAAGCCACTTAAATTCATCAACGTTTTCCACATGGATGGTTACTTCTCCTGGGGGTTCAACGGAAACCACATATTCATGGCTTCAAAATTCAGCTCATCAGTAACCAGATAGAATACATGTTTTTCTGGTTCCTTGGCGTTCAAGATGGTTGAGTTGACAACAACCAATGGTCCAGCGCATAGACAAGCTGTGGATTCCATTAGGAATTGTCTTGGCTGCTAATTGACTCAGGAATGTGCTATGCTTTTTTCAAGCTCCTGACTTGTTCCTCTGTTGACTGAAGCATTGCTCTCAGCTTCCCAGTGGCTTGTCTGAGGGCTCTTTGGGCTCATTGATCATATCTAGTATCTCAGGAAAAGTCAAGCCCTTGCACCGGTCCAGACTGATGAGTTCTTCAACCATATTGGCATTTTCAAAGTTTATCTTGTGACTCATTCCATGCAAGCTTTATCAGTGGGTCAGATTCAACTCTTCCATTGACTTCACTTGCCACATCTACATGGACTACCCGTTTGTAGCCTTGATTTCATTTGGATTTAGACGTTGATATCCACAAGCTTTCAGACACGCGATTTCCAATGAATATCCTCACAAGTCCGACATCAAGAAAAGACGAGGAATGGCCTTCCCCACCATCTGTGAGTTCCACAGTGTAGTCTTCACCAATAAATTCCACATTATCTTCATTTGTTTTGGTCAAAACTAGAAAATACCATGTAGGCCATGTATATAGGAGAATGGGCAAGGTGGTAAGGTGATCGAGCAGAGGATAAGGTATAGAAAGTGAGAAGAATGGTTGTATATGAAGGGTGGTGTTGAGTGGAATCACAGGTAGTGACAAAGATGGACGCGAAGGAAGGATTCAATGGACATGAAATAATGGGTTGGATGGGTTTGGAAAAGATTAAGGTTGGGTAATGAGTGGACTGGCAGAAGGCTTTGTTTTCAGCGCCATTGGATTGGCATCCGGACAATAGAAAATGGATGCCTGCTCATAGTATTAGGGACTGTAGCATAGAGCAGCAATGACTGCCTCTGGCGGGGTAAACAATCTACAATTTTCTCCATGTCTTTTCTGAATCCCAGGTCTAGTAAGTGGTCAGTAGGGGTACCTAGAGTAGCTCTAACGAAGGGTCTCACCTAGAAAATCCACATGTCATCACAGACATTCCCCTGTTGTAGATGATGGCGGCCCCGAGACTCCTAGCAGGGTTGATGCCGGTTTCGGTGATTGGGATGGTTGCCAAATGAACCAAGAACACTGCAAACCCAATTGGGAGAGGAGCCAAGATTGGAACATGTGAGTCTCTAGCATTTTCCTTGGCACCAGTTGCAAAAGAGAACGGTGTAGACAAGGACAAAGGTGCCCACTATCTCAGCACCAAGCCCAGCAAGCTTGGAGTAGCCAGAAGCCACAACATTGATTCCACCACCCCGCGTCTCAAAGTCATGTATCTGGAACCCCTTCACCATACCTGCGCCACAGATGGCACCCAGGCACTGCATGATCATGTAGAATACGGCTCGGGTTAGGGACAACCTTCTTGCCAAGAGTAGCCCAAATGTCACCACTGGGTTTATGTGCCCTCCTGAGATACCAGCAGTGTAGTATTCAATTCTATTTTGGACGCCATGAGCTGAAACAGCTAAACACTTGGACTACTGCAAATAGGCAAGTTTTCAACTCAAAACCAAACAGACATGGGAATTCCACTAACACCATAGGAATAAATAAATATTAACCACAACCATATGGCACTTTCGAAGCTTTATTTCAGAACATAATGGCGTCATGGCATCTGTCTCATTTCAACAACAAATTATCTACTCTCCACCAAGAGTGAAAATGATCCTGTGCATGCAGTGGTTTTCCCTTGGAAATTCAGCTTCGCAATCACCAGTGAGGGAGTCAATCTCGTGAAGTAATGAAGCAACCTCAGTTTTGGCCAACAATGAAGAGGAAGTGGTCATCTCTTACAGAAATGCCATACCTCTAGGATGAATCAGTGCGAGTGTGAGAACTCAGGCCCATCAATCCTCTTACCATAGACTGTCAGGTTCAGCTTAGACTCGGTTTCTCCTAGTGACAGAAGGTGAGCATTTACCCTCTCATTCCACCCAGAAGAATGACTTTCCCACCAGATATACATAGAGAACTCCCCATCCAAACACCAGAGTCACCAATCCTTAAAGGAATGAATTTCTGATTTGAAGAACTGAAAGCACCAACCTCCTACATTGAGTGAGATTTCTGACCTTCTGACCAGAGCTACTGACCATTCATAGGAAATTAATACCCTGCTGCGTTGATTTAATATCTATATGCCCCACACATCCACCCAGATTCATGGACATCTGAAAGTCTCTTTTATCCCTCAAATGTTCTTCAAATCAATTCATTCTCCACCAACACACCAACACAGATTTACAGTCTTAAAGCCTTGAGCGTGCATTCAAGAGAAAACAGAGGAGCAAGAAACAAAAACGAGAATAGAACATGAAGCATTTAACAAATATGTTGAGCCCATTTCCTCATTTTATCCATGGTTCCAACAATCAGTGGGTTAAGATGAAAAATATTTGTCAGAATAGAGCATAAAATGTAGCAAGCTTTCTAAATATTAAACCAATAATCACCAAACCAAAGCAACCCAACGAGCAGAGTTGAAATCACAGAGAATGAGTCATGAGAAATATGAAAAAAAATGAAAATACACGGGAAAAATCATAATGACTATACCTAGAAGTCTCTTTCTCAACTAGGTGTCCAGGACTATAGCTCACTGTTTCTTCTCTGGTCTATGCTCAGCTCGGCATCCCCCTCAAGAAGCTGTTCCTCCAGCCATCTCAAAACAGCTCCCCTCCCTTCTCTGTTTTCTCTCAGTTTCCCTTCCTCTTAAGAAACCAGCCACCAAAATGTTTTTCTCTCTCTCGCTAGCTCTCTCAAAAACAGCTAACCGAAAAAATCCTCCTCAGGCAACAACTTCTTTTCCTTATTCTCGCTTGCTACCCCAGCTATTCACCTCCAGAAATATCTTCTAAAAAACCAGTTATGAAGACACCCCTACTCCAAGGAAACTCACCCTCCCCTTCTTGCTCACCCCTCGAGAACTCTCTGCCTCCCCCTCAGCCGGTATCTTCCTTCTCTCTAAAAATCTCTCTTCCCCTCTCTCTCTCAAAATATCTCTAACGGCAACACCCCGAACCACCTCTCTCTCTGCAGCTGCCCGCCTCCACTACTCCTTTCATGCAGCTGGCAACCCCTCCTAACGGAAAACACGCTCCCTTCTTCTAGAAGAATCCTATGCCACCTGTCAAACCTCCATTGGCATCCTAAAAGCATCATCTGATTCCGCACCAGCCTCTCAAGAGAAGACACATGGTGGAGCAAGGCTCTTCCACGTGGCAAAATGAGCAGCTGCCAGAATGGCCCCAAATGGGGGGTCTACAACATGTTTAGTACAAAAAGAAGAACACTTCAATATGAAAATCAATAAGAACTTTGAAGAAATCTCCCAGTTGCATTGGGAGGAATCACAATAGTCTCGCTTAAAACCTAGATAACTTTGATAGAGTTTTTAGAAAGTACATAGACTTTCAAAGAGGTTCTTTTGATATGCATAGTAAAAACTAATGCACAATTTGAATTTGAAATCTAAAATTTCATTCAAAATATAAAACTTACAAGAACTTTGAAGGAAATAAAACTTACAATATTTGAAGCAAGCTTTAAACAGAACTTTGAGTTTTCTCAATACAAGGCTATCTCTCAAAGAGAAATCTTTCTTTTCTCTCACTAGAATTCTCTCTAAAAAATTGTGATGTCGTACAATGAGAAATGGAGTCCTTTTATAGACTCTTTGAAATGGATTTGAAGACCTTTGAAATCCGCGGATTTGAAAACTTTTCTAATACACCGAAAGTCCTTTGTCTTCATGTGCACCTGTCTTTGAAGTTGAAGGGCGGTATTTCAACCCACCGAAATGATCCATTGTTTTGAAGAGCGGTTTGAATTGTGGATTGTTGTTGTTTAGCAACATGTCACAATCACTCACTTATGTTATCCCACCCGTGAAGAAAAAGAGTTGAGAGACCACATGCAATTTGAAGTTTGAAGCAAGTGCATACCATGCGCTTTGAGTTCTTTGAGAAGGCAACAATCCTTTGAAAGATTGGGACGTGAGTAGCCCATATCACGAGCAATTTGATCATATGCGGTGTCATGTAGAGATCCTTCGACAGGTAACCCAATCTGATGCTTTTGAAGAGCTTTGAAGATGGAATTTGAAGGAGTCTTGGATGTATCAACCCAAGGGTGTGTATGGGAGTCCATAACACATGTCTTCATTGACATCCCTTAAGAAAGCAGAGGATGCAGTATCATCATCAGAACCAGAGCTAGAAAACTGGGATAGGGTTTCTGAAGTTTTTTTCTTTAAAAGTTTGAGATGCTTAATAAACTCCTTATTAGAAGGAAAATCGGTTCTAAATTTTGATTTTGATCTAAAATTTCTTTTATTTGAAATTTTATTTGACTTATCTCATTTTGAAGGTCTTGTATTCCTATAGGTTTAGGTTTACTAGAAAACTTATCTAACACAGTTTTTAAGTTGTAGTTATTTTTATGTTTTCTAGACGTCTTTCACTATTTTGTTTTTGAATGTCTAACCATTTTTTAAAATATTCTTTTTGAAGATTTTCATCGGGAATTTTCTCTATGATTTCTATGAGAAAGTTTTGATCACTAGTTATGGTATTAACCTGTTTGATGTGACATAGACAGTTTTCTACACAATCACAAGATGACTGGGAGGAAGAACTATCTGACTCATTTGAAGAGCTTTCTTCAATCAGAAGAAGTTGGTTGTCACTAGACGATCCTATTGAGGACTAACTAAAAGAATCAAACTCTGTATTGATAATATTTATCATTTGCTTTTTGAGGCATTTTCCTATATCTAGATCAACAATGATTTCTTTGACTTTGCAATTGGGAGCTATGTGCCCCTTTTTGCCACATTTGAAACACTTAATATATTTTTTATCTTTCTTTTTAGAGGAAGAGTTTTCATTTGAATGTTTCTTATGTTTGGATTTCCTATAGTAAGGTTCTTCTATGAAGTTTGAATATTTTTTTATTTGATATTTTCTTCTTAGATCTATAGTATTTTTCTTGTTTGGTTGAAGGGGGGAGAGGATTATGATACCCATATTGGGCACAGAATGATCCTAACTCTTTCTTTGCAGTTCTAAAGTCTTTTTTTATGGTAGCATTAACTTTGATCGATGAACAAAGGTTTAATGCTTCTTGGCTAACAAAGTTTGCTAGCTATCCATAAGTCAAAGAATCATAAGGGATGATACCATTGCACATCTCTTTGATTTTTTAATTGAACCCTTTGACTAAAGATTGTGGGTAACCCATTTAGAAAACGTTCTTTCCAATAGGGTTGATTACAATCAGTTCTTGAGTGCACTTTGGCAAAGTATAATTCCTTATACCATCTGTAATCACTCAATTTTCTACATCGTAGATTTTGAAGAATCTCAGAACTGCGGGATTGGAAGGAAATTGGATCTCCTAAGAAGTGTTTGGTAATAGCATAGATCAAGGTGTGAACTGAGTTCTGGTTCCCTGATTCATCTAGGCTATTTTGAATGAATCCTCTCTCTTCTTCATTGAGAGCATTATCCCACCATCCTTTGAGTTGGCCTGTAAAACCTGTTATCAGGTGTGTACAGATCAAGTGGTCAGGTTTCCCCTAGATTTGTAGGTTGTGGAGGTCATGATCATTTCTTCAAGAATATTCAAGACTTGGTGATCACTAACTCCATCTATGTTCCATTCATAGATGTCATCTCCATCATACTTTGATTGGACTATTTGACTTCTTTCTTCATACTGAAGATCAGGAGGTGTGGGTCTAGGATAATAATTCCTAGTTTTGGTTTGTTGTTTGAATTTATGGGCAATCCTATTTATTTGAGGGTCCTGTTCCTCAAATATGGCTTGAATTTGATCTACATTTTCAAGAGTGATTTCTTCTATCACATTGACAAACTTTGTGTTTGAGTTTGATGTTGACGCCTTGTTTGAAAGATCTAATTGTGCAATTTTGTTTGTTAAAGTTTGTATTAACTCATTTGGGTCATTTGAAAATTTAAGTTTATGTTTCCCTACTTCCGCGGGTTTGAAAATTGGATAATTTTTTATCTAAATTTCTATCTAGGAAATGTGGAGTAATCATTTGAGAAGAAATTTGACAGTCTTCTAATTTGTTTCTATCTAGATTTCTCGTATTTGATTTCATTATGAAAATTACGAAAGGAAATCAAATGTAATTAAAATTATATAGAAATTTATGTATTTTAAAATTATTTGACTTTTATATGATGAAGGAAAATAAATGAACTAAGTTTGAAGAAACATATAAAAATAATTCACTTTTTCTTTGACTTTGAACCCCTTTTTTTTCATTTTTTATTTCCTTCCACTTTTCTTTTTTATTTTCTTTCCCTCACATTTTCTCTCAAAGTTTCCAAGAATCAAACATAACCTAAAAGATTGATAATATACGATTTTTATTTTATATATAAAAAAATCACAAATTTTTTATAAAAGAAAAATAAAACTTAAAATTTTCCAAGAATCAGACATAACCTAAAAGATTAACGATATAAGAAATTTTTTATAAAAGAAAAAGATAACTCAGGATTTTTCAAGAATCAAATAAAGATTGACAATATAAGAATTTTTTTTATAAAAGATAAAAATAACTTAGGATTTTTCCAGAATCAAACAAAAGCTAAAAAATTGACAATATAAGAAACTTTTTTTTATAAAAAGTTAAAATTTTTTTATAAAAGAAGAAGAAGAAGAGTGAGGATTATATTGGTTCATTACTTCTAGAAAAAGCAAAAAAAGAAAAAAGAAAAGAAAAGGTTCATTATTTCTAGAAAAAGAAAAAAGAAGAGGTGTGAAAACATACCCTATATCCTACGCAGCATATGGTACTATTTTCAATATGATAAGTATGCATCTATTATCACTATTGCAAACACATGAATATTCATGACATATTGTGATGCTGAAATTGGAATCTACTCCCATTTCGAGTCAAGAGATAGATAAATAGACATATCCCTTCCTATATAAAGAATCGCAAACCATATACAACTCTTTTCCAATCAAATCAATAATCCCTTTTTCTAATTTATGACACATTGCTTTTGGTTATTTGCCTAAGCCTTGGGACTTGCTAAAGGCCTAAAGTGGCTTTTAACTCCTTCAATTTTTGTCTTTATTGGTTGGTGATTTTGGGCTTAATGTGACATTTTAGGGGCATTATCAATATGCGTCCCATCACCCTAAAATCATATTATATATTTATAATCCCACATTTTACTTTTGTTTGGGACTGTTGGGTTGGTGTCTATTTGCATCCATGTGTGTAAAAAGAAATAATATTATCTTATTTTTAAATATAAATTAATTAAATTTAACAATGAAATAAGAATATAAAAAAAAGTTCAATTCTAACATGATATGATAAGTGCGTAAATTATAAATACATGTATATTGAAAAATGAATAATAATATTTTAAAACTATTTTATTGAAAATAAATTATAAAAAAACAATTGTAATTCATTTTAAAATTAGGTAAATAAACAAAGTTTTAAAAATTATTTATTATATATTTATATATATTAAAATTATTTACTTTGTGTGGAGGTGTTTGGTGAAATAGTAAGTCAACAGCCATGTCTTTTTTTTTCTTTTATCTTTTGGGTTAAGTAAAAAGCAAATGTGAAATTCAATCTTCCTATTATTCCAATATACGCAGAATTCTTTTAATTTTATTTTTGGTTTGAATGCCCCACACGTATCCCCTTCGCCTTTACATTTACATATTAATTCTTCTTCTCACTATTTTACTTCATTTATTAAAAAATAATTCTTTGGCACACGGACCAAATTTCATTAAATTAACAATTAAATTGAATTAAGTTTTGTTTGACAAATATTTTTAAGAACAATTATTTATTCTTTAAAATAAAAAAAATAAAAAAATACATTTAACAATTAAAAAGTGTTTTCTATTTTTTATTCTTAAAATATAAAATAAGATGTTTTTAAAAATATTTTTTAGTTGTTTTATGTTATTTTAACTTATTTTTTTAAGTTTGTTTTAAAAATAATTATATAAATATATATAATGATTAAAAATAAAATACTAGATATAAAATTATTTTTAAAATATATTTAAAAATATTAAAAATATTTTAAGTTTGTAAATAAACTTTTGTTTTACAAACTATCATAAAACAATTTTCAAAAACTGTTCTTAAAAATAATCACAAGACAAACCCTTAACTTTTGTTTTTGAAATTTGTAAGTTGAAACTTAATTAAGTTTGTTAACAAAGGTTTTATTCTTAGTTGATAGAGCTTATAATTTTATTTGTTGATGATGATTTCTCGATTCCAAAAGTCAATCACAATTTCGTATTAACACTATTTTAGTTTGGGAGTGAAGTAATTATCACCTACAATTCAACTGGCTATAACGCTTTCATTTAATTATTTTAGTATTTTGATTTTTTCTATTTAGTTAAAAAATAAACATAACCTAATATATTTAATCAAAACCTTAAAATAGGTAAGTAAAATTAACTCGCTAAATTTATTCTTTGTCAAGAGGAACATACAAGACAATTGGGGTAATTCAAATCATTTTCAATCCTAAAAATTGAGAAATAATTAGGCTTTATTTAGTATAAATACTCAAAAGAACCCTTAGAAGAAAGGACCCACGCAACATCACAAATAAACCCTCTATCTTTTCAAACCTAATATAATTGGCCCGTGTGCATTTTCGTCAAGACGGGTAAGCTATGTAATCCATGAATTCTCCATAAGTTTTCTTCTTATCCTATTTCATCTCTAAATTTAAGAAGGGTTTCTATTTTTAAGGTTATGTTTGATTTTTAGAAAGTACTAAGAAAATAAAAAAATAATATTAAGAAACATGAAAAATATAGCAGAAAGTTAAATATAATTAAAATTATTAGAAAATTCATATATGTTAAAATTATTTAATCATTATAAAAAATTAAAAATTTTAAATTAATATATTAAAATAATTTATTAATTTTAAATCTATTTGTTTTCTCTCTATATTATTTACTTAGGAGAGTCTAATTAACCATTACGAAAGAGAAGTTTCTCTAGTATGGGTGCTGACACATTAACTAGTCCAATAATGTTACAACATTTAGAATATACATCAATTAAGGGTGACATTGTCCTAGCAATCAGGTCTTGCTGTTGAAGTAGAGAGAATTATTGAGAAACAATGACTTGACTTTTCCATTGATTAAGAATGAATATATATACACAAAACCTAAAACACAAAAATAGGAAACAATTTACCCAAAACACAAAAATAGGAAACAGTCTTAGAATTAGCCCAAAACACAAAAATAGGAAACAATCCTAGAATTAGGGAATTACAACAAAAATAGGAAGTTACAACTAATTACAAGAATTTGAAAATAGAAAGAAAATCTATTGTAATGAATTCTCTAATATGCCCCCTCAAGATGGAGCTTTGGAGGAGATGCCAATCTTGACCCGTAATTCTTGGAAGCGGCTTCCTGGAAGCGGTTTAGTAAGAGTGTCGGCAAGTTGATCTGTTGAGGAAACATGAATAACACGAAGAGCACCTGATTGAACTTGATCCTGAATAAAGTGATAGTCAATTGCCACATATTTCATGCACGAATGAAAGACTAGATTAGAACAGAGATAGGTGGCACCAACATTATCACAATAGATAACAAGCGGTGTAGGTAGAGTGACGCCAAGCTTTGTGAGAAGGGAGCAAATCCAATTAATTTCTGAAGTAATAGAGGAAACTAATTGATACTCAGCCTCTATGGATGATTGAACAACTGTACACTGTTTCTTGGATGACCAAGAAATTGGATGATAACCAAGATAGACAATATAGGCACTCGTAGAGGTATAGTCATCTTTGTTGACAACCCAATCTGCATATGAGAAAGCATGAAGAGAAAATGTATTTGCCTTATGAAGAAATAATCCATGAGTCAATGTGCCACATAGATATCGAAGCAGTAGTTTTGCAGCATTCCAATGTTCAGACGTCGGGCGATGTATGAATTGGGATAGCTTGTTAACAACATATGATATGTCTGGGCAAGTGAGGGAAAGATACTGTAGATTGCCAACAAGGGTTCTATATTCTGTGCAGTTAGTCAAAGTTGTACCTGAATGAAGTGTGAGATTTCCATCTGTAACAAATGGTATAGCAACAAGTTTTACACTAAACATTTTTGTCTAGGCAAAAAGATCAGAGATGTAGCGCCTTTAAGTAAGCAACACACCAGATGGAGTGGTAAGAACCTCAATGCCGAGAAAGTAGGATAAGACGCCAAGATCCTTGATTGAAAATCTTTGTGCCAGGAGGTTAATGTAGCGCTGAATAATATTGGTGTTGGTACCTGTGATAATAATGTCATCCACATAAACAAGTAGATATATAGTAATGTCACCTGAGTGGAGAATGAATAGAGAAGTGTCTGCATGAGAGTTTGTGAACCCAGACTCAATGAGGAACTGGAGAAGTTCAAGATACCAAGCCTGTGGGGCTTGTTTAAGTCCATATATAGCCTTCTTTAATTTGCATACATGTGTTAGATTGTCTCTATCAACAAATCCCAGAGGTTGGGCCATGTAGACATCTTCGGAAAGATGACCTTGAAGAAGGGCATTATTAACATCCAACTGTCGCAATTACCAACCTTTACTAACTACCAGGCTTATAACAAGTCGTATCGTTGTCGGCTTGACAATCGGACTAAAGGTGTCATGATAATCCACGCCAGGTCGTTGATGAAAACCTTTGGCAACTAATCTGGCTTTGTACCTGTCAATAGAGCCATCAGGAAGCCGTTTAATACGAAAAACCCACTTACATCCAACAAGATTCTACATAGAAGTAGATGGAACAAGCCCCCAAGTTCCATTTCGAACAAGAGCATCAAATTCATCATTCATGGCTTGTCTCCATTTGGGATCGGTGAGGGCTTGGTTAACAATATGAGGCTCAATTTCTGATGGTTGAGAAAGGACAACAGTCAGATTCATCTTGGTTAGGGGTTTGCAAATGTTGTTTTTGGCTCTAGTGGTCATGGGATGGGTATTTTGATGGGGGGATGGAGCTGTGGTTGAAGCAGAAGAGGTCTCAGAATTATGTGGTTCTGGTGGTAAATGGTCGATTGGTAAGGAGGGGCGGCGGTCGACTAGTTGGGCATTTTGGGACAGATGTTGACACGAGGAATCCCTTTGTGGAGGCATATTGAGTGAGCCATTTGAAATGGTTAGAGTTTGGACCGGTGCAAGCTAGTTGGAAATGAGCTCGGGGGTGGGATGAGCTAGATGGGATTGGTGAGTGGTAAAGGGAAAAGTGTTTTCAAGAAATTTGACATGATGAGAAATATAGGTTTTAGAGGTGGACAAATCAAGACAGATATAGGCACTTTGTGTTGAAGAGTAACTAAGAAAAGCACAAGGAGTGGAACAATAGTCAAGTTTATGTTGAGAATAAGGATGAAGCCACGGATAACATAAGCAACCGAACACCCGAAGTTTAGTGTAATTGGGTGGAGACTCAAAGAGTTTATCAAAAGGAGATGAAAGATGTAGTGTGGGTGTGGGTATACGGTTGATGAGATATATAGCAGTGACAAAAGCGTAAGTCCAAAAAGTTAGAGGCATCGATGCATGAGTGAGAAGAGAAAGACCGGTTTTAACAATATGGCGATGACGTCGTTCGGAAAGACCATTGTGTTCAAGTGTAGTAAGATGGGATATACCATTGGTGGAGAGAAAATTATCAAGGGCTTGACATTCTCCACCATTATCTGAATAGAGGGTAACAATTCGGTGTTTAAATTGGTTTTCAATTAATGCCTTGAAGCGCACAAAGACATCATACACATGGGATTTCCATTTAAGTGGATAATACCAAATATACCGTGTATAATGATCAACAAAAATAACATAGTACTGAAAACCATCAACAGAAGAAACAGGAGAGGTCCATACATAAAAAAAGAGAAGTTCAAGCAGATGGGATGAGGTTAAGGTAGAAGAAGAAAATGGAATTGTATGACTTTTATTACATGAACATTCATTACAATGTGTGGAAGAGGATAACGAGCTAGACAATGGTAAAAAAAACTTAGAGACAATATTTTTCATAATAGTGAATGATGGATGACCTAGTCTAGAGTGCCTTTCGGACGAAGTGGTCTTGACACTGGAAAATGCAAGCAACAGTGAAGAGGTAATAGAAGGGAATGTAGTCGGCCACTCATATACACCATATTTAGGTTCACCCATCAAAAAGATTGCCCCTGTGTTTACATCCTTCACCTGAAAAGAAGAGGGTGAGAATTCAACAGAAACATGGTTATTAGTGCAAAATTGATAAATTGAAATTAAGTTCTTTTGCATGGAAGGGACACAAAAGACGTTTTGTAAAGTAACGGTGCGTGAAGAAGTAGGTATGGTGGTAGAATCGGTGTGATGGGAATGGCCGATCCATCGCTGATCATGATATCATCAGATCCTTGATACGGGCTATGAAGAGAGAGATTGCTCAAGTCAGACGTAACGTGGTGAGATGCTCCGCTATCCAGCAGCCAAGTAGGAGTAGTGCTGTTGCTGAGAACAACATGATTGGCTCGTGGTTGCTAGGGTGTGGAGGGGCGATATCCTTGAGTGCCTTGAATATGAGGTGTCCGGGATTGTTGATTAGTGACAAGCCGAAACATCGGACATCGCTTGGCAGTGTGTCCTTGAATACTGCATGCTTGACAACGACCCGAATAAGGTTTGGGTTGGTGTTGATCATAAGGAGAAAATGCAGTGGTAGGGCCTAGTTGTTGTGGAGTGGTGGCTGGTGGACGCCAATTTGGACGTTTCCGGAAGGCTGAAGGATTTGTCGTTGCTGGTAGTGATAGAGGAGATGGTTGAACAGTCTGAAGAAATGCTTCTTTGTTGAGAAGTTTCTCGTGGAGCTCAGCAAAAGAAATTGACGTGTCACTGGCATTAATTGCATCAATGATGGATTTGTACTCATCACTTAGTCCTTTAAGAATTTGATCAATAAGATCCTCATCATCAACTGGCTTCCCCAAAAAGGCAAGTTCATCAGCACGAGTTTTTATCGCCTGCATATATTCACTAATTGATTTTGAGCCCTTGGTACATGACCTAAATTCTCTATTGTACCAAAATACTTAGCCTTTTTACGTAGTAACTCTGGTCAAGAAAAACTAGAGAAAGAGTCACTACGGCTTTTATAGTATTTCGGGTATCGTTCTCAAGGACTGGCTTATGAAAATTGTCAATACTAGAATAAATGAATTGTTTTTGTTTAAATCCTAAAGTGAAAACCATGTGAATAATGTGAAACTAAGTAAAAGAAATTAAATCAATAAAAAAAATGAATATTGATTTTAAATTCAATTGATTCAAGTTAGGGTTTTCCACAATCCAACCTAGGGTATAGAAATTAAAGAAAACGAGGGTATTTTAAGTAATATGATCTTAGGGTTTTGGGATCCTTGGCCGCTCGCGATCAAGTTGAGTTCTATAACTCACAATTGCATCCGAAACCTAATTTTTCCTTTTTAAAAATAGATTCCTAAAACCATCAAATGAATGAGAGTGATTATCAATTTAAGATTTGACTTTTTAATCCTTCCTACTCCTTATAGCTTTGTTTAGGGGCAAATAACGGTAGGGAAGATGAGGATAACTAATGATCAAGAATTACCAAGAATCACTAGTATCAAGTAATAACCTACCGTATCATTCCCTAAACGAACTCACAAAGATAGGATAAAAAAATGATAAATTGTCACCCAACCAGTAATTAATCTCATTGTTATAATAATTTACCCATTGCCCCTATAGGTTTCCTAGCCCTTAGGTTTTCATGCTTCAAGCCCCAAGTTGGCTCTTAGCCTCTCATGGGGGTGATGTCACATTCACAATCCATAATAGGGTAAAAATCCATAATTTGAATTAAAAGAAACTAAAAAAAATATATTCAATAAAGAAGAAAAAGAAAACAAACCAAACTTCTCGTCTTCTTCTACCTTCAATGTCAAACTCTCCAGAAAAAAAATCCAAGATCCCCAAAACCTAGAATTGAGAGAGTTTATATAATATCATCAATTACCTAACATGTGGCACACTCTCATTGGCCACTTATTACAAAATAATTTCCTAAAAATGATTAAAAAAATAATAAAGTGGTGATTTCTAGTCGTGTGGGGTCCACTTAGGGTGGATGAAGAGCCCTAGATGCAATTCCCGAGGTAGAGGAGGCGAAACATCAAAGTGGCAGTGGGTGAATTCGAAATTCGTGTCATTTCGAAGTGGATTTCGAATTCATAAGTTAAATAGATGCAATTCCCGGGGTAGAGGAGGTGGAACATCAAAGTGGCAGTGGGTGAATTCGAAATAGGTGTCATTTCGAAGTGGATTTCGAAATGACCCTCCAGCTTGGTGCAGTTGTCTTCAAATGGCCATAACTTCTTCATTTCAGCTCCGATTTGTAAACTGTTTAAAGCGTTAGACTCCTGACTTCCCAAGCTTTGAAACGATATATAGTATGTACATAATGGACTCAAGAAAGTGCTCCAAATTTGTCCTCAAAGTCAGAGTATATAATGCCATCAGATTTTTGAGTTCTAAATTTCCATGCAGCTGAATCTTGCTTCATGCCTCATTTCCCATACTTTCTTGCATTCTTTCTTACTCCATAATGGTCATTTATCATCTTCCAACCTCATGATATCCTCGTCTTGCCTTTCCTTACGTTCAATGAGTCTTGACTCACTTATTTCCTCATTTAGCCCTTTCTTGATCTTTCAAAATCTAAAGTCATTCAATTTGCACAATTTTCTTCCCTTGAACCTGAGATAAGTCTCCAAAGTACAAATTAAACTCATGGCTAGGGCCTTAGCATTGATTTAGGTCAAGTTGGGTGATTTGAATGTTCTTTGGTGCACAAATCATATAGAATATGTGTCATTAGAGCACATATTTTGGCTCCAATCAGTACACTGCTTTAATTGTTCCTTTAATTGTTTAATATGACCACGAGATGGTTTGGCATAGGTATTGGCTAAGGTTTGCCATGCATCAAGGGAAGTGGTGGTGCGGGCAATAAGCGGTTGTAGTGAAACGGAGATAGCATCAAGGAGAGTGCTGAAGATGAGACGATCCTGTCATTTCTAGGTTGTGTATGCCAAATTTGGGGATGCAACACTAGTGACGGTGACGGTGGGTGATGGTGGAGTATGAATGCCATCAATGAAGTGATGAAGATCATAACCTTCAAGAAGAGATTAGATTTGAAGGCTCCATGTGAGGTAATTAGTGGATGACAATTTGGTGATATTGGAGAGATTGATTGTAAGGAGGGAATGTTGAGGATCTTGGGAGTTTTGGATGGTGATAGGATGGTTGGTGGAAAAGAAGGATGCACCGGAAGCCATTGAGGAGAAGGAAAAAAAAGAGGAAGAAAATACGCCCAAGAAGATTAAGCTTTTGATACCATGTTGAAGTAGAAAGAGGATTATTGAGAAACAATGACTTGACTTTTCCATTGATTAAGAATGAATATATATACACAAAACCTAAAACACAAAAATTGGAAACAAACCTAGAATTGGGGAATTACAACAAAAGTCAAAAGTTACAACTAATTACAAGAATTTGAAAATAGAAAGAAAATCTATTGCAATGAATTCTGTAATACTTGCTCTCTAATGTAGTAGGAGAATTAGAGAGTTGGGAACTTAAGGGCTTATTTGGTAACTATTTTCAATAATAGTTTTTTGTTTTCCAGAATAAAAAAAATCAAGAAAGTGAGTTTGACAATTAAAACTTGTTCTCTATTTTTTGTTTTTAAAAATATAAAATATAGTGTTTATAATGTTTTTGCTAATATATCGTATAAAAGTATAAAAACGTTATTAATAATAATAAATTACTAAAAAATACATTTATTACAAAAAATATATTATAATAAATCAAAAACTTTTATTATAAATAAAATAAATAAAAATTTATATTATTAAAAAAAGTAAAAAAATTATTTTTATAAAAGGAAAGTGAAAGAGGAAGAAGATAGTAAGTAGGAAACAGAGAGTAAAAGAGAAACGAATGATAGCAAGAAATTGTATTTTAGAAATATATAAAAAATTTTAAAATGTTTTTTTAAAAAAAAAGAAAAAACAAAAAACAAAAAACCTCTCAAGTGCTTCTCTAACTTTCCAAAAGTGTTTTTTAAAATATTATCAAACACTTATTTTTATCTTAAAAACGCTTTTAAATATTTTTTTTTGGGTTGGAACACTTTTAAAGAGCACGGTCTAACTGGCTAGCCTCGTACGAACAAGTGAAATTGATAATATAACATGGAATAGGTAGATGAAAATCATCCCAATGGGAAAGGGGTGGCGCACAGTCCCAAACAAAAGCAAAATATGAAATTATAGAATGTAGACATATATATGAAGATGGTGGAATGTCGGAGCCATCTCCAACCAAACAAAGCTAAAATGTCACATTAAAGGTCAGCATCTGATCATATAAAATTAATTCAGTTGGTGGCTTTATGTGGAAAGGCACGGAGCCACAATCCTTAAAGCCAATCAAAGACAAAATTGGAGTTGAACTCACTTTTGGCTTCTAACGAGCCTCAAGGCGAACTGGCCAAGGGTAGGCAAACACCCAAATTCAATGTATATCACAACTTGGAACAAAGGATTATTAACTTAATAGGCAAAGAGTTGTATACGTATGTACATGCTTTGTGATTCTTTATAAGGAAAATTGTTAATTTCAACATTATTATACAGGTGTTTCGCATTATTTCTATTCAAAATATTTTTAATGTAAGAGTGCGTTTGGTAGTAATTTTAAGAAATATTTTTAATATTTTTTATACTTGAAAATTTTTATCATTCAAATATTAGAAATGCCAAAAACACTTTCTAAAATTATTGTCAAATGTACTTTAAGTGTTTTTAAAAGAATCACCTATCAAGTGTTTTTTCATAAAATACTACAAGAATTTGTTTGGTAACTGTTTTCGAAAACAATTTTAAGAAATAGTTTTTGAAAATTATTTTACAATGTTTTGTAAAACAAAAGTCTATATGGAAACTAAAAATGTTTTTAATCTATTTTTAATATTTTTAAATATGTTTTAAAAATAATTTTTATATCTAATGTTTTATTTTTAATCATTACATATATTTGTATAATTATTTTCTAAAACAACTCTTAGAAAACAATTAAAATATGTTTTGTAAAAACAAAAAATAGTTTTTGATTGTCAAATGTGTTTTAATAATTTTTTATTTTGGAGAATATAGAACTGTTTTTAAAAACAATTACCAAACATACATTAAGTAATTTTACAATACTATAATAAAATGTTTGACCGTGTTTCTATTTTTTAGTAAAAGTGTTTTTATTTGAAAGTATTTTTAGGAGAATCATTTATAAATTATTTTTCTTAAAAATATTATAAGCGATTTTCCTATATTATAAGTGATTTTTTAGATTTTAAAAGTGTTTTCTAAATTTACCAAACACCTATTTTTAAAAAACACACTTGTTAGACTTAAAAGCAAAAATGATTTTTCAATTTTTAAAAACATTATCTAAACTTTTTTAAAATAACTATTTTTTTTTATAAAAACACTTTTTAAATTAAAAGTGATTTCTAAAATCATTACATTTTTGTTTGATAATAATTTTAGAAAGTGTTTTTAATATTTAAAATTTTTTATCATTCGAGTATTTGAAAGATTAAAAATATATTATAAAATCACTACCAAACCCTTGATGTCGATAACATGTGCATCTACTTGTAATAGATACAATGAATGAATACACTAACATGCCACTTGATTGGATTTATTATTAACACATGAAAAGTAGAACCATATGCTACCTCCAATATAAAGCTCAACGTATGTTTCAAACCTTCTCTCCTATTTTTTTTTTTTTTAATATTAATTCCTATCATATACTTGTACTATTGAACAAGGAAAAAAAAAATATTCTATGGACGAAATTTCGAAAAAAAATATATAGAAAATTTAAGATTTTAGAAATTTGAAAAATATTAACAATTGTTATTTATTTAAAATTTTTATGTCAATTAGGAGTACTAATTTAATTATTAATTAAATTTATAATTTAAATATAATTAGTTTACTATACAAATATATGTTGGTTATTATATAAACTAATTGTAAGTTGAATGAAATAAAATATTATTTATTAAAAATTATTCCCAACAAAACTAAAATGTGAAAGCATGTAGGAAGGTATGAAACCAAATTTCTACTTTTCCTCCCCATTTTACTTCATTTGTTGAAAAATAGTTGTTTAGGTGAGTGGACCAAACTTCCCATGCAAGGTTAGTGGGACAGTGGGACATTTGTTTGTTTATTCAAAAGGGGTTAGGAATGACAATAGGGCGGGTTTGGGATGGGTCACCCTTATCCCATTCCCGTCCCAAAATATATGGTTATTTTTCATCCCGTCCCAAACCGGGGCGGGGCGAGGTATGCACTTCCATCCCCGTTTTGAAGTTATAATTAAAATCCCATCCCCGGCCTGTCTTGACTTCGGTATGTGTATGCACTTTGTGTTGCCCAAAAAGAGGGGAAAACAATGAGTTACAAATCTGCTAAATGAGGAAAAGAAATTAGCAAAAAGACCACACCTTGTTGCCACTAGATTACAGATCTACTATACGTTTGAACTCTCCAAATTTTCTGATTAAGCTGGAATAACAATTATCCCAATAAGAAGGATAATCCCAAATATCACCAACAAATCTCTCATCTTTTGCCCATAAACTGACAAAGAAACACCTTAAACCAAACAAATCAACATTCGAAAAAAAAAACCTAAAATGATTCCTATGGAGAAAATGGCAGTAGCGTAAACTGATGAGACTGCTAGTAGTTGTGAATATGAGATAAACAAGGATGAATCAAGAAGAGATGGAGGAAATGAGATTATTGAATGGATTTTCGGATGGATTATCGATGGATTTCTGCATTGAGTACTTCAACTGTCCAAAACACACCATCTTTTAGCATTTTGACGAACACTTGAGCTGTTGATTGCAGATTAGGGATGTGTTTCAGGGATGAGAACAAGAATGAGAGGGATTTTGAAAGCCATTTCTTCACACTAGAAGCTGGTACAGAATGAGGTCGAGGTAATCTAGTATGATGGGGTTGTCTCAAGTAATTCGGGACAGCTCCATCTCCATCGTCGCTTGTGTTCTCATCAACAACCCTAGGGATAGAGAGGAACGAGAACCCTAAAACGAGATAGGAAGACCTAAAACGAGAGAGGAAAACCAGAAAGGATCAAAGGAAGCAAATATTTATAGGTAGGGGGTAAACTTGTAATTTCATATTCGGGGCGGGGCATATTATTACTAAACCTGATCTTGTCCCAAACTTGATTCGGGTTTTAAAAAAAAACCTCAACCCGTTCCATCCCCGATTTCTATGCTCCCATACCCATTCTAATAGAGGCGAATGACCCGAAAAACCCGCGAAATTGCCATTCCTAAAGGGGGTTGAAGCTAGCCTCCACAAGTGGGATAGGGCGGGCATTAGGCTAGCGATCAAGCCAAGAAATGCCAAGGTGGGACCCGGGTGTAGATGGCATGGAGGAAACCAGAAAATTAGGTCCATCACGCATCTATAGATTTAGCATCAAAATATCGGTAAAAAAAAATCAAAAAATAAAAATTTATAAAAATATAAAAAAAATAATAATATCTTTATTTTTATTGTATATCTTGAAAATACAAATATATTGAAAAATATTGATGAAAATTTTAAAAAGGATATGTTAAAATTAATCAAAACTAGTGAAAATATATGAAGAAACTAACAAATATATATATATATATATATATATATATATATATATATATATATATATATATATATATATATATATATATATATAAATAATAATAAACATAATAAAGTAATTTTATTAAAAGAAACTGATATAAATTTAATATAATTTATGATATCCGATAATAATATACATAATTTAAGAATTTAAAATATATTTAATATTATTATTATCATATATTTAATTTTTAAAATATAAAATATATATAATAAATTATTAAATTTTACTTATGAATATTTTATTTTAGTATTTTTTTAGGTCTAGGAGCAAAATATACTTTAGTCATTGACGTATTATCAACTGACAAACTAGTCTTGTTGGTCAAAACCCCTCCCACGCACACAAGAGACCAGATTCAAGTGTCAATGCCCTAATTTTGTCTAATTGGTAAGATGTTTTAAAAAATAGTTACAAACAAAAAACAACTTGTTTGGATGAAAGAATCGGTATTATTTTTTAAAACAATGTCTCATTTTTATTTTATAATTTTTTTATAAATTTAATTTATAATAATATGAAATCAAATTCAAGTTATGTCTTATTAAAAAATAAAAGTAAAATCTACAATTGTGTATTAGTTAAAGATGAATAATTTTTTTAAATTATGAAACAATTTTTTTATTCAAGTGAAACAAAAATTACTATAAAATAAAGATAATTTTAATATTCATCTTTAGAATAAGTCAAATAAGTACTTTAATTATTATTATTTTTAATTTCTTGTTTTGATCGTGATTTCTTATACTTGTTTTTAGAAAAAAAATTTAAGTTAAAAGAACAAAATTTTTTTTTTAATGTTTTATAAAAATAGGAATATTTGGCTAGTTGTTTGTATAAAAGGATTTTAGTTTTTTTTTTAAAAAAAAACTTGTTTGGATAAGTTGTTTATAATTTATTTTTGTTTTGATTTTTTAAAATATTTTAAATTCAATTTATGTAATATTAATTAATTAAATTTAATTGAAGTCTTATTAAAAATGAAAATAATTTTTTAATTACAAATAAATTTAAAAATAATTAGTTTTTAGTAAAACATGATTAAAAAAATATGTATATTAAATTTATTTTTATTGTACAACTTAAAAATACAAAAAAATATCAATGAAAATTTTGAAAAAGATATATTGAAATTAATCAAAACTCATAAAAATATCAATAAAAATTAAAAAAAAAAGTATAAAAAGTAATCATACACATAATAAAGTAATTTCATTAAAAAATTAATATAAATTTAATATAATTTGTGATATTTATAATAATATATATATAATTTAAGAATTTAAAATATACCTATATATATATATATATATATATATATATATATGTATATATTAAAAATTACTACGATAATTTTTATAATTTGAACAATTTTTAAATGGAATATGACAATAAAATAATTTACATTAACTATTTACTATATACAACAATTAAATATAAATTACAATTAAGTAAAGAATTTGAGAAAATATAGATTACAATTAAACAAGATGTGATTTCTTAAATTTTATGTTACAAAAAAAAAATCAAATTATATTATACCATACATTTTTTCATTTTTGAAAAAAAGATATATAAATTTATTTTTAACTTTTTATTACTATCTTGATTTTTTTTTATTTGCTATTTAGATTTTCATATAAATATAGAAAATAATATAAGAGGAGTTTGAATTATACAATACGATCAAACCAACCTACTTGAGCCTAATTTCAGATCTAAGGTGAAGTGGAGCAATATTTTTCTCTTTTAAGAGAAAACTTCAAGGTAATAGTTCTACTTAAAAAAAAATACATATTTTCCTTCTCCTTTGATAGCAAATGTTATTTCAAAATTTAAAAATGAAAAATAATTAATTAATAAAGAAGTATGTAAATAAATAAATTGGTGTTTAAGTGAATTTATAATTCATAAATCTTAAACCTAGAGTTATATAGATGAACATTTAAGAAGAAGAAATTAATCTCAGGATGAGAGTTTGAATATGACGGAAATATTCTATTCATTTGTAATTTTTATTTTTAAAGGGTGCCATATATAAGTGAGAGCATAAGTTATATATAGGTGAATATATAAGTGAATAAAGAGTTATATAGGAAAGTCAAGGAGGATTTGAAAAGTCAACCTAGAATAATGACAATTGAATAATGATAGTTATAATAGGAAAATAATTTGGTATGGATTGAAAATGTTTGAACCAAAAAGACACTCTATTTATTTGATTTAAAAGGGAATTAATTTTTATAAGATGTTTTGGGTATAAAAGTTTTACCATGCAATT
Source organism: Vitis vinifera (assembly GCF_030704535.1). Classification (NCBI taxonomy): domain Eukaryota; kingdom Viridiplantae; phylum Streptophyta; class Magnoliopsida; order Vitales; family Vitaceae; genus Vitis; species Vitis vinifera. The sequence goes on along the minus strand of NC_081809.1, from coordinate 17,037,573 downwards.
GTACTTTTAATATAGCACATATATGGACATTTATAAAAAAAATTGATTTGAGACTTTATGAAATTAGAACATGTAATATAAGTTTATTTCATATGATTGGACTCACATTTCAAGCATTTCCTATTTCATTTCTAAAGAATAAATATGCTTGATCTTTTCTCTTTATTGGGCTTTTGAGCTTACTTTTTTTATTAAATGTTTTCAAATATACTTGATCGGGGAAAGAGTTACATGGGTAGAAGGGTTTAAAAAGTTATTTTATCTATGAGACTAGCTTAATTGGATTTTTTTTTTTTGTATTAATGGTTTATTTTACTACTTCATTTTGGGAGATTGGTCAAAATTTGAGTTATGGATTTCTTTATATGGAAAAACAAATTTCTAATTAAGATTTTTTTGGTTAGCTTAATTACTACTTCAAATAGTTTTTTTGATTAGCATGTTACTAATGAATCCAGTTTATTGGGTTACTCTCAAGTTAAGCCTTCGGGATTCACATATGAAATGACTATGTTGTTTTAACCTTCAAGTTTGGGTTGTCACAATATATCCATATTTTAACTTAGAATTATTATATCTCGTGGATATAATATTTAAGGATATCATACTCACTATTCTCTTTGTAATCATCTATAATAAAAGATAAGATAACCCTAACCTAGTTGGTGTACCCAACTCACTTGCAAGTTACAAGTATGCATTCCTATGTAAAATCACACATTTATAGGGTCCTATGGGCTAACTCTAAAAAATGAGTTTCTCAATCCTAAAACTAAAAAACAATAATTTATCCAAGTTGAAACTCTACAAATATTGAGTTCCCAAATAAAAATTAATAATTGAATTCAAAATTACCGAATATCTTTACCTTAACTCACCTTTTCACCCCTTATGGATGACATGCTACCATTGCACAATCAATGAGAATAAGCATGTGTCAAGTTTAACTCTAATTGAACTTGACTCGAAAAATTGTCTTTGTTTTATTTATAACTTCATTATTATTATTATTATTATTATTATTATTATTATTATTATTATGTTTTAACATTGGATATAACCATTATCCAATTCGAAAATAAGGTTTATACTTACATCCAAAGAAATGGATAACCCATTCTTACTACATTTGGTGAGTCCAAACATTCTTGCTTTTTGGTTCCTTTAACAAGTCTTGGACCAAAATAATTATTTGAGTCTTTTACCAACACTTTAGGAAATATTTGTAAAAAATACTCCACTTTAACATTGTTTTATTTATTTAATTATTTTGTTTACCAAAATAATATGTTTTAAAAACGATTTTATCTATAAAAATTATCCCTTCAAAAAACGATTTTCCCATAATAAGTATTTCATGTTTCATCTTTTATTCTTTATCTTATCTCAAGTAAAATATTTCTTCTTTTTTTCAAAAGATGATTTTAGAAGGTCTTTTATTGTTTTTTTTTTTAAAAAGAAAATTCATATAATTTTTTTTAATAATTTTTTTAAAGGATAAAAAAAAATTACAAACTTTGGATTTGCCTATCACCCTATCCTAAGGTTTATACTTATATCCAAAATAAATGGATAACCCAATCTTACGACTTCATCTAATAGGGGCAAATATTCTTGATTTTTGTTATCTTAACAATTTTTTTATTAAAATAATAATAATAATAATTATTATTATTATTATATATAGAAAAACTCATTGTATCAATATAATCCCTCTTATACACGTGGATGGTTACGTGAATAAAGGTTTTTTTTTTTTTTTCATTTTTGACATGACTCAATTGTGAATTTTATCTCCCACATTTTTTTTAATTAACAAAAAAAATGTCTACATGGTGAAGATGGATTGGATTTCAAAAACTTTCAAGCATGCGAATTTCATCAAGACTCAAGTCCGTCCACTTCCTCTATAAATAGAGAGACATCCTTCATCACAAGGCAGAGTGAGCAAAATGGAGATCAGAGCCTTCAAGAGTGTTCCCAAAAATTTCTCTTAGCTTTTGTAATCTCTCTCTCATTTCAAAAATCTATTTCTTTGTATTCATCTTCCTGTTGTCAATCACTTTGTACTCTAAGCTCAACTCTGTAATCAAGGTATAATTTTCAATACAAAAGTTTTATTTTGAATCAATTTTTTTTTTATGTTCAATTTTCTACAATAAATTAGATATAATTAGACATTAAATATTTCTATTTTTATGCTTAGAGTTCATAGACAAAATTAATTTTTTGTGTACATGAACTGTTGTATGTCCTGGGTGTGAAATGGTATTAGAGTCATGTTCTACTTAAGAATTGAGTGGTATTATGAGTTGGAACAGTCTTTAATCACTAATTTAGTTCCGAGTTAGTTCAAATTGAATTTCCTGTGAACGGCTTGGTGAGCCTAGATAGCGGTATTTAAAGGTAGAAGGAGCGTAAGTCTCGTGTTGATCCACTTGTGGTGGTTCCTGTTCAAGAAATTATTTGAATCAATTAAGGATAAGATTGTGATTATTTTCTATAACGATGAGTAATATTATAAAAAGATTAAGTAGATCTAGTTCTTCCATATTTCTTAGGTCCAATGATAGTTTTGCATCTTCATTTGATAATTCTGCACACACATTACTTACTAAAAATATTGTTAATAGTTAAGAAATAAATATAGCACAAATAGAAAATCAATTACATAACCAGTCAATTCCACACATGAAAATTAATACAATATATCAGCAAAGAAATTTCAAATTTAGTCAAAATTATTCAATTAAAACTGAAGAAAAAACTTTTTCTCTTAATTAAAATTTAGAAAGTCTTCAATTATTAAGTCAAAACACTATTAATTATCATAGAAAGAAATTTAATTATATTCATATAGGATTAGTTCGAGTTGCAATAAAACCCTTGTTTTGCTTAGGTTTAGATGTGTTTGTCTGCTTAAGAGACGCTAGGTCAACAAAATTTACTAATTCTGTTCTCAGCATCATTGATTCAAACCTTGCAAATGGTCCCGTTTATTTTAATTATTTTCCAAAATTTTCCATGAACATAAATGATCCAAGTATTCTCTCAAGCTTAACTTTAAACATTACAACCAAAAATATGAATTTTGTAGAAGCCCAAACTATAGCTATAATTTATAGAATATATTATAAAATCATGACTATTCAATTAAATCTTAGAGTTGTATGTCAATCTGTCAAAGAGGAAACATTATCATTACAATATAATCCTAATAATACTGAAACCTTTGTTCCTAAAAAACTAAAATGGAATGAAATTACTCAAGGAGGACAATAGGAATTAAAAGATTTAACAAATCCAAAACCAATTAAACCTTTAACAACTCCTTCAAAAATTATACAGCATACAGATGGTACTGTTCAAATAGAATTTAGTCTAACTTCAAAATATTCATTTAATCAAGATTTTATTTCTACAAGATCTTCTATTTCAAATACAAATTTAAATAGTGTCGATTTTACTCCAAAAATTCATATTCCTATATATCAACAACAAGAATCTCCTCCTATGTTACCTACTTATTCTAACATGTATCCTAATCAAGTCAATATTATTCATAAAAAAAAATTATAAAAATACTCATTTTACTCCCAATGTAGAATGGATCGATAAAATTAGATTATTTTTCCTCTGACAATAGTCATAAAATAGCTTATATTCAAACACTTCCTTCTCAAGCTAGAAATGCATTAAGAAAATAATATAAAAAATACATGAATCAAAAGAAAACGACTATTCCTTTTTTCTATTGATTTTTTAAACTTAGAAAACAAAGAAAACAACTCATAACTTTAAGAAATGAAGAAGGACATCAATTAGCACTTAAACACTCATAAAATGTTCAAAAAATAATTTCAACAATAACCTCAGAATTAAGTTCTCAACCACCCCTAAATAATCATCAATTTAACTTTGATAATAATTCAATTTCTGTTTCACCCTTCAAAATTCCAAGAACTAAAGATGAACAAAGCTCCATAATTTACAAAGATATTAGACAAGTTCAACAACAATTAAATTACACAAATCACTCTTTTCAACATTTAGCTCAACAAACAACAAAAAATTTCTCAATTTTTGTTTTCTTTTGCCCCAAGAGGGAAGATAGGAGGAACATAAAAATGTCAGAATGAGTGGATGACACAAGAAGAAATTCTTGTTGTTGATATATAGGAATATGAATTTTTGGAGTAAAATAGACACTATTTAAACTTGTATTTGAAGTAGAAGATCTTATAGAAATAAAATCTTGATTAAATGAATATTTTGAAGTTTGACTAAATTCTATTTGAATAGTACCATCTGTATGATTTCACACCCAGGACATACAACAATTCATGCACACAAAAGATTAATTTTGTTTATGAACTCCAAGCGTAAAAACAGAAATATTTAATGTCTAATTCTATTAAATTTATTACAGAAAATTGAACATAAGAACAAAGGAATTGATTCAAAATAAAACTTTTTTATTGAACATTATACCTTGATTACAAAGTTGAACTTGAGTACAAAGTGGTTGACAATAAGGAGTGAATAATGTTAAATAGTATCCAAATAGCGTTCAAATAGCAAAAGTTGTCTTTCATTTGGCAACTTTGATTTCAAAAGGAAAACATGTGGATACATGACCTTTTTACCTTCAACAACGCTGCAGAGATTTAAAGCTTTCATCAGAAGATGGGAAAAAGAAGCTAGTTGTCTTTTGGAATTATTTTCAGATTCAATCTATGGATTTCATCAAAACTCACATCCACCCACTTTTTCTATAAATAGATATGCAACCTTCATCACAAGGCATAACAAACAAAGCGTAGATTAGAGCCTTCAAGAGTGTTCCTAAAAATTTCTCTTAGCTTTTATAATCTCCCTCTCCTTTCAAAAATCTATTTCTTTGTATTTATCTCCCTATTGTCAACCAATTTGTAGTCAAGTTCAACTCTATAATCAAGGTATAATTTTCAATACAAGAGTTTTATTTTGAATCAATTTCTTTGTTCTTATGTTCAATTTTTTTGCAATAAATTAGACAAAATTAGACATTAAATATTTTTGTTTTTATGCTTGGAGTTCATAGACAGAATTAATCTTTTGTGTGCATGAACTGTTATATGTCCTGGGTGTGAAATGGTATCAAATCCACGTTTTGCTTAAGAACCGAGTGGTATTACGAGTTGGAACAATCTTTAATCACTAATTTAGTTCTGAGTTAGTTCGAATTAAATTTCCTGTGAACCGCTTGTTGAGCCTATATAGCGGTGTTTAAGGGTAGAAGAAGTGTAAGTCTCGTGTTGATCCGTTTGTGGTGGTCCCTGTTCATGAAATTATTTGAATTGATTAGGGACAAAATTATGATTATTTTCTATGATAATGAGTAATATTATAAAAGGATTAAGTATAGCTAGTTACTCCAGATCTCTTAGGTCCATAATAGTTCTACATCTTCATCAGATAATTCTGCATACAATTTAGTCAGTTCTTTATACGAGTTAAACAAATCTGCAAATTCATTAGCTGCATCATTATATAATAATCACATAAAATTTAATAATTCAAAATTAGATGAAGAAATGGTTCAAATTGAAAATCAACTAAAAAAGTTATCAAGTATGTCAAGTTTTGTTTCAAAAATTCATCTTTTTGAAGAAAAGTCTAAGTCAACTATTTTCTCTCATCCTAATAAACTTCCTTTAAACATAAATATCATTAGAAGAAGATATATTAAAAGAAATCCTTTTGTTTCTGATGTAGAATGGATTAAATTAGATTATTTTTCTCTTTATAATAATGCTAAAAGAAATTATTTTAAACAACTTCCTCCTCAAGTTACAAATGCTTTAAGAAAACAATATGAAAAATATATGCAACAAGTTAGGATGACAATTTCTTTTTTCCATTGGTTTTTCAAATTTAGGAAACCCCTTAAAAGAATTGCAACATTAATCTCAATAAAATAAATAGAAAATTCTCCACATAATAAAAAATTATTAGATCAACAAAACTTAAACCAAGAAGAATCAAGATAAGAGTCAAGTGAAACAAAATTTGATCAAATTTTGTTTTTTTCTGCCCCGGGAGAGGTGGAGGAAACATCAACATCAAAGATAGAAAAAACAACAAGTGAAATTAATGAAGTAAAAAAAATTAAAACAATAAATGTAATATCTTCAAAAGTAGGTAAGTATTTTTTTGATGTCATAGATAAATTAAATGATGAAGAAACACAAAGAAATTATTTACAAAACTTAAAAAATTTAATTCTCGCCAAAAATTCAAATAAAAATCAAGAAATCAGACCTACATAATACTCAATGGATGAAATTTTTAATAGATTAAAAAAGATTCAAAAGTATATAATTATTGAAGATTTGAAAGAAGAAATACAAGAAATAAAAAAGCAAATAGATCAATTAAAATAAGAGAACAAACAAACAAAACAAGAAAATGAACAAATAAGAAATATAATACAATACAAACAAGAAAATTTTACCGAAACATCTGATAATCAAGATCTAGGAATAATAATACTTGATAAACAAACTCCTAAAAAATTATTTATAAATACAATATCAAAAATAGATTTTCAAATATGGTATACAAATGTAAAAGTCATAATTGAAGATTTTGAAATAGAAATGATAACATTAATAGAATGTGGAGCTAATATGAATTGTATTCAAGAAAGATTAACCCCTATTCAATATTATGAAAAAACAAGACAAGAACTTTTCGCTATAAACAAAGGAAATTTAGACATAGAATACAAACTTCAAAATGTTCATATATGTCAAGAAAATTATTGTTTTCGAATTCAATTTGTGCTAGTACAAAACATGACTGAACCTTTAATCTTAAGAACTCCTTTTATTACATTGCTTTACCCATTTCAAGTAAGTGATGAAGGTGTCAAAACTACAATATTAGGAAACACCATAATTTTCCCTTTTATATATCCATTAACCAAAAAGGAAATACATCAAGTCTAAAGTGATTCAATAAATAAAATGATAAATTTAATTCAAAGAAAACAAGCTTATATAAATTTTCTATAAAAAGAAATTCAATATAAGAAAGTAGAAGAACAACTTCTACAAGATAAAGTTCAAAAGAGAATAAAAGAAATTCAAGATCTTTTTAAAAAATAAATTTGTTATAATCCTCTAAATGCTTTTTGGTCTAGAAAGAAACATGAAACAAGTTTACCTTATATTCAAAATTGCAATGAGTCTAAAATTCCCACTGAAGTTAGACCTATTCAAATAAGTGAAAAACTTTTAGAATACTGTAAATAAGAAATTAATTCATTAGTAAAAAAAAAAAAAATTAATTAGACCCTCAAAATCTCCTTAGAGTTGTGCTGCTTTTTATGTTCAAAATGTTGTTGAACTAGAAAGAGGTGCACCTAGATTAGTCATTAATTATAAACTTTTAAATAAAGTACTACAATGGATAAGATACACTATTTCTAATAAGCAAGATCTACTCAAAAAACTTCTTAATTTGTAGTTTATTCAAAATTTGATATGAAATCAGAATTTTGGCAAGTTCAAATTAAAGAAGAAGATAGATACAAAATTGCTTTGACAGTCCATTTTAGTCATTATGAATGAAATGTCATGCCTTTCGGTCTCAAAAATGTCCTTTTTGAATTTCAAAATATTATGAATGACATTTTTAACCCTTATTTTCAATTTATTATCGTATACATTGATGATGTTCTAGTATTTTCCGATTCATTAGAAAAACATTTTGTTCATTTTAAAAAGTTTTTCAAAGTAATAAAAGCAAATGGAATGGCATGTTCTGCTCCAAAAATGAAACTATTTCAAACAAAGATTGGATTTTTAGGACATGAAATTTATTAAAGTAAAACAAAACCGATTCAAAGGTCAATAGAATTTGCTAACATATTTCTTGATGAAATAAAATATAAAAAAACAATTGTAAAGATTTCTAGGATGTTTAAATTATGTTTTTTATTATTTCAAATATTTGAGAATCATTTGTGAACTTTTATATAAAAGATTTAGGAAAAATGCACCTGCATGGACTGAGAATCATACTAATTTAGTCAAAAAAATTAAATAAAATAGTCAACATCTACCATGCATTAACTTTCCTCATCCCAATGTATTGCTTATTGTAGAATTAGATGCATCTAATTTAGGCTATGGAGACATATTAAAGCAAGAATATAACAATCAAGTGCATATAGTTTGATATCATTCAAGGATCTGGTTGGGCGCTCAAATAAACTATTCTACTATCAAAAGAAGTTTTATCAATGGTTTTATGTATTTCAAAATTTCAAAGTGTTTTGATAAAAAAAAAATTCTTTTAAAAATTGATTGTAAAGGTGCAAAAGACATTTTACAAAAGAATGTTAAAAATTTAGTTTCAAAACAAATTTTTGTAAGATGACAAGCTTTACTTTGAAATTTTGATTTTGAAATTGAATTTATTAAAGGAGAGTTGAATTCTTTTCCTGACTTCCTTACTCGGGAGTTTTTGCAGGGTAAGGATCCTTCTCTATCCTAATGGGTACTCCTATTAGACCCTAACTTCCTTCATCATCTAAGAAAACCAAAGCTTCATATGCGATGATTTCAAATATTCCAAATATTCATCCTACTTTTCCAATACAAACATCAAATTTTTTTCAAGTCTTGGGTACAAACTTTCCTCCTCTTAAACCTTCAAAAAGCTTTATTCAAGCTTCTAAATCAACCTTTAAAAGTATTTCTGTTCAGAGTCAATCCAGCCCTAGCATTATTTCAACACTACCTTCTCATTCTTCTTTTTCAACCAGTCAATATGTCAAAAAACTCAAAACATTAGAAATTGCTTTCAGTGAACCAGAGTTCAATTATGAAGAAATCCATAGAATTCTTCCTTATGTCTTTATTCAAGGAGTCAACTTCAATTCCAATGATCCTTTGAAAATTTGTCAATTTTATGAGTTCATCTTAGTTGATGCTGATTCAGTTGAAATTATTCATAATACTGATAAAAACAATCTTTAGAGGATTGCCTTCTCCAAATTTCAAATTCTTAAAGTTATGACCATTGTTGATTGGAATAAAAACTTTTCACTTGCAAGGGATTTAGTCAACCTTTCCATCCCATGAGTTACAACTACATAGACTGTATGAATGGTTGGTACAATATGTTTTATTTACAAAGTTACTAGCATTCATGGTTTATTCAAATTTCAAGAAGATGTAATGCCAAATTTCTTGTTTGGTTTAAAAAATGGTGGACTTTCTTTGGTCTACTACAAAAGATTCTTGAAATATTTTATTTAGATTGACCCATTGGTCCACCATACAGGATGAACTTGGGGTTGGTAAACTTATTTCATGTTTCTTTTTGGACAAAAAAAACAAATTATATATAGGTATTTGGAAATATAACTTTTATAATATTCTACAAATTTTTAAAGATGATTATATATGATAAGTTGTTTATTCATTATAATATTATATATTATTAGAAAAAAATGATTAAAAAAAAGTGTATTTTCTAAAATAGGTTTTGATATAAATATGATTTCCGTATGTATACACATAATACCTTCAAATGAAAATAAAAGGAATTTTTTACTTAAATAATATTATTTTTTCAAAAAAATATTCATTTGATGACGTGGGACGCGGTTTTATCAAGAGAGAATTGTGTTTTGAGCCTAGTTAGGCTCAAAAATTAACATTTAGTCCATATAACTTTCATAATTGATGGATATAAGATGTTAAAAGACCAATATATCATTCAAATTTCTATATATTACCTTTTAAGGATATAAAATAGTAATGGAATAAAATACCCAATGACCTTTCACATAAGCTTTTTTGTCTTTATTACACCACTATTCATGCAACCATAATACTTATATTTTAACAATTTTGATTTTTCATTGTTTTTAATTTTTTTTTTATAAATAATTGAAAATCAACATTATTTTCTATTTTAAATTATAAAGAAAAATTATGTTCAAAAACTATTTTAAAAAATACTTTCTAAAAAAATGGTAATATGATTTATATTTTTTATATTTTCTTTTTGAAAAAACATTTAATTAAAAAATGAAAACTATTTTTAAAAATAAAAATTGAAAACCTTGTTTAGTACTATTTTTTATATGAAAATAATAAAAAGAATTAAATTTCATTCATTGATTATCTATTTTTATTTTTTTCCATTAGTTATTTTAATAAAAAAAAAATACAATATGTTTACAATTAAACAAAGAAATTGATCAATTATGTGTTTTTTGTGGGACTATCTTTTACATGAAAAATAATTAAATAACTAAATTATATATATTTATTACTCTTTTTAATTTTATTTTCTTTATTTTTTTTTGTCTAATAGAAAATTTTAATATATCCATAATTAACAAAGTAATAAATCAATTGTGCACATTTTAATCTATTAAAATAAATTACTTTTTAATTTAAATAAATAAAATGAAATAAGTAAATAAATTTGGGGTTATTTCTATTTTTTAACATATCTTATATCAATATTTGTTATGGTTAAATAAATTATTTATTTATTTTTCTTTAATTCCAAAAATAAAATGAAATAAATAAATAAATTTGGTATTTTCTAACTGATCTTATATTCATATTTCTTATGGTTAAATAAATTTTTTTATTCTTTTTTTTATTTCCAAAAATAAAAGGAAATAAATAAATAAACTTGGTTGAAATAATAGTTGTTAAGTAATTTCTTTGTTTTATTTTTAATTACATTTTGCATTGAAAATAAAATAAAATAACGTTTTTTTTGTTTTAATTATTTTAAATGTCAAACTATTGGGAACATAGTTTACACACTCATGTGGATATAATTTATATATATATATATATATATACGAAATTTATACCATTATACAAGGTTATTACACTAATTGTACAAGGGGTGTACAAAACTGTACATTTTGAATAACTTTTTTTTTTCTTGTCTTCTAAGGATTATACGTTCTCCTACCACAAATTCTTTTATTTCATGTACTTTATTTAACTCGCATATAACAATTCAAATACTTACCTTAATAATGATGTTTAGAGAAAAATTTTGTTTTTACGTTCTATATCATTTTTTTATTCAAACCATTGGAAACATGGTTCACACATCATATGTGGCACATAATGTATGCATATGGATGAAATTTGCATCATTGTACAAGGGTGTTATACTAACTTAACAAGGTAAATGTTCAATTGGATAAGACAAATGTTCTAACTGTATAAGATAAATGTTCTAACTATACAAGGGGTATACAAGACTATCCTTTGTGAAAGATTTTAATCAATTTTGGACAACTTTTTTTTTTTTTGTCTTGTCATCTAAGGATTGCACACTCTTAAGGTACACATTCCTCTATTACACACTCATCTTATGCACTTTATTTAATTCGCACATGATAATTCGAATACTTGTCTCACTAATGATGTTTGAGAGAAAATTTTGTTTTTCCATCTTCCACTATTTTTTGAAATAAACCAATGAAAACATGGTTAACCTACCTATGGTTACACATTGAGTAAGGGGTATATGGAATTTGAGTCACTGTACAAGGTATTTACACTAAGTGTACATGACAAATATACTAACTGTACAGGGGTGTACAAGACTATTACTTGTGAAGGATTTTAAGTGATTTTGAAAAACTTGTTTGTTTATTTCCCCTAACCGAGGATAAATGACATTCCTTACACACATTGGTTAAGCATACATTCATTTCATGCACTTTGTCTAACTTGTCTATGGTCATTTGAATAGGTACCTCGCTTATGATGATTGTAAAACAAAATTATACAACATTTTTTTTTTTTTTAAAACCAAACCAATGCAAACATGGTTAACCGACCTATTGTCAGATATTCATGAGATGGTGTATGAAATTTGAGTTATTGTACAAGGGTATTACACTAACCGTAAAAGATAAATTTACTAATTGTATAAGGGTGTACAATACTACTTTTTGTTAAGGATTTCAAGTAATTTTGAAAAACTTTCTATTTTTTTCCACTCAAAGATTTTTCCCCACTCAAATTCTGTCACTCAAGAATTGTTTCGAATTTTATTTTTAAATTTCATCATCAAAATTTTGTAATTGCATAATTTATTTTTGTAATTTTAGCAATGTTCTTTCTTTCCACTATTTTTTTTTTGGTGAATTTTATCCAAATGAATCTATATTTAAAATTATAATCATATTTATCAATTTTTTTACTATGATTATCTTTAATTCTTTTAATATATTTATACTCATTTATTTAAAAAATGAAAAACTAATTTTTTTTTAAACATATTCTATTACCTTTCAAGTAAAAAATTAGATAAATTTGAAAGTCAATAAAAAAAAAATTTGAATACCACTTTCAATCATTTTTAGATAAAATTTTATATAATATATTTTATTTGAAATTTAATTTCTAAAGTTTAACTAAAAAATTGTATTGACAATTTTCTTATTGTGAGTCAAAATACTTTGCATTAATCTATCTAGATAATAAAAATTATTAATATAATATTAGAACTTCATATCTTAGTTATTTTTTTCAATATATTTATCTTTTTAAAAATTTTAAAATAAAAACATTAAAAATTAAAAAGCTAAAAGGATATATATAATAAAGTGAAGTGATAGTCAATTTTTAGATTTTTTAAAATATGGTTAATGTAGAAAATATAAAAAATAATTAAAAATAAGAGAAAAATATAAATGAAAGGGTAATATAAATTTAAAATAAAAAATGAAAATTAAACTAAAAAATAAATGCAAAAAGATAAAAAATATTTGGATGAAAAATCCCAAAAATTTTATCATCGCTTATAATAAGAGCAAAAAGATTCAATATCTTTAAAAATGAAAAATAATAAAACATTATTGCTTTTTATTTGACATAAAATAGAAATATAGATTGGAAGAAAAAGAAAAAAAAAAGTTAGAAATGAGTAATACTTAATAGGGAATAGAAAAGAAAAAAAAAACATAAAAAAATTAAAATTTACACTCGCTTGTACCTATGTGGTATTTTAGGGATTAATAAAAGACAATATCATTTATCTTAATTTTCATACTTTGTTTGAGTCTTGATCTTAAATATGCATGATATATAAACAAAATGTTAACTTTTGGATCTAAAATACAATTATCTCTTTTATCAAATGTGGAAATCCATCCGTACTTTTTAAATTTGAATTACCTTGCACCAAAATAATTAGTTTTTTTTTTTAAAAAAATAGTCTAATCGCCCTTGTACAAGTGGATATACATCTACTCGTACAGGTGGATGTATATATAGTTGTACAGGTGGATGTACATATGGCAAAAACGTTTTTTTTACATGAAGATGATTATGTGGGTATATTTTTTTCGAAGGTGATGTTAATTTTTTTGGATGAGCTGGAGCTTGACGTTTCTATCCTTTTTTTAGCATGGCGGATTACATGGAATATATATATATTTTTGTACATATTTTAAAAAAAAAAGAAAATCCAACTTTTTGCGTATACGACTATACGTATTTGAATTCAAACGCAGTCTTAACTATCAAGAAGCTTCTTTTAATCATTCTCGTACCACGTCAACAGATGAAATTTATGAACTTCGAGATTCTTAGTTTTGATCGTCTAGAAATTTAGGGGGAAAAAAGGAAAAAGGAAGTAGAAAAATTGAATGACGAAGTGGGATCGGTGATCAATGGATCACAGATGACGTGGCCAAGACCTTTTAGAAAAACAAGCTTTTTGTTTTTTGTTTTTTGTTTTTTTTTTTTTTTGGAGTTAAAGATAAATGCTATAAATAATAAAAAAATACGGAAAAGGTCACAAGAAACCTACATGGATTCATAGTCCGCTGGCATGGATCATAGGGCCATCACAAATAGCAAGTGGGTTTTCAATACGATGGATTCTTTTATGACTCAGTCATGACTATAAAAGGGCTTCCACCTCCCATTTACCAAACCCCACACCACACACTCGACACTTGAAAAAGTAGGGAGAGATGCGTTGTTATGGATTGATCTCCGGAATTGGAAGCGAAGCTCGCTTCTCTTTCCCCGCAAACCACAGCCTTCCCACCACCCCTATCCTACCTGATTCTTGTTCTCGCCTCTCCTTCAGGCCTTTCGGCCCCATCACCGTCTCCCCCGTCCGAGCTCGGTACGCCTCCCTCAAGACCAAGGCCACCATCAACGATGAATTCCTCACTGAGCCTGAGGCTGCCGCTATGAGCTTTTATGAGCTTCTGGGCATCCCTGAATCCGGAACCTTGCTCGAAATCAAGCAGGCGTACAAGAGCTTGGCCCGGAAGTACCATCCGGACGTCTCGCCTCCGGGTCGGGTCAAGGAGTACACCAGGAGGTTTATTTGGGTGCAGGAGGCCTACGAGACGCTCTCTGATCCCCAGAGGAGAGCTTTGTATGATCGGGACTTGGCTATGGGTCTCCACTTGGCTTTCTCCGCCCGTAAAACTTACCACCGAGATGAGGTATTTCTCGAATTATTTGGTGTTCTTTGATGCGGGGGTGAGAAATTTTTTGTTTGATTTGTTGCTGTTGATGAGGAATTCATCTGGGTTTTTAGGGATTTGGGGGTTTTATTGTTGAATTGGTGTTTTTGGGATTGATGTGTGTGGGGATTAGGATTTTGGGGAATCAGGGGTTCGATGTTGCCCAGAAAATGTAGGAAAAAAGACTACACCGGGGGAAACGCTAATCAGGAAAAATTATTTGTATTTTCTTATTGGGATTAATCAAGTGCTGTTCTTGGGGGTTTTAATCTGGGTATGGGGGTTTTGTTATTATTGCTATTTTTATTTATTTATTCTTGGTTTTTTTCGCCATGCGTTGATTTGGGGTTTTAGAGCAATTTAGGGTTTGTTTTTGGGCTCTTGATGGTTATGGTGATTTCTAATTGATGTGGGTATGGGGATTTTGTCTTAATTTCCTTGTTTTTCATGGCTGGTTGATTTAGGGCTTCCAGGAAATTGAGGGTTTTGTTTTGGGAAATAAAACAGAAGAACGTAAAATTTTGATTCTAATCCTCTGTTTAGCTGTTGAGTAAGGTGAAGAAAAGGAAGGAAAACATTAAACAGTAGGCTTTGTATACTTCTGGGTTTTTTCACAGTGAAAACAACCTTCTGGTTTGTTGGCCAAATTGTTTGGTTGCTTCTGAATGTTTGTGGTTTCCCCTCATCATATACATACATTTGATATTATTTTAGATCATCCCCATCTCATTCAATTGATTTGGTTGGTCTCCAATCAGGGCATGGTGGCACAAAAAGAGTGGAGGAATCGGTGGGAGGGTCAGCTATCAGAGCTGAAGAGAAGAAGCATGAACAAAGATGCTGCAGCAGCCGCTGGAGCAAACATGTCATGGGGAGCCCGAATGCGCATGCAGAGGAACCAAGCAGCATCTGCTGATCTATAAATAGCTTCCTTCTTGTTTGTAAATACACATCTCTCTTCCTCTCTCTCTCTCTCTCTCCATATATTGTCACAGCTTTTAGGATGGTGGGTCTAGAAAAAGGATCAAATGATGTGTCCAGTGTCGGGTAAAAACTCTTTTGAGTTCAGGCAGAATGGATACTTTGTACATATGATCTTCAGCTTTGAGATTTGTGCTTCTTCCTCTCCTGCTTCAAATTGTAGATGGCTTTCCTTGGTGTTCTTCCTTTTGGTTGGGTTTGAAACTTTGATGCAGACGAATTGCTTCTTTTTTTTTTTAATTTATTCAATTTTCAATGTTAAAATTTGATTATTTTTTTTAGAATTATTTCATTATTTTTTAATTAATTTAAAGAAATTGTACGATATTTTTATAGCCCCATATGATGATACCAAGTACCAAAATAATGGGCCTCTTTTATGTATCCATCAAAATCAATTCTAAAAATGAAAATAAATGTGGAACAGAAAAAGGCGGATGATTTTATAAGGATGGGAAAAGAGGAGGCTTTAATAGTCTCATCTTCTAGTTGGAGGCGGCCTCTGGTCATTCTCCAAACATCATGCTCCTATCGCCATCTATGGCTTCCAGTCGATTCTCTTTTGTCTAATTGCTTGCTCTTTGTCTTTTATGATTTGGAGCCACAAAATGCATGTAAGTTTCATTTTCATATCTACAAGTTTCCTCTTATGCAAAACAATTTGCTTTTACAACCCTTCCCCACTCCCACAAAAAAAAAAAAAAAAAAAAAAACTCATCTTCTTGGTAATTTTGGAAAATGAATTTTAGGCAGGTTGAAATTTTATTTTATTATAATATTTCTAATAAAATTATTTTTCTTATAATTTTGTACATGATATTTTATTAAACAATTTTTATGGTATATTCTTATCCGTTTCTATTTAAAATATTTAAATTTATTTATATTAATTGTTTTTATATTTAGTTTTTAACGTGAAAGATAATATAGCTTAATAAAATTTGTTGAAATATAGATAATAATAACCATCAAACTTTTATAAGTATACCTATTTTACTTAAGGTATCACATATTATGATTATCTTAATTTATTCAAAACCAGTAATGATTTTAGAGATAGTTTCACCCGCCTCTTATGAAGTTTTACTTAAATACATTTAAATCTCATTGATTTGAAATTTTATCAAATATATTTCTTATTTTGAGTTAGAAAGGAGGTGGGTAAAAATAACAAATAAAAATGATAAAAGAGATATTTGATGAAATTTTCAATCAATAAAATAAATTTATTAACCAAAACCTTAAGGGTGATTAATGAAATTAACCTATAATTTTATATGGATCTTGTAAGAAAGAATTATGCTATTGATGCATTTTAAAGAAAATGATGGGAGGAAAATATTGTTACGAAAGGTACCTACAACGATAATTTGAAACTAGAATTAAAAAAAAAAAAGCAATAAATAAAATAATGGGCAAAAGTACTTACATGGGAAAACCTTCTTAATTAAGAGAAAAACCTCTACGAGACAAGATTGAAAAATACCCATTATATGCCGACAAGATTACAACATCTCTCTCAATTAGGAAGAGAGAACATAAAAGCCTATAAGAGAATGAAAACCTTTTTAGGAATGAATAATATAAGGGGTGGAGCTTCCTTTTATAGGACAAGGAAGCTCCCTTTTTTTGTGTTCTTCTAATGTGGCATGACTTTAACCTTAACATTCTCCTACTTAAAGTCATTCTTCTATGTCTTGCACTATCACATGGTGCTTACGTTATTGCCAAGACATAAGAGGATCTACACCAACTAAATTTATCAGTATTAATTGGTTTTGTTCAGGCATCTACTATATTGTCCTTTGTTTGGATTTTTTTTGCATATTCATAGTTCATTTTTCCACCATTTCTCGAATAAAGTGATATTTGTTAGTGTTGTGCCAACTGGATGTAGGTTCTTCTAGCTTCACTGGAGTCAAAAGAACTTCTTCCCTGCATAAAACGATGTCCAGACAAGTGGTCCAGACACGCTCCTTTGAAGCTTAAGTCAGAATCTAATAAAAGTGAATCCAACTTTTTTGAATGACTATATACGCGTATACCTTTTTCATGCCTTTGGAGGGGTTTTTATAAAACTTATGACGCCATCGTCATAACGTTGATTATGCATTCATGCCTTTCTTGTGTTGATGATTACCGTCGTGGCAGATACTATGCCTTAATAAGGTAGTCAACGCCATCATCTTAGTGCAGATTGGACAATCATACCAAACAAGAGCTGTTGATTGGTGCCATTTGTTGGCTGTTATGCAAGAATCTCAGACCATATTATTGATTATGCATTTATGTTTGTCAACGTCGTTGATTGTGTGTAACAACTAATTGACATTGATTTTTGGGTGTAAATGTCGTCTAGATTGTCGCTCAAGCATTGGGTGTGATTAATCATCTGTCTGGTGCCTGAAATTTTCGGCTAGGTTGGTTTGTCCGTTTAGAAGTCCCAGTCGGCTTGGTCTGTCCATTCAATTTGGCATTGGGGAAAAAGAAAATTTGTCTTTCCTTTTGCGCTAGACGGAGCTTGCTTTAGTCCAAACGAATTGCTCCCAGATGGATTATCTTCTTACCTTAGACGACCAAAGGGTCTTGAATTTGGGAAGAACACGTAGAGGAAAGCTTCCTACAATGCCCTCTAATTAGTCTATCTTTTTCGGAAGGGTTGCTAACGGGTTAGGGTAGGATAGATTGTCTACTTTTTCAAGTTTTTGGGTGCCAAGGGATGTGTGTCTTTTGATGCTTCGATGATGGGTCACATCGATCGAGGTTAGTTGTCAAGCAGTGTGTCCCTTCACTAATTTTGGTAAGTGTTGCCAGGCGTCATGTCTCTTGGGCTGCCTAGGTTTCGTTCCCTATAAATAATGAAGTTCCACCCATTTGATTCACCTTTTGGCTTTTTTCCGCTTAGTGCTCTGTTGCCTTCGTTGCTCATTCGCCATCACTGTATTTATTGCCAGTTGTTCCTCTTCGCCTTATCGCTGGCGACAATTGGTTTACTACCAAAGGATCTCCTCCCTACTAGAAAGTGTTTCAGTTTTGACTTTGGTAAGTTTTCTGCTATTGGTTTGTTCATTTTTTGTGTTTGCTTTTGTTTTTATTTTATTTTATTGTGTTGATGTTGTTTGTTTGGAGAGAAAATGGACATATCAATGTCCAAATTTGGGGCTCTTTGGTTTCCCGGCTCACTTTTTCTACTTGTTTGGAGTGGACGTATTGGTGTCTAGATCTATGGATTTTTTAGGCTTTTTGTTTGCTTCTACGTCATTATTGTATTTGTGTTGTCGTCTCACACTTTTGCTACCATCGTAGGTAGGCCACTACCTATGTTATGCTCACCAAAAGCAAAACATAAGCACCCTGCAGAACATTAAGTTGCAGGAAAATGATATGCTAAGGGACTTCATGAAGCGGTTCAGGTAAGCAGTGCTTCAAGTTGAATCCTACAATATGGATGCCATCTTGTAGATCTTCAAGTGAAGCATCAACCCGGGCACACCATTTTTCGAATCCCTCGAGAAGAAGCCGCCTACAACGATGGATGACCTATTCAGGTGAGCAAACAAGTATTCTATGCTCGAAGATGATGTCCGAGTAGCCTTTCAACAGGTCTTGGTCACTAATCATCCGGCCAATAATGATAAGACAAGGAGTTCTAAGCTCTCGAACCAATTGAGGCAAGGTAATAGGAGGCGAGACGGTCGACAACAACAACAAGTGAGACTCACCCCCCTAAGCATCTCTTATGAGAGACTCCTCCTGTAGATCCACGACCTATCGTAATTTAGATGGTCGAGGCCAATCAAGACAGATCCAACTAGACGGGATCGGAATAGAAGGTGCTCCTAACATAAGGATCACGACCACACCACTGAAAAATGCAAGGATCTACATTACTTGGTGGATAAACTTATCAAGGTCGGACACCTTAAATAGTACGTTTGCACAACCAATGGGCAAAGAGAAGCGACATAAGAGACAGTCGTCCAAGCCCCTGCATCTTTGATAGCTCCTAGAGCTGTCATTAACTATATACATGAAGGTTTAATAGATGATAAGCACAACTCTAGGTGGAAAAGATGAATGTTGCTCCTTGTGACTTCTGTAAGAGAACGAATTAACTTTGTTTAGTGCACTTTTGTAGAAGGAAGTGTGCGTCCAGTTGATAACACAATCACCTTCCCTCTAATAGATGTTAATCAGGTATTACAACCGCATGAAGACGCCTTGATCCTAACACTGGGGGTAGGCGATTTTGACATGCGGATAATCCTAGATGATCTAAGTAGTTCAACCGATTTCTTGCAAATGTCGACCTACAAGCAAATGAACTACTTGCCATCTACCCTAGAAAATCTAGGACGTCTGCTATTCAGATTCAATGGAGCTACAATAACCTCCCTGGGAGATGTTGTGTTGATCGTCCAAGCTAACCCGACCATATTAAGCATGCGGTTCTCGATGGTCGACAATCTGTCTCCTTATAATGCCATTATGGGACATGCATGACTTCACAAAATGAAAGTCATTTTTTCTACGTACCATCAAATGGTGAGCTATCTCACGGAAGCAGGGGAAGTTGACCTCCTTGGTAGCCAGCTAGTTGAGTGACAATGCTATCAAGTGACGCTAGAGTTCGGACATCCAACCTGTGAGGAGGCATATCCGGAGCCATCAAATGCAAGGAAACAATAGCAGTTACTGAGTCAGATGGAGAAAGATCCATCTGTAGCTGATCAACTTCAACCACTACTCCTCTCACACGACATAGATAAAATCACCTATACCAATTTCTTACTTGCACAAGATGAACTAGAACTACTAGGGAATATGCTTCAGCGCAATAAGGACATCTTTGTCTGGACTCACTCAGACATGCCGGGAATCCATCATGTCATGGCCTCCCATAAGCTCAACATCTCACCCATCTCACGGCCTATCTGGAAAAAGATCCGGCTTTTTCATCTGGACTGAAAAAAAATCATCAAGACAAAAATTGACAAACTATTGACAATTGGATTCATTAGAAAAGTCAAATATCGGGATTGGTTGGCGAACATGGTGGTAGTCCCAAAAAGA
This sequence comes from Vitis vinifera, assembly GCF_030704535.1. NCBI lineage: Eukaryota > Viridiplantae > Streptophyta > Magnoliopsida > Vitales > Vitaceae > Vitis > Vitis vinifera. Next base: position 17,016,986 of record NC_081809.1, on the reverse strand, counting down.
GATGGAAGGTGGATAGTTTGCGCTGATTACACCAACCTGAATGACGTTTACCCAAATGATAGCTTTCTCTTGCCTCAGATAGATCAAATAGTCGATGCCATCACCGGGCATGGGATGCTCTCCTTTTTAGACGCATTTTTCAGATAGCACCAAATCCCTATGTTCCATCCAGACGAGGAGAAAATAACCTTTGTCACACCACAAGGGTTGTACTATTACAGAGTCATGTCGTTTGTACTCAAGAATGCTGGCACTACCTACCAGAGACTAATGAAAAAAATCTTAAAGTCCCTGATCGGCCGAATTGTGGAAGTCTACATTGACGACATTGTTGTAAAGAGCAAAACCCGAGTTGAGCACGTCTAGCACTTGGAAGAAGCATTCCATCTGATACGGGCATACAACATGAAGCTCAATCCGACTAAGTGTGTCTTCGGTGTCAATGCAGGGAAGTTTCTAGGGTTTATGGTAACCCAAAGAGGAATTGAAGTTAATTTGGCTCAAGTGAAAGCTGTCCTCAAAACACTCGCTCTAAACAACAAAAAAGAATTGCAACGCCTCACAGGCCGTCTCGCAGCTTTGGGTCATTTCATAGCTCATTTCACAGGTAAACTGCTACATTTCTTTCTCACACTTAAGGGGGTAAGCACGTTCGACTGGACAGACGAGTGTAAGTGAGCATTTGAAGCAGTCAAGCGCTACCTTATTAAACCACCCATTCTAATCAGCCCCAAGTCCGGCGAAGAACTCTATGTGTATCTAGTCATATCTGACTACGTTGTTAGCACTGTCCTGTTTCGGCATATATGAGACAGAGAGCAAAAACCCATCTATTATGTGAGTAAAACAATGGTAGATGCTGAGACTCGGTATTTCCAAGTAGAGCAAACTACTCTAGCATTAAAGAGTGTCTCTCGAAAGCTCCGCTCATACTTCTAGGTTCATTAAGTGACCGTACTTACAAACCAATCGCTCCGAGTCACCTTGCACAAGTCGGACCTATCCGAACGAATGTTGAAATGGGCAATCAAGTTAAGTGAATATGAGATCAAGTATCATCCATGGTTATTCTTAAAAGGGTAGGTTATGACCGACTTTATAGCTGAACTCCCTAAAAAACAAACACATCCGATCGACCTCACTAGAGAGCAATGGTGGACACTTCATGTAAACGAAGCGTCTAAGGTGTTTGGATTTGGAGTAGGTCTGGTCTTGTAGTCACCAACTGGGGAACTAATAGAGCAAGCTATCCGCCTTAGCTTCTTGACCCCCAACAATATTGAACCCTTATGTGCTTAGTCTTAAAATGAAAGGTTAGATTCCTTGCAATGTGCAAGGCACTTTGACTATCACAAAACAAGGAAATCTTCTCTTGTTTGTGCTCAAACTCCTCCTTTTAATCCAAATAACTTCTTTGCAAGCCTGTGTAGCTACTGTAAGCATAAATTTTGTGAAAGTCCTACAATGTAAACAAAACAATAGGAAAAATAATACAAACAAAAATTTTATTAAAATTATTAAATTGTGGAGTACAATCTTTGTGGTAATATTCTTTTACAAAAGAATATACCTCTCTAATTCTTTTACCTTAATCACAATTTGGAAGACGACAATGAAAATATTTCTTTGGTTTTAGAGATCAATTCTTCTTGCATCTCTAGAAAAAATTCCATCTGGGCCTTTTAGTGGGATTAGTTATTCCTATTAAAATATTATGGATTATTCATGGAAGATCCCACCCTCTATTGCTTCATATTGGATTAGCAGGATAAAAAAAATAATGATTTTTATTAAAAATTCTCACTCTGATACTAATTAAAAAAGCAAATATCTAATAGGGTAACACTTAGAGAGGGGTGAATAGGTATTTTTACTCTCAATAGCCTAAAAGTTATAATTTTTTTAATTCAATTAATTCCTTAGAGAATATGAGAAAGATTAAAAATCATTTTAACACACAAGACACAATAGTTTTTACGTGGAAAACCTTCACACAAAGTGTGGAGATAAAAGACCTCGGGGTTAGAAACTTGAAATCAACAATCTCCTATATAAGACGGTAGTATACAAAATTAATTGGCATATACTACTTTTAGACTTGCTCTTGAGAACCTATACTATAATCCACGTCCATGACGCAATACCTCGTGTTTTTAAATAGATCTCACCTTAGCTCCTGAGGGGATGTAGATCTCTTTTAATAACATGATAGAAATTAGAAACCTTCTTTGAGAGCTTTGGGAACGAAGAAGAGAAATTAGGTTTTTCTCAATATTTGCATCAACTCAAAAACTTATTTAGGTAGGGTATATATAGGCCCAATGATCTAGAGGATCGGTTATGGTATAACCCTAAAAATAAAATCTTAAATTTTCCAAAATGCGAACTGCTAGAACATGGAGGATCCAAGTGTGAGCGCTCGAGTGGACATACAATGCTTGAGCGCTTGATAAGTGCTTGAGTGTTCATGCATTTTAAAACCAATTTTTAAACTTCTTTTTGCACAGTTTTAAAATGATGATCAAACTCATACCTTTTTCAATGCTAATTTGCCTTTTCCTTAGATCTTTCCAAACTTACTTATGACGCCTTAATTGATTAATCAACAACCTCGAGTCTTCAATGAAGAGTCGATCATAGTCTAGAAAGATTCTATGCTAGAATGAATGGAGTAAAATTGGCTATCGTAAGCTACGATGTTCAATGCATTAGTAGGGTAGGGTGTAATAGGTGCGATTGATGGGACTCTCATTCATGTTTTTATACCTTAGACCAAAATGTTGTATAGAGGTAGAGGAAAGGGGAATTAATTAATCATTATACTTGTATGTGGAGAATTTAAATAATTAACTATGGTTATTCATTTAATTTTTTTTAATAAATTACACTCTTTATTAGTTTTTTTCATAAATAATTTATTTATTTATAATAATTAAATTAATTAATTTTATTTTAGGTATGAATGATTAATATTTGGTCATTTATAGTCATTATACATGGAAGGTTTAAAAAAACCAATTATTTCTTTTACATCTTTCTTGTCATATCAAACAACAAAAGAAATGTTTTCATTCCAATTCTCTGCCATGCTAATGCTAAAAATGAAGAAATTAAAATTCAATTATTTGCTTTCATATTTCATTAATAAAATTCTTTTATTTTTAAAATTTTAATTAAAATGTTAAAATTCAATTATTTAGATCTTTAATAAATAAAAAATTCCAAAAAGAAATAAAAAAAGGCGAAAAAAAATTGGAATATTTGGTTAAAAAGGATGAAATAATCCTCATATCGGAAATCTAACTCATCCCATGTTTTTTCTAGAAAAGTAACCCATTTTTGACATAAATGTAATTTTCTATTATAAGTATTTACATATAAGTTTTAAAAGAAACGGTTCTATTTACAAAAAAAATAAAATAACCCAAGAAAATTTCCACAATTCATATAAATAATGTTCATGGTGGCTAAAGAAGATCGATATTATTTCACCTAATATTTACTCGCAAAGAAGACTGAGATGGGCAGCTATGCTTCCAACTACCTACGCTTACTGTCTTACACCAAGCTCTTGGCCTCTCACGTGAACCAGGGCCGCCACCACGATGCCCTCTCTCTCTTCCACCATATGCACGCCTCCTCCGCTCCCGCCCTCGATGCTTTCGTCTTCCCTCTCGCCCTCAAGTCCTGCGCCGCAGCCCACCGCCCCAATCTCGGCGCCGCCATTCACGCCCACGTCACTAAGTTCTCCCTCGTCTCCAACCCCTTCGTCGCCTGCGCTCTCGTTGACATGTATGGCAAGTGCGTATCTGTTTCTTCCGCGCGCCACCTGTTCGACGAAATTCCCCACCGAAATATCGTGGTTTGGAATGCTATGATTTCTATCTACACGCATTCGGGTCGTGTTGCTGATGCTTTGGGGTTGTTCGAAGTGATGGATGTTGAGCCCAATGCGTCCACTTTCAATGCTATTATTTCGGGTTTGTCAGGGTTGGAGGATGGATCATTTAAGGCGCTCTCGTTTTATAGGAGAATGGGAGAGGTCGGGTTGAAGCAGAATTTGATCACGCTTCTTGCTTTGTTACCAGCTTGTGTGGATTTAGCGGCATTGACTTTGATTAAGGAAATTCATGGTTATGCAATTAGGAATGGTATTGACCCTCATCCCCATTTAAGGAGTTGCCTGGTGGAGGCCTATGGGCGATGTGGATGTATTGTGAATTCACAATGTGTGTTTCAGAGTATTAGTATGAGTGAAAGAGATGTGGTTGCATGGAGCAGCTTAATATCAGCTTATGCTCTACATGGGGATGCAAGAACTGCGCTGGAAACTTTTGAACAAATGGAAATGGCCAAAGTTCAGCCTGATGGGATCACTTTTCTTGGGGTTTTGAAGGCTTGTAGCCACGCTGGGTTAGCTGATGAGGCATTGGGGTACTTTGGGCGGATGTGTAAAGATTATGGCGTGGAAGCAAGTAGTGATCACTATTCGTGTGTGGTGGATGCTTTGAGTAGAGCAGGGAGGCTGTATGAAGCGTATGAGATCATACAGGGAATGCCTGTGAAGTCTACTGCAAAAACCTGGGGGGCCCTTCTCGGGGCATGTCGGACATATGGAGAAGTGGAGCTTGCAGAGATTGCTGGGAGAGCTTTGTTTGAGTTAGAGCCTGACAATGCTGCCAATTATGTGCTGTTGGCTAGAATATATGCTAGTGTGGGCAGACATGAAGAGGCACAGAGAATGAGAAGGGAAATGAATGAGATGGGAGTGAAGGCAGCGCCTGGCAGTAGTTGGGTAGTGTATCAAGTCTGATGCCAAATGTTGACTATTCAGTGATTCCTTGCTCTTTAATGTTTTCTTGAGAAGATCTACAAAGAAGGTGTAGTGCATTGCTGTTGATGAATGCTTGATTAGTACATGCAGCAATCTGATCTAACTAGGCTAAAAGGGCAGGGACAATGCTAGAATGGTCCTGAAGGCCTAGAATGGCCCTGAAGGCATTGCAGTGAAAAGAATGAACTCAATGGTGAATTCAATTTCAGTGCTCAATGAACTAATATCTCCAACTGTTGGGTTGGATCAGTGTGGATATTGATACACAGATGACAAATGCAATGGCAAAGAGGGGTGTTTACCATTTGCACCCCATTAGAGTGATGCACAATTGGCATGCCATGACTGCAAATTGTACCAAGAAAGCTGTATGTTGATACATTTAATTAGATTAATGGTGTATACTATTATTAGATTACCATTATTTTGGTCTTGGAAGAACGATCATTAACATAACAATGAAATTGACAGTTGAAATATCCAAGTTTTATGGATTATAATTGCAAGTAAATTATGTGATGATAAGTTGAACAGCTTTGGCAGTGATATTTAATGTGGTAAACTTTGATCTCTGGATTTCCTTATTTCATCTCATTCGCTTGGTTATGGATTTAAATCAGATGTTGAGAGCAATTTATGAGGTGATGCAATTCAAACTACATCTAAGCTCATGAAGTCAGTTTTTCCATTGTTTCTGATTGTACTCTTTGAAGATGTCCTGATGGAGATTATTGCTCTCCCAATGTTGTTTTCTTGTTGAAGGTTCTAAACTCTTTAGTTTTCATTATTTATTTATATTCTGTATTTCCAATATAATAGGTAATTGAACTTCTAGATGTTTAAGAGTTCTTTCATTTTGTAACCAAAACAAAGAAACCTTGTGTGGGTTCATGCTCATTTGTATCAGAAACTACAAGTTTTCTAAGCAAATTTTTCTTTTGTGTCCTTCAGGAATATAGACAAAAATGAATGAAATCCAAAGTTATTAAAAGGGTTCTTTTAAGTTGTGACTCAGAAAGAAAAATTTTATATGGGTTTGTAGAGGATGAATTTTTCATTTGAATTATAAATAAAAAATTTTCTATCATTTTCTTGTCTTTTCCCAGTTTTCTGATCAGCCAGATATGGGGCATTAATGAAATCACAAATAACCTTTTCTTCTTTTTGGTTTCTGAGAAAGAAATCAAAATTGAGAGAAGGGCTCTTTTAATTTGTGACCCGAAAGCAAAACCCTTCCATGGTTTAGTATGGATGAGTTTTTCCTTTGTATTGGAAACCAAAAATTGTCTGCTACTTTCTATTTCTTTGCTTTCTAATCAATGGAATGAAGGGGTCAGTGAAACCCTATCAAATTTTATTTCTTTTTGTATTTTTTTCCTAATGGTTTTCATTTGTTTTAGCAGAGGTTTTATCTTATTGGGAGTGATTGCAACGAGAAGTTCTTCCAGGTTTTGAAAATTGATCACCCTGAACCATATGACCTCAATATCAGTGAAAACTTTGCGATCTTCCCCACAGGAAATCAAGAGATTGCTTCAGAAGATTGCAGAAGGAAATTATGCCACCATAGGCCTAACCTTTGTCATTAAGATTTTTTGGATTGCAGGTCAGCCTAATCCCCAAGGCAATACAATTTTGTTCTTGAAATTTTTGGTTCTTGTAGTGGCTTACAAGTTTCTATTAGTATGATTTTATAAGTCGTATTAAGTTTATGAAGTCATATTGTCTAATTCTAGTTACTAGGTGTTAGTGATCTAATATATATGTGGTTATACAGTTTATGGTATATAGAAGACACAATTAATCACGATTCCTCATGTCAATACTCAAAGAGATGTGACACATTCTAAAACCAAGATAAGGTCATTCCTTCCTTTCACTGGTCTGATGATAGCTTGGTTTTACTTGCTTCTATATATTTTTCATTTTTATTTTGTGTTTGAAGAATCATGGAAATTATGGTCTCATTGTTTGCCAGAATAGTTGATGATAATTTGCACCACCAGAATCTTCCAAACAAGGTACTGTTGGATAAAACTGAAATTTGGTATTAGAAATCGTTGATGTTAATTAAATTTGTAGTGCTGAATGGTTCAAGCTAATGAAAGGTAAATTTGTCACTGGCCTAATAGAATGAGGGAAAGTTTACAATTACAATTCGATAGTTTGGATCATGCTTAGAACTGTATTAAGTTTTTGGCCATAAATTAGCATACTCTTACTTAGGTTTTCAGACACATTTCTAGGGGAAACTAGAAATATCTGTATTCAACACCATCATTTTCCATTTCTACTATAGTCTATAGTACGGTTAGAGTAATAATGACTTTGTTAAGGACTTGAATTGGGATATGTACAAAATCATTTTGAAAAAACATACATTATTGATGTTAACAAAACAGTCATCCAAATTATCTTTGCTTTCTACTGATGAAAGAAGTTCTAAAAAAACTTTAAGACATACTCAAGAGAGCAAAACAGAAGATCTAGATCGTTTTTTATAGTACTATCTTGAGGAAGGTGTTTATAATTATTAGTCAGAACCCAGAAAGGAATTTGAATTGTGCATATCTCATCTATTTCCTTCTTGTATGACCATGATATGTCATTTTTCATGCAGTATAGTATGTCGTGTATCATTGTATACTAATTATTGTGTAATTCACATTTTTTGGATCTTTTATTGAGGTACACAGTGAAGCAGTATATCCTTTGGTGTTCTATCTCAAACCAAAATGGTAATGATTGTGATTAATAGCATCCACTTACTGCAGATCTTTTGCAACTACAAGGATTGAAGGCAGTTATACTAACCTATTTGACATGGGTTTTGGGTGTGTTTTCAGGCGTTTGGTCATTCACATCCCAAATTCTGGGATATAAGACTTGGCTGAAACATGATCTTGCATGGTACTTGGCTATATGAAATAATAAAGAAAAATCAATTAGAAGAAAAATTGATTTTTGTTATCACCACTTGCTTAATTACTTGATTTTGGTGAAGTTTTGTGTTATCATGCTTTGCTTGTTCCTGTCTGGGCTTTGTTAGGTGTAATCTGTATGATCTTTTGCCATTTATTGGTTTCATGTTTAAAGGCATTTCTCCCTTCTGTAGTTGTCCATGGAATGATGTTCAACAGGAGTTATCTACATTGCTTTTAGAATTCTCACTAGGGCTCTGTCAAAGGGTTAGAACTCTCTCTCTCTCTCTCTCTCTGTCTCTCTCTCTCTCCCTCCCTCCTGAAATGACTTTGTGACCGTAACATGAGGATCAGACCTATTTGCAAGCATGATGAAAGTATGACTAATTCCACAGAGAAGGTTTGATACAAAAAATACTTTATGTTCATGTTTCATAAGTATTTATTTGAACTTGTGCACATGCACACCACGAGCATTCCACATAAAGCAATTTTTAAAAACTGAAATGTTGGGAATGGCTCTCACATGAATAATGTTGCCCTTATTTACCTATGTGCATAAAAGTAATATAACTAATTTTATGTGTGATTTTATGTCTCCTCAAAAAGTAAAGTAATAAATATGTAAATTAATTTTAATTATCTTATCTTCAAATTTCATTTAAATTATTATTAAAAATATGAAAACCATATATATATATATATATATAGTCACTTATTAAAATTATATAGAGATATTTGGTTCAAAAACCTAAATACATTTAAAATTAGAAAAATGACCTCCTTTCATTATTCTTTTAAAAACTAACAATTTTTGGATATTTTTGCCCATCTTTATTTCAATAGCAATGTCATTGCCCTCTCATTCCAAATTTATTTCCCTCCTATTTTTATACTTACCCTTCTCTCTCTTTACACTTCAAGAATAAAAATCAATGTTTCAAAATCAAATCGGACATTGAACAAAAAAAGTTATCAGTTCACGATTTATTGGTTGGACCGGTGACATCATAAATATATAATTTATATTTTAATAAAATTAAAAATAATTATAATAAATTTAAATATATATATATATATTTATGCCCCTCTTTGGAAGAGCTTACGAGTGTAAGGAATATGAACATTGAAGTGAAAAGAAAGTGTGAATAGTGAGTGGAATGAAGTGAACTCTATCGAAGAACAAAGGAGACCCCCAAAGGACACTAGTGAAACCCGAACTCACTCAGGCCAAGAGATGAACACAAACAAGGCTCTAAAATCCTAAAAGAAAATGATGTGTCAAAATGTCTCTGAAGCCACACTGAGGACCCAGGCTTCCTCTAAGACGTTTCCAAAAGTGACTCGAAAGACCATATCAAAGATGAGTAACGGTCAAGCCACACTGAGGACCCAGGCTTCCTCTAAGACGTTTCCAAAAGTGACTCGAAAGACCATATCAAAGATGAGTAACGGTCAAACCACACTGAAGTACAGGAAAGAATGTGTCTAAAGGAGACTCCCTTTGTGAACTACATGAGAATGCTAGGTGTAGGGTGCCCAACAACATGACTAAAATATGCATCGTGAACCCAAGGGCCGTGTCATGTGCATTGGAAAAGGAAATTTGGAAGAACAATGATGAATAGGCAATAAGCATAGGGTAACGAGGTGAGGAAAATGAGGACAAGTGCAAAACCACGAAGGTCAAATGTGCAATGCCAATGGATATGAATACTAAGAACTGACTCTGAATGGTATAGTTGAGGAGAAATGACTTTGAACATAAAAACATGGAAAGATGGTGACTAAAGGTGCCTGAATGGATATGTACAATGACTTTGAACTCCAAAACTAAAAAAAAATGGTGACTCGAAATCGAACAAGACTCAACTATGTAAGTGCGACTCGGAGGCGAACAAGACTCAACTCAATTTGACAAAATAATAATCGATCGATATAGGTGTGGTCCCGACTCAAACTGAACACAAAATGATAGAAATGTGGCTGATCGATATGGGTGCGACCCTAAAACACAAACTCAAACTGACAAGATGATGACCGTTTGATATAGGTGCGGTCTCAAAAACTCAAACTGACATGGAAATAATAGGAAGATGGCCGATCTATTTAGGTGTGGCCCCGACTCAAACCGAAACAAACAAGATGATGACCGATCGATATAGGTGTGGTCTTGACTCAAATTGAACGAAACTGACATGAAGATGACCAATCGATATAGGTGCGGCCCCGAACTCTAACTGATAAGATGATGACCGATCGATATAGGTGCGGTCCTAGAAACTAAACTGACATGGAAATGATAGGAAGATGGTCGATCGATATAGGTGCGGTCCTTACTCAAACTGAAAGAAACTGACATGAAGATGACTGATCGATATAGGTGCGGCACCGACTCAAACTTAAACAGACAAAACGATGAATGACCGATCGATATAGGTACGGTCCCGACTCAAAATGAACACGCAAATGATAGGAAAATGACCGATCGATATGGGTGTGGCCTCGACTCAAATTGACAAGACAATGACCGATCGATATAGGTGCGGTCCCAACTCGAAACTGAACTGACATGACAATGACTGATCGATATAGGTGCGGTCCTAAAAAACTCAAACTGACGTGGAAACGATAGGAAGATGGTCGATTGATATAGGTGCGACCCCGACTCAAACTGAAACTGACAAGACGATGAATGACCGATCGATATAGGTGCGGTCCCGAAAACTCAAACTAAACTCAAACTGACAGGATGAATGACCGATCGATATAGGTGCGGCACTGACTCAAACTGAAACTGACAAGACGATGAACATGGCCGATTGATATAGGTGCAGCCCCAAACTCTAACTGAATTGAAAAGATGATGAATGACTTGATCAAGTGGCCCAAAGCCAAAGGATAACTCAGATAATGATGCAAGCACACTTGGTCAGAGGGGATATGCCCCAGTATGACAACTCATGAGGATCAACAACTAGGTCAAAAGATAACGAAGCCTCTAAAAGGTCCGATGATCCCAGGGAAGGAGGGTATGCCCCAACATGCAACTTGCGGGGGTCGAAAACTAGATCAAAAGGCGAATAAAGCCTGTGGAAGGTTCGATGCTCTCGGAGAAGGGGGTATGGCCCAGTATGTGATGGAGAACAAACGAAGATGTGCCTCAAAACTACTGTACTCTGAAATATGTTCATCCATCATGTAATGAAAATGTTCAACCTCAAATAGGTAATGCTAAACAGGACCATGCATCGTGATACCATGCTGATAAAACAAAACTAACCGATGAATAAAACAATGATGACCAATGCTCAAAATGCAAAGAACAAGCAAATCAACACTCAACATGCCAACTGTCAAAGTGAAACATCATCACTAATAAATCAGCAATCTGTCAAGCCCTACCATCATGGAAGATGTTGAACCTAAAGTTCGAAAGATGTATGATAGCACAACCAAAGTGATCAAGGACTGCTCTACACCTCTCCTAATCGAGAGAGGAGTGTGAGGTCATGTGTCACGGTGAGATGTGTGGAATAAAAGAAGGTGATGATCAGGCTCTGGTAAGATAGAAAGTATGAAAGTATCAAGGGTGAAATGTCTGAGTATGAAATGAAAGGTAGACAGATATCTGAGATCATCCAAGTATGCCGAGAAGACTGAACCCAAGGTGTCAATAGCTCCATAATCCATCGAAAGCAATAATCACAAACAGAAAGTCAAGTCTCGATGCCAAAACATCCGACTAGGTGGCTATGCCCCAGTATATAATGAAGACAACATGAAATAATCCAATGATCTCCATATCACTTGTCAGATGCTCCAACGTCAAGAATCAATCTGATCTCCCTCTAAAAGATGGATATGCCCCAGTGTAAAGGATCCAATAGTGCGGCTATGCTCCAATGAAAAATACTCTCCATCTCGGCTATGCCTCAATATATCCGAGTCAACAACTACTGAGGGATCATGCCTAGTATACGCCAACAAATCAATCAATCTCAACTCCCATTGCCAAAAATGAAAATATCTCAACATAATCCATATGAATTAGAAACCTCGTGCTATATGAATGTGAATGAAGTAGCTATGCCCCAATATAAACCATCTGAAGTGACTATACTCCAAGATAAATCAAAGTCCATCGCCAACTAGAGGGTTATGTCTCAACACGTGCAATCTTTGAAGCAATTGTGTCTCAAAATGAACCATCATCTCAGAAATCAATCATCAATGAGTGGAGTGTGTCTCAATGCAAAATATCGAGTGGGGTGACTGTATGTCCAATAAAAGTGCTCTCTAGAATGGCTGTGCCCCAGTGTAGGGTCATCCCACTAAGAAACCGTCATCGATGCACGGGGTATGTCCTAGGATAAATCATATCACCTCCAAAAATCCATCACTGATAAAAGGGGTATTGTGGACCCTGCATTTCGGCCTATCTCAATGCGTTTCCCATTCGATGGCGAGCTTGATTTTTATTTTGAAAAATTGATTTTATTTATTGTTTGAAAAATGACTTGGAGTCGCCACTTATTTTTGTTTTATTTTTAAAGGGTAAACAAAATAAGAAAGAAAAACCCTAAGTGTGACTCCTTATTTTGGAAAAGGTGGTCTGCGAAAAACCGAATCGGGTTCGGGGGTCAGGTTACTTATCGGGAAGGTACGATAAAGATCGTAGCACCCCTCTAAGTCCCTAAAGTCGGGTCTCTACTAATAAAATGAAGCAATCATGGCATCTAATAAGAAGAATGATGAATACCCGAAACTATCATGCACATATGAGAATCAATACATGAATATAGAGTGACCAGAGTGAAAGTGGGTATGTACCTGGGCAACGAGCCACCAAGCGCTATCAAGAGAGAGAGTTAGTGCACAATTTAGGGATAATAGCATGCACGTCAGAGAACAAGATAAATCAATCATACATGGCAATTAAATCGATCAATCAATCAATCAATTATAGAATCACTTATGTCGAGCCCCCACCAAAGCCCGTTTTATTTTGCATGAATTAATTCCAATAACTCCATTACTTGGAATTACGGAAATGAATTCTTGCTTATTTTTAAAACATTTTAAAAGATCATGAGGGATTTGAAAATTGCTTGTCGAATAGAAAGTGGAAGCAAATTTTATTAAAAAGAGATTTTGAGTGATCCTAAAAATTCTAAAGATGAAAAACTAAAGAGTAGAATTCCTTTAAAATAAAGTAAATAAATAAATAAATAAATAAATAAAAGTAAAGAAAAAGAAATAAAAATTGGAGAATTATTTGCAAAATGAGGTGCGGGAAATTATTTTAAAATTCGAAGATGAAGAAATAATGAGGAAAATGAAGAAAGATGTGGCCTAAAGGTGGCTTATCAAAGGTGGCCATGCATGGTTGGTTTGGTCTCCTCTATTATCGGTGAGTGGACTGGCAGAAAACTTCGAGTTCAGTGTCATTGGGTCAGCATCTGGACATAGAAAATGGGTACTTGCTCACAGCATTAGGGGTTAGCTGCTCTGTATTAGAGAACTCTCCTTTGTGATGCATGGGTCTTCCTATGGTAGTATCGTTTTTGACCTGCTGTTACGTCTATTGGAGGAAGAATTATGACGTGCATTGACCCCACTGCATGGTCAGAATTTAATGGCATCTACAACTCGTCATATTTTCGATGGACCCGGGCCGAGTGGGTCCCTGATGAGAACTTTCAGAAGACACTGCCTTTGTTTGCCATGACGACTTGACCCAGATTTTGCATCATCAAGGTTCATTTCAGGTTCAACTCGTCTCTTCCATGTGCCAACTAAACTTTTAGCCTTCTTCTGAATATCAGAATTTTTATGGCCGCGTAAGTGATTCATAAACTTGCCAACATTGCAAGTCTGTAGCGCATGGAGATTCACAGGCGGCTTGTCTAGTGCACTTCCTGCATCTACATCCAATTCATTGCCCCCAATGATTTAACCTGGACATCATCCTTCTATCCAAATTTCTGTAGCTGTTTGTCCCCTCGTTTACAAGAATACATTCTGCCAAAGGTTCTTTGCACTTTCCATCTCAATCGGCTTCTTCTTATAGACATGGCACCCTTATTAAAACTCCTCAACATGGCATCTTCGTCAGCATCAGCTGACATGAACAGAATCTTCAGAATCTTCAGTTCCAATTACATCTGGAACAGCTTGAAGCAGTGCAAACTTAGCGTTCTGGATATCAGAAACTGATCTGTACGAACTCCTGCTTTCTAAAGGGAATATGCGCCTTGATGTAGTAGAGGTTTAATGAGAAAATGGGTATAGGAAAAAGTGATCTGGCTTGCATGGTCTGAAGGTGTTTTATCCAATTCTCTGCAAGTGAGGACCTCTTGAAAGTGCCGAGTTGGCATCTGTAGCCGACGAACTCGCCCCAACACTCGGCCCAGAATTTGCTGCACTGTTCAAAACTGTGTTATTCACGTCCTCAAAAAATCGGACCAAGATTAGAACGTCCCGTTCCAGGAATAGAATTGGATGAGTTCCCAAATGATGAACTCATGTGAGAGTTAACCACAGCCTGAGACTGCTCATTCAATACGTAGCCACTTCCAGCAGAGAACCTCTAGATTTCAGTGCTATTATGCAAGGATGAACCAACCAAAGGGAGACCCCTCAATGCCTGAGATTCATCTTCTCATGCTCTGATTTAGCTCTGTTGCATCTAGTGGACACTCAGACCTCTCTCTAATCCATCCAGATTCGATAATCAGACTTCCTTAAACAGAGTACCTTGAAGCTGACTGCAACCCCTCAAAGAAATACTGATGACTTCGAAACGTGATTTCAGTGTAGTGATTTTCATTTCCTCCCCAACATCCAAAGGCCCATCTGCTTGATTTCTCCACAGCAGCAGCAATTACCACAAGCATAGCTTCATACATTTTTTTTCTAACCCCCAGATCAATCGACCAACCACGGCACAAATATAGGAAATAAACAGCCAATGACAACAATCAGAGTGAACACCGAGGATTGAGCAAAGAGGAGGACATGAAACGCATGACTGTACAGGGCCCTATTTCAGGTAACATCCATGGGCTCTTAACAGGTGGGATCAATGAAACAAGGAAAAACTCAAGAACAGAGCATGTATACAGAGGACTAAGTTCAACGAAAACAAGCAATCCACACCAAATCAATAAACTAATGCTTGTAACTAGAGCTAAAACATCAAGAGGAGTTTAAATACGAGTTAAAACTAGGCTCCTCAAACATCAATCAGCAATCAACGTTCATGAATCAACAGAAATGACTGAACGACGATCAACATTCAATAATCAAGGTGATAAGAAAGTGATGGAGGATGAAATGTCTGATGTTCATACCTGTAGGTTGCCTCCATACTAGCAAGACCAGCTTGGCTTTGGGTTGCTCTGTTCCAAACGCCCTAAATTCTCCTCCGAAATCAACCAAATTAATGAAACAGCCGAGCTACCTATACTCTCCAAATACACCACTCTCTCTTTCTTACTCTCAACTCGTATCCTCCCCTTCTCAGCTTCTTTCTTCTCTCAAGCTCTACTATCCTCCTCTGCAGCTCCCCGGAACCTCCTTTTTTTCTCTCAAGCTCTCCCTCCAAATCTCTCTAACCGCAGCACTCCAAAACCCCTCACACAGCTGCCTCTCTCTACTACCCTGCAGCTGTCTCCCTCCCTCACCAACCTGCAGACCTCCCTCAAAATATCTCCTCAACGGCCAGAAGAAGGATCCATGCAGCTGGCAAAACGGTCTGCAGCTTTTGCAGATTCCTTGGACACGTGTCATCTTCTCATTGGCTTCCTAATCCCACTAACCTGATTCTTCAGCAGCCAATGAAGAGGCAACACGTGGCCTCCTGAAGCTACTCCACCTAGCCAAATAAGTATCATAAAAAATGACCCTACGTGGGGGTCTACAGGTATGCCCCAGTGTAAATCCATCGCCTCAACTCCCTATCTATCATGCTCTAAGAAATAATCTCCAACCAATCTCAAGTATTGCCCATGTGTGAGCCATCAAGCACAACGTGTGAAGTTATGGCCTTAGGGTGGTCTTAAGACGTGGGACATAACGTAGGCTAAGGTACTAGGGTGAACGAAACGAAAGGAAACTAGGCTCAAAGATCCCAATGATATAATCCCCATACCCCTCATGCATGAAATGCAATGTATAGAAAACGTCATGAGTCCCGGACCTAGGGGTTCACACACGAAAGTGATGATAAAAGAATAGACACATCGAAGAAACAAGAATAAAGTGTGAATGCTGAACCCAAGTCAAACATCCAGCAAGATGAGAAAAGAAATAAATAAGATGAAGTAGAGTGAAATGGAGGAATAGCACAAAGATAAAATAAAGCAGAAATGATAGAAAAGTGAGTGATGGTCAACCTGCATCAAAGAATGGAAAGTAGTCACATCTGAAATAGATGGAATGATGGATAGAGTAAGGATCCAGAGATACTAAAGAAATGTCGCTCACCTCTCTCACAAAAATCGAATGGATGACTCATACTCTCACCCAAAATATACATCAAGATGAATCTCAAGAATAAGCTCTCATGTGAACTCTCCCTAACACATAAACTCAATGAAGCAATGTGGCACGTCTATACACATGCCCAAATGGAGAATAATAAAATGAACAATGCGCTATCATCATCATCAATTTTTATTTTTTTTTGCACATACTCTGAAGCAACTGAATGATCACCCATGAAATATATAGCCAAATGAATAAACTCTCCCCATGTATTGATGTAACGTGAATCCTCACTAACAAGACAACCTCTCAAAATAAGATCTCTGAACCACCGCCTGCAAGGCGAACGGGTGGGAAGAATGTGACAATCCTCCATGCAATGATGTGTGAAAAACCACCACTCAAGGTGAAACAAGGATAACGTCGAGTAATCAATGATGAAAGAAAATATAGAGAACGAATATCACAAGTGGTGATATGTGATATGGGAAAATAGTGATGAAATGATGTCCAAGTGGAAAATATCATAATGAAGAGAGAGAAATGAGGCCTGAATATGTATGTCAGGTCTGGAACTCATGACGTATCCAATCATAGCATGCAAGCACTATAGGGTCCTCAACCCGGTGTAATAGGTAAATGAGGTGATGAAAGAAAAGGCTATGTGCTCGTGTGAGGCTCAATGGACTAGCAACAGGTAACTCTATATGTGAGGGTGATAAAGTAAATAGGCTACTGAAATGATGGCCACCCATCCTATGACCACAACCTCGAACATCATGCTTTCAAGATCTCACATGGTCAATACTAAAGACTAGCATTCGTCCAACAAAGTCATGTCAACTCCTCTGAAAGCATATGAAAGCTCCCACTGATGCTCTATGATAACCATCAATGTCCTCTAACAATCACCTCACTCTATCATCATAAGCCGCTCACCATTATCTCATAAAACTACCATCTCTAGTCATCTCGACTCTCTAAAGTCAGGTGCAATGACTCAAATCTAGATGCCCCAAGACAACCCCTTTGTCTTAACAACATCATCAAGCAATCAAACCACTCTCTCATCGTGATCCATCTATCATCATGCAAAACTCACCTTAGGTCTAACTATCTCGGACTCTAACTGGTCAGATCAAAGAAATAGTGGAAAGAACAGGCAATGGTACTGTAATACATGAAGACGGGTAAGGATGATAAAGGTCGTATAACGGTACCAAGGGTAGTGTCATGTCAAGCTCAAAATGGGTAGGTCAACAAGTCTAAAAAGTCAGGATATGGATATAGATACGGTACTGCTCTGATTAGAAGGTGAAATGGGTCACAGTCTCGAACTCCCTAGGTCGATCTCCTAATCCTAGGTCAATGGGCTCAATATCCTCCATGATAGGTTAGACCAAAGTGATCATGATGCATAAGTGAAAATATGTCTCATATCGAAAGCATAGCACACATCAACGCAAGATATGCAAAACATACTCATTAGAAAAGAGAATAACACATACTCAAAATAAGAAGATCATATCACTAAATGAACCAAATGAGTACATCATGTGTGAAGCGATAAAGGACTACAAACGACTAGACTCTTAGCATGAACTATAAACAACGACTCTGAACCAAACTGGACTTAACAAAGCAACTCTAATGAACTAAAGACTAGACCCGATAGTATAGGAACGACTCTGATGACGACTATAAATCAAAATGAAAGGTGCTCTGAGCTAAACCGCTGCAAAATGATGTACCCATGTCAACTGAACCAAGTCCTTAACTAGGAATATCCCAAAATACCAAATGACCATCAATATCATCAACATCCAGATCAATCTACTGAAGACTAGGAGTAGGGGGAACTGCATGTGTAGAATGCGCAGGTAGGGGATTGGTGGTCATACTTGGCCTAGACAAGTTGACCAACCCTGAATCAATCAAGTCTTGTATCGCATGATGGAGCGCCGAACAACACTCAGTATCATGTCCCTAAATATGATGATATAAGCAATGCTCATGTGAGCGAAAATGAGGAGGAATGGGATGTGGCAAGGGGTGTGGCGCCAAAGGAACAATCAAACCAGCATCTTTGAGCTTCTCAAAAGCTCTAGTCAAAGTCATGCCCAATGGAGTGAACTGTCTCGCGGGTCTATGTGCATATGGTTTAGGTGACGGGTGAGTAGCGGCTCTCGGATGTGATGGTCGTGGCTGTATGCTAGTCTAAGCAATGTAAGGCCGTTGAACATAAACCGACTGATACTAATAATGTGAATGAGAGAAATGAGCTCTGATTGTAGGAAGCCTATAAGGTGAGTGAAGTACAGGCCTCTGATGCTGATAGCTAATAGTGTCAACCTCTCCAGACCTACTAGATGATCCAACCAGCTTCTTCCCCTTGCTGTCAGGGGAATGAGCAATATCCGTCCATAATCCTGGAGCAATGACCTCCTCAACACTAAAAGCTGCATGAACTAGACTCTTAAGATCCTGAAATGGGATGCCCACAAGGCATCTAGCGAATCTCGATTGTAGGTTCCGAAGAACCATATCAATCTAATCCTGCTTCTTAGGCCGGTCTATCATACCAGCCACCTTTGCTCTCCAATGACTGACAAAGGAAGAAATAGACTCATCTAGGCTTTGTCTGGTGGCCTCCAACTCTCATCTAGATACATCAATATCGGCACTGAAAGTGAACTGAGTCAGAAACTCATGAGCCACATCCTCCCAGGTGCGAAGTCTCGAAGGCTCAACTGAAGCAAACCACCTCTGAGTTGCCCCACTAAGTGACATGGGGAAAAGGGCCACCAACTGTGCATCATCTATCCCGTGTGCTCTCATGATTGTGCTGTATAGTCTCAAGTGGATCTTAGGACAACCAATTCCATTATAACGCTCAATGTCTAGCATGCAAAACTTGGCGGGCAAGCTAGCTGCCGGTATGTCATCCCTATCATCCTAAGTCAAACCTCTATCCTGTAATCTGATTTGTCTCATCCTGGCCTCAAGCCTCTCAACCCTAGCCTCCTGCTCAGACAATCTAGTATCATTAGTAGTAGGAATCATGGGAGGCAACACTATGGCAGTAGGTGGTGGAGTAGTCTCACAATGAATTGATAAATGGAATGGAACGCCATGTGAAGTCCCAAGTGGAAGAACCTGCGCCGTCTGAGGTACATGGGGAACTATATCGTTAGTGCTAATGCCGAATGGATGATGATCCTGGCGAGAACTCTCTATCTGATCCAAACGTCTACTAACCCCTGCCATGAACTCCTAAATAAAAGCAAGTGTGGAAGGTAGCTCATTTGACATCTCGACCAAACTATCTGAACTCTGATGTGAATCTACTATGATCAATCGACCTCCAACTCTCCTCTAATGATGTAACTCCAAACTTAATCAACTCCTAAAATAACTGCCTATAATGCAAACGAAATGGATGAAGGACACAAGAAAAGACCTTAAAAGACAACAATACAACATGCAAGCACATGGTCCTGAGGTGGCAATCCGAAATTTAGATTTATGATGAGAACTTTAGAGTAATAAAGGTGTCCACTGTGAGATGGCTATAAATGTGACTAGAGAATTCCTATCGATAATCCCAGATGAGAGAGGTGTGAAGAACATGCTATCACGAGATCAATACTCCATCTATAACCACATATCCTTGATTCAACCTTCGACTCAAGCTCCATAAAAAGAAAAAATGATAAGGTGATCAAGGCGAATCTCTAAAAAAAATGTAAGTGTAAAAACGTGCCTTTCATCTTTCTATAATAAAAATATGAGCATCGAGTTGAAAATCAAATCAAGGATTAAACAAAGAATGAGGTATCTAACCCGTGATAGGTGCATAGTGTAAAAAGTGATCATGATCGATGAACATATCCCGAAGCATCAAGTAAGTGACAACAAAGTGAAGGAGTGTGCCAAGCCAAGAAAGGAAGACAAAAACCCTAAAGAGAAAACATGCTAAACTTATCGAGTGAAAAACAAGAATCTGAGGCGACAAGACAAGAAGTGATCCAACCGATACTCAAACTCATACCGATCTCCGAGCACTCTCAACTGGAGACTAAAAAGAGGGAGTGTCGAATCCGAACTATGACCACAGAGGCTCTAAAATCCCTCAGATGCACCCATGTGTAGGGAGGGAGTCTTAATTGAAGGATCTACGACTCAACCTATGAGGTCAAGGTGGCCCTAAGAGGAAAATGGTAGACTTTAAAAGATCCTTAGCAAAAGCGATCGTACCCTTCGATAGTACGCAACCCTCTACACGCATCTGAAGGGACAGGACGCTTTCATGCAAGATGGTCATCACCTCCACACATGCACTGCCTCGACATCCCAGGGGGTTTCCTATGGTGAAAGCTCTCACAACTCTCAGCACTCAGTGGTAATTTAAGGTGTACAGTGAACGATGTGGGTGCATTCGAAAATCCTATGAAACTGAAAGAAAACACACTGGCCACACAAATATCTTGAAATCTAGCTCTAGGCTATACAGGTCTTCAAAGTTTGGACTCCAATAAACAACAATGTGTCGACCACCTCCAGAATGCTCCCAAACATAAATATAGCCATTGCTAGACCCTATTCCTAATCACTAGCTTGATTGAAGAGCAAACAAAGCAACAAATCTCATATCAAATACAAGACCCCAGGAAACAAGGTCGACCGAGACTAGGGACTTGGAGATAAGAGGATAGGTGTGTGTCCCACATAGACAAGCAACTCATGCAATCACACGGAATGAGAGATGTCAAGCAATAGACAATCATGCAAAATAGGTATATATCATTCAAATCCACACATAAGCTAATCGAAAAATATCTGGCAAGGATAGCGTGCTCAATAACAATCATGATAATATACAACCAAGAATCAAACATGTCAAGATGAACGAGATAAGCAACAAGAAGAATGTACATGTCAAGGTGAGCAGAGTGATCATACAACCAGAAGGGTCAATATGTGAAGAAAAGCGAAATGATCAATCAATATAATCAACATATCGATGCCTTAAACGAATACCATAACTAAACATGCATTAGGGATAGTGATACTAAGACCTCTCAATGTGCAATCAACAGTCAAACAAACACACGCACAAAGAGAGGTGGGTACCCACTGATCGACCAATCAAACGCCACATTTGCCTCATTTTAAGTTCAAGCTTGACCCTCTAGTGATCCCCAGTGGAGTTGCCATTTTGTGGATCCCACATTTCAACTCATGCGCTTCCACTTGATGGCGAAACTCGCTTTTTATTATGTTGGTCAATATATTGATTTTTAGAAAAAGACTTGGAGTCGCCACTTATTTTTGTTTTATTTTTTTTAAGGGAAAACAAAATAAGAAAGAAAACCCTAAATGTGACTCCTTATTTTGGAAAATGTGGTCTACAAAAAAAACTAGATCGGGTTCGGGGGTCAAGTTACTTATCGGGAAGGTACAGTAAAGACAGTAGCACCCCTCTAAGTCCCTAAAGATGGGTCTCTACTAATAGAATGAGTCAAGTACGATGATTCATAAGTAAATCAATGAATACTGAATGAAAATCACAACAGAATACTCGAATGAATATGAGAAGCAAAGAACGTACCTGAGTGATGAATTGATTTATTTCATGGGAAGTAAAGGTTAGTGAACAAACTCAGAGTAATCATGTGCATATCACAGAATAGAATGAATCAATCATGTATAGCAATCAAATTAAATCAATCAATCAATCAATCATAAAATCACATATGTTGGGCCCCCACCAAAGCCCGATTTATCTTACACGAATTAGTCTCACAAATTCCATTGTTCTGGAATTATGAAAATTCATTCTTGCTTATGTAAAATCAAGAGAAACAAAATCTCATTTGAAAACCAGAGTGGAATTAAAACTGTTCAAGAGAAAACTGGATTTTTGAAAATTATTTGAAAATTGGAGTCTTGAAAATTATTTGAAAATAGAATTTTTAAAAAATAAATAAAATAATAATAATAATAATAATAATAATAAATAAATGTGAAAATTGGAATTTTGGAAATTGGAAATTGGATTTGGAAATTGGAAAATTGGAATTTCGGAAATTGAGAATTAAATTTGGAAATCGGAATTTTGAAGAAGTATTTAAAAATGGAATTTTAAAAATGAATAAATAAATAAAATAATAATAATAACGAAAATAATAATGATTGAATAAATAAATGTGAAAATTGAAATTTTGGAATTTAAATTTAAGAAGAAATTAGAATTTTGAAAATTGATTGAGAATTAGAATTTTGGAAATTAAATTTAAGATTAAATTTAGGAAGAAATTGGAATTTTGAAAATTAAATTTAAAAATTAGAATTTTAGAAATTAAATTTAAAAGAAATTAAAACTTTGAAAATTATTTGAAAAAAAGTTAAATTTTGTAAATTAAATTTGAAAACATGAATAGAGAATTACGAAAGAAATGAGGACATTGAATTATGGCTAAAAGCTTTTCCAAACCTTCACTTTGATAGTCAGAGAACGCCCCAATCCCAACACTTCTTCCATCATATTATGGCAATTTTGAAGCTCTAAACACATGCACAATTTTGATTTATGTAAGGCATTATTATTGGTGATAAGAGTTGTTGGGCGAAATGTGGAGAATCATGGCAAAATCACAAAAGCAAAAATAATAGTATAATGGATGGGTTGAAAGAATCATACCACGTCAACCACTTTACACTTTCCAAGAATTTTGTACAAGTCACTTCCATTGGAAATCTTTTTTTTTTTTTTTCATTGTTTCGATGTCACCTAAAATAAGCCTACCATAGGCATCATGTTCAGTTGATAGTAGGCCTGCTTTATCGGCAAAACCATTTGCAGGAGCATAAACAAAGACCTTACTTACTCCTAACTGCTCCACAGACTGATCAGGCGCAAACTTAAGTGGGTACCACAGATCTCATGAACTCAGATCAAATTAACACTGAAAATAACATTAAGGCATGCATAAAAAAAAAAAAGAGAACGGACCAGTGGCAGAAGATGTGGGAAACCAAAGCAAGAGCCACCAATCCCTTTATGGGTTTTTAAATCGATCAAAAACCCATAAATAGCCCCATGAAAATTAGAGGAAGCGATGTTTGAACCTGAGTGCAGAGCTGCTTGAGAAGAAGAGTGAAGGTAGCTTATGTTGTTATTGCAGTGGTGTCTTGCCCCTCTAGTGGAATATGGAATTTTTCAAAAGGCCAGTCTTCCAGTTCCCGTCTTTACCCTTCCCACTGGTACCCTGTTTTCCGCAACCCTTTTATTCCCAAATCACCTTTCGAACTCCTTCCCCTTTCAGTTCAGCTCCTTCGAACCACTTCTTACAGCTCTCTATTCCAATCTCTATCTCTTAATCCCTCCTAAATCAATTGTCCATGGACCAAAAAATATAAAAACTCCCCCCCCCCCTTCTAGAACTTAAAATCTCCTAAAATCTTCGCCCGTGGACCACCCTCCTCATTTTTCTCTTTGTAACTCCCCCTAAAAATCCTTTTTTTTTTTTTTTCCAAAAAATGAAGACCCCCTTGCCAGCCTTCACCTGCTTTCTGTTTATCCCATTCTGCAAGTCTTCACCTGTTCCAACCATCAGCTAGTCTCCATCCTCAACCACCACCATGGCAACGTGGTGGTGTCTATGGCCATATATCCCAAAATGCTCAGCTCCTCCAGAAACCAGACCCCACTTTTCCAGAAATGCTACCAGCTTTCCTAGGATTGTGACACCTGGTAAAAAAACTGCATGGAAGAGGAGCCCCAAATGGGGGTCTACAATATTATTAAAAATTTTAATAATATTTAATTTTTATGTTCAATATGTGAAATTAAATGACAAATATAAATATAAATGTATTGATATATTAAATTTTATTAAATAGAATATGTACAATATTTAAATATGAAAATATATATAAAATGAAAAGAAAATTATAATATTTAATTTAATTATATATCTATGTATTTTTTTTATTTTAAAATTTTTAAAATTGTTATATTGATTAATTTATATATTTTTTCATGTTTATAATTAATAATTATTATAAAAATAATAGTAGATAAAAATATTTATATTTATTTAAATGTTTTATATGATAAAAATTTAAAAATAGATACATAGATATTTACCAAATTACTAATCAAACAGCAGCGCAACATAGTAGTGTGTCATTCATTTTGTTAACCATAAGTCCCGGGTTCAATTCCCCACCATGCAAAGCTCCTTTTATTATTACCAAAACTCATCCCACATCAGAAACCTATAAATCACTTATGTGGTATTTATACTTGCAAACCTTGGAATGAGGAAGCGGGCTTGGAATGAAGGAATTTGGGCCAATAGATGCTTAGACCGGACTGGATAGGGCCAATTGACGCATTTTTCGGTCGAGTAGGAATAAATTTTTATTGTAATTTTTTTTTTTTGGTTGGAGATTTATGCAATTATTTTTAATTGGATATTTTTTTTTTTTTTTTTTTTTTTGCATTTATTCATTGTAATGGCTTGTAGTTGTTGTTAGGGTTTTTTGGATTTTTTTTTTTGCTAGGGCTTTCTATTTTTTTTATTTATAGTTTTTTGTAATTTCATTTAAACTTCTATGATATTTTTTGTTAGGGTTTTTTTACTGTTATTTTTGTTGGAGGCTTTTGTTTTTATTTCTTGTTGGGATTTGGACAAGAGTTTTTTGTTGTTGTTTTTTATTAGAGTTTTTGTAGTCGAGTTTTATTAGGTTTTGAATTTTTGTTGTAGATTTTTGTTTTTGTTAGGGTTTTGGTTGAAGTTTTTTTTTTTACAGGATGTTTATATTAGGTTATTTATTTATTTATTTATTTATATATATATTTTTTTAGCAATTTGGGTTTTATTGGGTTTTGGATTTTGTTACAAATTTTTGTTTTTGTTTTTTTTTTCTTAGGATTTAAGTTGGAATTTTGTTGCTGTTGTATTTTTTGTTGTTGTGTAAATTAGGCCTTATTAGGTTTCGAAGATAAGATCAAATAGATGAACATTTTAATCAAGATTTATATATAAAATACGAACTTAACCTCATTTTAGTTCTTAAATGAAATTTAACCATGGTACAATTTAGGTTATTATAATCAAATTTTCTATAGATTAAAGAGAAACTTAACCTTAGTGAAGTTATTTATAAATGAAACTTAATCAAGGTACAATTTAAGTCATTATAATCAATTTTTCCATAAATGAAAAAAAACTTAACTTCAATGAAATTCTTTATAAATGAAACATAACTACGATATAGTTTAGATCGTGACTAAGAACTTAACCCTATTTAGGTTTTTTTTTTTGTTTTTTTGTAATCCAAACTTAACTTCTATGTAGCTCAAGTGAATACCTTAAATGAGAAATTAATCTTGGTAAAAGAAGTGAATTGAAAAAGTAAATGTATTATACAAAAAAAAAAAGATGAAAATGTGTGAATATGATGTTTTTGAAGGCAAGTAAAGTACAAAGGGGTAAAAGAGTTCAAAGAGAGTCATTTTTCCAAAAAAAAAAAAAAAACTTATTAAAGGAAGAGGTTTTCTTTTCAATTTCATAGTTATATTGGGTCATGCATCCAAATCACCCGATTATATAATATATTTATTTAAACCAAAATATAACTTCTTGACACAATTTCCAAGAAACCAAAGATACTACAATTAATTAAAATAGATTTTTGGTTCTCTATAAAAATCCTATTTTTATTTTTCATAGATTGATTTGTATCCTCCAATAAATTGGAGTATAGGATTTTTGTGTAAAAAAAAATCTAATTTTGTAACCCTTGGAGTCTTTTGGGAGCAATTCGAGTGATCATGAGGTAGTTGTGCACATTCCTTTGCTACAATGATCAATTTTCATGGAGAATGATTGTTAGAGATGTAGAAACCAGTCATTAGAATCTACAGATTTCTAGTAGTGCTTGAGTGCCTAGATTAGTACTCAAACGGTGGCGTCGAGCACTCAAGTGTCTGGATTAGTGCTCGAGTGGCTCGAGTGCTCAAGTGGTGTTTCCAACAATGAAAGTTGCTACCAATGCCCTTATCAAATTTTTGGGCACTTGAGTGCTCCTAGTAGCGGGCAGAGAATAAGGAAAGACTTCATGGTAACCTGGGGAGTTATGTAATAGTGTAAGATTTGGTTGTAAATCGCTCACCAACCTTAATTTTTGGTTGTAGGTTAATTTTTGATAAATTTGGATATTATCTAAATAACATTACCAAATTTATGCAATAGGATCCTTAAGGCTATGAGAGAAATTGTTTTATTTTTATGCTATATTTGATTTTAGCATGTGTTAAATGAATAATAAAATAATGGAAAAGTGATTTTGGATTTTTTCTTAAGATAATAAATTTTCATGAGAACTATTTTTCCATTGCTATTTTTTTCTTTGAATTGGTTGTAAAAAGTCATATTGCTATTCTTTTTTAGACCATCCACTTGGATTAGATAGGTGACCCTCCAAGCTCTCATACCCTGAGAGAAAAAGGAAACCACCCAATTCTTCAAGCTTTTCTCCTTAAGTGAAGGACTTTTGTGGATATGGATAGTCCAAGGATAAAGGAATAAAAGAACAATTCTTTTAGCATAGGAGTCTTAGTTTAAGAAATAAATAACAGATTTTGAAAGTCTCATGATAGAGAATTTATTTTAAGAAAGGTTATCAAAATTATTAAACGTTTTTTCTTTTCAAAATACTAAGTAGGAGAGGGCATTAGCAAAGCCCATGGTATCCATTGTCAGGTTCATCTTGATTTAGGTTCATTACCAATCCACTAGTAGATTGAGCCTTAGGAATCAAGGGATATAAACTCCCCATTAGGACGAGATTAGACATATCTGTAGTGGGAGCCTTATATTATGACTCACCATAGGTCATGTCTAATGAATAACCATATACACTTGTGTCCTTATCATGGGAAACCCATTCTAATGGCCGAGACTAGTCATCCCTCTAATTAAAAGGTAGTATACTAGAACCTTTAATGGGTTGTCTAAACCCACAAACGGGTTGTGAACAAGTCATCTACTTGAAAGGAAACTATGACTTGGATATTTTATACAACTCCTAATGTACCTAAGTCACATACAATGCAAGAGTTAAAGATGAAAATATTTACAGAGTATAATGTATGGAAATAAGATAAATAAAAGTGAACAAGAACTTTATTAATAAATAATGAAATTTAAAGGTTTATACACCATGTTATGCTTTTAAGGGCTCTATCCTAACATTAACTTTATCGGGGTTTAAATAGACCACTAGTGGGCTTAAGTGACAAAGGGGCTTAAATAACTTAATCTAGCCTATGGGTCTTGTTTCATTAATTAACCTTAATATGTTTCAATTAATTAAATAGCCTAAGCAAAGACCAAAAGAACTTAATTTTAAGTGCTTGTGCAAATGTTTATTCAAAAGCACTTTAAGTAAACTTATGTACTCTTATGATTAAAAGAAAATTCCTTAAAACTATGTGCCAACAAAGACTATGAGCTCAAACTAGGATCATTGAGACCTATAGTAAAATATTGGCTTATTTCTAATCTAATTTTGAAGTTGATTCAACATTCCACTAAATATAGTCAATTGTACTCTGGCATCTTATAATATCAAATTGAAATCAAAATGATTAATTAAAATTAATTAATTTTTCAAGTTTATGACCTACTATTCATTGCATAAAAGTTCTCCATGACTTAATGTTCATAATCCAACAAGGTAGTAGTTGTCAACCTCTCAATCATTGAGTCTCATATCCTCTTATATCATGACCAATTGATATATTATTATCCAAAAAGGACATATGTCAAATTCCATTGAAGGATTTGTTGTGGTCATAAATTATTCATGAATCCTTTAAAACCTTAATGAGGACATATTGTATTAAAACCATGAAATATCATGATGCCTTTATTGAAAATATATATTGCCACCTACCTAAACCACTAGTCACCCAATCCATAAGGAATGTGCGATCACTCCAAGATCTTTCTTGTAGGTCAAAGTAACCGATGGCCTTAGCACTAATGTGATATTCTCTTAAGGTTGAGAATTGACCATGAATATTTGTTATAATTAAAATACTAAAGCCTAAATATATGATGACCTTGACTAGAAACATTAAAGGATCATCACGACTTTGTAGTGTTTCAGATTGTCGTCCTCTAGGATTAGCCCTAATGTATTCAATTGTTTTTAGATTAGAAGAATTAATTATTTTCAAAAGGTAAAAAAAAAAAAAATTTAAATAAATCATAATAAAATATGTATAATGATTTACTAAAATAAACCTATTTAAATTGTACAATAATTATTGATTTTTTTAATTATAACGGTCCTAAGGTAGCAAAATTCCTTGCCATGTAAGTTCTAACCCACATGAAAAGCATAATGATCTGACCACCATCTCACTACTTTTTTTGTTTCCCTATAATTTAATTGGAGCCATTAAGGTTCAATCCATTTATTCACTTAACCCAACTTTGAATTTATTTTGTTCTGCTCTAACAATTCAAACAAGGTCCTAAGTTAAACTAACTTTAGAGAGTATTCTGATCTCAATATTAGTCCTAACATTTCATTCATTCCATTATTAGTCTGATTTCAACCATTATTTCCCTTATGATCTAACCATATGTTCTCATGTTTCACCCTAAGATGACTTTTTAGTCTTTTATGGACATATTCTCATAGGTATGCCATAAAAGAATAAGAAAGAACAATTCTTGATTTCAAATAAATTAAAAACAATGCTTTATTGAATAATATAAAAGAAAAAGAAAACAAACCAAGAAAAACCTTCCATGTCTTCCTCTTCCTCTTCCTCAAGCATTGTAAAAAAAATCTCTAATTCTTTTTTCTAAAGCCTAAACTTGGATTTTTTTTATAGGAAAAATAAAAAACTAACATGTGGCACGTTCATATTGGCCACTTATTTCCAAATAATTACCTAAAAATAACTATAAAAAAAATACTAAAATCTTGATTTTCAATTGTGTAGGGCCTACTTAATAGAGTGCCAAAGATACAATTCCTTAGGTAGAGAAAACAAAATCTCAAAGTGGTAATGCGTGATTTTGAACTTGGAGTGATTTCAAAACATATTTCAAAAATGACAAGTAGAATTTTCGAAATCACCATTTCAAATTTGAAATGGTCTTTCAACTCTGTCTTGTTATTTTCAAATGACCATAACTTCATTGTTTCAACTTTGATTTGTGTGTCATTTGAAGTGTTGGACTTTTGAATTCTTGAACTTCAAAATCATATGTGACTTGACCTAAAATAACATCTGGAAGTATTCCAGAATTTATTTCAAAGTTAGATTATATGCTATTGCTAGATTTTAAGTTCCAAATTTCCATGTGAATTGATTACTTTTGTTTTCAACCTTCTTCTTTATTGTTACTTGACCTCTATCTCACTCCATAGCATTTTTTGTTATTATTTCATGCCCATGACTTGCTTATTACATCATTGTTTGAATTTAGCATTTTTTTTTGTCATCCCTTAATCTTGGAATTAAACTCAAAATAAAAGTTAAATCCATAAATAGGGTCTTAACATTAATTTGAGTTAAGTTAGATGATTTGAGATTTTTGTATTATATAAATTATATCATATATGTGCCATTGGAGCACATATTTTGGCTCAAATTAAGAACCTATGTAATAGTAGCATGGAGAAGTCATGACAATCCAATAGCCATTAGCCATAACTCTTCATAGGTCTTATTCAATATGTAACCATACACACTAGTAAACTCATATAAAAAACCGTTTTGATGACCAAAACAAGTCATCCCATCAATAAGGAGGTAGTACATTACAACTTTTAATGGATTGTTGTAGACCTTTTTTTTTGTCCTCATACCACATGCTTTTGATCATACTTATTACCCCTCACTTTGTGCTTTCTTGTACAAGGATCCTCATTTTGCTTAACTTTTCTTGTACTCTTTGGTTGTTTGTCAACTACTTGGCTTTTGACATTGACTTTTGAGCCACTTTTGGAAACCTTTTGGAGATTTTTAGATTTACGACATGAATTTCACAGCACCTTAAGAGTCCCCAAAGTTTTAGCACATTTGGAGCTCGAATCAAGCTTTTTTTTATGCGATTGAGAATGTATTTTTGGCTCAACCAACAACTCAATTGATTTGTTGTGTTTTACCTTTTCCTACCTTTTTTCAAGTCTAAGTTTTTCTTTACCCTTTTTAAGGGGTTTTTGGGACTGGTTTTAGAGGTTCTTTGTAAGCTTAAGCTTGAGTTTCCGGGTCTCTTTAATTTGGGTTTTAATTTCAAGAATAACTTGATCTTGGTAGAGATTATGACATTTGTCAAAATCTCCACATTTCCTTGGCCTATAAATTTAGGTCTTAGGACTCATTTTTAGGGAACTTCTCTCTACATTTTTTTTAGAGAAAACTCTATCTAATTTTTTAGAGAGAAGAAAGAGAAGAGAAGAGAAGTTTTAGGAGATTTGAAGAAGGCTTAGCATTGAGAACAAGTTTTGGTGCTTACTAAAAGCCAAGTTCACTTGAGAGAAGCCTCTTGGGTAACTTTTACTTCATTTCAAGGTTTTCTTTATTTATTTTCATCTATTGTGGATTCTTGAGGTAATGATTATATGGTTTATAGATATTACAAAGTCACATGATTGATTTTAGGTATTTTCATTTCATCTTTGGGCTCTAAGCTATTATACTTCATTATTGTCATTTTGAGTGATTGCTAGATGTTTGCTTATTTGTCTAAATCCTTTCTCAGTTGCTTTCATTCCTTGCTTGGTTGGTTCTTGTTGGGAACCACAAATTTCTCCATTCCCTATTCCTAGATCTCGTAGGGTGCATGAATCTATCCTTAGGCTCTCTAAATATATCACAATAGAATAATATGACAATAAAAACCGTTATTATCTATAGATCTAGAAATATAGTACTCATACCTAGATTTGAATGTTCCAAGATTAATTCATGGCAGTGAAAAACATACCTGAAAAGTCTATAGGTCTCGTACACCTAAGATCTTTCACTCGATGACTCGAACCACAATCTTGGCACACTAAAACATGGGCTTTAGAAGAGAGGAATGTTAGGTTTTCTCTCTTTAGAGGTGGAAAACAGTTCTTACACAAAAAAGTTATGGAAATCTTAACCTCTAAGGGGTATTTATAGGGTTCCCCTACTAGACTTAAGTGACTTGAGCCCACCAAGGCTTGGGTCACTTAATATAGCCCAAAACGGATCCTAATCGATTGATTAACCACATATGACCATCTAATTAATCAATTAATTTAATCAAGAGAACTTCTTCACTATCCTTTGTGCAACCTTACATAATTACCAAAACGCTCATATGCACAAGAGTGAACTAAGAGTCAATCCAACCCTCATAAATCATGTTATTATAGTATATGAGCTCAAAGTGGGGACCACTAGGACCCATAGGAGTATTGGCATCCTTAAAATCCAATTTAGAAGTTGATTCAATATTTCACTAAAGATAATCAACTGCACTTTAGTTGTTCTCCAAAGGTGCTTGAGTATATGCTTAACATCCATCCAAGACTTTATTCATGGATTGTGCCAATATCTACTATAGCAAAGCAAATATCTGGTTTAGCACATAGCATTGCATACTTTAGGCTACCTACTATAGAGGCATATGATACTACCTTAAGGCGATCTCTCTTCTCAGATGTCCAAGAAAACTCTAAACCTAAAGGATAGCAAACCCTTCTTGGAGTTCTGCATCATGCACTCAACCAAATGTTTATCAATCTAGGTGATATATCATAATTTCCCTATTATTATAGTCTTGAAGGGCCTTAAACCTAAGAATATATTGTGTCATTTCTAGATTTTCAGAGAGAATTGAGTAGACAAACATATCTTGATTGATGACAATATCCCTACATCATTTTAAATAAGTAGATTGTTATCTACCAGTAAGATCTAAGAGTACTGCCATGCTTCCCTATGCCTTATTGTACACACAAGGCTATTTGCTATGAAAATGTTTGGTTGATGCATACCGTAACAGATAAGAGTATTCTAATGGATTTGAGTATAGCTACTGTTAAAAAGATTTTCTATAGTTAAAAAAAAAGTTTTAAATTATAACTTTTAAGTATAGACTAGCCGCATAAAACTAAAGCTTTCCATTTGCTCATTTGTTCCTCTTATAGACCAATTTACAACTATGAGTTTTATCTCTTCGGTTGCTTCTATAGGAACCCAAACTATGTTAGAATACAAGGATTATAACTATCTTTTCGTATCTCTTTGTTAAAAATGAGCACAAAAAATGCTCACTGCTTTATCGTAATTCATGGGATATAAACCTCCTACTATGATGAGGTACTGGTGTATAAGAAATTATAGGAATGAAATGTCTTTAACCCACTAGATCCATAGTATTTTGTGCAAAAGTGGGATTACACTACTACAAAAAACTAATATAATGACGCTTCATATCTTGGCGCTTATTAAAAGCGTCAATATTTAAAGAAAAAATGGGTTAATATTGGCGTTTTAGGAACAATGGCACTTTTTAAATATTATAATGACGTTTCTATTACTTGGTGTCTATTCCTTGGCGCTTTTTAAGCGCGTCATGGTAGGAGCTTGTGTTATGAACAACCTTGACACTTGTTAGAAGAGCTATTTTATTTTCTCCTATATAAATCCCTTGTTTCTTTGAAACCCTCAAATCCCGATAGCCATAAAAAAACTCAGGGTACATACCCACATTGGCAACCCACCACCACTGCCACGCAAGGCAACTCCCCTTCCAATGCCTTTACCTTCTACACCGCTATCTTACTCTCTTTCGTCCTCTATTCATCATGTCATTTCTTCAATTCCTCTTTCCAGTCCTTCATTCATCATGTTATCTCTTCGATTACCAAAGAAATTGCAAGATCTTGGTGGGGTTGCTTCCAACGAGCTTGATCTCACCAAGGCTACACAATTGTATCATGAGAACATTGAAAAGAGGTTTCTTTTTTGCCTTTTTATTTTATTTTCTATTTTTTTAGTTTTTGATTTGGAGGAAACATAAATCATTTCTAACTAGCGTTGATTTGTTTTTTTAATGTTATTTATCATTATTGATGTTATTTTTGTTTTCTTGAGCTTGAATTTTTCCAAGAAATAATTTTTTCCTAGATCTGTACTAGAGAACAAATCATTTTTTTGGTTATGGAAAAAAAATCGTTTTACATTTTTTTAGTTTGCCTTATTTGGGGAAAACATAAATCATTTTTAAGTGATGTTGATTTGTTTTTTTCTTGTTATTTATTATTATTATTATTATTATTATTATTATTATTATTATTATTATTAACTTGAATTTTTCCAAGAAATCATTTTTTGGATCTGTTCTGGAGAATAGTTATTAATAACAAGATAAGATAACAAAAAATGATTGAGTTGCATTTGGAATCTTGTAAAGGAATGATGTGCTCTACTCCTAGAATAAAGAAAAGAGATCCAGTTCTTTACCCTAAGCCACCCATCAGGCCCCTTCCATGGCATCTCTCATAATTTTTTATTTTATTTTATTTTTTAATTTATTCTTGTTTGTTTTATTTAATTAGGAAGGGCCCATTTTTAACTGGTTGATTTGTAAGCATCTAAAGTAGGTTTTTGATTCAAAATCAGGGCCTCATCTTTTGGAAGTTCAAGCACAGTGGAGATATTTTAGCCTCCGAAATTTAGAAAGATTGAGAATAATAGTGAGTGCCTCATTTGTTAAATAATAAAAGTTACCATTAAGATACCTTTACTTTTCTAGATCACTTACAATTTTTGCATAATGCAATCTTAAAATTTTTGGTTTATTTGTTATGTTATACAATATAATTTTAAATTACAAGGTTGCAGGTGAGAATGGTACAACTAACTGGCTCTTGGAGTAGTTTCTCATCTTAAATTGCCTCAACCACCACCAATTGCTAGAGTGCCATTACGAATAGGAAATAAATTCCCATTTTCATTTGGTTAGGTAGGATGCAATGTTTAGTGGTCATTAGTTTGATTATAGCATAAACTAATGCTTGTTATGGTTTTATTTCCTTGTGTTTGTTATCCTTTACCTTGCTTATGTCATCACTAATGTAAAGATCACATGCTGCTATGGTTTGAGTAGAAGATCTTTATTTCTTTTCACTAATTTTCTGCTACTATAGTTGTCATTTCTATTTGACATAGAAAAATTTGTACACATGTAGTTTTTGTTGGTGGAAGTTTTGGTGTATTCACAATATCCTTATTGTTATTTATTAACCATAATAACTTCCTAAAAAATACTAAAATAATTTTAAAAAAATCCTAAACTATATTTTTGTTTTTCTTCATGCAATTATGCTATTTGGAGTTGCTTAAGTTTTTTATTGAATCAAGATTTTTCTATCTAGAAAATTATTCATTTCTTAAAATCAGCTATGTATATATTTCAGTAGTCCTTATCTTGAGAAATGATGTCTTATAATGGGAATATGATTACTACTGGAAGCATTGGTTAAATAAGCAGAACATGCAATTGTCTAATTCACAGGGAAAGAAAAATCCTGGCTCAAATTGTCAATTTATGGAGTCATTCTTAGATGAAGTGAGAATGGCAAGTGAAATGAATATTGACAAGTATTGTTTTCTTGTCATTTTTAGCTTAGACTTAATGACATGTAAACATGGATCTAAATGGTTTGGTATCGCTAATAGGATATTGCACCTTATAGTCTAGCACTAATTCTTGCAACTCTTTAACTCTTTTGCTTAAGCACTCTTTGTTGGAAGTCTCATTTTTTTATTTTTGGCTTTTCTTGCTCCATGTATTTCATAGTTAAATGAGCTAAATAGATAAATTTTGTATAAAATATAACTTAGATCTGACAATATCTTCTAGCATATCTTGATCACATTTTACACATGATATGTAAATATCTGAGATACTAAAGGAAAATGTATTTGGGTTATCAAAGTACACTTGGTGATAATGTTGTGCTAAAATGACTATATTATCATCTTTTGTAACTAAACTTTTTCGCTAATAGTCCTGCCAGATTGAAAAACCTAAAACAGGGTGCAATTTTTAAGACTTTTCAATAGGTTAGAGAGGTTTTTGGATTTTGTGCAAAATAGAAAAATTCTAGTATTTTCTATTATTTTTTAAATGAGACAATTCCCAATTTGATTCAATAATGGATCAAATTTATATGAAAATTTAAATCTATTGGTATAGGTACAACTACGCTGAATTTTTTTTGTTTTGAATGAACTCTTTTTGGGATTGATTTCTTAACCCTTGTTCTTGCTATATTTGAATCCATATATATATTTTTTATTTAAATCCTTTGGAATATAGTTTCCATATTGGTGTTATTTGAAAATTTTCATGGTCAAGTAAAATTTTTGAAAAATCATTCTTTTAGAACTCATCAAATTTTGGTTATTGAATTTCAAGGATATGGTGACTTATGCTTCACTTTTGAGCAATAAAGCTCATTAAACATGTGGACTTAAAATTTTTATCTATTACTGAAAGGGCCTACTTTCTTTGGGATTAAGTTCCAAATCTTGGCAGGTTGGGATGCAAATATTTTAAATAAACTGGGTTAATGGTTCTTATTGGTAGCACGAGTAACCAATCAATTGATAGGTTGTGTATGTAAATTTGTGGAATAAATAGAGATTAATTGTCTCAAATACTACTAATAATTGTTCTCAAATTCACATTTTGAATTTTCAAACTATGGGTTTTGTTCCTTGAATTTAGACCAACCATGTCTTCAAACTTCAAGATGTGATAATCAATTTTCTTAAAATGTTGTTCTCTAATAGCCTCTCTCAGGTGTGGTATAGGAAAAATCACCTATCTATAAAAAAACAAACAAACCATGAACATTTTTTTTTGGCATTCCACCAATACAAACGCTAATACCATGCCTCAATTTGTGTAGGAAAAAAAATTAGAGAAATCGGAAAGATTGACATGAGACATGTACCATTAAGTTTTTCAACATTCCTTTCTCTCCCAACCAATTATAATAGATAACATATGGACCCTCTTCTTAATGAACTTGTTAATCATCTTAGTTTTTAGGTTTGGAAAAAAAGAGGAAGTAAATCTTTCACTCACATTGCAAGCTGACATCATATAGCTGCTTGGGGTTATTGACTTTTTCTTCTCCAATTTTATGGGTGGTTTCTTCTCCAATTTTCTTTTTCCAAATTTTTATGAAGAAATTTAATATCACTATTTGAAATGGTAGGTGTTGCAGACTAGTTCATGAAGAGTTTTAGCAACAATAGGAATCCTTGCAACATGTCTGTAGGCCCCCAAGCAAGTCCACAATATTCTATATAATTTCCTGTTTTCTAGTATTCCTCTTCATTTTTAAGATTTCTATTTTTTAGTTTTTTATCTTATATATTACTTATTCTTTTTAAATTTTCTATTTTATTTTTAGTTAATCAAGCCAACTACAATTAGGATTATTTTGCTACTAATTTTTGGATTGAGAGGATTATAAATATTTCATATGTAAAAGATTTATCAATCTTTTATTCCTATATCTAATTTTATTTAGTAACATGAATTGTATTAGAATTCTCCATTTTGAGGCATGAACTCTCCCTCTTGGTAATTAGATCATAATGTTTCCTTGAGATTTATGTCTCTATAGTACAAATTTAAAGGCATGTACTATGTGACATTTGCTTGAAATGAGTTTCCCTCCTATTAGCTACTTCTATTGAAACTATTGGAACTTGGATTCTATTTAAGCAAACTAGAATCATGGATTCTACTTTAACTTGTATTTTTTTTTAAAAAAAATTATGTTTCTTAGATATGTACTTTCATGGGATTGATGAAGCATTTGTAGCATGATTTGTAGCTGCTTTTTGGGAATTTGGCAATTCTCAATTACATTAGAATAATCTATTACATTTTATTTCGAAAATACTTCATAATGTAATTTTTTTTTTTTCGTATAATGAATTGAAAGGAGCACAATCCATGTATGTAAGAGGTTAAGGGGATTCATGTAAGGAAACTTGATAGCCTAAATTAATTTTGGTGAAGGTTATAATTTCATTTATGCTTATTATTTATTGTATGTATATATAATTTAGATGTTTTCTACTCTTCCTTATTTTTATTTATAGGTTGCAAAGGCAACTTGTTTGCTAAAAGAAGAGAAACCATTGTGTTAAAGAAGATGAAGTCAAAAACCATGAAGATTACATTAGTGAACTCATTAGGAGGTTGAACTATGCTTTTAAAAATAAAGGTTTATTTTAGTAGTCTTGGTACCAATGTTTGTTCTTATGTTAGAATTAGAAATTCTTATTGAAATATTTTGATATAATTAACAAGTTTATGTGTAATTAATATATATGGGTGGTTACATTAATTGTTTAAACTAGGTTCATGTATATCAATATTTGGATATATTTTAATTAATTAAATTCGATTTTATTTTATTGGTTGTAATTGTTTTTTTAATTTAATTATATAAGAAATCAATTATTTTAATAATGGAATCAAAATATTATTTTTTTAATAGAAATTGTTCAAAGATGACGCTTTTATAAGTGTCATTGTTAACATGAAACAAAGAAGACATTTTTAAAAGTGTCATTAATAAGATTAAATCAAAGATGGCGTTCGCATAAGTGTCAAGAGTGGTAATTTTATAAAAATTATTTCAATTTAAAAATGTTCAAAGATGACGCTTTCACAAGTGTCATTGTTGACATTATTCAAGGATGACACTTCTTAAAGGGCCACTGAAAGCATTAATAAAAGATGGCGCTTCGAGGAAGTGTCATCTTTTACCTTTCTTAACGCTTAAAAAGCGTCATTATTTCACTCTTTTCTTGTAGTGTTATCTTTTAATGTATCCCAATCCATACCATTCTTTGTCTTATTCCTTATCATATAGTCTTTATTAGAAATCTAACATTTGTGTCATCAAATATCTTCTAATGATCCTGACTATAAAGGTAATAACCCAAAAATCCTTTTATATATTCTATAAAATGATATACCCCTTAAGGTAAAGAACATATAACATAGTCCCTAAGACATATCTCCAAAAAAATAGGGAAAGTGATGAGAAACCAATCATTGATCTCACAATGTCTATCCATGTTTAATATTTTCTTTCCACTTCTTCATTTTGTAATGGAGTCCTTAGTACATATAACTGGGATATAATCTTGTGCTCCAATGGAAAGAATCAAACTTATTACCATGATATAATCGAAGTGATTTGGTATGCTTACCCAATAGGTTATCCAATCTCGCCTTAAATTAAAGGAATGAATCTAAGGCATCAGATTTCCTATGTACATATCCAAACTTAGAGTAATCATCACTAAAAGTGATGAAATACTCATATCTTTCTCATGCATAGACACTAAAATTTTCATAAATGTTAAGATGTACTAATTCTAGATTTGTCTAATACCACCTTGATATACCATTGTTTTCTTTTTCTAGGTTAGTTCATAAGGAATAGTTAGTTTTACCCAAACTAGCTTTTATGCAATTAGTTACTATATCTAGAATAAAATTAAGTCCAAATGATTAGTTGGACTTGGTCCAAAGTGAGTAAAAGAGTAATAATAAATAATAGACATGATATTTGTAACAAAGAAAATAACCATGCATATGACATAATTGAGCATTCAAGGTAATAGGTAATTAATTTAGTAAAAATATAGTGCTCTCAAACTACATATCCTTTTATAAGGTATACTAGTATCATAAAAATCAAGCTTACGATGGGTAGGTCATGACCTTATTACTAGTTAGAGACCCTCTCAAATTAACCTCCTCACCTTAACCATGAAATTTATCTAAAGGCAAGATCAATATACTTTTTATTTAGCCCATGGACTATGCAAATGGGACCGCGATGGACGATTCGACTACTTCATATCCAATGGTAAGTGTACACTTGAATTATCAATGTCACCAAGGAACCACACTAGTGGGGTGGTTGCTCCCACTACAGATATGTTTAGTCTTGTTCTAATGGAAAGTCCATATCCCTTGATTCCTAGAGCCCAACCCATCCCAAATCAAGATGAGTTTGACAATGGAGGCCGTGGGCTTGCCTATAGCCTTTTTTCACTTAATCTTTTGAGATAAATTAGAGCATTTTAAATCCTTAGTAATTAATTTGATGAATAAATTATCTACTTTGATAATTTCCAAAAAAATTTATTTTATAATTGGATACCTAGTGTAATAGGAGAATATCAACATGAAAAATTTAAAATTTCCATGAGAGTGTTGTTCAAAATGAATTTTGATAAAATATTTACTCTTAAAAATCTATTTTTATAAAATTCTCCTTCTATACACAATTAATCCAATCAATAAATATTTTAACTAGGAAATGTTTTCAAAGAAATTTATCTCTATCAAATTACTAAGCCTTTTGGTAATAACCATTTAATGATAAATTATCTCTAATGAAAATTTCCATAATACGTATTTTCCAAATTGTGGAATAAGGAAATTTCCAATTTATGTGATTTTGAAAATCTTGAAAGCACCTTATCTAAGAAAGGAACTTTAGCTTCTCATATTCAAAATTCCTCACAAATTTATTTTTTTTTCTTATTTCTACACTTTTTCAATTTAATAAATATTCCTATGGAAACTTCATAATAATTTATTTCATTAAATATTACCAAAAACATAACTTTATAGTAATTTCTTAATTGATAAAATATTATCTATAAAAACTACCAAAAAATGTTTATTATTTTTAAAGGAATTAAACAATCCATTTTGGAATGTATTTTCAAAATATGTTATATCTCCAATAAATTACTAAAAGTTTCCATAAATATTTTAGCAACTTTTCTTATCATAAATTCTCCATCATGAGATTTTTCAAATCCATTATTTATCTTTTAAATTAGGACTCTTATACTAAAAGAATTGCTATCTTATTTCTTATCCTCTATCCATATTCAAAGAGAACGATTTCCCTTTTTTTTTTCTTTTTTTTTTTCAAAGAGGAGACCTGGAGGACCATCATTAGGCTAATTCTCTTTCTCCCGGGGATGGGAGGTGAGGAGAGCTTAGAGAACCACCTATCCTAAAACTAAGTAGATGGTTCTAAAAGGAATATTATTCTTATTATTAACAGCCAGTTTAAATAAATAATCTTGAAAAAAATCTTCTCATGAAAATTTACTAAGAATACCAATATATATATATATTTAGGTTTTAACTTTATTTTGGTAATCTTGTAAATTGTAAATTATCTATCATGATTTCCAAAATAAACTTATTTTCCTTAAATAAGACTCTTGTGCAAAATAGAAAAATATTATTTGATAAAGATTTGAAAAAACAAGACCTTTTCTTTACAAGTAAGATTTTATTCTCATAGATCTCAAACATTTAAGAAGATTTTAAATAAAATTAAATCTCTAAGAATTAATTTTAAAAAGGAAAGAAAACTCCGAATCCTTTTCCAACCTATCTTTTCTTAAAATAAAATTTCCTAACCATACACATTCCAATTTAAATAAGTTTTCCAATTTTGAAAAAAAAAAATCCATGAAAATTTATATCTAATTAAAAATACCAAAATATCTTATGGCCACATATGTACTTAATAAAGAATAAAAAAGGAAATAATTAAATAGAAATATTTCTCATGACCTTTAGGGATCTTGTTCCATAGTTGGTAATTAAAAATAGATAAAATTCAAATTACCAAAATAACCCTATAACCAAAGATTAGGGTTAGTAAAAACTAAAAAACCCTAAGAGGCCCAATTGCCACAAAAAAATGAGCCTAAGAAAAGGCCCAAAATTGAGCCCAAACAACTAAAAACAATTTGACTCGAACTCAATCCTGAAACAACATGTTTTTTATGCAATCTTGCTTCAATTGGTCATATATCCTCATTTCAACTTTGAATTACGATCAGTTTAAAGCGTTGGATTCTTGTCTTCTAAAGCTTCAAAACCATATGCGATTGTCCCAAGAAACTTACTACAGATAGTCCCGATTTTGAGTTAAAGTTGACATCATTGTGTTGCCACACTCTTTGCACAATCTTCCTTCAACGGACCATATCTTTCTCATTTCAATGCTGAATTTTGATATGTTTGAAGCATTGGATTCTTGACTTACTATGCTTCAAAACGATATGTGATGTATCCTAAGAAACTTACTAGGTATAGTCCCAATTTTTAGTTAAATTTGACGTCACTATGTTGGCATGGATCTCAAAACAAAAACTTTCAAAAATCTTTCTTCTTTCTTAAATCACTATAGGATTTCTAAAATGAAACTTCAAAAATTCTTAATCTCTCTTAAATCACAATAGAATCTCAAAAAGAAACTTCAAGATTCTTCCTTTTATCTAGGGTCTCCATAGATGGATATAAAAAATTGAATTTTTTATAATAATAAAAATTCCTATGCTCCTATAATGAAGCTTACAACTTATCTATAAAAAAAGAAAATATTTTTTTAACCAAATAAAAATCCTATGCCCCTTATGGAGTGTACAATCCAATCTAGAGAATTAAAAGACAATTGAATCATTAAAAGCATCTCATTCAATTGAACAAATAACAATCAATCAAAAAATTCATTCACAAATTTAATTTTATCCTTAGGGGCTATGGGATAAAAAAAAGTCCCTACAAAACAGAGTTAGCACACCCTATAAGGGATCTAACATGCTAGAATCTACCTTAGGCACTAATACTAGTTGTCAAGAACCTCATATTTCTCCATTCCCTATCTCTGGATCTTATAGGGTGCATGCATCTATCCCTAGACATCTCTAAATCTATTTCAACATGAAAAACATGCTTGAAGAGTATGGAGGTCTTATACACCCAAGATCTTTAGCATAATAACTCGAACCACAATCTTGGCACTCTAAAGAGTGGGTTTTAGAAGGTAGGAATCCTAGGCTCTTTATCTTTAGAGGTGGAAGACAACTCTTACACCAAAAAGTTATGGAAACCTTAACACCTAAAGGGTATTTATAGGGTTCCCCTACTAGACTTAAGTGACTTGAGCCCACTAAGGCTTGGGTCACTTAATCTAGCCTAAAAAGAGTCCTAATTGACTAATTAACCACACAAGGTCATATAATTAATTAATTAGTCCAATCCAGATAACTTGTTCACCATCTCCTATGCAACCTTGCATAATTACCAAAATTGCTTATGAACAAGAGTAAACTAAGAACCAATTCAACCATCATAAACCATGTCATCATAGTATATGAGCTTAGAGTGGGGACCATTGGGATCCATAGGAGTACTGGCCCCATCAAAATCCAATTCTGAATTTGATTCAACATTTCATTAAAGAGAATCAACTACATTCCAATACCCTATGTAAATAACAACAAGAAGAAGCTCGGGTCTGTGACCTATTGTTCACCACATGCAAACTCCTCATAAATTGGTGTCCATAATCTAACAAGGTAGTGCTATCACTTATCAAAATTACCTCTCAAATCCTTGAGTTATAGATATCACTTATTATGTGATCAACTGACATACTC
Source organism: Vitis vinifera (assembly GCF_030704535.1). Classification (NCBI taxonomy): domain Eukaryota; kingdom Viridiplantae; phylum Streptophyta; class Magnoliopsida; order Vitales; family Vitaceae; genus Vitis; species Vitis vinifera. The sequence goes on along the minus strand of NC_081809.1, from coordinate 16,974,136 downwards.
TAACTTCAAGGAGTATATGTCAAATTCCACTAAAGGAATTATTGTGACCACAAATTTCATAAAAACATGTCCTTTGGATCACCCAATGGGACACACTATGTCAATCTCATGAGATATCATGGTGCCTCTATTAAGAATACTTGTTGCCACTAACCTCTACCAATAATGACCTAATCCATAGGAATATATATGACCACTTTATGATCTTACCCATAAGTCAAAGCCTCTTGTTGATTTCAACACAAGGTCAATAACCCTTCAAGATTGAGAGTCCATGTAGTATAGTAGTTTAGTGAATCATGACAATTGATAGTCTAACACCATGATTTAACATAGGTCTTGTTCACTTTGCATCACATACATTAGTACACTTACCATGGGAAACTCATTCCCACAACCAAGATAAGTTATCCATCTAATTAACAGTTGGTGCATTAGACTCTCTACTAGATTGCTCAAATCCATTAATTGACTATGAACAACTTATCAACTTACAAATAACCCATGACTTGTATTTTCTATGTAACTCCTAATGCACCTAAGTCATCTTCAATGTAAGAGATATGGGCTGAATGTTCGAATCAATCTCAATGTATAAAAGGTATAGCAAGGGGATAGTCAAATTTGACTTTGTTACATTATGTCTTACCTTTAGGGTTTGAATCCCAACAATTCTTGCTTACCTTTTAGTTTTCTTTGCTCTCTTGGAGGCCCATTGAGTTAAAATATAAGATTGGGCTTATATTGGTTTATGGTCTTTGGTTTTCTTTCTTTCAATTATCATTGGGATCTTAGTTCTCTTTATTTTGTTGATTTTTTAAAACATTTTTGACTAATTTTGAAATGAAAATTGAGAACCATGTATTTTTAAGTTTTTTCCAAAAGTGATTTTCTTAGGAAATGTTCTTTAGAGTTATTTATTTATTTATTATTTATTTTTAAAAATTTTCCTTCTTTGGTCTCCTCTTCAAAATTGATTGTAAAATCTTATTTTCAAGTTCTTTTCACTGAGTTTCAATCTTTTTTTAATAGCTAATTTCATAGCCAAAGGTCAAGTTCCTGACCATGGACTACGATCTTACCATTATGCTTGAAAATATGGATAGTTCATTTTTATTTTTATTTTTGTGATTTTTAAAGAAATTTATTAATTGATTTTGGAGAACCATTTTCCAACCCTTGTGAGTACCTTTTCATGGCCATTATGGATTGAGAATATTATTACATTATATGTATTAATACCTGTCATATTTATTGGCACATAATGTTTGAATCCACATGAGAGCATCCCTCCCTATAGGTGTTTTTCTATGCATTTCATCTTAGTTGTTTCCAAATCTAATTGTAACTTAGGCATTCCATGCCTTATATGAACCTAATTCCATGTTCATTTGAAGGTTGTAAAGGAGTAGAAGCCTTGTATTGAACTATGGACTACATCCTTAGCTAATATAACTTATTTTCTAAACTTTTGATTTTAAGTTTTTCTTGATTTTTGGATACATAGGTTATCTCTGGAATCTGAGATTAATGAGATTATTTTCAATCCTTATGAGCCTCTTTCCATGTTCATTAGAGGGTTGATATTTTGGGATTATCTATGTAAAATAACTTTGGCTAATGTTTAAGCCTACATGTCATGATTGTTAAGCATCAACTTCTTATTGCCTTATTTTTGGACTCCTAAAATGTTTTTACAAATTTAGAATTTTTGGCTTTTTCGAAATTATTTTTTAGATTTGGAATGTATTTTGGACATCCTGAATGTGTCAAAGAATTTTTGCCTTGTTGAAAAACTATTTTTTAATCTTGTTTTTCTCAATTGTTAGTTTGTTACCTTGTAAAGCATGTGTTTTTGTAATTTAGTCTTAATTCTTTCATTTTTAATTATTTTTTTTAGATTTAGGTTGTGTTCTATACATCTTAATTGACTTAGTGAGCTTTGGCCCCGTTTAAAAATCCTTTGTTACGCTTGTTGAACAATTCAATTTTTGAATGTTTGTTGTGTTGCACTATTTTTTTTAGATATAAGATGTTTTATGAAATATGTTATAAACATATTATATATACATTGATTTTTATCTTAACTCTAGCCTTGTTGAATAAGTCCACATTTCACACATTAACATGTTGCCCTGTTTTTACACCCTTTATGTATTTTATGAATCAATCTTATTTGCTGCATATTTAACCTTCTTTAGCTTTTGATTTGTGTGGCATATGTTTTGTACTTGTTAAATAAGTTGGTCCTTGTAGTATTATCTCCCTTAAACCCTTTTATTTGAATTTATTTTTCTCTCTTTCTCTTTGGAGGTGGAAGACAACTTTATGGAAACCCTAACCCCTAAGGAGGTATTTATAGGGTTCTCACTAAGCTTAAGTGACTTGAGCCTACTAAGGGCTTGGGTCACTTAATTTAACCAAAAATGGGTTTTAATTGATTAATTAACTCAATAGGATATACTAATTAATTAATTAGCTCAATCCATTGTGCAACCCTATGTAATTACTAGAATGCTCTTATGCATAAAAGTAAACCTAGAGCCAATCCAACCCTCATAAATCATATCAATAAGGTACATGAGATCGAGAAAAGACCACTTAGACCCATAGGATAGTATTGGCTCCCTCAAAATCTAATTTTGAAGTTGATTCACCATCCTATTATAGAAAATCAAATGCATTTCAATACCTTATGTAAATAATAAAAAAAGGCTAAGTGTTCGGGTTTTTGACCTACTATCCGTTGCTTTTAGCCTCCCCATGAACTGGTGTCCATAGTTTAACAAGGTAAAAGTTATTAGCCTTTTAAGACTACTATCCTTGAGTTATAGATCCTGCTATTGTGTATTCAATTGACATATCTTAATTCTCAAAGAGCTTATGTCAAGTTCCATTTAAAGAACTATTATGGTCATGGTTTACATCAACATACCTCTTTAGGATCACCTAAGGGGACACTCTGTCTTAATCCCATGAGATATCATGGTGTCTCTATTGAGAATACTTGTTGTTATCAACTTCCATCAATAGTGACCAAATCCATAAGGAATCTATGATCAACTTATGATCTTACTTGTAAATTAAAGCCATGACTAACTTTAGCACATGGTTAGTATTCTCTCAAGGTTGAGAGAAAACACAATGAAGTAGCTTGGTGAAGTCATGACTACTTGATAGCCTTAAGTCATAACTCATTGTAAATCTTGTCCAATGTATAGTCATACACACTAGTGCACTCACCATGGAAAACCCATCCCAATGGCCAAGACTAACCATTCCTCCAATTAGTAGGTAGTGCACTACAACCTCAAATGGATTGTCTAAGTCCACAAATTAGTTATGAACAAATTTTCTACTTGTAAGAAACTCATGAATTGGATCTTCTATGCAACTCCTAATTCCCCTAGTTATGTACAATGCAAAAGATGCTAAGAAAGAATGCTCATAAAGTATAATACATGGAACAAGGATGTATAAAATTGAAATTGAAATATTATTAAATAAATAATGTTCTAAATCTGTTACAACAAGTCATGCTTTTAAGGGCTTTATCCAACATTATGAGATTTTTGCATGTTTATGTAAATCAATCCCCCTTGATGTTAGTTTGACAATTTTGACCTTTGATTTGAGTTGTATGTATCTTGTACATGTTGTTTGATCTCTACTTTGGTGTGATATCACTTCTTATGCTTATGAACTAATCCATTTCTTTCTTATGTAAGTTTGTTGCCCTTGTTTTGGGCATTATTGAGATACACTTCCTACTTCCTTTTGATGGTTTGATTTATTTGTTATTGCATGTTGTACTTTTGGATTATCTTTATTTATTTGGCATTGATCCTATGGTTTTTGGATGTACATAGCCTACATATTCATCATTAGTTTATTTTTGTTATTTTATCTTGTTATCCATGGTCTATAGTTAGTTGTCTCTGTTTCCTTCACTTTTTTAATAGAGACCTTTTTAAGACTTAGAAGAGTGCTATTCTATGATATATTTCCAATAAGTAACTTGACCCTCAAATCTAGACTTGATTTTTCATAGATACACTTTTCTTGCAAAAATGAGTCACTTAGGGTTTTATTTCTTATTTTGTTTTCTCTTTAAAAAAATAAACTAAAATAAATTATGACTCTAATTTTTCAAAATGAGTCTCGCCACTGAGTGGGGACACACATGAAAAATGTGGGTCCACAATTGTCCAAGTCCATGAACTAGTCATAAATAAACTCAACTTATAAGGAACTCATGACTTGAATCTTCCATATAGCTTTTAATGCACTCAAGTCACGTACAATACAAATAATTAAACTAAAATGTTGAAAATGTACCATAATGTATGACATGACAGTAAAGTGAAACTAAAATCATATAAAATTAAATAAAAATATTAATTCACATCATTGCTTTTAATGACTCTATCCTACCTATACCACATTTGGCTAAATGGCATGTCTTGACCTTATTAGATGCTAATTTTCCATCCTAAAATTGACACATTCTCCACTCTATGGATGCCATAAGTTGAGACATCATCTAACAAAAGGCTTCCACATGTCTAGATATTTCCATGCCAAGAAAGGGTCCATATGCAGCTCTCTATGCCAAAAATACGTGAGCAAGAGTTGACTTCCAGCTGGTACAACTTGAAACTGATTATCTTTTTTGCTCTAAGCCTCAAGTTTGCCTCTCTGTAGTTATGGAATGGGTGTAGGAAGACTCTATAAAAAGGAGGTGAAGGTTGGCTAAATAGATAGGGAGTAGTATAGACTAGAGAGGAAGTAGAAGAAAGTTAAATAGAGGTAGAAACTGGGGTAGTTGTACAAAAAAAGAAAAATATACTCTTCCTCTAGCATAGTAGTACTTTTGTATTTCTATTTGTGATTTTAATTTCAATGTTTAATTTTCAATCTTATATTGGTACCATTAGTGTTGATTTTTTCAGTTTAAGGCGAGAGTGAGCTTGAGCTCCTATTTAATACACTAAAACTAAGTTTAGGCAAAGTTGAGTCAAGGACCAACTTTCGTTGTTGTAACCACGTGTTACTACTACTTGAAAATGTCATGAGTGGATAGGAATTGGTGGAGTGATGACAAAGCTATAAAGTCTTTATGAGACTCAGGTGGTGTTTGTTTTTTTACTTAACTCTAAATAGAACTTTAATGTTTAATAGTATTAAATATTAGTTTTTTTTTTTTTTGTAATACTTTGGGCCTGTTTGTTTAGTGTTTTCAAGAACTGTTTTCTGTTCTTGAAAACAAAAAACACAAAAAACTCGTTTGGTTGAGAGGGTCGTTTTTGTTTTTGTTGTTTCCCGTGTTCTCAAAATGGCACTGTTTAGAGAACAACAAAATGTTGTTTTCCCCGTTTTTTTACTGTTCAAAGAACAAAATTAAACCAAAAAAAACAATCTGTTTCCCGTTTTTTTTTTTTCTTCCCGTTTTCATCTCCAGCACAGTCGCTCGCCTCTTCTTGATTTTTCCCATTTCTCAGTTTTGATTCAAGGTTCGTGAAATTTAAATCCAATGGCACAATAGCAAAGAGACCCTAAAACGAATCCAGAAAACGCAGGGAGCAAAAGAAAATCCATTTTTTTGGTTTTCCTTGGGGTTTTTGCTTGGATTTTCTCGGAAATCAAACGAGGATGAATTTTCCCGGAAATCAAATGGGGGATGGATTTTCTTGGGAATCAAACGGGTTGCAGGGTTTTTGCTTGGATTTTCTCGGAAATCAAACGAGGATGAATTTTCCCGGAAATCGAATGGGGGATGGATTTTCTTGGGAATCAAACGGGGGTTGCAAAAAAAAAAATAATAATAATAACATGATTAGATTAGTACCTGCGAGGATTGAGAGTGGCAGAGGAAAATAGGGCCTTTTAGGGATTCTCTTGGTTGGAGGGCAACTTCAGAAAAGGGCTTCTTGATGCCCGATGAGAGAAGTGGGTGGAGAAAGGGTTGGCATTTTGAATTTTAGAATTAGAGGAGATAAAAAAAAATTAACAAATCATGAGAACAATTTTATCTCAACTTAATAAAATATGCTATAATTTTTAATAAAGTTAAAAATTAAATAAAAAAATATTTTTATTTTTAAATTAATAAAGTATATAATTTTTTTAATTTAAATGAACTATATATCTAAAAATTATTTATAAATTTATAATATAAAATTACTTGAAGAAAATATTTTATTAATTAGAAAAGAAAAAAAAAACATCTTTCAAACGTATTTTTTGTTATATTTGTTCTAAATTTTTTTCTTCTTAACTCAACCAAACATGTTTTTTTGTTTTTGAGAACAAAAACTGTTTTTCAAAATTCAGTTCCCAAACACAATTTTTTTTTAAAAAACACCAAAAACTGTTCTTAAAAATTGTTCTCAAAAACTGTTTTCCAGAACAGTTTTCAAAAACAGCAACCAAACAGGCCCTTTATTTCTATTAAGCATTAAAAAATAAAGCAAAAGTCAAATATTTTTGTTTTTTCTATTCAGCAAAAGTTTTATCATAAGTTATGAAAAAGTAGAAAAACAAACAACTTAAAGTTTCAAAGCAAATTGTTTTCAACAAAAAGTCAAAAAAACAAACACCCTCTCAATCAATCTTATGTTGTAGAGGATTAATTGGGGGCCTCAAGACTTTTATAATAGCACCAATCATAGATATGGATAACAAACTTTGCATTTACAAAGCTTGTCTCAATTGGGTTTTTTAGTATCTTAAGAAGGAAAAATGCAAAAAGAGTGAAAAGTCTAAGGTATGGCGCCTATTGACGATAGGGTCACAAAGGAAAATGCCTAAAACAATACTGAACCTTAGCTAGCCATTTTCTTTTTTATTTCATTTCTTAATTATTTTTAGCCACCTTAAAATTTCAACTCTAAAAAAATTAAAAATTTCCTTCCCATCTTCTTAAAACTTTTTTTAGTTACTTCCTTTGGGTTTGACTACTTAGGGCCTGTTTGGTTGCTATTTTTGAAAACTGTTTTGAAAAACAGTTTTTTGTGTTTTCAGAAAAAAAAAATTGTGTTTGGGAACTGAATTCTGGAAAATAGTTTTTGTTCTCAAAAGCAAAAAAAGAACATGTTTGGTTGAGTTAATAAAAAAGTTTTTTAGAATAAATAAAATAAAAAACATGTTTGAAAGTTATTTTTTTAATTAATAAAGTGTTTTATTCCATTAATTTGATATTATAAATATATAAATAATTTTCATATGCACAATTCATTTAATTTTTTTTTAAAATTTATTTCATTTTGAAATTTTTACACTGGTTATAATTTTCTTAAACAAATGATGATTTTGTAGTCATGTGTAACTATATTAATTTCAATAATTTAAGGAAGAAAAAAGGGTTTGCGGGTGGGGGTGTGGTGGTTGGGCGGAGCTCACCTTTGTGGAAACACAAAAAGTAGTTAAGAAAACACAAAAAGAATGAAAAGAAAATATGAAAAACAATATATTATTTGAACAGTGAAAAAAGAATGAAAACATCTTTTTATTGTTCTAAAAAAGAGTGGTTTTTGAGAACACGGAAAACACAAAAAACAAAAACACACCTCCTTCCCCAAACAAGTTTTTTTTTTGTGTTTTTTGTTTTTAAGAATAGAAAACAGTTCTTGAAAACAGGAATCAAACAAACTTGTTAGATATTACAAATTTAAGTCCCTGCCCTTGAAAACTAAAGAACAACCAGAATACAATTCTGAATTGTAAGGCTATGATAGTTTCACTAGGGATTCATTTTCGCAAAAAGAAAAATATCTAACTTTCAACTACTTGGTTTTTCCAAAGCGTGAATACTTCTTCATAATGCACATGGGCTTGGACTATGATGTCCCATTTATTGGACCTAAGGCTGTTACAAAACACGCATCACATTTAAGAAACTGACTACACAAGAAAGCACACACACCCATTTCATTTTGCCATTCAAGCAATAGACCATTCCCTTTTCAGCTCAGATTTCAGCTCCATCACTTGATCTTCGGGCAAAATAACTGTAACAATTTTTCCCTCGTTGCTATCTTTTCCACTATCTTTAGGGCCGGGGGGAGCCACCAAAACGACGCCTTCATCCCCAATCCCATCGATCAGATAACTCACATGAACAGGCTTTTGTCCGTTCAATTCCAAGCCATAGAAGCTGGCCTCTTCCAAATTCACAAAAGTTAAGTTTGCCCCGTATATGATGAAATCGGACACCCCTCCATCTCTCTCCACTGCTGCCTCTATCAGGCCTCTCTCGTCCACAGCATGCTCAACTAGCAACGCTGCCACGTCCTTTGGCTTAGCTTCCTTTACGGAGAAATCAGCCTTCACCGTACTTATAATCTGTGCACTGTTGCTCAAAGTCCCAGTTCTTCGACTACCACGCTCATTTTTGCAAACAGTCACTATTTCAGGTTCGTGCCTGCTGCAAACTCTGGCTATGGATTGCCAAAAGATGGTGCAGAGACACTCAAAAGGTGGGGTTGCTTTGTGACCCGAAATCTTTGCCTGCAGCTGAGTCAACTGGGTTGCAGTGATATGGAATGAAAACGGCTCCATCTTACAGTTATTGACAGTTATCCAGTTGTCTCCAACCGGGTCGACCCGTTTGATGGAAAGTGGGTCAGTGGCAAGTTGGGACCGGTTCGCGGGTTTCACCAACATGAAGGATGATTTGGGCAAGTCGACTGGGTGTTGAGGTAGCTGGTTGGCCATGGCTTGGCCCCACATGTTGATGAAATCTGAAGCTGAGAATGCATCTCCAAGAACATGGGCCCAGCTCAGACCCAGTGACATTCCTCCACACTTGAAACTCGTCACCTGCCCACAAGCCAACAATCAAAATCGAAAATCAGTGGGTGCGTCCAATCAAGGCCAACCGTCCCATCTATGAATCATGATCTAGTTGATTTTTGTTGCAGCGATTACCGAATGTTCTAGTGGACTGTGTACTCTCAATAAAGAAAAGTAAAGAAAATTAATAGCACCAACTGATGAAAGCAGCCTCTACAAATCAGCTTTTGCTAATACAACATATATAAGAAAGGATTTTGAAGAAGATAGTTTTGCTGTCAAGAAACAACAAAAGTTACTTCATTTCCCCCTCACTGGATAAACCCTCCTGGCTCCATCCACCCAATCTTATCCTTTGGATTTGGAGTGAGTGTTTCAAAAAAGTGAAGTGTTAAGAGTTGTTTCTCACCTGTAGCAAGGTTTTCCATATCCGCTCATATAACAAAAAGCTTTTCTCTCCTTCCATTTCCTTTTCCATCTAATTAATTACCAAGTGGACAGGTACTGACAGTGTTGGCAACATGACCACCACACAAACACAGCACCTAATTTTTGTTCTAATTTGCTTTTTCCGCAGACTTAAATTTATTTACTAGTTCAACGATGGCTATTTGATTTAGACAAATATATAAGACTAAAAAAATTAATATGGTATCTAAGTGATCAAAATCTATCGAAGTTTAGGCCTAACTTGTAGAAAATATATTATAAAATTTGGATCATCGACAAATATACAAATATATAAGTTCATAATGCAAATAAATGGAATCAAGATATAAAGGATTGTATAATGAGACGAGACCAAACAAACAAAGTAATGGAATCCCTATGCAGTAGAGACCAACAACATTCATTATAAAATAACAACACACATCAAGTAGATACATAATTTTATTATTTTATCAGTAGTATTTCTTTTTAAATATAGGATTAATTTATTAAAATGGATAAAAATATGAGAGAATTATGTTTTAGGGGTAGATATGCCCCCAAATTAACAAAAGGTCTATATAACTCTTCAAATTGAGTTGAAAGATATGAAATAGTAACGGACAAATATACCCTTTAAGAACACATATAAAATATTTTATAAAATTAAGTTAAATAATTTTTTTTCAATAATTTTTTTTTTCAAAAATACTAAATTAAATAAAAGTGGTTTTCAAAAATATTAAATTAAATAAAACTATTTAAAAAAATATTAAATTAAATAATTTTTTTAAATATTAAATTAAATAAAAGCATTTTAAAAAAATATTAAATTAAATAAAAGTATTTTAAAAAAATATTAAATTACATAAAAGTATTTTTTTTAAATATTAAATTAAATAAAAAATATTTTTAAAAAATATTAAATTAAATAAAAGTATTTTTCAAAAATATTAATTTTTTTCTCAAAATCAACAAAGGGCATTTTTGGAAATACTGAAGGATAATATCTTTCAACTCAATTTCCATACTTTCATTGAGTCTTGGGCTCAATTTGAAGAGTTACACGGATCTTTTGTTAATTTGGGGGCCCATCTACCCCTAAACCATAATTCTCCCTAAAAATATCTCAAATTTGTAAAACAAATCTTTCCCATTTTTTAACTTGAAGAGTAACCCATTTTTAACATAAATACCATTTAACATTTTCATTATTTATATATGTATTTTAAAAGAAAATGTTATTTTTGAAAGAAAAAAAATGAGGGTATTTTTTTCCAAAATAGGTATTTTTTGGGTAAAAATAAGGTGGAAGGTTAGATTTGTAATTTCATAATTTTTTTTTTGTCCCTTTTAATTAATTATCTATTAAATATATAGCCTTTTAATATATAGTGAACCAAATAGAGTGAAGTTTTTTCGTAGATTTAATTCATTTATATGATCAAGAAAACATTTCAATGACTCCATTTGATTTATAAAAATAATAAGATAAATAGCCTCATAAAAATAACATGGCATCCAATTGATCGAATTTCTCAAACTTACTTTAGATCTAATTCATTTAAAATATATAATAAAACTTGGATCGATTAACAAATGTATAAATATATGAGATCAAAGTACAAACAAATAAAACTAAAATATATATAAAAGAATGTACAACAAGATGGGAACAAGGAGATTAAGTAATAGGGCCCATATATAAAGAAATAGGACACACATATAAAAAATTGGTCTAAAATAATAACATATGAATCATATACATGGTATGATCTTATTAATACAAACAAATAAAAGCAAAGTATAAAAGAATGTATAGTGGGATGGGAACAAGGATAAAAAAAATAGGACCCAAATAGTAATAAATTGGTTTAAAATAATAACACATGAATTATATACCTAGTATGATCTTATTAATAGTATTTTTTTTTTTTTTGGGTATGTACTGAAAAAATTGATACATGATAAAGTTAGCTTTAAATGACATCACTTCAAAAAAACTATCTGACTGATTAGGACGAGGGGAGAACTTAATAAAGGAGGGCATGGAGAAGTACCTGCAGAAATACTAGAGGAGAAAATGGCAACTCAGGACCGACGATGTGGTTGGAAACAAGCAACTTGGTGAGAGAAGAATCCTTCATTTCAAGCCATTCATCGATGGTCTTATCGCACTTGGCTTCGATGATCCTAACACCGCAGTCGTTACACTTGATCAGGGGCCGGCCGGAGTTGGATCTCCGGAACCTGCCGCAGGTCCAGTAGTAGTGGTTGAGCCATGTGAACATGGGTTCCTTGATGCGGTAGACGGTCAACCCTTGGACTGCCTCGCTACTGAAGAAATAAACTCCCCTCAGGTAGTGAAGCTTCATGGCCAAGTCCATGTTGCTTGGCTCATGAACCACATCCGAGCCTGTCACATGTCCAGGGCCAACCGATGAAAGCTTGATGTCATAGACAAGGTTTAGATGGTCGGAGGAGACCATGGTAGAAGGGGGACTGGCGGCAGGGAAAGAGGGAGCGAGAGATGAGGGTTTGTTTCTGTGGGCTGTGGCAGTGTTACACCGTGACACCCTGATGGGGTTTTAAGGGCATCCGAATAGATGACAGGTGGCTTTCAGTAGCAGTGGGGGCACTTCAATAGGTGTACGACTTGGCAGTTAGGCACTTACGTTTTGCATTCAATTTCATTGCCCTCTTTCATTATTCTGTCTTTGCATGGCCACACTAACCAAGTGGTGGCCACCAAATGGGATGATGTACATTAATTTTGGGGGAGAATCGTGTTTTGGGACCGTTGACATAAATAGATCAAACATCCGTCATGCATATTTAAGCCCAAATCCAAATAAAGTGTAAAAATTAAATTGAAAGATATTATCTTTCATTAATCCATAAAATACCCTTAACCCTGACATAGACATATAGGTATATAGTGAGTGTAAATTTTAAGTTTTTTTTTTTTTTGTAATTTTTTTTCTTTTTTGTTATCAATTAAGTATTACTATTTCTTTTTTAAAAATATTGAATTTTTTTACTCTTATTATAAGTAATGATAAAAAAATTTCATATAAAATTTAATTCTTTTTATTATTTTCATATAAAAATTAGTACTAAACAAGATTTTCAATTTTTATTTTTAAAAATAGTTTTCATTTTGTAATTAAATGTTTTTTCAAAAAGAAAATATAAAAAATATAAGCCATATTACCATTTTTTTAGAAAGTATTTTTTAAAATAGTTTTTGAACCTAATATTTCTTTATTTATAATTTAAAATAGAAAATAATGTTGATTTTCAATTATTTATATATATAAAAAAGTTTTAAAAAACAATGAAAAATCCAAATGGTTAAAATAAAATTATTATAGTTGCATGAATAGTGGTACAATAAAGACCAAAAAAACTCATATGAAACGTCAATGGGTATTTTAATCTTTTAATATCTTATATCATTTTCATCAATTATATAAATTATATAAACCAAATCATAATTTTTGGGCTCAGGTCAAAACACAATTGTCCCTAATTTTGGTGTACTCTGAACAAGTTTTTTTCTTTTTCTTTTTCTTTTTTATAAAAAAATATATTGACTCTTCTATCAAATCAAAAACTCACAAGGCTTACTTAAAAAAGAGAATAGCTTTTATAAAAAAAAAAAATTAAACTTCACATTTAAAATATTTAAAAATAAATTTTAAGGATATAATGAGTTTTCATATAAAAATTATTATATTTTATATAAAAATTATTACTATTTTTTATTTTTAAAAAATATATAAAATGCATTGGAATAAACACTCATTTATATAATTAATGCTTTAATTCTGATATAGTGATAGAATGAAATAAAATATGCAGATTTTAAGATATGAATTTTACAAAGATATTAATATTGTGAAATTTTATTCCCAACATTATATATTATCTTTCAATATTTCTAATGAGATATATTATATTGTTCTTATATTTTATTTGTATAAAAAGTAAAAATAAAAAAAAATAAAAATATAATATACTTCGATATTTCATATTTGTTAAAATAAAAAGTATATTATATCTTAAATATATATATATATATATATATGTACGTACGTATGTATGTATGTATGTATGTATGTATATTTAAATATGAAATCTCTTTTAAATGTAATTGTGATATATCATGTCAAATAGGGAAGTAAGTTCCTAATGCTATATAAGTATGAGTTTCTCTTAATTATATATACGCGTTTTAAAGTCATGAGAGTCCCTTTGGATTCAGAGCGGATAATATTCACATGGTTAAATGCGGATCATTACAAATGACATCAGAGTCAATTTCAATCTCGGTGTAGAGGTTTGTTTGGGCCCATAAGTGGTGTTTGTGTATTTGACCCCACAATTTCATGGGATACAACGAAAACATTGTGTTTGCATGAGAATGTTTGTGATATCCCATATTAGATAGAGGACAAAGTTTTTGACATTATGTAAGTATGAACTCTTAATCATGTAAATGCGTTTTAAAATCGTGAATGTTCGTTTGGGCCTAGAGCAAACAATATCTTCATAGTCAAATACAAGTCATTACAGTAATATTATTTGAAAATTGTTTAATAATAATTATTTTAGCAAATTTTTTGTTCTTTACTAATAATATTCATGATTGAAATATATAAAATTTATAAATAAAAAATATCGTATTATGGTGTTATATGTATAATGTTGTTAAATATATAATGTTGTTAAATATATAATCATATATATATTATCTCATTTCTTACCATATTTCATATTATATTCCCGAAATTATTTTGTTAATTAAAATGATATCGTGTTATTAATTTGTTTTAAAGGAATAATCAACCTAGTATTTTTTATTTTTTTTCATTTCGTTTAAATTTTTTACCTAGTCTGATGATTTTGTAATTAATTGTATCTTATGAAAGATATTTACACCCATGATTAATAATAGGTATTACCTTTGGTCTAAGAGGGACAATCAATTAAGAACAATTGTAACCTGCGGTGATAAGCATGCTTATTAAACCATGGGAGGAACATGTCACCAATCCTCTTTCTTTTTTTTTTCTTTTTCATAGGCTTGATTTTGCTCTTCACTCCTGATTTTAAATTGAGTAGACCAATCATAACGCAAGACCTGTGTCAAGTGAGATTCAAGTGGCTCCTACTGTTAGTTGGATTTGGGTTGGTGTATAGTTGAGGAGAGGGAAGGTAAGGAATTCAACATTAATGAGACGAATGTGTTGTTTGCCGATTAAGATGACTCATATTTATGGCATACGTGTAGCGTTGTCCAGTCAAATCACCCTTCGATATTATTGTATGGTCTCGATTCTAATATCATTGTCAAGTCACTACTAACGTTAGAATTGTTTCCTAATTCAAAACAAAATTAGAAAGAAAAAATATATTGTAATGAAAATGACAGTGACTTGCAGAACAACCTTGTACTCATCCATTAACTTTTTCCCATTGATTCTCTTTTTGTAGTGGGTTACGTAGGTATCAAAATTTACTAAATTAAATTATAACTAAATTAATTTTCAAAATTTTCGCTTTTAAATTCAACAAAATTGAGGTTCAATAAGAGATGGATCACGTATGTATCTGACATGTGACATATATTCAAAAAGTGACATATGATCAAATTTGAAAGACTATAAAATTAATCTTATAAATAAAATCAAATTTTATAATTGAAGTCAAAAGAAAATTAATATTAATTCTCTTGTAAGCAAGTTTTTTTAATGAAAGAGACAAGTTGCTAAAAATCAAGGAGCAAAATTCTTTGAATTAAATAAATCAAATATTAGAGATTACAAATTTAATTATTTAATTTCACATATAAATAATGGTAACTTCCTCCAATGAGGGGGGCTTAGGGATTGACAAAACGACTCTACATAGGAAAAGAGGCATCATAAAGAAGAAAAGATTTCATGAAATTTTCCTACAAGTTTGAGAAATCGTAGAAGAATTACACGTGTTCTTAATTTTTCAATAAAGTCATTCGAGAATAAGTCACTTTAGGTCCTTGATTGATTTTCAAAATCAAGAAAATATTTTCGTCGTCTATTTTTAGATTACAATCAAAGTCGTTCGAGAATAAGTCACTTTAAGCCCTCAATTGACTTAAAGTTTCATAAAAGCTCCATACAAGTTTAAGAAATCGTAGAAGAGTAACATACATGTTCTTTATTTTTTAACAAAATCATTTAGGAATAAACCACTTTATACCCTCAATTGACTTTCAAAATCAAGAAAACATTTTTGTCGTCTACTTTTAAATTAGAATCAAAATGAAAAAATAAGAGAAAAAAATATTCTTTTGTAAAGAATATTATCACAAAAATTGTATCACTACAATTATAAATAAAATTTTTGTTGATATTATTTTTGTATGGTTTTTTGTTTGTTTAGTAGGACTTCGTGAAATTTGTGCATACACATACATCAAAGGAACTTATGGAAAATTAATTTGTTATAGGATTTGGAAAAGGTTGTATAATGCGTGGAAGATGAAAGAAGTGAGGGAAGCCACTGAGTCCATCATCGGCTGAAGGCCATCCTCTCATTAATAGCCCTATTTATTAAAGAAAAAATCTATTTTGATGCACACTTTAAAAAAAAAAAGACAAAAGATGAATTTTAATTTATAATATTCAAATTTAATAAATTAAACTTAAAATAACTAGGATTTTGTGCATTTTTAAATCACAATTAATATTGAGATATTATCTTTTAATAATTAATATTGTTACTTTCTTTGACTTAAATGAATACTACTTTTGACTGATCGAGAGTACATGATTAATTGACACCATCTCTAAAACTAAGCACAAAACTATCATTGATGTTGGCTTCAACAAGAGAAATTGTTGGAAGTAGAAAAGAGTAGTCATAGCAAAGTGGCCTCTTTCCAATAGAAAAGTAAATAAAGTCATTCAAGCTCAAATAGAACTCAGAAATTTGAACATCCATACGAATATGATATGCCCTTAATTTCAAGCTATGAGCAACTACTTTATGATAATGAACTTTTAAAATCACATGCAAGGCAAACATGCCTTCAGTCTTAGTTTGTACTTCATAATACAAAATCGAACTTATGGTGAGAAGAAGATTCTTGTCCACTACCAAGAGTATCACAATAGCTTCCATACCCCTAAGACATCCCTATGGTGTATTAGGTAATTTATATTCAATGACTGCATGGCGAAAGGTAAACATTCTAAGACTTCCACCCCTACTCATGTCTAGAGTAAAAAATCACAACATCTTCGCATTGGGAGAGTGAAGATGCAAAAAACTTTTACTTATTCTATTAAAAACAAGAATTTCTCCTTGAATGAGGGCATCTTTGTCTTTTTATAGTCGATTTCTGTAGGTTGCTTCCCGTAGACTTTCTCCCTGTTATAGGTTTGCAATGTTCATCTATTTTTTTAAACTAGTTATATCTCTTCCTGCCCATGCCATCAGGTTGGATGGTTTTGTTGATTGTTGAGAGAGAGTGGTACCCCCAAGTGCTTGAGATAAACATTGTTAATTTTTATGAACCTCTAACTCCTAACCCTAGCACTTTGGTTAAGTATCCTTTTAACAAAGAATGAGGGCTTTTCCTTATTCTCCTTTTTTCTTTTTTCTTTTTTCTTTTTTTATTTTGAAATCTAAGATCTTTGGGTTATGTCAAGGAGTTTCGAGCAAAGTTTAATATTATGTTGTTTATAGGCTTACGCTTTGTGGATCTTAGCGTGTGAAGATGGTAGAATTCTCTCTACGCGGATATAGCTTGGGGCTCTTTCTTTCTAGAAGATAAAAATTAATCAAGTGTCTAATGCTAAACCTCTAAAAAGGTTTATATAAATTCCCTTGTAGGCTTAAATGACTTGAATCCATCTTGGGCTTAGTCACTTAATCTAGTCCACTAGGTCTTAACCAATTAATTAGTCCTATAAGACTCCCATTAGTTAATTAGCCCAATCTAGAAATTTCATTTAAAAGCTCTTGTGCAACCTTGAATATTTACTAAAAGGCTCTTATGCACACATATGAACAAAGAACCCAATTATCCCTAAAACAATGTGTCACCTAGGAATATGAGCTCAAGTGATGACCCATAGGAAATGATAGCTTCCTTGGAATTCAATTCTAAAGTTGACTTAAAATCCTACTATAAAGAGTCAATTATACTTCATTATCCTATGATATTAAATCAGGATATAAATCATAATTCTATGAGTTGTTAACAACCACACGCAAGCTCCTCATGAATTAGTATATCTAATCTAATAAGATTAATGCAATAATTCTCTTAAGATTACTTTTATCATCCTTGAGTCTCAGATCCCCTTATTATGTGATCACCTGAAATACTCTAACTCTCTAAGGGTAAATGTTAAATTCCACTTAAGGAATTATTGCAACCATAGATCTCATGATCACATGTCCTTAGGATCACCTAAAGGGACACATGATCTCACATCTATGAGATATCATGGTACCTACCTTGAGAATACATATTGTCATCTACCTTAATGAACAATGAACTAAACCATATGGAATATATGACCATCTTAGGGTCTCAACCATAGGTCAAATCCATTGAAGACCTCAAAACTAACTCAATATTTTTTCAAGGTTGAAAACTCATGCAACACCGTAACTTAGTGAAGTAGTGACTATATAATAGTTAATATCATGGATCTTTGTAGGTCTTGTCCAATGTGGAGACATGCACGTGAATGCACTTACTATGGGAAACTCATCCTGATAACCTAGATAAGTCATTCCTCCAAATAAGAGGTAATGTATTACACCCTTAAATAAATTGTCTAAGTCCATGAATCGGCTATAAACTTCTTATCAACTTGCAAAGAGCCCATGACTTGAATCTTCCTTGCAACTTATAATGCACCAAGCCATGTATAATAGATGTGATGTAAGCCTAAATGCTCGACATACATAATGTATAAATAAGATAGTAAATGGAAAAACAAAATCATAATATAAATATTAATGAAATTTATTTATTGTCATTTCATATCATGCTTTTAAGGCCTTTATCCTAACATTATTTACCTTAAGTAATGGGTTATTAGTTGGAAAAATGTGAAGCAATCATATATTATTGTTAACTCTAGTATGGAATTCAAGTCTGTTAGAAATAAGTCATTTAGCTTATAAAGATCCTTATGGAACTAAAGGTAGTATCCTTGGTTGTACTACCCATAACGTCGTTTTATGATTATAGTGGGACAGTGACATAGTCAAAAGAACATAGAAAACACCAAAAAGTAAACATTTAGAGATGAAGTGTCATTTGATTCATGAAATAGTTGATGTGACTATAGAGTATATCGTTCTACATAAACATGGCAAATCCATTCACCAAGACCTTACCAAGCCTATTTTTTTATATTCATATAGGTGTCAAATATACATCCAGTATACTATAAGGGCTAGCAGGAAATTGTTAGGATAAATCTCTTTAAAGTAGTGACATGATGTAAAAATTTGATTCATTAGTTATTTTCTATCTTTCTTGCATGGTTATTCAATTTATTTGAGTAGTCATGCACGTGGACAAAAAGGAGTTGCAGCGCCTCACGAGTCGTCTAGCCACATTAAGACGTTTCATAGCCCGTTTCACAAACAAGCCGAGGCCTTTCTTCCTCACACTCAATGGGGCAAGCACGACCAGTTGGATGGGTGAATGAGGCCAGGCATTTGAGGAAGTCAAACACTACCTCACTAAGCCACCCATCCCAAGTAGCCCTCAGTCTGGCGAACAACTCTACATGTATCTGGCCATATCTGACTGTGTGGTCAATGCTATTTTGTTTCGGCATATAGGAGACAAAGAGCAAAGGCTCGTTTACTACATGAGCAAAGCAATGGTAGATGCAGAAACCTGGTACTCTAGAATGGAGCAAACGGTCTTAGTCGTGAAAAGCGCTGCCCAGAAACTTCACTCGTACTTTCAAGCCCACCAAGTGACTGTACTCACAAATCAACCGCTCAAAAGCACCATGCACAAGCCAAATCTATCCGGGTGAATGTTGAAATGGGTCATTGAGTTAAGTGAATACAAAATCAAATACCAGCCAAGATTAGCATTGAAATGACAAGTCATGGTTAACTTCATAGCCGAACTTCCCCAAAAACCATCACATCCAGATGAGTCCCATGGGAAGGGATGGTGGACACTTCATATGGACGGAACATCTACAGCTTCTGGTTCTGGAGTAGGTCTGATCCTACAGTCACCAATCGGAAAACTATTGGAGTAGGCTATCCGACTCATCTTTTTTGCTTCTAATAATGAAGCAGAGTATGAGACTGTCTTGGCTAAACTAGACCTTGCCCTTGCTTTGGCTGCAACAAAGTTGGAAATATGCAGTGACTCTCAACTAATCGTCGAGCGTATTAAAAAAAGAATATGAAGCAAATAATGAACGCATGGCTCGCTATCTCACTCTGGTAAAAGACCGCTTGAAAAAACTAGATGAATGGAAAGTCAAACGTATACCCCAAACAGAGAATTTGAAGGTTGACACATTGGCCGAAATGGCTACCACTCTTCCTATAAGGGAAGCAGTGATGTTGCCCATCTACCTCTAAACCACATCCTCAATCATACCAGAGTCAATATTTAATACTGTTGAGGTGGACCTCAGTTGGATGCACGACATTGTGAAATACCTCCAGTTAGGAGAACTACCAAAGGACTAGAAAGATGCGCACAAGGTCCGTATATATTCCGCCTGCTTCACCCTAATCAATGGCACTCTTTATAGATGATTTTTTGAAGGACCATACTTGAAATGCTTGAGTGATCCGGAAGCTTAGTACGTCCTAGCCAAACTCCACAAAGGTGTGTGCAGCAATCATCCAAGCGGACGAACCCTAGCACGTCACGCTCACACATAAGGATACTATTGGCCCACCATGAAGTAAGATGCTGAAAATTATGTTAAAATGTGTGATTGGTGTTAGATATACACTCTCATCCCCCGTGTGTCTTCTGAAGTTCTCAATCTGGTCATAAGCTCTTGGTAGTTCGCACAATGGGGGATGGACATAGTCAGCCCTTTACCCATTGCAGCAACACAAAAAAAGTTTTTGCTTGTAGCAACTGACTATTTCAACAAATGGGTAAGGCAGAAGCTTATGCTAGCATCAAGGAAAAGAACATCTCCAAGTTCATTTGGAAAAACATCGTATGTCAATTCGGGGTCCCACAAGCGATTGTAGCAGATAATGGGCCGCAATTTGAAAGTATCACTTTCAGAACATTATGCTCAAAGTTAAAAATTAAGAACCTATATTTCATGCCCCGCTATTCTTAAAGCAACGGAAAAGGCAGAGGCAACAAAATGGACCCTATTTACTACATTGAAGAAAATGCTGGAATGAGCCAAAGGAAAATGAGTAGACAAATTGTTCGAAGTTCTGTGGATGTACCGGACAACATCTAGATGGCCAACAGGAGCTACCCCTTTTGCCCTTGCTTATGGAATGGAAGATGTTATTCCAACTAAGATAGGCATGTCCACTACCAAAACGGTCGTGCAAGGTTAAAGAGACAACATTGAAGAACTCAAGAGACAATTGGATTAGGCATATGAAGTAAGAGGGAATGCGACTATCCGATTGGCCACCTATCGGTAGAATAACTCATTACAACAGAAAAGTCCAACCACATATTTTCCAGACCGAAACCTTAGTTCTTAGAAAAGTCTTCGAGAATAAGGCTGAAGCAAGAGCAGAGAAGTTTCAGGTTAATTGGGAAGGGCCCTATGTTGTGACTAAGGTTGGGGACTCAGGGACATATCATCTCCAAACATTGGATGATGTACCCTTGCTCCGTCCTTGGAATGTATCCAACTTAAAGCAATACTATCTATAAAACTTGCTTATGAAAGTAAAGTATGAGACAAGCAAAAAAGAAAGACAAAGACGTATGTATATATATGAATGTTCATTGTCTTTACAATTTTTGTCTAGGTCATCTTCGGCTAGAAAAAAGAAAGAGAAAAATACATAGAAAAAATCAGGGTCACATCTGCCCATCAGTGGTACTGACTCTAGCAGCATTTCCATTTTCGTCCGAATAATAGTTGGGGGTATCTTGGGTAATGTCATGTTTCTTCATGCAGCATTGATAACCAAAGAAAAACATGTCATTTACTTGCTTTTGATATTCACTTCCCAGTTCCTCTTTTTTAAACGGCGAACCCCGCCTAGAGCTCTTGCAATTCCTACCTCAATCGTTTGGCCTCCTCCTCGGCTTTCTTCTTACCGTGTCACCCTCCTCTTCTCTGCCAACCGGCGAGCCTCAGCTTCGATTGCCTCCTTCCCTTTTTCCACCTTCCTTAGCAACCTGGCCCCTTCATCGGTCATTTTCCAAGTAGCAGCAAGCTCACCCTCTTCCAATTTCAGCTTGGCACGGAGTTCTTCACTGTCGCCCATGTTGTGGGCAATATATGTCCCCATGGTCTCGACAACCTCCAGCCATTTGAAGAGTTGAGCATGCTACCACATTAGATTCCGGAAGTCGGCTACCACCTAAGAAGGTAACAGGAAAGTTGTTAAGGGGACAAAAGACTAAGGCACCATGAATGTAAAAGGAGAGAGGCTTACCACTTCCTTTGTCTCGATAACTACATTGGCAAGATGTGGGAGACGACGGAGTCTAAAGTGTTGAATGAAAGACGGGCTGCAAAAGATAGGTTGGGGTCGCTCTCTAAATCCATCGAGACCCATTGAAAAAAGTACCTTCATGTTGTGCACATGAGTCTCTCTCTTAGTGAATAAGGGAATTTGCTTCATCAGTTCGGCTATCTCCTCCCAACTAAGGGCATGAGGCGCCTGGGGACAAGAAGAAATGGAAGCCACGCACTCAACAGAGTCATCGTTGAGTTGTGTCGGACTAGATGAGGGCCTCTATGGCTATTGGTGAACGACTCATTTAGTTGAGAAAAGTCTCTCGTCCGACGTGGGGTTGGCGCCTGCAGCAACAGTCAAAGGCTCTATCACCAGTGCAAAGGTCAAGACAAGCTCCAAGTAGAGAATTTTCGGGCAGGGCCTCTTGGAGGGAGGAAGGGTGATCGTGATGGATTTGGACAGGCGCTTGTGCTGTTTTTCCTTGAATCCAACCCTCAAGTTTGCGGCCATGTCCTCTTTTTCCTCTTCGTAGGCAATAGGGGGCACCACCAACTCAATCCCAATTTTCGGCTTGGTGTTGGCGGCTAACAGTTCAACCCATGTGTTCGGCTCGGTGCTGGTAACAAAAGAGGATTAAGATGGAGAGGAAGTTGAGGCAAAATGAGAAAGAGATGCGGATGGTGGAGTCGGTGCCCTCTGAATGGGCTGAGTGACCGATCCCTTCTTCTTGGCCAAAAGACAGACGGTGGAGCTGGAGACCAGACAGTTTGTGGTCGGAGATTGCCTTAGTGTCCCGTCCTGATGCTTTTTCTCCCTTTGCTTTAGACAATTCTGTCATGCCTTCGAATCCATTACACGATCGACCTCATAAAAAAGGGAGGTCCTTCAGCACGTGGTGCTCATCGGGCACTAAGGTCCAAGAAGACAAGCAGAGGAGTATGGGGAGGATGAACGACCTGACCTCCTTGACCACTGCATGCAGGTTTTTATCTGTCACAAGAACCTGACGGTTCCGCTCGAATGAAGATATTTCAAAGAGTTTGTTAAGCCAAGCGAAATAGGCCTTCTCTACCCATTCCATAAGCCGACCCCTCTTGTTCTTTCCTGCACCACACAAACATGAAAGATCAATAAAGGTTCACAAAAAAAAAAAAAAAAAACAATTACAAAGGACGGACAAAGGTTACAGGAACATATCCTACTTGGATCTCTAGCGAGTGTCGTGGGAGGAATTCTCTATTTGGCTCCTCATATGGACCACTCTAGGGGCCAGAAACAAGGATGTGCCCCTTCGCCCTACCCTTGTTTGAATCTAGGAGCCTAGTCACTAGTTGGAGAGAAAGGATGTGAGTAGACAGACTAAACCTCTCATTCTGGCTCATATTTACTGTATAGACAAATAGGACTTCCAGTAGAGTGAAACCCAACCGGTAAAGCATGTCCAGGACGTTGTATCCCATCAGCACCCGAACGAAATTGGGATGAAGGAAGGTTGGAGGAATCTTAGTGAAGTGAAGGAACTATTTGAAAAGAGAAGATCGATGAAAGCAGAGTCTCGCATTGAATTGCTCCTTAATAAAATAAGTAGCATTGTGGGACTGTTTCTCAAAGGTCAGGGGCTCGCCGTCTACCAAGAGGATGGAGACGATGTCCAGGATACAAAAGCGAGCCCGAAACTCTTATTTTGACAAAAGATTGACTGGGCGCTCAGGCCTAGGGCGCCCCACTCCTGCACGTTTCTAACCACCTTTCTAGACCTTATCACCTGTGTTGGTGGAAGCGATACCCCCTATCGCTGACATACTGAGAAGCTTTGGGCCACGTGGAAACCTGCATGGGACAACGCAAATTGTTAGAAGACAATCACCCGACCCATCCACCGTTAGGCAATGTCTCAATTGTACAAAAAAGAACCTAAGCGAATTTAAAGCCCAAGCTTGAGCAGACTGCCTAACAAAACTTGCAGAGCAAGCATTAGCCCCAAGAGAAGTCTTTCTCATCGTGCCACCACAACGGTTACATCAAGAAATGCCTGAATAAACCACTTAGGGCACCAATAGTAAAGAAACCAAAAAGGAAAATATGAAAAGCCCTAGGTCTGACAGACGCTACCAGTCATCTCCTCCAAAAGACGATTGTCTTCTCTAAGAAAACACAAAAGCCCTAGGTCTAATAGACGCTACCATTCATCTCCTCCAAAAGACAGTCATCTTCTCCAAGAAAACACAAAAGCCCTAGAGTTTGGACTCCACAACATTCATTTTGCATCCAAAACTCAACAAACCCCAAAACAACCCCAAAAGCAAACAACAAGCAGAAAAGAAGAATTGCGAAAGAAGGCAAGCTTACCGAAGTCAGGGAAAAATGTCTGTTAGCAAAGAAGAAACTGCCTAAAGCAGGCCTGAGAATAGTAGAGAAACGACGGAGAATGAAAGACGACCGACGTTACAACAACGAGAATGCAAAGACTAAGAAAAGAAAGCTCCAAAGCGGGAATACTTAAAAAGTAACCCAAAGGGTATGGGAGGCCCTATTTATAGGAGACCAAAACCCTAAGGATCCCAAAAGACAGGTCACCTAGAAACACACCCCAAAGCGATGCGCCGCCTAATAGGTGGCCTCGGTGAATGCAACCCGTCTTTAATTCCCCAAGTGACATGTATCCTAAAAGTGCCTAGATGACTTGAAGAGACACGCAACTCGTTCCACCTTTGTCCGAGCATAGGTAAACAGATTAAGTGGGCATTGTGGGGGGCTCCCCTCCACGTGTCCCTTTTCCAACTCAGACGCCTTGACCGTCTAGCACATGCATGCAACCCGTTCAAATCATTCCATCCGGACCACGACCAATCTCATCTGGCACCAGGCATAAGAAGGTCATTTTCCCCTACAAGGCTAGACGACAAGGGGAAGCCGGACCCCCTAAACAGATAGGACTATCCAGTCAAGCCTTCAAGACCCACAGACATGCATGATCATTCACGTTTAACATGCGAATGGCTGATGGGACCTTCTCTAACACTCAAGTCCATGTCAATTAATTGTTACACATAACCCCAGACCATCAACAGGCTTAGGGGACAGGTGGCTGCATAGTCTAAGATCATGGTGCGTCAGCTGATGGCACCTACCAACCACCTAAAATTGTGATGATTGTTTAGTCACCTGCAAGACAATCATCATTACAGAGAAAGTCAAAGTACTCAATCAGCACTATAGTGGCACTCTCTTTAGCACTATAAAAACCCTCCAACAAAGCACAAATGAGGTACGTGTGCACATATGCCTATATACTCTCTCTCACTAAGCAGCTTGAGCTATTCTTGTTTGACTTAAGTTTCGAAGGGGCATGCCCAAACCATCCTTCTGGACATCCTTTTGTATAGGAAAGGAGTTCACCTAGTGTCATTATTGCTAGACAGATTCTCTGAGAGGCACAAAAAAGGGAGAAAGGTCATCTAACTTCCATTAAGTTGGACGAATCTAAATCCATTTGGCTCGGAACCAATAATGGTTGCGCTTATCAATGACTGTGTGGCTCAAGTGATTGTTTCATTTATTAGACTTAATTAATCGAAGCCCTACTGATAACCACATTCAACTATGCATATGGACACGTGGACTACCTATTTAAACTCCTAAAATCTAGGTCGAAGGGACCTTGATGAGTACCGCTTGACCTTAAATGAACCTTCCTCCCATGATCTCATGATGGGTACCGTCAACCTCCTAAAATTGATCACCACAATTCCAATAGCTGCTTTTTTGTTTGTTTTTTAATTTCATTGCATGGGCCATGCCATTGTGGTCTCGCCTGCTCTTGATTGATTATTATCATCTATTTGAAGTGGCACTTGGCAACAGATAATGCTCTTGGGAGTGACCGACAGTTGTGTGCAGCTCAACTAGGCTGTTCATTTTCCCATGTTTAATTGACGGAAAATTCCCACATTCAGCCATGCAAGTCAACACCTGGCTTGCCACTTTGCCCACTTGACAAGTGCCTACTTTCGAGCAACATGTTAAGTTAATCTTCCTCAGATGGCCTCACGCCCACGACTCTACGACTCAATTGGGTGACTGTGACACATCCATTCGTTAGAATTGGTACCCACATTATAATATATACATTGAGAAGCAGATTCAATCATCACAATTTCACCAGCCCTTGCCTGTGCCGTTACGTATATCCATGAAAACATTAATTAACTTCACTGAATTTCAACTAGTTAGGTTGTGTTTGGAAACCGTTTTTTATTATAGATTCTGTTCTCCGTGATATTTCCGATCATTGTTTTTAACAACAAAAATATATTTGTTTTTTTTCACTTATTTTTAGAAGACTATTTAAAAAAATAATTATACCAGTATATAAAATAATTAAAAATAAACCACTAAATCCAAAAATTATTTTTAAAACATATTTAAAAATATTAAAAATAGGTTAAAAAAATTTTAAGTTTTAAATATACTTTTATTCTACAAAAATCAATAAATAATTTTCAAAAACAGTTCTCAAAAACTATTTTTTAAAATTATTTTCTAAAATAGTTATCGAACAAATCCTTATGTTTTAGAATTTTGATATATATTTTCTATTTTCTTTCTAATTATTTTTTCATAAAATGTAACATATAAAATTAAGTGGCTTACCCCAAGTCCTTCTATCCTCTATTCATTCACAAGACAGAAAATATATATAATAAAACGAAAGTAATAAAAATTAAAAAAAAAAAAGAAAAAAAAAAAAAAAGAAATTGAGGTATGTTTTATCAAATAATTAAAAAGTAAAAAATTATTTTTGAACGTTTAAATAAATGAGAGTGGAAGAAAATCTCGACGGGTAGCATGAATGTTTCTCAAACATATCCGAGAACAATTCTATGGTCCATTAAAAGCGAGGGGTTGGCGTTGCCATGGTAGTGATATAGGTGGTAGATGGGCCATTTATCTCAACTTTCTGCAAGTAGTGTAGTTGGAGTAGATGACAAAAAGCAGTAATTAAGCAACTAACAGTGGGAAGTTTGAAATAGTTTTCATCCGCTCAACTAGACCATTCAATCTAATAGATCTTAATTAATTGAGAGTGTGTTTGGGAGTGTTTCGAATTAATTAAGCAAGTAAAAGTTAGTTTTCAGTTGCTCAACTAGTTATCGAATTAATTAAGCAACTAACAACTAGTTCTCAGCTGCCCAACTAAACCATTCAATCTAACAAACTTAATTAATTGAGAATATGTTTAGGAGTGTTTCAGAATCAATTCAAAAATTAACAATTAGTTCTCCGTTGCTCAACTAGACCATTCAAACTTCGTTAGATAGTAATTTTAAAACACATTTTTAGCTTGAAAAGTATTTTTGAAAAAACATTAAACTTGTGTTAAAAGTGATTCTAGAAAGTGTTTATAATATTTTTAACACTTGAATGATAAAAATTTTTAAGAATAAAAAATATTAAAAGTGTTTCTTAAAATTACTACTAAATGGACTCTAAGTGTTTGATAAAAAGTTTTTAGTTTGAAAAGCATTTTTGAAAGAACATAAAGTATTTTATAAAATTTAGGAAACACTTTTAAAAATTTTAATAATCACTTATAGTATTAAAAAATCACTTCTAGTGTTTTATGAAAAAACACTTGATAGGTTAATTCTCCTAAAAGCACTTTAAAAAAAATACTTCTATTAAAAATACTTTGAATAAAAATATTATCAAACACATTCTCAATCCAACAAACTTAATTAATTAAGAGTCTTTTGGGGATATTTTTATTCAAAATGTTTTAAATAAAAATGTTTTCTAGTACATTTTACAATGATTTTAGGAAATGTTTTTAATCTTTCTCACATTAAAATTTTTATCTTTCAAGTATTAAAAATATTAAAAACATTTCCTAAAATCACTATCAAATACATTCTTCATATAAAATTTCTTAAGAAGAATCACCTATAAAATATTTTTTCAAAAAACACTACAAATAATTTTAAAAATGTTAAATTTTATCAAATAAATGATGTTTTCTCATAAACACTTTGTAGGGTAAAAGCTTCCTAAAATCACTGTGCTCCAACATCAATCTCCTAAAATTGGTCATTACAATTTCATTATATGACCCATTATGGTCTCCTCTGCAAGTTCTATGGACAGCAGCAGCCAACTCTCAGCACCTCAATTAGGTTCTTTAATTTTTACCAATCCAGTGAATTGAAATTTTGACTAGTCAAGCATTTGCTTCCATTCATGCATTTACTGAGGTTAGGGCCACCCATTCCTGAGCACCATGTGACAACATTGCATTAACTTCCTACCCAGTGGTCTCATTTCCACAAACTCAAGTGGGTATACATCCATCTCTTACCATTACTTGTCACTTTTTATCCAACAGATGCCTACTGTGGTATCCCATGACTCAATGTCCTATTTAAGAACGTCAAAGTGTACGACTACCAGATAAGAATGACACATGCCATATATAAAAAGTATTCAGGGTTTATAAATTGTATTATGGTTTGTATGAGGGAAATTAGTGTACAAAGAAGGGAGGAGTTTCCATACAAATTGGCATTGTCTAGGGGAAATAAACAAGAGTTAGAGAACATACAAGTCCATGGCATTGTTGTTGGGCTAAGTTTGTCCAACACTTAAGCCCATGAATTGGTCTATTTTATTTTTGAGTATTCCTAAACCCAAATATAAATAGTTGTTTTTTGGACACAATTTTAAGGCTTAAGGATGAAGTTACAAGTTTTTTCATCAATCTTTTGGGATGTCCATGTAGTATGATTATTTCCTTATCTGTTCATTGTTTTATGAGGTGATGGATTCTCACCTCAAATATTGAAATATATATTTATATAAATTTTCAAAATGAAGAAATTAGTGAGGACTTAATTATTTGTATCCTCATTTTATTGAAGTCGAATAATTTTCTCCATAATTTTTTACATCTATTTAAAGGGTTTTTCCACATTATATTTGGTGTCTCTTTTTTGCTGATTTAATAATACGAGAAAAGCATGCATAAATTTCATGTAGTGCTACAAAATTAGCAAAATAATAAAAAGAATAATGCAAATAAGACCAATCTCATTACAAAAAAACATTCTCTGTGATTTTTTCACTTTGACCATGATTCAAAAAATGACAAGGAAGATCTTTTTTTCATATTGAAAGTCAATATGTTATTCCAGAATGGTTTTTTCAAAAAGCAAAGAACACGTGTAATCCTTTTATGATTTTTTCGGAGTTGTTTTGAGAGATTTTGTGAAGTTTTTTCTTCTTGGTAAAGTCTCAAAATTATTTAGTTCATGTACCATATACAAATTTTGTTTCTTTCATGGATTTTGGGTCCCATTACCAGGATTTGGACAATTGTCCCAGTTATGATTATACTTCCTCATTGGGATTTTGTCAATTGATAATCTTCAGTCAATGATCCATAAGCGTAAATATATGTTTTTTGATGGTGAACATATAAACAAATATGCCAAAAGCATATTCGGCGGCAAAGGCGTGGTGTAGAACTAACCCATTTCATCCTTAGCGAGGACGAATCAAATCAATCACATATTAAGCATTGTACCAATGGATCCTAGTCTTAACAACCTTGTAAGGGGGTGTGTAACAAGCAGAGCCAATGAAAACCTGAGATACGATTCTATATGGAAATGTCCCAGCCTACCACCAAAAAACACCCTAAATTCCTCACTTCTTAAAGTAATGCCTCAATATAACAATTCTATAGGCCTGTATCATGTGATCATAATACCTCAGGCCCTCAGGCACCCCACAGAAGAATTTTAGTTCCATTACTGGTATTATGTTTTATGCAATGCAATGCAAGGCAAAACTAATAAAATGAAACTTATGTGTTTTTTTTGCAATGATACCCAGATGGTTCATTCACTGATATGCATGCCCACAAAGACAAAAAGAAAAGTATGTTGATACCGAGAATACTCACTCACCAGTAAAAATGGGGTTATAGATGGGATCAAGTAGTAGAACCATGTTTCTACACGAGCAGATTCAATCAGAAAGCAGATTGGCGATGTATAAACAGCGATTACAACAGAAGTGAATCAATGAATGAGACTACCACTTTCATTTTCCCTCTATCTTACATTTCTTGTAAATAAGAAGAGTTCTATGTTACAAATCAAAATTGTGGTGGAGTTGCAAAGACCACAGCTAGTTTCCCTCTCACACTCTCAATTAGATGGTTTCTCAGCTTCAAAACAAATAGAATAAAAATTGCACAAGCTTTATATCTTCTCCCTTTGTAAGCAACACTCCCTCAGTTGCCTTTTTTGGGACCTTATGGGATTTTCCATTTTGAATGAATTAGTTGTTGTTCCATCCAAGGAGCAAAAAACCGCACCCCCTCTAATCCTATAGCCCTGCAAAGATGCACCCAACCTACCGAAGAGCAAGCAATCATCTGTGACAGATTTTTGTTTCCGTACAAAACAATTTCAGATCAAGGCAAATCCAGTCACACTCGATACTTCCTGCAACAGAGGAGCGTAATAACAAAAGAATGCAACAATAAAACCAGAAAATCCTTCCCAACAAGCCAGACATGGCCATACCTTCCATATTTTCTTCCTTGAAGAGAGGGCCCACTGCCTTGGATAGAATAGACGGGTGAATCATGCCGTTTTCAAAACCAATCAGTAAGGAATAACATATGGAAGAGCATAGATATCAGCTGAGTCTACTTGCAGAGCCTCCGCCCATACTTGAGGTGTCTCATCACCTCCAGAAGAACCCATCTTGGGTTTCTCTGACTGGGAAATGCTGCTACTAAATAGCCACTCTTGGTCATCAAAATCAGACCATTCTTCCATTTTGGGTACCAAAAGCACCTGACTTAAATACTTGGAATCTGGATGGGGCGGTTTTTTAGAAGCATCAGCAATTTGGTCAGCTTGTGAAGCCACAGACAAAGGCTTTGTTGAAGCGACAGAAAATGGCTGAGCTCCTATTATACCATTTAATTTGTGCTCCTTATTTTCCACTTTAAGATTATTAGCAGTCCCTCCTTGCCTATCAGAAGTAATCAGAATAGAGGTTTGGCAAGGTTCCAATTTCCTCCCATTCTCTATCAATGGATGAGAAGTGGGTCTTGGCAACTTATTAGGCTTAACTTCATTGACTGTAAAAAAAGTCAAAAAGGAAGTAGCATTTGTTAGCAAATAAGATAAATCAGATTCAAACCTGCCTTACAAAACTGATTTAATTTTATAGTAAGAAATGCTGCCAGCCAAATGATATCAAATTTTAACAAAAAGTAAGTCCTTTACCAAAAAAATGTCTTAAAAGGTATAGCAGAATCTAAACTAGGTTAAAAAGAAATACTCTTATTATCCCCTTGATTGGGTAAAGGAGAAACCCAGTTTGCAGTGAACACAACTAAACAGCAATATAGATGTGCTGCAGCACTATATATAAAGGACTCACCATGCAAAAATCCATTTGTGTCAGAGTCCTTCCGTTTCCTGTGATTTCCCTCGGTAGCAGCACTCTTGTTGCTGTCCTTGTGAAGATGTGATGTTTTGATATTGTGGGTAACTGTAACATCATCTTTGTTGCTTTCTTTTGATTTATCCAGTTCTTTGTTCTTGTGTTCAATTTTCTCCTTTTCTTTCTCCTCCTTTCTCTTCTCCTTATCCCTATCTTTCTCCTTCCCTTGACTTTTTTTCTCTCTATCTCTATCCTTACGTTTATCTCCTCGTTTATCATCACCTTCCTTGTCTTTGGTCTTTTCTTTTGCTTCCATCCTCCTCTCAATCTTCTTCTCCAATGGTTTCGGAGTTCCTTCAAGCCTATGAAGACCAGTTCCAGTAAGACTCTGAGCCACTGAATTTCCACTAATTCTTGACTCATCCCTGACTCCTTGCCCATCAATCTTTCTATCCTCACCTCTCTTGTCCTTGTTCTTTTCCTTCCCTTCAGTCCGAATACCAACATCTTTAGCCACCAACCTGGCCATCGCCTCATCCTTTCTTCGATCTGTACCAGTGAACTTCTCAACCAACTGATTCCCATTTCCTCCATCTTCAGCTCTAATCCTCCTCCCCAACTCCTGCAGAAATTTAGAATCCTTATTCCCCTCACCCAGATGACTACTTTGAGTAAGCTTCTCTTCATTGTAACCCACAAGTTGACCAGCAAATCTCTTCTCATTGGAGACACTATTTTTATCTCTATCCCTGACCTCTTTTTGACTGAGTTTCTCTGCATTAAAACCCTCAAATTCTGATGCAAGTCTCTTCTCATCTGAGGTAATGTTTTTGTCTTTTTCTTTTTCTCTGTCCTTTTCCTTATCCTTTTTTCTATCTCTATGTTTATCCTTTCTGTCTTTCTTCTCTTTGTGTCTTCCATCACCTCGATCTTTCTCCCTTTTTTCTTTACCTTCTTTCTTCTCTTTTTCCCTCTTTTCCTTTTTATGTTTCTTCTCCCGGTGCTTTTCCTAAAAATTAGATGAACAAAAAGGAAAAAAGTCAAGGAACAATGTAAATTCAATGAAAAGAAAAAACAAACAGGATAAATTTTCAAAATTATATTGAATGCAGACAGCAGAATAACAACCAATTGTTTCATCTCTCATTTTTCTCTCATTAGTATCAGTTGGATTCTAATCAACCTCCCACTAGTTGTCCTTTTTTGATTTTGGGGGGGCACTTTAGGCACCCGTTGTATACTCCCTATGTACTTTGGGGTGCTTTTATGGTGTTTCCCTTTTGACTATACATTTTTCTTTACCTATCAAAAAAAAAAAAAAAACCCTCCCACTAGGCATCTCTCTAACTTAAAAAAGTAACCTATTCCTTTTTCTTTTCATAAACCCCAGAAGAAGCAAACATTAAAAAGATTTCATAGCATCTGCCTCTTGGTGGCCAACACCTAGACACACCAACTTGAAAGGAGACCAATAAGCAACGCATAAAAAGGAATAGAAAATCAGATCAAGAGCAAATAAGTATCCTTAACCAAAAAAAAAAAAAAAACACAGAAGAAGGGGGGTCTGACATCTCTTCAGAGCAACAACATAGGGGACTGATTGATTTGCTCTTTCTGACAATAATCTGATAAACCACAAAAAAATTATCTAGAATGAAAAGCCACACAGAAGGCCTACAACTCCTCGCTGGAAAGGAACCATGCATCAAGGGCAGAAAAGACCCTACAAGACCAGCACTTAAGAGAAAGAACTTCAAGTTGCTATGACCTTTCACACTATGCGACAATAGATCTCCTTACGAATATCGCCCTTTGACTATCTGATGGCTAATTACTTGCAATTGTTCTGTAATTGATGCTACAGATTATTAACAAATTTTCAATATTATCTCAAACGTAACTTCATGTACATTAGATTTTCAGTTTTAGTGAATGGAAGACCCATAGATCTCTTCCAAAGTTCCAAGGGACTGAATCAAGCCTGTGCAGAAGCATTTCATCAATGGATTTAAGGTTCAAGGTAGAGGGCAAGGAATTTTACCATCTCCTCTTTGTTCATGATACTTCACTTTCTAAGAGGCTAGTGAGGATTATTTGAGGCATTTGAGAGGGTGTTGATATGCTTTGAGCTAGTATTGGGCTTAAAAATCAATTTGCAAAGGAGCAAATTGATTATGATGGTTAATGAGATAGAGACAGATAGATTTGCTTCTTTTGGATATAAGGGTCGGTCACCTTCCTTCGACCTATTTAGACCTTACCTTTAGGAGTGCCTTTTGAAGTCTAGTGCAGTTTGGGAGTTAGTGGAGGAGTACTTTAAGAGTATATTGGCTTCTCAAAAGAAATAGTACTTATCAAAAAAGGGAAGAATTGAGTTTTATTTAAGGCACACTCTATTTTACATAATCACTTCATATTCTTATTTTTCGTTTCCACAAAAAGTGGGAGTTAAACTGGAAAAGATTCAAAGAGATTTCCTATCGGGGGATCACCCAAAGGGAAAAAGGATTCATAAGGTGATTGATTGTTGGTGTGCTCAAATAAAAAGGGCAGTGGTTTAGGCATCAAAAAACTTCCTACCATATACAAAGCCCCACTTGGCAAGTAGCTGTGAAAATTTGCCAACATGAGGGACAATTTTGTAGAGGATCCTTAAAGGAAAGCTCCAAAAGATGGATGTTGGTTGAAAACACAAAAGGTGAGGGGGTACATAATGTGGAGTTGTCGAAAACCATGAGAGGTGGATGGGATGAGTTCAACCTTTTAGGTTTGAGAATATGTGGTTGCAACATCCTAGTTTCAAAGAGTGCTTTAGTAGTTGGTGGAGAGAATTTGAAGGAAATGGTTGGGAAGGTCACAAGTTCATGAGGAAGTTACAATTTGTTAAGGCAAAATTGAAAGATTGGAATAAGAATAGTTTTGGAATGCTAAAGGAAAGGAAAAAAACCATCTTGGATGAAATAGCTAACATTGATGTCATTGAACAAGAAGGGGTTCTCTCTTCTGATCTTTCTATTCAAAGAATTGTAAGAAGAGGGGAGCTAGAGGAAATAATTGAGGGAAGAAATTCATTGGAGACAAAAAGCTAAGGTAAAATGGGTTAAGGACGGGGATTGCAATTCAAAGTTGTTTCACAAAGTGGCTAACGGGAGACGAAACAGGAATTTCATCAAATTCTTGGAGAATGAAAGAGGTTTGGTGTTGGACAATTCCGAGAGCATCACAGAGGATATATTACTTTATTTCAAAAAGCTCTACTCGAGTCCTCCTGGAGAGTCTTGGAGAGTAGAAGGTATTGATTGGTCCCCTATATCATAAGAGAGTGCTTCTAGGCTGGATTCCCCTTTTTCCGAAGAAGAGATCTTTAATGCCATTTTTCAGTTAGATAGGGATAAGGCGTCGGGGCCTGATGGTTTCACCATTGCAGTGTTTCAGAATTGTTGGGATGTGATCAAGGATGACTTAGTGAGGGTGTTTGCAGAGTTTCACAATAGCAGGATTATTTATCAAAACACCAATGCCTCCTTCATAGTTCTTTTGCCCAAAAAGAGTCAATCAAAGAAGATTTCAAATTTTAGACCTATCAGCCTGATCACTTGTCTCTATAAGGTAATAGCAAAAGTCTTGTCAGGGCGATTAAGAGGAGTACTACACGAGACCATCCACTTTACTCAAGGTGCTTTTGTTCAAGGGAGACAAATTCTGGATGCAGTTCTTATAGCCAATGAGATTGTGGACGAGAAAAGGCGATCAGGGGAGGAAGGAGTTGTATTCAAGATAGACTTTAAAAAGGCTTATGACCATGTGAAATGGGATTTTTTGGATCATGCGTTGGAGAAGAAGGGATTTAGTTCTAAATGGAGGATTTGGATGAGAGGTTGTCTGTCGTCGGTCTCTTATGCTATTCTAGTGAATGGTAATGCTAAAGGGTGGGTCAAGGCATCTAAAGGTTTAAGGCAAGGTGACCCTTTATCCCCTTTCCTGTTCACTATTGTTGCAGATGTGTTGAGTAGAATGTTGTTGAAAGCTAAGGAAAGAAGTTTGTTGGAGGGCTTCAGGGTAGGTAGAAATAAATGTAGGGTGTCCCATCTACAATTCGCAGACGATACCATCCTCTTTGCTAACTCTTGTGCGGAAGAACTGCAAACTCTTAAGAGTTTATTGTTAGTATTTGGTCAAGTTTTTGGGCTTAAGGTCAATCTTGACAAGAGTAATCTTATGGGCATCAACCTTGATCAGAATCATCTCTCTAGGTTAGCCTTGTTGCTTGACTGCAAGGCTTCAGTTTGGCCTATACTTTATCTGGGTCTTCCTTTGGGAGGGAATCCAACTACTTGTGGATTCTGGGATCCAGTGATTGAGAGAATCTCTAGGAGATTAGACGGGTGGCAAAAGGCTTACTTATCTTTCGATGGTAGGATAACTCTTGTACAATCATGCCTTTCCCACATCCCTAGCTACTTTCTTTCTCTGTTTAAGATTTCCGCTTCAATGGCTGCAAAAGTTGAGAGGATGCAAAGGGATTTTCTTTGGTCAGGGGTTGGGGAAGGTAAAAGAGATCATCTTGTTAGTTGGGATGCAGTGTGTAAGCCGAGGGTAAAAGGGGGTTTGGGGTTTGGAAAGATTCCTTTAAGGAATCGTGCTCTTTTAAGGAAATGGTTGTGGAGGTTTCCTAGGGAGAGTACAGCTCTGTGGCATCAGGTCATTCTTAGCATCTACGAGGCACACCCAAATGGTTGGGATGCCAACACTTTAGTCAGATGGTCACATCGTTGTCCTTGGAAGGCCATTGCACAAGTCTTTCAGGATTTTTCCAAGTATACTCGGTTTGTCGTAGGAGATGGGGAAAGAATTCGCTTTTGGGAAGATTTGTGGTGGGGGGACCAAATCTTCAAAGACCAATATCCAAGACTATTTAGAGTAGTAATGGATAAAAATATTCCTATATCTTCAATTCTCGGTTTTGCTCGCCCTTTCTCATGGAACTTTAATTTCCGTCGTAATCTATCTGATTCTGAGATAGAAGATCTAGAATGCCTCATGCGCTCTCTTGATTGTATGCATTTATCCACTTCCGCTTTAGATGCGAGATCTTGGTCCTTATTGTCTTCAAGATTGTTTACAATCAAGTCTTTCTTTACAACCTTGTCCCAAATGCCTGATTCATTTCCATTTTTCCCCACTAAGTTTGTATGGAAATCTCATGTCCCTTTCAAAGTTAAGGCCTTTGTCTGGCTTGTGGCACACAAGAAGGTAAATACCAATGACTTGCTACAATTGAGGAGACCTCACAAAGCTCTTAGCCCTGACATTTGTAAGCTGTGTATGGAGCAAGGAGAATCAGCAGATCATCTCTTCCTTCATTGTTCTATGTTGTTGGGGTTGTGGCACAGACTATTTCAACTAGCCAAGATGGATTGGGTTCCTCCGAGAAACATTTCAGACATGATGTTCATCAATTATAAAGGTTTTGGCAAGTCCAAGAAAGGGTTAGTTCTGTGGCAAAACGCGTGCATAGCTTTAATTTGGGTTGTGTGACGGGAAAGAAATGTTAGGATATTTGAGGACAAAGCTAGGAATTCAGATAATCTTTGGGACCCCATTCATTTCCTTGCTTCTCTTTGGGCTTTTTGTTCCGCGGTTTTTAAGGGCATTCCCTTTAACGTATTACAACTAGATTGGCTAGCAGTGTGTAGTTCCAATGGAACGGTATAGTCAAGGGTGCTTGTGCGTAGTTGACATAGTGTAGTGTCTTGTTATCTTTTTGTGTTGTTTAGTTTCACCTTTGGCAGGAGGATTCCTCATCCTCCTATTGTACTTCTTTTTCAATCAATATATTCATGTGTGGTTTCCTATCAAAAAAAAAAAAAAAAAGAGCTCAACCTTCAAACCACCATAGTTGGCCAAGTGGGTTTAGGCTCCTTGAAATAAGCATTTTCTTCTAGTCCAGCTACTACCAAATTTGCAAGAGTGGTAGATCTTTTGTGATTGAGGAAGGTTAGGGTCATTACAACCTCCATTTTCAAAGGCATTTTTCAAGAATAGGAGCTAGAAGTGGTGGATATGTTCATGAAGCATCCATTTTCTTAATTTGATTAGAGAAAGGAGGATAGCCTCTTATGGAAGGGAGAAAAGAAAGGGAGGTAGGTATCAAGTGAACTCCTTTTACAATTTGATGTATTTGAGGGATCTTATTCTTTTCCTTGCAAAAAAGGCGTGGGGTTCCAATTCCCCATGTAAGGGTTTCTTTTTTTCCTTCCTTTTTTCTTCTTCTTCTTTGTAATTTTTTTTTTTTTTTTTTTTAACTTGGAACACTATTATTATTATTTTTTTAATACATAAATTTTTTGTCCCCATTAGAACTTGAACTTGGAACCTCCCACAAACCCTCCCCAACCTTTTACCACTTGAGCCAGGCCTCAAGGGCTACTTGGAACGCTACTTGAGAGAAGATTTAGTCTTCAGTGAATAGGCGTGGGATTCATGAAGCAATTGTAGAGTAACAAAAGCATATTTTTAATTCACAGCAATAAAGCCTGATTATTAAGGAATATATTATTTAGCACGTTTAATATATTATGCTTATTTACCTATCAAAAAAAAATCAAGGAATATATTATTTACTATTATCGAGTGGGCACTTCCAAAATTAATCAAAGATCTCTTGTTAGGTTGGAAGGCTCAATACATGAATTCTTGAGGAAGTGTGACACATGACTCCTACTTGCTCTTTTTGATGCATATGTACAGAGCATAATAGTTGGGCCTTCAACACTGGGGAGTTTTCTAACTAGAAATTGGAGGAGACTTTCATCAAATACCCTTCAAGAATGGTCTAGATTATTTCTTTTACATTTCATTGAAGAACTAAGTAGCAGATAGTAGGTTTTTTTATGTAGTTTTCTTTAATTCTCCTTGTGGTTACCTTTGCAAACTTCTTGTGTACATCAATGCCCCACTTTTTGTGTTAGTCATTGTTCAATACAGTTTTATTTGCCTATCAAAACTATACTTCATATAAATATATATGTAGAAAATTTTATTATCATATATGGATTGGCCTCAAATATGTGTATGATGAAATGTTTATGTATAAGAATTGCCATGATCACTATATAATACAAGTTTGTAAAATAAATCATTTTACTCAATTTTTTTTTTATTTTTTATTTTTATTGATGGGTAAATTTTCATCCCCATTGAGACTTGAACCTGGAACCTCCCACAAACCCTCCCCATCCCTTTACCACTTGAGCTAGGCCTCAAGGACATCATTCTACTTAATTTTTTTATTCATGACATGGTTGAATCACATTCAATACTTAGCCTCAAATTAAGCAAATAATCTTCATTTTTGTAAATTGGCAATCACAACATTTAGTCCCTAAGAAAGGCGGGGCTGATGATTTACGCAACTATAGACCCATTAGCTTGGTGGGAGGTCTATACAAGATTCTTGCTAAGGTCCTAGCTAATAGGTTGAAGAAGGTAGTGAGTAAGGTGGTGTCTCCTACCCAAAATGCCTTTGTTGAAGGAAGGCAAATCCTTGATGCTGCGTTAATTGCTAATGAGGCCATAGACTCGCTACTAAAAGGGGATGAAGTTGATGTGTTATGCAAATTGGACCTAGAGAAGGCTTACGACCATATTAACTGGGATTTTCTTATGACAGTGATGCAAAAAATGGGTTTTGGGGAGAAATGGACTGGTTGGATCAGGTGGTGCATCTCCACTGCTTCCTTCTCAGTTTTGATTAACGGTTCGCCTGCGGGTTTTTTCCAGAGTACTCGAGGGTTAAGGCAAGGGGACCCCATTTCCCCTTACTTGTTTGTCTTAGGAATGGAGGCCTTAAGCTGCCTCATTAACAGAGCAGTTAGGGGGGGCTTCCTGACCGGCTGCAGGTTAAGGGGTAGGGGTGGCAATGGGATTCAAGTGTCTCACCTGTTGTTCGCGGATGATACGTTGGTTTTTTGTGAGGATTCCCAAGATCAAATGGTTGTTCTAAGCTGGCTTTTAATGTGGTTTGAAGACATCTCTAGTCTGAGCATGAATTTGAACAAGAGTGAAATTCTGCCGGTGGGAAGAGTTGAGAATGCTGAGATATTGGCTTCTGAACTGGGATGCAAAGTGGGTTCCCTTCCCTCCACTTATTTGGGGCTACCTCTAGGTGCTCCTCACAAATCGGTGGCTGTGTGGGATGGTGTGGAAGAAAGGATGACGAAGAGACTCGCTTTGTGGAAGAGGCAATTCATTTCTAAGGGGGGGAGAATCACTCTCATTTGGAGCACTTTGGCTAGCATGCCGATCTATCTTATGTCCTTGATGCATATACCAAGAGTTGTTAGATTGAGGCTTGAGAAAATCCAAAGGGATTTCCTTTGGGGTGGGGGTGCTTTGGAGAAGAGGCCTCATCTTGTAAAGTGGGACGTGGTTCGCTCTCATAAAATGAAGGGTGGTTTGAGGATTAGAAATTTTTCTATCCTCAATAGGGCCCTGTTGTGTAAATGGAGCTGGCGCTTTGCGGCTGAAAGAGAGTCTTTTTGGAAGCTTATTATCAGTAGGAAGTATGGGGAAGAAGGAGGAGGGTGGATCTCTCGTGAGGTTAAGGAAGGCTATGGGTTGGGGTTGTGGAAGGAAATTAGAAAGGAAGGCATTCTGATGTTTAAAAACGTTTCCTTCACTGTAGGGGATGGTAGAAGGGTGAAATTTTGGAAGGACATTTGGTGTGGAAACATTCCCCTTTGTGAGGCTTTTCCTTCTTTGTTTGCTTTTGCGGTCTCTCAAGATGCGTGGGTAGCGGATTGTTGGGACTCTATGGGGGATGCGGGGGGATGGTATCCTTATTTCTCTAGACCATTTAATGATTGGGAGATGGAGGCGGTGGTGAGTCTCCTTTCGTTCCTTCAAGGAAAGAGGCTTATTGTTGGGATGGAGGATAGAGTGTTGTGGAATGCTTCTAAGAATGGGATTTTCTCTATAAAATCCCTTTACAATACTCTTGATTCTAGTGGTGCAGTCTCGTTTCCTTGGAGAATCATTTGGAGCCCTTGCGTGCCTACAAAGGTGGGTTTTTTTGCTTGGGAAGCTTCTTGGGGGAAGGTGCTAACCCAAGATCAACTCAAAAGGAGGGGCTGGATTTTAGCAAACAGGTGCTTCTTGTGTTGTGATGATGAGGAGACAATAAACCACATCCTTATTCATTGCCCCAAGGCAAGGGTGTTGTGGAATCTTGTGTTTTCGTTGTTTGGGGTTAATTGGGTCCTTTTGCTTTCGGTTAGAGACACTCTCCTTGGTTGGTTCGCTTCCTTTGTGGACAAGAAGCGTGGAAAGACTTGGCGGGCAGCTCCCCTTTATTTATTTTGGACGGTTTGGAAAGAAAGAAATAGGATAGTTTTTTATAATGAGGCTTTGTCAATCCAAAGATTGAAAAACTCCTTCGTTTGTAATCTTTTCTCTTGGTCTAAGTCTTGTTTAGATGGAGAACCTCATTCCTTAATTAACTTTGTTGATTGGTTGGGTTCTAATTGAGGGTTGGTAAGTGTTTGTTTCCTTGTGTTTTTTGTTGAGGGGCTT
Source organism: Vitis vinifera (assembly GCF_030704535.1). NCBI lineage: Eukaryota > Viridiplantae > Streptophyta > Magnoliopsida > Vitales > Vitaceae > Vitis > Vitis vinifera. The sequence goes on along the minus strand of NC_081809.1, from coordinate 16,933,204 downwards.
CTCATGTATACTCCCTGTATGCTTCAGGTTGCCTTCTTGCTCCCTTCTTTTAATAAATTTTCTGTGTTTATCTATCAAAAAAAAAACATTTATCTTTCTATAATTTAGTACAAAAGTTTTCAATACTTAATTTTCTTAATTTTTAGTTTTATCAAACACCTTTTTACTCTTCTACCAACAACAAACCTCCTTAAGAATATCAAGCTTCTACAACCTGATTACTATGTCTTGCAATTATTACATAGCATCAATGGATGTGACAATCTCAAGCATGGTTTGAAGTTTGTCCAAAACTAGTACGACTCAGCTAGGTCTTATCCACCTTGGTCATGGCCATGACAAGATCAATTGGCGCGTCAAATATTATGTAGTTCAATAATGATTCATTCACAACTTGGAAATAAATCATTTGACAACTCGAGTCCCATGAAAAGGAGGGGAAAAAAATAAAGAATCTACATCTCCCAATGATTCCCCATAACAATTAAGGAAAAAAATACCTAAATTTATGACTAAGAAAAAAAATTCAAAATACCTTATTCTTAAACAATTAATGAATTGTTATCAATTAAAATTTTTTATTATATTTACTTTTAAATTTTGAAAATAAAAAATAAATCTTATTAAGCTACAATTCCAAGTTTTTAATACACCAATTAACAAAAATTAGTATTGGACCTAAAAATATGTATAATAATGTCTAAAAATTTTCTACTCTTAATACTATCATAAACCAATTTAAAACATATAACTATTTAAAAGATAGTGTGTATCACTCAAAACCAATCTGAAGTTTCAAGGACAATCCACCTCAAGGTTTGCCAAGTCCGATACCATGGTTTTGAATTATGATCTCAACTACCTTCTTTATTCCACACCAGCATCCATGTTGTACTTCTACTCAACAATTTTAAACTTCAACCCGCTAATTTGACATCCAAAACAAATACAAACCATTCCCCTCTTAGAAGTCAAATTTTCCCACATATTTTCAAATCTAAAAGGATCCATTTTTCTACTCACAACTCATGAATATAGTAGATTCTATAGAATAAAATCATGAGTTGATTTAGTTCTAAGAAGGTTGATGTTAGTAACACCCCCAACCAAACAATCCAAGCTTCAGCAATACGCACACACTCATAAACACATTTTATCCACTGTGATCATACTAAGGTTATCCCAACCACAAGATCTAGTTTTGGGAACGCTATTATGAGAAAGATCCATCAAAACACTCCCTTTAATATGCTCTCCAAATAACATCATCTTTCTCAAGCTTCTTTTCCTTCAACATCAAAATCAATCTGAGTCAAGCTCCTACCCTTACAAGTTCTCCCTAAAGCAACAATCTGTACTACCACAAACTTTGTGTTTCCACCAAAAGAATTTTCTTTATTTTACTTTAGGGGCAGATATCATATAAGAGCCCAGCCAGGAGCTTGCATGCACAAAAAAACCTTATCCCAAATGACAATGATAGCCCAAGAGATTTAAAAAAAGACTGGCACAACCATTTTACTCCCAAAAAATGCTCTCTATTAAGAAAAGCTTAACCTTAACACAAATAGCAACTTTGACCTTCCATTAACAACCAAGCTTCAGCTACAAAGCTCTAGTCCTTTATACCAGGAATTTAAAACTCTAATGCAATGTTCAGAGATTGATCATCAGGAATGTATCACCACCACACCTTCCATTTAATAATGAAGTTTCAACTACATTGCTTTCATCCTTGTTTACCAAGCCCCTAAAACTTCAATACAAGATGTTGAGATCAACCATCAGCAGATGCCACATAATTCAGAGGGAAAAATCAGAACTAATTGGAACTCCACAGCAAAAACATATCAATGCAGGTAATTTGTGTTTAAATCAACAAAAAACACCCCATTCTTTCTGAACATGAGCAGCTTGTTATTCCTGTCCATAGGACAACTTATGCATAATTTCTTTCATTAAACCACATAGCAAAACTTCATTCTACTCATTTGAAACCCTGTTTCTTCTCCCAGCTCTAAATTCCAAATACTCAGTTTTAGCCATTACTTATAACAGACCTGAAAATGGTAGGCTTTTTGACAATTGTATATCAGAGTTACAGTCATATTCATCTCAGACCCTCTTCAAAATAAAGTGTCTTTCTAGAAGGTAGGAGTTTGATGTTGAACCTGACATAAGCAACAGAAAATTCCTTGACTTTTTTTATAATAGTCAAAGGCACACTATACATGTGCATGGTCACATTGATAAATCTCTTCAATGCTCCTTTCATTTCTCTAACCTACCATATTATCTCTATAGCATGCTGGTCATATTGTTTATCTCCATAAAGACCACACTAAGTTCCTTCACTCTAAACCTTTTGATTAATCAACCTTGAAGTTAGCTTCTCCTTGGTCCAAAACCAAACTAGTTTTAGATATTCTTTCCAAGATTCAGATCTTTGGCAATATTTTCAACCACTATCTATTGAAGCTTCACATAATAACTCTTTATTTGATATAATAATAGTTCAAGTAACTCTAAACATCTCCTTTACTCTTAAAAGTGCAGTAAATGCTTTTTCACCATTCACTTTGAAGTTTATGTAAAATTATGTGCTAAGGGCTAAGGGTTTTATCATTTTAAGAACTATTCCCACCATGAAGAAATGTGGATTGTGAAAGTTGAATAAGTATCTTAAAAACTTTTGGGAAAACATTTATGAGCATATCCGCCAACCATATGTTACTTCTCTCAACTTAACAAAACCTTATACCAACAACTTAAGATGGGGTACATCCTCTACAAGATCAAATCAAAATGTAACCTTAAAATACACATTGGAACCTTGTCCAACATGAGTTTATGTTTGGGTGCATCTATAGAGAAATATGTATCAGCAGATACTTTTCCTTTCAAGAAAAACTGCACACACTCTTAATATCCACATAACCAACAAGCTGATTTTCTATATGCATTTAATAACATATACAGATAGAATTACTTGAAGCATAGTTGCACTTATGAAAAAATCAGAATTCTAAATAGCTTAGGCAATATCAACACAGTAAACATCTTGTGAGAAAATATCCCAACACTATGTTCTTAAACCTAGGCATACTTTAAGTACTCTTAAGAGAAAGGAAAAAAAAAAAAAAAAAAAAAAACCAGGGCCAAACATGCTACCAGTAAACCGCAGAAGATGAATATTCAGTAGCATATCCTATAATACATCTAAAGATGGTCCTTCAACCTTAATAGATTTTGTAGATTGGGTGGGTTCGCGATGAGGGAGAAGGTTTTTTGTTTTTCCTTGTTGTTTTGGATCCAAATGCAAGGGAGTGAGTATCTCTATACTGTATTTCTGTGGGTCACTATTTTAGCGCCTCTTCGTAATACATTTCTTTTGCTTATTGATAAATAAAAAATAATACATATAAAGAACCCTTATATGCCTAATGACATGCAGCTGACATAAAACAAGAGCTGTAGCATACAAACGTCAGAAACCATAGTATAGTCATAGTCCACAATCCCTAACCTAACAAAATGTGAGCTTCTAAAAAGAACAAGATTTTGTATAACCATTTGCAATTCAAACCAAAACCAACATACATTCAGATAAATATTTAAAAAAAAAAAAACCAACAACAACAACGTATAGTTATTCTTGTGAAAGAAAGCAGAAACAGGCATTGCTTTGATAATATCAACAAAGCAAAAAGTAAACATCTTACAAAGGATGATAACACTGTGTTCTTAAAGCTAGATGTACTGTAAGCACCCTAAAAACATGTCACCAATAAACCCCACAAACGTTTATATCTGGTAGCTTATGCAATAACACATATAATCCTCATACCCAAAACCATCAAGATTGAGCATATTGGCAGACCAAAAAATAAATAAAAATTTTAAAATAATAAAATATTTTTAAATTAAAATTTATAATTTAAAAATTTTGAAAACAAAAAACCAAAAATATAAAATAAAAATAAAAATAAAAAGCTTGTAATATGAAAGTCAGAAACCGTTGTACAGTTGTACTCCACAATCTTCTAAGTGAAAAAAGATGTTTCCAGCAACATACTAGTGCACCCAGCAATCAAAGAAATAAAACTCAATAAGACAACCACAACAGAACTTGCAAGATGAAGCCAATGGGAAAGTACAAGGAAATACATGCTGGTATTCATTCCATTTGGAGAAAGACAATAGATCTTCCTGAACACAAGGAACTAATAGCACAAAGGATGGGAGAGGAGGGAGGGGAAGGGGAGGAAGAATATTTCTTAATAGGCAGTGAGGTGACGTATTAAAACGAGGCATAAACCATATGCACAGGAAGTATACAAAAAAGTGCCAAAGGATGAGAAAAGATGAAAAGCAAAGGAAAGAACAATTGGCTTTGAGTCCAAAGGCCCCACCCAAAACATTAGTCCAAAAAAAGGAAAGATCTAGACCTCCTAAAGAAATGAGAGGCCAAACATATAGAATTTTGGGGAGAGCCTTTTTTAGCCACTGATCAGAATGCTCCTCCTTATTGAATATTCTGTCATTGTACTCTCTCCAAATGCACCAAACAAGCAAAAGAGGAGCAAATCTCAATATTTGCCTATATTGCTTGACGACATACCTACCATGCCATCCAAACAGAAGCTCTTTGACTGACAATGAGAACATGCAAGGGATGCCAAACAGAGATCACAAAAGATCCCACAGCAATAAAGTTTTTGCATGACCAATAAAATATAATATCAACTCAAAACTGGTCACAATTCAATTTTCACAGAAAAAGGCGATAAAGTGACATTAGTTAAAAGATATATGGTTCATGATAATAGAATACATCTTGCAGTTGGAGATCAATGGAATCAATTTTGAGCTCTAGAGCCACTGGAATAACCAAAATGATAAGAGAACGTTCTTAATTTGATTCTGGAAGTTCCTGTTGACTCAAGTTGATAGGATCAGCTCAAAGGGCAGAATTCAAGCAGAAGACTAACAACAGGCAGCAACCCAGATCAGTATTTTGTTACCACATTCAAATTGGTTCAGACCAGAATTTGTGAAACAATGATTATTCATTCCATGATGGATGGGAAGACAAATCAGTACCCCAAAGGCTTGATTGTGGCTTGGCTGAACTAATTTCTTCAAACATAATGAACAACATTGAGCATCCACAAAAGCTAGTGGAATGTACCAAGATAACTACTGTGTCTGAACAAGGATACCGTAATACTTGTAATTAAGTTGAAGATGGGGCAGCATAAAATTTTGGATAAAGCTTAAACACTATAACTTCAACCAGGTTATAAGGGGATTAAAATAATATTTCTTTAGGCCACTAAAAAAAATTGAATTGGAGGTGGAGGAAGGGAGGGAGACTAGTATTGCAAACAAAAAAAGCAAACCAGAAGGAAGAGCTGCCAGATAAAAACAACAGGGGGCATCCCTGCAATTATCCAAATCTCCACAGAATGTAAGTGTGATAGACCACAATATTCAGAGGAAATTTTGAATTATTAATTAGTGAAGCCCAACTTAAATAAATATAACCAAACAAACAGTTATGAAAACTACAAACATAGCTTCAAGTATCATACAATAGCACAATGAAAGAACGCTGGTCCCTTACCATCTGCAATACTAAATACTCTTTTAATATCAGAAAGAAAATATCCCTTACCATCTGCAATACTAAATACTCTTTTAATATCAGAAAGAAAATATATTCATCATTGAAGGCTAAGCACAAAGAAGGACAAGCAATCCTTCTAAGGCATATAATTGTTGTTGATCAGAAAGTAGACATGTATATTGCTTCACAGAAACTAAAACCATTCACACAAACTATAGGCATAAGACTAAAAACCTCAAGCTTTTCTAGGTGTTGATCAATGTCAGGAAATGCCTTGGCATATCACTAAATCAACATTGACCACTCAATATATATGGGCAATAAGAATGAATTGCATGCAACTGGCCACATATGAAGAAACAAAAACCACAAACTTTATCTTCACTCCTCTTCACACACCCAGACTTCACCAAGCTCAATAGAAAGTAATCTGAATACCATTAGGAATTTTAAATTTGTTTGCTACTATGGAGGAGCTTATAGTGATAATAATTCTAATATTAAAGAAATTCTCAATGCAATTCATGTGGATACCCTATAGACGTGTCCACAGGCTATGCTTACATTATTCTAGCAGATTTTGATAATTTAGAGATACAGGAAGATGATGATTTGGGAGCTTTAAGTGTTGTCTTTCCAAGCAATAGAAAGAAACGGAGGTCCATGTCCTAATCCACTGTAATTGGTCAATCCAGTCTTGGTGTTTGGTGTTTTCCTTATTTTGGGTTGGTCTAGGTCCATCCAAAGAAAGCCTTTGACACCCTTATAGGGTGGCAAGGCAAATTTGTAGATCAAAGATGGAAGTTAACACAGAAGATGACCTATTTATGCATGTCACTATTTTGGAGAAAGAAAAGAGATGAAAGAAAAACAAAAAGGAGTTGCTTGGTCAAATTGAAAGTTCTGACCAAACTCTGTCTAAGACAGTTCTTCAAAGTTCTTGCATGCTTGGTCACACAGCTTTGGGGCAGTAGTCAACTAATCCTCACAAAAAAATTGAAATTTAATCTTTGTTTTTTCAAGACATTATTAGAACTTCATTAATTTGGCATCAATGCAATGATACTCAACATGATAAAAAAAAGGAATAAATAAATATGTAAAACATGGACAATTAATAAAAAATAACCAACCAAATTTTGGGGAAAAAAGTCCCCCAATGCATGTCATCCCTAAGTAATTTTATATTAAAAAAACTTGAATAACATTTCCTAATCTTAAAAATCTCCAAATATTTTCCTAACATTTATTTACCACTTAAACTTTCTCTATATACTTCCCTTTTTTTTTGGGGGGGGGGGGGGGGGGGGGAGTGCTTCATTTTTTTCTTGAATTTTTTGTTTCTGCTTCCCCAAAATAGTTCCACATATCCTTCTAATCTAAACTGAAAAAGGGGATTTCATGGCATACTTACTACATCAAGCAAGAGGCCAGATCTTTAACTTCTGAATAACTGGATACACATACACCCGTAGGTGTTAAAGGAGCATTTTAGGTGTGCCTAGGCCCAAGGTGCAACGACCCCTTGTTAAAGGAACATTTCCTTCTTTATTTGCTTTAGCTTCGAACAAAGAGGCTTGGGTAAATGAAGTGTGGACAGCCGAGGGGGAATGGGGGGGAAGTTGGAACCCTTGTTTCAATAGACCTTTCAACGATTGGGAGTTGGAAGAAGTGGAAAGGCTATTTTGTTGCTTGGAGGGGAAGAAGGTTAGGGGGGATGAGGAGGATAAGGTGAAGTGGATGGCATCAAAGAATGAGGATTTTTCGGTGAAATCTTTGTATAGGACCATGCAGCCGGGGTCTCTTGCTTTTTTCCCTTCAAAAATTATATGGAACTCTTGTGTGCAGCCCAAATTGAGCTTTTTTGCGTGGGAGGCTTCTTGGGGGAGAGTCCTAACCTTGGATCGCTTGCAAAAGAGAGGTTGGGTTATGGCAAATAGATGTTTTCTTTGCCATAAGAGTGAGGAGACAATTGACCACCTTCTTATCCATTGTGAAAAAACGAGGGAAGTATGGATGGTGTTCCTTTCCTTGTTTGGTGTTTCGTGGGTTTTCCCCCGGTCGGTCAAGGAAACCCTTTTAGGGTGGAGGGGGTCTTTTGTGGGAAAGAAAAGGAAGGTGGCATGGCAATTGGGACCGTTATGCTTGTTTTGGGTTATTTGGAAGGCTAGAAATTCAATTGCATTTGAGGATTGTGGGCTGTCCATTCAAAGGCTGAAAGCATCTTTTGTGTATTTTTTGTGGTCGGAATCCAAATTGTGGATAAAAAATGGTCCTTCGACCCTAATAGATTTTATAGACTGGATGTGTATGCGTTAAGGGAGGGGTTTTTTTGTTTTGCCTTGTCCTTTGATGTTTGGGCCCTTTTGTAAGGGGGTAAGTCTCTTTATACTGTAATCTGGTGGGTCGCTTCTTTAGCGTCTCTTTGCAATACAATCTTATACTTATCGATCAAAAAAAAAAAAAGGTGCAACGACCCCTTACCTCACTTGCCAAGGCATGTGCCTTGCCTATTTTCATTCTAGTTTTCTTTTCTAACACGGATTCCTGAAATTTGGGATATATACATTGAAATTTAATATAACTGCATTAAGTTTTTGTCAGATAATTTTTTTAAATGCTTGAAAGTTTAATTCATTTTGTCTATTGAACTGAATTGTTGGATCATAGTTTATAAAATTGACATGCACATTAGGTTGCACCTCACTTTGCTCGGGCATGTGCCTTGGGTTGCTTGTGCCTAAGCCTTTGGAAAATTTTACGCCTTAGGTGTGCCTTTGAAAACTATGCATACACCACTATAAGAGTAAGTGTCAAATAGAAAAAAGTTGAATTAGTTACATGGTGCAAACTAACTCATTATTAAAGTGTTTCTAGAAGGCATTTTATTTAAAATAAATATACATACATACATACATATATATATAAGGCACTCATGTTAAAAAATAGGCCTGTGATCTAAATAAGATAACCATTCACCCTCCTAAGTAATTCCATATGACAAAAGTTTAAAATTTCATGCATAGAACTGGAGGTGTTTGTATGCAGATCTCTTTTCTCTTGTTCCCTATCTCTAAGTACAAAGATTTTAAAATCATTTCTCCTCTTAAGAATTCTATATTACAATTTAAAATTTCATACACACAACTATAGGTATTCATATGGGAATTTTTTTCCTCCTACCTAACCTCTAAATATGGAATTATGGAGGGACCATTTTTCCTCTTAAGAATTGTTTAGAGGCATGATTTTATAATCATCCATTTCAGAAGAATCTCCTTCTATAAGACTAATTCAAACTGATAAATTGGCAACCTTATTTAGCTTACAAAGACAAGCCTTTAAGCATATTAGGATCCAAAAAAGAAACTGGGCAATGACTCTTCTAAAATCATTCACCAATTAGTGATTGTCAACTAGGGTTAGATCTAATACAATAGCCTATAAAAATAATACGAAGGTGTATGTCTAAATTCCTAAGCAAAATTTCAACTCTGGATCTTACAAAAAGGCAGTTTGAATGTTACCTTAATTAGGCTACACTACCGATAGCTGCTATGCATCTCATTCTTTTTTTCTTTTTTTCCCACAGAACCAGAATTCCTAAGCTCAGAGAAAATTCTGTCATAGATGAAAACTCAGTTCTTAAGATCATCTAATCATAAGTTTACAAATTGCCTTTGGATGGTTATTAGTGACCAGCCCACATCACCAGTATTCAAGCATCTAACATAGGAAATTTTTTAGATCACCTGACCCCCAGTGTGTGATCAGAAATAAATACATGTGTTGTCGGAAAACATAACAAAAAACTCCGACACATTCATATAGAAGAAAAAGACTGGCTACTTAGTCATTTTTTTATGTAAATTTCCTGCAAGTATAACTTTGGTCAAAATCAGAAAAGAAGCTCTGTGATCATAACTTCGACTAAAATCAAAATAATGCAGCTTATCCCACTGGCAGTGAAAACAGAACAATAGAAAACAGGAAATGTTAATAGGTAAAGGGGACATTCCCAAATATTTTATATCAGAACAGAAATGATGCTCTGCCATTTCAACCAGTCAGATATTGAGTTGAAACAATGATGAAAAGTTATGTAACACTCACAAACTCAATGTAAGACAGAAAGGTCTTGAAAGATTAAGAGGCTCTTTAATGTTCCATGGCAATGAAAACCATATGGCTCATTTCTAATTATGTATAAAGCACAATGGAATTCACATCCATAGGACATCCAGGAATTGGTAAATGAATGCTTGCTAATTATGAAAAGCAGTAAATGTAAGAAAAACAGATTAACCTTTTTTAGTAAGTCTGCATCATCTGTCCTAGCCTTTTTTTCATACCCTGGAGGCGGAAACGGAAAGCAGCGAGACATTGCACAGAAATCTTGAATACAGAAAACTAGCACCCTCCACACATAAAATGACTTGAATTACTTTCCAGTTGTACTGTTCCAAAAAGGAAACGGACCAGCAACTATGCTCCTGTCCATGCACCATGACCCCGCATTCATTTCCAGCTTCAATAATCCTCCATAAAGCTATCAGTAAATTTCTAAAGCCACCAAATTTAACTTTCCTTTGCCGCAAATGTTCACTCAGGTCAGTCAAATTTGTCCAATATGTGTTTCAAAACTAAAGCTCCCACACACAGCTAACCACCTTAATCCTCCTTTCCACAATGAGGCAGATTTGTCCAAAATTCAAATTCAAAAGAACTGCTCATCACAGATAGGAGTTGGATCCAACTTGCTGTAATATACTACACTAAACAAGCTCAACGAACCCAGATGCAGGAATCACTATAAAAACACTTGGGTTACGGATTATGCTCAAACTATGTTAACCCAAAAGGTTTTCTGAGAAACAAAAACGGTCCAGTAAAATCTGATCGTTTGTGTTGCCTTCTAGGCCAATAAAGAACCATCACCTCCCTCTTACAACCAAAACCCAATACCAAAAGCATCCCCTACTGAAAGATCAAACACGCTGAAACCGGAAAAAATCCAGAAATCCTCAATCAAAAACAAGCAATTCGGATTCCCGATCACTGCCTACACAATTCCATAGCTACAGTCCTCTTCCATACCAGAACCAAGAATGTTCACCATCAACGTCTGCAAATTCAATGTCCCAAAATCCAACCTTAGAGCTATCAAAGCTCCTGGCCTTTACTTCCGAAATCAAGAGTCAGGAGTGCACTTGGTTCTTCAATCTAGCTCTGATCGTAACCCTAATTACTCAAAAATTCCCAAAATCGAGAACTACCCAGTAACGATTCCACGAAACCCTAAAAAAATCAAGGAACACAAACGTCAAGCACTAGAAAAGGAAACCCTAATTTGAATTCTCAGAAATCAAAGATTCGAAGAAAAAACAATTTCGAAGGAATAAAGGAGGAGGTAAAAAATGAAAATCTAACGCTTTATATTTGGGAATAGGTATCGATCAAAAGCGAAAAAGAAGGGTGCGGGGAGGGAATCAGCGAATTAGCAGAAAAAGAAATGATTGGGCTTGTGATGTTGCTATACCTTGTCTCTCTACAAAGTGAACATTGTAGAAGGGACAAGATCTCTCTGAGCATCCGAGATTGATTTCACAACAAGGAAGCATTCAAACAAAATTGGAGAAGGAGAAGGAGAAGGAGTAGAAGCAGTGATGAGCCTCTCTTCTCTGTGTGCGTTGAGTGTGTCCTGTCTTTCTTCAGACCCTCTCAGTAAGTTTTCCTTCGGAGGTTACACGCGAATCAAAGGGGAAAAAGGGTGAACCGAGTGCGAAACCTCCATATATTGAGAGGGAGTCTAGAGAGAGACTCCCTGCTGGCTTTCCGAGTTTCAAATCCCACGCGCTCATTCTCACTCTCTTCTCTCTCATCAGTCATCAACCACCCATTTTTCACCATTGTTACTGTCCCTCTCCTATGACTTAAAAGTCATATACGTAAAATTACTAAAATGTCCTAATTTGGGTGAGTAAAAAATCCAGCGTCTGGTTTTTCTAATTTTACGTCATCTTTTGAATTTAAAACTAAAAGAAAGGTCTAGGGTCAACTTGGTCCAACACAAAATTAATGTGAGACAATTCAAACCTCTTAATCTTATCTTTGATTAGATTAAGCTCAAATTTTTTAGATTATGTAAGTCAAATTTAAATTCAGTCCAAGTTAAATTCTCCCAAGATTGTTACATTTATATCAAAATTAAAATAATAAATAATATTCTATTTTAAGCATAGAAAATCGATATTCTCCTTCTTAACTTTTTCTAGCATTATGATTAGATTATTTGAGAATCATTATGATTAAATTAATTTTAATATATAGTGTTTTTGTTAATAGTCTTTTTATTAGAAGCATTGTAAAAATAAATAAATGTTTAAATATAAATTAAAAAAAGTGTTTTGATGCTATATTTGGTAATATATTATATAATAAAATTGAAGTAATTGTTAATGAATTAGTCCAAATGATTTTCTAAATTTATGAAAATGAAGAAATTAAATATGTTATCTATTATATTTTGAAATTTGGAACGAGCATTCTTCATTCATAATGCCAAAATGAAATGGTGAATGCGGTTTTATATTTGTCTTTTTCATGAAGTTGGATTTATCAAAATCATCACTTTTATATCGAATTGTGAAGGTTATGTTTGGTTCCCGAAAAATACTAAAGAAAGACAAATAATAATAAAGAAAATGACTTTATTATGTTTGGTAGTCCCATAGAAAATTCAAAGAAAATTAAATATAATTAAAATTAGTTAAAAACTTATGTATTTTAAAATTATTTATTAACTTTTTTATGCATGAGTTAAAATAAATAAAACTAGTTAAAATAGTAAATAAAAATAATTTATTAACTTTAACTCTATTTTTTATTCTCTATCATTTTTTTTATTTCTATTTCTTTTTTTTTTCTATTTTCTTTCCCTCAAATTTTTCGAGAACAAATATAGTTGAAAAGAGTCAAGCATAGGCTTCCAATAAGATCTTTTTTATTAGATATATGATACCTAATATAATAGTTTTTAAAAGTTATAATTACCTAAAAATAATAAAATAATTCAAAAAGTAATAAGAAGATTTTTATTTTTTTTAGCTTTTTACTTAAAATAATTTTCTTTCAAACTTTAGGTTGTAACTTGTTATAAAGTTTTGACTGAATAAAAAAGTCAAAATATTTGACTTTTTTCTAAATGAGAAACATAATATATTGGTTTTTCTTTCACTTTTTAATGCTTAAAATAAATAAAAATATTGCAAAAAACAAATAACTTAATACTTAATGCTATTAAACACTATTTAGTTTTAAGTTAATTTAGAATTAAGTATAAAAAACAAACACCACAAATAAAATATTCCACTTCCTTTATTTTTTGTAATTACATCCATGCCCACCTTGGTAATTTAATAAAAAGAGGGGTAATTGTATAATTTCATAGGATGCATATCATCAAAGGTTGTGGAACATATTTATCTAATATTGTTGTAAACTAAAATATATAATAATATATTTAAAAATAATATAAATTAATTAATATAATAATTTTAAAATAGTAAAATGCAAAGTGATAGAGATAAAATTAAATATTATAATTTTTCTTCATCTTAAATATATTTTTATACTTAAATATTATACCTGTTGTATTTAATAAAATTTAAAATATTAATTAATTTTATTATTTAATTTGATATATTAAATATATAAATAAAATGTTATTAAAATTTTTAATGTATATTTATGACATCACGGATCTTAATTTGGAAAATATTAATAATTTGGATTAAAAATTATATTTAATGTTTTAAAAACAAAGTGGAAATTATCCTTTTTAAATTAGGGATTTTTTTTTTCTTTAGTAAGAAATATGAATTTGGATTGAAAACTATGGGTGTTGTCCGGTAATTCCGGCGCAACAGTAAAGATATTTGTGAAGTGTAGGAGAGAGAGGGGGGGAAGAGTAGTACACGCGCTGGAGGAATGGCGTGAGAGTGGGGATGAATGGTAAAGAAGGAGATGTAGAGTGAGAAGCCATTTGCCTAAGCGCATGTGGGTTGGTCCCCTCGCTATCACTCTGCTAGTGCTGCAGATCCACGTGTCACTACCCCCAACTCAATCTGATTTTGATCTGGCCATACACGTGTCAATCCGCCATTGCCTGCCATGGGCGACTGGCTCTCTTCCTGGTCGTGGGTTCATGCGAGGTCTTGCTGTTCCCGTCAGGGCCCGTGGGATGTTAGCATATCCCAAAGAAGGTGATGAGCATCCTATGGTGACAAGTGGAGTTCAGGTGATGGAATATTTTAGTTTGGGGATGTTCCCTTTGTTTCGTCACTCACTATGGATTCTCGACTTTATTTTTGCTTTGGATGCAATATTTCTGGTTAGGAAATATCTTCCACAGGCTTACTTAAAATTGTGAGGTCCACATTTTTCCACGAGGTTGTTAGAAATGTTAGAAATTTTGTTATTTCTCAATATTTTAAGTATTTGGTAATTATTATATGGATTAATTCAAAGTGATTAGTCGCAGAATTCATTCATATAAAATAATTATTTTTATATAAAATTTAGCATAGACTAAAATGAAAATTTTATTTATATCACTTATGAAATGAATGGAAAGACAAGGATTTATTTGTGCTTTCCATCTATACATTCATGATGTGGGATTATTTATTGTAAGCAAACTTTGCAATTAATGGAAGAAATTGTTTTTTTTTTTTTCCTTTTATGGACTTCATGTCATTGCATTTTCTTTCAAAAATTTAAATCCTATTCTTTTTAATTTTTTTTCAATGAAAAAAGCAATAATAATCCTATTCGATAACATAGATCATTAGATTAAAAGATATGCAAATTTTGCTTTTAACATTTTTTCCCATTTCAAAGGTGGGTAAGGGATTAGCGACGGAACATTCAACCAACTATTATTAAATGAGTTTAGTGTTGTTTGCCTATTGGTAGTTGAACTCCTTTCACCTCTTTTCCATTTTCTTAAACTATAATATATATATACATACACACACAATCGAATGAATGACAACTTAAGCAACTTCGCGATACTTGCAACATGATATGGTTGGAAGGTTACTCAATACACATACTTCGATGGTCAAGTTAGTGAACAATGAACAATGAGCAATGGAAAGGAATAGTAGGAGTAGAAGGACACATGATAGAGTTCGAGGGTATCTAGGGTGAGTGAGGAAAAGTGAATGAGGCAAGAGTGGAATATAGAACTTGCTTTTGTTGAAGGATAATAAGGTTTTTATAATTGGCCACCCAACTATAATTTGCTTCAACTATACTAAGTAGGTAGAGCAAGTGTTTTTGAGCCGCTATTGATCGATCCATTCTGGGATGTAATGACCGCCCGTCGTGTCGACCCACATCCTTATTTTTTTCATGTAATCTGTTGAAATATTGAATGAAAGAATTATTTTCTTATACTTCATTTCCTTTTATATTCCATTATTTTAAATTTATTGCTATTTTAATAAATAAAAATAAAATATACTTTTTTTTTACTATTTTTAAAAACAAAAAAACTAACATTTCTATAAATTTTACAATTACAAACTTGACAAATATAAATATAAAAAATAAAAAGTATAATTATAAGAGGTGTTTAAAGTAACAAAAAGAAATTTTATTTAATAATGAAAAAACTCAAGACAAAATGACTTAAAAAAATTAAATTAAAATTTTTAAGTGGCCCATGGGCCACACGACCTGTCAGCGCGACACGACCCCTAGACACAACACAACATGACATGGAACAATACGATTAGCCTGTGGGTTTATGGGTCGTGTCGGGCCACCTATTTGGCTTGCATGGGCCAACCTGACTCGACACGACTTTTAAGTGGGTCGTGCCGACCCAACATGTTGACCCGTAATGGCCTAGTAAACATCGAGTCGTGCCCATTAGACACCTCTAATAACAAATTTGACTTTGAAAGTGAATATTGAATATTATTATGGAGAAAAAAAAATTGTATTTCATTGAATTCTAATGTCTAAAAGCTATTACATTAAACTTAATATCATATATGCAGTTTGAAGATACCAAAGGACATAAAAAAAGATGATATGTGCACATTTATTTTATTTTATTTTTATATAGTATTTTTTAGAAATGTTTGTAATTTTATCCTTGAACTTAAGTAGTATACAAAATAATTAAAAAATAACTCATTTATTAGAAAAAAAATTTTTAAAAAAAAAAGAGGAAAAGAAGAAGTGGAGAAATACAGTTATGAAAGGACTTTGAGATGTATGTTTCATTGATTCGGATCTTCCCTTTGTAGGAGTTGAGAAAAAGTAGAATTAAATACAATATTTAATTCTTTATGGGAAAAAGAAAAGTGTTCATGGGTAATTGTGAGGTAATTCACAATTATCCATATACATTTATGACACCCTTCTTGAATCTCCATCACTATTGAAGAAAAATTAGATAGATATTAATTATTAAAACTACCTCATTAAAAACCTTGGTAGTAAAATTTAATGGGATAAAATCTAGATAAAGGAAAAAAGAGGACAATATCCTAACATCCTTTGACAATGCTCTCCCTCGTGACAACATGATTATGTTGTCTTTAATAGCTCTATGTTAAAATTTTTGAGTTGTGCATTTTGATTTAATGTACAGACTTCTTGAATGTTGTAGTAGGTAGGGCTTTTGTGAATAAGTTTGCTAAATTTTAGTTTGATCTTACTTGTTGAACATCAATTTAACCTTTTTTTTTTTTTTTTTAAGTTGGTGTCTATAGAAGAACTTTGGTGAAATATGTTGGTTCGATCTCATTTATTATATCCTCCTTTGATTTGTGCAACACACATAACATTGTCTTCATGCTATATCATTGGATTGTCTTTGATGAAGGATAATTCATAAGACTCTTGAATATACTTGGGCATAGATCTTAACCATACACATTCATGACTGGCTTCATGAATTGCAACTATTTCCTAATAATTTGAGGAAGTGGCTACTGTTGTTTACTTAATTGATCTCTATGATATTGCAACACTCCTACTTGTAAATACATATCTTATATAAGATCGAGCTTTATGAGGATATGGAAGATATCTTGCATGTACATACCTAATTAATCTCAATTTTGATTCTTTTAAATAATATAAGCTAATGTAAATTGTTCCACGAAGGTATCACACTATATGTTTAATCTCATTCTAATGTCTTCTAGTTGGACCAAAATTGTATCTTGCTTGTAAATTGACAGAAAAGGTTATGTTTGGTCTAATACAATTTACAAGATAGATTAGTGCACCAATTGCACTAAGATATGGTACTTCTAAACCAAATAATTTTTCATTTTCCTTTTAGGACGAAATGGATTTTTGTTTACTTCAAGTGAATGGACAACCATGATGGAATTGAGTGGATGCAATTTGTTCATACAAAAGTGCTTTAAAACTTTCTCTATATTTGCTAATTGATGGACTAACACACTATTTTAAAAATGTTCAATCTATAGGCCAAGACAGTATCTTCTTTTTTTCTAGATCTTTCATTCCAAATTCCTACAATAAATAATTAGCTATTTTTATGAACTTTTAGGAGTTCCTATAAGATTTAAATCATCCACATATACTGCAATTATTGTAAGCTTTGTTTCTGATTTCTTAATGAAAATGCATGGTCAAATTGAATTATTCACATATCCTTTTAATAAATATTCGCTCAAACGATTATAACACATATTCCTATATTGCTTTAATTCATATAGTGATCATTGTAATTTGATTGAATACATGTTACGAGGTTTTAAATTAGTTGTTTCTGACAATTTGAATCCTTTATGGATTTTTATATATATGTTGGTATCTACAGATCCATATAAATAAGTCGTAAAAAACATCTATGACATGCATATCTTCTTCAAAGACTATTAAACTTATCAAGTATCAAAATGTGATTGCATCCATTACAAAGGAATACATTTCCTTGTAGTCTACACCAAGTCTTTTTGAGAAACCTTGAGTAATAAGTTATGTTTTATATCTTGTGTTTTCATTATTTTCATTACATTTTTGCACAAAGGCCCATTTATATTCAATAGGCTTTATGTTTTCAAGTATTTGAACTACAGGTCCAAAAACCTCTAGTTTTGCTAACGAGTTTAGCTTCGTTTGGATTGCTTCTTTTCATTTTGGCTAATCATTTCTCTTTCAACATTCATCCACAATTTGATGTTCTTGATCTTCATTATTTTTTATGATGTCCATAGCCACTTCGAAAACAAATATATTTTCAATGATAATATTACTAAAGTTCCTTATTTCTCTTACATGATGATTGGAACAAAAATATGTGCTTTAATGACACATATTCGATATGATTTGTGCACTAAAGAATACTCAAATCAGCCAACTTGACCTAAATCGATGTTAAGGCCTTAACCATGAATTTAACTTGTATTTTGGAGATTTATCTCAGGCTCAAGAGAAGAAAATGATGCAAATTGAATCACTTTAGATTTTGAAAGATCAAGAAAGGGTTAAATGAAGAAATAAGCGAGTCAAGACTCATGGACCATGAGGAAAGGCAAGATGAGGATATCATGAGTTTGGGAGATGAGAAATGACCATTATGGAGTAAGAAAGAAGGCAAGAAAACATGAGAAATGAGGCATGAAGTAAGATTCAACTACATGGAAATTTGGAACTCAAAATCTAGTGGTAACATGTACTCTGAATTTGAGAACAAATTTGGAGTACTTCCCGAAGTCCATTTTAGTCATACTATTTATCATTTTGAACCTTGGGAAGTCAGAAGTCCAACACTTCAAATGGTGTACAAATCGGAGCTGAAATGAAAACGTTATGGCCATTTGAAGACAATTGTGCAAAGTTGAAAGACCATTTCGAAATGATTTTGAAATTCAACTTATGAATTCGAAATCCTATTCGAAATGACCCCAATTTCAAATTCATCCACTGCCACTTTGATGTTTCACCTCCTCTACCTTGGGAATTGCATCTAGGGTACTCCATTTCCCCTAAGTGGACCCCACACGACTAGAAATCACTATTTGATTATTTTTTAATCATTTTTTAGATAATTATTTTTGTAATAAGTGGCCAATGAGAGTGTGTCACATGTTGGGTAATTGATGATATTATATAAACTCTCTTAGTTATAGGTTTTAGGGATTTTGGATCTTTTTATGGAGAGTTGGACATTAAAGGTGGAAGAAGACGAGAACTTTGGTTTGTTTTCTTTTTCTTCTTTATTAAATATATTGTTTTTAGTTTCTTTTGATTCAAATTATGGATTTTTACCCTATTATAGATTGTGAATGTGACATCACTCCCATGAGAGGCTAAGAAGCTAGCTTGGGGCTTGAAGTATGAAAACCTAAGAGATAATGGGTAAATTATTATAACAATGAGATTAATTATTGGTTGGGTGACAATTTATCAGATTTTTTTTTCCTATCCTTGTGAGTTAGTTTAGGGAATGATACAGTAGGTTATTACCCGATACTAGTGATTCTTAGAAATTTTTGATCATTAGTTATCCTCATCTTCCATATCGTTATTTGCCCCAAAACAAAGCTATAAGGAGTAGGAAGGGTTAAAAAACCAAATCTCAAATTGGTAATCAATCTCATTCATTTGATGGTTTTAGGAATCTGTTTTAAAAAGGAAAAAATTAGGTTTCGGATGCAATTTTGAGCTATAGAACTCAAGTTGATTGTGAGCGGCCAAGGATCCCAAAACCCTAAGATTACTTTAGTTAAGAAACCCTTGTTCTTTCTATTTTTATACCTTAAGTTGGATTGTGGAAAGCCTCAAACTTGAATCGATTGAATTAAAAATCAATATTCGTTTTGTTATTAATTTAGTTTCATTCACTCAATCTCATTTCATAAAAGATAATTCACAAATTGTTTTCACTTTAGGATTTAAACAAAAACAATTTATTTATTCTAATATTGACAATTTCCATAAGCCAGTCCCTGAGGATGATGCCTGGAGTGCTATAAAAGTCATAGTGACTATTTCTCTAGTTTTTGGTACATAAAAAGGTTAAGTATTTTGGTACAACAAAGAAGTTTGATCACATGACTTATTAAGATCTCTTCAATTCTAGGTACCTATATTTATTCAAGGGACAATTATTTAATTTATACCTTTTTAGGAGCTACCTATTTATCAAGTTGGGTTTCATCATTCATTTTTGTTAACATTTTCATATTTGTAAGCTCTTTAATAGTAACAAACTTTTCATATGTTGTTTTTTGTGTTTTTTTTTTTAACTATATCCTTTGAGCCAATAGGTCTACCATTCTCTAGGTGTGTTTTAGATTCACTTTCCATGATATTCTCCAATTGTCCCAAAAGAACATCAATGCATGTTAAGGTATTCACAATCGGTATATGTGACTTTGTCACTTTTGTTGTACATGTAAAGGCATCAAGTAGTTGATTTGCGAGTCCTAGCAAATGAATAATCTTGTAAACTTTTAGTTCACATTACCTTATATGGGGGTCAAGATGAGACAAGGAGGTTACGTTTCATATAATGTCTCACAATTTTTCAAGAATTGACTTGCCTCCCTATAATGGTAGGAAAACATTTTATCAAAATGACAATCCACAAAGCAAACAGTAAAAGCATCACCTGTTAAAGGTTCAAGATAGCAGATAATGGATAAAGAATTAAAGACAACATATAACTAAGTCTGCATTAAGAACTCAACTTAGAACGTTGCGATGGAGCAATGAGAACATAAACAACACAACTGAAAATATGTAAATGTGAGACATTTGGTTAGTAACCTAAAACAAATTGTAAAGGTGAGAATTTATGATTAGTTATAGGGCAAATTTGAATTAAATTTACAACATGGAGGATAGTTGTCCCTAATCAGACAAAGACAATTTTGTTTTCAAGAGTAATGGTTTAACAATCAATTGCAAACACTTAATAAGAGATTTAACTAATCCATTATGAGTATGAGTATGAGTATGAGTAATAAAATGCTCAACATCAATACTAACCGACATACAATAATCAAAGAATGTTTGAGAAGAGAATTTATCAGCATTGCCATCAAGAAATTGTGCCTTAAGTCAAATTATTTGTACAAGTAACCTAGTAAAGACAACTTTTTGAGTTGAAAGAAGACAAACATGAGACCAACAAGTTGAGACATCAATTAAAACCATAAAATAACGGAAGAGTCTACTAGGTAGATGAATAGACCCATAAATGTATCCTTGAATGTGTTTTGGAAAAGTTGGGCATTTAGATATAACCTTGGTAATCGATGGTTTAATATTTAATTTGCAATTTGAGCAGCCAATACAATTATAATCATTGGGTATCAGAATATTCTCATTCTCTAAGGGATACTCAAAAGAATTGTTGATGATACGATGCATCATAGAGAATCTTAAGTGACCAAAATGTTCATTCCAAAGTGTAAAAGTTTTTGAGTCATAAACTTTTGTTTCATGACAACATATGATTCAATAGGTCTGATAATTATCTTATACAACCCATATGAGTAAGAAGGAAGTTTTTCCAAGATACACTTTTTTCTCAAAAATGACCAAAGTAATGAGAAGATATTCTTTATTACCATTATTCATAGTATCAATATGATATCCATTTCGGCAAATATCTTTGAAAGTAAGTAGAGTTTAATTAGATTTAGCAGAATAAATGATGTAGAATTAAGTTCCACTAGGTAAAAGAATAGTTGCTCTTCTAAACCTTGAATAAGGTCAACAAGACTTGATGTGGTATTAATATTAGGCTTAGCTAATATTAAGTTGGAAAAATATTTTTTATCATGAAAGATTGTGTGTTGTGGCACAATTTGCAAGATACCACATTAGATGTCATCTAATTTATCAACGTGTGAGAAGGATCCATCTATTTTCAAATATAAATAACGAAAAAAAATATAGATATGTAATGAACATGTGTAAAAGTAAAATGTGAAATAAACATAGTAAAAAATAGGATAACATAGTAAAAAAAAAATATAGTATTAAATATGAACATAATATTTAATCATAATACACATTTCCATTACCAATTAAATGGTTAATTTTTCCACTATGATTTTAAAAAAGGTTTGAAACATCTATATGGGTTAACTCCACTATGCCATTACCATCAATGAAGTTCATTTCAACATCTTTCCCTTTTGTTTTTATTGAGACTTGATAAATGTCAACCAAATGTTTTGAAGTACAATAGGTATGTGACTAGTGTCCTTTCCTATAGCATTCATTCTCACAAGTATGTTTGCCTTGTGGTTTTATCCCCTTTTTAGGTTATGCCTTTGAATTATTCTACCTTTGGTTGTTTGAATTGTTTTTTTATTCTATAAATAACTATAATCACAGTGGTGTCAAGAATTCTGTCTACCATGACCACGTGCTTGGCCTTAGCCTCATCCATGCCCATGTTCACTCCATATTCAAAATTTAGAATGGATGTGACATTTGCTTCAAACAATGACACAGACCTGATAAGATGAAACTAATGAGTTTTTTCTTTTTTAGTAAAAGTTCATGATTTTATTTAGCCACAAGAAGATTGTAGACCCTCCATTTTATCCTCTTAGCACATGTCCTATAAGGTATTTGTTCCGTATTTTACAGCAATTCCCTAGTGGCCCATTACTACTCGTGTAGCCTATCTTTTCTAAGCCACATTGGGGACTTTGGTTGAGGGATTTATCTTATGACTCTTGGCAACCCTAGTTTAGACTTAGGCCCATTTAGGCACCATAGGCTTACTTAGGCACCTTAGGCCCATTAAGCACCACCATAGGCCCACTTAGACACCTCAGGTCCACTTAGGCACCCGAGGCCCGCTTAGACACCTTAGGCCCATTAGGCGCCACCATAGGCCCACTTAGGTCACCTTTCAGGCAATTCTTGCATGTTAGCATGATTGGTATGGATTGCATTTTTTGTATGACTTGCATGACTTGCACAACTCATTTATTATAAAGTTGCATGATTGGAATTTTTATTATTTTATTTTTATTTATTTTATTTATTATCTCGTATATTTCTTCCTTTATTTTATTTTCCTATTATTTTGTCACTTTTCCATAATGATTGTCCTTACTTATCTATGTTAATTTAATAATTTTGTTTAATTATCTTATTAGTATTATTATTATTATTATAATTATTATCATTATTATTACTACTATTTTATTATTATTATCATCAGTATCACTATTATTATTATTGTTATTATTATTTATGTTCACTTTTATTATTATTATTATTATTCTTCTTTTATTTAATTTATTTGATTTAAAAATTTTGTAGGTAAGTCCACCAATGGAAATATTGGAAGAAATCATGTGAAGCTGCATCTTGGAGGAATATTTAGAGTGCATATATTGGGAGTGGCAACTGGACATAAGAGCAAATTCAAGGTTGGATATGAGCTTATTTGGATTATTGGAGAACCAATCTAGGTGTAGGTCAGGTTGGCAAATCCTTAGAGAATTGACTTGATGGTTAAGAGTATTCAAATTTCTGTGGGGCACGTGGCAATCCTTAGGTGCACTATTCATTGTTTTGGTGTCATTCTCAAGTTGGTGGAGTCAATAGGACGTGTATAGGAAGAAGATGGTGATGTTTTGGAAAGTGGGGAAATGAATCCGATGAGAGAGCATAATTTTTTTTTATGAAAGAAAATCGGTTTTAGCAATGAAAAAAGCTAATGCAACGTGCATATAGACGGGGTGTGAGGCCGTGTTCAAAGATGGGTGATTGAAAAAAAAAAAGAAAGGAAAGGAGCAACGGGGGCTACTGTTCATTCCATTACTATGGCTGGAGAGAGGAGCTGAATGGGGGGATTGATAAGAGATTAAAAAAGAAAAAAAAAAGGAAGGAAAAAAGGGGTCGGTTTTGGAAAAATGAAAGAAGGCACAGGTGAATTTTTAAGAAAATGATAGAGGAGGCTACCATTTGGGATGAGGGAAAGAGTTTTATAGAGAGAGGAGACTGTCGTTATGGAGTGAGAGAGAGTTTTACAGAGGGAAGAGGCTGCTGTTTTGGATCGAGAGAGTGTTTTGAGAGCGTGAGAAGGGTTGTTGGAAGGGATTGAGAGAGAGAGTTTTGAGAGCGTGAGAGGGGTTGTTTGAAGAGATCAAGAGAGAGAGTTTTGAGAGCGTGAGAAGGGTTGTTTTAAGGGATCGAAAAAAAAAGAGTTTTTGAGAGCGGAGAGAGGTTGTTTGAAGGGATCGGTGCAATGAGTTTTTGAGAGCGGAGAGAGGATGTTTGAGAGAATTAAAAAAAAAGAGTTTTGAGAGTAGAGAAAAGTTGTTTGAAGGGATCGGTGCAGGTAGTTTTTGAGAGCGAAGAGAAGCTGTTTGAAGAGATCGATGTAGAGAGTTTTTGAGAGCGGAGAAAGATTGTTTGAATAGATCAATGCAGGGAATTTTTTAGAGCGGAGAGAGACTGTTTGAAGGGATCGACGCAGGGGGATTTGAGAGTAGAGAGGTGGCTGTTTGAAGGGATTGGCAATGAGTTCTTGATAGTGGAGAAAGATGACTGTTTGAAAGGATCGAAGGAGGGTTTTTCAGAGCGGAGGTAGACGACATTTGAACTCACCAATGGAACCATCTGGACAGCAGCCCATCCATCCACGTATCCTTGAAAACGTATTGGTTGAGGAACCAAAAATTCGATTATTTCCCATCAACCAGCACACCATGGTTCCTGAGCACAATTGGAGAAATGAAAACAACTACACACCACCAGGTTGTTTGATAAGCCAGCTAGGTGAGTCATTCGTTTTTTTTATATGCATGGATTTTCAGTAAAGTCAAAAGTTTGATTAGTTTTTTCAAGTGGAATTATTATTATATTGGGTGGTTTGACTTATATTATTGGCTCCAGCATGTACTCATTTTAATATGGTAGCATAATCTCACTTTTTGTTTAACTTTTGATTAATTACATTAAATATTAGAGTTGTGTTTAGGGTTAGTTTTGGTATATTATATTAAATTCATAAAATACAATTTTATATAGTTTTACTTTTGAAAAAAAAATAATATAGTTTGATATTTATTTAGTTTAGTTGTGATTCATTTAATTATTAATAGTTTATTTATTTATTTGCTACTAATTTAATGTTTTGTAACTTATTTATTTATTTATTAATAAGATTGAACCTATGGGTTAAAAATTTAGTTTAAAATAAAATAAAAAATATTTGTTGTAGGTGGTTTGAATTGACTTTAGGTTTAATTAAAATTTTAGTTTGTTGAAATGATTGATTTTTATGTGTTTAGTATTAGATTTTAAACTTGCCTTAATTAGTGTTAAAAATGTTTGTTAAGCTTAAATTTTATTTTAGTAACGTAAGTTTATTAAAAAAGAAAATTAATTCCATGAGTTCATATTTCGTTTCATTCATACTTTGTTTCATTCATATTTACTTATTTATGTGTTATCAACTTATCTATTTGATTATGAGTTTAATTTTATAGGTTAGAAATTTAGTTTTAAAATTTGTTTTGGGTAGTTTTATAATTTAATTTTTGGTTAAGGAAAAATTTCAGTTTGTTGAAATAATTGATCGTAGGTGTTAAATATTTTGATTTTTGAATTTGCCTTAGTTAGTGTTTAATTCATTTTGAGATTAGATTTCAATTTAATAATGTAAATTCATTTAGGAAGCTGATTCCATGAACTCATATTTTGTTTTAGTTTGCTTTCATTTCATTTGATTCATTTTAATTGTTTTAGGCGTTTTTTTTATAATTCTAAGTTATTAATAAAATCCACATTTAGAAGGTGCCTTGCTTAGTTTACTCTAATTCTCACTCATCTATTTAGTTCAAGTATTTTTTGTAATATTAGCTCACTAATAAAATTAATTCTATGATTGACAATTCATATTTGCCCTGATTTAATTTGGTCCATTTTAATCAATCTAGATGCGTTTGTGTGTTTAATCGATCACGTGCTAATTCGTTATTAATACTCTTAATTGATATGTTTCTTGAATATTAGTCATTACTTTAATTGATTAAAGTTTGAATAGTTTATTGCTTAGGTAGTCTCTAGTAAAATTTACTTTTCAGAGGCCGTCGGAAAATAATGAAGATTGGTCTCAATTCACACCATTTCAATTTGCTTGGTTGCCAAAAATTTTACTTTGTGATTTTGTTTCCGTTTGTTTTGCTTGGTATTCTATTTCTCATACCTTTTATTATTCTCAAATTAATTTCTCTTATATTAAAATATAACGCTTTTCTTAGAAGATCCCTTTAAAAATCTATTTCAAAAACTCATTTAGAGTCCTTAGAGTCAAAATCCCATTTGCTTAAATAATATGCAATCATCTTTTGATGGGTTCGCATATTTCTTGGTTTTCAATGAAAATTTTGGTTTTGAACAAAACACGAATCAAAGCTTGTGTTCCCAAATAAATGGGATGATTCTAGGCTAGATTTGTGTATACCAATTGGGGAATTGGTGAAACCCCTACATAAGAAAATTTTTCAAAACTCTTCCTTGCTGCCAATTTTCACTCAACCATTGGCCCTTTAGTTTTAAAATTCATTTCAGCAACTTCAAAATGCTCTTAAAAGAGAAAAAAAAATTCAAAACTTATATGACTTTCCTCACTTCTTAAACTTGAATTTAAAGTTTTGTTTGAGTTAGAAAACCATTCTGGAATAGAAAACATAAACGAGTCTTTAGCGGGGCTCCGTTTTCACCCAGTTCTGGACATCCGAGACCTTTTTGCAAAAATAAAATACCATACGACTTTTTAAATTTGATTCAATATTTTTCCTCAATTCTAGGCTTCTTGAAATTGATATTAGACACATAAAATATTAAAAATATGCCTTTTTGAGGGAGATGATTTTTCAAAGTCGTACATACTGCACATGCTAAATTCTGGACATCTAATTAGCTTGAGTGTTTTAAAAATATTTTTGAGTACTATCCGACCCTGGATTCATTTTTTTATGTGATATAAACACTTTGAACTATGTGTGATTTTTTGTATGATTTTATGTGATCATTTTTTTTTTTAAATTCGTTTATGCATGTCAGTTCTTCTTGTCTAATCTGGACTTTGTAGAGCCTTTAGGTGTCTTTGCTGCAACCTGTCCTTTGAATGAGAGTTTGGCCTGATATGTTGATCTAGATGTGTAGGAGTTGTTTCCTAAATTTTTTTTCGTAATTAAATTCCATTCTAAGCCCTTTTTTAGAATTCGTTTTTTATGTTCCCTTTTCTAATTGCATGTTGTTGATCTTTTGCATTGCTTGAATTGGTTATTTATTTTTAGAGTCATTTGACTTACCTTGGCTCAATTTTGGCTTTGGTACTGTGTATTAGACATAATGAATGTGTTATATAATTCATACTTGTCCTAATCACTCTAGCATTTTTGGAGGAATCTTATAAATTATGCATGTTATCCAAGTACGCTCTCCATCACTTACTTTTCGAAATTTTATGAACATGTATGTTATTGCGAATTTCATTTATGCTTGATGTGATTCTTTGGTGCTTAGATTTATGCTTGATTTGCTTGGATAAAACACATGTTGTGTGCTATATTTCCAAACTAATCATTGATGTTTTATGATAGCGCTTAAGAAACAGTTCATGTACGCATCCTAACTGTCCTTTATTAGTATTATTGGTTTTTCTTACTTGGCATGCTAGTTTTGAAATCACCTTAGCCTACCTAGGTACCCTCAATTAATCAATTGATTGCCACATTTCCCTCAACTTAGTTAGTAGAGACCTTTGTAGGGCTTAGAGGGGTGCTACCTCTTAAAGGTATCTTCGCAATAGGTAACCTGATCCCCGGACCTAAACTTAGGTTTTCGAGACATGTTTTTCCAAAAATGTGGAGTCATTTTTTTAGGGTTTTATTTCTTATTTTATTTTCCATTTAAAATAAAATAAAATAAGTGGCGATTCCGACTTTTCTAAACCAATTTTTTCACAAATAAAAGCGAGTCTCGCTGATCGAGTGGGGGCGCACGTGAAAAATACGGGTCCATAAATAGGCGACTCTATTGGGGATTTTGAGGATCAAGCTTGAACACTAGTGGAGGAAAATGTGGTGTTTAATTGGTCGATTAGAGAATACCCCATTCTTTTTCATAGGTAAGGTGATTCGGTTTGCTTGCTTGATTGGTTTGCTATCTTAACATGTCGCTATTCTTGCTTATCTTGCATGATCACTTGATTGCTTTATTCACTTCAACATGATTCACTCTCACATATGCTAGATGTGACTTTTTTTCGTATGATACCTATCAGCTTGGTATGACTACTTGTTGCATGACAACCCTTGTGTGGACCCCGCATTTTGGCTCAATGCGTTTCCCACTCGATGGCGAGCTCGATTTTTATTATTTGAAAAATGATCTTTATTGATTAAGAAAAATGACTTGGAGTCGCCACTTATTTTTGTTTTATTTTTAAAGGGTAAACAAAATAAGAAAGAAAAACCCTAAGTGTGACTCCTTGTTTTGGAAAAGATTGGTCTACGAAAAACCGGATCGGGTTCGGGGGACAGGTTACTTATCGGGAAGGTACGGTAAAGACCGTAGCACCCCTCTAAGTCCCTAAAGTCGGGTCTCTACTAATGAGATGAAGCTAACATGACAATCAATGAGAAAATCAAGGAATACTCGAATCGATCATGCACATATGAGTATCAGGATATGCAATAGAAAATAACCGAAGTGGAAGTGGATGCGTACCTGATCAGCAAATGGCCACGCACTATCACAAACAGGGTTAGTGAACAAACACAGAAGGATAATGTGTATATCAAGGAACAGAGTAAATCAATCACATATAGCTAATGAATCAATCAATCAGTAAATCAATCATGAAATCACATATGTAGGGCCCCCACCAAAGCTCGTTTATTTTGCACTAATTAATTTTGCAAATTCTATCACTTAGAATTACAAAATTAAATTAACGCTTATTTTAAAACGTTTTGAAAAAAAGAGGAGTTGTGAAAATTGCTGGCCAAAAGGAAAAATGGCGGCGAAATTTATTTGAAAAGTGGATTTTTGGAACCTAAAGAAAAAGCTAAAGATGAAAGATGGAGGAATTAAAATTATTTGGAAAACAATATTGAAAAGCCATTTGCAAGATTGGTGTTTGGGAAGATTATTTTCTAAGTCAAAAGATGATGGAATGGGATGGGATTTAGATCACAGGTGGCCACTCCATGAGAAAGGGTGCTTGAATGATCATCAACCCGGACAGTAGTGATGTGGGGCCTGGCTTGCCATTGGGAACACAAATATAACTGTCTTGGTTAGAACATTCTCTAGAAGGCAGAGGGCACCAAAGCATTTTCCTTTCTTTATTACTTCAACCAAAGCCGTCAACGTTCCATCATCAATATAACCAATGATTGTTGATCCCATGAACCAACGTAATCAAGGTATTCATTGCCATCCATAACTCACGAGTGAGAACCTTGATGGAATCAATTAAAATAGTCCTTGATAGAAACGTAGGCTTCATCTTCTCAAATCTGGCCTTTCATATCCCCTCATCTGTCCATGTCACAACTACTGTCGCCAAGCCATAAGCCTCTTGATCTCATGATAACCCCACTATTCAACCCAATACTTCAATGATGATTTTCTTTCATCTGCATTCCTGACCTCCTCTTATCTTCACTACTGATCCCATGGATGTTTATAGGATTGAGTATTTGGATGAGAGCAAGCTTTGATTAGAACCCTGTATCATGTTGAGTCTCTGCCAGCCTGGAAGGATAAAAATCACGTTGCCCCATATGGTGAGTCTTACTTTGATTTACTCTTCCTGCAATCACATCATCGTACTTTAACTTGTCTC
The DNA here is from genome assembly GCF_030704535.1 of Vitis vinifera. Taxonomy (NCBI): domain Eukaryota; kingdom Viridiplantae; phylum Streptophyta; class Magnoliopsida; order Vitales; family Vitaceae; genus Vitis; species Vitis vinifera. The sequence goes on along the minus strand of NC_081809.1, from coordinate 16,903,673 downwards.
ATGAGATTCTTTCTTGAGTTTTGACTTGATAAACCCCAAAAGAAATTTCTGATTCATGCACGTTGAGTGATGAATGCGTGTATCAGCCTTCCTGACATTGTAAAAGTCACGATGTGGTGCACTTTTCTGGAGTTTAGAGTGATCAGCCATGCAAATTGAAGAGATTTTGGCATAAAGAAGGTAGGGATGGAGCACCACGACTTGAGAGGACTTCGATGGATCAAGTTGCTCCACTGCAATCAGCATTTGGTTTATGGGAGTGTAAGTGCAGCACCAAAGCTTAGACAAGAGGAAAACACTTGGGACGCGAACAAGCTTGATGACGCTACTGATGATGATGCTGCTGCCGCTACTGATCTTGGGTTGAATTCGCAAAGCCCCCGGATTCCCTTCATGGAAGCGTGTGCAGCTGTGACAAACCAACCAAGTAACGTCGAAGGAAACCCATTATGCCTGTACTCGTCAACACTGATGCTGGATCATGTTCTTGTTGATGAAAGATGAAGCTTAGGGCAGCAGCAGATGGAAATGATTGCTGAGGTGACAGAGGTGTTTCGCCGCCGGCGGCTTGAGGACAGCTGAATTTGGCACATTTCTGATCACGTCATTAACATTAAAGACATGCCTTGGTCCATCGTTCCGAAAATATAACTCCACAGCTAAACAAGATTGCTCTCATACCAGCTGCTAGTCCAACGCATACAGTGGGAACATCAGGTCGGATATGCCTCATTGTATCGAATATGGCCATGCCAGCTGTAACTGATCCTCCAGACAATGCTTTCCTCAAACCAGACTATCATTGTCAAAGTGATAATATCCTAGTGCATCTGCTAGAAGTTTCCCCATATCTTTAAAGTCCAAAAACCGTGCCTTATCCAAATGAATATCACGCCTGAAGACGTTGCATGCAATCATGATTATCAACCTCACTACGAACCACATCGAGAATAGCATCAATTAACTGTACCCATTCGGTATAATGATCTTAAACCCATTTGTACCATGCATCAGATTGTTTTAAACGCGGTCGTCGGGATGAAAGACCTGGTCATGAAGATCAGAGCGCACACTGTCCATTGGTCCACCTGGAGGGTTTGAGCAATCCCCGACACTGCCAGATTGGTCAATGTGAGTGTCATTTGAACTCGGCACTGAAAAAGAAACAATTTCTTGCGACGGAATTTTGGAGTGGAGCGCCTTTTCAATAGCAGGCAATTTATCATGCTCTTAGTTCCAAAGCTGATTTTCCTAGCATGGAGCTCCTTGATAATGTTGGTTGTCTCATCTATGAGTTCATAGACACAGACGACAACACGCAGACCATCGATGTCCATGAGAACGAAACTAGGATTAACATGGTGATGCTGCCGAAGGCACCAGTGGCAGAACCCGGGTTAATAACAACGCCACCCTCATGCTTGTAAGCTGTAAATCGATGGGTATGACCTGTCACAAGGATGTCTACATCCAATTGCCTCTGGAGCATGGCCAGTGAGTCCAAGTCCCCCCATGGAATAACCCGATGACCATGGCGTAGTCCAAGCTTGAATTGACGAAGGCTCAAAGGCACTGTTGACGATTTACGAGCGGAGGGCGTAGGTGTGACATGTGCAGGATGAGGATAAAGAGAATGGGTACAGACGGTGTGGGGTTGAGTGAAATGGGTTTAGTGGAGTGGCTTAATGGGTATGTAGAGGTCAGTGAGAGAAAATGTGGTGCAGAAATGGGTGTGAAGAGTAATGATAGGGAATGGGGGTATGAGATGAGATAAATGTGAGCGAGGTGGCAGGCTAGGCATAGGAACGAGATTCAAAGAGAGGGTAAAGTGATGAATTTAGCAATGGGGGGAATAGAAGAGAGGATAGGGAAAATGGGTCAATGAGGGTGATACCAAAAACATCGTCTGCTTCCACAGGTCAAAATGGTATTGGCAGATTTTGGATAATGCAAACCTCAGAGACTGCATCACCATTAAACCCCCACACTACTGCCTCAAAACACCTCAAGGCACAGTTGCACTTATTTCGCCACAAAAACAGGTGACTGCAACAAGGAGGTCACATCAATGCAAGGAGATGTAAGATGACAAAGGGCCATGCATGTACGCCTGCAATCCCCACTCGGAGCGCGCCACATTTCTGACCACTTGAAGACTTAGCTTCTTTCCACAGTTCAAACGCCATCCTCTGCTTTTAGTCCTCCATTAATTGCTTATCATCTTCTCCATAGAATCTCCATATATTATTATCAAGTTGCCATCTCATACTACAATGATTCCATCAACGATGCCAACTACATCAGAGGCCATCAAATGAGCCAGAAATTGGAGACTCCCAACAACAAGAGCATCTCAAGTCTGAATGAACTCGGAAAAAAATCCACTGAAAGCCCTCGTGTAGCTTCTTCAGGCTGAGGTGAGGGAGCAGATATGTGCCATGGAAGAATACCAAGAACAGAAGAAGACATCCAAAACAGAGTATAATAAATGGGAACTAAATGAATCCATGCGAGCCTCATTTCAGGTATTTATCCATGGGCTCAGATGTTAGAGTGGGTCAAAACAGTTTTTTCCAATGAGTTTTAAAACCAAAACAGAATATGAACATCAATATTTCCCATAAAATCCCAAAGGCAGAGGGCACAGAACCGGTTAGAAATCAAGGATGTATCAAATGAGCAACCAATAGTGAGCGCATTCAAACACCAAAACTCATTAATATTCAGATGACATAAACAAAGAGCCTGAACATAAAAAAAATACTGAAACATATAGAGATGATACCTGAACCTTCTTCTTTCAAAACTCTTCTCCTGCGTATTCCTTCTCGTCCTCAACAGAGTCTCTCCCTCCCACCAAACTTGCCTGCTTGCTTTAGAAAACTCTCCCTTATGAAAGCTCTCTCTGGAATCCCTTTCTCCTTCTCTCTCACCCAAAAGCAGCTTTTCTGCTTCCTCTGTAACCAGCCTCCCGGAACCTCTCCAAAAAAAACCAAACAAAAGCTCTCCCCTCAAAAGATCTCTGCAGCCTTCTCTAAAAGCAACCACCCCACCTGCAGGAGACGCCCCCTCTCTCTGGAAGCACCACCACCTGAAAGCACTCTCCCTCCAGAAAACGCACCACCACCCTGCAGCCCTAAACGCTGCTCCTCCTGCAGCTGGCATGCTGCTCTTCCATAACAGAAATGTCCCCCTCTCTCCTGCAGCTCCCGCACTCCCTTGCAACGGCTTGCAACTTTTCTTTGGAATCTCATTGCCACGTGTCAACCTCTCATTGGTCCTCCAAACCACTAACCTGATTCCTCACCAACCAACCATGCATGGACACGTGGATCCTTGAGATCGTGACACTTGGCAAAATCAAGCTGCAGAAAATGAGCCCCAAATGGGGGTCTACACCTTGCTTTTGCATGATTGTTTGTCTTTGTTCACTATCTCACTTTAAATCTTAGGTTTTTCAGATGTACCCATATCCTTCACTGTGCACTTTAGATTATCCTTGAGTGTTGAGAGATGGGAGAGCCTTCACCATTAAGAAACCCCCTAGGAAAGCAAAGAAGTGCATGTGTGGAGGTGATGACCACTTTGCATGGAAGTACCTCATCTCCTTGGAGGTGTGCAGAGGGTTGTGTACTGTCGGAGGGTACGATCGCTTCTGCTAGGGATCCTTTAACCCACCCATTTTTATCTTATAGAACCACCTCAACCTTGTAGCTTAGCCTAGACCCAATTAGGATTTCATTCTTACACGTGAGTGCATCTGTGGACCTTCAGAGCTGCCTTGGTTACAATTGGGTTCGGTTACCTTCTCTATAGTCTCATTTTGGTATGATCAGATACGAGTATCAGTTTGAGTATACATGGGTAATATGCTTGATCACCTTTTAGTCGGTTTCTACAAAGCTACCCTTGTACAACGTCTCATCCAGTGTTTCCGTGTTTATAGGAGTATTTTTTGTGCCAGTCTGGATTTGCCTTCGTGCACTAGAGTTAGAGGTAGGTTGACCAGAGTATCAGATCAACCAAACCAAAGAGTAGATCAGAGAGATATGGACTCCCAGATAGTCACTGTTGACCAATTTGTCGTAGCCATGGCTTCGATTCAGGAGGTTATAGCCGGCCTCGGCCAAATGATAGATGGGCAGTAGGCCTCGTAGGTCCCGCCTTAGGATAGCACATAGTATGACTTTGCGGCACCACTACCCCCTCCACTCAGTCAGTCGGTTCCACACCCTACACCGTATGTTTTACATAGTCAAACTGATGCTACCCCACTTCCTGTCATAGCACCCATTCAAGCCTCAGAGGATGCACATGCTCGTATGGATAGACTTGAGTAGAGGATGAGATAGATGAGGGTTTCGGATGGAGCTATCAGTTGTGATGACTTAGATAGAGCATTGGTGGCCAATTTACCGTCTCATTTCAGGATGCCAAGGATTGAGAGGTATACGGTCATAGGTTGCCTTAAGATTCATTTGAGGTTATACAGTAGTGTGATGAGGGTCCAGGGGTTAGATGATGCCCACTTGATTATGTTTTTTCCTATGTTCTTGAGTGGTGCAGCACAACGTTAGTTTTCTTCTTTAGATGCTTCACGCTATAGGACTTAGGATGATTTGGCCCAAGAGTTTTTGAGATATTTTGCTTTTAACATTGTCATTGACGTCTTAAGGAGAGAGATAGAGGCCTTAAGACAGGGACTGAAGGAGTCAGTGACTTCGTTTATCTCCCGATGGAGGGAGAAGATTGCACAGATTGTTGATCGTCCTTCAGAGAAAAACCATATTAGTATGATTTTGAGGAGCTTACAACCTAGATTTGCCAGACATTTGATGGGATTTCCTCATACAGATTTTAGATCCTTATTACAGGCTCTGTACGGTATAGAGAAGGGCATTGCTAGAGGATTGTGGCTCGAGTCTTCCCATTCTAACTCAAAGGGGAAGAAACCCTCAGGAGGATAGAGACCTAGAAATGTGGGTACTATCAGTTTAGCAGGATCGAGATTTCCTAAGCGTTATCAGACATTTAGGCAGACTTCAGGAGCCTATTACCCACATCATTATGTTCAGTATAGACCGTCTAGGCATATGACTCCTACATACCTACATTTGATCCTAGAGCCTATTTTTACTGCACAGGTCTCAGAGAGACCTCCTACTTGATACCCTCGGCCCCAAGCCCCACAGACTGCTATTCCTCGTGCATAGAGGCCGATACGACAGTTCTCTAAGCTAGGTATGCCCTTGAGTTGATCTTTCCAAAAGCTCATGGAGAGTGGTTTGCTGACTCAGTTAACTCCTAGGTCTGTACCCCAGCCCGTGCCACCACAGTTCAGGATGGACCTTCACTGTACTTACCATCAAGGTCTAGGACATGACACAGATCGTTGCTCTGCTTTGAGACATGCTATACAAGACTTGATAGACCAAGGTTTGGTTAACTTAGGGCAGCCAAGTGTAACCATGAACCCTCTACCGGCTCACTCTACCCATGCAGTGCCACCACCCTCGGGAGGTATCCATCACATAGATTTTGTAGAGGATGACAGGATACACATGTCAAGTTGGGATGATGGATTGCCAGAGCCGATTGTTTTGGATGATGGTTATGAGGTTGACACAGTGGGTTCTCATACTTCCACACCGTTCAGTTTGATTTCAAATTGGGTACTGTTTGAGTTGACTCCTACTACACCATCGGCTAGGACACGTTAGGGCCTGTCCGTCCTATTTATCCTATGGCCAGATGATGATGATTTAGAGGGGAGAGATGTACAGATTGTGACCCATAGTGGGAGAGTAGCTCAACCCCCACTTCTAGTAGCCAGGCCATTTGATGGCACAATCTCTCATGAGGAGGTTAGGAGAGAGGATGATGAAATACTGAGGCAATTACAGAGTACACAGGCTCGCATATCTATTTGGAGTTTCCTATCATCTTCTAGTACTCATAGAGATGTATTGATTCGGGCTTTGAGATAGATCCGTGTGGAGACCACCACTACCCCGGAAGGGTTGATTCATATGATGACGATCGATAGGGCCACATGCATTGTGTTTTCAGATGATGACTTGCCACTACAGGGTTCAGACCATACACACCCTCTATATATTATAGTTGGTTGTTCAGGCCACAAAGTTCCATCCGTGCTGTTGGACAATGTCTCGACCTTGAACTAGACGCCCATTGGCTACTGCCATCGCCCTTGGTTATGCACCTTCATACTTTGGTCCCTCTACACAAACGATCAGAGCAAATGATAGTACTAAGAGGGAGGTCATGAGTACTTTGATGATAGAGTTGTTGATTGGTGCGACTACATTCCCTATACTATTCCAGGTTTTGAGGATTCCCACATCCTTTAACCTACTTTTGGGCCGACCTTGGATTCATAAAGTCGGGGCTATTCCATCTTCCCTTCATTAGAAGGTGAAATTTATACATGACAAGCAGGTCATCACAGTATAGTCTCCTAGAGATATGTTTGCCTTCTCCTAGCTGGTGCTTCAGATCAATCATAGTGAGGATGACCTATTTTTGACCGGGTTTACATTTGATGAGGTGCAGACTCTCGAGGTTAGGGACCTTTGTAGAGATCTCATAGCTATGTCATTTGATCAGCATAACAATACGATGGTACTTGACATGATGAGAGATATGTCTTTTATGCCTGGTTTTGGGTTGGGATGAGGTCAGCATGGACCCATGGAGTTTGTGGCTACTGTCGATCATGATACACCATTTGGGCTTGGGTTTGTTCCTACAGAGGTTGATTATAGGTACATGGCGTGTCTACACTGGGAGAGAGTGAGAGCCCGTCTGACTTGCACACTATTAGATTATCCTGCTCCTTATAGGATGAGTTTGGCAGACTATTTCATCATAGGATTAGAGGTTCATCCTCATATGGGGGATTTTGGCGCTATGATTGATATAGAGGGAGTGGATGAGCTTCAGCATCAGTTTCACCATTTACAATTAGGATATGAGACTTCTGGCGAACCAGTTTTAGTGATGATTGCTCATTCGTCACCAGATCGAGCTAACTTTTTATCTTTATGTTTTCTAGAGGAGACTACTGATTGTGGAGTAGACGTTGAGCTTACTAGGGTGACTGATGGAGTTGTTCCTCGTGACGAGTATAGGACTGAGATGGATATGATGAGTATGAGTCAGATTGCCGAGATGGTACAACCTGAGTCTGTTTCACCGTTCAATCTGTTCGGGGTGTCTGCTATCGAGGTTGCCGAGGAGATTCAGACAGTTCTTGCTCCAGAGCTTATGGAGGATGTTACAGTTGGTGATGATGAGTTTGAGGACACTTTTGGCTTTATCGAGGGAGTGTCTAACTTTGTGGACCCACCTCTTTCATTTGACATTTTATCGGGATTCATTTCCCGCTTTGACGATGTTTATGATTCCGTATCTATGGATTTGAGTATTTTTTAGTATTTGTCTGTTTCTTGTGATAGTATTTATATATTTGCACCCTACTCACTCACTCCACAGATACTTGATATAGATGATGAGATCATGCAACCTGATTCAGATAGATACTCTTCTGATCATGACTCAGATCCCATAGATGAGAGAATTTTGCCTACTACAGGAGATGTTGAGACTATTGATTTTGGCATAGAGGATCAGCCTAGAGAGCTAAAGATTGGTTCACTCCTGTCTATAAACGAGAGGGATAGACTTATTCATTTACTCAGGTCATACTTGGATTTTTTGCATGGTCTTATGAAGACATGCCGGGTTTGGATCCCACTATAGTCTAGCACCATCTACCTATCTTGCCACATGTTAGACCCGTTAAGTAGAAACTGAGGCGATTGCACCCACGTTGGAGTCATAGGTGAAAGAGGAAATTAAGAAACAACTCAGCGTTGGATTTATATCAGTGGTTAAGTATCTAGAGTGGTTGGCTAATGTCGTCCCTATTTCTAAAAAGGATGGCAAAGTTAGAGTTTGTGTTGATTTTAGAGACCTTATAAAGCTAGCCCTAAGGATGATTTTCCTCTCCCACACATCGATTTGTTAGTTGGTAGCACTGTAGGTCATTCGATGTTGTCTTTCATGGATGGATTTTTAGGGTATAATAAGATTCTAATGGCTCTAGAGGATATGGAGAAGACAACCTTCAATACTGAGTGGGGTACCTACTGTTACAGAGTTATGCCATTTGGATTGAAGAATGCATGAGCTACTTATTAGAGAGCTGCTACCACTTTGTTTCATGACATGATACATAAGGATGTGGAAGTTTATGTGGATGATATGATTGTGAAATCCCGAAGCAGAGCAGATCACCTAGCGGCTCTAGAGAGATTCTTCGAGAGGATTCAGAAATTCAGATTGAGGTTAAATCCCAAGAAGTACACCTTTGGAGTGACTTCCGGGAAATTGTTAGGGCATATGGTCAGTGAACGGAGCATAGAGGTCGATTTAGATAAGATCAAAGCCATACTTGACATGCCTGTGCTGAGGACTGAGAAAGAGATTAGGGGTTTTATAGGCAGGTTACAGTATAGCGGTTGTTTCATAGCTAGATTGACAAACATATGTGAGCCCATATTTCGTCTTTTGAGGAAGAATTAGCCAACAGTTTGGAATGATGATTGCCAAATTGCATTTGAGAAGATTAAAGAGTACTTGCTTTCTCCCCCTGTTTTAGTGCCACCTATGCCGAGACGTTCACTTCTTCTGTATTTGTCGATTTTAGACATGGCCTTAGGATGAATGCTAGCTCAACATGATGACACAGGAAAGAACGAGCTATTTACTATTTGAGTAAGAGGATGCTAGAGTATGAGATGAGATATGTTATGATTGAGCGCCTCTACTTAGCGTTAGTTTGGGCCACTAGGAGATTGAGGTATTACATGACTGAGTATTCAATGTGTTTGATTTCTCAACTAGATCCGTTGAGGTATTTGTTTAACAGACCAGCATTGAATGGTAGATTGATGAGATGGATCGTACTTTTGATAGAGTTTGATATTCAGTATGTTTCTCAGAAGTCTATTAAGAGGAGCATTGTCGTTGACCACTTAGCCTTATTACCGATATCTGAGGATAAACCAGTTGATGATGATTTCCTAGATGAGGAGTTCATTGCTATGACTAGCTTATCAAGTAGGCGTAGGTACTTTGATGGTGCAACCAACCAATCAGGATTTAGGATAGGTGTTTTGCTGATATCCCCTCAAGGTGATCATATTCTAAGGTCAGTTCGTTTAATTTTCTTTGATTGACATCCTACCATGAACAACATAATTGAGTATGAAGCTTGTATCCTTGGTTTAGAGACTGCATTGGAGCTGGGCATTAGACAGATGGAGGTGTTCAGTGACTTCAATTTGGTACTTAGACAAATTCAGGGTGATTGGAGGACTAGGGATGTAAAGCTTAGGTTGTATCATGCTTATTTAGAGTTACTAGTTGGGATATTTGATGACTTGAGATACACTCGTCTACCTTGAGCGCAAAACCAGTTTGTTGATGCCTTAGCTACCTTAGCTTCTTCCATGGACATTCTGACTGATGTGGTTATACGTCCATTGCTGATTGAGTCGAGGTTCATACCCGCTTACCATTGTCTGATTGGAGAGATAGAGGTCTAGGATGATCTACCTTGGTATCATGACATTTATCGGTTTATTAGATCTGGCACATACCTAGAGGCCGCCACAGCCAAGGATTGGAGGGCATTGATGCAGTTGGCCACTAGATTTGTGATTTGCGGAGAGACTCTATATAGGCGATTGGTTGATGGTATGCTTTTATTATGTTTAGATCGAGTCTCCGTAGATCGAGTGATGAGAGAGGTTCATGCGGGAGTTTGTGGTCCACACATGGGAGGACACATGCTAGCCCGTAAGATTATGATGACAGGTTACTTCTGGTTGACTATGGAGACAAATTGTTGTCAGTTTGTTTAGAGATGTCCCAAGTGTCAGATTCATGGTGATCTCATTCATGCACCGCCATCAGAGTTACACGCATTGACCTCGCCATGACCGTTCTCAGTAAGGGGTATTGATATTATTGGGAAGATTTCACCGAAATCTTCCAGTGGTCATGAGTTTATCCTAGTTGCCATATATTATTTCACCAAGTGGGTGGAAGCTGCATCATATGTGAGGTTAACATCTGCTAGAGTCACCAGTTTCATCATATCACACATCATCTGTCGTTATGGGGTGCCACACGAGTTGATTTCAGACGGAGGGGTACACTTTCGAGCTGAGGTTGACACTTTGTTGCAGAAATATGACATCCGACGTCATAGATCTTCTACATATAGGCCACAAACTAATGGAGCAGTAAAGGCCGCAAATAAGAACATTAAGAAGATTTTGAGGAAGATGGTTGAGACTTCTCAAGATTGGTAAGAGAAACTCCCTTTTGCATTGTGGGCATACCATACCTCTTTTCGCACCTCTATAGGAGCTACACCTTATTCTCTAGTGTATGGTATGGAGGTTGTTTTGCCAGTTGAGACAGAGATGGGTTCATTGAGAGTAACCCTTAAGCAGCAAATTCCTAAGACTAAGTGGGCTCAGGCTCGATTTGATCAACTTAACCTTTTAGATGAGAAGAGATTGAGAGCAACAGATCATGTTCAAGCCTATCAGAGAAAGATGGCTCGTGCTTTCAGGAAATGAGTTAAGCCTAGACCATTACAGAAAGGAGATTTGGTTTTGAAGATTCTCAGAGGCTTAGTTGGAGACCCCAGAGAGAAGTTCAAACCTAGTTGGAGTGGGCCTTATGTTATTCAAGAGTTGACTCCAGAAGGGGCTGCATGGTTGACCGACTTAGATGAAACTAGTTTTTAGAGCCTACCAATGTGGATTAGTTGAATAAGTATTACGTTTGAGATTATGGTCATAGGATGGGTGGCCACCATTTCGGTTAGCCTTACACCTTATCACCTCTATTAATATATTAGACTGTTGCTAGCCCATTGAGTCTCACATGGTATGTTATAGCCTTTTCTTTTCTATAGCCCTGCTTATTATTTCTACACCTAGGTTGGGGCCCTTTGTTGTACAGTTATGTTTTGTTAGGAAAATCTCATGAGCTTTGGACTTATAGGCTTATCTTCCGCATCCTTGCTGTTATCACCTTACCACCCTATCTGTTGCATTCCATTATTTTCACATTTTCATCTCGATCCCGACTTTTATCATTGGTTGTTACACTTCATATTCTCTTCACTTGGAATGTTGATTCTTCACATATTGATGCATATAGGGTAGTTGTATCACTCTTTGCGCGCATTCCGTCATTTGGCATTGATTCAGAAACTTTAGCTTGAGAGATTGTCTCATGGGATAGTGGTTTCATGTGTTCATCAGTAATTTGAGGGAGTTTATTAATTCCTTTTAATTTCTCATTGGAGTAAGATTTATTGATGACCAGGGTATGCACATGCAAAAAAAAAAAAAAACGCAATGATATGTTTCTATTTGGCATCCTACTCCATTGAGCATGTGTTGTTATTTAAGGGTTTATCGAGATTGTCATTGAGGGTTTACGTGAGTTTTCCATGAGGACTTTTCGCTCATTGAGTCACTTTCATTATGCATTCAGAGTGTCGAGGGTTCATGTGAGAGTTCTATGAGATCCTATGCTTCTTGGATCAAGGTTGATATGTATTAGGTATGAGAGATGAGTAACCTTTTACTAGGGTCTCCGGATCATTGTCTCACCCACCATTTTATCATTGGTGATATGAATTTCCTTTATTGTACTGATATGGGTTGATCATCATTCATTCCATTTTCTCATTGCCTTATTTTGTATCCTATCACCTCTTTCCAAATTTTGCTTTCACCTTTTATCCATTTCCTACATATTGACACATTTTCGGTTCGATACCTTCTACACATCATTCACACGTTTCATTGATAGTTTGAACACTTATCTTTTTTCTTGTTCCGCCAAAGACATTTCATTTGGTTACCTCGGGTCCATGACTCACGAGTTCTTCTATACATGTCGCATTTTATACACAAGGGCATGAGTTTTTTATTATTAGGTATTTGGGCCTAGTTTTCCTTCATTTCTATTACCCTATCACCTTAGCCTACGTTACGTCCCGTGTCTTAAGACCATCCTGAGGCTATGAGATCCGATGTCGTATTAGACAGCCCCTACTTGGACTAGTGTTTGAAATTTAGATATCATCATGCTTCTTCTTTTGGGAGACATCTATCTGATGTTTGGATCCAATTCAGTTGTAGATATGGATGATTGAGATTGCACATTTGATGATGGATGATTTGATGTCATTTGATTTTTTTTTTTTATCTACCATACATCTGATGCCATATTAGAGATTTATAGATCTTCATGGAGTTGCATGATCATTTCCACTTAAGAGATACACACCGAGACGATGACCTGCTTGTTAACTTATCATGATCCCCTAGTGGAGCCTCTTTTGGGCCATTCAGTCATGCCCATACTTTTTGATATTTAAATGTTCTCATGCTTATTCTTCTGAGATACACCTTTTGATACGTGGATTCGATTCACCCGTGGACATGGATGATTAGGATTACATACTTGGTGATGGATGATTGGGTGTCATTTGTTTTTTTTTCCTACCACACATCTGATGCCATACTGGGGCATATTTTTGTTTCAGTTGAGATTTGTAAATCTTCATTGATTTGCATGATCATCCCCATTTATGAGATACATGTCGAGTTGACGATATGTTTTTATTTTACGATGAATCCCTAGTGAGGTCTTTCTTGAGCCATTCAATTAGGCTTATTCTTTTTTCTTTGATGGATTTATCTCAGGCACATAGACTCCCATATCATCATTTCAGTGGAGCACATGTCAAATCTCTTATACGTCCCCATTGAGTTATTCTCGAGTCATTAGGATGAACCAGATGTAATAGTTGCTATATTGGGGCATATTTTCCTCAGTTACCCACATGGCAAGAAACGTCAATTGCTATACTAGGGCATATTCCCCTTCTCTGTTGTGGAGATGATCGTCTTCTCATGGAGTTGTTATCGTTTTCTTTATTCGATCGAGGGATATTTATTTGCATTACTAGTTACAATATCGATGATTTATGCCGAGATGAGCCTTTAAAGGAGTCTAACCTTTGGGTTTTGACTGTCTCATTACCAATGACTCTTCAGTAAATCGTTATGTTGGGGCAGTGACAATGGCCCCAATGGACCATTTTTCTTGAGACCTGCCAGTGGATTGTTCCTTTTAGATGATGACAAATTCCTCAAATAGGGTATCTCAAGTTGGAGATATTCGGATTATTATGACACTTTGTCAGGCCTTATGATTTAGTCAAATGGGTTGTGAGACTTTATTTTATAATTGATTTGACCATTCCGACTCAACGATGGAGCATCTTTTGAGACTCATGGAGTCTCTTTTAGACTTTTTCAGTGGATCGAGATTTATGATGACACACCACACTGAGGCTTTTTCCCCCTCATCATTCTTTCAGTTCGGCATTCAGAGCCACCATTTTCATAGGCATTCAAAGCCACCACCATTTTCACAGGCATTCAGAGCCCCCATTTTCATAGGCGTTCAGAGCCACCATTTTCATAAGAGTTTAGAGCCACCATTTTCATAGGCGTTCAGAGCTACCATTTTCATAGGCGTTCAGAGCCACCATTATCATAGGTGTTTAGAACCACCATTTTCATAGGCATTCAGAGCCACCACCATTTTCATAGGCGTTTAGAGCCATCATTTCCGTAGGCATTCAGAGTCATCATTTTCATAGGTGTTTAGAGCCACCATTATTTTCATAGGCGCCCAGAGTCATTTTTTTTTTTCCATTTAGAGCCCAGAGCTCCCAACCTAGAGTCGATTTATCATTTATGACCTAGAGTCATTTCTTTTCCATTTAGAGCCCAGAACTCCCGACCTAGAGTCAATTTTTTTCATTTATGACCCATAGTAATTTATTTTCCATTTAGAGCCTAGAGTTCCTGACCCAAAGTCGATTTTTCATTTATGACCTAGAGTCATTTCTTTTCCATTTAAAGCCCAGAGCTCCTGACCCAGAGTCAATTTTTCATTTATGACCTAGAGTCATTTCTTTTCCATTTAGAGCCTAGAGCTCCCGACCCAGAGTCGATTTTTCATTTATGACCCAAAGTCATTTCTTTTCCATTTAGAGCCCAGAGCTCATGACCCAAATTCGATTTTAATTTATGACCCAGAGTTATTTCTTTTCCATTTAGAGCCCAGAGCTCTCGACCTAGAGTCGTTTTTTTCATTTATGACCCAGAGTCATTTCTTTTTCCTTTAGATAGAGCTCTCAACCCATAGTCATTTCTTTTCCATTTAGAGCCTAGAGCTCTCGACCCAGAGTCATTTTTCATTTATGACCCAAAGTAATTTATTTTCCATTTAGAGCTCAGAGCTCTCGACATAGAGTTGTTTCATTTTTGTAATTACGACCCCGTGTTCCGAGCTTACTCTCGTCATGTGCTAGGACAAAATCTCTGGTCCTTTTCTTTTAGTTCTTTGGTATAGTTCACTTTGTTCCGCTCATTATTCGTATTTTTACTCACATTCCCTACACTCGTGATCTCTACCGAAAAGGGACATATTTGTAGACCCTCCATTTTGTCCTCTTAGCACATGTCCTATAAGGTATTTATCCCATATTTTACATCAATTCCATGGTGGCCCATTACTACTCATGTAGCCTATATTTTCTAAGCCACATTGGGAACTTTGATTGAGGGATTTATCTAACTCCATTATGACTCTTGACAACCCTAATTTAGACTTAGGCCCACTTAGGCACATTAGGACCACTTAGGCACCATAGGCCCACTTAGACACGTCAGGCCCACTTAGGCACCTTAGGATCACTTAGACACCTCAGGCCCACTTAGGCACCCTAGGCCCGCTTAGGCACCCTAGGCCCGCTTAGGCACCTTAGGCCCATTAGGCACCACTTTAGGCCCACTTAGGTCACCTTTCAGGTAATTCTTGCATGTTTGCATAATTGGTATGGATTGGATTTTTTGTATGACTTGCACGGCTCGCACAAATCATTTATTATAAAGTTGAATGACTGGAATTTTTATTATTTTATTTTTATTTATTTTATTTATTATCTCGTATATTTCATCATTTATTTTATTTTCCTATTATTTTATCACTTTTCCATAATGCTTGTCCTTACTTATCTATGTTAATTTAATAATTTTGTTTAATTATCTTATTAATACTATTATTATTATTATTATTATTATTATTATTATTATTATTATTATTATTATTACTACTATTTTATTAATATAATTATTATTACTACTATTTTATTATTATTATCATCATTATCACTATTATTGTTACTGGTATTATTATTTATGTTCACTTTTATTATTATTATTATTATTATTATTATTATTATTATTATTATTATTATTATTCTATTTAATTTATTTGATTTTAAAATTTTGTAGGTAAGTCCACCAATGGAAAGATTGGAAGAAATCATGTGGAGCTGCATCTTGGAGGAATATTTAGAGTGCATATATTGGGAGTGGCAGGTGGACATAAGAGCAAATTCAAGGTCGGATATGAACTGATTTGGATTATTGGAGAACCAATCTAGGTGTAGGTCCGGTTGGCAAATCCTTAGAGAATTGACTTGATGGTTAAGAGTATTCCAATTTCTATGGGGGCATGTGGCAATCCCTAGGTGCATTGTTCATTGTTTTGGTGGAGTCAACAGGACGTGTATAGGAATAAGATGGTGATGTTTTGGAAAGTGGGGAAATGAATCCGGTGAGAGAGCATCATTTTTTTTATGAAAGAAAGATTTCCATAACCAGCTTTAACAATGAAAAAAAGCTAATGCAACGTGCATATAGATGGGGTGTGAGGTCGTGTTCAAAGAGAGGTGATTGAAAAAAAAAAGATTAAAAAGAAAGAAAGGAAAGAAGCAAAGGGGGTTGTTGTTCCTTCCATTACTGTGGTTGGAGAGAGGAGTTGAATGAGGGGATTGAAAAGAGATTAAAAAAGAAAAAAATGAAGGAAAGAATGGGTCGGTTTTGGAAAAAGGAAATAAGGAAGGGGTCGGTTTTTAAGAAAATGATAGAGGAGGCTACCATTTGGAATGAAGGAGAGAGAGTTTTATAGAGGGAGGAGACTTCCGCTTTGGAGAGAGAGAGAGAGTTTTATAGAGGGAGGAGGCTGCCATTTTGGATAGGGAGAGAGAGTTTTATAGAGGAAGGAGGCTGTCGTTTTGGAGAGAGAGTGAGAGTTTTACAAAAGGAGGAAGCTGTCATTTTGGATAGGAAGAGAGAGTTTTATAGATGGAGAAGGTTGTCGTTTTGGAGGGAGAGAGAGTTTTATAGAGAAAGAAGACTGTCGTTTTGGATTGAGAGAGAGAGTTTTGAGAGCGTGAGAGGGGCTGTTTGAAGAGATCAAGAGAGAGAGTTTTGAGAGTGTGAGAAGATTTGTTTTAGGGGATAAAAAAAAAAGAGTTTTTGAGAGCGGAGAGAGGTTGTTTGAAGGGATCGGTGCATGGAGTTTTAGAGAGCAGAAAAAGGTTGTTTGAGGGAATCGAAAAAAATAGATTTTTGAGAGCGGAGAGAGGTTGTTTGAAGGGATCAGTGTAGGTAGTTTTTGAAAGCGGAGAGAGGTTGTTTGAAGGATTTGGTGCATGAAGTTTTCGAGTCCGGAGAGAGACCGTTTGAAGGGCTTGATGCAGGGAGTTTTTGAAAGTGAAGAGAGGTTGTTTGAGGGAATTGAAAAAAAGAAGTTTTTGAGAGTGGAGAGAGCCTGTTTGAAGGGATCGGTGCAAAGAGTTTTTGAAAGCAGAGAGAGACTATTTGAAAGGATCGGTGCATGGAGTTTTTGAGAGCAGAGAGATGTTGTTTAAAGGGATCGACGTAGGGAGATTTGAGAGTAGAGAGGTGGATGTTTGAAAGGATTGACAAGGAGTTCTTAAGAGCGGAGAAAAACAACTATTTGAAAGGATTGACAGGGAGTTTTCAGAGCGAAGGGAGACGACATTTGAACTCACTGACAGAACCATCTAGACAACAACCCATCCATCCGCACATCCTTGAAAACGTATTGGTTGAGGAACCAAAAATTTGATCATTTCCCATCAACCAGCACGCCATTGTTCCCAAGCACCATTGGAGAAGTGAAAGTAGGTACACACCACCAGGTTGTTTGGTAAGCCGGCAAGGTGAGTCATTGGTTTTTTTTTATATGCATGGATTTTCAGTAAAGTCAAAAGTTTGATTAGTTTTTTCAAGTGGATTTATTATTATATTAGGTGGTTTGACTTATATCATTGGCTCTAGCATGTACTCATTTTAATATGGCAGCATAATCTCACTTTTTGTTTAATTTTTGATTTATTACATTAAAGATTAGAGTTGTGTTTAGGGTTAGTTTTGGTACATTATATTAAATTCATAAAATACAATTTTATGTAGTTTTACTTTTGAAAAAAAAATATAGTTTGATCTTTATTTAGTTTAGTTGTGATTCATTTAATTATTAATTGCTTATTTATTTATTTGCTACTAATTTAATGCTTTGTAACTTATTTATTTATTTATTTATTAATAAGATTGAACCTATGGGTTAAAAATTCAGTTTAAAATATATATATCACTTCTTGAACTTGAATTTAAAGTTTTTTTTTAGTTAGAAAACCATTCAAGAATAGAAGATATAAACGAGTCTTTAGGAGGGCTCCGTTTTCACCCAGTTCTGGACATCTGAGACCTTTGTGCAAAAAAAAAATACCAGACGACTTTTTAAATTTGATTCAATATTTTTCCTCCATTCTAGGCTTCTTGAAATTGATATTAGACACATAAAATATTAAAAAAAATATATGCCTTTTTGAGGGAGATATGATTTTTCAAAGTCGTACCTATTACACATGCTAAATTATGGACATTTGATTAGCTTAAGTGTTTTAAAAATATTTTTAGTACTATCCGACTTTGGATTCATTTTTTTATGTGATATAGACACTTTGAACTATGTGTGTGATTTTTGGTATGATTTTATGTGATCATTTATTATTTTTCAAAAATTCGTTTATGTATGTCAATTCTTCTTGTCTAATCTGGACTTTGTAGAGCCTTTAGGTGTCTTTGCTGCAAATTGTCCTTTGAATGAGAGTTTGGCCTTCGGTATGTTGATTTAGATGTGTAGGAGTTGTTTCTTAAATTTTTTTTTCGTAATTAAATTCCATTCTAAGCCATTTTTTAGAATTCATTTTTTTATGCTCCATTTTCTAATTGCATGTTGTTGATCCTTTACATTGCTTGAATTGGTTATTTATTTTTGGAGTCATTTGACTTACCTTGACTCAATTTTGGATTTGGTACTATGTATTAGACATAATGAATGTGTTATATAATTCATACTTGTCCTAATCACTCTAGCATTTTTGGAGGAATCTTATAAATTATGCATACTTTCCAGGTATGCTCTCTATCACTTACTTTTTGAAATTTTATGAACATGTATGTTACTGTGAATTTCATTTATGCTTGATGTGATCCTTAGGTGCTTAGATTTATGCTTGATTTGCTTGGATAAAACACATGTTGTGTGCTATATTTGCAAACTAACCATTGATATTTTATGATAGCGCTTAAGAAGCGGTCCAAGTACCCATCCTAACTCTCCTTTATGAGTATGATTGGTTTTTCTTGTTTGGCATACTAGTTTTGAAATCACCTTAGCCTACCTAGGTACCCTCAATCAATCAATTGATTGCCACATTTCCCTCAACTTAGTCAGTAGAGACCTTTGTAGGGCTTAGAGGGGTGATACCTCTTAGAGGTACCTTCCCAATAGGTAACCTGATCCCCGGACCTAGACTCGGGTTTTCAAGACATGCTTTTCCAAAAATGTGGAGTCATTTTTTTAGGGTTTTATTTCTTGTTTTATTTTCCCTTTAAAATAAAATAAAATTAGTAGCAATTCCGACTTTTCTAAAACAATTTTTTCACAAATAAAAGCGAGTCTCGTTGATCGAGTGGGGGCGCACGTGAAAAATGCGGGTCCACAAATTGGCGACTCCGTTGGGGATTTTAAGGATCAAGCTTGAACACTAGTTGAGGAAAATGTGGCATTTAATTGGTCAATTAGTGAATACCCCATTCTTTTTCATAGGCAAGGAGATTCGGTTTGCTTGCTTGATTGGTTTAATTGGGGCGTACGTGAAAAATGCGGGTCCCAAAGAAATGAGATTAATTTGGAATTTTTGGTGAAACAACACTCTCAATATTGCTGTTGTAAAAGAACATTCGAGACATGAAAAATAGTAAATGTTTTTTTTAAACATATGTACGTCAATGAGTTTTTCCCCATATAACTTTAATTATGAGCTTACTTTGAATAAAATTGAGTTGTAGTCACTAACAAACATGAAATCTTGTAATATTAAGTGCATCCAATTATAACGTGCTTTTGGAAGGATTATAATCTTTTTGTGGTCATATCTTTTCTTCAAATTATTCCAAGCCTAAGATGGACTCAAGTAAATTAAGTTGGCTAGAAGCTTATATCAACCCTTTTCACATATTAGGACTTCAATCTTACATTCCTATTCACTTTAAAGAGAAGAGAGTTCTAACCACCAACCCTCAGAGAGGATTCCACCCCTTTTAGTACTTAGATTCAAGGAAAATGAGAGATTACGATGAAAGATCTTTGGGTTTGTGAGATTTATGATGCACACCATGTATCTTTATTGAATTGGAATTGATATGGGAATATCCAAACCAAAGGTAAAACATTTTCTTCTAGATTCAAAAGTTTTTTATATGCTTATTTGCTTATGTTGTTAAGATCAATAAAGGCCTAAGAAGATTTTCATATACCTCAATGGTCCAGGGATGGAAATGGAGTAATCTAGATATTCCCAACATAGGGGAAAGTGAAGCTAGATGATGTAACTAAGAAAAAGTTAAGGTAATGGTGGCTTTGAGACATGATGAGTGTTAGGATAAAACCTTTAAAAACATGACATGATGTAACAAATTTAAATTTTATTATTTATTTAATAAATTTATAGTTGCACTTTTGTCTATCCTTGTTTCATGCATTGTACCTTATGAGTATTCTAACCTACATCTCTTGCATTATATATGATTTGGGTGTATCAAGAGTTGCATATAAGATCTAAGCCATAATTTGCTTATAAGTGGATGATTTGTTCACAACAAGCTCATAGATTTAAGCAATCCATTTGAGGTTGTAGAGCACTACCTTCTTATTAGAGGGATAACTGATTTTTGACCACCGTGATAGGGTTCTTAAGGTAAATGCATTAGTGTGTACAATTACATATTGGATAAGACCTATGGTGAGCTATGATGTAAGGTTATCGAGTTGTCATAACTTCACCAAACTACTATATTGTATTGTTTCTCAACCATGAGAGAATACTAAACTTGTGCCAAAGTTAGTAATGCCTTTGATTTACAAGTAAGATCTTAAAGTGATTATATATTCTTTATGAATTAGGTCACTATTAATGGAAGTTAATAGTAACATGTATTCTCAATAGAGGTGTCATGATATCTCATAGGAATAAGACAGTGTGTCATCTTGGGTGATCTTAAGGATATGTATTCAAGTAAACTATGGTCATAGTAATTCCTTAAATGGAAATTGACATTAGCTCTTGATGAGTTAAGATATGTTAATTGATCACACTATAGGAGATTTAGAACTCAAGGATGGTAGAGGTAATCTTAAGAAGTTGATAGCTTTTCTCTTGTTAGATTATGAATACCAATTTATGGGAAGACTATATATAGTGGATAACATGTCATTGACCTAAACACTTAGTATCTCGTTGTTACATACATAGGGAACTAGAGTGTAGTTGACTATCTCTAGTAGAATGTTGAGTCAACTTAAGAATTGGATTTTAAGGGAGTTAATACTATCCTATAGGTCTTAGTGGTCTTTGTTCAAACTCATATACCTTGATGAAATGGTTTATAAGAGTTAGATTGGCCTTTGATTTACTTATGTGCAAAAGGGTTTTT
Source organism: Vitis vinifera (assembly GCF_030704535.1). NCBI lineage: Eukaryota > Viridiplantae > Streptophyta > Magnoliopsida > Vitales > Vitaceae > Vitis > Vitis vinifera. The sequence continues at coordinate 16,882,602 of NC_081809.1, read as the reverse complement.
TGGTAATTACATAAGGTTGCACATGAATTAGTGCACAACATCTTAGATTAGGTTAATTGATTAATTAGAGCCCTATTGGGTTAATTAATCAATTTTAACATTTTTTGGGCTAGATTAAGTAACCCAAGTCCAAGATAGACAAGTTTAAGCCTAATAAGAACTCTATAAATACCCCTTATAAGATTAGAGTTTCAGTTTTCTACCATTCTCTCTTACTTCCACAGAGAGAACCCTAGCTTCCACTTTTAGAGATCTTCACCATTTTTGTGCCAAGGGTCAAAGACAAGTCATTGGGTAGAAGATCTCTAGGTCTTTGAGGTTGCCTTTAATACTTTGAACTTAAGGTTTGAGAAGTATCCAAACTTAAAGGTTAGTATTTTAACCCTAAAAATCAATTTTTTTAAAATTGGTATTGTCTCCGTTGTGCATAGATCTAAGATGCCAACAACAAGATGGTAAATGATAATTCAAATAAAGAAGAAAATGAAGTTTAAATTTTGAACAAAGAAATTGAGAAAGAAGTAGCCAATAAAGAAAAAAAATAAGTAAAAATAGTGATAAGAATAGTAAATAATCAATTAAGGAGGAAGATGATTTGGAGTTCATATGGTGATTGTGCCATATCCATATGCCGTAAACAAAAAAACAAAAACAAAAAAAAAATGATCAAAATATCAGTAAGTATTTGAGATTTCAAAACAAGTGGAAGTTAATAGTCCAGTGTTTGGATATGGTGAAACAAGTGTTAGTTGATGCTCAATTTCTTAAAAAGTTGTGCACTTTAAAAGAAGAATGGTAATAGATAGGAAAGGTTTCTAGATGGAACAAGTGAGTACAATTATTGAATGTAAAACTCTTGTCAAGTACGAGGCTCTATACAAATTGCTTTATGATATCCTTTCTATTGGTGAATCTTTTATGGAGAAAGCATTGCTAGATTTGGGGGGCTAATGTGAACATGATATCTTATTCATTTTATAAGAAGTTGGAGTTAGGAGAGCTTAGCAAGATGAACATTACTATATTACTAGCCAATCAATTGGTGAAAATTCCTAGAAAGCTAGTGGAAGATGTGTTGGTCCAAATAAATAATAGGGTTATCTATTGGAAATATGACTTAAGGGATAGTTTCATTCTTTATTCATATGTGTTCATAGGGGTTTTTTGTGGTAAATATGATTAATTAATTAATTATAAGCCAATGAGCGAAATTAAATAACCCAAACCTAAGATAAGCTTAAGTCACTTAAGAGCACCTATAAGCCTATATAAACATCCTTAAGGGTTTAGGGCTTAATACTTTTGCTATTCAGTCTTCCAGAGAAAAAGCCTTAGCCTCCATTCCTACAAAGAGGATTTCACAATCCTCACATGCTAAGGTCTAGGAAAGAACCATAAGACGGAAGATCGTAATTTTTTGAGATCCGCACTACCTTCTTTATTGGTTGAAATTAATCTATGAATATCAAAATAGGTAAAGCTTTTTGGAGCAACTAGATTTACATTTATTGTCATTATTGCTTTTGTTGATTAAATCTAGTATCCCTAGGATTGTAGTAGCATGCACCTCAATGATCTAAGACTTGGAATGAAGCAATTTAAATATTCTAACAAGTGACTATTATATACTTCTTCGCATGAGGTTTACTTTTTTTGGAGGAGATTTACCCTTAGATCAAACCTCTTCTCATTCTCATTCCTTACTTTTTACATCTAGGTGAACCACCAATAATAATTCTCCATTTCTACTCAATGACATGTGGCATCTTTATCTTCTTAACCATTGAGCCATCTGATTCTAAATCCAAAGATTTAGATGCATAACCATTTATGTTTTTTCTTTTTCTTTGTCCTTTTTCATCCAATCATCAACAACATCAATAATATATGCTTTTTCATTGATGCTAATATATGTGAACTATATCCAACATAATACCTAAACAACAAAATTAATCCAATCTTCTAGAAATAAAATAAAGAACAATAAAAAAACAATGTTTTCAGAACTAAATCGGTCAGTAAACCAAAAAAGTTACCAGTTCATGATTCGTTAGTTGGACCAATGGTCGAACTGTTATCGAACTAGTGATGTCATGAATATATAATTTATATATTATTAAAATTAAAAATATTATATAAATTTTTTAGATATATAAAATATTAAAAATCAATAATATTTATTTTTTTCATCTTTAATATTATCAAATTAACACATACATACACATATATAATATTTAAATGTAATTATATTTACTAAAAGTTATTTAATTTCCTTTATATATATTACATTATTTTATTCATATTATTTACATTTTTACTATAATAAAATTTTGAGAAGAATTTTACATGTATAGCATTTGCAGCAAAGTGGTGTTGCCCATGCGTTTCCTACAATCCCACATCGAAAGCGGATAAGGAATAAAATGAGTTTATAATGTCCATTGCCTCCTGACACAAGCATAATGGGCTTGGGCCCAAGATATGGTGCACCTATAAACATTGTTTGACCCCATTTTGCCCATTAAAAATATCCACGTGCATTCCGACCCAATTAAGTTGTTCAAATTGGATTAGACTCCGATCGACGATTGAACCGGTCAAACTAGCTAGTCCGATCCGGTTTTTAAAATATTGATAAAAAATCATTATTGAAAAAAACCTCAAAAAACTTTATTCAACATGTAAATCATACAAAATTTTCCTAAAAATAGCTTTAGACAACAATCTTCTGTTTTTACCATTGTTTTAAAAATCGGACCAGATTAGTCGGTTTAATCGTCTATCGACCACCAAATTGGTTCGATCCACCCTATTCAACTGTTTGACTATTCAATCGCCCACGAAAGCGGCGGTCAAATCGGTGAACCGGACGATTCCCCATGAATTGAACGGTCCATTGGTTATTTTTTTATTTTTTTCTTTTTTAACTCCAAAATAACGTCATTTCGTCTGGGTAAAAATCTCCATTTATAAGCCTTAATCCCTCTGGCCCATGGTAGCCACCCCTTGCCTTCTCTTGGAGCTTCCTTCAATCCCCACCTTTGGCACCTCCAACTAGCAAGCTCGTGTCGATGTCGATGTCGATGTCAATGCCAACAGACGATAGCGACGCTAATGGACGATAGTGATGCCGACGAATGCAACACCAACGACTCCACTAACGAGAGCTGTAATTGTTGTTCAACTCCCCTGTTCATTATTTAAATATTTACCATTTGATTCATCTAATTATTTTAGTTGATATTTGTATCATTTTTTATTTCTAATTTTTTAAATTCTGGTTTTTAAATATGTGATTTTATATTTATGATTTTAATTTTTAAATTTATGAATTTAAATTTCAGAATTTTGATTTGAATCATTTTATTCATTTGAAAATAAATTTTTTATTATCAAACATATTTCTAACTTTCAAATAAATACTTGATTTTATATATATAAAAAATTGATTCTTTAAATTTATATTTTGAATTTCTGCTTTCAATTATCAATTAAATTTATGAGATTATTTTTATTTCTACCATTATTTTTAATTTTAATAATATATAAATTTATATTTATGACATCACCGATTCAACTGCGATTCAACCATCGATCAGACCGGTGAACCGTGAACCGGGAATCAATAACTTTTTCAATTCAATGACCGATAAGGTTTTGAAAACATTTCAAAGATTTTTTGATTGAAACTGATACAATAATCATATATTGAATTTGTATCAAGAATCTTTGATACAACTCATTTATGCATCATTCCTTCCTAGAGATTAGTTGAAATTGGTACCAAAACTTTTCTATGGATATCAAGATCTCAACAAATTATGAACTTATCAAGTTATCATCTTTATGATTCCACACTTCCCAATCTATTTATATCAAGAGAAAATTGGAAAATTTATAAAATTCTAGAAACTAGGTTCATTTTGCAAAACTTCAGCCATCTTATCAAAATATTGATATACCATGCAAATTTGTCAAAGCTTCTTCAACAACCAACTTGAATTCCTTGAATTACTCAGAATTATCAAATATTCAATACAATAGGACTTGGCATCAAAATACTGTAAGAAGTAGCATATGATAATAACACTACTCATAAACTTGGCATTGTATTAATATTTGAAATGTTTAGTATGATAAATCAACTGCCATTGAAAAGTCCAATCCAATATTGAAAATAGTATTGAACGGGCTCAATTCCCCTAATAATGTTGTTAAGATACTCCGTTTTTTCAATGTCTAATTCTAAAATTTCATTTCAACTATTTTAATACACTGCATTTTTTCCCAAACTTTGAATCCGCAAATTCACACTTTTTTCAATGGTATGCAACACTTACCTTTGTACATCTTATATTTGCCTTACATTCTTTCTTTCTTACTTCTTGTCCTTACCATTCATAACTCCTTGTAAAATCTATAAGAGAAACATCAGCAAAGTTAAAAAAAGAAAAAATAAATAGAAATAGAAACCAAAATCTAAACAAACAAAACAAAACAAACCTATTTAGCTAATATATATAAAAAAAAGAATAACCATTACCTCCTTATTCTTTATCTTGAAGGTAGGTCACCTCCTCTTGAGTGGGAACTCTTGATTAGCACTCAAAACCAATATTTTTTCATCAAAAGAAGGTTTTTGTATGGTTTTTGAATGCAAATAATTGTCTTTTAACTTTAATATATGCTAAGCCCCTATTTATGGATAGAGAAATCTATGACCATAGTAATTCCTTAAGAGAAATTTGACGTATGCTTTTGTGAGTTAGGATATGTCAGTTAATCACATAATAGAAGGATTTATAAGTCAAGGATGGTAAAGGTAATTTTGGGAGGTTGATAACTTTCAACTTGTTAGATTATATACACCAATTTATGGAAAAACTGTATATAGTGGATGACAGGTCATGGACCCGAGTACTTAGCATCTCGTTGTATTATACATAAGGTGTTGGAATACAATTGATTCTTTGTAGTGAGACGTTGAAGTAACTTAGAATTGGATTATGAGGGATCCAATATTGTCCTATGGATCCCAATGGTCCCTGCTTGAGCCCATATACCCTAATGACACATTTTATAAGGGTTAGATAGGTTCTTGGTTAACTTATGTGTATAAGGGCATTTTGGTAATTATATAAGGTTGCAAAGGGTTTTGGTAATTACATAAAGTTATAAAGGGTGAGTGATATCTTTGGATTAGACTAATTGATTAATTGGAACTTCATTAGGTTAATTAATCAACTAGAACCCTTTTTAAGCTATATTAAGCGACTTAAGCTCAAGGTGGGTTCAAGTCACTTAAGCTCAATGGGAAGCCTGTAAATACCCCCTTAAGGGTTAAGGTTTCAAACTTTTGCACTCTCCCTTATGTTCCATAAAGAAAATGCTAGCCTCTACCCTCTAGATTTCCATTATCCATGTGCCAAACTTTAAAGAAGAGTCATCGAGCGAAAAATTAAGGGTTTATGAGGTCATTTTTAACCACTGTAATATTTAGCGACGTTCTTTATTACAAGGAATCGATCTGGGAACATCAGATCTTTGATAAGCACTGCTAAACCTATTTCTTCTACTTCTATGAAGTTTTTGAAATCAATTGTTTCCATTATACATAGATCTAGAGCCATAGGGAGTTTATGCATTTATCTAACAAGATCTAGGGCCAGAGAATATAGTAATCTAAGATTCCCATTAGCTATTGTACATGTGCCAAGAATTGAAGATAGAGCCATAGGGTGGAAGATTTATAAATTTTGAGATCCTTTGCTCCAATTGGATTTGATCTAGATGTTCCTTGATCAAAAGTAAACTTATTTTTAGCTTAGATCTAAGCATTTATCTTTAAATGCTTCCATTACCTTTACTCTAGGGCTTGAAATAGATTTTTCTATATATTCCAACAAGTGGAGAAGTTTAAAATGCATTAAGAAGGATTGAAGATGCATAAAAAGATAGAAAGACAAGAAAATAGAAAAATCAATAGGAGTGGATTTCGTTACAAGAAACAATAAAGGGAAGAAGTTCAGGAAGATTTCAATACACGGAAGGGTTTATTGAAATTACCAAGTGCGAAATTCGAATACCTACTTATGTAATGAGAAATATAAAATTAGGCCTTAACACTCAATTTTGACACAAGAACCCCACGTTTTGATACAACTCAATACACTCTCAAATTTTGATATAAGACCTCAATTTTGATACTCTAAGATTCGTTCAATCCAAATGTTTTTAAAAGCAATAAGAACTCTTAGATACATCTACCATGATAAGGTATATATAATGCCTATTGAATTCAATCAATGCTTATTCTCAAAATGGTAGATTCATAGAGATTCACTTTGATTATTCACATGAGAGACACTAGGACTAGTATTTAAGAGTAGTTGAGGACTTAATACAATTAAGAAATGATACAAAAGAGTGTGATATCATAGAATAATATGGACCCTATTCTCCGTGAGTTTCAAATTAAGGAATGAACCTAAAATCTGATAACTTTTATATTGAGTAATCTTTCAATCCTTATAATTCTTTCTTCTTAAGCAAAATTCATAAAAATTCCATCTTTTTAATTCAACCGAATTCTAGGTCAATTAGAGAAAACATCTCAAGTCTTTATGTTATTAGGTATTTAATCGCAATCTTGTGGGATTGACCAAACCACTATCACTATAACTATTTTTTTATTTTTTTATTTTGGAAAACAAAGGCAAGACCTTGATTCATAAAGATTCAAGTTTTCTGATTTTTGCAAAAGCCCAAAGTCAAACTAGCTCTTTTAATAAAATGTTCTTCAATCTTAGCCCATGAACCATAAATGCATTCTCAAATGTTGGATTTACCACAATGACAACCCTAGAAAGATTCACTAGCTTAACTTCAATCCATTTAGACCTTAATTGTTTTAGGAAAAAAGTGGAGTGTTGCATCATATAACAACACTTTTATCCTTTGAATTCCCTCTTAAGAATCTTTACATCATGTTATTTCTTATTGTTTCCTTTGCACCTTTGATGTACTTATATTCCTCATTTCTTAATGCTTCCAATTCCATTAAATCAAGCTTCCTTGTTTCACCAATTCAGTCTAAATCGAAGTTGTTTTATGGTTTTTGAAACCATTCTTTTTTGTTGTGTTAGATCTATATAGCCCTAGGGATAGATCGCATGCACCTTATGTGATGTGATCTAGTGTCAGAGAACAGAGTAATTTGGGATTCCTAGTAGAATCTAGCTCATCTAATCTTCTAGCCAAAGATGTTATCCTTGCTTGAACTTCCAAATCTTGATTTACATTATATATTCCTCCTTATATTCCCCTAATTTAAACATGGACTTGACTCTTCATTGGCTCATTTCTCAATAAATGATTTTATCATCTTTTAGATATATCCATAACATATATTGTATCTTCATAGGAGAATGGAGGTCTTTGGCTATTTTGGCAATAGAGACACTAAGTTATTTATGTGGAAAAGTGAAAGTCAGGAAGACTAAAAGAAGCCAAAATATTTCTTACCCTTGCCAAGATTGATTACACAATATCTAATAAGGAGATATTTCTAGTTTACTTCTATGGAGAGAAAGCATATTATACCTAAAGATTATTATGTTGATGACTGGAACTAATCGGTACATGAGGCAGGGAAGATAAAGAAGGCCACAAATAGAAGGAAGTTGAAAGTGATAATAAACACTCAGCATGAGGGGGAAGTGCCTAGAGGATTTTCTTCAATTTCTTATATACTATTTTGCTTTCCACACCTATATCATTGTCTAATTCTGGTTTTTGTTTTGTTTGTTGTTTTGTTGTGAAGCAAGGGATGTGCTAATCCTAAGGTAAAATTTTTAAAAATTGGAGTTATAATTGTTCATACATGCCTTGTTTCATTGAATTGTGATGAATGAATTGGGATGACATTGAATTCATGGATTATATGAGCCTAATTGTATTTCGATGCTTGGTTTGTTGAAGGAATAAAATTTTTCTTTGATTTAAGGGGCATGGAATGATGATATGATACAAGTTAATTTTTTTACTTTACCTTTTTATACCTTTTAATGTTGATATACTTAGATTGAAGTCTTCGAAATTTGTGGTTGACCCTAAGTTGTAGCCTCATATCATTCGTTCTGCTAACATTTTGCATCATGGTATGGTTTGGATTCTTCTTATATGATATGAACTCTTGTTTTATAGTCATCTAAAATATAAAAATAAGAAATATATTTGTATATAGATATATTTATACCTTCATTGAACATTGGTTTGGTTACCCCTGTGTTCTAGAGCACCCTAATAGGGCTCTCTTTTGCAAAACCCTTGTAGGGCAAGGCTTTGCTATGTTGTGTATTTTTCATTTTTAATTTCGAAATAAAGATCCCCAATAACCATACTGAATCAACTTAAAAAATAAATGAATAAATAATTTTAATCAACAAAATTTAAAAAAAGGGTAGAACTATCAAACAAGTCATGAAAATAAAGCCATGAAAACACAAAATACAACACAAGCCTTTGATTCCAATGTTGAAGATCACATGTAATCCTATTCTGAATATATATTTATATATAAAAATGGAACAAGAGTTACCTTTTTCCTACGTGAAAGACTCTGTCGTCACTTTCTCTTTATTGTATCAAGATTTTCAGAAAAATCATGAGGAAGTCTCCCTTGGATCATAAGAAAAATGCCAAATCCTGACTCTAACCTCTGCAGTACTCTCTTGTATTGTTTTTAGATATATCAATCTAAATGATCACTCTGTCATGGTCTTGAAAGTGGGATAACTGTTACCATCTTCCCAGAAACCACTAGTACCTGGGCTGGGTCAGATCAGCCAGCATGAGTGCCCCATTGCGGCTCATATACTATGTATAGCAGCATTTGGCAATCCATAAATAAATCCTGAAGTTATCAAACCACATCAAGTCCCAAGCTTCCACAGATAAGACTTCTTGTACACTGCGAAAGAGGAGCTGAGCCACAACCATTAAATATGCCTTACTGTATAGATGTATATAGTGATGCTGGCATAGATAGATAAAATATATATAGAAAATGGCACAAGAACAGGCATATTTTTATTGTTTGAATTCCTAGTTTAAACAACATTAGAATGATGTTAGTGCATGACAAAAATGGTTCATACTTCACAATGAACCTCAAACTTGCTTTAACCAATTGTTAAACTACAATGTCTCCTTTTTATTTTATTTTATGGAGTTTTTCAGAGCTGAAATGGGCAGAAAGTAATAGAATAATCCTGGTTCTACGTATACCAAAAGTCATTATATGGGTCTGAAACCAGCACTAAAATCACATAGATGCATTGTCAGCTAAAACAGTCGCCATGGAAGCCACAGTAATTAGTGAATATTCGCCAAAATTTTCAACTGCAATTTGTCCATATGCATATTATTGGCATTTGAGACTGAATAAGAATGTAATAAATTTCATAACATCAACCAAAAACTTGAAAAAACTTAAAAGAACTTTGGGCCCAAATGACTGCAGAACTGAAAACAATTGTCTTAAGATCAATCTCATGTCAGAAAATCAAGACCATTACTTCAGAAAATCCAGAGTGCCTCACTTGCTTTTGGAATATCTCCTGAAAATGTGTCGTAATTAAAGACTTCAAAACATACTCATTTTTTCCATTTACAGGAAAGGCTTTTAAAAATTTGTCATTTCCTTTGCCAAAAGTGACCACATTTGGAAAACATTTTCTGTGTTAACAGTTTTTAGAATTAGTTTTTTGGTTCATTTTGATGTTTGAAAATAAAAAACTGTTCTTTTACCCAAAAATCCATATCCGGAATCATAGACCCAAATACAAACACAGAAGACATTGAAACAAAATCAATATTAGAATGAACCAAAGACAAACTAAATCAGTGAAGAGCTTTCATTATCAATGCAATTATTTAAAAGCTGTCTTTCATTACTGGAGTGTCCAGTCACATTTTTTACTGCAAGCTTAAAACACATTATATTAACATGAATATAACACATTTTTGCAGAACAATGACAAGATCAGTACCTATAAAGCACCATGAGGTCAGGTTCGTACCAGCTCAGATGAAGCTTTCCTTAAATTTCCCTGGCCTGGGCCTGGTATGAAAAATGAATCAGCCCTCGAAAATGAAGCTCAAACTCACAAATGGGCCCCGCACACTGCCTCACGGTTATCCTCAATATATCCAAAAGTGCATTCACTGTGTCAAGATGCCTTCTTGGACTTCCTTCATTACCAATAGTCCCCACATGAGCAAACACCATCTTGCACATGATGAAACCTCTTGACATCCCTCATTATGATTTTCCTTCTTGTGATCAAAGAAATGAACTTGCTTGCTGTATGACAATCACCACAAACTCTCATGTTTTTTGTGATTCTAATGGGCATACCTTCTCCAGAATTTAGAAGTCCAAATACAATTGCCAGTTTCTCGCTATGGCCACAAAGAACTTCCTGCTTCACCTCATCGTCCACATCATGAAGCACAAATCTGAGATCAGGCACATAACCAAGTTCTCTCATGCGCTCTTTAAGAGAATTCCAGAGACTCTCAATTTGGGTGTTTTTATAAGCAAATCTATCCTCGGAGCTAAACAAGTATAACTTCTCCTCGATCTCAATTGAGGTAAATCCAACAATCTTGTGAATCCCCTTCTCACACATTTTCAGCCTTGTCTTCTTCACCATTTCCCACATTCCAACATCAGCGTAAATATTAGAAAGCATGACATACACACCTGACTGATCAGATTCTAAAGGAAGTAGCTTCTTAGCCACTTCTTCTGCTAATTCAGCTCGTCTGTGGATTCGACATGCACCCAACAATGCTCCCCAAGCACTAGCACCTGGTTCAGTTGGCATGTTATTGATGAAAGATAAAGCTTCATCAATCTTGCCAGCCCTACCTAATAAATCTACCATACAGGCGTAATGCTCCTCCACTGGGGTAATTCCATAATCCCTACTCATTGATTTAAAATGGCTCCATCCTTCTTCAATCCTACCAGAATGACTACAAGCTGACAGAACTGAAACAAATGTCACTGAATTTGGTAATTGGTTTACTGATCTCATCTCATAAAAAAGATTCAAAGCTTCTGCGCATAGACCATGCATGCCAAATCCGTTGATCATTGTACTCCAAGAAAATACATTCTTCTCAGGTATCTGACAGAAAACTCTGTAAGCTGTTACAATACAACCACATTTGGCATACATGTCAATAAAAGAAGTATAATTCTTGACATCAAGTTCAACCCCATTTCTTATCATATACCCATGAACACTCCTTCCTTGCTTCAGAGATCCCAAGCTCGAACAAGCAAGAACAATGCTAGCAAATGTCACTGAATTTGGAGTCACCGAGTCTGCTAACATCTGCCTGAACATGGAAATAGATTCCAAAGCTCTCCCATTTCTTGCAAATCCAGCAATTATGGCACTCCATACAACTACATCCCTATAAGAAATTTCTTCAAATAATTTGAGTGCAAAGTCGAGGAAACCACACTTCATATACATATCCACTAGAGAAGTCTGCAAAAAAAAGTTAGAATCAATAAAATTCTTTTTTATACACAAGCCATGAAATGTTTTCCCTTCTTTTCCAGCATAGACATTTCCACAGGCTTGAATCAAGCCCTCCACCACGAACGGGTCTAATTCAAATCCAGAGCGTCTCATTCTGGAAAACAACTCAAAAACTCCAAATTCCTCTGAGAAATTCAAGTGTCCTTTTATCATAACACCCCAAATTACTGAATTTTTCAGTGGAACTTCCTCGAACACTTTGTGTGCTTCTTCTAAAGAACCCAACTCAGTATAAACGTTCATAAGGGCAGGTGCAACATACGGATCTCCCTCCAATCGCAACTTGATCGCCAAAGAATGAAACAACTTGGCTCCTTGAAAAAGTGACAGTCCAAAACATGCTTTGACCGCAAAAACTAAATTGAAACTATCAACTAGCTTCCCCTCTTTCAGCATTCGTTTAAAAAGCTGTAGAACATCGTAAAAACACTTGTTTTTGGAGTGGCTCGCGAGTATGGTGTTCCATGAATGGAGGTTCTCGAAAGTGATATGATTAAAGGCTTTGGACGCAACATGAAGAGACCCCAATTGTATGTAGGCGCCGAAGATCATGGGACCGAAGAGAAGGGACCGGTGGAGAGCATTTACAAGGATTTGGGCATTTAGTTGGTGGTTAGATGCCAGGGTTTTGGTGAAACGGAAGAGAGAGAGTAGGGTTTTGGTGGGGTTTCGCGAGGAAATGGGGGGGAACGGATTTGGCTCCATTTGAAAGCATCAATAATTATTCAGAAGAAACCACGGTAAGCAATATAAAGAAGCATGTGGAAGAATCAATAGTTTTGCTGAATATTAATTTTAGTTTCACCAGTAATGTTACAGAGATGAGTTCATGATTCCACAAAGTCCTTCGATCAAGAGTTCTAGTTCCATTGCAATACGTTTGGCCTCGCTGATGCTTAACACCACTTTGCTGGCATTTGCCTCGGTCCTGTTTCATTTTCTCTCTTAATTTGCTTAGGAAAAAAGGACCATTTTAAACCCAAAAAAAATAAAAAAATAAAAAATAAAAAATAAATAAAATAAGAGAAGCGTTGGTTTTTTTGCCATGTGGGTCACGGAGGAAAATGTTAAAAGTCACCCAATGTGATACCTCCGGAATAAAATATCCACCTCCAAATAAAATACTAGAACTCATAAGATTTATATATTGAATAAACATACAAATAAATGGAATTAAGACATAGAGATTTAGGTGGTGTTTGTTTTTTGGCTGAATAAAAAAAGTTAAAATATTTAGCTTTTTCTATTCAATTCAAAGTAACATGTTGACATCATTCAATATAACTAAATTGAACCTATTGATAACAAGTTCATTTTAGATATGTTGGATGATGTCAACAAGTTACTTGTAACTAAATAGAAAAAGTCAAATATTTTGGCTTTTTCTATTCAGCCAAAAAACAAACACCACTTATAAAAAAAATTAAAGTATAAATAATGAGATTTAAAAATAAGTATGTTACTCCACCAGTCAAATAATAAGACCTAAAAATATATATATATATGAAATCATTTTATTGGTGATATATTCTCGATAGGTGCCAAAAAAAGTGTATTTTTGTTACCCTTAAAATAAAATTGTAATTATGAAGTGCAATTTTACTAATATATAAAGGATTTTTTATTTAAATGATTGCAAAAGTAACCATATTCATAAAACAAACCCCATCCCTTAAACAACATCAAAATGACCTTTATTGAACAAAAATGATTTTTGTTTTTTCCTTCATTACAATACTTTCCCTTATTTTCCACCTCACCTTTCTTTCACTTTATTCTTTTATCATAACAAAAAAAGTGGAGTACTCACAATTCTCTCCTCTAATATGTATTGATAGACATGAAAACGAATTAAGAGATAATAACCATGACCAATATTATATAAATTTATATACACATGAAAAAGGTTGTAAAGAAAAATGGTTTTGCTAGGAAGGTTGATGGAGATAGGTATGTTTGATTTTGGAGGAACTTCTCATTGTGGGTAGTGTCTTGTTCTTCAAAGTATAATTTTGCTAGACTTCCAAATTTAGCCATACCTAATAAGAACAACAATATTAGGAAAAAAAGCTTGTATAGTTAATTGCATTGACAACATTGTAATAGTATACTTGCACTTCTTAACTACCATTTGTAAAGGTTTTTCCTATTGAAGTCCAAGCTCCATAAGGTCAGAATATGTATCAAAAGTTAGTGTGAGATCAATTTGTTACTATATTTAATAGTATATATTGATTATATTCTATTGACTTAATTTTTGGTCTTTAATTACCTTGATATATATGACATTTGTAAGACACAAAATCATTTGATGCATGTGAATCAACAAAGAAAGGAAGAAGTTAAAACATAGACCAAAGAGATTTAGAAAATGTACCGTGTCCAACAAATTAAAGAGAACTCCTAAAAATAAAAATAAAAATGTAGTAGTAACCAAAATGCAAAAAAGAACTCTAATGGCTTTTGCATTTGGAAACTACTAGAAAAGGTTTATGGGTGAACTCTTTATTTAAAAATATTATGAACAAAATTAATATTTAAAAATAACATTTACATTGTCACAACTCTTTATTCTAAAATAAAAATGGAATATATAACAAAAAATAGCAAAAGAGATCCAAAAAATCTAGGAAAATATCATACTTAGAGAAATATAAGAAAAGAGTAAAAATAAACTAAAAACAATCTTTAAAGCCCTTTTCTTGTTCTGTTTGGATCATAAAAAGATTTAAATAAATAGAAAAACTAAAGATTGAATAATATGTGACTTTTCTCTATTCTTATTTCAAAATATAATTTTTCTAGAAGCCAAACAAATTGTTAACTTAATTATCTACTTCCCAAAAGTAAACAAGTCTCTATTGTTATCATAATTTTCTCAAAAGCCAAACAAATTATTAATATAGTTATCATATCTCACAAATAAGTGTCATATCTCACAAATAAATAATGTAGACAAAGTACACTTTCATATTTGTGTCTTGAAGAAGTAGAAACACAAAAAAAGTACAAAGATCAAATTTCACTACGTTTCTTTCCCAGAATGTTCTTAGCAACTTATAGAACTTCTATGTGGTTGCATTGTAATAATTTTAAGGAAAAAACTCAATAATAATAAGCCAATAAACAAACAATTTTAAGAACAGGAGATAAACTAAAGTAATTTCAAAGGATTTAGGTGAGGATTTTTAAGTTCTCAATTGTGGGGCGCTCACAATCGTCTCTTAGATTCGACTGGATCATGGCATAATAGCAAAAGAGCAAGTATCCTTATCCGTCTAGCCCTAGGGTATCAAATGGACACAAAACCAACCGAGCATTGATTACGCCAATCATTCATTACGCCAATCACTAATTGCAATAGACATTAAGTACCTTGATTAACGCAACGGGTATGAGGCAAAAATGTCAGTCCTTAAGGCTCATCAAGGCATGATAGTCGTTATGAGTTGACAATCATTGACATTAAAGGGAGTAATGGACAATGAAACACAATCAAAGGCACTATTAAGACACTTGATAAGGCCTTACTATCGAGTAAGAATAAATAGCCACTCTAAACCATAAGAAAGGTATGTTGCCACTTTTCCAAAAACATATCTTGCTCAAAGTCTTTGCTTTTTTACTTTAGCTTCGGAGGGGTGTGCCCGGAAGACCCATCCAAGCATTCCTTTGTTCAGGTTGAGTAGCCGTCTAGACTTTAGAGGCTAGTCGGTCCACCTTGTTGATTGTGCACCAACATTGGTGCCATCTATGGGAACAGACAAAAAAGCTTGAAAAACATGATGGCTGATATGGCCCCTATGATTCAATTAACCAATGTTGACGAGCAATTCCAAGCTTGGCAAGATAGAATGGAAAGGAAGTAAGAAGAGTACGAACGACGAATGCAATCCTTATTTCGACAGATAAAGCAACTAAAGTAAGAAATCCAGGAGCTACAGGCTTAAATGGTCATGGGGCATCACTCGAAAAATTGTTGCACCCTTAGCCAATAGACAACTTCGAGACGAGATCAAAGCCATACAGAGAGAGCTTATCATTGATACGTTAGGTTGTCCCTACAAACGGATGGGGGACTGTTTGCAAGCAATTCCCCAACAACACTAGAACCCGTGCATTCACCGGCTAATCGAACTCAAGTGGATGAGGCTACAAGCTCTATCAGAGAAAAACGAATGAGGGGGCAAGAATGAGGCTCATGTCTCTTAAATACCCTTAAAGCCCATCTTGGACCTCAAGAAAAAAGAGTGTTGGCACTGCCATGTATCTTAGAGAGCTTGAATGCACGATTGGGCCAACTGAATGATGAGGCATCACCAAGTCGTTTGCCTTAGTGCTAAGTGCCAGAATTGCCACCAATAAACAACTCATCAATGAAGACCCCACTTGGCTCCATAAGTCGACAATAGGATGACATGCTTTCCACGACTGTTTGACACTCACATTATTAGTTACGAGCCACCCAAGGGGCTTCAAGTGCCCAAGTTACTGATGTACGATGGGACAAGCGATTCGTTCGACCATTTGATATATTTTCGACAGTTGATGACGCTGGATATTGACAATGATGTGCTGCTATGCAAAGTTTTTCAGCCAGCCTTTATGGTCTAACTCTCTATTGGTTCAATGACTCCTATAGAATTCTATTAATTCTTTTTGGATGTCTTAGAGGCCTTTGTAGGCCATTATTTATGTTCTACTCTATAAAAGAAGAATATAAGCACCCTGCAGAACATCAAGATGCAGGAAAATGAGTCACTACGAGACTTCATAAAACAATTTGGACAAGCAGTGCTCTAGGTGGAATCCTACAACATGGATGTTATCATACAAATCTTTAAACAGAGCATCAGTCCAAGCACCCTGTTTTTTGAGTCCCTCGCTAAAAAACCGTTCGCGTAAATAAATACAGCAAATGCAGTCCCTACTTCGACAAACAAAACAACTAAAGCAAGAAAACCAAGAGTTGTAGGCTCAAATATTCATAGGGCGTCGCTTGAAAAGTCACCACACCCCTAACCAACAGACAACTTCAAGACAAGATCAAAGCTAGATGAAGAAAGCTTTTTAATGATACATTAGGTTGTCCCTATAAGAGGATGAAAGGCTGTCTGCCAGCAGTTCCCCAACAATACTAGAACTTGTGCATGTGCATTCACCAATTGGTCAGACTCAAGCAGACAAGGCTGCGAGTTCCATCAAATAAAAATGAAAGAAGGGGCAAGAATGAGTCTTATGTCTTTTAGACGTCCTTGAAGCCCATCTTGGGCCCTAGGAGAAAGAACGTTGACACAACCAGGTATCTCAAAGGCTTTAAAGGCATGATTGGGCCAAGTGAACAATGAGGCATCACCAAGCTGTCTACCTCAACACTCAACGTCGGAATTGTTCCTAGTAAAACGACCCGTTAACAAAGACCCCACTTAGCTTCATAAGTCGATGATAGGATGACATGCTTTCCATGTCATTCGACTCCTACATTATCAGTTACAAGCCATCCAAGGGGTTTTAACTGCCTAAGCTCACGATGTACGATAGGATAAGTGATTCGTTCAACCATTTGATGCATTTTCGATAGCTGATGATGTTGGATATTGGCAATGACGTGCTGCTATGTAAAGTCTTTTCAACCAGCCTCCATAGTCCAACTCTCTCTTGGTTCCATTGACTCTCACATAATTTTATTAATTCTTTTCAGGATGTCTTAGAGACCTTCATAGGCATTGGTGAAAATATCAGTAATCACAGATATATCGGTATTTCAATTTTACAGATATATCGAATATATCGAAGATGTATCAATAGATATTTTGAAAAAAAAAAATAGGTAGTCTAAAGTTGATCAAAACTTATGAAAATATTAAGAAAAACTCTAAAAATTATATAATAAACAATAATAGGCATTTTAAAGTTGTTTTATAAAAAAAATAATATATGTATATGATATACTTAATCATATTTGATAATAATATCGTATGCGTCCATAAAAAAAATATGAATTTTATAAATTTATTAAATTACATCAAATATTATTTGACAATAATATTATGATATTTGATTATACTTTATCTCACTTTAAAATTATAATTCATTTAATTTCAATTGTGTTTAATGATATAAAATAAATGATGATATATGTATAATTTTTTTAATATTTATATTTTTATATTTAATTAATATATAAATGATATAAAAAACTGTTAATAAAATTATAATGATAGGTTTTATATTTTTAGTGATTAATTAAATGAAATTTTAAAATAAAATAATTAAAATTAATTTGTTTATGAAAATATTTTTTTATGGTTTTACTATATATTTGTCTAGTGCATATTACTTATAAAATAGGCAGTTAGCCCAATGGTCACCCAAGGTAAGTCCATACTTTATTTTGGGTTTGGGCGGGTTTAAGTCCTAGCGTCTGCACATAGTTGCACAATTTTGAGGCTTTGACCGCGTTGACTAGACCGAAAAATCGGCAAAATCATTGATAAATCGCTAAAAATCCAATTTTTTGACGAAAAATCACTGAAACACGCTGAAATTTTTCGAAAAATCACTCCACCGAATTTTTGCCTGCCTGTTTCGTGTCGTTGGTCGTCGATACACGAAATTTCGACGAAATTTCAGTGAAATTTTCTAAAATTTTTATCCATGTTTGTAAGCCATTATTTATGTTTTGGTCAACAAAAATAGAATATAAGCACCTTGTAGAACATCAAGATGTAGGAGGACTTTATGAAACGATTCGGACAAGTAGTGCTCTAGGTGGAATCCTACAACATGAATACTATCTTACAGTTCTTTAAATGAAGCATTAGTCTGAGCACAACATTTTTTGAGTCCATCGCCAAAAAAACCATTTGCATCAATGAATGACTTGTTTAGACAAGTAGACAAATATGTCATGCTCGAAGATGACGTTCGAGCAGCCTCCTAACAAATTTTGGTTATGAATTGAGCTGTCAAAAACAACAAGGCTAGGAGTTTAAAACTCTTAAATGACTAGTCTAGGTAGGGCAAATGGAGATGAGTGGAACGACAGTCGTGAAAGTCGCCCAGATTCACTTCATTAGCCATCTCCAATGAGAGGATCCTCCCACTAATGAGAGAACTACTTGAGTTCAAGTAGTTAGAGCCTATCAAAACTAATTCTTATAGGCGTGAACAAAGACGACATTGCTTCTATCATAAGGAGCATGAGCACACTACAAAAGAGTGTAAAAATTTGTACCACTTCGTGAATAAGCTTATCAAAGCCAAACATCTCAAGCAGTATGTCTGCACCTTCGGAGGCCATGAAGAAATGACACGCAAAACGTCGAAACGAACTCCTATCTCCCCCGTAGCACCCAGGGGTAGTGATTAATTATATTCACGGGGGAACAATGGATGACAAATATCATTCTAAACCACAAATGAGGAGAATACTTCGTGCGACCATATTGCAAGAAAGGGTGAGTACAGTTCAATGCACATTCACAATTGACAATGCTTGACTAATAGACGACTCAATCACTTTTCCTTCAATTAACGCCAATCGAGTGATCATTTCGCACAAGGACGCTCTAATGCTGACGCTGGGACTCGACGACTTTGATGTACGAAGAATCCTAATGGACCTAGGGAGTTTCACTTATTTGCTCTAAATTTCAACTTATAGGCTAATGAGGTGTTCCCTGTCTACTTTAGAAAACCAGGGTCGAGTCTTGTCTAACTTCAATGAAGCCACCACTATATCTTTGGGTGATGTTGTTCTTCCTATCGAGGTCGACGTAGTCATTCTTAATGTATGGTTCTCTATTGTTAAGGATCTGTCGCCATACAACACCATCATGGAGCGGTCATGACTGCACCAAATGAAGGACATTTCGTCCACCTACCATCAGATAGAAAGATATTTGACGAAAGTCGGGCAAGTGGATTTGCATAGAAGCCAACCAACTGCTTAACAACGTTATCAAGTGGCAGTGGAGTCTAGACATGTTGGCCCGACTGAAGATGAACCCGAATCATCAATACGAGAAGAATAATAGCAATTACAGAATCGAGTCAAAGATAGGGACCCGTTGGTAGATCCATTACAACAACTATCTTTAAAAAAAAAAAAAAGTAGACGACATACGTTAGTTTCCTACTAACTAGGGACGAACGTGATCACTATGGCGACATACTCCGCAAAAAACAAAGATATCTTTGTATAGAGCCATTTGAATATGCCCAGCATAGACTCGACAGTAGCCTTCCACAAGTTGAACATTCTTCCTATGACACAACCAGTACGATAAAGGGTCCAATATTTCCATCTAGATCGACAAAAAATTATCCAAAATGGTGTGGAGAAACTACTAAAATCTAGATTTATTAGGGAAGTTACCTAATCAGACTGGTTAGCCAATGTGGTGATAATCCTGAAGAAATGAGGCAAATGGTAGGTATGTGTGAACTACACGGACCTGAATGACGTCTACCTAAAGGACAACTTTCCACTTCCCCAAATCAATTAAATGGTAGACGCTATAGTCGAGCATGGGATGTTGTTATTCCTTGACATTTTCCCTTAATACCACCAAATTCCAATGTTTCCATTGAATAAGGAGAAAATGACATTTATTACACCTTATGGGCTTTATCAATGGAAGTATATATCAATGACATAGTAGTAAAAAACATATCCTGCTCCAAACACCTCCTTTATTTGGAAGAAAAGTTTATCTTGATGCGCAAATATGGAAAGAAGCTTAATCCAATTAAATGCGCATTTGGGGTTAGCGTAGGAAAGTTTCTTAGATTCATGGTAATTTAGAGAAGGATTGAAGTGAATCTAGCTCAAGTCAAGGCAGTCTTAGAAACTCCTGCTCCCGTCAGTAAGAAGGAATTGCAACGCTTCATCGATCGTCTTGTTGCCTTGGGACGGTTCATAGCGCAATTCATTGATAAACTTCATCCCATTTTTAACACATTTTGGGAAGCAAACATGTCTGGTTGGACGGACGAATGTGAACACACCTTTGAGGCTATCAAACGCTATCTTATAGAACCACCAATTCTCAGTAGTCTTGAAGCCGAGGAAGAATTGTACATATACTTGGTCGTGTCAGACTTCGCTATCAACGTCGTATTATTTTGACACAACCAAAGTAATGAGCAAAGACACATCTACTATGTGAGCAAAGCTATGGTAGATGTAGAAACACGTTATTCCCAAGTGGAACAAATGACCTTGGCATTGTGGGTCGTCGCTAAAAAGCTTTGTTCGTACTTTCAAGCTTACTAAATAATGATTTTGACAAATCAACCATTATGGGTTACACAACACAAGCCAAATATACTAGACTGAATGATGAAATGGGTAATCGAATTGAGTGAGTATGACATACAATACAAGCCTCATTTATCTCTCAAATGTCAAGTTCTTGTAGACTTTATAGTCAGAATACCCCAAATGTGGATGCAGTCTAACACTGACAATAGAGATCAATGGTGGATTCTCCATGTAGACGAAGCCTCCAAGGCATCAAGAGCCAAATTAGGTCTAACATTGTGATCCCCTACTGGGAAACAAATTGAGCAAACCATCAGCCTCAATTTCCAACATCCAATAATGAGGCGGAATATGAAGCAATTCTAATCGGACTCGATCTAGCCCTCACTCTCTCAACTACAAAAGTAGAAGTCAAAAGTGACTCACAGTTAGTGGTCGGACAAATCTAATGAGAGTATGAAGTTACAACTGAAGGCATGACTCGTTATCTCACCTTGGTAAACACTCGAATGGAAAAGTTGGACAGATGATCCATTAAGCGTGTACCCCAAGAGGAGAAAGGGCGAGTCGATGCACTGGTCGGAGTTGCTACCACTCTTCCAATACAAGAAACCATGATGTTGACAGTCTACTTTCAGGCCACTCATTTCATCTCACTTGAACGGGTACATGACATAGACTATGCAAATTTGGGATGGATAGAGGAGATTGCGAAATACCTTCCTACGAGAGAGGTCCTTAAGGATGAGAAACAAGCACATAAAATTCGAGTGCAAGCCATATGGTACATTTTGATAAATGGCTAACTTTACAGATGGTCATTTAGGAAACCGTACCTCATATGCTTAAATAACACATAAACTCAATATGTCCTAGCCAAATTGCATGAGGGTATATGCAAAAACCACCCATGTGAATGAACCTTGGCACATCGCACCTATTCCCAAGGCTACTATTGGCCCACTATGAAGAAAAATGCAGAAGAGTATATTGGAAAATGTGATTATTGTCAAAGATATGCTCCCATTCCTTGATAACCATCTAAATGTCTCAATCCGGTTACTAGTCCTTGGTTGTTTGCATAATGGGGAATGTATATAGTTGACCCACTTCCAACCAACACGATGTAGAAAAAGTTGTTACTTGTGGCAATGGACTATTTCAACAAATGGGTAGAAGCAGAAGTCTAAGCGAGCATAAAAAATAAATATGTCTCAAAGTTCATCTGGAAGAATATTGTGTGGGTTCAAAATTCCCTAAGCAATTGTCATAAACAACAGGCCATAGTTTGACAATAATATCTTTCGGACATTCTATTCAGAGTTAAAAAAAAAAAAAAACAAATTATGCAATGCCTAAATATACTCAAAGCAACAAGCAAGTGGAGGCAACCAACAAGACATTGCTAAATTCATTAAAAAAATGACTCAAATGAGTAAAAGGAAAATTGGTAGACGAGTTATCTGGTGTCTTATAGGCTTATTGGACAACCAACAAAAAACCCATTAGAGCAACATCATTTGCTTTAGCATACAAGATAGAAGCTATTATCCTGATAGAAATCAGTATGCCCATAGCAAAAACAATCATACAAGAGATTGAGAATACTGATGCAGATGTGGAAAAACACTTAGATTAGGCAAACGAAGAATGGAAGCAGCAACTATCTGAATAGCCTCGTATCATCAAAGAGCCATGTTTCTTAATGCAACAACGATAACCGTAGAAGAACATATCATCTATTTGTTGTTGATAGGCAGTTTCAAGTTTTTTCTTTTTCTTGATGAAGTTGGTCTGGTTCTGCTTGAGCTCAAGCTTCAGTCGAACACTTTTCTCCTCAACTTTAGCCTTGGAAAACCCCAAGGTGGTATTATCTGACTTCAACTAGCGGATTTCCACTTGAAGAGATCCAATTTATAGTTTCGCCTTCCTTAGAAGATCGACCCTTTCCTTAGTAACTTTTTAGATCACTATTGCAACTACCTTTGTTGCTTCTAGCTCTTCGCATAGATTCTCATGGCCGAACACATTTTGAGCTGTGTATGCCCTGATCTTTTCGACTGTTTGTAACTATTAGAACATATGGCTTCATTACCTCATTAGGTTTTGTACATTGACGACAATCTGAAACAAAAACCACAATCAGATAGAGTATGGAGAGTGGAGAAAAATACAAAAGAGGAAAGGTAGAATATTTGACCAATTCCGTTGTCTGCATGGTCGTGTACTCCTTCATCAATTTCTTTAAAAAAAAGTGAAATGTCTTCTACTTTTTGGAAAAGTAAAAAAATCAACAACATAGATATTAAGGAGAAAAAAAAAATAAAAACAAATGCATCAATAATAAAAAACTTAGAGAGAAATAAAGTACTTAAGAAAGTTTTGAAATTTCTAATGGAGAAGGAAAAATCAATGATCATTGATGGTGATTAATATTGGAGTTCGTCAATGGTAGCTATTTAAGGAGTCGTTAGAATATTTCTATCGGTTAGTGAGTTGTAGGTTTGAGGAAACAAGCGAGATAGAGAACAAGCAAAGATTAGGGTTACAGGTTTGAGATTTATTTATTTATTTATTTTGTGAGAGAAGAGGTAAAGATTAGAGTTTATGGTTCATAAATTTTTGTGTTTCAGAAAATGAAAGAGACGGAAGAGACATAGATTAGGCTCCATGAGTTTAGTGAAACTTTTTTTTTGGTCATTGACAAACTTAGTTGGCAAGCAAGAGGGTAAAATGGGAACCCAAAAACATATTAGATTAGCATGCATGAAACTCTAAATATTTTGAAACACTTTCCCTATTTTTCTAATATTTAAATATGGAAAGTTGAGTTCCCATTTTCCTAATATTTCTATATCAACATGGAAACCCACTTTCCCTAAAATAAGTTTAATTTTTGTACTTCTTATATCACATTTATACATTCTTAAGTTTTTCCCTTTTTCTTATGTTCTTTTGATCATCCAAAATTCAGAGTGCGTTTGAGAGTGATTATAAAAAACATTTTTAGCATTTCTAACACTTGAATGATAAAAAATTTAAAGTATTAGAAATATTAAAAACATTTTCTAAAATTACTGCCAAATGAACTCTTAATCATGTACATCAATGATTCATTCAAAATTTAGTATGACATAAAATTAACAATATAAAATTTTCTTCTTATTAATAAAATCTGTGTTGTAAATACCATCTTCAATCTCCATGTAGCCTCAGATCGTACCATCCTCATGTAGCCTCTCAAAGTCCAAAAGAAATAACATTACAAAGATTGTAAAAAATAAGTGAGAGCTCCATAAATGAACTAAACCCAAAATCAATTGGGCAAGTAAGTGAGCTATGTTGGGCTAGACTTGGGCCCTCTTAGTGGGGCTTCTAAAAATAATATAAAACTTTGGTTTAGTTGTTTGCTATGCCAAATTTTCCATCTTTAAAAGGGTTCTAATCACTTCCTAGTTATGATATTTTTTACATTTTATTAAATAATATTTATAAATTATTTTGGGCTTTACTGTTTGGGTCGGATTGGGCTAGTCCAAGGGCTAGGCTTAGACTTAAAAAGTTAGCTCCGTTCGGGCCAATGGGCCAATGGGCCAAATTCACATTCTTGGAAACAATTATGAGTCATGACACTATAAAAGTAGGAAATGCTTTCACTTGCACCAGGCAAGCGGTGCGGCGAGGCGTGGCTTAAACCCTAGTTGCTCTCTTCATTGTTCTTGCCCCTTCTCCTTAAACCCTAATTCCAAACCCTTATCAGAGGTAAAAATAAACAAGTATCTTATCAACCTTATTGTTTGCCTGTATTAATGTTTATTTTTCCCGAGTTTTTAATGTAGTGAAAAGATCTGTTAATGTTTTTGCCCTTTTGTTTTCCTGCTTTTTCATTCAAATCTCTTTCTGGTTGGCGAGGGACAAGAGGAACTTCTTTTTTGGTCCTCCATTTATTGTTTTGTTTGCTGAATAAAAGTCTTGGGTTGACAAAAATTGGTTTCTTTTATATTCCTTCGTTTTCTCAGCAAACAACTGGAGCCGAAGCTCTAAATGGCTTTTACAAGGAACCTTAAGTTCTTCATTTTGTCATTTTCTTTGCTACCCTGTATATGGTTGCCAAGAAAACTGAAGAAAGGAAAAGAAAATTAGATAGCCCATATGTTTTTTTTATATTGTTTTTGTCTTGAGTATCTCAGTTCAGTGCAATAGTTTGGTTAGGCCTGTTGATTGGATGTTTTTCCTTCAGGTTTGAAATAGTGAAATTTTTAAGATTCAGAAGTGTATTTTTATCATTGTTCTCAGGGAAAATCGGAAATGGAAAAAATCATTTCATTTTTCTTAGTTATGTATGCAGCTATATGAAAGAAGGGAAAAGGAAATTAAATCTGGTTTCTTTCATCTCCTTTCTACAAATTGAGTTCCATTCCTGTTTTGTAGCACTTCTTTTTTCTTGGTTTGTGCCTTTTGGTGGTTGGTGTATACTTATTGTATACTTTGTGTTGCTCTTTGGACACCTCCTTTTAACATATATACTTCATTACCTATCAAAAAAAGGAAAAAAAAAAACTGAATTCCTTTCCATTTTCTCTTTAAGGTTGTTTTATCTCTCTAATTCTGTTGTCAGAACCTTTCTTGGATTTGTCCAAAATATTTTACAGTATGACCACAGTTGGGTGTGTTATATCTTGTGCTGGAATTGGTGTAATATAATGTGGTTTCAATTGCTTCATTCTATATATTCCACTTGTATGTTTTGTGGAAGTTCCTTCCATAAATTTTGATGCTTACAGTTCTACTTAGAGGGTGCTTGGTAAATCAACTTAATTACTTAATAACTTAATTTAAGTCATTAAGTAGATTAAGCATATTTGGTAAAATAATTTAATATTATAACTTAAAAGTTACTTTTAACTTTAAGTATTAAGTCGAAATGGTTAACTTTTAAATTTAGTGAGAGGATATTTTAGAATTATGATTCCATATCCATGACTCATTTTTTACAATAAATATTTTATTGTTATCTTATGTATCTACAATATTTTAAATATGAATGTTTTATAAATAAATTATTGCTTAAAATTAATAAAAATAAGTATGAGTTAAAACCTTTGAGATAAATGTTAGTTAAAATTAATGAGGGTAAATGTGTCAATTTGATGATTTAGAATATATTTTAAGTTAACTTTATCAAACAATTTTAATACTTAGAGCAAAAAATAGGTAATAAGATTTTGCTAACAACTTCAGAACAATTTAACTAAAAGTCAACTTAAGTTTTTAAGTAGTAAGTATTTATCAAAAAAAAAAAAGTTTTTAAGTAGTAAGTATATAGTTTTACCAAACATCCACTTAGTCATATATATATCTATAGAAAATTTGAAAAATGTTATTTTCATGTTGTTTTTGTCTATTACTCGAGGGGTATTTTCCATGTATCAATTAGTCAGTTGTATTTTCAATGTACTAAAAGTAATTGTAGTTTGGTTCCATTTACTTAGTTAATCTTGGGTGATGTTACATTGTATTAGTAACAAACTTGAGGTTTAGATTTTAATGTTTTGAAATGCTACTCTAGACTTTCCATTTATTGGTTGGCTTGTGTGGGTAGTTTTTATTTTTCTTGGGTGAATCAATTTTTATTTTGTTACTAAACTTGATAGACGTGTTGTTACAAGCCCTTTAGGAAGGGAAAGTAAAATGGGACATCATGTAAAGATGCATTTGAGTGTTTCATGGCACTTGAATAACCCCATCACCCCATCTTGTTTTGAGCTTAACTTTATTTGCAAACTTATTGTAGTAAATTAGATGATTGCCAAAAGCGTGCCACCAACACCTATTATATTGATGATTGTAATACTTTCCTTTTATGATCTCATAACAGCATTTTCTTCTTCTTCTTCTTCATCTTCTCTCTCTCTCTCTCTCTGGATAAGATTCCCAAAAGCGATTGCATAATGAAAAATCACTATTTTGATTGACAGATCCAAAATTTTCTGTAATGTTTCCCATTCTAGGTAATAGATTGTACTTTAGAATATTATATAGAATGAATGGGGCTATTTGATTTTTCTCCCCAAAGCATGCCTTGAATAATTCTTTCTTGTGCAAGATTTGTACTTTTGCTGCTTGTTTGGAGCTACCCCTGCACTTGTTGTCAATTATGCCTATTTCTGTTGCAGGAAGGTGCTATTTTTGTGAGTTGAATAGCACTATTTATCCTGCCTACTGTTTTGAAGTTTATTTCTGAGTGGCATTTGCTTCTTAAGATTTTCTGAATTGTGGATCATTTATGCTTACATGGTAAAAGCTTTTGTGTTTCAGGAACTAAAATAGTTCAGAATCAACATGGCATTTTGCAATAGATTTGGGAACCTCTTGAGACAGAGTATTTCTCAGAACAGTGCATCAAAGGGGCAGGGATCCATGGGAGCATTGCTTAATTCTATTCGTTGCATGTCATCTGCAAAGCTCTTTATTGGAGGTCTTTATTTGATCAATGTCTAAATAACACACGTACACACATGAAATATGCACATGCACACTCATTCACACAAATATTTGCAAATTTTGGCTCTATTTATTGTTGTGAAACTTATTTTTTGGTCTTTTTATTAGGTCTTTCATATGGAACGGATGATCAGTCTTTAAAGGATGCATTTTCAAGCTTTGGTGATGTGGTTGAAGGTGAGTTTCAATCTGAGTTTGTTGCTGTTTAATATTTGCATGCAAAGCAAGCCCAAAAATTATTTGATGATCATATTGAGGTCTAACAAGTATGATTTTTACATGCCACTTTATTAGAAAAAAGAGCATAGAAATAGCAATTTTTTTCCTTTGCAAAGTTACATCAGCGTCTTCTGTGGTAAGAGATTCATGGCATGATACAACCTTCTTGACTGTGATTTGTAATTTACACTGCAGCTGCTAAATCAATAAGTGTTACCAACCATCAAATCCATCAAATACCTTTGCCCTTGCCCTGGTCAATGTCAATAGAGGATCTCTTTAAATTGGTGCAACTTCTGGTTGAGCTTACAGAGGCAAATATCATAGAGTCATATCACTTCCTAATAAATCCAAAATTTTGATTTTTGGAATTGTGTATTAAGGGATCCATTTCACTTTAAAATGAAAACTTTTTTGGTATAACTTTGAAGACCTAGCTGACCATCTGTTTAGAAGCTGGGGTGTCTAAAAGAGGCCAGTATGCAAACACTTAGATCCAGTACTCATCTATGATGTCCCACACCCTTTTTGATTTTCAGATGAAAATCAATTGGATTTTTGTTATGATTGGAAATGTTAATGACCGAAGGATTTGGATTGAATCCAGTTCAGCTTCTAGAGTTCTTTTGTTTCTGAATACCCCAACCTAAAGGATTGTTTTTAGGATCTCACCTTCTGGTTGGCCCTCTTTGTGGTCAAGCATCCTAATGATCAGATTGGTTTTGATAATTTTTCTGTTCACTTTTAAGTGAATGTTCAAGGAATGGTCAAAACACTTGAGCATGTCAGAAAGATATTATAATTGGAGCTGGATTGTGAAACAATCACACACTTTTATGTTGCCATTTGAACATTTTTTTATGGTGAATTATTACACAATATAAAAGAGGAAGCAAATTATTTATTCCTTTTTCTTTGGTGGTTTTCCCCCATGGAGAAAGGGAATTTGCTATACTCAGGAACTGGTTTGTGTTGCTTAAATGAATAAGTTTCAAGTTCTTCTACTTGATTGGAAGAGTAAACTTGTGCTGTTTTTATTTATTTGTTTTTATATAGAAGTTATTTCAAATCTTGGTTTATCACCAGCTTGTTTTTTCTAAAACCATTGCTTTTGTGCTGGGTGTTGTCTAGATGCTTAAACTTTCAGTTGTTGTTTTGGCACACAGCAAGGGTTATTACTGATAGAGACACTGGGAGGTCTAGGGGATTTGGGTTTGTGAACTTCACCAGCGACGATTCTGCCAGTTCTGCACTGTCTGCTATGGATGGCCAGGTTAAAAAATTAAAATGTAGAAGTTGAAAAGTTTCTTCACACAAGTTTCTCCATGATCTTATGTTGACTTTCTCTTGAATTTCCAGGAGCTAAATGGTCGGAATATTCGTGTTAGTTATGCTAATGAAAGAACTCCAGGCCCTCGCAGTGGTGGTTCTGGAGGCGGTTTTGGTGGTGGTTATCGTGGGAATGGAGGTTATGGTGGTGGAGCTGGAGGGAATGATGGGTTCTAAGCAAATATTATGCAGTTCTGTCCATGGGAGTGTGGCTATGGCTAGTTTTTAGTTGTTTAGGTTTGAGTTTGCTTGATTTGTTTCCTATCTCTTAAATGAAAATTTCAAACTGCTTAGGGAATTGAACACATATCTTTAGTACATCTTTGATAATCACAAATTTTGTCATAAGAGCTGAACTATTGGGATATGTATGTTTGACAATGAATACATTGTCTTAAGTCTGCCAAACAAAGTCTTTCCCTAACCCCCATCGACTTTGGATGTGAGATTGGTTCATTTGTTCTTTTCTGGTTGCATGCAAACTTGGGCTCCTAATGCATGTTTTGGAGTTTGGTGTGAGAAGAACCTATTAAGGGGATTTTATAAAAATATATTAATTTTAAAAAATATTTATTAGAGTATATGACACTTCTGAAATTACTTTCAAATCTAAGGAATTCAATTGAAAGTTGTCTTTTGAAGATTCAATGTTGAAGTTGTCTTGTGAAAAAACGATTTCTGCATTTGTACTAAAGTTGTTTTTTCGGATGATAACTTCTAATTGATGTTATAAAAGGTGAAGCAGATTGAGAAATGGTTTTGAAAGTATCATATAAATTATCTACCTCCTGTTGCATGGAATTGGTTTTTGGAAGTAGAATTAGTGGCTCCTTTTCAAAATTCCATCTGTGTCCTTGCTTTTTGGAGATTGATTTGTATTTGGACCTAAATTTCATAGGCCTTGAACCAGTAACAATTCCGTTATCCAAAATCTAGTTCAATTTCCCTGCACTGCAGTACATATGAATCTTCTAACATGCTCCATAGTTGATTGTGTTCCTTCTCCTGAAAATAAGGCGAACTGAGGAATCTTATATCCTCCAGGAAGTTTGTGTACCCAGTCGATTGGCTTCCTGTAGACTGGTTTATCAACCTGCATAAACCAGGTCCACATACGTCCTACAGTATGTTGGTGATCTGTTCATCTTCGATCACCATTGCCTATATGTGTTATGCAATCACTAAGGCCTACTTTTATCTTTCTACTCCGTCTCATATAGTGGATTTCTCCTTTTGTTCCTACTGTAGCTAGTATCCTAATCCCTGAGAGACATTCTTCTTGAGCCAGAGATGGAAGAATTGGCTATAAGTAGATAGGTTGAGTGAAAGCTGTTTGGGGTTTTGGAGATCATATTTTCCACTATTAGGTGCATTATCCTTTCTACAGCTTTTATTAAGCTGAAAGCAAGGAAATGGAAGAAGAGAAAACTCCTTAAACTAAAACTACGGAGACAAAAGCTATATAAAGAGCTTAGTAACAGCTGTAACAAGAAAACTAACAAAAAAAAGTTGCAACGGACAATTAATAACAAACAAAATATGTACATGACCTAATACTCCCCCTGGAGATGGGCTATGAATGTCCTTTACAGCCATCTTGGATAAAAGAGGAAACAATAAAGAAGGCAAAGCTTTGGTAAAAACATCAGCTAGTTGATGTTGAGAGTGAAGACGCATTAGCTTGATGAAACCATCAATAACTTTATCATTAACAAAATGACAATCGATCTCGATATGTTTGGTCCTCTCATGAAAAAAAGGATTAGAAGCAAGATGAATTGCAACTTGATTATCACAAAATAAAAGTGCAGGAGAGGAAATAGGAACTTGAAAGATCTCGATATGTTTGGTCCTCTCATGAAAAAAAGGATTAGAAGCAAGATGAATTGCAACTTGATTATCACAAAATAAAAGTGCAGGAGAGGAAATAGGAACTTGAAAATCCTTCAGCAATTGGCGTAGCCAAACCAATTCACTAGTAGTAGAAGCTAAAGCTCTATATTCAGCCTCTGTAGAGGATTGAGAAATTGTGGTTTGCTTCTTAGCTTCCAAGAGACCAAAGAATCACCAATAAAGATACAAAAACCAGTGATAGATTTTCTGGTATCTAAACAAGAGTCCCAATCAACATCTGAAAAAGCTTCCAATTGGAGAGAAGATAAAGAAGAGAAAAAAGGGCCTTGACCAGGAGTGGATTTAAGATAGCATAAAAGATGATGAACTGCTTGTAAGTGAGGTAACCTAGGTTGAGCCAAAAATTGACTAGGTTTATGGACAACAAAAGTAATATCAGGCGGAGACAACGTGAGATAGAGAAGACGACCAATAAGCCTTCGGTATTGTGAAACATTAGAAAGAATAACACCATCATGGGCATTGAGCTGAACCTTAGGATCCATAGGAATAGATGTAGGCTTACAAGCAAGATACCTAATGTCTTCAAGGAGTTGAAGTGTGTAATACCTTTGAGATAACACAATACCTGAGGCAGATTGAGCAATTTCAAGCCCAAGAAAATACTAAAGATATCCAGAATCCTTGAGCTTAAATTGAGTATGAAGAAAAGTTTTCAAAGACTGGATCACTTGAGTGTTTGGACCAGTGATGATGATATCATCCACATAAACTAATAAAGCGACAAATGAAGATCCAGATCCTTTGGTAAATAAAGAATAATCAGACTTGGATTGGACAAAGCCATATTGAAGGACGTGAGAAAATTTGGAGTACCATTGTTTGGAGGCTTCCTTGAGACCATAGATTGATTTATGAAGCTTACAAACCAATCTCTCCCCTTATTTAATAGTCTCCCCCTATTTACCATAACCAAGAGGAAGATCCATATAAACTTCTTCAAATAAATAGCCATTAAGAAAGGCATTGTTCACATCAAGTTGAACCAAATGCCATTTTTGGATTGTGGCAAGAGCCAATAAGACTTTAACAGTAACCAGCTTTGCTACAGGAGAGAAAGTCTCAAAGAAATCCAAGCCTACTTGCTGAGTATAGCCCTTAGCAACTATCGGAGCTTTATGCCTTTCAATAGAGCCATCAGATTTATACTTAACTTTGTAAATCCACTTACAACCAATAGAATGCTTCCCTTTAGGTAAAGAAACAACTGACCAGGTTTTGTTGAGTTCCATAGCATCTAATTCAGCCTTCATAGCAGCCCTCCAAAGTGGAAATTTAACAGAAGCAGATAAAGAACCATGAGACAAGTGTTTGGATAAAGGATAGGAAGTAGCACAAGAGGGCAAGTCCTTATGGGATAGCAAGTTGCAGTGAAAATCCTTGAGATAAGAAGGAGGTTTAGAGACCCTTATAGACCTTCTGAGAAGAACTTTAGCTAGAGAAGGAGCTGAAACATGCAAATCTGAATCGAAAAGCTCTGAAGCAATATTATTAAAAGCACTATCAAGAGTTGGTGATAAACCACCAGAAATTGGAAGTGAAATATTAGAATCTATTGATGGTGCATAAACTATAGATTGAGAGATGGGAGAAGGTTCAAGAGAAGAAATTGGTAAGACAAGATTAGGAAAAGGGCCAATCAACTTGTCTAAAGGAGTTGCAGTGTGAAAAGGAAAAATTTCCTCATGAAATATAGCATCTTGGGAGATAAAAATCTGTTTAGTGACAACATCATACAATCTGCAACCTTTTATGCCCGGAGGGTAACCAAGAACACAAACTCGAGATCTAGGTTGAAACTTAGTTCTATGAGCAGTGAGTGTTGAAGCAAAAGCTAAACACCCAAACTCTCTGAAATGAGAATAATCTGCTATGGATTTGTGAAGAATTTCATAGGGAGTGCAATGATTGAGTAAAGAGGAAGGTGTACTATTGATGAGAAATGTAGTGGTGAGAACACATTCACTCCAAAATTGAATAGGGAACCTAGATTGAAAATATAATGCTCTACCAACATTGAGCAAGTGTTGATGTTTCCTTTCCACAATTGACTTTTGTTGTGGTCTTTCTACACGAGAAAATTGATGTAACACTCCTCTATCATTGAAAAAATCAGTAAAAGCCAATTCTGGAGCATTATCAGATCTGAACACTTTGATCTTGGCATTAAACTGAGTGACAACCATGTTGAAGAACTTAGGAATTATGGTACCAACATCAGATTTCTGTTTGAGAAGGAAAATCCAGGTAAACCGAGAACAATCATCCACTAAAGTTGGAAAATATCTATGTCTAGCATGTGAAGAAACAGAGTAAGGCCCCCAAATGTCACAATGCACCAAATCAAAGGGAAACTGAGACATGTGATTATGAGAATCAAAAGAGAATCTTCTTTGCTTTGCTTGAGGACAAATGTAACAAGGAAGAGCTTTATTCAATTGTGAAACATCACAATGTAAATGATTTTTCAAAGCATCTAAACGTTTGAAAGAAAGATGACCAAGTCTATTGTGTCATACATGAGCTGAAACATTATTTACAAAAACTGTAGAAGTAGACTTCAATGTATCTATATCAAGAATATAAAGATCTTCAAGCTTGTCACCCTAGCCAATCATCCTCTTGGTGCTGAGTTCCTGAATAATGAAGGAATCAGGAAGAAAACTAACTATTATAAGTTGTGAACCACAAGTAAGAGCACTCACAGAAATCAAGTTAAACTTGAACTGGGGAACAAATAGGACATCCTTGAGGGTGAGTATGGAACTTTAGTGTAACATCACCACAGAAACTAACAGGAATCTGAATATGATTGGGCAAAGTAACAGTAGAATTCTGTATAGCTCTCAGAGAAACAAAGGCTGTAGCACTACAACATATATGTCTTGTGGCACTTGAATCAACTATCCAAAACTGAGTGGAGGAAAATATATGATTTAGAGAAATTGAAAGACAAATACCTATACTATAAGAAACAGTTGGAGCCTCTTGATGGTGATTATTTGGTTTAACAGATGAAGCTAAATGAGTAGAAAACATAGACATAAGCTACTAATATTAATTAGGATTAAGATTCTGAATGAAATCTCCAACACTACCTAGTTGATCAGTCTTGACAGTAGAATTAGAGAATGACTGGTTTGATACTTGATTAACAACAGTGTTATTGTTGGAATAAGTATAATTATTCCTCAGCTTAGGTTTGTAACCAGGTGAATAGCCATGTATTTTGTAACATTTATCAATGGTATGACAATGAAAGTTGCAATGAGTGCAGAAAGGTCTATCCTTCTTTTGTCCTTTATAACCTCCAGAAGCCTTAGAATTATCAGTCTTAACAGCAAAAGCCATGGTTCCAGTAGAATTTGACCCAACATTAATATGACTACCAATTTTCTTCTGATGTTCCTCTTGAGACATTTATGAAAACACTTTATTTATAGGGAGTAAAGGATCCATAAGAAGCAATTGTCCTCTGACTTGAGCAAATGAGTCATTTAATCCCATAAGAAAAGACATGACATATTCCATTTGATAGTGAGAATTGAGATTCTTCACATCACCACAAGTGCAAACTGGCTTATAATTGCTCAATTCCTCCCATATAGTCTTCAGTTTAGTAAAATATACACTAACAAAGTTCTGATCTTGAACTAAATTCATTAATTCACATCTTAATTGAAAAATTCTAGGTCCATTCCTTTGTTGAAAGCGATCTTTGAGATCAAGCCAAATCTCTCTAGTCGAATAAGCAAATATCTTACTAGCAGAAATCTCCTTAGAAACAGAGTTTAGGATCCAGGAGATAACAATACTGTTATTCCTAGTCCAAGAATGAAGAAGATTTAGATCAGTACCTTCAGGTTTGACGATTGAGCCATCAACGAATCCTAGTTTATTCTTCATAGACAAAGCAATCAACATCGTTCTACTCCAAGAGGCATAGTTATCTCCAGTGAGAGGTTGCGAAACAAGAATGAGTCCTGGACTATCCGAATGATGAAGTAAGGACTAGAAGGTTCATCAATGGAAGATATGTTTGAAGATGACCTAGAATGACTTGTGTTTTTAGATGATAGAGTCTCCATAAAAATTGAAAAAAAAAAAAACAACAATACTCAACAATCTTGAAGAAAAACAAAGATTAGAAGAATCAGATATGAGAAATTGCAGTAAATTGTATCAAAGCTTTGATACCATATTAAGATGAAAGCAAGGAAATGGAAGAAGAGAAAACTCCTTTTTATTAAACCAAAACTAAACTTAAACTACAGAGACAAAAGCTATATAAAGAGCTTAGTAATAGTTTAGTAACAACTCAATAACAGTTGAAATAAGAAAACTAACAAAGAAAAAAAAACAAAAAGTTACAACAAACAAATCTCGGCTATGTAATTCTAATATTTATAGTCTTGTTGACGGAGGACCAACAACATTAGCATCTTCTTTGCCTAAGGCTTGCGAGTCTTGGCTCACTAGGAGAAGATGGTACGTACTGACTCATTTGGTGACTCCTCACCCTCCTGCCCACACAACAGTCTTCTTGGACCTATCCCTTAGAAGAGGGCCTTCCCAATATTCTAATGGGAATTATATTCCAATAGATCTTGCACAATCTGCATGGAGTATTCTTGCTCTGTAATAGTATTCCGACAACGAATAATAGTACGTACTGCATGGAATATTATTGCTCTGTAATAGTGGATACATTGGAACACTTTTTCTGTAGAACATTACTCTACAATAATGGAAGCACTACTATGAGACTAGGTTACTTCAGTTCTGGAATATCACTAGACTCAGACCTTTACTTGAATATTAGAATACAAGTCACTTGCTCCATAGGGCAGTCTGAGGTTACCAAGGCACTTAGAATACCACCTCATTGATGACCTATTGGATATTGAAATGACAAGTTCTACTAATGGAAATATTCATTGGCTCTATTGATGAGGCCATGATGATACTTCACACAAGCTATACTTCACACAGCAACACCAAGGCAACGAGATGCGCATTGACTTAAAGGAAATCGATAAAAACAAATAGTTTACTATATTCCTCCATTGATGATGCATGACTAACTTACATTAGTCCTCGAATAACTGGCAACAAAAGATGAAAACGCAGCCGCAAGTGGAGCTAGTTAAATTGATATGTTGTGATGTGTCTCCTCCTTTGAGCTTACAGTAGTGGAATTATTCCATCAAATTAATAATTTTTGCAGTGAAATCCTCTCTGGAGTATCTCCATCTCATAGTTTTTGTCCCTAGCTAGGTTGCCACGTGTTTTCCTAAATCATCTCAACACATCCTTGACTTTGTTAATATATTCAATTTGAACTTGAAAGCTGATGAGGTGGTTTGAGCCACTTGTAGCCAATCCAAGTGGAAGGAAAGGGCGGTGTGTGAGGGATCTTACGTGTAGTGGCAGTAAGATGTCAAAGCCTATCGATAGCGTCTCAAATTAAGGGCGAAGGAGGATGATTTGACAAGAAAAGAAGGGATTCAGTGGAGTTTTGGAAAAAAAAAATTAATGTAGACCGACCAAGGTTTAATGAGATAAGAACTTAATTAATAGGACAACATTATCACATGGGAATTGTAGGAAAGATAAGAAATTTAAATGGAGTTGGCTGTTGAGATAATTAATAAGAAATGGGGTTATGATAAGAAAGAAATAATATCGAGCAATCAACTTCATATTAAATTACATCTCTATCACATGTTTTACAAATTTAAGGATCTGATAACACTTTGAACAAGGTATCGACTAGGGGCATAACTTAGATGGGTCCAACCTGTGTAACCCATGCCTAACCTGGTAAACTGCGTTGGTATGGGTGAGAATCGAATGAATTTGGATCAGATTTGAATTAGAAAAATGCCAACCTAAAAATATTAAGATTAGTGTGAGTTGTAGATGGGGTAACATATAACCTGAGTCTGCACATTATTTATTTATTTATTTATTAATTGTTAATCTTATTATATATTGTTTTATTGAAATGTGAAAAAAAAATAAAAATTATAAGAAAAAATTCCACATTTTCTTACATTATATTATGTTAGAGTAATGACTTTATCATTTTATTTAAATACAAAAGTATCTTGGATTGGGTTTGATACGGATTGAACAAATTGATAGGGGAGTTTAGTGTCGGTTATAAACCTTCCAATTCATCCAACTTGTTGAACCGATCTAAGTTACAATGGTAACACCCATTAACAAATAATTATATTTAGGGTCTCTTTGATCATGATTTGAAAAAATATTTTTAAATTTTTTAATACTTGAAAATTTTTATCAAAAAATTGTAGATGCTTATAGAATCATTTTCAACAAGCTCTTAGGTACACGGTGCTTGTTTATGTCATGTAAATAAAGCAAGAGTTAGATCTTGGGGTCACATGAACTCGGAACTTTTCCTGTTGACCTGAAAACACTGCAAACCGAAAGATATGGATGTGGCACCTACTAATTAACCACTTCCATCATGATGCCTTAATTTGATAGTGGTTCTGTAAAGTCGTCTGTTAAAACTGTTCCATGACAGAGTGGAGCATTTGTTGAGTCCACTCTATAGTCTTGGACAGCTTGTCCATAATGATGGAAAAGGCACATGATCTCATGGGCCGGCCGCACATGCATCTCATCGTGGTGGCAAATTTCAACATCATTGAGAAAGTGAGCCTCACCCTCACATTCTTCCTTCAAATTGCTGCTTTCTTATCATTTCATTTTGACTCTTTTAATATTTTTGGATGGACAATAACAATGGAGTAATCCTTGGCTTCATTCTAACCAACAGTACTTGGGACCAATAAAGATTTTAACGGTACTATCGGAAGAGTACTTGTTAAGTCATCGTCTTTGTTATTCCTTCGTCCTATCCTACGTAGGGAAAATTCTACAGTAACCATTTCTGAACCATACCTCCATCTTATGCTGACAGTAGGATTAGAAGCATAAGATCTGAACCATCCAAATAGAAAAAGGGAAAAAAAATTGAAAAAAATTCTCCACCTAGTAATCGATATTTCTCGTCTGTCTCTGTAGTTGGTGTTGGCCTGTCATCGTCATCTCCAGTCTCCTCGTTCTCTCTCCCACCATCTTCCCTAAGTAAAGAGAATAAGTCATTTCTAGCATAAATAAGATTATCAATTATCTGAATCCAAAACTATACAGAAATTGAGAGTTGTCCCATCATGAATAGATATTGATATGAATCGTGAGGGAGTAATTTTTTAAAAAATATTTAATTAAAAATAATTCTAATTTAGGATTGGGTAGAATTAAATTATTTTTAAAACAAATTTAATATAAAAATAAATTCATCTTTTAAAAAGACTATAAAAGCCGTAAAATGCAACAACATAAGAATACTCAATATTAAAAGATATGAAAATGAAAAATAAATAAATAAATAAATGACTTTAAAATAGATAGCTAAAAATATGGTATTTTTGCCTTTAATTTTTTTTAAAAATAATATATATATTTAAAAAAAAAAATCCCTAAAGACGTAGGATTTATGATTGCATTAGGACATAGCAGTAAGTGTGGATAAGATAACAAGAAGTGTCGGTGAGACTAATGGGTCAATAATGTATGTATTAATAAAGTTAAGGGTGACGGAAGAAATTTATGTCGAAATCCAGTGGGGCATGTGTCCTTTGCGCTCTATTCCGCGTGGTTGTCCGCGTCGATATCTGGTAGCTGCTATGTCTACATCCCCCACAGCACAAGCAAACGAACAAACCAACAAAGCCACTTCCCTTTCCTTTATCCTTTCTCATTTCCCCCTCTACATTTTAATTTGCATAAACTTGGGTGGTAGACAAGTTAA
This sequence comes from Vitis vinifera, assembly GCF_030704535.1. Taxonomy (NCBI): domain Eukaryota; kingdom Viridiplantae; phylum Streptophyta; class Magnoliopsida; order Vitales; family Vitaceae; genus Vitis; species Vitis vinifera. Next base: position 16,843,898 of record NC_081809.1, on the reverse strand, counting down.
TTGCATCCTAGTTTACTGATTATGGTGAACTATGCATGGTCTCCCATGGCTTTATTTTATTTATTTTTCTTGACAAATCATTTGCATGCGTTGAGGAAGGCACAATCTAGAGGTGGTGGGTCAGAGATGGGACGTGTCTTTGTAGTCTCAAAGCATAGTATATTTAAATATATAAGGCCATCAAACTGCATTATTTCATGAGACTAGGAAGTCAATGGGTTCAAACCACAAACAAGTCTAGGGGCTGTACTCGTACGTGGATAGATATTTTTAAAAGTTATGAGCAGGGTTTGGGTTTGCTCTTATCGTTTTAGCAAACTGGCAACGTAGTCAATAATTGTGGGTATTTTTAGATATTTTTAAAGTTAGGAGCAGGATTTGTCATCTAAATCAACTGTCAAAGTAGTCAACAACTACTATTTTTTTCCATGCAAGAACAAAAAATTTCACTAGAAAGTTCGAGTTGCATGACAATTGAGAGCCTTGTCCTGTTCCTAAAAATCTTTCACTTGAATAACCCATGTCCTTCCACGATCCCTTTCAAGATTGCATAAGAAAAACACAAGTTATAAAATTTCATTCAATACGAGTATGTACGATTTTTTCATATTATGATATCATTTCTTTGTATCTATATTCAAAGTACACAGTACTCATATCGAGGGTTGAAATTAGAAGTTCAATATTAGATTAGGAGGTTTGAGAGTGACTATCTTATAATTTCTTAAAATTTGACTAAGTTAATCAATGTTTTAAGTTTAATTAATATTGTAACCCTAGCCAAATTAAGGGCCCTTAGGAAACAATAAGCGCACTTTAAATCAAAATCTGAAGTGAAATTACCATCTTGATACAGGTGAAATATAGGGCAAACTATCAAAACTAAAAGGTAAACCAAGTACTAGAAATATAAAAAGAATACTGGTGATTGGGTCTTAAGGACAATTACAACCAAAAAAGTTAAAAAAAAAAACCAAGAAAGAAAGAAAGAAAAGAGACAACACATATCATAACTAAAGATAATAAGATAAGTTGATGGACTATAGGCCTTGAGGCTTGCTAAAAAATTAACTCTAATTCAACCTCAGTTGGATCTATAAGCTTTTTATTTGAAAAAACTATAGATTAAATAGAGTGAAAAAGACCTAATGAATAATCATGATACATATTAGGATCATCAATTCAAACTAAAAATAGTTCCAAAGCACGTCATGTAATGAAGTTTGTATATGGACACCACTATAGCATAATCATAATAACATTTGAAGATGCATAGAATATGAGGGTCAATTTATAGTCAATCTATTGGCTATATACAAGTATACTTGTACTGCACCAAATTCTAATACTATGATTTAACCCATAATTCTAGAACTTGAGGTGTGAATTAAGGAAGCAATTTAGTATTTAAGGTCAAATTTTCTCATTTAAATGCTTTTGAAACAAAGCTCTTTCAATAGAAAACTTCAAGTTTGTCTTGTATGCAACTTAGATGTTTTTCTAAAGCTAAAATCATTCATTATTAATGAAAAAACATAGATATTATCTTATCTAATCTATATTTGCATTAGTACCTCTTTTGGAGTTGATGTTAAGAATTTGTAACTAAATGTGTAGAATTGAAAGGATTTTAAAGATTGACAATGAATCAAAAGAGAAAGTAAGCAAGCTTAAAGGGAGATAGAGAGCAATTTTCGAGAGAATTGGAGAAGACAAAGAAATTTTGATACCTTTTTTGATATGGGGTGTACCATTTTGATACAATTTGAAATTAGAACAACATAAGGTGGATTGTCAAGTGGTATCTTTTAGAAGAGAGCCCTTAAAAGTATGATATGATATAATAGATTTGGAACTCATTATTTATTTAATGATATTCATGTTCACTTTTATTTATCCTTATTCTATGTATTATACTTTATGAACATTTTCACTTGTCATCTCTTGCATTATATATGACTTAGATGCATTAGGAGTTGCACGGAATATTCAAGTTATAAGTTTCTTGCAAGTAGATGATTTGTTTACAACCTATTCGTAAATTTAGGATATTTGTTTGAAACTGTAGTATACAAACTCCCAATTATAGGAATGATTAGTCTTGACCATTAAGATAATGACCTATGATAAGTTATAATGTAAGACTATTAGATAGTCATGACTTCACTAAGCTACTACACTATATTCTTTCTCAACCTTGAGAGCATATTAAGCTTGCGCCAAAGTTAGCAATGGTTTTGACCTACAGATGAGATATTAAAATAATCATGTATTCCTTATGGATTAAATCACTATTGATGGAAGTTGGTATCAATAGGTATTCTCAGTAAAAACATCTTGATATCTTATGGATTTTGAGATAATGTATCCTTTTAAGTGATCCTAAGAATGTGTGATCATGAAATCTATAGTCTTATAGTAATTTATTTAGTGGGATTTGACATATGCTCTTAGTGAATCAGAGTATGTTATTTGATTGCATACTAAAAAGATCTGCAACTCAAGGATGATAGAGGTAATTTTGATAGGTTGATAACTTTCACCTTATTAAATTAAAAATACTAATTCATAGGGATAGTATATACAATTACTGGCAAGTTATAGACTTAAGCACTTACTATCTTGTAACATACATAGGGTATTAGAATGTAATTGACTCTTTGTAGTGGAATGTTGAGTCAACTTCAGAATAGGATTGTGAATGAGCCAATACTGTCCTATGAGTTCCAATAGTCTCTACTTGAGCTCATATTCCTTGATGACATGGTTTATGAGGGTTGGATTTGTTCTTGGTTCACTTATGTATATAAGAACATTTTGGTAACTACATGATGTTGCGCATGAGTTAGTGAATGGTATCTCTAAACGAAGTTAATTAATTAATTAGACCATAATTAAGCTAATTAATCAATTAAAACATTTTTAAAGCTAAATTAATGTTTTTTTTTCAAGTTTATCTATTGTTTAGATCAAAATTTGAAAATAAATTTAGCGATGAAGTTTTATAGGAGAAAATTAAGCCAAATTAGTCGTTGAAAATTTTAACTCTTGAATAAAAAATAAAAAGAACTAGCAATTGTATAGTTAAGTTGTCTCCCTAGGAAACCTTAGATTAATTGTGCAAAAAGTATGAGTTTTTAAGGTGTGAATGCTGGTTGGATGTAGAAAAATAAAAAACAAACAAATAAATAAATAAATAAATTTTAGAGAGAGAGGGAACCTAGAAACCGAAAATTAAAGGAAAATAAACTCTAAGAGCAAAAATTGTTTGTTGCATGACCACCCTTATTTTGCTAGATATTGTATGATTGAGTGGTACTTGCATAACTCCATTTTTCTACTTGTTGCATGTTATTTTGTTGTCTTTGCATGTGCATATGAAACACAAATATGTATTTCTATCTCTAAATCACTTGGCTTGGTTGTCATATTTTTTTTGTACTCATTTATTGATATGTTTGAGTTATTTCTAATGTATTTAATTTTTAAAATGCATTTCATTTGATTGGGTTGTATTTATTATTAGTTGGGTTAGGGCATTTTGTTGTACTATGTTTGCTTTTCAACCAAGCTAGTGATCAAGAATGAAGCTTAAGTTTTTGGGCTATATGGTTTTATTGGAAAAAGGGTGCCACACCATCATGCCATGGTGAAGAAGATTGTCGTATCATCATGCCATGTCAGAGGAGATTACCATATCACAAGAGTCATATCATCAATGTCACACCATTATCATGAGGATTACTTGATGCACCAATTCATCACCACATGGAATTCGATCATAGAAGACCATTATAGTCTAAAAACTTGATTTGGACATATGTGTGTTTAATTTGTTTATTAATTATTACTCATGGTTTTGCAAGATGGTTGAATACACCTAAACCACACATTATGCATCCTTAAAATGCCATGAATGTATGTTGGGAGAATAGATGTGCAAGCCAACGGGAAGCCTTCACCGCTAGGAAATACCCTTGGGATGTCGATGAACACTTGACGTGAAAGGTAATGACCTATGCTTGTGTGAAACTCTCTTTCTATTTGGAGGATTGTAGGAGGTTGTGTATTATTAGAGGGTATGATTATTTTTTCTAGGGTATTTATTAGCCTACCTTGATAGAGTCACATTGACTTTATCAAATGAGAATTAGATCCATGGACTAGGATGCCTATCCACATGTAGGTGCATTTCTACATAGGATATCAACATCTGTAGAACATCAACATTCAAATTCTTGAGCATCAATAAGTTCAATGGGTTATTAGTTAGTCACTTTAGAGGCATTATTGTCATATCAGTATATTTTGATTTGATTCTAGATTTCATCCGTAGATAGAGACAAATCAATTGTTGGATTTTCCCTAAGTTGTATAGTAGGCTTGGCATGTTAGACACCTTGTGTCAATGTTCCTCTTTTACATTTGTACACTTAATTTGTGTTTTATAATGTAATGAATAAAGGACTTGTCATGGACTTAACACTCTTTTCTTATAGTTCCTACATATGATTCGATTCTCAATCCAAGACTTCTTATCTTCTTCCTATAAGTCAAGTGAAAGATGTTTTTTTCATTATTATTATTTCTCTCAAATAGCTTTAATCACCTCATTTTTTTAAGGAGTCTGGATTGAGGATTGAAACATATATATTACCTAATTAGGGATAAAGATGTTAGGTCCATGACAAAGTCATTTGCTTTCCTTTATACCTTTGGATTTTCGACCAAAAACTTACTAGTCGCACTTGTAGCCATCGTTGGAAGCATTTATGACTCTTAAGTTTTTGCACTATCATCTCAAGACCATAAAGTCTCATGTTGTAATTTGTTTATTATGTATTTTGGAGGAATTGGTCTAGGTGTGAGTCTGTTAAGTTTGGAGTCTCATATTTGGAATAGGGTAGGGACAGATTAGTTAGATCATATCTATATTAGAGTTCAGATAAATCAATTAATATGACTAATGAGTTAGCTTCCATTAAGAAGTTTATGGCAGGGGTGAATCAACATTTAAATTAGTTGGAGAGTTCTTGCCTTGATTATAGACAACATAGATTTCACCTCCTAAGGTTCCAATTGGTGCCTCGTTTTGTTGACATCTTAGATATAAGCAATGGAAACAATTCAAAAGATTGATCTCTAGGGTTAAAATACTAACCTTTAGGTTTAGATGTTCTCAAACCTTGAATCCAAGTGTTAAATAATCAAATCGATGTTGTCTAAAGTCTTATAGACCTAAGATTTTTCACCAGATGACTTTTCCTTGATCTTAGGGGGGGAATGGGAAAGAGGGAAGAGATTATAACTCTTTTTCTCTTTAGAGATGGAAGACAACTCTAAGGAAAAGATATAGAAACCCTAACCCCTAAGGGGATATTTTTAGGGTTTCCTAGTGGGCTTAAGTGACTTGAGCCCACTAAGGGCTTGGATCACTTAATTAGCCTAAAATGGGTCCTAATTAATTAATTAATCCTACAGTTCCTGCTAATCAATCAATTAGTCAAATCCAGAGATCTTGTTTATTTACCCCTGTGCAACTTTGCGTAATTATGAAAATGTCCTTATGCACAAAAATGAATCTAGAGCAAATCTGATCCTCATAAACTGTACCAACAAGGTATATAAGCTTGAGTGGGGACCATTGGGGCTCATAGGAGTACTAACTTCCTCATAATCCAATTTTGAAGTTGATTCAACATTCAACGATAAAGAATCAACTGAACTCCGGTATCCTATGTAAATAACAGGACACCATGATCTTGGGTTTGTGATCTATTATTATCCATTATGTTTAATCCCCCATGAACTGTTGTCCATAGTCTAACATAGTGAAAACTATCGACCTTTCAAGACTCCCTTTACTATCCTTGAGATACAAATCCTTTTATTATATGTTCAACTAACACACACCTCTTTAGAACCCAAGACGAGACTCTATCTTAATCCCATGAGATATCATGATGTCTTTATTGAGAATATCTTTTGCTATCGACTTCCATTGATAGTAACCCAATTCATAAGGAATATATGATCAACTTACGATCTCACCCGTATGTCAAAACCACTACTAACTTTAACACAAATGTAATATTCTCTCAAGGTTGAGAGACAACACAATGAAACAACTTGGTGAGGTCATAACTACTTGATCACCTTAAGTCATGACTCACCATAGGTCCTATCCAATATGTAACCAGACACAATAGTGTATTCACCATAGGAAACTCATCCCAATGGCCAAAACCAACCATTCCTTCAATTAGGAAGTGGTGCTTAGAACCACGAATCGGTTGTGAATTAGTTATCTATTTACAAGGAACCTGTGATTTGGATCTTCTATGCAGTTTCCAATACACTCAAATCATGTACAATGCAAAAGATGCTAGATAAGAATGCTCATAAAGTGTAATGCATGGAATAAAGATATATAAAAGTGAAATTAAAATATCATTAAATAATGAATTCCAAATTTGTTACATCATGCCATGCTTTTAAAGGTTCTATCCCAACATTCTTCTACTAGTTCTCAAAGCATAATGCTATCAAAGCATACTAGATACTCATCTGAAACCTATGTTATCCTTATGACCAACAAAAACTGTCCTAATCAATGTCTTGGTAAAGAGATCTACTAGATTCTCCATAAAAGGTATCTTGTCAACCATCACGTCATGTTTTTATACTATCCAAACACTTTGGAACACAAACACATATTCCCTTGTTCTCTAAAGATACTTGAGTATTTACTTGACATAACACAATTTTCCTATTCTTGCAATCCTTGAGGACCTTAAACCCAAGAATATATTGTGTTCCTTCTAAACTTCCATCTAGAACTTAGTAGACAACCAGATCTTGATTGATGACAACATCCGTACATCATTCTCAATAGGAAGATTTTGATCTATCTACAAGATCTTAGAACAACACCATGCTTCCCTATACTTCCTTGTACACATAAGACCCTTTGCTATGGAAATATCTAGTTACATCATATGGATGTTAATATCAAGATAATCATTTTTGAACACTATCTTGACATCTTATTGTAATATCTCATAAATGAGATACACTATAATAGATAAGAGTAATTTGATGGATTTGACTATTGCTACTAGTGTAAAGTTTCCTATAGTAGAAACAATGTTTTGAACTATAAAATTTAACTACAACCTAGCCACATAAATCTCAATCTTTCCATCTACTTCTTTGTTTATCTTATAAGCAAACTTACAACTATGAGTTTTTTATTCCTTTAGGTGCTTTTACAATAATCCAAACTATATCAGAATCACAAGTATTTTAACTATCCTTTCATAGCTCCTTGCCAAGTTATGAGCACCAACAAGCTCATTGTTTCATCATAATTTGTGGGGTATAAACCTCCCACTATGATGAGGTACTCATGTAGTGGAAGTAATAGGAATGATGTGTCTCCATTCCTCAGGATTCATAGTATCTTGTGATAGTGGACTATCTTTTAGTGTTCTCTAATCTATATCACTATTTGTCTTATTACATATCATATAGTCTTCATCAGAAATCTTGCACTTGTAGCAATAAACACCTTCTAATAATCTTGACTATAAAGTAATAATTTTGAATTAATAATCTTGAAATCCTCTTGGATATGATATCTTATAAACTAATAAACCCCTTACCTTGCTTCCAATTAGTCTACCTTTCAATTCAACAAGAGTGATAGACATTCTCATATGCAAATTTGTCTTAAATTAAGTTTATAATATGTTTTCATTTCTCTGGAAGTTAAAGGTATCGACCTAGTAATAGAGGTAAGATACAACCTTCAAGAAATATCCTAAACGAATATGAGAAGTGATGAGAAACTAATCATCAATATCACTATGTCTATTAAAGTTCAATATCTTCTTTCCATTACTCCATTTTGCAATAGAGTCCCTGGTGCACAACTGGGATATTGTCTAATGCTCCTTATGGAAAGAATTGAACCTAATAGACATTCCACATTGATCTAGTCGAAGCGTCTTGATATGTTTTCCCAATAAGTTATCCAAATCTTCTTTAGATTCAATGAATTTATCTGAGGCATCAAATTCCTATGTACTAGGAACACATATCCAAACCTAGAGTATTCATCAACAAAAAAAATGAAGTACTCATGGCCTCTCTATGTATGAACTCCAAAAGTTTCACACACATATTAGTATTTGCGAATTACAAACATTCCTTGGTTCTATTTCCTTTAGCAATAAAAGGCATTTTGGTCATTTTACCACCTATACATGATTCTTAAACTAGAAGATCCTCTATAATCAAAGTGTCCAAACTTACTAGTCTTTGGATCTTGTTTAGATTAATATAACCTAGACTTTTGAATCTAAATGTTTAACTAGTACTAGGTGTTTTTCTTTAGTAAGATCTGGTTATTCTCATTACTTGGCAAAGTGATAATGGATTCTCACAACTAATACATCTTATTAACCTACATAACTAACCTTACGACTGAAGCTAAGGTAAATACATCCTATCAAATAACATTTTCATTTGTTGAAAACCTTGTAAAATATTATAGATAGTGGGTTTAGAATCTATCCACCATAGTTTGTGAAATACACCACTATTTATTTAACAACAAAAATATGATATGTGTTTTCCTTTTCCCTTAAGTAAATCACACATTCTTTTTTCATTATCCTAAAGGGTTACAAAGGAATCACTACCCTTGAGTTTGTTTTCTTATTCATTTTCTTGAACTTTCTTTATTTAGTGTTGTTGTTCATCTAACTGGGAAGTCACAAGAATATCTAAAAAGGTTTGACTTGTGGCATATAAAGCTTATTTGAGTTATAAAAGACTTGGTATCATTTTTGGACTTGAAATTTTTTAAAATGATTTTTCAAAAATAGTAGGGGTCGCTCAAGCGGTTAATCTTGCTTAAGTGGAGCGCTCAAGCGTTCATGACAATCCTGTCAAGTTTACAAACATATTTTGGATGAATTTCACTCAAACTCTAATTTGGAAACTTGAGATACCAAATCCTTATGGATTTTGCCTATAAATACCTCTCTTGTATCCCTTTGAGGGTTAGAGATTAGATATTAGAAAGATCATAGAGATCTTGGAGATTGTTGAGAAACCTCTTATTCTTTAAAGAGTGACTCCTTAATAGAAAGCCTTACTGTCACACAATTCCTGATATCTCATTCAAGGATTTAGATCTTTAAATTGTTGGTTGAAGATCTTAATCCCTTCGGAGGAACCGAAAGATCTACTAAGGAGCAACAGGTAGTTGTTGCATCGTGGACATGGATCAAGTTTTAGGGATTGGAGAGTAAGTCTTTAGGGTAAAACAACCAATTAAAGTTATGTAACTTGATTCCAAATAGTGGATTTTGATTGGTAGGTCTTAGACCTCGTGGTTTTTTATCTCCAAAATTTGTGGGGGTTTTCCACATAGAAATCTTATGTCTCATTGCATATCTTTTTTTTATTACTGCTGATATTCTGATTGATGATATTAATTATCTTGGATTGATTGGAAAGATTGCCTTTGAGATTATTGGGTTGGTTATCTTAGTGATTATAGTGGTTATACCTATAACAAATTATTGTTATCTCTAACTTCTCTCAAGATATCTTTTGATTGATTTGTTAGGTTATTGACATAGGATAGTTGATAATTATTATGTCATAAATCCTAACTCTAGAACACCTCTTATGTTCAGTAGAACTAAGCTTGATCTTACTGAGCTCTAGCATAGAAGACTAAGTCACATAAACTATAAGGATCTTGTGCACTTAGTGAATACTGAAAAAGTTAGAGGAACCCTAGACTTAGTGATGAACCTAAACCAATTTATGGTGAGTGCATGAAATGAAAACAAACTAAAAGTTCACATAGAAAGGTTAAGGAGATAAGGACCACTAGACCTTTAGATTTTCTCCACATGGATCTTATGGGTCCAATGTGAATTGAAAATAGAGGTGGCAAGAGATATGTCCTTGTGGTTGTGGATGATTTTTCGAGATACTTCTTTGTGAATTTTCTTAAGGATAAATCAAAGACCACGGAACATCTGAAGTCTTTATTTAATATAATACAAGTGGAAATTGATCATCCAATTGTAAGGATTAGGAATGATAGGGGGTGAGAGTTTGACAATGTGGATGTTGACCTCCTTTGTGAATGAAAATGAATTAAACAGGAGATTCAACCCCTAGAACTCTTTAACAGAATGAAGTAGATTAAAAAAGGAATATAGTGTTATATGAGATGGCTAGGGTGATTATTCACATGCATAATACCCTTGTGCAATTTTGGACAGAAGCTATTAATACTGCATGTTATACTGCTAATAGAATTTTTCTTAAACCAGGAACAAAGAAGACATCTTATGAATTATAGATTGGGAAGAAAACCTAATATTAAGTATTTGAGGACTTTTGGCAATGAGTGTTATATACTTAAGGATGGGGAGAACCTTGGAAAGTTTGATGCTAAATCTAATGAAGGTATCTTCCTAGGCTATTCTACTTCTAGTAAAGCCTATAGGATTTATAATCAAAATTTACAAGTCATCCAAGAATCTTCTAATGTGGTTATAAATGATATTAGGTATGAACAAGATATAATTGATAATCAAATTATAACCTATGAAACTATTGGGATTAACCTTAAAGACTTGAAGACTACAAAAGATAACCCTAATGATATCCCTTGAAAAGACATTGACCCTAACAAAATTTATGAAGTTGTACCTCTAGATGACACTCTTGAAGAAATAAGAAAAAAGCATAGATCCAGACTACTTAAGAACCACCGAATCTCAAATGTTATAGGTAATGTAAATGAATGTGTGGTTACTAGGAGACAAACAAGATTAAGTGAGATGGGTCTTGTATGCTATACCTCCCAATTGGAGCCAAAGAATGTGTTGGAAGCTTTAAGAGATGAATCTTGGACTATTGCACTCCAAGAAGAGTTAAATCAATTCACTAGGAATGATATGTGGTACTTAGTCCCTAAGTCTAACGATAAACATGTCATAGGTACAAAATGGATATTTAAGAACAAGCATGATGAAATGAGGTCATTGTGAGAAACAAAGGTATACTAGTTGCCCAAGGTTACTGACAGATAGAGAGGTTTAATTATGAAGAGACATTTGTACATGTAGCCAGATTAGAATCAATAAGGATACTTTTGGCAATAACATGCTCCTTGAGGATTAAGTTTTACCAAATGGATGTCAAGAGTGCTTTTCTAAATGGGATCCTAAGTGAAGAAGTTTATGTTGAGCAACGTAAGGGTTTTGAGGATCTTAAATTTCCCAATCATGTTTATAGGTTAAAGAAAGCCCTTTATAGATTAAAGTAAACTCCTAGAACTTGGTATGAGAGACTCACAACCTATCTTTTAGTGAAAAAGTTTGAAAAAGAGGAGTTGATAGAACCTTGTTTATGAATAGGTCAAATGAAGAGTTGTAAGAAGCTCATATTTATATTGATGATATTATTTTTGGAGCTACTTCTAGTGACCTTGCCCTTAGTTTTGTAAAAGAGATAAAGATTGAATTCGAGATGAGCATGGTAGGTGAATTAACTTTCTTCCTAGGACTGCATATTAGACAATTAAAAGATAAAATCTTTCTTTCTCAATCCAAGTATGCTAAGGAATTAGTTAAGAAATTCGGTCTAGAATCCTCTAAACACTCTAGGACACCTATGAGTACTACTACTAAGTTTTGCAAGGATGCATCTAGAAAAAATGTTGAGAAATTTTTTTATAGAAGTATGATAGGAAACTTATTTTATCACACTACGAGTCATCCTAACATATCTTTTAGTGTTGGAGCTTGTGCTAGGTATCAAGCAAACCCCTAAGAGTCACACTTAATGTATGTTAAAAGAATTATTTGTTATATAAATGGGACTCTTGATTATGGTTTGTGGTATCCTTATGATTTTTCGCTTGTGATTATTGGATATTTTGATGATAACTAGGCTGGAAATGTTAAATAGAAAAAGCATATCTTAAGCTTATTTTTTTATTGGTGATCGTCTTGTGACTTGGCTTAGTAAGAAACACAACTTTACATTCTTATCTATTGTCGAAAAAGAGTATATTTTGTAGGGAGCTATTATATGCAACTCCTATAGATGAAGCAAATGCTTAAAGACTATAGAATTGAGCAAGGGACCATATGCATACACTATGAAAACTCAAGTGCTATAAATATCTCAAAGAATCCTATTCTTCAATCTCATACTAAGCATATTGAAATCCATCATCATTTCATTAGGGATCTTGTTAAAGAAAAGGTTATTTATTTAGAGTTTGTCCCCACTGAACATCAATTGACAAATATTCTTACCAAACCCCTGTATTATCTTAGGTTTAAGTACATTAGGAAATCCCTTGCATATGCCTAAGTGATTGAACATCATAGGTATAGGCTTTAAAGGTTTTAAACTTAGTGTTTATAATCTTTTTATTTCCTTTGGTCTTATTTTGTTTTGGGCAAATGGTTTTTGTTTATTTACTTCATATATTAGCATGATTCATAATGTTTTGAGTTTGTGATTTAGAGAAATATACTATATTTACAAGATTTGATGTGAAAGGAATCATAGATATTTGTTAATCACTATTGATGTATTTAATTCTTGATAATTAAATGTCTTTGTATGTGAGAAATTTAATATTGGTTACATCTTGTACTTAATCAAGAGCCAGACTTCATAAGTTGAACTCATAAAATAGACTTTCATTGCTTTGAAAGGATCTGTTGTCATGCTCAAATATTATTATCCACATACCTTGTTTGACTATGATCATTATAAAGATATGTTACTCACTTGCAACATTTGGAAACACCACCAAGTGGATACAAAAACAACCATGAATGAAAACAAAAAGAAAAACCAATTGATCATGGTATGCAATGCCTCCACTTTCAAAAGAATATATATATATATATATATATATATATATATATATATATATATATATATCAAATTAAAAAGGAATCAAGTTGTGTTGTTTGTAGATTAATGAGGTTGTGTTAAATAGAAATCCGACAATCTTAATTCAAATTGAATGGATGTGCTCTTTAATTTGACCAAAGGCATGATTGGATATTTTTTAAGTGATCAATTTCAAATATAGAACTAGACAGTAAATCATATTCCCTTAAACATCAATGCTTATATTTCTTTGTTGACTCTCTTATACATTGATGGTTATGCATTAGGTTTTCGAAACTAAGATTATGATTAACTTTAACCTGTGATCTTGAAACTTCATTCTTGATGGATTGATGACTTACTTAATCTATTACTGATTGAGCTAATGTTGAAAGTCTATGGACTTGAATATCTACTCATTTTAGTTTATCATTAAAATTTGTTTCAATTGGTGTCAATCCTAGTTTTTAAGCTAGTTAGTTGAGTATTTTATCCATTATTAGAATTGAAATGAGGTTTTGGTTGCTCGAGTGTTGCATCCAGGGATTAAGCCTCATCCAATAGCTCTATCGCTTAAGCGCTCTAAGCTATATCCAATGGCATATCCATTGAGTGTCCCGTGCCAACGCTAATCTGCATCCAACAATACGCCTAAGTATAAAATCTCTTCCAACACATAATTTCTCATTTCAAATGTTTTTCTATTCTCTCAAGTGTTCTAGGACTATGTCTCTTTGATTTTTGAGGTCAGTTTTCTTCATTTTTCGAGTTTTCAACTCCATAGTTTTGTTCTACACATCGTTTATAATATTTACAACGGTTTAGTTTTTCTCCAAAATTTTCTCAGTTTTTGTGTTCTTTGGTATTCTCTTAGATATGTCTAAGATGACCCCATCTAGGACACCCGAACCCCTTCAAGGCTTTTTGCTTCAAGTTCTTTTCGACCTTGTGGCTCTACTAATGGAATGTTTACTCTGTCATAAGTCCCTAGTTCAATATTATTCATCTACCCATTGTCATCACATTGAGTTTGTGGGCTTCTTTCCTCTTTTAACCCTACAACCTCATAAAATCATATTCTATAGAGATGGTGTCAGTGAAGGTCCACTTAGTCAAGTTTTGATGCATGAAATAGATTCTATAAGAAAGGGTTGTGTATCACTAGAGGATGGGAGTTGCTAGCTCTTTCTATGCATATACTTTAGCACCGCCCTATCCAGAGTATTTCTCATTTTCACATGTGGAAGATTTCTCTTGATCATATAATGGATACAAGTTTCAAGTTCCACTTTGTTGCCACCGAAAGTTTAGTTATTTTGTAACTTTTTATGTATTTTTGTTGATCTGGATGTTTATTCATTACTTATCTTATGTACCCAAAGTTAGATTGATGATATATACATATATTTGTGTTGTTCATTTCTCTCTTTATCTCTTGTGTGCTTTCTCGTGTTTATATTTCTGCTACTTTGTCATTTTTGTGACAAAAATTGGGGAGAAATTTAAATAGTTAACTTTCTTAAATAAAGAAAAAATGGGAGAAAATTGAATTACTTAAATAAAGATAAAAAAGGAAAACAAAATAAAGGGGAAGAACATTGAATATTTAATTCACCTAAAAATGAGAAGTTAAAAGAGTGAAGATAGAAACTCCTTAATTTAGGGGGAGTTAGTTAATTTTTTGAATTCTTTGATTTCTTTAATTAAGGGAATTTAATTGAAATATTGGAGGAAATTGAACATTAGTTACTAGAGTAAACCAAATCAACCATAGGAAGCTTGGCTTTAGAGTTTAAGAGAGATACTTGACAAGGATGCTTCATGAAAAATATTATTGTTTGAATTGTCTATATCTCTAGAACTAATCCTAATTGCAGAAGCTTTGTCCTATGATTATCACTTCCTATTTTCTGGTTGGAGATAGACAACTAGGCATTATTGTTGATTTATTGTGTCTTAACAAGCTTCTATTATGCTTAATTGATTTGCATACGTTCAAATTCCTCTTGAGCTTTGCTTTGTACCTTGGTGTCTTTACAAGAGTATGTTCTTTATTCATGCTTTCACAAGGTATCAAGCATGAAAAAAAAAAAAATAGGTACTACTTTGGATACCACTCGAATAACCGAAAGTCCAATAAGGAACACTCAGAAGAGGGGTGAATGAGTGATTTTAAAAAATTAAATAAATATTTGTGAATTATAATCATTTTTCTTATCCCAATATATTATAGGGATAACCTGGATATTCAAATAGGATTTCACTCAAATAAAAATATGATTTTAATGGTTAACTGATATCCAAATATTAACAATATATGTTGAAGTATGTTAGGGATAATAACAACCACTACCAAAATGACCAACCTAACAAACTCAACAATAAGCCTAACAAATTAATAATTGGTTATAGGTATAACCACCATAAGATAACCAATTCAACAAACTCAATAACCAATTAACTAATCAAACCAATATATTCAATATTTTCAATTAGAATATATAAAAGAATAAATATAAACCTCTTATAATAGTCGTACAAGATATTAAATTAAAACAAAAAAGTAATATCAAATATAAAGAGATAGACAATGAGGTACAAGATTTTTACATGGAAAACCCCACAAACTATGGAGATAAAAAACCACAAGGTTTAAGACCTATCAATCGAAATCCACTATTTGAAATTAAGTCATATAGATTTATTGACTTACTCTCCATAACCTATAACTTGATTCATATCTACGACACAACTACTACCCGTTGTTCCTTAGTAGATATTTTGGTCCCTCCAAAAGGATTATGGTCTTCAACCAACAATTCAAATGATCGAATTCTTGAATGAGAGAAATAGAATGGTGTGGCAATAAGGATTTTCTCACCAAAGAGTACCTCTAAAGAATGAGAGGTCTCTTAACAATTAGATCTCTGTGATCTCTAATCTCTAAGCCTAAATCTCTAACCCTCAAAGGGTTATAAGGGAGGTATTTATAGGCAAAATCCATAAGGATTTCAATATCACAAGTTTCCAAATTAGAGTTGAATTGAAATTCATTCAAAATATGTTTTTAAACTTGACAGGACTATCATGACCACTTAAGAGGACTTATGTCGCTTAAGCGCTCTAATCGCTCAAGTAAGATTAACCACTTGAGCGTTCTAACCGCCTGAGCGAGATTAACCGCTTAAGCATCCCCTGCTTTTTGAAAAATTATTTTAAAAACATTTTAAACTAAAAAATGATATTGAACCTCTTATACCTCAAAAGAGTCTTTATATGCTGCAAGTCAAACCTTTATATGATCAATTTCTAAGAAAATAAAATAGAAATAATGGAAAAGAAAATAAAATAAAGAGAACAAGAATCTCCAATTTCTCCCCCATGAACTACTCTTTAAATCCTAAAATAAAGCAAATATATGGTTTAACCCTAAAAGATATGTATAACACCTTCTAATTGGCCACTTATTCTACAATTACATCATAAATATCCAAAAAAATATGAAAAAAAAATAAAAATAAAGTTTCAAATGTCTATGATGCATTTCGAATTAGATAAAAGCTTTTGGAACTCATTTTAAAGTGATTTGGATGCCACAAAGTTCAAACCTTGATTTTAAATATGGGTGAGCTCAAAATACATTTCAAACTCCTAAGTGGCAAAAATGTTGAAGTTCATAAGTTTGAAAATTCTATGTTGAGTTAAAATTTGATTGGACATTTCAAACTTAGCTTTTGTCCATTTTGCATAGTTAACTTCATATGGTCTTTCTTGTTTCAGCTATGATTCATAAACCATTTGAAGTTCCAAATTTTTGACTTCTCAAGTTTCGAAACAATATATAGCTTACCTAAAAAATATCATATAAAGAGCTCCATAAATCACCTTAAAGTCAAGGTACATGTTGTTACTAGATTTAAGTTTCAAATTCCATTTGAACTTTTTAACTCTTGCTTTAAACCTTCTTGCTCATGATTGCTTGCCCTCTAATGCACTTTATAACATTCATCATATATCTTTCACACCTATGACTTGTTTTGTTCTTGTTTAGACTCTTATCATGCTTCATAAGTCTCAAGGCTCTCTTAAGTCACATTTTACCCTTTACCACAATTAAAAGTATCTCTTACAATTTGCATCATTTTCATCCCTTTAACCTAAAATTAAGCGGAAGGTACGAGTTAGATCCAAAACTAGAGCCTTAGCATCAAGTCGAGTTAAACCAGATAATTCAAGTCTTTTATATTGTATAGACCATATCGTTTGTATCATTGGAACACACATTTGAGTTTCAATTAAGAAACAATGAAAATGAAAATATAAACAAGTCAAATAGTTTTATGTTTGAATGAGTAAAGACATTGTTTTCACATTTCACATCTAAATAAACAATCAGGAGACCAACTCCAACAAGAGATACTAATATAATACTAGAAAACTCAATGGTGTCCATGTAGTTAATTATCAGTAACTTTCAAGGGTATTCATGTAATTTCTGTTACAATCTAAATCAGATCCATTGTGCATATCTAGGAGACTACAAGGTTTAAAGCACATTCCATTGTCTAAGTTGTCTATACTTGCTTATGTAACATAATGACATTAATTTATTTGGGCATTAACTTGTGTTACAAGTATTCAGAAAGATGGGGGCAAAAAGGTTGAAGTGAGACAAAAGGAAAAAAAGATAAGTGAGAGCCCATCCATTCACAATATTCCTCCAAAGCATTCTAAAATGAGAAAAATGATACCAAGTCATGCAAGAAGCTACTTAGACAATTCACGCCAGGATTTGCGGCCTTAAAGTCAGAATTGATTAGGTAATCACAACCCCATAAAGAATGTGATGTGATGTTATGTTTGAACATGCCTCTTTCTCCTCCACTGTATTTTTATATAAAGAGCGTATGACATTTATTTAAATTAGATCCTATGGGATTTCCATATTGAGGTTGCCAACAAATGCTTTTCTTTCATTTGGAGTGGGAGGTGGGAGGTGGGAGGTGGGAGTTGATGACTTGATGTTCACCCATTTTAATTTACTCTTTTTCTCCTTAACGTCTGTCCAGTTTGAATTGCATAATGAGTGTGATGAGACAAGCCTTTGGAAAGATTACCAACAAGTTAACCATATTTTGTTGTGTTTTCGGTCTTCCTTTCAACACATTAATACGTTTAAAGTTGATTCAATAATAATTTTAAGAAATATTTCTAATTTTTTTAATATTTAAATTTTTTTTATTTTTCTTATAAAAATAAATTCCGTATAAAAAAAGAAATTAAGTATTTGTTTGGATGCAATTTTTTCGATTCCTTTCTAAAAATGAAAAGCTTCCTATATAAATATAATTCCCTATAAAAAAAAACAATTATTCATAGAAATGTCAAAATTTAAGGTGATAAAAATTTCTATTTTTATTATTTTTTCAAATGGTTTTTAAAATAGTTACTTTTTCAATGTAAAACTCTAAAAAGGTGAGAGAAGCACAAATTTAAAATAAAAATAAAATCTTAGATGTAAATTTTTGTCCGGGACTTGAACTTGTTAACTTCGCATAAACCATTCCCATACCTTTACCACTTGAGCCCGACCGGGTCACAAATTTAAAATTTATGAGGCACTTGTATATGGACAACAATAGTGCCCAAGCTCTTCCCTTCACATAGCTCATCGAACCTTCCAATTTTGGTTGTGCTAAATAAGTGTATCTTAACAAATTCCTTTGAACTCATTTCACCTATTCTATTTCTCGATATCTCCTCACCTTGCACCTTCCTTCTCCTTTGGACCGTCACCCCATAATCCCTTTCCTATGTCGTGGAATAAAAGCCTAATCTACGACCACTTCATAATTATGACTAAAAGAAAGGAAAAATAATGGGGGGAAATCAGATAAAGGATTTAAAATTGATATATTAAAAGATAGTGGAAGATAGATGAAAGTTATGTTTAACAATTTTGACCAAAACAAACTAAATAAACTAGAAATGAAGCATCAAAATTGTTAAATTAAAATGGTAGTTACATTAGTCAAAAATATATTTAATATAGAAGGTGGGAGCAGAATGGAGAATTTTGATGATAGTCTAATGACTCCAAATCAACTTCGCACATCGTGTTGACCATCAGAGTCAGAATAAACAAAGCAGATGGTCATCTTCACGGGCGTGGGGGATCTGATCACAATTCAATTAATTAATAAAAGGGCTTAATCAGTGATAAGCGAGAAAAGAAAACCATGAAACCATGTCCATATCTTGAAACCAGGCGTGTCCCAAGGCAACTTGGATCTCAACTACTTTGAATGCCAACTAAGATGAATGATTTTGACTTTGGAATTTCATATTTTCAATTTTTTTAATTCAGTCGTACATAACCCATGTGTTTATTTATTTCTCTTTTTGTTTCATTTGTTGAGAATATATGCTAATGTCCACTTGAAATGGGTGGTATCTTAATTCTCCCTACGCCAATAGGAGGATTTTGAAGACCAAGTTTTTTAAAAAATAAAATAAAAAAAGGAAGGCAAAATGTGTAGCACATTCACTTAAATTTTTTTTTTGACTAGAGTTGTACTCAATTTGATAAAAACGGGTATTTATTTTTTTACCTTTTTATTAAAATTAATTTGTTTTCAAACTTTATGTTTATTTTTTTACTTTTTTATGACTTATTATATATTTTTTATTAAATAAAAAACTAAAATATTTAATTTTTTTCTAAATAAAAAAAATAATATATTGATTTTTTTTATTTATTAATATTTAATCAAAATAAAATATTATAAAAACAAACATCGTAATACTTAATACTATTAAGTATTATTTAATTTTAAATTCTATTTAAAATTAAGTAAAAAAACTACCATAATTAATATTAAATTATTTTATCAACATATTTAATATACTTAATAATTTAAATTAAATTATTGAATTATTTAAATAACTTCTCTCACATGATTATTGCAAAGGTATTGGAAGAAATATAAGTAAATATTTAATCAAATCATCTTCTAATTGCTTATTCACGTATTGATAGTTCTTTTCAATTATTAAGAGCACAAATAAAATTTTAGGGGAATAATAAAATGTAGATGTTTAATTTATATGTAAGAATCTCCATTGTATGTTACATGCAAATGATAAAATTGGAAAAATAAAATTTCAAATTATGTAAGAAATTTGTGATAGAGCTTATTTTTAGACTGTCTTTAGTTTATTATATGGGAAATTCCAACTACAAACCAACTAGGTGACCAGCATGATGAGACAAAAAAGAAAATGAAACCAATCTTCCTTCTTAATTTTGATAGGTTTTGTTTGATTCTTGAAAATATTAAGAAAAAAAGTATTGAAAAAAAAATAATTGTTTGAATGTTATAAAAAGAAATGATAAAAATTTTACTAAGGAAAATAATAGAAAAAAATACTAAAAAACTTTGGGCTTGGTCATGCTTTCTAAAACTTTTTAAAAAAAAAAACTATTTTTGTTTTTTAACTTAAAAACAATTTTTAAAAATAAGTTTCAAAAATTATGGTCCAACGGGTTTACGTTTTCTTTTTGTTTTTTAAAAATGATGAAAACAACTTGTATTTGTTTCCTAAAAATTGTTGTCTATTTTATTTTATTTTAAAAAATTATTTCCAAATAAAAACAGTCAAATAATGTTAAAAAAAAATTAAAAACTGTTTTTAAATCACACAGTCAACCAAATTGGCTCTTTATTCCCTAATTTTTTAATAATCTTTTTTAGTCAACTAAATATGAGAAAATATTTTTTTTTTGTTACAAAAATTTGTGATGTCACTATTTATCATATTAAACTTTCATAATTATAAGAAAAAAATATTTATTATAGTCATTATAATTGTAACTTTATAAATAGGGCTAAGGTTAGTGAAAATTAATAATTCCATAGGTTGCTTTCTCTTAATCTCTTCTATTAATTCTTTGTTCTCTTCTATTACAATTTTTCCTTTTTTATTTTATTTTATCTCATACGCAAAATTTGAATTATATTGTATTTTCTCGTAACTAGCTGCTATGAAAAATAAAATATTAATTTAATGAACTCATATAATAAAAACTATACGGAGAATATTTCATAACCAAAAATTATGTAAACTGTGATGAAATAATCAAATCAGAAACTTATAATAATTGATAATTTAATTTTATATAGTTAGAAGCTATACAAAGAATTCTTCATTGCAACAAACTATGCAAGTCATATTTCATATGATCAAATAAGATGCTTATAATCATTAATATTATAAATTTGTATAGCCAGAAGTTATAATTTGTAAAATCATATATGGCCCAAAGGTATGTTATTGTGTCCCAAGTGTTCATAGCCAAAAGGTATGAAACCAAAAAGAAGAAAATTAGTATTAATAAAAAGTTATTGCCCTAAATTTTCTCATAATCAAATGCTATGTAAAATTAGTATTAACTTCTTGCTTATGTTTTTAGAAATATTGAACTTTTTATATTTTATTTATTAGTCATATTTATGTCACAATTTTTTATTTTATTAATATTTAGAATAAAATGCAATGAATATTATGAAAATAGTGTAAATTCAATTGTACAATAATTTATTTAAGTTATTTATACACGATTTTGATTGAATTATGTAATATATAATTATTATATAGTGTTTCATCTTACCAAGCTTGGGTTTGTTACCGTAGATATTTTGGGTAATTATCTTGGATTCTTAACGCTAAAATTCATCTAGATGCCAAAACTCAAACAACTATTAGGGAAGAAATGGTGTATCCTTTTAGGATCGTACAAAGGCATTAATATTTATTTGTCATTATATTGATAAGGGTTTAAAAGGTAAATACCTCATGGTAAAAGAACTCTCACTTTTTAAAAGACGATATAACTACCAAAAAAACCTCAATACCGCCTTAAACTTGTTATGAGTCATGGCTAGATGCATGTAAGGCTGAAAGATTTCAAATTTATAAGCAAATTAATATAACTTTGTTTTTATAAGAAGACATATTAAAGAAAACATTTATTGACTTTTGTACCTCGAATATGCTCCTATAATATACCATGATGAAAATATTGATTTTTACAAATATATTGGTAATTTGATTTTTTGGACATATCGGGAAATATTAGTAGATATTTTGGAACAAAATATCAGTGAAATAGAAATTGATTAAGACTTGTGAAAGTATTGAAAAAAAATTTAAAAAAAATAATATAAGAAGTAATAAGGGACATTTTGATGTTGTTTTGTTAAATAAATTGATTTATATATATAATATGCTTTGACATCCAATAATAATATTTAAAATTTAAAAATATATTTTACAGAAATTTATCTATCTTGGATGTATTCAATGACATAAAAGAAATGGCGATACATATATAAGAATTTTTTATTTTAAAATATTAATAATTTTATTTATAAATTTATATTTAATTATTATAAAAATACACAATAATTAAAATTAATTAATTCATAATAAATATACAAAAATATATGTTAAATAAATATTAGGATATTTGCATTTATGAATTTTATATATAATCTTTGTTTATAATTTAAATATTTATAAATATATGTCCACTTTCATTACAAAGAGACAACATAAAAAATCGATATATATACATGTCAACTTGTACTTAATTATTTTTCTTTGCTCCTACTCGAAGATATATAAATCTTACTTGAATTTATCATTAGTCAAAGTCAATGAGGCTCTATAGTCCCTATTTAAGGTTAAGGTTAAGGTTAATGTTGTCAAAGAAGACATAATTGTACTTAATCTTATACTTAAGTCATTGGAACTTCCCTCTCAATTTTCTTTACTTTCACAACATTTTTCCATATCTTAGTTTTCTCAAACTTTCCGAGAATCCATGGCATGAGGCTTCATTCTTGACATCCTATGATAAGCAATAAAATAATAGTTTATGGTTCTGGGAAACAAGCATGGAACAGGCGTGAGAGAGCATTGGAGAGCATCCCAAAAGTGGTCACACCACCAATGAAGCTCGGGCAGGAGAGAAAAATACTTACAAGAGACGTGTTTGTCGGCAATTTTGTCAATTAACTTGGAGGGAGTAACATTGACGCTATGGTTAGAAGTCCAGTATAGTACTGACTAGAAAGATTGAAATGTTGATGTTTGCGATTCGGCATATGGCTATGACCCACATGTAGTTGTAGACAGCCCTACCCACGTTCATTCATGAGGGCATCTCTAAAAGCAAATTATGATCCACTTGCAATCCCAAAAGCAAAGAGGAAGAAGAGGAAAAAAAAATAATAATAAATGGCCAAACAAACTTCCAATAATTGAATAAAGAAAAGCAAAAAGAAGAATCTTGATGTCATCATTCTCTTTCCAATCACAACTCTTTCATTTCAAATCGAACGGCTGATCTGCAGTCTTTACTTGCAGACCCACCATACCACCTGTGTTACACTTAACACATTATTTCAACCCTTCATAGATCTACACTTCTCTTTTCCTCCAGGTTTTTTTTTTTTTTTATAATTTGTTCTTCATTTATCTTTTATATAACATCTGTACCTATACTACAAACAGGAAGGGGCAGCATCGACCGATTGATCGGATACGGCATGCCAGCATGGACCACAGCAATAACTTACCAACAGAATCACCCAAAAAATAGCAAAAAAGGAAAAAGAAATTGAAGAAGAGGCGTGTGATGGAAGATGATCAATCGGATTCCTCGAGTTGGTCGCTCCTTTTGAGCGTTTCCTTCTTTACCCTCGTCTGAATTCCATAATAACTAACGTACCACTTCACGAACCGCCTCAGCCCGGTGGCCAAATCGGTGCTGGGCTTGTATCCAAAGTCTCTGTATGCCAAGCTCACATTGGCGTGTGTGTATGGAACGTCGCCGTTTCGTGGCATCTTGATGACGTGCTTCTTGGCCTTCACGTTCAACAGCCCTTCCAGAATACCCACTAGCCTCCCTACTGGTACCGGCGACGTGTTCCCCAGGTTGTAAATTCTCAGCTGGGCCGGACCCCTCTTTTTTCCGCCACTGCCGGTGCTCTTCTCCGCTGTGTCCAGCGCTCCAAGGCACCCCTTCACCACGTCATCAATGTACGTGAAGTCACGCGCCACCTCCTTGTCGTCCTGAGTCTGGTATATGGTTATGGGCTTTCCTTGGAGTATGTCCTTGGTGAAGAAGAAGTATGCCATGTCGGGTCTCCCCCAAGGTCCGTACACGGTGAAGAACCTCAGGCCGGTGAGTGAGAGACCGTAGATGTGGTTATATGTGTGGGCGATTTCTTCTCCGGCTTTCTTGGTGGCGGCGTAAAGGCTTGCTGGCTGGTCTGTTCGGTGGAGCTCTGAAAATGGGTTCTCTGTGTTGAGGCCATAGACAGAGCTGGATGACGCCCAGACGATGGCAGGCTGAGGATCGGCGGCCTTGGCGATCTCGAGGAGGTTGACGAAGCCAGCAATGTTGGACCTCACGTAGGACTGAGGGTTCTGCATTGCATAGCGCACACCGGCCTGAGCAGCCAGATGGAGTATATGGGTGAAAGGCACCATGTCGAAGAGCTTTGAGAGCAAAGGAGCGTCGTTGAGGTCACCTTCAACTATGAAGATTTGGTGTTTGGACAACATAGCTTGGCGCGCTCGTTTTAGAGATGGGTCGTAGTAGTCGTTGAAGTTATCGAGGCCGAGGACCCCATCGCCCCGCTTTTTGAGAGCGAGGGAGCAGTGGGTGCCAACGAAGCCGCCGGCCCCAGTGACGAGGACGGAAAACCCGTTGGGGCGGCGAGGAGTGGAGGAGTGGCGGACTTGTTTCTCCCAGGAGGCGCCGGAACCGTAGAAGGCGGAGGAGAGGAAGTTTTGGTGGGTGAGGACGTGGTGGGGGTTATCGGAAAGCGGAGGGTAATTGAGGGTGAAGAAGAAGATGAGGACCAACGCCACCAAAAGGGTTGCTCTAAATAGCAGCTTGGAGGAGGCAGCCATGAGTTTTGTGCTATTTACTCGGCGGATGTAGCTGTTATAGCGCTCTAGCTTTGTGGTTTTGCTTGTGTCGGGCGGAGACGCCATTGCTATTGCAATTGCTCTTGGTTTGCTGATTTGCTTGTTTGCTGTTACGGAATTCTAAAGGGAATGAAAAAGACGTGGCGAGGAGAGAAGAGAGAAGAGAGCTCGGAATTGAGGTTGAGCCCTGAAATGTGAGGAGTGTAGCTAGATGGATTATAAAGGATGGGAGATGGTGGTGGACCTATTTTGGATTGGCGTTGGTTGGAGACCACTTTCTTTCTTTAAACTCTCTTCACTCTCTCATTACAAAGCACCCCCTCATTCTCTTCTAAATTACTCAACCTGCCCTCCCCACATGATCAATTAACCGCCCAGCCATACTGGTAGTCTAGAACAGTAGAAATACTGAGAGAGAGCATGTGACACGCACGTGTTGAGATTGCCAATTTCCTTCAATGCTGATCAAAGGCAGTAACTGGGGGCGTCCCTGTATGAAATCCCATATAAGTCATCCATGAAAATTGAGGAAATCACATGGGCCGATTTCACCTTCATATTTTTTTGGTCAAAGAGGGACTGAACGTGTTGATTTCCTTATTATAATAGCTTCATATCAAGGCTTTGTGTTGTTGCCAGACTGTTAGTCACCGACACCAGTATTTTAGGTGAAGCGGATTCCATTTTTACGGCATTTACGACACGGTTAGATTGTCGTCAGGTTAAAAGTCCGTTTTTGTCACCCGTTTTCTTCCCGGAAGCTGCTTCCATAAATCATATAGCCGCCATCTATGCCACCAATCATGCCCTTCAACGGCTTAATTTTGGCCGACGTCTTAATTCACCTTTGTTTTTGGTATTTACCCACCGTATTTAAGCCTCTCTACTACTACAGCCATTAATTTCCAGGTACCTTTCAATCATCTTCCAATCTCTTTAATGTATTTGTCTAGTATTATATATATTTTGTTTTTTTAATATAAGATTGGAATTAACATTTTGTTATTATATTCAAGACATAAAAAAGTTCAGATATTTTATATTTTTCATCTAATTAAAAGTGAAAATTCAACCTATTAATAATAAAGTTATTTTAACGGGTTATATTTTAGTTTATAGTTATAAATTTAATAATTATTTTTAAAAATAAAAATAATAATAAATTTTAAAATTTGGAAGGCCTTAGAGGCGATAGCGTGAGCCGACCCCGAAAAAATATGATGGTCTCTACGGAAACAACAAAATGGCATTAGGTTGACGAAAATTTGGAAGAATGAAGGCATGGATCTTTTGTTTATTTATTTGAATTTTTATTGGGAAGACCAAGTATAGGCACATGAATTCTCCATATTTAAAGACGGTGGCCCATATATGAACCTTCCTTGAAATTCAGGCACCAATAATGGAATTAAAAAAGGCTGTGAATTACTAAAATGCCATATGGAGGCTTTGCATCTGTCCTCCCTCTACAGTGTAGTATGTGCAATAAGTACGGTGACACCGCGTGGGGGTTGGAAACGGCAGCTGGCAGGGGTACCATTGTAGTTTGTGAGAAGCGGGTGGGCAATCTTCCATCTTGGCTTCCTTCACATATAAATTACATTTGGGGTAAGATTAGAATGCAGGAATAAGTGATGTAATAGTAGATAAGATGATATCAAGTATCAAGGGAGTGGGACAAGTGTGTCGTGTTCCGTCGGTGAAATTGACTGCCCCGAAGGATTGGAGGGGGTTGGAGCGGGGGGTCTCCTACCATCCTCGGCTCACACGTTGCCTCCTTCCTAATACCATAATTTCAAGCAGCTTTCAATACTTGGAGTTGGGAACAATGTTATTTTCTTTGGCACATCTATTTATTTAAAATAAATATGTTTACATTTTGATGTTTAGGAGATTGAATTTTTCCGATTAGAATGATTTTTTTTTTTAAATGAGAAAATGAAATATAAATATTAATGTATCATGCTTGTTAGTCATTCTAAGGCGAACTTATATCGTAATTATGGGTTTAATGCGATAATCCTCTTTCTGATTATTTTGAGATATCTTAATTAATACTATATTTTTGTTCAAATAAATTTCTAATGAATGTATTTTCAAATGAATTTTAGATTTTAAAATCTTTTGATTATGATATTTTCATGTTTTATTTTCGTCAATTAACGAAGATGTGAAGACCTTTTATTTTTAAGGTAAATATTGATTACAAATATTGGGTGATGATTGCACATACTCCTCTCATGGGTGAATTGGTTAATTACTTTTGAAATTTAGGAAATAATATTAAAATTTTAAAAAATCACTTGTATTCAAAAATTACTTATAGTGTTTTCTGGATAAGTATTTTATAAGTGGTTTTTTTTAAAAACCAATTCAGAAAAAAATATTCCCACTAAAAAACAATTCAAATAAAAACATTCCAAATGCATTCTAAATATTTTGTCATTTTTAAGATTTAGTATTCTAAATAAAATATTAAATTCTTTCAATCCTAAATTGTGAGTTTTTTAAAAAAATCAAAATACTATGCATTTGCTTTGAGAAACTAAGAACAATTAAAAGTAATTTGTATTATGGTAGGTGTCACACAACCAAAATTTAAGGACATATTTAGGAATTATTTTTTAGAACAGATTTGTGTTTTAAAAAAAAACACACATAATACAAATATTAAACTTTTTTTTTTGTTAATTCTTAAGAAAAAATAAAATATTTTTAAATAATATCGTTTAAATGTTTTGATTATTTTTACTTGTTTTTTGAATATTATTTTAATAAATAATTATACATACACTTAGAATTTTCGAAAAGACTCAACCTAAATTAACAAGCTTTTTTTTTCTTGTGATTTATTTTATTCGACATGGTTCAGGTGGTAAGGAGATTAGAGATGATAATTTTCCTTGCAACTATAAATTACTATCGCACCGATCGAGGAGGAATTGATGTTAAGGATATACACAAATATCCCACACTAATTAAATTGGATGGTACTTGCCAACCACTACAAACCTCCATTTAATTGGGTTTCGTTTTGCATTTAAATTTAAACTTTAATGAGTCCCTTTACCAAAAGCCCTTGCTTTATCTCCCTGCAAATACTTTCGAAAGTCATGAAAATACGTCAATACTGAAGCTCCAAGGGCAACACCTTCACAACTGAATAAGACATCTCCACCAACGTTGCAATCTCATTTTTGTGACACCTTAATGACTGTACTTGATTTGCCTCTTCAGGAAGGTACTTTCGAGTTTGGACCTACTCAATCTATGACTCAAAATAAATTCAAAGCTAAATAATATCTTACCATTTTTCAAATTTACTACGAATACAAGTAAAATTAGGGGAGAGGAATGAAAGAATAAGATGGTTAAATTTTTCATTTGATAAAAAATTATTAGTCAATTCAAATGTGGCCCTCGTCCCAATCCTATTTATTTAAAATAATTTTCTATTTTAAAAATTAAATTAGACAAATTAAGTATGCAAATTTTCTATACTTGTCCCGATGTTTTTTTTTTTTGTAATTTTTTAATTATGTTAAAATATATATATTTTATAAATAATTAAAATATTATAATTTTTTTATAACTTATTTTATTAAAAAATATTTATTAATAATATATATAAAAATTAAATTAAATAAAATTATATATATATTCGATAGGGTAAGAAGAAACAAAACAATAATTAAACCCACTTTAATTTAGGTTTTTCTAAAAATCTTAAATCCATTTTAAACTCATTTATTTAAATTTAAAATTTAGATGAAACGGGGTGGGGCATGAAAAAACTTACTCATTATCATCCTTAATTTTGGGATTTTATTAAAGTAATCTAATATGAGATTGGGTCCCACCACCATTTTTTTTTTCATTTTTATTAAATTCCTGTAAAAACAACAAGATACAGTGAATGAGAGGGAAGAATGATGTGAGAGATGCAGGGCATGGTGAGTGAGTGAGTGTAGTGGTGAGCATCGTGGGAGCAGACAGGGTTCACATACCCTGGGTAGTAGGATAAGCATTCCTAGCACACAAAGAGTGGGCACAGCTTGCATGAGGACTTGGATCACCCTTGTTGCTTTCCGTTTCAAGAAAGAAGACGCCATGTGGAGCCACGTTTTGACTTTTGCCTTTCCCATTCCACCTTCATACTGCTTTCATCACTGTCACTTCCCCTCCTCTATTCTCCCTCCTCTACACCAAATAAAGACGCTTCATGCCATGACAACCTTACCTTATAAAATTTCCATGGGATTGAATTATTATACGGAGGAAGTTGGACCCATAACGTTAGTTATTGGAATTTAATTCTTGCAAAGTACCATCAGTGAATTTCTTGGTAACAACTTCTGGCGCGCGGTCGCTCGCAATGTTTTCCAGATGCTTAAAAAGTAATTAACGAACCATAAAGATTGAAACAACATATAATTACGAAAAGCTAATTATTAATTACATACTATTTATAAATACCGATCAACTTGGCAAGTAAAAGAGTGTAGCAACCGCAATACAGAGGTGCGGGAAAGCCGTGTGCCACCGGTGTCAAGGTCGTTTTCCCTGGTTTAATGATTGAAAGAGAAAGGAGCTCGGGAAAAGGGCAAAATGGAAATAAATAAAATATTAAAAGCAAAAGAAAAAAGAAAAAGAGAGAAAAATCAAAACGACGACAAGTGTGATCCCTCTGCAAGCTAGTCATCCTCTTTCTCTCTCTAAATTGTCGGCAGGCTGCGGCTTAGAAACTTCCATGCTTTTATAATGGGGTTTAAAAACATGTAAAGGGTGTTTGTGTAAATTCGCAATATACAAAAAAACAATGATGGGGTAAAATAATTGATGGCATTTCGATAATCCTACTCCCACGCGCCTCCTCTGTTTGAAAACCACGCTCCATTTTAAATGTTTTTTTTTTATATTATATAATAATATAAAATTTTGGATTAATGGATTAAAATAAATGAAAATATCTCAAATTTGTAAAATTAACTTCACCTATTTTTTAACCTCAAAGAGTAACCCATTTTTAACATAAATATCTTCTAACATTTTCATTATTTATATGTTTATTTTAAAAGAAAAGATTATTTTTGTAAGAAAAAATGAGGACAATTTTGTCCAAAATAGGTATTTTTTAGTGTAAAAAAAATGGGAGGCTAGATTTTGTAATTTCATGTTTATTTTGTCACTTTTAATCGACTATCCTAAATTTTTTAGTGCCACTTTATATTCATTCGTTTTTTTCTATGTTAAAGATAAAAATATTAGTGATTTTTAAATAAAAAGTATGATTTTCTCTTATTTTTAAGAAATTATGCTTAAACTTTTTAAAATTTGCGATAATAATAAATTTTTAATGCCTTATTTTTTTTTTTTATGGATATCTTGATTTATCTTTTTTTTCATGTGTTTTATTTATGCCTTAAATAATATTTTCAAATTAAGTCTCATGCATTTGATAAAAATATTAATAATAGAAAATGAAAAATTAAAGTATTTTATAACAAAAATTTCAAACTATTAAAACATTGAGAAAAAAAAAAAACTTGAGTAATTACTTAATCCAAAATGGGATCCATGAATTATAGATTTTTATAATTTGTGATATCTATATATATAGATATATATAAAAGTAGATTTTGAATTTGAATTTATGACAAGATAATGATGTAATAAAAAATATATATAACATAAGTTTTTATTTTTATCCAAATATTTTATAACATAAGATAATGATGTAATATATATATATATATAAAAGTAGATTTCATAAATATATATAACATAAAAAATATATATAACATAAGTATAAACCCAACCTAAGTTCCAATTAAGAATTTTTTATCCATCAAACTTATGTTCAATTCAGATTCTTATGGGTTACCATGAGTTTAAAATATAAATAATATTATAAAATAAGATATTGAAGTTAAAGAATTCAAGATTATAAAATAAATATTGGTTATTAATTTTTATCATAAATAGCTATTCATAATCTTAAATATCAACTAACAAAGATGTTTTAATAATTAAAGAAAAATGATAAACTCATAGTCTAATATAGTTAAAAACTAAATAATGTTAGAGTTTTTTTTTTTCTTTTAATCATTTTTTATGTTTTTCATATTTGAACAAAATAATATATAACATAATAAAATAAATAAATAAAAAATATTTGGGTTCCTATCCGCAAATTTGAAAATTTGGAAAAAGATCTTTTAGGGATATTTTGAAAAAAGGAAATTGGATTCTCTTAATATTTTTCCAAGAATCTTTCTATATAAAAATTTGCTTATTAAAAACATACTTCCAAAAAATTGAGGGTGTAACTATTTTTTAAAATAATTTTGAAAAATAGTTTTTGAAAACTATTCTCTAATTTTTGTAGGATAAAAGTTTATTTGAAAATTTAAAATATTTTTAGCCTATTTTTAACAGTTTTAAATATGTTTTAAAAATAATTTTTATATTTCATATTTTATTTTTAATTGTTTTACATGTTTATATAATTATTTTTTAAAATAGCCATTAGAAAACAAGTGAAAACAATAAAAAATAATTCAAAAGATGTTCTCAAAAAACTGTTATAAAAAGTAGTTCCTAAACAACAGTTACTTTCCATAAGAGAACCTAAAATTACCTTAGAATTATTTTAACTACATTAATCATTTCCAAAATATCTAAACATGCATAAATAGAGAAATAATCATCAATATGGAAAAATTATAATCTTTCCCATGACTTTAAGGATCCTACTATATATTTTGTAAGTCCAAATATTGGATTTTTATCCAATTTTATCAAAATACCCTTGCAACACAAATTAGGGTTGAATATGCCAAAAACCCTAAAATACCCCTAAAACCCTAAAATCTCCTCCTTTGTTGCTTGTGCTATTGGATGTAGTGCTTGAGTTTAGGAAGTGCATTCACGTGCTTATGGTCGCTTGAGCCTACTAAAACTCTGAGATTGAAAATGGTTTTCTTTTTTCTCCAATCGTCTTTCCATCGAATAACTTACCTTTTTCCGTTGGATTCTCCACCATGGATGTGTTGTGAAGGTCTGAATGGCTCCCATGCATCTTCAGATAGATGAATAAAAATTGAACTTTTACATCAAGAACAAAAAGTCCTATACTCCTTCAAACCAAAGTGTACAATCCATTTATGAAAAATAAAACCATATTTTTACATTCAACAAAAATCTTATACCTCGTATAGGGTATACTGTTCGGATTGAGCCATAAAAAGTATGACATGATGTAATAGATTAAGTTTCATTTATAAATTCATTTATCCATATTTCTTGGTTTCCCATTTATCATCCCATATGCATTAATTGGTTATTTGACCATATATGACCACATCACTTGAATTATACATAACTTGGATGCATTAGGAGTTGGAAATAAGATTTAAGTCATGAGTTCCTCGTAGAGTGATGAGTAGTCCATAGTTGATTCATGGATTTGAGCAATCCATTTGAGACTATAGTATACTACTTCCTAATTGGAGGAATGACTTGTCTTAGTCATTAGAATGATTTAGAAGTGTGTATAAGAGCGTTTTAGTAAAAATCAAGATTGCACTAAATCTTATAAATTGTCTTTCTAGTATGGGTTTATTAATTAATTGAAGTCTATTAAGGCTAATTAATTAATTATGACTTAGTTGTGATAGATTAGGTAACCCAAACCCATTTTGGGCTCAAGTCACTAAAGCTTGAAGAGAGCCTTATAAATGCCATTGTTAGGGGTTAGGGCTTCAGTTTCTACTTGTCATCTTCAAAAGAGAGCCTCCAAAACCCTAGTCATCCTCTAAAAAAAAAAAACTTGCACTTTTCTTGTGCCTAGTTACGTTTGAGGAGAGATTGGGTGGAAGACTAATGAGCTGACAATATCTTCAACGACTTCGGATTTGATCTTTATCGCACAATTTTGATCTGGGAACATCCAAATCTAGGTATGATTTCTACTTCTCTAGATTATTATTCTATATGGTTCTTATTGCCATTATTTTCACCAAAATATTTTTTAGAGAAGCTTAGGGTAGTTTGCATGCTCTCTATACAATCCAAGGCCAAGGAAAGGAGTAATATGATATTCCCAACATGTACAAAATATCTATGAGAATGAAAAAGCAAACACATTTAATCATAAACAATCCCATCATATTAATAACACATCCACATATTCATTCATTCAACCCTTGGGGCCATGGGATGAATAACATGACCTTATAAAAGAGAGTTAAAATATCCTAGAAAGGATTCTAGCATGCTTAAAGCTTGACCTAGGGCTTGGTACTAGTTGTAGGAAATATGGATACTTCTTTCCTATCCCTAGAAGAGTTAAGGTGCATGTAAATCTCCTTAAGTTTCTCAGTGTTGAATTAAGATTTAGCTAATCTCGGTTTTGATGATAACAAAATAAAGATTGGAACTAATGTTTTATACTAAGTGTGTTTAGGAAAAATATTTTCAAAGTGGCAATCACAAAGACAAATCAGGTTGAAGAAAATCAAGAAGAAAGGGAAGACCTCAAAGAGAAGAGCCTTCAAGATATTTCATAGGATCTCTTTGTAAGTTTGTTGATTTACTAGGTTTTTTCATGCTTTTTATTTTTGCACCAAAAAATCCTCCTTGTGCTAATTTGTTTTAAATATTTTATAATTAGACGATTTCTTATTTTCATTTAAAACCTTAAGCTAAATGTTTTCTAAACTTTGTAAAAAG
Organism: Vitis vinifera; assembly: GCF_030704535.1. Classification (NCBI taxonomy): domain Eukaryota; kingdom Viridiplantae; phylum Streptophyta; class Magnoliopsida; order Vitales; family Vitaceae; genus Vitis; species Vitis vinifera. The sequence goes on along the minus strand of NC_081809.1, from coordinate 16,810,211 downwards.
TTTTGAAAGAAGTTACATAAGTTGTTGAAGGTTCTAAGCCTAAAATTGGAATATTTAAGCACTTCACAGTGCAATCAGTTGAGGATCTGGGGAATCCAGAAGAGGGTGTTTTTAAACTCTCTTTTCTAGTAGCTTAATGTTGCTAACATAGGCTTTGCCTTTCTCGATTGAAGCTTTGAACTCCAAAGATCACCTATTAGAAACATTAATTGCTAATGACTAGTGAATTAGTTGAACTGATACTCAATCGAAAGACCACAAACTATGCTTAACGGCTAGTTTGAGCTTTTTACTCCTTTAAAGAGGCTTCAAACTTCATTGTTTTGTAAGTTTAACATTCCAAAGTCTTTCTATAGTATATTTTAGCCTTGGGGGAGTGTTTTAGAGTGCACATTATTTCAAAACTTCCATATAATTAATTCATTACTCAATCCTAGCTTATTTAGTATCATTTGAGCCTAAATTTTATACTAGAATTTTGTGAGAATATTTCCTATCATTTCTTATAAACCTTTGAGAGAGAAAATTCTAAGTGTGTGGTATTACTTAAGGATTCTCAAGTATGGGGGTATCATTTGAGGGATTGTTCAATAGTGATGTATCTCTTATGGATTGTAAAGGGTGCTTGAAGCCAAAAGTTCAAAAGAGTTGATTGAAATCATAATCCATTTGTACTACTTGTAGGCTTGGATTGGAAGTCTCTTTACTCAGTTAGGAGTTTAAGGAGAGTGGATGTAGGTTGGATTGAGCCTAACTACTATAAAAATAATGCATTTGCATTCTCTTTTTTCTAATCTCTTTAATTTGTATGCAATTACTTTTCATTGTATTTTTTTCTATATTTTTCTATAATTTAAATTAATAAAAAAGGCCATCATCTTATTCACCTATCTTCTAGGGTGATTACCTTAGGTTGATCTAGCTAATATCTTAACATTCTAGATCCTAACACAATGGAAAAACATAGTATAAAAAATCATCCTAGTTTAGAGATTAATGATTTACCTCAAATTTGGATGTTCCCGAATTAAACCTTATTGGTAAAAAAATGTGTCAAGAGTGTGGTAGTCTTTCATAGATCTCACAAACCTATCAATCTTCCATTGTGATGTCTATTTCCTTGAATCTTAACATTAGAGGGGTAAAATCCTCTCTAGGATTGGCGATTAGAGCATTTTTCTCTCTCTAGATTTGAATAGAATCTGAGAGTGAAGCCTTAACCCTAAAGGGGATAATTATAGGCTTCTAATGGGCTTAAGTGACTTGAGCCCATCATGGGCTTGAGTCACTTCAACTATTATACTTGAGTTCTAATTAATTATTTAGTCATGTTGAGCTTCAATTAATCAATTAGTCCAATTTAAAAGACCATTCACAAAATCCTATGCAATTTTGTATATTTACTAGAATGACTTTACACACACATGTGAATAGAGAATTCAACTAACCTTAATAAATTGTGTCATCAATGAATATAAGCTTAAGTAGGGACCATTAGGACCCATAAAAAAAATATTAACTCCCTCAAAATCTAATTTTGAAGTTGACTTAATATCCCACTATAGAGAGTCAACTATACTCTAATATCCTATGCATATTACAATGAGATATAAGTACTTGGGTTTATGACCTACTATCCACTATATGGAGGCTCCCCATGAAATGGTGTCTATAATCAAGGTGAATGTTATCAATCTCTCAAGATTACCTCTACAATCCTTGAATTTCAAATCCTCCTATTATGTGGTCAACTAATATACTCTAACTCACAAAAAACATATATCAAGTTTTAGTTAATGAATTATTACAACCACATATTTATTGAATACACTTCTTTAAAATTACCTAAGGGGACACATTGTCTAAATCTTATAACATATTATGGTGTCTCTATTAAGAATACTTATTGTTATCAACCTCCATTAATAGTAACTTAATCCATAGGGAATATACAACTACCTTAAGATTTCACTAGTAGGTCAAAATTATTGCAAATTTTGGTATAAGCTCAATATCCTTTTAAGGTTGAGGAACCATACTTTATAGTAGCTTGGTGAGGTCATGACTATTTGATAGCCAAAAGTAATGATTTACTATAAGTTTTGTCTAATGTGTAACTATACACATTAGTACACTCACCATGGGAATCCCATCCCAATGAACAAGATCAACATCCCTCCAAGTAGAAAGTAGTGTACTTATGATCTAAAATGGATTGTCCAAATCCATGAATTGGTTGTGAATTAGTCATCTACTTACAAAGAACCCATAACTTGGATCTTGCATGTAACTCCTAATGCGCCCAAGTCATGTACCGTCCAAAAATTCTCATAAAGTATAATGCATAAAATAAATGGACAGATGGAATGGAAAACATGAATATTTATTAAATAAATAATAAATCCATGAAATGTTACATTATACTTTTAAGGACTCTATAAGCATATCAATTCTATAGTAAAGTACAAAATAGACATAAGAAAAAGAATTACAATAATGTGTCGTACATCGCTTGCATTCTACAATTTGAATTTGTGCATAAGCTAAACAAGTCAAAGCTACGTGGTGTTGACATCCTACTTACATTGATCCCATGAAATAATTAATTTGGTTCAAAAACTAAATCATCTTCCATTTCCTACAAATGGATTTCATTAACAATGTAAGGCTTAATACAAACATTGGTATACCTAGCCTCCCTTGCATCCATATAATGAACATGTTAATAAGAAATATGTCCTAAGAATTATTGTAGGTCTATGAATAAGATAGAAATTAAGCTTATTTGAACTCATTATGGAAAAAAAAATGGGTTGATGTCTAAATGTATCAACCATTCTAGTTTCCAAACTCCTTATCATCTAACAACAATAACAACAATACAATCAACCTTAATAATTTTAATTATGCTTATTGATCCCTTTGCTTTAATGCATAACATCAACATTCAGATTATTAATGTCCTATTTGATATCTTAGAAAATATAGGAAAATAAAGAAGACAAAAGCATCTAAAGACAATTTTTATTATCATTATTTAGCTAAACTCAACACAAAAAATCTCTTATTTAAGTTGGGTTTTCCCAAATTTTTTTTTTTTTTTTTTTGCAATAAACCCACTTGGCAGCTTTTGCAAGCCTTGTCCTCTACCCAACTCTTAGTGAGAAACTGAGCCAAGAGGTTGAAGTTACACTGGCTTTCCCAAGCTATTATTGACAACATGGAGAGTTGCGGTTGCCAGTGGTGGTGCCTTGCTTTGTGAAGCTGACTTTAGGTAAACTTGGGCCATGATATCTATGCCGGACCATTAGGCCAGTCCATGGGAATGGTTGCATGTAACGGGACTTTTGGATGGGCCTAGCCTAACCATACACTAATTCAAATCTGAGAATTCGAACGCCTCTTGGTGGCAAAACAATCCTGAAGCATAAAGCCACAAAACCCACCCTTGACCTCGCCTTTCATTTGTGATTGGGCCTTCCCAATCCTTCCCCAAACCGCCAGACATCCTCACGACATACAAATTCCCGCCACTGGTCAACTTTACTAATGGAAACCAGTGACCATCCTTCTTCTTCATCTCCATCTCCATCCATCTTCTCCGTGCCAGAATGGGATTGGGACCAACCAATGACACAACAACAACTCGAAGAACTGGACGCCATTGAATCTGCATTTCGCTCTCAAACTTCCTCCTCAACCCCAACTTCCCAAGAGGCCGACGATCGCCGGAAAATCCGCCGTCGCTTGCCCAATTCTATTGGCTCTAACCGATGTCCCAGCGCGTTCAAGGGCAGAGATTTAAATTCGTTTTCTCTGTCTCCTTGCCCCACAAACCGATTCTTGAATCTGTTTCATTCTCCTTGTCAAGGTAAATGTTTCCTAGCTTTCGTTTTCTTTGTTTGGTTGGTCAGAAACAGAGGAAAGTGACACGAAACCGTTCAACCGATAGTTGAATTTGGTACTGGCAAAGCGCTCAAAATTTCTACTTGTTAATAAAAATAGGGCAAATTGTAACTTCCATTCAATATTCAGCATTGAGTCATTTACCAAACAGCTCAGTAATTTCCTTGTTTCTGGGTAACTAAGCAAGAGAATGCCAGCCTTGATCAAAGCAAATTCCATATGATTCTATTTTAAGTTGTGATTTGAGTTGTTTGAAGTATTATTTGAATACATGTGAACAGATAAAACCATTTTTTCTGTAGCTCACATCTTTGAGCTGTTGCTTTAGATTAAAAAAAGCCTCTTTTCCTGCATTCTGTTTTTGCAAGGGTGGGTTCATATTTCATAATCATCTTTTTCAGTGGAATGGATCCTAATGCTCCCTCTCTTTTTTTTTTCTTTCAAAAAAGTCAAGGTGTAATAGATTCTAAGATTTGATTGGTCTCTATAGAAACTTTCTTATTTGTGTTGTATCTTATTGACAATTTCAAAGTTAAGTAATGTAATAGGGCAACTTGCTTATCCTCCAGCAATTAGCTTTTGAAGCTTTTTGGAAATTTGTTTGAAATGGCTTTCTGGTTTAAAACTTAACTTGTACAAGAGTGAGTTGGCTCCAGTTTGTCTTTATTTGGAGAGCTATCAAGGAATCATAGATGTGGTAATCTGAGAACCTTGGATATTTTGCAATGACCTTGTTGTTTATGACAATTTGAAATCTCTGTATCCATGGTACAGTGGGTGGAGGAACTTAAAGAATATCCTTAGGAAGAGAATGGAAGAAACATTTAATTTAAATGATACCTGGTTGAACAGAAATTGGTATGTCCTCTGAGGCTTGGGCTTATGGTCTGTAATGGACCACACTTTTTTTCACAGAAATAGTTACTGAGGTTTTTTTAATTTAATGTGAAGGCTTTTGTGTAGTAGTGCTTTGGAAATCTGGTTAATGGAAGAAGATTGGTTGACTGAGATGTGATGATCTCATGGTGTAGATGTTTGGAGCTATATGGGGCAGTGGGTAGGTTTTTGAATGGATTAGGTTTATCAATAGGAGAATGGAGAAGGATTAGTATTTGGAAGGACATAGGGTGTGGGACTTGGAATTCAAACTTCAAGAAGGCTTGGGTTTGGGGTCATGTGGGATGAGGAAGAGTGGGAAAGTTGAACTTATTAGGTTCACACTTGATTGGGTGAAGGAGCATCAGGGCCTTCCTTTTTACAGAAAATAAAACTGAAATTAGTGGAAGAGGATACATTAGTTTGAATGGGAAATGAGACTGATTTATTTTCAGTGTCGTTTTATATCGACAGGATGACTGCTTTAGAAGAGAGCAGTTTCCTGTTCAAAAACTTATGAACACTGTTATGTTTGAAGGTGTCTTTCCTATGTTACTTGGTGGTTTAAGATAGGTCCTGTATGATGGATCATGTGATTAGAAGGGATTGGTCATCCTAGGATAGATGTGTTAGTGTGAGAGGGAAGTGGAATTGATATACCAAATTCTATTCTTTTGGCTTTCATTTATTGGTGATTGCAAAGTTGTTTCCTTTTGGGTTTTTATATTATTTAGATGAGGTGGGTGTTGCAGTTTAGTATACAGTTATTCAAGTGATGCAATATATTGGCAATGAAAAGAGGGTATATAAGCTGATTTGGTCCATTTGGAGGAAAGATATAGGGGTACGTTGAAATATGGATTTTGCAATTAAGGCCCACAAAGTATATTTTTCTCTGAAGTGGATCAATTGAGTATAGGAGGGGCTATGCCTTTTTAAGCTTTACAAAACTCCAAATTTGTAATTTGTGTTTCCTTCTTTTACTAAATATGTGGTCTGTTTGTATGTGCATATGTGGGCTTCAACCTCTTTCTCTCACTGCCCAAATAAATACATTATTATGAAAATAATATGAAAAAAATCTTGGCTTGTAAAGAATTTACTTCTTTACAAATTCATTTATGAAAAACCAGGTTTGTTTTTTCCAATTTGAAAAATTGAAAATGATAAAAAATGATAACAACATTTCTTCAATCCATTTGGAAGAATTCTTCTTCAAACAAAGAGCACAACATTTCTTAAAATTCTGAGGACAAAGTTGTACTTTTTTAAAATTCGAGGAAAAAAGACTTGGTCTATATTTCATCATATATAATTAGTGTTTAAGTGTCATATTAATTGATAAAGGTTAGAATAGTCTCTTTGTAGTTTATTTGCTTTAAAGAGTAAAATGGGCATTTTAAGAAAAAACTGGTCTGTGGTCAGCAGATCTATTAAGCTTCCAATGGTTTGACTAAAGCAAAGGAAATATATATTGAAAAATGAAACCTCAGTAATGTTACATTTCAAAAGTAGGAGGAGATCTAAGTTTGTTAAACTTAAGTGGTGGTAATTGAGTAAATTTAAGTGGTTCTGTTTAGTTTATTACTATTGCATCAAAGTGCACATTGTGCATCTTATTGATTTTCAGGTGACTACAAAATGACCAGAAATGCCTTTTAGACATACATGTAGTTGATCTTTATGGTGACATTTTCGAGTGTAGTGTTGAACAAGATATCATATCTCTCTATATTGAGTTTTACATTTAGTCTGAGAAGTCTTCCCATTAAATTAGATCACTTTGGAGCTAGTTTTATTTGATTCTTTTAGATTGTGTAATAAAACAAAACCAGTGACAATTTTTTATTGTTTATTGACCTGAGATGTGGTTAATTTCTAATAATGACCATCTCATTGTGTTCCCTGTGTCAGAAAACTTTAAGATGAGATTGCCAAAAATAAATTTTGGAGGCCACATTGTATATTCCAGAACTGTTACTGAAGTAGAGAAAGCAACAGCGGAGCTTTTAAAGATTGTTGAAACTAAGAAGAAGGAATTGGGGCAAGCCATTCTTGGATTTGACATTGAGTGGAGACCCACCTTTAGAAAAGGTTGGTTCATAAATATGATATGTCTTAGTGTCTTTTTGGCATGATTGAGTTCCTTTCTTGGGTGTAATCTTCATAAGTTGCTAGAGTATTTTTCTTTAAAATTCTAATTTGTTTTTATGTGTTACTTAAAGAATTTCTTTTACCTTTTAGGGCTGTCCTGCATGATGACGTCATAGATTTTATGGGACTTTGCCTGGTAATTTTTTTTGGAAACTAAATTATCAATTTTTAAAGAATCATGCAGTTTTGTCTATCTACAAAAATTTACACCTCATTTATAGTGACCTTGTTTTTCATTTTTTACCTTTTTATGAAACTGTAATTTGTTATAGTTCTAACTTTGCCATTTTTTTTAATAATAACAAATTATGAATCTTTGTGGTATACACTAAACACACACACACACACACACGTTTCATGAAGGTTACCACTGGCATAGATACTCCTACAATGACTGCCATGCCCATCTTGAATGCCAACCATCATATTGATTGGAGAGATTAAGACTTATCCCATTGACATAGTGTTTTAGATTAGAGTTTTACTCTTTTCATATCTAATGTGTTGTTGATATTTTATTACCTAAGGAGAAAAAAAGCAATGCAAGTTTTTCGATCTATGACCATCAATAGCTAATTAATATGGCCTTTGGGATGCATTACAGTCTTCTGGCAATCTGATTTTATGTAACAAGCATGGTGAGAATTTGATAAAGGACAACCCTAAGGTGGATCCATTTTGCAAGGATGACTTGCCCTTCATGCTCTTTTTGGGCATTAACCAATGAATTTTGTTGTTTCTGATTAGAAAAATAAAATATGTCAAGGAATTTAGAAAACAAGGAGAGATTAAAAGAAAAAACCCTTGATGTCTCCTTAATACTTTTTAGAAGTCTCACCCAGAAGAAAAAATAGTAGGCTTGCTATTAAAGGATGCAAACATTATTTTCCTTTTAATTAAATGTCCTTATTTATGGGCTTCAGGAATCGTAAAATCCCAATGAAAATGTAAAGGAAACCCTACCTAGGTAGTAAACTATTAGCACACTAATTATTTTCCTAGAATTTCTAAATCTAAATGAAAAATGCTTTCTTGATACTTGGAAGTACTTAGGGATAGCGGGTGAGGTTGAATAGGTTGTCCAAAATTCTTAAGCCTAACATTTAATTCTTTCTGATCATTGTTAGATCCAATTATATGTAATTTGAAATGTGAAGCAATGAATAATAACCAATGATCAAACCATAATAATTAGGATACATGATATATGTGGTAACCATCTAAGAAACCTTCATAGGTGTTAAACCATGGGTCTAGACTGTCTAGTCAACTGCATATTAAAATCCACTAAATATAAAAGCAAGTATATAGTTTTACCTAACCTAGCCACAACCTTCACTTAAGGGACTTTGGTTAGCACCTACACTTTGCTTTCATGTCCTAAACGCAGTGCCTCGTACTCCTCAATGAATCACCTCAAATATATATCAAAGCACGTGAATTGGCACACCTACTCATCTTTTCACCAAAAGGACTTTCAAGATCAATCTTGAACAGTTTTTAAGAATTTCAGATTTAGAGCAGAATAATGGCATTATATTTCAATAACATGCATGTTCGCACAAAGAATTAACCTTAGATATTTGAAAGTGAACCCTAGGTGTTCAAGTTAGGTTATAATAGGAAAGTGATTAGTAATTAAAATGGAAATTCCTCTAAGAGAACATGTGAAAGTCTCTTGCACGGCATTGGAATGCTTTAGTGTTCATGGTTTGAACACCTCATTGTTTATGATTTGAACACTCTGTTATTCATGGTTAGAATGTTCTAATAGTCATGGTTAGAATGTGCTATTCTTCATGATTTGAACGTTCATTTTCACTTTCCCCTTTTTGTTTTTCTCTTTCTCAACTTGAATTGGATACTTATATTGCTATCACTTTGACCAAATTTGAAACACATACTTACCTCATCATATACCTTCATCTTTAGATGTCTTCAACTTACTTCAAATCTAACAAGTCCATTTGGAAGTAAGCAATGCCAAATCAGTGTATAATTTTTTATGAGAAACAAAAGATGTATTAATTATGATAAAAAGTACATGAGAAGCATGAGGGGTCCTCCCTATAATAACAAGAAACTAATCATAGTATTAATAAACTCTTCCACCATACATACAAGGAGAACCATACAAAAAGGTTTAGTTTACTTAAGGATATACATAGGTGATGACACCTTCTCAATTCTAAACTAAGCTCCCCCCAATGTTGTCTAACCCTTTTGATTTACAAATTGAATATGTCAATTAAGTTGAATAACATTAGTTGGAATGCCTTCAAAGTTGTTGGTACAAGAGGCCCAAAAGGAGGAATAGAAGTGAAGTAGATCCCATAATATCTCTGTTGTCCTCCACTTCTCCTCAAAGATCCTAATATTTTTCTCTCACCACACAATCCAAGGCACTATGAGATAAACAATTTTCCATAAGGTCTTACCTTTGATGCAAATTCTCAAATTTCTATATGAAGTGGTCATCATGTTGCATATAATCTTGGGTGGACCTCAACCTATTGTGGTGAGATTGAATAGTTTGTGCCATAGTCCTAATGTTATTGGGCAATGTAGAAATAGATGATCGATCAATTCTCCACTCTCTATGCAGAAGATGTATCAATCAGGACTATAGGATTTGTAAAGTCTTCTCAACTATAACATGTCATTGGTATTTAACTTCTTGTGTGCCACTAACAAAGCCAAGGCCTTGATCTTAGACGAAACTTCTGATTTCGTAAAAATTTGGTAGGAGAGAAAAGAATTGGATTTGATAAATCGAACTTGACCAAAAAGAATGATTTTACTGAGAATAAATCTAAAGAGGATAAAGACCAATCTCTTGTATTTGTGACGGATGAACAAAAGTGTAGAAGAGTGAGTGTGGACATAACTCTTTTGAGATTCTCAATCTCCAATTAGTGAGGTTGTGACGGAAGTTAAGGTTCCAAGAAAGAGAAGTAAAGTTATCAAGGATAGTTGATATGGTGAGACTTTTTTTTACTGTGATAACACAGTAAATACCTGAAAATTGTGAACACAATGGTTGATTTTCCCACCACAATTCTTCCTAAAAAAGACTTCTTGTACAATGGCCTTACAAGGACATCAATGTGACCATATAACCATAATTTTGGTGTCCCATCCATTAGAATGTTGTCTATAAATACTTGAAATAACCTAATGTCAAAGGGCAAAACTCTCCCTAAGGAACCTTCAGAGTCACTTCCCTAAGAGAACATGATTTCTTAGAGAATTCTCCCCAATTAACCCCCACACTGCTTTGGCCTATACACTATGTCCCAATTGTTAATACGATCCTCTTTACCTTCCCTAACCCTTGACCAAAGAAAATCCCTTTACAATTTATCAATCATTAAAGCTACTAATGTTGGAATTTTGAAAAGAGATAAGAAATACTTAGGGATGTGAGACAAACAACTTAGTGTATATTTGAGCAAAATTGTAAACTTAATCTAGTTACACTAACACATTCACATAAAATTTTTATTTAGAAGACTATAAACTTTTCAAAAGTTAGAAACTTTTAGAACATAGAAATATTTTACTAAATAGAAGCATTTAGTAAATATATTAGAAATTATAAAGGCATTTTTAGGAAATAAGACCTTATAGAAAATCTGAACTTTTTTTTTTTTTTAATAAAATATAAGATTTTACAAAATGAAAAATAAAAAAGTATAAAAACTTATTACAATAAAAAATTTCTAGTGAAAAATTCTTTTAAATTTTAGATAAGAGAAAATAATTAGCTACTTATAATTTTCACCTTTAAATACCCTAAATCAACAAAAATTACCAAAATATCCTTTTCTTCATTCTCATTAATGAACCTAAGGGGCTTTTCCCCACTAATTTCTCCTAGCTTGGGAGGAACTTGAACTCAAGTTTTTATGAGTCTACTTTTTTGATAAGTAAACACACAGAGAAAATATATATTAGAAAAAAGGGCACCTTAAGGCTAACCCAAAAGCATACAGGGGGTATACCGTATACAAGAGGTGCCAAAAAGCAAGAACAAAAAGAAGAGGGGATACAAACCAACCCTCAACTAGAACCCAACCAATAAAAAAACTGATTAAAGGAAGAGGTCCTTCATTTACAACCGACTTAGTCCAAAACCAAAGATTACATACAAAAGAATTTTTCAACCTATAAATTGAAAGCTCCTCATTTTCAAATGCAATCCTGTTTCTTTCCTTCCAAACCGCCCAAAAAAGACACAAAGGGGCTGCCATCCACACCTTACTACCCTTCTTGCCCATGTTAATACCACGCCAACCAAGAAGTGTATCTCTAACTGAATAAGGAAGGACCCAAATAACGCCAAAAAGAGCAAACAATAACTCTCATAAAACTCTTGCCTTGGTGCAATGAATTAGAATATGATCAATAGACTCTTCTTCCGCACAACAAAGGAAGTATCTATTAGCTAAAGTCCACCCTCTCTTTTTAAGTTGATCTAAAGTTAACACCTTACCCCGAGAGGCTTGCCAAGCAAAAAAACCCACTTTAGTAGGAACACAGGGGCTCCAAATGATGCTATTAGGAAACTAAACAACACTTCTTGAAACTAGAGCACTATAAAGAGATTTGACAGAGAAAATCCCGTCCTTAGTCTCTTTCCACAACACTTTATCTTCCAGATTAGGATTAAGCTTCCTTCCTTGGATTGTCAAAAGTAATCTCTCCACCTCCTCCACCTCCCAATCATTGAAGGGCCTAGAGAACTTAGGGCTCCAAACCCCTTCCTCTCCCGAAGAGTCCCACTACTCCACTAACCAAGCCTCTTTAAAAGCTGCAAAGGCATACAAAGAGGGGAAAGAATTACAAAGAGCGAAGCTCCCACACCATTTATCTTTCCAAAATTTCACTTTTCTACCGTCCCCCACAGAAAATACAACTTTGTTTTGCATAAGAGACCCTTCCTTCCTTATTTCCTTCCAAAAACCTACTCCAAAACCCTCCCTCACTTCCCTAGTATACCAACCCCCTTCTTCCTCCCCAAACTTCCTACTAATAACATGCTTCCAAAGAGTCTTTTATGAGTCTATGATTTATTGAAATACGCAAAATTCTTTTAAGCCTTCTTCAGTGTTTAATGCGAATAAATTGATTACACATAAGTAGTAATTCTCTTAAGATGAATTTTGCGTAAGAATCACAATTAGGGAGTTGGCCCCTTCAATCTACCATATGAGCAAGTGTATTTCGGAGCATCAACCAACACTTTGATTTGTTGTTATGGGGTAGCTTCGACCTAGAGTGGATGATCCATCATCTTCACAACAAAAACTTATAAGATAAAAGAATAAAGAGAGATAGAAAAGATGGAAACTTTTTGAAGATTTCTCAAAAAATAACAATAATAACAATAATCCCTCCATTGTTATAATCAACATATATATATGCAATTCAAGATACCAATCCTAAAGGAAATGCACTTCTAAATTCTAGTTAAATTATGAAGCTAAGGTACTACAAATTAGAACTAAATTAAAAACCAAATTTTAATAAGATAATTTTTAGGCAAATATAGATCCTTCTCATTCTCTACATCTATGTTTATAATGAAATTGAAATGAGTGGTTTTGTTCCTCGCCAATTCTATCTGGTATAATTCTGGGCATGGTACTGCTCAAGAAGATTGGGATTAAGCTGGCACAACTCTTCTTCTGTAATCTAAGTTGCGTTAAAGACTGGTTGACCCTAGCATTTGACAAGATAATGTCGATAATCATCATGAGAAGATCTACTAACTTCATTATCTGGCACATGCTCAATCTACTCCATGTGTGGTCGTATGAAGGTGGAGGATTGGGAATTCTTAAAGTTATAGCTAAACTTGTATTCTAATTAACACAACAAGAGACTAAAAAATGTCTCGATGAGGAAACCTATCCTTCACATTGAAAATTGGATTAATATTCATATCATTTGGTAAGCCAATATGTGTTAGGCCCAAGTTTGTGAATAATAAGAAAAGGTCCACTTGCTTGAGCAAAAAACTTCTTGAAGGAATGTTTGAGGAATCCCTCAGAGTGAATACAGATTATGGCACTCCATTAAATTCTTGATTTCTACTATGCACATCGATGGCAAGTTTATAATTACATTGAATATTAGCATGGAAATCATGACCTCCCAGAGGAACAAAAAGCATGGAGATCTTGAATGTGTTGAACAAAGGATTCAACAAGTTAAAAAAGTCTAGATTTAGAAGATAAAGGGATGAGATCAGTAGGATGACAAGGAAAACGACCATAACCAATTTTAAATGATGATTTAACAGTTCACAAAATGTTATAGGCAAACTCTGCTATTGATTCAAATTCGAATTACCTTGTTTTATTCTAAAAAGATTCCTAAGCAAATCTCCTAGATTGCGATTAGTAACCTTTTTTTGATGATTAATTCGAGGATGGAAAGCTGAGGAGAGTTTCATATTGGTGTCACTCCAAAGTTTCCTTAAAAGATAATTAACAAATTTCACATCCCCATCAAACATTTTTGAAGTGGGTAATCTGTGAAGCTTAACTATTTCCTTAAAAAGAATAACTTGGCTACATCTGAGGTTTCAGTTTTTTTGCAATGGGTGATAAAATGTGTCATCTTAGAAAATCTGTCTACCACAACAAAACTAGAATCATGTCCTCAAGTTATTTTTGATAACCCAAGAACAAAATCCATATTAAGGTCTTTACCAAGGGTGTGGTGTGCAGGTAAAGGTGTATACAAACCATGTTTTTTCTTCTTTTCCTTAGGTAATTGACAAGTTCAGTACTGTGACACAATTTTGGCAATATTGTTTTCAAGGAATGCAAATTAGACCTATCCTCCATCAAAGCAATAGTTTTATCCCTACTAAAGTGACCAACTAGACCTGTACTGTGCAACTCCCTGATTAACAAATCTTGAATTGAAGTGTGAGGAATGCATACTTTAAATCCCCTAAACAAGTGGCCATCATGAGTAACAAAATCAACATGATCTTAATGATGACTATCTTAAATTTCTTAATAAATTACAAGAAAATCAGGGCAATTAAGATGCTTACCCTCATCCTCCCAAATCCAGCCACATTATACTCATAGCCTATAAAACAACCACTACTTGACTAAGGACATTGACAGTTTACTCTCATTTCCTACATGATGATGGAGAACAAAAACCTATTCTTAAAAAAATTCTATCCACCTAGTGTATTTGATGCTTAACTTTCTTTGAGAACCAAGGTAACTTGGTGCTTGATGGTTGAAGTATAACAAAAACTGTTGAGATAATATATAATACCTCTAAGAATGAAGGGTTTGGATAGAACTGTTACCATAAATGGAATACATTTGTTTAGACTCATTCCCATCAAAGTATGCTAGGCGCCCTTCTTGACTTAAGACACCAACTATGCTAACACTTCATTCATTGCATGCCACCTCAAAGACTTCTGAAGAATCAGGATGGCTTAAGGTAGATGCTACCTTAATTATTTTGTATTTTGTCTCCTTAAGTGCCTTTCTTGCTACTTCATTCCAATGGAACTCCCTTTCATGCAATTAATAATGGGAGTCATTCTAGTACTAAATCCCTTAGGGAATCGCCTATAAAAAGTGACTAATCCATGAAACTATGAACATCACAATTGTCCTAGGCTTAGGCTACTCTCTAGTTTTTCTGATAGGTAAAACTTAGGCTACTCTCTAATAGCTCTTAACTTGTTGATGATAAACTTTTATTCCCTTTAAGGAGATTACAAATCGTAAAGTGATTGAAGGAAATAACATTTCTTAAGATTAACATAAGGTTTCTTCGCTCAGTGAAGCTGCAAATACCTTCCTAAGATGATCTAAATGCTCCTCTTTAGACCAACTATGGATCAGGATGTCATCAAAATGGACCACATGAACTTCCCTATGAAAGGAAGTAAACCCTGTGTCATAACCCTCTTAAATGTACTTCATGCATTAGATGACCCAAATAGCATGATTAACACATAAAGTCCATCTTGGGTCTTAAATGCAGTTTTCCACTCATCTCCTAATATAATATATATTTGGTGTAACCTCTACATAAATCAATCTTGAAGAACCATTCTGATTCTGCCATCAAGTCTAACATGTCATCTAACCTATGTATGGGAAAACTATACTTGATGGTTATTTTGTTGATGGTTCAACATTCTCCAAGAACCATCCTTCCTAGGGATAAGGCTATGTTGAATAACACCTTTTTAAATTGTTTATCTACGTGCCTATTTATTTCAACTCTCCTTAGAATTTAGTCTATAGTATTGGAGCTTAGGTAGTTGAGACCTTGGAACTAGATCAATGACATGTTGAATGTTGGTCAGGGGTGGTAACTCTCTAGGGAGGTCTATAGAGGTTATATCTTGAAACTCGACCAACAATTCGTTGACTTGAGTTGGGAACGTAATATCAAATCCTAATTTTAAGGCAAATAGGAATCTTTCTCAATCTCTTCACCACCATCAAGAATAAGCTTGAAATGAATGTTTTTGATCCCCGTCACTCCACTTTCAGAACTTCTCTTTTTGTACCTTTGGTCCAATTGGGATCATAGAATTGCTAGCACTTACCCACACTCTGAAGATACCAAAATAAACTACTCTCTTTATGGGAGCCATTTAATTAATTCTTTTTAATCAGAAGGGCCTATCTTATAAAAGAAAAGAAATATGAAGCGGCAAACATGTATATTTATCATAATTTTATCTTGTATGGTATGCATAGCATAAAATGCATATCAATGTTACATATTATTTTCTACATAAACATAAAATTGATATCATTGTTAGATATTGTTTTCCACATATACTGTATCTTAACATCCATGCTACACTGCATCCTAAGTTCTTTCAAAGAAATATGAATATCTGTGATATTTTTGAATGAGAAAAATCAGAAATATAAGAGTTTTAATTTATCAAAGGAAGATAGACTTAAAATGTTGGATTAGTATTAAAAGAAAGCCTTCTTGACAGGTGTGTCACAAGGGAAGGCGGCAGTTATGCAGATATGTGGGGGTAATAGTCATTGTTACGTCATGCATATTATTCATTCTGGAATCCCGCGAAACCTGTAATCTCTACTTGAGGATCCTACATCCATAAAGGTTTGCTAAACGCTTTAAAATTGAGGCATTTGCTAAATGAAGTAACTGAGGGTGCATTCGAATGAGGGGTTTGGAGAAAGGACTCTGAGGAAACAAGGAGTTTGGGAATTCCCTTTTTATATGACCTTGTTTGGGTTGCTTAAGATGGGATTTATTTCCTTGAAGAGGGCTTAAAATGTTATAACCTAAGGATTTCAAAATAACATGTGGATTTGGCATGCCAAATCCTTAGACATGCTCATCTGCACTCCAACAGTCACCTCACTGGCAATACTCATTCCCTAACACCAAAACCATGCCACCTTCACCACCACACTGACCCATGTCACAACCACAGCCAAAGCATGCTGTTTTCAGCACCAACATTATCACCACTGCCATGCGACCACACTAGTGCCAGAATTGTCCCAACCTGCATCCCTGCAGCAGTACTGGCGTGGCCATTGCCTACAACACAGTTTCATTGCTATTGTTGGCACCAACACTATTACCACCACTGTGCCAACCTAATGCTGCCACCACGATGTCACCATCACTATTGCCTCATCATAATCATTGTCTGTGGCGATTGCTACAATCACCATCACCATAGTTGTTGCCATCACAACCAGCCTATCTACTCCAAAAATAAATTGGAACTTAATTTACTTTTTCCTCCGATGAACTCTTCATGTTAGTCTATTTTTAAATCCTTCATTTCAAAATCTTCTCAGTATTTGAAGATGATATAAATACATTCTAATTGTTTATTTTGATTCTATGAGTTCTGGGTTTTAGTATGCTTCTTTACACATGCATAGGTTGGAGTTGGCATTGCCAATGATGCTGTTAAGGTTTTCAAAGATCATAGTGTATCTGTTAAAGATTTGGAAGATCTATCCTATCTTGCTAATCAAAAGCTTGGTGGAGATGCAAAGAAGTGGGGTCTTGGATCTCTAACGGAAATGCTTATTTCCAAACAGGTTAATTCTATGTACCTCTTTGGTGAGAGTTTTCTTTGCCATCTTAATTCTCTATGTTCTTCTCTGAGGATATTTTTCTCTGCCATCTTCGAACAGGTTAATTCTACCTACCTCTTTGTGAATAGTTTTCTTTGCCATGTTATATCACTATTTCTTTTTTATTCTTCTCTTTTCACAATCTAATAGATCACTCTCTATGTGAGGTTTGCCTATATTTCCCTTCAAAACTAATCTCTTTTCCAATTTATACAATTAAATAGAACTAGTTCCTGTTGTAAGAAGAATGCATGCAAGTTCTAGTTTCTTCTTATCACTCTTTGCACCCATTTGAGTAGATATCTATCTCATGCATCATACCTACATTTGATTTGTTAAATTTCTGTTGGCTTGGGCGGTATTCTCTGATATGTAGTTACTTAATACATTATGAGTTATCTGGAATTTTGTGCCAAAAGATGTTTTATTTCTAATGTGAAACAATCATTTATATGTTTTCAGGACTTCTATTATTTTTAGCAGTCTAATTGCAGAAGGTTTTAAAAAGATAAGATTTTAGCTTGCTAAGAAATACCTCAATGGGTCGACCAATAGTGCACATGGATTGACTGAAGGACTATGCCTGTGGATGGGCATATGATTGTGTGTGTTGGTAGCAAATATCCAAAAGAGCAATTCTTTATGATTGAAGCATCAATATCATGGATCCATTGAAGAATGATGCTCTCAACTTATTCATTTTCTACAAACAAACTTCTTAAGCACCAAAATCCTTTCCAAAAGCTTTTAAAGATTATTTTAATTTTACCAAAAATTGATCTATGTATTTAGGTCAGTTGCCCATCTTAAGGTAGTTTGGGTTGATGACTGTTGAATGTCCAGCACAACTGCAGTAACTTGTCTTCTTCTGAGCTTGAAATGAAATGAATTGACTTGATGAAGTGACTCTAAATATAGATGCCATTTACAAACTCTTTTTGGAAGATGAATGGCTAAAACTAAATTTGGACATTCAAAATCCTAGAAGACTATTTTTGGCAAAGCTTTATCCTGTTTTTACATGGGCATTTGTTAAAATTGTGCTTCTTTGGTTTTCTCTGGTTATGGCAGGATTTTCAAAAAATAAATGAAAATAACTAGTGATGTTATGAGTTTTGTGTGGCACGTGAATTATTGGAGGTATATTATCAAACTTTTTAGTGAGCACACAATAATTCAATAGCTTGTTCTTGTTCAACTACATTAGTGAAGCTAACTGTGAGTAATTACTGGAATTCAAGCTCAGTATTTACTATCACAGATATATGCCTTACATATTAGTAGCTTCCGTGGTTACTTGGACTGCAGGTTATTTTCTGTAGGCAACATAAACCCTAATTTACTTGACAACTTAGGCTTAGCCTGTTACAAAGATTTGAAACCAATACAAATTAAAGGCCATAAACACGACCTAGTTTAAGAGAGAAAATAACTAATAGATCAAATCTCAAATAAGCTAAAATGAATTGCTAAAAATTGTAATAAGCTAAAATGCAAGTCAATGAGCCTCTTACGTTTTCATTCGATGGCTCAGCTGTGAGCCTGTTGCATCCAAAACCATACCTCAATCTTGATCACACCATTTATGGGGTTATGCATGATTTGAACTAAGCTGGGCATGGACCAATTATTGCTTCAAACTTTGGTGTCAAACTATTTTTCCTCAGTACCTCCCCTACAGTATTGTCACTTAAGAGTTTAACCACCAAGTTCAGGATGGATTGGTGTGGTTCCTCTACGCCTAGGACACCAGAATATCGAACCATGAACGAAGAGAGGCATGAGAGAAAAGCATATTGGCTAGTGATTGTGAGGACCCAATTCTTGACTGGAAGGGACACCAAAGGCCTCTACCCTTCCATCCGATAGAGAGCAGGGGCAGAGCTTTTGGTTTTTTCAGTTAATATTAATTCTAATGTCCTTGTCCAGTTGCTGTATCGCAAGGGGATTTTTGCTGTCACATTTAGTTTGCTTGTGTAAATTTACAAATACACTCAGTTTCTCTGCCAATTCCTTCTTGACCATCCTTTTCCTTATTATGTTCTCTGTCTTTCATGTTAGTTTTAGAGCTTATTTCTGATCTGACAAGTAATGGTTTCTCTACATGGAACTTTAAATAATTGGATACTCTGGTGCATTGACACTTTCTTGGTCATTGTATCTAAATACTCTGCCATTTTTGCTTATTCACTTACCTCTTAAGCTAGTGTATACTGTGCAAATTGAAGCATAGTATTTTCACTTGGAGATGTAATTGACCATTCTGTCAAATTGCAGCTTCTTAAGCCCAACAAAATAAGATTGGGAAACTGGGAGGCTGATGTTTTATCAAAGGCCCAACTAGAGTATGCTGCTACAGATGCTTTTGCCTCATGGTACCTATATGAGGTAAATAACAATCATCTATCATGTTCTGGGATTAAGCAAAATCTTCCATGACTTGCTGTTATGTTATTGTTGTACAGGTACTAAAGAGCTTCCCAGATACAGCCGAAAACAAAATTGAGGAACTGGAAGGTGTGTCACCAGAATGACTTTTGCTGTTGTTGTCAGTCTTTACCCATAAGTAGTTGGATTAGCACAATCAGGAAAATGTGTTTGTAGGAAAAGGCCTCAACCCCACTATTGTCATCACACCATAGTGGTGCGACTTTGTCACTGGGAACCATTGCTCTATTGCCTCAGATGCAGGGACTGCAAGCTAATTTAATGTTTGAGCACAGGGCTGGAGTTGTGCTTTATACTCCCTATTTTTTAGGGTATTATTTTCAAAGAGACTTTCATATTTTTTTGCCTGAATTCCATTTATCTTTTCCATAACATTGGAAAATTGTATTTCTTTGTTTCCTGTGGTGTAATAGCACTATAGCAGTAAGCTAATCAGTTATTGGACATTGAAAGTCAACATGTATCTGCTTCAATTGCCAGTGAAAGTCTGCAATTACTTACGCCTGAAAATATAATTGTATTTCAGTTTATGAATATGCAAGCCAAGTTTTTGGCTCAGAAGTTTTGTATATTAATACAGCTTTTGCATATAACTATAAAGATAATTCAAGTTTATCAGTGAACATGCACGAATACACTTACTCTTGCCTGAATTTTATGCAGGTTTTAGTGCAGCATGGTTTTACTTGGTTTTTGAGGTATCTAGTGTAGTTCGATTTGTTTATATAATCTCTCTGAAGCTAATGTTTGCTCATCAGGGGATCTAAAATGTGAGACAAGTGTGCTATTGATGGGTTGCTTGAGAGTACACCGTACTGTTGCTCTCTGTGCTTCATTTGGTGGTTCTCTAGCTGCTAGCCTCATCTTGGTTGGGTAAGAGTGGTTTCTGGGTTGCTGATAGTCATCTGTAATAATTGTGTCAAGTCTCTCAATGTTATGGAAATAATGAATATTGTAAAAGATTAGACCTTGTGAAAGAGATGGTAAAGTTGGTTGGGTGCATCTGGTCATTCAACAGCATAAAGCAGCTGAGGGAGCCGTGCCCTATTCCAGCTCCATCCCTAACGCTCAAGTGTTTCATCCCATGGAAGAAACTTAAATTTGACAATAGCTTAAAAACTGTTCTGAATTGTTTTTAGGACTATTGTTTTTTTGTTTTATTTTTAGGAATTCAAATATAATTTTTTTTTCTTTTGACTTATTAATTTTAAGAAGGTACTATATGGTTATATATAAGATAAAAATTCCCAAAATATTATTCATATCTTTAATTTCTTGAATTTGATTGAGAATTGAATTTATCACAAACTTTTAGCCTATGTTTGGTTCTTGGAAAATGCTAAAAAAAGAAAGGGGTAAAAAATGGAAGAAAAGAAAAAGATAAGGAAAGAAATATAAAAATTTCCCTTGTTTGGTTATTGGAAAGTTAAGGTGAAAAACAAAAGGAATTCATTTCCCTTTGGTTATCCATGGAAAAGTAGAGGGAAGATGGAAGGAAAACAAAATCAATAAAATAAACAACCTATTACATCAATATTTTGTAACTAATATAATAAAATATTTATGAAATTAATTTACAATTTCAACGCATTTAAAAAAAATTAGGTGATTTGATTCACCCATGTTTACTAAATAAAATGCAAATAAAATTTATAATACTTATTAGCTATTTGTAAAGTCAAAATGACATAATCATACAACACAAACTCTTTCTAGTTTAAGTCATGTTAAGAAAATTTGTCACAATTATTGAGTTTATGTGACACGTGCTGAGAGATTAATTTATAAGGACCATAATACAAAAATATAACATATTGACACCAAGTTGAAAAGAAAGATGAATAAAAAGAAGTCTTCATACTAGATGAATAAAAGAAGCCTTCACAAGTCTAAAAATATAACAAATTAATTTCTAAGAGTCAACCATCTTTTGTAAGTTTTGATTAATGTTTTCAGAATCGGATCAGATATTGAATTGAAAAAGTTATCGATTCACGGTTCATTGGTCGGACTGGTGGTCGAACCGTGGTCGGACTGGTGGTCGAACTGCGGTCGAACCGGTGATGTCATAAATATATAATTTATATTTTATTAAAATTAAAAATAATTTTAAAATGTTTAAAATATATATAATTAAAAATTAATAATATTTATGATATTAATTATTTATTTTTATATAAATGTATTAATATTTTAAATTTATTAAACAAAATATATATAATATTTAAATATGAAAATATATTGAAAATGGTAAAAGAAATTGTATTTAACTATTTAAGTATGAAGACATTGAAAATGAAAAAAAAAATTATGTAATTTATATATATATATATATATATATATATAAGAATTATTTTTTGAAATAAATCCTAACACATTGAGCATAGGGGGACAGGAGGGTGGGTGTTGCAGGCTACAACAGAAGGGGGGGGAGGGGGGAGGGGGGGGGGGGGGGGGGGGGGGGGGGGTGTGGGGGTGGTTAACTTTTAACACGCAGGGTGGGAGAGAGAGGGATTTATAGTCGGTGTCGGCTGAGGAGGGAGGGGAGGAGGTGGAGTTTACAGCGGGTGCCGCCGAGGGAGGGCTTCACAACACTGTAAGAGGGTAGGGTGGGGGCGTTTCAGTGGCAGCTCCGTGCCGACAATAGTGGCAGCTCTGTGCCGATAACAATGGCGGCTCCGTGTCGACGACAATGGCCAGCTCCCAGAGAGGTTGCTTGAGGGGAAGTGGAGAAAGAAATTGAACCACTCGGTTCGATGGGAACCAATCGGGTTGTCCGGCTCGCCGGTTGAACTGGTCCGATTCTGGTTTAACCTCTTTTCGGGCTAATTGATTGGACTAGACCGAAACCGTGATCGGCCGGCGATCAGACTAGTCGGTCTGGTCCTATTTTTAAAACCATGGTTTTGATATTAAAAATTCAAGTACATCCACCAAAATAAAACTAAAACTAAAAAAAAAAAAAAGAAATCCCTATCACAAATTAGGCATAAAAAAAGGTAGGTCCAAAGTTAATTGACCATTAAAGTATGTGTTTATCAATTGAACAACCAAGGAAAGCAAAAACTACACTTACATCACCAATAAGAGCTTAATATGCTTTCATATGAAATATATCACTCATGCCTTCAACTTTAACAATTTCTTCAAACGATTATTCTTTTGTATAATTTTGAATCTATCAAGAGCCACAAAATTGAATCCATTCCAACTCTAACTGACCTTAATTCTTCACTTATAATGTCGATATATTTTATTTTTTTGCCTTTTCATTTCTTTACTTGACGTTGGTACATAAATGGATGCTATAGATGAGAAAGTTGTCTTAGTTGTTGCTTCATTTTCAACAAAAGTAAATGTTTTAGCTTAAATTCCATGTTGTGACAATTCTAAAGGAATTGCATCATCAACATCGAAATTTTGTTCCTAGACTAATGATGTTGTATTTCTTTTGCACCCATAACAAGACTTCTTATTGCTCAATCTTTTCCAACGAGAATGGACAACTTATCATATTTTCTAATAGGCTTATATTTGAGTTGAGATGCTCCCGAATGTGCCTATTAACATTGTAAAAAACAAATATTAACAAAAACCCAAATTCAATTATGGTAATGTCTACTAGAAATTTATAGCTCTACAATTATAAGCAAAATTTTTATTTCCAATAACTCAAGAATCAACAAAAATAGATGAAAGAAAAAAAATAATTATTAACTTGCTTTAGTGCAAATATTTTATACTTCTATGGTAGCTTCAATCATTTAAGTTGATTTATTGAAACTAAATCCACTACCACTTTGTAAACTTCTTGAGCAACATAAAAGTTATTATTATTATTTTTATTATTTATTTATTTATTTTAAGTTTCATTCAATTTTTTCTATGCTCAAAGTTACAACTCAATTCAAAATTTTCCTTAATTTCTTGAGCTACTATTGCATGAGTTGTCATGGTGAAAATTCCTCCTATCTTTTGCCATTTAGGAATATTCTCCATCAATTGATCACCAAAAAGTTGTCCATGTCATCAACCCAAGTCAATTTTTTTTTTTTTGTTTACACTTTTGTGTAATTCAAAGCCTTCATTCTATTCCATTTGAAATAATAAACAAAAATAAAATATGTTTAAAATGTAATATCAAGAGGAGGAGAAAAAAAAATAACTTGACTGTAACGCATTTAAAGTGCAGTTTCATCATTTGTGAATAGAAAATAATCAATGTTGTCTTATTCTTCAATACTTTTAACTGTTAGTGTCATAGTTCTAAGTTCAATCATCATATTTAATATTAAACATGGAAAACTATACAAGAATAGAGCCATATACTAAAAGGACCCAACAATGATTTCTATTATAATATTTTCACACAGTCATGGATATTTTCTCCCTTAAGATTTCTCCTTCTTTGTATTTTTCAACTAAACTCAAGATCATTGATTCAAACTCTACTTCTTCATTGAAAAGTTCTCTATTGACCTATGCTATTAGTCTTTTGTCTAGATCAATACCCATGAGATAATTATGGAGGCTACAACATGCTAGTATAATATTAGCTAATGTGTCAATAAGGTAATGGGCTCCGATCCACTAGCTATCATTGGAAACTTTTTCTTCAAAACACCAAATGCTCTTTCAATTGCCTTTCTCAAGGATGAGTGTCGAAGGTTGAAAACCTTTTGAGCATTCTTTGGTTGATGAACACTATACTTTTTTAAATGGTAGCAAGTACTTCTATATAAGGTAATAAATCCAACTTTTAGTTGAAATTTCGTATTAGCCAAATAATATTTACCTAAGAAAAATAAACAAAGGACCTTTGTTATTAGCAATGTTTTTAGAATCGGACCGGTCATTAAATTGGAAAAGTTACCGGTTCATGGTTCAATGGTCGGACTGATGGTCGAACTATGGTCGAATCATGATGTCATAAATATAAAAATATATATAATTAATGTTTTTAATAATATTTTATTTTTTAAATTTGATATTCCAAATTAAATTATAAAGATAAATATGAATATATTAATATATTGAATAAAACATGTAAATATTTAAATATGAAGATATATTTAAGATGAAAAAAGTTAGAATATTTAATTTTTCTATGTATTTTATTATTTTAAAATTTGAAACTTATTATATTAATTAATTATAGTATTTTCATACTTATTATACAAATAAAGTTGAATATAAATAACTAAATATTTATATTTGTTTAAATATTTTATATGATACAATTTTAAAAAGAGAGTTAATATACAAAATTCCAACATTATATATCAAAAGAGTTACCTGCCATAGTAGCTTATTGCCCTTTTTGTGAATGACAAGTCCTTGGTTCGAGCCCATCCAAGGACTTTGTTTATTTTCATTATTTGATAGAATCCCACATCGGAGACTTATGGTTTATAGTTGCAATATATATACAAGTACATGTAGTCTTCAAGTCAACCAAATGGTGATAATGGGCCTAGGCAATCAAGCCAACTCTGGGCTTGGGAAAACATCTAAGTCCCACTCAATTTTGGCCAAAATGATAGTTGATTAGTTCAATGAAAATTGGATGGTTCATCTAGTTCAACAGTTAGACCACCGGTTCGACAATGGTCCAAACAAAAAACAGATTAATTACTTCAAACAGAAAGGCCTCTGATCGGTAGTCCGACAAGTTGGACCAGCTGATCCGGTCCAGTTTTTAAAACAATGGTTATTAGTAATAGCCATTTAAAATAATAAATTATATTATTATCTAATCATCAATAATCACCTTGTGGAACAATCAATCTATTAAATTCTCTCGTTAATGCACTATCTAGGATCTTGAATTTGATGTAGATCCTTCCCAACCAAGTAACACATTTGTGAACTTTAGGTCAAAGGAACATGCTGCTAAAACATTTTCTGTTAGATAGTGTTTTCGCCCTCGATACCTTTGTACACATCATTTGACACTTTTATGTGAAAATGAGACTCATCAATCGCCCATATACAATCCTATTAAAGAAACAAAACCATTAGTTTATTTTGAGATATAAATAATATTCCAATGATGTTTATTAACGAAGGAAGTTAACCTTAAAATAGGATAAAGATTTGTTATTATAATTGATTTCTTGAGAACACTTTGATCCATTGGGTTGTTTTAAGAAGATATCATCTAAAGATATCATAGTTCTAAAAACTTGATGAAAATGATGACTAACAGTCTCACAAGAACACTTAAATAAAATTTCATAGTTCTATTTCTTAAATTATGACTAACAATGTGAAGGAATTTAGCAACTTGTTTTCCTATATTACTTTGTGCACTATTTCTGAGATGACTTGTTCATCGAAGAATGTTTAATAGTCTTGCAAATGTAACATTTCCATGCATAGTTGGTTATGACAATCTTTATTGTTCATTATTGTAAGTATTTCCATTAATGCATGTTGTTTTATAGACCCTCTATTTTATTCCCATAACATATGATTTTGATCATATTTGGTGCCTCTCGATTCATTCTCTTGAATAGTATGCACATAGGATCATTTTTTACTTTTCTGTTCTTCATGCTCCTTAGTGGTCCACCCGTTACTCGGTTTTAGCATTGATGCTTGAGCCATTTTGGGAGATCTTTTGAAGGGATTTTTGGATCCATGGAGTGATTTTAGTAGCACCCTACATTGTTTTTTTTCCTTTTCCTTTTTCTTTTTCTTTCTTTTATTTTCTTGGGGGTACATTTAGCTCAGTTTAGGAGTGTTTTTATGAACCTTAACCTTGGATTATTGCATTTTGGGAGTTTGAGTTTGGTTTAATGGGGTTTTGAAAAGAATTAGGCTTTGGAGGAGATGAGGACAAGTATCCAAATATCCACCATTCCTTACTCTATAAAAAAGAGGTCTTGGAGGGCTTATTTAGGAAAGATTATTTGGCATTTTGGGAAGAGAAACTCTGTTGGATTTTTAGGAGAATAAGAACTTTGAAGATTGGAAGAAATTTGTGGCTTGGAAAAGAATGAAAGCTTACTTGAAGAATAGTTTTGGTCACTTGTGAGGAGAAACTTTGTAAATATTGTCTAATTTCATTTTTTTTTATCTTTCATTTACAGTTCATTCTTCTTCTCTTTTGATTATTTGAGGATATTTATTTGTTAGGTGTGGATAATGGAGGCCACACATTGGATTGTTGATTATATTATTCTTCATATTTGGGTTTCTTGTTCTTAGATTCGTTTTGTTATTCTTGTTCATCAAATAAATTGTTTAACCTTTGGATTGATTGGTTATACAATAGTTTTTGAGGATTATTCAATTTGATTTTAGTTTCCTTTGGGTATTTTTACCCCTATCTTCAAGCCCATTGATCAAATTTGATGTTATTTTTTAAGGTATTTTTTATTGATTTTAAAATCAAATTTGAAAGCCATAAAGTGTTTGTTTATTTGCCAAAGAGATTTTCCATAGAAATGGCTTTTTGAAACCTCTTTTGGCCCTTTTTTTTTTATTTTTCTTTCAAATCCGATTGGAAAACCTATTTTTAAACCCTCTTTGGCTTAGATTTCAAGTATTTTTAATGGTCAATTTCATGGCTCAACGTCAAGCCTTTTTCCATAGGCTTTGATTTTACTTTTATGCTTGAGAAAATTGATAGTTGCTCTCACGATTTTTAAGAGTTTTTTTAAAGGATTTTGAAACTGATTTTAGAGGATCATTTCAACCCATTTGAGTCCTTATTCATGGTTATTTAAGGCTTAAATTTATGGTCATTTTAATTTTAACAAATGGATGCCATATTTTTTGGTATATAATGCATGATTTCACATTAGAATATCATAATCTATGGGTGTTTCTTTTTAAATTTCTGTATTTTCACGTGTCAATGCTAATTTGACCATTTATGCCTAGGATTGGCAACGGGCCGGGTTTGGGCCGGGCCACCCCTACCCCATTCCCACCCCAATCATATAAATCTCTTTCCCATCCCCGTCCCAAACTTGGGGCAGGGCGGGTTAATGTCTCCCGTTCCCGTTTACAAAAAAGTTGATAATCCCATCCCCGTACCAAATGTGTTTTCGAGGTAGGGCGAGTTTGGGTTCAGGGTCGGGGTCGGGGTCGGGTTTGGGTTCGGGTATGGGTATTGCAACTATTTGATTAGATGCAATATATACTGACTTATTGATATATCTAGAGAGCCCATTATTGTATCCAATGAAGTACACCTATAATTGAATACTATGGCTACTACATAAACAAATTTATACCAAAAAAATATAGTTGAAAGACCATATTGTTTTGTGGACATCATTAGTTTAATAGAATTTTATTTAGCACCAAGAAATCTAAAATTCATTTTCAAAGCTTGAAAATAAGACTTTCTGAAATAAACAGAAGCTACTACTACAATTACATAACATGCTTCACAACTAATCTCTGTTTGTGTTTCTTAGAAGCATTTTAACGTAGAAAAGCTTCAATAACACTTGCTCCCCTTGCATATTTTGTTGCTTCAAGAACATGGTCAGTTTCGATGGAAGTGATACTTGACACATAAGGTGGAATAAATCCCTACAATTCATAAATTCATGATATGACATGATGCTTGGATCGGATTTTATACTCGTCCCTCTTTTGGGAATTAGATTCTACTTAGATCATATGGTCAACCTACAAATAAAATAAAATAAAAAGTAAGGGAATAATCTTACAACAAAGCAACTTTGCAAATAAAATCAAGATTATGATATACATACAGATTCATAAAAAAGTATGGATTTAGTGAGACTCAAAATTTGCAATAGTTGATTTAGATATAAATGGTTTATTTTCACCAACCTGAAAATAACATAAGTTTCTCATCAAATAAATAATAAAAGAAGAAAATAAACAAAGATAGGATGTAGTGATTTTACCATTCACACTATAACTGTTTCTACTATCTGGGGAGTTGCAAGTTATTTTCGAAAAAGAGGATTTGAGGCTTAAGATCGAGCTAGGATGTTAACCAGAAAGTCCATTTCCCATTTCATTATTGTTGCTATTACCACTAAGCTCTTCCATTCCTTCAAATACCTGGACCTGTAAGTAAATTTGAGTAGAATGTTTAGTATTGTGTAACCAAATCTCATCAGAAATTATGGAAGATTCAAATAGGAATCAGTATAACATGGCTTTTATGAATTAAAAAAGTGAAATGCATTTTCAAACATTGGAAAGGAATAATTTTGTCATACTCAGATTTTTTTTGTATCCAAATTACTACATATGTGAGCATGGATTGGTGGTCTATGTTTACTGATAAAACCCCTTTTGCAATGACTGCCTAGCTAGCATTAGCCCCAAAACCCCCTGACATAAGGATGCAACCTCTTAACTTGTATTGGGTTTTTTCCAATTTGGAAAATTTTGTGACATGGGTTCCATGGTTATTTTCCTGTCTTATCCAACATGGCATACTTTTAGCATTCCATGCGTGTATTTAGTCATCTACACTAAACACCACCCAGATAACAAACAGGGCAAGCTATTCTAAGGGAATATAGATTGCAACTCCTAAAAGCATCAACAATCAACACTCTCTTCACATACTATTCAACATTCATTCAATGTGGCAAAACATAAATTTATTTTCAATAAGTATACAATATTTTGTCAGTTGAATATTTCTGATACCATTTCATGAATCTATTTTTCTATGCCAACAAACACACCTAAATAGAAAAATGAATGCCAATGAATCATGTAAAATCCTAGTACAACTATTAGGGAATTGAGCATCAAAATATATTGACCTGCACTGAACAAAAAATATGCAAACAATATTTTGTTGGCAGTAGGGCTACCTTATGTATCCACTCTCTCAAGCTTCACATGATCTTCCTAAATAGTCAATATTTCACTGTCATTTTAGTATCCCAATGAGTAACATAACAAATTATTTTTGCTTGAAAATGGTAATTAAATATTATAATATTTTCTATTATACAAGAATTTGAAATTTTTTATACTAAGCATCTGATAACCTTCCAGATTGACAATTGATTACAATGCTGCAACTATTTCATTTAGTGTGGGTTAGGATTAGAATGAACAGGGCATAGAAAATAATAATAATAATGCAATCATTGAAGTGAAAATGATTACAAGTTCTTACCTTAGGTGCCCAGAAGCCCTTGGTTCCAACACAAGGGCCCTCTCTCTTTTGCTTTCCATCTCCCGGGAACAAATTAAATGTGATTGACCCTAGAAGAAAAGATAGATTCATCAACCCAAATCATCCAAGTTATTTAGGCAGTATACCTTTGTTCTTTAATAATCCAACACCAGCAATAGCAATTCTGGCTGCATCGAGAGGCATTGGAGAAATATAAACAAATTTCTTGTCTACTTTTTCCTCTTTTCCAGGAGGGGCAACAACCTTTTTTCTCTTAGAAGCTGAACCTCTTGATGATTCATGATTTAGATTCTACATTGCTTCCTATGCCAGGCTGATCAGCTCCTTCCTTCCTTGGCATGGCAAGGGTTCCCTTAGCTTTTTTGACAAAGAAGTTCTAGATTTAACTTGGAGCCTTTCATTGGGTACCAACTGTCTGTCTCTAAAGATTTAGTACTCTGCATCTTCCTACTTTTGGTAGGAGGTACATATTTAAGGTGAGTCACTATCACCTGATTGAAGCTTAAGCTATGTCTCTCCTTTGGTTTGCCTATAAAATATACAAAGTAGTTTATTAATTGACTTTTTTTACTCAAATGAAAGTAAAACCATAAAAAAATGATAAATGATAAAACAAATCACAATGATTAGCACATACAACTCGTAATGTTTTAATGAATTAATAAGATGATGACATGGAAGTCAATTTCTGCACTCGGGGAGAAGTTATTAGGAGTCAATTTGTTAATGTGTGTTTGTTAAAAAAGAAACTGATAGAAGTACAGTAAAGTTTTTTGATTTAGAGTTTCTAATTATAGTTAGAGAGATGGGTGTTGATTCAGAGTTTTTTTGCAACCATAACTGAAAAATGAGAAATAATAAAATAAAAGAGCAGTGTATGGAACCTTTTACACTCCCTTATTTTCATTGTAAGTTCCTCCAACTGTTTACTTTGTTTATTGGGATCTTTAATCTTATCCAACTTCTGGAAGCTATTTCTAAGCACAATTAGATATGGATATTAAAAACCAAACTCATTCAAATTTTGAAAATCAAATGATAAGCATTTAGTTAGCTATACCTCTAAGTTATATTAATTTGTAGCCCTAATAAGGAGCCCCAACGTCTTCCTTTACTGCAATTAGGTTAGCACGAATGCCTTCTTTGCCAAAAAATACAGCTTTGATGCTTAATACCATGGATATAACAATATAAAATATAACATTAAGATAAAAATGAAAAAATAAAAAATAAAAAATAAACATCACAACTACAACATATAAAAATAGAAAATCTCCATGGATATGGCAACATTAAAAAAAAAACATTAAACATAAAGTCTTCCCAACATATTCATACATATAACCACATTAAGATTAAAAAAAAGCATTAGAAAAAAAGTTTATCTTGGGTCCCAAAATATATCTCCAATACCAACTCCATCTCAAGAAAAGAACCTACAACAAGATTGATTCATCATCTTCATCCATGATTGTGAGTTTGGCCCCTGGGTTAACAAGTAAAGAATCACCTAATAAAAGTAAGAATAACAAGAAACAACTTTATTAAAAAATTCAACATAGTTGTTTCATGATAGTGAAAATATTTTAGATTAACTACCTTCCATTTCATTTCCCAACCAACTTTTAGCACACATTAAGGTCTCCAAAGTATTTAGATGGAGTCTACTACAATGTTTTGATACCATCTTACCACTCGTACTGAAGGTTGACTTTGATGCAACTATAGATATCAGAATGACATAGATATCTCGAATAATCATCTGTAAAGTCGGATACTTAATACCATTTGTTTTCCACCAACTTAAAACATCAATATCTGAAATCCTTGGCAACAGGTTCTTCTAAGTAGTAGTCTAACTCCAACTTTGCATAAGCTTCTTCACTGGTACTATGAACAAATAAGGCAAACTTCAAAAGAGGATCTTGTTCATCATAAGTCAACTCAAAGATATTTGAAATTGATGAAGCACCATGAGATGAATTTTGTTGACCCATATTAGACTTTGATTGGTACTCAAAAAGCAAATCATAACATAGTTGACAAAATTTTCCAATCTCACTTGAAGCTTTAGACCCATATATTATTGGAAAATAAAATTCTAAAATCTTCATCTTGTATCTTGGGTCCAATACAACTGCTATTTCCATTACAATATGACATCCACTCTAATACTTGTCAAAATTTTCTAACATACTTGATGCCATTGTGCTTACAACTTCATTTAACCAAATCAACCAATCATACAATGCTTCTTTAATCTCACACACTTTGATGAAAAGAAGTCTTCGCAGTAGGATAATTTTTCCTTGAGAACAACTTTGTTATATTATAAAACAATTTTAGTCTTTCACATATTTCTCTTGCTAAATTCCATTCTTCTTCTGATGGCACTGTGGTGAGAGATTTTCGCGTTGCTTCAAATGCAGGAACACATCTTTATAAGTTATAGCTATTGATAGCATCAAGTATGTAGAATTCCATTGTGTTTTACAATCAAGGCATAGCTTCTTATTGCATGGAAGACGCAATTGGCGAGCTGCATCTTCAAACTTTTCCACTCTTGATGGCGTTGCTGACCAATATGCAACACTCTCACAAAATTTTTCAATTTCTACTCTGATGACATCTAGATCTTCCTTTACAATCAAGTTCAAGACATGTGATGCACATCGCATATGAAATATTTTTTCATTTAATAAAAGTGAACCACTTGAAGATAATTTCTCTAAGATGAAATCAATCATGCCATCATTACTTGAGCAATTATCCACGGTGATTGTAGATAGTTTCCTATCCATATTCCAATCCAATAAGACATCAAAAAGAACTTCTTTTGTATGTGGAGGAGGCACATAAACAAACCTACATTAAACAATATATAAAAACATATTATCAATATAAGTGATATCATTAAACGATAATAAAATAAAATAAAAATTGAAAACTTGAACAAATAACATATCTAATCTTAGAATATGATGTTGTAGTAATCAAGACTCATCAATGTAATGCACAGTGATAGCCATGTAACCTTTCTTTTGATTAGATGTCCACATATCAGTTGTGATAGCCATTCTAGTTTCAAGCTTTTCCAAGTAGCTACTCATTTTGCCTTTCTCAAACTCAAAAATCTTCATTATGTCATCCTTAATTGTATTGTGGGAAACCATTTTAAACAAAATTTGAAGGCTACTAGCAAAATCTCTAAAGCCTGCACAGTCAACAATTGAAAGAGGGTAATTATGCAATATAATTACACGTGTAAGCTTCTCTCTTGAGATATCTTGATCAAATGTGAAACCACCAATTTGCACTTTTCCATAGCCTTTTCTCTCTACTGCTAATAATTGTTGCTTAATATCAACATTTCTCCGTTTGATGCACCTATCTAAATGTACATGCAAATGTTTAGTCCCATTCTTAGTATCAACCTTGAGTTTTGATTTACAATGTTTACAAATAGCATTATGTTGTCTATCTACTATGACTCTCTCAAAATCATTCAAACAATCAAAGTCAATTTTCTTTTTTTACATGTCAATGATCCATTAGTAGTTGAAGTACTACCTATAGCTGGATTAGAACCAGTACTTGGCATGAAAATTTTTTCATCTCCTTCTAATGTCATTTTGCTGAATCCTTAGGATATTCTGAAATAGTTTGAAACCAATTTAGCCACAATAAAATTCTATTTGTATGTTTCCAGAAGCATGAATAATATGTTTTCAGAAGCTGTTTAGAAAAAAAAAAAAAGGTTTTAATCTATGAAAAAATAACATGAAATTATATCGTTCTATTATAACAACTTGTTTATGCAAAAACATGAATACCAAAATTGAACCCTAAAATAATGAAATTATAACAACTCGCTTCTGCAAAAATGTGAATACCAAAATTGAACCCTAAAATAATGAAAATCCCATAAATCATCATTTTTATTCTTATAACCCCAAAAATCAATTTATATGTGGATGAAATTGATTTGGACAGGGTAAAAATTAATGTTAGAAACATGAACAATAAGAGCCAAAGACGAAAATTGATTCAACTGATATTTATGATAAATTGCATATAAGACGAAGACCAAGAATGCATATAAATTACAAATCTACTGATAAACAATTGAAAAAACTAAAACCCATAAACTAAAATAAAAAAAATTTGAAAAACAAGCCAAATTTTTAACCAAGCTTCAAAAGTTAGGGTTTTTTTTTACCTAGAAGGAAGGGATCCACATGAACTCCAATAATTTGTTGTCTATGAGACTGTAAATCTGGTTTTTAGAGCAAAAGATTTTGCTTTTAGGACCGTTCGAACTGAAAAAACGAAGCCTTTCTTTCAAGAGAAGAAAAAAAACCCCTAAAAATCTAGGATGAATAAATTATATATAGGGAGGAGATTTTAAGTATTTTGTAATATTTAAGGGTAAATTAGTAATTATATATCCGGGGCGAGGCGGGTAACTACAAATCCATAGTCTCATATTTGATTAATTTATCCCATACCCATCCCAATAGGGGTGGGGCGGGTGACCCGATTGACCCGCGGAATTGCTATTCCTATTTATGCTTTTTTTTAGCTCAATTTCATTCTCATACGAGGCTTTAAAAGGATTAAATGTCTTATGAATTGTTTCATGCCTCTTTCCTTTGGCCTATATCACTCATTTTTCAAACTTCTAATTTTAAAATTTTCTTGATTTTTGAAACATAGAAAAATTTCACAAATCTCAATTTAATAAGATCATCTCCAATCCTATAAACTTCTTTCCATGATCATTTAAGGGTTGAGGTTGTGGATTAATACATGAAAATTAATTTGGGTATTGGTAAGACTCACATTCTTTGATTTTCAAAATTTGATTGTTTGCTACCTAGTTTTTGATTTCTAATTTTTTTTTTCTAAATCTGCACTTTTTAACTTATCCTAAAATATTTTTGAGACATGGATTATGTTTTATGCTTCTTAAATGTATCAATTTTTTTTAGTTGAAAAATCCTTCTCTAAACTCATTGAATAAATTGATTTTTTCAAGTATGGATGACAATTTCGTGGGTAAATCGGGTCACCCGCCTTGCCTTGCCCATATTAGGATGAGTATAGGAATATACTAATTGGTTATGGATAGTTTTTCAAAACCCGAATTGGGTTTGAGGCGAGCATGGGTTTTGTAGTCACCCGCCTTACCTTGCCTTGTCCTAGATAAATAATTACCAATTTACCCTTAAAGTATTACAAAATACCTAAAAACTCCTTCTTATATATAATTGTTCCTTCCTAAATTTTTAGGGTTCTTTTCGCTTGTAAGAAAACTTTTGTTTTCACACTTCTTTTTCTCTTAAAACAAAACCTTTTGCTCTAAAAAAACTAGAGTCGTAGTCTCATAGACAACAAATTATTATGGTTTCTATGGTTCCTTCCATGTAAGAAAACCCCAAATTTTAAGGCTTTGTTAAAAATATGACTTATTTTTCATATATATATATATATATATATATTGTTTTAGTTTATAGGCTTAAGTCTTTTTGGGTTGTTTATCTATAGATTTGTCTCTTGTATGCATTTTTTGTTTTCATCTTATATGCATTTTATCATAAATATCAGTTGAATTGATTTTAGTCTTTAGCTCTATTATTGCTTCATGTTTTAGACATCGATTTTCACCCTCTTCAAATCAATTTCATTTGCATACAAATCAATTTGTGGGATTTATAAGAATAAGAATGATGATTTATAGGGTTTTCATTATTTTAGGGTTTAATTTTGTTATTCATGGTTTTATAGAAACAAGTTGTTATAAAAGGATGACCTAATTTCATGTTGTTTTATCCATAGATCACATAGCAAGGTCTCTGTTATTTGAAGCTTGCAAAATTTGATTCTACTATTGAAGAGAGAGTTTAAATTACATGGAGCGTTGTTAAGCCTCATTCATTGCTTTTTCTATCTATTTTTAAAGTTATTATTCATTTTTAATGTCCATTTTCTCTTTATTATATTTGAAAGATTTTATCCAACATTTTCAAATATTAAGCACTCTACATGGTAGGATTTCCTATTTCAAGTTTGCCAGTTGACTTGCTTTGATTTGAGAGGTAGTGAGAATCCTTTATTTCTTTAGCGAATCTTTGTGAGAATGAAACCTATATAAGGAACAATTACCTCACAAGAAATATGACTTGGATACTGTCCTTGAAGCCAAAATTTGACATCTCTCTATGGTTTTTGCCAAGTCCTTTATTGGTTTTTTCATAGATAAAAACCTTAAAAAAACACACATTTTTTTTTCTAATTAACTTTTGGAAACATATTATCTAGCTTGCTCTCTATGTCATTTTTTCTTATTTTTTGAATACTAAAAATAGTTTTTATTCTTACTACCAAACACTACATTGATCTTAATCTTCTATTTTTTCTAATATTTTTTTATATACTTTTGGAAACATATTATTTAGCTTGTTCTCTATAATTCTACCTTTATTTAGGACCGAGCATCTT
Source organism: Vitis vinifera (assembly GCF_030704535.1). NCBI lineage: Eukaryota > Viridiplantae > Streptophyta > Magnoliopsida > Vitales > Vitaceae > Vitis > Vitis vinifera. Next base: position 16,774,028 of record NC_081809.1, on the reverse strand, counting down.
ATTTAAATTCTAATCATCATATAAAATTAGGGATGTTTAACTAGTGCTATAATGCTTTGTATTTGTTTGCAAACAAAGTTTTGTTATTAATGTTGAGAAAAGTGCAGTTTGAACTTCAAAAACTTGTTGATAGCTATGTAGGCGTGGATTGTTATGCAATCAACTTTAAACACTATTATTTTAGAATTTTGTCTTTTACTTCAACTTAATAATTACTTATTTTTTGTACTTCAGTGATCTTATATTTTCTAAACAATTACAAATCCGTCAAATTTTCTTCTCATTAAACTTTAGACAGTAGAGGTTTGTCTATATGACTCTTTTATTTTTTTTTAAGCACATCATAATCATAAATTTTCTCTTAAGTCTCAATTGGATGCCATGATAATCATGTCCCATATCTTGTTATTCAACCTAGTTTATATTTGGCATTCTTGTATTGTTAAAGCTTTTGATTTTCTATTCTCATGTGCATACTATTGTACTATATATTATCTTTGTCACAGTTTCTAATTTGTGGTGGTTTTATTTGCACATTTAATACAAATTAGTGGTTATGAGTTTAAGCATCAATGGAAAATAGAATTTTATTGTAATTAAATTGGTTTCAAACTATTTTAGAATATTCTAAGGATTCAGCAAAATGACATCAGAAGAAGAGGAAATTTCCGTATACTAAGTATTGGTTATAATCCAGCTACAAGTAATACTTTAACTACTGATGGAACATTAATATCTAGAAAAAGAAAGCTGACATCAATTGTTTGAAATAATTTTGCAAAAGTCATAGTAGATGGTCAATATTATGATATTTGTAAGCATTATAAATCATAGCTCAAGGTCAATATAAAAATAGGACTAAACATTTGCATTTACATATAGATAGGTGCATCAAATGGAGAAATGTTGATATTAAGTAACAATTATTAGCAGTCGAGAGAAAAGCTTGTGGAAAAATGCAAATTAGTGGTTTCACATTTGAAAAATATCTCAAGAAAGAAGCTTGCTCATGCAATTATATTGCATGAGTACCCTCTCCCAATTGTTGATCATGTGGCCTTTAGATATTTTGCTAATAGCCTCCAACCTTTGTTAAGATGGTTTTCATTTATACAATAAAGGATGACATAATAAAGATTTACGAGGTTGAGAAAGGGAAAATGAGTAACTACTGGGAAAAACTTGAAACTAGATTTGCTATCACAACTAATAAGTGGACATCCAACCAAAAGAAAGGTTACATGGCTATCATTGTGCATTAATTGCATTGATAAGTCTTAGTTACTGCAACATCATTTTTCAATTTTTTATTATTTTATAATTGTTTAATGATATCACTTATAATGTTTTTTTTATATGTTGTTTAATGTAGCTTTGTTTATGTGCCTCTTCAACATATAAAAGTTCTTTCTGATATGTTATTGGATTGAAATATGGATAGGAAAATATCTACAATCATCGTGGATAATTATTCAAGTAATAATGACATGATTGATATCATTTTAAAGAAATTATCTTCAAGTGGTTCACTTTTATTGAATGGAAAAATCTTTCATATGTGATTTGCAATAAATGTTTTAAACTTAATTATAAAGGAAGGTCTAGATGTCATTGGAGTAGAAATTGAAAAAATCTACAAGTCTTGCATATTGGTCAGCAATACCATCAAGAGTAGAAAAGTTTGAAGATGTAGTTTGACAATTGTGTCTTCCATGCAATAAGAAACTATACCTTGATTTGTAAAACATGATGGAATTCTACATACTTGATTCTATCGATAACTATAACTTATAAAGATGTGTTCCCACATTTGAAGCAATGTGAAAAACTCTACACCATAGTGTCATCAGAGCAAGAATGAAATTTAACAAGAGAAATAAGTGGAAGGTTGGAATTGTTTTATAATATAAAAGAGTTATTTTTGGGTGAAATTATTCCACTATGAATACTTTTTTCATCAAAGTGTACGAGATTAAAAAATATTTGTATAATTGGTTGATTTGCTCAAATGAAGTTGTAAGCATAATGACATCAAGTATGTTAGAAAAATTTGACAAGTATTAGAGCGGGTGTCATATTGTAATGGCAATAGCAATCGTATTAGTCTAAAATAGTAGATGAAGATTTTAGAGTTTTATTTCCCAATAATGTATAGGTCTAAAGCTTCAAGCGAGATTAGAAATTTTTTTTTAAATATGTTATGATTTGCTTTCTAAGTACCAATCAAAGTGTAAGATTGGTCAACAAACTTCATCCTATTGTGCTTCATTAGGTTCAACTCTTTTGGAGTTCAATTATGACAAAAATGATCTTCTTTCTAAGTTTGACTTATTTATTCATAGTACCATTGGAAAAGGTCATACGAAGTCGGAGTTAGACTATTACTTAGATGAGCTTGTTTTGCCAAGGATTTCAGATTTAAATGTTTTGAGTTGGTAGAAAACAAATGGTATTAAGTTTCCGAATTTATAGATGATTGTTCGAGATATCTATTCCATTTTGGTATCTACATTTGCATTAGAGTCAACCTTCAATATTGGTGGTAGGATAGTATCAAAACATCGTAGTAGACTTCATCTAAATACTTTGGAGGCCTTAATGTGTGCTCGAATTGGCTAGGAAATGAAAGTTTCAATGTTATGAAACAACTATGTTGAATTTTTTAATAAAGTTGCTTATTGTTATTCTTACTTTTATTGGGTGATTCTTTAATTGCTAACTTAGTGGTCAAACTCACAATTGTGGATGAAGATGATGAATCACTCCTACTATAGGTTCTTTTCTTGAGATAGAGTTGAAGTTGGAGATATATTTTGGGACCTAAGATACAATTTTTTTTAATGCTATTTTTTATCTTAATGTTGTTATATATATGAATATGTTAGGAAGACTTTATGTTTAATGTTCTTTTTTATTTTAATGTTATATCCATGGAGATTTTCTATTTTTATATGTTGCAGTTGTAATGTTCATTTTTATCTTAATGTTACTTTTTTTTATTGTTATATCCATGGTATTAAGCATCACAATTTATTTTTTGGCAAAAAAAAAGTGTTAGTATTGACTTGATTCTAGTGAAGGAATGTGTTGGTTCAAGGACTTGATCAGAAGTTTAAACAACCTTCTAGAATTAGGATAACATCTCTATGTTTGAGCAAGTAGAGCTAACATAAGAGACTGATATCAAAGTTTATCCCCTCCTAATGAAGGCAGATTTTAGATATCAAAGGATTGTCAATAGTATCTTGAACAAAATAATGGTGAACAAGCTATCTCATAATCATCTTTAAAAAAACTTATTAGGTCTATAGATCAATATAAGTTGGAGGTATAATTGACTAAATTCTTATCATTTGATTTTGAAAATTTAAATGAGTTTGGTCCTTAATATTAATATTTGATTCTCTCATCTCTTAATCACATAAGAGATGGAGCCCCCAAATACACTCATGTTTGATTTAAGGCCCCATTAGAAACAAACTCTCTACTGGATGTCAAAATTGGAGAAGAGAAATGATGTTGAGGAAGCACAAAAAACAAGTTCTAGTGATATTTTGTTTCTTTATTGGCTTGTTTCTTTGAATTATACAGGTTTAATGGCTTTTTTTATTGAAGTGCATTGCAACAAATAGAGAAATAAGACTATAGTTTACAAGGCTTAGAAGTTAAGGGATGCCATAATGAGTGTTAAGATTGAATTAGCTAGTCTAGAAGTTACTGCATGTTCATAGGGCTCTTTATTTCTTCCTTCTACAATCATGGAAGAAATCTTCAGTTTAGAGTTGCCCAATGAACGCTTGATTGGATCTGCTAATTTTCTTAGTCCATTTTACACACTTGTTCAACTCATTTGTCAAGATCACAATGGCCTCATTTATGATGTCATGAGAACCCTGAAGGATTATAACATCCAAGTATGATTTGCTTCAAACTACTAAGAACTTGTTCATTATTTGTTTACCAATCATACCAATTATACCAATTATTTACATAGTCTTGATCCTAGTGATCATCTTTTTGAGGACAGACAATGCACAATCCTATGCGGTAGCTTTTGTATTTTCAATAATCCTTTTCTTTTTTTCCAATATTTTTATTAATATGCCCTCTGTTTGGAAAGGGTAAAATGCATGACACCAAATCCCAAAAACTGGGAAATTGTTGTAAATACATCAAAACATTGTGGTTTCCTGATGGGGGACTTGTTTTGAGATATTTGATAATCCATGTTATCTGCTATTATTTTTTGAAATCAATAGTTGTTTAGTTGTTATGAGATATTTGATGATCCATATTATTTATTATTTTTTTGAAATCAATAGTTGATTGGTTGTTTTGAGATATTTGATAATCCATGTTATTTATTTATTTATTTATTTTAAATCAATAGTCGGTTAGTTGTTTTGATATATTAGATGATCCATGTTATGTATTAATTTTTAAATCAATAGTTGGTTATTTGTTTTGAAATATTTTATAATCCATATTATTTATTGTTTTTTGAAATCAATAGTTGATTAGTTATTAGTCTTTGAATAATCTCATGTTAGTTATTCTTTAGAATCTATAAGTGTTAATTATGATCATCTTTATTGTTAGTTTAAATATTTTTTTATAAATAACATGTTTGCTATTAATTTATGAATTATGGAAATTGCATGAAGTTGGTATGTTTTTATTTATTAAATGATGTCTTTTAGGATTAGAGTTATTATTATTCTTTGTGAAGATATTCTTAATCAAGTCAGGCCCCATGATTATACATGATATGTAGCTTAGGATTATTTAACTTACCTTATTCCTTGCATTTGAATTGTTTTGCAAATGTTTGTTGGTAGTGATTATAGATGTTATGTTATATGTCACCCTACTTTTCTTGGAGTTGTTGTTGGTTGATATCTTATGCATATTTTTGCCTAAGGAAAATGTTTTTTTTTTCAAAACCTTTTTCAAAAGAAATTCAATTCTTAAACCCCCTTTTTTTTTTTTTTTGAAGAAAAATCATCTTAGGTAATTAGGATTCAAAATCTCTTTCTTGAAAAGAAAATGAAATACAACCAATTTCAATTGGAATGCATCTTTTCATTATTTTTAAAAACGAATTTCGTATTCTTGACACACGAATCCAAATTCATAGTTTCAAATACTTATGGAATAATCCTTGCCTTTGATGAACTCATTAATGTTCATATAAGGTCGAGTATACATGAATTAGACCCATGTATAGTAAATAGGAACTTGGTGAGAGGCCCTACATATCTTCAATTCTCCAAAACTTAATGTTGTTGCTTAACAAATTTTTGACCCTCGAGTTGAAAAATTAGAAACAAATGACTTATGTTTTCTCTAAAAAAGTTTCTATGCTTGGAAGGTGTTCCTAACTTCTTAAACTTGTCAATTGAATTTTGTTTTGACTAAAAATCATTTTTTAAATGGGAGAGCCAAGTTGGTTTTTACATAGGTCTTGTTTTAGCCCTATTCTAGACACTCGAACTAAATTTATATAAATAAATTGTCCTTTTTTATTAATTTTAATTGATATTTTTCCTTAATCTACACTTCATGAAATTAAGTTTAGACATTTGATTTGTTAACAAATAATTTCCTAGTAGGAGGAAAACAATTTTATTTTCTGCACCAATTGCACCAGCTTTAATCTTTAGTTGGGGACTGTTTGGCTCCATTTCAAAATTTCCTTATGTAATTTAATTATGCTGCTATATTTTTCTTGTAAAGTAGATATATTGAATGAATTGTGTAATTTTTGGTAGGATTTTATCATGTTTTAAAATGGGTTAATTAAATTTTTCTTTGTGTGCTATTGAAAATTGTTCTATTTTTTACTAATGTGCTTATAAATTAATTTGGGATTAATTAAGATATATTTTTGAGTGATTGGCCAATTGGCTTTTGTTCTATACTCATAGAAAAATACACAAAATTTTTATTTTGTTGAAATACCTTGTATAATTATTTTATTTGGAATTATTTTGCATGCATTTTTATTCCGACTTGTTGCTAAAAATAGAGTATAGTGATTTAAAATTGATTAAATTTGAAATTACATATCACATGATTAAATTAATTTGTCATTTGTATTATATTATAGACATGTTGAGAGTATTTTTTTATTTTTTATTTTGATGTTTTATCATTTCTAGATTTTTTATTCAGATTTATCTTATACGCATCCTTGTTTTGCCATATTGTTGATTATTTTGCATGTGCTTAGTATTTCAACCTCCTTGCAAATATTTGCAAGCTTCTTTGATTCTTAACTTACATTATAGATATATTACTTTTCTTCAAGCTTGATTATTGTCTTTGCTTTTTCTTTTGTATTCTTTATTGCTTGTTGAACTAACCTTATTATTTTATGAAAGCAATCTATGCTATAAGGTATGATTCTTCTCTTTCCTACTTATTTATATTGATGTGTTTATCTTGCTTTTAAAAATTCTCGTGATTATTCTTTCTTGCTTTGCATGGTTCCCATTTTATTATTTCTTTGATTCTTGATTTGTGTGGGGTGCATGTTGTATGCTATTAGACTTGTGAAGTATTATGTTTATGAGCTAACTCTTATTATTTTATGGAAGCGCTTACCTTGCTAATAAGGTATGTTTCTTTCTTTTCCTAGATGTTTATTTTCATTGATATGCATGTTTTGTACAATTATTTTCTTCATATGTTTTCATTTGATTATTATCCTTACTTAGGTTTATTTACTCTAATTCTTTAATAACCATTAATTTACAAATCAATTATCATAGCTACCCCATTAGTAAAGACCTTTTATTTAGGGCTTAAAGGGATTCTACCTTATGGTACCTTCCCAATAGGTAATCTAAGCCTCGAACGTAGACTCAGGTTTTCAAAGATATGCTTTTCCAAAATAAAAGTATTTTTTTAAGGTTTTATTTATTATTTTATTTTCCCTTTTGAAAATAAATAAAAATAAGCAATGACTCTAATTTTTACAAAAATAAGTTTTTTTCTAAAAAGTGAATCTCTCCATCGAGTAGGGACACACATGAAAAATGAGAGTTCACAAAATGGTGACTCCACTAGGGATTTAGAGAGTGAAGCTTAAACTTAAGTTGAGGTAAATACAATATCTAATTAGTTGATTAGAGAGTGCCCTTTCTTTATGTTTTTCTATGCTTGAGTGTTGAGAACACATTGAGAGTTTTGATATGATGATTATGTATGTTGCATATTGCATGCCTACCTTAGCATGTTACTTCTTCTAAATGTATGCTTGTTAGGCATATCATAGCATGATGATTGTTGCTTATATTCATTTGAAATCTTAACATATTGATCATTTATGATAGTATGCTTATTTTATTTGTTTTATCTTTGCTTAACTTGTGTGTAAGTATGAATGATTTAAACTTATTTTGCATGACTAATTGATTGTATGACCACCTTTCTCTTACATGACTACATGTTTCTTGTCTATGTGGGACACATGTGTATTCTCTTATCTCCAATTCTCTAGTTTCAATCATTCCTATTTCTCTTGCTTTCACATTTGCTATATCTAAGGCCTTGTTTATGCTTGCTTTTTTACTAAGCCAATGATTAGGAGTAGGGTCTAACGATGGGCTATATGTATGTTTAGGAGCATTTTGGAGGAGGCCAATATATTGATGCTGCTTGGAGTTCGATCTTTGAAGACTTGTATAACCCAAAAGTAGATTTTAGGATATTTGTGTGACCAATATGCTTTCTTAATTATTTTCATTTAACTTTTGAGTGTTGAGAGATGTGAGAGTCTTCACCATTAGGAAACGCAAGGTAGTGCATGTGTGGAGGTGATGACCACTTTTCATGGAAACATTCTGTCTCTTTAGAGGCATGCATGAAGTTGAGTACCATCGGAAGGTACGATTGTTTCTGCTAGGGATAATTTTCAGTCTAACTTTTTTCTTTTAGAGCCACCTTAACCTTATAAGTTGAGCTTAAACCCTTTCATTAGGAATTCCCCTCCTACAATAGGTGTATCTAAAGGCCTTCAAAGCCACTTTGGTCATTGTTTAGATTCGATATTCTTTCCTTTAGGTTTCCTATTAGGTGCACTTAGAGTTCAGTTTCAGTTCGAGTATCAGTTGGATCACTCTTTATGCGTTGTACAGTTTTCTTTTATTCTTTGAGTCTAATATACATTCTTCCTTAGACTTGTGTTAGTTTTTCTTTCTCCACATATTTGTCTTGTGACGTATTATCACCTTTAATGTCTTCTCTTGTATCTCTTATCATCCTGTTGTATCTTTTTCCTTGTAAGGAGTCGGTTTAGGCGAATCAATTGAGTTTAGAGTCGCGACTTTGGAGGAGAGTTAAAAGTAGATTGGTTAGATCAAATTCTCACCAAAGTTCAAATAGATTGATAGAGATGTCAGACAAATTGAATTCTACACTTGTTTCCATTCAAGAGATCATAGTGGGGCTTAGCAGATGTTTGGATCAAATAGAGGGTTCCTGTCAAGATCATCAACCATCTGCCTTGGGTTTAAATAAGACAATTCTTCTTGCATCTTAGTCTGCATAGGTTTTTTTGCCCAGGGTTTAACATGGTACTCCATTCTACTTATCAGACCATTATGAGACTACTCCACTACTTGCTACCACGACACCACCTCCCATTGTTCCTATTATTGATGACACTAGATTGCTAGAGTAGGAGGTTAGAGTGGAGATACTCGAGTCTAGGATAAGACAGATGGGGCTACAGGAAGGGAGTTTGATTTGGGATGACAAAGATGGTATATTGGTTGCTAGCTCACTTACTAAATTCTATATGCCAGATATAAAGGGCTATAGTGGAGTGGGTTGTTTGAAGATTCATTAGAGGCTCTATAGTATAGTCACGAGAGCACACAAATTGGATGATGCATAGTTAGTTGATATTTTCTCTATGTCATTCAATGAAGTAGCACAAAAGTGGTTTGCATCAGTTGAGCCTTTGAGACTCTATACTTTGAAGGATGTGACCCATGAGTTTCTGACACAATTTACATTTAGTGTTGATATTGATGTGTTTAGACGAGAGCTAAAGGCCACCAAACAAAAGCCTTATGAGACTATTTCTTCCTTGATCACTCACTAGAGAGCAAAGGTGGTTGGTTGTTGGCTTATTAGATCTAAGCAATAGAAACAATACCAATTTATCAAAAAATTGTTCTTTTAGGGTTAAAGTACTAACCTTTAAATTTGGATGTTCCCAAACCTTAAATTCCAAGTGTTGAAGGTGACCTTGAAGTTGTTGGAAGTCTCGTAAACCCACAATCTTTTACCCAATGACTCAACCTTGTTCTTGGCAAACTTCTGGTTGAGAGGAAAAGATGGTGGAAGCTATGACTCTCTTTTTCTCTGGATGGTGGACGACAAAAGTTATGGAAACCCTAACTCCTAGGAAGCATTTATAGGGATCCTAACTAGGCTTAAGTGACTTGCCCACATGGGCTTGGGTCACTTAATCTAGCCCAAAATGGGTCCTAATTGATTAATTAACCCAATAGGGTTTACAAGTTAATTAATTAGCCTAATCTAGATACATTGTTCACTTACCCTTGTACAACCTTGCATAATTATCAAAATGCCCTCATGCATAAAAGTGAACCTAGAGTCAATCTGATCCTCATAATCCTAGCCAACAAGATATATGAGCTTAAAGCGGGGACCATTGGAACCCATAAGGGTACTAGCTCCCTCAGAATCCAATTCTGAAGTTGATTCAACATCCCACTACAAATAATCATCTAAACTCCAGTATTATATGTAAATAACAGCAAAACACTAAGTGTTTAGGTCCGTGACCTACTATCCACTAAATGCAGACTCCCCATGAACTGGTGCCCATAATCTAACAAGGTAGTACTATCACCTATCAAGATTACATCTCAAATTCTTAAATTTCAGATCACACTTATTATGTGATCAAATGACATACTCTAAGTCCAAGGAGCATATTTCAAATTCCACTAAAGGAATTACTGTGGTTACAAATTTCATAATCACAAGTCCTTTGGATCACCCAAGGAGACACACTATGTCAATCCCATGAGATATTATGGTGCCTATATTGAGAATACCTATTGCCACCAGCCTCCATCAATAGTGACTCAATCCATAAAGCTATATGATCACTTTAGGGTCTCACCCATAAGTCAAAGTCTCCTATGAATTTTGGCACAAGCTCAATATACTCTCAAGGTTGAGAATCCATGCATTATAGTAGCTTGATGAATCATGAAAATTGATAGCCTTGCATCATGATTCACCATAGGTTATGCATCACATACACTAATGCACTCACTATAGGAAACTCATCCTGATGACCAAGACAAGTCATCCCTCCAATTAGGAGGTGTTGCACTATAATTTCTACTAAATTGCCTAAATCCATGAACCAACTGTGGACAACTTATCTATTTACAAGGAACCCATGACTTGTATCTTCTGTGCAACTCTTAATGCACCCAAGTCATGTACAATGTAAGAGACATGGATTGAATGTTCAAATAAATGTCAATACACCAAAGAGATAGCTAGGGGATAATTAAGTCTAACTTTGTTACATCATGTCTTGCATTAGGGGCTCAATCCCAACACTAGTATGGTAAATCAACCTAAGGGCCAGGATCAGATTAACATGGCTCTTTGAAATCTTTAACCAATGGTTGTTAGACACCTCATGTGTATTCTTTTTTAGGATCTTAGTATCTTGTTTCAAGCTACTTTTAGTGTAAATGAGAGGATTGTTCAAGGTTTATGGATAGACACTAGTTTTTCCCAAACAATAAATAGAAGAAGATTGTTAGATCATTTGGGAGGTCTAAAGAGGTTAGCACTATCAATTATCACCATAAAAGGCATGCTCATAATTCATATCATAGACTTTTTATAATCAAAGTTCTCATCCACAATATCAGTATCAGTCAGCTTATGTTTAACAACCCTTCATTGCTCATACAACCACAACCACCATATTTGAGAGCCATTGTTCCTCAACCACCTAAACTATATGTTCAAAGGCTTGTGAAAGAATTTACTTCGTTGGGCATGACTTTGACTAGTGCTTTCGAGAAGCTCCAAGATGTTGGTTTGTTCGTCCTCTTAGTACCGTGTCCTTTGCCAAATCTTATTTCTCTTTTATTTCGTCTACATGAGCATTGTCTATATCATCAGAATCAAGGACATGATCCTGAGTGTTGTACAACTCTTCATCATGCCATACAGGACTTGATTGATGTTAGGGCGGTTAGCTTGTTTGGACAAAGTATGGCCACTAACCCTTTACCTACACATTTGACTCAAACAGTTCCTCTTCTTCTTGGTCTTTAGTAGATTGATGCGAAAGTTGGTAGTATTGGTAGTCATATGGTATTTTCCAGATATTCTAGTTAGAGGCTTTGGTTAAGTTGACATAGGTACATCATTTTGCAAGAGTTCAATTCAGAGCGCTTTTCAGTTTGACTATGGTTGTCGTTAAAGTCACTTTTTTTTTTTTTTATCAAGTCTAGTTTTAGTCTAGTTTGTAGTCTATAGTTCATGTTGAGAGTCTAGTTGCTTGAGAGTCCTTTACTTTTCACATATGATGTACTCATTAACTATTTTTAGTGATATGTTCTTTTTTTTCTCTTATGAGTTTGTGTTCCTTTCTTACAAGTATGTGTTTTTCTTTTCCTTATGGGTATATGGTATGTTTTTACATCTCTCATGTTGCATGTGTTGGACTTTTGATATGAGACATCTTTCACCTACATATCATGATCACTTAGGCCTAACCTATCATGGAAGATATTTAGTCTATTGACCTAAGATCTAATGATCAACCTAGAGAGTTTAGGATTGTGACATATTTCTATCTTATAATCATAGCAACATCTTATGCATATCCATATCCATACCTTGACCTTTTGGATTTTATGACCTACATATTTTAAGCTTGGTATAGCATCTGTCATGCCCCAAAACCCACTCTAAGGTCGTGACAGTCATTTCACACCTCAAGCCCAAAGGCTCAAAATGGAAACAACACAAACATTCATATTGTAACTAGAAATTTACCAATTACCAAATTCCTGTTCAGAGTAGTAGGACAAAATTCTAAAATCTCCAAGTATCAACTTTAACAAAAAAAACTAACACATCAACTAGAGTGTTATTCTCCAAATAACTCTAAATTCAAATAATTCAAACAGGAATCAAATTTTAACATCTAAACAATGTCCAAAATAAAGTTTGAACCAAAATCCTAACAAATAAAAATTCCCTAGCCTAGTCTTCACTCCTCACCCAAATTGAGAGTACCTGAAAAATTATCAACGAAGGGGCATGAGCTTAAATTTCAATAAGGAACATCAATATAGTTTCATGGATAAAACATTTTTAATTATAATTACAAACAAACGATATAACATATATTCATTTTCATAAAAACTTTTGAGTTAAACATGCTAATATATTCAAAACTTTTCAACAAAACTTTCTTAAATCCAATTCAAAACAATTTCTCATCAAAACCAAATAAAATACATTCAAAATATTTTTACTCTGGTTATCATATGACAAATGGTGCCCAATTAGGTGGGACTTCACAAATGAGTGACTAGTTTCAAATTTGTTCTAGTTAAGGTGAACAAAACCAAATGTCAACAATTATAACTCGTTGACTAGGGTCATAAGGTCAACTATTATAACTCGTTGACTAGGGCCATATAATATCAACTATTATAACCCATTGATTAGGGCCGAAAATGTCAACAATTATAACCCGTTGACTAGGGCCATATAATCTAGAGTCAAAACACTTTATTTCATTAATTCAAACTTATAAAACAAAATATCATATCTCCTCAATTTTTCACTTTTCATAAATAAACAAAGAAAATTCTAAAAAAAAAAATATTTTCCATACAAAACACATATTTGATCCATGCGAAAAGATAAAAATAATATTTTTACAAATTTCAAAATATAATATAAAAAGAAAAATATTTTATTTTATAAAAATCTGCATTAATTTCCCTTACCTTGAAAAAGCGCTCAAAAACTTGAAGTATTTAGCTTGACGAATTTGCTCCTCACCTAACATAATATCATATACAATTATCTAAAGGTAAAAATTTGACAATCCTAAAAATATTTTATTTAGTATTAGGGATCCTAATTAATTTCTCATATTAATATTATTATCATTCAATATTATTTTCAACTTCCTAAATAACAATTTATTTCTTTTTTTCTAACTTATCTAAATTAAATCTTTTACGAATATTTATTTGTATTAAACTATTATTACTATTTAATTTATTTCCTTTTTCTAACGTATCTAAATTAAATCTTTTAAGAATATTTATTTGCATTAAACTATTATTACTATTATTTAAATCTCCTAATGAAACTTAACAAATACCCCATGCAATTCTTTTTTTTTTTTAGCATGCCAAATCCTTCCTACGCATCTTTCATCATTTTTATTTATTTAGATCTATTCATTTGAGTAATCAAGATCTGTCGATCTCCATTAATAAATCAAACTATGTTAATAAATTTTAAATCTTTTTGACCTATAAATTAATTAAACGAACTCTAATCAAAATTGAGATATTCTAAAGAATATTTAAAGTGTTCAAAACTAATTAACGAATATAAAATATTAACTTAAGGATTAAAAATCTTACCTGAAAAATTGATCTTCAAACCCTAAACCTCCAAATCTTCAACTCTATGTTCTCTGATCTTTCTGGTTTTCTGAATAGAGAATGTAGGAAAAAATCTAATCTATATATAGGGGTTTTAAATACGAAAAGACTTTTTTACCCTTATTAAATTACTTTAATTAATTAATAATTTATAAATTATGATTTTACCCCTAAATTGGGTTTGGGACATTACTTCTTTTTGTAATGACCCGCACTCAACCGTGTAGATATTGTCTGCTTTGGACCCAAAGGGGCCCTCACGGCTTTAAAACACATCTACAAGGTTAAAAGGAGCCTCTACATATATAGCGTCAGGAACTTTATCTCCTATCCGATGTGGGACATCACAAACACCCCCCATGCAGACACAACGTCATCATTGTGTCCCATGGGATTACGGGGCCAAGTAGACAAACACCCTCTACGGGGCCAAACAAACCCCCACACCGAGGTCAGGGATCGGCTCTGATACCATTTGTAATGACCTGCACCCAACCATGTAACTATTGTCCGCTTTGGACGCAAGGAGGCCCTCACAACTTTAAAACGCATCTATAGGGTTAAGAGGAGCCTCTACATATATAGCGCCATGAACTTTATCTTCTATCTGATGTGCGACATCACAAATACCCCCCCCTCCCCCCCCCACCCATGCAGACACAACATCCTCGTTGTGTCCCATGGGATTGTAGGGCCAAACAGATGAACACCCCTACGGGGCCAAACAAACCCCCACACCAAGGTCGGAAATCGGCTCTGATACCATTTGTAATGACCCGCTCCCAACCCTGTAGATATTTTCCGCTTTGAACCCAAAGGGGCCCTCACGGCTTTAAAATGAGTTACAGGGTTAAGAGAAGTCCATACATATATAGCATTAGGAACTTTCCCCCCTATTCGATGTGGGATGTCACAACATCACCCTTGATATCACTGTATGACCTTACCATCCTTGTATATCCTAACTTGACATTGTACCATTACCTATTCCTTTCATTCATTCATTGATCTAATTAGGTAAAGTCTGGGATGATTGAACCTGAAGTAAGTTTTGCATGATGATGGATGGTTTGTGATGAAAGAGTGGATCGGTTGCTTGATAAGATTGTCAACTATTCTATGGTTGAGATGGGTAGACTATTTGGAGTTAAGCCCTTGCACATGGCTTCAAAGGGTTGGCATGGCTATATTTTTAGTTTTATGAGATGTTGATGAGTGGTTTATGATGAAAGAGTGGTTTGATTGCTTGATGAGGGTATTGATTATGCTATGGCTAAGATGGACAAAGAGGCTATACAGAGTATCTAGAGTAAGCTTTCATATGGTTCCAAAGAGGTTGGTATGACTATTTTAGATGGATGCTAGTTTTTAATGTCAACCATGTGATGACTTGAAAGCATGATGTTTGAGGTTGTGGTCAAAGGATGGGTGGTCATCATTTGATGAGCTTATTTACCCAATCATACCTTAAATATGAAGTTATCCATTACTAGCCTTTTAAGCCTCACATGAGCATCATAGCCTTTTCTTTCATCACCTCATTTACCTATTATATCGGGTTAGGGACACTATAGTACTTGCATGCTAGATTAAGGGCCTCATGAGTTTTGGACTTGATAGATATATTTAGGTCTTATCCCTTACTTTTCATTGTGATATTTCCACTTAAACACCGTCATCATCACTTTTTCCTACATCACATATCACCACTTGTTATATTTATCCCCTCTTATTTTCTTTCATCATTACTTACGTGGCACTATTTTTGTTTCACCTCATGGGCAATGATCTAGAGATCTTAGTTTGAGAGATTGTCTTATTAGTGAGGATTTACTACATTAGTGAGTGGGAAGATTTTTTTATATGTATTTTCATTAGAGGTCATTCAATGTTGATTAGAGTATACGTAAAAAAAAAACCCATTGTTCAAATGTATATATCATTCTCCATTGAGCACGTGTACATACGTGGGGATTTTCTTCATTGGATTCATGTGTTGGTGGGAGTTTGCATATATTTATTTCTTCCTAAGATTTATCTTGTGATGCCCATGTTTTCGAGTGAGAGTGTGAGTCACCTATTCTACCATATGAGAAAAGTGAGCAACCTTTCCCAAGGGTCTCTGGATTCTTGCCCTATTCATCATTTCATCCATTTCTTATATGACTATTTTTCATGCTTTGATGTGGGTTAACCATCACTTGCTTTCCTTTATCTTCATTTCATTGTTTCGTTTCATTCTACCGTGTTTGATTTCTTTTTTTTTCTCATTTTGCTCGATGCTTGACTTAGGTTTAACATCCATGCCTTGTTCTTGCTCATTTTATTGATATTTGATGTTTCATTACTTTACTATCAGTGTTTTCACATGGACATTCTTAGGTCCATGATTCATAAGGCTTTCTACGTATTACATCTCATGCATGAGGAGTATGGGGATTATATCATTTAGATTATTAAGCTTAGTTTCCTTTTGTTTCTTTCACCATTTTACCTTAGCCTACATTATGTCCTAAATCTAAACACCATCCTAAGGACATGACATCATGCATTGTGTTTGAAAGCTTACACATGGCCAATACTCGAGATTGGTCATGCATAGGTTACAAATCATGCATCATGTTTTCGTGTCTATTATATATTTTTAGCATAGGCCACACCTTTATGATCAGTCACGTTTGGTCTGTCTTCACCATTTCATGGTGTGTGATATTTAGGTGTTCAAAGTTATAGTTTTGGTGTTCAGAGTCGTTTCCTTAGTGTTGGCATTCAGAGTCGTTTTCTTAATTTTAGCATTCAAAGCTCTTTTCTTAGTATTGGTGTTCAAAGCCATTTTCATAGTTTTAGCGTTCAAAGACATTTTCTTAGTTTTAGCCTTTAGAGTCATTTTCTTAGTTTAGGCGTTTAGAGCCATAGTTTTAGGTGTTTAGAGTCGGGTATTTTTATTTTTAATTTTTAGTTTAAGCGTTCAAAGTTATGCCATTAGGCATTTAGAGTTTTAATTTTGGCATTTAGAGCCATATTTTTCAATTTAGGTGTTTAAAGCCACTTTCATAATTTAGGCATTTAGAGTTGTAATTTGAAGTGTTTAGAGCCACCTTTTTTAGTTTAGGCATTCAGAGTCGTGGCATTGGGTGTTTAGGGTGGTAGTTTTGGCATTCAAAGCCATTTTCATAGTTTAGGTGTTCAAAGTCATAGTTTTAGGTGTTTAAAGTTGTAGTTTTGGGCGTTTAGAGCTTTTTTTTTTTTTTTTTTTGTCAGTTTAAGTGGTCAAAGCTATGGTTTTTGTGTTTAGAGACATTTTCATAGTTTAGGCATTCAAAGTCATAGTTTTAGGCGTTCAAAGCCATTTTTTTCAATTTAGGTGTTCAGAGTCGTAGTCTTGGCGTTCATAGCCACTTTCATAGTTTAGGTGTTTAGAGTCGCAATTTTAGGCGTTTAAAGCCACCTTTTCAATTTAAGTGTTCGAAGCCATAGTTCAGGCATTTTAAGTCATTAGTTTCATTTTTAGAGTCATAGTTTCCTAGTGTTCAAAGATGATAGTTTTCCACTCCTTATTCTTATCATTTCATCATATTCATTATTTATGTTATTTCATCGCATGGGCTTTGTTATATCCCCCTTATCCAAAGTACTTCTTTCCCTTTGTTTAGTCTATCTCGAAGATTATCGCATCATGTGCTACGAAAAAATTTCTAGTCCTTCTTAGTTCTTTGGTATAGTTCACTTCGTTTCACTCATTATTTGTGTTTCCACTCATATTCCTTACATTCATGATCTTTCCTGAAAAGGGGTATATTTGTAAACCCTTCATTTTATCCTAGTAGCACATGCTATTCTCTATGCTTTCCTTCACTTCTTATTACCTTATAGTCATTCCTTAGTGGTTCATTGTCACTCATTTTGGTACTCATTTTTTAAAGCCACCTTTGAAGCTTCATTGTCGAGGGATTTTCATGGATCCCAGCTATGAACTTAGTTGCAACTTAGTTTAGGTCACCTAGCTACCTTTTTTAGGGTTTCAATCCCTTAGATCACTTAGATGTATTTTTAGGGTTAGATACTTTTTTAGGTCTAGTTCACTTAATTTTAGTTTAGGTTTAGCTCTCTTATTTACATTTAAGCTCATGTTCAACTCACATTAGCTCACTTAGATTCATTTTAGTTCAAGTTCAACTTCCTTGACAACACCTTAGCTTAGTTTCAACTCACATTAGCTCAACTAGTCACACTTTAGCTCAAGTTCAGCTCATTCAGTGACACCTTAGCTCATTTTCAGCTCATTGAGTTGCACTTTAGTATAGCTCACTTAATTTAATTTACTTAGTTGCATTTTAGGAATTTTCTATTTCACTCTAGTTTAGATGCACTTTAGGATAGTTCATTTGGAGACATGCTTAGCTCACTTTAATTAAGGCGCACTTAAGATTTATTCATTTTAGTTGCACATTAGTTCATTGCATTTAGGGACACTCTAACTTAGCTCATCTAGTTCCTTTTTAGATATTTTATCTAGTTACATATTAAGAATCCTTTTAGGTGCATTTTAGGACAACATTGCATGTCACCTTGTTTGGATTTTGCTTGGAGATTAAGTTTGATTTTTTAAAAAAAAAATTAAAAAAAAAATAAAAAATTAGTGGGTTTCATTTGAAGCTATTAATTAGTCATATGGTGACCTTTTGGATAAGGAAGGAGATTTATTTTGAAAGAAGGATTCACGACATTATTTTGGAATATTGATATTTAGAATTTAAGAAAGCAATAGAATTTTAGGAATAATGGACTAATGGAGATTGAAAGAGCCAGCCACAAAGAGATTTATTTTGAAAGGATGACTCATGGCATTATTTTGGAAAATTGAGATTTAGATTTTAAGAAAGCAATTGAATTTTAGGAAAGATGGACTATTAGAGATTGAGAAAGCCGACTACAAAGAGATTTACTTTGAAAGGAGGAAAAGGTGACACTCACATAGAGGAAGAAGAAAGGAAGAGAATTGGAAAAAAAAAAGATGTTTTAGAGGGAGAGACTCTTGGTGAAAGTCTTAAAGAGAAGTTCAAGTTTGAGGAAGACTTAGAAGGAGATTCAAGGCATTTGGAGGGGGATTGAAGTTACGATTTAGATATTTAGTTTTCTTTTAATTTCATCTTGATTTTTCTTGTTGTTTATTTCTTTTGATAATCCATGTTATTTATTACTATTTTTTAAATCAATAGTTGATTAGTTGTTTTAAGATATTTGATAATTTATGTTATTTGTTATTTAAAAAAAAATCAATAGATGGTTAATTATATGTTATTTATTATTTTTTTGAAATCAATAGTTGATTAGTTGTTTTGAGATATTTGATTATACAAGTTATTTATTTATTAAAATCAATAGTTGGTTAGTTATTTTGAGATATTAGATAATCCATGTTATTTATTACTTTTTTAAAATTAATAGTTGATTAATTGTTTTCAGATATTTGATAATCCATTTTATTTGTTTTTTTTTTAAAAAAAAAATCAATAGTTGATTAATTGATTTCAAATATGTGATAATATGATCATAAATTGAACTGATATCTCTAATCACTATCCCTACAACAAAAGAAATATCCAGTTTAGCACGTAGCATCGTATACATAAAGTTACCCATTGCAGAAGCTTAGAATATCACCTTAATGAAATCTCTCTCCTCAAATGTCCAAGGATACTAATCCTTAGAAAGACAACTCCAAATCTAAAGGATATATATAAATAAAATAAAATAAAATTCTTGGAGTCCTACATCATGCACTTAACCAAATGCTTGTAACTGCATGTGACATAACACAAATCTTCTATTCTTGTAGTCTCAATGGACCTTAATCCCAAGAATATATTATGCCTCTTCTAAATTTTCATCTATAACTAAGTAAACGACCAAATCTTGATTGATGACAATATCCTTACTTCATTCTAAATGAGTAGAATGTTATCTTCGTACAAGATCTTTGAACATCACCATGTTTCAGTGTCTTCTTATGCACACAAGGCCTTTTTGCCAAAAATGACTATCAAAACCTTGGTCATTGCTCATCAAAATCCATGGGATACTAACATCCCATTAAGATGAAACACTTGTATACTAGAAGTATCGAATATGACATGTGCTTATATTGTGGATCCATAATATCTTGTGCAAAAGTGAGACTATCTTCTAATATATTCTAATCTATATCACTTTTTGTTTTATTACTTATCATATAGTCTTCATCAACCAACAAACACCTTTTGATCATTCGGACTATAAAGCAATAACCTCAAAATTCTCTTGAATATCCTATAAACTGATATATCTCTTAAGAGGTAAGACACAATCTTGAGACATATCCCCAAAATCCTCTTGTTCTCAAAAACTATTTTTTTTCAAAATATTTTATTTTATAGTTCATAACTAGAAACTACACATAAAAACAAAATAAACAGAAACGTTTTTAATAATGTTCCTAAACAAAGAATATTTTTTAAAACAATTCTGAAAAATGTTTATAAATAGAGAACGTTACTTAAAGTAGTTTTGAAAAAATAGTTTTTAAACAACAGTTCTTGACAATATTTTTTTATTTTTCATATTTTTTTTGTGTGTAACATCTAGCTATTAACTATAAAATAAAATATTCTAATTACAAAAAAATTGTAAAATAATTATCATATAGTTTTTAGTTAAAGTAAAAGATATAATTATGTACAACTTCAAGCTAAAATGAAATGTGGAATACTTCAAAGTATTTTTTTTTTTTGCTTTGAGAAGATATGAAATTATGTATATGGGGCATCTTAACATTTTCCTCTTATCAAATCAAAATGGGCCTGGATTAGGCCTCTTTCCATAAGAAGGCCACATTGGATGGGGGATATAGATCGTATAGAGTGAAGCACAGATCTGCACCGTCTGATGGTTCGTGCCGGGACCCGCCTCCTCTGGGATGGAAACGCTCTTCCCAGATCCACACACAAATTCAAATAAAATAAGAAGGGCGCATCCCACACATGTGAATTATGACGTTGTGAACTTGTGATAATCCAATTCAAATTCTCCCCCTCTCTTCGGCTGTAACGGCTACATTTCTCTTTCCTCCTCGTTCTCTCTCCTTCTCTTTCTTCCTTCTCTATCGCTCTCTTGTCTTCCACACACACATACACGCTTACTCTCTCTCCTCTACTGTTTCTCTGTGCTTCTGTAGAGGAAGAATGAAGCACTTCATGCAACCAAGAAACACGATCTTGAGGGAGACAGACTCCCAATCATCATCTTCCTCAGCATCATCCCCAAACCCTAATTCTGTCAAACAGAGATCGGCCTCTCGGAAGCAAAAATGGTCCAAAGAGAACGCTCCGCCCTCAGATCTGAATACAATGGCCGATCATTCTTCCCCTTCCCTCGCTGCAAAATCCCTGCCCCCCTCAGGAAAGATCAGAAGCCCTTTGCCGCCGCGGCCTCCCTCTTCAAATTCTAACCCTCTCAAAAGGAAGCTCAGCATGGACACCGTCCCCGAGAACGCCGTTCCTGGGGCCTCTGATTCCGGTGTCAGGGTAAATTTTTCATTTTTTTTTTCTTTATCCTCTGTTTGGATGCGGGCAAAACCGAATCAATTCAAAGGAAATTTTTTAGTTTCAGTAACGTTTTCTGTTTCTTTCTTTCTTTCTTTCTTTTGGTGATTTAGTTTTCTAAGTTCTCTGAAACCCCCATTTCCATTTTTTCTTTAAAATTTACTTTGCCCGTCTTTGGCTGTTCAGCAAAATTATGCGAAAGGGGAGGAAAATTAGGTTTTCTATTTCATTTTTGTTGTTGTTTGGATTCCAAGAACATGAAAAGGCACTCATTTTTGTTGCCTAAAATACTTATTCTGTTACTTTCCTTCACGATTTGTTTGGATACTGAGAGAACTGAGGGCAATGAAGAAAAGGAAAGAAAAGATTGTTTCGAACTTTTCAATATTTTTATTTGATTTCTGAGGGGGAAACCCCACCTTAACTATACCATTCGGTTGCCTTGCTCAAAATCCTTTTTTTTTTTATAACTTAAATTTCCTTTTCTTTCTCTTCCTTTTTAAGATAAACAAATTTTTGTTTATCTTAGGTCCTAGAAGTTAGAGACTGATCTCACCTAAGCCAAATAGTTCCCAAGCGAGAAAAACACAAATCTTAGTTTCTTTGATTTGCACATTTTCTTGGGTTCCAAATGGAGTACAATTATAGTCCTTTGATTATTGGCATTCTTTATGTTCACTCATTAGGTAATAGTGCGAATGCGGCCACCAAACAAGGATGAGGAAGAAGGCGAAGTGATAGCTCAGAAAATGTCCGGTGATTCTTTGTCTATCCTTGGACAGACCTTCACATTTGATTCTGTTGCTGATGCAGAATCTACACAGGCAAGTTCTAATGAAGTGCAATTATTTGTGCTTTTCATGAATAAATGATTATTAATGTGATATGCTCAAACTTTCCACTTCATCGTGCAGTTAGATATTTTCCAGCTAGTAGGGTCTCCTCTAGTGGAAAACTGTCTATCTGGGTTCAACAGTTCAGTATTTGCATACGGACAGGTATCTTCCTATTCATCTTTCATTCGTTTCAGTTTTCATACCATTTCTGGAGACAATACTGATATTAGATTTCTTTGTGTTCTAAACTTAATTTGATTAGACTGGGAGTGGGAAGACATATACCATGTGGGGTCCAGCCAATGCCTTGTTGGATGAAAACCTTTCAAACAACAAACAAGGCCTAACACCACGTGTATTTGAGCGACTTTTTGCACGCATAAATGAGGTGATTTTCTATTCTATTTGTGTCAAACTAGTGGAAGTTTATATGAATATTGAGCTCATATAACATGTATTATAACATTTCATCACAGGAGCAAATTAAGCATGCTGACAAACAGCTGAAGTATCAATGTCGCTGTTCATTTCTTGAGGTTGAGTAATTTTGTAATTGGAACTAGTTCTTGTCCTTGACTTGTTGAACTTTGAACTGGCTCTCACCATTTAATGTCTGACCATTTGTATCTACAGATTTATAATGAACAAATCACTGATCTCTTGGATCCTAGTCAGAAAAACCTCCAGGTAGAAGGGTTCTATTGTATTTGTATTGTATCATAACCCAATGCCATAAGTGGCCTGGCCCTTTTACATTTCTTTTAATCTTTTTTTTTTTATTGGGAATTTCTTCCAGATAAGAGAAGATGTTAAATCTGGTGTCTATGTTGAAAATCTGACAGAGGAATGTGTTTGTACAATGAAAGATGTGACTCAGCTGCTGATCAAGGTTTGCATGAATAATTCACTATTATGATGCTTTTATAATATAATTCAAATGTGCATCATGGTCTGCCTTTTGTGGCTTTTATTCCAATGGAACTTCTATAGGGAAATGTCTCAGTAATATGTTTACAGATCTAGCTTGAAACTTCTGTTGCATACAAACCCTTGGCACAAAAAGAAATACCAGATTTACCTCACATATACAATATTTTCTAAACCTTTCTAGTGTCATATATTTCAATTGGTACTTCCTGATCTTTAACATTATTTTGAAATGATAATAGATAATTTCAGCATGCAATTATCTAAAAATATGCTATCTTTATTTATTTATTTATTTTTATATTTGTACTAAGAATTCACAATCAATATGCATGTGTTTTAAAATAAGATAATTGCACAAACTTTTTATCTTATTTTAAAAAGGGAATTTCTCAAACATCTCACTTATAATGACTGGATAAATAATGCAGGGATTGTCAAATAGGAGGACGGGTGCAACAAGCATTAATGCGGAGAGTTCCCGTTCTCATAGTGTTTTTACTTGCGTTGTTGAATCCCGTTGCAAGGTATTAGTTTTAGTCTTTTCTTTTTCTCCTGAGGAAGAGACAGTTGTGTTCTTACCAACTAAGATAGCTTAAATTTTTGTGGATCTTGCTCTCACTTGAATTCTAAGATGGTTGCAGCAGTTTCCATTTTGGTTTCACACATTTTTTATGCAATAGAAATTCTAAGAGTAAAATTTTTTATTTTTGTTCCATTTTTATTTTTTATTTTTTATTTTTACATAGAGCACATCAGATGGCATAAGCAGCTTTAAAACAAGTAGAATAAATCTTGTTGATCTGGCTGGGTCTGAAAGACAGAAGCTAACAGGCGCAGCAGGAGATCGCCTGAAGGAAGCAGGAAATATCAATCGATCACTTTCACAACTTGGGTATGAATTTTCATTTTTTGTTAAAAATTCATATTCAGGTTGAATTCTATCTTAGATTCCGAGCATCTGTGCTTTGATTTCCTGTGGTTAATTAATTAACCCAAAACTTCAATGCAACTGCATTCTGGACCCAAATTCATCCTTTCACAACTTCGTTATTAGTTTGGACTTTTTGTTAAGCATCAATTCTTTGATCTCCTGTAATTAATTTAAACCAATTGGTTCAATATTTGACTTCAATGCAGCATACACAGACTTTTCACAGTACTCTGGAAATCATGTTATGTTCTCAATTTAATGCTGTCTGCTGTAGCTTTAAATTGTATTATCCTGCCCTTGAACATATAAGTGCACTTGATTTGATTGATGCAAGAGATTTCTTTCCTTCTGTATTATTGCTGATGATGGCTCTTGTTAAATTAGCAAATGTCAATTCACCACAAAAGTGTCAAGCTGTGGCAGACATGGAAATGCAAAAGAAAGGGAAAAAAAAACACCCTGCTTATTAAAAAGTAAAGAAAAGGAAGAAAAATTTAAACAATTAACTGTGTAAAACAGAGGAGGGACCTGATAATAACACCAATATATCTTTCCTCTGTATTATTGCTGATGATGGCTCTTGTTAAATTAGTGAGTGTCAATTCACCACAAAAGTGTCAAGCTGAGGCAGACATGGGAACACAAAAGAAAAGAAAAGGAAAAAAAACCTGCTTATTAAAAAGTAAAGAAAAGGAAGAAAATTTAAAACAATTAACTGTGCAAAACAGAGGAGGGCCCTGATAATAACATCAATATATTACATTTTGCATAAACTACTAAGAAAAAGCATGTTTCCACAGGGACATAGTAGTAATAGTTCTCAATTTTCCATGTGGTGTTTTTTCATACTTGCATCTTTACAGAAAAAAATGGAACAATAAGATAAAATAAAAGCAAAAACCAAAATGAAAGGAGATGATAGTTTTGTTTAGATCCAATGCGCTGTAGTTATGATTTGAGTATTGGAGAGAGCAAATGCCAATATAGCCTGTGAATATCAAATACATATTGCATAGCCAGACCTCTTTTTACTGCTTGTTATAATTGTTCAGGATATAGGCATCACACTTTGTGAAACATAAGGAAACCACTGAACAATGTTGAGGAAACTATCAAGGACAATTATAAGAACCAACTCCTATTTCTGTTTCTAATTTTTTCAGAAATTAATAAATCTTTCAACCCATCATAGGCTGGCTCAAATGTTGGTTAGCTGGGATAAAATGGTGTAAAAATCTAAGAAAACCCCATTTGTTGAAATCATAGGAAATAGTTGGTTTTTGGCCTCTATTGGATGCTTAGTTTGAGTTATTCTGTCAAACAAACTCTAGCATCTTGGTTGGTGATATGTTGTATTATGAAACCATTGATGAAGAAATCATGAAAAACCATCATGTGGTTCATGTGTTGATTAGCTGGGATCAGATTCATGAAAATTTGAATAGAAAACCGTGGAACCCATAGGAAATAGTTAGTTTTTTTTTTTAATTATTATTATTATTATTATTATTATATATATATATATATACCTCTTATAGGTGCTTAGTTCTAGCTGTTAGCTGTAGCAATCAAGTTAAGTATCTGGGTTGATGAAAATTTTAATTTTGATGGTTAAACAATTTTATAGTGCTTCTGACTGGATATGATGAGAAAACTATATGAAACAAGTTTTTAAGGTCTGTCATTCTTTGATACTTTTATAGGAAGTGTGTGGGTTTTGCCCAGGGGAGTTAATAATTGACTAACTCAGAGGCCTGGTCCCACTACTATTATAGTAAATATTTTATAGTAGTATGCCTCTTTTGTTTTCTTGAAATACAGGGCAAATTGAAGGCAACTTCTTGGATTTTTTTTTTTTTGTGGCCAATTGATTGGGGTTTATTATATGTGGGAGATATAAAAAAATCATTTGATTTATTGGAGTTGGTCAATGGAAGAGATTTTCTGAAATAAAAAAGGACTAACTTTTTATATATCTCATATATTGATATGTCCGTTGTAAAAGTCTGGGTTTATATGACCATGATAAGTTAATAGTCAATTGACCAACTCCTAGGGTATGTTTTTAGTTACCCAGTTCAATTAGGAGAATTGTTGAATATGATCATGATAAGTTAATAATCAATTGACCAACCCCTAGGGTATGTTTTTAGTTACACAATTCAATTAGGAGAATTCTTGAAAATGATAAAACAAGTTATGTGTAATAAGCCTCATTCATTTCCTGGAAATTTATTATGAATTTTAATTGGTAAAATTGTTGGAATTTGTGGTGTACAAGAAGAGGTCATTATGGAGAAACCTATCTGTACTATATATTAGAGTGTGGATATTCTCTCTCTCTCCTCAATGATAGTGTCTTTCAAAAATAATTAACTCTAATAATTATGTTCCTCAATCTCTCCCTCTATTGCAATGTGTTCCTGAACCTATCTAACCTCATCATTTGAGACTCAATTCTTTGATAATTTAATTTTTCTAAATATTTTGTGAATGTACACATGCATAACAGGGACCAAGCCTCATTAATATTTAAGATAATGCTTATATGCATTTAGTTGGTACTATTTAGATTTTTGCTTTGAAATTTCTATGTTATTTTTCTCATGAATTTTGAACTAGTGTTAAATCTTTATTATTAACTTGATGTGCCAATTGCCATTAAAAGACTCTTCTAGAAAGTGCAAATATGAGTATATCTATGAGTATGTCAGAATAATTAATCTGCTAATTTCCATTGACTGTTTGAACAACAGGAACTTGATAAACATTCTTGCAGAAGTTTCCCAAACAGGAAAGCAAAGGCATATTCCCTACAGAGACTCCAGATTGACATTCTTATTGCAGGAATCTCTCGGTGGAAATGCTAAGCTAGCAATGGTCTGTGCTATTTCTCCAGTGCAAAGGTGATATTCTAAACCCTTCTTTCCTTAAGAATGCCTTCTTTTTCTCACTAACTTTGATGTCGAACCTAATACAAGCTAATAATGCAGCTGTAAGAGTGAAACTCTCAGTACACTGAGATTTGCACAGCGTGCAAAGGCAATCAAGAACAAGGCAGTTGTCAATGAAGTTATGCAGGATGATGTGAATTTTTTGCGAGGAGTGATACGACAGCTAAAGGCATATTCATTTTGCATTATTTGTTTCTTGATCGTCCATGCTAGTTAATTTATCATATTGTGTCCCACTAACTACATCAAACCTATGAAAATAATAATATATGTGGTTATTTGACAGGATGAACTACTTCGAATGAAGGCAAATGGCAACCAGCCAACTGACTCAAATGGAAGTTATTCAACAGGGTGGAATGCTCGTAGGAGCTTAAATCTCCTGAAATTTAGCCTCAATCGTCCAACAACATTACCTCATGTAGATGATGACGGTGATGAGGAGATGGAAATTGATGAGGAAGCAGTTGAGAAGCTATGGGTTCAAGTGGGTTTGCAATCAGTAAATGGTGAAGAAAACAGCAAAATTGATGCGGGTAAAATAGAAAATGTTCAGTCAGACTCACAATTTATGGCCTCTGAAGAAGGAATCATTGGGGAGCCTCAATCAAACATGTCCCAAAATGAATGTATTAAAGAAGAAGCATCTGAGGATACAGATGTTAATATGGAGGAAGAAATATCTGAACAAGTAGAAAAGCATGAAACGATGATTGTTGATTGTGGAGAACAAGTTAAAAACACCCAGAACAGCTCCCAGACTGATTTGCTAAGCCCTCATAATCAGTCAGAGATAAATGAGGATGAAAGTCAGATCCATTTAATTGTTAGTATGCCCAATGAGAACCCCTCTGAGCAGTTCACTGAGGAGAAAAAGCCTCTTGACTCCCCCGTCTGCAACTTGCCAAATGAGGAACCCCTAAGCAAGGTGGTGGAAAATAGTCCAACATGCCAATTCTCTGAATCTGTTGGTGCTGTTTCTCTGGGAATTTCAGAAGCAGAGGCTTCAAATGACTCTCCAAATGGTTTAATGGATGGGATTCCACCTTCTAACCTCAGCATAGTTCCATGTAATATATCCCCAGTTCTCAAGTCTCCAACTCTCAGTGTTTCACCTAGAGTCAGTAACAATAGCAGGAAAAGTCTTAGGACTTCATCAATGTTAACTGCATCCCAGAAGGATCTCAGGGATGAAAGTAAGCTAGATCCAGAGCCATCACATACATCTTTTGCAAAGTCCATGAAGAACAGCTCGGTGAATCCACTTTCTTCTCAATCAAATAAGAAATTTCTTGCATCTACAGAACATTTGGCGGCTAGTCTCCATCGTGGCCTTGAAATTATTGATGTTCATCGCCAGAGTTCAGCTTTGAGGCGTTCATCATTCAGGTTTTCCTTTAAACCTGCAGATACTAAGCCTATTTTGCCAGTTGATAAAGTTGATGTGGGCGTGCAAACTCTTCCACAAGAAAATGAGGCTCCAGAAGAAGAATCAGAAGCAGTTTTATGTAGTAATTGCAAGAGTACAATCCCTCAGGTAGAGCTTAAAGAGGCCTTTGAAAGTTCAAACCTACAGTTAGTACCTGTTGATGGGTCACAGTCTGCTGACAAATCAAAGAAGCAAGTTCCTAAAGTATGTCTAAACTCTGACGTTTCCTGCCTGCAATTTTTTTTTCTTTTTTTCACATGTTCATATGTGAAATTCATGAATTTATAATTTACCTCACAGGCAGTGGAAAAAGTCTTGGCTGGAGCCATTAGGAGAGAAATGGCACTGGAAGAGTTCTGCACAAAGCAAACTTCTGAAATAATGCAACTTAATCGTTTGGTATTGGTTTCTTTCTAGTCTAAACCATAGCTGACCATAGTCATACAAATTTTTGCTTGTCCTTCTGACTTCCTTTTCCCCTCTTCTTTTTCACCATTTACAGATTCAGCAATACAAGCATGAGAGAGAATGCAACTCCATAATTGGCCAAACACGAGAGGATAAAATTATTCGTCTTGAGAGCCTTATGGATGGTGTTTTACCAACTGAAGAGTTCATTGAGGAAGAATTAGTATCCCTCACACATGAGCATAAGGTATGCTATTGATTTTTGAGTTTGACTGAAAATTATTAGGTGTTCATTCCATAGTATTTCCTTTGTCTAAATCTGTGCAATGGCAACCTGGAATAACAGCTTCTGAAGGAGAAATATGAGAACCATCCTGAAGTTTTAAGGACAAAACTTGAGTTAAAGCGAGTTCAAGACGAGCTAGAACGGTACCGGAACTTCTTTGATATGGGTGAGAGGGATGTGTTGTTGGAAGAAATTCAAGATTTGAGAAGCCACCTACAATATTATATTGATTCCTCACCCATGCCTCCCCGAAAACGAAGTCCTCTTCTACAGTTGACCTATTCATGTCAACCCAGTTTAACTCCACCTTTGTTCACAATTTCGGAGTCAACTGGGGAAAGTGCTGAGGAGAAACTTGAGCAGGAGAGATTACGTTGGACTGAGACAGAGAGCAAGTGGATTTCTCTCTCTGAAGAACTGAGAGATGAACTTGAAGCTAGCCGATCTCTTGCTGAAAAGCAGAAGGTAGAACTGGACTCTGAGAAGAAATGTGCAGAAGAGCTCAAGGAAGCAATGCAGCTTGCCATGGAGGGCCATGCACGTATGCTTGAACAGTATGCAGAACTTGAGGAGAGACATATGGCATTGCTTGCAAGGCATAGGAAGATTCAGGAAGGAATAGATGATGTCAAGAAAGCAGCTGCTAAAGCAGGAGTCAAGGGTGCTGAATCTAAGTTCATAAATGCCCTCGCTGCAGAAATTTCAGCACTGAAAGTGGAAAGAGAGAAAGAGAGACGGTATCTTAGGGATGAAAATAGAGGCCTTCAGGCTCAACTGAGAGATACTGCTGAAGCTGTACAGGCTGCTGGGGAATTACTTGTGCGACTTAAAGAAGCAGAAGAAGCTGTTGCTACTGCTCAGGTGAGTTTTTATATTGGTTATTCAGAGTTGGTATTTTGTCACTGTGCACTTTTAATATTTATTTTTCTATCATTTAACTCCAAAGTTTGGCTTTTAATTACTATTTATACTAGCCTTTATCCAGTACTCATTCTTCTTTGATTGTGTAATGTATGTTCTTGCTTGTGCTTCTACAAGTGCACCCACGAATTTAGTTGTTTAAAATTTCATCTTACAAGAAGGGGGTAAAGTTATGGGAGCATACTTTTTGTGTAGGTTTTTCGGAGAACTCCTCATCCTTCTACTGTACTTATTCTTACTTACCTTAATATATTGCATTGTTGTCTCTCATCAAAAAAATAAAAGTTACTGGAGCATAGAGTTAATAATAAGTGTTCTGCTACATGATACGTTTCAGCTATTGTTTATTTTACAATTTGCTTATACATGGTCTGATTATGGATTCTCTGAGTCAGTTTATAACATTTTACAATTTCTATTGTGATTTCCATATCTTGCAGTGGTAAGTTGTTATTTGAAGATAATGAGACCCTTACACTCAAACATGTATACTGGACAACTTAGCATTTTACTTTTAATGCTTTACGTTGCTAGAGAACTTCACAATCCCAAATTAGACAAGCTTTTTAAATTGATATTTCAATGGACTTTAGATAACATGGTAGATTGTGTGAAATTAAATCCTATCAAACTAGTGAGTTTGCTTTCAGTGTATTCGGGAAATATGGTGATTTCAGTACTCGGTATTTCTATATATTTTTTCTTTAATTTGCAGAAGCAAGCCATGGAAGCAGAACAAGAAACTGAGAAGGCTTACAAACAGATAGAGAAATTGAAGAAAAAACATGAAAAGGAGATCAGCACGCTGAATCAGTTCCTTGCAGAATCTCGTTTACCTAAAAAAGCACTAACACCGACTTATGATGATTCTGAAATGGCTAAATATGATGCAGGGGAATCCCATACAGCATGTGATCAGCAATGGAGAGAGGAGTTTGAGCCATTCTATAATGGTGAAGACAGCGAGTTGTCAAAACTCGCAGAACCATCTTCATGGTTCTCAGGGTACGACAGATGCAACATATAGAAAGAAACAGTGGCAAAAATAGTGTATGTATAACAATTTCCATTTGTGTATCAGTTTTTGCTGGTTAGTACCAGTAGTTCTCACCAATTGTGAGGACCAACGTATTGGTTCTCTCTAGTTGTGCTTTGTATTCAAATTCAGATTCTTTGCAATTCATGAGAGTTGAATTGATGATTCTAATTCTTTTATTCAATCCTACTTGTTGCAAGCATCAAACTAGATGTTGGTGTTTTCGGGTTTGTGTGGTTTGAATTTTTTTGGGCTTGGGTTCCCAAAATTTCTGTTCCATCCGGAGGGGCCACCCTAGATTGTATTTATTATGTTATCCGTATGTTCAGTATTCCATCCAAAATGTGGTGGTGAAGGGGGGGAAGTGAGAAGATTGTTTGAGGGGATAGTGTGGAGCCCAGATGAAGAGAGGGAGTGTGGAGCCGTGTATGAATGTGTTGAGAAGAAATAATGATGTTTTTAAACTTAGATCATTTATTTGTTTGGTTTGGATGTCAATAGGATAGGGGGCAATCTTTCAAGTGGATGATACAAGTATATGGCCCTTGCTCTTTTGTGTTGTATAGGAGGCAAAAGCAGACAGTCCACAAGTACTCACTTTGGCAGCCTCCTGATATAGGAGTGGTTTTATAATTGTCTTTGGAGACCATAAAACAAGAAGCTTGTGGCCTTGTCCTCTCTGACATGTATCTATCCCTACCTGTGGACCATTTTTCTCCTCCAGAGGAAGAACCCCATTTCACTCCTACACACACACAACAGAAAAGCAAAAAAAAAAAAGAAAAAAAAAACCCATTTGGCTCATAAGCCCCCCCAGCCATTCATCACCCTACTGGGAACCATCAGAAAGAGAACATGCAAGATGGAGAGATATGGGCCTGAGAGTGAAAGTGACATCTACATTACACCATCCATTTTAGACAGAGTGGAATAGGAAAAATCTTTTACTCAACCTATAGAGCCTGTTTGGGACACAGAAAAAGAAAGCCCAACCCATGCTATGATTACCAAAACCAAAGAATTCATTTAAGTTGTGGCTCCCAAACAGAGAGAGTTGAATAATTATACGTAGTTAAAAGAAAAGGGTTGGTTGGTGAAACAAAATGATAGTTGTTGACACAGGCTTGTGTTTGATACCAACCCAAGTAAAAGCAGAGGAAGCTAGTTTAGAGGTGAAAGAAAGAGACATAAAGGTAAGGAAGGTGTAATGAAAGAAACAGTGACAGGCTGGTAAAATGGACCCCTCTAATCATCATTAATTATAACCCTCTCCCCAAACCAACACATTCCATCAATCTCTCCTAACTATACGACCCCATTTGCCTCTCTACTCCACTCTCTCTCTCTCTCTCTCTCTCTCTCTCTACATTTATTAGTTTTGGCGCGTGCCCACCGCTTTCAACGCAATGCAGTAAGCAGCCATTGATTTTTCATTAGGTCTGGGTGTTTATTGCATTGAAAATATTTAACAAACTGTCAGATGCAAATCACATCAAATCAAAATACAAATCTGGTAAATTCTGGGTGATTATTTCAATCTGCTCTACTGCATAATTAGCTCGGATGTCACCATCTCAAAGATTAGGAGGAAAAACACAAAGCACAACCAAAAACTACAGCTTCAACTGCTTTTTACCGTCAACTCTTTCTTTCATTTTGCTTTCCCATTGCAAATTTGTTCCAATATTTTACAAAATAGATTAAGTTCAGAAAAATTAAGTCTTATTTTTCTAGTGAGCAAAAGATGTAAAGATATTTTGTGAAGCATACATAGTACACTCTGAATCAGGAACCTTATCCCTTTTTTATTTTTTGTACAGTTTTGAAAGGGGACAGACAGGTTCCAGAATTCAGACCAATCCCCACTGTTAATGATCTCAGACTTGCATTCAATTTATTTATTTATTGAATCTAGAGATGGGATTATGATGGGCTTCGAGCAGAAACTGGATTTTCCTGACAGGCTTTGGTGCCAATTGCAGCAGGGTATCTACAAGTCAGAGCTTCACTATGGCCAACCCAGGCTTTTTTTTTTTTTATTCTCTGCCTTGCTCAATGCTATGGTGCTAAGTCCTAACTGTAGATCAAAATTGATATTTGGGTTCCAGCTCAAAACACAATCATTCCTAATCACCACTTGGACTTAACCCACCAATTTTGTCCCTACTAACACAGCTGGTTACAAATAAAGCACAGCTTTCTCTCCACGACTTACGCCACTTAACATTACATTATTTCCCTTGATTCCATAGTGGGCCCTTTGGTCAAATTTTTCCAGCTAAATATGATAGCAATATTTGTATATCACTATCATTATTGGATGGAAAGCTACTTTTTTTGCTGTTGAGCTTGCAATTGGCTGTTATAACTTAAAATAAGATTTTCCACATCTTTTTCTTTCTTTCTTTCTTTTGGCTTCTGCTGCTTTCTCTGGGAGAACAAAAAATTTAACAGCTGTAATCATCATATTCAATGAATTAATATGATAAAAATGTTTCAATGGTAAGGTAATATTACAACAAACAAGGTTTGGAAACAAACCTTCAATTAATACTACTCCCTTACCATGCTACATCTTACATTGTGGTCTTCTATTGAAACTTGGCACCACAGTTGCAATTAGTTCTAGGATTGATTTCACAATGGATCGTGTCCCAAAAGAATCAGTTGCAGAAATGATAGGGCAAAAAGAGAAAAATATCAAATTTAAGAGAAAAATGTCCTCTTTCTCAGAACTGGACATCTGTTGGAACCAGCAGCACCCCTCCCTTGTATATACAGAGGCCTCCCTAACTTGAGGCCTCAACCCAACTCAACACTGTGGCTAATGCTGATCATAACTCAATTTTCATCTGGGCTGCACCCATTGACCCTGCATCAACCAAAATGTCTGCTTAGAATTCCAGTTCACTCTCCACAAACACCGTATTTTATCTTGGTAGTCTCTTGTTTTTCTTACCAGGAAAGCCCTGGGGCTGATTCTGGCCTATTCCCATCTGAACAACGCTATGGAGTTCGTCCTCCCAAAACGTAGAAACCTGCAAGTAAATTCACATGCAGTGTTAAGCCATGCTTATGCAGGAGACACCATTGGAAGTGACTTGATCAAATTTACATCATTACCTGAGAGGCAGCTTCACCAAACCCATCAATGGAAGGCAGCATGCTTGAGGTGCGTCGTATCGCAGAATTTAAAGGGTTCACCGAGAAGGGGGTCTCTGTTCCATTAGGAATCCCATTCTGTAGAGATGGTCCTTGTTGGGGCTGGTATCCGTAGGGAAATGCTAGAGCTGAGGAATCCAATGGGTACATGGCTTGTGGCAATGATCCCCGCGATTGAAAGATCTGAAATTCGCAGGAGATACAACAATCTTATCCCACAATTCATATGGTTTCTTGCAAACATAAGACTCTATATGAAAATTTGACCAACTTACTTCCTTGGACAGAAGAGCTTCCATGTTGAAATCCATCCTTGGATTCACAGTTGCCAACTTCATAGAGAGAAACTGCAGCAAAAAAAAAATGCAGAAAGAGTGATGAGGGTGAGTCTGCAATCAAGATACAACAATGGTGGATTGAGGCTAATTTGAATTTACCTCAACCTGACGCTGCAAGGATTGCACATAGTTTATAATTTCGTCCAGCATAACTGCTTTCCCAGTCACCTGAAATGAAAATTCAAGCCCAATTCAGTGCTGACTTTTGCCTTGAAAATAGATCTTTCCAATAAAAATAAAATAATTGCTTAAAAGCTGCAGTTGCAGCAGCATGGAGTAAGCACCTTATTGCAGCCCGGTACAAGATCTTGAAGGAACTTCATTCTCTCACTGATTTTCTCTCTTCGGACCTGCCCAAGTGACAAACAGGACATCAATTGCAAAATAGAATGGTGATAATGAAATAAATTCCTGATGATTTCTTTTAGTTCATACTCTTTCAGCAAGACTATGGCTATCAGTAGCTTGACCCCTTCTGGCTCTAACATGGATGTAGTCCTTTGGAGCCTCCGGCGGCTTAGGATTATCCTTGCTTTGTTTTTGATTCCCATCCCCTGCAGATTTGGTACTCCCATTTGCCTCTGCCTTCGCTTTGGCAGCATCCTTTTCGCTCCCACTACCTTCATCTGGTTTGCTTCTCTTGGCATTCGATTCATCCTTGTCTGAGGCAACCTGAAATGCAGTGTTTGTTTGGTTTTCCATGGGAATTCTCAACAGAATTTTGAAATCAAAGTTTGAGGGGTTTGGTAGAAACTCGTATTTACCTTCGCATCTTTGGCAGAGGGGGATGAAGGGACTTCCTTGGCTTTGCCTCTGGGAATCGATTTTCTTTTTCTTCCATTGGCATCATTCTGGCCTTTTAGGCTGGTTTCCCCACCTGGGATCTGCTCAGAAACCGAAGATTCCTCGCGGGAATCTCCCAATTCTGTATTATCTGGGGTAGAAGACCTTGAAATTTTACCCAATTTCTTATCAGAAGCTGAAACTCCATCCTGGGGCGGCGACCTGTCCTTGAATTCTTGAGCACCCAGTTGAGATCCAGCAGCCTTGAAGGACTGGTTACTGGAGACTCTGGAGAGCTTACCAGTAGATGATCTATATGGCAGTTCAGTATCATTGAGGCCGAATTGGGCACTTAGGCCTGAGAAATTCCCAGTGCCAAAGCAGGAAAATCTCGCAGCCCTCTCGGCGAATCCGGGATCAGCTGGAAAGGGTGCCAGACTTGGATGTGTTGGTAAATGATTAGTGGGGAAATTGGTCCTGATCTGATGTTGCTGATGATCCATGATGGAGAGATTGAGCTTGGGAGGAGAATTCAATGGCGTGTTATAGCAAGAAGTGTTGTTACTGTTGTTGGTGTTGCCGTGGCCGCCTCCTCCAATGTAAGACTGAGGCGAAATCTCCCCGGAATTGCATATGCTCCCCAGTCTTCCAATCAATTCTCTGATGGCAATGCTATCCCCTGGCATGCCTCCCGCACTGGACCCAACCGGAGAAGACACAATGGAGCTCAAGGCGGACTCAAAGGGATCGCTCTGATCCATTGAGTTGTCCCAATTGGGATTCAGGAAACAATTTTGAACCGCTTGGGAGGAGCAATTCAGCTCATTGGATTGAATTTCCATACCTAAATTCCAGTTGGGTGGAGTGATGCAGTTGCCTTCATTCATGAACAACCTCTCCTTTTCCATCTTAAACACCCACCCAAAACACTCACAAAAAGAGAAAGCTCTGGAAAGCAGGATTGCGGTCGTTTATAATTAGAAAGAAAAAGGGCAAAATACAAGATGTTTGAGGTTAAAAGCAAATGATGATGATGGTGCTATTGTTCTTCTATGTCACTCAATTCAGAAAGAAAAGAAAAAGGAAGGAGAAGGGTGTGTGAGTAGAAAGAAAAGCAGGAGGGAGGAGAAGGTGTGAGAAAATGAGGAAAGTAGAGAGGAAGCAAAGAAAGATAAAAAGAAAGAGAGATGTCTCTTTGACCTTTTTATTTCTTTCTTTTTTTCTCTCACTTTTTAAAAACAATAATATTAAAAATCAAACCTCTGCCTAAAACTCCGTAATAGACGGTGAGGGGTTGTAATGCCGGGCCTTGAACGTCAAACCAGCTACTGTCTCCTTCTCTTTTGAAATTTTTATCTCCCCCATCCAACCTTGAAAGTTGAAAGAAGAGGCCCTTGATATGACAGAGAAACATAGAAAGAAAAGAAAAAATTAAATTTATTTTTTCAAAAAAAAAAAAAAAAAAAGTTGGGTGTCGTAGAAAATCAAAATATGGTTGTGGGCTTAAAGGCACAAAGCACACCAACTGTTTTGTCATATGATGGAAAATTATCAATCATTAACACAAAGTGGTTTATTAATTTACTATTTCTTCTTCTACTTACTTGTCAAGAAGTAGTCACCAGGTGGGTGGGGGGAGAGAGATTGATTGTGGGTTCTTTTTTCTGTTATTATTGTTGGGACCTGTTTGGGTTGGTCTCAAGAGCATTGGGTTTCTCTCAGAAATTGAATTTTCACTTTTTATTAATCCAAAAAGTTTGTGTCAAAATCAGTAGCACATTTATAATATGGAAAACATCTCAAGGGAGAAATTCAAAAAGTGAGAAAGTGAAAAGGATTGAGTCATTTTCTAGATGGTATGACAAGAGGAATGGAATTAGGTTATTTTGTTGGGGGTGTCCAAACACATGGTAGAAAAAAAGGGGGGGGGGGGGGGGGCAATGGATTTGTATATATGAGCAAGACGTGTAAAGATGGGCTTTCTTGTCTTCTTATTACTTGGTTTGTATTTTAATAATTGTAATTATTAATTCTGGGGTCGTTTTTATACCAATTCTTTGGATTATTTTTTTAGTTAGTGCCTGTGATTGGCTTTGATGGGCACATGCCCAGAGGGAGAGAGAGAGGGAGAGAGAGAGAGAGAGAGAGAGAGAGAGAGAGAGAGAGAGGGTGTTTTTGTCAGATTCAGGGGTAGATTGTGGAATATTAATAAAAAGGAGGAAGAGAGATGAGAGATGAGAGATGAGAGATGAGAGAGTGGGCTACAGGCTACACCTAAATATGATATGAGTAATTGGGTTAGTTGGTTGGAAAACCGAGGTAAATATCAACCACTTTAACCATAACCATTTCAGATTCCACTTCACATATTATATAAAGTCCAATTCAATTACTAAAATCTAACCTATTACCTATTACCCATCCCTATGAAATCTTTTTTTCCCACTTTTCTCCTATTGGAATTTGCCATCCTATGGGACATTTCCTGTGTGCCGCAGCACCTTTTCACTTATCCTTCCGCACACTTTCCCTTTTATACTTTTAATAATTTTATATAAATCTTTTTAGAGTTTGGTGACCCAAATTTTATTTGGCCTTAGACTTGGAAAACTATATATATAGTGAAAATATAATTATGAGATTTCTTTGGAGAATGTGATAGTAGCGAAGGAATCGGGTCGGTAGGCTCATTTCGTAGCCCACCATTGATCTCATTCGAGGTATGAGGGTTTTACCCTTGTAGTATGAACCTATTTTGTTAATTACTCTCATGTATATATATATATATATAGTTTTAGGATTATAATGATTATTTTTCTGTTGTGTCACTTGCAACTCTCCTCTCTTATATCATGGTCTTTCATGTAAATTTATTTTATTTATTTTTTATTGTCTATTTTTATTATTGTGTAATAGATTCGTTTCATTCACCTCCCTTACAAATTTTAGCTAAATATGTTTAACGGTCTTAAATTTAAAATTTTATCAAATACTTCCTATCATTTTCATTTCCTATTTTCATTCAATTTCTCTCACTCAAAATATGAGAGATATTTGAAGAAAATTTAAATTTGTATAAATTAAATGTATTTAACCAAAACTTCACAAAATGTAAATCTTCTATTTATGAACAAATATGTAAATATTTACTCATTAATGCAATGCTCATGCACCAAATTAATTACTTCATAACTATCATTTTTATGAATATTTAAAAAACATGAAGAACATTAAAAATATGCCAAAAAAAAAAAAATCCCAACTAATGTTGATATTGTGCTCAATTTTGACAATTTCAGCACACCTAAATTGAAAGCATCCTGATCCAACTGCTCCATGGCTCCCATGAAGACTTAAATATATGCATCCTCCTGCAACCCCATTAAAAAATGTAAATGGAATAGGTGAGTTGCAACTCAGTAGGAAGAGAATCAATGGTGAATGTATGAAAGGATCAAATATACCAACTAGTTACTAAATAGCTATGTACTTGTACAATTTGTAATGACTATATATGTTATAGGCAACAAAGAATGAAGGGCATGCATTGTCACAATTGTAGATCAAGTCTAACATGATGGGTATTTTCATAAGCTGATATCGTACAATCAATTTGAAAATACACTCTTCCATATTTAACATACAAAGATATACGAAATTTTAACATAGCTTGATCAATCATACTTAAATTTCTAGATAAGAGACAATTATTTCATTATACTATAAAATAAAAATACAAAAAATTATAAAAGATAGAAAAAAATACAATTAATAGACTTTGATATACAAATTGAGAGTAAAAAATTATGAAATATTTTAAGTTCTAATAATTGTATTTATAAATATTTTATGTTTCTCTACTTCTTGTATATCATACCATGAATTGTGAGTTTTTAATCCATCGAACCTTTCTCACTCTTCCTTATATATTTATTTACTGCACATATGATCTTCACAAATCCATCTCCATCTAAAAACCAATATAGGAAATATTCTATATAATTTTCTTTATTAATAGGAGTATTCACCGATTAGGATTTGAGACCCTTTCAAACCAAAATAATATGGATGATAATATCTAGCACGTAATCAAATGTACTACATTGAAAAAGTAAAGGAAAAGAAAGGGTCATCAGGTCTAGGTAAAACCCTATAATTGTAATGAGATCAATAACCATGTAATAATATAAAGAATCAAGAAGAAAGAAAGAAGTGAAAATTTAGGTAAAATTATCCGAATTCTATATAATGAATTGCGCATACAAAATTATTATTATTTATATCAACATAAAGCTAAAACAAAGTTAAATCTTCTACTAACAAATTTTTAACACCTGTACTAACTGCTACCTAACAAAACTACCACCAATCCTACCCTAGGCCCTTGTCACCCAAGAGTAGGTATATCAATAACAAGACACAAAGGGAAGTTACAATTAGGAAAAGAATTTAACAATACTAATTATCATTTGTTATTCTAACATCCCCATCAAGTTGATAAAGGGTGAAACCACAATTAACATACCTTTTAGTCAATCATAATGAAAAAAGAATAGTGGCTTTGTCAAAACATTTACCCTACATGCTAAAAACAAAAAGGATTGTGAATTTCTCATAAACAAAATAAAGATCTTACTCTATATGCTTTGGTTTGGAGTGAAGAATTTGATTGGTTGAAAGAACAACAATACTAAGTGGAAATAAAGAACAATTTTTGAACAGTACTTGTGTATTTGTTGGATATATTTACAACCTATTTATGATATTTACAATGGAGAAAGCAAAAAGAAAATAACTCTATTCTAGGCTTAGAAATACTCCACTAAATTGACCACAAATTATAGTAAATAAATCAACTACTAAATCAATCTCTAAATAAATCAAGTCAACAATACATAAAAAGAAACAACCATAATTGTATTGATTTTCTGATACCCCTAAGTTCGTGAGTAAATGTTCTTCATTCCCAACTTGTTTGTGATAGATCATAATGGTTGAGCTACAATTCCCTTAACCAATTGTCTTTTTAATGATATATTGGAGGTGCATTCTAACCCATTATCTAGCCCTTTTGATGAAATGAAGATCAACTTCAACATGTTTAATTTGGTCATGTTGAACTAGATTATAAGTTATATTAACAATCAACATGTTGTCATGGTAAAGCTTCATAGGACCTTCCCAACTTTCTCCAAGATCACTAAGAATAATTTTTATCTTAAAAGGCTCATATAATTCATGTGTCATAACTTAAAATTCTACTTCGAAACTCAACCTAACAACCACAAACTATTTCTTACTTTTCTAAGTTACCAAATTCCCTCCTAAGAAAGTATAGTATCTAGATGTTAACCTTGTATCAATAATTGATCCTACCTAGTCAACATTTTTATAAAACCTCAAGTATCATGTTCCCAATTTTATGAAACAAAATACCACTATCAAGAGTTAATTTCAAGTAACTAAGTATCCAAGTAGCCCCTTTCATGTGTACCTCAATAGGATTGTAAACAAAATTGGATCACAACATTCACAGTATGTGCCACATCAAGTTTAATATGTGATAGAAAATTAACTTACTTACCAAGTATTAGTACCTCTCTCTCTTTCTCTCTCGTAATGAGAGGACTCTTTTTTGTGACCAACCTCAATAGGTATATTTGCCGATTTATACCCTAATAGTCTAATTTCTCAGAGGAGATCTAAAATATACTTCTATTATGAAATCATAACCCCACCCCCCTCTTCTCTAACTAAGCAACTTCAATCTCTAAAGCATTTATGTCTTTTTAGGTCTTTAATTTTAAATTATTTTTTTCTTCTCTTTTAATCTCTCCATTTTTTCTATATCATCTCATGTCATAACAATATCACCAATATTCACAATGAGAGAAACTATTTTTCTCACTCTCAAGATGTTCAACAAATAGTCTATGATCCCATTGGCTCTAAATATAATGCATGCTCTTCATTTTTTTATAAAACCTTCCAAACCAAGCCATTGGAAACTATTTAAACCCATATATAGCCTTTTTCAATTGATAAACCTTCTTCCCCTTAAAATAAATTTTCTTCTATACCTAGTAGTATCTCTATATAAACTTTTATACTAGGTAAAATCTCTATATAAACCTTTCCTCTAAATTCCCATGGGGAAATGCATTATTTATGTCAAAAAGATGCAAAGATCAATCAAAGTTAATAACAATGAATAAGAATGTATGAATAGTATTCATCTTTGCTATCAAAATATAATTTATCCTATAAGTTTGAGTATATCGATTAGCTATCAATCGTGTCTTATATTTCCCAAATGTCTCATTTTCTCTATATTTTACTATAAACACTCGCTTACACCCAACTTGTTTCTTTCCAATTGAAAGATCCATAATTTCTCAAGTATTATTTTTTTTTCCAAGGCACTCATCTTGTCATACCTTAATATCTACAATTACGGTTTAAAACAATGTCTAAGGTTCACTCAAAAGTTTTTTGAACTTGAGATGTGAGTTAAGAAAAATGTATTAATTAATATTTTTGGTTAAATTTTCTCATTTAGATGCCTTCGAAACATAGCTCTTTAGATTAAAAAACTTCAAGTCTACTCCATATCATTAACAAGTTGTGTTGAAATATCACCAAGTATGGAAAAAGTTCATTTTTAAAAAGTAGTCCATTTACTTAAGTATATACAATAAATACCAAACTAAAGTTGTTTGAGCAAGGTAAGGAAGAGCTACGTCATATGGAGGCAATTAGGGATAGACTAGATTAAGTTCGTGTAGGCTTGCATACACAAGTTTGAAGAGCTCTCCAAAGTCATGCAAGCTTGCTCATAGAGGTTCAAGGTTTTCTTGCCTACTTATGCAAGGTCGTGGAACTTTTGGAAGAATGG
Organism: Vitis vinifera; assembly: GCF_030704535.1. Taxonomy (NCBI): domain Eukaryota; kingdom Viridiplantae; phylum Streptophyta; class Magnoliopsida; order Vitales; family Vitaceae; genus Vitis; species Vitis vinifera. Next base: position 16,731,827 of record NC_081809.1, on the reverse strand, counting down.
TAATTTTGCATAAGCTTACACAAGGAAGTACTCAAAGTTCCATACACAAGGTCACGTTACCTAAGCTTTTAAGGGAGTTTGTTGAGGGGAAATGATTTAGGGGTCTATGCATATTCATCTTGCTCAATGGTTTTCATGGGCAAAATAGCTTAAAAGCCTACATAAATTCAACTACCTTAGGGGGTCTCCTTGCACAATCTCAACCTTCCCAAGGATTTCCTTATGCAAATTCAACTTGCCTAGAGAGTTCACCACACAACTTTAAGCAAACTTCTAATCAAGTTTGCATTCTTTTATTATTTTTTCATAAATTATTTTATACGTTTCTTCAAACTCATTTTATTTATTTCTCTCTATTATAGCAAGATTAAATAATTTAAAAATATATAAATTTCAAAGCAATTTTAATTATATTTTATCTTCTTTTCTATTTTTTTTTTAAGTGAAACCAAATATGAGAAACCCATTTTTCTTAACATTTTTTTTCCCCTAATATTTTTCAAGAACCAAACATAACCTTAAATAAAAAAAAAAACACAAAGCTTTATGCTTCCTCTACTTCTCCTTAGGCAAAAGGGGACTTCAACCCTTACTTGACTTGAGGAGTTAGAGCAAGAAGGCAATAGCCCTTTGACAAATAAGCGCTAGGGGACTACCTACCATACGCAATTTTCTACTTTACCTACAATTGAAATTCAAGGTACCTTAGCCGATTTGAAGGCTAGGCAGATTAATAATAGATGGAAGACAAGCAAACCCCAGTATTGTAAATACCATTGAGGATCGCCTCTCTAAGGCAAAAATTATTAATTCATACCTCCTAGCCATGACCAAGCTAATCTAGAAAGTGGAGTTGAACATTGAGATATACAAAGTAGAGCAAAGGTAATTTCTAATGCCAAAGGTTAAAGGATGAAGATTCCTCATCAATGGATCTTGAAAAAAACAAATTTCCAAGAAAAAAATATTGTCCTAATTAATGAATTCCGCAAGTTGACTTGGAACAAAGTTTTAAAGCATAGATTTGAAATAAAAATCAATGATCAATTCCCCGAATCTATTCAATTCAACCACTAGATCAACTGGTTCATGATTAGTTGTTAGTAAACTATATTCTACAAATTTGGAAATTGTGGGATCTACAATCTTATATACACCAAGTCCCTAGCTGCTACAAAATTGGTGAAGGGTTTGACGGCATCTTTAGTGAATTTATGTAGAGTAGTTTTGATCCAACATTCAACTGATTTGCAGTGAATCTTTTGGGGGCATCGAGGATTTGAAAGCATGTTAGTCAATAGTATTTGCTGCATCATATTTTGTCCCTCAGCTTATTCTTAAAGCATCTTTGTTGACATTTTCACCTGGCCCTTATAGAGGAGTACTGTTGGGAGATAATGGTAGTAATCAACCACCCTACTTTCTTGGTATTAGGATCTACTGCCTACTTTTCTCTATATAATCTCTTAGTTTTTGGCCTTGATCTAGGATCACATATACTAGTTATTTTTTTATTTTTAAACTAAAATAATAAGCTTTTCAAATTCCCTTATTCAACATTCATTACAAGATGCAATATTTTTTTTTTCTATATATAAAAATGAGATTAATTATGCTACGACAATAACAACTACAACTATTATTCCACTTTATTTACTATTTGAAACAGTGAAGTAAATAATCCAATTTTTTTTTAAAAAAAAAATTAGAATATATTTGACAACTGTTTTCAAGAATATTTTTATATTCTTTAGAACAAAAAATTAGGAAAACAAATTTGACAATCAAAAACTATTTTTTATTTTTTGTTTTTTGTTTTTTGTTCTACAAAAGACACGGTGTCTTCAAATAATATATTTTAATTGTTTTTACTTATTTTCTAATAATTGTTTTAAAAAATAATTATACATATTAATAATATATTTTAATTGTTTTTACTTATTTTCTAATAATTGTTTTAAAAAATAATTATACAAATATGTAGAATGATTAAAAATAAAATATTAAGTATAAAAATTATTTTTAAAACATATTTAAAAATATTTTAGGTTTATAAATAAATTTTTGTTCTATAAAACATCAAAGAAAAGAATATATTATGTTGTGTGATTTAAAAACAGTTTTTTATTTTTAAAAATAGAAAATTATTTTAAAAAAATTTAATAATATTTGACCTTTATTTTCTAAAAAAAATTTTAAAAATAAAATTAAATAAAGAATAATTTTTAAAGAACAAATAAAAATTATTTTTATCCGTTTTTTAAAAACAAAAGAAAAATATGGATCAAATTGAATATATTTTTTTAAACTTATTTTAAGTTTAGAAAAATTTAAAAATAGTTTTTAAAAATTAATAAGTTTTAAAAAGTATAATGAAACAAACCCATAATTTTTAAACATTATTTTTCACAATTATATTTGAAAACACTTATCAAACAAGCTATTAATAGTTTTATGTTTTTTTTAAAAAGGAATTGAATAGATGATGTATTTGTTTGATATCATATATATATATATATATATATATATATATAATTATATCAATTATTTGAGAGTTATGCATAAAAATTTTAGAATCATAAAAGAAAAAATAAAAATAAAAAATTTATCCTACTTCTCATTTATTACTGTATTTATATCAATAATTCAGACCCCATTCTTAATTCATACATACCAAACGGACTCCTGGCATGTATGAATGCGCATAATTTTAAAATATTAATACACGGATTGAAATGAAGCGATATGAGATGGTCAAGATCTAACCAATTCTTACTGTGTTCCACTATTCAACCACTTCATCCCGCCGCCCACCATTTTCCCCACAGTACTCAAACACCCAAACTGCCTCTCTCCCCTTAATTTATTCAATCTTATTCAAACTTCAAAGATGCCACCCCCCCTCTCTCTGTGTCGGCAGCAGGGCAGGGGAGGAGGAAGAGACGCGCCTCCTCCCTCAATAAATCCATCTGAGACAAAACCCTCCGCCACAGCCAAAGCCACTTGCTCCTCCTTCGACTTCTTCCTTCCTCTAACGTGAGCGTCAATCATTGATACACACATTCATATGCACCCTCCTCCTATTTGACCCTTGATTTTTATTTATTGAATTGACACGCGTCACTTCCCCATTAGTCAACGGGTACAGAATACAAGGTAAATTTTTAATTTATTTATTTTTATTCCTGATTTATCAAACCCAACCTGACACCATGGCACTATTTTATTTTTATTATTCTTATTTCCGACTTTCTCCCTCTCTTCCAATTAAAGCTTGCAAGGAATCATATGTGCCAGAGCGTTAATCATTAGCCTTTGCCCCATTTTTTTATTGCCCTTTTATTATTTTTAAATGACTTGTCAGAGTTTTGTTCATCCATTATTGCAAGCCCTTTTTTTAAATAAAAAAAAAATCTCCTTTTTTTTATTTACGTTGAGCTGTTTTACTCTTTGTTGCTTCTTTTGTGAGTGCTCCCTATTTTATTGTCTTAATTTTTATGGTCGGGTTAGATAACAATTTTTTATTTCGTAGTCATTACTTTAACCATTATTTATACTTGTGTGTATTCTACATTAACTTATTTTATATATATATATTAATTTTGATATTATTTTTAATAATATAACATCCTGTATCTACTTTGGATTTAAAAAAAATTTTACGATTTTAAAAAATATCTACATGAGTACGAGGAGATCATATTTATATAATATTAAAAATTTTCTCCTCCAATATGTGACATCATGTATAATTTGATAAATTTTTTATTTTAAATATTATTTTTTAAATGTTTTTTTATAAATTTTTTGTAATTTATGAGATCTATATATAAATAATTTAATTTGATAAATATTTGGAGTAGAAAAAAAAAAAGTTGAATAGAGAAGCAAGAGATGAAAAATGTAGAGTAGGAACATGCATGTTGGGGGTGGGGGGGAAGTTGGCCAAAAGACCAAAAATAAAGAAATTAAAGGAGAGTTCATAAATATGTTACGTAGTATTCAAGACTCACCTCTTTGCTTTAGATGCCAACTCAAGTAATTCATTCTACCACTTTTCCGCCCATGCAGCCTAATTGGCTGAAGATTACATAGATTCCCTCTTTAATTTGAAGACTAGCTATTGGCTAGTTGGGGTCCACCATCTCCTTAATCATTTTTTACGTACCACTCATGTACTTAAATTGGAAAATTAATATTACAAAATTTTATAATCATGCAAAACTATTTTTTATTTATTTTAAATTTGGTTAATTTTAGCACTTCTTTGTTTTAAAATTATATAAATTTACCTAATAGTATCTTGGTATCTTGGTTTATAAATGTAAGGAGATTAAAATAGAAGTGTTGAAAAAGGAATCTATTACTACTAGAAAAAAAAAATCAGAATTTGTTTTGAAAAATAAGTTATTTTTAGAATAAATTCGAGATATTTTTAATTATTTTTTGTACAAAAAAATTGAAAAATAAGTGAAAACATGAATTATACTTTAATAACTTTTATATTGTATTTACGTATATAATATTTTTATGAAGAATAAATTAAGAAAACTGATTCTCATATTTTAATTCCTTAGCAAAATTTTATTTTCGAAAACAATTCAAACTATTTCTAAAATTTATTAGTAAAAAACTGTTTTTTGAAAATTGTTTTAAAAAATATTTCTAAACATTCCTTAAATTTTTTAGGTGTTGAATGTAAGAGAAATTAATATGCTCTAAGAAAGGCAATTTTATGTATGGAGGAATTGTGATAGTATGAATTCTAATCTAGAGACTTTGGCATTGTTCGGAATTAGGGGTGCAACTTGGACGTGTTGGTCCGATTCAACTTGAACCCAACTTGATGTTTTGAGCAGGTTTGGACAAATATTTTCAATACTTGAATTAAGCTTGAATTAAATTTTCTCAACCCGAATTCAATTTGGGTTGGACTTGGGTTAAAGTTTGGCCAACCTGAGCTTAATTCGAACTCGATTTAATATTTTTATAATATTTATTACTCTGTATAATAATATTTATTTTCTTTTTAGCTTTTAAAAAGTCAAATTATTAATATATCATATACTTTTTCATTTTTTAGAAAGATATGTAAGTTTACTTATTATTATTATTATTATGCTAAAGTTTTATTTTATTTATTTTTTAAATTTTGATATAAATATATAGAAAAAAAAGTTTTTTAAAAAATTATTATGACTGGATTTTGAATTATGCAACTCAATCAACCAGAATCTAATTCGATCAATCTGAGTTTAACTCGACAAACCCAAATTCAGCATGAGTTTAAAAAAATGAGGTTGAGTTGGATATGAGTTAAGTACCTCAAATTAGAGGTCAGGTTGGGTTGAGTTTGGGTTTATCGTCTCTTAATTTTGGTTAAATTCAGATTAACCATTAACTTGACTAATCTACCCAAGTTGTAGCCCTACTTGGAATTTGACTTAGGTGGAAGAAAAATGAGAAACAAGGAACTCTTTCAAAACTATTTTTCAAGTATTATGTTATTTAGAAAATAAAATAAAATTTTAATTTTAAGGATTTATTTGATAAATTTTTTAATTAAAAAGTTTTCTTTGAGATTTTATTATGAAAATATTTTTTATGATTTTATGTGCCTTTTATGTAATATTGGAAGAAATAATTAAAAATAATAGTTTTAGAACTTTTATATTACACAAAAATGTAATACTTTGATGAAAAAGGAATTAGGGAAATTGTTTTTTCCCTTTGAACTCTTAGGCTATATTTGGTTTTCATACAATTAGACAGAAAATGAAAGACAAATAAAATAGAGAGGAAAAAATAATAAAAGAATAATAAAAAGTAGAAAAAAATTTAAAGTTAATAAATTATTTTGATATTTTAATTTGAATTCATCTTATTTATTTTAAATCTCTATATAAATATTAAATAATTTAAAAATCTATTTGGCTCTAACTAATTTTAATTGTATTTCATTTTTTTAATTATTATTCATAATAAAACCAAACATAAGAAAATTATTTTTTTATATTTTTTTTCTTTCTTTAATATTTTCTAAACCAAATATAATCTAAATTAGTTTCAAAGACCTATATTTAAGAAATTTCTTGCAAGTATTGCCAAACACGCCTTGACTTTTCACAATAATAAAGCCAAAAAAAAATGTAACCAAAAATATTCCTAAGGACACTTAATCCATCATGTATGTCTTCAACTATTTATTTATTATTATTGTCATTTTTGTACTTATTAGTTAGTCAATAAAGCGCTAAAATTCTTTTCATTTGTTTAGACCATATTTGTTTGGACCTAGATTATACCTATTCCTAATTCTCGTTTTTTCCTTCATGTAGTTACATATGATTTTTTTTCTTATTTTATTTTTTTTAAAAAATAAGTAAAATAAAATTATGATTTCAAAAACAATAAAAATCTATTTTTCAAAAATAAAATTTTCCTAAATTTCCAATCTCGCAATCGTGCCGGAAAAATGCCCAAACCACATTCATGATTCAATTCTACATTAGCATGATATTTATTAATTTTTTGACAAAAAAAGTTAAAAACCTATATTATTATAAATTTTATTTTAATAAATATTCTATCCTTTAAATAATTTTTTTTTTCTTACTGGGTTTATTATTCATGACTTCTTACTTTGAGTCCATTTGACAGTAAATATTACAATCATCCTATTAGGATCAAATTGACTCTAATATCATTTGTAACAACTTATGTTCAATTATACAAATATTATCATCTTTGAATTCAAAAAGGTCCTTATGGCTTTAAAGCACATTTACAAGGTTAAAAAATAGTCTATATATATATATATATATATATATAATATTATGAACTTTCTTTTTTATTCAGTAGTATGAGACATCATAGAGAAACTTTTAACGTCTAAAGTTAAAAAGTGCATCATCTTTTGGTCAAATTTCATTGAGAATGAACTTGTGATTTCATGAATTTTAATTTTCAAAATCCCTTAATAGTATGTTTGATCTAAAAAATATATTAAAGGAAAATGTTAAAAAAATAAAAGAGAGAAGAATATGATAAATATAAAATCGATTTAAAATCAATAAATTAGTTTTATATACCCTTCAAACTCATTTATCTTATTTTGCCTCTTTTATATATTAATTAAATAATTTTCAAATATATAAGTTTGTAGTTAATTTAATTATATTTGATATTCTTATAAGTTTTTTATAATAAAATCAAATATGAGAAAAATATTCTACATAATAAAATTGGAAAAAAAAAATGTGTGATAAAAAAAGAAAAAAGAAAAATAGAAGAAAATAAAAAGTGAAGGAATATAAAAAATATATTTAAAATTAATAAATTATTTTTATATATTATACTTTAAATTCATTTGATTTATTTTACCTCTTTTATATAAAGATTCAATAACTTGAAAAAACATAAATTTTAATTAAATTTGATTTTTAACCAAATATAGCATTATTATTATTATTATTATTAGTATTTGATTTTAATATATATTATACAAAATTATTATTATTATTATTATTATTATTATTTTGTCTTCCCATGAAAGGTAGAGAAAAAAACTTTGAATTTCACCTAATAGTATCTTGGTATCTTGGTTTATTAAATGTAAGGGGATTAAAATAGTAGTGTTGAAAAAAGGAATCTATTACTAACAGGGAAAAAAAAATCAGAATTTGTTTTGAAAAATAAGTTATTTTGAGAATAAATTCGAGAAATTTTTAATTATTTTTTGTAAAAAAAAAATTGAAAAATAAGTGAAAACGTGAATTATACTTTAATAACTTTTATATTGTATTTAAGTATATAATATTTTTATGAAGGATAAATTAAGAAAATTGATTCTTATATTTTAATTCCTTAGCAAAATTTTATTTTCAAAAAAAATTAAAACTGTTTCTAAAAATTATTAGTAAAAAACTATTTTTTGAAAATTGTTTTAAAAAAATTTCTAAATATTCCTTAAATTTTTTAGGTGTTGAATGTAAGAGATTAATATGCTCTAAGAAAGGTAATTTTATGTATGGAGGAATTGTGATAGTATGGATTCTAATCTAGAGACTTTGGCATTGTTCAAAATTAGGGGTGCAACTTGGACGTGTTGGTCCGATTCAATCCAAACCCAACTTGATGTTCGAGTAGGTTTGGACAAATATTTTCAATACTTGAGTTAAGTTTGGATTAAATTTTCTCAACTCGAATTCAATTTGGGTCGGACTTGGGTTAAAGTTTGACAACCTGAGCCTAATTCGAACTTGATTTAATATTTTTATAATATTTATTATTTTGTATAATAATATTTATTTTCTTTTTAGATTTTAAAAAAGTCAAATTATTAATATATCATATACTTTTTCATTTTTTAGAAAAGATACATAAGCTTACTATTATTACTATTATTATTATTATTATTATTATTATTATTATGTTGAACTTTTATTTTATTTATTTTTTAAATTTTGATATAAATATATAGAAAAAAAGTTTTTTAAAAAATCATTATGAATGAATTTTGAATTATGCAACTCAATCAACCAGAGTCTAATTCAATCTGTTGAAGTAGAGAGATGATTATTGAGAAACAATGGCTTGATTTTTCCATTGATTAAGAATGAATGTATATACACAAAACCTAAAACACAAAAATAGGAAACAATCTACCCAAAATACAAAAATAGGAAATAATCATAGAATTAGGGGATTACAACAAAAATATGAAACAATCCTAGAATTAGGGAATTAGAACAAAAATAGGAAATTACAATAATTTGAAAATAAATAGAAAATCTATTATAATGAATTCTCTAATATGCCCCTTCAAGATGGAGCTCCGGAGAAGACGCCAATCTTGACTCGTAATTCTTGGAAGCGACTTCTTGGAAGCAGCTTCGTGAAAACGGTTTAGTAAGAGTGTTAACAAGTTGATCTGCTGAGGAAACATGAGTAACATGAAGAACATCTGATTGAACTTGATCTCGAATAAAGTGATAGTCAATTGCCACATGTTTCATGCGCGAATGAAAGACTGGATTAGAATAGAGATACGTGGCACCAACATTGTCACAATAGATAATAGGCAGTGTAGGAAGAGTGATGCCAAGCTCTGTGAGAAGAGAACAAATCCAATTAATTTCTGAAGTAGTAGCAGCAATTGATCGATACTCAGCCTCTATGGATGACCATGCAACTGTACGTTGTTTCTTAGATGACCAAGAAATTGGATGACAACCAAGATAGACAATATAAGCACCCATAGAGATATAGTCGTCTTTGTTTCTAGCCCAATTTGCATCTGAGAAGGCATGAAGAGAAAATGTATTTGCCTTATGAAGAAATAATCCATGAGTCAATGTGCCACACATATATCGAAGCAGTCGTTTTGCAGCATTCCAATGTTCAGACGTCGGGCGATGCATGAATTGGGATAGCTTGTTAACAACATATGATAGGTCTGGGTGAGTGAGGTAAAGATATTGTAGACTGCCAGCAAGGGTTCTATATTTTGTGTAGTTAGTCAGAGCTATACCTGAATGAAGTATGAGATTTCCATCTGTAACAAGTGGTGTAGCAATAGGTTTTGCACCGGACATTTTTGTCCGGGCAAAAATATCAAAGATGTAGCGCCTTTGAGTAAGCAACACACCAGATGAAGTGGTAAGAACCTCAATGCCGAGAAAGTAGGACAAGGCGCCAAGATCCTTGATTGAAAATCTTTGTGCCAAGAGGTCAATGTAGCGTTGAATAATATTGGTGTTGGTACTTGTGATAATAATGTCATCCACATAAACAAGTAGATATATAGTAATGTCACTTGAGTGGAGAATGAATAGAGAAGTGTTTGCATGAGAGTTTGTGAACCCAGACTCAATGAGGAATTAGCGAAGTTCAAGATACCAAGTCTGTGGGGCCTACTTGAGTCCACATATAGCCTTCTTTAATTTGCATACATGTGTTGGATTGTCTTTATCAACAAACCCTGGAGGCTGGGCTATGTAGGCATCTTCGGAAAGATGGCCTTGAAGAGAGGCATTATTAACATCCAACTGTCACAATTGCCAACCTTTACTAATTGCTAGGCTTAGAACAAGTCGTATTGTTGTCGGCTTGACAATCGGACTAAAGGTGTCATGATAATCCACGCCAGGTCGCTGATGAAAACCCTTGGCAACTAATCTAGCTTTGTACTTGTCAATAGAGCCATCAGGAAGCCGTTTAATACGAAAAACCCACTTACATACAACAAGATTCTACATAGAAGTAGATGGAACAATCTCCCAAGTTCCATTCCAAACAAGAGCATCAAATTCATGATTCATAGCTTGTCTCCATTTGGGATTGTTTAGGGCTTGGTTAAGAGTATGAGGCTTAATGTCTGATGGTTGAGAAAGGAAAACAGTGAGATTCATCTTGGTTAGGGGTTTGTGGATGTTGTTTTTGGCTTTGGTGGTCATGGGATGGGTATTTTGATGGGTGAGTGGAGTTGTGGTTGAAGAAAAAAAAGTCTTAGAATTGTGTGGTTCTGGTGGTAAACGGTCGATTGGTGAGGAAGGGTGGTCGATCGATTGGGCATTTTGGGACGGATGTTGACACGAGGAATCCCTTTGTGGAGGCGTATTGAGTGAGCCATTTGAAATGGTTAGAGTTTGGACTGGGGGAAGCCAGTTGGAAATGAGCTCTGGGGTGGGACGAGCTAGATGGGATTGGTGAGTGGTAAAAGGAAAAAAGCTTTCAAGAAATTTGATATGACGAGAAATATAGGTTTTAGAGGTGGATAAATCAAAACAGATATAGGCACTTTGTGTTGAAGAGTAACCAAGAAAAACACAAGGAGTAGAACGAGAGTCAAGTTTATGTTGAGAATAAGGATGAAGCCACGGATAACATTAGCAACCGAACACTCGAAGTTTAGTATAGTTGGGTGGAGACTCAAAGAGTTTGTCAAAAAGAGATGAGAGATGTAGTGTGGGTGTGGGCATACGGTTGATGAGATATATAGTAGTGGCAAAAGTGTAAGTCCAAAAAGTTAGAGGCATCGATGCATGAGTGAGAAGAGATAGACCGGTTTCAACAATATGGCGATGACATCATTCGGAAAGACCATTGTGTTCAGGTGTATGTGGTGGTGTAGTAAGATGGGATATACATTGGTGGAGAGAAAATTATAAAGGGCTTGATATTCACCACCATTATCTGAATAGAAGGTAACAATTCGATGTTTAAATTGGTTTTTGACTATTGCCTTGAAGTGCACAAAGACATCATACACATGGGATTTCCATTTAAGTGGATCATACCAAATATACCGTGTATAATGATTAAAAAAAAAAACATAGTACTGAAAACCATCAACAGAAGAAACAGAAGAGATCCATACATCAGAAAAGAGAAGTTCAAGCGGATGGGATGATGTTAAGGTAGAAGAAGAAAATGGAATTTTATGACTTTTATTACATGAATAGACATTACAATGTGTGGAAGAGGATAACGGACTAAACAATGGTAAAGAAAACTTAGGGATGATATTTTTCATAATAGTAAACGATGGATGACCTAGTCTAGAGTGTCACTCGGACGAAGTGGTCTTGACACTAGAAAAGGCAAGCAGCGGTGAAGAGGTAACAAAAGGGAATGTAGTCGGCCACTCTTACGTCATCCTTAGGTTCACCCATCAAAAGGATTGCCCCTATGTTTAAATCCTTCACCTGAAAAGCATAGAGTGAGAATTCAACATAAACATGGTTATTAGTGCAAAATTAATAAATTAAAATTAAGTTTTTTTGCATGGAAGGGACACAAAGGACGTTTTATAAAGTAAAGGTACGAGAGGAAGTAGGTATGGTGGTAGAACTGGTATGTGTGATGGGAAAGCCCGATCCATCACCGATCATGATATCATCAGATCCTTGATACGGGCTATGAACAAAGAGATTGCTCAAGTCAGATGTAACGTGGTGAGATGCTCCACTATCCAACGACCAAGTAGGAGTAGTGTTGTTGTCGAAAACAACATGATTGGCTTGTGGTTGCCAGGGTGTGGAGGGGCGATATCCCTGAGTGCCTTGAGGACGAGGTATTGGGGATTGTTGATTAGTGACAAGCCGAAACATCGGGCATCGTTTGACAGTGTGTCCTTGAATACCGCATGCTTGACAACGACCCAAATAAGGTTTGGGTTGGAGTTGATTTTGAGGAGAAAACGTAGTAGTAGGGCCTGGTTGTTGTGGAGTGGTGGTTAGTGGATGCCAATTTGGACGATTCCGGAAGGCTGTGGGATTTGATGTTGCTGGTAGTGATAGAGGAGATGGTTGAGCGGTCTGAAGAGATGCTTCTTTGTTGAGAAGTTTCTCATGGAGCTCAACAAAAGAAATTGACGTGTCACGGACATTAATTACATCAACGATGGATTTGTATTCATCACTTAGTCCTTCAAGAACCCGATCAATAAGATCCTCATCATCAACTGGCTTCCCCAAAAGGGCAAGTTTATCGACACGAGTTTTTATCACCTATATATATTCACTAATTGATTTTGAGTCATTGGTACATCGCTTTAATTGTTCCTTCAATTATTTAATATGACCACAAGATGGTTTGGCATAGGTATTGACTAAGGTTTACCATGCATCAAGGGAAGTGGTGGTGTGGGCAATAAGTGGTTGTAGTGAAACGAAGATAGCACCAAGGAGAGCGCTAAAGATGAGACTATCCTAACGCTTCCAGGTTGTGTATGCTAGATTTGGGGATGCAACACCAGTGACAGTGACGATGGGTGGTGGTGGAGTATGAGTGTCATCAATGAAGTGATAAAGATCATAACCTTCAAGAAGAGATTAAATTTGAAGGCTCCATGTGAGATAATTGGTGGATGACAATTTGGTGATATTGGAGAGATTGATTGTAAGGAGGGGATGTTGAGGATCTTGGGGGTTTTGGATGGTGATAGGATTGTTGGTGGAAGAGAAGGATGCATTGGAAGCCATTGAGGAGAAGGAAAAAAAAAGGAAGAAAATACGCCCAAGAAGATTAGGCTCTTCATACCATGTTGAAGTAGAGAAAGGATTATTAAGAAACAATGACTTGACTTTTCCATTGATTAAGAATGAATATATATACGCAAAACCTAAAACACAAAAATAGGAAACAATCTACCCAAAACACAAAAATAGGAAACAATCCTAGAATTAGCCCAAAACACAAAAATAGGAAACAATCCTAAAATTAGAGAATTACAACAAAAATAGGAAATTACAAGAATTTGAAAATAGAAAGAAAATTTATTATAATGAATTCTCTAATACGATCAACCCAAGTTTAACTCGACAAACCCAAATTTAACATGAGTTTAGAAAAATGAGGTTGAGTTGGACATGCGTTAAGTACCTCAAATTAGAGGTTGGGTTGGGTTGAGTTTGGGTTGATTGTCTCTTAATATTGGTTAAATTTAGATTAGTCATTAACTCGACCAACGTGTCCAAGTTGTAGCCCTACTTGGAATTTGACATAGGTGGAAGAACAAGGAAAGACAAGGAACTCTTTCAAAACTGTTTTCCAAGTATTATGTTATTTAGAAAATAAAATAAAATTTTAATTTTAAGGATATATTTGATAATTTTTTTAATTAAAAAGTTTTCTTTGAGATTTTATTATGAAAATATTTTTTTTATGATTTCATGTGCCTTTTATGTAATATTGGAAGAAATAATTAAAAATAATAGTTTTAGAACTTTTATATTACACACAATTGTAATACTTTGATGAAAAAGGAATTAGGGAAATTGTTTTTCCCTTTGAACTCTTAGGCTATACTTGGTTTTCATACAATTAGAAAGAAAATGAAAGACAAATAAAATAGAGGGGAAAAAAAAAATAATTTTGATATTTTAATTTGAACTCATTTTATTTATTTTAAATCTTTATATAAATATTAAATAATTTAAAAATCTATCTGGCTCTAACTAATTTTAATTGTATTTCATTTTTTAATTATTGTTCATAATAAAACCAAACATAAGAAAATTATTTTTTTTTATTTTTTATTTTTTTAATATTTTCTAAACCAAATATAACCTAAATTAGTTTCAACTACCTATATTTAAGAAATTTCTTGCAAGTATTGCCAAACACGCCTTGACTTTTCACAATAATAAAGTCAAAAAAAAAAAAAAAATGTAACCAAAAATATTCCTAAGTACACTTAATCCATCACGTATGTCTTCAACCATTCATTTATTATTATTGTCATTTTTGTACTTATTAGTTAGTCAATAAAGCGCCAAAATTCTTTTCATTTGTTTAGACCATATTTGTTTGGACTTAGATTATACCTATTCCTAATTCTCATTTTTTCCTTCACGGAGTTACATATAATTTTCTTTCTTATTTTATTTTTTAAAAAATAAGTAGAATAAAATTATGATTTCAAAAACAATAAAAATCTATTTTTCAAAAGTAAAATTGTCCTAAATTTCCAATCTCGCAATCATGCAAGCAAAATGCCCAAACCACATTCATGATTCAATTCTACATTAGCATGATATTTATTAACTTTTTGACAAAAAAAGTTAAAAGCCTATATTATTATAAATTTTATTTTAATAAATGTTCTATCCTTTAAATAAATCTTTGTTTTTCTTACTTGGTTTATTATTCACTACTTCTTATTTAGAGTTCATTTGACAGTAAATATTACAATTATCATATTGGGATCAAATTGACTCTGATATTATTTGTAACGACTTGTGTCCAATTATACATATATTATCATCTTTGAATTCAAAAGGGTCTTTATGACTTTAAAGCACATTTACAAGGTTAAATATATATATAATATTATGAACTTTCTCCTTTATTCAGTAGTATGAGACATCATAGAGAAACTCTTAACGTCTAAAGTTAAAAAGTGCATCATCTTTTGGTCAAGTTTCATTGAGAATGAACTTGTGATTTCATGAATTTTAGTTTTCAAAATCCCTTAATAGTATGTTTGATTTAAAAAATATATTGAAGGAAAATGTTAAAAAAATAAAAGAGAGAACAATATGAGAAATATAAAATCGATTTAAAATCAATGAATTAGTTTTATATACCCTTCAAACTCATTTATCTTATTTTGCCTCTTTTATATATTAATTAAATAATTTTCAAATATATAAGTTAGTAGTTAATTTAATTATATTTGATATTCTTATAATTTTTTTTATAATAAAATCAAATATGAGAAAAATATTCTACATAATAAAATTGGAAAAAAAATGTGTGATAAAAAAATAAAAAATAAAAATAGAAGAAAATAAAAAGTGAAGGAATATAAAAAATATATTTAAAATTAATAAATTATTTTTATATATTATACTTTAAATTCATTTGATTTATTTTACCTCTTTTATATAAATATTCAATAACTTGAAAAAACATAAATTTTAATTAAATTTGATTTTTAACCAAATATAGCATTATTATTATTATTATTATTAGCATTTTCTTATAACTAAACAAAACAAAACAAAACAGTCAAAACATAAATATAATCATGTGATATCAAAATTACTTATCAAAATACCGTTGGGGGTGTTTAGTACATGGGAATGGAGAATGTGAATTAACATCTCATTCATTTTCTCGTTCATTTCTATGTTTAGATAAATTTTATGAAAGTATGAATGAAATAAAAAATGATTTTGACGGCAATCGAATCTCATTTATAAGTGAGGATTTAAGTAATTACAAGTAGGCGAGGTATTATAAAATAACCTGAAATTACTATTTTACCCTTGGGAATTTAAATGTTCTTTTATATATATATGGTAAAACATAATTCTATAGTTTCTTTTGCATGACAAATTATTCAAAATTTGATAAAAAGAATAAATGGATATTTGTATATTTTAGAATTGTGAATTTTATTGGATATAATATTTATTGAAAATTAGAATGAAGTTTGAGTTTTTATTTCCTCTTTTGAAAAGAAGAAAAGTTTTTGCTAGTTTTGAAAATTTAAATTTGATAAAAATATATTTCTTCTTTTTTATTTTTATAAAATATAATTTTATAGCTTCTTAGGCATGACAGGTTATTTAATTTTTTTTTTTTATAAAAAGAATAATCAAATATTTGTATATTAGGGTTGTATGATTTTTTATAGTTATTTTTTATTTATTGAGTATATATATCATTTGTTTAGTCTTATCATTTAGTAACAAAAAAAAAAAATCTTTCAAAATTTATTCTTTTAAAATGTAAGGGCATTATTATCAATTTATTTTCTTTTCATTTTTATTCCTATTATTATCAAAAATCATAATGAAAACAAATAATGATTCGACTGAACACCAAAAATAAAAAATAAAAATTCATTTCCATTCCACAATAAATAGAAATGAAAACAAAATATTTATTTTTATTCCTTATTTTTTGCATACCAAACATCCCTTAATAGTTAAGATATCAAAATTACTTATCTTCAACTTTAAATTGCTTTAAAGTTAAATTAAAAAGGCAAAAAAAGAGGCAAAAGTAATAAAAGAATTAAAAAGGAAAAAAAAAAAAAAGGTTAAAGTAATAGAAGTGCATGGAATGGGATCCATTTCCATCAAAGCCCCCCATAACTTTATGCTTTGACAACAATATGTCAAATCACATGCTACGCGTATGCTCCCCATGCAACTATAAGATCACTCAATTCAATACCAATAACCTTAACGACACTTATTTTTATTTTATTTTATTTATAATTAAATAATAATAATAATAATAAAGAAATGGCAGGGGCGGTGACTTGCATATTGGATTTTTATTCTTGAAATATATATGGATAGCTTATAGTAAAGAGGGGGAGACATGGGTTTTGAATAATAAAATGAAGAGAAAAGAAGGGTGGTTGCATGCGAATATTCTCTCCTTCCAGGCAGGCTGATAGTTACTTGGGGCCTGGGGGCCTGGGGGCATGTAACAGGCAAACTTTCCTGTTTTCTCGGTTAAGTGTACCCTTTTTTTAAAAAGAAAAAAAAAAAAAAAAAACCCTAAAGTCACCTTTCATCATATCTCTTGCCTTAAAATAAAAATTCATGGATACGTCATACGTGTGGGTGGAGTCCCTCAAGGTTACCATATTCCTATGTCTCTTGTCCTTCCCATTTTCATCCTTATTTTAATACTTGGACTCATTCTAAACTCTTGTTTGGGAAGAGATTTTTCCTCTTGATAACTGGCCATAGTTCATTATTTTTTCACTATTCTCCATTAGTCCCATCCCACAAGTTGACTGAAGAGGATGAAAATGTGACTAGGTTCAGATCCTTAGGATCATATTTTAATTTCCTAGTCCAAGGGCCTCCTAGTGGACCAATTTTTATGGGCTCAATTTGGACAGGTTGAACAAGTTTGGTGTTAGGCACTTTAGACTTGGGCCAGGCTTTAGCTTGGCCCAAGTGGGTTGTTTGCAAAAGTTCTTTCTAATTGAATGCACAACTATAATCGTGGGAACTAAAATTGTAAGTGGAGAGGTTTAAATTATAGTAGGATTGAGAATACAATTGAAAAGCCTATTTGAAACTGTTTTTGAGAACGGTTTTTTGTTCTTTAAATAAAAAACACAGAAACACGTTTGATAACATAAAACTCTCTTGTATTTTTTGTTCTTAAAAACATAAAATAAGATGTTTTTAGAAAATATCTTTTAATTGTTTTGTATTGTTTTCACTTATTTTTTAAGAATTATTTTAAAAAATAATTATACAAACATATAGAATGATTAAAAATAAAACACTACAAGTAAAAATTATTTTTAAAACATATTTAAAAATGTTAAAAATAGGTTAAAAGCATTTTGTGTTTCAAAACAGACTTTTGTTTTACAAAAATCCGAGAACAGTTTTAAAAACCTGTTCTCAAAAACTATTTTTCAAAATTGTTTTTGAAAACAAACCCTAATTATTGTTTTAGGAAGACATGAAGTAGTTGAAAGGATATATGCTAAATTAGATATTAATAGACTAAATTTATATTATTAGAGATAGAAGAATAAATGCAATAAACTTTTTTTTTCCAATGAATAATAAAATCAGAATTCATCTTTGTTGTATTACAACAATTGCAAATTTATTAAATTAGAAGTGGATAATTTTAAATATAACATTCTAACATGATCAAACTTGTATGGATATTGAAATGGTATATCTCATGACATAATTATAAACTCATATTAACTAAATGTTATTAAGAATAATTAATACAATAAAAGGAGGGGCAAAACAACATGGCAATATAGTTTCATATTTACTTGCTAGAAGATTGAAGGGTACGGGCCTCGAGATTTTGTTGGAGCTTGAGTTTGGGTGCTCAAATAGGTTGATATAATTTGACTGGGAAACAGTTTTCGAAAGTTTTAAAATTACTTTGAAATTGTTATTATAAATAAATTTTTTTTTCTTGAGTTTGGGTGTTCAAATAGGTCTATATGATTTGACCTAATAAATAAACGGGAAATGGGAAACAATTTCCGAAAGTTTTAAAATTACTCTGAAACTATTACAATAAGTAAAAAAAAATTTTTTTATTGAGTTTGAGTGTTGAAATAGATTGATATAATATGACCTAATAAACAAATGGGAAACAATTTTTGAAAGCTTAAAAATTACTTCCAAACTGTTACTATAAATAAATAATTTTTTTATATTATTATCTTTGAAAAAAAATTGAAATAATACGTTTAAAAAAGTCATTTTTATTGAAGTTTTCTTGATTTTTTCTGTGTAAAATGAAGCTCAAGGCATTTGTGTTATGAAAAAAAATAGTTCTCGTTTTTATAGTTCTATTGATCATATCTTGAGGTAGAGAATTCAGAAACAATCAAATGAGAATTTGGAACAAAACCTTATTTTTATCGGTTTTTTTAGCTGTTAAGGGAAGATTGTTCATATCATAATGCAAAAAGAAAATATAAAAAGGAAGACATGAAACCCTACCCCCCCCCCCCCCCCCCCCCCCCCCGGTTTTCCCTCTTCTTGTCCACTGTGAGGTAAGTTTTGACTTTAGAGCAAGGGTGATGAGAAAAAAAAAGTTTAGTTTGAGGCGGAAAAAGGAGAAATGGAAAAGTTTTTCTTGTTGCAGCAAAAGGTATCCTCTTCTTCTAAGATAAATATGGTAGGTGGTTTCATTATTGGTTTCGAGTATTTTGATTTTTCTTCCTTTATGGGTTTCAAAGTTTGGGATGTTTGCTTGCCCAAAGAATTGAGGAAATGCTCCACTGTTGGGACGTAAAGTTGGGAAAAGGGGGTTGTGGAAGTTAAAACAAGATCATCTTGAATCAGTGTTGGTGGAAAATTTTTGGCATTATTTGAAAACATGATGAGTTCCAAGCTATTTTTAAGAACTTTTAGATTTGTCAAGGAATCAAATGATTCAAGCTTCACTTCATTGTGACACTTTTTATGCATTAAAAAAAAAAAAAATTCCCACAACAGTATAGAAGACAATGGTGTTGGAACTGCGGACCGGGATGAAGGTTCCGACCTGTTACAAGCAGTGGTCTCTGTTTGGGTAGGTTTATCCCGGGTAGGATGGGGTGCCCGAAAGAAGCGTCCTAGTCAATCAGATGTGTGACTACCCAAAAATGAAAGAGACGCTGGTCTAGATGAGCAGCAGTCACTAATTTTAGAGCAAAACGTATGAATTCCATTAATGAGTGGAGGTTGCAAGCCAAAGACTTATAAAAAGCCACCTGGCCTGGAGGCAAGGGCCAGACAAAGAAGGAGACGAGATTGATACTAACTTGAGTGCTGGAGGGGATTTCCCGGAATACTTCTGGAAAGTTCGTAGCTACAACAAATGGGTGTCATTTTGGGCCTGTGGCTTGAAATTCCAAGTATACGAACTCTTTTAGTTTCATTTTTTAATTTTTGTGGTTAGTCCCTTAGTGGTACCTTATTTATATTGGTTAGGAGAGAAGTTTGAGATTGGGGAGCTTTCCTTTAGCAACTCTACTGCAAAGGGCTAATTGTGGAGATTATTGTGAGTTATTATTTAGTACATATTTTTTTATTTTCAAATGAATATATCTTGCCTACATTTAGTACATCTAAATTTTAATTAAAATGGACGAGCCATTGAAATAATTGTTTTGATGAAAGATGAATTATCATTGAAGTGTTGAAATGTTTAATTATTATTATTATTATTATTATTATATGACATGCATGGTTATGAAATTTTGAAGATTTATATTTTTAATGTTATAATACCTTGGATTAAAATATAATTGTTTAAAAAATAAATACAAAATACAGTATTTTTCATCACTTCTTTCATTTTTACACTCAATTTTTTAAAAGACAAATTTACTTTTTACATTGGACTTGTTTTTTGAAAATGTGAGTTTTATTTTTACTTAAAAAAATTTCATATTGAATTTATCTTTTTAAAAAGTGAATTCACTTTTTTTTTTTTTTTTAATTTATTGAACTTGTCTTTTAAATAAATGAGTTCATTTTTATATTAAATTTATTTTTTGAAAAGACGAATTCTATTAAGTGTTGTAGTTTTAGAACAATATTATACACTACTTCGACGAAATCCGTGAGAATAGGGGACAATTTTTGTTTTGGGAGAATTGTGTTTTGGGCCCAACTGGGCCCAAAAATTAACAAATGGTCCATCTATGTTACAGAATTAATAGAAAGGCTATGAGATTTTGAGTGACCTATATACCCTTCTAATTTCCAAGTCAGATTGCTGTAAATTAAAAGGGAGAATTGTGTTAAATGTGAAATGCCATGTCACCTTCCCTTCTGTCAGTAGTCTCGATGAAACCTCTGAAGTGAGCGGAGCTTATCAATGGCATCCCAAATGGCGATCCTCTCCAGAGCCCGTAAAACCCTCCTCAAAACCCTAAACCACCATAACAATCCCTTTTAAAGCTTCCATTTCCACCTTCACATTCCTCTCCCTGGAAGCCCAACTCGTCGAGCCCAGCCTTCCCCCGCCATCTCCCACTCCACTTCCTCCCAATCCCGCCTCAGGGAACATGTGCATCTTCATTGCAGATATTGCGATGCAATAGGATAATAGCAAGTTAGCTTTTTATGCCCTGTAATTCATGGCCAGATGGATTGGTCGGGGTGAGAATGCAAGGGGTCATGTTCTACTCTCTGTGGATGAGGGGCTTGTTGTATCAGCACTTGGAACTGCTGGTAGGACTTACAGTTCTACTCTTCTAGATGCATCATGGGCGATCCTACGAGATCATTGCGTCAAAAGAAGGCACCTCAACCAGAATCTTATCTTGCAAAAATATATGCCGATGCAGCATTGGGGAATTTGCAGAGAGCATTCAGCACTCTGCATGAGTTTGAAACCGCTTATAGGAACTCCCCTAAAGAAGCAGAAGAGGATATATTCTCACCTTTTACATCTTTACATCCTTTGGTAATGGCAAGCTCTAAGAAGGGTTTTGAAACTTTGGACACGGTTTGTCTTCTTATTTGTAAAAGTTTCTGTTCTCACAATTCATTTACTATAGTTGGTTGATTTTCCATAAAGTGATACTGAAATCTGATTAGGTTGTAGTTTGTTTTTACTTTTATTGTTTTTAGTCGTTTAGGTTGAATTATGATCGCGAAAAGTAGGAGGGAAACTCAATTGGGAGAAAAAATGGAAAAGGAAGAAAAAAAAGCTTAAACTTCTCTAGCATACTTTTCCAATATTATTCTTCTTTTCTATAGAGAATAAAGAATTTAAGAATGTATAAGTTCTTAAATAATTTTCATTATATTTCAATTGTCATCAATTTTCTATGGAAAACGAGACTATTTTTTTTTCTTTCCCATAGCACTTTCCATGATATACATGAAACCCCTTCTCGTCCTTTATCATTTTTTTTTTGATAGGCAAAGAGGAAAATATTACCAGTGGTTATGTTTTGTTGAGTAATAGATTTGAAATTATGCAAATCATGCATTATTGGATTTTATTTCTTTCCATGCTTTAATTTTCTGTCTAGTCCACCATATTATTGACTTAGTGAGGAGCTCTCAATGGTAAAGATTCATGGAAGAGCATCAATCAAGGGTGGGATGAGTTCATGAGGTTCATTTCCTTCTCTTTGGGTGATTGGCGAAGAGTTAGGTTTTGTCATGATATATGGTGTGGGGAGTTGCTGCTGCATGTCAGATTTCCTTAGTTGTTTTCCATTGCTATGGATAGAGAGGTTTTGGTTGAGTTATCAGGGCTTTTTGAGAGGTGGGGCTTTTTGAATTTTGATGTTTGTGAGTGATGTCCAGGGCGTTAGGTTTGGCAAGGGATACTTTGGAAGCTATTAACATCTTTATTTCATACAGGAAGATGAGATATTTTGCGATGTAAGGCTGTAATAAGATGGAATTTTCAATGAAATCTTACCATGTGCTAATGACTGGAGAGGAAGCTATTTTCCCAACTAAAGATTTATGGTTGTTTCTTTGTGTGGACAGCTATGTGGAAGAGAATTTTGAATCTAGACCATTTTTAATAACTTTTTTTTGGGAGAATTGTGTTTTGGGCCCAGCTGGGCCCAAAAAATAACTAATGGTCCATATATGTTATAGAATTTATAGAAAGGCTATGAGATATTGAGTGACCTATATACCCTTCTAATTTTCCAAGTTAGATTGTTGTAAATTAAAAGGGAGAAATGTGTTAAATGTGAAATGCCATGTCACTTGACTGCGAAAAGGGTCACCACCCTCCTACCCCTTTATCTCTCTCCGTAAACACCATGATCAAAGAGGATGGCCACTGTGAATGTCCCCCAACCGATTGCTTCGGCGGGCGAGGGTTGTGAGCAAGTCAGAAATCAGAAAAGCCTTGCATCTATTTTATTATCATCATCATTTCAAAATCCAAATGACGGTGGGTGTATTTATTTTCTCTCACATTTTGATTTGATCATATCCATCTCGGGTCATAGCAATGAAGCATGAGGTAAGTAAATTGAAGAAACTTACAGTGAATATTTTCGAAAAGATCTCCTATTAAATGACATTTCACCTGTTTGAAAATTCTACATTTTATAATCTGGTTGTTGGCTTTATAGTGTAGGCAATAAATGGGTATGGTGGAGACGGTGAGCTGTGGGGATTAGTTAGCGCACTTATGATGAATAGGAAAGTAAATTGGGTTTCATTTTCCCTCTTTTCAGTCAGCCATGACATTGGGATGTGGTTAACCCGGTCATATGCACTCTTTAAGTTGTAGGTAGGTCAAATTCCTGCAACTGTACAAGGCATTTACACCAACTGTACAAGGCATGTACACCAACTGTACAAGGGTGTGTATCTTAAGGGATTTCGAGTGATTTTTAAGAACTTGCTCATTTACTTTTTCCAATAGTGGGGGACATTCCTCACACTTATTGGTTGACAACATACTCATTGCATGCATTTTATTCCATATCTACCATGTTAGTTCATTGTTTTAGCTCCCCCACATTACTTATGCGTAGGAACCGAAACGAGGGTTAAGTTTTTCCACCTTTTCCCTCATCCACGAGAATGGAAACATTGTTGCCCCACCCATATGCACTTGTTCGGTCGTCCCTTTGGTGGATTGCATAACTGTACAAGCCATTTATACTAACTGTACAATCCAAATGTGCTAACTGTACAAGTGTGTACAACCCTACCTATATTGAAGGATTTCAACTTTTTTTGAAAACAATCGTTGCTCATTTCCTTCTTCTTTTTACTAGGGGGACATCCCTTACAGTCATTCCTCATTTCCCTTCGTACACATTCAAATGCCTTGTGGTAGCCCACTTATGTTGCATAAGAACCTAAATTGGGTTTCATTTGCACCCTTTTCACTCAGCCATATCTTTGGAATGTGGTTAACCCGCCCATATGCACTCCTTTAGTTGCATTTATGTGCAATTGCTCCAAGTGTACAAGGCCTTTACACAAAGTGTACAAGGCCAATGTACTAAATGTACAAGGGTGTACAAGGGTGTGTACCTTAAGGTAATTCAAGTGATTTTGAAGAACTTAGTCATCAACATTTTCCACTCATCGTGCACATTCCTCACACATATCGGTTGACAACACACTCCTTCCACGTATAATATTTGATATCTACCATGTTAGTTCATTGTTTTAGCTCCCCCACATTACTTATGCGTAGGAACCGAAACAAGGGTTAAGTTTTTCCACCTTTTCCCTCATCCACGAGAATGGAAACATTGTTGCCCCACCCATATGCACTTGTTCGGTCGTCCCTTCGGTGGATTGCATAACTGTACAAGCCATTTACACTAACTGTACAACCCAAATGTGCTAATTGTACAAGTGTGTACAACCCTACCTATATTGAAGGATTTCAACTTTTTTTGAAAACAATCGTTGCTCATTTCCTTCTTCTTTTTACTAGGGGGACATCCCTCACAATCATTCCTCATTTCCCTTCGTACACATTCAAATGCCTTGTGGTAGCCCACTTATGTTGCATAGGAACCTAAATTGGGTTTCTTTTGCACCCTTTTCACTCAACCATATCTTTGGAATGTGGTTAACCCGCCCATATGCATTCCTTTAGTTGCATTTATGTGCAATTGCTCCAAGTGTACAAGGCCTTTACACAAAGTTTACAAAGCCAATGTACTAAATGTACAAGGGTGTGTACCTTAAGGTAATTCAAGTGATTTTGAAGAACTTAGTCATCAACATTTTCCACTCATCGTGCACATTCCTCACACATATCGGTTGACAACACACTCCTTCCACGTATAATATTTGATATCTACCATGTTAGTTCATTGTTTTAGCTCCCCCACATTACTTATGCGTAGGAACCGAAACAAGGGTTAAGTTTTTCCACCTTTTCCACTACTACAAAAATAGTTTATGGTGTCACTATTTACGATGTCACTTTTAAAATAATGATACCATAGGGTTTATAATTAATAAAGGTGACACATCATATAAAAAATCTTCAATTAAGGTAGTTAGATGATATTAATTTTATATTTATAGTGTCATTTTTTGGGAAGTGACATCATATAAAATAAATTTTTTTAAGTATTATAACTTAATGAGCCCACTTTTAGAATTAATAATGATGGATACTATATAAAAATCCCATTGTTTCCATATCTCACCCACAATCCAAAAAATCTCAATATATAAATCCTATATATAAAATCATGATCTTCTTCAACCTTTTCTCTCACCCATCCATAGTCAACACGCTCAAAACCGACATTCTTCACTTTGTGGACTCCCAGGTAACCCAAAATCTCATGGATCTATCATTTTTTTTCTTTTATTAATGTCATTATATTAATTGTTTCGACATCTTTGTATTATGGTTTTTGTGAATTGTGTTTTCTTGAGTTGTAGGGAAGAAAAATTTAGGTTTAATCTTCTAGCATGGAAGAAAAAACTATAGATTAATTGATTTTTTTAATCTAAACCAAACACATGATCAAGTCCTTAAAAAAAAAGTGAAAAACAGGAAAAAAATGAATGATTTTTAATATGTATTTGTGTGAGAATGACAGAATTTTTTTAAGATATACTATCACATAATCTTCATCCTTTCTAAAAAACGAGAGAGGAAAAAAAAAAAAAGAATGATTTTTCTGTTTGTATCTAAGTGGGAATGAGATATAGAATTTCGTTGAAAGTATCCAACCCCAAAAGGACCAATCCGGGAAGGCATGTGTGGTATTGACGGGAGATGATAAAATGGAAATCATAACCATAGCCATGTTCTCTCTGTGTCTTTCTATCCTCTTCAATTAATTCATGGGCATAGATATTTTATTTAGTTTTTATATTTAGTTTATTTATAGTTTATTTAGTTTCTAAAATCCAATTAGTTAGATATTTTATTTGATTTTGTTTTTATATTTAAGTATTTGAATTTTGGAAAGTTTTTATATTTTGTTAATAGAAATAGAAATTTTTATATTTTTTATTATTAGGAATTTCTATTTTGTTAAATTGTAAGTATCTATCTCAATAAGAGATTTTTAATATTCAAATGAAAGTGATGAAAGAGAGTAAATATTTTAATGCTCAATTATATTTTAATGTTATTTTTTTTTTACATAAGGGTTTATTTATGTTTTCAATTTTGAAGTTCCCTTTCCAAGTCCAGCAACAAAAGTAGTGTCCAACCTTAAAATGGGCATGTGTGGTATTGACGGGAGATGATAAGATGGAAATCATAACCATAGCCATGTTTTCTCTGTGTCTTTCTATCATCTTCAATTAATTCATGGGCATAGATATTTTATTTAGTTTTTATATTTAGTTTATTTACAGTTTATTTAGTTTCTAAAATCCAATTAGCTAGATATTTTGTTTGATTTTATTTTTATATTTAAGTAGTTGAGTTTTGGAAAGTTTTTATATTTTGTTAATAGAAATAGAAATTTTATATTTTTTATTATTAGGAATTTCTATTTTGTTAAATTGTAAGTATCTATCTCAATAAGAGATTATTAATATTCAAATGAAAGTGATGAAAGAGAGTAAATATTTGGGAGAATTATCTTTTGGGGTAAGATGGGCCCTCAAATTAACAAAAAGTCCATATAACTCTTTAAATTGAGCCCAAGACCCAATGAAAGTATGGAAATTAAGTTGAAGGATATCATCATTCAATATTTCCAAAAATGCCCTTTGTTGATTTTGAGAAAAAAAAAATATTTTTGAAAAATACTTTTATTTAATTTAATATTTTTTATTTAATTTAATATTTTTAAAAAATACTTTTATGTAATTTAATATTTTTTAAAATACTTTTATTTAATTTAATATTTTTTAAAAATAATTTTATTTAATTTAATATTTTTTAAAAATAAATTTATTTAATTTAAAATTTAAAAAAAATTAATTTAATATTTTTGAAAAAATTTTAATTTAATATTTTTGAAAAAAAAATTATTTAATTTAATATTTTTGAAAACTACTTTTATTTAATTTAGTATTTTTGAAAAAAAAATTATTGAAAAAAAATTATTTAACTTAATTTTATAAAATATTTTATATATGTTCTTAAAGGGTATATTTGTCTGTTACTATTTTATATCCTTCAACTCAATTTAAGGAGTTATATGAACTTTTTGTTAATTTGGAGGCCCATCTACCCCCAAAAGATAATTCTCCCTAAATATTTTAATGCTCAATTATATTTTAATGTTATTTTTTTTTACATAAGGGTTTATTTATGTTTTCAATTTTGAAGTTCCCTTTCCAAGTCCAGCAACAAAAGTAGTGTCCAACCTTAAAATGGGCATGTGTGGTATTGACAGGAAATGATAAGATGGAAATCATAACCATAGCCATGTTCTCTCTGTGTCTTTCTATCCTCTTCAATTAATTCATGGGCATAGATATTTTATTTAGTTTTTATATTTAGTTTATTTATAGTTTATGTAGTTTCTAAAATCCAATTAGTTAGATATTTTATTTGATTTTGTTTTTATATTTAAGTATTTGAATTTTGGAAAGTTTTTATATTTTGTTAATAGAAATAGAAATTTTTATATTTTTTATTATTAGGAATTTCTATTTTGTTAAATTGTAAGTATCTATCTCAATAAGAGATTTTTAATATTCAAATGAAAGTGATGAAAGAGAGTAAATATTTTAATGCTCAATTATATTTTAATGTTATTTTTTTTTTTTACATAAGGGTTTATTTATGTTTTCAATTTTGAAGTTCCCTTTCCAAGTCCAGCAACAAAAGTAGTGTCCAACCTTAAAATGGGCATGTGTGGTATTGACGGGAGATGATAAGATGGAAATCATAACCATAGTCATGTTTTCTCTGTGTCTTTCTATCATCTTCAATTAATTCATGGGCATAGATATTTTATTTAGTTTTTATATTTAGTTTATTTACAGTTTATTTAGTTTCTAAAATCCAATTAGCTAGATATTTTGTTTGATTTTATTTTTATATTTAAGTAGTTGAGTTTTGGAAAGTTTTTATATTTTGTTAATAGAAATAGAAATTTTATATTTTTTATTATTAGGAATTTCTATTTTGTTAAATTGTAAGTATCTATCTCAATAAGAGATTATTAATATTCAAATGAAAGTGATGAAAGAGAGTAAATATTTGGGAGAATTATCTTTTGGGGTAAGATGGGCCCTCAAATTAACAAAAAGTCCATATAACTCTTTAAATTGAGCCCAAGACCCAATGAAAGTATGGAAATTAAGTTGAAGGATATCATCATTCAATATTTCCAAAAATGCCCTTTGTTGATTTTGAGAGAAAAAAAATATTTTTGAAAAATAATTTTATTTAATTTAATATTTTTTATTTAATTTAATATTTTTTAAAAATACTTTTATGTAATTTAATATTTTTTAAAATACTTTTATTTAATTTAATATTTTTTAAAAATAATTTTATTTAATTTAATATTTTTTAAAAATAAATTTATTTAATTTAAAATTTAAAAAAAAATTAATTTAATATTTTTGAAAAAATTTTAATTTAATATTTTTGAAAAAAAAATTATTTAATTTAATATTTTTGAAAACTACTTTTATTTAATTTAGTATTTTTGAAAAAAAAATTATTGAAAAAAAATTATTTAACTTAATTTTATAAAATATTTTATATATGTTCTTAAAGGGTATATTTGTCTGTTACTATTTTATATCCTTCAACTCAATTTAAGGAGTTATATGAACTTTTTGTTAATTTGGAGGCCCATCTACCCCCAAAAGATAATTCTCCCTAAATATTTTAATGCTCAATTATATTTTAATGTTATTTTTTTTTACATAAGGGTTTATTTATGTTTTCAATTTTGAAGTTCCCTTTCCAAGTCCAGCAACAAAAGTAGTGTCCAACCTTAAAATGGGCATGTGTGGTATTGACAGGAAATGATAAGATGGAAATCATAACCATAGCCATGTTCTCTCTGTGTCTTTCTATCCTCTTCAATTAATTCATGGGCATAGATATTTTATTTAGTTTTTATATTTAGTTTATTTATAGTTTATGTAGTTTCTAAAATCCAATTAGCTAGATATTTTATTTGATTTTGTTTTTATATTTAAGTAGTTGAGTTTTGGAAAGTTTTTATATTTTGTTAATAGAAATAGATATGAGGACTTAAAGGGTTTATATTTAGGTAGTGCTTGAGCCAAGGAAAATGATAGTCCACTATCTTGACCCTATGCATCACAAACCATGTGAGGACTTAAATGATATCGTAAACATGTAAGTTCTTCCTATTATTTTTCATAGTATTATTTTTAAATAAAAAAAATACATTCACCTCAAACACATTTTTTTTATTATTTATATATATTAAAACATATAACATTTACCTATTTTAAAAATGTACCCATTGAACTTATTTACATAGGGCTCTTCAAATATCTGCAAAGAAAACATCTAAGAGGGAGCCATTTTAGCAACTAGTGCAGGTGACATCCAAAAATTTTTCTTTACACATTAGCTTATGCATTTGCACCATTTATATATGTGAGTACTAATGTTATTTTATAATTGATTGATTAGTGTCCAAGACAAGAAGGAGGGTTCGAATGTGGCTACTTTGTTATGAGATTCATTAAAGAGATAATTTTTTATCCTACAATTATTGCTTCAAAGGTATTACTTATTTAATGAATTGTACATAGTTTTAGGCTTCCAAATGTTATGCATTTTAATGTTATTTTCTTATTTGATTTCAGTTTGGTAATAAAAAAAACATATTCTCAAGTAGAATTCGATGAAATTAGAGGAGAATGGACTACTTTTGTGCTACAACTAATCATGAATCATGTTGATGCATCATGATCACCATGCATGGTGAGTCCCTTAGCTACTACATGAATTTTTCCATAGGTATTGTATAGTAATGCTTATTCTTTGAATAATGTTTCTATTTGAAAAAAAAAAAAAATTCTTAGATTTGTTCATTTATGATAACATAGATCCATGTTTATTTTCTTGAATAAAAATCTCTAAAACTCATTAAATTTTGAAATGCAGGTATACACTCTTGGGAGGATGAAATGGAGAATAAAAAGAAAGAAGAAGGCAACAAGATTTTGGGTTTTTAAATGCAACTCTTATGTCATACGTTGTAGGACATAAACGTTACTTTAATTGCAACTGAGAAATTTAGATTTTTAGATGGGACTTCTATGTCATTTTATGGTTAGCCGGTTTTATGCTTATGAAATGGAGGTATACATGAATCTTGGGATCTTTAACATTTCTAAATCATGTTTTGGTATGTATTCACTCTTCTTTTTTAGTTTTGATGGGTTTGATATGTTGGATGTACTATCCTTTTGTGAACATTTGATATACAAATATTATTAGATGATCAATGTATTATGAGTTATTCCAGAAACATTACAGAAAAATGAGTTAAATATAATATGATTGTTATATTTATGGACAAAATATAAACAGGTTAATCTTATTAATTCATAAGCATTACAAAAATCAACAACTAAAACCAATCATATATTCCACAATAATTTACAATGATGTGATACCATAACTCAAAGGTGATGCATTTAATGTGACATTATAACTCAAAGATGATGTATTTAATGTGACACCCTATCATCACTAGAAATATATGGTGTCACTTCTGAATGGGTCACCATTTATCTACTTTGGTGTCACTTTCAAATACGTCACCAATTGGTACCCTCTATGGTGTCAGTGGAGAATGTGACATTATGTTGTAGTGACACCTTATGTTTATGGTGACTCGTTATAAATGTCACCATATACCTTTTTCCTTGTAGTGTTCCCTCATCCACGAGAATGGAAACATTGTTGCCCCACCCATATGCACTTGTTCAGTCGTCCCTTCGGTGGATTGCATAACTGTACAAGCCATTTACACTAACTGTACAACCCAAATGTGCTAACTGTACAAGTGTGTACAACCCTACCTATATTGAAGGATTTCAACTTTTTTTGAAAACAATCGTTGCTCATTTCCTTCTTCTTTTTACTAGGGGGATATCCCTCACAGTCATTCCTCATTTCCCTTCGTACACATTCAAATGCCTTGTGGTAGCCCACTTATGTTGCATAGGAACCTAAATTGGGTTTCATTTGCACCCTTTTCACTCAACCATATCTTTGGAATGTGGTTAACCCGCCCATATGCACTCCTTTAGTTGCATTTATGTGGAATTGCTCCAAGTGTACAAGGCCTTTACACAAAGTGTACAAGGCCAATGTACTAAATGTACAAGGGTGTACAAGGGTGTGTACCTTAAGGTAATTCAAGTGATTTTGAAGAACTTAGTCATCAACATTTTCCACTCATCGTGCACATTCCTCACACATATCGGTTGACAACACACTCCTTCCACGTATAATATTTGATATCTACCATGTTAGTTCATTGTTTTAGCTCCCCCACATTACTTATGGTAGGAACCGAAACAAGGGTTAAGTTTTTCCACCTTTTCCCTCATCCACGAGAATGGAAACATTGTTGCCCCACCCATATGCACTTGTTCGGTCGTCCCTTCGGTGGATTGCATAACTGTACAAGCCATTTACACTAACTGTACAACCCAAATGTGCTAATTGTACAAGTGTGTACAACCCTACCTACATTGAAGGATTACAACTTTTTTTGAAAAAATTCGTTGATGGTGGTGTTTACTTATTGTTGGTAAGTGTTATGACAAACAATTTCCGTCTCCTTCTATTCGCCTTGTTATCTTGGGTAACAACACATAATTTCAATAGGCCAGTTTGTTGCCTTTATGAAAAACTCTCATTTGATGTTGATGTGAGGACAAATTTCTTTGAGGTTTCTAATGCAACAGCTTCATGCAAAATCAGATAGTTAATTCACATTTTATGGCTTTAGAGGTTTATTTTCTCTTAATTTTCATCCTTCCAATATTCTTAAATTATTAGTATGTTGACTTCTTTTGTTTGTAAGATGGATTTATGACTCTGCATCAATGGAGAATTATGTGCACAGTATTGAGTGACGGATAATAGGAGAACTTAAACGAGTACACGAGGGTGTCGAATTGCACATTTTCCTTTTCGTTTTTAGATGAAGCAAATAAATGATCTTTTATCCTTGAACTAATTGTTTTTCCCTTTATGTGTGCAGGTGGGTAGATTCTTGAAGTGGGAGCTTTGTCACGATTAATACAAATACTTCAAAATAAAATGCTTAACATGAGATGAAAGATGAGAAGAGAAAAAACAGAGAAGTCTAGATGATCAAGATAGTGTATTTTATAGGAAGCCAATCTATGTTAAGAGTTGGATAATAAGATACCAACCTTTTTTTAAGTTTTTACATTGTAACTATTTTCATCAAATAGTATCATATACGTTTCGGGACATGTAATTATGCATTTCATTCCAATTAAAATTCCAATGTATTGAACTTAAATTTTGGTTATTTCGCAGTTTATCAGCACATGTTTCTTGTTTTTAAATTTTGTTTTCCCTCCGTTTATATTGTTGTTGGACAAATAATGGCTCATTCTCATTTCATGTCGTTCTCCAAGTTTGCTGAAGAATTTCTTTACTTGCTAATTTTATTAAGACATTAAATACATTAATCATGTTTGTTAAGATATTTTCATAGCCCATATTTTTAATATTAAATTCATTTCATTAATTATTTACTATTTATATCTCTATATCATTTTATATGTACACCTTCATATTTATTACATAATTTTTATAGTTAATATTGTGTAGTGCTATATGTTTGCAAAACTTTAAGTATGAATAGGTAATAAAGCATTTCATAATTAAAGTGTAATACAGCTAACCGGTCGACCGATTATCAAAGTCTGGTCGACCGGTTGGGTATATACCGGTTGACCGGTTTTTGCACCTAACCTGCAAGATTTGAATATCTGCGACTGGGTGTAGACCGGTCGATTGTAACCGGTCGACCGGATCCATCCCCCATCAACCATCTACAGGTAGCTCATATTAATTTAATTCCATTGTCAATTTAATTAATTTGATTATATTTTTTTCTCTTTAAGCCTTCATTTGATGAGGAGTTGTTACATAAGTTTGGCCTGGTTACCCTAATTTTAGCAAAGAGGATAAGTAATTTGTATTTGCTTCCTTGGGATCATAACTCCACCCCCAACCGCCATCGACCCCATCTCCTTCAGTGGATAAAGGTAAAGCATTCTTCGTCTCCTTTTGAGAGCTGACAATCATAAATGGTAAGTATACAAAAATGAAGGTGTTGAGATGATCATGATAAATGACCTATTAATTCAAAAGTTTTAAATGTTTATTGAGTCCATGGTTGATTTTTTTGGCACACATATATAGCAATATCATGTGATATTATTAAGGAAATTTTGACACCATTTGAATTCATTTTTAAATTAGAAGTATAAGGAATAGTGTCTATCCCTTTGTGTGGAAAATTTTGTTAAGAATATTTTTAATTATAGATTTAGAATGCGTTTGATAATGTGACTTTAAGTTCCATCTCAACTTCTAATATGTTAAAAACAAAAACTTGAGTAAAGTTGTATTTGATAGTGATTTTAAATAACGTTTTTAGTCTATTTAACACTTAAATGATAAAAAATTTAAAATGTTAAAAAATTTAAAATACTTCCTAAAATCATTGTCAAACGGGTTTTAATTTATGTCTTAAAATTTTATATATTTCCCCGAGCAAGTATTTAACAAGTTGGGCCACTGAAATTTATACAAGAGCTCATAGGCCCAATATTTGCACCTATGGGCCGGCCAATACCATTTGAATTCAGTCCCAATCCAATTAGGGTTCGGGCTTAGGCAATGCTGAATTGATGATCACTCTTAACACATTTAAGGGTTTTGGGCCTACTCGTTTCATTTCTTACTCTTCTCTAAGGGATCTTTTAGGAACCAAACATGGTCATATATTTAAGCTCAACTTATCAAACAAAAGGTTAAAAACAATTTTCTATAATTTTTTTCTATACTTTATAACAAAAAAATAGTGTTATAACGTAAAACAATTTGTTCAAATTTTTTATTTATTTATTTTTACAAAAAATAGTTTTTTTAAAAAAATTATTATAAAAATAAGACACTTTTAAGAATAATTTTGAAGTTTTTTCGGATGTTATATGTAAAATAAGAAATAATTCTAAAAATGGAGAATAATTTATGAACTTCACCAAAAAAATTTGAGAAAATTGTAATTCATATTGAGTTTTTAAACATATTTAAGATTTGTTCTTAAAAACTTTTAAAAATTATTTTTGAAAATCTTGTCATATTTTTTAAAATATAACATTTGACTGCCCTTTAAAATAAATTCCTAAATAGTCAATTTCAGTCCACAGTTTATGGTAGTATTTTTGAAAGCAGAATTTTTGTTTTTGTTTTTCCTTTTTTTCTTTCTAAACAAACAAAAAATTATTTTCAATAATGATTTCCAAACAACCCCTTACATTCATTCAAAGTTTTATGTTCAATTACAAGTCTCAGCTTCAAAAAAAATCTGAAATCATTGAAAGAAAAATCTTCAAAAACCTAAGATCATTCCAAAAAAGAAAAAGAAAAAAATAAGAATAGTGTTGGAAATGTGGTTGGTCCTACGTTCTTTATTCTGAAATGGATTCAGTAAACCACAAAACAGAGAAAATTAATTGCGAAGTACAAGGATTTCAAAGCATGAAGAAGAAGAAGAAGAAGAAGAAGTAGAAGAAGAAGAAGAAGAAGAAGAAGAAGTAGAAGCAGCACAGCTGAAACAAAGCCAAGGACCATCCATTGGGTTGATTCAACTTGTTAAACAATGCAATGAAATGACTAATATTGGTAATGTGGGATTAAAATTTTTGGTTATTAGTCATCATCCTAGTTCTAACCAAGTGATCAATTCATTCCATTTTCTTAGGCTATGTTTTGTTCTAAAAAATCTGAGAAAAAAAGTTGAGCAAAGAAAATAAAAAGAGATGAAAAGTAGAAGATAATAAAAAATTTAAGAAAAATAAAATATGGATTTAAAGTCACTAAATTATTTTTATATATTACTTCAAACTTATCTAATACATCATTACAATGGAGCCTTGAAAAACATGACATTATGAAACAATATATTATTTTATTTATATTTATGATTTTGGTAACCCTTTACTATTATATTTATGTGTCTTAATTAATTTGAACATTCAAGTCTACTTCACTTACATTGCACATTTGGGTGCATGATAAATTGCTTAAAAGGTCTAAGTCCTTCCAAGTTGATGAGTTGTTCATTGCTAAATCATGGACTTAGGTAATTTGCTGAAGGTTAAAGTTCAGTACCTCATAATATGGATGAGATGACTTGGCCATCTTGTAAATATTACTAAACAACATATAATAAACTAAATAGCATAATATATATATATATATATATATATATATATATATATATATATATATATATATATATATATATATATATATATATATATATATATTGAATCCAAATTAAAACGAAATAAAAAACATTTGCATGCAATATGACACTACTCTGAATATACGTATGCTAATACAAAATATATATGTCCCAGTTTTGCAACACAAACAAAATTTGAGACGTGGTCTCAATGCAATCAAGGTGCATGGGGTGGCGGTGGGAACACGGCGCGGAGGTACGCCATCATCTCCTCATGCTGACGCTCTTGGCGATCAAGCCTCTGTAGGATATGCTCATACGTAGCCTGCTGCTGATCCATGCGCTCCTCAATACGAGTCCCAAGTGAGCTAACCTGCGCAGATAACTCCATCCAAGGCGCATGCTCAGGGGCGTGAGCAGCCTGGCCAGGTGATGTATGGGTGTAATGAGGCTCAGTAAATGATGGCTGACTAGATGGTCCCGCTGTGTAACCTGTCTCAGTCATCATCGGCTGTGAAATAGTCGGCTCAATGTGGCCACCCTCAAATTGGCGTGGAGGGATATCAAACTTGGGCTCTCTATGGTCAAAATCGGTCTGAGGGTGTACCCCACCCTCCATCTCCCGAATCTCCTCCTCTTCGTCTACTGTAGGATGCACATCCCCCTCTCCCTGTGGATGTGGTACTGGTCGGTCCGCCCTCCTAATCCATGACCCATCTGGGGCCTTCTCCAACTTCATCCGCGTCATCGACTGCTCATCATATGTGTCATAACTATTGGGCGCCTCGACCTCTTGCTCCCTGCTCAAATCCACCCCCGCATCCTTGAACACTCGTGTCATGAAGCGGCCGTATGGGAGAATGCGTTTGGGCCTCTCGCAGCATGCCATCATGTGCATCATCATGACATACTCGACGTCAATACGTTTCCCCGTCATAATCGAATCAATTAGGAATGCCTCCAGATAGGAAACCTCATCTCGATGACCGCCACGTGGTAGGAGGATGTACGCTATCATGTGGTGAAAGACTTTGCAAGGCACTGTCAGGCTATGTGCCGATGGTTTGCCCAACCCCGGGGCATCTGCAAGGCCGCACATCCTCTGAATCGCCTCTCTCGGATCGAAACCCGACACTGTCGGCCAGGCCTTGGCATCATATACTCGGAGTCCACCAGGAGGAATGTCCAAAATGCGGCAGATGCTCTCCGGGTCCAGATGGATCTGAACCCCTCTAACGGTCGAAGTGATCGGTCCTCCATGTCCATATGTCACTCGTGAATAGAATGCCCTGACTAATGTCGGAAAAATGGGCTCTGAAATAGTCACTAAGGGCAGCCACCCCATGCGTGCAAAGAGGCTCTCAAACCCGAAATGCTGTAGATGAGCGAAATTAATATTTCTCCCTGTAACCACCTTCTTCTGGACGAAATGCTGCTTGTACCTCTGGTATTCGTCGACCGAAGTGAAAAGGCCGGTGTCGAACCTCGCCTTTCGGCGAGCCTCCGCCTGACCGTCCTGAGAAGCCTGAGCAGGGCGCTTGCCCAGTGCCTTCGAGCCACCCCTGTCTCTCCTAGGCGCCATGAAACCCTACAATAGAAGGGAACAAAGGGCCACACCTATGTCAAAACAAGGCCAATGAAATAGCCGTGGCGCGCCGGAAGAGAAGAGAAACCGCTTGTGACGCGCAATGAAGGAGGACCACTGCCAAACCTCACGCCCTAGGTCCGAAATGTGAACCCGCACCCCTCAAAACTCACTCCGAAGGCTTGCAACAGCTGGAAGGGTGTCGAAGGTGGGTGTGTGGCAGCTCAATCGGCGGATCCCTTCGACTGGCAGAGTATAACACTAAAGAAATTAAGCGCGGAATGGTTTTTTAAACGTCACCCCGATCGACCGGATATGAACCGGTTGACTCAGTAACATGTTCCAGGGTGTTTTGCACTTTTTAATATAATCCATTCATTTATTTTTAATTTCATGGATTGGAAAAAAAAAATTACATTTAGGAAACCTGTTTAATTCCTTTGTGTTTGGATTTTTTTTTTTAATTTAAATAATTCTTAGTTTTATTTAAAAAATCAAAATGTAATATAATTATAGAAAATAAAATTACTTAATTTGTACATACTTTTTTTTAAAAAAACAATATTAATAAACACTATCACTCTTTTGCATGTGTTTGGACATTTTAAGAACTTTATTTACATTTTTAGGATTAGTTTCCTATAAATATCATTGATTTCTTTAGGAACGGGGGATTAGAAATGATTTGAAATAAATTTTAAACAAAAATAAACTAGAAAAATTATTATGCTTCAATGAGATTAGATTCAAATTAGTCTATTACTTTTTCATCCAATTAAGTCAATGAATTTTAAAATATTTTTTTGACTTAAATTAATCTAGTTTAATGTCGTATTACGGATAAGTGATTACCAGTAATTCCAATTTCATGCAGATAAGTTGTAACTTGTAATCCGAATGTTTTTGAAGTTATTCCACAGAACGCCATTCTTGATCATTCTTAAGTTTGAATATAAGTCATCACAGTCAACATGGAGCGTTGACCCGATCAAAGCTAAAAAATGAGTTGTTTCTTTGCTCCCACAGGGAGTTGAGAACCCCAAACCAAAAGGTTGGCTAGCACCCACCTTACCATTGGAGCAAATTTGCCCCTTATTAATTGTTCTAATATATATATATATTAAAAAGTTTGCATATACATAAAATATTAAACTAATATTTTAAGCAACGAATTAATTATAAATATTTATAATTAAATAAAAGTTTTCATTTAATTGAGTAGCAAAAAGTTTTTAATATCATTAATATATTAGTTAAATATTAAAAATTATATATATTATAATCAAATATCATAATATTGTTATCGAATAATATTTGATATAATTTAATAATCAATGTACATTTATATATATATTAATTTTTTTAACAAAGCAACTTTAAAATGTCTATTATACTTTTAATTTAATTTCTAAAAACTTTGTTTTACATTTTCATGAGTTTTTATCAATTTTAAGTCAATCAATATATATTCGTAAAATAAAATTATCGATATATATGTGATTACTGATATTTTTATCCTTGATTTAGAATAAGTGAAAGACCACAAAACGTTTGACCTATCATTATCATTGATGAATTAATTTTCAAATAAGATGTTCAAAATCCAATTCAATACTTCATCGTAAAAATTGGATAAAAAAATCTCTCATTTTAAGTTTATTTTTATTTAATTTGATTTAATTTTCTACATTTTTATTTAATTATGCACGACCTGCCTTAGTAATCACCCAAGAAAGTTGACCATTGTTTTTAACAAAGAAAGTGAAACAAAAAACATTTTTTATTTTTTTTAAAGGAAAACATGGACCCTTCAACCATGTTTTCTAAAACTTGTTTTTTAAAAAAAGTTTTAGAAAACATTGTCAAGTGACCCTAAATTTCTCATTTCTCATTTTTCCAAAAAAATAAATAATAATGATAAAAAAAATTAAATCATTTTCATAAGTTGTTAAGAGTACAAAGTAAACTTGTCCATGGGCTTAGATCCAATACGGGCATAAGGCTTATTGCTTTTGGGGCCTACCAAGAAATGATGGCCCATTTAGAGACATTTACAGCCCATCCCAATTAACCCTGTTTTTTTTAACATTTCTCCTCTTTAAGTAATAGCATCGGAAAAATTAAAAGATAATTGACTCCGAGTTGGATCAAGTTAAGTGCAACTTAATATCCTATGTATTTCGAAAAACTTAATATTTATTACTTAATAATTTAAGTTCACTTATATTATTTTTAAGTTATTAATTTAAAATTTATTACTTATTTTTTACTTTAAGTATTAATATTGTTCGATAAAATTAACTTAAAATAAATTTTAAGTTACTAAATTGATATATTTATCCCCATTAGTTATAATTAATATTTATTAATACAAAATTTATTATCAATGTGAAGTCATAGTCATTAAATATATTCTCATTAGATATGGATAAATAAGACCAAAAAAAAAAACTGGAATTAAGAATTAATTAATTATTTTAATACTTAAAGTCATTCTAACTTTAAGATGTCATAGTAAGTTATTTTATCAAATATACTTAATTTATTTTATTACTTAATAATTTAAGTTCACTTATATTATTTTTAAGTTATTAATTTAAAATTTATTACTTATTTTTTACTTTAAGTATTAATATTGTTCGATAAAATTAACTTAAAATAAATTTTAAGTTACTAAATTGATATATTTATCCCCATTAGTTATAATTAATATTTATTAATACAAAATTTATTATCAATGTGAAGTCATAGTCATTAAATATATTCTCATTAGATATGGATAAATAAGACCAAAAAAAAAAAAAACTGGAATTAAGAATTAATTAATTATTTTAATACTTAAAGTCATTCTAACTTTAAGATGTCATAGTAAGTTATTTTATCAAATATACTTAATTTATTTTAAGTTATTAAGTTGGTTTATAAAAAAAAATTATGTCTCTTGAAATGGGTTATTTATATTCCATTCAAGTCCAAAAAATTATGGGACAAAGGAACAAAAATGTCAAATTTTTAATTTTGGTTTTTCTTAAAAAGAAATATAAAATATATTTTTTTTAAATGCAGTCATAATCATATATCAATCGTATATTTACAAACTCATGTTTATGAATAAAATTAATAACAATAATAATAAAATTATTCAAATTTCAACTTAGCTAATATTTACCATCAAATCTTATATTTTTTCATTTTTTATTTTTACCATTTATGTATTTTTTTATTTGTTCAAAATTCAAAATTCCACTATATATGAGAAATTAGCATTTGAGAAAACATCAAATTTTCAAAAGAAAATTTTTTTTTTCCATTGATTTTTTATTTATATTTTTCCAAAGTTAACAAATCCACTATATGAAAAATTAGCATTTAAGAAAAAAAATTTTAAATATTAATAATTTGTATATTGTTTTATCATTTCTTAAAATTTTGTCCAAATTTACAAATAACCTCTGGTTTTATTTGAGCCCCTTCTTTATACCACCTAATACTTTAATAAAAAATGTTTTTAATATAATTACTTTTCAAGTGTTTTTACGATGTTTGTCTAAAAAAAATATTATAAATGAATTTTTAATATTATAAAAAAAATTTTAAATTGATTTTTAAATTTTATTAAATATTTATAAAAAAAAAACACTGGAACCGGTCGACTGTATATAGTCGACCGGTCGCCTGATGGACATAGGGCCAAAATTGCATTCTCTCTCATCCAGTAGTATGTCGAATCCTCATAGGAACCGGTCGACCGAAGTATGTCGACCGGTTTATCTTCGGACGAGGGGTGTCAATTTGCATTCTCTCTCATCCAGTAGCGTGTGTTCGGCCGGCTGAATAATGGTTCGACCGGTTGATAAACGGCTGAAGCAGAGTATCGACCGATCGTGCAATGTGCCAAACCGGTCGTTTTGATTTATCTCTCATTTAGAGCATATACTCGACCGGTCGAATAATTCCTGCTTCCAGGTCGCCATATATACACCTGCATTGTACTGAATAAATTGTAAACGATATGTACGACAGTGTTGATGCATAGGTTTTTTATAGTTTGTAATGGCGGTGCCATTTATTAGATGTTTTGAGATAGTGAGGGAAAATGCGACTTCATCAGAACCTTCATTAAATATATAAGCCATAATTCGCAATACAATGTCAGGAGTTGATTTTTCTTGTATAATGTACAATCATCTTTAATTCTCCTTATTTACTTACAATGCAATGACAATCAACTTAAGTCAAAAAACAATCAAACTCCCACTAATCCCATAATCCCAGTGTTCATTTCCGCATATGGCACCAAAATAAAAAAATTAAAAGAACTACATTTGTCCACCATAAATTACATACAACTGTGCTAACGTTATACAATCTTATCACAAATTACAATCCCCTTTAATCTCTCCGGACACGGTCTCGGTGTGCATTTTGTGCTGAGAACAACATACTCCCCATAATCTTCAACCTGTAATGTTTCAACTTTCCCTGCATTCATTAAAGTTGATAGCAACAAATCAGCAAATTAATTAATTAGGCTTTTCTAACGATTTTAACATTAATGAGATAGTCATAGATAATTCCTCCTACGTACCACATCGATTGATTTGGAGAACCCCCCCATTGACCACAATTCCATGAATTTCATTACAAAAACTCCGCAATCGTGCCTATTATAAGTACCAAAACGTTATTAATTGTGGAATTAAAAAAAAGAGATGAACTTAAAATAAGTTGCAATCCTATACAATATCCCGGACTGCAAAGTCAACACTCACTCATTAGGTTGGAGGGGTACATCAGGTGTTATGAAGTTGAATGTCCTCAAATCATAAGGTGATACCTCTTTTTTGTGGGCAGCCAACCACAAGACAACCTTGGCCTGAAACATTTATTAACGCAACAATTGAAATTTTTGTGGGAAGACATACCTAACAAATTATTAGTTGTTGCATGTAACTTTACCAGATTTTGTTGAACTCCACTCAACATTGTCTTCTTCCTACCAGGACGAGAATCTAGCAGTTGGATTCTCCTGTTTGCTAGGTCATATACATACAATGTCCAATGGTTCTTTATGAGAACCGGTAAGAAGACCTGCACCAATAAACTGCCATTAAACATACATCTAAATATTGTACCTTCATGCAATAAAAATACAAATCCAAGCATTAAACATAACAATCCACCTCGTTAACATTGACATATGGAATATCAATCTGATACAGATGTGGTTCAAAGCGTCTAATAACTGCCTCCCTCACTAAGTGTTTTGCTTGGGAGTGGATTACCATTTCCTGCATGTCAAATAGGGGATAATATCAGGTTTGTCATTGTAGGTGATGCCTGGTTGAAGACAAAAAATAAAGTTAAGCAAGGATTTAATGGAATAGTCATCATTACAGCTATGTGTGGGGATAGAAACAGTTTCGACTTCGGTTCATGTTGATACTGCAACAATCTACAGTAGGCATCGACGACCTGATTTCGTATATCATAAAAGTGTAAGCAACTAATTATATTAGAACCACACTTTCATTTTCAAACTTAAAATAATGCATAAAGAGGGATAAGAAGTGATATGCACGTCGTTTCCTATCCACCCATTCCCTTCGAAGCAGCCCAAATTGCCTCTGGTTAGGATAGTGTCATGCATAGACACTAATTCCTCACTGTTACAAAGTTTTCACTATCATACAATGAGAGGAGTTTCACTGAAGTATGTTACCTAGCATCCAAATCCTCTCCAAATACCAGTGCAGCTACATGTTTGAGGTCAATTTTGATGGCAGATTGTTTGGTTTGTGGTTGGGATATGTATGGGGACAACAGGTTTGGAGCCATTCGACGCACTCGGCATCTCCGGACGTTCCTATTTGTGGGGACAACATTACCTTCTGGTTGTTCTTCACCATCTGCAATACGAGATTTAGAACTAGTCAGCAAAGGTATACTTTATGATTGGGTACTTGGGTTGTTAACCATATGGGTGTTTGCATAAATTTTATCACTTACCGCTTACTACATTAATGGGTACACTGGGCTGCAACTCATACTCAGGGGCGACAACGCGATCTGGTGTGTCTAGCACATGGTCTGCAGCATGCGAAGCCATGTACTCATCACCAGGAAATGCATGGTCATCGGTTGTGGGAGTGTTGGCTGGTGCATAGCTAGAGTGACCACCCGCATCTGAATTTACCCCACTATGTCTGCGAGTCCCTAACTTATGCATAAGGCCACGCATTATTCTCAGCTGCTGCTGAATGCCCCGTTGATATTGGTCGATTGCTCGTTCTGCATCATGATATTGATGCCATATTTCCTATGACATGATATTGACGTCAAACTTTGAGAACAAAATGTGACAACAACATATTTCTTTGTAGGTAAGAAGTAAAAATAAATTACAATGACAATGAAATGAACATTTATTAAGTTTTTAAAAAATTAACAGCTTACATCACTATTTTCAGAATCAACATTTGTGTCATGGTCCACATTAGTCTCTGGCTCCATCGTTCTCTCTACGGTTGGAGATCTCTGGGACGCCTATAATTAGCACTAAAGATTAGTACTTAAATAATGCGTGTTATGCTAGTAATGACAATATATTTATGCATGCATAACTTACAAAATCAATCTCAGCATGTCCGAATGCTCCAAACTCTTTTATCTCAGTGACTAGTCGTCGCTTAATCATATCATCAGTCCATGCCAATGCTGGGGGCACTGTAATGGGGACTTGGACTGAAGGAATTTGGAATTTAATGACATAATGCAGCTGCATAATAAATACAAACATCAGTAGGCAAATGTGACTATGCTGTGCAATAAAATTATATAACAAAATGGAAGACAAAGACTGAATAAGTTCACTACTTGAAGAAATAAAATGCAGCCATGTACCCAAGAGGTCTTAGATTGTTGGAATCGCCTAATTCCCTCAACCAGTTGGTCAAGCACAAATTGGGCCCAATTAACGTCATTTCGGAATCCATCCTCATGGATGGTATGCCACAAGTTACGGCAACCATTGAGCCTAGACGTGGGGGCCAACAATGTGGCACATGCGTAGTAAATGAATGCTCTACGGAACTCCTCGCCTACAGGTAAGTCCAAGAGTCTCTCCTCGCATGCCCGAATAGTCCCAAATGGATGCTCTATTGATGTAGAGGTCACATGCAAAATCCGCCCTTCTGTTGGGAGGCCGAAAATGAGGCCAACATCGGTGGCTGTAAGAGGATAGTGTTTCTGGGCTGAGAACTCTATCCGTCTAAATCCAACATTGAAATGTTGGATTAGAAAGATACAGATGTTGTGGCGCACCTCTGTGCAGTTTAAGTTTAAGAGACCTCCAAATTGGAGGTCTCTTATTGCTTGTAATTTTTCCTCTGGTAATCGGTTGCAGAGTTTCTTAAATCTTGCAGCTGAGCATCGAGTTTGCAGTGATGTGCCCTGCATGCAATGTTTGACAACATGGACATGTTAGGAATAGCAACATTCTTGCAGTTGGTAATGGAAAAAATAAGTGAAAAAGTAAAGCTATCATTTCTCAAAGTTACAAAGATTTGTCTGCTTGTATTTAGAAATAATATACAGCAGGGTAAGACATTAGATGGGGTTGGGTGCTACTGACAGTGAGATATTCTGTAAGAGGGAGGATTGTAAATTTATGAATAAGCCTATATAGAATAGCCAATAACAGTAAAAATGTACAGAATAGACTATAAAAGTACAAAAATAAATATGAGATTACTACATGATATATAAAAGAAAGAAATCAAATCAATTTATGGAAATAAATTGACTAATTATATTAGAGAAAGAAACCATCAACAAATCAATGAATAATCCTATTTAATTCCCATTTAGATTGTAAGACAACTTGATAGAAAAAAAATCCTTGGTAATGAAGAAATCACTTAAATTTCATGCATAATATATATATATATACTAACTTAAAAGGTATCTGAAAATGAAAATTTCATAAAATGATTTGACATTATATATAAACAA
Organism: Vitis vinifera; assembly: GCF_030704535.1. Classification (NCBI taxonomy): domain Eukaryota; kingdom Viridiplantae; phylum Streptophyta; class Magnoliopsida; order Vitales; family Vitaceae; genus Vitis; species Vitis vinifera. Next base: position 16,686,861 of record NC_081809.1, on the reverse strand, counting down.
GGAAGTCATTTGTTCACACCAATTCAAATATGTAAAATATCATCAGTAGGCAAATTTTACCCATTTTCATACCAACATGCATTCTGATTTATGTTCTCACAATACATTAAAATTGCATGACTATAGATTATAAGTTCTTGTGGCACTCTACCAGAGAAGCGAAAACCTCTCAAATAGTATGTTGGCAACAGAAGAATGCAAAAAACAACTAAGATAAGCAAGTATGATGAACCATACCGAGAGTGGGAGTGAACTGGCAGCAGAACCATCTAGGCCATTACCAGCCATTGTTAATATTATAACTGCATCATTGGGCATAGAAAAGTAGAATGTTATGCACAGCTAAACTGACCAACTGAATAACTATAGAGCAAGTATAGTACAATACTATGAAAGTTCAGCTAAGTGATAAGAAAAATGCACGCATCCAATGATGTGAGTAGGACATACTTAAAATAGGGAAGTGAAAGTATACATCAAGTTAAAGGATACCACATTGAAAGTGCAATTTCAAATTAAATCAGTAATGAAAGCAACTCCAAATAATGAAAATTAAAAAGTAGTCTTATAAAAAATAAAATTAAAAAGTAGTGCATCGTGTCTATAATAAGGACAATACATAACATCCAAAAGCAACAACCCTATGACCATAAAGCAAATAATGGAACAATGAGGGATCGTACACAAAATGAAAACCTTACAAGCAAAGAAATGAACATGTCACGGCAATAGATTATTACATTTAGACCGATTGTGACCTATGCCATTGCATCGAGAGCAATGAATAGCTCTCTTATGGCTAAATTGTGACTCAATACGCCTTTGTCGGGGTCTTCCTGGAGGACGTCTCACTTCCGGGGGTTGGAGACTAGGAAATACATTGCCTTGGCCATCTTGCAAAGTCCCAGCCTCACAAACTTTAGGCATGTTGTGTGTTGGTAATGGTTGAAACTGACCCGAGTAAATCAAATGTTGGGTGGAGACTTTAAAACATGGGTCGATATAGTCATACACATCGTGTCTCAATGTGCGGATCACAACACATACATGTGGACATGGCAACCTGGACATTTGCCATGTTAGACATGTACACTTATGTTGCTGCATATCCACAACCAAATAAACATCTCCAGTAAAAACCTTGAACTTCCCACCCAAATAGGGCATCACAGTAATCGGAGCAGATCTCGTGATATTTGACATTAGCTTTTCCTCTGTTTTGGGTCCAACCACGCTCTTCCACTTATCTGTACCACGCATATGGGTGTCCAACATGGCTACAAGCTTATCCATGTGCATCATCAGCAACGTATAAATTGTTTGGTGTCGTTCCTCTCTTAACCACGCATTGAAGGACTCTGCAATATTAGTTGTCATTTTATCCCAACGTTTTTTAAGGAACTTTGACATCGCCCAATGCTCCGGACTATTCTCCGCAACCCACCTTGCTAGGTCGCCATTAAAACGCACAAGTTTTTCAAACGCCTCATTGTAGTCTATATCCAACCGAGCATATGCAATGTTGTCTAAAAGCAACAAAGCATCTTCTTTCCCTTTCTTTCCCCTAATGTTTTGCCTGTTGAAGAAGCTTGAAAAGTTCTCTTTCACATGTCGATAACAATAGGCATGATTTTCTACCACAAACAACTCCGAAACACTACGCAATATCCCTTGATGTCTATCTGATATAATAATTACTTCTCAACCATTTAGGATCCCCTTCAATTTCTCCAAGAACCAATACCAATCCTCATAATTTTCTGAACCAACCACACCCAAGGCTAGAGGGAACATTCCATCATCTGCATCATATGCAATGGCAGACAAAAGAGCTCCTTTGTATGGACCACTTAGGTGGCAAGAATCAATAGCCAATACCGGTCGACACCCCATGGTGAACCCTTGAATTGAAAATGCATGGGCAATGAACAATTGCTTGAAGTGACCTTCATGAGAAGTGTACTCGGCAATAGTTCCAGGGTTAATTTCCCTTAGCCTATGGCATAACCAAGGCAAATACGCATAGGACGCACGTGGAGATCCATATACACGCTCTTTTGCCTTCTCTTTAAGATGCCATGCTTGGTTATAAGTCAATTGAACTCCATGATCACGTTCAAAATCCTTGCAAATTTGTCGAGGAAGGTATTCTGGAGTTGTTCTAAACACGTCTTCAACAACAACAACACCTCTCTTGGAAAAAACCCGCACCTTAGATGAACACTCATCTTGAGCTATATGATTATGATTAACTTGGTAAGTATAAACTCGCAATATTTCATTTCCTTCAACAGCATGAGCTGTTATCTTCCAAGGACAATCCTCAACCGAACACTTTACTGACATATGAGTGGGTGAATTTTTCTTGTACTTGTATTGAAACCTTCCAGCTAATGACATTTGGTATATTGCATTCCGAAACTCATCTGCATTCTTAAATGTATGTCCGGAACCTAATATTGCCTCACGAAACCGATTCGATTCCAAAGGGGTGTACTCACTATCTGCACAACGCGATGCAAAACCTCTTGATAACATCATAGTATTAGGATTTGCATCGCATGATGCATTAGACGAAGGAAACGTAGGATGTGGACCTCTGCATTTACATTCATAACCAAAATTAGACTACATAATGCGTAAAATTGATATTCATAAAATTCTAAATAGACATCCAAGTGAAAACGCATTACCCAAGTGCCAACTGTGTATTCGGTATATTTGCCTCTATGGCTTCCACACCGGGTGACTCGACTATGTACACATTTGCAAAGTCATCACTGTGGGAAACCACGTTATCCAAGTCATTCTCATCTTCTAAATCTTGGATGACTCTAGGGTTAAACTTGAGGGTGTAGTGCATCCTCCTCACATGAAGGGAAATGTCGAATTTTTCTAAGACCTTCTGAGTGAATTCTTCAAATGTCATTCCTTTATAAATGTGAATACCTTTGCTTCTTCCACCAACATATTCCCAAAGGCCATCATTTTTTTGGACAAGTTTGCCTCCCACGAAAATATAACAGTATATTCTATTTGTGGCATCCATCAACCTATTGAAATAAAGCACAAATTTATATTGTTGAACAAACAATAATGCATATTCAATGTGATCTTAAAAGTTTTTTCATCTCACAATATACAATGTTCCCATACGAAAAAGTTATATTTTAAAAAATGTATATACAAAAAAATGTAACTTTAAAGTCTTAAAAAATAATTTTTGTTGCTCCTTTTGATTATTCTAACCATTGTCAACGGTAAGATTATTTTAAGATAGGCACTAATAAACAAACGGTGAGTTGAACTAATATATGAAGACCGAGCTTCTCTCTTCTCTTGGACTGATAAATACTACATAACCTAAACAAAAATAAAAATAATAATAAAAATAAAAAACAAAAATGAGAAATGTAAAACTGAAATGGAAATTAAAAGATTGAAATTAATAGATTAAAAAAAATCATTAAATTAAAAACTAAGAAAGGCTTTAAAAGGAAAAAAAAAACGAATCTCTAACTTATTTTCCCTATCATTCCCCTTTACTTATATATTCATAGTTCACATTTTTATAAGCAAAAACCTCTCTCTCCAACTACTTTAGTGCTACCCAATTTGACACTACTACCTATGCTAATAATCTAATCGTGTCAATACTTGGAACTTTAAGACAGAACATCACAACAATATCTAGTAAAGTAGGAGGATTTTGTGTCCGATTCGACATAATACTGCAGAACATATATATATATATATATACACCAAAAACATTGGAATTATGGAACTATAAGACATTCAATAGGAAATAATCCCCCACGTTTTATTAAGCTCTGACCTATACTTACACTAGGTAGAAAACAAATTCTCATTCTCACTCAAACCCTTAGACAATTTCTGTTGGTACTACTATATCAGACATGCCTACAAACTTATTCAAAGAGAATGGAGATATTTAAATATTAATTATAAAGCGTTGCTTTTCAAAATAATATGAAGAGATAATAGCCTAAAAAATGTAACAAATACAGAATTCTCTTCTAAACTATCATGTCCTACTTTAGATGATTCATACAAAACCATAAGCAATAGTTTAACACATTTAAGGTTTAAGGGTCAAAAAAACTAATAGATAAAAAGAGATAAATCTGTTACTTGTGCCTACATCTCAAGCCAATGCACCATAAGAAAACTTTAGGGTTTTTAGGTTATCCATTTCCCCTTTCCATTTTTCCTCTCCTGGTTTTCTAGCAACCAATTAAACAATTATAAATTATTTTCAAGTATATATGACAATTTTTCACAAATATTTTTTTGAATTTAAAATATACAAATAGCATGAAAAAAAAATCTAAAAAAAATTACAAAAATATAATCAGATTGATTAAGCCATGAATCATGAGTTGCAGGTAAAGTGCATTTTCTGTTTTCTCAAGGATTAAAGAAAAAATTATGGTTCAAAATTTTTCCTTTCTTTTTCTCATTACTTTCTCAGCATTCGAATAATAGTACCAAACCAAGAAGTCAATTATTGAATGGGAACACTAACTTGAACTCCGGAGATCAAGTTGAACACAATTTAGAGATTTGGACTAAGAAAATTTAGGTCGAGATTTAGGCAATCTACTAACCTCAAATATGCAACAAGAGAGACCCAACTGAAATCCATACCTTATTCAAATTCTCGAGAGAGACGGATGCGAGAAAAAATGAAAGAGCCGCAGAGATTGAGATGCAAGCGATGGAGGTGCTCGGGAGGAAGAGAAGAAAACGGCTTCTAGGCTTGAAATGCTGAAGAGACCAAAATTTAGGCAATCTACTAACCTCAAATATGCAACAAGAGATACCCAACTGAAATCCATACCTTATTCAAATTTTCGAGAGAGCCGAATGCGAGAAAAAATGAAAGAGCCGCAGAGATTGAGATGCAAGCGATGGAAGTGCTCGGGAGGAAGAGAAGAAAACGGCTTCTAGGCTTGAAATGCTGAAGAAAGACCAAAATTAGGGCAAAATTCCAAAAAGCCACAGAGATTGAGATGCAAGCGATGGAGAAACTCGGGAGGAACAGAAAAAATGGCTTCTAAGCAGAGAAGAAAACGACTTCTAGGTAGAAAAGAAAACGGCTTCTAGGCAAAGAAGAAATCGGCTTCTAGACAGAGAAGAAAACGACTTCTAGGCAGAGAAGAAAATGACTTCTAGGTAGAGAAGAAAATGGCTTATAGGCTTGAAATGCTGAAGAGAGCAAAATTAGGGCAAAATTCCCAAGAGCCGCAGACGAAGAGAAGAAAACGGAGGCTTGAAATCTGAAGAGACATATGGCAAAATTCCAACCTGGCTTTTTTTGTTTATTATATATTTTTTTTCATAATCAACAAAGGTTATTTTTGAAATTAATAAAAGTGCATATCCTTCTTTTTAATTTTGACACTTCCTATGGGTTTTCAGCTTAAATGGGTCAGTTAGATGGACCATTTGTTAATTTTTGGGTCCAGCTGGGCCCAAAACACAATTCTCCCTTTTGTTTTTTGTTCTAAGAGTGGATCCATGTGATTTGATCACGGTATTATGATGATGTAAATATATTTTCCAATATCCTATAATACCAAAGTTTATTATTATTATTATTTTTTATAATTACGATAAGATGTTTGAAAAAAAAAAATAACGTACTTTCAAATATGTCAAATAACCAAAATGTATTACCATAACAAAAGGTTCTTAATGATTGCCAATAAAAATATTTAAAAAAGTAAGAGTTAAATTTCATTGTTTACTTATTTGGATTTATGTTATATGCAGCTGTTGGACACTGAAATTTTGTTGTTATGCGGGACGGAGTTCGAGACCTGTGAGGGTGAGCTTAAGAGTCTGTCGGTATACGATTTTAATCACCTCTTACTACATCACTCTCATGCGATTCACGCACCCCCTTGGTCTGGCATGTCTGACTCACACACCCTCTGCCTTATCTATCTCCCCCTCCCCCTCCCTCTCCTTCACACATGCTATCATTTACAAAACGTATAGGTTATGTTCCATTTTTGTCGATTGAAAGGCGGTAAACACTACACACTAAAAATTCATCGATCCATAGTTTTGGAATTAGGCTGCAGAGTCCTTGGCTTACGTTTCATGTTGGATTTTTGCTACCGCAAATATACACTATATACTTGCATGAGTTACTTAGAAACTGGTGTTGTCTCCCTTGGTGATTACCTGCGATCTTCTTTAATTAATGACCGCTTCCTTCTAGGGTTGGTGCAGGTTTTGGCCTACATATGCCACTCTTGGGTGGTGAAATCTTTTGTAGAAAATTGGGGTACCCCACATGCATGAGCGGATAAGGTCAAAGAGTGGGATTAGAAGAGAGAGGGAAGAAAGTGAACAGAAAAACAAGGGATGAGGTGAAAGAAACAGCCCACAGAAAACTCAAGGCAGTGTGGGTGACGTTACTGACGTAGGTGTTGTAAGACGCGGCATGCCGTTGGTGCCTCCACACAAACCCACATCACATAGCAGTGACACCTTCTCCTTCTTCTCCACCCTTTCCTCAATTTGCGTGTCCAAACACCCTGTCATACCCCACCAGGCCAACAACACCTCTCTCACGGTCTCACCTCCCCCTATTTATTCCCCCATCTTCTTTCACTAAACCAACATCAACACACCAAAGTCCTCATCAGTCATGGCCAGACTAACATCGCAGCCCTTCATCTTGACTTCTTTGTTATTCATTGTTGTAGTGTCATATTTCTGGACGCCAGCCGCCGGGATCGGAAGGATGGTGGGGGGTAGGACGGAGATCAAGGACGTGAAGACCAACAAGGAGGTTCAGCAACTGGGAAGGTTCTCAGTAGAGGAATACAACAGGAGTCATGGGCGAAGGTGGAGAGAGGCCATAGGCAACGTCCTAGGAATGGACTACGAATATCTGACGTTCTCGGAGGTAGTGGAGGCCCAGAAGCAGGTGGTGTCCGGGTTTAAGTACTATCTCAAGATAGCCGCCACTCAGAATGGGGTGAGGAACACATTCGATGCGGTGGTGGTGGTCAAGCCCTGGCTTCCCTCCAAGCAACTGCTTCACTTCTCACCCTCCTCTATCTACTAGGATTGGATAAGTATATATATATATATGTTACTAGTACTTTTGTGGGTGTAGTAGTACTTTTTCCCACCCATACGACTACTCGTTTTCATGTCTATGTTGTCCAGTACTCCACTCATAAATTAATCAATAAATCACTTTATTTGTGATTGTGATGTCCAGATCCATTATCTGTTCTTTGAGCAGAGAGATCTATTTTCCTTCACTTTTGCAAGTTGAGAGGGAAGTGCTTTCCCAAACACGCGACTTTGTTTTCAAAGAGGCCACGAGGGTCATCATTATCACGCCCGATTCCAATTGTCTCCCTTTTGCAGTAGAAGAGTACTAAACCGTAGATGAAGCTCCTACTGAACTAGCAGCTTGGAGTCAGGCCTTTGACCAACTTCTTCCGAGTCTTGGCATTTTATGCCCACTTTCAAAATCAACCCTGGTTCAAACAAACCCACATTGCTAAGCCATTCCTGCTGGGGTATCCATTTTGGAGGACAAATATAGAAATATTAGATCGAGTACACATGTGTACTTAAAATTAATTCCTCACGCGAATTTATTGATCAAGAGTTTGATCCGTCAGCCATTTACGTAATATATGCACTTAGGCAACAATAACAAGCATGGTACAAAACCTTAATTAAGGAAGCCAGACTCTCTGTTTTTGGGTAATTTTGTGCTTGACGGAACCACCTTGTATATACGTTCATACTCTTTCATATACTATAATGTAAATAAACAGCAGAAGGAGAATCACAAAATCACAAAAGATGGAAGTCTCTGCATCTTCTGAATGGAGCATGCAGAAATTCACATAGAAGATTTGCGTGAGGAATGCTGAGTTATTTGTCCGTTTTGGTCCGGAATACTACTTTAGCCTTAAAAACAGGTTGGCGACACAATTTCCACTATGGATGAGAGGTGGCACTGCCTTCCCAAACCACCAACTCGTAGGGATCGGAACAGCGCAAAAGCAGGCCAGTTAACAATGCTTGTTATGATGATGGGCTCATCCATCCATGTCCTCATCTTTTACGTTCTACTCTACGTTTTACCACGCCATTTTAGGGCACAAGGACTGAAAATGAGAACTGCGCCAAGTACCCAGAAAGGGAAAGTGGGATGATGGAACGGTTAAAAACTCTTCAACCCATCAGCTCAGTTGCCACAAAAGAAACGGTCTGTCACCAGGAGCTAGCTAGATAAAAAGGTTATTCTAACAGCACAAGAGGACAAAAAACTATTACTACTGATAGCAATCATCTCTCCCCAGTTCCTGTGGCAAGAAACACTAGTACTGAACCACCCAAGTCTTCGCAAGCGGAGGGTTCTCAATTGGCATATATTCCCAGCCCATAAAACGGTGCTTATTGTGCGCCCGTTATTTCATATCAGCCTAATCCATAAACTAAAGCCGATGATCATTACTCAGAACTGAAGGGTAATAGATCTTAATGCCCATCACAATGACAAGAATTTTCAAAATAAATAATGAAAAAGGAAAGATATTAAACTCATCCGGCACAAATCTATAACTGTGCTATAAGAGCAGTGCCACTGATTTGTTTATATTTTTATGGGCAATGAAGGACCACGGCAGGAGGCCGGAATATGTGGTTTCACTCAAGCACATAAGCGCCGACCACACGTTCACTTCTTCCAATGGTGGTTCTGTCCCTCCTAATACCCCCTGGAAAGCGTCTCAATCACTCTCGGCTTGTTCCAAATGTCTCATACTCTCTTTCACCCTTGAGTCACTGGTATGGATGGCAGACGGTTGAGACATTTGGAGCAAGTTGGGTGCCTCCTTTGAAGGAGCCTTCAGCGGGTCTAGAGTAAAAAACGTACTAGTAAATATAAATAAATAAATAAAAAGGGAGAATTGTGTTTTGAGTCCAACTAGGTCAAAAAATTAACATTTAATCCATATAACTTTCATAATTGATGAAGATGATATAAGATGTTAAAAGACCAATATATCTTTCAAATGTCAATAGTGATGGACTAAAATACCCAATGATTTTTCACATAAGTTTTTTTTATCTTTATTGCACCACTATTCATGCAACCATAATAATTTGAATTTTTCATTGTTTTTAACTTTTTTTTATAAATAATTGAAAATCAACATTATTTTCTATTTTAAATTATAAATAAAGAAAAATTATGTTCAAAAACTATTTTAAAAAAGACTTTCTAAAAATATGGTAATATGATTTATATTTTTTATATTTTATTTTTGAAAAAACATTTAATTAAAAAATGAAAACTATTTTTAAAAATAAAAATTGAAAACCTTATTTAGTACTATTTTTTATATGAAAATAATAAAAAGAATTAAATTTCATTCATTAATTGCCCATTTTTTTTCCATTAGCTATTTTAATAATAAAACAAAAAAAATATAGTATGTTTACAATTAAACAAAGAAATTGATCGATTATGTGTTTTTTTTGTGGGACTATCTTTTAAATGAAAAATAATTAAATAACTAAATTATATATATTTATTACTTTTTTTAATTTTATTTTCTTTATTTATTTTTTGCCTAATAGAAAATTTTAATATATCCATAATTAACAAAGTAATAAATCAATTGTGCACATTTTAATCTATTAAAATAAATTACTTTCTAATTTAAATAAATAAAATGAAATAAGTAAATAAATTTGAGGTTATTTCAATTTTTTAACATATCTTATATCAATATTTTTTATGGTTAAATAATTTTTTTTTTCTTTAATTCCAAAAATAAAATGAAATAAATAAATAAATTTATTATTTTCTAACTGATCTTATATTCATATTTCTTATGGTTAAATAAATTTTTTTATTCTTTTTTCTTTATTTCCAAAAATAAAAGGAAATAAATAAATAAATTTGGCTTAAATAATAGTGTAGACCCCCATATGGGGCTCGTTTTTTTTCATTTGCTGCAGGTCACGCTTCTTGCCAAGTGGAGGGCTCTTAAAGAGCCAGATATTGCTTCCTGGTTGGGTGGTCAGTGAACCAGGTAGTGGTTTGGAAATGCAATGGGGTGGAGACACCTGTTGGAGGAGATTCGGAGGAGCTTTTTGGTTGTTAAAGAGGAGCTTTTTGTCAGGAGGGGGAAGCAGATTTTTCTTGGTTTGGGATTACATTTTTTAGAGAGGGTAGGGGACCCCCAACTGAGAGCTTGATGCCGTCTGCATGAAGCGTGCAACAACAGTGAGGGTAGTTCGGTAGACCATACTGGCTGATGCATGAACAGGAGGAGGCAGGTGGTGACTTGCTAAGGAAGGTGATTCCAGGAAGAGAAAAGGGGAGGAGGGACAAAAGAGGGAGGATGACAACATTGAGAAAAAAAAGAAAAAGGAGGAAGAAGACAGGAGAGGGGGTTTTCTAAAAAAAGGGAGATCCAGGGGAGAGTTCGGAGGAAGGAGGGGAGACAGATGGGAGAGGAGAGGAGAGTTTAGCCAGAGACGCCTAGCTGGAGAAGAGGCTTTCAGGTATGACTATCACTCTTTTACATCTCTTGTGAATATTTGAATACTCATTGATCTGTTTGGGGTGGATAATGAAGGCCACCAGTCTGCTTGTTGAAGTATGACCCTGTATTTGTGTTTGCCATTGTCCATTTTAACTTGCTCTGATCCTACTGTGATTATGAAATGCTTGAGAATCATGAGGGTGGTTGCATTTGACATGGTCTACTCACTTGCTCAGAAGATTCATGGATGATTCATGAAATGGATTTTCTGAGATTTTTCTTTGTTTATTCGTCTTCTTTTGCACTCTGTATCTCTACTTCCCCTGTTTCTTGATATCCATCCATGGTACGCATCCATTTTCTTATCCCTGCTCGAAAGAGATCCTAGAAAATCTGGAGTAGTTATCATGGCAGCAAAGCTCACCACATCAGCATCCCCATACCCATCGTCCATCTATGCACCTCTCTCTCTAGGTCGTCATACCCATTCCCTCACTCACGCTTGCAGGAATCAAGCATCCTCCGCTGCACCTATCTTCCTCTCATTCATTCTTCATCCTACTTCCCCACTTACATGGAGTCTCGCGGGTGCATGTTGTCCTTCACCCTTTCACATACCCATTGAAATCACTCACCCAAGTCCCCATATCCTTACAACCCATACCTATCCTTCATGCTACTCATAACAACGTTCTACCTTATCTGGATATCTCACACCCGGAATCCTTCTCCGTCGCCATTTCCATTCGGGTGTCTCACATCTGGAATCCTTCTCCGCCGCCATTTTCATCCGGGTGTCTCACACCCGGAATCCTTCTCCGCCGCCATTTCCATCCGGATGTCTCACATTCGGAATCCTTCCCCGCCGCCATTCCATTCGGATGTCTCACACCGGGAATCTTTTTGCGCCGCCATTTCCATCCGGGTGTCTCACACTTGGAATCCTTTTTCGCCGCCATTTCCATCCGGATGTCTCACACCTGGAATCTTTCTGCGCCGTCTCACACCTGGAATCTTTCTGCGCCGCCATTCCATCCGGATGTCTCACACCCGGAATCTTTCTACGCCGCCATTCCATCTGGGTGTCTCACTTCTAGAATTCTTCTCCGCCGCCATTCCACCTGGATATCTCACATCCGAAATCCTATCCGCCGACGTTCCACCTTCTCCGGATGTCTCACATCCGGAATTCTATCCAGCCAACGTTCAACCTCTTTCTTCATCCTTAGAGCATTTTCTTTAGGTTCCAAAATCGCATTTTTAATAAAGCTTTGCTGCCACTTTTATTTCTGGCAAGCAATTTTTCATACTTCCTCTGTTTTTAAAATGTTTTTTTTTTTTAAATAAGCAAGGAATCAAATTCTGTAATTCCGAACAATGGAGTTATCGGAATTGACTCAGGCAAGATAAAATGGGCTTTGGTGGAGGCCCCATATACTTGACTTCATGATTGATTGACTGATCGATTGATTTATTTGCCATGCATGATTGGTTTACTCTATTCCTTGATATGCGCTTAATCATATCTGTTCATTGTTCACTAACCATGTTTCATGATAGCGCATTGCCGTTTGCTGATCAGGTACGCATCCACTTCCATTTTGGTTATTTTCTATGCATGTTTTGTTTCTCGTATGTGCATGATAGTTTCGGGTATTCAGTATTTTCCTTATTAGATGCCACGATTGCTTCATTTTATTAGTAGAGACCCGTTTCGGGGGCTTAGAAGGGTGCTACGGTTTTTACCGTACCTTCCTGATAAGTAACCTGACCCCCGAACCCGATCCGGTTTTTTCCAGATCACCTTTTCCAAAATAAGGAGTCACACTTAGAGTTTTCTTTCTTATTTCGTTTACCCCTAAAAAATAAAACAAAAATAAGTGGCGACTCCAAATCATTTTCTTAATAAATAAAAATTCATAATTTTTCAAATAAAAAAGCGAGCTTCACCATCGAGTGGAAAACGCATTGAGCCGAAATGCGGGGTCCACAAATAGTTTTTAAGTAATTTCTTTGTCTTATTTTTAATTACATTTTGTATTAAAAATAAAATAAAATAACTTTTTATTTGTTTTAATTATTTTAAATGTCAAACTATTGAGAACATAGTTTACACACTCATGTGAATATAATTTATACATATATATGAAATTTATACCATTATACAAGGTTATTATACTAATTGTACAAGGGTGTAGAAAACTATACATTTTGAACAACCCTTTTTTTTTTTCTTATTATTTAAGGATTATACGTTCTCCTACCACAAATTCTTTTATTTCATGTACTTTATTTAACTTGTATATAACAATTCAAATACTTACCTTAATAATGATGTTTAGAGAAAAATTTTGTTTTTACGTTTTATATCATTTTTAAAATCAAATATTGGAAACATGGTTCACACATCATATGTGGCACATAATGTATGCATATGGATGAAATTTACACTATTGTACAAGAGTGTTATACTAACTATACAAGGAAAATATTCAATTGGACAAGACAAATGTTCTAATTATACAAGACAGATGTTCTAATTATACAAGGGGTATATAAGGTTATCCTTTGTGGAAGATTTTAATCAATTTTGGACAACTTTTTTTTTTGTCTTGTCATCTAAGGATTGCACACTCTTAAGGTACATATTTCTCTATTACACACTCATCTTATGCACTTTATTTAACTTGCACATGATAATTCGAATACTTATCCCACTAATGATGTTTGAGAGAAAATTTTGTTTTTCCATCTTCCACTATTTTTTGAAACAAACCAATGAAAACTTGGTTAACCTACCTATGGTTACACATTGAGTAGGGGGTATATGAAATTTGAGTCACTGTACAAGGTATTTACACTAAGTGTACATGACAAATATACTAATTGTACAAGGGTGTACAAAACTATTATTTGTGAAGGATTTTAAGTGATTCTAAAAAACTTGTTTGTTTATTTTCCCTAACCGGGGATAAATGACATTCCTTACACACATTGGTTACATTGGTTAAGCATACATTCATATCATGCACTTTAAAATTATAATCATATTTATCAAATTTTTTACTAAGATTGTATTTAATTCTTTTAATATATTTATACTTATTTATTTAAAAAATGAAAAACTATTTTTTTTTTGTAAACATGTTCTATTACCTTTCAAGTAAAAAATTAGATAAGTTTGAAAGTCAATAAAAAAAATTAAATACTACTTTTAATAATTTTTAGATAAAATTTTATATAATATAGTTTATTTGAAATTTAATTTCTAAAGTTTAACTAAAAAATTGTATTGACAATTTTCTTGTTGTGAGTCAAAATATTTTGCATTAGTTTATTTAGATAAGAAAAATTATTAATATAATATTAGAACTTCATATCTTAGTCATTTTTTTCAATAAATTTATATTTTTAAAATTTTTTAAATAAAAACATTAAAAATTAAAAAGATTAAAGGATATATATATAATAAAGTGAAGTGATAGTCGATTTTTAATTTTTTAAAAATATGGTTAATGTAGAAAATATAAAAAATAAGATAAAAATATAAATGAAAGGGTAATATAAATTTAAAATAAAAAATGAAAATTAAACTAAAAGATAAATACAAAAAGATAAAAAATATTTGGATAAAAAATCCCAAAATTTTTATCATTGCTTACAATAAAAGCAAAAAGATTCAATATCTTTAAAAATGAAAAACAAAAAAACATTATTGCTTTTTATTTGACATAAAATAGAAATATAGATTGGAAGAAAAAGAAAAAAAGAAGTTAGAAATGAGTAATACTTAATAAGGAATAGAAAAGGGAAAAAAAAGAACACAAACAAATTGAAATTCACACTTACTTGTGCCTATGTAAGGGTTAAGGGTATTTTAGGGATTAATGAAAGACAATATCCTTCATCTTAATTTTCATACTTTGTTTGGGTCTTGAGCTTAAATATGCATGATATATGGACCAAATGTTAATTTTTGGGCCTAGTTGGGCCCAAAACACAATTCTCCCATAAAAAATTGATACGGAAGTATATTTATTGAAATAACAAAGTTTATGTTCATGTTTGCTTGTTTGAAACTATTTTACTACCCCTGAATCTTATACATATGTTGGAGTTGAAAACATAGAAATTGAAGCTTAAATAACTATTAAACATTATAAAATTCATAATTGGTCCACACTAAGCATTATAGGCGAGTTATAGATGCTTGAAAACAATCAGAAGCAATCAAGCCGTCAAAAGCGCATAAAATGACGGAAAATTGTGTTAAATGCCCGAATGTCCAATAGGGGATGTCCTTAGGGCTTTTTTAACTTTTACGGCAATTTTTAAAAATAATTATTAAAAAATGGTAGTTGTGAAAATATTGATAGATTTACGGCAATTTTGGCCACGTGGAAGGTGTCTTTTGAAGAGACACCTTCCACAATTTTAAAATCATGAAAGAATTGAATTTAGGCTAAAGGTGTTTCTTCAAGAGACACCTTCTACAATTCCAGAAAATTGGATTTATATTAAAGGTGTCTCTTGCAAAGACACTTTCCACATGACAAAAAATCCAATATGTATTAAAGGTATCTCTTGAAGAGACACCTTCCATAATTTGACAAATTTGAATGTCTCATGAATTTGATTTTAAAGCTAAAAATGTCTCTTGAAGAGATATATTCTACAATTCCTAAAAATTTTAATTTATACAAAATGTGTTAATAGGTGTCTCTTGAAGAGACACCTTCTAGAATTCCAAAAAAAAATTAGATTTATACTAAAGGTGTCTCTTGAAAAGACACTTTCCACAATTCCACAAAGTCCAATATGTATTAAAAATTATGGAAATGATTTTAAAGCTAAAGATGTCTCTCTTCAATGTATGAAAATTGTGGAAATTGTATCTTCAAGAGACACTTTCAGTATAAACCCAATTTTTTTTTTAAATAATGGAAGATGTCTTTTCAAGAGACACCTTCAATATAATTCCATTTTTTGGGAATTGTGAAAGATGTCTCTTGAGACTTTCCACAATTTTAAAAATATTGGGTTTATACTAAAAGTATCTGTTCAAAAGATATTTTCCACAATTTCCATTCAAACAGTGGAAAATTTCGAATTTATGCTGAAGGTGTCTCTTGAAGAGACACCTTCCATAATTACCAAAAAAATTGAATTATATTCGAACACCTTTCATAATTTTAAAAAATTAGGTTTATATTGAAAGTGTCTCTTGAAGAGACACTTTCCACAATTTTTTAGTGGAAAATTTCAAATTCTGAAAAGGGACATTCTACAATTCCCAAAAAATAGAATTATACTAAAGGTATCTCTTGAAGAGACACCTTCCATAATTTGAAAAAAAATTAGGTTTATATGAAAAGTGTCTCTTCAAGAGACACTTTCCACAAAAAAAAAAAAGGGTTTAAATAACAAATTAATTATAACTATTTTATAATTGAATAAAAAAATTTCATTTAATTGATTAGTAAAAATATATCATAATTTTATTCATAGTGTTTTTAATATTATTAAAATATTAAAATTTATGCATTTATCATCATTTATTTTATAATATATCATAATTTTAATATTAAATAGATTATAAAATTAAACATGTTATAATCACATATCACAATATTATCATCAAATAATATTTTATATAATTTAATAATCAATGTACACTTATCAAATTTATATTTTTTATTAACATGTACAATATTATATATATATATATATATATATATATATCAATTTATGAACTTTCCAAAATAAACTATGAAGCAAATGTTCAGGGTGTATAAAATTTCCTTTAAAGACCTGTTCTTTGCACTTACTTTGTTGGAAGATAAATTTCTTAGAAAGTTAGGGAAGGCAAAAGTCCTACTGACCATATCAGAAACAACCTCTATTGTTTGGGAGGAAAAACTGATAAAATATCGGTGCATGTGGTTCCAAACATGTAACAGTTATATTTTGATTCCGTTTGCCTTGGAGTTTAGTCTAATTTTCACTATATTCAATCTAGCTGGATGAAAACAAATTCAATCTTATCCAAATCTAAACCTTATCACAGATACCCACACCACCTTTACTTTATTCCTTCAATTGATGTATGTGGATTTCCTACTAAAGATCAAGAATGAATAAATTATTAAACAAGAGAACCAAGGATTCATATAGAAAATAATTCACTCATAGAATGAAACAATCCTGCTAACATACCTTCTTGCAACAACTAAAAGCAATGAAACAAATAAAAATATTTCTTATTTATTTTTAATTTTAACAAATAAAAAGATAGTATATCATTGCTGAAGAGTTCAATAACCTTGTGGTAAGCCAAGCAATCCATCTCAATTCACAAGGATCAAGCTTACCAAAGCCTAACTAAAAGAAATCCTTGATGTAGTGTCAAGTCCCTTCGTTTTGATCAGATTAATGTACAACTAACATCTCATGTAGCAGGTTCCGGGCTGGAGGAATTTCCCGAATCACTGGAATCCATCTGGGTGACTAAACCAGACGCCATTGATGAAGATTACATGGGTCTGTAATGGCAATAAACAAAATCAAATCTTGTATCTTTACAGCCTTTGCTTTTTTTAAGGTTGTCCTTGTTGGCGTTGAACCTGCAAAACAAAATAGTTGTTAAGAATATGCATATCCTGGAAACAGTAAGATCAACAATGAAACTCTGGTAGAATAGTAATAATGCAGCTCCAAACTGCAAGATCAACAATGAAACACTCCCCAAAGACTCTAAAGTGACTTCGATGTTACGGGTTCAAGAGAGATTGTCAACAAAACAAACTATCAAATTTACATATGTTTAATGATGTATGCATAAAAAAGTTAACATACTTCTTCCCTTCTATTTGTCCTGTATCCACCTACCTGTTATTCAAATTCAAACTATAAAATCAGTAGCTGATCCAAAACAACCAACACATTTGTTTTTGCTTGAATGAAAAGCCCATTCAGCAATGTGTTAGTAGAACAAACCGTAAGTCCTTGATTTCTAACCGTAAGTTCTTGTGAATTTGAATTTCAATTCTCGAAGGTACTAATCTAATCATGTTATTATTTTTTATTTTTTTTGCAACCCCCATTTGATTCCCAAGAAAATCCATCCCCCATTCGATTTCCGGGAAAATTCATCCTCGTTTGATTTATGAGAAAATCCATGCAAAACCCCCAACGAAAATCTCACTCCAACTACATGAGATTTTATCCCAGTTTCTATATCATCCCTGGTTAGTATCCTTAGCTATCTCTTTGAAAATGGAAGGAAGTAGTCATTGAGATCTTGAAACTCTTCCATGAAAATAACATTTTCATTCATAATACAATATGTATAAGCCTAGCATTCTCTTGAAATGCCAGAACTACTTATTAGACTCTTCCCATGAAACATCATTATTTGCTCTAAAGGCACTTTCAACATCCATTGATGTTTATTCAAATGAAGAACACTCTCAATAGGCATCCACCTCTTAAAAAACCTTGATTTCAGCCACCGAGCTTCCGAGCTTCTTCCTTGCCGTCTCTTGCACTGCATTGTACCAAGGCCATGGGTGTTAGTTCCTGGAAGCAACAGCTTCACTCAGAAACATGGAAGCAAGATTCGGGTCACTATACTGGAGTTACAGCTTGAGTCGTATCCATCAAGCTCTGATTGTGTTACCATGATTATAGAGTCACAGCTTGTGCCATATGACTCATATCCATCAAGATCTGACTCTGTTACTATGTCAATGGAGTCATCATCAAAGGCTACAACATATTGTTTTGATGGGAAGAATGGAGACTTTCTGACTCTGTTGTTAATGCAGCCAGAACTTTTAGTTTTCTTCACTTTCTGCAGATAATAGTCTTGAACAGCCTGCATTTTGTAATCAACCAGAAGTGAGCTCGGAAAGAAAAAGTCACCCCAGTTGGGATTGCATCGGATCGAATTGCAATTCAAGGTAGCACAAGAATGAGAGTGATCCCGGTTAGAAAACATCAAAGGAATCTGGCAATAAACCATCAGTTGCCAAGAAGAAGAAGACGAAGAAGAAGAAAAAGAAGAAGAAACTGTACCAGGCATAGATTGTAAATGGATGATATAATTTGCAGGATTGTGTATACCATACTTAGCATCGATAGATTCTCAAAATCACAAAGGAAAAAGATATATGAATGGGAATAGAACATGATTAGAAGCAAAAGAACTTCTTGAGTTTGAAAACCAGAAGGCACCTTCCATTGAGCCGAGGCTAAGACCACCCTTAGCACAAGAATGAGAGTGATCCTAGTTAGAAAACATCAAAGGAATCTGGCAATAAACTCAGTTGCCAAGAAGAAGAAGAAGAAGAAACTGTTCCAGGCATAGATTGTAAATGGATGATATTATTTGCAGGATTGTGTATACCACACTTAGCACCGACATGTTCTCAAAATCACAAAGGAAAAAGATATATAAATGGGAAAATAACATGATTAGAAGCAAAAGAACTTCTTGAGGTTGAAAACCAGAAGGCACCTTCCACTGAGCCGAGGCTAGGACCACCCTTGGCCTGATGGATTTCACATAGTTGTATGTAGCATCAGGTGTCATCTGTTTGTGTTCCACCTGTTAAGAATGTGGAGAAAATCTCAGATGAAGGCGGTATCTGTATAAGGTAATAATCAACTTTCGAATAAGGATCACAGCTAGGATGCATACCAGGTAATAGAGAACAATGGTTGTGTTGCGGCCCCGACCACCCTTGCAATGAACATATGTCGTTCTCCCAAGAGATGCATTACCTTCACAAAGCCCAGTAACAAAAGATGACAAATTAAAATATTTTTCAAAATAAACATACGGGAAGACTGAAGATTTAATCCACCACAAAAAAAAATGCGTTTTTTTTTTTTTTTTGCTCCCTATGCTTTCTGGATCTGTTCTAGAGGTCTCTTTGCTTTTGTGCCATTGGATTTAAATTTCACGAACCCTAAATCCACGATTTTTGAGCCAGGCTGAAAAACACAACATTTCCCCGCAAATCATGATCAGATTACCAAATAGCATCTTATGTTTTTTTATATATAAAAAATTTGGATAGATTTTGTATCCTGTGTGCGGGCTGGACTGGTAGGAAATATCGGGAAATTTATTTTTTTTCAACTTTCCCACACTTTTTTGGCAACCAAATAGAATTACAACAAGCCAAACAACAAAAAAAAATTTTAAACTTTCTCCATAATTTTTAGTTTACTCGGTTTCATTGTAAAAAAAACGAAAACTTTATTTTTTTTTTCCAACTTTTCCACACTTTCTTGGTGACCAAACACAACCACACCACCAAATATAACCACAAAACTTACAGAAAACACCGGGTGCAATGGTCTCTTAGATCTGCACTTCACTTCCTTCCTATTGGTGTTGAGACAAGGATCTCCACCCCATGATCAACGTGCAGGATAATGGGTTTTCGGGCAGAGAACAAAATGAGTTTTGATGCAGAGAAGAAAAACGGAGTAGAGGGGAAATGGGAATGGGGGAAATGGGTTTCCACTTCTCATCCTACGTGTTCAAAAGTGTCGTAGAATTGGAATTATTTTCCAATCTACGGGCATTTTAAAAATTATTTTCTCTGATAGCAGTACATTTATCAAGAATCCGATGTCCTTAGGCAGTCAACAACCAACTTACAAGGTGCTCAAGCTCCTTAGATATTTTTGTCCAATTTGTTTTGTTTTGTTTTTTTTTTTTTTTGTTTTTTTTTTTTATTTTATTTTAAATTATTTAAAAATTCCTCCAATTTTTTTGTCAATTTTTTAAATTATTTAAAAATTTATATTTTTCTAAAATACGTTTTCTTGGTCTTATATGATTACAAACTTGTGATTTTGGAATAAAGATGTTTTAAAATTCATTTTATGTATACAAGAAAAAAAGTTACAAAAATCTACAGAAAACAATTAGTTTTCCATTGTTCCAAAACTCAAGGTTTGGTTCAAAGAATCTTGAAAGTAAAGGATGAAATGCAAAGGTTGAGGATTTAAACCATCATATTTCACTAAAAGGCATGAGTAGGTGTTAATAACAGAGATAAAGAAGATATAAGATTGTAGGGAGTAGCATCAAATTTAGGTAAAATTGTATATATTTCTTTCAAATTTAAGGGATTTTTTATGGTAATAACCAACCCTATTGGAAAGTCCACATAAGTTCTTTCTAATATATGGTGAACAAATATGGAATGCAATGGAAATTGATTGGTTACCACCACTTTAGAACAAAGATGGAATATCCACCAATGAAATCAATCCCAAACAAAAAGAGTATACCAAGGTGAAGATCTTAGTTGGAGAATGCATCTCTCTATATGGTATAATTTGTCTCTATTATTAGATTTGTAAATTCAGCCTTGGAGGATGAAATTCTTTGTAAGTACTTTAAGCTAAGGGATATTTGATGCTCATTGGACTCATTAAATGCTTATCTTAATTGTTTGATTCATTGGTGACTAATATGATCAAATCTGTGCGGGTGTGTATCTTGAGATGAATATGTACTAAAATTGATTTGAGATTTTGCATTTGAAAGAGTGCAATGATCTCTAGGATAAAAAAGAGATCCTATTCAAGGTTGACATTGGATCAAAGATGTACAAATCTTGGATAGTTTCTATCTATGATTTTATCCATTGGTTACCCTTTTTGTTTACATTTCTACACTTAATCCAATACCATCAACTTTATCTGAGACTTAATGAGCAACTTAGTTAACACCTTTAGATCAATTGGAATCTGATTTGTTTTCTGAGCAACTTAGTTAACATCTTTAGGGCAATCATTAACTCCTTAAGAAAATGATTGAATTATTATACTTAGCTGTTTGTTTTTTCCCTTAATTTATCATTTTGGTTTTGGAAACAAAGAGAATGTGGTATTTGAATTTGAAGTCAAGAGATCATATTTGAATTTAAATTCAACTGTAACTGATAACTTCTTACAAATAATCAAACATGAAATCAAAATTAGCATTGCATTTTCAAGGAGTTGAATTAGTTTTATTTAGAGATATGTTGAATTCTAAATTGATCCATGTTGTCTTTAATTTGTTCTTGACTAATTGAACGATTATCTCATAGATATAGTGTTTTTATTTTGTTTTGTTCTAGGTTTGTTTTTGGTTTATGTAATTTTGTTGGAGAATAAATTTAGATGGAAGACTTAAAAGAGTGTTTGATTTAGCAAATGTTTAAGATGAAAAAAAATGGAAAGATAAGTTCTTGATCAAAATAGACAAAATGCTGATCTTCAACCACCAGTCCATATGCACTGGTCTATGAGAGATTATTTGAACCCTTCAAGGATGGCCTGTCCTTGCTTAATTTGTTATACCTACGAAGCATATTATTATCTAGAAATAGTTGGTACTACTTTTGCTAATCTATGGAGATAGTGAAGGAGAAAATCTGTATGTTGATGTTACAAATGTGGAGGAAATTTGTTTTGATTTTCATTATGCTAATGTGTTAATTGATATTATGAGAATGAAGTTATTTCCTCAAACTTTGAAGGATAGAGCTAAGATATTGTTTGACACATTAAGGCCGAGAAGTATTTGTAAATAGAATTATTTATAAGTTGTTTTCCTACTCTTTAGACAAAACAAGTACATTGAAAAGAGAAAATTTTAGTTTTATGACAAAGGATGTGATTAAAACCACAAATTGTACTTTAATGACACATATAGAGAATGAATTATTCAATATAAAGACCTAACTCATCTAATTTAACTTGAATTGTTGGATTGGTCTAACATATATCTTGAGCTAAATTCTAGGTTTAAGACATGAAAAGGATAAAAGCCGCAATAGTTGCTTCCAACATGGTAGTGAAGGGGCTAAATATGCATAAAAGGAACTTCAATAGTTGTGAAGCATGATGAGAGTTTTGGAAAATGAAAATGGAGAAATGCTTAGCATGAGAGATAATAAATGAAGGTTATGGAGAAAGATGGAGGGTAAGCAAACGTGAGAAAGAACGTTGGAAGCCTTAACTTAAGTTCAATGTGGAAATTAGAATTCAAGATCTAGAAGGTACAACTACTTTCAATTTGAGATGAACTTTGAATGACATTCCAAGGTTAATTTTGAGCAAATTATATATGTTTTTTGAAGCTTGGGAAGTTAAGATTCTAATGCTTCAAACGATGCACAAATTGAAGCTGAAACGAAGAAATTATGGTCATTTGAAAATAACTAAGTAGAATTGAAGAGCATTTCAAATTCAAAAATGGTGATTTTTAAATTCAACTTATGATTTTGAAATCTAATTTAAAATGACCCTAAATTCGAAATCAAACATTACATCTTTAGCACTCCACCAACCTTAAGTGGATCTCACACAATTGAAAATTGAGATTTTATTATTTTAGTCATTTTTAGGTAATTGTTTGAGAAATAAATGAACGATAGGTGTTGGGAATATTTGGATATCTCCATTCCTTGGATTGCTTATGTTGCATGCAACCTATTCCTCTAGCTCTTTAGATCTAACTAGTTGAAACATACATTAATAAAAACCTTAGATTTAGAGGTTTAAAGTGCTTTACCTTAGATTTGCATAGTCCCATATCATCCTGTCGATGAAGATGCATTGTACACGTTGTAGATCTCATAAACCTAGAGATCTTCCACCTTGATGACTCTTTCTCCTTGAATCCAAGCATTTAAATTGGTGGAAGTCTCATAGAGGGGTGGTAGATAGGGCTCTCTTCTCTGGAGTGAATAGGGAGACAAGACTATCAATAGTGAAGCCTTAAACTCCTAAAGGGTTTATATAGGCTTCCTAGTGGACTTAAGTGAGTTGAGCCTATCTTGGGCTTTGGTCACTTAATCTAGCCCACTTGATCCTAAATGATTAATTGGCCTTATTGGGCTTTAATTAATCAATTAGCCTAGTATAGAGAGATCATTCGCAAGCTCTTATATATGCAACTTTATGTATTTACTAAAATGATTTTATGCATACATGTGAATAAATAACCTAAATACCTCTCAATAAATGTACCATCAAGGAATATGAGCTCGAGCGGGGACCATTGGGACCCATAAGTAAATTTTGGCTACCTCAAAATCCAATTTTGAAATTGACTGAACAAAGAGTCAATTGCACTTTAATATCCTACATAATTACAATGAAACACAAGTGCTTCGATTTGTGACCTATTATCCACTATATGCATGCTCTTTATGAATTAGTGTTCATAATCTAACAAGGTGAATGTTATCAAACTCTCAAGCTTACCTCTACAATTATTGAGTCTCAGATCCTCTTATCGTTTAATCAATTGACGTACCCTATCTCACAAAGAGCATATGTTAAGTTTTAGATAAGGAACAACTACTACCATAGTTTTCTTGAACACATATTCTTTGTATCACCTAGAGTGACATTGTCACAATCTCTATGAGATATCATGGTGACTCTATTGAGAATACATATTACATCTAACCTCCAACAATAATAACCCAATTCATAGGGAATATATTACCATTGAAAACTTTAGCATAACGTCACAACCTTTTCAAATGACCCTCTTTTGAGCTTATATAGGTGAACGGGAAGTTTCTATAACCTTGAATTCATCTACACTAGTGGAGAGTGTGGAAGGTTTTAGAACGACACAGGAATGCCCACACATTTCTATACTAAGGTAAAAAACAAAGGAAAAGTATGAAACTATCTAAAAAGTTCTAGAGGTCTCTTGTAAATACTTGTAAATAGTCTTTATATAGAGAATTCTAAAGAATTCTAGGATAGTGAGGAACCTTTGTGGGTTCCAAAGAGTTCCATTGGTGCTTATAAATAGGTGCTTATAAATAGGTGAGACTCATAATATGGCACATGGAACGCTACTTCAAGGTTATCACACTAATAGATGAAGCCACTAAGGTGCACACTCCGACCCTATACCTCATAGATAATGCAACTTTATGGTGACATTAGAGGTTTGCTGATATAGAAAAGGACACGTGCACTATAATTACACAGGATGCCTTTAATAAGGAAATCAAGAGGCATTTCTATCTTGAGGACATGCATGACTTACTTGGTTGGGAAGAACATGAAGCATCTCAAAGGCACCGTGATTATGTCAAGGAGTTTTATTTACTTATGCTTGAGATTCCAAATATAACGGAGGAAGAGTTATTGTTCAACTTCATGGGTAACCTGTAAGGATGGGCCGAGTAAGAACTAAGGCGCCAAGATGTTCAAGACTTGGCCATTGCCATGGCAGTAGCCGAGTTTTTTTATGGATTATAACAGGAGAGACTTCTCCAACATGAGTCAAGACGAGGATAGCCACGCCAAGGGTAGGAGAGGCTAAGTTTTGGGGAGCATAGTGCTTCTAGAATGATATTAGGTAAGACGCCTAAGGAAGGAAAGGGTAAAATAGAAAAGAAAGAGTTTGAGCCAAACACCAAGTGCTTCTTATGTGACAGTCCACATTGAGCACGAGATTGCCCAAAGAGGAAGGTGCTCAATGCCATGATTGAGGAGAGAGAATAAGAGGTTGAGACACATGTGGGCTCAATACAGCTACTAAATGCCCTTCAAGTCAACCCAATGCCTAGTACGCCTAAGACCTTTTTACTATCAACAATGTAAGTAAATGAGGAAAATAGAGAGTGAGCTAAGGTAACTCGCCCATACATGGACAAGGTCACCAAGAAAAATGTGAATTCAATAGGTAAGAGGAAGCGACTCCCCATTCATCGAAGGCACAAACCCTTGCATCCATTTTGGGGCCTCACGGGAAAAAGAGGTCGAGAATATCTTGGCTAAATGGGTCACTAGGAGATAAGGGGTCCTTTCCGTGATAAAGTATCTAGTTTGATGGAAATGACTACCTGATGAGCAAGTAAATTGGGAATACGTGGATATCTTGGGAAAGTTTTAGAAACAAATTAATAGATTTTGAACAAAGGCAATGACAAAGACATCGACGACATGGGTGAAGGAGAGTGTCATGACTTACTCAAATGATCCCCTCCCCCTTGAGCTTATATAGGTGAGAAGGAAGCTTCTAAAACCTTGGAATCATATACAATAATGAAAGAATGTGGAAGGTTCTGGAACAACCTAGGACCGGATGTCCACACATCTCTACACTAAGGTGGAAGATAAGGGAAGCGTACGGGACTATCTAGAAAGTACCAGAGGTCTCTTGTAAATACTTCTAAATAGTTTTAATATAGAGAAATCTAGGATAATAGGGAATCTTTATGAGTTTCAAAGAGTTCTACTTGTGCCTATAAATACGTGAGAGCCTCATTTGGCAAAGACACCACTCAAATCACATCATAACCAAGCAAGTAAGCTTCCAAAGCATTGTAAAGCATTATTTTGAGCAATAAAAATTCATTTCCTTTAAGTATTATCTACTATGCCTTCTAAGCTTCCAAGTCGTGTGCATACTTAGCCTAGCTAGCTAAGTGAGTGGATAAAGCTAACTTAGCAACGTCAAGTGTCTTGAAATTATCTAAGTGCCGCATGTGAGCTTAGGAAGAGCCTAAATTTATGAAGTTCAATATCCTATCAAGGTTGAAAGCCCATACAATATAGTAACTTGGTGATATCATGACTACTCAAAAGCCAATGTCATTACTTACCATAGGTCTTATTCAATAAGTAACCACACACACTAGTACACTCACCATGGGAACCTCATTTTGATGATCAAGACAAATCATTTCTCCAATTAAAAGGTAATATACTATAACTTGAGAATGTTTGCCTAAGTTTATGAATATGTTGTGAACTATTCATCAACTTGCAAGAAACCCATGACTTTGGATCTTTCGTGCAATTCTTAATTCATTAAAGTAATGTACAATCCAAGTAGTGCAGACTTGAATGCTCGATATAAATAATAAATAAATATAGGATAGTGAAAGGACAATAAAAATCATAATATAAATACTAATGAATTTCGTTTATTGTTACATCATGTCATACTTTTCATGACTTTATCATAACAATATGAACATGTCATGTGTTAAGGTTTTCCCCAAAACCATAAAACTCAACTTTTTATGTTTTTTTTTATAAGGATTTCTTAGATTTTTGAGAGAGAGAAGATGATATTAAAGATTCTTTATTTCTTTATTTTTAGTTTTTTAGTTTTTTTTTTTTTTTGGATTTTGTTTTCTCTTTACAAATTTAGAGCTTTATTTTTTTTTTTATTACTATTTTTAAATAATTTTCTTAGTTACATTTTTTTATATTAATTTTTCTTATATTTTATTCTTGTTTATGAAAGAGATTTTTCAAGTAAACTTTAGAGAACAAAACCAACAATCTTAGCCAAATATGGAGGCTACAGAGGACTAGAATAGTACTAAACACAACAGGTCACAAATGTCTCATCAAGGTTGCAAGAACATGAGATAACATCAAAATTCTCCAAGGGTCAATACATTTTTTTTTAGAATGCCTTAAAATTAGAACCATGTCACCATCAAACCATAATTGGTTTTGTTGCTTCTCATCTTCAGAGAAAATGAAAATGAGAACCTGTTCACCCATATAAAAGATGTGGAAGAGATTTGCACAACCTTCTAAGCATCGAATGTGTCTCTAGTGGTCTTGTGCATGAAGTTTTCCCATCTCACAAAACTAGTGCATTGAATAAAACAATCTCAAATTTCAAAGCTTTGGAAGATGAAAAGTTTTTTGCTTATTGGGAGAGATACATGGAGGTAGTGAGAACCTGCCTTTATCATGACTTTGACAACTAGATGTTAATCTTATATTTTTGTGAGGGCATGTCTCCTCAAATGGAACAACTAGATTAAGTAGGACTTGTTTTAAACTAGATTAAGTGACCCAAACCTCAGTGGGCACAAAAGAGCGAGAGAGAGAGAGAGAGCCTAAGGGTTAGGGTTTAACTATCACTTTTTGGTATAAGAGTCATGTTCCACTTCCAAACAGAGAGAGAGAGCCTAGGGGTTAGGGTTTAACTATACTTCTTTTTGGTATAAGAGTCGTGTTCCATTTTCGAAGAGAGAGAGAAGAGCCTAGGATTCCTTACTTCTAAAGCCTATACTTTGAAGTGCCAAGATTACGGTTCAAGTCATCGGACAAAAGATCTTAGGTGTACAAAATCTCCGTACTCTTTAGGTTTCAACATCATTGGATGGATTTTGATTTGGGAATGTCCAAATCACAAGTATAACTACTAAATCTTTAGATCTATAGATAATGAATTTTTTTTATATATATATTTTATTTTGTTGTGATAGACTTACAAATGCTTAGGGATAGATGCATGCACCCTACCAACAATCTCAACCTTCTTAGAATGGTTTCACCTTCATTTTTCATGCCATTTATTGAACACATCTCAATTCTTTCTCAATTGGTTATGCTTTTGCCTATCTTTATAGGACAACAAAGTGAAAATATGTTATAACTTGAATTATTTTATTAGGGAATCAAATATAAACTTACTTAATTTCCACCTTAAAAGAAAAAGAAGAAAAATATCAATAGTATCAACTACTAGTAATTAAGGATCATTTTATTTATTGGTTTAATTAGATTGCACATTTCCACTAAATTTTTCATGCACTCTCATGGCTAAAAATGACCACTTTTATTTTAGATTAATTGCTTAAGTTACTAGGAAGAGAGTAGTTACATCATTATGAGGTAGTGACAAAGAGTCGTGTGAACCATATATTGCTCCCATTTTTTCCATGAGAAAAATACATTATTTGTTATCTCAACTAATTAACTAATAACAGTTATATAAGTTACTGCCACTAAAGGAGGTGCTTTATGTAAGCAAGTATCTACATCATTCTTGTATATGTGGCTGAAAATAATCCATCAAATGCTGCCAAGCATGTTGTTATATCACCAGCGGCTACTAAATCCATATATGGCTTAAAAAAAACCCACTTTCTTAGCCTTTAAGTAACCTTTTACCACTAAGTTTGAAAGCCCAGCTCTTTTCTACTATGGTTTGGTCACTTTCCTTGATGCTAGGTAGGGAAAGTTCTATCTTGGACTTAAGCTTTAAATGTAAAAAAAAAAAAAAAGTAAATTGGGTAGGCTTCATGGAGTGAGCCGAAGTGGTTAATTTATGAAATAAATGGCATTCTTTCCATCAATTTTTTTTTTTTTTATGCTTTTCAATTATACTACTAATAGATAGATATGTTAGTTGAAATTTCAAGTTGTGATGGGTATTTGATGAAATGACAAATATATGATTTGGATGCTTGTTGAGTTTGATTTATATGAGATGTTCTTACTTAAGGATTGTCTAAAATATTTTGTTAACTTAGAATACATAAAGTGACTTATATGAGGAAAATGTGAAACGATTATTGTTATGGATTGTTATTAAATATTCATGAAATCTATTGATTGTGTTGTGAACTCCATTATGGATTGCATCCTAAAGTACTAAAGAACTTAATTTTGGGTTGATAATGAGGAAATAATTTCATGAAATAAATAAAGGTAAAGAGCATTGTAGACCCCTCTTTGGCTTTGTTTTTTTTATATATATGTGCATTTATATTTAGACTTCCTGCCACTTGGGAAGCGCTTGGAGGATGACATTTGAAGGGGGGACCGGGCTTCTTGGAGGAGCAGCCGCATGGAGCACGTGACGAGGCAGGTGACCCTCGCCATGGTGGTGGTTGGAGCTTCTGAGGTTGCTGAGCGGTGAATAGTGGAGTAGCTGATGGCTTGCGAGGGAAGATAGGAAAAAGGAAGAAAAGGAGGAGGAGGAGGAGGAAGACCGGGAGGCTGATCACGGGCAAGAAGGGAACTCACGGATTCTTTTCTACAGGTTGGTTTTTCTCACGTTAAGGCTTTCCTTTTTGTTTGTGTTATCTGGATATTAATGAGTTCTTATCTCGGTGTTTGAATGCATTTGCTGGGAATTTTTGCTTGTTTTTGTTGGGACTTTGAGTTTGCTTGCATTCACCCTCACCATCCCCACCATCTATCATATTCATTGCCAGGAGCTTGATTCATCATTCTGCTCATTCTAATAACTTCCATACCTCATCATGCCTCTTCATACCCATTGTCATCCCCTATACCCATCAAACCATCCTACTAAGCTCATTTCTCACTCTAAACTTTCTTCATACCCATTAACCCATTTCATCTCTCATCCATCACACTTTCTCTCTCTACACCACACCACTCACCTATTCTCTTTCAAGTGCCCTTCAAGTGCATTCTTCTCACCTTTGCATGGCCATGCACGGCCATGCATGACCACCTTCATACCCATTCCCTAGTCCACATGCATGGTCTCAACATGCATGACCACCTTCATACCCATCTCCATGCATGCCCATGTCACCTAGCTACCATACCTGTCATCACCTTTTCCCTCTCTACATTCTCCCATCCACTTGCATGGGAACCATGCATGCCACCACCCTTCTATGCCCACCTTACCCATTCTTTCTTACCACCTTTCTCTCTCTACACCACGTTCTTCATGCCCACTTCCTATCCACATGCATGAAACCATGCATGGAATCATGCATATCATCACCCTCTCATGCCCACCTTACCCATTCTTTCATTAACCTATCTCTCATTCCGCACCTCCATTCTTCATGCTTTCCGGGAACCATACCATCATACCCATATCAACACCCACTAACCCATTCCCTCATCATATTATTGATACTCTTTTCTCTTACTTATCACCTTTCTCATTTTCCTAACCTCCATCACCCGCTCCACTAGTCTCATACCCATTTTCCCTCACCACCGTGGCAACCTCCATCCACACCACCCCACTTCCTTATCCTTTATCCTAGAGGGAAAGGTTTGGTAAGTTTGTTCATTTTAATTTCTACAGTGGACGTTTTTTTATTGTTTGTGGGTCTTGCATATTGGTTTTGAGCCATTGGGCCTAGGTGCAATTGGGTGTGGTTTGAGTTGACTATTATAAAGCAAGTTGTGTGCTATGAGGCCCTTGGGCCCGTTTAGGTTTGGGGTCATTATGCTAATGGATATGGGCTTGAGTTGAAGCCCAGGCCCATACGTGTTGATGGAAGGCCTCATGTTTTGTTCACCCACCTTAAGTTGGCCCATGCCCCCTTCAATTGATTTGTTCACCCATCTTAAGTTGGCCCATGCCCATTCCAAGCCCATGCCCACTTCAATTGATTTGTTCATCCACCTTAAGTTGGCCCATGCCCATTCCAAAGCCATACCCACCTCAAGTTAGCCCATTTGTTTTCAATTTGCATGACTTATCTTCCTAAAAACATTAATTCCGTTTTCTAAATTAAATTCCAATTTTCGAAATTTTAATTCTTACATCAATTTATTTAATCGTCATTATCTTATTTACTTATTTATTTGTTCATTTTTAAAATTCAACCTTTAATAATCTCTCAAAATTCTGTTTTCTAAATTAAATTCCAATGTCTGAAATTTTAATTCTTACATCAATTTATTTAATCGTCATTATTTTATTTATTTATTTATTCGTTTATTTTTAAAATTCAACCTTTAATAATCTCTCAAAATTCCGATTTCTAAATTTAAATTCCAATTTCCGAAATTTTAATCCTCATTTCAATATATTTGAATCCTCATTATCTTATTTATTTATTTATTTTTAAAATTCAATCTTCAAACAATTCCTCAAAATCCTGATTTCTAAATTTAAATTCCGATTTCCGAAATTTTTAATTCTCATATCGATTTATTTAACCATTATCATTTTATTTATTCGTTTATTTTTTAAACTCAATCTTTAAATAATTCTTCAGGATTCCAGTTTTCAAAATTTAACTTCCAAAATTCTCATTCCTAAATTCAATTCCCAAAACTTCAATTTCCAAATAATTTTCGAGACTCCAATTATCAAACAATCTTCGAGACTCCAATCTTCAAATAAATTTCGAAAATCCAATTTTCTCTCTAACAGTTTTAATTCCCTTCGGGTTTCAAATAATCTTCTTTTTTTCTCTTAATTTTATATAAGTGTGAATGTTATTTTCATAATTTCAGAATAATGGAATTTGTGATATTAATTCATGCAAGATCGATCGGGCTTTAGTGGGGGGCCCACATACATGATTTTATGATTGATTGATTTATTTATCGATTTGTTTGTCACACGCGATTGGTTTATTCCACTCTATGACATGCATGTGATTATTCTGTGTTTAATTGCTAACATTCGCTTTCATTGAAGTAAATCGGTTCATCACTCAAGTACATTCTTTGCCTCTTCTATTCATTCAATTATTTTATTTTGAGTAATATTTATCTGGTATCCATGCTCGATTAATCAATTGTCATGATTGTTTCATTTTATTAATAGAGACCCACTTTAGGGACTTAGAGGGGTGTTACGATTTTTACTGTACCTTCCTAATAAGTAACCTGACCCTCGAACCCGATCCAGTTTTTCATAGACCACCTTTTCCAAAGTAAGGAGTCACACTTAAGGTTTTTCTTTTTTATTTTGTTTACCCTTTAAAAATAAAACAAAAATAAGTGGCGACTCCAAGTCAGTTTTCTTAATCAAATAAAATCAATTTTTCAAAATAAAAAGTGAGTTTCGCCATCGAGTGGGAAACGCATGAACCGAAATGCAGGGTCCACAAGCATGAAAAAAATTTGGTTATTATAATGGAAAATGGTAATTTGATGTTATGAGGGGCAATGGTCCTCGAGTGAGAGCCCCAAAAAGAAGAGAAGATCCTGTTGGGATGTAATAGGGGGCATAGACGTATGTCCCTGGGTGAGAGTCCTTAAATACATGTGATACTTATCCATGATCTTTTTGGTGGTTTGTAACACTATATATGATAAAATCGGTAAATGTTGGGTACTTTATTTTACCTTGTGTATTGGTTTAATTGATATTATGCTATAATAATACATTTTATCGTTGAATATGATTAGCCAAATGTCATTTTATAAATATCCTTATGCTTAAAATCCAAAATAGAACCATTCTGTATTGAGCTTTGTTAGCTCACCCTATTTATCATTTTTCAGATTCAACTGTTGAGGCTCCTCGTGGGGAACTTCAAGATGTTTAATTGAGTGCTTGAGAAAGCTTCGTTTTTTAATGCATGTGTGAAAGAGCTTGAAGACTATTTTAATGTAGTTTGGTAAGAATTAGTATGTGATAATATAGATAAACTTAAGGAGTTGTAGCCTTCCTGTATTGCATATTATGACTCACTATTGTAAAAAAAAAAAAAATAGAGTGTGTGCTTATATAAATAAACTTAAAATTTGAGAATATGAAATTAGATATATCAAAGGACACCTAGGTACAAGGCCTTGTTTAAAATAAGTATATTTACTATTTTAGTACCTCAATTTTTTCTAGCAATGTTGCTGTCAAGTTGGACTGTTTATAGTAAGAAAACTTTATATAAAATTTCCAATAGGTTAGAGTGATTTTTAACATTAAAATTTTTGTAAATTTTGTCATCTTCCAAGCAAGACATGTCCTAACTTGGCCCAATGTGGGATCAAATTGTTATGAATCTTTAAATCTACAAGAGCAAGTTGCAGCAACCTTACTATAAATATTTTGATTTTGGATGCACTATTTTTTTTAGGATTAAATTTAGAGCCTCTATTTTTTATATAATAAATTTTCCATATTTTTGTATTTAAGTTTATTTTCCTTTTTGATAACTTATGAAAGTTTCTTGGTCAAATGATTTTTTTTAAAAAAAAAAAACAGAATAATTGTCATGAAATATTATTTACTATTTCCATTTTCACACTCTGAATTTTGAGATCATGAGTATTTTGAGTTTAGATTGTGTCATTTTTTTTCTTTTATTTTTGTTTTTAAAAAATTCGAGGTGTGACAAAATCCATATTCAAATTTGAAGGAAATTGAGGAGATTTGTTGAACATTTCAAGACACAAATGTTCAGATTGATCTCATGAGGATGAAACTTTTTCCCTTGACATTGCAAGATTCAAGCAAAGACTTGGTTTAATACCTTAAGCTAAAGGAGTATTTCAAAATTAGACAAAATTGCAAGACACATTTGCCCACAAGTTCTTTTTTACCCATAAAACTAGTACTCTAAAAGGAGAAATATCATATTTCATGGCTAAAGAAAAAGAAATTTTATTATCTTTTAGGACAAGTTTAAGGAGACCATTGATGCATGCCCACAACATGGTTTTTACGAATAGATATTAGTATTGTATTTATATGGGGTATGTTATCTCAAATGAAACAATTGGTCAAAACAATATGCAATGGAGACTTCTTTAGCAAGAGTCCAAAGGAGGTAATTCAATTTCTAGAGTATGTTGTAGTTGTATCTAAAGGTTGTTATGACCTTATGCCATGAAATGCACCAAAGAAGAGTTAAGCGTGTGCAATCAGTGTTTCAATGGAGCATATAACAAATGAGTGTCCCATTATTTCTTCTATTGAACAAATCTTTAATGAACAAGTAAATGTTATATGAATGTTGGTATGAATGGGAGGATATTTAAGTAATAAACAAATCCACCATTCTCTAATGCTACAATCCTAGTTGGAGAAACCATTCCAACTTATCTTGGGAGTAATCCTAATAACTTCCAAGGTGGTTTCAAAGGCTAAGCTTTAAATCAAAGAGGTAGAGGGACTTAACAAGCTCAATATTCTCAAATTTAGAATTTCAATTCATTCAAACTAATCAACAAGTAAGGTCTATTGTTTCATCATTCCTTGAATCTATCATGTAAGCTTTCATTGAGGAGCAAAGTAAATGCAATGATGAATTTAGAAAATTTTTAATTGAATAGAAGAAGCATAATGATGATTAAAGAAAGTTTAACATTTAAACTTCTCAAGTAACTACTAATATTCAAACAATCCACCTTGAATAAGTTGAATATTCAATGGAGCTTTGAAATGGGGAAGTTTCTAGGTTAATATTAACAAAATCCTAGAGTTGTATGGGATTAGGAGGTGAGTTTGGAAATTTCAATCATCACAAGGTGAAAGTTATGGTAACCTTGAGAAATGGAAGTTTTTGTTGATGAGAATGAGAATGCTGTAGTTGTTGATGTGAAAATTTTGAAAGAGAAGGAGGAAGATTCAAAGCATGGCAAGTTAGTGAAATTGGAAAAGAGAAATCAAATGATAACTGCTTCATTCTAGGTGCTTTAAAACGAAAGAAGATAGCCATAAATATCAAGAGGTGTTTGAACTTTGAAGCAATTTAAAGTTAATATTCCCCTCCTTGATATGCTAAAACAAGTTTCGATCTAGGGAAAAATTCTTAAAGAACTCGTGTATTATCAAGACAAAAATTACAATTAAGAAGACATTTTTTACTGATCAAGTTAGTGCAATTATTGAATGTAGGACACCAATCAAGTACAAAGACTTTAGCTTCCAATGATCTTGATTTCCATTGAAGAATCCTCTATGGAAAAAGCTTTATTTGAGTTGGCAGCTAGCATAAATCTCTTGTGCATTCACTTTATAAGATATTGAGCTGGGTGATTTGAAGAAAATAAGGATTACATTGTCTTTGGTGGACAAGTTAGTTAGCGTTCCTAGAGGCATGGTTAAGGATGTGCTTGTACAAATAGACAAACTCTATAATCTAGTAGATTTTGTTGTCTTGGACACTACACTGATTAAAAAAGGAGTAAATGTAGTGCAATTATTTTGGGATTAGCTATAGCAAATGCATTGATCAATTGTAGAAATTAAGTTATATAGCGCTCTTTTGGGAACATGAATCTAGAAACTAACATCTTTCATTTGACTAGATAACTAGCTAAAATTGAGAAGGAAAATGATGAAGTGTGTTGGATATGCTAGAGGATGAATTGAAGGGTCTTTATGCTTACTTGGGAGATGTGAAAGAATTTTATTAGGTAGATGAAGTTGTTATGATGTTGTGAAAGGAAAGAAAGGAGATCTTTGCTACTAAATTTTTTGAAAAAGAAGTTGAAAGTAAGAAAGAAGAGAAGAAAGAAAGAAAGAAAGCCACTTCTAGAAAGGTCGAAATATATATTTTTGAGGCTTATTAAGGAAAAAGCAATGATTATATCTACTTATCTCACATATAATCAAAAAGAGAAATTGATTAAATTTGTTGAGAGAATGTAAGAAAGCTACTAGATGGTTTATTGAGGATCATAAGGGAATCGGTCAATTGATATGTACTCATCATGTATCTTTTTAAGGATTCAAATTAGTTTGTCAACCACAAAGAAGGCTTAACCCTATAATGCAAGAGGTGATTAGAGTTGAAATTATTAAGTTGATGAATGCTAGCATAAATTTCCAATATATGATAACACTTAAATAAGTCCAACCCTAGTGGTCCCTAAAAAGAGTAGTCATTGTGATCAATAATGAAAAAGGGGAATCTATGCCAACTAGGTTAAGTATTGGTTGGATAGTTTACATAGATCATGAAAGCTTAACGCGATACAAGAAAAGATCACTTTCCTACCCCATTCTTTGTTTAGAATTGGAGAAAGTTTCTAGTTATCTATTCTATTGCTTCTTGAATGGATATTCATGCTACTTTCATATTGCTATAGCACTGCAGAACTAAGAGTATGCTACAAATGTATGTCATTTGGATTATGTCATGCATTGGCTACATTTCATATATGTAAAGTAAATATTTTTTTTCTGATCTTGTAGAGAAAACAATGGACATATTCGTGAATGACATAATCATTTATGGGAGTTCATTTGAATTTTATTAGGAAACTTTGTATCAAGCTTGGTAAAGATGCATTAAGCAGAGATTAGTGTTAAATGAGGTGAAATATCATTTCATGGTCAGTAAAGGGATTGTTCTTGGCCATATCATATTTGAGTTCCTTAAAACCATCCAAAACCAACTTTTGTTGATAACACCTTTGTCATTTACATTTGACCATTTTATATTTGTTTCGTAAGGTTTAAGTGCAATTTGAGCTAGAATTTCAATGGAAGGGAGTGTTCAAAGCTTACAAGGATCTTAGGAAACGTAATCAAGCAAGAAAAAGCCAAATGTTCAAGTATAGAGGCAAGGAATAACTTGTGTAGGTTGTTGCCTAGGCTTGTGAAAAGAATTACTTAAGCAAACCAAGTTTGCACAAAGAAATGTCTAAGCAAAGTAAAGTGAACTTGTGTAAGGAAATGATTAAGCAAGTTAAGTTTGTTAAAGATACGTCCAAGCAAGTCAAGTCCATGCACAAACTCGCATAAGCAACATAGAAGCCATCACAAACTCGTACAAAGAAATGCCTAAGCAAGTTGAGTCCATGCACAATCTCGCATAAGCAAGCTCGAGCAAAGTGAATTTGAGTAGAGAAATGCCTAAGCACATTGAGTCCACGCATGAAATCTCGTGAGCAAGCTTGAGCAAACTTATGCCCATTTCTATGCAAACTTCTAGGGCACCAAATCCAAGCCATGGATGGCCACCCAAACTCAAAAGCAAATTCAAGACAATTTTTTTTTTTTTTTTTTACTTCACTGTTGAACATTGCCCCTTTTAGAGCCCAAGCCCACAAGCAAATTACGCCGGGAAGAAGCATTCTACATTATGGAAGTTGTTGAGATGATTTGTGGCTTCTATTATATCTTCACATAAAAAGAGTCTAAGGCTTCAGGTCAAGAGGGCTGCCGGTCTTGAAGGCTGGTGTTGTACTGGAGAGGATCTTCGTAGTGAGTTGATTGACCCTTTCCATTTGAAACCCATTCTTAAGTGATACAATAAAAAATAATAATAAAAGGAAAGAAAGAATAGGAATAGAAATTCATACTACCAAAGGAGCTCCCATCGGTTGACAATGGATTAAAAAAATACCAAAAGGAATGTCAAAAACACACACAAAAGGGGGAATCCAATTAAGATGTAGAATGATTATGCTTTATGACATTTCCCACTAAGATATGGCAACGAACTAAGGAAGGTTGAATAAAAAAATGTATAGTAGGCATCGAAGTATTGCTTGAGAGAGCTTTAATATAATGGCTTTTACCGAAATGTTCCTATTACTAGAAAAGAACCCACCCACTTACCAGTGCTTCCCATGAGAATATGCAAGTTATCGATCACTAAATTATTGTTGAGGAAGCATGCTTTAATAGCCTCCATAAACTCTTGTCCAACTATCTTGAAACGCTACTAATAAAACCATAACAATTGGCATCGGGTATGGATAGTAAGGACAGTGGCGAGAAGAAACCAAGTAGAAGAATGATAAGAATATTTTAGAGAATATCAAATTTATGTCGTTAATTTCCGTCGCGGGAACACTTCCAGAGGTATGTCCAAAATCAAAATCAGGAGTTTTCAGCATTTCAAGTTAGCTCGTACAAACACTACCATTTGGTGTTTCACAAGCCATAACTGCCATACTCCAAATTTAAGGATCAAATTCAGACTCCCAATAGGATGACGAGAGTGCAAGTAAAGCAATATCATAAAGCTTACGTTTATTACTAGGGAAATGTTTCTCCATTGCCCTTATGTTCCTCCTCTGATACAAGACATCATACAATCAGAATGCTTACTTGCCAAAGATTTGCATGAACCATAAAGAAAAGCTACTGCTGCTATAGCCTAGTCTTACTCAACATTCAACATGAAACAACCTGTGATTCTAGGTTTAGTTTGGCCAATGGCTTCTGCAACTACCAAAGTTGTTTAGCCTGTTCAGTTGTTGCCCATCCACACACCTGCACATACACAATTAAAACCGTGCAAGAGCAACATAAACTACCTCATTCAAAAGCAGATGCAGTTGAATTGAAGCAAATAGAATTTGAAAATCTAGAAGAGCACATTAATTAGGCAAACAATAAGACAGATGAGTTCAAAATGACTTATTTTTTCAAGAAACCCAGCACATAGGGAGCACATGTGTTTGATATTCAGTTGAAATGCCTCACTATGGCAATTCAATGTTTATAATACAAGTATGGTGCATTTCATTCTGGATGGTGTTCAAGCTAAGTCAAGCTAGCAAAACTTGATCTAACAAGAGAAGAATCACACTTGGTGTTTTTTCAACCAAAAAACATGAGGGTTATCCTCTATGACCAAACAAAAGAGCAGCTTCTTTTCTGGAAACTCTCCTCATCACTAGATTTTAGTGATGAACAAAAAATATTAAAACCGCGGAAAAAAAATTAGAAACTGAGCTCTTTTATCATTACATAGAAAATGAGTAGACCTTTTAAGCATATATGATTACCGATTAGTGGGCAGGGAAATTACAAGTATTTGATGGCAATTTATAAGTGCATCCCTTTTATTAGCCTCATGATCAGATGCAGTCTCTTTCATCTGATTTTGTTACCAAACAGTGCCTACTGATTGGAATATCATAGGCATTAAACAAGAGGCAAGTCACAACAAATAACATAGTTTCCTCAGTCCAAGCTCAAGGGCTAAAGAGGTGTACGACAATATCTTAGTGAGCCTCTGTAGAGTATCATCACTAACTGTAATCTATGTAACATGGGTTCACATGTGGGTGTGTTTAGGTGTTTCATCCTTCACATCATAAAATTTTAGGATACAGGGTTCAGTTGAAAAAGGAGCTTGAATGGTACTTGGATATGGGATTATAAATAAAAAATCAATTAAAAGCAAAAATAAAAAATAAAACACTAAAACATATCCTTGAAGAAATAAGAAGTAATATAAAATAAAAATGCTCTTTCCTTTTTCTTTTATTCTTTTCTCATTTTGACAAAAAAAAAAAATCAAAATAGTCGACATCCACAGGAGAATCCCACCAAAAACCACATACCCACACCCTGTCATGTAGTGTTGACATTAGTACATAAAGTGAGTTGAAGGCTTGGGTATCATAGACTATAACAGAAAAGGTACTACACTTGGAACATTTTAACTATCACATCAATTCCATTAAAGTAAATATCCATTTCTTGCATGGAATATGGGTTATGTGGTCATCAATGTGGCCCAACATTTATCTTATTGTATTCAAGCCAAGTTCCAAACTAATAGAGTACCGTCCTATTAAGTCTGAGGCATTAAATTGGTCAACCTTTTCAAGTTGAAAGATGCCATGAAATTGTTTTTTGATTGTTGGACATTGGGTTTGCCTTACAAAAAATGCAACAGCACGAACATGCAATTAATAATCCTGAGGCTAGGAAAAACACGTATCATTACTGAAGGAAAGAAACCTACTTAAGGTCATATTGTCCTATTGATTCTTGAATAACTTGATGTACTGAGGTGAATGGCAAATATACTTAATGACTAAATGGGCCACTGCATCTAGCAAGAGAAAGCAATAAGCGATGGAGGTTGGGTCCAGGTAAGAATATAATATAGAAATCAAACAAACATAGTTTCTGAAGGGTAAACAAGGAGTGAGGGACACAATTTGTTGCAGGTAGTTATCCCTTTAACCGGTAGGGAAGTTCCTTGCACACATACCCAGCTTACTTATGCACAGGCACTAGAAAGGAGAACCTGACAAGTAGTTGATGTCTATGAAACTAGTGACATCAGACAATATCATCAAACAATTTATGATCAAAGTTGGCAACCAAAATTATATACAAGTAACCGCAAAGAAACAGTAATTCTAATAAATCAGTTGAAAATAACTTCTATTATTGATAGCAAGAAAGATTTGCAATGGAAATTATGTGTTTACGATATCTATAGCTAATCACAAAGAAAAGAAGCAGCTAGCTAATTCCAAGGCAGTGAACCAGACATGAATAGACACAGCATATTTAGACAACATCAGAACATTTGGATAATTCAACACAGACCATCTTGTAGAAGTTATAATAAAAATCATAAAAAAACTAAAATAAAATAAAAGACTTAGAGGCAGTGCTATTATTCTGACCAATGTTCATTTTTCTCCTTCATGTAATAAAATAGTGATCCCAAGTAACAAAACTTCCTTTGCCTATTTATGGCTCTGGTAAGGCATGCAGAGTGTTTATAAGCCACATAAGAGTAACAGCCTGAACCTGATTCTGCATGTTTTAAAATTCTTTTGCTTAAACACATTTAACACACTAATTACTGACTCATGTCCACATTTAGTAGATGAAAAATAAAACAAAACACCTCAATTATGATAGACAACCTTAACAAAATCAAGATGGTAAACTACTAAGCATGGCCATTGTAAGAGAATCACCAAATAATTCAATTTAAAAAAGAGAGAAAAACCACAAACAACTAACGACACACTTTTCTTAACAAAATCAAGGTGCTAAATGACTTTGCACAGCTACTATAACAACATTATCAACTAATTCAATTTAGGGGGGGTTGGGGGGGGAGGGAATCACAAATAAGCCAAGAGACAATATACAACATGAAAACCTGATTGACTGGATCAGGATTTGCTCTTTGAAGCTGTTAGTGTCAATGCAAGGGAAATGCTAATGTTGGCCAATGCAACAGGTTCCAATTGCAGATTCATAATGAGAAATTCTCAATGACACTGGTTCTCTATTAGTATTGGGGTTGAGTAGAGCAGACATAAACAGTACTACAATCCGTAGCAATTTATGTCAAATACTGAATTTGTTTTTTTGTTTACATTTAGAGGCAAATGAAAATTTCCAACTTATGTTCATATCCCTCATAATCAAAGTTGTGCACTTCCTAAATCATATGCTTATTAAGCATGGTATTTTGGGATCAAAGACGCTTTCCATTTCGGGCAAAAGGATCCAGAAGATAAAGAGATAAACATTGGTTGTGCTGATATGCAACGATTCCCCTTAGGGCTTCATGGCAAGAAAGCCCATCAAACCAACAAATTTGCTATGTGAGAAGGAGGTTAGAAGTTTTAATTCCCAATAAAGACACTTACCTTCCCATGTATAGGTAGTGATTTCTCATCCTATGGGTGGCAGGCATGGTGTGGTTGTTCGGGGAGGAGGTCAGTACACGTGCCTATAAGTAGTGTTTCCCCATGCTATGGCTGGAGTAACATCTAAAAGGCTCAACATTATCCATACAGGTTTCTTACTTCTAGTGAAACTGTTCCGTACACATTGGACAGAACTCACCCTTAAAAACCCGCTATCAAGGGGAGGATACCAGGTCATTATAAGCCCAAGCACCAATTCTTAACTTAGATATATGGTACTCAACTGGATCATTACAAAGACTCACTTCTCATTTCTCAAAAACCATCCAAGAAGCTAATAGCAAAAACCCAACAACTGTTTATAATTTTTTTCTTCTTTCATATTGAAGGTTTTGCCCAATATAACATCGATTTTAGTTGGTATCAGAAAAAGGTCCTTTCCCTGGTGAAGTATTTCTAAGATTTCATTTTATAGATTTCGTAAACCCTAAATCATTCCCAAAATAAACCAAACAGGGAAAGGCATGTGATCCTCCTTGAGAACCCCTAAAAAGTCTCCCAAACACCAAACTAGACACAAATCTATGAATATATATAGGAAAGAAAGACACGGATCTTAAATATACAAACATAACATTAAAAAACAAAAGACATGGAAAGAAAAAAAAAAAAGGCATTACCATTGTTGAGGATCAACATGGTATACAAAATAGGGGATTCAAGAATTGATGTCTCTAACACCTCTTGCACAGCCGGTGATGACTTCACAACCTCTGTTGTAAGGGTTAGCCTCTCCAGAGGCACGGCAGTTGTAGTAAGAGGCCCCAGGCCTGGCACAAGGAATCATGTCCTTTTTGAGTGTCTCATAGCTTATGTACTTCTTCTGCATCACCAGAACCCTCCTGCTGCTTATCTCCCACTCCCAATCCATCTCCTCCCCCAAGCATTGCCCCACCTCTCCCCCGCAATCCCTTTTGGGGATTGCTTCGATTTCATTATTTTTCACTGAATTCAGGCCTACAACGGAGACGGAGACCAACCCATTGCAGATTGAGAGATGGGCGTGGAGCAAAAGCAGCATCAGGTAGATGGTGGTCATGGGGTTTTCCTTCATCCGTACTCCCCCTCTGTCTCTCTCTGCCTTGGCGAGTGTCAATATTTGGAAAGTGCAGTAATAGCCCACTGTCTTATTACACCATGAATGTTACTTACAGTGCCCACTGCCTTCTCACATAATCACATCGCACAGTGGTCACCATTCTCAAATTAATATGCTTTCCTTTTTCTTTGAGGGAATAAACTCACGTCCTTTCAACAAATATGACTATCATGGTTGGGCC
Source organism: Vitis vinifera (assembly GCF_030704535.1). Taxonomy (NCBI): domain Eukaryota; kingdom Viridiplantae; phylum Streptophyta; class Magnoliopsida; order Vitales; family Vitaceae; genus Vitis; species Vitis vinifera. The sequence continues at coordinate 16,644,101 of NC_081809.1, read as the reverse complement.
ATCATATATCATATGACTTTCTTTTTCTTTTCTTTTCTTTTCTTTTCTTTCTCACACTGTCACACATAATGAAATATAGTTTTCTTATTTAATGTCATTGAAGATTTTAATATACACGAAAACATGTTAGTGATAATAGATTTCACAAATATGGTGGTGGAGAGCGGTCACAGTCTCACCAACCACGCTACTGTATATTGAGGCTTTTGTTGTTTAAAGTGGAGGACAGTCCACCATTTACTTAACTTTTAGCTCACGGGAATCGAATTTTGACTCTAGGCACCACCCAAAATGATTGTGGGCCACTCCTATTGTATTGGATCTGTGTTGCCATTGTTTTGTTTGACAACAAAATATCTCTCACACTGACCCAGTTGGCTACTTGCTTTAGGAAAAACTTTTGTCACCTATCATGTGGGAGATTGATATGACTTGTTCGCATGCGACCTCTCTGTTCCTCTATAGTTACCTTGTCACCCAAAACTCTGGTTATCGATATGGAGGGGGTGCTTTTAACTTCTACCGCAACTTTAAAAAAAAAAAAAAAAATTCTTAAAAAATTATTGTTCCAAAAATATTTTCAAATCTATGGTATTTTTTGCTATAATTGAAGGTATCTTTCCACAATTTTCATGTCCATGATATACATTTTAAAAAAATTAAATTTAAATTAAATATGTTTCTTCAAGAAACACCTTTCATAATTCTAAAAAATTAGACTTATGCTAAAAGTGTTTTTGGAATCAACAGTTTTCATAATTTCACAAAAGCTTTTCAAAAGTTCACAAAATCGAATTTATACTAAAAATATCTTTTGAAGAGATATTTTTTAAAAGTCCATAAAATCAAATATATACTAAAGATGTCTTTTGAAGAGATACATTTCACAATTCCACAAAATTGAATTTATAGTAAAGATGTCTCTTAAAGAGATATCGTTCACAAATTTCATATATTAAACACAGTGAAAAAAATATGTATTTATATTAAAGGTGTATCTTCACAATTTTTAAGAGAAAACTTTCACAATTCCACAAATTTGAATTTATATTGAAGGTGTCTTTGTTTTACAATTCCACAAGAGACATCTTTCCACAATTTTTTTATCAGTCATATACATTAAAAAAAATCTGAATTTATACTAAAGGTGTCTCTTCAAGAAATACCTTCTACAATTTCACAAGATTGAATTTATACTAAAAAGATCTCTTGAAGAGACACCTTCCACAATTGTAATATCAACAACACAATAAAAAAGAATTGGATTTATACTAAAAGAGTCTCTTCAAGAGAAACCTTCCACAATTCTACAAAATTGAAAATATCTCTTAAAGAGATACCTTCTACAACTCCACAAGAAACATCTTTCTATATTTTTTTTACCAATCATACACATTAAAAAAAATCGAATTTATACTAAGGGTGTATCTTCAAGAGGCACCTTCCACATTTTCATATCAATCAAATAGTGAAAATTTTTGAATTTTTATTAAAGGTGTCTCTTCAATAGACATCTTTCGTAATTCCATAAAATTGAATTTATATTGAAGGTGTCTTTTGAAAAGATGTCTTCCACAATTTTCATATTAGCCACAAAGTGAAATTTTTTTTAATAACATTTTACCGCACACTATAAGTCTTCTTTACTTTCAAATCTCAATCCTTTAAACAACTCATTGGATTCATTCCACAATATGGTATGTGATATGAGAGCTTCAATAGTCATGCTATTTATTGCATCCCAATTTAATTGTTTAAACATTGAAGAAGGCATAATATATTTACCATCATCTAAAGAAGTCTTATTTGTTGAAGGTTCATCATCATAAATCTTTCATTAATCTTGTCTTCATCATAAAATTCTACATCATCATCCTCATTTGTAAATGGGATGATAACATAGTTGTTTGTCACTATCATAACCAATTGAGTTACTATTTCCAAATTCCCCTTTATTGGTACTTTAACATCATGACCCTTTTTATTTATTATTATTAAATGGTGAACTTAGCCCAAATGAATGATATCTCTTAGATGTGTTTGCAAATACATTTCAGTGATATTCGAAGGGTGGGATTTATGCTACAACATGAAACACAAACCTTACATCATTATCATCTTTGACTAATAATTGTATATGGTTAATATTCCCATTTCCAATGGGGCATAAGAATCGAATACCGAAATATCATGGATAACATGGTATAAGTGCAATCAATCGACATAACATGACATAACTTATCCTCCAACTCATCATATTTTATTAAACTATGGACTAAAACACTTTTTTTCAGGAAAAACAATTGTAACACACCCCATTTTGGCAATTAATTATTTCACCATTCTTGTAACACATAATTGTAATCAAAGTAAGCATTTATGTACCAAAAAATAATCAAAGAAAAAAAAAAGGATTGAATTGATAATAACTAAGGAAAAGAAGAAGAAAAAAAGAATAGTAACGATGATAATGATGATAATAATAATAATATATGTAAGTTAGGTGTTATTATGGTGATCATATTTTTTTCCTCCAACTATTATTATTATTATTATTATTATTATTATTATTATTATAATAATAGTATACTTAAGTGTAATCATGGTGATAATATTTTTATACCCCAATTACTATTATTATTATTATTATTATTATTATTATTTATCCAGCAAAATAGATAATTAAATTCTCAAAATGTGGTTGATTAATTACAAAAGTTCAACCTCAAAAAGGCTTTTATTTAGAAGGCATTGGATGTTCTTGATGATAGTAGACAAATTTCATCCAAGGAGTATGGTAAGCAAAAGATATACCTTGCTTGATAGGATCAATTTGACATCCTAAATAGTAAGGAACTTAGTCGGATGAAGTAAGAAAAGGTCAAACTACAACAACAGCTAGAAGAACAAAAGAAAATAATTAGTGAGGTTGAGAGAGGTATTCTCCTTTATTATATCTTTTTGTTTCTTCCATGCAAGTGAAAAAGTTTAGGAAGTGGCTTGATGGATTATCTAAATTCTTAACTATTCAAAATCTTCAAGTGTTTTTATATAAATTCTGTTTTATGAATCCAAATTCTCATGAAACTCATATCAAATTCTCATGGACATTGGATTGGTCATATTATAGTCTCCCCTACTTATTAAATTACCCTTTGAATGCTAAAGTCTTAACAATAAGTATAAAATTATTAACATCATAAAAAATCTAGAAGTCTTACAATCCAAGCCTAGTGCATATTTCACATTCTCAAAATTATATAGTTGAAAAATGAAGGAACAAAGTTAATATATGCATGTTCAAACATGGTGCAAATTAAATGATTCAATCAACTTATTTCTAATACACTACTATGTCTCTCAATATCCCTACACTCCTCTGGTTCTCATAGAAAAATGTTTATTCTCTTCAATGTTTTAAAAACTGGACCAGACTAGACCGACCGGTCCACCGCCGGTCAATCGTCATTCCGGTCAATTGGACCGGATTGGGATTGAACTAGGGTTAGACCACTTGAACCGACGGTCCAATCGGTGAACCGGACAAACCTGTCGGTTTAATTGATTTTAATTTTTTTTTTTTAAACATCATCAAAATGATGTTGTTTTGGAGTCTTATAAAAGAAAATGAAAATCTGAAAACCCTAAGCCTGCAACCTCCAAAGTCCAAACCCTCACTTCTCCCCCCACAGCAACTGTTAGCCTGTTGTTTCGCTCACCGCCGACACGTCGCGGCCTGCGACACCCATACAACTCCCGTCGGCAACCCGCAACACTCACATAACTCTCGATCACCGGCATTGGAAACTTCCCCCCCTCTCGACTAGTACCCCGTCCCCGACGTTGGAGTAAATTTTTTTCTGATTTTTTGTGCTAGTGTGAGCTTCTGACATCCTGGTTCTAATTCAGATTGGGTCCCAACAAATCCTCGAGGTGCTGAAAGACTATCCCCGAGTATCATTGTATCTAAGTCAGATTTTTATCTCCGTAGATTATGGGGTTTGGCCAGTGAGGTGCGTATTTTACCATAACCTTGATGCCATTTGTAGTTGAGTTGTTAATTAATCCATTATAAAATGTATCTAGGAAGAAATATGGTGTTGTTTCTCCTTGGGCTAATTCCACCTTGGTTGTAGGACCAACCAATGATCATTAAGTTTTGGGCATGGTTTGAGATTTTAGCTTGGTCACTAGATTTGGTGTTCTTGCTGAGAAAGACACCAATGCACATGTTTGTTGGATGTCAAGCTTGCTTTGGTCCAATTGAGACAAAAGGGCACCAATCGCCATGTATAGATGTCAAATCTAGTGTGATAAAAGCTCTATGTGGATGTTTCTTCAGTATAACTATCAACCACACCTGTTGTCCTAGGCTTACTATTGATCTTGGCCCTGCTATCAAGCTGACTGGAATCCTACCGACCTTTATGAGGTCCAAATGGCCACAGTTCAAAATGAGGAGAATTTCATATCCACACTTGAGAATCTAATTCTATGAGCATTCTTTGAGGTTGTTTTGCACCTTTAAAAATATTCAGTACAGAGTTGGGTGATTGTTATAATTGGGATAGTCTTTGAAGTCAAAATGCAATAGAGATGATGCATTTAGATAAATTTATAGTTGGTTCAAAACATGCTTGTTATAATGATCATTATTCATTTAGATAAATTTACCCATTGATATATGATTGTTATAAATTGTTGATGACTTGATTATAAATCATTAAATTGTTGATGACTTTCATTTTCTAGATTAATATGAGATTTTTGTTTCTAATTTGATAAAGAAATAAAAAATGGAATCAAACTTGACTCCATCATTTAGTCAAAATTCAACTACCAATTCACAATCAACTAGAAGTAAGATCGATCTTACATGGGAGCAAGTTTATGAAGAAAGATATGCAAATGGAAAGAAAGCTCTTATTTGTTTGTATTGTAAAAAGATTACAAAAGATGGGGGTATTCATAGAATGAAACAACATCTTGTTAGAGTGAAAGGAGATATTGGTCCATGTAAATCAGTTCCTCCTGATGTTAGATTTTGAATGGAAAATTCTTTACAAGAGTTTGTGAATTCCAAGAAAGCAACCCAAGAAGCATATGAATATAGAAATCCCTATGGTCCTAATGTGTCACAATTTGTAGGGGATATGGCAGAAGGTGAAGAAGAGGTTCAAGAAATGCAAAGTCCTATGGCAGCTAGTAGTGAAAAAAGGAAAAAATCAACAGTGGATAAGTATTTTGCACCAAGAAATACTCAAAGAGCTCAACATTCCATGAGGAGCGTATTGGCTGGGAAAGAAGCTACTTGGAGAGCGGATATAGCGGTTAGGGGATTCTTTTATGATGCATGCATTCCTATTAATGCTGTGAATTCCTTATACTTCAAGCCAATATTGGATGTTATATCTGCAATTGGTCCTGGATATAAGGGTCCAAATTACCATCAGTTGCGGGTTAATCTTTTAAAGGATGCCAAGAAGGAAGTTCAATTATTTGTGGACTCTTATTGTGCAATTTGGGCAAAAGTTGGGTGTACAATAATGGGTGATGGTTGTATAGATAATAGACAAAGAACACTCATCAACTTCCTTGTGTATTGTCTTGAAGGAATATCATTTGTGAAATCTGTTGATGCTTCGGACATTGTCAAGGATTTAACTAATTTGTTTCTATTATTTAATGAGGTGATTGAATGGGTGGGTCCACTCAATGTAGTTCATATAGTGACTAATAATGCAACAAATTATGTGGCCATGGGGAGATGGATTTCTCATAAGCATAAACACATCAATTGGTGACTTTGTGCAGCTCATTGTCTTAATTTGATATTTAAGGATATTGGTAAGATGAACCATGTTGCTGAACTTGTAAGACGTGCATCAAAGGTGAAATTTTTTGTGTATAATCATGTTGCTTTGTTAAGTTGGTTGAGAAAAAGAGAAGGATGGATAGAGATTATGGGACCTAGTGCAACTCATTTTGCTACTACATTCATTGTACTCAAGAGTCTTCATGATCATAAACATGACTTGCAAGGTTTGGTGACTAGCAAGTTCTTTGTGGACTCTAGATATTCAAAGGATAATAAAAGCAAAGTTGCAGTTTCCATCATCTTGGATAATAGATTTTGGAATGATTGTTTGATTGTTGTGAATCTTATGTCTCCACTAATGCGCTTATTGTGTATTGTTGATTGTGATGAGTGGCCTTCGATGGAATATGTGTATGAAGGCATGTATAGGGTTCGTTTGGGCATCAAGAAATTGTTTAACTATAGCAAAAGACTATACAAGCCTTATACAGACATCATAAAGCAACGTTGGGATCAACAACTAAAGAAAAGCATTCATTCAACAACTTATTGGTTGAATCCATGTTTCCAATATAATTAGGAAAACTTTTGTAATAAGCCAACTATTATTGGAGGTGTCATGGATGTTATTGATCAAAAAATTCTGAAAGGCAAGCTTGAAACAATGAATGAAATGAAGTTGTTTTGTGATTGGTTGGGAAGTTTTGGAAGAGACCTTGCTTATTCTTCACATGAGGTACTTCAACCTGGTAAAAGATTATTTTCATTTATTAGTGTGTTTGTTCTTTTTTATTAGTTACCTATTTACTATTTAATATTTTAAACTTGCTAATGCGTTTTATTTTTTTCTTATTTTTAATGTGAAATGGTAATTAGATGAATGGTGGAGGCTACATGGATACAATGCACCACATTTGCAAAAGTTGGCCATTCAAATATTGAGTTAAACTGCATCGTCTTCTAGATGTGAGAGGAATTGGAGTGTCTTTGAACGTATACATACCAAAAGAAGGAATAGATTGGAGCATCAAAGGTTTAATGATCTTGTATACATTTATTACAATTTGCGGCTAAAAAATCGGTATAAATACTTTCTTAGTTGTTTTGAATTTAAATTCTTTTATTCACAATTATGAATAATTATATGTTTTTCTTTTTTAGGTTCTATAACAAGAAAAGAATCTATGATCCCATTGACTATGCATGCATTGATGAGACCGATTTTTGGATAGTTGATGACTACCAGCTAACAAAGCTAGATGTTGAAGAGTTGGAAAATCTTTTATATGAAGAAGGGTCAATTCCAATAAATGAAGTGGAAGGTTCAAGTTCTCACATTGGTTAGTAGAATATTTAAACTTATAAAAGTTCAATAATTATATTTTTTCTTCAAAAATGATTTCTTGTTGATATATATTCAATATTTTTGTAGATGATGAGAATGGTGGTGGCATGGCTATAGAAGAGCTTGATGTGGAGAACTTTGGTTTTCCAGATGCTCATTTTCAATCTCCATATTCCAATTTCCAAAATGAATGAAGAGATGAATTTTATATTTATTAGTATGCAAAAATCTTCATGAATATTCAAACATTGACATGTTATATTTTGAGCAATTATTTAAGTGTTGTGGACCTGTGGTTGACATTTGTATTATCTATTATGGACAATGTGTTAAGTTAACAACTCTTTGATAATGTAGTTATTATAGGATAGCAATGGTTTGATTATTTGATAAATATTGGGTTTATTGACATTATGAATGTATAACATCTTATATTGTGTTATAGATATCATACATGATAATTGATGACTTCTACAGGTAAAAAATTTTGTGAAAAAACTCAACATACAAAGTAGATGCTATCAAAATTTATTAATTTTTTTTTATTAATTTATTAATTTATTAATTTATTAATTTTTTTTATAATATATAAAATAATAAAATACATATTTATGACGTCACTGGTTCAACCGCGGTTCAATCGCGGTTCAACCGTCGGTCTGACCAGTGAACCGGTAACTTTTCCAGTTCAATGACCGATCCGATTATGAAAACATTGATTCTCTTTGTTCAAATGTTGCACACTTGGCATTCTCAATCCATTAGTAAGATTTCCACAAGTGGAACCACAAAATTTTCAAGTTTCCCACACATTCTTGGCAACCAAACAGAATCACAACAAGCAAAACCACAAAAAATGAAAACTTTCTTTGCAACTTTTAGCTTACTCAATTTCATTGTAAAAAAAAAAACGAAAACTTCATTTTTTTTTTCAATTTTCCTACACTTTCTTGGCAACCAAACACAACCACAAAACTTACCTAACACTCACAAGCAATGGTGTCTCAGATTTGCACCTTCAACTCTTTTCTATTGATGTTGATGTAAGGAACTCTACTCCAATGGTGAGCAACAAGTGTAGGGAGAAGTTTGAAGGGGAGAGGGAAATGGGTGTTAGGGTTCGAGAAATGGGTGAGGTGAGGTTTGCATAAGAAACTTTTATTAAAATATGAAAACATTAATTTTTTTCCACCTCAGAATCCTACATGTTTGAAACCGTCATAGAATTGGAATTATTTTCCAATTTGAGGTATTTTAAAAATTAATTTCTCAAATATCTATACATTTATAAAAAAAATACTTCAAACATATACATATGGGCTTTTGATTGGGTTTATGTTCTTGTTTCTAAACCCTTAATTATAAGAGTTTTAAATTTGTAATACTAGGCAAGTATTTTGAGTGTTGAACCCAATAAGTGACTAGAAACAAGTTTGAAAATAATTTTTTATTAAATCTTAAAGATGTAGCTTAAGAAATTGAGAAATTAAACAAAATAAAAAATAAAAAAATTCTTAATTTTTTGAGCTAGTTTAAGATCTTTTTCATTGTGACAATATCTTGGAGAGATGTCACACATTGAGTTTCCACTCATTTTGCTTTGTTTCCTCTTACAACATTGAAACTAACCCAAGTCTTCTACATTTTTATATCACTCCACCATCTACCACATGTTTAGGATATCTCAAAGTAATAAGAGCATTTAGAGACAATAAAGATGATGTGTCCTTAATCCAACTTGCTCAAACTTGAATTGGATGAATTAGGCAATATTTGCATAAGGATCACCCCATATGTAATTCTACACCCTTAATAAGAAAAATATGTTTTCTTATGTTTTTCACTCCTCTAATAGCTTTCCCAATCACTAAGAAGTTGATAATACAAGCAAACTAAGGAAGTTTCATAATTCTAAGCAATGTATCCTTTGGAAACTTTTCATTTATTAGCTTTCATCCCCTTGAAAATCAATGATAGTGCATGAGAGGTGGTCAACCACCACACTGCCCACTTCCTTTTATCCTTGATTTTAATTTTAAATTCTTGTAGGAATAAGATCTACCTAATCAATCCCACCTAGGCATCTTTTTTGCTTTAAAGTTACTTTAATACTAAATAGTCTATGAAGATAACAATAGAAATGCCCAAAAGATAGGCCTTAAGCTTATCAAGTGCAAAAGTAACAACTAGTAGTTCTTTCTTTGTATTGGTGTAATATTCAAACATTCAAGGTCTTGCTCATATGACAAATAATATATGGTTGTTGGGATTGTGCCCTAAAAAACATGAAATGATATGACAATTTTAGATTCGTTAATAAATTCCTTTATTTTTCTTAGTTTCCTTGTATTATCTCATTTGCATTAATTGTTTATTTGACAATGTACGCTTATATCACTTGTCTTGTACATGATTTGGGAGCATTAGAAGTTATATAGAGGATACAAGTCATGAATCTCTTGCAAAGTGATAAGTTACTCACAATCGGTTCATGGATTTAGACATCCAGTAGAGATTGTAGTGTAATACCTCCTAATTGAAGGAATGATTTATATTGGCCATCAGAATGAGTTTCCTATGATGAGTGTACTAGTATATATGGTTACATATAGGATAAGACCTATGGTGATCATGACATAAGACTATCAATTATCATGATTTACCAAGTTACTACGTTGCATGGACTCTCAACCATAAAAGGGATATTAAACATGTGTCAAAATCAACATGAAGCTTTGACCAATGGGTGAGACCCTAAAATGGTTATATATTCCTATGGATTGGATCACTATTAATGAAGGCCAATGGCAATAGATATTCTCAATAAAGACACCATGATATCTCATGGTATTGAGACAATGTGTCACATTGAGTTATCTAAAGGACATGTGATCTAGAAGACTATGACCATAATATTTTCACTTAATAAAATTTAACATATACTCATTGGATCTAGAGTATGTCAATTAATCACACAATAGGAAGGATCTATAACTCAAGGATTAGAGAGATAATCTTGATAGGTGATAATACTACTTTGTTAGATTATGGATACTAGTTCATAGGGAGTCTGTATACAATGGATAGTATGACACAAACCTGAGTTATGCTCATTGTAATTTCATAAGATACTACAGTGCAGTTATTCTCTTTAGTAGAGTGTTGAATCAACTTCATAATTATATTATGAGTGAACCAATATTTTCCTATAGGTTCCAATGGTCCCTATTCAAGGGCTTATTTCATGAAAACACGTTTATTTTAAGGGATTTAGGTTTCTAGTTCATAAGTGTATATAAAGACATTTTGGTAAAAATGCAATGTTGCATTAGTGGAGTGTTAAATCAACATCAAAATTATATTACGAGTGAACCAATATTTTCCTAAAGGTTTTAATGGTCCCTGCTCAAGTGTTTATTTCACAAAGACATGTTTATTTTAAGGGATTTAGGTTTCTAGTTAATAAGTGTATATAAAGACATTTTGGTAAAAATGCAATGTTGCATTAGATGTTATGAATTGTTTTTTTGGTATGGGCTAGTTAATTAATTTAAGTTCATTAAGACTAATTAATTAATTAAGACCTAGTTAGACTAAATTAGGTAACTCAAACCCATTTTGGGCTCAAGTCACTTATGTTTACAAGGAGCCCTATAAATACCCCTGTAAAGGGATAAGGTTTCACTTCATCTTGTCATATTCCAAAGAGCCTTTAAAGAGAGAAACCCTAGTCACCCTCTACAAAGAAAAACTTATCATTTTCTCATGCCTAGATCATTTTTTAAAAGATCAAGTGGAAGACTATTGAGTAGACAAGATCTACGATGTCTTCTATGGTTTCAGATTCTTCAACATCTTCTATGGTTTGGAATTGATCCAAGAACATCCAAATCTAGGTATGTTTTCATTATTCTTTACATCTAATATCATATTAGTGTTTTGAATGTCTTGATTATGTTTTGATTTAGAGAAGTCTATGGTATATACATGCACCCTACGAGATCCAAGGCTAGAGAATGGAGCAATCCAAGATTCCCAACAACTAGTATTAGAGCCCTAGGGTAGTTATTTCATGTTAGATATGCTTTAGGATGTGCTAATTTTGGTTTTGTAGGGTTTTTATTCATCTTCTTAGATTGAATTGTAAGCCTTGTATTTAGGAGCATAGGAATATTTTTGTTAGTAAAAAGTTTTCTCCTTTTACATAGGTGGGTTGTAAGCTCCGGATGGATGGAGCATAGATTTTTGTTTCCTATGTCATTTTTTTTCTTCATCCTTGTAATCCATGAGAAGAAAGAAGACATCCATGGAGAAAGACCCTTAAAAAATGGGGCAAAAGTTTGCATGCAATTCGAGAGCAATCTACTTTTAGTTTGCATGCAATCTATGTGCAATATGCATGTAGAATACTTAAAAAAAAAAAAAAAAATCAATTTAAGGTTTTTTGAAATTTAGGGAACTGTTTTTCTAATTTCTAACCCTAATTTTGTGTTGCAAAATTATTATGGCAATTTTGGTAAATTGAATTTTATCCAATTTAATTATCGGATATGCAACAAGATTCCTAAAGCCATGTGAAATATTTTATTTTATTTCCTTTTATGTTTATTATGCTATATTTAATTTTAACATGTGTTTAAATGAGAATAAACTAATAAAATAATGGTTTTGGTTTTTTCTTAAGAAAATAAATTTTTTTAAAAGCTATTTTCTATTTTTATTTTTTCTTGAATTGGTTGTTGCTGAAAAGAATATTGTTATTTATTTTTGGACTATCCACTTGGCTTTGGATAGGTAGTTCTTTAGGCTCTCCCACCCTTAAAGAATGAGAATACACTTATGATGGTCCTTTATGCTCTCCCTTCTTGAGAGAAGAAGGATAACACCTAGTTCTTCAAGCTCTTCTTCTTAAGAGAAGGACTTTTGTGGATATGAATAGTCTAAGAATAAAGGAATAAGAGAACAATTCTTTTAAAGGATACACCTTAATTTCAAGTAATGTTTTTAGTTATCATTTTCTCTTATGTTCAACTTTAAATCGTGCCTTCATTTATTCTTTTCTTTTATGTTTGACTTAATGTCGTGACTTTTGTGTTTTTTTTTCCTACGTTCAACTTCAAGTCATGCCTTTAATTGTCTTTTTCTTTTCTTTTTTTTCTATGTTTGAATTTAAGTCAAGCCTTTAGTTACAATTTTGTTTCTACGTTCGCCTCAAGTCATGCCTTTAGTTATTCATTTTTCCTATGTTTAGCTTCAAGTTAAGCCTTTAGTTATCATTTTCTTTTGCATTTGGCTTCAATTTGTACGTCTAATTTTCTTTTCCCATATTTGGCTTTGAGTTGCACCTTTACTTATTGTTCTCTCTTACATTAGCTTCGAGTCACACCTTTAGTTATCCTTTTCTCTTATGTTTAGCTTTAAACTACATCTTTAATTATTCTTTTTTCCTATATTCAACTTTGAGTCATGTATTTGTTATATTTTCTTCTATGTTTGACTTCAAGTTATGCCTTTAGTTATTCTTTTCTCCCATGCTCAAATTCAAAACATGTTTTTAGTTACCATTTTCTCTTACTTTTGACTTTGAGTCATGCCTTTAGTTATCTTTTTCTCTTATGTTCAGTTTTGAATCACTCCTTTAGCTATCTTTTTTTCCTACATTTGGCCTTGAGTCACATCTTTAGTTTTCCTTTTCTATTACATTGGACTTTGATTTGTGTCTATAGTTATACTTTTCTCTTACATTCTGCTTTAAGGCACGCCTTTAGTTACCCTTTCTCTTTTACATTCAACCTTGACTCGTGCCTTTAGTTATACTTTTTTCTACATTTGACATCAAGTTGTGTCTTTAGTTATCCTTTCTTTTCTTATGTTTGGCTTCAAGTTATCTCTCTAGTTATCATTTCTCTATGTTCAGTCTCAAACTATGCCTTTAATTATCCTTTCTTATCTTATGTTTAGCTTCAAGCTACACCACTAATTATCATTTTCCTTGTACTTATAGCCTTGAACCAAACCTCTAGTTATCTATTTTCTATGTTTGATCGAGAACCATGCTTTTCATTATCATTTTTTTTTATTATGCCTTCAATTGTCTTTTCTCTTCTATATTTGGTCTCGATCCACACTTTTAGTTAGTTTTTATTCTATGTTCATCCTCAAATCATGCTTTTAGTTGTCTTCCCTCCTATGTTTAGCCTTGAGTCATGCCTTTGGTTGTCTTTCATCTATGTTTGACCTTAAGTCGTTTCTTAGTTGTCTTGTTTCTTTTGTTTGACCTCAAGTCTCGATTTTAGTTCCTTATTTTCTCTTTTACTTGGTCATGTAGACCAGACCTATAGCTATTATTTTTTATTTCTTTCTTTATTTATTTGGTCACCCATTTTACAACAAAGCCCTCCCAAAGTTTTATACAAGTGTATCAATTTCCCCCTTTAGCCAATTGTGCATTGTACTATGACAAAATTTTGCAAAAGTACATTTGTTTTCATCATCTTGAATCTAAAATTCAAGCTTTAGATGGCTAAAATTGGCATAATAAAAAATAAGGATTTATGGACATATATGTGAAAAACTATTGTGCATGACTAGAAATTATGCAAGTATCCTGATATAAAATTATTTATGACCAAAAGTTATGAAAATAAATAATGTAGTTTGTTCCTACACTAAGGTTGTAATTAATCATAAACAGAAGCTATACAATTCTTTGATTATTTTTATTATTTATTTATTATTAATTAATATTATGAATATTTAATTATTATTATTTTATTATTTTATTTTTATACATAGTTCAAATTAAACTATATAGAGTTATGAGAAATTCTTTTAACTTGTAACCATGTAGAACAGTGTAAAGATGAGAAATTTTCACAGCCTAAAAAACATTATCTTATATGTTTTCATAAAATTATTGCATCGCTCAAAACTGTAGAGCGAAGTAAATTTTGTCTTTATAACGCAAAGTTATAATAAAATTCCGTTGGATTTTTGTTTTTGAATCAAATTATTGAATTATTAATTTGTTATGATTCATATTTGATTATATCATTGGTCTTTGTTAGTTACGGAGATCAAAATCTCTAAAATTATAAATCTCATTATATTGAGAAAAAAATTAAATCACTTTAAAAATAAAATAATACAATATTATATAAATAATATTTGTTTATGAATAGTGTTCATGTTTCAAAAATTTGATAGTTGTAAGTGTTTCATATTTTATAAATTTGTTTTATTTTAATTATCTTTAGATTTTGTTTATTTTATTAATGCGTATTAGTTTTTATATAATTGAGATGCAATTCTTATTAATTTAATTCATTATATGATAATTTTATTCAAGTCATTATTTTTTTTCAAGCTTATTTATTTGATAAATGATTTTCACTGTATTATTCAATCATACATTCATATGTTCTTAAAATAGTGACAATATCACTTGACATTTCAAGTTGAAATTGTTTACCTCAAGTCTAAATTACTTATCCTAAGTATTTGATGTCAAACTTATTTTTGTGGTGATGAAGCTTACATCAATAATTAAATAATAAAATATAACATTCTTACAGAGCTTTTAATGAAAAGTTATCGGTCATATCTAATGATGAAAACATCGGTAATTATAAATATATCGGTACTTTAATTTTATGGATATATCAAATATATATCAACGAATATTTTGAAAAAAAATATCAGTATGCCTAAAATTGAACAAAATTCATAGAAATATAAGAAAAATCTCATAAAAAATGTAATTAGAAGTATAATATACATTTTAAAGTTGTTTTGTTAAATAATTTGATATATATAATTTATCATATTTAATAATAATATTAATACATTAATAAAAAAAATATGAATTTTATATGTCTATATTTATTATTAAATTACATCAAATATTATTTCATAATAATATTGTAATATTTTATTATAATATGTCCAATTTTAAAATATATTTAATATTAAAATTATGATCCATTTAATTCAATTGTATTAAATGATATAAAATAAATGATGATATATGTACAATTTTTTAATATTTAATTAATCTATTCATGATATTAAAAATATTATGAAGAAAATTATCATAATAATTTTTATATTTTTGGGAATCAATTAAATGATATTTTTTCATTTAATTATAAAATAACTTATAATTAATTTGTTCTTTAATATATTCTTTTAAAATTTTGTTTATATAATAACTTTTACTATGTATGTGGTATATTTAATAAGGGGCAAACTTGCCCGGTGCATGGCTACCTGCAAAGTGAGTGTTTTGTTGGGGGACATATCATTTGACCAATATTTCTCCATCCGATATCTTTCTATAGTCCTGAAACGCGATATATTGACTATACATCTCCGATATATCATGATATTTTCATCCATGATCATATCCAACTAGGTCAACAACATTTCCTTAACTGAATGCAAATAATTAGTAATATGGATATAGACTAAGATATGGTTTGAATCATGATGTAAAATAAATTTTAATACTATGATGATCATTATTTTCTCAAAAAAAAAAAAAAATCAATTGGTTGGTATGATAACATAGGGTATTCACCTTCTTATGTTATGATCTTTTATTCAACACAATGCATCTCATGTTTTTTAATACATATATATATTGTGTACATATAATATCATACTAGAAAGCAATAGTTCCATCTATTCTATTAGTCAAGTGTGGGAGAAAAAGCTCTTAAAGCTGAAGGCAAATGCATCCGAACATGTTAAAATTCATATCGCTTTCGAGTTAGTATCAAAATTACCACATCTAATCGGGACTGTCTTAAGGGCTTGACAATGAAAGGTTTCTCGATAATTGAAAAAAAAAAAATTGCTAAAAATTGTATCTCGTAACACCTTTTTCTTTAACATGTTGCTGCGAGAGTATAATTCCTAGGAAAAGTGAATAAGTGAATTGACCATGCTGATGAATCATACCAAAAAGTAGAAAATGAAACAGTTTTTGGATACACTTTTTGTTATTTTATTTTTAAAATAAAAAATTCAATATAAAAATACAACTTATACAAAAATATAGATTTACCTCATAACTTTAAAAATTATTTTAAAATTTAAGATAGTAAAAAAATTTGACACTTTTTTTTTTTTTTTTTTTTTTCAAAACCAGGTTTAGAACTACTACTTTTTCAATATAAGTCCAAGAATTCATGCATCTTATATAAAAATTACTATTCTTTTATTTTAAAAACAGAAATCAGAAAGAGTATCCAAGAGTACATTCACCTAATATTCATATGAGGAAGATGGGGGTAGTTATTTTTTCTTGACAAAAATCAGAGAGGAAAATATACAATCCTGACTCCAGATGCATCAACCATTTCCTAACTACTAAGAAACTTAAAATCTCCCTGTGACAAACTAACAGTTTATTTTATTAGTGCAGTGATCAATATCACATTGGTAGATTATTAACACAGTTATAGTCCGTTTGACAGTAATTTTAGAAAATATTTCTAACATTTCTAATACTTAAAAGATAGAAATTTTTAGTGTTAGAAAGCCTAGAAATGCTTCAAAGAATAACTACCAATCGGGCTCTTAATTTACATGAGCTACTATCAGAAATCTACAAGAATTCACGAATCAAATGCAGTGCATATGGTTTATTTAGAATTCAGATATTAAACACTTATTTTTTGGTAAACATAAACAATATGTTCATGAACTTAGACTGATGTAACATCAAGAGAACACTTTACTGCTATCTTCTTGATTTATAACTTTAGCAACCACCTGTGCAAAATTATTAACCCAAAAAAGGACATTATATGGTTTATCCTATCCAAAACTCACAAATCAGAGCAAGAATTGAGACTACCCTTTGAAAATATGACCCGGCTTTTGATGCAAACTTCCAGTGCTCAAAGAGTGAGATGCTCCATGCTTTTTGAGTTACCCAACATTCCTTGGCCTGCTCTTCTATCTTCTTGCTCATCATATGGGTTTGACCTAAAATTTGAACTTGCCTCTTCAGTGTCTGAAGAGCCTGGTCTTTCAGTCAGGAACTGTTCCCAGAACACATCATTCACCCGGACCGGAGCAGTTGGAGGTGCTTCATTTGCAACTGAGGCCCCTTGTGAGGAAGACAAAATAGTGTCATCATCAGCAAAATTTCTGCTCTTGTGGATAGCTCTAAAATCAGCTTCTTTAGCATCGGCAATAGACCTAGATGCTGAGGATTTGCCAATATCCTGACCTATTTGGGGCATCCTAGTTGAACTACTTTTGTCAACTTGTAATGGAGAAGATGCCAAAGTTAGATTTAAATGGCAGGAGATATGGCCATCGCCTTCTTCAGTAGAGGTCAAACTTTCCTGCAAGTAAAGCAGCCTTTGGCTTTCATTCACTCCCATTTGCTGAGACAAGGTTGGGTCCCTTTTAAAAGTAAAAGATGTTCCGGTATCTGAAAGCTCTAATGTTTCAGGTGCAAATAAATGGCCTTCCGTTCGCATGGGCATCTCTTTGGGGTCTCCTTCAGATATTTTCATGTGTGGACTTCCTGCATCTTCATTGGAACTCTGTGTGCTTTGTGAAAGCAAGTTAATATCTGAAGCAGCTGGTGATAACTCCAGTTTCAGCTTATTTGAGAAATCTTTATGGAAAATACTCCCACACTCAGTTCTAGAGCTGCTATAATTGTCCAACAGACTATTTTCAGCAACTGGCTGCAAGTGATCGACTTGAGGCAATCGCCTTTTCTTATTATATGCTGAAAAATCCATTGATTCAATTTTCTGAGCAAGATGCTTAACAAAAGTAGGGTTCTGAACTGCCTTTTCCAAGAAGGTCAGCAACTTTTCCTGCCTCTGCTCCATTCCACTAACCCTCTGGGTTAAGTCTTCCAACTGAAGCTTTGCTGACTGCTGCTCTTTGACCTTGTAAACCTTCAACTGAAGCTCAGTTTTTTCACGAGAGAGCCTCTCTATTTCTTCATCAAATGCTGCTCTTTCTGAATCTGCAGGAGGACCTTGAGGGTGACTGTGGCTGTGAATAGGTTTTCTGCGGTGAATATTCTTAAGGAGATGCTTTTGATCTTTCACAAAATCTTCATTAGCAAATTCCCATCTCTCAGGATCACTCTTTCGAAATCCCTGCCCACCAAAGTAGACAAAAATGTAATCAATTGCATCATATTTTAAGTCCAATTTTCCTCACAAATATACAGTTGAATGTTTCAAAACTACAAATTTATATATTTTTGGGGAGCAATTTATCTGTTTTTTGTTTGATTTGCTGCTTCCTCGGATTTCTTGTGGGAGATGAGGGGAGGATTAAAGGCTGATGTGCACACTTGAAAGGAAATGAAATATTTCACTTCCACTCCAAGAAAAAAAAAAACAGAAAACAAAAACCCAAGAAAACAAACACCAAAAATAGGAAAAGAAATACCAGAAGGAGAATGCAGCATCTCATATGGATAAGAATTAAGAAAACTGAGATTTAGAAAAATGATAAGAATATAAAAACCTTCAAAAGATGTAAACTCAATTTGCAAATCATACCCCAGAGAAGAATACAATTCTTCTCACAGAAAAGAAGAGAAATTTATATTGAAAAAAAATGAAAACCACATCAACAATAACAAAACAAAATAAAACCAATAAAAGATAGAATAAATACATTATTTCTTATACATGCCACTAGAATATTAAGCTTCTGCAAAAAGAAGGCAATCACAAACACTAGTACTCAAAATCTACATTGGAAGAAAATATTCTATTGGCAAAAGACCTAATAGAAAAATCAACCTTTTGATTTATATACGAAAATCTAGCTACCAACCTTAGGTCCTAACCCCAATTCCAGCACAAGGAGACATGAATCAGTTTAAGCAATTTGTTTCATATGTGAGAACAGTAACACACAACAACAATAGGTACTGGCATGACAGATGACTTGCAACCAGCAGTTTTTTCAGATTATAGTCAACATTTAGCTTGGCACATTCAGCTGGTCTTGCACTTATTTTAAAGAAAATGAAGATTTTTGTGTCCCCAAACTGATGTCAGACACATGACAGTGCGGGTTTATGCTGAAATGTTTTTTTAAACACTTTTTCAATGGGGAAAAGATCATCCATATCATATTAATTACTCCTCATTCAACTTGTAGCTTTGATAAGGAGGTAATAACAGCATGGACACAAAGTGTTCACACTCCCATAGGTTTTAAATTTTTATTAAAAATATTGGTCAGGGTTATATTTTGATGCCTAATTTGCATCGAAGACATCTTTTCGTACTCTCAAACCTTGTATAAGTTAGTGGACAACCTATCATTAGTGGCTCATCTCTTCTCTCCCATTAGTTTCTTCTCTACTCTTAACTTTTCCTTTCTTCTCTATTTTCTCAGTCTCCTCTCTCACATTTCCCAGCATGGAATCTGATCAATATTGATGCTATTCTATTATTATTATTTCCTCTCCTAGACTTTGTTTGCTAGATGTTTCATATGATCAATTGAAGGCTTATAGGAATATCCCCGGTACCAGACCATGCCATAGCTCTAATGGGAGTCAAGGGCTCTTCCAGTGCTGAAATCAGGGCTGGGTGGAAATGTTCAGACAAATTAGGGCTGTTCTATGGGGGTATCCTCTGGTGCACTTTTCCTTTCTAGAAGATGCTTATGTAGTTGTGTGGGTCTGAAGCCAAAAAAAGAAAAAAGAAAAAGAGCACATAAACTGAAATTTTTGGAATTTGTTGTGAATACATGTTTTTCTATAATAAGAGTATTGTAGCTGATTGGTAGAGGTCTCTTTCAGTTTGATCGTATTCCACTGATCTCTTGGGTTAGAAACCTCTTCCATGCACGTTTTGTGAAAAGAGAGGACTGAGAGTGGTTCATAATCTGCTGACTCCTTATTGGGATTTCCAAAAATAAACTTGCTTCATGTTCCATAGATACTGAAAGTTCTTCCTATTTGTTAAAAACTAGACTTGTGATTATGGACAACTCAATTTTTTTTTTGATAGGTAAAGAAAATTCATTAAGAGCCAAAAGGCTAGAGAAAGGGTATACACAAAGTATGCCAAGATGCAAAGAAGCAAAAAACAAAAGGATAAACAAGTCTGACTCTTACTTGGTGGCTAGCCAGTCTACAAAATCTATCAAAGAGAGAGTGTGTTCCTCTATATACACCCTAGCCCAATTCACAAAAGTGTACAAAAAAAATGGATTTAATATCTTGGTCATTCCTCTCAATATCATCGAAGACTCTCCTATTCCTTTCTTTCCAAATGGTTCACATCAGGCAGAGGGGGGTAGCTCTCCAAGCTTTCTCCCTTTTCTTGCCCACAAAAGATCCATGCCATCCTAGGAGGTTCCTTTTCACAGAGGAGTGCATCACCCATTGCACCCCAAAAAGGGAGAAGACCAGAAGCCATAACATTATGGCCTTCTCACAAAACAAGAGAAGGTGATCTGTGGTCTCCTCCTCATATTTGCACAAAAAGCACCTGTTGGGGATGCTCCAACCAAATCTCTTCAAGTGGTCAGTGGTGAGTAGCCTGCACCAGGCCGCCTCCCAACCAAAGAAGCTAGCCCTAATTGGAACCTAAGGCGTCCAAATAGTTCTAGCCAGGAAGGGGGGCTTGATGCCCCTTGAGAATGAGCTATAAAAAGACTTGACAGAAAAGGTCCCATTCTTGTTCTCTTTCCACTAGAACAAGTCATCCACACCTCTTCTAATGGTCAAAGGATGAAGCTTGCTTAATAAGCTTTCTACTTCTCCCACCTCCCAATCATTAAGCTGTCTATTAAAACAAAGCCCCCAGCTACCTCCAACTTCGTTTTCCTCCCAGGCCTCAGCAACCCAGCCTTCTTTGTTGACAGAGAGATTAAACAAGAGGGGGAAAGCTTCTTCCAGAGATTGGTTTTCATACCACAAGTCCTTCCAAAACTTCACTCTAGTGTCATCCCCTACAATGAAGTGGGAGTGAGATCGAAAGTTCTCCCAACCATTTCTGATGGCCTTCCAAACCCCCACCCCATAACGGTCTCTTACTCCTTTGGAGCACCAACCCCCCTCTTAAAGGTCATACTTACTAGAGATAATTTGCTTCCATAGGGGCTCATTCTCATTAGCAAATCTCCACAACCACTTCCCAAGAAGGGCCTTGTTAAAAGTAGCTAGACTGCAAATGGCCAACCCTTCATCCTTTTTAGTGGCACAAATAACCTTCCAACTCACCAAGTGAGGTTTATTCTCTAAGGCTCCACCGCCCCATAAGAAATCCTTTTGGATCTTTTCAAGCCTTGCACACACCCTCTTGGGGATCACAAAGCGAGAAAGAAAGTAGGTTGGGAGGCTAGAGAGGGTGCTTTTTAGCAAGGTAAGATGGCCACCTTTGGAGAGGTATTGCCTTTTCCAGAGAGACAACCTTTTCCTGAATCTTTCTTCCACTGCATCCCACACCCTAGGGGATTTGTAAGAGGCTCCAAGGGGAAGACCCAAGTAGGAGGTAGGTAAACTCCCTATCTTACATCCCAAAACCGAGGCGAGAGTCTCCATAGGAATGCCTTCCTCCATTGGGATGGCCTCAGTTTTGCTCAGATTGACTTTTAAACCTAAAAACCACATGAAGGTCCAGCTAAGATATTACAACTGATCTTCATCGGCGTCACAGAAAATCAAAGTGTCATCGGCAAACAAGAGATGAGACACGAACAGCCCCTATTGTTAAAACCATTCTCATACCCTTGATTGACAATATTAAAATGAAAATTTCCCTCATGTAATTAAATGGTGGCAACTACTTATCGTTGGCAAACTATTTATCGTTGGCTAAGTGCAGAACTAGATTAGGAGGTTATGGCTCATATTGTATGTAAGATCAATTCTGCAAAGATGGGACCATAAATAATGCTCTCATAAAAATATTTTTTGGCAATCCAGCTGCCATATATATAACCAGAAATTGTATGTTCACTGAAAAAAAAAAACAGGCATATTGAACTCTACCATATTTTCACGAGACATAGATGATGAAGCAACAGAATTTTTTTTTTTTTGATAAGTTATGAAGCAACAGATTATTACCCTGTGTTTTGAATCTAAGCATTCGCTAGGATAAGTTTTTACTATGGCTTTGGGGAGAGGAAACTTTTACCATCTATGAAGCCAGACGAGCATGATGGTGAAGAATGTTTATGCTCCAACTTGAAGAAGATTGTCATGAACATTTTAAAGCATTAATCTATGAAGACAGTCTTCTACTTTCAATATTTCCTAAAAATATCACATAAAATCCAGCTCAAGACTGGTAGGTCCTTTTTTTTTTTTTTTTATCTAATTTTAAACTTTTTTGTTTGATGAGAACCTAGAAATTGTATTAAGAAATGGACAGATATACAAGGATGGGAAGCCCAGAAAATAAAAGATACATGCACATAGAAAGAAGAAAATCAGAGAGAAAACAAAGGCTCCAATAAAAGAGCACTCATGCTGTCTAACCCAAAAGACCAATACAACTCAAAAGGGACAGTAGCAGATTGGGGTTGATGACTTTATATGCCAGTGAAGTTTAAAAAAATCATTTGTGTTGTATTAAGCTTTCTGTTCACCACTAACCAAGTGAACCTCAGAGCTTTAGGAGAGTTTTGGATTTTCAAATGAGCTACTTTTGGGAAAGGATAAAGGGAGTTAACATTCAAAAAGGACTCAAGAAATTCTTTTAAGAACTCAAAATCCAACATCTCTCTTCCCACGTGAAAAAGAGAAAAATGTTTTGTAATGACATCAGAAGGATAGAAAGATCTTTAATTTATCTTAGGAAGTCAAAGTTCTAATAATTGTGTACAAAATTACAAAATCTGGCAAAAGGAACAGCCATTGGAAAGATCCTAGACCTAGTTACCGTGAAGCATGGCAGTTAATTGGTCATGGCAGTAATCTGACGTGTACTTAAGTCCATCACTCCGGACACTGGACATCATCTCAAATTATGCAATTATTTGAAGCCTTTGAAGCTTATATACTATAGTGGCTCCCAGTTTTTCTCATAGTATATAGCTTCCAAGTAATGAAAATCAGTTTGAAGCAGCTGACCTTCAGCACTAACATTCTCTAGCTCCTTCTCCTTCCAAAAATAAATACATCACTTGACCTAAGACTTATGAACACATCAATTGTTATGTACCTATTATCTACCCCATAGTGCACTGTAGCTCAAAGTAGTATCAGTAAAGAAATGCCGTGATCCCTGACTTGGATTCCACAGGGCTGTTGATTGGCAAATCCCCCTTAACTTTGACATTTTTGTGCAAAAGTAGTCACAGTGAAATAGGACCAATGTCCTGCTTTGTCTTCATTAGTTTTTCATCATTTGAGCAGGCAGTATCAGTATGTTTACTATTGCTCCATTAATATCCAGGAATCTGTTAAGAGGCATCCTTCCATGCGCATGCTAACGTGGAAAGGTCTAAATGCTGCACAATATTTTAAAGACAATCTTTACTGGTTCTCCTATTAATCCTCCTCCAAGTTCCACATTTTCAGCTCATGTCAACCTGGTTTAGCCTAAAATCATGGCAAAGGAACATTTTTACACAGCTAATGTTGTTGGGCAAGCCCCGAACTGGAACGCACCAAGGTTATTACTACCATCATCATTCTTCTTATGGTAGAAAAACAGAGCAATCAACTTTGAACTCGATCACTGTTTTCAAGTATTTGTCATCTTTCCAGTTCTGTCCCCATTCATCTCTTCTTTTTTAGATTTTGGCCACCAATTTTAACCTTTTCTTCCACAGGAATGAGTTTTATTGAGACCCTATTTATTTGTTAAAAGACAACAATACATCCATCGGCCCAGAAAATTTTCTTTGTTGCCTTCGTTACTGCATTCTGGCCATTGAGGAGTAATAATAAGAGGTGTGAATCTTTGGGTGGTTCAATGGGTTCTATTCCTCCACTGGGGAATGAGGTGACTGTCATCCTTGGAGAGTTCATGTCTTGAGCAAGATTTAGCAGCCCATGGGTATTGAAAGCTTGTGTCAGTATTAGTAGGGTACAAAACAAGGAAACACATAGCAAGAAAATTCCTGCATGGCATTTCTAGGGAACTTCTTAATTAGACGAACGCCTGCTTTTCCTAGATTCTGCCTTTGGAGTCTTCCTTTCTCAACCGAGCTCTTTAAAGAAGAGGCTACTCACCCTATCCATCAATGACTTTTTCTTTTTTTTTCCTTCGGTAAGAACTGCTTCAAGCCAATTCCATTGCACCTCAAATGTAGCTTTAAATAACCTAACTAGGATAATCCATTGAACATCTATCTATTCCTTTCTCCAGCTTTAACTGCATCACTTGCATTCTAGTGGATGAACTGCAGCGACAATGATCATATGACATCTGGTTGAGTTTGAAATGGATCAAAAAATTCCCATGACTTCATTCTTTTTATTATGAAACTTCAACAATCCTTTTTCTTTTGTTTCTTTAGGTGCCATTCCTAGGCACTATGCAGAAGAGTCAAGTTATTTACAATATTTTTTGCTTCCTTTCTTTTTTTTTTTTTTGATAGATAAACACAGAATAATTATATTAAAAAGAGGGAAGCAAGAAGGCAACCCGAAGCATACAGGAAGTATACACGAGGGGCCCCAAAAAACAAGAAGCACAAGGGAGCAAACACTCACCAACCCTCAATTAGAGCCCAACCAATCTACAAAATTAATTAAGGAGTGGGGCTCTCCATCTAAACAAGACTTAGTCCAAGAGGAAAGATTACAAACGAAGGAGGTTTTCAATCTTTGGATCGACAAAGCCTCATTGTCAAAAGCTATCCTATTTCTTTCTTTCCACATCGTCCAAAATAAACAAAGGGGGGCTGCCCGCCAAATCTTCCCACGCTTCTTGTCTACAAAGGAATCGGACCAGCCAAGGAGAGTGTCTTTAACCGTGAGCTGAAGAACCCAATTAACCCTAAACATCGTAAACATAAGATTCCACAACACCTTCGCCTTGGGGCAATGAATAAGGATGTGGTTAATAGTCTCCTCATCCTCACAACATAAGAAGCATCTGTTTGCTAGAGACCAGCCCCTCCTTTTGAGATGATCTTGGGTTAGGACCTTCCCCCAAGAAGCTTCCCAAGCAAAAAAACCCACCTTAGTAGGCATGCAAGGGCTCCATATGATTCTCCACGGAAACGGGACTGCACCACCAGAATCCAAAATATTGTAAAGGGATTTTACAGAGAAACTCCCATTCTTAGAAGCATTCCACACCACTCTATCCTCCATCCCAACATTGAGCCTCTTTCCTTGAAGGACCGAAAGGAGACTCGTCACCGCCTCCAGCTCCCAGTCATTAAAAGACCTAGAGAAACAAGGATACCATCCCCCCGCATCCCCCAAATAATCCCAACAATCCTCTACCCACGCATCTTGGGAAACTGCAAAGGCAAACAGAGAAGGAAAAGCCTCACATAGGGAGTGTTTCTACACCAAATGTCCTTCCAAAATTTCACCCTTCTACCATCCCCTACAGTGAAGGAAGTGTTTTTAAACAACAGAGCGCCTTCCTTTCTAATTTCCTTCCACAACCCCACCCCATAGCCTTCCCTAACCTCACAAGAGATCCACCCTCCTTCTTCTTCCCCATACTTTGAGCTGATAACAAGTTTCCAAAAAGAATCACTTTCAGCCGCAAAGCGCCAGCTCCATTTACACAACAGGGCCCTATTGAGGATAGAAAAATTTCTGATCCCCAATCCACCCTTCATTTTATGAGAGCGCACCACATCCCAATTTACAAGGTGAGGCCTCTTCTCCAACGCCCCCGCCCCCCCCCCCCCCCCAAAGGAAATCCCTTTGGATTTTCTCAAGCCTCAATCTTACAACTCTAGGAATACGCATCAAGGACATAAGATAAATTGGCATGCTAACCAAAGTGCTCCGAATGAGAGTGATTCTCCCCCCCTTAGAAATAAACTGCCTCTTCCATAGAGCGAGTCTCTTCCTCATCCTTTCTTCCACACCATCCTACACAACCACCGATTTGTGAGGAGCACCTAGAGGCAGCCCCAAGTAAGTGGAAGGAAGAGAACCCACTTTGCAGCCCAATTCAGAAGCCAAGACCTCAACATTCTCAACACTTCCCACCGGCAGAATTTCACTCTTTTCCAAGTTGATATTCAGACCAGAAATGGCTTCAAACCACATTAAAAGCCAGCTTAGAACAGCCATTTGGTCTTGGGAGTCCTTGCAAAAGACCAGCGTATCATCCGCAAATAATAAATGAGATACTTGAATCCCATTTCCACCCCTTCCCCTTAGTCTGCAGCCGGAAAGGAAGCCCCCCCTAACCGCTTTGTTAATGAGGCAGCTTAAGGCCTCCATTCCTAAGACAAACAAGTAGGGGGAAATGGGGTCCCCTTGCCTTAACCCTCGAGTGCTCTGGAAGAAACCCGCTGGCGACCCGTTAATCAGAACTGAGAAAGAGGTAGTGAAGATGCACCACCTGATCCAGCCGGCCCACTTCTCCCCAAAGCCCATTTTTTGCATCACTAACATCAGAAAATCTCAATTAATATGGTCATAAGCCTTCTCTAGGTCCAGCTTGCATAACACACCAGCTTCATCCCCTTTCAGCATCGAGTCTATGGCCTCGTTAGCAATTAACGCTGCGTCAAGGATTTGCCTACCTTCAACAAAGGCATTTTGGGACGAAGAGACCACCTTACTCACTACTTTCTTCAGCCTATTGGCTAGAACCTTGGCGAGAATCTTGTACAGACCACCCACCAAGCTGATGGGTCTATAGTCACGTAAATCCTCAGCCCCACCTTTCTTGGGGACTAAAACCAGAAACGTGGAGTTGAGACTTCTAACGAATTTTCCCCTCTCAAAAAAATCCTTAAAGAAACCCATGATTTCGTCTTTGACAAAATCCCAACAAAACTACCAGAAGGCAATGGGAAATCCATCCGGTCCAGGAGCCTTGTCCCCATTTAGCTCCGAAAGGGCCAGATACACCTCTTCCAAAGAGAACATCTCCTCCAGCCTGGCAGCCTCCTTTCTTCCAATACTATCAAACTCCAAGCTGCTCATACTCGGGTGCCAGCCACTAGGATCCGATAACAGATCCTGATAGGCCCTCACCACTCCCCTTTGAATATCTTGCTCGTTTGAAAGCCAAATACCTCTGACTTTAATCTTTTTCAAACAATTCCTTCTACTGTTAGAGTTCGCCATCTTATGAAAGAATCCCGTGTTCTTATCTCCTTCCTTCAACCATAATTGTCTTGATTTCTGCCTCCACGAGATTTCCTCCATAATCGCCCACTTTTTAAACTCCTCCTTGGCCTCCTTTCTAGCCTCTAACTCCTGCTCGTTTAACGTTCTCTGCCTCTCCTGATCATCCCAAAAAGAAACTCTGCCCAAAGCCATCCTCAAGTTTACTCCCACTTTACCAAAGACTTCCTTATTCCAATTCTTCAGCTTAACTTTTAAAGCCTTTAGTTTTTCTGAGAGGACAAAGCTATATGAACCACTGCAATTAAAACCTTGCCACCAGCCCTTCAGAAGCTCCTTAAATCCCTCCTCCTTCAACCACATATTCTCAAAACGGAAAGGGATAGGACCTCTCCTAACACCACCCCCATCTAAGAGGATTGGGAAATGGTCAGACACAGGCCTTGGAAGTGTGCACTGAGACACTCCACTAAAATGGTTTTCCCAATCCTCCGAAATCAGGAAGCGATCCAATCTCGACCAGGATTGGCCATTTAACCCCCCACTCCACGTATAAGGACCCCCCTGAAGAGGCATATCTCTTAAGGCCAACTCATCTAGCACCTCTGAAAACCTTCTCATAGGGGACCACATAGTCTTCCAACTCTACTCCGTTCACTGGGAAATCTAATAACATTGAAGTCCCCACCGATGCACCAGGGATCAGACCACAAACCTCGAATAGCACCTAACTCTTCCCAAAAAGGTTCTCTAAACCTCTTCATAGTAGGTCCGTAGACCCCTGTGAAGAACCACATAAACCCATCCTCGCAATTCTTAAAACGACACGAGATTGAGAAGATTCCCACTTCCAGGCCTACTAGCTCCAATACTCTCTTATCCCAGAAAACCACCACCCCTCCAGCTGCCCCTCTAGCATCCACAGCTCCCCAACCTAAGAATCTTCCCACGCTAAGACTGTGAATAACCCCTTGGGACATTTCTTGGATTTTGGTCTCCTGCAAGCACACCAAATCCACCTTTTGTGATCTGATTAGGGCCTTGATAACCTTCCTTTTACTTCTGTCATTGGCCCCTCTGACATTCCATGATAGAATCTTTAGCTTCATCTAACTGTCGAGATTCTAACCCCTCCTTCTCTGACCACAGATTTCTCCTTACTTGCCCCAGAATAATTGATAGACCACTCAAGTTTTTTCAATTCCCTATCAAACTTAGTGGTCCCTGACGTGCCCTTCTTCAGGTTTTGCTCTCTTCTTCTCTTAGTCCTTAGGAGCAAATTCAGAACTTCGCCTTCAAACCCGTCCGTGGAGAAGCCCAAGAATTTGCTAAACCTCGCCAAGTAACTGTCGTCCCACCGGCACCCATCCAGATCCTGAAACATCCCCCCAAACTCCCCCCCCCCCCCCCCCCCCCCCCCCCCCCCCTTCTCCAGCCACTTGCTTCTCACCCTCAGAGACTAGCACTCCTTTACTACCATCAGCCAAAATAATACTCAACGGCGTCTGCTCCTCTTCGTTGACCTCAGAAAACGAAACACCAGTGGTCCCCTCATTCATCGTCACCCGTCCGAAAGAAGAAGAAGAAGGAGAAGAGAGATCCCGACCCCCCAAAGAAATATGACAGAGATCGACATACCTGGAAGCCTCTTCGCATAGAGCTTCGTCAGTCAGGAACCCCCGATCCATCATCTGAGAGGAAACTCGCGTCATCGAGTCTCGCGGCAGCCCGACGAGGGGATCGACTTCTCCTCTTGCGTCCTGACTAGCACCCCTGGAGATGGGAATCGGCTGCAGAAACTGAGCCCTAGGGAGCGAGGAAGGGGTCTCGAAACCATCAGAGACCTCATCTAACAAAGCCCCAGCTTAGACAGGCCCACAGGCCTCACCCGACATCCCCTCACTAAAGGAACGGGAATTGGGCCTTGGAACCCGGCCCAAATCCAACCTATTTGCAAGACAAAATTCTTGGGCTTCCCCACAGCTTAAAGCTGAAGGGCCAGAGCTCAAGCTTGGGCCTGCCAGCCCACTTCAGCAGTTGACCAAACTGATGGGAGAAGACACCCTACCCCCTCCCACTAGGTCGGCTGGGCCACCAGCCCATCTCCTCTCAACAGTCCCATCTGCAGAGGCTTCAACAGAGGGAAGGAGAGTTTTTTCTCCATTACACGCCACGTCTTGTACCTCCACCTGCAACCCCAACTGCTCCACCCCCTTCCTTTGACTCCCACAGCAAGCCACCCGAAGAAGCCCATCAAACTCTTCACCTGCCCTTAACCCGCCCTTCCCGGAGGAGCTTCCCGTCGGTACCACCTGCGAGAACCAAGGAGCAGATTCCCACCATAGATGAAGGGCAAAGCAGCCCGTCCCCAAAGCTATATGAACTGAGCTAGGGACCTCCCAATCCACACGCTTCACCAAAATCCTCACCCATTGCAACTCAGACATGGATTTGGTTCCTTCATCCACTGCTATAAATCCTCCGCACCCATCTCCAATACTTTTAAACACCTCAAGACACCAGAAATGGAGTGGGAGCCCGACCACCCTAACCCATGTCTCTGCGGCAATGGGATTCTTTAAGGAACACCCCACCTCCGGATTCCATTTGTCCAGGATAAGCCAATTATCCTTAATGCTTCTTTTGCCTCTAGCCAAAACACGCTCAGCCTCTTGAGCCTGCTCGAATTCGAACAAGATAATACCCCTGCCCAATGCGGCAATCGACAACTTCCCCTTAACCTCCCAAATCTGGTGGGTCCAATTCCTAACGAAAGCCAACTCAGGTAGAGGCACTGAGATAGAACCCCACCTCCCTATTAGACAATGTTTCAGATGCTCTAGTCTACCACGCACCTCATTTTCCCCTACCTCTAACCACACTGACTCACCAGCCCTTCTCAGTGACGATTTAACAACTTCTGCAAAAGACTTCCTTTCCACCCCCTTTTCCTTCCACTGAACCTTCAGGACTCCCTTCGGCTTCACCGGAAACTCTAGCACATTGGTGATCTTTAATCCTTCTGTCGGTGTCACTCCAAGACCTCTCAACCTCACAGCCATAGAGTTCCATCCACTGGCCTGACCCTTCCCTTCAGGGAAGATAATGCTGTATCTTTTTGCTTCCATATCTCGGACAGAGCATAGGATGAACCTCCCTGCCTTGTTCAACCGACGCTCCATTCTAAACTTTCTATTACCCTCCAACCATTCAATAGCCCATCTTTGATCATCCACCTCTCTACAACAGGTTTCAACGCCTTCCAAAAGACAACGAAGACTAGCCTCCCCAAATCTAATCCAAGACTCAAAACCCCTACTTCTCTCCCATATGCATCCTTTCAACTTCCCACCCGACTCCTCAACCTCAATCTCAAACAACTTAGACTCCACCACAAACCGACTTCTACCTCCCCTTAGCACCATTCGCTAATTACAGAGAGTGAATTATGATCAATTATGATCACTTCCTTTCTTTTGAAAGCAATCTATGATTACTAAGATAATTAAAAGGGTGACCAGCTAATATATGGTAGAATAGCTTATCAGCCTTAATCAAATGGAAAAATACGATCCACCAAATTTTGACACAAGCTTTCCTAATTGGTTCATCACTTCTGGTTTTTTTCTGGGCATTGTAAGTGTAAGTCCGTCAATAGATCCCCAGCCATGTAGATCTTAGTACAAGGATCATCATAATATCCTCAATGAGGAAGTCTTCCTCCAAGTGTTGCATCTCAACCTCCTGTAGAAATCAGTTTGAACACTACTTTAAACTCCATTTTGTACTATTTCAGTATTTCAAATTCCAGACATTTTAAAGTTAGCTTCAGAAACTCTCTTTCTAGTAATACCATATAACAATGCCTACACTCTCTCCAGTCTCTATATACTGCTCAGCAAAGTCTAGTTGTTTCTTTGATCCAGATACATTATTCTTCCATCTAAGCCCAATTTGTGATGCTATTTGGTAGCAAATGTACCAAGAAAAAACTATTCATGTCAAGGAATTTGAAAATATTCTCAATTTCACAAAATCATCAACCCTACATTCACTACATTGGATTGCAAACCTTCCAATATTAATCGAGGATTGAGTGTTTTCTTTAGAAAACAATAAACTCAAGGATTCAAAATTCACCAGTGATTTCCTGGATTCAATGGATCCAATCTCCACAAGGCTACCTATAACTAGGTCTTCCTATGCACCTCATTCTCAATCCAAAGTGTTCCAGGATCAAATTCTATCATTTGATCTTGACTGAGACTTCAATAGAGTTGTATTACTGGTTCATTTCAATGAACCACCCCTTGATTTAGTAGCCAATTCTGTAATTCTCATATACGGCCTAAATACTCATTAAGAAAAACAGGATTTTTTTGTGCATCCAAAATTTGAGGGGCTGTAGCATCTCCTAGCTAATCCTTATCACATTCATGTTGTACATCAACAAGAACATTTTTGGGCATATTGTCCATCCCTATTCATGGGTTCGAAATTTAAATGATTTGGACGCTTTCAGCCACTAGTTTCATGGTGTGTTTTATATTTTCTGTCAAGATCTGAGATTTTGAGCCATGTTTTGTGATATAACATGAGACATCCATTTAGCTCTTTCATTCTCTGCAATATGCCATCTAGCAAACATGCTCAACCATCTCTAATTTTTCTATTCTCATTGGAAGTTTCTACAAAACTTTCCATTTCAAGCTCTTTTCTCTTGAAGTGGGCAAGTGCCTGCACTTTGGATTCTAGGATTTCTTATTACCTGAGGTTCCAATAGGCATGTGAAATGATGTGGTGCTAGTGGGTATCCGAGCATCACTCCGACAGGTGGTACATCTACAAACTACTACAGTACCAAGCTATCAACCATGTAATAGGCTAAGACTAACCTACAAGCTAAGAGAAGGATTCAAGGGGAATTTGGGTTGTTTGATGTGTCGGAGGGACTTTACAGAGCACTGACATTTTCTATTTATAGTTTTCATCGATAACTACTGTTGATAATAATATCTAAAAGTTAACAACTACATCCAGCCATGTGTCATGGACTTCCTTTTTCCTTGCCTAGTTTGTTGCTTACTCAATTCCATCAATCAAGGTTCGCAGTATCCATCAAGTTGTATCCAGAACGACCATGCTGAGAAGATTTCAAGGCCCTGCTATAATAGATTTCAAAGTACCTATTGTACTGAACATAACTTGGTTGTATCAACTGATTCGTTATTGTAATTGATAAGTCTTGTAATGGGTCTTGAAATCTTCTCAGCATGGTTGTTCTGGATACAACTCAATCATTCTGGATACAAGTTGACAGATACTTTGAACCTTAAAGAATTACAATAATGAATCAGCCAATATGATCGAGTTACGGTCATAACCAATCAGCTGATATAACTGAATTATGGTCAGTATAATAGATTCATGGCTGAGCTGCACCATAATTCTGAGCTCTTGTACAATCCCTACTGTGTCACATTTTCCTGATTATGGATTATTAAACCAAACATCTAAACCAATAGGGTCCAACTTTGGACAATTCTTGACTCCTCGGATAATGAGGGTTTGGAGGGGCTGCTTTAAGAGGAGGTAACCAAAGCAATGTCAGATTTGGGGAGTGACAAGTTACCAGGGCTGGATGGTTTTTCACTGGCATTCTACAAGTTCTGCTGGCCTATAGTTGGTTGCATATTTGTGAAGATAAGAAGCATTGAGGGTTGGGGTTAAGGCACTTGGAGGGTCTCAATCAAGCTTTGTTAGGCAAATGGCTATGGAGGTTTCCCCTTGAGAGGGAGAGTTTATGGAGGAAAGTCATTCTTGGAAAATTTGGGGAGGTGGAGGGGGGTTGGACTACTAGAGAGGTGAGAGATTCTTATGGGCTGAGTCTTTGGAAAGACATTAGAAAAGGGTGGGAAGAGTTCATTCTTAGAACTAGTATCCGTATTGGAAATGGTAGATGCACAAGTTTTTGGTGTGACAGTTGAGTTAGGGAGTCTAAGTTGAAGGATGTTTTTCATAATCTTTTCAAGCTTGCATCCCACAAATATGCTACAGTGGTAGACCTTTGGGGGAAGTAAGGGGATGGAGATGGTTGTTGGGAGGTGCATTTTAGAAGATCTTTCCAAGATTGGGGGTTAGAGGAGGTGACTCATTTCTTGGAACACATTTTTGCATTAAAAGTGCAAGAAGGGGAGGATTCCTTAGTATGAAGAATGATGGGAGGGAGTGTCAAATCATTTTATAACTCCGTAAGGGCTGACAACAATTTATTATTCCTAGCTAAAGAGATTTGGGGATCATGTGCCCCTCTTAAAACTCGTCTTTCTCCTTGGGAAGCAGTTTGAGGGAAAATCTTAACAATAGACATGTTAATGAAAAGGGGTTGGTCCATGGTCAATAGGTGTAGCCTTTGTAAAGATAGTGAAGAATCAACTGACCACATTTTAATTCATTGTGATAAGACAAGGGAACTTTGGACTTTATTGTTAATAACTTTCATTTTGGTGTGGGCGTTCCTGACTTCCATGAGAAATCTTCTTCTCGAATGAAAAGTCAAGGGGCTAAGGAAGAAAAGAAGAGCAGTTTGGAGATTGGCTATGATTTATCTTTTTTGGTGTATCTAGGGAGAGGAAAACCAAAGGACCTTCCAACAGGAAGAGTTGTCAGACTAAAGTTTGAGGAATCTCTTTATCCGATCACTAATAAAGTGGTCTTAGCAGTTTTTGGAGTTGGATAATCCCTTTTTTCTAAATTTTTTGGGTGCTCTTTATTGTGGCTAGCCTTCTCTTTCTCTTTCTCTTTCTCTTTCTTTAGGTCTTTTCTTTCTTTTCTGGTACCTGGTTAGGCTCCTAATGTATACCCCCCTATTTTTGGTGTTTCTTAATTCAAATTATCTTTGTCTATCAAAAAAATTATTTCAACTACAACCTTGCTATGGAAAGTACCATCTTGATATCCATACTCATTAAAGCATTGACAATAATGACTTTGTAGAAATTTTCGGGATCAATGATTGGTGAACATCCACATCATTTAAAGTGGATTTGCCAATATGATAATGTCTTTCTTAGTACAAAAATGATTGTACATGAAACAATCAAGTTTTTAATTCTCATAATTAACATAGACCAATCTAAAGGTCTGCTTTTATGGTCATTTAAGTAAATGTCATGTGGCAAATGATCCATCTAATTTTATCTTTTTTTCTTTAGAAAGTTTTGTTTTCTTTTTAGAATTTATTGAACTTCTTTAACTAGTTGGTTGTATGTATCACCAAGAATTCATTGAACTTCTTTAACTAGTCTATTGTACGTATCACCCAATACCTATTTGAGAGGTCGCAATCAATCTATCTTGAAACCTCCCAAGTCAGTGGCCTATTCCATGACTTTGAAACATGCAAGCCATGAACTTCCTTAACAGTAGCCATTCCTGGACTATTTCCTTGTTGCTCTATGGCAGCTTGACAACCAGCCTCAGTAGAAGTCCCAGGGGTTGGAGTTGCAGTTGATCATATAGTTATGTATTTCTTAGTACAAAATTATTGTACATGAAATAGTTGAGTTGTTAATTCTTAGTAGTAACATACACCAATCTAAAGGCGTGCTTTCATGGTCATTTAAATAATGTCATGTTGTAAATGTTCCATCTAATTTTATCTTCTTTTTTTAAAGAATTTATTGAACTCCTTTAACTAGTCTATTGTATGTATAGCCCAATACCTATTTGAGAGGTCGCAACCGATCTATCTTGAAACCTCCTAATTCAGTTGTTAGCCACAACTCCTCACCCACTTCAATTGTATAAATTGGAAGAGCTATTGGAGATTATTGTCTGTAAACAGATTTACTATCAGGTTCTCAATTTGATACCAAAGGTCATGTAACAGAACTGAAAATTTATCATGGATAAATCGAACACCATAAACGTGGGATCATAAGCAGCCATTGATAAATTGAAGTTAAAGGTTAGAATGCAGCAGAAAACCAGCTGTATGATAAACAACAAGACAATTCAGGTCAAAACCATGTATTAATCAGCCGTCCCTAGAGATAGCACCAAAAGGGATTTTTGCACAATGATTAATGAAAGTCAAATATTTGTTGTGGCTGATGATTTTATGTTAATGGCACAGCATAACAAGCTTGTGCCTTAAAGTTTAGTTCCATTTAATGTGTTGGAGGAAATAACTTCCATGAGGAGTCTACAACACTCTTAACATCCTTGAAATGCAAAAATTATTCCCTTCACTTGATAAAGTGAATTTTTTAAGGCTTTGCTTTCAACTATCAAGTAGAAAAGAGACACCTCTCACTTGCTAGTGATATCCAGTTATCCATTTTCTCTCTTCAATGAATCCTACTTCACAATTTAGGAACCTTAGAAGGTTAAAACAAAATAAGTTTTATAAAAGGTTCCTGCAACAGAATGGAAGAGAGACTATAGACAGTAGATCCAAAAGAAAAGTAAACTCTAAAGGACATTGCACAGACTATATCCTTGAAAATGAATATCATCCCTGCTAGGAGAATTCCCTTGCTCCAAGACAGTCGCAAATCACAATAGTTTCTCCCAAAGGTAAAAAGATTTCTACTCTCACATTAATCAGAGTAAGTCACTCCTAGAATTAAAGAGCTAAGCTTACAAATAACCTTGAATTCATGAATTTGTGAAACATATCAAGAATAACTAAAGAAAATTTCGGTAGTTTTACTTACATTCACTAACTTCCCATGAAAAGACAAGATATATAAATGGATGTTAAATGATTCTATCAAGAACTATATACATACATTGGATGAGGAGGCAATTAAAGAGTTCTACGTTTTCATCTTTACTAACTTTTGATAATTGAAAACCAAAATGAAGGGACCCATAGAGAAATGGGAAAGGATCACTGGATGAAAGGCACAGAATTCGTTCAAAGAAATCCATTTAGTAATATAATTGGCAAAAGAGTGCTGATTTGATACCCATTAAAAATATAAAAAGTTAAATACTGCCCTAGTATTTGACAAAATTCAAGCAATCAAACAACATATAAACACATATGGGATCTTTAAAAAACCAAAAATACAAACGCTGATCCAAGTTTGGCCCCTTCCATAAAATTCCCAATGCAGTGGGACTCGCGGATCTTGTAATGGCAACACTTGTTGTCTAGTTGTTCAAAGGCAAGTCGTAATCAACCACTTTCAATAACTCCGTTGCCATCTAAATGACTTATTCAGGATTAGCATCAATCATAATACACACGTACACATAAAAAAAATAAATAAAATAAAAAAGAGACCGATATATCATCCAAACCAATATATTTTCTCACCTGAAGCCAAGACATATTATAAAAAGCATTACCACAGTTTGGTTGTGTGACAAAACTAAGAAAATACTACCCAACATAAATTGAATAAGAGCTCCAATTTCATTTTCATTTCTCAGCAACCAAGCAGGATTGAATGGCACCAAATTGACTCAGAAAAGCTTACATATGTATTGAGCTGTCTGATGAAGCTGGAAAAGTTATTGTGCTTGAAATACATGGGGAGAAGAACGCGAGCGAATTCAGGCGGATTCCAGACAACGAAACTGCTCTTGGTGGAGCTCCAGGACACGATTTCATCGGTCGATGAGTCGTCCACCATTTCATAGGTCTTGAGAAGGAAAGGCGCGGGACCGGTGGCTCCGCCGCCGACGCCGCCCCCGCCTGCCGGACCTCCGTCCATTCAGCTGTTTTATCTGGGTGGAGGTTTTGGTGGTTCGGAAATGAATCGAGCGTCTGAAACCCTAAGCTCTAGACGAGCGCAGACGTTGAAAAGTTTTGAGGGTTTGAGGTGAATATCGGCGATTCGCCACCAAACATCACAGTGAAGACGAGTCGTCTCAAGTCCCTCCCACAGCTCCCTTTTGTCTTTTCTCGCTGCCCACGCCGTCTCCGCAATAGTAGTCTGCCCAAAGAAATTTAATTATTATTTAGTTAAAAATAACGCTAAAATCAAACCATTCCGCTTACGTTTCTATTATTTTCCTTATTTTCCTCTTATTATTTTTTATTTTTTTAAATATAAATTATAATAAGTTTTATATAATAATATTTTTAAAAGGTTTAAATTAAAAATATAATAATTTTTAATTTTTAATTTAAAATTGATATATAAAATTTTAAAATTTTTAAAGGCATAATATATATTTAAATTTATACTTTTTATATCAAAGTTTTTGGTTTTTAACTTTAAAAACCAATACAGGAAACATGCAAATGATTTGGAATGTTTTTAACTTTATTTTTGTGTTTTTAAATATTTTTGAAAATAAATAACATTACACATAATATTTTATTTTTAATTATTTTTTATATTTTTATATCTTAATAAAAAATAATTAAAATATATTATAAAAATATCCTTTTTAAAATAATTCTTAAAAACTTGTTTTGAATGGACAATACCACAATCGCAAGCACTACCTATCCTAAACTCACTCGAAGCTCCAACATTCGAGTAATATAGGCAATCCAATCCTAAAACCTACTCTAAACATAAAAATTTTAGTACATTTGGTCTAGATGAATAAATGGATAAATAAATAAATAAAAATATATATCTTCTTATGAATAAGTTTCTTGAAAAAAAGAAAATTAATCTCTAACTATAAAAAGATAATAATAATAATAATAAGTTTCTTATTATTATTATTATTATTATTATTTTGTTGGTAAAACTTCTTGACAAAAAAAAAGTTGTTAAAATCAAAGAACTAAATTTTTTGAATTAAGCAATTAAAATTCATAAATTCAAATTTCAAAATTCTTACCTTCACCTATAAATAGAGGTCATCTTTCAAGAAAATGGTATAAAAAATTGGGAAGAGAAATTCAGAAATCAGAAAAATCCTAAGGAGAAAATTCGAAAGCAACTTTGTACGGTAAAAGAGGTTTCACAACAAAAGAAAAAGTTTCATCAAATCTCCCTACAAGTTTGGTAAACAGTAAAGGGACTACACATATGTTCTTCGTCATTCAATAAGTTCATTTGGGAAAAAGTCATTTAGTCCCTTGATTGATCTTCAAATTCAAGAAAACAAGTTCGTCATCGTTCTTCAAGTTGTGGTCGAAACGAAAGAATCAGAGGGAAAATATTCTTTTGTAACGAATATTATTTTTGAAATTGTACCCCAATATTTTTAATTTCAATAAATATTTTGTTCACATTATTTTTGTTATTATTTTGCTTACATCGCAAGACTTTTTACAAAATTTGTGCATACAAATTTCTGGCATCCTCTGCGGAACTTCTCTACGTCCCATCTCTTTCATTAGAAAATTAATCACTACTACATCGATGGCATCCAAAAAAATTCAAGTTGTGTATGTCAACCAGGGCAATGACACGATCTTCATTACGTAATCATCACACAACACCGCTATGAGCCCCATGACTCGTAGTAAAGTGAAATCAACATCTTTACCTTCAACAAAACAAACAAGTGAGTCTACTTGTTTGTTAAAACTGGTAAGGACACGTGATAAGCACCAACCATCCATCATTTTGGCTTCTCTGAGGGCAAAAAATCATAGTCCTCATAGCAAGGGAAAACTCTCTTTAGCACTAAAGGACTTTGAGGATAATTCTCCTTGCTCTATTACCGATACCAACTCCAGCACCGGTTCACATTCCAGATTGCCAACTGGAATGTCAAATGAGGAAAATTACTCCAATCATTCCGACTCTTTTACTTCTCCCTTCTTGATGATTATACCGGTAATGGCGACTGACGCTACATCCGTAGAGGAACAATCAGTAAGATGGCTCATGCCATCACCAAACTCACCAAGACGATCGAGAAGAAGGATACGCAAATAGTCTCCCTCATAAACAAGGTTGAGACATAAATACAAAATATGGGTGAGTCAAGTTAAGGACTCAACCACCTTTTGAATGTTGCATCTCCTCTTGATGATGCACCACATGCATCTAGGACAGTGCGAGTCGGGAGACAAACAATGGAATCTACCTCGATGGCGTCATTATTTGTCCAACAACTTCAGGACATGATAACTAACACCATTAGAGCATAATACAATGGATCCTCACATAGTACGCTCATGTACTCTAAAACTTACACTAAGAGGGTTTATAGTCTATGTATGCCTGTGGGTTATCAATCTCCAAAGTTTCAATCATTTGAAGGAAAGAGAAATCCAAAACAACATGTTGTCCATTTCGTTGAAACTTGTAACCATGCAGGTACAAATGGTGGCTTGTTAATCAAACAATTCGTTCGTTCTCTTCGAATGAATGCTTTCGTTTGGTACATAAACCTTGCACCCGAGTGTATCGATAGTTGGGACCAAATGGGACATGAATTCCTCAACCGTTTATATAGCACCTAGAGAATTGTAAGCATGATGGAACTTACTAATACTAAGTAATGGAAAGATGAGTCAGTCGTAGACTACATCAATTGATGACATTCCTTAAGTCTGGACTGCAAAGATAGATTATCTAAGGTGTCAACTGTGGAGATATGCATACAAAGAATGCATTAGGGTCTTTTGTACATCCTTCAAAGGATACGACCTTGCACCTTTGAAGAGTTAGCTACTCAAGCATATGACATGGAGCTCAGCATAGCCAACCATGGTACTAAGAAGGACCTTATCGTTGACCAACAAAAAGAGAGACACGATGGGAAAACAAGTGATAAAACCTTAATAAAACTCATCCAGAAGTCAATGATGGTAAATATGTCTCCTATCAAAATCTCAGCAAGAGATAAAAAGAAGGAAGTAAAAGAGGTCAGAGTAACCCAAGAAAATGATAGGCGTCGGTTCACCTTGAAGGAATTGGAGGAGAAGAAGTATCATTTTCTTAACTCTGATGTGCCTAACATGTTGGAAGATCTACTCCAGAAAAGGTTATTGAGCTACTTGAGTGTAAGCATCCAAAAGAAATGGGTCGTGTTAATAATCCGAACTATTGTTATTACCATCGAATCATCAATCACCCTATGGAGAAATGTTTCATCTTAAAAGATCTTATAATGTAATTTGTAAAGCAAGGAAGAATTCATCTAGATCTAGATGAAGTAGTAGTGTTAAATCATGCTACAATCATATTTGGGTCTTTTGATCTTATTCCATTACACGTTCCACCTAAGACACTGGGGGCATGCACCAGTACTATCCAATGTGAATTACCTAAGTCAAAGCAAACACAAATGTCACACGAAGACACCATTATTCACTTCTGCTTTGATAATGAATCAATGTCATATAACAAAGAATGTTGGACATTGGTGACATGAAGAAGACCACACAAGAAGCAAGAATCTCATTCATGCCTAAATCTTCCTAGGAATGAACAACATAAGCAAAATATTCGTCTATATCTGAAAAAGAAAGAAGAAAAGAAACCCAAAAGAAAACAAGAGATTGTACAGGTTGATGACCTCTTGGTACAAAAACTCATCACTCCTATCACCTTAGAAGAATACTTTTCTCTAGAGTTCTTTGATAGAGGGATGATGACATCAACTCATATAGTCTCTTGTCATGATACTTCGAAAGAAGATGGGCCAAGTGAAGATGAAAAAGATGTTCTTGGTGCAGAGTTGAGCAAAACCAAGGAAGAAGATGAGGGAGGTAATAACAAACCTATAGTGCTTACCCTCGCTCTTTAGTATCCTTGAAATGATAAAACTTCTTGAGGAAACACAAATTGCATTGATCCAGACACTTAAGAATCTATCACTCTATGCCACAAAAATAAAGAGGGTAAAACAATTTGCGGACAAATGCCATAATTGTACAACATGTTGTGCAACCATCACCT
Source organism: Vitis vinifera (assembly GCF_030704535.1). Taxonomy (NCBI): domain Eukaryota; kingdom Viridiplantae; phylum Streptophyta; class Magnoliopsida; order Vitales; family Vitaceae; genus Vitis; species Vitis vinifera. The sequence continues at coordinate 16,602,864 of NC_081809.1, read as the reverse complement.
TCATCAGTGACAATGAAAAGAACATGACATCAAATTTTACCACAATTGTTTTGAAACCTCGACATTCCAATGATGTTCCTTAAAGCATGAGCATAAACTACATATTGCTCCTATCCTATAAGAACTTAAATTGCAGTAACAAAATAAATAAATAAAGTCAAACTTATGCCCAAAAAAAAAATCTTTCTTGGAAAACTTCTTAAACTGAGGAACAAACTCTTTGTATTAAAGAAGTCAAATTTAGAGATTCTAAACTAAAATCTCCAACTTCTCTAAATACAAGTGTTTTTTTCTTTCAACATGAGGCATTCTAAAAAAGGAAATGCAACCCGAAGCTAAATCCAAAAATGAAGCTTCAAAAAGTCAAGATCAAACTCCAAACATTCTTCAACAAATTCATGGAAGAATATCAAACACAAACAAGAGTGTCATTCATCCACCTTGAAAGCTAAAAAAAACAAGGTTGGGTTTTTCAAGACACTTGAATAAATTATTGATAAGTTTACTTGAGATCAAGTCATCATTGACCCTCAATTAAATTTTGCTCCAAAACATGTGTTTACCACCCTTGGATTAAAATCAAGTCCAAGCTTGGCACATTCTTCAACAAGCTCGTGGAAGAATATCAAACACAATGCAAAAATGTCATTCATCCACTTTAAAGGCTAAAGAAAATCAAGATGAATTCAAATGACTTCTTTTGTTCTCCAAAATGATTGAGAAAAGTCTTCACAAGTTTGATTGAAGGTCTTCACAAGTTTTGGTTAAGAATAAGTCATCTTTGACTCTCGATTAAAATTTGTTCCAAGGACATGAATTTATCACCCTTTGACCAAACTCAAGAAAAGTGACACTCCTAGCCCTCATGAGCTTAAACTACATATAACACACCAAAAAAAAAAGTCCGTTAAGTTGAAAACCTGAATATACAACTTAGACAAAAGTTAGGACATATGTTCGAAGGATTAAATCTTTCTTTTAGTCTTGGCAAAAGTTAATGCATAAGATTAAATCTTTCTTTTAGTCTTGGTAAAAGTTAGAGCATAAAAATAAAATAAAAAATTGAACTATGTTTGACTTTATCATCTCTCTTTGAAGGATACGTAGGTAACTTAGGAAAACAACCTGAGTTTAAACATAACTAAAAAAAATGGTCTCATTTTTATTAATAAATCTGGCTAACAAATGCTAGACCTTATTATATCTCAATAAAAAAAATGAAGGAAAAAAAAGAAAGCTAAAACTAAGCAAAAAGGCACAACAGTCATATTCACACCAAGTACGCAAGCTTGTCAAATTGAGTCATTTAGGCTTCTTGAAGTGTCTCTAAAGTCTTGACATCGACATTAGTAAGCACAAGGTTTGGGTGATAGTGACATGTTATTTCCTCAAACGAGAAATATTATTTTGTTTATTAGCTAGATTATCATCGATCTCCATGATTGAGTTATGAAAGTGCTCTTTTTCTATACCTAGTTGCTTCAATTCCTTTTTAAGTGCTTCATGTTTAGTGTCGAGAGTAACTAAGTCAACCTTTAAAGATTGACCACGATTTGCCTCTACACCTTCAGAATTTAGAGCATCCACAATTTGAGATGCAACAATAGTTAAACGTTCGCTTTGTACTTTTGGAGATATTAGATAGAATGGGCATGTCGCACTGTATCGAGGTGATCTACACTTACTACTTCTCAATTTGAGACTTTAATGGTGAAGGGTCCACTCTAGTTTTCATGATAGCATTGAAATACTCATCAATTTTTATGTCAATAATGAGAGACTCATTGGAAGATTTGATAATCATTTCCTTAATGCATTCTCCTATCATAAGTGCTACTTAGCGTTGGGCATTAAGGATGATTTGTTTCATGTCAAATGTGTGAGTAAGAGTAGAAAAAGCCACAACAGTAGGGCATGAAGATTGTTGTTCAACAATTAAACTTGCAACTACTAAAAGTGTCAATTCATCATATATTGTATTTCCCATTATGGTCTCTCAACCTTGAGATTCAATCAAAACATCACTATCTTTTTCTAGTCTTTTTGCTTCTAGAACTTAGGCAAGGTCTTTAGGTAAAATAATATGTCAATTTTGAAATGTTTTGCCTAAGGTTCATTTGATAGAACTCAGATTTTGATGGAAATGTAACTTTAAAGCATAAACCGAGTTTTTCAAAGACACATGAAATGATATGTAAATCCTAAGTGTACCCATGCATTCATCTTACAATGTTTCTTATGATTAAAAGTTCTTTCAAAAGTCTTGATCTTGCATCTATTAGGTTCTTTGACGAATTTCTAAATTAACACTTGAAATTCTTTATAATTCAAACTAATTAGTAACTTAACCATGGTTTGTTATCATGAAAATATGATTAGGAGAACCCTTGGGCTAACATCATATATAATGTAAGAGACATAGGTTGAATGCTCAAATTAATATCAGTACACCAAAAGGATAATAAGGGAATAGTTAAATCTAGTTTTATTACATCATATCTTGCTTTTAAGGGCTCAATCCTAACAATAAAGGCATGTGCAAGTGCATTAAACATACCAATTGTATAGTTTGGTTATGCATAATCATGCATTAGAGCCTTTTTATACTTGATTTTTTTTTCTGTCTAGGACATACCAATCACAATCCAACAATTGGCCTCTTTGAGTTTTTAATGCTATCTTATCAAAAACTAGTGCTTGTTTGGGTTGAAATGAAACTTATACAAAAATTCTATAAAAAATATTGTCCACCATGTTTTACCTATTATACATGCACAAATTAATTTATATTAATTTATTACAAGTATATGAAAATAGAGATAAAAAACTTAGTGAGCAAGTGTAATCAAGAAGAGGTCGAAATTATGTTTCTTCTAAAAATCTTGTTTGTTTTTAAAAGTTATATGATTCAATTAGATTTGCTTTTAAAAATCCTGCTTTATTTAGGAAAACATTAGAGTAATTTTGTGCATATAAATTTTGCATAGGAATTTTCTATTATTAAGGAGACCTAATCAACACATTCTTCATTACATGAATCAGGGTTTTCTTTTTTTCTTTTTTTTTTTCTCTTTAGTTTTCTAATTATGACTATCATAGGTTTTTCCTTCTCCAAAGTCTTTACAGTTATTTTCCACCTTCATCATTGTGCATGAAAATCAAGCTGTGACAAAAAGGGAAATCAATATTCTTGTGTAATTTTGCCTAAGAGAAATTGGTGAAAGGCTTGTTTAGTGTTGAGAAAATTGGACCTTGGGTTATACCTTGATCAAACTCTTCCATGAATTCAAAGATCAATCAAGGTATAAAGTCTAAACTTTGTCTATGTTTTCTTCATTTTTTTTTTTTTTATCATATTACAATTATGAGAATTAGGGGTGGAACTTAAGCAGGTTGACCCAACCCAACTTGATGTATGAGTGAGCTTGGGCAATCATTTTCAACACTTGAATTAGGTTTTTTCAATCTTAACTCAATTTGTTTTGGGTTTGGACAACTTGAGCCTAACCCAAACCCGATTTAATATTTCTATAATATTTATAATGTACATTATCATATACGATAATATTCATTTTCTTTTAAATTTTTAAGAACAATATTAAATTATGTTATATCATATAGTTTCATTATTTTAGAAAGATATATAAATTATTTTTTAATTTTTTTAAATTATCTTAAAATTTTGTTTTATTTACTATTTAAATTTTTAAATAAATATATCGAAAAAAGTGTTAAAAAAAATTACAGATGGAATTTGAATTATGCAACTCGATTAACCCAACCGACTTGAGTCTAACCTAACCAACCTTAACTCAACCTGATATTAGCGAAATGATGTTAGGTTGATGAAATGTAACACCACTTCATTTTCCATGCTTTCTATTTGCTTGTTTGCTTTGGGATGTCATTGGTTTATATAGCAATATGAAATATAAAACTTTGATGCATGTTTAGTAAGGGGAATGGCAAGTAGGAATAAGGCTTTGTTTGGCAATTGTTTTCAAGAATAATTTTATGTTTTTTAAAACAAAAAAACTAAAAAAACACATTTGACGATTAGAAACTATTTTCTGCTTTTTATTATCAGAAAACAGAAAATAGAGTATTTTTAGATAACTTATTTTAATTGTTTTCAATTGTTCTTTTAGAGCTGTTTTAAAAAATAATTATACAACCATATATAATGATTAAAAATAAACCTATGGACATCAAAATTATTTTTAAAATGTATTTAAAAATATTAAAAATGGGTTAAAAACAATTTTAAGTTCTCAAACAGACTTTTGTTCTACAAAACATTATAGAATAATTTTAAAAAACTATGTTTAAAAACTATTTTTTCAGAACTGTTTTAAAAACAATTACCAAATAAGGCCTAAATATCTCGTTCCCTTAATCATTTATTCCCAAGTTTGGATTAATTAAGTGATAATGAGAATGAAATAATAATGATTCAAAAGAAATGAAATCCCAATTATAAGTGAGATTTTAATTCATCTTTAAGAATGGGTATTTTGATTCCCTAGTGTAAATTATTTTAAAACATTTTTCAAAACTTAAAAACTAAAATTTTTTTGAATAAGTTGTTTTTAATTTTTATTTATTTATTTTGATTTTGTAAAAAAAATGTAAATTAAATTTACATAATATAAAATAAATTAATTCAAGTCTTATTTAAAATAAAAATAAGTTTGTAATTACAAATAAATTTAAATTAATTTTTAATAAAATATGAATATTAATTTTAATCATACATTATATATTTTTCTAAATAATAAAAAATATGGATATTAGCATCTTATAAAAATATAATTGATTTATTTTGTTAAAAATTAATAATTGTTAATACTATTTTTAAAAATCATTAAACTTATTACTTTATTTTTAAAAATTATTTCTCAAGAACAACAACCAAACACTGGTATTAATTTTAAAAACAATTTTTTTTAAAAAAAAATCATAAACCTAAATATATTTTTATTATTTAGCAAAACAAAAAATAAACTCTTAAAGAATTCTTTTTTAATTGAAAATAAAAAATTATGTTAAACTATATATAGTGTGGAAGTATTTTTAAAAATGAAAATAAAATATTAATTTAAACTATATGTATGGATATTATTGTTATTTTTTTTTCATTTTCATTAATATTGTTATTTAACATTGAGAAATAGAAACAAATAATCATTCCTACCTTACATTCCTATATTTGAAATGACCAAATTCATTCCTATTCAAGGAAAAACATGAATAAAAAGAAAATTTTCATTTCCATTTCTCATTCCCATATATTAAACATGGTCTCAGGTTATTTATTAGCTTGGAATTTGTTTTTTCCTTTTTTGAGAGAATTCTTGAAAAAATATGTTTAAAATTTGAATTTAGCTAATGGTTTCCTTTGAGAATGCACCCCTCACTATTTCATAATGAGAGTCATTTCATCAAAATGTTATAAATTGAAAACCACAAAATGAAAAAAAAATAAAAAAATACCACATCACAATTCTTTGTTTTAATGGGTTGGCAAATAATTGGATTCCAAAAACGTTGCATATGCACTATCCAAATAAGTAAAGAACAAATGTAGGTATATGCACAAATTTTGTAAAAATCCTACGATGTAAGCAAGACAATAACAAAAAATAATGCGAACAAAATATTTATTAAAATTAAAAATATTGTGGGATACAATCTCAAAAATAATATTCTTTATAAAAGAATATTTTGCCTTTGATTCTTTTGCCTTGATCACAATTTGGAAGACGACGGTAACATTTTCTTGATTTCGAAGATTAATCGAGGGTCATAAGTGGCTTATTCCCGAATGAACTTGTTAAATGGTAAAGAACACGTGTAGTAGTTCTACCGTTTATTGAACTTGCAAAGAGATTTGAGGAAGCTTTTTCTTTTGTTGTAAAACCCATTTTCCCGTACGAAGTTGTCTTTGAATTTTCTCCTTAAGATTTTCCTTTCTGGATTTTTCTAATTTCTAAATTTCTCCCCTTAATTTTTTATCGCTTTTTTCTTGAAAGAAGTCACCTATATTTATAGGTGAAAGTAGGGAATTTGAATTTTGAATTCTCGAATTTTAATTGCTTAATTCAAGGGACTTAGTTCCTTAATTTTAGCAACTTTTCTTTTTCCAGAGATTTTACCAACAAGATAATAATAATAATAATAAGCTTATTATTATTATTATTATTATTATTATTATTATTATTATTATTATTATTATTATTATTATTATTATTATTATCCTTTTTATAGTTGGAGATTAGTTCTCTTTTATTTTTTTGGAAACTTATCCATAAGAGGATATTTGTTTTTATTTATTTATTTATCCATTTTGAATACCAAATTAGTGGTAATTTAATCTATTAAAATTTTTATGTCTACAAATGCCCCCACTTCAAGATGCATCATGTACATGTATTGTCATGTGGATGGGGTGGGTCTTGAAGTTAACATTTTTTTTTTCCAAAGAAATATTTTAATAGGAAGTTTCCTATTTTTAAAATATTTATTTCCCACTTTTTTCCAATTTTCACTTCGTTTTCCTTCTTACTTTACACTTTGAATCATTTTCCAATTCGTTTTCCTTCTTGCTTTATGCTTGCTTTACACTTTGAATCCTCTTCCAATTTGCCTTCCCTGTATATACTTTATATATATATATAAAGGGGACAATAGTTGAGAAACCCAACTTGAACTTTTTTAGAGAACTCTTTTGATCTTTGGATGTTCTTCAATCCAATTTGCTGGACTTAAATTCTTTAGAAAATTCTTTCAAAATTTTGAGTGATCTTAAACCCAATTTTAAGAAACTCAGTTTGAGTTCTCCACGAGAAGTCTTTACCTTTTTCAAACAAGTAAGCGTTTTTTTTTTTTAAGGAAGGAAAATACTCATATTTCTCGAACACATGTTGACTTTCATCATTCGTGGAGACGAATTTTGATTTCAGGTAATTTATTTATTTTTTAATTGCCTTAATACTTGAGGGGAAAGTTTTAATAAACTTAAATATCCATAAAAAAAATATAAATATTTAAAATTTGACCCTTATGTAATCAAGTTGTAGCCTTAATGCGAAACAATGTCATATTTTTGGCACTTATGTGTTAAAGCCTTCACTCATGCAAATTAGCTTGACTGCATAGTGGTGTTCAAGTTTTAACATTTAATTATAATTAGAATCATATTTGGCATCTGTGCAAACAATTTATGACCCTGATGTGAAGTGGTGTAATATTTTTGGCACTTATATGTTAAAGTCTTCACACATGCAAATTGGCTTGACTTGAATGCATAGTTGTGCCTAAAAACTTACACCCATATTTTATTCATCTCTATCTCTCTCTACTTTTTTTTTGTGTAGGATGGTGTTCTTCAAATGTTTCAAGGAGAAGACTATAACCATTATAGAGGATGATAGTGAAGATTTTGAGGAGGGGGTGAGTTCTCTTGTAAGGATCGGTTTGAAAGTGTTGTTGCTACTAGAGAGTCAATGCCCTTTACCTCGACTATACAATGAGAGGATCACTTTATCATCCTATTACTTTTGCCTCATTCTTATTTGGGTGATAAAAGTATTACTAACATTTTAAATCAGTCGAGGCACTAGCCAATCGGCTTAATCGGCTAGGGTACTGATCGATCGGTTACTCTTTCCCAATCGAGGTCCAGTCGAGAGATGCAAAAAAACACACTTTCGCTCTTCCAATAGCCTTTCTTTCCTGATCGAGGGATTTGTCTTCCAGGTTGAGGTCCGGTCAGGGTCTGGTCGAGGTTCGGTTGAGGGTAATGATCACCTGTCAAGCATTAAATGATTCAACGGCTAGTGAACCGGTCGATCCCCAACTCAACCAATCAAGACTGCTTTTTGGTTTTTTTGGCTCCCAAGATTAGAAACCTATAAATTAAGAGCTCTACTTCATTTATGTAGAAAAGAACACCTACATTTATTTGTTTACCTACTTGTTATTGCCATAAAAACTCTCATTCTTTTCTTGGTGCATTAAATCTTCATTTACATATTCTTTAGTGCACCCTTGTGATTCATTCTAGCCTTGAGTTGTATTTGATTCATTGTTGAATTAGGTTGAGAGATTCATTTTTTGTTAATTGAGTGTTAAAGCCTTCAAGTGAGTAAAGACTTAAAGAGATTATGTAAGAGCCTATTGGATCCGGAATCCAAGTGTAAAAAGTTATTAGAAGCTTAGTTGAAGTTTCAAGTATAAGTAGAACCCTCAATTGATTAGGAACTTGAGGAGAGTGGATGTAGGCAAGGAAATATCAAACCACTATAAATCTGAATTTGATTTCTATAACCTTATCTCTTTATATTTATGCTTCTTGTGCTAAATTTTATTATGTTTTAAAAGAATTTTTTTTTAACTCCAATTCGCCCTCCCTCATGGGTGTTTTTATCTATTTAGATTTGCCCTTTATTTTATCAATTGGTATCAGAGGTAGGCCTTTTATTTAAGACTTAAATGTCTAAGAGGAAATGGCTAATCCATCAAGCTCATCTCACATTGAAAGTTTTGCAACCAATAGAACTCCATTTTTTGAGAGAATTGAATATCCCTATTGGAAAACTAAAATGACTTGGTTTTTACAATCAATAGATTTAGACGTATGAGACGTTATTGAAGATGACCTAACTTTTCCTTCAAAACTAGTTGATGAAGTCATGGTTCCAAAACCCAAGCAAGAATGGGATAGGTGTGATAGAAGAAATTTTCAATTAAATGCTAAGGTCATTTACACTTTGCAATGCTCTATGGATAGAAATGAATATAATAAAATATGTCAATGCAAATTGGCTAAAGAAATTTGGGAGATTACTTGAAACAACTCATGAAGGAACAAATCAAGTCAAAGAGTCAAAAATCAATTTAGTTGTTCATAGTTATGAATTGTTTTTTATGAAAGATAATGAAACTATTGTTGAGATAATCGCTAGGTTCACCGACATTGTCAATGGTCTTAAAGCCTTGGGAAAGACCTACAAGGAATTGGAAAAGGTGATGAAGATCTTGAGGTCATTTCCATCAAAGTGGCATACAAAGGCCACCACAATTCAAGAAGTCAAAGACTTGACCAAGCTACCTTTGGATGAGCTCATATGGTCATTGATGACATATGAGATCAACTTGGCAAAGAAGCAACAAGAAGGGGAAGACAAAAGGAAGAAGAGCATAGATCTTAAAGTGAAGAAAAAAACAAAGTGAATAAGATGAAGACTTAGCCCTCATCAAAAGAAAGTTCAACAAATTCATGAGGAGTGAAAGGTTTAGAGGAAGAAGGTTCAATTCTAGAGGAGACTTTTCTAAAAAAGAATCTTCATCTCATGGTGACAAGGAGAGATGGGAAGAGAAAAAAAGACTTGGTATGCTTCAAGTGAAAAAAACTATGACACATTGAATATAATTGTCCTTTTTATAAAAGTGAAGCCAAGAAAAGAAAGAAGAAGGCAATGATGGCCACTTGGAGTGAAAGTGAAGATGAATCCTCCGAAGAAGAAAATGATAAAGAAGTGGCAAACATGTGCTTCATGACAATAGATGAATTTGATGAGGTAAACTCTAACCTTAGTGATGAAGATATACAAGATGCTTTTGAAGAATTGTATGAGGATTTTGAAAAACTTAGTTTGAAAAATCTCTCTCTCAACTTGAAAAAGAACTTGGAGAAGTAAAAGAAAAATTTTCAAATGTTGATGTTTCTAAAACTCATCTTGAAAAAGAGAATGAGATTTTAAGAAAGAAAAATGAATGATTGACATCCTCTCTCTCAATCTTTTCTTGTGGACAAAAATCTTTTGAAATGATTCTAGCTAGCCAAAAATGTGTTTTTGACAAACAAGGGTTATGATTCAAATCTTCAAAAAATCAAAAGTATTTTAAAAACTATTTTGTAAAGGAATCCACGAGTGTAAGTCCTTCCACTACTTGCAATTTTTGTGGAAGAGAATGACACATTAGTAATAAATGTCCTTTAAGAAATGGTTCTCAAAAGAATTCAAATGTCAAAACTAAAAAGATTTGGATTGAAAAATCCAAGGTCACCAACCCTCAAGGACCCAAAAAGATATAGGTACCTAAATCAACTTGAGTTTTATGTTGTAGGGTTCAAAGAAGGATAAGTGGTTCTTGGATAGTGGATGCTCAAGACACATGACCAAAGATGAATCCAAGTTTGCTTTTCTCACAAAGAAAAATGGAGGATATGTTACATTTGGAGACAACACAAAGGGAAAGATCATTGGTCAAGGCAACATTGGTAATGACACATCCTCTCTCATTGAAAGTGTTTTATTAGTAGATGGTTTAAAACATAACATTTTAAGCATTAGTCAACTTTGTGAGAAAGGTTTTTAAGTGATTTTTGAAGCATCTCATTGTATTATCAAGGATATTCAAAATAATAAAACCATCTTCACATGCCATAGATGTGATAATGTTTATGCTATAAATATTTCAAAATATGATGGTCATGATAGATGCTTTTCAAGCATGCATGATCAAATTTGGTTGTGGCATAGGAGGTTGGGACATGCTAACATGGACCTTATTTCCCAACTTAACAAAGATGAACTTGTTAGAGGCCTTCCCAAAATAAATTTTCAAAAAGATAAAATTTGTGAAGTTTATCAAGTGTAAAAGCAAATAAAAAACTCTTTTAAAAACAAAAACTTAATTTCCACATCTAGACTACTTGAGTTATTGCATATGGATTTATTTGGTCCTTCTAAGACACCAAATCTTGGAGGAAAATCTTATACGTATGTTATTGTGGATGACTTCTCTAGATACACATAGGTCTTGTTTTTAATTCAAAAGAATGAATCCTTTTATGAGTTTTCAAAGTTTTGCAATAAGGTTCACAATGAAAAAGGCTTTGAAATTACTTGTATAAGAAGTGATCATAGGAAAGAATTTGAAAATATCAATTTTGAAGATTATTGCAATGAGCATGGAATTGACTACAAATTTTCGGCTCTTGGAACTCCTCAACAACATGGGGTAGTTGAAAGGAAAAACAGAACCCTTTAAGAGATGGTAAGAACCATGTTAAATGAAAACAACCTACCAAAATATTTTTGGGCCGAAGCAGTTAACACTTCTTGTTATGTTTTAAATAGAGTTTTATTAAGACCCATACTTAAGAAAACTCCTTATGAGCTTTGGAAAAACAAGAAAACCAACATTAGTTATTTCAAAGTCTTTGGATGCAAATGTTTTATATTAAACACTAAAGACAATCTTGGAAAATTTGATGCAAAATCGGGTGTTGGAATTTTTCTTGGTTACTCATTTTCAAGTAAAGCCTTTAGAGTTTTCAACAAAAAAACTATGGTTGTAGATGAGTCCATCCATGTTATTTTTTATTAATCTAGCAATTCTATCAAAGAAAGAAAGAGTGTTGATGATGATTTAGGTTTAGAGACCTTCATGGGAAGATTGCAAATTGAAGGTAAAATACAACAAGAAGAAAATGGAGAGAATCCCAAGAAAAAAGGATCACCATTGGCACTACCCCCTCCTCAACAAGTGCAAGGTGAATCAAGCCAAGACCTTCCTAAAGAATGGAAATTTGTCATCAATCACCCACAAGATCAAATCATAAGTAATCCATCTAGTGGGGTAAGAACTAGATCCTCTCTTAGAAACATTTTCAATAAATAAGATTTTATCTCTCAAATTGAGCCTAAAAATATAAATGATGCTTTAGATGATGAAAATTGGATGATTTCTATAAAAAAAAGTTAAATCAATTTGAAAATTTGAAGTATGGGAATTAGTACCAAGACATTCAAATCCAAGTATTATTGGAACTAGATGGGTCTTTAGAAATAAAATGGATGAAAATAGCATAATTGTTATAAACAAAGCAAGGTTTGGTAGCCCAAGGTTTTAATCAAGAAGGGATAGATTATGAATAAACCTTTGCCTTCGTAGCTAGGTTGGAAGCTATTAGGATGCTACTTGCCTTTGCATGTTTTAAAGACTTTGTTTTATATCAAATGGATGTGAAAAATGTTTTTTAAAATGGTTTTATAAATGAAGAAGCGTATGTTGACCAACCACCCGACTTTTAAAGTTTCAACTTTCCTAACCATATTTTTAAACTTAAAAAGACACTTTATGGTTTGAAACAAGCACCTAGAGCATGGTATGAAAAATTGAGCAAATTTCTTTTGGAAAATGGTTTTAAAATGGGAAAAATTGACACAACTCTTTTCATAAAAACCAAAGAAAATGAAATGCTCTTAGTTCAAATATATGTTGATGATATCATTTTTTGGTACTACTAATGTCTCTCTTTGTGAAGAATTTGCTAAGTGCATGCATAGTGAGTTTGAAATAAGCATGATGGGAGAACTCAAATTTTTTCTTGGACTTCAAATCAAACAACTAAAATAAGGAACCTTCATCAATCAAGCAAAGTATATAAGAGATCTTCTCAAAAGGTTCAACATGGAGGAAACCAAAACAATGAAGACTCCAATGAGCTCATCCATCAAGCTTAATAAGGATGAGAAAGGTAAATCCATTGACTCTACTATATATAGAGGCATGGTAGGTTCTTTGCTATACTTGATCATTAGTAGACCCGACATTATGTATAGTGTATGTTTGTGTGCTAGATTTCAATCTTGTCCTAAAGAATCTCACTTAAGTGTCGTAAAAAGAATCCTCAAATATTTGAAAGGGACAATGGACATAGGCTTATGGTATCTTAAGAGTGATAACTTTGAATTAATTGGCTTTTCGGATGCTGATTTTATTGGTTGTAAGGTTGAAAGAAAAAGCACTAGTGGCACTTGTCATTTCTTAGGACACTCACTTGTTTCATGGCATAGTAAGAAGCAAAATTCGGTAACTTTGTCAACTGCGGAAGCCAAATACATAGCAGCCGGTTTATGTTGTGTACAAATCCTTTCGATGAAACAAACACTTAGTGATTTTGATTTATCTTTTGAGCATGTTCCCATTAAATGTGATAATACCAGTGCCATAAGTATATCAAAAAATCTTATGCAACACTCTAGGACTAAGCATAGGAGATTGGACATCACTTTCTTAGAGATCATGCACAAAAAGATGACATAACACTTGAATTTCTAAGCACTAAAGATTAACTTGCCAATCTCTTTACAAAACCTCTAAGTGAAGAACAATTTGTTGATATTAGAAGACAACTAGGGGTAATTTCATCATCATCAAATGTTTTCTTAATGAATTCTTGATGAATATACCTTTTGATTGCTTAAATTTCATGTCACATGCATCATATAGACATATACTTAGATAATGGTCAAATTTTGACCAAAAATAAAAATTCTTTTAGTATTGGGCATAAAAAAATTGGGGATTTAAATTGAAAATGGCAAGGGGAGGATCGCAAAATGAAAAAGTGCACAAAAATTGGAAAGTCAAAATCGTTGACCACATTGACCAAATGGTCGATTGGATGAGGATCGGTCGACCGGTTCGTCGAGGTTAAGAATATTAAGAGGCTCCTGCACTTTTTTTTCTGCTCCATTCTCCTCTGATTCTTTAGGGTTTTTCTGGTTTTGGCTTTTAGAGACTAATTTCAGTGCATTTTTTACTGGTTAACCTGATTTTGAGAGAGTTTTAAAGACTTTAAAGGTTAAGGTTTCCATTTGGAGTGGTCTTCTTTTCCTTAGGTGCATCATAGTCAGCTCCAGCACAGATCTCTCTCCATTTCCGTTCGTTTGGGTTCTAGGTGTGAGCCTCTACTAGTTCTCTTTCTTCATCTTGCTCATTTTCCATCTTCCATGGCCCCTAGCGAGAGCCCACGACCTCTAGGGCACAAGGCTAGCGCCTAGCTGAGTCATCTCAGCTAGAGACACGCTAAAAGGTGTGGTTTGACACTGCCTTATTCAGTTTCGTGGAGGACAACCAACGGTACAAGTAACATTTTGCTCAGAGATGAGTAGTTCTCGAGAGAAATATTAATTTTCCCCAATTTCAGTACTTCAGATTCAAGGGTTTATTCACTAGGATGGGCTGGTTGTATGCGGTTATTGTTTCTAAGCATTGGTTCGAGCATTCTACTCGAGAGCGACTTATGGCATGGGTAGCCCGATCGCATCTACTGTTAGAGGAGTTGAGATTCGTTTGGACCCAGAGAGCACATGTCGTATCTTTGATATTGCTTCGGTTGGACTTAGAGTATACAATTCAAATATGTGGCCCATTGTGTCGGGATTTGAGCCTAGAGAGGGTATTAAGAGGATTTGTGGACTTCCAAACACCCATGGGATGGGCAAACCCTCAACACACAACTTGACGGTCATCAACAGAGTACTACACCATATGTTGTGCTCTATTTTTTTACCACATGGTGGACATCGAGATAAAGCCTCTTATTATGAGGCATTCCTTATAGACTCTATTTTGACTAGGAGACAGATCCATTTGGGATATTTGATGATGATGCACATGATTGCATGTTGCGAGAACACGACTCGTGTACTCCTCTATGGTCACTTTCTTGCTAGAGTATTCAAGGATGTCGACGTTGACCTGAGTAAAGAGACAAATTTTGAGGCCTCCAACACATGATAATTATAATAATTAGTCCATGGGGATGATAAAATTTGAGAAGGCCCCAAATGGTTTTTAGGTGAGAAAAATAGAGAGAGCACCAACACTGGCCCGAGGACAGGGACAGACACATCCTGGAGTTGAGGAAGAGATGAAGATTCGAGAGATGGAAAGTGGAGTAGACAGTCAGAGTGGCTATCAGTGGGGAGGACCTGAGCTTGACATTCCCCCACTCCAGATAGAGGGTGTCCAATTTTAGGCTACCTTCTCTAAGCCGATGATGACTGAGCTGACTTTTACAAAGGGTCCATCTACTCAGCCATCATTCACTGAGCCTACCCATACTGAGATACCACCTCCTCAGGCACTTCTCGCTCCTGACCATGCTCAATGGATGGATTTATCTGCTTAGATCACCTCTCTTGGCACTCGCATGGAGGAGCTTGTTGTGGTTAGTGATACACGTTTCTACTCCATGGAGGATTATATGGATCAGTATCAGGTTGGCTTTACTTCGCAATTTGAGTATCTCTAGCAGAGGGTTAAGTGTATTGAGGATCGCTTGGAGCGTTCGCGTGAAGAGATGATGACCTATCTGCGTTCTGTATTTCCACCTTTACCTCATCAGCCTTGATTCATTAGAGACCCCCATTTCTTCCTTTTTGATGTTGCCAAAAGGGGGAGATATTTTAGGATCTAGGAGACTAGATATAGGAGACCCCCAGCTCGACCAGTCAAGGTTGCTTTTTATTTTTTTTATGGCTCCCGAGATTAGAAACCTATAAATTGAGAGCTCCAATTCATTTACGTAGAAGAGAACACCTACATTTATTTGTTTACCTACTTTTTCTTGCCATAAAAGCTCTCATTCTTTTCTTGGTGCATTAAATCTTCATTTACATATTCTTTAGTGCACCCTTGTGATTCATTCTAGCCTTGAGTTGTATTTGAGCCATTGTTGAATTAGGTTGAGAGATTCATACTTGTTAATTGAGTGTTAAAGTCTTCACGTGAGTAAAGACTTGAAGAGATTGTGTAAGAGCCCATTAGAGTCGAAATCCAAGTGTAAAAATGATTAGAAGCTTGGTTGAAGCTTCAAGTATAAGTGGAACCCTCACTTGGTTAGGAACTTGAGGAGAGTGGATGTAGGCAAGAAAGTGTCGAACCACTATAAATCTGACTTTGCATTCTATAACTTTATCTCTTTATATTTGTGCTTCTTGTGCTAAATTTTATTGTGCCTCTTGGGTGTTTTTATCTATTAGATTAGTCTTTTATTTTCTCACATGACTTAGGTGCATTAGGAGTTGCACGAAAGATACAAGTCATGAGTTCCTTGTAAGTAGATAAGTTGTTCATAATCAGTTCATAGTTTGGGCAATCCAATAGAGATTGCAGTGCACCACCTCCTAATTAGAGGGATGACTTGTATTGGCCGTCAAAATAGATTTCCTATGAGTGCACTAATGAATGTAATGCACACTGAACAAGACCTATGCTGAATCATGAGCAAGGCTATCAATTGTCATAATTTACCAAACTGCTATATTGCATGGACTCTCAACCTTGAGAGGATATTGAGCTTATACCAAAATCAATAGGAAACTTTGACCTATGGGTGAGATTCTAAAGTAGTCATATATCCCTATGGATTGGGTTACTATTGATGGAGGCCAATGACAATAGTTATTCTCAATAGAGACACCATAATATCTCATAGATTGAGACACTGTGTCCCCTTAGGTGATCCAAAGGATATGTTATCATGAAATTTATGACGCCATAGTAATTCCTTAAATGGAATTTGACCTATGCTTTTTATGAGTTAGACTATGTCATTTGGTCACATAATAAGTGAGATCTATAACTCAAGGATTGGAAAGGTAATCTTGATAGATGATAATACTAACTTGTTAGATTATGGACACTAATTCATAGGGAGTCTGCATGTAGTGGGTAGTAGGTCACGGATCTTGAGCTTTATCTCATTGTTATTTACATAGGATACTGAGTGTAGTTGATTTTCTTTAGTGAAATGTTGAATCCACTTCAGAATTGCATTATGAGAGAGCTAGTACTCCTATGGGTCCAAATGGTCCTCGATGTAAGCTCATATACTATAATGACATGATTTATGAGATTAGATTGACTCTAGGTTGACTTTTGTGCATAAGGGCATTTTGGTAATTTTGTAAGGTTGCATAGGGGATAGTGAATAAGGTCTCCGGATTAGGCTAATTGATTAATAAATTAAGTCCTATTTTAGGCTAGATTAAGTGACTCAAACCTTGTTCAACTCAAGTCATTTAAGCCTAGTAGGGGTACCCTATGAATACCCCTTAAGGGGGTTAGGGTTTCCATCACATTTTGGTGATAGCCTTCTTCCATCTCCAAAGAAAGAAAACGATAGCTTCCTTATTTCCAAAACCTACACTTTGGAGTGCCAAGATTGTGGTTTGAGTCATCGAGCAGAAGATTTTGGGTGTACGAGACCTTCAAGCATATTTTTCACTACAAGGAATCAATTTAAGAACATCCAGATTCAAGTATGAGCACTATATCTTTAGATTTTTATCCTAGTATGGATTTTATAGCCATATGTTTCGCCTATGATAGATTTAGAGAAGCCTAGGATAATTTACATGCACCTTATGAGATTTAGGGACAAGAAATAGAGAAATCCATATATTTCTAACATTTATTGTATTGCAAAGTGCTTAACACTTTTGGCTAGCCCTATGCCTAGTCACTTGCTCGTGGCCTTGAATTAATGCAAAACACAACTTTTATGCCATCATTTTTTTTTCTTTACCAATTTTTATTCTTTTGGTTGTGCTAGTTCCTCATTTAAATTTCTTCCCATATTCTATTAGTGTGCATCAAACCATAAGGAGTAACTGTTTAGGATTTAATGATTATTATAGGTTAGCTCCCTATTATATGCCAATATTCTAATAAATTCTTAAGGTATAATTTATGATGAATCGTAAGCCTATTTTACTATAATATTGTGATTTCGCTCCAAGATGTAAGAAATATTATGTTAAGACTCAACTTGTTAGGTGGCTTTAAGTAAGCCCTTTCATAATAATACTCAATGCAAGAACCATGATATTGCCTACTTTTTCAATTGATTATTTGTGCTACTCCTCAATTATGACTTTTTTTTTAGATTGAGCCCTAAAAAGTATGACATGATCTAATAGGTTAAAAACTCATTTATAAATCTATCTATTTATGTTTCCTTGTTTCCTTTTTCCTATCTCGTATGCATTAATTGGTTATTTGAGAATAAATGCTCACATTACTTGCAATATACATGACTTGAATGCTTTAGGAGTTACATAGAAAATCTAAGTTATGGGCAATCCATATGAGACTATAGTGTACTACCTCCTAATTGGAGGAATGACTTATCTTGGTCATCGGGATGAATTTTTCATGGTGAGTGCACTAGTGTATCTTATGCATACTAGATAGGACCTACGATGAATCTTGACATAAGACTATTAGTTATCATGATTCACCCATCTATTATACTACATGGACTCTCAACCTTGAGAGGGTATTAAGTTTGCGCCAAAATCAATAGGAGATTTTGACTCATTGGGTGAGACCATAAAGTAGTCATATATCCCTATGGATTAGGTCACTATTGATGGAGACTAGTGACAACAGATATTATCAATAAAAACACTATGATATCTCATGGTATTAAGATAGTGTGTCCCCTTATGTGATTCAAAGGACATCTAATCTAAAATATTAGTCATAACATTTCCTTTAATGGAAATTTGACATATGCTCCTTAGAGCTAGAGTATGTTAATTGATCATATAATAAAGAGGATCTATAACTTAAAGATTTAAGAGATAATCTTGATAGGTGATAACACTACCTTGTTAAATTGTGGACCGTTCATGGAGAATTTGCATGAAGTGGATAGTAGGGCTCGAGCCAGAGCTATGCTTGTTGTAATTTCATAGGATATTAGAGTGCAATTAATTTTCTTTAGTAAAGTGTTGAATCAACTTCATAATCAGATTTTTGAAAGAGCCAATATTTTGTTATGGTTCCCAATGGTCCCTACTAGAGCTCTTATTATATAGAGACATGTTTATTTTGAGAGATTTTTGTTTTTGGTTCAGAAGTGTGTATAAGGGTGTTTTAGTAAAAATGCAAGTTTGCACTAGATCTTATGAATTTTTTTTCTAGCATGAGCTAATTAATTAATTGGAGTCTATTAAGGATAATTAACTAATTAGGACTTAGTAATGCTATATTAGGTGAGTTAAGCCCAATTTGGGCTCAAGTCACTTAAGCTCATAAGAAGCCCTATAAATACCCCTATTAGGGATTAGGGTTTCAAATTTTCCATCATTTTCCAGAGAAAGCCTCTAAAGAAAAACCCTAGCCACCCTTTATAAAGAAAAGTTCACACTTTTCTTATGCCTGGTTATGTGTAAGGAGAGATCGAGGTGGAAGACTAGTGGGTAAACAAGATCTTCAACAACTTCAAATTTGTTCTTCATAATTAGAACCTTGTATTACTCCATTCCCTTGTCTTAGATCTCATAGGGTACATGCATCTATCCTTAGGGATCTCTAGATCAAATTCAACTAAAATAATGGCTTCAAAACCATTTTAGAATAAAGATCTAGAGATTTAAAACTCATACCTATAAGCTGGATGTTCCAAATAAAAATCCATCTATTGAATAACATGCCTGAAAAATATGGAGGTCTCATATACCCCAGATTTTTCGCCTGATGACTCAAACAACGATCTTGGTACTCCAAAGAGTGGGCAATGAAAGAGAGGAAGCTTTAGCTCTCTCTCTCTTTCTTTTTCTTTTTCTCCTCTCTCTCTCTTTCTTAAGATGGAAAGTGACTAACTGAAAATCATTAGGAAAACTTAACCCATAAGAGGGTATTTATAAAGTTACCCATTGGGCTTAAGTGACTTGAGCCCATTAAAGCTTAGTTCACTTACTCTAACCCAAAACAAGTCCTAATTGATTAATTAACCACATAGGGTTATCTAATTTATCAATTAGTCCAATCTAGAGACCTTGTTCATTATCCACTATATAACCTTACGTAATTACCAAAACACCCTTATGCACAATAAAGAACTTAAAGTTAATCTAACCCTCATAAACTATGACATCATGGTATATGAGCTTAGGGCGGGGACCAATGGGACCCATAGAAGTACGGACTCTCTCAAAATCCAATTCTAAAGTTAATTCAATATTCCACTAAAGAGAATAAACTACACTCTAGTAACCTATGTAAATAAAAACGAGACGAAGCTCAAGTCTATAACCTACTATCTATTACATGCAAACTCCTCATAAACTGGTGTTCATAATCTAAAAAGGTAATGTTATCATCTATCAAGATTACCTCTCAAATCTTTGAATTACAAATCCAACTTATTAAGTAATCAACTAACATACTCTAACTCTAAGGAGCATATGTCAAATTCTATTAAAGGAATTAATGTGGCCTCAGATTTTATGATCACATGACCTTTGGATTACCTAAGGGAACAAACTATCTCAATCTCATGAGATATCATGGTACCTCTATTGAGAATACCTATTACCACCAACCTCCATCAATAGTGACCCAACCCATAGGGATATATGACTCAACCCATAGTTCAAAGCCTCTTATTGATTTTGGCAGACTCAATATCCTCTCAAGGTTGAAAGTCCATGCAGTATAGTAGCTTGGTGAATCATGACAATTGATAGCCTTATGTTATGATTCACTATAGGTCCTATTCAGTGTGCATCACATACACTACACTCACCATTGGAAATTCATCTCGATGGCCAAGACAAGTCATCCCTCCAATTAGGAGGTGGTGCACTATAATTTCTATTGGATTGTCCAAATCCATAAACAAACTATAAACAACTTATCTACTTACAAGGAACCCATTACTTGTATCTTCTATACAACTCCTAATGCACCTAAGTCATATACAATGTAAGAGACATCAATTGAATACTTAAATCAATATCAATACACCAAAAGAATAACAAGGGATAGTTAAGTCTAACTTTGTTACATTATGTCTTGCTTTTAGGGGCTTAATCCCAACAAACTCCTACTAGCCACAAAAACAAACTAGGCATCGCAAAAAGATGCTACTCCACAATCATATCATCTTCCTATACTATCTCATAATAAGGTAACACTTCCTCTCTATGTGTTTCCTCTTCTAGTAGTACTTCGGTGCTTTAGACTATGCCACTGTCCCACCGTTATTACATCATAGTATCTTAGACGATATAGCCAATGGAACTACTCATAAGCTAAAAGGTTTTATTTGTTGCTTCAAAAGCTACGAAGACTATTTAGAGTATACACATGCCTAAAAATAGACCTGCACTAGTCCTCATTGGACTGAAAGTTTAATTCTCAATACAAAAAGAGCACCAACTTATCGCAAAGACTCATAAACATATAATCCCTCGCTCTCCAATGATACTTGAGTATATGCTTGGCATCTGCCCAAAACTCTAATCTTGAATTGGACTAATATGTACTCATCATTCATACAACAAAGTAAATATCTGGTCAAGCACATAACATTGCATACTTAAGGCTATCCATTGTAGAGGCATAAAATACCACCTTAATGTGACTTTTTTCCATAGATGTCCAAGGTCATTGATCCTGAGAAAGACAACTCCAAACTTAAAGAGTAACAAATCGTTCTTTGAGTTTTCATCATGTACTTAACCAAATGCTCAACAATGTAGGTGACATGACACGATTTTCCTATTCTTATAGTCCTAAAGAACCTTAACCCCAAGAATATATTGCGTCTTCCTCTAGATTTTTATCTAGAATTAAGCAAACAACTAGATCTTGATAGATGACAATATCCCTATATCATATCCAATAAGTATATTGTTATCTACCTATAAGATCTTAGAGCATCACCATGCTTCCCTATGTCGTTTGGTACACATAAGGCCCTTTGCTATGCAAATGTTTGGTTGTTATATCTCATAAATGAGACACGTTGCAATAGATAGGAGTATTATGATGGATTTGAGTATGACCATGGTTGAAAAGGTTTTCCATAGTTGAAACAAAGTTTCAAACTATAACCTTTAGCTACAGTCTTAGCCACATAAAACTCAAGTTGTCCATTTACTCATGTGTTCCTCTTGTAAACTAACTTACACCTATGGGTTTTATCCCTTTAGGTTATTGTACAGGAACCCAAACTATGTTAGAATAAAAAATTATAACTACTTCTTCATAGCTCATTACCTTAAGTGAGCACAAACACTATTCACTGTTTCATCATAATCTATGTGATATAAACCTGTCACTATGCTGAGGTACTGGTGTACTAGAAACCATAGGAATGGTATATTTCTTACCCTCTAAATCCATAGTATATTATGAAATATGGGACTATTTTCTAATATATTTGCCAATCTATATCACTCTTTGTTTTATTCCTTATCATATAGTCTTTATATAAAATCTAACATTTGTGTAAAAAAAATATCTTCTAATGATCTTGACTATAAATATGATAACCCAAAAATTGCTTAGATATCCTATAAATTGATATACCTCTTAAGAAAAAGAAGTATTACATAATCAGTAAGACATAACTCTAAAATAATCTGGGAAAATAATCCTATGCTCCAACAAAAAGAATCAAACTTATTAGACATATCACTTTGATCTAATTGAAATGACTTGGTATGTATACCCAATAGTTTATTGATCCCGCCTTAAATTCAATGAATGTATCCAAGGTATCAGATTTCCTATGTACTTATCCAAACCTAGAATAATTGTCATTGAAAGTGATGAAATACTCATACCTTTCCCATGCATAGATACTAAAAGTTATATACATGTTAGTATGCACTGACTCCAAACATTCCTTAGCTCTAATCCTCTTCGCCATTTTACCATTTATACATGATTTATAGATTGGAAGATCTTCTTGAATAAAAAAAGTTCAAACTTTACCAGTCTTTGGATCCTATTTAGATTAATATGACCTAGGTTTAGATACCAAATGTTTAATTAGTACTAGGTTCAATCTTGAGATTTGACTATTCTCATCACTTGACAAAGTGATAATGGAATACATATAAAAGAATATATAATCACATCATTTAACCTTCACATTTGTTGAATATCCTATAAGGACTTATAAACAGTAAGTTTGGAATCTATCCACCATAAATGGTGAAATCCACCTTTAAATATTCAACAAGGAGAAAATGATGTATACTTTTTTTTTTCCTTTAGCTAAACTAGGCATTCCTTTTCTACTGTCTTAAAAGGTCATAAAGGAATCACTTACCCTTTAGTTTGCTTTTTTATTCTTTCCCTTGAACTTTCCTCATTTGGTGTTCTTCTTATTCTTTTTGACAGAAGAACTTGAAGAACCTTTAACTTCCATATGAACGCCTTATAATCTTTGAAATCCCCTTAGCCATCCTAAAGGAAAATGTCAAGGTCTTTAAGATCATATAAATATTGGTGTTCATAGTAGTCCTAAGAGTAGCTTGTCAAAGCTAACCTACCCTTATCATCAAATAACCATTGTAATGTTATACACAGTTTTCTATTAATCAATATGAATTGAAAGGGGTTGACCTCAATCATAATGGCATGACCAGCGATGTTCTAATGTGGTCATTGGTGAAAATATAAATTTTGAATTCCTAAATTTTAATTAGAGGTAATATCTTAATAGCTGTTTGTGATTTAGTCTCTGATTCAAGCAATTTTTACATGATTTTGTTGGACATGATCTTCCACCTCAAGTAAGCCTTGCCTTTCCAAACTTGGTTGTCTTCAACTTGTTTGGGAATTCATTGCAAGTTAAAATTCCTGGTGGGCAATATGAAAAAATTGGAAATTTTCGTAGGGAACCCCAGATTACCCCGTTCTTAGGCATTAAATATCATAAGATGCATGAAAATCTATCTTAAGCTCTCTAAATCTATCATAGCGAAAAACTAGATATTCAAAAATCAATATTGATGTCATAGAAATCCAAGATCTAAAGAATAAAGTCACATACCTTTAATTCAGATGTTCTCGGATCGATTCCAATTGATGTAGATAACTTTAAAGTCATAATGAATCTCATAAACATCATGATCTTCCACCCGATGACTTTTCCTTATGTCTAGGCATTGAGATAGTTGAGATTTCAAAGGTGAAGGTCAGGGTTCTCTCTTTAAATTGTAGGGAGAAAATGGCAAGACATGGAAATTCTAACCCTTAAAGGGGTATTTATAGGCTTCCTACTAGGCTTAAGTCACTTAAGCCCACTATGGGCTTAGGTCACTTAATCTAACCTAAAAAAGATTGCTAATCAATTAATTAATCATATAAGACCCTAATTAATCAATTAGTCCAGTCTAGAGGTACCACTCACTTATCCTTATGCAACCTTGTGTAATTACCAAAATGCCCTTATCCACAAAAGTGAACTAAAAACCACCAAACCCTCATAAACCGTGTCATCAAGGAATATGAGCTCAGAGTAGGAACCATTGGTATCTATAGGAGTATTATCTCCCATAGAATTCAATTCTGAAATTGACTCAACATCTCACTATAAAGAGTCAACTATACTCCAATACCCTATGTATATTAGAATAAGACACCAAGTTGTCACATGATGCTTCAAATGAGCCTTCTCATGGGTTTATATAGAGCCTAGGAAGCTTCTAGAGATTCCTGGATCCATCTACACTAAGCCATTGGAGGGAAGAGTGTGGAAGGTTCTAGAGACGCCTAGAGATGTCCACACATCTCTACACTATGATGGAAGGCATGAGAGGAGTCCAAGGCTTTCTAGAGAATTCTAGAGATCTCTTGTACATAGGGTTGTACATAGAATTGTGTAGGGTATTCTAGAATCTTCTTGATTTGTAAGGAACCCTCCAAGGTTCCAGAGAGTTCCATTGGTGCCTATAAATAGGTGAGGGCCTCATTTGGTCAAGGCACCACCCAAATCACTTCCTAACCAAGCAAGTGAGATTCTATGCATTGTATAGCTTCCTTTGAAAGCAATAAAGCTTCCATTCTTTAAGAGTTGCCTACTACGCCTTCTAAAGCTTCCGAGTCGCAAGCGTCTTAGCCTAGCAAGCTAAGCATTTGGAGTAAGGCTGACTTAGCAAGATCAAAGGTCTTGGCTTGTCTAAATGCCACACAATCTTAGGAAAAGACTAAGTCCGTGACAAGTGGTATCAGAGCATGGCTACGAAGCGGGCATAGTAAAAGAAGCATGTCGGACTCTAACATGGAGGAGAAGAGAGAGACTGAGCCTACTGCATGGGGCAGGGGCAAGAAGGATAAATCTCATGATGTCGTTGCTAACATGGAGGCAAGGTTAGCCAAAGTGAGCTAGCCATGGCGGACACTTGGGAGGGGTTGGACTTGATTGAGCAAGGCATGGAGAAGGGTTTAGAGGATCTAAGGGAGCAAATCCAAGACCTTCGTGAGAGGGTGCTAGTCTCACAGGTTCAGCTAGTGTCGCACGAGGAGTTTGTGTCCTTCCAAGAAAAGGTCTTGAGCATGCTTGCTAGCATGGAGTCAAGGATAGAGGCTTTGGCCACTCGAATGGAGTCCCAAGACTAGGAGGTTAGGCAGGAGTTGGCCATCTACAAGGCTGCTACTTGGCTAGGAAAAACATGAAACGTCTCAAGCACACAAGCTTGATACGCGACTATGTCAAGGAATTCTCTTCACTCATGCTTGAGATTCCTAACATGACTGAGGATGAGTTGCTATTCAACTTCATGGATAACCTGCAAGGGTGGGCCGAGTAGGAATTAAGGCGTCGAGGCATTCAGGACTTAACCACTGCTATGGCAGTAGCAGAGTCTTTAACGGATTACAAGAGGGGAGACTTATCCAAGGTTGAGTCTTTGGAGGATAGCCACGCCACAAGTAGGGGAGACGAGGTCTCAAGAGACCACAATGCTCCTAGAATGGGATCAGGCAAGACGCCTAATGTCCAAGAAGGAAGGGGTAAAGCAAAAAGGAAGGAGTTTACGCCTAAAATCAAATGCTTCCTATGTGATAGTCCACATTGGGCACGACATTATCCAAAGAGGAAGGTGCTCAATGCCATGATCGAGGAGATGGAACAGGAAGACAAAGCACATATGGGCTCGATGCAACTACTAGGTGCCCTCCAATTCAACCCAAATCCTAGTACACCTAAGACCTCCTTACTATCAAGGGTGCAAATAAATGAGAGAAAAGGGGAGTAAGCTAAGGTAGCCCACACATACATTGACAAGGTGACCAAGGCAAAGGTGAACTTGATGGGTAAGAGAAAGCAGCACTCCAAGCATCGAAAGTGCAGGGATCTGCATCCATCCAAGGCCTCACAAGAAAAAGAAGTGAAAAATATCCTGGCTGAATAGGTCACCAGGAGACAAAGGGTCCCTCTTGTGATAAAGTATCTAGTCCGATGGAAATGACTACCTAGGAGGCAGGTAAGTTGGGAACATGCGGATGCCTTGAGAAGGTTCTGGAAACACATCGAAAGGTTTCAAAAAAAGGCAACGACGAGGATGTCGACGGCATAGGTGGGGGAGAGTGTCACAGGATGCTTCAAATGAGCCTCCTCATGGGTTTATATAGATCCCAAGAAGCTTCTGGAGACTCTTGGAGCCATCTACACTAAGCCATTGGAGGGAAAAGTGTGGAAGATTCTAGAGATGCCTAGAGATGTCTACACATCTTTACACTATGGTGGAAGGCATGAGAGGAGTCCAAGGCTTTCTAGAGAATTCTAGAGATCTCTTGTACATAGGGTTGTACATAGAATTGTGCAAGGTATTCTAGAATTTTCTTGATTTGTAAGAAACCCTCCAAGGTTCCAGAGAGTTCCATTGGTGCCTATAAATAGGTGAGGGCCTCATTTGGCCAAGGCACCACCCAAATCACTTCCTAACCAAGCAAGTGAGCTTCTAAGCTTTTTATAGCTTCCTTTGAAAGCAATAAAGCTTTCATTCTTTAAGAGTTGCCTACTACACCTTCTAAATCTTTTGAGTCGCAAGCGTCTTAACCTAGCAAGCTAAGCATTGGGAGTAAGGTTGACTTAGCAAGATCAAGGGTCTTGGCTTGTCTAAGTGTCACACGAGCTTAAGAAAAGACTAAGTCTGTGACAAAGTGCTCAAGTCCATAACCTACTATATATTGCATCCAGACTCCCCATGAACTGGTGTTCATAATATAACAAGGTATTGTTATCACCTATCATGGTTGCCTCTCAAATCCTTGAGTTACAGATCTCACTTATTATGTGATCAACTGAGATACTTTAACTCCAATGAGTATATGTCAAATTTCACTAAGGGAATTACTATGGCCACATATTTTATGATCACATGTCATTTGGATTACCCAATGAGACACATTGTCTCAATCCTATGAGATATCATGGTGCCTTTATTAAGAATACCTATTGTCACTAGTCTCTATCAATAATGACTCAATCCATATGGATATATAACCACTTTAGGGTCTCACCCATAGTTTAAAGCCTCCTTTTGATTTTGACATAGACTCAATGTCCTTTTAAACTTGAGAATCCATGTAGTAAAGTAGTTTAGTGAATCATAACAATTGAAAGCCTTGCATCATGATTCATCGTAGGTCATGTCTAATATGCATCACTTACATTGGTATACTCACCATGGAAAACCCATCCTGATGGTCAAGACAAGTCATCCCTCCAATTAGGAGACGGTTCACTACAGTCACTACTGAATTGCCTAAATCCATGAACTGACTATGGACAACTTATCTACTTATAAGGAACCCATTGCTTGTATCTTTTATGTAACTCCTAATGTACTCAAGTCATGTACAATGTAAGAGACATAGGTTGAATGCTCAAATCAATGCCAATACACCAAATGGATTACAAGGGGACAGGTAAGTCTAACTTTGTCATCTCATGTCTTGCTTTAAGGGGCTTAATCCCAACAATTTTGTCTTATCCAATACCAATTTCTCATGACTACTACCTAAGAACTTGCTCATGGGTTGTGTCATTGAGATTTTTGGAGTCATCAAACAATAATTTGTATGGAACTCTTCTTATAGAGTCAAACTTGAGACAACTTTGTTTTTTATATTTAAAAAATAATAGCTTGGTTTGAGAGATTTTGGTTTAAATAATTCTTTCCTAAGATTTGGATATAAGCAGTAACTTACTGTCTGGTCAAATCCTTGATAGAGTTGGAGACTTGCCTAAGTTAACTTCACTTGTTTTGTCCACAAATAATTTGGAAGGGCCAATACCAGCAGGCTTTTTCAAGCTCAACAAACTTCACTTTTTAAATCTTTTATAGAACAAACATGGATCGAGTATACCACCTTATGTCAATCTATCAATGGTGAGGTTTTTAATGAATTTAGAGGATGATTACTACTTAAAAAGTGTTATTTTGTAGCTTGTAATTAACTCTTTTAAACACTTTTGAGTAGTAGTTATTACCTTTTAGCTCTATTGGCATATTAAGTACCTTTGCAATCGTTTCCAATCAAATTGTGTTAAGTATTAGAGCACTTTTTGGAGTCTATTTCATGCCTACTATATTTCATTTTGAAGTTCGGGAAGTCATAAATCCAACACTTCAAACGGTGCATAAATCAAAGTTGAAATGAAGAAGTTATAGCCGTTGGAAGCCAATCACACTAAGCTGAAGGCCAATTTCGCAACTGCGAAATCACAAGGTGCTAGCTGTGAAATCAACCTTTGGCTGCGAAATGGAGACTTTCAGCTTGCGAAATTTCGCAGCCTATCTTGTATGCCTGTGAAATCCACCTAAGTGCTTCCAGATATTTGTGACCGACTCTTTTAGATTTTTTTTCTTTAGATATTTGTTGTTTAAATCCCCATTCTCTCCTTGTAATCCACCAATCATAGGATTCCTTAGTTAATAAGTAACAACAAAGGGTGAATAACCTCATATATATAGTTTGTAATTTTCTTTACACAGACATCTCAGGAGCTTGTTCTCAGAGACAACTTTTTGTATAGTTTTGAAGGAAGTAATATACAGAGCTTTGCTCTACCTTACCTACTCATTTTGATTGTATTTTTCTTACTAGCCAAACAAGCTCTGAGGATGTTTCCTCAGAGAATGAGTGGCTAGACTTTTTGTCTCTTGGAGTTAAGGAAACTGGGTAAGGTGCCGAATGCAAGAATTGAAAGTTTTGTTGTTTCAGCTTTTAATGAAGAGAAAGTGTAACCCGTTAATGGTTTCTATGTTTTTAGTTAACTTAAAACGCCTTTAAATCACCTGGCCCAACACTTGGTAAGGCAAGTGATCTCCGTCCATTGAGATGCACTAGTTTATCTCTTGCGAGCCTTTGGGAGGTGGTTTGAAGGTAAGATTTTCTAGAATAGCCAACACTTGGTAAGCTTTTGGACTTTAAGGAGACATCCATTAGTTATCTCTTGCGAGCTTGTGAAGGGAAATCCAAGGTTAAGGATCACCTTGAATGGAAAATGCTAGGTGAGAGGCACGAGTCATTGCAAGATGAATCAGTGAGAGAAAGTTAGTGTTTGAATCCATAAAAGGGAATCATCTATACCACACCGGTTAGAGAAATAACTATATGTTAATTCTCTAATGCGAGGAAAAGTTCAAGTGACCGGAACTCTGTTTTTATATTAGGAGCCTGACCCCAGTGATCGTAAAACTCCAAGAAACACTTTTCTTTATAAGTAATTTCCGTTACTTTATTTTTAGTTAGCTTAAAACCAATCCTTTTTAAACCAAAGTTTATGTTTTCTTTTGAAGCTAACCTTGAAATGAAAAAACATCAATTCAACTTTGAATTATTATCAGTTGTAAGTTGAAAACCCTTCCCAGTGAACGATCCTAGAGCCACTATGCTATGCTAGCTGAGGCTATCCTAGTACATGGTGATATAGGTTATAAATTTTGTTGATTACTCCTGTCTGAGGACCAAAATCAAGGAACACCAGCTGGGCATGGAATCAGAGGACCTCTACCATATGTTATCAAGAAGTCCCTCTCTCATGACATTGGATTTCAAGGATGATAAATTTTCAGGAAAAAATCCTCAGATTAGTTTCATCTCAAATATGAGGCTTTTTCTCTTGAGACAAACTGAACTTGAAGATTTAATTCCTACTAAGCTAAAATCAATAAGCATAATGGATCTTTCTCACAATAATTTCTCTGGTCCAATACCTACTTGCTTAAATATAGCACTTGGAAGGAAATAAGCAACGAAAGATGTGTTTGGTATAATTGAATATGTTAGTATTGGCTTTATCTCAACAACCATACTCATTTGGAAGTAAAATTTTGTGCACATTGTTTATGGAGTTGAAGTAGTGGATTTCATAACAAAAAGTAGGTCTGAATCTAGTAGATGAGGCATTTTGTACTTCATGTCTAGAATGGGCCTCTCAAGTAACAACTTCGTAAGAATAATTCCTCTTGAAATTGCATATCTTAGTGAGGTAGTACATAAACTAAACTTATTCTATAACCACTTTTAACTGGATCCATCTCAATGACTTTTTCAATCTTAAAGGATATAAAAAGTTTGGATCTGTCCAACATTAGGTTAATTGGTCTCATTCTTCCACAACTTATAGAGCAAAACAACTTGGCAGTCTTTGTTGTAGCTTACAACAATTTATCTAGTAAATTACCAGAATGGAAGGCTTTAAATGACCCATGAAAACCACATTCTTTTGGAGTTTTGTAAGATCGTTGGGAATGGCTTTTTGGTTTGATAGTTTTTGTCTACTTAGACATCTATTGTAGGGTGCTCTACTTTGATTTCATTTGAAGCATTCATCTTCTTTCTTTGTGTGCAAATGATTTCATGTTTCACTTTAATTCTAAAATGTTTTTGTTTTTGAATCATCTTATATTCTAAAGTTTCATTATGATAATTTGCATACTATAAAACCTGTTTTATATTTCATAATTAATTATCAATGAATGATCTTGCACTTTTCTAAATCATTAATAGTATCAAAGAGAAAAGAATGGATCAAAATCACTAATTTTAGATGTCTGATATCCTCGAATTCAAGGATTTCATCAAAGAATTTGACTTAAATGATCTTCCACAAATATCTTTTTTCTTCCTTAGCTATTTAATTGAAGTCTCTACATAACCTTGGAGCAACAATCTCTTATTTCATCTTCCTACTTTTTATTTACGACCATTTCATTCCGAAGTCAAATTTTCTCTTCTCACATACATTCACAAGATCATTGCCCATGTCTAGTTTGTATTAATAGCACCGAATACAAGAACATAAATGATTCTAGAATTACACTAGAAATTAAGGTAGCGTATTAGCCTTTCTTTAAAATACTTGAGCCCAGATATTGTGTTGGTGTTCACTTATTCCTAAGTATAGGGTTGTTAATTTCAATTGAGTAACAAAAATCCTAGTGAGATAAGTGTCGAACTATGCAAGAAAGAGAACTTAAGCTACCTATAAGAGGTTAAGAGATTAATTCAAATAGTTTAGATGGGATTTTTTAAGAATGGTGATAACTATTTTTCCAAAAACAAAGGAAGATTTGGATGAGTGAAAACTTCATACAAAGTTATGTAGAAATGCTAGTAATAGGGCATGTTCTTAGAGATCCCTCAATAGATCTTTGCACTGACTCAAGATACACAACAAATGCACTACAATAAGAGCGAAAAAGTTGGAAGATGTGACTTTGAATCTCATAGCCATTCAATCAAATAGATAGATTACCAAATAAGGTTGCTTTTGCAAATCAAAATGTTTAAACACTCATCTATCATGACCCCACTCTCCACCTAATATTATCCGATTAAGGACTGTAGTGGTGCACACATGGCCCATCAGTCAACCCTGGTTTTGCTTCTTTATTGGGCCTACACCCTTAAGAAAAGGTCTCCATAATGTGTTGTGAAAACCCTTCATATAGGGTTCTTCCTTATTCACTTCCCGAACGATGTGGGACACTACAAGCCACCTCCTTTTGAGCCTAGTGTCCTTAATGGCCCACTTCCAACCAAAGATCAAGTATGGATACCATTCTGTTATGGCCCACTCTCCACCCAATATTGTCTAGTTTGAGCTGTAGTGGGGCACAAATGGTCCACCATCCAATCCCGTTTTTGCTTCTTTATTGAGTATATGCCCTTAAGAAAAGGCCTTGATAATGTGTTGTGAAAGCCCTCCCTATATGGCTTTTCCCCATTCACTCCCCGGGCAATGTGGGACACTACAACAAACTCACAAATACAAGCCTAATTTTACAAAATCAATATATGACAAGCCAAGGCATTAAAATCCAAGCATTCCAAGTGCCTTCTTAAGCATTTTACAAGCTAACATTGGGTTGAAAAAACTATGAGGGCGTGTTTGGTATGCAGAAATGAGGAGTAGGAATGGGTATCTTATTCATTTCCTCCTTCATTATCATATTTGGATAACTTAAATGATGATGGAAATATAATCAAAAGTGATTCCAATGGAAATGAAATCTCACTTGTAAGTGGAATTTCAATTCATCATAACTAAGAGGTATTTTGATTTCCTAATGTAAGTTATTTTTACAAATATATTGCAAAAAATAAAAAATTAAAGACTTTATTAGATAAGTTGTTTTTAAAAATAATTTCTTATTTTGTAAAAAAAAAAATTATAAATTCAATTTATATAATGTAAACTAAATTTAATTCACGTCTTATTAAAATTAAAATAATTTTTTAATTACAAATAAATTTTTAAAATATTTTTTTAATAAAATATGAATTTATAATAAAACCATAAATTAGATTTTTTTTTTATAAATATTATAAAAATATAGATATTAATATTAATTGATTTATTTTGTTATAAATAAATAAATAATAACTCAAAAAACAAAATTTATTTTTTAAGGTATAAATGAGCCAAAATTTTCATTATATGCAAAAAAAAAACATTATAAATTATTTTATTTAATCTTTAATTAATTATTATTTTTTCAATTTCAAATTATTCTTAAAAATTATAAGATTTATTAAAGAAATTAAAACGTTAATTATATCTATTATTTTGTATAGTCATTATATATTTTTTGAGTTTTAAATTATTTTTAAAAAATTATTAAACTTATTAATAAACCACACACATAAATAAATTTTTATTATTTTGGAAATAAAAAATTATTTCAAATTATGTGCAATGTGAGATTTTTTTTTAAAAAAAAAAAAAAAATTTAAACCATATGAGCGGACATTATAGATCATTTTTATTTTCATTTTCATTCTCATTTTTACTTAACATTGGATGGAAATAAATTAACATTTCAATATTATATTCCTATATACATCCAAACACAAGAATTAAAATAAAATAATGAAATTCATTCTTAGAGGGAATATAAATAGAAACAAAATATTTATCATCATTCCTCACTATCACGTACCAAACACACTCTACTAGTAAAGCAACCTTGACACTCCAAAAAAATTAAGAGAAAATATGAAGCAAAAATAGAAGAAAATAAAATTAATTGTTATAAAATATGAGATTTTGTACCACTATGGTAACTTATGGATGATCATCCATAAATATCTTTTGTAACTCTCTATAAAAGGGAAAGACCCCTAATGAAATTCAAGAGAGTTTTCTCATGCATTTTATTATCTTCCTACATTCTAAATTTTCTTTTTTGTTTTCTTCTTCTTTCACTTTATAATTTTACAATACGTTATCAGCACGACTAGTCTCTACAAAAGAAATAGAAAGATTTTTCTCTATTCAGAGAAATAAGAAAGACATTCTCCTTTTCAGAGAAATAAAAAGACTTTTTTCTCTTCTTTCTCACAAAAAGGTATGTGATAAACTTATATCATGATTTTCTATTTTATTACCCTTTTATTTCGATTTTCATTTAGTTTATTTAAATACATAAATATGTATAATCCCTATAACCAGAAGTTATGAGGTAAATTATAAATTATGGGGTAAATTCATAACCAGAAGTTATGAAAAATATGTGCAATCACTATAACCAAAAGTTATGGGGAAAATTATAAAATTACAAATACATGACCAGATGTTATGTATATGATCCCTAATTATTTATTTTTAATTATACGATATAACTAGAAGTTATACCAAACAATATTATAGCCAGAAGCTATAAAATAAATAAATGTTCGTAACCTAAAGCTATGTATAAATCTACATAATGAAAGTTCATTGCCCAAAGCTATGCACAAATCTACCCAATGAATAGTTCATAACCTGAAGCTATATACAAATTTATATAAAAAAAAAAAACAGTTCATAGCCTAAAGCTATGTACAAATTTAAATATTTTCTTGTTCTGACAAAATAATCATGGCCTGAAGCTATGAAAGATATTAACTTTTAATTTCTTTAATTTCTTTTAATTATATTGTGTAACTAGAAGTTATACATAAATAGTTCATAGCCTGAAACTATGTCCAAATTTTCATATTTTCTTGTTTTTGACAAAATGATCATAATTCAAAGTTATGAAAAATATTGACTTTTAATTTTTTATTTTGTACTCACTTATTTTTCACAACAGGAATTATGGAAAACAAATTTTATTAACAATAGTTTCATAGCTATGCATACAATTTCTAATTCTCTTGTATAACCAGAAGTTATTCAAAACAAAATTGTCAATGAATCTTGGAGCTATGATCAAAGGAAATCAAGCATCCCTGCAGGATTGTGCAAAAACACTAATTTTTCTTCGTCATCATCTCCATGAAGGTTTAACAAAAAATGAGCTTTTGATGAGAAATCACCAGCCTCGTTGACCAACTAGATCTAAATCATTCCCTGAAATGAATGCAATATTGTCCCAGACTCGTGAACGATGACAAGGACGTGGTTGTGGTCATGGAAGAAATCTCTGATACCATGGTTCTTATAGTAATAATTCACCAAATTCTCAGAAAAGGAAAGCCTCATTGCACTACCAGAAGTGGAATAATACTGAGGTAAAACAAGAAAATGGGAAGTGTTTACAAGATAAACCTCCTAAGAACCATGAGAATAAGTGTTATGATGTGGTATGAAGGGACATTGGTCACGTACTTGTCATACTCCAAAACATTTGGTCGACCTTTACCAAACATCAATAAAAGGAAAGGAAGTTGAAATGAACTTCGTTGATAGTGATGGCCAAGTGGATCTAACCCATTTAGATGTTTCGGATTTCTTTGAGAATCCTAATGGGAAAATTGACCATCTAATTGGTGATGGAAATGTTTATTATGATTAAATGTTATGTTTTTATTTAATTCTTTGCAAATAGGTTTATTTTGTTATCATATTTGAACACATTGTTTATTGTTCATCTTTTATAGTTTATTTCACATTTTATTATTTATCATTTAAATTCTTTTATTTATTTATACTTGAAGATACATGGATCTCTCTCATACCTTGATCCATCACTACAATTAGTTTGATTATTGAAATACTTCCTAGTTATTTCATGTATAAATTGCTCCACACTTACAAAATCAAATGTGTGAGATACTTACGAAATATATAACTTTAAATTATCTTTTCATATTTATTTTATTATGTTATATATGCACTCATTGCTTTTACATAACTTATTAAGTTAAGTTATCATCGATGACTAATATTTTTCCATTGATTTTAACTTTTTCTATGTGATAATATTTATTCAACTCTATAAAGACGAAGTCTTTATGACAATGTTTTATGACTTGTTACTTTGATGAAACTCTTGTCTCATTAATTGCACAACATTGATGACAAACAATGTTAATATTATATCAGGTGATAGAAACCTAATTAAAGGCTCCAAAAGAGCTTATACTATGTCACTAGTAGTATTTGATTTCATGTGAATGACACTTTATATGATGATAGATCCAAAAGAATCTTTTAAGACCAACTTGGTCCCCCGGGGTAAAAGGTCATATGGATATACATTACAAAACCAGAAGTTTTTAATTAGTGACTAGTATACCTATACACTTAAAAGGTAGAATGACATTTAATGAGACAATTTTCTCGCCGTTAAGGGGAGAAGAGCTAGTTCCACAAGAACGGTGTGAAATTATTTGGAATGCATTGACTTTGACTTATCTTGATCCTCATACAAATCAATGTGAACTAAAAGTTCAAAGGATCATTCATTTGCAAAATCTTGCAAATCAATTACAAGATGCATTCATTAATACAAAGAAAGTGACAAAGTCTTATATTCTAGTTGCAAATACTCCAGCACAAATTGATGTCCCTGTAAGATAGTTAACAAATTAATCTAAGATAGGCCTGAAGTGTGGTAGACTTGTCGGCTCAAATGATGTAACTCCCCGAAAGAGGAGAACCCAAGAAAAACTTGGCACTCTAAAAGAGGCCATAAAAATAACTGGTCAGTTTAAAATTGATAAATCTATAGCCCTAAAAAAGGCACAAATAATACAAGAAGCCCTTGAAAAGGCACATATATTGAACAAGAAGCCCTTGAAGAGGCACATATTGAATAAGAAGCCCTTGAAGAGGCACAGGTACCTGAAAATTATGAGATCTCAGTAAGTTATGTATACATGGGAGAAAAATGGGATCAAAATAATATTATTTTCACTTTCCAAGTGGCCTCCATAAGAAATGATGAAGATCTTGAACCACGAAATGTGGAAAAATGCCGACATAGAAATGATTTGCCAAAATGGAAAGAAGTTATATAGGCAAAGTTAAACTCATTAACAAAATGAGAAGTTTTTAGACCTGTAGTCCAAACACCTGAAGATGTAAAGCCTGTTGGGTATAAATGGGTATTTGTACGAAAACGCAATGAGAATAATGAGATCGTAAGATATAAAATGCGATTAGTAGCACAAGGTTTCTCGCAGAAACCTGGTATTGACTATGAGGAAACATTCTCTCCCGTCATGGACGCAATCACATATCATTTCTTAATTAGCTTGGCAATCCTAAAAGGACTAGATATGCGTCTCATGAATGTTATTACAACATATTTATATGGATCCATGGATAATGATATATACATGAAAATCCCTAAAGGATTTAAATTGCCTAAAGCAAATTGTACAAAGCCTCGTAACATGTACTCAATCAAGTTACAATGATCCTTGTATGGATTAAAGCACTCCGGATGCATGTGGTACAATCACCTTAGTGAATACTTGCTAAAAGAAGGGTATATGAATAATCTTATATGCCCATGCATCTTCATTAAGAAATCAAAAGCCGGATTTGCAATTATTTCAGTGTATGTTGATGACTTAAATCTTGTTGGAACTCCTGAAGAGCTCACAAGAACAAGAAATTACTTGAAAAATGAATTTGAGATGAAAGATCTTGGAAAAACAAAATTCTGTCTCGGTTTGCAGATCAAACATTTTCCAAATGGAGTTTTAGTGCATCAATCAACATACATTAAGAAAATTTTGAAGCGTTTTTATATAGATAAAGCACATCATTTAAGTTCTCCAATGGTTGTCCAATCACTTGATGTGAAAAATGACCCATTTCGTCCTTACAAAAAATGATGAAGAATTACTTGGTCCTGAAGTACCATATCTTAGTGCTATTAGTGCACTTATATATCTTGCCAATTGTATACGTCTAAACATTGCTTTTCTATCAATTTATTAGCAAGATATAGTTCTGTTCCAACTCGAAGACATTGGAATGGTATCAAACATATATTTCGTTATCTTTGTGGAACTACTGGTATAGGTCCATTTTACTCAAGAGAATCAAAGCAACAATTGCTTGGATATGCAGATGCATAATATCTTTCAGATCCATATAAAGGTAAGTCACAAACATGGTATGTGTTTAATTACAATGGTACTACTATCTCATGGAGATCTATCAAACAAACAATGGTGGTCACATCATCAAATCATTCAGAAATTCTTGAAATTCATGAAGCAAGTCGTGAATGTGTATGACTAAAGTCAATGATCCAACATATACAAGAAACATGTGGACTACCTTCTATTAGAGGCAATGCAACCGTGTTACATGCTTGTATTGCACAAATTAAAGGAGGATTCATAAAAGGTGATAGAACTAAGCATATCTTCCCTAAATTCCTCTATACTCATGAGCTCCAAAAGAAAGGTGAGATCGATGTTCAATAGATTCGGTCATGCAATAATCTAGCATATCTATTTACAAATGAGTTACCTTTAACCACATTGAAAAAGTTAAGGTATGACTTTGGAATACGAAGATTGAGAGATCTACCATTTGAAATGTTGAAAAAATCATAATCATGTTTACATGAGGAGGAGAATGATAATATGGATATACTGCACTCTTTTTTCCTTTGTCCAAGTTTTGTCCCAATGGGTTTTATTGGCAAAGTTTTTAACGATGCAATTGCAGTAATCCAAAAAAATATTGTACTCTTTTTCCTTCACTAGGGTTTTTTCCCATAGGGTTTTTCCTAGTAAAGTTTTAACGAGGCATATTCTTATGATCATCCAAGGGGGAGTATTATAAAATATGAGATTCTGTATCACTATGGTAACTTGTGAATAATCATCCATAAATATCTTTTGTAACTCTCTATAAAAGGGAGAGACCCCTAATGAAATTCAAGAGAGTTTTCCCATGCATTCTATTCTCTTCCTACATTCTAATTTTTCTTTCTTGTTTTCTTCTTCTTTCATTTTATAATTTTACAACATTAATAAATTATTTTTATATGTTTTTTAATTAAATAATTAAAAATATATAAATTTCCAAATTATATTTGATTTTTTTTATACAGGAAAACTAAATGAGGTAAAACTATTTTCCTTTTTAACATTTTTTTTTTCCTCGCTTCGTACCATTTTGAAACCCAAACATATCCTCCAAGATTACAAGAGAGGGAAGAGAGCTTCAAATGGGTATTTAAACCCTGGGTCCTGAGCCAAAGGTGTCAGAAGATGAGAGAATCAAGACATCCAATGGTGGTGAGCTGCCAAATTTGCCTCCAGAATCCACCCCAGACAGATCTTCGTAACTTCATGGATTTGCATGCTTCTTTAAAGAAACTAGCAATTGCAATGTGGGTCGAAATCCACTTCAGCCTGATGATTTGCACTAGATAACAAAAATAAACTTGCCAAGCCAAAACCACTTCAAAACAAAAGGGAAACACGAAATGACCAATTATGGGACAAGGGCTGATGAAAATTCTCCAGAATTTGCTGAAAAAAAGTAATTTCCTGTGCTAATCACTTGCTTGACCAATAAAATAGATGTCAATGTAACTTTCCTGGACCTGTGTCAAGGTAGGTATGGTATGGATCAAGGTAGCTTATTCATAACAAGGTTGTAGGTAGGCCGATTATAGTAAGGGTCTTGGCCTATATTATAATCTATGTCTTTGAAACCATCAAGACGTATATCTCCACACCCAGGAAACCCATTGCCCAATAAAATATTGGTCGATCATCCATCAAATTTAGGCTTTGTCCTTATTAAGTAACCCATTTCAAAAATTACATTTCCAATCAAATCCCAGATTTCCGCTTTACAAACCGACAATGTATGTATCTCTTAAATGGTAAAAATACAATGAAGAATCAAAATCAATTAAATGAGCCTAAATGTACCAAATCAAGCCAATTTCAAACGTGTAAAACTTTATACATGCTCAAAAAGTGTAACAGAGTCAAAGCTCTTACCCACACAATGTAGGGATCAACCTTATATAATGTGAGTAAGTGCTAGAATTTTAAGGGGTTATTTGACTTCGATAATAGTTTTTTCTATTTTTTAGAACAGAAAAACAAAAAAATACATTATTTTTAATAATTAAATATTATTTTCTATTTTTTTTAAAAACAAAAAATATAACGTTTTCATAATTGTTTTATGTTATTTGCACTTGTTTTCTAAATATTGTTTTATAAAATAATTATACAAGAATATAAAATGATTAAAAATAAAATAATAGATATAAAAAATATTTTTAAATATTAAAAACATTTTAGGTTCTCAAACAAAATTTTATTTTACAAAATATCAAAAAATAGTTTTCAAAAACTATTATAAAAAATTAGTTTTCAAAATTGTTTTTTAAAACTGTTACCAAGCCTAAATTTTGTATTCTTAATTTTCAAATCTTTAAGATTTAATTAATAAATTGATTTTCCTTAATAATTACCTATTTAATATATATATATAAAATAAAATGGAGTTTTTTTTTATATTATCTATTTAAAAATCAAACCATTAAAATATAATTGAAAACAGCCAGAGACTACATAAATTAAATAAAATAATTGGGGGCAAAAAAAATGCGTTCTATCAATGGATGCTTATGATACGTTCGGTGAATTGCCCATTCAAACCAAAAAAATATATATAATTTAAAACAACCAAACACTACATAAATTAAATAAAACAATTGGGGCAAACAAAATGTGAGTTACATGCTTTATTTATGATAGTAGGTTTGGTGAGTTGTCTATTCTAACAATACTTTTTTACCAATTACCCAAAAGGGTTCATTTATGGTGGATATGGTCGCCGGAAATGGGGAGAAGTTTGGCCCATGGTTATCAAGATAGTGGCTGTCGGTGACTCGGTGTCGGCATGAGATGCTTCACTTTTTGAGTGTTATGGGAGAAGAGATGTGAGGGGTTTTATGATAGGATGACCTGCCTGTTCACACCCACTATGTAGGCCAAGGCTTTCCAAGGCTAAAATTCTTCACAAAAATGCTAAACTCACCCAAAAAGATTATGAGAATAAAAGTGAATCCTCTTAGGCAATCGTTGGAAAAATAAACCAGATCATAATTTTGTGTAATTTGTGTAATTGACTTATTTCATCTTGAAATAAACGAAAAGCATAAGTGAAAACAACTGACATATAAAATATTTTTTTCTCTCTTTTTTGGTTTTTAACCAGAATACTCTCTCACACACAGCCCTCAATCACAATCCTTATTGAATCCCCACATCTGCTCATCTTCTTCAACGGAAGACACCGATCTCGGTTTTTTCTCTCTCTTCTTTTTCTTCCCAAACCCCAAACAACCCCCATGACAGGAAAAAAAAAATGCAAAAATCAAACCTATAATTCTAACATAAATCAGATTGTAAAAGAAGGCAAATCAAGCCCATCCACATATCTGTGGGTCTTCTCTCTCAGTACCTGTAGTGAGGAGGCTTGTAAGGACCCTCAATGGGCACACTGATGTAGTCAGCCTGGTCCTTGCTAAGCTTGGTGAGCTTGGCCCCAAGCTTCCCAAGGTGAAGCGCAGCAACCTTCTCGTCGAGATGCTTTGGCAACACATACACCTTCTTCTCATACTTGCCACTGGCCTTCTCCTTCCACAGCTCCAGCTGTGCAATCACCTGGTTGGTGAACGAGCATGACATCACAAAGCTGGGGTGGCCAGTGGCGCAACCCAAGTTCATGAGTCGCCCCTCTGCCAACACTATGATGCCCGAATTGGTATCAGGGAACACCCACCTATCAGTTTGGGGCTTGATGGTGATTCTCTTCACACCCGGGTATGTCTCCAGCCCTAACATGTCAATCTCGTTGTCGAAGTGGCCAATGTTGCAAACAATTGCATTGTTCTTCATCTTCCTCATGTGGTCAACCATGATGATGTCCTTGTTACCGGTGGTGGTCACGAAGATGTCTGCTTCAGAGACGACATCCTCAATGGTTTGAACCGGGATACCCTCCATCAGGGCCTGCAGAGCACAGATCGGATCTATCTCCGTCACGATCACCCGGGCTCCAGCTTGCTTCAGGGCAGCAGCGCAGCCCTTGCCCACATCTCCGTATCCGCATACAACTGCAACCTTTCCGGCAATCATCACGTCCGTAGCTCTCATCAGCCCATCAGGGAGTGAATGGCGGCATCCATACAAATTGTCGAACTGTTTGCATCCAGAACAGAAAATTGTTAAGAAAAACAAAACAAAACAAAACACAAAATTACGACTCTTCTAGTAATCCAAACTAGATCCACCAAACAAATTGGTTGAATCGTTGAAAACAATTCCCAAATATCACAGATCTGGAGAATACCTTGCTCTTGGTGACAGAGTCATTGACATTAATAGCAGGGAAAAGCAAAGTGCCGTTAGCTTGCATCTGGTAAAGCCTCTTAACACCGGTGGTGGTCTCCTCAGAAACACCAACCAATCTCCCCTTCATCTTGTGATATCTCTTCGGATCTGTCTTCAATCCGTCCCTAATAATGGTCAAAACGATCTGAAACTCAGCATTGTCGGTGGAGGAGGGGTCCGGTAACTTGCCGCTCTTGGCGTACTCCTCCTCAGCCTTGACCCCCTCGTGGATCAACAAGGTAGCGTCGCCGCCGTCGTCCACGATGAGATCGGGGCCGCCACCGGGACCCCAGTCGAGGGCCCGCTCCGTGCACCACCAGTACTCCTGTAGGGTCTCGCCCTTCCAGGCGAAGACGGCGGCGCTGTCGCGGGCAATGGCAGCGGCGGCGTGGTCCTGGGTGGAGAAGATATTGCAGGAGCACCAGCGGACCTCGGCGCCAAGGGCGGTGAGGGTCTCGATAAGGACGGCAGTCTGGATGGTCATGTGGAGTGAGCCAGTGATCTTGGCACCCTTGAATGGCTGCTGGGGTCCGAACTCAGTCCTGCAAGACATGAGGCCTGGCATCTCAACCTCCGCAAGCTCGATCTCCAGACGGCCGAAGTCCGCCTGAGACATGTCCTTGACCTTGTACTCCCGGCCAGAACTGGTCTTCTCAACAAGCAAAGACATGGCTGCTGCTGATACCGATCAAATTTCTAACAAACTCACTCTCTGGATCTCACGCAAATAAGAGAGAGAAGTGGGCTGTGGACACGATGGGGAGAGTGCTGAAAAGGGGTATAAATAGATTTGAAGGAGATGGACGGTCACGATTCCTTTCGATGATGGGTCACTGTTTGGTGGATCTGGTGAAATCGTTTACGTGGAATCCGGATTCCAAGTTTACAGAGTCTCCCCATTTTTTACTTCATAATTTTGCTTCCCCTTCCTTATTAGTCCATATATTAACTTAATTGAAATTTCAATCACATCCGCTTCACTTCTCATATCACCACCATCTTCCAATCGACATATTATTAAATTAACAGTTTCACATTTGTTTTTTCATTCATCAGGAAATTAAAATATGAAGAATTGAATTTCAATTTCTTGGAAGTTTTAATGATTATAATGGCTACGTAAGAGGTTTGATAATTTCATTAAAAAAAATTAAAAAATATAAAAGAATATCATTTTAAATGGGTTAAAAATTTATATATTTTAAAACTATTTAATTCTTAAATAAATAAAAAATTAAATCAGTTTAAAAACTATAAAGAAAACTATTTATTAATTTTAAATCTTTTTTTATTTTTTCTTTCATTTTATTTTTATGACAAGAAAATAAAAAAATAAATGGTGGTTGATAGCATTTGTGCCGGTGCACCCCAAAAACATTAAATGAGTGATTTAACAACAGGTCGACTTATCTCCACCCTTGGATCTCCCGCTCAACCCTCCATCCGACCACAGCCCTTCACCATTGGAAGGTGGGCTTTGAATCCCTAGGCAAGCCCATCCAAGGCCACACAACCCATCCTATCGAAAGTTCGTGTTGAGCACTAAGATTGAGGCAACATGCATAGTAGCTCGACCAGGGAAGTAGAGATGCCCCCGTTTTGTTGGGTGTGTGACCATTGGACTGCCAGCATGAGCCCAGCTCATGTGGTTGCTG
The DNA here is from genome assembly GCF_030704535.1 of Vitis vinifera. Taxonomy (NCBI): domain Eukaryota; kingdom Viridiplantae; phylum Streptophyta; class Magnoliopsida; order Vitales; family Vitaceae; genus Vitis; species Vitis vinifera. The sequence goes on along the minus strand of NC_081809.1, from coordinate 16,559,479 downwards.
TTGGCTAAGTGCTTATCTGAAGATGTTAATTCCGATCCTACATTAGATGTAAATAAGTAGGATTGTGTAGAGAAGGCAATCAAATTGATAGTACAGAACGTAATGGGGGAGAGAAGTCTTCTTTTTTCTTTTATTTTCACATTTTTAAGTCTGTTATAACAAAAAGAGATTTAAATTATCTCTCTTAACATCCCCTCAAACTCCCGATAGAAAGATTTTCTAGTTTGAATTTGCAAACTAAGTGCTTGAAACATTTTATCACAACATCTATTACTTAATCAATGGAAGATGCATGTTGAGCTAAAACCTTTCTTTGTAGAACTTTTTCTCTGACAAAATGTAATTTCAATTCGATATGTTTTGTCCTAGCATGTAATATTATATTAGTAACAATGCTAAGATTAGAACACCAAATAGCTGGTGGTGTAAGTAAAATGATTCTAATTTTTGAGAGAAAATATTGCAACCAAATTAGCTAAGCTTCTACATTCTGCCTTTGTACTTGATATAGAAACAATGTGTTACTTCTTTGATTATCAAGTGATCGTCTGTCATTGGGATCAAAGGCCTAAGTAGCATCATAAAATGCCATAAGATCAAGAACAAAGAGCCTTTTCAAATATAACCATGATGAAGAGTTCCTTTCAAGCATTTAGGAATTCTTTTGACTACTTTCCAATCAAATTCCAAGGAGCTTGCATATATAAACAACATTTATTTACACTATAGGCAATTTCAGGTCTAATAACTATTACATATTGCAAAGCTCCTATAATTGATCTATATAACTTCACATCTTGAATTGATTCACTACCATAGCTTGAAAGTTCATATATCCTATGGTCATAGGAGTAGAAATAGGATTAACACCTTACATTTTGGATTTATATAACAAATGTATTATGTATTTTCCTTGAGAGAGATACATGCCTTAAGCAGAATGCTTCACTTCAATCCGTAAAAAGAGCTTATAAATACATTTATATCTGATAATCTAAGCATCCCTATCTTAGAGTTTTTCTTAAGTTATTTGTTTTTTTTACTTTTTTCATGATTTATTATTAACTTTTTACTAAATAGAAAAAACTAAAATATGTAGTTTTTTCTAAATAGAAAAAATAACAAATTGGTTTTTTTTTTTTTTTTTTACTTTTTAATACTTAATAGAAATAAAATACTACAAAAACAAACAACCTAATATTTAACACTATTAAGTATTAAAGTTCTATTTAAAATTAAGTAAAAAAACAAATATCACCTAAGTTTCCCTTATGTGAGAGCATCTCACTTCCACGTGAAAAAACCTCAAGAATGGTTTAATACTAGTAAGCCATTGGGCCTAGCTCATTTCCTTGGGTTTAAACATACGAAAAAGTCACTTTTGGTTGCATTCATGTGCTTCTTAAAATAAAGGGGCGACAACTAGAGAGTTGCATCCTTATGGAATCCTCGGGGATACCTTCTTCGATTGGAATATTACTCGTATTTCTATAATTATTCATCAAACAAACGATCTTCAAAAATTCTGAAATTTGATCAAATTTAATTTGAAAAAGTAAGGAATCCAACAAAATTAGTTTTACCTTGATTAGTCATGTCTAACCCTTTCAACCATTTCAAAATATTTTACTAGTTGGACAAAATCAACACCCAAGAACTCTTCACAAATTCAATCTTTCGATTCAACTCACTCTTCTTTATCACATTTGGAATGTCTAAGAGGATATTAAAGTCATTATTATTTATGAAATATGACTATAAATATAAAAAAAAAATTCAAAGAAAATATGAGAAAATAAAACATACACAAAATGATATACAATTATCTCGTTGAATAATACTTTTAATGATAGACTCAAACTTCAAATGCGATATTTGACTCCATTTCTATGCAAAATACGATATTAATCACATTCATAGATGACCACAAAACTATCTTAAAAACAATGACATATCATTTGTAACCAAAATCCAATACATTGTCTTTTATTTTAAAAAATTTATGATTTATATTTATATGCCTGCCTTTATGATTTATACTTATATGCCCGCTTCTCTCTCTTAATATTTTCTACTATTATCGGCATCGGGCCTGCACGTTCTCGTGCTTGAAGTACAACTCTTTAGTCCGGCCAAGATTCCTTACTCTATTAATATGCATAAAGATGAGGAGTCTATTTGTTACCAAAACCATTATGGTTTCAAGAAAGAAAATTATATTCATATCACATCCGTTGGAAGCGGAATTCCAAGCATCCCTTCAATGTCTTTGAGCATTTTTCTCCCACAAATTAGTGTGTTGGTTGGTGAGATCGTGAGACTGAGATGACGTCATCATTACTTAGGAAATGCGCTCCACTCCTGTTCCTTGGCCTTCCTCTACGGCACGACCCTACTCCAAGCATTATCATATCCTACGATTATAGGATTAACTACAATTATTATGATTATGTTGTGCTTAGTGGTGGGTTGGTGGACATAATTATTATATAGTTATTTTTATTTTAAAAACACTTTTCATCCTCTTTTCAATCTAAATCTTACAAATATTCAAAATTACACTACCACTCAACATCATATGTTAAAAATAAAACCTTGTAATATTAGATTTTGATCATTTTTCAAATAAATAATGTAATAAAATATAATATATGAACATTTTAAATTTTATAAATTATGCTTATTGACATCATGATTGAGAAGGTACATCAATGTTGTTATGAATGATGATATGAAAATTGTTAAGCTATGGTAGTGGTAATTATAAAATAAAATAAGATTCAAGTTGTTGAATAAGATTATGAACAAATAAGATTAAGGTATATGAATATAAATAAATAAAATTAAAATATAAATGACAAAAAAAATATGGATATGACACTATCTGATTCATAATATGCTATCATATGCTTCCCTCTTGACGTGTATTGTTTTTATTGTCACTACCTCCTTGTGTTAGGATGTGATAATTTGTCCGTCTGTTATCTTCCTAGGATGTGATAGTCATTTCTCACACTCCCTATCCAAAATCGAACCCTAATTACTCATTTTGTCACTTACAATGTTCTATTATGTATTTAAGTTATTTGTAAAAGAATTCTATTCGTGGCTTGATTGGAATAATATTTCAAAATGATGTGCATGACTCAAAGCCATCCCAAAGACCTTATCAAGGACACGTACCTCAAGGGCTAAGAGCCCTTAGTGAGGATCAGTAATCGAGCGATGGGTGCATGTGTTGGGCTATAAAAGAGATAAGATAACTCTTCTCAAGCATGACTCTACACTCTTACATAAATATGAATGAGAAAAGTGAGTTTTGACTCACTAATTTGAAAAAATATGAAAAAAGAAACTTTAATTTTTATAAATCATTTTTATATTCATTTATTTAAAAATATTTTTAAATACATATATTTTTTTCATAAGTCAAATAATCATTTTCCTAAAATATCATTTTACTCGATGATATTAAATAAAAGTATAAAATAATTAATTTATCATTTTAATTTGATAAAAGTATCTTACACTAACATATTAAATCAGTTTTCAGGATAAAAAAATAAAAATTATTAATTGGTATTATTAACTTAATAAGTGAAAGTTATTTTTGGAAATAGGTATTTGAGTTGCGAAAAAGTATATATATTTTTAAATATTTTTAAATGGATAAGGATGGAACTGATTGGTTTTTTTTTAATATATATTTTTTCAAATCAGTGGGTGAAAACCCACTTTTCCTATACTCGAGCGTGAATCTCATTAACGTTACCGAAGTATTTTAATGAACATGTTGAAATTAATGTCGGTCCCATACTTTGTTACCTTTTCATATGAGGAGAAGAAAACGAAGAATGGGCGTAGTGGAGATGTCGGTGATCCAAGGAGAAACAAATCAACCATAGCAAAAGAAGAAAAAAAGATCTGACGAGAACATGTGGTGTGGGCTCTGCGCATGTCAGGGTGGATTCAGGTAAAAAGGCCGAAATGCACGGCATTGTGGGCCCATTGGTGCCATGTGCTCCTCAACTATGCACTGTGCTTTTCTATTTTTAGCTTTCACTCTTTTTAGAAAGACTTGTAACTGTGCGTTTCCAAACACATTTAATATATATATATCTATATAAATAATATATTTTAATTATTTTTAACCTATTTTAAAAAATAATTAAACAATAATTGGTTATGAAGGACAGAATGGTCAAATAACTTGGTCCCAACAAATTAGATCTTACATTTTTATTTATATTATATGATCCAGATCTAGTATCAAGGACAAAGCCACGTTCTGAATGATAGGCAATGTGAGGTTTGAATATAATAATCGTGTCTAAGATTTGGTTCCTTGGATTGCAATTTACATCCGATGGTGCATATTCGAAGCCGGGCCCTACTATCCAATTAATACTACGGACAAAAATTGGGTATTGATTAAACCACTCTCATGTACCAAATCATAATTAATTGGGAAAAGAATTTATATTCATTTACAAGAATAAAAAATTGATTATAGTTTGATCCCGGGTCTTAAGATTGTGTCAAATCATTATGAAGGTGGTGTTTGTTTTTAAATGAATGCAAAAAATTAAAATATTTGATTTTTTTTATGCAATTAAAAATAACGTATTTGATCAATCTTCACTTTTAATTAAATAAAAAATATAAATATTTTAATTTTTTTTATTTAGTCAAAAAGCAAATACTATCTAAACCTTAAATATATTTAAATTAGTAGCATTGAAAATTGCAGGTAAAACTTTATTTTATAATAATAAAATAATGTTAACAATCATTCTGATTATTTATTTAAAAGAAATATATGTGCCAAAGTCATAAAGTAAACCCCACTTTGTCTAACCCTCTCGATGCTTCTTTTTCAAAGCTGCTTTCACATAGATGCTTATAATAGAAAAATTAATGAAGGATATTTTGTTATAAAAAAAGTAATATTTTATATTTCCAAAGCTTTATTATTATTATTATTATTATTATGTTTATATTTGGAGAGGAAAAAATAAATAGAAAACATATTAGCTAGTGTCCTTAAAATACACTTCTAAAACTTCTATATAAAAGTAAATTATTTTGTATAAAAAGTATAGATTTATTTTATATATTTAAAAATTATTTGTTAGATATTCTAAAATTTAAAGTAATAAAAACTTTTTGATGCCTCAATTTTTTTTAAATTATTATTTTTTAATATGCATTTTCCTACTTTTATTAATAATATTATTCATTAAAATCTAAAATTTTATAAATAAAATTTATAAATTTAAAATTGTATAAATCATGGTAAGTCATGCCCATCTGTGTTAATTTGGTGGAATTTGCAAGTATCGAATGAGGAGCTTTCAAGTGCCCAAAAGGCCAAAGGGATTGAAATCTTGTTGGGTTGGTGAGAAATTTGCAAAGTAATTGTCATGTATGTGGTCATGTTTTTGTCTTTGTATGGTGGGATTTCGGGGGTTGGTGAGTGCCACCCAGGGCCACCCCTTTCGTATGGGTTTGGTCAGCTACAAAGGGAAGGGAAGGAAAGTGTCAGAATCGAGAGAGTTGGTGCGTTTCAATTTTCAAAATACCTGAATTGCCCCTCAACAACCGCCATTAACCAACTCCCAAGTCCCAAGTCCCAAGTACCCATTTCTTCTCTCCTTTTACCAACTCTTTACCAACCTCAGACAGACGTTACTTGCAAACTCAGCTAAAGATCATTGATTCGTGTTCCTCCACGCATGTTCTCAGTTCTAATCAGTAATCCCACCTTTCCTCTGTCTTTAGAAAAAAGAAAAAAAACAATAAATAAATAAAAGAAATTACAATGGAGAATATCCCACCAAAAAGTATCCAATAAACATCTCCGTACCCTCGTGCCCAAACTCAAAGCTTATTGTGTTGACACGGATAAAATGTGTGAAGTTAAAAGGAGTTTGGGTATCCATTTGGGGCAGGTGTGGTCAATCAATGAGAAGAGAGGGAGACAATATATTTATGATCTTCAAGTGATTAATAATAATTTTGATATCAACATCCAAGCAATCCCAACATTTCTTATTAATATATTTCACAATTTCGTCCAAACTCAATTTTGATACAACATGCTTTTTGTGTAACCTAGTTTCAATTGATCGTCTTTCCCTCGTTTCAACTCTAAATTTTGAACTGTTTGAAAAATTGGAATCTTGACTTCCTAAGTTTCAAATTCATATGTGGTTTGCCCAAAAAACTCATAAGAAGTAGTCCCAATTTTGTGACAAAGTTAATGTCATTGTGTTGCCATATATCTTAAAACAAGAACTTCCAAAAATCTTTGTTCTTGTCTTTTTTTTTTTAATTCTTTTTGGATCATCATAGGATCTCCAAAAAAAAAAACTTCAAGAATTCTTCTTTTCTCTTCGGTCACCATAGAATCTCAAAAAAAAATCTCAAAAATTCTTCTTTTCACTCGGGTCAACTTAAAATCTCAAAATGAAACTTCTAGAATTCTTTCTTTTTTCATGGGTTACCATAGATGGACTAAAAAAACTAAAATTTTTTTAATAATAAAAACTCCTATGCTTCTATAGTGGAGCTTATAACTCCTTTATTGAAAAAAAAAAGGATTTACAAAAAAATAAAAATCCTATACCCCTTATGGGGTGTATAACCCATCTCAAGAAAAAAAACAGTTATTCATATTCATTCAATTGAACAAATAAAAGTGCATTTCATTCATTCATCCTTAGGGTCCATGGGATGAAAAAAATAACCCTGGAAAACATATGTAGGCACACCCTAAAATAGATTTAGCATGCAAAATCCTAGCCTAAGGCTCTAATACCAGTTATTAGGAACCCCGAATAACTTTGTTTCCATGCCCTGGTTTCCTAGGATTCTTTAGATCTAACACAATGGAAATAAATGGCTTAAAAAGTCATAAAATAATACAGATCTAGAGATTAAAACTCATACATATGACCTAGATGTTCCTAGATCAAAATCCATCCAATGAAGAACTTGCTTGAATGCTTTAGAGGTCTCATATACCCAAAGTTTTTCGCCCGATGACTCGAACCACGTCCATGGTACTCCAAAAAGTGGACTTTGGAAATGTGGATGCTTAGACTCTCACTTTCCCTCTAAACCTAGAAGATAACAATTAAAATGCCATTAGGAAACCATAACCCCATAAAATGGTATTTATAGAGTTCCTCTACTGGGCTTGAGTCACTTAATCTAGCTCAAAACATGTTCTAATTGATTATTAGACATACTGGGCCATTTAATTAATCAATTAGTCCATTCCAAAGACCTTATTCACTATCCCCTATGCAACCTTACATAATTACCAAACATCTTTATGCATTAGAGTGAACCAAGAGTCAATCCAACCCTTATAAATCATGCCAACATGGCATATAAGCTCATGGTGAGGACCACTTAGACCCATAGGAGCACTAGCACTTTTAGAATCCAATTCTAAATTTGATTTAATATCCTACTACAAAGAATCAATTGCACTCTAGTACCTCGTGTAAATAAGAATGAGCCAAAACTCAGGTCCATGACCTACTATCCACAATATGCAAACCCCCATGAACAAGTGTTCATAATTTAATAAGGTAATGTTATCACTTATCAAGATTACCTTTCAAATTCTTGATTTACAGATCTCACTTATTATGTGATCAACAAATATACTCTAACTTTATAGCGCATATGTCAAATTCTAGTGAGGGAATTACGAAGACCACAAAATTTCATGATCACATATTCTTTGGATCACCTAAGGGGACACACTATGTTAATCCTATGAGATATCATGGTGCCTATATTAAGAATACTTGTTTTCACTAGCCTCCATAATAGTGATCCAATCCTTAGAGATATATGACTACTTTAGGATCTTACCCATAGTTTAAAACCTCTTGTTGACTTTGACACATGCTTAATATCCTCTCAAGGTTGATAGTCTATGCATTATAGTAGCTTGATGAATCATGAAAATTGATAGCTTTATCTCATGATTCATTGTAGGTCTTGTCTAGCGTGCATCACATATACTAATGTACTCGCCATGGGAAACCCATCTCGACTGCCAAAACAAGCCATCCCCCTAATTAGGAGATGGTGAACTATAGTTTCTATTGGATTGCCCAAATCTATGAATCAACTATGGACAACTTATCTACTTACAAGACACCCATGACTTATATCTTTTGTGCAACTCCTAATGCCACTGAGTCATGTTTAATTTAAGAGATATGAGCTAAATGCTCAAATCAATGTGAATACATAGAAGGGATAGTAAGGGGATAATCAAGTTTGACTTTGCTATATCATGTTTTGATTTTAAGGAGTCAATTCCAACACAATGGTCAAAACAAGTCATCATTCCAATTAGGAGGTAGTACACTACAACCTCATATGGGTTACCCTATGTCTATGAACCAACTATAAACAACTCATCAACTTATAAGGAACCTATGAATTGGATCTTTTGTGCAACTTTTAATGTATCAAGTCATGTATAATGTAAGTAATATAGACCTGGATATGCAATGTAAACATAATGGACAAATAGGATAGTGAATAGAAACCAAAGTTGTAGTACAAATATTAATGAATCATTTTATTTTTATGTCATGTCATACTTTTAAGGGTTCTATCCAAACATAATAAAGCTATCAAATTAGACATCATCATTCATATACATTTTTTTTCTCTTTGAGTTATACTTTTATTATGATATTTTCCTTTGGTTTCTTTTGTTTTTTCTTTGGGATGACATTAATCTATTAAAATCTCAATTATGCACAATTTTTTACTAAATTCCAAAGTTAGACCCAAAGTAGGCACTAGCTCAACTATAGGCTCAAAATGGTAACTTGTATGCTTTTCTCTATAAAATTCGATCTTTTTAGCTTAATAGGAATATATAATTTCCATACAAATAAAGTATTATCCTAATAAGCTCTTTAGGAAGTGTGTACTTAATGAAGAAATAGTGAATATCCTTGCCATATTTTGTATTGAGGTATGTGAAAGGCATTTTTCAACCAACAAGACAACCTTAAAAAATGTTTAAACTAGGTTTTATTAGACCCATATCTTTATGGATGTCTTTGCATATTGCAAAGCCTATGAAAAATGTAAAAGAATGAGGAGGATCTCAAAAAGAAAATATACATTTATCCTTGATTACTGTTTTGGAAACTTTATATTGTTGATGGATAAATTTTATGCAAGTGTTTCCTATAGCTACAAGCACTTAATATATTTTGGTAGTTGTGGAGTATGTTTCTAAATAGATTGAGGCCATGCTTATTAAGACTAATGATTCTCACATGGTCAATAGGTTCTTAAAATAATATATCTTCTCAAGATATAAAGTCCCCAAAACTCTAATCAGTGATGAGGGTAACCATTCCTACAATAGAGCCTTATAATCCATGCTTGGCAAGTGTAGAGTGGCACATAAGATTCCCACACCCTACAATCCCCAAACTAATAGACAAGTAAAGTTAGCAAACAAAGAGATTTAGAGATCTTTGAAAAGGTAGTAGGAGCCTCTAGAAAGGACCAGTATAACCACTTTAGTGATGCTTTGGGGGTTTACAAAATTTCCTATAAGAATGTGTTACACGTCTCCTTATAGGATGGTCTATGGTAAATCTTGTCACCTCTTTTCCACGCTAGAATTTAGAGCATTTTGGGTTGTGAAAATGATAGACTAAGACTAGTCCAAGGCAAATGAGGAAAGAAAACTTCAAATGAATGAATTGAAAGAACTAAGGAGAAATTCATTCCATAGTTCTAAAATCTTAAAAGAAAAGTCCAAAGAATTCCATGAGAAAAGAATTTTTCCTAAACCAAAAGGTCTTCTATACAACTCAAGGGTTTATTCTCTGGGAAACTTAAGAGTAACTGGACTAGTTCATTTTTGGTAAGAAAATTTTTTCCTACTTGAGGTTGTGGAAGTAAAAGATCCCCAAAATGGGTAGTTGTTCAAGGTAAATGGCTGACAAATGAAACTCTTTATAGAGGGATTCCATTGGAAAGAAAACTTTATTCCTCTTGTTTTTTTAGAAGGTTTAGAGATTCTAGCAATTCTAGGTTAGGAAGAGCTAGTATTATCTTATCCCCATTGTACATTTATTTTTCTACTTCATGTAAATTTTGTAATTTAAATTGTTTTTCTTTAAGGTTTCTGCCTTTGTTTCTTTAAATCTTTATTGTTTTTGTTAAGAAGGGATGGACTCTACAATCTCTAAAAGAATCAAGACAATAAGGAAAAGTGAAGAACACAAAGAATAGTTTCAAGGGAAAAAAAATAGAAGTTGTGTATGTTGGGATTAAACCCTAGAAAGCATGACATGACGTAACAGATTGAGATTTATAAATTTATTTATCTATGTTTTTTGGTTTCCCATTTATTATCTCATATGCATTAATTGATTATTTGAGCATAAACACCTACATCATTTACATAGTATATGATTTGAATGCATTAGGAGTTGCATAGAAGATCCAAGATATAGGTTCCTTGCAAAGTGATGAGTAGTCCATAGTCGGTTCATGGATTTGGACAATCCACCCGAGACTATAGTACACTACCTTCTAATTAGAGGGATGACTTGTCTTAGTCATTAGGATGGTTTTCTTATGATGAGTGCACTAATGTATGTGATGCATGTTGGATAGGACTTACGATGATTCATGATGTAAGACTATCAATTGTCATAATTCACTAAGTTACTATACTACATGAACTCTCAATCTTAAGAGGATATTGAGCTTGTACCAAAGTCAATAAGAAGATTTGACCTATGGGTGAGACCCTAAAGTGGTCACACATTCTTATGAATTGGGTCACTATTGATGGAGTTGGTGACAATAGGTATTCTTAATAAAGACACCACGATCTCTCATGGAATTGAGACAGTGTGTTTCGTTGGGTGATCCGAAAGACTTGTGATTATGAAATATGTGGTCACAATAATTCCTTTAATGGAATTTAACAAATGATCCTTGAGCTTAGAGTATGTCAGTTGATCATATACTAGGGGATTTGTAATTCAAGGATTTGAGAGGTAATCTTAATGGGCTAATAACACAACTTTGTTAAATTATGGGCACCAGTTCATGGAGAGTCTACATGCAATGAATAGTAGGTCACGAGCCCAAGCTTTAGCTCATTGTAATTTCATAAGATACTGTAGTGCAGTTAAGTCAACTTTAGAGTGTTAATTCAACTTCAGAATTAGATTATGAGAGAGCTAGTATTTTCCTATAGATCCTAGTGGTCCCCATTTGAGCTCCTAGTTCATAGTGGCACACACTTTGAAAGTATTTATAGGGTTCCCTTACTAGGCTTAAGTGACTTGAGCCTATATGCTTAGGTAACTTAATGTAGCCAAAACAAGTCCTAATTGATTAATTACAAAGCCTTCTAATTACATATCGTAATACCCTTATAAAGTATGTGCCACTTTGAATTATAAGCTCAAGCGAAGATCATTGGAACCTATACAAAAAAACCAACTTTCTTAGAATCCGATTTTGAAGTTGACTCAACATTCCACTAAAGAGAGTCAACAACACTCCAGAATTCTATGAAATTACAACGAGCTAAAGCTCGAGTCCATAACCTACTATTCATTGCATGTAGGTACCCTATGAACTAGTGTTCGTATTCTAACAAGATTGTACTATCAACCTATTAGGATTACCATTCTAATCCTTGAGTTGTAAATCCCCTATTATGTGAACAATTGACATACTCTGACTCCAATGAGCATATGTTAAATTCTATTAAATGAATTACTATAACCATCTATTCCATGATCACAAGTCCTTTACATCATCCAATGTGACATATTATCTCAATCTCATGAGATATCATGGTGCCTCTATTGAGAATACTTGTTGCCACTAGCCTTTATCAATTGTGATCCAATCCATAGGGACTATATAACCGCTTTAGGGTCTCACCTAGAGATCAATGCCTTTTGTTGATTTCAACATAAACTTATTATTGTCTTAAGGTTTTGAGTCCATGCAACATAGTAATTTGGTGAATCATGACAATCTAAAAACCTTATATCATGATTCATTGTAGGTACTATCCAATGTTTATCCCATTAAGAGTTTCCCATAATGAGTACACTAGTGTGTGTGGTTACATATTTGATAGGACTTACGGTTAGCAGTGACTTTAACTTATGGAAGAGGTCATAAGTTGATCATATATTCCCTATGAATTGAGTATTTATGGAAGTCGGTAACAATAAGTATTCTCAAAAGAGGCCCCATGATATCTCATGGGATTGAGATATATTGCTCTCTTGTGTGATCCTAAGAAAGTGTGATCATGAAATCTGTGCGCTCATAGTAGTTCCTCTAATGGAATTTGACATATGCTCTTTGTGAGTTATAATATGTCATTTGATCACATAATAGGAAGATCTATAACTCAAGGATTATTTATAGAGGTAGGTCTTGAAAGGTTGATAGTTTTCACTTTATTAGACTATGGATGACCAGTTCATGGGGAAACTATATACAGTGGATAACAAGTCATGGACTTGAGCATTTGTGCCTTATTGTTATATACATAGGGTACTAGAGTGCAATTGACTCTCTATAACGGGATGTTGAGTCAACTTCATAATTGGATTATGAGGGGAGCCAATATTATCTTATAAGCCCTAGTAGTCCTCGATTGAGCTCATTTAACTTGATGGCATGGTTTATGAGTGTTAGATTAGCTCTAGGTTCACTTTTGTGCATAAGGGTATTTTGGTAATTATGCAAGGTTGCACAAGGTTAAGTGAACAAGTTCTTTTCATTGGACTAATTGATTAATTAGTAGGCCTTTATGGGTTAATTAATCAATTAAGACCCCTTTTATACTAAATTAAGTGACCTAAGCCCTTAGTGGGTTTAAGTCACTTAAGCTCAGTATATAGGAAACCCTATAAATACCCCTTAGGAATTAGGGTTTCCATAGAGTTGTCTTCTACCTCCAAAGAGAAATAGAGCCATAACCTCCACCCTCCCCCCTTGTCACCACCCACAGTGTGCTAAGATCAAGGAAGAGCCATCAGACCAAAGATCGTGCGTTTATAGGACTTCCCATGACAACAATATTCACATTCATTAGAAGGATTAGATTTAGGAACATCTAAGTCCAGGGTAAGCATACTAACTTTAAAATCTAAATCATAGGTTTTTTTTTATATACATGTTTCTATTGTACATATTATTTAGATAATCTTAGGAAAGTTTTTGCATGTTCTTAGCCTGATCCATGCATGAGAAATGGATAGATTTGAGTTTTCCTACATGGTTAGTGGGTAAAATGCACTTACAGAGTTGCACAAACAACAAGCATATACTAAAAAAAAAAAACGATACTTCTAACATTGTTAATGCAAAAGTTCTCCCATAACAACACTAATTTCTTGGTTTAATGGGAATTTCGTTGGTTTAAAAACAGAAGGAAAACAATATGAAAATGATTGGACAATAGAATTTTATTAGAGCAAAATTTAAACCAGCTTAGTCATTAAAAATTTTAGCTCTTGAACCAAAGAAATAAAAAAGAACTAACAATTGTATAGTAGTTCATCATAGGAAACTTGGGATTAACAATAACAAATGTGGGAATTTTAGGTGTGAGTGTAGAGAGAGAAACATATTTATGGTTATATTTTTTCTTTTTGGGAAGAGATAGAAAACTTAGAAAATGAAAAAGAAAAATGACACAAGCTTTTAGAGAGAAAATCCACTAAAATTCCCACTCTCAAGCTTAATTCACTCACTTGGTCCTAATAAAGTTCGTGGCTTTTAGATTAGTCCAAAGCTTTACACCAATTATAGGGTTATGGTTGATAGGATAATCTACTGTTAGGATAGAGCCCTTAAAAGTATGACATGATGTAATAAATTTGGAATTCATTATTTATTTAATAATGTTTCAATTTCACTTTTATCTATCTTTATTCCATGTATTATACTTTATGAGCATTCTTGCTTGCATCTTTTACATTGTACGTTACTTAGGTGCATTAGGAGTTGCACAAAAAATCTAAGTCATTGGTTCCTTGCAAATAGATGACTTGTTCATAGTCAATTCATGGGCTTAGACAACTCATTAGAGGTTGTAGTGCACCACCTCCTAATTGGAGGGATGACTAGTCTTGGCTATTGGACGAGTTTCCCATGGTGAGTGCACTAGTGTGTATGGTTGCACATTGGACAAAACCTATGGTGAGTTATGACTTAAGGCTGTCAAGTAGTCATGACCTCACCAAGTTGTTCCATTGTGTTGTCTCTCAATCATGAGAGAATATTGAGCTTATGCTAAGGTTAGTAATGACTTTGACCTACGTGTGAGATCGTAAGCTGATCATATATTCCATATAGATTGAGTCATTGTTGATGGAAACCGGTTGCAATAGGTATTCTCAATAGAGGTATCATGATATCTCTTAGGATTGATATAGTGTGTCCCCTTGGGTGATCATATGGAGGTGTGTTCATGGAAACTATGACCATAGTAGTTCTTTAAGTGGAACTTGACATAGGCTCTTTAAGAGATAAGATATGTTAATTGAACACACAATAAGAGGATCTGTAACTCAAGGATTATAGAAGTAGTCTTGAAAGGCTGATAGATTTCACATTATTAGATTACAGACATTAGTTCATGGAGAGGCTGAACACAATGGATTGTAGGTCACAAAACCGAGCACTTGGTGTTTGGTTGTTATTTACATAGGATATTGGAGTTCAATTGATTCTCTATAGTGGGATGTTGAATAAAATTTAGAATTGGATTATGAGGGAGCTAGTATTCCTATGGGCCCCAATGGTCCTCGCTCTAAGCTCATATACTTTGTTGGCATGAGTTATGAGGGTCGGATTGACTTTAAGTTCACTTTTGTGCATAAGGGCGTTTTGGTAATTATGCAAGGTTGCATAGGGGTAAGTGAACAAGTTCTCTGGATTGGGCTAATTGATAATTAATAGGCCCTATTAGGTTAATTAATCAATTAGAACCCATTTTGGATTAGATTAAGTGACCCAAGCCTATGTGGGCTCAAGTCACTTAAGCTCACTTAGGAACTCTATAAATACCCCCTAGGGGTTAGGGTTTCCATAGCTTTTGTCTTCCACCATCTAGAGAGGTTGAGAGCCATAGCCTCCACCATCTTTTCCTCATTACCAGAAGTGTGTCAAGATCAAGGTTCGAGTCATCGGGCAAAAAACTTTGGGTTTATAAGACTTTTGCGATTTCGATCTTCATCTTGACCATGTAGATTTGATTTGGGAACATCCAAATCTAAGGTATGGTTTTCGTTAACACTTTCTGAATCCTTTTAAAGTATAAAAATGCTATTTTTTCGTTGCACATAGGATTTAGAAACAACTTAGGATAGTTATGCATGTTCCTAACTTGATTCGGACTTGAGAAACGAAGAGATTCAGGTTTTTCCCTTCATCTACCACCTTAATAAAGACAACTTAATCTAATTGCTCCTTTAATACTCACAATTAGATGATTCAGAAGGGTTTATTCTAGTGTCAAAAAGCCTATTTTTGGTTTGTTAGACTCATGAACATGTTTACACCTTTTGGTTGGCTTGTAGACACTCTTTTGGTCCTTGTGACCACAAACCTTGGTAGAGTCTTTTTCAACCACAAACAACTAAACCATGGTGAATCAAACTGAGATAGAAAACCTTAGCCCCCTTCGTAAACTTAGAAGCAAAAACATAAAAACAAAAAAGAAAACATATAAATATAAAGGTAGAAACATAAAATTGTAACACAAAACTTTACTAAAATTAAAAACAAATTACAAGAAAAGGAAGAAAGAAAACAAAAACAACAACAACAACTAAAACAAATTAAATTATTTTCCTAATATCTCTATTGTAGAGAAAGAGGATCTATTCTTCTTCTTAGAGACAAAGTGTCCTCTTCAAGAGAGTGCCTTACCCAAAAGAGTCTCTCCAGTTCTTATATTTATAGGTGAAAAATCTCTCTCCTTATCATTACTCTAAAGTTATTCCCTTTGAGCTACACCTCCTACCTATGTTGGTGATGTATTGACATGGTTGTTTTAGTTAAAAGATGTTAACTACCTCCTAATTGAAGGGATGACTTGTCTTGATTGTTAGGATAAGGTTCCCATGGTGAGTGTACTAGTGTGTATGATTGCACATCAAATAGAACTTACAATGATTTATAAGGTAAGTCTATTAGGTAGCCATAACTTCACCAAGTTATTATGTGGTATTATCTCTCAACCATGAGAGAATACTGAGCTTGTACCAAAGTTAGCAGTGGTTAACTTATGGGGTGAGATCTTAAAGTGATCATACATTCCTCATGGATTAAGGCACTATTGATGGAAGTCGATAGCAATAGGTATTCTCAATAGAGACACTATGATATCTCATGGACTTTGAGACAATGTGTCCCCTTAGGTGATCCTAAGAACATATGATTAGGAAATTTAAGGTCATATTAATTCCTTAAGTGGAATTTGACATGTCATATTGTAGACACTAGTTCATGGGGAGATTGTATACAGTGAATAAAAGGTTATAGACCCAAGTTCTTATATCTCAGTGTAATATTAGGTTATTAAAGTGCAGTTGATGCTCTGTAGTGGGATATTGAGTCAAGTTAAGAATTGGATTATAAAGGAGCCAGTATTTTCTATAGGTCCTAATGGTCCCCAATCAAACTCATATTCTTTGATGACATAGTTTATGAGAGTTGTGTGGGTTCAATTCACTTATGTGCATAATAGTATTTTGGTAAATATGCTAGGTTGCATTAAAGCTTATGAACAATCTCTTTGGATTGGTCTAATCGATTAATTGGAGCCTAATTATGTTAATTAATCAATTAGGACCCTTTTTGGGCTAGATTAAATGACCTAAGCCCAAGATGGGCTCGTCACTTAAGCCCATGGGAAGCATATAAATACCTTTCTTTGGAGTTAGGGCTTTAGTTTGGCTTCATAGCAAAAGGTCTTATGTGTACAAGAAGGCATATGGAAGCATGATGGGGTGCATGCATATATCCCTAGGGATGTCTAGATCTAATAGAATGGAAATAAATGACTTCAAAAACTATAGACTAATACAAATCTAGAGATTAAAACTCTTGTCATTTGGATGTTCCTATATCAAAATCTATCTAATAAAGAACGAGCTTCAATGCTCTAAAGCTCTCGTACACCTAAAGTCTTCCGCCTAATGACTCTAACCATGTCCAGGGCACTCTAAACAGTGGACTTTGGAATGGTGCATGCCTAGACTCCCACTCTCAGTCAGGAGGTGGAAGATGACTAACTAAAGCCATGAAAAACCTAACCCTAACCTTAACCCCTAAGGGGTATTTATAGGGTTCTCTTATTGGGCTTAAGTGAATTGATCCCACTAAGGCTTGGGTTACTTAATTTAACCTAAAACAGTTCTTAATTGATTAATTAACCACACAGGGTTATCTAATTAACCAATTAGCCTAATCCAAAGACCTTGTTCATTATCCGCTGTGTATTATGCATAAGAGTGAACCTAGAGTTAATCCAACCCTCATAAATCGTGTCAACATGGTGTATGAGAGCTTAAAGTGGGGATCATTATGACCTATATAATTATTGGATCCTTAGAATCCAATTTTGAAATTGATTCAACATCCTACTATAGAGAATCAACTACAGTACAGTACATGTAAATAACAACGAGACGAGGCTCTGGTCCGTGAAATACTATCTATTGTATGCAGACTACCCATGAACTAGTGTTTGTAATCTAACAAGGTAGCTCTATCACCTATCAAGATTAAATATCTAATCCTTGAGTTACAAATCTCACTTATTATGTGATCAACTAATATACTTTAGCTCCAAGGAGCATATGCTAAATTCCACTAAAGGAATTACTGTGACCACAAATTTCATTATCATATGTCCTTTAGATCACCCAATGGGATACATTGTCTCAACCCATGACATATCATGCAGACTTTATTGAGAATTCTATTATCACTACCCTCCACCAAGAGTGACCCAATCTATAGAGATATATGAGCACTTTAGGGTCTTACCCATAAGTCAAAGTCTTCTATTGATTTCAACACATACTTAATATCCTCTAAAGGTTGAGAGTCCATGTAGTATAGTAGCTTGGTGAATTATGATAATTGATAACCTTACACCATGATTCACCATAGGTCTTGTCTGCTATGCATCACATATACTAGTACACTCACCATGAGAAAACCATCCTGACGGAAGACAAACCATCTCTCCAAGTAGGAGGTAGAGCACTACAGTCTCTAAGAGATTGCCAAAATTCATGAACTTACGGTAGACAACTTATCTGCTTACAAGGAACCCATGACTTGTGAGAAAACAAATGCTATGCTTAGTTACGAAAAACACCTAAAATGAGGGGTGAATTGAGTTTTTAAAATCTTTTCAATCACAACAAATTCAAACACAATATAAGCAAAGTAAAGAAATAGAGTTTAGAGAATTCAAACTCGGGTTTATAGTGGTTCGACACTTCCTTGCCTACGTCCACTCTCATCAACCTCCTAACCGAGTGAGAGTTTCACTAACTTGAAGCTTCAACCAAGCTTCCAATTTTCTTACACTTGGATTCTGGCTCCAATGGGCTCTTACACAACCTTTTCAAGATTCAACCTTCTTGAAGGCTTTAACACTCAGATTGTTACAAGATATAATCACTCAACCTAGCTTAAGGATGGCTCAAATACAAGACAAAGCTAGGATGACACACGAGTGCACTAAAGGATATGCAAGTGGTGATTTGATGCACTATGAAGGAAATGAGAGCTTTTTGATCAAGAACAGGTAGGTAGGCTATTGAATGCAAGTGTTCTTTTGTCAATAAATGAAGTGAAGCTCTCAATTTATAGGTTTCTAAGCTCGGGAGTCAAAAATAGCAAAAGGTAACCTCATCTGGTCGAGCTAGGGGTTGACCGGTTCACTAGCCATTGGAGCATTTAATGCATGACATGTTACCGTTGCCTTAATCGGACTTTGACCGGTCCTTGACTGGACCTCAACAGGTAAGAGAAACACCTCGATCGTTAAGAAAAGGCTACTGGGAGAGAGAGAGAAGATTTTTTACCTCTCTCGACTGGTCCTCAACCAGACGACCACAACCGGTTGACCGGTTCCTCAACCGGTTGACCGGTTGGCCATAGCCTCGATCGGTTAAGCCTTTTTGGCCTCGAAAACTTATTTTTTTTATTCCTTTCTTTTCTAACACTTAGGCAAGGTCTTTAGGTAAATTATTAAGCCAATTATAAAACATTTTGCCTAAGGTACATTAGTTAAAAACTCGGGTTTTAATGAAATCGACGTTTTAAAGAATAAATCGAGTTTTCAAAGATGCATGAAACGTGTGAAAATCCTAAGTGCACTCATGCAGAGCAGAGGTAAGCCATCATCTCCTCATGCTGACTCGCCTGATGGTTAAGTGACTAATTGGTTTAATGTTTAAGAATCTCAAGTATAAACTCGAAAATTCATCAAAGGACCAAATAGATAAAAGATTGAGACGCTTAGAAGACTTGTGATCATAGGAAACTAATGTAAGATGAATGCATGAGTGCACTTAGGATTTTCACACGTTTCATGCATATTTGAAAACTCTGTTTATTCTTTAAAACACCAATTTCATTAAGACCTGAGTTTTTAACTAATTTACCTTAGGCAAAATGTTTTATAATTGGCTTAATAATTTACCTAAAGACCTTGCCTAAGTGTTAGAAAAGAAAGGAATAAAAAAATAGATTTTCGGGGTCAAAAAGGCTCAATCGGTCAAGGCTATGGCCAACCGATCAACCGGTTGAGGAACCGGTTGACCAGTTGTGGTCGTCCGGTCGAGGACCGGTCGAGGGAGGTAAAAAATCTTCTCTCTCTCCCAATAGCCTTCTCTTCCCGATCGAGGTATTTCTCTTACTAGTCGAGGACCGGTCGAGGTTCGGTTGAGGCAACAGTAACCTGTCATGCATTAAATGCTCCCACGGCTAGTGAACCGGTCAACCCCTAGCTCGACCAGACGAGGTTACCTTTTTCTGTTTTTGACTCCTGAGCTTAGAAACCTATAAATTGAAGTCCCACTTCATTTATTGACAAGAGAACACTTGCATTCAATAGCCTACCAACCTGTTCTTGATAAAAAAAGCTCTCATTTCCTTCATAGTGCATTAAATCACCACTTGTATATCCTTTAGTACACTCTTGTGTGTCATCTTAGCTTTGTCTTATATTTGAGCCATCCTTAAGCTAGGTTGAGTGATTATATCTTGTAACAATCTGAGTGTTAAAGCCTTCAAGAGGATTGAATCTTGAAGAGGTTGTGTAAGAGCTCATTGGAGCCGAAATCCAAGTGTAAGAAGATTGGAAGCTTGGTTGAAGCTTCAAGTTAGTGGAACCCTCACTCGGTTAGGAGGTTGAGGAGAGTGGACGTAGGCAAGGAAGTGTTAAACCACTATAAACCCGAGTTTGAATTCTCTAAACTCTATCTCTTTACTTTGCTTATATTGTGTTTGAATTTGTTGTATTTGAAAAGATTTTAAAAACCCAATTCACCCCCCCTTTTGGGTGTTTTTCTTAACTAAGCATAACATTTGTTTTCTCAATTGTTATCAGAGCAAGGCTTCTTATTTAAGACTTAACCGTCTAAGAAGTAATGGCTAATCCATCAAGCTTATCCCACATTGAAAGTTTTTCAACCAACCGACCTCCACTTTTTACGAGAACCGATTATCCATATTGGAAAACCAAAATGACTTGGTTTCTCCAATCTATTAATCTTGATTTATGGGATGTCATTGAAGATGGTCCCCATATTCCTTAAAAATTAGAAAATGGAGTGATGGTTCCAAAACCTAAGCATAAATGGGATGAACTTGATAGAAAAGTTCAATTAAATGCCAAAGCCGCTTTTATCTTACATTGTGCTATTGATAGAAATGAATTTAATAGTATTTGGCATTGTAAGTCGGCTAAAGAAATTTGGAGACTATTAGAAAACACTTATGAGGGAAACAACCAAGTTAAAGAGTCTAGAATCAATATCCTTGTGCATGATTATGAATTATTTTCTATAAAGGATTTTGAATCTATTGTTGAGATGTTTTCTAGGTTCATTGTGATTGTGAATGAACTTGAAGCCTTGGGAAAGACCTACACCGAAGTAGAGAAAGTCATGAAGATCTTAAGGTCTCTACCAAAGAAATGGGAAACAAAAGTGATGGCTATTCAAGAAGCAAAGGATCTCACCAAGCTTTCACTTGAAGAACTCATTGGGTCACTCATGACTTATGATATAGAATTGTACAATCGTCAAAGAGTTGAAGAAAATGAGAAAAGTATAGCCTTCATGGCTTTAACAAATGATGATGAAGAGGAAGAGAGTGAAAGTGAAAGTGATGAAGACTCCATGGAAGAAGAATGCACAAATGAAGATGCCAACATGTGTTTCATGGCTTTGGAAGAACATCAAGATGAGGTAAACTCCAACTCTAACCATTTTGAATTTCAAGATGCACTTCAAGAATTATATTTTGATCTTGAAAAACTTGTTTTCAAAAATATTTCTCTCAAGAAAAAGAATTCTTGTCTTCAAAATGAGCTTAATGAGCATAATGAAAATTTTGAAAATATTGAGAAGACAAAAATCTCTTTTGAAAAGGAAAATGAGGAGTTAAAAATTCTCAAATGGCCAAAAGACTTTTGATATGATTTTGGAAAATCAAAAAATGCATTTTTAATAAAAAGAGGCTAGCCTACAAGTCTTTCAAAAATCATTTTTTTTTAAAAGAAAGCCTCTAGTTTTTCACCTTCAACTATTTGCAATTTTTGTGAAAAATGAGGTCACATTAGTAATATTTGTCCCTTAAGAAAATCTCTTCATGTTCTTCAAAACTCTAAATTATTTTGGATTCCAAACGGAAGAAAGACTAACCCTCTAGGACCCAAAAGGATATGGGTACCAAAGGTTACTAAATTTGTTTTGTAAGGGTCCATACAAGAAGGAAGAGATGCTTACCTTGGAAAAAATGCATTGATGATATTGGTAATGGTATCCCTTCTAAAGCTTAATTTGAAATATCATTTTTGCTAACACTTGGTATATTTTTGGCATATTAATAATATATCATTTGGTATCACTTTGATAAAATTAGTATATTTGTTAAACCATGGTTTGGATTAAAAAGAAGATTTTTTACACCTAGGTAAAAGTAAATGATCATATGCTTGTATGCCCTAAAAGTGTTATTCAATGCATGTTATATATCTTTTTAAATGCATATGTTCTCCCATATATATTTTTCCAAATCATGCTTTAAATTGGGAATGCTCTAAAGATGAGCAATCTTTTATTTGGAAACTATTCTCAAATGAAAAAGGGGGAGATTCATTTTTATGAGAAATCATATCATGCTTATTATGTACTTTTTAAACTTTTGATAACATGTGATTCCCCTTTTATACTTTATTGAAACTTTTTTTTTTTTTTATGACAAAAAGAGGGAGAAGTAATGGTAGGTTGCTAACTTATGAAGAAATGTCAATTTTGTTTTAGCAATCCTATTCATATTGATGCTATGTGCTTTATTGGTTATATTTGTATGCATCATATTTAATAATAATGTCTTGCCAAATTGCTAAATGCTTTTTATGCTATTTATGTTTGATTATATCATTTTGAGCATCCTTAATATACTCCTTGAAGTTTCTAAACTTGAAAATTTTCTAAATTCAAAGGAGCATATATTGAGGGGGAGCTTTTTAGCAACCTTGGTTTTGTCATCATCAAAAAGGGGGAGATTGTGATACCAAGGTTTGGTTAATCTTGATTTTGATGATAACAAAACAAGGTTTAGAACTAATGATCATATTTCAAGTGTGATTAGGCAAGATGATTTCCAAAGTGGCAATCACAAAGACAAATCATGCCAAGGAGAAATCATGAAGAAGAAGACCACCTCAAAAAGAAGAGTTTTTCAAGACCCAAGCTTCATAAGATCTCTTTGTAAGGTTGTTGGTGCACTAGGACTTTCATGCATTTCATTCTTTATTTATGCACCAAAATCATCCAAGAGTAATATTGTTTTAAATATCTTAAGAATTAGAGATTTCATGTTTTCAACTAAAACCTTGTGTTAAATGATTTTTAAACTTGTGTTAAAAGGTTTTAAGTTGAAAAAGGTTAGGTGTTGAGCAAAAAAAATGGCTCAACCGGTTCAACCGGTTGTGCTCGTCCGATCGAGGACCGGTTGAGGGAGGCCAAAAAGTTTCTCTCTCTCCCAGTGGCCTTTTCTTCCCGGTCAAGGTTGAACCTCAACCGGTTGAGGTCCGGTCGAGGTCTGGTCGAGGTCCGATTGAGGCCCAATGGTCACCTGCCAAGCATTAAATGCTAACGGCTAGTCAACCGGTCGACCCCTAGCTCGACCGGTCGAACCCCCAATGGCTAGTTTGGCTTTTTTCTTCTATAAAAAGGCTCCAATATTCATTGTTTCAAGAGCTTAACCTTTCCAAATCTTTCTTGATTATATTTGAGCATTGGAAGAGTATTTTTGAATGCACCATTATTTCAAAACTTGCATATCTTTAGTGCACCATTCAATCCTAGTTTTTCTTGTATCATTTGAGCTTAAAGTTCTTGTGCTAGGATTTTTGAGATATCATTCATTTGTAAATCTTTGAGAGGAATTTTCTCAAGTGTGGGGTATCACTTGAGGGGTTGTTCAAGAGTGGGATATCTCTTGAGAAGTGTAAAGGGTGCTTGGAGCCAAAAGTCCAAGAGGGTGAATTGGAACCATAATCCAATTGTATTGCTTGAAGGCTTGGTTTGGAAGCCTTGGATTAGTGGAACCTCAAGCTTGGGATTGAAGTTAGAGGAGAGTGGATGTAGGCCGGGTTGCATCGAAACACTATAAACTCTTGTGTTTACATTATCTCTTTCCTACTCTTTAATTTATATGCAATTGTCTATATATTGATTATTATATACTTGCATATAAGTGTCTCTTGCATTCACTTGTTTAAATTTGCAAAAAGAAACCATCACCCTATTCACCCCCCCTCTAGGGTGATTACCATAGGTTGGATTATTCTCAAATTCCTAACAACTTGAATCCTCTATGTAACTACTAATGCACTCAAGTCATGTACAATATAAGAAATATGGACCAAATACTAAAATCAATGTTAAAGCAAAAAAATGATCATAAGGAATAATTATGTCTGACTTTGTTACATCATGTCTTAAGTTTAGGGGCTCAATCCTAACATGTAGTAATTCCTTAAATGGAATTTGACATGTACTCTTTTGAGCTAGGATATATCAATTGATCATATAATATGAGGATTTGTAACTCAAGGATGATAAAGGTAATCTTGATAGGTTGATAGTTTTCACCTTGTTATATTACAAATACTAGTTCACGGGAATAGAATGTACAATGGATAATATGTCACAGACCAAAGCACCTAATGTCTCATTATAATATACATAGGGTATTAGAATGCAATTAACTTTTTGTAGTGGGATGTTGATTCGATTTCAGAATTGGATTCTAAAGGAGCCAATACTATATATAGGCCCTAGTAGTGCCCGCTTAACTCATATTCCTTAACTACCTAATTTATAAGGGTTATACAGGTTTTCTAATTCACTTGTGTGAATAAAGCCATTTTGATAAATACATAAGCTGAACAAGAGCTTGTGAACGATTTGAATTGAGTTAATTGATTAATTGAAACCTAATTTGGTTAGCTAATTAATTAGAATTTTTTTGGGCTAGATTAAGTGACCTAAGCCCAAGGTAGGCTTAAGAAATTTAAGCTCATGGGAAGCCTATAAATACTTTTCTCAAGGTTTAGGGTTTTAGTCTTGTTTCTTGTTCACATAGAAAGATAAAACATTAGCCTCCACCCTATGTGAAATCTCTACCATCTCACTATCCGAATCCAAGGAAGAGTTATTGGGTGGAAAACTATTGTGTACTACTACAAAAAATGAAAATGATGACGCTCACTTCCTTGGTACTTTAAAAAAAATGACATGATTTAGTTTGATGTGTACAATCATTGGAGTTTGTTTACTATGACGCTTTTAGAAGCGTCATTGAACGATATGGGTTTAGAAACATTGGCGGTTATTTTCAAGTGTCATCATTAAATATAATTTTTGGAATTCTCGACACCTCTGAAAAGAGCCATAATATATATATATATATTTTTCACTCCTTCCAAATGATTTCACATTCGCCAAAAGTATATGTTTCCACACCCACACCAGTTGTGAGCGTAAAAAACTCTAAGCCTTGATTCGTTCCCAATTGGTGTATCAGCTGATTCATGTCCAACTGGTGCTCCTTGATTGAGGGAGTAATCAACAAAATTTATAACCTATTACACCATGAACTAGGGTAGCAAAGACAAAGCTACTATAGCATAGTGGCTCTAGGATCGTTCACTGGGAAGGGTTTTCAATTCATAAATGATACCAATTCAAAGTGAATTGGTGCCTTTTCATTTCAAGGTTAGCTTAAGAAATAAAAACAAACTTTGATTGAAAAAGTTTTAGGTTTAAGCTAACGACAAAGGAAATAATGGAAATTACTTATGAAGAAAAACATTCCTTGGAGGTTTAGGTTCACAGGGGAGATTCCTCGTGCAAAAATAGAGCTCCAGTCATTTGGTTCATTTCCTCGCATTAGAGAATTAACATATAGTCAATTCTCTAACCGGTGTTGTACAGATGCATCATTTAAATGGATTTCAACTCTAATTCCCTCTCACTGATGCAACTTGCAATGGCTCGTGCCTCTCACCTAGCATTTGCCATTCAAGGTGATCTTTAACTTTGGACTTTCCTTCTCAAGCTCGCAAGAGATAACTAATGGATGTCTCCTTGGAGTCCAAAAGTTTACCAAGTGTTGGAAATTCTAGAAAATCCTACCTTCAAGTCACTTCCCAAAAGCTCGCAAGAGGTAAACTAGTGCATCTCCATGGACGGAGATCACTTGCCTTACCAAGTGTTGGCTCAAGTGAATTGAAGGTGTTTTAAGTTAACTAAAAACATAGAAATCATTAAAGGATCACACTTTCTCTTCATTAATGGCTGAAACCACAAAGCTACTAATTCTTGCACTTGGAACCTTTGCCGGCAACCTTAACTCCAAGGAACTAAAAGCCTAGCCACTCATTCTCTGAGGAAACATCCTCAGAGCTTGTTTGGCTAGTAAGAAAAATACAATCAAAATGAGAAGGTAAAGCAGATCAAAGCTCTGTATTTTTCTTCCTTTGAAAACTATACAAAAGATGCGTCGTCCTCGGGAACAGGCTCCTGAGAGATATTTATATGAAAATTACAATAATAATATATACAAGGTTATTCATCATTTTTCCAAACTTAATAACTAAGAAATCCTATAATTGGTGGGTTACAAGGAGAGTTTGGGGATTTAGACATCAAATATCTAAAGCAAAATATCTCAAAATGTCGGTGACACATATTGGGAAGCTTCAGGAGAACATCGCGGCACTGTGTAGAAAAATATCTCAAAATGTCGGTCAGACATATCGGGAAGCTTTAGGAGAACACCGTGGCACTGTGCAAAATGGCTACGAAACTCTCCGGGTGAGCGCTATCAGAGGATCCGGATACGTCTGACCGAAGAAGTTGAAACGCCCTCCTCTCCCATCCGGCGTTAAGCGCCGGATGCAAAATATCCGGATGGAATGTCGGCGGAGTAGAATTCTGGATGTGATACATCCGGGTGGAATGTCGGCGGAGCAAAATTCCGGATGTCGTACATCTGGGTGGAATGGCGGCGCGCTCCCCTATCCGGACTCCCTTAGGGAGAAGCACACGGTACTCACAATCATCACACCCCGGACGATAGCATATCCTATCCGGATATGTTGTCCGGATCATTGGCTAAAGTGCACAAGCCTTGCTACGTCATTCCGACAGCCTGCCACAGCCCACGTTCCGTCGATCTTCGATGGTGTGTCCGGACGCATTGTTTTGCCATGGATTCCAAAGAAGTCTCCTCAATCTCGGATTGCTTTGGTGATCAAAAAGCTATCAAAACACCAAAATTTAACACAATTTGATTAGAATTGATTGTAAGGGTCCTTAATATGTTAATTGGGATAAAAGGTGATAACTACTACTCAAAAGTGTTTAAAAGAGTTAATTACAAGCTATGAAATAACACTTTTTGAGTAGTAATCAAGCCTTTAGTACTCTTTATCAATTTTCAACCAATGTTTAGGTCTTCTACGAGCTCACATCATCATTAACAACAAAATGAAAACCCATAAGTAATTAAATTTCTCAAATTATAGTGGTTCTTAAAATCAGAAGTGAGGCGGGAGATGATTGAGGAATAGTTTGGCCTTCTTCTCCATGAAATAGCCAAGAGTGAATTGAGACCTATGTTTTTTTTGGGAAGATTTAGTGTGGTATTCATTTGTATTGGTGCTTGAATAACTAGTGTAGTATGTGGGAATGTAGTTGGGAGTAGAGTATCACTAGGGGGAAGAGAAGATTCCAGTGGGTTTCTTCTTATTCCAATTTAGACCTTAATTTATTTTTCCTTTCATCTAACCTTGGTATAGCCCTATGTCATCTCAAGATGTAAGGAAAGTTCTTAGTCGATCCTAGTTTTTTGGCATAAAAGTTAGGTCAGTTAGTTTTTTTTCTTCCTATTCTATTCAACTCTATTTAAGAATCATAAATCTATAAAAATTATCTATTGCTCTTGTTGTTGGAAATTGAAGTATGTAGAATACTCTGTTTGATTTTAAGTTTTTTTTCTTAAGCAAGTAGTTTGAGGCATTAAATTACATAGGTGTGAATTTTGATTTGAATATTGTATTGGCTTGGGAAATCATTTCCTTATTGTTTGCACAAGTTGTTGTAGAGCTTGTGCTCACTTTTTTTTTTCTTGATGCCTCTTACTCCCAACCACCATTTCCTTGCTCGAGGTCTTAAACTTACTTAGAACCTTTAATCCTCTTTTCTGGAGTTTTTTGATCTCTGAATCTCATTCCAAGTTTGCATAGACTGCAAACACTTCTCAAATTTTAATTTTTTTTTAATTTTTTTCTCATTTTTCTAATTTGTTGATTATAGATTTGTGTTTGGTGAATTTGAAGTGGAGTTAAGGTAAGAATTATGGAGTTCAACTTGTTAATACTAATTTATTTATTTATTTTAAACTGTTGAGGATGATTTTTATTTTGGCATTAAGGTTTAAATCTAAGTCATGACATATTTTTTGCTTGCTCACCAAGTATTCAATTGATGGTCTTGGTAGTTTCTACTTTATTTCCTTCTTTAGCATTATTGAGGTATTTTGTTTTCTGCTTATTCTATATTTAGTTAATGGTTTGGCTTGAAGGTCCTTAATATATTTTAGGTTTTGAGTTGTATGTTTTGGTTAACTTGTGTGAACGTATGATGAAATGTTAAAGAACTCTATATAACATCATCATTCTAGATTCTGGTTTTTTTTTTTTTTTAATGCAAAACCATTTTTGGACTCATAAAGCTTCACTTAGGTTGTGAGCCCTCTCTTCGTAGCATTGTTTATTATGTATCTTTTCTTTTTTCTATCAAAAAAATTGAGTGAACGATATCTTATTCAAAATCCTTTTTGTGATAAAACAAAATTTCATTATATAGGGAAAAGTTCTATCAAATTTCTTTTTTTAGCATCATTACAAATGTTCTATTACATTTAAGATTACTACCATAACCTTTTTAGCACTCCAATATTGTGTTGGGTGCCAAATTGTAAATAATTAGCAATTCTTGAATTCCTTTAGCTAGTCTGCCTTCAAAACTATAATAGATGTTATTTACCAAGGTGTTATAAAGAATTTTTCTAAGTCAATAAACGTGTAAAGAGGTTACAATCATTCAATACTCTACTCACAAAGCCTTTCTAACTACTAGTGTTAACCATCTGATTTTTTTTTTTCTTTTTTAATGTGGGTTTAGTTGGTGTTACTACCTTAACCATTATATATGTACAACCTAGTGGGGACCCATCTATTTGATCAGGCAGATATGACATTAAGTTGAAGATCTTTAAGTAATTATATTTAGGATTTGACATATGATCATAGTGTTGAGCATTAATTATTAGTCCTCGAGATACATGTCTGGCACAAATTTTCATTCACCTTTTTTTCTTCTTAAAAGGTTTATTTGTGTTGTTGCTACTTTTTATATTAACTCATCCATTTATTATTATTATTTCTTTAGTTTTAGCATAATATATGATATATCAAATCCATTTAGTTTCTTCACACACCAAACGTGAACAATTACATATCTTAAAAATTTTCAATTACCACTTTAATTAATAATTCTATTTTGCTCATTAGAGACATATAGGAACATAAACTAGAAGAAATTAGTGTTTAAGAATTAAAATTTAATAATAATAATTAGGTCTTAGCCTTAGAGAAACAACTTGGCTATGAATGGGAAGGAATGAGATGTAAGCGCAGTCATTCTCCAATGATAGACATATAACACATAATTGTCTAGACATGACACTTTCACTTGTGTAATGCATGACTCGACTTAGATGGAAACACTTTTTTTTTTTTCCTTTTTTTTGGGCACATATTGGACAACTTAGTGAACTCACAATTGTTTTTTCTGTAATCTTCATTAGCGCGAAAATAGGTTGTACAAAGGATGACATTAATAACCTCCATGCTTGTAATATAATCTCATTAATTTGAAGGCTAACTTTATTGGTATGAAAATGTGTTGTCCAGGGAATCACCATTGGCAATTACCATTAGCATATGCAGTCTAATATATTCCAACACTCTGTCCATTAATCTATACTTGACCTTTACCCACACCCTCCTTGTCTAAAGTTAATCGCTTATCTCCTTTGAATGCTTTGAAATAAGTCTACAAAGTTCCAAGATAAAGCTTTAGTTCTTAATGCTAGTCCATTACTTAAAGGGTTAAACATGTCTTAAAATTGGAAGACTCATTTCTTAATTATGTTCTCCTGGTTTGACAAATCATAAGAGTGTTTTTACCTATCCAAAAGAAGTGTATTTTCTATCACCTTAAGCAACATTCCTTATAGTCTTACCATCTTCCTTATAGCACTTGCAATTTTAATCAAATTGTGTTTTCTCACAAGTAGGCAACTAAACTTTGTTTATGACCAAAACAATCTTTTCCATCATCTTGTCCTGAATTGTTGCCTTGGTGTAGTACCTAGTCCTTCACAAATTTTGTGTTCATTGTGGATAATTAATGCACAAGTGTGAATTTTTTACTTTCCAAAACATCATTTTTATTCTACCTATAAAGTTAAGACTCACATGTGATGATAATGTAGGCTAATGAAGATTACAAATGCTATAGCTATTGAGAAAATAAAGGCTAATCTTTAAAAGAGAAAACACCCAAGAGGGAAGAGGGGTGAATTGAGATTAAAAAAAAATAAATTTAAACACAACAAATTTAAGCACAAGAGGAGCAAATAAAAAGAGATAAAGTTAGAGAATTCAAACTCAGATTTTATAGTGGTTCGACACTTCCTTGCCTACATTCACTCTCCTTAAGCTCCTAATTGAGTGAGAGTTCCACTAACTTGAAGCTTCAACCAAGCTTTTAATCACCTTTACACTTAGATTCCTGCTCCAATGGGCTTTTACACAATCTCTTCAAGTTTCAACTCACTTGAAGGCTTAAACACTCAATTGATAAGTCTGAATCTCTCAACCTAGCTTAACAATGGCTTAAATACAACTCAAGGCTAGGATGAATCACAAAGGTGTACTAAAGAGTATGCAAATAGAGATTTAATGCACTAAGAAAAGAATGAGAGCTTTCAAGGCAAGAACAAGTGAGTAGACAAATAAATGCAGGTGTTCTCTTCCTCATAAATGAAGTAGATCTCTCTATGTATAGGTTTCTAATCTCAGGAGCTAAAAAACCAAAAAATAGCCTTGACTAGTCGAGTTGGGGGTTGACTGGTTCACTAGCCGTTGGAGCATTTAATGATTAGCAGGTGACCGTTACCCTCGATCGGACCTCAGTTAAACCTCGATCGGGAAAGAAATGCTACTGGAAGAGAGAGAGAGAGAGAGAGAGAGAGAGAGAGAGAGAGAGAGAGAGAGAGAGAGTATTTTTTGCATCTCTGAACCGAACCTCGACCGAGAAGAGGGAATCGGTCGATCGGTAACTTAGCTGGTTGAGCTTGTTTGGACAATGCCTCGATCGGTTCACCATTTTTGGCCCGAAAACCTATCTTTTTTTTTTCTCTTCTAACACTTAGGCAAGGTTTTTAGGTAAATTAATATGCCAATTTTGAAACGATTTGCCTAAGGTTCATTTGATAAAACTCGGGTTTTGATGGAAATGTAACTTTAAAACATAAACTGAGTTTTTCAAAGATGCATGAAATGATATGTAAATCCTAAGTGCACCAATGCATTCATCTTACATATGTTTCCTATGATTAACGGTCTTCCAAAAGTCCTTATCTTGCATCCATTAGGTCCTTTGATGAATTTCCAAATTAACACCTAAAATTCTTTATAATTCAAACCAATTAGTAACTTGACCATGGTTTGTAATCATCAAAACATGATTAGGAGAACCTTGGGCTAACAATCTCCCCATTTTTTATGATGACAGACCTTGGTTATCTAGGAGAAGAAGAATCTTTCCCTCAAATCAATCATGGATCAATAGTCAAAATTTATGAAGCTAAAAACAAGATAATCAAGACATACTAAAGAGAATTTGCAATAAGAAACGATGTAAGTCATCAAACATATAAGAATATCATATATAAGTCAAATGTATCAATATCCAATATTTACGATCCAAGTGATGATATGACAATGATATGCATGTAAGTTCCCTATAGTTTCCTAGATCCTAAATATCTCCACCTTTTGGCAACATAAAAATGGAACAAAGAAGGTCTCTAAGAAATCAAGGTTGAGGAGGTGGAGGTGGAAACACAGAACGCAAATAAGCCATCATCTCCTCATGTTGACTCTCCAAGCGATCCTCAATACGCTCAACCCTCTGTTAGAGATACTCAAACTATGAAGTGAAGTCAGCCTGATACTGATCCATGCGATCCTCCATGGAGTAGAACCATGTATCACTGACAACAAGAAGCAATGTTCATGAGTTATTTCAAGCAATCTCTAAATTTCTTTAGCTGATATGCATTGACATATTCTATTATATTCATTTCTATCAATAGAGCATTGCAATGTATACACGACCTTAGCATTTAATTGAAAATTTATTCTATCACGCTCATTCCATTCTTACTTGGGTTTTGGAATCATGACTCCATCAACTAGTTTTGAAGGAAAAGTTGGGCCATCTTCAATGACATCCCATATGTCTAAATCTGTTGATTGTAAAAACCAAGTAATTTTAGTTTTCCTATAGGGATAATCGATTCCCGTAAAAAAATGGAGGTCTATTGGTTGCAAAAATTTCAATGTGAGATGAGCTTGATGGATTAGTCATTTCTTCTTAGACGATTAAGTCTTAAACAAAAAGTTTGGCTCTGATACCAATTAGGAAAATAAAGGTTAACATTTAAAAGAGAAAACACCCAAGATGGGGGAAGAGGGGGTGAATTGGGATTAAAAAAATCTTTTTAAACACAATAAATTTAAGCACAAGATGAGCAAATAAAAAGAGATAAAGTTAAAGAATTCAAACTTAGATTTTATAGTGGTTCGATACTTCTTTGCCTATGTCCACTCTCCTCAAGCTCCAAACCGAGTGAGGATACCACTAACTTAAAGTTTCAACCAACCTTCTAATCACCTTTACACTTTGATTCCGACTCCAATGGGCTCTTACATTTCAACTCACTTGAAGGCTTAAATACTCAATTGACAAGTATGAATCTCTCAACCTAGCTCAACAATGGCTCAAATACAACTCAAGGGTAGGATGAATCACAAAGGTGCACTAAAGAGTATGCAAATGGAGATTTAATGCACCAAGAAAAGAATGAGAGCTTTCAAGGCAAGAACAAAAGGGTAGAAAAATAAATGCAGGTGTTTTTTTCCTCATAAATGAAGTGGAGCTCTCTATTTATAGGTTTCTAACTCGGGAGCCAAAAAACCAAAAAACTGTCTCAACTAGTCGAGTTGGGGTTAACCGGGTCACTAACCGTTGGAGCATTTAATGCTTGGCAGGTGACCGTTACCTTTGATCGGACCTCGACCGGGAAGGCAAACCCCTCGACCAGGAAAGAAATGCTACTAGAAGAGATAGCGTGTTTTTTGCATCTCTCGACTGGACCTCGACTAGGAATAAGGAACCGGTCAACCAGTACCTTGACCGGTTGAGCCGGTTTGGACAATGCCTCGACCGATTCACCAATTTTGGCCCAAAAACCTATATTTTTCTGTTTTTTTTTCTTTCTCTTCTAACACTTAGGCAAGGTCTTTAGGTAAATTAATATGCTTATTTTGAAATGATTTGCCTAAGGCTCATTTGATAAAACTCGAGTTTTGAAGGAAATGTAATTTTAAAGCATAAATTGAGTTTTTCAAAGATGAATGAAATGATATGTAAATCCTAAGTGCACCCATGCATTCATCTTACATATGTTTCCTATGATTAACGGTCTTCCAAAAGTCTTGATCTTGCATCCATTAAGTCCTTTGATGAATTTCCAAATCAACACCTGAAATTCTTTATAATTCAAACCAATTAGTAACTAAACCATGATTTGTTATCATCAAAACATAATTAGGAGAACCCTTGGGCTAACAACTTGATGCTAGAAAACTGGATGAAACCAAATGTGTGTACAAAGATCACGTTTCTATAGTATAATACGTCACTTTTTTTATTTCTTAAAACATAAGATTCTTTGTTGTTCATTTGATATTTTCTTAATAATTTAGGAAATGTCTTTAAGAATTCTCTGTTTCTCAGGAAGGATATTGACTATCTTGTGGCAGGAAATCTTCTTTTCCATGCACAAATATGAATATCTTGTAGATAAATATAATTGAGAAAAACCATGTAGAAATTATCCATAATAGTTTAGACTTTAAAAATTCTTAAGCAATAGCAGCTAGGATGAGGCATGTTAATTTCCTTATTTCATGCAGAAACATATGCTAATTTCCCCTTTTTCATCAACAACAATAGGCTTTGGATGTGCTTGATTTTTATTGTGTGTTAAGTCATGCTACCTCTGTAAAATCAATCTTCTCTCTTTATCTTTGATTTTCATTACATTCTTGTATTAAATTCATTTATGATAGGATTGATATTTTTTAGGTGGTAGTAGTTTCATGCTTTCTCTTATGATGCCATTATCACATCTTATGCAATTGTTGATCCCAATAAGCTAGTTATATATTGGTATTTTTTCAGGTGCAAGGTTACTATGGGGCTAACCTCTTCAGTCATGAAACTAAGGATTATTACTATTCAAAACTAAGGTCATATATGAAACGATGCTTGAAAATTTTCATTTCATGCCCTAAGGCCCTAAGTAGTTTTCTCTGTTTCTAAAAAAGGATGTGTAATCATGGCTAAGAAAATTTATGCGAAGCCGAATTATTTTGTTTTTTCTGAATTTTTCAAACATAATTCATTGAACTAGGTGAGTAAAATTACCTTGATGTATTGCTAATCAATAGGAAATAATTTCACCCTACAAGTACTAGTATCTGAAAAACTATTAAATCTTCATGTTTATATATTACACTTATTGAGTTTGAACATATCCTTAATGGGGAACAAGAATTCTTTTAAGGGAAAATAGAGATGAAAAAGAGGAGAAAGATTGGGGAAGCAAAAATTTTCTAGTAGCAAGCAAGGATGATCAAATTTTTTTAGCACGAAAGGAGAACCAAGATTTTCCAAGTAACAAGGAGGATAATCATAATTTTTTTAGCAAGAAAAGAGAACCAAAATTTTTTCTAGTATGAAGTAGGATAATCAAATTTTCTTTTTTTTTTTTTCAGGAAGAAAGGAGAATCATTTTTTTTGTTGGAAAGAAAGAGCAAAATTTTTTCTAAGAAAAAAAAATGATGAACCAAGATTTCCAACAATAAGAGAGACAAATTAGAATTTCCAGTAACAAGAAAATGAACCAAAAATTTTCCTCCAGCAAGAAGGATGACCAAAAAAAATTCTCATAGCAACAAGAAGGAAAATCAAAATTCTTTAGAAGAAATAAAATTGTTTAGGAAATGATAAAAAAAAAAAATGTGATGCAAGGCTTTTCTACTAGTGTTTGGCACAACCTTAGGCTTTCAGGATTTTTTTGTTAAAATTAAAGCACTTTAAAAGTATAATTATTTTAGGGTCTAAAAACTCTTTTGTATGAAAAAAGCTTTAGGGGAAAGGTTTTAGAATTTACAACTTTTAATTTTCCATGAATATGTAAATAATGGGAGAGGAGTTTTTCTACTGAGTTGCTATTTAGTTAGGCATAGAGAAGTGTTTTTTAATTTTTTCCCTACATGAAATGTCGAAGTTGTTTCTATGTGTTGATTATAATATATTATCTCCAAAACTCACGTGTCTCCTAAAAATCATTCTCATATAGATGTTTTTTTTTTTGGGAATTAATGGAGTTATTCTGTTTGGATTCAGAGTTCTTTTTTTTTTTTTTTTTTTTTTTACTTTGTATGTTCTATAGACACTATAAAATGAGGACATGAAAAATTTTTCCAGTTCCTTAGTTCATTCATCAACCAAAAAGGTTTTTCCAATGTCTTAAATCTATAAAGGAGTACTCTACCATTCTTGGTTGAGTTAGAAAACAATGTTCTATTCTAATAATATTCTATTAAACAAACATTTGGTCTCTTTTCTTTTTGGGTTTCTTTATTTTTTGTGTTCTTGAATAGTATGTTTACTTTAATGCAACTAGTAGTGAGAATTTGTAATATTTTTTGTAGGGAGCATTGGTTGATATATTTCTAAGGGGCACCAATTTCATAACAGATACTCGAGGGATGACATCTTTGGTAAGATCTCATTCCTTGGCTTTTTACTATCATGACTACTAAATTTGTATCTTACTACGATTTTTTTGAATTGTAGATTGGAGTGTTGCCTTCATTTGTGTTATTTGCCTAATTGTTACCATAATTTACCAAAATTTAATGAATTTTTTAAATAATGGACAATTGGATAGAAAGTAAAAACAACAATCACATCTTCCAAAGGTAATGCTTGAAACATCCCTAATTTGTAATGATGTTTTGTGTTTTTATTTTTAGATTTACCTTGATATGGCGGTGCTAGCGGAGGCCAAAGGAGGATTGTTAGATAACATTAAAAACTAGGTTTACTTTTGCTTTTAAATCCATTTTGTATGCTTGGTTTATTAGTGATGACCATGGGATAAGCATTTCTGGTTCTCAAGTCCATTCTTATTCTGCTCCTAGAACATCAAAGCTAGAACATGAACATAAATGACCCAACTAGGCCCATAATCCAAATTCCA
Source organism: Vitis vinifera (assembly GCF_030704535.1). Taxonomy (NCBI): domain Eukaryota; kingdom Viridiplantae; phylum Streptophyta; class Magnoliopsida; order Vitales; family Vitaceae; genus Vitis; species Vitis vinifera. The sequence continues at coordinate 16,522,906 of NC_081809.1, read as the reverse complement.
CTAGGACTTCCAAATTTGGTAGAATGATGAGAGATAAAGAGTAACATATTATCAACCTCATCATGTCAAGCAATGCAATCATTATTTTTCTTTTATTCCTCAACATCTCTTTGTTCCAAGCCATTTGTGCACTGAACTAAGAAGGTCTCTCTTTGGTTGTGCAATCATTATTTGTTCTTTAACAATGTCCAAAATAACCAAATCTAAATGTTTATTACAAACCTCAACCTTATTGATTGGGAATGAATTCAAAAGGTTTTCCTCTCTTCATCAATTAGATCATTTTGTATAGCTAGAATTTAGCAATATAGGTTTAAATATATTAACTAGATGGCAAGAATAATAGATGTTTTACATCTACCACTTAATGAGTTGACATAGAAAAATTTAATCAACAACTTCTTCTAATATCCAAACCATTCATCATAATAATTCTTGATCTCAACTTCTCATAATATAACTAAAAGTTCTATATTTAGAACCTTTCTTAATACTAAAACATTTCTCATTGTCATGGATCCAATAAAAATAGGACATGCACCTGGGCTTTTATGTTTTTAGTGAACAAAATATAGAATAAGATTGACCATTTTCAACTGATTGTTGTTTCATCATATTTCTAATACTCTGTGCAAATAAGTTGTACCTCCAATTAAGATCCTACTTATAAGATTTATGTCCAGTCAACATGAAGCATCCAATGTTAGTACATACGTCAATAACTATCCATTAGTGCTACTTTCCTAAAGTGTGTATAGTCCTTATGGCCTAGCCTTGGATAGTCTTTAAGTATTGTTTTCCTATGTAGAAACTTTATTTATTTATTTATTTTTTATGGGTGTTCAATTTTGATTTAATTGATATTACACTATTGTTGTCTAATTATCATACTATGGTTAGATACTATAGTAAAGGAAGGTGAAAGAATTAACTAATTTATTAGATCATAAGATTATAAGATAATATCTTAAAAATATAAATAATGAAAGATTTTATGAAATTAAGATACATAAATATATTATATTCTAAGAAAAAGATTAAGATAAATAATCATTTGATTTATATTTTTTATTTTGAATAAACTATCTTTCTAAAAATTAAGATAAATAATCAAAATAGTAGTAAAGATATATTGATATTTAAAATAATGAATAACTAATGATTAAAAAAAGATAAAAATATATTAAATTACAAAATAATTATTTTTAAAATAAATATTGAAGATGTGAGATAAACTCAATTATAATTATTTTATTTGTTTATAGGTTTAAATAAATTATTGTGTATTAGTTATTATAATATATCAACATGAAGGATTTTCAATACCCATATTTTTATGGGAGATGATTTAGGGTAAAAATAAATCCTCAAGTTCAAATTCTTGAACTTTCTTTGTTTAGATACATTCTTATATTAGCAAATTTATTTTGCAAGAGTTGAAACTAGAGGATTCATGTTTGGTCCATCAAGCTAAAGTTCATATTTGTAGAGGTGGGTCCACTACGCTAGAAATTCCTCTCCCAAAGATATAATAGCTTGAAAGGATGACTAAATAGAAGATAAAATTTTATTTTTATTATTACTTTACAATTTAATTATTTACTTTTATAATTGCATAAGCGTTTTATTGTATCTTAAACAAGACAATGCTACATTTCATGGTTTTGTTGAAATAAAATATAAAAAAAAAGTTTATACTTCCTATCACCTAATAATTTATATTTTCAAAAACTTTAAACATTCTCCTCTTATCAACTCAAGAAAAATAAAAATAAAAGGAACTAGAATAAAAGTAAAAAAACTATTCAAATAAATAAAATATATATATAAGAAATTAAAAGTACAAATTAATATTAAAATAATGATAATAAGATGGTTTTTATTGTATTTGGACCTTGGTATTTTTTTTAATTGTGCATTGTTGGTCCCGCATTATTCTTTTATTTGACAATGTTTTACAAGTTCACTATTAAAAGCATATAAGGAGTTGCCCCAACTCCTACGCTTCATTAATTAGCTTTTGAGATTTCGATTTTGTAATATTGATAGAAACTTTGTGTTTCTTTCTTGTGAAGTAGATAACTATTATCATTGCAATTCTTGGAATTGGTGCTTTTTACATTGCTTGTTGGGAACATGCAAGTAAGTCTGCTAGTTGAATGATATTTATGTTAATTCACTAGAGCATATTTGAGTGCATTATTATTATTTTTATTTTTTTGCTTCTAGTAATTTTCTCTCATGAACTCTATATCAATAGATCAACATTAGAATGAATGAGAGTTCAAGTTCATTGCATTGCTTTTCAGATATATAACTTAATTCATTCATCCTTCATTTGCTTCAATTTTTTAAAATATTTATTAAAAATGAGTTTTGATTTGTCAAAATGAATTTTTTATTGATTCTTATTTTTATTAATAAATTAAATTTAAGGTTAGTAATGAATTGATTCTCAAATCTTATATATGATTGTTTGGGCATTCACTAACCAATATGACTATGTAAATTTTGAATTTCATCATCAGGTTACATTTGGTTAACTCTTCATAAAATAAATTATTTTTTCTTGTAAATTATTTTGATTTTTTTCTTGTAATTTTCTCGCATTCACTTAGTATTCAAGAGGCTAAGGGGATTTAGGGTGGTGAGTAAACTTGAATATTTTAAATTAATTTTTGTGAAAGTTAAAATTTTAATTATACTTATTGGTTGATATATACATAATTTAGAGATTTTATATTGTTCCTATCTTTGCTTACAGGTTGGAAAGAAAAGCAGTTAGCCAAAAGAAAAGAAATCATTTTGTTAAAGGAAATGATATTGAAACCATGAAAGATTACATCAATGACTCATTCGAAGGTTGAACCATGTTTTTATAGATTATGGTTTATCTTAATCTTGTTGAAATATTTTGATATAATTAAAAAATTTATATGTGATTAGTGTATATAGGTACTTACATTAATTGTTTGATCTAGGTTATTGTATATAAATATTTGAACATATTATATGTAATCAGTAAAAGTCAATTTGATTTTATGGCTTGTAATTGTTTTTTCTTTTATTTAATCATATGTTAAATTCATTATTTTAATAATATGATATAAATATTATTTTTAATAGAAAATTTTCAAAGATGAAGCTTCTAGACGTGTCATTCATAAAATTAATAAGAGATGACACTCATATATGTGTCAGTGTAGGTAATTTTGTAAAAATGATTTCAATAAAAAAAAATTGTTCAATAATGACGTTTTTACAAGCGTCATTGTTGATGTTATTCAATAATGACACTTTTTAAAGCGTCATTGAAAGCATTAATAAAGATGGTGCTTCCTAGAAACGTCATTGTTGATGAAAACATATAATGACAAGGTGGAAGATGATGCTTTATGGAAGTCTCATCTTTTAACTTTCTTGACACTTACAAAAACGTCATTGTTTGCCTTTTTTCTTGTAATGGAGGTTAGGGATTATTTGGAGATTTAGCACTTTCTATGCCGATTGAACATAATAAGTATGGATTCATTATCTCTATATCTATGTTTATAATTGGTTTTGAATGTCATGTTTCTATTATGCTTAAATCTAGGAAGCCTTAATAATAGTATGCATGCACTCTACAAGATCCAAGGCTAAGAAAAAAAGTAATCTGGAGTTCCCTACATTTACAAATATCATAAAAAGCATAAAATAACAATAAAGGAAATAAAATAAATTATTCCCATACCCTTAAAGGTCCTATTTCATATTTGATAATAATAATATGGATAAAATCAAAATTACCAAAATTATCCTACAACCAAGAATTAGGGTTAGTTAAAAAAAAAGAAAAACCCTAATCTATTGCAAAAATCTTAAAAATGTTAATTCCGCCTTTATGCCTCGTCACTATCATTATTGTGATAAAGCCCTTAAAAATGGAATATGATGTAACAAAATTAGACTTGAGCTTCTACTTTTTTATTCATTGTATGCATTGATATTAATTTAAGCATTCAGACCCATATTACTTACATTTTACATAACTTAGGTGCATTAAGAGTTGCATAAAAGATGCAAGTCATGGGTTCTTTGCAAGATGATAAGTAGTTCACAATTAGTTCATGGATTTGGGCAATCGAATAGAGGCTATACTACACTACCTCCTAATTGGAGCGATGACTTGTCTTAGCCATTGAGATGGGTTTCCTATGGTGAGTGCATAATGAGGCCCTAAACTTAGCATCTTAATAGGGTCAATTGAGTTTGTTTTGATGAGTAAGGAAAACTCATAATTAATCCTTAGCAAGGGTTTAAATGCTAGATCTCTTATTTTGTGAACTAATGTGTTTTAGAGCATAATTCAAGTACTTTTGAGCATTCTTAACACATAATAAAAAACCATGGAGCAAAAGTGTGAGTAATACAAAGTGAAAATTCTTTAAGATAATGAGCATTGCACACATGAGTAGTACGTGATTTTAATCTCACAGGCTACTTAAGTGCACATTCTCAATGGTACTAATCAACTTTTAAATAACCAAGCCAAAAATACGCACTTAAGCAACCAAATTAGGAGAGCCTTCAATTTGAGATTGTGCACCTTCAACATTAAATAGTGCATGCAAGATAGTAAGGCAAGATTGTGCACCCAACCTTATTGTGTCAACTTTAATTATGCAATCCCCTAAGACTTTAGTGCATAGAATTTAAAAGACTCCTTTGTGCTATCTTAAAGCTCATTCAATGCTCAACCCTTATTGTGCAATCCTTCATTAACCAATGCATCATTGCAAGAGCCACTATATTGATTCACAAGCACTCTGTCTGTGCTAACCTAAAAGCTCAAGCATGCAATGAGAAAAATGCACATTCGATAAATGGTCACATCCAAAACTGATGGAAGTCACCCCCATTGATTGCACTTGTCATGATCACCATTTTGGACGTCGTTCACAAATGGAACTTCATCAACCTACTTTTGGCGAACGCACTTATAATTGACAATATAGAAAGTAGTCCCATATGAAGAAGGTGTAGGGAATTGATAAAGAAGGTTAACGGGAGGAAAATATGAGAGTAGTTTTAACGTAGTTTGGTAGCTTTTATTTTGAGTGTAGAGAGAGAAGTTTGTAAAAACCTTTCAAACATTTTCAACAGGTTTTAAAAGAAAGTTCTTTTTGCTCTTGCTTCTAGTAATTTTTTTTTCTTTAGTGTGTGCCTCTTTCTTCTTTACCTTAATGCTAAGCTAAATGAGCTGGGTATCATGGGTGGAAAATGGGGAATTTTTCCCTTAGTTAATGAAATCCTTAGTTTATTAACATTACTGAGGACGAGGATGATAAATTCAGTGGTTGTAGCAAATGCATGTTGTAAGGATTGTAAGGTTTGCAAGTTAAGCAGCCTTAGGAACATGCTTCAAACTTAATTGAAAAGCTTGAGTCTCTCCTAGAACCCAGTATTCTAGAAAAGGTTGAAGCGGGTCCCTACTAGGATAAATGCTCACTGCAATGGTTGTGAATCGGACAATCTTAGGAGTAATTTTGAGCAAGTTATGGCCTAGATTTTCTAATTACAAAACTTAAATCCCCTATTGGACCAAAAGACTTAAAAAGAATGGTTTAACTAAATTGGTTCCTTACCTTCCCCTCATGGCACTTTTCTTGCCTTACTTTTTTGAACTAACCAACTACATCTTATTTGTGAAGCACCCAAAATCAATTTGTATATTGACAACCTCTTTAGAAAGTGAAAAAGAGTTCCTTGTAGGATTGAAACTAGTATCTACTAGGCTATAATTGAAATCCTTACACTTGGGGATTTGACACATTAGTGTTCGATCAACACCCCTGACTGGTGCTCTAGTATGTATGGTTACACAATGGGTAGGACCTATAGTGAATCATGACATAAGGCTACTGAATTGTTAAGATCCAAGTTACTATATTGAATGAACTCTTAGCCTTGAGAGAATAATGAGCTTGTGCTGAAATAAATAGGAGGCTTTAACCTATGGGTGAGACCTAATGTCGTCATATATCTCTATGGATTAGGTCATTATTGATAAATGCTAGTGAAAACAATTATTCTCAATAGAAACACCATGAAATATCATGGGATTGAGATAGTATGTTCCTTAGTTGATCTAAAAGACATATGATCATGAAATTTGTGGTCACAATAATTCTTTAAGTGAAATTTGACATATGCTTTTTACAAGCTAGAGTATGTAAATTGATCACATAATATGGGGATCTATATCTCAAGGATTAGAGAGGTAATATTAATGGGTTGATAGTACTACCTTATTAGATTTCGAACACCAACTCATGGGGAGTTTGCATGCAATGAATGGTATATCACGAACCAGAGCTTTAACTTTTAATTTCATAGGATAATGTAGTGCACTTGACTCTTTTTAGTGGAATATTAAGTCAACTTCAAAATTGGATTCTAAGGGAGCTAGTATTTTCCTATAGGTCTTAATGGTCCCTAATCGAGTTCCTAGTTCATGGTGGCACACTTCATTTCAAGGATTTAGGTTTATAGTTCATAAATGTATATAAGGGCATTTTGGTAAAAATGTAAGGTTGCACTTGATCTTACAAATGGTTTTTTCTGGATTGGTAGTTTAGGCTAATTAATTAATTGGACCTCATTAGAAGTAATTAAATAATTTGGACATAGGTGGGATAGATTATGTAACCTAAGCTTAATTTGGACTCAAGTCACTTAAGGCCATAGAGAGCTTAATATAAACCCATTTAGGTACTTTTGGGTTCAAGCTTGTGGCCTATCTTTTTTTCAAAGAGACTTTAGAGAGAAACCCTAGACACCCTTATGGGAGAAATAGAAGCTCACCCTTCTTTTATGCTTAGATCCATGAAGGGAGAGTTGGGTGGAAGATCATTGAGTAAACAAGTTTTATAACAACTGTCACGGTTTTCAACATCTCCATCATATGGGATTCGATATGGGAATATCTAGATTGTAGGTATGAAACTTTAATCTCTAGATCTAGATCATAATATTGTTTTTGATACCATATGTTTCCACTATGATAGATCTAGAAAAGCTTAGGATAGAATGCATGCACCCTACATAATCTAGGACTAAGGAATTGAGTAATTCGTGCTTCCCAATAGTCACTTATAAGGTTTGAGCATTGAAAAGGGCACTCGAGCACTTGATGGCCACTTGATGTAGAGATGTCAAATGGGCCAAGCGATGTCAGGCTAGTATAGCCTATTTAAAAATTGTGTCATGTAATGCCAACCCATGCAAACCAAATTGGGGCCCTACCACGACCTATAAGCCTATGGGTCAATTGTGCTAATAGGTCGTGACGATAGACCATGCTAGTAGGCTATGTCGGTGGGCCACTCGCTTTGTTAATATTTAATTTAACTTTTCAAGTCACTTTATCTTAGACTTTGTTTTCATTATTAAGTGCAATTTCTTTTTGTTACTTTAAACATTTTAAATAATTATGTTTTTCTATGTATTTATATTTATCAAATTTGTAATTGTAAAATTTGTAGAAATGTTAAATTTTTGTTTTTAAAATAAGAAAATAAATCGTATTTGAATTTTTTTTTTATCAAAGTAACTATAAATTTAAAATATTGGAATATAAAAGAAAAGAAAGTATGGAAAATACAAATTTTTATTCAATATTTCAAAAAATTACATTAAAAAAATAAAAAAATAAATAAGTGAGAATTACATCATTATAGTTTGAGTACATCCCAACTAGGTTGACACCCACCAACTATCAATCATAGGCATTACTCACAATATTTAAAAATGAGTCACATTTAATAGATTTAGAAGAAATGAACAAAATTTAATTATTCAATTTTCATATTCATTTTTATCTTCTTATTTCAATATTCATTCTTGATTCTTGATTCTTCATCAATCTTTTGAACATCTTTGTCTTTATTGATATTTAAATTGTTGAGTTCAACTTCACATTCATCTTCTAAAGCTTGGAAACTCAAGCATCCATTTTCTCAATCCTTCAAACAAATCAAGGCTTCAATCATATTTGGTACAAGTTTTGTCCTCTTGTCTCCAATCATATTTACAACTATAGAAAAAGCATATTCCAATGCTACAATAGGGTTAGCAAATCACGTGCCATTTTAGATAGCACATGAAAGGTGGATTCATAAGATTTCCACCATCTTCATAAAATCAAAATTTTGGATTTCATTAGGAGTTAGGAATGAAGAGTAATCAATATCTAAATATTTTGAAAGATCCAAACTACTTGAATGACAAACTTATCACTTTCCTTTATCTAATTACATAAAAAATGGATCATTTCCAAATGCACATGGAGTTATAGCACATAAAGAGACACTACCATATTTAGTCTCATATTATTTATATGAGATGTTTAATTGTTTGTATTCCTTACCCTTTGGTTGGGATTGTTGGTTTATTCAATTAGCTATGAAATTTAAAATGTTTTCTACATCTTCAACTTTAACCCTTGGATCCATACAAGCATCTAAATAAAAAAGTGTTGGTATTCTTTCAATATTAAAAAAAAAAAAAAAAAAAACCCATTTGTAGACATATTTCACTAAAGAGGGCACATTATCTATATTGTTGAAACAAAAAATTAATGTTGCAAATACATCTAAGTGTCATGCAAGATGTAAGGGTATATACAATAAAACACTTGGTAGTAGTATCATAAAAAACCTTTAAGAAGTTTAAAAATGTAAAACCTCTCTCCTAGTCATTTGAAGTTATTTTAATTTAACTACCTTACCATTGGCATAATCTGACAATATGTTATCAAACCCTACACAAGATGCTAACATAAGATAAGTAAAAAATCCAACGATGATCAACATCATAATGGAACTTTCTCTTCTTCAAACCAACTGTTTACATAAAGCATTAAATTCTTATAATTTGTTAGGTTGATAAATAAATTGTATAGAAAACCAAATAGCCTCTAACGAGATAGATATTAATTCTAAACCATCTTGTATTATCAATTTAATTAAATGAAAAACACATCTCACATGGAACATCTCACTTAGTGGATCTTCTCTAATCGTTCTTACAAAAAAATCTATGACACTTGTATTGTTTTTGAAGTATTATCAAAGTTAATACTAAAAATTTTGCTTTGTATGTCAAACTCTCTAAAAATACTTGTAAGAGAATCATATATGGCAAGCTCATCATGAGGACAATATACTATAGGAAAACCTAATATTTTCTTATTTAATTTCTAATTTGCATATGTATAATATGTTGTCAACAAGGGTCATTACTTTGGCTAGGCCATATATCTAAGGTCATATATGTAATATCATTATGATTATTAAAATTTTAGATTATCAATTGTTTATAATTCTTATCACTCTTAATTATATTATTATAAAAAAAATTCCTAAAAATTATTTGATAGGCTAGTAGAGTATACTTGTGCATGAAATGTACAAACCTAGGATTTTCTCCAAATGTGAGTGGTAGGTTAATACTAGCCATAATTTTAGCTAACCCTTCTCTGAATCTTTCTTGATTATATATAAAGATGGACATTGAAGATGTACTAGATCCTATTTCAATTTGACTTATTTGAGATTGCCTAGGGTCTAATGCACCATGGCTTTTGGTACATTGTTCTACATGTCTTCTAAGGTGATGACTTATGCCACCAATAGCTTCGCAACTATATGTTCTTTTACAATATTTATATTGTTCTAGATTCTCTACCTCTACTCTTGTATTTTTTTTTTCTATTTAGTATAATGAAGTAATTCCATACTACAGATGTGTGTCTACTTACCCGAGGTCTTTTGCTTATATGATGAGGTTGGAGAAAGTTAGATAAAGGGTTAGAGGGAGGACGCTAATGGGGGTGGGGTTCTCCTTATCTTCAAAAGGCTCAAATTCATTACATTCATCAATACCAAAGTCAAGGTTTTCAACATCTAGGTAATAGGAATCCAATTTTAATTTTAAAGAAAAAAAAAGGTAGAAGGAAGAGAATAATTAAATGAAAATATAGAATTTAAAAAGTAAATGAAATAACTAAATATGAAATGTCTCAAACTTGAAATAATGAACACTTATAAGTTTAGTAGATATCTTAAGCATAAAAAAATTGTAAGTAATGAACACTTGTGGAGAGTAGATAACTTGAACCTTGAATTGGAGAACTTGTTGAGAATTTAAAATTAAAGAATTGTAGAAAAGGATTAGAGAGAATTGTAAATAATGTAAAGAGAGAGAATGGAGAATTGTGTGAGAAAGAATTAAAATGAGAGGTTATTTGTAGAAAACCGTTTTTAAATCATTTACTTATCTAACCTTAAAACTAATCGTAATATAGTTGTTGAGAGCGGTATTATAGACATTTGACATGAAAAATACTAATAGTAAGTGATTTATTTATTTATCCTTCAAATTAACCATTATATAGTTGTTGGGAAGGGTAATACAGACATTTGACATGAAAAATAACAAAATAACTATTGATTCACTTTTTAGTTATTGAGAGAGGTATTATAGACATGTGGCATACAAAAATATTAATAGGCCAAGTAGGTTGACATGATAGGCTGGCACAATGGGCTAGCATAATGGATTGGCACTATGGCATAACAAGTCGTCTTCTTAAGCCCCACACAAGCTGCTATAGTAATTGGGACATTTTAGTTCATGAGCCAAATTGGGTGGTCCAACCCATTTGACACTTTTAGCTAGATGGTCATTCAAGCACAAATTTGGGTGCTCGAGCACTGGTGTATGCATGTCCGACCCAATGGTGCATCTTCCATGGTTTCCAATTATTTTTCCATTGAAAAACATGCCTTCGCTAACTAGTTTATGCACAATGGATGCGATAGATGTCATAGATTGCCTCTTTCTTGTCTTTTTAGCATGGAAAAAATAATTTTTTTTGTACATAGGAAAAATAAACCTATTCTCCTTCAAATTGAAGCTTAGATTAATCCAAAAGGAAAAACTCTTACATTCAAAAAGAAATTTTTATACTTCTAATCACATAGCTTACAACCTAATCTAAAGAGCAATTAATCACAATCATAGTTATATCCATTATATTAAAAATAAAAACATTCATTCATCTCTTAAACCGTAGAATGAATGCAATAATTCTACAAAATAGAGTTACCACACCTTAAAATAGATCTAGCATGCAAAAACCTTACCTAGGGTTCTGATACTAATTGCTAGGAACCTTATATTACTTTGTTCCTTAGCCTTGAATCTTATAGAGTGCATGCAATCTTATCCTAGGTTCTCCAAATCTAATATAACATAAACATATGAAACAAAAAAAAAAATCATAATATAACATAGATCTAGAGATAGAAGACTCATACATATGATTTAGATGTTCCTAGATGAATCAAATCAAATAAAGATAGGCTATTAGGATTGTAGATCTTGTAGACCCAACAATCATTCTCCTAATCTTTCTATGGACCTTGGTACAAAAGAAAGGTGGTCTTCTATTTCTCTCTCTAAAGGGGTGGCTAGGGTTTGTTTTCTAAAGTCTAGAAGACAATGGAAAAAGTTGAAATCCTAAACCCTTGAGGAGGTGTACATAGGCTTCCCCACAAACGTAGGTGACTTGAGGTCAACTTGGACTTAGGTCACCTAATCTAGCCTACTTGGGTCCTAATTAATTAATTAGTCCTATTAGGCTCTAGTAAATTAATTAGCCCAATCTAGATAGACTATTCATAAGATCCAATGTTGTTAGAATGTAGTCCTTAAAAGCATGACGTAATGCAATAAACTTTGGAGTTCATTATTTATTAATAAAGTTTATGCTTCTATTTATCATCATTCCATGTATCATACTATATAAGTATTCTGGCTTGCACCTCTTACATTGTATGTGACTTAGGTGCATTAGGAGTTTCATAGAAGATCAAAGTCACGAGTTTCTTACAAGTAGATGACTTGTTCATAACCAGTTCATCGACATAAACAACCCATTAGAAGTTGTAGTGCATCACCGCCTAATTGGAGGGATGACTGGTCTTAACATTGAGATGGGGTTCCCATGGTGAGTATACTAATGTGTATGGTTATATGTTGGACAAGACCTATGATGAGTCATTATATAAAACTATCAAGTGATCATGACTTCACCAAGCTACTATGTTGTGTTGTTTCTCAACCTTAAGAGAATATTGAGTTTGTGCTAAAGTTAGTAATGGCTTTGACCTATGAGTGAAATCCTAAAGTGATCATATATTCCTTACGGATTGGGTCATTATAAACCCTCCATTTTGTCCTTGTAGCACATGTTACCCTTTGTGTTCTCCTTTATTTCTTATTTCCTTGTAGTCGTCCCACGATAGTCCATTGTCACTCATTTAGTGTTATTTTTAAGCCACTTTTAGAGACTCATTATTGAAGGATTTTTATAGATCTCAATCGCAACCCTAGTTATACCTTAGTTTAGTTCACTTAGTTTCATTTTAGGTTTAGCTCACTTAATCACTTGATTGCATTTTAGTTTTAGTACACTTAGTTGCATTTCTAGGTTTAGTTCACTTAACATTCTTTCAGCTTACTTAGATGTACTCTAGTTTAGCTCACTCAAATGCACTTTAGTTTAGCTCACTTAGATACACTTTAGTTTAGCTCAATTAGATACATTTTTAGTTTAGCTCATTTAGATGCACTTTAGTTTAGCTCACTCAATTCACTTAGTCTAGCTCACTTAGTTGCATTTTAGAAAATTTCTTTGTTGCATCTTAATTTAGTTACAACTTAAGATAGTTCATCTAGATACATTCTTCATTCATTACGTTTAGGTACACTTTAAGTTAGTTCATCCAGGTGCATTTTAGAAAGCTTTTTAGGTGCATTTTAGGACAATATTTCATATCACCTTGCATGGCATATGCGTGGGCCTTATTTAGGAAAACAAGGATGGCTTTAAGGAATTAAGATTTGATGTTGACTAGGACACTTATGGGAAGACAAGGATTTGGAGTTGGAGATTGAGAAAACTCTTTTTGGTTCATGGATTGAGAGTTTGGGGAGGATAAGGAAAGTATGGAAATTTTGGAGGATTTGGCTAGGAGGATTCTTTTATGATATTAATGGCAATGGAGAAGTTTTTTTAGAATTGAGACTTTTGGAAGATTGAAGCTTGTGGTATTTAGGAGATTTAATTAAGGAGGAGTTTCTTTAGATTCACACCATACTTGGATAGAAGTCTATGACTTGTAAGATTCTTTTGAGAGGATATTGATGCATTGGAAATTGAGGATAAGGATTTTTCAGAGGTTTATGACTACCCATAAGGTAGGAAGAGATATATTATTCATGCAATATGAAAGTTTGAGAATAAAAAAAAAAGATTTTTTGTTTTTGTTTTGTTTTTTTGGAGAGGACTCTCCATAATAAGACTTACACGCAGAAAGTAAGGTGGGTTGCCACTTATTGGATGAGAGTATCCATGGGTTAGAGGACTTTTGATAGAGAAGATTCTTTGAGATTATTTTGAAATGGAGGAAGAGAGCAAGAACCAAACACAAGACCCTTGAGATGTTGAGGAGCTCTGGTTAATTTGACAAGCAACCATCCAAGTGTTGAGCCAATCACAAAAGTTATAAGGATATTGAATGGCATGAACCACCTGCATTCACAAAAGTAATACAAGCATGAATAGATTGAAGAGAATAACCAACATCAAATCCCCCATTACCACAAAAAAAAAAAAACCACACACACACACACACACCCCTCCATGAAAAGGTTACTCATAGCAAGGTAGTGCTCTCAAAAGTAATTGTGTTAGCAAGGTTGATACACACTACTACAAGATTGAATTAAAAAAACATAATCCAACCAATAAATCTAAAAGAAGAAAGCAAATTAAAGCATAGAAAACTTGAACTATAAACATGAAAAAATAAAAAATAAACAACTTATTGTATTTAGATGTTTCTTTACAATCTCCCCAAATATGTCAAAACGATTCCTGTTCTGACAAAACATTCGAAAGAGATTCCATGGATAAACTAGACATTTGAAAGATATTCCAAAACATTCAAAACCTAAAAAATTAAAATTCCAAAACTCCAAATTTTCCAATTCCATCCATTTTCTATGGTTAAAAAAAATCTCGTAAGGTTTGAAATGAAACTTTGTTTGGAAAGATTCAAGAATCCAAAATCTTTAAAGCAAAAAAAAAAACATTACTTTTCTCTATTTTGAGAAGTTAGTGTACAAGCAAAGAGAAAGTAGTTAGAAAGAAAAATCATAAAATAAATAAATAAGAGATATGAGAATGAATTTCTTTATTTTGAGAGAAAAGCTTATGGTCAGATATTGGCGTGATCTTTCAAACTTGTTTAAAAGGTAGAAAGAAACCTGCATTGAGAAATTGCTAGAGTGAGATGTTGCATAGTAAGCTTTAGATGTGAGGATAGGGTAGCATAAACATGTAGCATATGTAGCAGCGGTCAAAGCTATAGGTGATTGCTTCTAAAAATAATATAAGGAAAAAGAAAAACATAGGGCCTATTTGGTTATTGTTTTTTAAAACTGTTCTGGAAAACAGTTTTTGGTGTTTTCAAAAATAAAAAATTGTGTTTGGGAACTGAATTTTGGAAAACAGTTTTTGTTCTAAAAAAAAAAAAGCATGTTTGGTTGAGTTAATAAAAAAGTTTTTTAGAATAAGTAAAATAAAAAGCATGTTTGAAAGTTGTTTTTTTTTCCCTAATTAATAAAGTGTTTTCTTCAAGTAACTTGATATTATAAATTTGTAATTAATTTTTATATACACAATTCATTTAAATTTAAAAAATTATTTCATTTTAAAATTTTTACATCAATTGACAATAGTTGTTGAGGTTGTTGTAGATTATAATCATCAACCCATATAAAGCAATGAGGATGTTCCTACAATAGATAAATTATTAAAAATAAAATAAAATATGACATATGTATTTCATTAATATCAATATGTTTTCATATGATAATTAAATATACTTACATGATATAATGGACAACAATAAAACCAACGACCATTGTTCTTCTATGTTTTCAACATGAAAATACGCATCCATCCACATCCACAATAACACATGGGTCTTTTGTCCATCCTACTTGTACAATTATAAATTAAATTTATAAGCAATATTTAATCATTAGAAATTACAACAAACATCACATAACACTAATGAGAACTAGTTAAGTTAACAAATATATATAAATTCTAACAAAACACTAAAGTATTGACAAATATTTAAAATTAAAATTAGGATAAGTCATGGATTGACATTAATATAATTTGCCCACATCACTTGAGCAATTTGATCGCTACAAGTTGCCATAGCTACTACACTTACATCTGATAAATCAATTGAATGGTTTGTGCTACTTGTGCTCTCTTCTTCACCTTGGACTAAAAGGTCTTCTACCTCATATTCTCTAAACAATTGATCATTCCGAGTTGATAGACGAATCCAATTATGAAGGGTACAATAGGCAACTACAATTGATGGTTGCCTACTTGGCTTATAACAAGGCATTATCCTTAATATTGGAAATCGGGTCTTCAAAACACCAAAACATCTTTCAATAATATTCCGAAGAGATGAATGTCTATAATTAAAAAGTTCTTTATACCTGATAGGTTGATTATGTCTACCCCGATATTCTTATAAATGATGTCACTCACCTCGATATGGTGGCAAAAATCCAAATATACAAGGATAACCAGAATCAACTACATAATATTTTCCTTCACTTGGCCAAAGAAAATTGACTTTTGGTCTAGTCAATGCATCTAAAAAGACACATGCATCGTTTGTTGTTCCTTTCCAACCAACATAAACAAATGTAAACATCATGTCAAAATCACATGCACACATAATATTTTGTGTTATGATTGTTTTTCAACCCCTAAAACTAGTTTGTTTACCAACTAGGACCCATGCACTAATAAGAGTGTCATCAATTGCATTAATGTAGTCCTACAACAACAAACATTTATTATTATTAAGGAAATAAATTAAATAATGGTCACGAAAACTATTTTTGTACATGAAATTCACATTTATAAATATTTTTTATAAACTCTTACCTTAAACCATGGAAAATATTTAGGATTACTAAGAACATATGAAGACGCCTCATTGATCATATTGATAGAATGTAAGAGAATTTTTCCTAGTCGACATAATGCATGTCTAACTTCTTTAAAGTGTCAAGCGACAGTCTCTGTGGAGTGTTGAAAATAGTTTGCTACAACCATCATTCTCACATTATGTCCTATGATTAGTAAGATCATAGCAACTGCCTCTTCAACTGTGACTAATCGTGTGTCCTATAAGTTTTGATGTCTCTTAAGATGATCACACAGGTTCACAAATGTTTCTTTATCCATTCGAAATAGTTCATAGCATGTCTGAGGATGACCTTCTATCATATCTCATACAAATTGTGCACCACTTAACATTGATGTCCTTTAAGGTGTCTTGCATAAAAATATTTCCTCATACTCATTCATTATGTGAGCAATAAAAATTTCATCTAAATCATCGTCCTTTTCAAAAGATGAAATTAACTCATATAGTGAACCACTACTTGTGCTATTATCATCCATTGGTTACTACACAAAACAAATCAACTCACAATATAAAATAGCACGAAATGAACATTAAAATAGCTATAATATAAGTTTCACAACCATAAATAACATCCATACAATGACAAACTAAAAAGCATGGTAAAAGATTCTAACCAAAAGAGAAATAGTACATATTACAATGTCATCATAATAGTTATTGATCCAAACATTCACATTTAAAACCTATCAAGCCATTTCATTTTCCTCTCATTAGGCATATTCATAAATATCTCTCTCCACTTCGGCATTATGAATTTCTCAACAGCTTTTAAATATTTGTCATTATCCAACAATTCAATGGTTTGTAAGGCTGCCATGCACCTTGTTATGTTAAAATTAGTACTTGCACTAGTAGCTTCACTACTAATTCCACTCTTATATCTTTCCACTCTAGCCAATAATGCCTCAGTTCTAGCTCGAGATGTTTCTGTTCTACCCTTTGATGCCTCAGCCTAAGCTTTCAAAGCATCTCTCATTTGACTTAATCTGGACTCTTTCTTACATCTATGCTCTAATAGAGAATCAGTTGTACACTTTCTAGAACGGGTGGTCACTCCTCCTACCATCTCTAGTCGTAAAAGATCATCAAGGATCTTAGTATCTACATCCACATGCACTCCACCATGTTCCAAATTGTCATCCATCTCATCCTCATCATCGGTGTTTGGTGGATCTTGGGTGGAGAGTAGTGGAGGGCACCGGTTGCTATTGATGGATTAAAGATCAATCCCATCAAGTTGTAGTTAGGGCATCCCTTTGAGCGGAATCTTTTTGTATTTGGGTGTGCCTAATAGAGAGAAAAAAAACCCACTCTTAGTATATACCAAATATTTAAATTAAAAAGTAGTTAGTTTAAAAGTTATTTTTACCCGAATGTAATTTTTCCAGGTTTCCTCTAGAGTATGCACCATGTTAGTTTCAGCATCCTAACCAAATCCCGTATGCTTTAAAAGATCAAAGAACTCACGGTGCATTGCACGTAGTCTATTAAACTTTTGTTTAAGCTGCTTCAAATTGAAATTTTTTTTCCCTTGACTATTGATCTCAAGTAAGATCTTTCTCCATGTGTTGGTACTAAATGTACCACTATCCATGTTACCTTTATTAACTTCAATTACCATGATGTCAATAAAGATTTTCTCTATATTACCTCTCCATGTTCCTACATCCTCAACATTTGCTATCTCAGTTGTCATCTGTACAATCCCATCACAAATAAGAACTCTATGAGGAGATAACTTTTAGAATCACCAATAGAACTTAAGGGTATGTTTGAATGAAAATTAAGATTGTTGATGTATAGTGTATAAAAATATGAAATAAAAATAGATTTGATATTAATTAGATCATAAATACTTTTTTTTTTAGTTCTTATAAATTTTGAAACAAAAATTGGGGAAAAATGAAAGAAAAGTAAATAAAAATGATAATAGTTTGATTAATTTTACATTTGATTAATTTTAAAATAAAAATATTTGTATTTTTTTTAAATAAATCAAATATGATAAAATCATTTTTATTAACATTTTTTTCTTGATTTAATCTTTAATTTTATAAAAAAAAAATGTAGTATATTCTATTAAGATGAGATAAAAAGCTTTAAAAAGATTTAATTTAATTTTTACAACTAATTTTAACCTAAAAAGCTTGTAAATAAAATATATAAGACATGAAAATAAATGCAAATATGTCCATTTGAGATGTAGAAAAAAGAATGCAAAGAAACCATCAAAATAAGTTTTATTTTTCATATAAATAAATTTTTATTCTAAATTTTATTTTTAGCAATTAATCTAAATATAATTTTTATTTGGATAATTGAAGTCAAAGCAGCCAAGTTGTTATTTTAATAAATTTGCTTTGGCCAATATTTGTTCATTATTGTTTGAGTTATAAGTAGGGAAGAAAATATCGTCGAAATTGGGCGATATATCGCCAATATATCGATGTATCGGCGGGTGGCGATATATAGCATGGATATATCGGTTGTCAACGGCTAGTCAACGCAGGCGATCAATGCTGTCAAAGCTCAAATTTGAGCTTTTTTTGCTGCCGTTGGGGGCATTCGAACCCCCAACAAAACGTTCAGCATGCCTCCCCAGCTCCACTAGGGAAACGCGCCCTTTGATATATAATATGCACTAAAGAAATATATATCAAAAGTTAGGATATAAATAAAATTAAAAAAAAAACACTTTAAATAACAAATTAATTATAGCTATTTTATAATTGAATGAAATTTTTTCATTTAATTGATTAGTAAAAATATATCATAATTTTATTCATAGTGTTTTTAATATTATTAATATATTACAAATTTATACATTTATCATAATTTATTTTATAATATATCATAATTTTAATATTAAATAGATTTTAAAATTAAACATATTATAATCACATATCACAATATTATCTTCAAATAATATTTTATATAATTTAATAATCAATGTACACTTATCAAATTTACATTTTTTATTAACATGTACAATATTATATATATATATATATATATATATATATATATATATATATATATATATATATATATATATATATATATATATATATATATATATATATATATCAATTTATTAAAAAAAATAACTTTAAAATGTCTAGTATGCTTTTAATTTCATTTATAAGAGTTTTTATTTTATATTTTTATAAGTTTTGATATTATAAAAATTCTCATAATAATTTTCTTCATAGTGTTTTTAATATCATTAATAAATTAATTAACTATTAAAAAATTATACATATATCATAATTTATTTTATAACATTTAATACAATTGAATTAAATGGATAATAATTTTAATATTAATATATATTTTTAAGTTAGACATATTATAATCAAATATCATAATATTATTATGAAATAATATTTGATGTAATTTAATAATAAATGTACACTTATAAAATTCATATTTTTATCGATGCATATGATATTATTATCAAATATGATAAATCATATTATACATATATCAAATTCTTTAATAAAACAACTTTTTAAATCAAAGAGTAGAGAATGAGAGAAAGAGACAATGACACCAAATTTTAACATGAAAAACCTTCAAAAATATCAAAAACCATGGGCCTACAACCAATCGAAAATGTCCACTATGAAGAACAAAAACTGAATGCAAGGTTTTACCTAGCTCAAGCCTACCAATTCGTCTCAAACCACTTGACTAGCACCTTTCACTTTCAACTTCTCACCTTTTTCTTCCGAAGCACACTTGGAGTCCACACCAAGCTCGATCTCGACTTCTTCGTGAATCCACACAAGAAGAAAATGAGTTTTTATTCAAACCCAATAGTTTCAAATTTGAGAGATGAATAAATGAAAAATTAACCCATCTTTTTCTTAAAAAAAATTCTATTGAAAATAGTTTGGAAGACAATAGGAAAGTTGGATTTTCTTGGCAACAAAACACCCCAAAAATGGGAAATGAGAAGAGAACCAAAGGAGGTGGTTGTTGTTGTCTCTCTCTCTACAACACAGGAAGCAATTTTAGGTTTTTAAATGAATGAAGCCCCTTAATCCAATGGATGATATTTTATCAAAAAAAGTGAAACCTGAATCGACTTGACCTGAAGTTGGATCGATCCTGGAACAGGGCATTTTGATCAATTGTTATAGTTAACTCATTTTGATCGACCCAAGCTTTCCTAACTTCTTAAAAAATATTTCAAAAAAAAAAAAAACAACATTTAAATAATATGGTTGATTCAATTCCATCCAACTCCGACCTCAACTACATAACTTTGCCTCTTGAAAAATTCAAGAACTTGATCTTCATTAGGCAAATAGTCAGAAAAATGATTGGAAAACCGAGTTTGGAGACACTTAGGAATTTTGTCCTAAATTGCCAACCTAGCTAAACACTCATAATATCCATAATATGAAAAATATAAATATAAAAATATTATGAATATGGAACAAAATAAAATATTATCTATATATATATATATATATTATTTAAAATATTAGTATATATTTATCTATTTATTAATTATTATAGGTGAGTATATTTTTATATTAAAAACTAATTTATTTTAATGCGTTAATTACATATGATGTTAAAATAAAATTTTAATAAAGAAAATGAAAAAATAATAATTAAATGAATTGTACTTTTAAAAAATAATTTTTTCTTTTTTAATTAAGTAGATTTTAAAAAATATGGGGAAAAATAAGAATTTTTTTCAAAATTTAAAAACGATTTTCTCCAAATAGCATAAAGAGAAGAGGAATGAGGAGGGTTGACTTCTGGAAGGAAAAAAAAGGAAATGAAGGACGGTAGGTGATAGTCCATATTCAATTGGTTGGAGGGTAGTTTTGGAAGCATGCATAAAGTTACTATTCTAGTACATGATTTGATGATTGTTTTTCCTAAAATATACTTTCCATGAAACCCACTTTTTTAGGTTCTCAATTCATTCATATTTTTCAAATAACGTACATTTACATGATTCCCCCTTTATTTTATTCATGTCTCAATTCTGATGTTTTTGTTGTGTAATATATATGCTTTCATTAATTTGGCTTTTCTTCACCTATAGTTGAGATTATTTAATCTTTGGCATGCATTATTGTTATGATATACTTGTGAACTAACTTTTTTTTTTTTTTTTTTTGTGAAAGCACTTAACCTGTTTTTGAGGTACACTCATTCCTCTTCCTATGTTCTAGTTTATCATCACTGTTGCCATCTTCATTTTATATTATCCATTAATTTATTGATAAATTGTTATAGTTAACTCATTAGTAGAGAAATTTATTTAGGGCTAGAGGGGTGCTACGCTATGGTATCTTCATAATAGGTAATCTAACCCTCAGATTTAAACTCAGATTTTCAAAGACATGCTCTTCTTAGGGTTTTATTTTTTATTTTATTTTCTCTTTAAAAATAAATAAAATCAAGTTGCAACTCCATTTTTTACAACAATAAGTTTTTCAATAAAAAGTGAGTCTTTTCATTGAGTAGGGACGTACATAAAAAATACAAGTCCACAATCATTGTTGATTAAAGTTGATAGCAGTAGGTATTTTCAATAAAGACACCATGATATCTCATGAGACTGAGATAGAGTTCCCTTGGGTGATCCTAAGGAAGTGTCTTCATGTAAACTACAGTCATAATAATTCCTTTAGTAGAACTTGATTTAAGCTTTTGGAGAACTAAGATATGTTAGTTGATCATACAATAGGAGGATATGTAACTAAGGCATAGTAGAGGTAGTCTTGAAAAGTTGACAGTTTTCACCTCATTAGGCTATAGACTCTAGTTCATGGGGAGATTGTACACAACAAATAGTAAGTAACGAACTTGAGTACTTAGTGTCTCATTGTTATTTACCTATGATACTAGAGTAGAGTTGATTCTCTATAATGGGATGTTGAATCAACTTCATAATTAGATTATGAGATAGCTAATACCGTCATATAAGTTCCAATGGTCCCCGCTCAATCTCATATATCTTGATGACACATTTTATTTTCTCAAAGCTATCAGTTTAGAAAATATTTTTTTTTTCAAGTTAATAAGCATGTTTTTGGTTACATGTTGAATTTGTTTTTTTTTTTTCTACTTTCATTACCATAAAATAATATGCGCATATCACCATATAAATACTTTTTTTCCCAATTTTATTTATGCAATACTAAATTCTCTCAGTAGATTAATGTAAGGATGACCATAATACATTCCTATTAAGTCAAGACCAATAAACAAGCATTTATGAAGATTTAAAAATTAAACATATTTTTCCAATTACTTGTTTAGAAAATAAGATATTTTTCCAAATGTTTATGTTTGTCATTTTATACCTGTTTCTCTCTGAATGTCAATCAATCACTAGATTTTGTTTCCTTAAAAAAAATGTTTCATCTCTAATATTTATATTTCCATAATAGAAATGTTCCCATTAATAACCATTTCATGTTCTTTTATTTATGTTTAAAATTATTTTTAAAAATATTAAAATCAGGTTTAAAATATTTAAGGTTTCCAAACAAATTTTTGTTCTACAAAAATCATAGAACAGTTTTCAAAAATAGTTCTCAAAAACTATTTTTCAGAATTATTTTTTAAAACAGTTACCAAACATACTTTTAGTTTCTAACAATTTTGTGTAATTCCACTAACAAATTCTTTTCATTAATAAAATAACAAAAAAAAAAACTACTTTTCCCTCATTGTTGATACTTGAAAAGAACATACAACCATAAATCATAATTAGAAGCAAAATGGAGTAAGCCCCTCTTATGGTAGATTTTAACATTGATAATTGAAGTCTCTTCAACCTCCAAAGCAGGTTTTACTTTAATTCAAAATTTTAGTTAAAATATTAAAAGCAATTCTCCTCATGCTCAATTATGTTTCACCTAGGTAAGAAATTAATATGCATATGATTCATGTTTATTTTGAAACTTGAATTTTATTTTATATAAGTATATAAATCTAAACATACTATTCTCAACTATATATAGTGCTTTCCAAATCTTATACAAATTTATGGGAAGCCAAACCCAATTTTCATTAATTTAAATATTTGGATTTTTAATTTTTTTCCTCATCTTTTAATATTTTTAATTTTAAATTTGATTACAAATATCACTTAACCACTTTCTTTAAGAGGAAGAAACATTTTTTTTTCTATTTCAATAAAATTACTATAGATTGATATCATTTTTTTTTCTATTTCTCAAGGAAATATTCCTATAATTGTTAACATGACTACAATATACTTTTTCCTATATTTATAAAAACATATGATAATGGAATAATAGGTTATCTATCGTAAAATTATAAAGTGGAAGGAAAAGAAAATAAGAAAGAGAAATTAGAATGTAGGAAGAGAATATAATGCACGGGAAAACTCTATTGAAATTCATTAGGAGTATCTTCCTTTTATAGGGAGTTACACAAGATATTTATGGATGATCATCCACAAGTTACTATAGTGATACAGAATCTCATATTTTATAACACTTCCCTTTGGATGATCATAAAAATATGCCTCATTAAAACCTTATTAGGAAAAACCCCAGTGAAGGAAAAAGAGTACAATATTCTTTTGGATTATTATAGCCGCCTTGTGAAAAACCTTGCCAATAAAACCCAATGGGACAAAACCTGGACAAAGGAAAAAAGAGTGCAGTATATCCATATTATCATTCTCCTCCTCATGTAAACATGGTTATGATTTCTTCAACATTTCAAATGGTAGATCTCTCAATCTTTACATTCCAAAGTCATACCTTAACTTTTTCAATCCGGTCGAAGGTAACGCCTTTGTGAATATATCTGCTAGATTATTGCATACCTGAATCTATTGAACATCGGTCTCATCTTTCTTTTGGAGCTCATGAGTATAGAAGAATTTATGGGAAATATGCTTAATTTTGTCACCTTTTATGAATCCTCCTTTAATTTGTGCAATACAAGTAGCATTATCTTCATGTAACTTGGTTGCATTGCCTCTGATGGAAGGTAGTCCACATGTTTCTTGAATATGTTGGATCATTGACCTTAGTCATACACACTCACGACTTACTTCATGAATTGCAAGAATTTATGAATGATTTGATGATGTGACTACCATTGTTTGTTTGATAGATCTCCATGAGATAGCAATATCACTGTAATTAAACACATACCATGTTTCTTACTTACCTTTATATGGATCTGAAAGATATTCTGTATCTGCATATCCAAGCAATTGTTACTTTGATTCCCTTGAGTAAAATAGACCCATACTAGTAGTTCCGCAAAGATAATGTAATATATGTTTGATACCATTCCAATGTCTTCGAGTTGGAGCGGAACTATATCTTGCTAATAAATTGGCAGAAAAAGAATGTTTGGACGTATACAATTGGCAAGATATATAAGTGCACCAATAACACTAATATGTGGTACTTCAGGACCAAGTAATTCTTCATCCTTTTTCGCAAGGACGAAATGAGTCATTTTTCACATCAAGTGATCGGACAACCATTGGAGAACTTAAAGGATGCGCTTTATCCATATTAAAACACTTCAAAACTTTCTTAATGTGTGTTGATTGATGTGCTAAAACTTTATTTTGAAAATGATCGATCTACAGGCCGAGATAAAGTTTTTTTTTTCCAAGATATTTCATCTCAAATTCCTTTTTCAAGTAATTTGTTGTTCTTGTGAGCTCTTCGGGAGTTCCAACAAGACTTAAGTCATCAATATACATTGCAATAATTGCAAATTCAGTTTCTGATTTCTTAATGAAGATGCATGGGCACATAAGGTTATTCACATACCCTTCTTTTAGCAAGTATTCGCTAAGGTGATTGTACCACATGTGTCCAGATTGCTTTAATCCATACAAGGATCGTTGTAACTTCATTGAGTACATGCTACGTGGCTTTGTACAATTTGCTTCAGGCAATTTAAATCCTTCAGGGATTTTCATGTATATATCATTATCCATGGATCCATATAAATATGTTGTAAAAACATTCATGAGACGCATATCTAGTCATTCTGGGACTGCCAAACTAATTAAGAAATTATATGTGATTGCGTCCATGACGGGAAAGAATGTTTCCTCATAGTCAATACTAGGTTTCTACAAGAAACCTTGTGCTACTAATCGCACTTTATATCTTATGATCTCATTATTCTCATTGCGTTTTCGTACAAATACCCATTTGTACCCAACAGGCTTTACATCTTCAGGTGTTTGGACTACAAGCCCAAAAACTTCTCATTTTGTTAATGAGTTTAACTTTGCCTGTGTAACTTCTTTCCATTTTGGCCAATCATTTCTATGTCGGCATTCTTCCACATTTCATAGTTTAAGATCTTCATCATTTCTTATGGAGGCCACTTGGAAAGAGAAAATAATATTATTTTGATCCCATTTTTCTCCCATGTATACATAACTTACTGAGATCTCACAATTTTTAGGTACCTGTGCCTCTTCAAGGGCTTCTCATTCAATATGTGCCTCTTCAAGGGCTTCTTGTTCAATATATGTGCCTCTTCAAGGGCTTCTTGTATTATTTGTGCCTCTTCTAGGGTTATAGATTTATCAATTTTAAACTGATCAGTCATTTTGATGGTCTCTTCTAGAGTACCAAATTTTTCTTGGGTTCTCCTCTTCCGGGGAGTTACATCTTTTGAGCCAACAAGTCTACCACGCTTCAGGCATATCTTAGATTAATTTGTTAACTGTCCTACAAGGACATCAATCCGTGCTGGAGTATTTGCAGCCGGGATATATGACTTTGTCACTTTCTTTGTATCAATGAATGCATCTTGTAATTGATTTGCAAGATTTTGTAAATGAATGATCATTTGAACTTCTAGTTCACATTGATTTGTATGAGGATCAAAATGAGTCAAAGTCAATGCATTCCAAATAATTTCACATCGTTCTTCTGGAATTGGCTCTTCTCCCCCTAACGGTGGGAAAATTGTCTCATTAAAATGATAATCTGCACAACATGTCATTCTACCTTTTAAGTATATAGGTAGACTAGTCACTAAATAAAAACTTCTGGTTTTATAATGTACATCCATATGACCTTTCACCCCGGGGGACCAAGTTGGTCTTATAAGATTCTTCTGGATCTATCATCGTATGAAGTGTCATTCACATGGAATCAAATACTACTAGTGACATAGTATAAGCTCTTCTAGAGCCTTTAATTAGGTCTTATCACCTTATATAGTATTAACATTGTTTGTCATCAATGTTGTGCAATTAATGAGACAAGAGTTTCATCAAAGTAACAAGTCATAAGACATTATCATAAAGACTTCATCTTTATAGAGTTGAATAAATATTATCATAGAGAAAAAGTTAAGATCAATGGAAAATATTAGTCATCGATGATAACTTAACTTAATAAGTTGTGTAAAAGCAATGAGAGCATATATAACACAATAAAACAAATATGAAAAGATAATTTAAAGTTATATATTTCGTAAGTATCTCACACATTTGATTTTGTAAGTGTGGAGCAATTTATACATGAAATAACTAGAAAGTATTTCAATAATCAAACTAATTGTAGTGATGGATCAAGGTATGAGAGAGATCCATGTATCTTCAAGTATAAATAAAGAAAAGAATTTAAATGATAAATAATAAAATGTGAAATAAACTATAAAAGATGAACAATAAACAATGTGTTCAAATATGATAACAAAATAAACCTATTTGCAAAGAATTAAATAAAAACATAACGTTTAATCATAACAAACATTTCCATCACCAATTAAATGGTCAATTTTCCCATTAGGATTCTCAAAGAAATTTGAAACATCTAAATGGGTTAGATCCACTTGGCCATCACTATCAATGAAGTTCATTTCAACTTTCTTTCATTTTATTGATGTTTGGTAAAGGTCGACCAAATGTTTGGGCGTACGATAGGTACGCGACCAATGACCCTTCATACCACATCTATAACATTTATTCCCATGGTTCTTAGGAGGTTTATCTTGTAAACACTTCCCATTTTCTTGTTTTATCTCAGTATTATTCCACTTCTGGTGGTGCAATGAGACTTTCTTTTTATGAGAATTTGGTGAATTATTACTATAAGAACTATGGTATCGAGGATTTCTTCCACGACCACATCCTTGTCACCGTCCACGAGTTTGGGACAATATTGCATTCACTTTAAGGAATGATTCAAATCTAGTTGGACGAGACTAGTGATTTCTCATCAAAAACTCATTTTTGTTAAACCTTCATGGAGATGACAACAAAGGAAAATCAATGATTTTGCGCGATCCTATAGGGATGCTTGATTTCCTTCTTTGATCATAGCTCCAAGATTCATTGACAATTTTGTTTTGAATAACTTCTGGTTATACAAGAGAATTAGAAATTGCATGCATAACTTCTGGTTATGAAACAATTGTTAATAAAAATTGTTTTCCATAATTCCTATTGTGAAAAATAAATGAGTTCAAAATAAAAATTAAATCCAATATTTTTCATAACTTTGAGTTATGATTATTTTGTCAAAACAAGAAAATATTCAAATTTGTACATAGCTTCAGGCTATGAACTATTTATGTATAACTTCTAGTTACACAATATAATTAAAATAAATTAAAGAAATTAAAAGTTAATATTTTTCATAGCTTCAGGCCATGATTATTTTGTCATAACAAGAAAATATTTAAATTTGTACATAGCTTCAAGCTATGAACTTTTTTTTATATAAATTTGTATATAACTTCAGGCTATGAACTATTCATTGGGTAGATTTGTGCATAGCTTCAGGCTATGAACTTTCATTATGTAGATTTGTACATAACTTCAGGCTATGAACATTTATTTATTTATTTTATAGCTTCTGGCTACAATATTGTTTGGTATAACTTTTAGTTATACCGTATAATTAAAAATAAATAATTAAGGATCATATACGTAACTTCTGGTCATGTATTTGTAATTTTATAATTTTCCATATAACTTTTGGTTATAGGGATTGCACATATTTTTCATAACTTCTGGTTATGAATTTACCCTATAATTTATAATTTATGATTATAGGGATTGTACATATTTTTCATAACTTCTGGTTATGAATTTACCCTATAATTTATAATTTATGATAATAGGGATTGTACATATTTTTCATAACTTCTAGTTATGAATGTACCCTATAATTTATAATTTACCCCATAACTTCTGGTTATATGGATTATACATATTTATGTATTCAAATAAAATATATGAAAATGGAGATCAAAAGGTAATAAAATAGAAAATCATGATATAAGTTTATCACATACCTTTTTGTGAGAAAGAAGAGAGAAAGTCTTTCTATTTCTCTGAAAGGAAAAACATCTTTCTATTTCTCTAAAGAGAAGAACGAAGAACGTCTTTCTTATTTCTTTTGTAGAGACTATTCGTGCTGATAACGTGTTGTAAAATTATAAAGTGGAAGGAGAAAAAAATAAGAAAGAGAAATTAGAATGTAGGAAGAGAATATAATACATGGGAAAACTCTATTGAAATTCATTAGGGGTATCTCCCTTTTATAGGGAGTTACACAAGATATTTATGGATGATCATCCACAAGTTACCATAGTGGTATAGAATATCATATTTTATAACATTATCTTATTTAATTACACCATTTTTAAATAAACTTCCCATGTCAACCTCCCTATTTGAATATAATCCCACTTTCTTCTTTTATATTTTTAACTCTTTCCACTCAAACAATATAAAACTTTATAATAAAGTAAATATTTGTATTTTTTAATTCATATTTAGTTTACATTTCTTTCTTTAGAAAGATTTTAGTTTTAGATTGTTACGGAATTTAAAAAAAAAAACTTGGAAATTTAAACACATAAATTAAGTAATAGATCAATACCAAAATAAACAAAATTAAAAGGAGATAAAAAAAATGTTGACCTAATTTGGAAGGACATGTGTAGACATGTTGTTTTAAAGCTAATATTGCTATCATTAATATAATCCCAATAGTTGTCAACAATGTCTTCTTTATGAGCACATTCATAGAAAGATTGACTAAACTGTTCACATCTCGTTGTCAAGAAAAAAAAAAGAAAAAACAAAATTAAAAGAAACTTTAGCTTTTAGATAATGGACAAAAAAATTTCTCAATCACGGCAAGAAGTAAGGAAATTTTTCTTTTTGATGATGGACATGGGAAAAGATGTAAGAGATTTTGATTTATAAAATTAATTTGTGTAAAATATAAAAATATAATTTAGATATGAACAAATGAGACCAAGATATGAACAAATAAGATCATTACCAAGGTAAAAGAAACTTTTGGTATATATATATATATATATATATATGGCATTGAAAGAAAAAAATTTCTTGCATAAAGAAACTTGCATGTTGAATTGAAAATGTGTATATACCACTTAAAAAGATGGCCTTAACCGTGAAACCAACAAAGTGGCCTTGTCGGCAAAGGAAAATTGATAGTTGGAAACTCATTTATGGTCCGCGTAATTAAGTATGAGCTATGCATCAAAGTTAGAAGGCCCATGTTGTTGTATTAGGAATTTTGGACAAAACCAGGATGTTTCTTTAATACTCGGTGGGACCCCTTTCCAAACCTCCTTCAATCCAAAAATCTTGTACTTTGGGCCTAACCAAGGGTGTACTGTAAAAAAGATGTGGGTTGGTTGAAGGAACCATATAAAAAGCTTTCCTATCAAAATTATTATTATTATTTAAAGTCTTTAAATTTCAAATTTATGTAAAAGTTTTATTCTTTTTCTTTCCCGACACTAGTTATTATCAATGTGAGTTAAAAAGGGTTTTTACCATAAGAAGCAAAAACACTAAAAGATATTTATTAGAATTTATTATGGTTTTTTATCAATGTTTTCATAATTAGATTATATATTAAATTAAAAAAATTATTGATTTATGATTCACTAGTTGAATTGGTGAACACTAATGTTATAAATATATTATTTATATTTTCTTCAAATTCAACATAATTATAAGAAAATAAAATACATGTATATAATTAAAAAATTTTAATAATATTTCATGTTTTATGTTTTAGTATATGAAATTAAATGATGAAGATATTAAAATATTAAATTTTATTAAATAGAATATCTATAATATTTAAATATGAAGATATATAGAAGATAAAAAAAATTATAATATTTAATTTAATTATATATCTATTTTAAAAATTTTAAAATTATTATATTAATTAATTTATATTATTTTCATATTTATTATTAATAATTATTATAAAAATAAATATACGTATATGATAAATATGTAGCTCGGTTTGTCCTCAACTTCTGTTGTTAAACCACTGGTCTCAGTTCGGGCTCCTACCACAAGGTTTCGATATTGAAAAATCTAATAAGATTTTGATAGGTTCATATTAAACCGGATGATCGATCCGATTTTTAAAACATCGGTACTCATCCAATTCTTTCCATCGAAATTAATAAGTGGAAAGAGGGGTGAAAAAAGACATTGCCTGGCTTCACCTCGCCTCCACCAACCCAAGGGCAGACGTGTACTTTCTCATAACCGAGGGGTTTCTTTAAAATCCCCTTAGATCCCGTGGCCAAGGGCACAGCCACAACCAACAATCTCCTTCATTTCTTCGTTCTTCTTGTTGTTGGTTATTCGAGTGGAGAAGGAATGGATCCAGTATCAGAATGGGGAAACTCAAGCCTCCTCACAGTGGATCCAGAGATCCATGACCTGATCGAGAAGGAAAAGAGGAGGCAGTGCAGGGGGATAGAGCTGATTGCCTCCGAGAATTTCACATCCTTTGCCGTCATTGAAGCCCTGGGCAGCGCCCTCACCAACAAGTACTCCGAGGGCATGCCTGGCAACCGCTACTATGGTGGAAATGAGTTCATCGACGAGATCGAGAACCTCTGCAGGTCACGTGCCCTGCAGGCCTTCCACTGCGACCCCTCCAAGTGGGGCGTCAATGTTCAGCCCTACTCCGGCTCCCCCGCCAATTTCGCCGCCTACACCGCCATTCTCAACCCCCACGACCGCATCATGGGTTTGGACCTCCCTTCCGGTGGCCACCTCACCCACGGCTACTACACCTCCAGCGGAAAGAAGATCTCGGCCACTTCCATTTACTTTGAGAGTTTGCCTTATAAGGTCAGCTCCACCACTGGCTACATTGATTACGATCGCTTGGAGGAGAAGGCCTTGGATTTCAGGCCTAAGTTAATCATTTGCGGTGGCAGCGCCTACCCCAGGGACTGGGATTACGCCAGGTTCCGCTCTATTGCCGATAAGTGTGGCGCTTTGTTGCTTTGTGACATGGCCCACATTAGTGGCCTTGTTGCTGCTCAGGTCCGTTCCTCTTGTTTCTTGTCATCCTTGTTTATATTCAATATTTCATTTTTATATATTCAATTGTTGGATCTGAAGTTCTTATAATTCAGCCTAATTTTTAAGTTTTTGGATCTATTATTAATTTCCATGATCTTTTTCTTTTTTTCTTTTTCTTTTTCTTTTGTTCCTTGTTTCTGACGCTACGACTGTTTTTTGTTGCAATGGTTGTGGAGATTTGCATTGGGTTTTAAGCATTTGGTGTGATGTGGAGATCATTTAACTATTTTATTATCTTGTGCATGTTTAATATATAGATCCTTTTGAACGAATTGATAGGTAGATCCCTTTTTTTTTGGTTGATGAATTTGGTGGCCAGAGCAGTGTCCTGTTCTGGTTCTGGTCATGTGGGCAATTGAGATCTGTAGGGAAGAGAAGAGGGAATGGAATATAAGTCTTTATGAGCCTGCTTTTATCATTTTATAAATAATTATGGTAATTGTTTCATCTCCATTCATTGTAATTGAGGCTTTTTATTTTTTTGGTTTTCGAGTCTAAAAGGCATTTCTTGGTTTCAATCTCAAATTTGAAGCATGGGGAAATAAAAAGGAGCATTAATATTGGGTTTCTTTGTGATATTATCATTGATATGCAAAAGTGCAGGACTGGATCAGAATACCACTGCTTCCATTTACTCAATCTTGATCTGGATAGTGTTAGTCTAATTTACTATTTGGGTGTAGGAAGCCGCAAACCCCTTTGAGTATTGTGACATAGTCACAACTACAACCCACAAGAGCCTGAGGGGCCCAAGGGCTGGTATGATCTTCTACCGTAAGGGTCCTAAACCACCCAAGAAGGGCCAGCCGGAAGATGCAGTTTATGATTTTGAGGACAAGGTCAATTTTGCTGTTTTCCCCTCCCTCCAAGGTGGCCCCCACAATCACCAGATTGCTGCCCTAGCTGTTGCCTTGAAGCAGGCCATGGTTCCCGGGTTCAAGGCCTATGCTAAGCAAGTCAAGGCCAATGCAGTTGCCCTTGGAAACTACCTGATGAGCAAGGGATACAAGCTTGTTACTGGTGGGACTGAGAACCACCTTGTTCTATGGGATCTCCGCCCTCTCGGTTTGACTGGTAAAAGGATCGACCCTTGCTCAATTTCTGGAATTTAATGGCTCCAGGTATTAGTTTCCATTAATGCAATTTCCCTTTTTATGCCATTTTTGCAGGCAACAAAGTTGAGAAACTTTGTGATCTGTGCAACATTACAGTGAACAAGAATGCTGTGTTTGGTGACAGCAGTGCCTTGGCTCCTGGAGGTGTACGCATTGGTAATAACTATTTCTCTGCTATGTGGAATTGATTTTATCTGGATTTTAGCTCAATAGAAATTAACAAGTAGGAATCTCAATGAGCAATGGAATTGTTTATACTGGAAGTACTTCCTGGCAAGCTCTAACATGATCCAGATTTATAAGTAAGCATCTCTTGTAAAATATGAGCAACGCCAAATCCCTCTAGAGCCCAAACCTCCATTCGCCTACCTGTTGTCCCCTTTGCCCTATCCTGAAGTTAGTTCCATACATATGACCAACAACGAGAAAAATAAATGCAATAGCTAAATAATGATGAGCAATATCAGTCAGCAAGTTTTGCTGCTGAATATTTCATCTACCAACTGGGTGTGGACCATGGTGTGGCCTGGTTTAGTTGTTGTGTTGGTTTGTTCTGTTGTATTTTGTTTCTCCCTTTTGCCATTATAGGTTCCCCTGAAAAGGATTTGCTAAACCAATAAAGTACCCTGTCTTTTAGTTCTCTACCAAAGGGTTGTTAACCACCTGGAACCTAACTTAAGACTGAAGGAAAAAGTCTCGAGGTTGCTTTGGACCCTGTCCCAAGTCCCCACCCACCAATCCACATCTCCTGAACTGGTTTTGGTTTAAGACCATGATGCGTCATGTGGTTTAATCCATAGTATGATATGCTTTATAAATTCAGGGTTATTTGTCTTCTGGTTATGTGAACTCCGAATTTTGTTCTATTTCCCAGAAGACAAATAGTTCCAACTTGCATTGTAAATTCATGTTTTAATAAATCGTATTCCTCAATTTGACATTATTGGATGATGGAAATTTCTCCACCAGGTGCTCCTGCCATGACTTCAAGGGGTTTGGTTGAGAAGGACTTTGAGCAGATAGCAGAGTTCCTGCATAGGGCTGTGACCATCACCTTAAAGATCCAAAAGGAGCATGGGAAACTTTTGAAGGATTTCAACAAGGGCCTTGTTAACAATAAGGATATCGAGGAGCTGAAGGTTGATGTTGAGAAGTTTTCAGCCTCATTTGAGATGCCTGGATTTTCAGTGTCTGAGATGAAGTACAAGGATTAGGTGGAAAAAGTGGTGATCAGCTCTATTGTTCTCTGAATTACTACTGCTACTACTACTACTACACTTGGGCCTCCATTTCAAACGCAAAAATAACTTGTACGGTTTTCAGTAATGTAGGTTATTGAATTTTGGTGTCTATTTTATTATTTGCTGGTTGCTTCTAATTTTATCCTTGATCCCAATGGGAAATTGTTTTAAAGCAAGTGCTCATTCATCTTACCAATAAACGATGAATTACAGTTTGGTCAATTTTTGTGAAATATCCAGTAAAATGAGGTTAATTGTATCTCTTCTTTTGGAGGGTCTAAGGCTGTACAGCTCCAGACATTCATGTTCTCCATGGCCAGGTTTTAATGGTCGTCTTCCTCTGAACTCTCTAAACCTTATTCACTCTTTATATATATATATATGTTTATGAGGTGGCAGATATGGGCCCCGCTAGTAACATAATAAATATGCGAAAACCTTATTCCAAAAAGATTTTAAGTTAAAGAAAATTATACTAAGCTTCTATATTCAGAAAATCACGCCTCCCTCATCAAAGGATTTCTGTAACTTGTATGACCCTCCATCACGGGATGTGTGGCGTTAGTTGGCTCACCAAAATTGCTCATATTGCCTGGCGTTAGTTGGCTCAACAAAATTGCTCATGTTATCAACATTTAAAAATATTACTAATAGCCTATTTGACATTGATTTTATAAAGCATTTTTAATCTTTCTAACACTTAAAATCTTTTATTATTTAAGTGCTAAAAATTTTAGATTTTTAGCAACGTTTTCTAAAATTATTCTCAAATACACTCTATGTGTTAAAAGTATGACTGATAGTCATTCTTTTAAAAGTGTTTTCAAGAGAATAACCATTCAAGTGTTTTCTTGAGAAGCACTACAAGTCATTCTTTAACTTTTTAAAATTATTTCCTAACTTTAAGACTAAAAGGGCTTTTAAAAAAAAACTTCATATTTATTCACTTTTACATGTTAAAAATATTCGTAGAATTAATTATTATATTTCTTCATATTTTAATATGAAAAGTAATAATTTAAAAAGAAATAATAATTTAATAAATTTTCAAATATTCTAAAATATCAAATTTATTCTCATAATAAAATTTTTATTAGGATTAATTATTTAATTAATTAAAAATTGGTAATTAAATAATAATTATGATTTATAATTATTTCTTATTGCTAAGTAAATGTTAGATTTTTTTTTATTTAAATTAACACTTATTTGTATGTGATGTATTTTCAAATTTATGAACTGGTTATTGGAATATTTTTTCCATTATTTTGATTAATTCATTTACTTCCAATTTTTAATTTAGGAAGGAGTATCCAATCCTAGCTTTCTTTTTCTTTTCTTTTCTTTTTTTCTTTTTTTTTTTAATAGTTGGAGTTGTTGATTTTAGTGGATATTTAAATATGTGTGAATGTTTTGGAGATCTAATCAAAAAATGAAAAAAAAAAAAAAAAAATTGGAACTGATGATATTATTAAATTTGTTTTGTTGTATGGTAAGAGGCAGGATTTTGAAATTCCATAATAAATTCATTTTTAATCCAATTTTTATGATTTTAGTGTTTTTATTTTCATTTTTGAATGAGGAATATATAGAAATTTATGAAATTTAATTTTGTGAGAATTGAATAAATCATGAGGTAAAACAACTAGCTACATGCGGTAGAATTTTAGTTTTAATTTGAAATTGTGGATTTATTTAATTTAGTTTTTTATTCAAATTAAGCAATTTTTATGGTGTTTTGTTCTTTGAATAAAAATTCATAAGAAAAGTTTAAATCTATTTTTTTTTCTTGAAATGACGAGAAAAAAAAAGAATAAAAATAAAATATATTTTTAAGTCACTAATTCATAGTAAATTCATTTCTAATCCCAATTGCATAAATATAAATAATTGAATTTCTGTTCAAGGTAATAGTTACCAAAAATTTCAAACAATAAATTTGATTTTATTTAATATGAGAAATTTGATTTAAATATATCATAAGTTGAAAATGAAAGAAGAAAAACAGACTCTTAATTAAGATAAAATGTAAAAAATAAAAAATAAAATCACTTTTTTTTTTTATTAAAACAAAATTATCTTTATACAAATGTGATAAGTTAGAAAACAAATACATCTAAAGATGCTAGTCTTAAAGCAACTTGCTTTTTAAGACTTTTTAAGTAAAAAAAAACAAACAAGTTCTTAGTATGAACATATTTTCAAACAAAGTAGTAATCAATTTCATCATACTTTTCCTTAGAGTGAGGCACAAGGTTAGTAGCTAAAGTTGTTATGTCAAGAATGTCGCAAATAACCCTAGAGTTGTGAGCATACTTTCCCTTGGAGTGAGGCACAAGGTTAGTAGCTGAAGTTGTTATGTCAAGAATGTCACAAAATAACACTAGAGTTGTGAGTAAAAGAGGACATTAAGCTCCAAGACATCTGATGAAATCCACAAAGCTTATTACCAACATTGGTTAATGCATAATATTCAAATTTAGTGCTTCATTTGGAAACCACCTTCATTTGGAAGACATGGAAGTGGATGGAAGCTTAGCATAAGCCATTTAAACTTTTTCAAAAAGATAAGGAATTCATTTGGCTTGATTCAAATGTAAAAAGGAGCCACATGAAGTCACCTAAATGTCCAAAAAGTAGTAAACACGCCAACCTCTTTTAAGGAAAATTTTGAATTCATATTAGTAATAAGTTGTCATAAGGATTAAGTTACTACCAATAATAAGGATGTTATCCACATATATTACCATTATAATAAAGAAACATATATTTTTCTAGTTTGGAACTCTGAAAACTCTATTCCAACAAGGATCTGCTTAACTTGGTGAACCAAACTCTTAGGACTTGTTTGAAACCATACAAGGCTTTGTGTTGTGAGTGGCAAGTGGTGGTAATAAAGCCACAATGTTGTTTCTGAGTAAAACATTTGTTTAACTACCAAATTTTCTAACAATTTAAGTTTGTAAGATTTAGACCCATAATGTATATCTTGTACTCTAACACCCTCCCTTACATTTAGCCTTCATTTTTGGGCTTACACACGGACTTAATAAATTGAGTAAATAAACATGTGATGGTGAGGTGTCAACACATAACCTCCTACAAAACAAGACTTCGATACCATGTTAGACTACCAATTTTCTTAAAAGCTTAAACTTGTAGGCTTTGGATCCATAATATATATCATGCACTCTAAAAACATCATACTTAACCTACATAGCTTAAATGCTATTAATATCTTTTACAACTTATTTATAAGTGGAAGACTCATTGTATGTGTGTTAAGTGGAAACTCATAATATTTATCTGGCCTGGATGCTGCCATATGATTCTTCCTCTTATCACTAGCACAAATCATGCGCAAAGTTTGTTACGTACACATCATGTCTAACCTGAAATTAATATATATATATATATATCTTTATAGTAGAGCGATAATATTTCAGTCACCAATAATGCAAAACTTTTCATGCCAATAGATTCAAATAGCTGCACTCTCTTGAGGCAAATTATGCACATTATAGGGCATGGTCTGTACATCAAGGGCCATCCTATGGTTGGCCAAAGGCCTCAAAACTGCAAAGTTGCACAAAAACAAACCCCACAATCTCTTTAGAAAGAGAACAATATAATAATTAATTTCATGGGAGAGCATACATACAACAGACAGATTTTTGGAGCGCGTCCACAGTGAACACACAGCTGTGCACCATATGAATGAAGGTCACTAATGCATGCATCCCATTGGAGGCCTTCAATCAAATATCTCCTGGGCTTCAATTATACTATGCTGACTGAAAAAGAAAGCCAAATAGGTTAGGCAGTATAAGGGGAAAAACATAAAAGCAAGAGACAGTTAGGCTTACTGATCATCCTTCGCAACTCTATAGTATTTTTCTGCATGCTGACGTTGACCAATTAGCTGAGCAAATCTCTCATCATGAGTAATAACTATTAGTTGAAAATTCTCCTGCCCTTTTCTATCCTCCATGATTCTGGTGAAGATGGGGAGAAAAAGAGATGGTTGAATGCAGATTACCACTGCAATGGGCTTTAAAATGGAGATAGGAAATGCTCATACCTCAATAAAGCGGCTGCAAGACTCTCAGCATTTGGGCCATCTAAGTTTGTGGTTGGTTCATCCAATGCTAGTATTCCACAATTAAGGCAAAAAGTCTCGGCCAATGCCAACCTTATGATTAGTGAAGCAAGGACCTGAAACCAATGTAGAAGTTCTCATTTGCCTTTAGAAAAGGAAAAGGGTTATCGGATAAATAATGCATTCAAACAATTCCAGACCTTCTGACCAGCACTACACCTTCCTCTCATTTCTAACTCTGCATCACCAGTCTGCATAAGAACCTGCACAAAAATATCCTATAAAACAAAAAGGAAAAACCAAAAAAGGGAAATACTAAAAAAGAAAGAACTTTTCTTCCATACCTTGTAGCTGTAAGATCGAGTCCCAGCACCTTCAGAATCTGAATGAATTCTAATGCAGTCTATATCTTGCCCCCTGTATGTTTGCTGCCACAGCTCTCTTATAATTTTATTTATTTCCTCCATTTTCATTGTATGGAAACGCATGAGTGCTCTAAAAGAAAATGATTCAGCAAGGAGATCACTTAGATGCATAGTAGGAGTGTACAGTTCAAAGCTTTACTAAAGTGACACTAATCAGAGCAACTAGCTCTTTCTTAACCAGTGTGTGTCTGTTGGGGTTACGAGAGGAGGAACAACTAGCATAACTATGTTTTCATTTTCTTTTTTCTTTTTACAATTTTTTCCCCAATTTTCAGTATATATTGAGGATAATAGTACACTTATTCAACAAACATTACAGCAGTGAAATGCAAAATACAATGGGCTTGAAAGTAATGGTTTAATGAACCACAAACAAAAGCAATCATAATGGGGACCTTCCCTCTGTTGTTGTGTACATGTCATCCAAGCATCTTTGTTATTCTTTTTATGCATAGCAGACCATTCATCAATTCATTTAAAACACTACTGGAGCTTCTATAAGAATAATGATTCATTCAATCTATTATTTTTCAACCACCAGAGAAAGGTGTGCAAAAAGTTCTCTTTTTTCTTCAGTACAGAATGCTTGAAAATCAAGAAATATGTCCATAAACTGACTGTAGCTGTGATATGATATTATGATGGATGAGCAAATACGAGAAATAAATCAAACACTCCTAACAAGAAAAAGATGGCATTGATTGAAAATGGATGACAGGAAGTTTTTGGTATGGGTATGAGAGGTAGACCCATCATTGAAACAATGGGAGAGTCATTTGATTCAAAGTTAAAGGCATTGCAAAGATAAATGCTTTAAAATGAACATGGGTAACAGCAGTGGGAGAAAGAAAACACAGCCTATGATTTACAGTACACCCTAGATAGAGCTTTTGTAGCCATCTGAAGTAGTTAGGATATTTTAGACTTCTTTGAGTTGACTTTTGCGCAAAAACATGCATTCCAACGAGTCACACATCAATTTATTTTGAGATATATTGCATTATATAGAAAATAAAGGATGAATTGAAGAAGAATTTCAGCCCTTTAAACTACAACAAGATATATAGTTAACAAAACTAAATATCAAAATATATATGCAGAGCTCACTTGTCAAGTGCATTGTAGTATCTGTCAAGGTCCTTGTTTGCCATCTCAGTTGTCTGTCACAAAATTTAAAGTAAATATTTCATAGGATGAACAGAAAAGGCTAAACCATTCAAGAAATTAAAAAAATGCTGTACCTTTAGCTGAATTAGCTGATCACAGTACCGTTTGTCAATGTCCTTGTACTGTGTTTGTTTAAGATCAATCTTATGTTTTGAAATATTGCTCTGGTAAACAGATGTTGTTCCATGACACCTGTTTAACTGCAAAATCAAACATGTATAATGTAATAGTTCTTTGCATGAAAATGAAGTGGTGGGCTCCAAATGAAGAAAATCAGAAACACAAACCCAACCCCGCCCCCCCCCCCCCCCCCTCCCCCCCCCCCCCCCAAAAAAATTTTTTTTTTTTACATATAATACACAAGCACAACAAAAGAATAAGGAATATTTGGTCCCAAAATTAAATGATGCTAATACGAATCACAATGTCAAAAAAAGACAATAAAATCCTCTGTTGAAGTTCAACAGGCCAGGCTGGAACCGTGTAAATAAGATGTAAATATTTAATTTAGCCTTATCCCTGATTTATAGGGTTTGTTTTCTATCTTTTCTAGGGATCAGTATCCCAGTGATGTAGGGATTTAGTTGACTGTTGTTAGCCTATATATTTTCCCTTGTACGTTGGTAAATTAATCAATAACATTCCCATCTTTTCACATGGTATCAGAGCCAACTTTGGCTCCTTTCTTTTCAGCCTTCATCGCTGAATATATTTTTCTCCATGTGTTTGCTGTC
Source organism: Vitis vinifera (assembly GCF_030704535.1). NCBI lineage: Eukaryota > Viridiplantae > Streptophyta > Magnoliopsida > Vitales > Vitaceae > Vitis > Vitis vinifera. Next base: position 16,482,592 of record NC_081809.1, on the reverse strand, counting down.
TCATACATTGAAACTGCCGCAGTACCCAATCTTCCTGTGTTTTTTCTATCCAAACCAGAGTTCCTTGAAGCCATATATTATCTATTTATTTTAGCCTTCATTGCCAATTGCAAAGTTTTTCTTTCAGCCCAAAAATTCTCCTGTTTGCCTTATTTTCTTTGGCCTTCATTACCCCGAGTTTTTTCTCTCTTTTCACTCACAACATCATCATGTCTGATGCAACTGAGGTGTCCAATATGTCAAAGATTCAAGTGACAGAGACACCAAGCATAGTTTCAGCCAGAGATTTGCAGAATATTCAACCAAATTATCGGTTGAATGGAAAAAACTACTTGAAGTGGTCTCAATTTGTTTGAACCTTTCTAAAAGGGAAGGGCAAATTGAGTCATCTCCTTGGCAAGGATCCGAAACTTGGGGATCCGAAGTTCGATGCCTGGGATGAAGTTGACTGACTCTATGGTAATGTCATGACTATGGAATCTGATGATGCCTGAAGTAAGTGATACCCGCATGTTCTTGGAGACAACGAAGGATATTTGGGACATGTAGAAAAACATATTCAAAGGTTCATGATGATGCCCAAATCTACGATATCAAGTCCAGAATCTCAACTACTAAACAGGGTAATTGCTCTATTACTGAATACTCCAATATCTTGCACAACTTGTGGCAAGAATTGGATCATTATCAATGTATAGAGATGAAATGTAGTGAAGATGCTACCATTCTTAAGAAATTTATGGAGAAAGACAGAATTTATACTTTTCTTGCCGGATTAAATGCTGAATTTGACATTGTTAGAGTCCAAGTTCTTGGAAAAGAAGACCTTCCATCATTGAATGAAACTATTGGAATAATCCAAGGAGAGGAAAGTAGGAGGAGGGTCATGTTAGAACCTCAACCAGTGGAGAGTTCTGCAATGGTGCTAAGAGGCGCTAATGCAAGGAGTGGTGGAGCAGATCACCAGCCGAGCACCTATTGTAGTGGAGTGACAAATGAAAGTAGCTGGTCAGAGGTCAAAGACTGGACACAAAGATCCAGTGGTGTGTACTTATTGCAAAAAACCACGACATACTAGGGAAAAATGTTGGAAACTTCATGGTAGGTCCTCAAACTTTCAAAATGCCCAAACAAACAGCAAAAACTGGACAACAAAGAATGGACCAGCAAAGGGACAAGGACAATCACATGTAACCAAAATGAAACCAAGAGAAGAAACAAACTCTTTTCAGGACTACGCTGAGCTTGATAGAGTAGAGATTGAAAAGCTGAAATTTTTTCTGGGAACTCTAGAGAAACCTACAGGTTCAAGTACTTGTTCCTTGGCTTTTTCAGGTAATATATCTCAATCATTTACTCTAGTGTCTCAAATATATCCACAACATGATCTTGGATAATTAATTCCGGAGCCACAGATCATATGACTAAGTCTTCCCATGATTTTCTCTCTTACAGTCCTTGCCCTAGTAATAAAAACATATCTACAACAGATGGTATTTTGAGTACAGTAGCTGGTCAGGAAGATGTTATCAATTCGAAATTTGTTTTAAAGAATGTTTTGCATGTGCCTAAATTGTCCATGAATCTTGTGTTAATTCATAAACTATCAAAGGATTTGAATTGTACTATGACCTTTTCTTCTACACATTGTGAATTTCAGGACCAGGGCATGGGGAACATGATAGGACTTGCTAGAGGGAGGAATGGACTCTACTACCTTGAATTCGATGGGCAAAGTAGCAATAGGAATAAGTTTTCTTTTTCATTCCTTTATGAGTCATCTCTTTCAAATAAAAACAAAATTTGGTTGTATCATCTTCGTCTTGGTCATCCATCATTCAATGTTCTTAAAATTTTATTTCCAGATTTTTTTTATAAGGGATTGATACGGGAATATTTCATTGTGATGTTTGTGAGCTTGCAAAACACAAACACACTTCTTTTCTAATAAGTAATAAAAGAATGTCATCTCCTTTCTCTCTTATCCATACTGATGTTTGGGGACCTTCTACTGTTCCAAATGTTTTTGGGGCTCATTGGTTTGTTTTGTTTATTGATGACTGTACTCGTGTATCATGGTTTTTTTTTTTGTTAAAACAAAAATCTAATGTTAGCTCTACCTTCCAAAGACTTTTTCACATGATTAAAAATCAATTTGGGGTAGAACTTAACGAGGGTTCAATCAAATAATGCTAGGGACCATTTTAATCAAACTTTGTCACCATTTTTATAAGCAAAAGGAGTAATTCATGAGTCTTCATGTGTTAACACACCACAGCAAAATGGGGTGGCAGAAAAGAAGAATGGTCATCTTCCAGCAATTACTCGTGCCCTTCTCTTTCAAAAAAATGTTCCAAAAAATTATTGTGGAGAAGTTTTAACTACTGCTCATTTTATAAACATATTACCTTCTCAAGTCCTTGATCACAAAACTCCTACGCAAGTCCTAGAATCAGAACCAAACCTTAGTGCTGATGATAGAACTAAAGGTATTGATATAATTTCTAACTCTGAAGCTTATGAAAGAGATGTCTTTGATCCCAAGCCAAGAGATGATTATGATCTTCCTATTGCTATTAGAAAGGGTGTGAGAAAGTGTACCCGACGTCCTTTATACTCATTATCTCACTTTGTGTCTTATGAGAAGTTATCTGACAGTCATAAAAACTTTCTTATTCATCTAAACACTATAACCATCTCAAAAACAGCTCCTGAATCATTGGGTTAGAAAGAGTGGAAAGAAGCTATGAGAGTTAAGATGAAGGCCCTTGAAAACAATAAAACATGTGAATTGGTTGAGCTACCAAAGGAAAAAAAACCGGTGGGATGTAAATGAGTCTTTACTATGAAGTATAAGGCAAATGGATCGATTGAAAGGTTTAAGGCTAGGTTGGTCGCTAAAGGATACTCAAATCTATGGAATAGATTATCTTGAAACCTTTTCATTAGTTGCCAAGATGAAAACTGTGAGGATTTTGTTGTCTCTAACTATCAGCCGTGGGTGGAGTATGCAACAATATGATGTTAAGAATACCTTCTTACATGGTGATCTTGATGAAGAAATCTACATGGAAGTTCCTCTAGGTTTTGAGTCAGAAAGTAACAAAGTGTGTAAATTGAAAAAGGGACTTTATGAGTTGAAACAATCCCTTATAGCTTGGTTTGGATTATTTGCCAAAGTTATGAAAGCTCTAAAATATAAGCAAGGTCAAGGTGATCACACATTGTTTGTTAAACATTCAGCTTCAAGGGAAGTTACTGCCTTGTTGGTTTATGTAGATGATGTAGTTGTAACAGGAGATGATTTGAAAGGTAGAGAAGCTTTGAGAAAATGTCTAGTTCAAGAATTTGAAATAAAGGAACTCAACAGGTTGAAATACTTTCTTGGCATTGAAGTTGCTCACTCCCGACATGGGATTTTTAAATCTCAACAAAAGTATGTGTTGGATTTGCTAGGTGAAACAAGGAAATTTGGGTGTAAAACCAGTGGAAACTCCTATTGAGCAAAATCACAAGCTTTGTGAAGCTGCTGAAGACACAGCGGTGGATAGAGAGTCCTATCAATGGGTAGTCAGTAGATTGATTTATCTCTCACATACAAGACCACACATAGCCTATGCAGTAGGAGTGGTGAGTCAGTATCTCAAGGGAACTTTGGGAAAAGGAATATTATTCAAGAAAGGAGAAAAGTTGACTCTAGAAGCCTACACAGATGTAGACTATGCAAGATCTATTGATAATAGAAGATCAACATAGGGCTATTATACTTTTCTTGGTGGAAACCTTGTAACTTGGAGAAGCAAAAAATAGAATGTAGTTGCAAGTTCAAGAACAGAAGCTAAATTCAGGGCAATGGTATTAGGAGTTTGTGAACTTTTGTGGCTAAAAATCATCTTAGAAGATCTAAAGGCTGCATGGGAAGGACCTATGAAACTTTATTGTGATAACAAGTTAACAATCAACATTTCACACAATCCCGTGCAACATAATCAAATCAAACACATCAAAGTTGATAGACATTTCATAAAAGAGAAGTTGGATAGTGGATTGATCTACATGTCATTTGTATCTACTAGCAATCAAGTTGTCGATGTGCTAACCAAAGGATTAATTTTTTGAACTATTGTTGGCAAGCTGGGAATGGATGATATCCACTTGCTGGCTTAAGGGGGAGTATCAAAATTGACTAAGCCAGGCTAGAATCATTTAAATAAGATGACTGAGATTAGTTAGGAAAGTTGTAAATATTTAATTTAATTAATTAGCCTTATCCTTGATTTATAAGGATTGTTTAGTTAGTCTTATCCTTAATTTATAAGAATTGTTTTCTATCTTTCTAGGGATCAGTATCCTAGTTTTGTAGGGATTTAGTTGACCGTTGTTAGCCTATATATTTTCCCTTGTACGTTGGTAAATTAATCAATAACATTCCCATCTTTTCACATCCTCCTCTTTGACAAGGACCAAAAATCACAGAAAGCTTTTATATTATTAATGACTAGGCATGTCATGTTTAAATTGCTACAACCTCTATCAATGATCATGGTACATAACCTCCCTTAGCAAGAGACGCATATGGAAAATGTTAATACGTTGTTGATCTTCTTTTGTTTTCACCTTTAGGAAAGCTAAAAAACATCACACTATATGGCCTTCCATGTGTCTATAGGTGGTTGTTCAGTTCTATAAAGTCAATTCTCAATATTATGCCACCATAGACGTGCTACTTTTTTCAACTTTGTCTTCACAAAATGAGCTTTCTATTTTTGGGCATAGTGTACCAATCAAAGTAATCTTCCATTAACATAATCTAATCAAGAAAAGCTGCTAAATTTAATTTTCCATACAATTCAACAACTTCAAGGCATACTCGTCACATCATCATCTTGCTCAAAGATTTTAAAATTCTCTACACCAACACTTGGATGAATGTTTTTTATTTTGCCACTTCTTAGGTTTCCCATCATAAAATTGCCTTATTCTTCACGTGGTCTACTAGGTGATTGTTTGAATTGATGGCATGCAATTTTATCTTTGTTTGGTTGTTTCTTCTTTTCTAATAAATTCATAAACTCATTAATTTGCTATTTAGTTGTATTATAACATCTTGATGGGATTGTTGTGTTGTGGAAATTTCCTCTAAGCGTATTGTAGCAGCATCTTGATTATTAGAAGTATGTTTTGAACTCATGCATGCATAGGTTGCTCTACTCCTTAATTGCATATGCCTTCAAGCCAAGCACCTTAGACTCTAATATCAAAAGTTGATGTAGGATAATCCTAAGAGGGCTGCCTACAATCATAGAATGTGGGCTAAGGATTCAACAATTGAGGAAATAAGAAGAAAAATGAAATAGAATTCTAGCAACAAGAAGAATGAAAAAAGATAAAAGATGATGGTGAAAAAGGGATAAGAAACCTTAGAGTCTCACTAAGGCTTTCTAGGAATCTTACCTAGGATAAGGAAAAAAAATCAATGGAGTCTCACCATTGAAGAATGCAACACATGTAAAAGGAACTAATATTATTTAATCATGTGGAAATCCGTGAATGGTGATTTGTAGGATATTGTGGGAAAGATTGAAGCCCCAATTGTGACAGATATTGTGGTGATTTATGTGATTTTATTTTTTTTTTTCCATATTTGTATTTTTTCCATTTTATTTGCTCTCTGTGTATATGTTAAATAGGGACCCGATTATGTAAACATACACAATTTTGAATGAATTTCTGAGTGATTCTCAGTTTCTTCAAATCACATTCCCTTGCTTTACATCCATTAGCCTTATTTATAGGCTTCTCTAAGAAATCCAAATTCCACTAGGATATTACTAACCTATTATGACTTAATTCTAATTCTCCTATTATGATTCTAACAATTAGCTATCCCTAATTTAACTTCAAAAAATACTAATCCTATTTTAATTCCAAATTTCTTTGCTTCACTTTCTTGAATATACTTTAAGAGACTTTCCCCGCCATGGAATCTCTAACATCAAAGAGATTACCTAATTTAGCTTCATCCAACCACTTCTCTTATCACCCTTAGTATCACCAGGAATGTGGTTTTTTTTTTGTTTTGCTACAATTTAGACAGCTTAATAAACTATCCTTCTAGATTGATTCTCACCTCCATGAGATTGACCTGGTTTTACCTCTATATTTCTTATTCAAACCTAAGTACTTCTCCAACTAAAGAGTCTTCCTTCAAGGGCTCAAGCAACCAACCTACTTCATCCTTCTCAAACCCAATGAAAAGTACCTCTTTAGTTTCGCTTAGTAATGGATATCCAAGTGCCTCTAACCTCAGTTCATATTAGATTATAGTGGAACCCTAGATCAGCAAACTAGGAAGCCAATAATCTAGCCAAGAAAGAAGCTATTTTTCTTGTTATATTTTCTGCCTCATCTCCTTCCCTCCTCCAACCCTCTCCTCCCTTCTCTCTCCATCAATTAAAGTTTTGCTTTAAACAAGCCCTCATTACTATAGTAGTGGTTTTCTAAATATCGATTTTTATTTTATAAGAATATACTAGGATCCCACTAAGTTTGAAAACATGAGAAGTTCTAAGAAATAGTTCCTGGGATTGATCAATAAACACCACCAATGGATCTTTCTCTCTTTCTCAATGTAATATTCATCAAAAGTATTGACATATTCTCCAATCAAGATCATTTCTAACAATATGATCTCCTAAATACCAATCTTCAGTATGCTCCTCAAACAGAATCTCTACTGAAAAGAGGCAAGTTCATCTTGATATTTAGCTAAATATTGTAAGCTTTCCAACTTTGTCTTTTTTAAAGATTCCTTTCCTAGTAGCTTTGAGGCATGAAATCTTCAAAGAGAGGTGGATATAAGTGAAGATCTAAAATATCATCTAGGCAATTGAAATTTAGCAAGCTGGCCAACACAAACTGGTGGTTTGAGTTGTATAAGTCACAATCAGTCAAGCTCAGCTCTCATGTTAATAGCTTTCCTGAAGGGGATGGGCCTAGTTTGGAATGATTCTGTGTACAGTGAAGTTCCATTCATCATGCGCAAGAAAAGGACAAGAAACCCTCCCTTAATAAATTATTGAATTGTGAGGCATATGAAAAGTCAAAATATCCTCTCAAGCTTGGTAATTATATTTTACATGCATGAACATAAACATCGTTCAATTGAATTACATATGATGTTTTCAATATTAACCAAGCTCAGGTAGGGCTAGGTTACACTTACACAAGCCCTCAACCAGAGTGCAGCCAACATTAGCTCAGGTTGGGAACTTGGGATTTTTCCACTAAATTACAAATCACATGGCTTAAAATTTGATCCAAGTTTACCCATTGATATCACTAAGCTTTGGTGGAATCAAGTAAAACCAACCCAAGTTGGAAACCTACAAAAGTGTTACCGTTTCAACAAAGAAGCAGGGGTATTTTCCTGAATAAAACATGCTTAAATAACCTTTTTCTCATAAGAAACAAATCTTCATTAGCAGAGAGAACGTTGTTTTGTTTTCAGGTTAAAATATGCCATAACCACATAATGAAACATGAGAATAACAAGCCACAACTCATAAAAATAAAATCCACCATAAACCCCAAATATACCGACTTAATTCTATGCCAAAATCTCAGGATTTAATTCGCTTCCATCGTAGGAAAGATATCAATTAACATATCATTAATAAACAATCTAAGATGAGAAGCCAAGCACGCAAAGGTGTCTCTATGCATACAAACCTCTGAAAGAAGTCTCTCTCTTTCTTGCGATAGCTTTCCAAGATCAACTTCAACAGCAGAAACCCCACCAATCTTCAATATCCTGTCTTCCAGCAATTCAATCTCAATGGTAAGTTTATCTACTTCAGCCTTTGTCTTCCTATAATTCAAATTGTCCTCAATATTTCGCTTTAATTGGTCTTGATTCCGCATCAAATCTTTGCTTTTATTTAGTTCAGTTAAAATTTCCTGCTTCCTGGCATCACAACTTTGAAGTTGAGACTCTGATAAAGATTGCTTTTCTTTAAGTTCCTTCAACCTCTCCCCTTTCTTTGAATCATAATACCTGGCAGAACAAGACTAACGGTCAAGATAATGGCATGAAAACTTATATATCAGCCATCAGGCACACAAAAACGTACTCTTTAATCTTAGAAGTAACTTTAAGGAGTGCCTCAACTTCCTGTTGATAATTTCTCTTTTGTTCAGCCTGTTGCTCATATTCAAAATCAAGCTTTGCTTTCAAATCATTGTAGTCACTTAGTAATTTCTCTTTCTCCTTTGATAAAGGTCCAAGAGCCTCTGCCAAATGCTGAAAGTTCCAAGCACATCAATACTAAGAAGTTATTTTAAGTGGAAACAGCATAAGAAAAAAGTTAAAGCAAAGTAAAGCTACATGTTCTTGGTTATTTAAGGTATTGTTCCTAGGAGCAGAGTACAAAAAAATAAGGTGTATTAGGAAAAAGTCTTTCTTGAATAAGTGCAGACAGTACCACCTACTTAATAGAACTTACCGAAATAGAAATGAAAGAGAAAATAAACTGACAAACTAAGTATTTGCAAGGTTTATAAACTTCTAAATGACATTTAATTACTTCGGAGCCTTGTGACTCAATGCAATATCAAACCTCACAATCTTCCAACATTATATTACATCCAGAGAAAACTTTCTGAACCTATGCAAGTGAACAGGATGTGTAGCCACAAGAATCATTTTACAGAACTCTTCAACAACTTAAACATTTTTGCACAAAGAAAGCACAACTAGGAGCACTTATCAAGTTTGCAGGAGCAACCCTGTGAACTTAATCACACAACATAAAATATTGATAGGCTGGCCATACTCAATGTTACCAGGACACCTGAACCTTAAACAATAAGTTTTCTACAGTGAAAAGGCCAACATGCATACAAATACTTAAAAAGCAGTTGGTGCACGGTTTCTAGTAAGCTGAGATGCTTCAAGCCAATTTGACTTCTTGACAAGTTGGTTAAAACCACACATCCACACAGATAATAGCACTTGAAATTTTTTCGTAAACAGGTTTCCGGAATTGAAACCTTATTTTTCACCATGTTTTCTCCAATATAGTTCCTTGGCTTTCAACAAATAAGGAATTTTCTTTGAGTGGTGGTTTTCTCCCCTATATGTCCATATTTGTAATTAAAAGTAGAAAAACATAAACATATATATATTTTCTGATCCACTAAATCCCTAACAAAGAGGATACTCTTGATAGATCCTTTTACTAATTATCTACAGCGCAACATGAGAGTGCAAACGAGAGAGAGAGAGAGAGAGAGAGAGACCCTAATATGTTTCTCACATGGCAGGGATTCCTTGCGCGTTGGCATTATGTCTTCCAGATGAGAAAAGATTCAACATCTGGTTGGGAAGTGGGGTATTGGGGCCACTTGGACATCAAGAGAGTTTGACCAATAAGTGAACTCTTCGGCTGAGTAGAGAGCTTGGAAAACAGGTTTTTCTTGGAGATTTCATGCCACCATGAATTTTATCTTCTATCAATTGTTTGTACTCATTTTTTATTGTAGTAGGTGTAGTATGAGAGTTGTTGGGTGTTTCCTGTTTCATGGTAGCTTTTCCTTTTTTCTTCTGCTTTGACAAATCTCTCACACTTGATATAATTCCTGCCTTCTCATTTTTTATTCTTTTTAAAAAAATTGAACTAGGGAGCAAAATTACCTGTCAGGACTACCAAGTTTGCAATAAACATATCTAATTGACATCATATTATTGCTTTCACAATTACCATCGGCATGCAAAGTAAACCATTAGATAAAAACAAATTAGACAAGTAAGAACATTGGCTATCTTGAATGAACAGACAACCTTCTCATGAAGGTCTACTTGACTTTTTTCCTCAACCAAACGATCAAGCTCTTCTTCAGCCTTTTTAACATCCCGCAATGTATTAGCTGCTTTCACCTTCTCTTCCCTTAGAGTGTGCCACCGTATTTGAATATTTGATAGATCATTTTCCATGTACCTTTGCTCATCCCTTAACTTCTCCAGATCATTATGCAAATTATCCCTGGTTGCCAAGCAGATGACAGAATGATAAAAACAAAATAAAAAACTAAAGACAAGATAGAAAGGAAAAAAGTATTGCCAATAACTATTGAAAATTTGAAAAAAAAAAAAAAAAAAAGGTCCAAGTCACAGCTTGCAAAATGCACATTATCTAAGAATAGAAATCAGTGGTTAAGTAGGAGATTCTGTACTTTGTGTTCTGCAAAGTATTCAGCTCCAACTGAATTTCTTCCATAGATCTGACACCTTGCCCTCGAAAATCAAGTTTATACTCTAAGTCATCAACTTGCTTTTGCCAAGTTTGAATTTCCTGGAAGAGCCTGTCAGCAGTTTCCACAGGTTGCATCAAGGCCTCAACTGAGTCTTTATCAGTCTTCACTTGAGCTAAAACACCCAACACCTGCATGAAAAATAATTCTTTCAGGTATCAAAACTAAAAGAAAATAATGAACGATTAAAGCTAAATCAAACAAAAGCACAAAAAACCTAAGTCCTTTAAGAAATCCTGAGCCTCATTCCAAGAATGACCACCACAAAACTTCCAAGGCATGAGAAGTAGCAAAGCAAAGGAGAAAAAGAAAGAAGAGAATGAGAACAATACACTCCTAGTTTTTTGAATATGCAATGTTGAGCTTCAACATAGTATAAGACAATAATTCTACAGTGACTTGGACACCCCATAACACTAGCACTAGAAAAATATTAGCTCACAAGCTGAATCACTACTACTTACGGTTTGCTAGATTTTTTTTCTCCATTTTATTCAATTTTGAGCAACTTCTTATATCAGATCATAGCCTTGATCTTTTATAGACCATCCTCTTGTCCTTATAGCACCTTCAACTTGAACTTTTTCACTACTTAATGTTAAAATCATTGGTCTTTGATGCACATGATCTACTTAGTTGACATCCTCCATCTTGTCCTCAATTATTCAATTTCTAAGTTCTCGTAAATACATTGATTCCTTATCCTTCACTTTTTGGTAGTTTTCTATACTAGTTATGCATATGTGGTTGCTTGAACTATAATGTTTTTACCTTGAAGTACCATCGATCTTGTAGCTATGCCACAAACCTTCAAGTTTGATAGGTGCTAGTCAGTCCTTAGAACCTATTACTTGGGCATCTTGTTGTCAAATTACAATAATTTACTCAAATCTGATTTATTGTCCTATTATATCAGTCTTATTTGTTGTACAACCATTTTTGCGAAGGATCAATATACAACTGATATAAAAAGACAGGAACTCAGGCTTGCTCAAGATGTAGATGTACTATGACAGAAATTTTTGACTCTCAAATTATTATCACACTATTCACAGTTTTATTGGATCTATTCATCAAGTCAATTAATCTAGTTGACATTCCCTAAAAACACCAGATTCTCTCTAGGGATGCCATTATATTCCTTTTCTAACTCAAGTTAAAAAATAACATACGCAAATTTCTCAAATTCACAAGATTCCTAAACTTGAGCTCTGACATCTGCTTTCATTTGAACACCTTTTTTTAGCAGTCTCTGTTCCAGTTTTAATTACACAGAACAAGTGAAAAACTCCAAAACAGACGAACTAATTGTGTTTACCACTAATGATAACCCCACACAAGTATTCCAATAATCTAGAAAGATGCTATGTCATTATTAAACTAAATAATAGTTAAATAAACTTAACAAAGCCCTTGACCAAGACTACATTTTTCGTGTTTAAGAACCACTTTCTTTTTACACAACCAATCCAAACTCAAAGAACCATAAGAGAGTTGCTTTAGAAAAGAATCAATTAGAAAACTTTTACCTACATGATATGATATAGGACAACCTAACATAGTTGTCTCCAATCACATAAAGTGGGCTAAGGCCTCACCCCTTCAGGATTTAAAGAGAGGAACAATGAATTATCATATAGTGGAGACAAGAAAGTAAAACTAAGAAAAAGAAGAGAAGACAAAGAAGAAAAGATAGGAAAACCTTGAAGTCACTGAGGACTTCTAGGAGTCTCACCTAAACACAAAACAATAGAGTCTCAATATTGAAATGAGGTGAGGTGTAAGCCTCAACTTAAACAAACAAATAAACAAATAAATAAATAAATAATAAAAAATTTTCAAAAAGTATAAAAAAATTAATAAAATCACATGAAAATTGAATAATAAGAAAGCCATAGAATTCATAATAACAAAATTAATCATATGTCATTTTAAATAGTTTCTAATTTAATTCCCCTTTTTCTCTTCTAAAATCAAACTCTTTTTCATGCTTCATCAGTCCAACACTATCAACAGTAGGATCCTTCAAAGAAAAATAATCATATTCAATTGTTCATATCCTCCCCATTAATGTCAATGTCTCCCCATTCTTCTTCTTCATCCATCAATTGCAGGGGTTTTTACTTATCTATCAATGGTAAGATGATTCTATATGAGTTTAGCCACTAGAGAACCAACAATTTCCCTATTTCTTCTATTCAATCTTCCTTTTCCCCTCCATTTTAAAGGGTTAATTGGAAGTCAATTAAGCCCATATTTTGTAAAAGATTTAACCCAAGCTTAGACCCAAGAAAAAACTTATAAAATTTATACTAGAAGCCCACAAAAGCATAGAATCATTAAAACTCATTGAATACTAAGGCTTAAGCTTCATATAAAATATTACACCAAAAGCCCACAAAAGTCCCAAACCCATTAAAACCCTTTGAATCTTTAATGCTAATTTAGAAAGTGTTGCTTTGAGGGAAGCCTCAATAGCCTTTTAACTATTTCACTCTACCATCTTTTCATAGCAATTAGTCTTATTTATAAACTTCAGAAAACCATGAAAACTTAATGAAACCATAAAAAGAAGAAGTGTAACCTATATAATAACTTATTAGGACCCTCAATTCTTTCATAAAACTTTTAAATCTTCTAAATAATGGAAGTAAAAAGACAACAGAAAATTTCTTTTTAGAATTTAAGAATTTATAAAACTTCTTATAACAAGAGGTAATAAGAGTCTCTACTAATGAAGTCTTTTTGAATTAAAAAAAGAACTCAAATAGAATGACACTTCTAGAAAATAGAAAGTTTAGAAATAAAAAATAAGGAGAAGTTTCTAATAGAATAACTGCCCACATTCACTCAAATATCAACTATTTACCAATCATGACTCTGAAGAACCTAAAAATATGTAAAATGTTCTCTTTCTTCATTATAAAGAAGGATAAGAAATCCTTAACAAGAATAATAATAATAGCAGCAGTAGTAGTAGTAGCAGTAATATAAATAATAATTAGAAGAACATAACTCAAGAGGGGAGTGGGTGGGTGTGGTAAAAATGGACCAAACCAAAGCATAAGCAAAACAGGCTACATAGGTAAAGAAAGTAATGAAAATGTTCCAAGCCAAAAAGATAGAACCTAACTCAAGGGAGGTAAAAAATCCCACAAAATAGATGCTAATTTTCTAGCTTCTTGTTAGGCTAAACCATCTGCAATATGATTTTCTAACAATGCAGCGTAGGAAAAATAGCAACCTAAGTCACTAGCACTAGAAATAGTTGCAATTTGAGCGAACACAATTTGATGGGAAATAAATATTAAAAAAGTTCATTAAAATGCTAATTACTATATTGCTTGACAGGAAATAAATATTTAAAAAGTTTATTTTTTAAAAATATTTATTAAAAAGTTTTCCAAGTGATGAAATTCTATGCATCCAGTATTACATGGAATGTTAACCATTCATGTCATCATCAAGCCTCACATAATAGTAGATGATAGGTTCTATCACAAGTTGAGTGGAAAAAGACAGTGTTACAAATAAGACTCAAATTTTTAAGTTAAGTATGAGAAATGAAATAGAAGCCACCTGCATTTCAGTAACAGCAATACAGCCAGCAAGGGACAATTACTTAATTTTAATTATAATCAAGAGAAAATAAATATGGTGAATAAGAAACTAACTAACAGCTTCAGTATAAAAGGTCTACTGTCTACTGCAATGAATGGCAAAAACCAAGATTTTCTAAAGCAAAATGTACCAGAAGTGATAATTACATCATCAAGGGCCTGAGATTTCTGATCCAATTCTTCAGTGAGCTCATTTAAATTTTTCTCTGCAAGAGGGATTGTTTCTTTTCCAATTTTGACATATTCTTCATATACCATACGAAGTTTATCCAACTGCAGGAATAGTGACTCGGCACTGGATGACTCAACAGCCAACACTTTCATATGCTCTGCCGAACTTGCAGCCTTCACTCTTTGCTGTGATGTACAAGACATATTAACCATTCTAGTGATAAATACAGGAAGCAAGGAAATACCTAACATTTGAGAATACCATTAGAAGATGAAACAAACAGATCAGGTAAAATGCCTACCTTTTTAACAAACTCATCTTCCTCTTCAGCAGAGAAAGGACGCTCACAGCAAGGGCAAACATGATGAGCACGGGCAACTCTTTCAAAAGGATCAAACATTTGCTTCATGCCATCTGCAATGTTATATTTGCTGCATCCAAAGCAAAGAAAATAGCATCTTTAACCTATAAAATATTTACCATATATATGCTTAAAAGTTGTCAATGTGTAAGAAACCAGGAAACCTTTTCTGGACATCTCTTTTCTCCTTCGCCAAATCAAAGGCCTTCATATAAGATTCGATACTAAAAGACTGCTGATCCAATGACTGAAGTTTAGATTCAATAAATCTCTTCCTTGCTGTGTCATTAAAAGAAGTCAAAATGAAACCTAATGGAGTGAAAAAATTTTGCAACTAAGGGGAGAAAAGAAGTCAAAATGAGACCTAATGGAGTGAAAAAATTTTGCAACTAAGGGGAGTACAAACTATATATATAGTTAGGATAGGGCCCTTAAAAGCAGTGACCTGATGTAACATTTTAATTTCATTACATATGACATTAATTTCACTTTACTATCCAACTTTTGCATTATGATATAATTGAGCATTCTAGTTTGATCACTTGTATTATATATGACTTGAGTGCATTAGAAGTTGCATGGAAAATTCAAGTTGTGGGTTCCTTACAAGTTGATGAGATAGTTTATGGTTGGTCCATAGATTAAAACAATCCATCAGAAGCCATAGTGCTCTACCTCTTAATTGGTGTCACTGGGATGAGTTTCCTATAGCTAGTGTACTACTATGTATGGTTGCACATTCAACAAGACCTTATGAAGAGCCATGATTAATGGTTATCAAGTTGTCATGACTTCTCTAAGCTAGTATATTGTGTGGGTTCTCAACCTTGAAAGAATATTACATTAGTATTGAAGTCATAGTTTGGTTTAACTAACAGGTAAGATCCAAAAGTGATCGTACATTCGCTATGGATTAGGTGACTAGTGATTTCAGTAGGTAATAATATATATTCTAAATAGAGACACCATGTTGTCTCATGGGTTTGAGACAATATGTCTCCTTGAGTGATCCTGAGGATTCATGATCATGCAGCCTATGGCCATAGCAATTCCTATAGTAGAATTTGACATACGTCCTTTGTGGACAAGAGTATGTCAATTGATCATGATATAGAGGACCTAAGACTCAAGGATTAAGAGGTAATTTTGAAAGTTTAATAGCTATTGCCTTGTTAGACTACGAACATCAATTCATGAGGAACTTGCAAGCAATGGATAGTAGGTGACGAACTTGAGTTTTGTATCTTAATCCAATATTATAAGATACAAGAGTGTAATTAACTCTCTTTAGTGAAATGTTGAACCAACTTCAAAATATGATTTTGAGGGAGCCATCATTTTCCTCTGAGTCATAGTAGTCCACGCTCAAGCATACACTCTTTGGTGACATTCATTTTGAGAGAGTTTTTTTAGTACTTAAGTATCAACGTACATAAGGGTGTTTTTGTATAAGCATAAGGTTGCACAGGGACTTATAGTTAAATAGCTTATGGATTTTCTTTTTGCGCTATTTAAATAATTAGAACTCTTTGGGCTAATTAATTATATAAGACCCATTGGGCTAGATTAAGTGACTCGGTCCATGGGATGAGATAGTCACTTAAGCCCAATTACAAGCAAATATAAACCCTTTTTAAGGTTTAGGGTTAGACTAATGGATTTTCTTCCCCTATTGGAGAGAAACCCTAGCCACCATTTCCTCTAGAAAAAAACTCACACTTCTCCATTGGTAAGATCCAAGAGAGAAACATCAAATGGAAGACCACGAGGTCTTTGAGAGCATCTTGTACGAATTGAAAAAAGGATTTGAGAACATCCAAATCCAAAGGTATAATTCCTAGAAACGCCCTAGAAAAGTTTTAGAGCTTTTTTTATTCCACTATGAGTAGGATCTAGATAACATGCACCTTATAGAGACTATGGCTTAGATTGATTTTTCGATCCAACATATATATATATAAGTGTATGTGTGTGTGTGTGTGTGTATACACTATAAGGGTCTGTGTATATGTGTATATGTTGAAATTTTAGGAGTTAGCTAGAGCTGAAAGTTAGGATTTTTTCTAGTTTTTTTTTGTTTAATAAAATTCGAATTTTCAATTTGAATTATTTAAGATAGGGAAGTTTTTTATGTATTTTTAGGAGTTAATTGTTCTGTTTTGTTAGCTAATGTATTTGAGAGATTTATGGAAGATCTCAACTCTTGCTAAGTCTATTTATTTGATGTAATTAGTTTCAATTTTCAATTCAAAAAAAAAAAAAAATCTTTCCTTTTCAACATTTTCATGGTGTTAGAGCTTTGGTGTAATCAAAGTTCTTGATGGTGAAAACTGCCACGGCCGAAGCTAGCAAAGGCTCAGTTACTACAGGTGAGGCAATAAAGAGCATTCAAAATGACTCTACTGCATTATCTAATGAAGCAGAACATTTGTCTGTCATTTCATTGAATTCTCTTCAATTGACTGTTCACAAGTTGAATGGAAAAAACTACTTGGAATGGGCTTAAATGGTGAAGCTTGTAATTGACGAAAAGGGGAAGCTTGGTCACTTGATTGGTGAGGTGAAAAAACCAGAAAACAACAATTCACGCCTGAAGAATTGGAGATCTTAAAACTCCATGGTGATAGCATGCTCATCAACTTGAGGGAGTTGGGTATTGGAAAGTCGTTTTTGTTCATTCCAACAGCAAAAAAAAGTGTGGGATGTTGTTCGTGACACTTATTGGGATCTGGAGAATTCATTTCAAATATTTGAATTGAAGACTAAGCTATGGCAATCCAGACAATGAGATAGAGAAGTTACTATGTACTATAATGAGATGGTAACTTTGTGGCAAGAGTTGGATCAATATATAAAGAGTAATAGGATTCTCCCACTAATAGTATGCGATACATGACGAGGAAGGAATATGACAAGGTGTATCTGTTCCTAGCAGGTCTTAACAAAGAATTAGATGAAGTACGGGGCCGAATTCTAGGACAAAAACCTCTCCCAAGTCTTCAAGAAGTATTCTTAGAGATCAGGAGAGAAGAGTCTCGCCGAAGAGTCATGCTACAAAAGCACAAACCAAAGACCAACCTTGAAATTCAGAGTTTAGCTCTCATAACAAGAGGACGAGGTGGATGTAATCATGTAACTAAGAGAAACTTCAAGCGAGGAAAAAAACCATAGTGTGATCATTGTAAGAAGCCATGGCATATGCATGAGACATGTTGGAAGCTACATGGGAAGCCTCCGAATTGGAAAAAGAAGAATGGGGGAGATGGTCATGTGTTCCAAGTTTCAAATGAAGATCAAAGGAACCAAGTTTTTTCAGATAAGCTTCCATTCACAAAGAAGCAAATAGGCAACCTGTGTAAATTGCTCCAATCCTCGAATCCCACTGTAAATCCCTCTTCCTCATGTTCTTTAGCCCAGAAAAGTAACTACCTTACCGTTTCCCTCTATAGTGTCAAACCCAATTCTAATTGTCCATGGATTATAGACTCAGAAGCAACTGACCATATGACCAGATCTTCTAAATTATTTTCTGCGTGTAGACCTTGCGCAGGGAACCAAAAAATAAAAATAGTAGATGGATCTCTCTTGGCCATACCTAGGAAAGGCTTAGTTATCATTTCTCCTTCCATTACTCTGCATAATGTCTTTCATGTTCCTAACTTGTTATGTAATCTTTTGTCCATTAGTAAAATAACTCATGATCTAAAATGTTAGGCTCATTTTTTCCATTCTTCTTATGTGTTCCTGGATTTGGACTCGGGGAAGATAATTGGCAATACTAAGCAAAGTGGAGGACTCTGTTTCTTTGAAGATGGGTCTGAATTGAAGGGACAAACTCATAGCACTTGTTTCAAATCTTTTTTTGTTGCTAATAAGAATAAGATTATGTCATGATATTTTAGGCTAGGACATCCAAACTTTTACTATCTGAAGTACTTGTTTCTGAATCTATTCCAAAATAAAAATCCATCTTCATTTTAATGTGAAATCTATGAATGAAATCTGTGAATTAGCAAAACATAACCGTTCTCCATTTCCTCTACAACCGTATAAACCCTCTAAAACTTTTTCTATAATTCATAGCGATGTTTGGGGCCCGTCTACGATTACTACTTTTTCAAGAAAAAAATGGTTCATTACATTCATTGATGATCACACAAGGATAACATGGGTGTATTTGTTAAGAGAAAAATCCGATGCAAAACAAGTTTTCAAAAAAAAAAAATTCAATATGATACAAATACAATTCCAAGAAAAGATTCAAGTGTTTAGAAGTGACAATGGAAAGGAATACTTTAATAAAACATTAGGGAAATTTTTTGAAGAAAAAAGGAATTGTCCATCATAGTTCTTGCAATGACACTCCACAACAAAATGGAGTAGCTGAAAGAAAAAATCGACATCTTCTTGAAATTGATAGAGCCTTGCTTTTTTCAACTAAGACACCTAAATATTTATGGGGTGAAGTCATTCTTACAGCTGCATTTTTTATTAATCGGATGTCAACAAGAGTTTTGTATTTTCAAAAACCCTTGGATGTTTTCAAAAAATTGTTTTCCTACATCACGTCTTGTCACTAATATTTCACTAAAAAATTTTAGATGCACTGCATTTGTCCATATTCATAGCCACAATCGTGGGAAACTTGATCCTAAAGTCAAAAAATGTGTCTTTGTTGACTATTCACCACGCAAAAAGGATATAAGTGTTTTGACCCTGTTTCAAGAAAATTGTTTGTGTCTATGGATGTGACTCTCTTTTAGACAACCTCATCTTTTGATAATAATCATCTACAGGGGAGGAGTGAGAATGAAGATTCTTTTTTTTTTTTATCAATAAGTATAAGATTGTATTGCAAAGAGGCGCTAAAGAAGCGACCCACCAAATTACAGTATAAAGGGACTTACCCCCTTACAAAAGGGCCAAAACATCAAAGGACAAGGCAAAACAAAAAAAACCCCTCCCTTAACGCATACACACCCAGTCTATAAAATCTATCAAGGTCGAAGGACCATCTTTTATCCACAATTTGGATTCCGACCACAAAAAATACACAAAAGATGTTTTCAGCCTTTGAATGGACAGCCCACAATCCTCAAATGCAATTGAATTTCTAGCCTTCCAAATAACCCAAAACAAGCATAACGGTCCCAATTGCCACGCCACCTTCCTTTTCTTTCCCACAAAAGACCCCCTCCACCCTAAAAGGGTTTCCTTGACCGAACGAGGGAAAACCCACGAAACACCAAAAAAGGAAAGGAACACCATCCATACTTCCCTCGTTTTTTCACAATGGATAAGAAGGTGGTCAATTGTCTCCTCACTCTCATGGCAAAGAAAACATCTATTTGCCATAACCCAACCTCTCTTTTGCAAGCGATCCAAGGTTAGAACTCTCCCCCAAGAAGCCTCCCACGCAAAAAAGCTCAATTTAGGCTGCACACAAGAGTTCCATATAATTTTTGAAGGGAAAAAAGCACGAGACCCCTGCTGCATGGTCCTATACAAAGATTTCACCGAGAAATCCCCATCCTTTGATGCCATCCACTTCACCTTATCCTCCTCATCCCCCCTAACCTTCTTCCCCCCCAAGCAACAAAATAGCCTTTCCACTTCTTCCAACTCCCAATCGTTAAAAGGTCTATTGAAACAAGGGTTCCAACTTCCCCCCCATTCCCCCTCGGCTGTCCACACTTCATTTACCCAAGCCTCTTTGTTCGAAGCTAAAGCAAACAAAGAAGGAAAAGCATCGCTCAAAGGGATGGTTTCACACCATTTATCTTTCCAAAACTTCACTTTCTCACCATCACCCACCACAAAGCCAACAAAAGGAGTCACTTGATTACCCATTTCACTTATTGCCTTCCACAACCCAAACCCGTAGGCCTTCCTAGACTCATAAGATCTCCACCCTCCTCTTTCCTCCCTGTATTTCCCTCTGATCACTTGGTTCCAAAGAGCCTTTCTTTCATTTGCAAAACGCCACACCCATTTTCCAAGGAGAGCCCTATTGAAGGCCCTAAGACTCTTAACCCCCAACCCTCCGCTTCTTTTGTCTAAACATACAATTGACCAATTTACTAAATGTGGTTTTTGCACAAGAGCCCCGCCACCCCACAAAAAGTCCCTTTGAATCTTCTCCAATCTGATTCTAACCACTCTAGGCATCTGGAAAATCGACATAAAATAAATCGGTAAATTTGACAATGTACTACGCACTAGAGTAATCCTCTCCCTTTTTGAAATGTACTGATGTTTCCACATAGCCAATTTCTTTTTGAATATTTCTTCTATTCCATCCCACGCTGCAACGCTTTTAAACGGGGCACCTAACGGCATTCCTAAATAAGTGGAAGGCAGTTTTCCCACCCTGTAACCAAACTCATCAGCCAACTCATCCACATTCTCAACTCTACCAACCGGAATCAGCTCACTTTTCTCCAGATTTACTCTTAACCCTGAAATTGCCTCGAACCACATTAACAACCAGCCCATATACAATAATTGATCCTCCTTTGCTTCACAAAATATTAGCGTATCATCAGCAAACAACAAATGTGATATCTGGACCCTTTCGCCTCTTCTTCCCCGAATCAAACAAGGCGCCAAAAACCCCCCAGCCACTGCCTTCTTTATCAAAACACTGAAAGCCTCCATCACCACTACAAAAAGGTACGGCGACAGGGGATCTCCTTGCCTTAACCCCCTTGAGCTTTGGAAAAAACCCGTAGGGCTTCCATTCACCATAACTGAGTACCTAACAGTGGATAGACACCACTTTATCCACCTACACCATCTTTCCCCAAACCCCATCTTCTCCATCACTGCTAAAAGAAAATCTCAATCCACGTGATCATAGGCTTTCTCAATGTCTAATTTATAGAGAATCGCCCCTTTATTGCTTTTCACAATGGAGTCAATTGTCTCATTAGCGACCAGCACTGCGTCCATAATCTGCTGTCCCTCCACGAAAGCGTTTTGGGACGTTGAGATGACCTTGGCTAAGACACCCTTCATTCTATTAGCCAACACCTTAGCTAGCCACTTATACAACCCTCCCACCAAGCTAATTGGCCTAAAATCCTTCAAGTCCTCTGCCCCCCCTTTCTTAGGAATCAACACTAGGAAAGTTGCATTCAAATTTCTTACAAAGCTCCCGGTCTCATGGAATTGCCTAAAGAAGTTCATAACCTCTTCTTTAACAAAATCCCACGAAAATTGCCAAAAAGCCATTGAAAAACCGTCAGGGTCTGGCGCTTTCTCGCCACAACAGCCTAACAAAGCCCTAAAAACCTCCTCCTCCGTGAAAGGCTTCTCCAGCCCCTCCACAACCCCCTCTTCCAACCTTTCAAACATCAAAGCATCTATCCTAGGCTTCCATCCCCCCGGGTCTGCCAGCAGCCCCTGGTACACCCTGCAAACCACCTCTTTGATCTCCCTTTCCTCATTGTACCATCTCCCATTCACTTTGACTCTATTCATCTGATTCCTTCTTCTATGAGCATTAGTCATCTAATGAAAAAACCTTGTATTTCTATCCCCCTCTTTCAGCCAAATTTCCCTGGACTTCTGCCTCCATGACGTTTCTTCTAAAAAGACCCACTTCTTATACATCTCTCTTGCCTCCTTCCTAGCTTCTTCCTCTTCCAAGGACAATTCGCGGACCCTCTCTTCCTTGTCCCAGAAATCCAATGAATTCCAAGCCTCTTGCTTCTTAACCTTAATCTGTCTGAAAACCTCTGTGTTCCATTTTTTTCAGAATCGGCTTTAAAGCCTTTAATTTCTCGCTCAAAATGTAACTGGTTGTCCCACTAACCTGGATCCCCTCCCACCATTTCCTCAGCACCTCTTTGAAGCCTTCCTCCTTCAGCCACATGTTCTCGAATCTGAAAGGTGTGGGCCCTCTCCTCATCCCCCCTCCATCAAGAATAATTGGAGAATGATCTGATACTGGTCTAGCCAAAACACCTTGAATACACTCCCGAAAATGAGCTTCCCAGTCTTCAGAGATAAGAAACCGGTCAATTCTCGATTTTAAGAGATTATTAAAACCTCCACTCCACGTGAACATCCCCCCCTGAAGGGGCAAATCCCTTAACTCTAACTCCTCTATCACTTCTGTGAATCTCCGCATTGATGGGGACAAGCGACCTCCTCGGCTCCGCTCAGAAGGGAATCTTATCATGTTGAGGTCGCCAGCAACACACCACGGTTCGTTCCACAGCCCTTTGATGGCCCCCAATTCGCTCAGAAACTCCTCTTTCTCTACCTTTACAGAGGGTCCATAAACTCCTGAAAACGCCCATCAAAAACCATCCTCAACATTCTTGAAACGGCAAGAAACTGAATAATTGCCCACCTCCATTTCCTCCAACTGTAGCACCCTATTATCCCAAAACAACCCCACCCCCCCCCCCCCCCCCCCCCCAGCTCTTGAATTCAAAGCCCCCCATTCCAGACATATTCCTACCCCTAAACTCCTCACAATTGCACTCGTCATCTCCTACAATTTTGTTTCCTGGAGACACACTAAATCTGCTTTCTGGGTTTTAATCACATCTTTAATCAATTTCCTCTTCTCTCTGTCATTTGCCCCCCTTACATTCCATGACACAATTCAAATCCTCATCTAACACACTCTTGATACCCCCTGTCCCCTCCTGACCCGCTATAATTTACTGACCATTCTAGTTTCTTCAACTCGTGGTCAAATCTTGAGGTTCTCTATCCTTTCCTCTTTTTTCCGCTTAAACTCTCACTTCTATCTCTTATGTCCCTCATTTTATGGAGAAGTTTCAAAATATCCCTCTCACAGCCCTCTGTTGGCATTCCCAAACAATGGCAAAACTTTGCCAAACAACTGTAATTCCACGATTCCATATCCTTTTCCTCTTCCTCACCCCATTCATTCCTTCCTTCTTTTAGCGGGAAAAACCCACTCATACTCTTCTCTCCCATTCTCTCTTCTGCCGGACGCATGCTTAGAGGGTTGATACTTAACCCCTCTTCGGTTTCCTTCAGAATGACCTCATGGCCACATCTCTCCTCCATCTCAAGCAAAGAGCCCCCCATCCTAGAGAAAGGAGAAGAAGAAGAAGAAGAGGCCCGACCCCCCCACACGCACACAGTCGAAGGCTTTAAGAGGGAATACCTGGAAGCTTCCTCCAAAAAGCACTCGTCCGTTATTGAGCAGCGCTCTGGTGTCCCTCTCGCCGCTGATGGCCCCATCCCTCCGACTAGTCTGTCTTCGGCGAAAACTTCCTCAGCTGGCACAAGGCAAGACGAAGCCCTAGCATTTACGCCGGGCTCATCCCAAGGAGGCTTATAGGCAAGCGGGGCCCAAACTGATGCTAGGATGGGCTGCCCCTCTCCTCCTGCCACTCTGGGACTGTGGTCCAGCCGGCCCAGCCCATCCTTTTGAAAAGAAGATGGGCCAACATCAAAAGCCTGCTCCACCGAGGTGTATTTCACCGCTAAGCTGGGTTGCCCATCTTTCTCTACCGCTTTGGGCCTAATGTCCAAATAACCCAGCCCATCCCGTTGCAAGTAAGAGAGATCCACCCTTGAAGCCCGCTTCTCACCCCTATTGACCATCTGGCCCAAAAAACTTCTTTGAACACTTAAAGGGCCTTCATGAGCTGCCCACTCCCCACCTCTGCTTGACTGTCCCCTTTCCCAACGAGCCCTTGACCCATTTATATCCTTTTGTTTTTCTACCCAAGCCTCAGGACTCTCATGCTCCAGGCTTTGACTATTTCTGGGCTGGGCCACTTCGCACCCAAACTTGCAGCTATCAAGCCCACCCACACAGTCTTTTTCACTTGAGCCCACCTCTCCTTCCTCCTTGCTATAGCCTGCCAACCCATCAGCTGAAACTCCTATCTTGTCACCATCACACTTTTCTTTTCCCGTTCTTTTTCTGACTGCACCTGATCCATCAGCTTCAGCTGCACGCCATCCTTCTTGTTCCTTCCCACCACTATTCCTGGCGCGTGATCCCTCATCCCCTTTTTCCCTCACCCTTTCCCCCTCCCTCCATCTCAAGTTCATCATCGGCTCCACTACTGAAACTCTAGGCTGCACCTCCCACCACAGGCGGACTGCATAGCAGAAGGACTTCACCACTAAATTCAGAGTTCCTGGAAAAAAATTTCCGCCATTCTTTACCAAAATCCTGGCCCATTGAAGTTGAGAAAGATTCTTTGTATCTTCATCCACCTCCACCAAACCTCCACAGCAATCACCAATACTTTTAAACAATTCTTCACTCCAACAGTGAAGTAGAAGCCCCACCACCCTCACCCAAACTTCTTTTGTTTGGCTTCCAACCTGCAAACACCCGGCCTCCTCATTCCATCTCTCTAAATGCAACAGCTTATCTTTAAATCTACGCGTCCCCCTGTTTAATACCCTCTCTGCTTCCCCTCCATCTTCAAATTCCAACAAGAAGAAAGGTTCTCCCAGCTTCATCACCTTAACTCCTTTCCTAAGGTTCCAGCTGCATTTCCCCCAGTTTTTAAACGAATCTGACTCCATCTCCATCGCTGCCCCTTCCCATCTACCAACTAGGCAACGCCCCAAAACTTCCTCCCTCCTCCTCAATCCCCTTCCTCCAGCCTGAAGCCACAGCTCTTCACCTACCCTTCCAGCTGGTCCTTTAGCCACATCTAGGAAGCTCTTTTTCTCCCCCTGCTTCTTCTTACCAATGCACCTTTCTTCCTCATCATCTAATGTTGCATCCTTCTTTTTTGAATTGATTTGGGTTGCTTCTACACCTTTGTCTTCCTTTTTAGTAACTATCCCCAACGCCCTTAGCTTCTCGGCTAGAATGGCCCATCCTCCTATCAAGCCCTTTCCTTCAGGAAAGACTAAATAGAATCTTTTAGCCTCTACATCCACAACAGAGCATAAGACGTATCTTCCTGCCCCGTTTACACGCCTCTCCAACCAGAACTTTCTTCCCTCTTCCTCCCAGACTTTAACCAATCTTCCTTTCTTTTCCTCCCTACAACATTCTTCGAAACATTCCAGTAATTTTCTCAAACTTGATACCCCAAACCTGATCCAAGAGGAAAAGCCTCTACTCCTTTCCACAATGATACCTTTTAGTTTCCCTTTGATTTCCTCTATAGACACTTCAAACGTCTTCGATTCAATCGCTACCCAAAACTTTGCCATAACTAGACTCAGACACTGTCCAAGACTTCAATCTTTCCATGCTAGGCTATCCTCTCCATCCCGGAGAGAGAACGAAAAGAATACATTATCAAAATTCTTCATTCTTGAGAATGAAGATTCTTGCATTGGGGATGTTTTCCAAATAGAGCCAAAACCACCAATTTTAGTTGAATTTACCCTTGATCACCCTATTCCTTCAGCTCTAGAAATTTGAGACACTACAGCCACAGATCAACACCTAAACCAAAACACTACAGCCACAAATCAGCACCTGAGCCGAGACACTTCAGCCACAAATCAGGACCCAAACACTACAGCCACAAATCAGGACCCAAACACTACAGCCACAAATCAAGACTCGAATAGTTTAGGAGATGAAATTAATAGAACCAATCCTTCAATGCCGTTACATAAGCATGAAAAAACAACAAGAGAAAAAACAAGTAAAACAGAACATGAGCTTCATGTGTATTCAAGGAAGAGACATCTTCACAAAAAAGAAGATTCAACTTTGCAATAACTCCATGAGTCCAACCCAGGCACAAATCAAAGCTCTACTAGTTCCTTAGATGAGTCATGAGGTAAACTTTCTTTGGTGTCAAGCCCTTCTAAGTCCTAGTTTGAGTCAATAAAAAATTTAAATGTTCCTATTGCTTGTCGTAAAGGTGTAAAAACATGCACAAAGCATCCTATGTCTAACTCCATATCTTATGAATGTTGTTCCCCTCATTTTATGCCTTTACCACCCAACTCTCTTGTGTAGAAATTCCAAAAAATGTGCAGGATGCTCTAAGAGTGCCGGAATGGAAGGAAGCTATTCTTGAAGAAATGAGGGCTCTTGAAAGGAATGAGACTTGGGAAGTAGTTGATCTGCCCAAAAGGAAGAAAACAGTTGGCTGCAAATGGGTTTTTACAATCAAGGACAATGCAGATGGCACCTTGGAAAGATACAAAGCTTGACTAGTGGTAAAAGGGTTTACCCAAACCTATGGTGTGGTTAAGACTTTTGCACCACTTGCCAAGTTGAATATAATACGATCACTCCTATCAATTGCAATAATTTTAGATTGGACACTCTAACAATTGGACATTAAGAATGAATACCTAAAGAAAGATTTGGAAGAAAAGGTGTATACGGACTCTCCTCCAGGATTTGATCGAAACTACGGTTCAAAGGTATGCAAACTAAGAAAGTCTTTATACGACCTTAAACAATCACCAAGGGCTTGGTTTGAAAAATTTACTCAATCAGTTAAGAAGCAAGACTACACAGGAACAAACAGATCACACCTTATTTGTAAAGTTTTCATCAGGAGGTAAAATTGCAGTCTTAAATGTTTATGTGGATGATATCATTCTCACTGAAAGATGATTTAACAGAGATGGACAGGTTGAAAAGGAACTTCGCTACTAAGTTCGAAATTAAGGATCTGGGTTCCTTAAAGTACTTCTTATACATAGAGATTGCAAGATCAAAAAGAGGGATTATGGTTTCACAAAGGAAGTATATCCTTGATCTCTTAAAAGAAATTGGTATGAGTGATTCCAAACCATCAAAGACACCTATGGAACCGAATCTGAGGCTTGGAGATAGTGACAAAAATGTTCCAGTTGATACAGCATGATACCAAAGGTTAGTTGGTAAGTTAATCTACTTGTCTCATACTCTACTAGATATAGCTTTCGTAGTGAGTGTAGTGAGTGTAGTGAGTCAATTTATGCACTCTCCATATGAACAGAACCTTGAAGTCGTCTACTAAATCTTGAGATACCTTACGAGCACACCAGGAAAGGAACTATTTTGCGGAAAGAATGAACAGCATGGTGTTGAAACCTATACTAATGCTGACTAGGCTAGTTCAGTTACTGATAGGAGGTCCACCTCGGGTTACTGCACATTTGTTTGAGATAATTTGGTTACATGGAGGAGTAAGAAACAAAGCGTAATGGCTAGAAGTAGTACTAAGGCAGAATTCAAAGCCATGCCACATGGAATTTGTGAGAAGTTGTGGCTAAAGCATGTCCTAGAAGAGTTAAGGCAGCCAAGTGAAGAAGCAATGAAGTTATATTGTGATAATAAAGCAGAATTCAGCAATGCACATAACCCAATTCAACATGATAGGGCTAAGCACGTGGAGATTGATAGACACTTTATCAAGGAGAAATCGGAAACTGGTGTTATATGCATGCCATTAGTTCCAACTACTCAACAAATAGCTGATATCCTTACAAAAGGACTCATCGGACCGAACTTTGAATTTCTAACAAGCAAGTTGAGCATGATAGACATCCATGCACCAACTTGAGGGGGAGTGTTGAAATGTTAGGAGTTAGCAAGAGCTGAAAGATAGGGGTTTTTCTAGTTTTGTTTAAGATAGGGAAGTTTGCTTGTTTCCGTATTTTTAAGAGTTAGTTGTTCTGTTTTGTTCGCTAATGTAGTTGAGAGATTTATGGCAGATCTCAACTCTTGTTGAGTTTGTAATTAGTTTCAATTTTCAATTCAAAAAAGAAAAACAAGAAAAAAATCTTTCCCTTTCAAAATTTTCGGATATATACACATACACATCTTGTGTGTGAGTGTGTACTTGATTTGGTGTTTCCAATAGATGTTGATTTCTAGAGGCCTAATAAATAAGAAACCAACCTAAATTTAAACAAGAATTGAAAATTTCACCCAAGGCATGGACACTCAAACAATTGTGACTATTTTTCAAGCCAAGATAATTGGTTTAGGCACTATAGGATTGGTTTTGGCATAATTCTTGACTCATCTTTGTAGACGCCTCATTTTGTCCTCAATTAGCACCATGCACAATTATTCATGCACATTTTCCATTTTGCATTGGATCCTTAGGCTATTGGTGCTTTTTTTTTTCAGGTTGCTTATCATATTTTAGTTAGTTTTAGAGTCCATAAACATATCATAAGGGTTTTTAGAGCAAAAAAAATAAAGCGAGTCATTTAGGTGCATTTTAGGAGAGGTATCAAAATTTTGATACTGGGATTTTCCTTGGTATCAAAATTTTGATACCATATCTTCAGTATATTGTAGCCTTGTATTGAAATTCCGATACCCAATTTTCATGCCATTTTGTAGCAAATTCTGATATGACTTCAATACCTCATAAGGTGGTACCGACATTTCAGTTTCGCTTGAACAATTCATGTTTTTGGCATTTCACATCTCAAGATCCACTTTTAGCCATGCGTCATGCTCCAAGAACACCTCTTCAGCTCTACTTGTGATGGAAGCAAGGAATGAGCAGCAATTTGAGGAGTTTTTTATGGAAGTGATAAGGTGTTGAAGATCCATTCTTACACAGGGAGACCTATGCATTTGAGGAGGGTAGGTTTTGATGTAAAAGTGGGGAAACTCTACTAGTTTGGAGAGAGAAGGAGAATGAAATTGTTCATCAAGATCTAAAGCCTCCCACTATTGCAATTCATCATTAGTTTCAGTATATTTCTCCACTTAGGTTGTATATCTTTTCGGTTTCGAGTGTTTGCATATTTGTGGCTTGCAACTCCGTTCTTACTAAGTTATTGTATCAATATGCATGGAAGAAATTGCTTGAATAAATTCATATATATACATATGAACATTAGGGTTGTTATGCATGCGATACCCATTTCTTGGTGTACCTGGATTTCCAATAAAATTTTGCTATGAAAATCATGTCCTCGAGTTCAGGTATTCGATTCCCCAGGCTTTTTATTGATTGCACTATCAGTTTGTCCTCAAAACTTTGCATTCATTGTTTCAAGTTTAAAGCTTTATTGAAATTTGATACTACAGGAACTTTATCAAGTTCAATATCGGTTTTGATTTGATGCTAGATCCAAGATGTTTCAAGAAATCATCGATTTCCATGATGCTTGAATCTTGTATCACATTCGGATCGACACTGAGTTTGTGTCCATAGTCAAGTATCGGCTTAACTATCTCTATCCATATATTGATCATTAGTTTCAAAGTCCAAGGGTAATTGTTATTATTTAGAGCTCCATATTAAATTATAACATGGATTACCACTTCTAATTAGATTAAAATCATATATGCGCTAATGCTTGATTCTGAAATTAATTTTCCATCATGTTTTCTGCCTGTAAGAAGACAAGTTTTATAATAGTTTTACCATTAAAATATGTTCCTTATAAAATTATGCTCAATATTTTCATTGATAAATTAACGTTGCACAGAAATGCATAATCAACCAATATAACGATAAAATTAATACTACAGACAAAATGCTATTTATCAATGTAAAATCAGAATAAAATCCTTGTTAAGATCACAGTTATATTTAAAATTAGTGAGGGCATGATTTTACTTGTAATAATTTTGTGATCAGAGATTTTACTTGCAATATAAAGGAGGCAAAAACATTTAAACTAATCAAGGAAAACAAAAAGGGAATACCTATAATAATTTTGTGTTACTAACTAAATATTGCATTCCTTCAGATTCCTCAATAAAACACTGGCAGTAGAAGAAGAATCAGAGTATTTTTAAACAAGAAGACAAACTATAATCTAGACAAATACCACTAGTAGAGCAATGAAACAAGATTCTTACAGTCCATATCCTTGTTAAGTTTGGAAAGGTTATTGTTAACTTCTTCTATTTTCATCTGCAGCATATTCACCTCCTTCTCAGCTTCACGGGACTTTGAGTTCATGTCATCAAACTCAATTCCAAGAGCCCTATGAAGAAACAGTACATCAAATATTACAGAAATTTACAATGCAACCTGAAAAAAATGTGGATCAAAATAAAGTTTTAACACCCATTAAGCTTGCCGAACATCCATGAATTAATGAAAAACCTGAAAATCCACGCAAAGAACTCAAAACCAATTCAATGTATATCACGAAAAGAAATAAAAATAAAAATCCATCAACAATTAATGGAGCAAAAGAAAAAAAAAATGATGAGGAGGCAGCCTTTGAGAAGCAAGCTTTAGGTGCCATGTCAGCAGCATCAAGTGCCACATCATCAGCCATATCAGCTGCTACAATAACCACATTAGCAGCAACCAGTGCTAGATCAATCAATTTGTGTGGTATTTCAGCTTTTGACAGTCAGATCTTATTCCCTTTAATTATGTAGTTTTAGGAGTTCTTTGAGCCATGAAAGTTGAGTTTTATTTGGATTAGGTTCAAAGTCCAATCAGGAGAATTTGAGGTTTGTCTGGATTAGGTTAATTAATTAATTAAGACCCAATTGGCTAAGATTAGGTGATCCAAGCATAAGTTGGGCCAAAGTCACTTAAGGCCACAAGAGACTGAGAGAGGCTATATAAACCCCCTTGTGTTTAGGATTAGCTAATTCGTTCCATCCTTCGAGAGAGAGAGAGAGCCCTAGCCTCCATCACTCTCCCTCTCAAGTGTGTAGCCACTCTACATATGTGCTCAAAGACAAAGCACATCAGGTGGAAGATCCATTGGTTTTTGAGATCCCTACATAAATTGGAATGGAATCTAGGAACATCCAAATCCAAAGGTATGAATTTTAACACCTAGATCTAATTTGTATTGCTTCCTTTGTGTTTAGGTCTAGTAGCCTTAGGATCTAGAGAGCATGCACCCAATGATGCTGGTGTTTCCAACATAGTGGTCACCCACCCTAATCATAAAGAAGAAAAAGGCTAAATCTGAGAGATTTATAACATGCTAAATGTAGCAAGAAAATTTAGTCTCCATTGGCTTATTATCTGAGTCAAGATTTCTCTCAACTTTCACATGCGATTCATGGAAATTGAGAAAAGGGGCATGGTAATAAGCCCATTTGAAGAAAGAAGGCAATTTTTACTTGCTTTGACATCTAACAATTACATGAAATAGGGGGTGGACATGAGAATATGGCTTGTCCACTTATGCACATGAATGAGAAGGGGATGAAGTTTTTGGCATCAACAAGGCTAAAATTCATAAACATGGATCTAATGGTGGACTATGTTATCAAGAAACAATGAACGATCAGTTTTATGCAGACTAGAAGGACTCTAAATCGGAACAGTTGGAACAAGTTCATGTTGATGCACAAGGACCAACACAAGCACCTTCTTGTGGTGGCTCTCATCACTTCATTATGTTCACTACTGATGTTACTAGAAAATTATGGGTGTCATTTATGCAATTGATGTTTTCAAGAAATAATAGACTTAGTTGAAAATAAGACAACTTTTGAAATTAAAGTTCCTCAAATCTAATAATAGGACAATTACTACAATAATGCGTTGTAAGAATACTGCATCAAGAGACAAAAAACAATTTCTAGGAAGTCAAACCAGTTAATTTATAGGCATCAAGCCAAACTAGCATTATGGAATGCATGGACTATTCCTTACCATGCCAAGGGTGTGACAATTAATTTTGGCTTACCTAAACAATTTTAGGCAAACAAGTACCAAAACTTATATTTTCAATAAAAAGCTTTCAAATAGAAGAAGGAAAAAGAAGTTTACCAAGTCTTTGGTGTTTGAAGGAGTGTGGTTGGATACCTAACAGGATATATCAAAGGAGATTTTGAGCTCTTTTAGGAGGCTTCACAACCAATCAAATAAGGATCCTTGGAGGGTAGAAGGTTTGGATTGGACCCCAATTCTTGAGTGCTAGGTGATTAGAACATCCTTTTACAAATAAGGAAATTCAAGGTGCAATGTTTCTAATGGATAAAGAAAAGGATCTAAGTCCAAATGGGTTTACATTAGCCTTTTATCAAGAATGTTAGGGCACAATTAAGGACAACTTGTTGAAGGTTTGTCCGAAATTCTACAATAGTGGGGTGATTAAAAATAGCACAAATATCACTTTCATTGCACTTGTACCTAAGAAATCTTAGTCATCTAAAGTCTCTAATTTTAGACCCATTAGTTTGGTTACTAGCCTTTACAAGATCACAACCAAAGTGTTATCTCATTGCATTTGTGGGGTTCTACATAAGACCATTTATTTGTCCCAAGGTACTTTTGTTAAGGTAGACAAATCCTTGATGCAATTCTAGTGATGAATGAAGTGGTAGATGAAAGAAGACACTCATGTGAATTAGTTTGAGAAGGCTTATGATCATGTGGATTGAAGTTTCTTGGATCATGCTCTTGAAAGGAAGGGTTTTAGTTCAAGTTGGAGGCTATGCACTATCACAAGCATGAACTTTTCCCTCAAGTTTTTTGCATCCACATGGCGCTAAAGAGCCCTCAAAGCCAGCCTACTCAAACCCACACAAGGTTGTAATGAAGAAATTCACAAAGATCACACGAGATTTATAGGGCTCAATCCCCAACTTGACATAGCTAGCAAGACTCCCACATTCTCTCATGCTATCACATTCATGATCCTCTGGAAGGCACTCGAACCCTCCTTTTATAGTTGTGGCACCAACCACTCCTATTTTGACTTGGAATCAACAATCCTAATCTCACCAAAACTCTTAATTCATAGGTTGTGGTACCAGCCACTCTAATTTGGACTAGGGACAAGCAACCCTAGTCCTACTCAAACTACAATTACAATAAGAATCCAAACACCTACTCAAACTCAAATTGCAATTACACTTTGAATCCAAATGTGAGATTTCACATCTTCAACCCATTCTTCATCCATTTACTCCTCATGTTGTCGCTTGCATCAATCCATGTACCAGCCCTTCATGTCCCTGGTTCATGGTGCATCACGTCTTCCTTGGGCTTGCCTAATGCCAAGACGTCCCTCCTTTGTTTTGTCTCAAATCTACCCACTCTGGTGCCTTGAGTCGGACCACCCATGCGCTTGAATTGGCCCATACATCTGATCAGTTTGTTGTAGCATCTTTAGGAAGCATGTTGCATGCATTGCCATGCAGCTTGTGTGCGTCCCAAGCCCTCTCTTGGCTTGCAACCCTTGCAACATGTCTTGGTGCCAATCCTTCCCTTGGTTCATGGCCCTTTCTTGTTGTTTGAGCGTGACAACCATGCTCTTGTGCACTCCATCTTATTGCTGCTACAGCACTGTGCCATGCCCAAGCCCTATTTTAAATGCAGCAACGTGTCAAGGCATTGCACCCATGACTCCTCATCTTTGTGCACAAGGCATTGCACCTATGACTCCCCATCTTTGTGCACAAGGCATTGCACCCTTGTGCCGAGCATTAGACATCACATCTGAGTCAGCTTTGTTGTTGCTACATCCTCATGCCTCATCCAAACTCGTCTTGGTGCCACAACGAACCATGGCATTGTGCCCATGGCTCATCAAGTAACCTCATTGCACAAGTCATTGCACCCTTGTGCCACCATCCGAAGGGAAGACTGCATCACACCCCGTGCCGTTATGGCCACAGGTTGCACACCACCACATGTCGCGGAGCCTATGTGTGGATGCTATCAAGGCTTGGCTTTGTGCCTTGCTAACGTATGTGGCCTTGCACCGAAGCCCCTAGGTGTGGCCACAACCATGTCACCTTGCCTCCCTTGAGTCACCTACTCCCCCCCCCCATAAAAGAGCATTTAAGTCATTTTGGAAGTTTTTAGAGGAGATATCACCTATGCTTTAGAAGCATAATGAATTTTAATTAATTCAAGAAATTTCATAAAATTCCGCTTCCACTTGGATTCTCCCTCTTGAAGGTTCCTCTTCCAAGGAAAAATATCACCATGCCAAAATTCAACCCTTGATTGAGTCAGGGCCTGCTGCTTGCCACCCCTCAATAGCCTCCATTTCACTTTGCCTTAATCATAAGCTATTCATGGAGCCAACGTGTCACCCCATGAGGCCTTGGTGCCACTATTTAAGTCAAGGTGCTGCAGCTGTCATGCCATGTGCAGCACACTGTTGTGCACACCACACTGCCACTATGCATGTTGTGCACATTGTTGTGTTGGCTGCAGCATTACAAAGTGCTGCATGCAACCACCTGTGCCTTCCCGAGTACTACTCCTCCCACACCACTTAGGCTGCCACGCTGCACTTGCATCATCCCCTGCCTTGTCTTACTCTCAAGGTCATCATATGTGTCTGCCTATGCATGAAGGAGCCAAGTCGTCTTGGACAAAGGGGCTAACAGATCCAAGGTTGTTTATCACTAGTTAGTTTGTTGTTTTAGTGAATGCATATACAAAAAATAAATCCATGTGGAGGCTAAGAAGTTACACAATAAATCCATGCATGAGTGATTACCTCCTCTAGTAGATTCGATAATGTATGAATATTCTCTAGGTAATTTTGGAGAATTGGGCATAGGAGGTGTGATCATAAATCATTTGAGTACAGCATTGAGGACTTACTTTTAGCCTTCTAGAGTAGGTTGCTATTAAGGTAAAGATACTTGCTTTACTAGAGGTCATGTTGCAAGCAAAAGCTTTGTGTCTCTCAAACCTAGTATGTTAGGAGATTCTATTATTGTTATCCCTTGGGTAACTAAAAAGGAAAAGAACTCATGGAAGTTCGATAGTTGGCTCTACAAAATTCTAGATGTTGCTAGCAAAACAGGATCCTCTTTCTCTTAGGTTGCCCACTCAACTAATCAATGTGAATACCAGCAGAAGGAAGGCAAATAGAAAGTTATTGTTGCAGTCAAAGTACACATAAAAGGTGCTAAACTAGTTAGCACTTCATAAAAAAATACTTCAAACTCTCAGATCCAGAGTGTGCAGTGACATTGGTAGATTCGAATCAGATGGTTGAAGTAACACTTGTCCAAAATATTTGCAATTTAACGTGTGCCTATTGTTAGTCTATAGAAGAACAGATCTTGCTCAAGTAGTGGGAATTGTAAGCAGGCATATGAACAATCTCAGCAAGAACCATTAGGAAGCTATCAAGTGGATTTTCAGATACCTGACAGGTCCTACAATTGTGGCACCATGTCATGGAGGATCCAAAATTAGCATGCAAGGATCTGTTGATTTATATCTTATACCAATTGAAGCCGAGGACTAATATTGATATTCCAGATCGCATGCAATTTGAGAGGGCTTTAGATAGGGGTGTTTTTTGACAATTCAAAATTTCAACATCAATCGAGTCTAAATGACACACTATTATCCTTTTTTATCTTTTCATTCTTTTAGATGAAGGACAGAAAGATGATTGACAAATTTTGACTTTCTTTGATCATATGCAAAATAAAAATTATAACAAGGATTGATTTATTCTGGTGCATATGTTAAATTAAATACAGAGTTTAATTTCCTATCCGTAATGTCTTTCAACTGTAAGACAATCTTTCAAAAGCAATATAACATCAAATTTTGATTTCATTAAGGTTTTATGGCATAGTATAAATTATGATATGATTAATGAAGACTCTAGTAACAATAAGGTTTAAAGTTAGATTAGATATATCATTTAGACCTTGCATAAAATGCACACCAAGGCAAGATTAAGTGTAAATTGGAACTTAGAATGAGTTCTAGTATGAAAAATATGCTCGAGTATAGAAACATATTCAATGACAAACTTCCATTGGCAATAAAAGTTATGTCTAACTATTTCCTTTCAGGGCTTTGGAAGGTGTTAGACTACTAATATTTCAAAATGCTTAAGCCCTTATGTGCTGCCCCATACCCATACTGCCACACCGCACATGAAGAGAGCCATCAGCAGCAGCAATAGTAGGTAAATAGATAGGAAAACAGTGGTAGGAGAGACTCGAACCCAAAAGCTCTAGCTCAAACATCATGTTAGACTACCAATTTTGCTAAAATCTTAAATTGTTAACATTTGGGCCCACAATGAATATCAAACTAATAGTTGAGTTCTAGAAGTAGAGTCCTTTGGTAAGGCATCTTGGTAGCCAGATTGCTGGTGAAAAGAATTGAGAGGGATTCCAGGATTTTCAAGGATGAACAGAAACCTACTGTAGGATTATGGGACATAATCAGTTTCTTGACTTCTCTTTTGAATATCCATGACAAGGAATTTACAGGGCTTAGTTTTAGCTTGATCCCTTTAGTTCGGAGGCAGTCTGCTAGCCCTTTCAGATAGTAGTGGTATGGGGATCAGTCATATTGTGTTTTACTCCGAACCTTTTCTGCACTGAATTTAGGATATTAGTTCTTGTTTTCCCCCTTTCAAAGGATATTCATCTTCTCCCTGTCTTTTTCTTCCCATATATGATATTTCTCTTTTTAAATCATAATAGAATAATTACTGGTAGGCTATTTCAGATGGCAAATTTATCGATTAAAATGAAAGTGGAACTAATTGTTAAGAACTCCAGTTGTTTAGTGTATTAAGTTATGCTAAGGTTTTTATAGGTATCAAGCTATGAGGTATTAAGACAGAAATAATGATGATCTTAGAATCATTGTATTTTTACAACTATACACTACATGTGACAATTCAAGTTTTAGATCCAACTTATTGATGTTGTCATGTCCATAATTTTCTCCACAATTTTCCCTAGTTTTTAATATTTGAAATATCACTGTTTGCAATTTTTAAAGCATAGTTCCAGCTTATCAGAAGATTCAGAACACAACTATGAATTGGCCCCTTTTACATATCACAAACAGTTGATTTTTGAAGGGTAAGAACATTTAGAACAGTGATGATTAAGAGTTCATTCAAAATCATACTTATACTAGAAAGTACTAAAAGATGAGGAGGAGACAATGAGCAAGCTGGTAATACTGATAATATTTTGCATTGCCAATCTCAAGCCCCAAACAAAAGAGGAGTGTAACAGGCAGAAAACCTCTAGTTTAATCCTGAAAGAACATGAATCACAAAACATTGGAGCATGTGCTAAAGCATAAGGCGATTGGAGCTTATGCCACAGCACAAGGAAATTTGGCATCATATAAAGCAGAATGGCAACACAAGATAGTTTAGAAAAACAATTACCAGGATAAGGCTAAATGGCAGAGTTGAGTGAATAAACAGGGTGCAAATGATGTCAAAGATGATTGCAACTTTCAACATCAGTGCATCAGACCAGCACCTTAAAAGCATCAGGTTTTTTCTTGAAAATCTATGCCTCTTCTATTCAAGTTATTTTCCTGTTCTTGCTTCAATTTAATATTCTTAAATTGATGCAGCAATAAATTAAAAGGGAGATCAAATTGCTCGAAGAGAACATCTAAAAACGTTTCCATAAAAACACAATCCAAAAGTGGAGTCGTAAGTGATTAATGGGAACAGTAGCCTGCCAAACAAGGTCAGTGTATGGGTCAGCAATTAAATAGAAATCCAAGGTCTTCCATGAATTTTAAATTGGAGGAATTACAATGTAATTTGTTGACTAAAAGAATCAATGAGAAGACTCTGTACTAGACCATTAGTCTTTAGAACCTCTAAACTCCATATAAAGAAATATAAGGATGTCTAATATAGCATTATCTACCATGCAAAGGCAGTTACAGATAAAAATGAAAAATACAACACAAAATACTTTGCAAAACTAAAACAAGGGATTCATGCAGGCCAGTGGGAAACTCGAGAGCAACATGTGGAAGAAAAAAAGTCCAAAATTGAGAAATAAGCAATGGCTTGTGAAATTTACTTTGTGCTGGTATCATGAACAGATTCAAAAGATCATAGTAAAATCAACAAGGAACCAAATGCACAGAGACCATCCAATAGTTAAAAATAAATAAAAAAATAAAAAAAAGGGTTACAGCAACCTTAGGGCTTGAGTAATTTCCTTCTTCAAATCCTTATCAGGAGGAAGCCTCCCTTTCAGCACTCCCCTGATTCTGTCCTTGTATTCGTCCATTCTGAAAAATAAACAAAAGACATCAGTTTCAAAAAGAAATATATTACATTCAGAAGATTACAAGATCAATAAACACTAGAACTAAAGAGGGGGGAAATATTTGACTTGCATCTTTTGATGTTTCTTTTTGTGGTTTTCCAACTCTCCCTTCTTCAGAGACAATTTCACTCTGTCCTCCGAATCCACAGCCATGATGTCTTTCTCTCTATTAAGAGCTTTAATTTTTTGCTCTATGCTATACAACTCACTCTGCTTTTGACGGATGTTTGACTCAAATTCTCGTTCAGCAAGCTGGTTTGTCTTTCTCTCAACCTCAATTCTCTGTGAAGGTAAAAGAAGCATTGTTCACATTATGCTTATAGGTATTGACCTTACCTAATATTAAAGTTGTGACTTAAGCAAGACCATTGAATCAAGCTGATCCTCACCAAATTTTTTTCTCTTTCATCAATGTGAGACAGACTAACATTAGAAATTTGGAGTTCAAATGAATCACGCTCATTTTCCTTCTCTTCAATGCGTTTCAAAATACCACTCTGCACCAAATGACAAATTAGAAAATCCAAACCTGAAGCAAGAGGGAATGGCACTTTAGAAGACAAATAGAAGGGGTCCTTAAACACAAACCTTGATCTCTACTTTAGCCTGTTTTTGAGCCTCTATATCTTTCCAATGGTCATTTGCATCCATGTAACGATCCCATGCCACCTTAAGTTCCATTTCAATTGATTTCTGAAATAATGTTCTTACTGATCAGTGCTCACTACCACAGTTGAGAAAAAGTCCAATATATTGTTAGTTCTGCATATGAAAATAACTCAAGCAAAAAGTAAGAGATGGAATTAAGATTTCCTTCAAACACAATACGTGAAACTTTGCATCAAGCCCAGTTTTGTGACAACTAACCAAAAACCTTTGTAAAATAAATTACTAAAATTTGACATATTCTCTATTGAAACTGAAATAATTTGATGCAGATACAAAAACTGATAGACATTATAACCAAGGGAGACTATGAGTTGGTTGACCCTCCACTCAGGAACACATCCATTACTTGGTCTAATTTGCAAAAAGGTCCTGCCTGAAAAAGACAGGCCAGATTCTTATTTCCTAGGGATTAGGAAGTACATTTCCTCGTAGCCTCCAGGAGGCTGTCCAGATTTTCCCCATTCTATCCCTGGCCAGTATCCTACTCTAGCAGATACTACTTGGGTCCAGCTCCCTCTGGATTTAAGAACATGTGGCCTTTACATCTTGGGTTCAAAGGGTTAGTTGGTGAATGGTGAAGAAAGACCCAGATTGATGGGTGGAAGGTAACAGATTCATGCAAAAACTGCAGTTCACTAAAGCCAAGTTACAAATGTGGGGAAAAAAACATATCTGGAGAGATGATGGAGAGAAATGCATCTATTCTTAAGGACGTTGAGATTGTTGATTTTCCAGAACAATTAGTTTCGCTATTTGATTACCTAAAGGTTCTCAAGCTGCTAGGAAGTTGGAGTTCGAGTATGTTTTGCTAAAAGAAGAATCATTTAGAGAGGAAAGGGATCATATCTAAAGCCCTCAAAAGGGTGTTAAAATTTTTAAAGAGACCCTAAGTTTCTTTAATTATCTTTAGTCCAAGGCAAGAGGTAATTTTTGTTTGATTGAGGGCTTGGATTGAAGTCTCATTTTAAAGGATAGCGTTATTTGGCAAGAACACCCTTGCATTGAAGGGGAAATCAAAGAGGCTACTTTTCAAATGCAGGACAAAGCATTAGGCACTGATGGTATTCTTTAAGTTTATAACAAGAATGTTGGGACATTGTGAGAGAGGATTCGACACATGCCTTCTCTAATTTTGATAGTACTTGGATAAGGGATATGAGCACCAATGCCACTTTTATGGCCCTAGTCCTAGATGCCTTTGCTATCAATCTTTTGGGCTTCAGACCTATAAGTTTGTTAACTAGCTAATATAAGATTCTAATGAACATGTTATCTAAGAGGCTTCAAAAGGTGTTGCAAGAGCATGAGACATTTTCTTGCTTACAGAGAGCTTTTGTTCCAAGGTAAAGAGATTTTGGATGCGATGCCTATTGCAAATGATTTGGTCAAGGTAAAGCTCAACTCGGAGGAATAGAGGGTGGTTTTTAATATCAATTTTGAAAAGGCCTTACGATCATGTTGATGCAACTTTCTTATACCATGTTTTTCTTAGGAAAGGTTTTTAGTTTAGTTGGAGAACAAAGATTTGGGTATGTCTATCTTTAGTTGACTTATGTTATATTAGTTAATGGTGTGCCAACAGTTCGGTAAAGGCATCTAGAAGAGCTAAGCAAGAGGACTCATTCTATCCATTCCTTTTCACAATCGTCATGGATATGTTGAGTAGATTGATAAGCACAAAGGAAAGAGGACTGATATGAGGGTTTGAGGAAGGCATAGTCATGCCAAGGTTTTTTTTTTTTGATAAGCAAAGGATATGCATTCAAAAGGCACAACGCCACAAGGTATACAGGGAGTATACAAGGCAGCTAAGGCCTCAAAAAACAACAACAAAAAAATCACCTCCCTTTAAATGGAAGCTATCCACTCTAGGAAGCCTATAAGAGAGAACGCCTCCTCACCTACATACAATTTGGCCCAACTCCACAGATTACATACAAAAAAATTCTTTAACTTCTGCATGTTCAACACACCCCCCCTAAAAGCTAATCTATTCCTTTCCTTCCACACCGTTCAAAAAATACACAACGGAATGGCGTCCCAAATCTTTTTCCTTTTCTTTCCCACAAACGAGCCCCTCCAATTAGCTAAAACCTCCTTTACAGTTTCTGGAAAAACCCATTTCACATCAACTAAACCAAAAACAATATCCCATAGAGCTCTAACTACTGTACAATGTATAAGGATGTGATTTACACTTTCTTCCTCACAACCACACAGGAAGCAGCGATTTGGAAGTTGTAGTCCTCTTCTTTGAAGTCTATCCAAAGTGAGCACCTTTCCCCATGTCGCCTCCCACGCGAAAAAAGCAACTTTAGTTGGCACCCTTGCCACCCAAATGCTCCTTGATGGAAAGCCTGTATCATCAGACCTCGCCAACAAACTATAAGCTTCCTTGACCCTGAACTGACCTCTTCTTCCTTTCCTCCACAAGACTGAATCTTCCTCCAAGGAGGGTTTGTGACCCCTCAATATATGGAGAAAATCCCCAACCAACTCCAGCTCCCAATCATTGAAATCTCTCAAAAAATTTAGATTCCAATTTCCTTGACCCGAATTTTGATTCCACATTTCCTCAACCGTTGAGTTCCTTTGAACCGCCATACCAAAGAGATGAGGAAAACATTGGGACAGCGCTGACTCTGAACACCACACATCTGTCCAAAACCTGATCGTGTTGCCCTTCCCTACTCTGAAAGTCATGTTATCCCAACACCAATCTGATTCTTTCCAAATCTCTTTCCAAACCCCTACTCCCACCGCCCCATTAGCCTTCTTTGGCCTCCAACCAAAGTCCGCCTGCCCATACTTCACCTTGATCACTTGTTTCCAAAGATTATCTTTGTCACAAGCATACCTCCATATCCACTTGCCAAGTAAAGCTTTGTTCAACATAGCTAGCTTTCTAAGGCCTAGCCCACCTTTATCCTTGTCTATACATACCACCTCCCAATTTACCAAATGAGTTTTCCCCTCCATATTTCCCCCTCCCCACAAAAAGTCCCTTTGCACTTTCTCAAGCCTTCTAGCAACAATCTTGGGCATTCTGAAAATAGACATTTGGTAGATTGGCATGCTAGCCAAAGTACTTTTTATTAAGGTGACTCTTCCCCCTTTAGAAATATATTGCCGTTTCCAAAGAGCTAGTCTCCTCCTGACTCTCTCTTCCACCCCATCCCACATATAAGGCGCTCTATTAGGAGCCCCTAAAGGAAGACCCAAGTACTGAGAAGGTAAAGACCCCACCCTGCAGCCTAGCTCAACAGCCAACTCCTCCATCTCCACCACCTCTCCCACTAGAATGATTTCACTCTTGGCTAAATCAATCTCAACACTACTTCTTGCAACCACGAACTATTTTTAACTTTGTCATGTAACGAGATTCCCCATATATAAGTGCAATAATCAGAGGAGGATCTTTTGTCTGTTATAGAACCAGCCCAATCAACATCTAAAAAAATTTCAATGTTCATGTTTGTTCCCATTCAAAAGTACAAACCATTGTCTAGTGTCATTTTAGGTACCTAAGGATTTGATACATAGCATCAATATGTTCATCTGTTGGATTATTCATAAATTGACTCACCACACTAACCGAGAAACTAATGTCAAACCTTGTATGAGAAAGATATATGAGTTTCCCTACTAGTCTTCGATACCTTCCCTTGTCAACTGGAAAGCTCCCTTCTTTCATTCCCACTTTACAGGTTGAATCCATAAGAGCGCCAACAAGCTTGCATCCTAGCATTCCTATTTCTTTTAGTAGGTCCAAAGTGTACTTACGTTGAGAAACTAAAATGCCCTTCCTTGACCAAGCTAGTTCCATACCTAGGAAGTACTTTAAGACTCCGAGGTCCTTGATTTCAAACTCCTTGGAGAGAATTGCCTTTAACTTGTTCATCTCCTCTTCATAATCTTTGGTTAAGATAATATCATGAATGTACATTATGAGAATAGCAATTTTTCCTTCAGGAGAGTATTTGGTAAATAGTGTATGATCTGACTACCCTCGAGAATACCCGTGCCTCTTGATTGCTTTTGTGAGCTAGTCAAACCATGCTCTTGGAGACTACTTAAGGTCATACAATGACTTCCATAGACTCTTGAGGCCATACAATGACTTCCATAGACTCTATTGAGGCCATACAATGACTTTGGTAGTTTATAGACTCTGCTGAGACCATACAATGACTTCAGTAGTTTATAAACTTTGTTGAGGCCATACAATTCCTGGTGGAGTCTCCATGTAGACTTCTTCCAAGTCACTGTTGAGGAAGGTGTCTTTGACATCTAATTGGTGGAGAGGTCAATCTAAACTGGCTGCCAATGATAATAGCACTTAGACTGTATTTAGTTTATCTAATAGAGCAAATGTCTCCTAATAGTCAATCCCACAAGTATGAGTGAACCCTTTTGTGATAAGTCTTACTTTGAACCTGTCCCTTTCACGACAGTTTTATATTTGACATTAAAGATCAATTTACATCCTAAAGGTTGTTTCCCTACTGGTAATTCTGAGAGTTCCCAGGTTCCATTCTTCTCAAGAGTTTGGATTTCATCTCCAATTGCTACTCTCCATTCTGAATTTTTTAGAGCTTCTTGTATATTGTTTAGAATTTCTATATTTGAGAGATTAGTAACAAAGGCATGATAACTTGAGGATAAATTTCCATAAGATACAAACTTGGAAATCAAATGTTGAATACACGATTTAACACCTTTCCACCAGGCAATAGGAATATCAAGATCATTACATCATAAAAGGATTCATGAATTGTATCACCTGGGAGGGAATCGAAATTGCCTCAACTAGGATTGGACTCTTGGTTTTACTCAAGGAGTGTATATGCTCTATCTCTCTTCAATTTTTTGTTTCCTTGAATAAACACAACTATTTGTTATTTGCATGTTGTGTGTGGGTTTGAGATTCCGTCTTGAATGGGTTCGGACTAGATATTTTGAGGAGAAATTGGTGCGAACAAGGTAATGGAATTAGATTAGACAATATCCTCATTTAGCCAAAACCGACATTCTTATGTGAATGTCTTCTCCCCCTGAATAAAAGTTTTAGGGTAGAATGGTTCATTTTCAAAGAAGATTACATCCATAGAATTGTAGAATTTTCTGGTGAAAGGCAAATAACATTTGTAACCTTTTTTGTTGGGAGAATAATCGAGAAAGAAACACTTTATGGCTTTAGGATCTAGTTTACTCTGTGTTGTTGGT
Source organism: Vitis vinifera (assembly GCF_030704535.1). Classification (NCBI taxonomy): domain Eukaryota; kingdom Viridiplantae; phylum Streptophyta; class Magnoliopsida; order Vitales; family Vitaceae; genus Vitis; species Vitis vinifera. Next base: position 16,438,319 of record NC_081809.1, on the reverse strand, counting down.
AAACATGAACAAACACAGTGCAACCAAACACTTTTAAAGGCAAGGAGGAGATGATCCAAGTTTGTGGATAGGCCTGGATGAGGGTTTTGCAAGGGGTTTGAAATCTTAGGACTCTAGATAACATCCTATTGATAAGATAGGCAGCAGCAAGGACAACTTCCCCCCATAAATATTTTGGCACATGTGTTGTGAACATGAGACCCAACAACTTCAAGGAGGTGTCTCTTTTTCCTTTCGGTAACTCCATTTTGTTGTTGGGTGTCTACACAAGAACTTTGATGACAATATGTGGAAATCCGTTATAATTTTAAATGATGATTGGTAGGATAATAGGGAAAGATTGAGACCCTAATTGTGGATAATTTGTGTTCTTCCATATTTGTATTTTTTTCCTTTTTAATTGCTCTCTGTGTATTTGTTAAATAGGGATACGTTTATGTAAAAAGATATAGTTTTGAATGAATTTTAAAATAATTCTTAGTTTCTTCATGGTATCAGAGACTCGTTTGCTCTAAAACCCTAACCTATCCATGGATGCCCAAAGAGGAAACCACCATCAAAGTGTGTCGGAGATACACTCTTCAATGGGCCCCGTCGATGCATTCGACAACTCCTCACTCCACCTTACCATTGAAAAACTAAATGGTAAGAATTACAGAGAGTGGGCCCAAGCAATCAAGCTCGCTATTGACGGAAAGGGAAAGTAAGGGTTCCTTACCGACAAGACTATGCAACCACCTCCGACCGATGTAGCAACATCCCAGAAATGGCGGCCAAAAACTCCTTTATCACCTCATGCTTGATTAACTCCATGAAACCAGCCATTGGAATGACTTACATGTTCCTCCCGACGGCAAAGGACGTGTGGGATGCGATACGGGAAATGTATTCCGATGCTGGGAATGCTTCCCAAATCTTTGAAATCAAGAAACGGCTTTGGCAGATGAAGCAAGGAGATCGGGAAGTCACAGAATACTACACCGAGATGTTGGGTCTGTGGCAAGATCTCGATCTCAGCTACGAAGAGGAGTCGGAGTGCACAGGGGACAGTGTGCGCTTCAAGAAGAAGATGGAGAACGAGAGGGTCTTCGAGTTCCTAACAGGGCTGAACCGCAAGCTTGATGATGTCAGGAGTAGGGTTCTCAATCGCCGATCGTTGCCTTCCATCCAAGAAGTCTTCTCCGAGGTGCGGTGAGAGGAAAGCAGAAGGAGAGTGATGCTGGATCTCTCATTTGGGCCTGAGGGCTCAGCCCTTTTAACTCATGGGCCTCATGGGCCTCATACTGTTGCTGGACGTGGGCCTCATGCTGCTGCTAGTGGGCCTCATGCTGCTGGATCTAGTGGGCCAAGCCCAAGATAGTCCAAGAGGACTTATTGTGAGCATTGTAAGAAGTTGGGCCACACTAAAGACACTTGTTGGGCTTTACATGGCAAGCCCGCAGATTGGAAGCCCAGACAGCCCAATAAAGCCCATAGTCATCAGGCCTCCATCGAAACCCAGGCAAACAAAACTCCCACAGAAATTTGTCAGTCAACTTCTAGTGTGGGGTTTAATTCCAACCAGCTTGCGAAATTATATGAGCTTTTTTCTAATTTCCAAGCCTCTGGTCAGTCTTCTACCACTTTATCATCTAGTTCTTTGGCAAAAAAAGGTACCTTTTTGACAGCCCTTAGCACCATGTCTCAAACTACTCCCTAGATTATTGACTCTGGTGCATCTGATCATATGACTGATGCTCATCATTTATTTTCTACATATTCTCCCTGTGCCGGTAATTTAAAAGTAAAAATTGCAAATGGCACTTTATCACCAGTTGCTGGCAAAGGGAGTATTCATATTTCTGAGTCGATTACTCTCAACCCTGTCCTACATGTACCTAATTTGTCTTGCAATTTGCTGTCTATTAGCCAGTTAACCAAAAGGTCTAATTGCTCAGCTAAATTCCTACCATCTCATTGTGTTTTTCAAGACCTATCATCGGGGAAGACGATTGGCAGTGCTAAGGAACGTGAGGGTCTATATTACTTTGACAAAACCAAGGTGCTTGGATAGAGTTCTCCTACTATTTGTAATTCTACCTCTTATCCTAAGGACAGTGAATTTCAGTATTTAAAACATTTATTTCCCTCACTATGTTCAAATAAAACTTTATTGAATTTTCAGTGTGAAGTGTGTGAACTTGCCAAACATCATCAGGCGTCTTTTCCTAAATCTAAGTATAAACCATCCATACCATTTACTCTGATTCACAGTGATCTATGGGGTCCCTCACGTACCCCTAATGGGACCCATTAAAAATGGTTTATTACTTTTATTGATGATCATACTCGCCTGTGTTGGGTATATTTGTTGACTGATAAAACCGAGGTTTGATCAATCTTCATGAACTTTCACTTTATGATACAAACACAGTTTCACACCAAAATTCAAATTCTTTGTATTGATAATGGTACTGAATATTTCAATCACTCCTTGAGCACTTACCTACAAGAAAATGGTATTATACATCAAAGTTCTTGTGTTGACACCCCTCAGCAAAACGGGGTTACAGAAAGGAAAAATAGACATATTCTTGAAATTGCTCGTGCTTTGTTGTTTACATCTCACATGCCCTCACATTTTTGGGGTGACTCCATTTTGACAGCCATATATCTTATTAACCGAATGTCTGGTCGGGTCCTATCCTTTGTCACACCCCTCCAGAAATTCCAAGAGTTTTTCCCTCATTCGAGACTTGATGCACATCTTCCACTTCGTGTCTTTGGGTTCACTGTGTTTGCCCACACTCACGGACCTAAGCGGAACAAATTTGATCCCAGAGCACTTAAATGTGTCTTTCTTGGCTACTCTTCCACACAAAAAGGCTACAAATGTTATGACCCAATTTCTCAGAAGCTATATGTTAGCGTAGATGTCACATTTTTTGAGCATACTCCCTACTACTCGCTTCAGGGGGAGTCCATGAGTGAAATTAGACCTTCCTTAACCTTTGACTATCTTAATGTTGCTATGTTTGAATCCACTTCGTGCCTTATATCTACCCCTTCACCTAATACAGAAGGACACTTAAACTCAAGGGGAGATACGGAATTACAGACAAATAAGACAACACTTGTCTACTCAAGGAGGCCAAAATCGAAGTTCAATGAGACAATCATCTCTGAAGCACTAAAAGAGTCAGAACCGATGATAGTTCCAACCCCTCAGGGGTATGGCTCCAATTCTGATCAGGTAACAGATGACTTACCCATTGCTTTTAGGAAACAACCTCGTTCATGTACTCTCCATCCTAGCTCGAAATTTGTGTCTTATAACTCTCTTTCTGCGAAGTGTCGTGCTTTTACAACTAACCTTGACAGAATCCAGATTCCTAAAAACATTCAAGAAGCCTTCAAAATTCCAAAATGGAAAAGGTTGTGATGGAAGAAATAAGGGCATTGGAAAAAATGAGACTTGGGAAGTGATGAATTTGCCAAGGGGGAAGAAACCAGTGGGCTATAAATGGATATTCACAATGAAATATAAGGTGGATGGCACAGTAGAACGATACAAAGCCCGCCTAGTTGCAAAGGGGTTCACTCAGACCTATGGCATCGACTATACTGAGACATTTGCACCAGTAGCAAAGCTGAACACTATACGAGTTCTTTTATCCTTGGTAGCAAACCTCGACTGGCCACTCCGTCAGTTTGATATCAAGAATGCCTTTCTGAATGGTGAACTAGAAGAAGAAGTGTTTATGATGTTACCACCAGGGTTCTGTAAGAAAGGAGAAGAAACCAGGGTATGCAAATTGAAGAAAACTCTTTATGGTCTCAAACAATCACCCAGAGCATGGTTTGATAGATTTCCAAAGGTGATTAAAAACCAAGGATACCAATAGGGACAGTCGGATCATACTATGTTCTTCAAACAGTCCAATGATGGAAGGATGACCATTCTAATCGTGTATGTCGATGACATCATTCTCACTGGAGATGACATAGGAGAAGTGAAAAGGTTGAAGAAGGTCTTAGCCACATAATTGGAGGTGAAAGATTTGGGTCAAATGCGGTATTTCCTAGGAATGGAGGTCGCCAGATCAAGGAAGGGAATTAGTATTTCCCAAAGAAAGTATGTACTTGACTTGTTGACTGAGACTGGCATGCTGGGATGCAAGCCAAGTGATACCCCTCTCAAGGCAAAAAAACGAAATGGAAAGTGACGGAAAGCCCGTGGATAGAGAGAAATATCAGCGACTAGTAGGTAGACTGATCTACCTTTCTCATACTAGACCTAACATTGCTTTTGCCGTAAGCGTGGTTAGCCAGTACATGCACTCACCAAAGGAAAGTCATCTAGAAGTAGTGTATAAGATCCTCAGATACCTAAAGGGTTCTCCAGGGAGAGGACTATTCTTTAAAAAGAGTGATAGTAAGAAAGTAGAGATCTATACAGACGCAGATTGGGCGGGATCAGCAGATGACAGAAAGTCTACTATAGGTTACTGTACCTATGTCTGGGAGAATTTAGTAACATGGAGAAGTAAGAAGCAGAGTGTAGTAGCCAGAAGCAATGCCGAAGCTAAATTCAAAGCAGTTGCACAAGGTATGTGTGAAGGACTATGGTTGCAGAAACTGTTGGAAGAACTACACATTACAACAGAGCTCCTCATTAAACTCTATTGTGACAACAAAGCTGTCATTAGTATTTCTCATAATCTTGTTCAGCACGACAAAACCAAACATATGGAAGTGGACAGACACTTTATAAAGGAAAAAATTGAGAAAGGGATTATTTGCATGACTTATATCCCTACAAGGGAACAATTGGCCGATATTTTCACCAAGGGGTTACAGAAATCAACCTTTGAAGACTTTATTGGCAAGTTGGACATGATTAATATCTATGATCCAACTTGAGGGGGAGTGTTGAAATCCGTTATAATTTTAAATGATGATTGGTAGGATAATAGGGAAAGATTGAGACCCTAATTGTGGATAATTTGTGTTCCATATTTGTATTTTTTTCCTTTTTAATTGCTCTCTGTGTATTTGTTAAATAGGGATACGCTTATGTAAAAAGATATAGTTTTGAATGAACTTTAAAATAATTCTTAGTTTCTTCACAATATGACCGGATGCTACTATAAATGAAAATTAAATATGAAAGAAAATTAAAATGAGAACTACAATGAAAATGATGGATCCACTACTGAAACAACAATTGTTAATACAGTAATTATATTTTTTATAAAAATAAAATAACTGAAAGCACAAAATAGAGTGCAACCTGATACTCCTTAGAATATTCAGGATACCCCCAAAGAGGAAAAAAAAAAGGAAAAATTATGATTACATGAACTATTCAAAGCATAAGAAGGATCAAAATTAAATATGAGATTGCATAAATTCATGAACTGGGAAATTTTAGGTTTCTATAAGAAGACTTCCTTTCCTTAGTTCTAATTTAAGATCAGGATGTTATGGATACAGGTATATGCTTGTAAGCGTAATCATGCAACAAAAGAAACCACCTTTTTATCTTGCAGGTCCTTCTCAAGATCCATTAACCTTGTTTTTATTCGGTTTGTGAAGTTCAAAGCAATTTCATTGCTGAAGGGGACACTGGGAAGAGACCCTAAATTATTCCTTGCAAAAAGTTTTTGAATAGTTGAATCTCTTTCATTCTTCAAGGAGGAATGAACCTAAAACCCCAGAGAGAGAGAGCAAATTAGTAATCATTTCCACACTAACTGGACTACTTTTACTAATATAAAAAATATATACAGATTCATTGATATTACTTCAGCTTCAGTTTGAAGTTTGCTTATCTCCCAGATATAGTCATTGATTGTCTGCTTAAGGAAAGAACCTTTTGTCTCTGTGTCATCCATTTCCCTCTCTAACTTGCTGATTTTAGATTCTAAGAGTGCAATTCTCTCTTCAAACTTGGTTTTCCATTCGTTTAATTCTTCATCAGTGTCTGACCAATTCGCCAAAGAATAGGAAGTAAGAAAAAACTGTTAAAAGCATAAAACATTTGCACAAACTGGTCACATAAGCCTGTAAAGCAGAACTTACATAGTGACACAGAGAAGAGAGTAAAGAAAGATAATTTATACCACTAGAGTAAAAGGGATTGAGCAGAAAAATGAAACACAATAACAGAGAGTCTCTCCTGCTTCTGCTATACAATTGACAGACCTTCATTCTCCTCAGCAAGAGCTGCATATTGTTTCTGCTGCTCCTTAAACAAGGTGCTTCTTTCAGCAGTTTTAGTTGATATCTGGTCTTGTAGCTTCCGCAAGTCTTTTAAAGTTGCTTCAGTATGCTGTATCTTGGCATCCACATTTTGGATGTTATTTTCCAATTCCTGCATTTGAATTTTTAATGACTCTGTTTTCTCTTGATCTTGTTCAATGCTTTCTCGAAGCTGTAAGAAAAAAAACCTCATATTAATTAAAATCACAATCCTAAAGCAAATTTTCATCAGAAAATAAACATCAAAATAGCCCCTGGGGCCAGGATCAAGTGGCAACAGGTTGGAGTGGGATATGGTAATGGATCCTAAGAAAACCTTCTCCTAAATAGACCAACTTTTTTTTAATTTTTTTTATCAGAAACTAACTGTTTATTAATATTGATTTTAGATGCAACATCCTTCCAAAATACCAAGGATGATCAGAAGAGGAAAGCTAACAAGAGCAGCAAAATAATCATACTGAAAATTTTATAATAAATGAACTTTGGTGGTTTTTTTTTTTTATCAGAAAGAAAATATATATTGATAATAGTAAAGTTGAAGAGAAGGATGAGAGGTCCCTCCCACAAAGTACAAAACCTGATCAAAGTAAGGTTATACTCCATTGTATGAGGAGAAGTATTGATAAAAGCATGTACAAAATATCTCCAAAACCAAAATCAAACTCTCTCAAGAATTACAAACTGAAAGCCAACTAAGTAGAATAACATTAAGTGGAATTCCTCTAAAAGGGACAGTATAGGAAGCCCAAAAAGAGGAGTTGAAATGAATAAGATCCCATAACATGCCTTCCATTTTGCACTTTTCCTCAAAAATTATAGCATTTCTCTCTTGCCGCACAACCCACCACACAGTGATGCATGTGATATGCCCAAGAATCTTGCCTCTAATTGAATTCCCCAAGCCTCTAAACGATATAATCATCATATCTCCAATACTCCTTGGTGGAACCCAATACATATTAGCTAAATGAACTTCTATGTTTATTACTTCAATCTATTTTTGAAGAGCTGTGAAGTTCTGTATGCATGTGTGTGGTTGAGTCATAGTAAAATAATTTAGCATGGAGACACACATGCAGACAAAAATGATGGGTGAACAGTTCACTTAGAGTGAGCAAATATCCCTGACTTTATGTGTGTTTGGGCCCTAGTACAATAAAACAGCATGGGAGATGCACATATAGAGATGAAAATGATGGGTGAACAGTTCAACCTGAATGAGCATATATACTAGACTCATTTTTTAAGAATATATATTCTTACATTGAGATTCATAACATAAACACTCAAATATGAAGAAATTTTAAATAGAAGCTTCTCCAAGTTAGCTTTGCTTTTCAAGTAATTGACCCGAACTCTAGCTCTAGTGTTGGGATGCAACTGTACAAAGTTGTGAATAGAGTGCCAAGCAAAATGTTGTGGCTGTAGTAAAGGTGCTGGTTGGAGTCAAGAACAAAAATGCCATGATTTATCAACGAAAGATTGCTCAAATATTGTATATTCCCGGTCAGTAGATTTCGAGTTTGAATTTAGGACAAGATAAATAAACAATGCAATTAAATACACATTCTAGTTGTAATTGAGCTTGAAAGGCAAGCAAAAGGCGCCTAAAAGCAACCAGGAACGATCAAGTAGAGTTTGCATTCGAAAAAGGAAAACAAGGGCAAGACGCTTAAACTTCCAATAGCGGATAATAAAACTATGTTTAATTATACACATGCTAAATTGAGGAATGCGATTGAATGAACTTTTAGTGTTCAAAGTCATGAATTTCAATCTTGGAAACTAGTGTACGACCTAATTTTTTAGTGCAAAAGAACATTCTTATTACTTGTGTACATGATGATCCTTGAAGAACAATAATGCATTTTTCGAGAAATTTGATAATGATGATTTTGAACTCACAAGAGTAATGAAAATTTGGCATCCATAGATTTAGAGGAGTTAAAACACAATCTAATTACACTTACATGCTCAATTTGCATAAGCAAATTATAAATGAATTATTTAGTATTTGAGTTTGAACTATTTTTTTTTGTTATTTCAATTATTTACAAGTTTTATTTAACCATCTACTTGTTTTCATTATTTCTAGGGACCAATCCATATAATACTTTATGTCAACCATATTATACATAAACTATTTGAAAAGAATATTTAAAACATGCATATCTCCGATATAAGTTAAAATTTGTAAACAAAAAAAAAAACAATTATAGAAAACTAAGAATATATATATATATATATATATATATATATATATATATATATATATATATATATATATATATATTATTTTTAGACACATTTTTTTTTTATTAGAAACGAAGAAATATGTATTAATAGAAGTAAAGATACAAGAGAAGGATGAGAGGTCCGTCCCACAAAATATAGAAATTGATCAAAGGAGAATACACCCATTTATAGAAAACTATATACAAAGATAAACCCCAACTATCTCAAACTTTTGAATCACAAACCGCAATCCAATTGAGTTGTAAAACACTAAGAGGAACTCCTCTAAAAGCAGTAGTACAAGAGGCCCATAGAAAGGAAGAGAAATGAAGTAAATCTCATAACATCCTTTTCGATCTCCCCTTATCCTCAAAAATCCTAGCGTTTTTAGACATGTTATTTTTATTATCACACAATCAAATCAAATTCAGCATTTAAACATTAAATGATACCAAATACTTTTCACTATTATTAATTTAACAATTATAATTTTCAGCACCTATAATTAAGAATGAAAATTTGGCATCCATTGATGTAGAGGAGTTGAAACACGATCTAATTACACTTACACACTCAATTTGCATAAGCAAATTATAAATGAATTATTTGGTAATTGAGTTTGAACTATTTTGTTTGTTATTTCAATTATGTACAAGTTTTATTTAACCATCTATTTGTTTTAATTATTTCTAGGGAACAATTCATATAATACTTTATGTCAACCATATTATACATAAACCATTTGAAAAGAATATTTAAAATATGCATATCACCAGTATAAGTTAGAATTTGTTAAAACACAAAAAAACAATTATTTTTAGACAAGTTATTTTTATAATCAAACAATCAAATTAAATTCCGCATTTAAACATAAAATGATACCAAATACGTTTCACTACTTTTTTTTTATAGGTAATCAAAATCAATTTATAAAAAGTAATGACGGAAAAGGCATTCCAAAGTACAAAGGAAGTATACAAAGAAATACCTCAAAGCAACACAAAAAACAAAGAGAGTCATCAACAACAACCCCCTTAGCTCAAACCCTAACACCCCACAAAATCTACAAAGGAATGAGGCGTAAGGGAACTATGTGCATCTTGCACCGAGCCCAAAGATTACAAGCAAAGGAGGATTTCAACCCTTGAATTGACTGCCCCTCATTATCAAAAGCCCTACTATTTCTTTCCTTCCAAAAATCCAAAAAAGGCATAAAGGAGCAACCCACCATGTTTGCTTCCTTTTCTTTCCCACAAAAGAACCATGTCATCCTAACAAAGCCTCTCTAACCGATGAGGAGAGCACCCACGCCACACCAAAAAGAAAGAACAGAAGACACCATAAAACTCTTGTTCTAGCACGATGAAGGAGAATATGATCCACAGATTCTTCCTCCTTAAGGCAAAGAAAGCATCTATTTGCCAAAGATCACTCTCTCCTCTAAATGTAATCCAGAGTTAGAACCTTCTTCCAAGCAAAAAAGACCACCCTCGGTGACACCCATGAATTCCAAATCACACTTGGTGGGAAAACGCTCCGTCTTCCTAGCTCCAACACCCTATAAAAAGATTTAACAGAGAAAGCCTCATTCTTAGACTCAATCCACAAAATCTCATCCTCCTTGTCCCTGGACACCCTCCTCCTATGCAATCTCAGAAGGAAGCGCTTCGAGCTCTCCATCTTTTAATCATTGAAATGCCCAGAAGAGCGAGGAGCCCAACACCCTCCCTCAGGAGAATGACTCCAAACCTCCTCCACCAACGCCTCCTTGGAGGAAGCTACAACAAATAAAAAGGGAAAACATATGCACAAAGGCTCAACACCACACCACTTGTCCTTCCAAAGCCTTACCCTCCTACCACCCCCCACTAAAAAGGCAACTCTGCAACTTAACACATCCCCCTCCTTCCTGATGACTTTCCATAACCCCTACCCCATACACTTCCCTCACCTCCCAGGTGCACCATCCTCCTTTTTCCTCCCTGTATTTTCCGTTGCTAACTTGCCTCCAATAAGCCTCCGTCTTCTTAGCAAAGTGTCAATTCCATTTGCATAGAAGAGCTTTATTGAGCAATGAGAGGTTCCTAACCCCTAAACCACCCTTACTTTTGTGTAAACAAACAGCAGACCAACTAACCAAGTAAGGTCTCCTCTCAAGGGCCCTTCCTCCCCAAAGAAAGTCTCTTTGAATTTGCTCCAACCTCCACCCAACCAACCTTGGCATACAGAACAAGGACAAATACGTTTCACTATTATTAATTTAACACTTACAATTTTCAGCACCTATAATTAATACTGATGTTTTTAGTACTTAATTTCCAATTTTGTTAAACACCATCTAAGTCCTTGAAAATATAATAAAGAAACAAAAGGAAAATTTTGCTAATTTAGGTCTTTTAGAAAGATTCTTTTTTCTATTAAAAAAAAAATGTTTCTTTTTCTAAAAGTTAACATTTTCTAAGAAAATAAATAAATAAATAAATAAATATATATATATATATATATATATATATATATATATATATTGTTATCCAAAAGTTTATATTTTCTAGTAAGTGGACGGTTTAATAGTTTTAGGAAAGAATTAGAAGTTCTATTAAGTTACTATGATGTGGGATGCAAAATCTCTATAAGCATGTGAGTCTATCTTCAAATCCTCCTCACTAATTGTTACTTTCAATTGTGAGAGAAGGGAGAACCTTTGCATGTTAGTAGCAAATGGCCTGAGTTTTGTACAACTTAGGGAGGGAAGAGCACAAATTTATAGAAAAGTTCAAGCATATCAAAGCTTTTATGAAAGTCATGGAACAAAGAGAAATTTGTGAGTTTGACCAAGGAAAATCCACTATTCTCAAGGCCATAGAAATATCGATGCCACTAAAGGGTTAAGACTTTTGAAAAATGATGCTAGGTCTCTTAAGATAGGTAGGAAAGTAGAACTAGGTGAAATTTTGAGGACTAATAAGCTATTGAAAAAAGTCTAGGTTGAAATGGGTCAAGGAGAATGATCTTAACTAAAAATTATTTCATAAGATTGTGAATGGTAAAAGGAAAAAGAAATCACTGAAGTTATTAAAAGGGAAGATGGTAATATACTTGAGGACAAGGATTTGAATTTAGGATCATTAGATTCTTCAATACCTCACTTAAGGGTAGTGTTGAATATAATGTATTTATAGTGTATAATCTTTCTTTCCTTTCTTAATATAGGTTACATATATGGTAGTTAGTTCAACCTAGCCTTGTATATATATTTCTCTATTGTAAGAAGTTAATTATATGAATGAGAATTAAGGTTTTCTCTCTCTCTTTCAACATGGTATCAGAGCCAAGCGAGAAAACTTTATTCTTTCTGGTTTACCCGTATAATTAATTCCGGGAATCCGTCCAGTGACCGTATTTCATTCCGGTCACCTTTTCCATCTCCCAAAGCTTCCGGTCAGCCATATCGTGGTAAGAAAACTCTCATCACCGTCAACATTTTTTTGGCGATATTTTCCGGAGACTTTTTTGGCGACTATTTTTTTTTTTTTGCCGATATTTTCCAACACCGACCACATCATCAGGAGTGCAAAAAGGAGATCTGCAACTTTTCTCAAAGCACTGGAGCCAAAAACCGATCCACGCGCCGTTTTTCTCCGACAGCCTGAATCCCACGCGTTGGCGCATGAGGGCGCGTAGCCCACTTTCTGGTGCTGAGCTTTTACCAACAGGCTCGTCCTTTGCCGTCTTGCACTTCTAAGCCTCCGTCAGTCCTCTCCAAACCCTGCTTCTCCATTTTTTTGGCATTTCAACCTCTGCGGGTCTTCTTTCAACCTCTGACAGCAGCTCCCTTCCTTGGCCGAGACTTGTGTGTGCCTTGGGAAGGCCTCTTCTTCATCTCCAGTCACTTTTCTCCTTTGTTTGGGTCTCGACATACCAGGTTCTTCTTCCACAGCTATGATCCGACCTCCCTTTAGGGCTCTCTTCGATCCAAACGTGATTCACTCTCAAGTGAAGTGGATATGGCGACTAAAAATCCTATTTTTACATCCGTCGTCTCTGGATCTCCTACTATCACATCGGAAAAATTGATTGGTAATGAGAATTATCTCTCCTAATCAGCGTCCGTGGAACTCTAGTCTATGGGACAAGGTTATGAGCATCATCTTGTTACACCTGAGGTTGCTATACCCGATGTTGACAAAGTTCAATGGAAGAAAATCGATGCACAATTATGTAGCGTATTATGGCAATCTATTGATCCCAAAATTTTACATCATCTTCATGCCTACAAAACCTGCTTTAAATTTTGGACTCAAGCTAAAGGATTATACACGAATGATATTCAACGATTTTATAAGGTGGTTTCTAATATTGTTCATGTGAGACTGTAGGACATGGATCTGTCTACTTATATTGGCCGAATTGCGTCTCTTAAGGAGGAGTTCTTAACTTTGATGCCCTTCACTAATGGTGCTGAAGCTCAACAAATACAGACTGACAAGTTCTTTATGGTGTTAACCCTCATTGGCCTCTGTCCAGATCTTGAGTCTATCCGAGATCAAATTCTTGCTAGTCCATCAGTACCATCATTGGATGATGTGTTCGCTCGTCTCTTACACCTCTCCTCTACTCAGACCTTGTCAACTGATGGTCTTTCAGATTCATCTATGTTAGCCTCTCAGACTAACTCTCGAGGAGGATGTAGTGGCAATCGGGGTCGAGGACAACATCCTCAGTGCACCTATTGTAATAAGCTTGGTCACACTCGAGATCGTTGCCTTACCTACTGTTACTTTAGCTAATGGTTCCCAAACTATGGCTAAAGGTATTGGTTTGGCTCATCCTCTCCCTTCCCTACCTCTCCATTCTGTCCTTTATGCCCCTGAGTGTCCTTTTAATCTTATTTCCATCAGCAAAATAACTTGTACTCTTAACTATTCTATCACTTTTTCTGATAAATTTGTGATCTTGCAGGACCGGAGTACGGGGAAGACGATTGGCATAGGGCGTGAGTCTCAAGGCCTCTATCACCTCACATCACCTTCATCTCCTTCAGCTTGCATTTCCACCGATGCTCTTATTCTCATTCACAGTCGTCTAGGTCATCCTAGTCTCTCCAAGCTCCAGAAGATGGTCCCTCGTTTTTCCACTTTGTCATCGCTTGTGTGTGAGTCATGTCAGCTTGGGAAACATACTCGTGTCTCGTTCCCAAAGCGTTTGAATAATCAAGCAAAGTCTCCTTTTGAACTTGTCCACAATGATGTTTGGGGTCCGTGTCGAACCGCGTCTACTTTAGGATTTCGGTATTTTGTCACTTTCATTGATGACTATTCAAGATGTACTTGGTTATTTTTAATGAAAAATCGAGCTAAGTTATTCTCTATTTTCCAAAAATTTTATACTGAAATCCAAACACAATTCAATGTTTCTATTCAAGTGTTACGTAGTGAAAATGCTCGGAAATATTTTTCTACACCCTTTACTTCTTTTATGTCCCAACATGGGATCCTCCATCAGTCATCTTGTGTTCATACTCCTCAACAAAATGGGGTTGTTGAACGTAAAAATCAACATCTTGTTGAGACAGCTCGTACCCTCCTTCTCCATAGTCATGTTCCTTTTCGTTTTTGGGGGGATGTTGTTCTTACAGCCTGTTACTTGATTAATCGTATGCCATCATCTATATTACATGACCAAATCCCTCATTCCCTCCTTTTTCCTACCCAACCTCTTTATTTCCTTCCTCCTCGTATCTTTGGTTGTACTTGTTTTGTTCATACTCTCACACATGGGCAGGACAAGCTCTCCGCCAAGGCTACGAAATGCATCTTCTTGGGATACTCTCGACTTCAGAAGGGCTATCGTTGTTATTCCCCTGACACTCATCGTTATTTTCTCTCCGCTGATGTCACATTCTTTGAGGACTCTCCATTTTTCTCATCCTCTGAATCTCTTCCCATTTCTGAAGTATTGTCACTTCCCTATATATCCCCCCCTTCAGATGCGCTCTCTCGTCCTCTTCAGGTTTATCATCGTCGACATTGTGTTGTTGCTCCTCCTCTCTCTTCAGCTGAGGTACCTGATGACTCACATCTTGTCCCACCGATTTCTCCTACCCCAGCCCTATCAACTGCTGACCATTTGCCTATTGCTCTTCGGAAAGATAATCGATCTACTCATAATCCTCATCCTATTTATAATTTTTTGAGCTACCATCGATTATCTTCATCCTATTCTACCTTTGTCTCTACTTTATCCTCTGTTTCTCTTCCTAAGAGCACTAGTGAGGCACTTTCTCATCCTGGGTGGCGACAGGCAATGGTTGATGAAATGGCTACTCTGCACTCCAATGGCACATGGGATCTTGTTTCTTTACCTTCTGGTAAATCTACAGTTGGATGTCGTTGGGTCTACACTGTTAAAATTGGTCCTAATGGTCAGGTTGATCGCCTTAAGGCCCGCTTGGTTGCTAAAGGTTATACTCAGATTTATGGTTGTGACTATGGTGACACCTTCTCTCCTGTTGCCAAGATTGCTTCTGTTCGCTTATTTCTCTCCATGGCAACTATGTGTCATTGACCTCTTTATCAATTGGATATTAAGAATGTTTTCCTTCTTGGTGAACTTCTCGAGGAAGTGTATATGGAGCAACCACCTGGTTTTGTTGCCCAAAAGGAGTCTGGTTTAGTGTACAAGTTACGCCACTCTCTATATGGCTTGAAACAGTTTCCTCGGGCATGGTTTGGGCGTTTTAGTTCAATTGTTCTAGAGTTTGGAATGCTTTAGAGTGAAGCAGATCATTCAATTTTCTATCATCATAACTCTTCGAGCCAGTGCATCTATTTGGTAGTTTATGTGGATGACATTGTCATTACAGGCAGTGATCAGGAGGGTATCCAAAGACTAAAGCAACACCTTTTCAACCACTTTCAAAACAAAGACTTGGGCAAACTCAAGTACTTTCTGGGACTTGAAATAGCTCAATCCAGTTCAGGTGTAGTTATGTCACAAAAGAAGTATGCCTTAGACATCTTGGAAGAAACAGGTATGTTAGAATGTAAACCTGTTGACACTCCTGTGGATCCAAATGTCAAATTTGTACCAGGACAGGAGGAGCCTCTAAGAGATCCTAGGAGATATTGACAACTTGTAGGCAAACTGAACTACATCACCATCACTCAGCCAGACATCTCTTTTCTTGTGAGTGTGGTTAGTCAATTTCTACAGTCACCATGTGACAACCATTGGGATTCTGTGATCCGCATTCTTCGATATATTAAAGGAACACCAGGCCAAGGTATGTTGTATGAAGACAAGGGTCAAACCCAAATTGTTGGTTACACAGATGCAGACTGGGCTGGTTCACCCTCAGATAGGCGTTCCACCTCAGTGTATTGTGTTTTTATTGGAGGTAACTTAATATCCTAGAAGAGTAAGAAACAAGATGTAGTGGCTATATCAAGCGCCGAAGCTGAGTATCGAGCTATGGCTTTGGCAACATGTGAACTCATATGGTTGAGGCAACTCCTTCAGGAATTGAGATTTGGAAAAGATGAACAGATAAAGCTAGTTTGTGACAATCAAGCCGCATTACATATTGCATCCAATCCTGTCTTTCATGAAAGGACCAAGCATATTGAAGTTGACTGTCACTTCATTAGAGAGAAGATCGCATCAGGGTGTGTTGCTACAAGTTTTGTTAATTCAAATGATCAACTAGCAGACATCTTCACTAAATCTCTCAGAGGTCCTAGGATTAAATACATTTGTAACAAGCTTAGTGCATATGACATATATGCTCCAGCTTGAGGGGGAGTGTGGAATATAATGTATTTATAGTGTACAATCTTTCTTTCCTTTCTTAATATAGGTCACATATATGGTAGTTAGTTCAACCTAGCCTTGTATATATATTTCTCTATTGGAAAAAGTTAATTATATGAATGAGAGTTAAGGTTTTCCCTCTCTCTCTTTCAACAGGTAGGAATCAAGAGTGGTTGAAAGTTGAGAGCTTAAGTTATTCTCCTATCTATAGGACTGCAAAGAGATTTAGAGGAAGAGGTTTATATGGAACTACCACCAGAATTTATGGAAAGCTCTATGAGAAATGAAGTTTGCAGACTGAACAAAGCTCTTTACTGCCTCAAACAATTGCCTAGGGCCTAGTTTGGGAGAGGCTTGGTTTAGGAGATTTGCTAAAGCAATGAAAAACATGAGTTATAGTCAAAGCCAAGGGGATCACACTCTCTTCATTAAACATTCAGAGAAAGGAAGGATAATAGCTCTCATAGCATATGTTGATGACATCATGGTAACAGGAGATGATTTGGAGGAAATGGAGAAACTAAAAAAGAAACTTGCAAATGAGTTTAAAATTAAGGATCTTAGAAGGTTAAAATATCTCCTAGGAATCAAGGTTGCTCATTCAAAGGAAGTAAAAGTTATTTCACTGCAGAAGTATACACTTAATCTTCTCAAAGAAACAGAAATGTTGAGAGGTAGACCAGCAAACACCTCGATTGAGCCAAATCACAAACTTGATGGAGATAAAGAACATGTGTCAATAGATCGAGAGAAATATCAGTGACTAGTGGGGAAATTGATCTACTTATCACATCCTAGACTAGACATAGCTTATGCAATGAGTGTGGTGAGTCAATTCATGCATAATCCCAAGGAGATACATATAGAATCGATATTCAGAATTCTTCATTATTGAAAATCAACACAAGGCAAAAGCATTTAATTTCAAAAGGCATAAGGAATCAGACTTGAAGCATATACAGATGTCGATTAGGATTGATCAATTACAAATCGAAGATCAACCTTTGGTTATTACACTTTCTTAGGAGGTAACTTGGTAACTTGGAGGAGTAAAAAGCAATCAGTGGTAGCAAGATCAAGTGCAGAAGCAGAATTTTGATCCATGGCACATGGAATATGTGAACTTCTTTGGATAAAAATCATACTCACTGACCTTAGGGTTAGGTGGGAGGGACCAATGAGACTTTACTGTAATAACAAGTCAACCATTAGCATAGCTCACAATCCAGTTCAGTATGACCGAATTTCATCAAAGAAAAATTGGATAGTGGGCTAGTTTGCATCCCTTACATTTCCACAAAAAACCAATTGGTTGATATATTGACTAAGAGACTTACAACACGTTTATTCTTTAACATCACAACCAAGTTGGGGATGAAGAACATTTATTCACCAGCTTGAGGGGAAGTGTTGGAAAATATGTATAGCTTGTATGAAGACTTTCCAACTAGGAAATATTTTTGAATTTAGTTTTTCCTTATTAGTTTAGTTGACTAATTCTTTTTTGTAAATAGAGATATCCTAGGCAAGAAACAAGCTCCTTCCTTTTTTCCATTTTTGATCTCTTACAATTTATATATATTTGGTGTAATTCTATTGAAATAATACAAGAGAGAAATTCTCAAAAATCCCAAAGTCAATAATATGTTTTTAAGCTTCTTGAGTTGCTTATAAATAGGGTCGAATACATGAAAGGAAGAACAATTATTATTATTATTATTCAAAATTATTACACTGCTTTCTCTTTTTCTCAAAAATCTACTATTTTCTCATCAAATTGCTATTCTTTTCTCATCTATTTTCCTTCTCTCTTTTTTTTCTTTTTTTTTTTGATAGGTAAATAGGAAAATATATTAAAGAGCACTAGCAAAAGGCATAGCCAAGTACACATGGAGTATACAAAAAGGCCTAAAGCCTAGCAAGAGAAAAAAGGGTAAAGCTAATACAAACCACGTATACAACAACCCAACCCAACCTGCTAGAAAACTGGTTAAACCCTAAGAAGGATAAGAAGCCACCTAAATGTCACAAGATGTTTCAAATGACCCTCCCCATGGCTTATATAGGAGGTGAGAAGCTTCTAGAGACCCTTGGAGACATCCACAATTAGCCACTAGTGGGAAGAGTGTGGAAGGTTCTAGAAATGCCTAGAGAAGTCCACACAACTCTACACTATGGTAGAAGGCATGAGAAGGGTCCAAAGCTTTCTAGAGAAATCTAGAAGTCTCTTGAATATTCTAGAATAGTGTAGGACATTCTAGAATATTCATGAATTGTAAGGAACCCTCCAAGGTTCTAGAGAGTTCCATTGGTGCCTATAAATAGGTGAGGGCCTCATTTGGCCAATGCACCACCCAAATCACTTCCTAACCAAGCAAGTGAGCTTCCAAGCACTTGTAAAAGCTTCTTCGAGTAATAAAGATCTTCCATTCTTTAAGGAGTTGCCTACTAAGCTTCGTAAGCTTTCAAGTCGCGAGTGTCTTAGCCGAGCAAGCTAAGCATTAGGGATCAAGGCTGACTTAGCAAGATCAAGCGTCTTGACTTGCCTAAGTGCCGCACGAGCTTAGTGAACGACTAAGTCCGTGACAAGTGGTATCAGAGCGCGGTTACGAGGTGGGCATAGCAAAGGAAGCATGTCGGGTTCCAACATGGAGGAGACTAGTGAGCAAACCCGTGGGAGGGAGACCGAGCCTACTGCACGGGGCAGGGGCAGGAAGGATAAATCTCGTGATGCCGTTGCCAACATGGAGGCAAGGTTAGCCAAGGTGGAGCTAGCCATGGCGGACAATCGGGAGGGGTTGGACTTGATCGAGCAAGGCATGGAGAAGGGCTTAGAGGATCTAAGGGAGCAGATCCAAGACCTTCGTGAGAGGGTGCTAGTCTCACAAGTTCAGCCAGTGTCGCACGAGGAGTTTGTGTCCTTCCAAGGAAAGGTCTTGAGCATGCTTGCTAGCATGGAGTCAAGGATAGAGGCCTTGGCCACTCGAATGGAGTCCCGAGACCAGGAAGTTAGGCAGGAGTTGGCCATCTACAAGGCTGCTGTGTCGGCACGGGTCATGGCCACACAGGAGGCATCTAGGGTGGAGGTGCCGAAGCCACACAGGTTTAGTGGCAAGCGGGATGCCAAGGAGTTGGATAACTTCTTATGGCATATGGAGCGATACTTCGAAGCTATCGCATTGACGGATGAGGCGACTAAGGTAAGAACTGCCACTCTCTACCTTACTGACACAGCTACTCTATGGTGGCGTCGAAGGTTTGCCGATATGGAGAAAGGCATTTGCACCATAGAGATGTGGGAGGACTTCAAGAGGGAGATCAAGAGGCAGTTCTATCCCGAGGACGTGGCTTACCTGGCTAGGAAAAACATGCGGCGTCTTAAGCACACAGGCTCAATACGCGACTATGTCAAGGAATTCTCTTCGCTCATGCTTGAGATTCCTAACATGACTCAGGAGGAGTTGCTATTTAACTTCATGGATAACCTGCAAGGGTGGGCCGAGCAGGAATTAAGGCGCCGAGGCGTACAAGACTTAGCCACTGCTATGGCAATAGCAGAATCCTTAACAGATTATAAGAGGGGAGACTCCTCCAAGATTGAGTCTTTGGAGGATAGCCACGCCATGGGTGGGGGAGACGAGGTTCCAAGGGACCACAATGCTCCTAAAAAGGGATCAGGCAAGACGTCTAACGTCCGAGAAGGAAGGGGTAAGGCGGAAAGGAAGGAGTTTACGCCTAAAATCAAATGCTTCCTGTGTGACGGTCCACATTGGGCACGGGATTGTCCAAAGAGGAAGGCGCTTAGTGCCATGATCGAAGAGAGGGAGCAGGAGGACGAAGCACATATGGGCTCAATGCAGCTACTAGGTGCCCTCCAATTCAACCCGAAGCCTAGCACGCCTAAGACCTCCTTACTAGCAGGGGTGCAAGTAAAGGAGGAAAAAGGGGAGCAAGCTGAGGTAGCTCGCACACACATGGAAGAGGTCACCGAGGGAAAGGTGAACTCAATGGGTAAGAGGAAGCAGCACTCTAAGCGTCGAAAGCGCACGGGTCTGCATCCTTCTGAAGCCTCACGAGAGAAGGAGGTGAAGAATATCCTGGCTGAACGGGTCACCAGGAGACAAGGGGTCCCTCCTGTGACAGAGTATCTAGTCCAATGGAAAGGACTACCTAAGAGGCAGGTAAGCCGGGAACATGCGGATGCCTTGAGAAGGTTCTGGAAACACATCGAGAGGTTTCAAAAAGAGGCAACGACGAGGACGTCGATGGCTTAGGTGGGGGAGAGTGTCACAAGATGCTTCAAATGACCCTCCCCATGGCTTATATAGGAGGTGAGAAGCTTCTAGAGACCCTTGGAGACATCCACACTTAGCCACTAGTGGGAAGAGTGTGGAAGGTTCTAGAAATGCCTAGAGAAGCCCACACAACTCTACACTATGGTAGAAGGCATGAGAAGGGTCCAAAGCTTTCTAGAGAAATCTAGAAGTCTCTTGAATATTCTAGAATAGTGTAGGACATTCTAGAATATTCATGAATTGTAAGGAACCCTCCAAGGTTCTAGAGAGTTCCATTGGTGCCTATAAATAGGTGAGGGCCTCATTTGGCCAAGGCACCACCCAAATCACTTCCTAACCAAGCAAGTGAGCTTCCAAGCACTTGTAAAAGCTTCTTCGAGTAATAAAGATCTTCCATTCTTTAAGGAGTTGCCTACTAAGCTTCGTAAGCTTTCAAGTCGCGAGTGTCTTAGCCGAGCAAGCTAAGCATTAGGGATCAAGGCTGACTTAGCAAGATCAAGCGTCTTGACTTGCCTAAGTGCCGCACGAGCTTAGTGAACGACTAAGTCCGTGACATAAAGCCTTTCTGAAACCGCAAACCACCATCCAAATTGAAGAAGAAGACCATGACCTCAAAGTGAGAGAATTGAACCCCCATTGCTTCCCCTTTTTCCCTTCACTAAGGGAGGAGAGCAATTGTAATTCACCGAACATTCAAGCTTTCGGATTTCCCTCTCCAAATGAAAAGACAAAGATTTCCTACTTCCCCTTGAGACATTAACCCACATCCTTTTCTTGACTCCATTTTCCTCAAAAAAGCAGTGATCTCCTTTTCAAACCCCACCATTGGCAACCCCAAAAAACTACTGAAGTCAGCAAACTTACTAGGTATAATCATGGAGCTAAGCTCCTCCCCCTCCGACCATCTATGGGCCTCCAATGCTTTTTTGACCTCCGTCCCACCAACTAGTGACCTGAAGGACCCTTCTTTTCATTCCCCATGAGATCCAACAATCATCCATCTTAGGGCTCCGCCACCAAAAAAGGAAAAGAAGAAGAAGAACACCCTCCCCCCACAGAATAAACCCTAGGATCCATTCCTTGGAAAATGTTGGCTTCAATGATGAGAGCTTCATCTGCAACCAACTTTGTTCTCCTATCAAAAAGGAGACACTTTGAAGCGTAAGGATCTAAGTTGAGCATCGCTCTGCAAGAGAGAACAGAGCAAGGTCTCCTACTAGTTTTCTCTAAAAAGGAAGAAATTGGTGGCATGGGATTTGAAAGAGCGGGCCCATTAAAACTCAAGTCTTTAGAAGAGCCCAGGGCCAGCTCCACAGTCCCTTGGGCCTTCACTAGGCTACTCGTAAAAGGTTCCACTTCCTATATAGAACCAAGCATGGCCCGATAACCACTTGGGCCGACACCCTCAGTTTCAACCTCAACAAGCCCACCAACAGAGCCTTCAAGGATAGGTCCAGCTCGCCTGGAGACCAGCCAAAATGTACCTGCATGCAACCAGTACCACAATCTGGTCCTCCCTCTCCTTTTCTAGAACTTCAATGTGCCTTCAATCGACGTGTGGCTACCAACCCTTTCAGAAGCCCTAACTCCCACTTTCACTGTCACACATGAACTTTCCCCACCTGCTACTCCAAACTGCCTCTCTCTGAACTCCACAGAAGACACCACCTCACTCCTCCATGGTGGAAAGTCCCACCATAGCTGAACCACATAGCAAGAGCCCCCCACCACCACCTGCACAAAGCTAGGCACCTTCCACCCTCTAAATTTCACTAGGACTCTTGCCCAATGCAACCTTCGCCGCCTTCTTGTGTCCTCATCAACAAATACAAACCCCCACAAGCATCCCCTAACCTTTTAAACAAGTCAATTCCCCAAAGATGCAAAGGGAGACCCACAACCTTACCAATACTTCTTGAATGCAAGACTCCTCCATGAAGCATCCGATAGAGGGATTCCACCAATCCAAAAAAAGCCTTTTTTCATCAAAGAAGAACGTACCCGAGTGGAGCACTTTCTCAGCTTCCCTGCCAAATTCAAACTCAAAGAGGATAAGGTTTCCCACTAACAAAGCCAGCCAAAGGTTCCCCTTAAGGTGCCATTTGACCAAGGCCCACTTTCTCAAGACTGCCAGGTTCGGAGGCAAAACATCAGGGGCCCCCCAAACTGCCCACAAGACTATGATTCAGAGCTTCTAAATTCTTGTCAACAATCTCCTTCTCAACCTAAATCCACACCTCATTACTCTGCTCTATTCTGACTTGGAAACCACCTCTACAAAGGAACCCTCTTTCCCAACCCTGAGAAAACTGGAACCCTTTAACTGCTCAGAAACTGCACCAGGCTCCTCCACACTTTTGCGAACAGGAAAGAACCCAACACTCCTCAGCTTAGCGGAAAAAATCTTCCAGCCCCCAAGAAAACCTTTTCCTTCTGGGAAAACTAAAGTGAACCTCTTTGCCTACACTGAAGTTGCAGTACAAAGCAAAAACTGTCCAGCTCTGTTGTTCCACAACACCAGCTTATAACTTCTTCCATCCTCCATCCAATCCAGTCTGAAGGATTTTCCATCCCTAATGGCACAACAAGCCTCCACTCCTTCCAACAACAAAGCCAAGCCCTTGCCTCCAAACCTAATCCAAGATGAAAAGTCTTGACCTCTCTCACAGATCTTCCCAACTAACTTTCTTTTGACCTCCTTAATCAAAATCTCAAAAAAAATCGATTCAACACCAAACCAGCATCTCCCTCTGGGAGACACCAGCACCATTAGAGAGATAAGCTACATTCTGAAGTTAATACCTAATTTTTGTGCTATATTTTTTAAGTTGTCATATCATGATATTCTATGTTTCTGAAGTTAATACCTAGTTCTCATCTAAATTTCCTTGTTCCCATATTTTTCTGTCTCAAAAGAATGCCTCCGCTGTCCTACATCGATCCACCTCCTCCAATGACCACAATGTCATGTCCCTCTACTCCCCACAATAGGCCAACTCAAAAAAACCCAAGTCTCCTTTCACAATGAGTTTCACAATCTCCAAAGGAAGTGGAACATCAACGCCAGTCTCCAATTAATATCAACCACGTGATGATTAAAGAATAGCTGGCAGAGAGAATATTTCTACATTAAAGAATAAGTAATATACACTCCATGACATTCCCTTACAACAAGAAGCATTTAACCCCTTCTTTTTTTTTGATAGGTAAATATGAGCTTGTATTAGAAACGCCTAGAAGTGACGAAAAGTACACAAAGTATACAAACAATGCCCAAAAAACTAGGCAAAAAGAAAGACCAAAAACCTTTCCCCTAGCTAGACAAACAGCCACTCTATAAAACTAAACAATGCCCAAGCATTTAAACCCTTGCATAGAACTAAATATTATCAGGCTATCAAAGAAAATAAACAAATGAAACTACAATATTCACAATTGCCATGTAGACTTTTTTTGAAGTTTTACTCATCTTATAAACTTAAAATATAAATTAAATTGAGATTATGAGAAATATAATACGAGAATAAGATATTTAAGTGTTATTAAAAAAAATATATATTTTGGTCAAAAAAGCATAGAAAAAAACCTTATATGCTGCATCTTTCAGGATTTGAAGATTCTCTAACTTCAGCTTATATGTCTTTATTTCTTGAGCCTGATCTTTGTGAAGCTTTTTAATGACCTCCAACGCCTTAGTGTACCTGGTTTGGAAGAACATGATTATATCTGAACAAAAACCTCAAATTATTAACAGAATTTGTCTTAAAAAAATGCTAAAGCAGCGCTTTATGACAAAAGTTGCAGCACAAGAACCAAAATCATATGGAGATTATTCTAGAAGCTTTTTGGGTGCACCATGTAATTTTTGACAAGGCACTCAAAAGATTTCATAAAAAGCCCTTCCATGATATATAAATGAGTATTGTAGAGGCACTTGCCCATGCAAAAATATGCTCTGCAATATCAAATTTTAGGAATAATGAATATTAACAAAAATTGTGAAAGAACAACTATATTACTGCATGTTCAAGAAAATATGAATTCATAACAGTGGCAATCATGTTAAGAAGTCAACAGGGCCATGTTACCTAAATCTTAACAACACGAAGTTTATAACTCCATAGAGGGGAAGAAGGCATACTTATGAATGCAATTAAGGGTATACATTATCTGAACCAAAAGAATTTGTCTGTTAAAATAAATGCTCAGAAAATATGGAAGCATACCGGGTAGCAGAGAAGATATCATCAAACTTCTTTTTTAATGTTGAAGGATCTTGCAGTGGCCAGTTGGCATCATCTTGGTGCACAAATATAACATTTTCAAGGACAGCCTTTGAAACCCCCATTAAAGCAGGTATTTCTCGATCCATGTCAGCACATCTATAGCTAAGGCAAACTTTCTGCAGCCCAACAACATGAAGTCAAAACCTAGGCATTAGAATTACACAAAACAAGACATTATTACATTAAAAAACCAGTTACAAGATGCAAACCCACTATTATTTTTTGAAATTAAAATATCCAAAAAAAGGATCGTCCCCACTTTCAAAATAAATGATAAATATTCAAATAGATCAAATGAGTAAAGCAATAATCATAAACACTGAGTACATATAGGAACCCCAACCTCCAATCTTAGCTCAGGCTAGCACATTAGTGTCAGGATTATTTTTTTTGATAAGTCATTAGTGTCAGGATTTTGTGCTCATGATTATGTAGATCAAGGCTTTAAAAACCATGGCTTAGAAAGAAAAAGTTTCAATCAGAGATGGAGATTATGGGTTTGGTGGGTGTTTATCGTCAGTCTATTTAGGTTTTTTTAGTATGGAAGTGGCTAAGGTTGGGTGAAGGCATCAAGGAGATTAAGAAAAGATTTTTCACTCTTGCCCTATTTTTCACCATTGTGGATAATGTTTTGAGTAGATTGCAGCTAAGACCAAAAAAAATGTGGTATTTTAGAGGGCTTTGTGGTGGGTCGGACAGAATCAAGGTGACTCATTTACAGTTAGTTGGTGATGCCATTTTTTTTTTGCTCAAGAGCTAAAGCAGAAGACTTGCAATATCTCAAGCTTATTCTCCAAATTTTTTGTCATATTCGAGGCCTTAACATTAATCTTGATAGGAGTATTTTGCTAGGCATCAATTTTACTCATGGCCTTTTATAAGTGAATTAGCCTTCTTAAAGTGCAAAGTCTCACAATGACCCATTTTGCACTTGGGTCTCCTCAAGGGGGTTGACACAAAGCCTAAACCTTATCTATCTTTTGGAGGTAGAATTGGTCTAATGCAATCTATATTCTGTCTCACATTCCAAGTTATTTTTTGACAACATTCAAGATTCCAATCTCTCTTTTTTTTTAATTCATTGTCTTTTTCATCTAGGTCTAGGGAGGAATTCCTTATGGAATAGAGCCCAACTATAGGAGTGGTTGTGAAAATTCCCAAGAAAAAATAGCGCTTTGTGGCATAGGGTTATTTTAAATATGCATGAGTCACCCCCTAATAGATGGATGCCATCATGGTTGTCAAGAGGTCACATTGATGCCCTTGGAAGGTTATTACACTTGTTTTACCTGATTTTACTCATTTTGTTCATTTCTTTTTAGGGGATGGCTCAAAAATCCATTTTTTGGAAGATACAATGTAGGATGAGCAACCTCTCCATTTTCAATTTCCAAATATCTTTAGGGTCATAAGAACTAAAGATTCTTGTTTTCCTTTCTTCCTATCTTAGGCTTTTTCTCTTACTTCATGGAATTTCAATCTCGACAACAACTTTTCTAATCAAGAATTCTAGAAACTAGCATGTTTCATATCCTCACTACTCCATGTCTATTTTTCACCCACTTTCCAAATGCAAGAGTTTGGTCTTTGATCTCCTGAGCATTTTCTCAGTCAGTTCCTTTTTTGGAGTCTTGCCTACTTCTCTTAATTTAATTCATTCCTTTCTAGCCAATTTCATTTGAGATTCAAAAGCCTCTCCTGATATTAAGGCCTTCGAATAACTTGTGGCTAATAATAAAATTAATACCAATGACATACTTCAAAAGAGGAGGCCTTTCAAATTCCTTTATCCTAGTTGTTATGTTATGTGTTTGACTAATGGAGAACAATTCACCACTTTTTTTCACTATCTACTAGCTTTAGTACTCTAGTATGAGTTGTTTACATTTGCTCAAATTGATTGGTTCACCCCCAAGAAATGTAATAGAGATGATAGTTATGATAGTTATTTCCTTTAATGGTAATTGAGTTCATTTAAAAGGTCAGATTTTATGGCATATAACTAGCTATTATTTGGACCATTGGCAAGAGACGAATGCTAAGATTTTTTAGGATAAATAAAGATTTATAGAGGACACATAAAGCTATTGTGGCATATAACTTAGGATTTTTTTTCTTTGATAGGTCATTTTTTTTCCTTTTTTTAAGATTGAGTCAAACCTGGAACCTCACCTATCCCTCATCCTAACACATTGCTACCTAAGCTAAGTGTCAAGGCTTTAGCATAATACTTAGTTTAATTACTTAGTGCACGAACTAGTATTTATTTCTATTTGTGTTATAACTTAGTCTTGAACTTTCTTATGTAGATTTCTTATATGCTGCAAGATGTTGTATGAATCTTGCATTCTGTATTACATGCTTTGTTTAGTTAAATTATGTCATGCCAGGGTTATGGTTCTAAGGACTGTATCAAGTGCAGTACAAGGAATATGGCGATGTGAAGGAACTCTTGGACAGAGAAGTTTGATTTTTAGCTATGGTGCTGTCAGCAGTCACTAATACTTCTTTTTCGCATTTTTGCATACACACACACACACACACAAGCTATTCTTGGGTAGTTTTGGAAATTTATGTTACATGGACCTGTATATTTTGTCTTCTATACAGGGAATTGTAAGGAAAAACTATATATAGGAGACCTATACAATAAAGCTGCTACTGAAAATCATCAACCCTCTTTTATTCATGTGCAGGTTTGTGCTCAAATAAGCCATTTAAGTGTAGTCATCGCATTTTTAGAAATTAAGAGTATAGCATCAGAAAATTCCATCCATCCGACTAAATGTTCAGTAACAAACATTAAAAGTTAGTGAACCAAAGGATACAACGTTGCTTTGAAAACAGAAGGACAGGAAGCATTACTGTTGTAAGCACTAAGCAGTAGAGGAGGTCATTGTAATTTATCCTAAATAAATCAATCATTTGTCACCATATTTAAAAGTTATTGACTCCAACCAATCTCCAAATTGATTGTTTGTGGAGTAGGATTATTGGTGGAGATAAGTTATTAAAGGAAAGTTTGAGGAAGTGGCAGAGGGGGTGTTGTTACAAGGTGGATGGTGTTCTAGGAAGAGGAGGAAGGAGTATGGTGTTGGGTTTTAGAAAGCTATTCAAAGAGATTCCGATGACACAATTGAGGCCTAACTCAAGTGGCAAGAGGTTGTTGTAGAGATAGAGGAGGTTTCAAGTTTGATTCCCTCTAGCCCATAAGAGAGAGAGAGAGAGAGAGAGAGAAAGAGAACACACACATAACCTATAGGAAAAAAACAGTTTGGGACGTTTTTGATTTAGAACAAGAGCTCTAGTTGGCAATGGTTTTAGGCTATTATCACTTAAGGCTGGGATTCTACGTTGAAGACTGCTTCCATATTTTGTTTAGCATATTGCTTCACAATAGAACGTTTGGCTAGCTACCTTACAGGATTAAGGAAACAAGCAAGGTCATTAGAACCCTTGTTCTCTAAGGAGTTCTCATGATTGGGACTTGGAGATAGTCAAGTTGTTTCTGTAGAGCATTCAGCGAGAAACTGTTTGAGGGAGTTACAAGGATAGACTGAAACTAAGATGTGCCAAGAACAGGAATTTTTTTGTTAAATAATCCTTTTCTTTAGTTGTCTCATTTGTTTCCTGTGAAGGTGTCAGGTGAAAGCTCCCTTAAATGTCAGTTTGTTTGTTCAAAGCAGTGGGGAAAGAAGATTCTAACAACCAACCAACTTATGAAGGGCTGATTTATAGTTAACAGATTTTGTCTATGCAAACCCAATGAGGAGCTGGCAAATCATATCCTCATCCATTATGGAAAAACTATCTTCTGTTCTCTTTATTTGGGTTTTCTTTGGAGCTCCCATGGTTCAATAAAGCATTCTTGTTAGTAGTTACATTAGCAAGAAAGTTTTGCAAGCAAGATGCGGTAGGTGTAGAGGATGGCCCCTTTATGCTTGTTTTGATATATAGGGAAAGAAAAGAGCAGCAAGATTTTCTTAGATCTGGAGCTTTCTGATCAGGCCAAGACTTTACTCATATCGTTGTCCAAGTGATCTAGGGATCACCTAAGGGTTGATAATGTTTCTCCGATAAGAGTTCATTGATTGTATTGGGAAATTTTAGGCCATGTTACAGCCTTCAAACTAACTTTTACTCTTTGCTCGAGTGGTCTAGGGATCTCCTAAGGGTTAATAACGCTTCTTTGTTAGAATTTGTTGATCACATTCGGAGAATTCAGTCCATGATAAGGCCTTCAAATTCTCTTTTTCTTTTTTTCAAGTGCTCTCTGCATACTTCATTTGCCAGTATGCACACAAACATCTTCAACTATGAGAAAATCACTTGTGCCTCTCAAACATTGTCAATATAGCTTAAAACTCCATGCACACAACCTCAAATGAACTTATTTCCCATCCCACTCTATTTCCATCTTCCAAAGCAGTTACATATACAAATTAAATCCCTTTCCACCAATTTCAATTCTCAACCACCCATAAACCTAGATTTTTCAATTAATTTTGTATTAATCCCTCAGGGAAAAATAAAAATAAAAAAATATATATTTTCATTTTGGTTTCTATGGTTACCAAAAAGGGCAACGATAAAGCTGCACCTAAAACATTTTTATATATAAAGATAGCTAATACCATTAAATTAGAACCAAAAAAAAATATAAACAGAACCCAAACAATTTCTTGGGTCTTAAATTTTAGGTCCCACAAGAAGGAAATTGGTTTATGTTGCTATCATATATACATTAGAATTTAACAATGGAGACACAAAACGAATGATAAGAAAACGAGTTCAAGACTCCATTGAAAGATATAGAAATTAATGGGTGCTTACCATGGCATAAAAAATCTGAGCTCTAACAAA
Source organism: Vitis vinifera (assembly GCF_030704535.1). NCBI lineage: Eukaryota > Viridiplantae > Streptophyta > Magnoliopsida > Vitales > Vitaceae > Vitis > Vitis vinifera. The sequence continues at coordinate 16,408,585 of NC_081809.1, read as the reverse complement.
GAGACACCTACTAGTTCAAGACTCCATAGAGAGAAATATTGAAATTATTGAGTGCTTATCATGATTTAAAAAATCTGAGCTCCAACAAAGAGATACCCTCTCAAATACACCAACAGAGTAGTACTTCCTACAAGGCTTTTGACAGATGCCATACTGCCCACAATTTGGTCATATTGTGCTAGCAATTTTATAGCACCAGAACAGAGGGATTTTCTTTTTCTCATTCTTCTGGGATGGGAGCTAAATATGGTAACTTTTGTTCAGAGGAAAAGAGTGCAAGGCACCTCCTCAAGCAGAAAAAATAAATAAATAAATGAAAAAAGATCAAGGAACCAAACAAAACAAAAAGAGAAGGTCCGCTGGCCCCAAAATGGCGAGCTGTTTTAATATCACACTCTAATGATTACTTTACAGCATACTTTTAGGCAGACTCAAATTTAAAGAACAAAGACAACCAAAATCTGGTAATTTCTTCCCCAAGTTGAGGAAACCAAAGCCCTCTCCCTCAAAGACATTAGCATCCTTCACTTTCACAACCCTGAGAGACTAGCAAAGAAACCAGGTTGCTTAGCAGCACTCAGTAGGGCTATATGCTCTCTAATAGACCAACCCTGCAAGAGATTGCCCAGGGATGCAGGAAAAAGCAACAGACCGAGAATCACAATTAATTATTGAACCAACTTCCTAAAGCAAACTGATAATAAGTGAAAAATTAATCCACCAAGAAAAAATGCTGGTTAATTACTAGCAACCCTCTATGTTTTAAACAACTCTATGCAGCATATTGTGAAGAAAATAACTTAAAGAAGAGAAATGAGTATCATCAATGGACATGGTTGTACATTCTTTCCTAATTCTATTTCACTCCACCGTAAAGCATACAGAATTCACAGCAAAACAAATTAATCCATATATTTCCATTATAGTTGAGCAAAATCTAAAACCGATCCTATTCACAAACTAATCAATAATAGTTCCAAACTTTTTGTGAAACCCAAAAGCACTACTTTCCAGTAAAGCCTATTAAGCCCAAATCAAGATAAGCAGGCCTAAACTATCGCCTTTTTACAATAATAATTGAACTTCCAAGCAGAAACCCAGCAAAGCCAAGGCCTACCTCTCCGGTGTGAGGATTAATTGTCTGAAGGACACTCTCAATTGCCTTGTACTCCATCTTAGAAGCTTTTTGCGTCAGCTGGAACGACCTTATGCACACCACATCCTTACCAGCAGCTGTCTTGAATCTAAGCTTTATCTGTCCCTTCGTTTCCGTCTCCCCTGCAACCTACAACGATGTTGAATTTTCCTTAAAATAATATTAAGAGAAATTAACATATTCAATAAAAAGCTTTTAGCAACAAAGAATCTAAAACTTTGAATCTTGAATTTTCCATCGAAGAAATAATAAACTAAGACAACAATTTCCCAATTTAAATTGAAAATTTTCATTTCTAGGAAACAATAAAGACAACCAAAAAAGAAGAAGAATGTTTCCGGGGCCATGAACCAAAAAGAGGTTGAAGGAAAAAACCCGATAAAGAGAGAGAGAAAAATAGAAACCCTCGAGTGGAGAAAGAGACCTTGGGATCATGGATGAAACTGTGACCAGACCTTGCGTTAGGAGGCAACTCTCCGGTACATGAAAGCTTCAAACACTCGATAATGGTCTGCAAATATAGAACAACGATTTGAAGAGAGCGAGAGAGAGACAGGGGAATAATGAGTAGTTGAGTATATGAATATTACGGTTTTGCCAGCGCCATTAGGACCAACAATGAGAGTTAAGGGCTTGAAGAAGGCGATGACGTGTTTGTTTTCCGGATCAAAACTCCGGATGCCCTTTATTAGCATCTTATCTACTGTACTCATCTTTGATGCTTCCAACCATCCAACCTCCCCACTCACTGCTTTCTGCCTCTGTAAGCTCTGTGGTTGAAAGGGCGGGCACTCTCAGGCTGCGTTTCTGGCGTAAGATTGTAGCCATTTTCGTTGGGGTTTAAATGCAATTTGAGTGTCCTTTTCTTCTTTTTTTCTTTTTTCTTTTTTCACTCGTTCCTTTTTTTCCCCCCCAAATCTCGTGAAATATCGGTTGTTAAATTCTACAAAAGTATTAAAAATTAATGGATGAAAATCTAAAAAGGAAAAAAGAAAGTAGTAAAATAGATGTAAGTCAAAACACATAAAAATATTTTTAAAAATTAAAAAAATAATAAATAATAATGACATACCTATTGAAGTTATTTTATTGAACAAAATAATATAAATATATATAGAGAGTAAAATTTGCGGCATTTTGTAATAATATAATGTATATTAATAAAAAATATGAAATTTACAAAGTATACATTTAATACTAACATTGAGTAAATATTTGATTTCATTAAATATTAATAGTTTAAAAAAATTACATTCTAATGGTTTTGTTTTATACTAAAATGAATATCAATGTGTTTCTATGACATGTGAAGATAAAGGAAGCCCATTTTGATGAAAACAATATTAGTACCATAATGTATAATTTATATATTATAATTATGAGTATAATGTACATAAATCTCTTGACTTCAATCCACTACTTCTCACTTAAGCTTCTTTATGGATGAAAATTTCAAGTTCACTAATATACTTATTTGAAATTCTTCTGGCATCTAATAAACATCATATGACTTTTTGTGTAGAAAGATAGATATATCATAATTATTACAAAGTCGAATTTGAACTCATTCCATTATTTGGAAGGAGGTTGGTCATAGCTCATGACGCGTAAGGATGATAAACATCTTCATCACATTATTGAACATCTCCTTCATCATGTTTAGCATTATCATCATCTCCACAGTCATCTCTTTCTCATCATGAAGCATCATATCAAAACCAAAAACACCCACACCACTAATTTGTCCGATAGTCATGAAGTCAGCACTTACACAAAGAAGGTGTGTTGGTGGTGGCATTAACATGAACCACCATTTAAGTGCAAACAAATAAATAACATGAACACATATATTAGTACGATGATGATAATAAAAATGTGTTGATGTTACATTCTAATTTTTCTATTTGTAATAAATGCTCATCGAAAACTATTTATATTCTTGAAATGATTGCAACTCAACCACCAAATCCTTTTTTAGCATCTCAAAAGTGTTTGAGCTTTGTATTCAATACAACAATATTGAATGTTTACTAAATCTAGAAATAAAAATGACAAAGGAAATTATAATTTGCAATATAAAATCATCAAAGTTACCTCATTTTCAAATTAATTAGGGGCTTTGGGGTCTAATTTGGCAAACACTACAAGGGTATTTGGTAAAACTCATACTTATGACTTAATGATTTAAGTTTACTTTAAGTTAAATTATATATTCTTAAGTTATTAACTTAAAACTTAATACTTGATTTTCTACTTTAGCATTAAGGTTATTTGAAAAAATTAACTTAAAATTAATTCTAAATTATTAAATTGAAATATTTACCCAACTAATATTTATTTTGATTAATCTAAATAATAAATTTGTTTATTAAATATTCAGATTTAAAGTGTGTGTGTGTATATATATATATATATATAAGTTAATCACAAAACATTGCATATAAAAAATGTGTCATGGATTTAGAGTTATGGTTATAAAATATACTCTTATTAGACGTGGACAAATAAGACAAAAATTTTGAAATTGAGAATATGTTAACTATTTTGACTTAATGTTTAAAGTTATTTTTAATTGTAAGTTATGATATTAAGTTAATATCCTTGTAACTCAAGGATAGTAAAAGTAGTCTTGAAAAGTTGATAGTTTTTACCTTATTAGACTACGAATGACTAGTTAACAAGGAGACAATATACAATGGATAGCAAATAGGAACGACAATTTCACAGGTTTTTCGAGTCACCCGCCCTTATTAGAACAGGTATGGGAGCATAGAAATCGGGGATGAGACGGGTTCAGTTTTTTTAAAAAAAACCCTAATCGGGTTCGGGGTGGGATCGGGTTTAGTAATAATATGCCCTGCCCCGCCTCGAATATGAAATTATAAGTTTACCCCCCACCTATAAACATTTGCTTCCTTTGATCCTTTCTAGTCTTCCTTTCTCGTTTTAGGGTTCTCATTCCTCTCTATCACTAGGGTTGTTGTTCCTCCCACTCAATGCAGAAATCCATTAGATAATCCATCTGAAAATCCATTCAATAATCTCATTTCCTCCATGTCCTCTTGATTCATCCTTTTTTATCTCATGTTCACAAAAATTACAACTACTAGCAGTCTCATCAGTTTATACTACTGCCATTTTCTCCATTGGAATCATTTTAGGTATTTTTTTCAAATGTTGATTTGTTTGGTTTGGGGTGTTTCTTTGTTAGTTTCTAGGCAAAATATGAGAGATTTGAATGTTGATTTATTTGGTTTAGGGTGCTTCTTTGTTAGTTTCTGGGCAAAAGATGAGATATTTGTTGGTGATATTTGGGATTGTCCTTCTTATTGGGATCATTGTAATTGCAGCTTAATTAGAAAATTTGGAGAGTCCAAACGTATAGCAGATCTGTAATCTGGTGGCAACAAAGTGTGGTCTTTTTGCTAATTTCTTTTTCTCATTTCAGCAGATCTATAACTCATTGTTTTCCCTTCTTTTTAGGCAACACAAAGTGCATACACATACCCGGGTCGGGACAGGCCGGGGATGGGAGTGCATACCCCATCACGCCCCGGTTTGGGACGGGATGGGAAATAACCATATATTTTGGGATCGAAATGGGATATGAGTGACTTGTCCCAAACCCGCCCCGTTGCCATTCCTGATAGCAAGTCACAAACTTAAGTACTTGGTGTCTCATTGTAATATACATAAGATATTGGAATACAATTGACTCTCTATAATAAGATGTTCAGTCAACTTCAGAATTGGATTTCAAGGAAGCTAACACTATCCTATGGGTCACAGTGGTCCTTGCTCGAGCTCATATTCCTTGATGACACGGTTTATGAGGGTTATTTGAGTTTTTAGTTCACTTGTGTGCATAAAGGACATTTTGATAATTATGTAAGGTTGCATAAAGGTAAATGAGCAGTATCTCTAGTCTAAACTAATTGATTAAATGGAGCATTGTTGTGTTAATTAATCAATTAGCAACCTTTTAGGGTTGGACTAAGTGACCTAAGATGGGTTCAAGTCACTTAAGCCCAATAAGAAGCCTATAAATACCACTTTAGGGGTTGGAGTTTTAAGTCTTGTCATACTCTCCCTTCAGTCTAAAGAAAGAACCCTAACCTCCAACCTTGGGATCTTCACCATCTTAACGCTTAAACTCAAGGAAGAGTCATGAGGAGGAAGACGATTGAGTTTATAAGATCTTCTACACCTATGGAGCTTTCTACATCGATAAGAATCGATTTGGCAACATTCTGATCGTAGGTATGACACTATTCTCTTGATCTATGGTTCGGTTTTTTATTTTTAAACACCATGTTTTCCATTATTCTTAGATTTAGAGTGCTTAAGATAGAATTACATGTATCCTAATGAGCTAGGGCCTAGGAACAAAGCAATCAAAGGTTTCCCAACAACTAGTATCCAAGCCCTAGGTTAGGTTCTTGAGTGTTAGATTCATTTTAGGGTGTGCTCACATCTATTTTCTAGGATGTGTGTATTCATCCCATTGCCTAGAGAAATGAATGAATGGTGCTCAATGGTTAAGAGCATAGGTTTTTATGTTTCAATGTAAAAATCAAATTTTGTTCTTAAACGAATTGTAATCCCCATTTTACCATATCATAGGATTTTTCCTTGTAAAAAACGGATTTTTATTCCTCTATAGTGACCCAAAAGTGAAGATCAAAGCTTTCTTAATAGTTCTTGGAGTGCAATTGTAGGATGTAGCGCTCAAGCGCTTAGATTAGCGCTCAAGCGCTTAGATTAGCGCTCAAGCAACATCAATGCTTGAGACACTAGATTAGCATCTTCCCAGAAGAATTGTACTATTTATTTTATTTTCAGAGAAAGAGAGGAGAGAAAAAGTATTCTTTCTCTCTTTGGTGTAGAGACTACTCTTTAAGAGGAAAAAAAAAACCCCTTTCTTACATTTAATAGTGAGCTTTTGGGAAATTTTAAAACTCCCAGAAACTACTCCCCTTATTTCTCCCATTTATTGGGTCGAGGTCAGCCTAATTGGGCACCTAAACCCAACTCTAATGCTTACTAATTGACAAGCTAAAAAAATGTTCAATTTATTTTTTTCAAATAAGATTTGATTAGTTACTTAAAAAAGTGACCTAAACTATACTAAAATCTCTTTGAGATTTACGTGTTTTCCATCATTCAATTTAATAATATTCCCTAGAAGTAAAATCAACCAAAAGAAAGCAAAAGAAAAAAAAAAGCATTCTTTTATTTATTTGTTTCTAAAATTGAAAATAATGAAAGGAAAAGAAAAAAAAATCAATAATAAAATAGAATAACAATAACAATAACAATAAAATACATATAAATTTAGAAGGTAGGGTGCAAAACATAAACTACTGAACATTAGATTATGAGATTGGATTTTCACCTTTTCAATCTTATAGAAGTTAAAAGTAAAGAAAAACTAAAATACGTACCAAAGGTACAAGAAAAAATAAAAATTGTGGCTTAGGTATTAAAATATGCAAAAAGTGATTTAAATACAAAAAAATGTGAGTTAGCTATGAAAAGAATGACCCAGGTGTGAAAAAGAACTAAGGTTCATATAATATAACTAAGGTACAAATAATGTTATCTAGCTACAAAAAAAAATGTAACCTAATTGTTAAAGTACAAAAAAAAAAAAAAATGATTTAGAATAATGTTACCTAGTATTAAAGTACGAAAAAAGTTATTTAGGTACTAAGGTATAAATTATGTAACCTAGGTAAGTATGAAAAAATAAATAAATTAGGTACTAAGGTACAGAAAATATGACTTAGTTATTAAGGTATTAAAAAAAATGACTTCTACACGGAGAATGTGACTTAGATATTGAGATATGAAAAATGTAATTTAAATACTAGACATAGGTATTAAAGTACGAATAATATAACCTAGCTACAAAAAAATGTTATTTAGTGGTAAAGTAAAAAAAAAAAAAAGTGACCTAGGTATTGAGGTATAAAAAAAGTGACTTAATACTAAAGTACCAATAATGTGATCTAGGTACTAATAATGTGACCTATGCACTAAGGCATGTAAAAGAAGGTAACTTAGTAACTAAGGTACAAAAAAAGTAATAGTGGTACGTGAATAATGTGACCAAGGTATTAAGGTGCAAAAAAGGTAACAAGTATAAAAAAATCAATAAAATACGAAAATTTTTATCAAAGTATCAAGGAACAAAAAATATTATATAAATAAGAAATATGTGATTGGAGTACAAAAATATGATTAAGGTATAAAATATATAATTAAACTAATAAGTATCAAAAGTATAATCAAGCATGAAAAATATGACATAAGTGTAAAAAAATATGATCAAGATATATATATATATATATATATATATATATATATATATATAAGTGGCTAAAGTATAAAATAAATATGACTAAGTTACGAAAAATATGGCTATGATATTGAGATATAAAATTTGTGATCCAAGTATGAAAAGTATAATCAAAATACAAAAAATATAATCAAAATATAAATGTATAAGGAATATGTATAAAATAAATAAATAATTTAACATAAAAATTTTATAGACATGTTTATATTTGCATAAAATAAATTTAAAAAAATTTACTTTAAGATAAGAAGACTTATCTTGTGTGAAAATTTTTCACTTTTCATTATCTTTTAGACTTGTGTTTGTTGGAATCTAGTAACTTTTGATAGTTAATTTTTAATTTAAATGACTGTTTTATTTATGAAGTTATAAATTATATAAAAATTTCTCTTAAAATAATAGTTAGCCAGTTAAAAAAGTGTTGTAAAGTTTTTATATTTTTGAGATGTTGCCAATAAATTATATTTTAATATGAATTTGGACATGAAATCCAAGAAAACATAGGTTTAAAAATATAAAGTTTAATTAAAATTTAGTGGAGGATAAAAAAATAATTCATCAAACAAATTTTTTTTTTTTAAAAAAAAATTATAGACAATGAAACAAAATATTAATAATAAAACTATTCATAATTATAATTATAATTATAATTGTAGTAAAATAATTATTTATGAACGTAAGGATGGTTTAGCAAAAACGAAATGAGAAACATGAAAATCTTATTAAAAGATTTGATTCTATTGCTATAAATTGTATGATATAAGACTTTGACAAAGTATTTATTTGTACAAAGTTAAAGGAGATATTCGTGAGAAGAGTACAATACAAAGAAATGTTTCAATTAAAAGGTTTCAATTTGAGCCACCCCTTGATTCATGTCGAGTTATTGTTTTATGCTTGTATTGATGGTGTATAAGTGTGTTTTTACAATCTTTTTTAATCAAATTTTAGAAATTTTGTTCTAAAAAAAATTATTTATTTTTTAGAAAAAATTGCTTTTATAGGATGTATATATATATATTCACAAAAAAAAAAGATTGAAAATATTGTGAAATAGATCCTAAGAGCTAGAAAAAAGAGAAAAAATAAGGGCCTCTTTGAGAAGTGTTTCCCAAAACTGTTTTCTATTCTCAAAAACAAAAAAACACCGAAAAACATGTTGGGTAACCTGAGTAATGTTCTATTCTTGGTGTCCTATTTTCTAAAAACATCTTCAACTTGTTTAACTTGTTTTTTGCACTATTTAGAGAATCAAAGAATGGGCTTCTTCTTCGTGTTTTTATTAGGAGTGTTCTTCGTGTTCTCAAGTGTGTCCCCCCTCGGTTTATAGTATGAACGTCTCCACCAACAACCAAAATAGAGAAAAATCTCTAAAAGAAAAAAAAAGCATAGAAAAATATTTGAAATAATTGAGAAAAATTGCTAGAAAAAAGAAAGAAAGAAAAATATATAGAAAAACAAAGAAAATTTTCTAGAAAAAAGGGGAAAAATATTTTAGAAAAACAATGAAAAATCTCCGTAAAACATAGAAATTTTTTTGAAAAATAAGAAATTCTCTCAAAAAGCAAAACTTTCAATACCCATGAGATGAAGATGAAAAATGAAGAAATCCAAACAATCGACCAATCGAGAATAATTCCTTGGTTCCAACAGTGCTGCTTTGGTTAGAGACATTTGTGTAGACCCCCATTTGGGGCATGTTCTTTTCTCTCATTTTTGCAGCTCACTTGCCAGCTGGAGGGCTCTTTGAAAGCCAAGTGCTGCCTCCTGGTTGGTTGTTGTGGAATCAGCTTAGTGGAGTTGATGGACGAATGAGAAGGTGATACCTGTTGGAGGGTATGCAGAGGAGGTACGTTTCTGTTATGGAAGAGCAGCAGGCCAGCTGTAGGAAGAAGAGCGGTTTTTGGCTGCAGGGTGGTGGTGCTTTTCAGGGAGGCTTTTTCAGAGAGTAGGAGGACATTTTTTTGAGGGAGCTTCCATTGCTGTTTGAGTGGAAGAGGGAGATTTTGGGAGAGCTTGAGAGAGAGAGAGTATGGTTTAAGGAGGGCTAGGAGCAGCAAGCTAGAGGAGGGTGGTGTTTTTGGCTGCTGTTCTCTGGCAGAGGCAAGGAGCCATAGTCTGGAGCAGAGATCTTTGAGAGGGATTCTGAGCTAAGCGCTTAACGGAGACAGAGCAAGGAGTTGCAACCCAAGACTAGTTGAAGAAGAGGCTTTCAGGTATGGTTGTTATGGCTTTCCAGTGCACCTTCATTTTTTTTCATATTTCTCATGACTCATTTTCTGTGATTTCCACTCTGCTTGTTGGGTTGCATTGGTTTAATATTTAGAGAGCTTGCTACATTTTATGCTCTATTCTGGCAAATATTTTTCATCTTAACCCACTAATTGTTGGACCCATGGATAAAATGAGGAAATGGGCTCAACATATTTGTTAAATGCTTCATGTTCTATTCTCGTTTTTGTTTCTTGCTCCTCTGTTTTCTCTTGAATGCACTCTCAAGGCTTTAAGACTGTAAATCTGTGCTGGTGTGCTGGTGGAGAATGAATTGATTTGAGGAACATTTGAGGATAAAAGAGACTTTCAGATGTCCATGAATCTGGGTGGATGTGTGGGGCATATGGGTATTAAATCAACGCAGCAGGGTATTAATTTCCTATGAATGGTCAGTAGCTTTGGTCAGAAGGTCAGAAATCTCACTCAATGTAGGAGGTTGGTGCTTTCAGTTCTTCAAATCAGGAATTCATTCCTTTAAGGATTGGCGATTTTGGTGTTTGGATGGGGAGTTCTCTATGTATATCTGGTGGGAAAGTCATTCTTCTGGGTGGAATGAGAGGGTAAATGCTCACCTTCTGTCACTAGGATGAAATCGAGTCTAAGCTGAACCTGACAGTCTATGGTAAGAGGATTGATGGGCCTAAGTTCTCACACTCGCACTGATTCATCCTGGAGGTATGGCATTTCTGAAATAGATGACCACTTCCTCTTCATTGTTGGCTAAAGTTGAGGTTGCTTCATTACTTCACGAGATTGACTCTGCCAGTGGTGATTGCGAAGCTGAATTTCCAAGGGAAAACCACTGCATGCACAGGTTCATTTTCACTCTTGGTGAAGAGTAGATAATTTGTTGTTGAAATGAGACAGATGCCATGATGCCAATGTGTTCGGAAATAAAGCTTCGAAAGTGCCATATGGTTGTGGTTAATATCTATTTATTCCTATGGTGTTAGTGGAATTCCCATGTCTGTTTGGTTTTGAGTTGAAAGCTTGCCTATTCACAGTAGTCCAAGTGTTTAGCTGTTTCAGTTCATGGCGTCCAAAATAGAATCGAATACTGCACTTTTTGCCTTGATGACTATGGTGTGTCGAGTTGGTCAAACATTATAGAGTGACAAGTATAGTTGTTGGTCACTTTTGGAATCAATGTTTTAATCGCATCAGTTGGTTGAAAACATTGGATTTTTAGGGATAAAAGAGAATTATTTTTAAGGTGAATGGTCATCCAACTATGCATCAGGTGTATCACTATGCTGGATGGCTCCTTCCTTGAAGCTCTTTACTGGCTACTTTGTATTTGGGTTCTCGCCTTGTTTTGCAGTCATGACTAGCAAGAAGGTGTGGTATTGTCATGCAAATTCCCTAGGTTTTGAGTTTATGCTTTCTGAAAGGTGGTTGTTTAATTATGATGTTGTTCCACCATGGACTCTTAGATCTGGTGCAGTGATATCTACTGCTTCTTTTGGTTGAGCTTTTAGCTCAATTATTCAAGGAGTGAGATGGGATTGGACTTTAAATTCTGATTTGACCTTCTATCCGTCCCAATCATGCATGCATATAGGGGCCATCCTCCATAATACCCACATTCCCATTCTTCAAATATCCATTATTCCACCCTTCCCACTACCTATTCCACCCATGACGCCCATTTCCTCCATTCATTACACCCATCTGCTATAACCCATTCCACATAGCCATATCCTTTATGCCCACCTTCTCACTACCCGTATATATGCTTCATAGCCTTCATCCCTATTCCCATGCAAATACCTCACTAATCACTACCCTACTCTCTAATGCCCATCTCGCTCATTCTTTTCCTCACCACCCCACCTTCATTATTTCATACCCATACATACCATCAATTCATCCAATACCCACCATATCCGCCATGTTCATCTTTCCACATCATACACCTTCCATACCCATTTTCCAATTCCACCATTCAGCCCATCTCTCTTGCAGTTTCACCATCTCTCCCATTTGTCCTCGTCATGCATGAATTCATACGTATATATCTCCATGAGCCGTTCCGTTAATCATTCTCTATACCCATTTCTATCATGGTGCCACTCATTTCGACGTGTTGTTGTTTTCATTGCTGAGGTTGATGCCCTTTGAGCCAGAACCGGATAAGAGGCCGCTAAGCCATGGCCCATCTTCAGACATATCTAGCTGCAGTATGCTTCTTGGCATTCATGCTACAGCTTGGTATGCAATTTGTATAGATGTAAATTTCAGGAGATGGTTTGGACCAAAACGGAGATACTTTAAGCTTCACGATTCAGGGGCCTCATTGATGCACTATATGTCATTCTTGTAGACACTCAATGCAAGGATTAAGGGAATCGATCGAGGTTGGGCTGGCTGTACATCACCGATACTCTTTCTTGCCAGGGCAAAAATCTCATGCCTAAGTTTCCAAAGAGAAAGGAATAAGTGGCCAAGTGTGAAGCCCAAGGAGAAGATGGAATGATGCAGATTCATCACCTCTGCCATCTCATCTGGCCCTCATGGTGGCTTTGGTATTTGTGATGTTGTTGCTAGTTCCATTAAGGCTGCTCCAGTTTCTTCAATGACCACTGGCTCAACCAATTGCTGTGATCTGCGCTTCCAGTAGTAAAGAATGGTATGTTGCAATAGGAAGTGCTTCACCATTATGAAAAATCACCGATGAGCGAGTAATGCTTTTGAGTTTTGGGCAGAGGTTCACTACGACTCAATATATTTTAAAGGAGATGTGCCTGAATTTGAGACTAAGAAGAAGAAGAGATCTTAGAAGTTTGTGCTTGTTTACTATTGTTTCTTCTACTGCTACTGATCTTGATGATGCTCTATCAGTTGAAAAGTAATCTGGTGACAATTTCAAAGGGATCAATCTGTTGGGGGAATTAGATCTCATGACGGCTGAAACACTCATGCACAGGAACCTGAAAGAACACATCTGTGGATAGTAGTGCACATGCTAAGGACGACCATTCCTGGGATTTATTAGAAATAGCAATGCTTGCATGTTGCTGTTCAGTTCATAGACATGGTCCCTTCCCTTGGCTCCGGGCAAAACTGATTCAGTCTGAGAGATGGACTTTAATATTTCTGGATGAAGTTTTCTTTTAGTAGAGACAAAGAACAGCTCATGCCCGGTTTTCATCACTGGATACCGTAGTTTGTTGAAATTGAAACCAAGCACATCTTCAAGTGGCAGGAGCCCTTATCACTTTGGAAGCAATAAAAGAATAAGCCTAATAAGGTCAAAAGACGCCAGAACTCAGAATCTGATTCCTGAACATGTTGGCAACCATTCTCTTCTGCGACATGATTTTCATCCATCAAGAATCTCTACAATTCTTCTGGGGTTTATAATCCAACTGTCATCATGAAGCCTCTGAGAGCCAGTATGCTGACTGCATCTCTACAACGAGCCTTGGGCGTTGGGAACAAAGAGGTTTGCCGGAATGAAAAGCACCCCAGTTTGTCTCTCCGCAATCTTTTTCGTAGGGGGAAAAATTCTAGTTGTGGATGACAATAATGCGAACCTCAGAGTAGCTACTGGTGCATTGGAGAAGTATGGAGCTGATGTGGTCTGTACAGACAATGGGAAAAGTGCGATCCCACTGCTTAAACCTCCTGATAACTTTGATGCACGCTATCATGCCATGGCAAATGGAAATTCCTCCTTTGACATCAATGGTTTATCTCAGCCAATAAGTTGGTCACCAGCAGTTGCGTGTTTAATATTGTGGTTCAGTGGCCAGTTCATTTGCATCCCAGGCCCATTCTCTTTCCTCAAGCACGACCTGTTTTGCATGGCCACCTTTGGCATGCAACTCAGGAGCCACGTGTCAGTTTCCTTTTCTCTAATCCTCTTCGGTTTAGAAAATAATTCTTCCCGACTTCATTTTGTAATTCCAAATTCTGTTTCTTTTTTAAATAACTTCAAATCTTCAAAGTTTTCATCCTTAGAATCTTTGGGTTCCGCAAGACTCATTTTCAATAAAATTTGGTTGCCATTTTCTTTCCGGCAAGCCACTTTTGCATTTTCTTTATTTTTTAAAATGTTTTAAAAATAAGTAAGAATTAAATTTCATAATTCTAAGTGATGGAGTTTATGGAATTGATTCATGCAAAATAAACGGGCTTTGGTGGGGGCCCTACATCAAATAAATTTGCTTTAAAATAAAAATGAATTTTGAATGAAATATCATGTGTGCTATTGGTGCTTCTTTATCTGTTTTGGTGACATGAGTGACATACTTTATGTTCATTACTATGCACTAATCTCATTTTGTGATAGCGCGTTGCCGTTTGCTGATCAGGTACGCATCCACTTCCGCTTCAGTTATCCTCTATTGCATATTCTGATACTCATATATGCATGATTGATTCGAATATTCATTGATTTTCTCATTGATTGCCATGTCAGCTTCATTTTATTAGTAGAGACCCGACTTTAGGGACTTAGAGGGGTGCTACGGTCTTTACCGTACCTTCCCGATAAGTAACCTGACCCCCGAACCCGATCCGGTTTTTCGTAGATCACCTTTTCCAAAATAAGGAGTCACACTTAGGGTTTTTCTTTCTTATTTTGTTTACCCTTTAAAAATAAAACAAAAATAAGTGGCGACTCCAAGTCATTTTCAAATAATCAATAAAAATCAATTTTTCAAATAAAAATCGAGCTCACCATCGAGTGGGAAACGCATTGAGCCAAAATGCGGGGTCCACAATTTGATTCCTCTTATCGGCGATAGGATTGAAGATTAATGCATCTTGTTTTCTTCTTTCTCTCTCTCTCTGGGTGATTAGTGTACCATCTCCTCTTTGCATTTGGGCTTTGTGGGTATGCCCTTGTGTTGTTTGTGAATGGGGGAAAGAGAAGCAAGCAATTGATGATGTATTATTTTATACAATAATAGTTTATTATTTTATATGTGTAATATGGATATTGAATAAATCCAAATTTATATGGTAATGGTATATATATATGGTGTATTATATAAATTCTAGTATATGGTTTATTATATAAATTCTAATGGTATTGTATGATTTGGTAATATATTATTTTATATGCAATGATGTATTATTTTATATGCTAATGACATGATGTTACCAAATAATGTGAATTTAATGATATTGTATCATGTTGTAGATTTAATAATATGATATAAATTAAATGATTAAACTTATATAATTATAATTATTTTTAATATTTTTAATAATATTTTTATAATTTTTTGAACTTTTTAATTATTATATCTTGCATTTCACAATATCAGAGACATGGAAAATGATATAGTTAATGATCAAGATCGTAACTTTGAATAATGTGCTGCACCTTGAGAATGTCCCCACCAACATATCTATATTGAGACATCTAATATACCTCTGATGTATTTCCATTATTTACAATTATTTAAAAGAAATTGAAAATGATGCAAATAATTTTAAAATTGGTACAATTTCTTTAAATTTTAATGAAGAGTACATATAAAAATTATTTATATTTATAAAATCAAATTAATCGATGAAAACACTTAATTTAAAAAAAAAACAACTTCTAAACGTGTTATTTGTTTTACTTGTTCTAAAAAAACTTTTTATTAACTCAACTAAACATTTTTTTTAGAACAAAAACTGTTTTCCAAAATTAAGTTTTTCAAACACATTTTTTTTTCTAAAAACACTAAAAATTGTTTTAAAAAACTTTTCTTAAAAACAGTTTTCTAGAATAGTTTTCAAAAACAACAACCAAGCATACCCTAAGTCTCCCATTTAAATAAAAGTAAACCCAAAAAAAAAACCACTATTTTCATTCAAATAAAACTATCTTTAAAACAAAGACATAAAAATAAGGGATAATTGATTAAAAGGAACAAAATTCTCTTAAAATTACAAATATAACATCTCACTTTTAATAACCTTAAAAGTGGCCAATTTTCGACAAAAATACCCTTCAACCCATTTTCTCTCTAACTTTTACTTTCCCTCCTTATACTTTTATTTCTCTATGTACCCCTTCCTTACCCTTCAAACCCATTCATTCCATTTATTACCCTGCAAGAAAAAAATTGCAGAGGATGTTTCCATTCATTCCAAGAGAACAGAAAGCCAACACAAGAATGGGAAGGCAACACGAGGGAAGACGTAGAGTAAGTTTCATGCAATTCAACATATTAAAGTGAAAAGAAGCCCTAAGTGTCCTATTTAAGTTCTCTTTATTTTTGAAAATCAAATCCTATTTTCATCTTCCTGATATTGTGGGTTGATTTAGTTTTGAAAATGACGGAAGAACAAATTTCGTTAATGAAAAATACCAAACCAAAGAGGTATAAAATCCTAACAGAAAAGAGAAGTGAGAGAAAATGATACACTAAAACCCTATCATCATCATCAGAAAATGAGAACAATTCAACTAAATAAGTAAACATTAATTTTCTACTTGAAATTTTGGGCTTTTATTTTTTTTATGAATTTATTTGTCATTAATTGATAGTGTAATTAAATAAAACTTTTATGGAATTGAAGTTGCAATTTTTCTCTATAAGGTCATAGTCCAAGGTATGAAGCAATATCTGAATGATTAGAAAAAACTGAACTTAACTATTATCAAGTTCACTATCAACAGGTTTTAAGTTGTTTTGATTTTGTTTGAAATGTTTTTCATGGATTTATTTATTATGAATTGATAATGTAATTGAATAGATTTTTTGTGGAATTATTTGATCTAAATATTTAGAATTTTTATTTAATTCTGTTAAATACTTAATATTTTATTGATATCTCTATTTTTTATATCTTCATTTTCTCAATCTTACACAATAGTTCTTGATATTTTGGTTAGTAAAACTTAAAAAATGAAATTGAAGTTAAAATTTGTCTCGGTAAGATCATAGTCCAAGTCCCAAAGTAATATCTTAATGATACAAAAAAAAAAAACCAAACTTAACCACTATCAAGTTCATTGTCAATAGGTTTCAGTTTTAAAATGCTTTGATTTTGTTTCAAGAGACATCAAAATATTCTTTGCATTTTTATGAAAATATAATAGCTTCAATTACATCAGTATCATCAACAACATCGTTATGAAATAGGACACCTTGTAGAATATTAGCATCTGCCATGACATCCTTGAATAATATGAAAAGAAAATCTACGTTAGGAAGTAATATGAAATGATGGATTAAATATAATTGGATAAGTTTGTTAATATATTTTACACAATTTATATTGATATTTTTACAATTTTTTATTATCTTACAGATTGACATTCCTCATCCTCCACAATCTTTTATAACTAAAATACCTAGAGAGGAATACTTTCTTGGAAAAATTGCATGTTTATCTCATTTGGTAGCCATTGAAAATATTGCAAAGAAATTGATTGAGCCATAAAACGATGAGTTTAAAAAAGTTTTCATTTCTTTATGAGAGCTGGAAAAAAAGAAAGAAAAAAAAATGAGAGGAAAAAAATATGAAAGAATCTGAAGATGAGGATATCGTAAAGTTGTCACTTTTATATTTTCTAGAGCATGTTTTATTTGGGAAAAAATGGAAATTTTTAATAGATATGCAATAGATTACTCTTGTTGATAATTTGAAGGCTTTTAATAAATATCCATGGGAGGAAATCTGTTATGAGATGACATTTTTTGGTTTGTAAAGAGTTTTGGAGAACTGCATATCCAAATACCAAAATAAGAAAAAGGCAAAGGGAAAAACTATAGTTGAAGCATATAGTCTTGTTGGATTTGCATATGCCTTCCAAGTTTGTGCATACGAGGCTATTCCACTCATTGGATTGAAATATGTCATTCGTGTATCTTAGAGCTATAATCTAATCTTAAACTAGTGTGCAACTAGTGCTCCAAGATCTATTGAAGTTGAAAAAGTCTTTTTAGAGCTTAATGTAAGTAATTCATGACCTTTAAATTTCAACAATGCAATTATATATATTATTGTATTATTGTTTACCAATAATTAAATTTTATTTGAATTTTGTAGCTATCTTTTTATTTGTTACTGACACCCACTTTGGAGGAACAACAACAAGACTATTACAAGCATTTAGATAGAAAAGAGCATCAGTAGAAATGTTGCACCAATCAACTACCTCACGAGATACCAAGAAGAATGACTTAAGGCATGAGGAAGACCCATATGAAATTACAACATATGTTGCTGCTATTGTTGTTGCAATGGTAGAAGAAACAAAAAAAGATGCATGTCCCTCATTAATGGAGGTAACTTAACCTAAACTTAGCTATCATAAATAATGTATGCATGTTTCTTTTCTTTTTTTTTTTTTTTTTGGAACTTTATTATAATACATGTAGAACCTAAACTCAACCAATGTTAAGTTCATTATAAATAAATTTGTAGGAACTTAAGTCCATAGGTATCATGAAAAACTTGAATATAACAAGTGTCTTATTCGAAAGTAAACAAACTTGTCATAATATTTACTTTTTTTTTTAATGTTGGAAGTGTTAAATTCTTCTCTTTTTTTATGTGTAATATGTTTGTGGGGACTTTCCCCCACGTGTCTGCCTATGAGTACCTCCACGCGTTCGTCCACGTGGTCGTACCCTTGCTGGACCACATGTCACTCCCTCCAATTACTGCTTAGACAACCACCGAAGTACCTAGGAATGTTCTATCCGAGCCGCATGGGTTCACTAAGTAGACAACATCTTCCTGCCAACCCCAAATCCTCCCTGATATGTGAAGCGATGGCCATCTGACACAGGAGTGACTGACGGGACCTTCTCTCATCCCTACATCTGCATCAGTGAATCATCACATCTTGTTCCCTACCTTTAATAAGCTAAAACGGCAACAAACTGCATCATGACGCGTCATTTGACGCATCCACTAGCCGCCGTGAACTACAATGATTGCTTTGTCACCTACTAGTCAACCATCATTGTAGTTTAGGTCAAGACGCTAGCTCAACACTACAGTGCTTTCCCCATTGAGCACTATAAAAACCCCCCTAAAATAGAACTCAGGTACACAACACAAAAAAGGCTCCCACATCTCTATTCTCAAAAGGTTTCTACCCATTTGTGCCTAACTTGAGCTTCGAAGGATGTGTCTGGACGTCCTGTCCGAACATCTTTTATGCAGGGAAGAAGCTAGCCCAGTCACTAATTGCTGGATTGGAACTTTCCCTGCCACAATTAAGGAAGAAGTCTATTCTTAGTTGACCTGGTATCAACATTGGCGCCATTTGTGGGAACGAGATAAAGATGTCAACGCCCTTGAGAAGTCGATTATCGGCCATGGGTAGCGAAGGTTGCTTCAATTGGTACAAAAACATGAAGAGACGCCAGCAAGAGAGTGAGCGACAAGTGCAAGCCTTGCTCTCTGAGACAAGGAGACTCAGAGAAGAGAATGAGGTGTTGTGTATCTAGGTATCTTCATCAGGCCCTCTTTGTGGCTGACAACCTAAAAGTCAGCGAATGAACTCCAAGCACAACAAGAAGGTATCATACCTTAGGAATACAAAGTTCCCCTCTGATGGACAAGATGTGCAGCCTGAGGAAAGATCCTCACCAGCCTGTCGCGCGCCGTTAGATGAAAGCTCTGATTCCACCCACATCATAGCAAAAAGGAGACGTGACAGAAGATCGCAACTATTAGATGCAATGCGTGCAAGGCTAGGGCCTTAGATACTTGGCATAGAGGGAAAACCACATGTGGTGATGACCCAAGAGGTCTATCTTGGTCCCTCAGTTGCACCGGTCATGTCAGACCGGCTCCCCCATCCGCCGACATAACAAGTAGGGACTTTGACAAATCGAGGTCCCCCTGGCTCTATCAGTAGGAGGCTAGATGACATGCTCTCCACGCCTTTCAGCCCTTACATCATCAACTATGAGCCCCTAAGAGTACGACGGAACTAGCGATCCATTCGACCACATCATGCATTAAAGGCAACTCATGACCCTTGTCATAGGGAATGACATGCTGTTATGCAAGGTATTTCTAGCCAGCCTCCATGGCCAGGCTCTTTCATGGTTCCATCGCCTCCCGGAAAACTCCATGAATAATTTTCGGGATCTGTCGGAGGTCTTTTTGGGACAATATCTATGTTCAGCACGACATAAGCAAAACATTAGTATCCTATAAAACATAAAGATGCAGAAGAATGAGTCATTGAGAGAATTCGTGAAGCGGTTTGGACAGGTTGTTGTAGACCCTCCATTTTGTCCTCTTAATAGATGTGACACCAGGTGTCTTCCTATACTTCTCTTTTGAATCGTAGTCATCTCTTGGTTGCCTTTCGAGCTTAATTTAGGCTCACTTAGACACACTTAGCCCTTTAGGCACATTTGACCCATTTAAACACGCCTAGCTCATCTAGGTACGCCTGACCTATTTAGGTATGCTTAGCCTTTTTACGTTTGCTCTAGCACCCTTAAGTCATTCGTATGGCTTACGTGGTCCGCATGACTTACGTAGCTTGCATGTTTTCTTTATAAATATGTGTTGCGTAATTTTATCCAGTCATTTATTTATTTATTTCTTCATTTTCATATCTACTTATATATATATAGTCATTGTATATTTTTATTATTATTATTGTCATTTTATTTATTTACTATTTTTTAATTTTTTAATTATCATTATTTTTTTTATTATTATTATTCTTAACATTATATTTTATTTTTATTTTTTATTATTTTATCATTATTATTACTATTATTATTATTATCATTATTATTATTTATTTACTTTATGTGTTTTATTTTTTATTTATTTTATTTTTATTTCTTTTTTTTTAAATGCTTATTTTATTTACTAAAAAAAAAATTGGAAAAGAGAAAGAGAGAGCCGATGGATTGCATAAAAAAAAAAAAAAAAAAGGTTTTTTGGAAAAAAAGAGGGTGAAGAAAATGATGCTTAGGAAAATTAAGGAGTTTGGTGGGGAGATGCAGAGAAGCCATCGAGAAGAAGATGTGGACAGATTACGAGAGGAGATGGAATGTTTTTTTTTTTTTTTTAAAAAAATGAGATATAGGAGGAAGGAGATGGAGGAAGGTGGATGACTTGGGAGGATTTTTTTTTAGAAAGATTGAGAGCTTCTGTAGAAAAAAAAAAAAAAAAAAGAACGGAGCAAGAGAATTGGAGAGAAAAATAGGGAGAGATTCTGATTTTTTTTTTTTTTTAGCTTGAGAAGGAAAACGAGAAAAGAGGAAACACATAGGGGAGCCGTCTTGAAGGGGATCAACACAGGTACGATTTTTATGAGCTGTTGATTCCTTCGTTTTCATTTCATTTTTTTTTGTCTTCTTTATATAATGAGATTTTATTTTGATGCCTTGATGTGAGCCTTGGAGGTTTTTGCACATTTTTGTAGAATCTAAGTTTGCTTGTACCCCTTTTATGCTTGATTTCTAACCGATTTTTCTAGGCTCTGTTTTGAGATTTCATATGAGATATTGGTTGTCATGTCTTGACTTCTCATTAAAACCCATTTGAAATCCCTTTTAGCCTACTCTTGCATCTAAGCCCATTGATTGCTTTATAATTACTTCATTTGTTTGTGCTATGTTTTTTTTTTTTTGCTATTCCCCTATTTTTGGGTATCCTGCCTTATTGCACATCAATTGGAAAATCCCTATATGAGGGATCTAGGTATTGCAAACACCAAACATTGGTTTCTGGATGTAAAGGATTGTAGCAGCTCTTTGGTTTGTGAGAATGCTTAGAATGAGTTGTGGGCATTGCTGAAGGAAACTCTTTGCTCATGGGTGTTGAAAATGATTGAGGTTATTTTGGATGGGATCTAGGGACCAATTTGTGTTGAAACTGGTTACATCTTCAGTCGCCAAGCCTTAACATATGTAACCCCTTCAGCATGGTTACCCAAAAATCTCCATACAATTCATCCAAAAATCCCTCCAAAGCCTCCATCAAAATTCCAATTACTCACCTGCCCATGAACCCCACGCACAAGTTATCATCATGCATGGGTATGACTAACTTTTTTCGTAGTTTGGTGTTAAGCCTTTACCATACCCACTACTAGCTGCTCATTCCACCACCATACCCATATCTTCACCTCTCAATACCCACTAAACCCATTTTTCTCTCTACCTCCTCCACTGTTCATTTTTCATAGCTCACCCACACGACCCACACCACCACCATGCAGTCGCGCTCACTCATAGCTCACCCATATAACCCACACCACCACCATGCAACCGCACCTCACTCATAGCTCATCCGCATAGCCCACACCACCACCATGCAACCACACCTCACTCACAACTCACCTGCACAGCCCACACCACTACTATGTCACCACACGCTCACTCACAACTCACCCACACAACCCACACTACCACCATGCAACCACACCTCACTCACAGCTCACCCGCACAGCCCAAACCACCATAATGCAGCCGCACCTTCCTTAAAGCTCACCTGCACAGCCCACATGCGCTCCACATGCATCCCATAGCCACCATAACCACCACACGCTCACTCATAGCTTACCCGCACAACCCACACCACCACCATGCAGCCACATGTTCACTCACAGCTTACCCACATAGCCTACACCACCACCATGTAGCCTGACCTCCCTCACAACTCACCCACACAACCCACACCACCACCCATGCAACCCGCACCCTCCTCATGGTCACCACATAGCCGCTCATGCAAACCATTTTCAACCTTGATTACATTGCATGAATCTAGCCTGAAGGAAGGTTCAATCACCAGGATTTGTTGGAATGAGGTGGCAACAAAAGAGTTTATTCCTTGGCTCAAAGAGATAAGGCTTGTTTGGTTGTATACAGTTCACAAGGTGAAACATGAACTATGAATGTTTCCCATTCCGTAATTTGATAATACTTTAAGGTGGCTTGATAACCTATGTTTGTGCCTCTGGTTATGTGGGATGGAGTCCGTGTAACATCCAAGTTTAGGTTGGTACATGCAACCAATCTATCTTACACTCATTGGAGGCCATAAATGTGATGGAAAATGTGTTCGTTTCTAGACCAAGTTATGGTGGGAAAAGTCAGTGCGCACAAGTATGGGTATGATACTCCAGGTGGTGTATCTATTTTTGCTTGGGCACGTAAATTTCTATGATTAAGCTAGCTAGATTTGTTTTGGGCATGAAAGAAAGCAAATGCTAAACGGTTTTAATATCTTGACATTTGATCACGTTATAGAATTCCTGCTAGCAACCTCTCCACCCCCGTCCCCACTCATGCATGGCCACCTTTGGCATGCAATCCCAAATATCCCATTTTTTATTCTTTCATCCTCACTTATTAAATTCCACTTTTCCAAAATTCTTTTTTTTTTTTTAAATTTAAATTTCCAAAATTTCAATCTCGAATAATTCTTCAAAATTTCAATTTTCCAAAATACCATTCTCAAACAAAATTCCAAAATTTCAATTTTTAAAATACTATCTTCAAATACATTTTCCAAAATTCCAAAATTCCAATTTTTAAAATACCATCTTTAAATAAATTTTCCAAAATTCTAAACTTAATTTTTAAAAAATTCCATTCTCAAACAAAATTCCAAAATTCCATTTTTCAAAATACTATCTTCAAATACATTTTCCAAAATTCCAAAATTCTAAACTTAATTTTTTTAAAATGCCATTTTTAAATTTTCCAGATTTCCAAAATTTCAAATTTAATTTTTTAAAATATCATTCTTAAATTTTCCAGATTTCCAAAATTTCAAATTTAATTTTTTAAAATACCATTATCAAGTTTTCCAGATTTCCAGAATTTCAAATTTAAAATACCATTCTCACATTTTCCAGATTTCCAATTTTTTTTATTTAATTTTTTTAAAATACCATTCTTAAATTTTCTAGATTTTCAAATTTTCAAATTTAATTTTTTAAAATATCATTCTCAAATTTTCTAGATTTCCAAAATTTGAAATTTAATTTTTTAAAATATCATTATTAAATTTTCCAGATTTCCAAAATTCCAAAATTCCAAACTATTATTCTCAAATAGTTTTTCAAAATTCCAAAATTTCAAATTTAATTTTTAAAATACAATTTTCAAATAATTTTCCCAATTTTTCAAAAATTCCAAAACTCCAAATTTAATTTTTTAAATACCATTTTCTCATAATTTTCCCATTTTTCCAAAAGTTCCAAAATTCCAAATTTATTTTTTAGACTATTATTCTCAAATAATTTTACGAGATTCCAAAATTCCAATTTTTTTAATTCTCAAATAAAATTTCAAAAATTCCAATTTTCAAATTTAATTTTTTAAAATGCCACCTTCAAAATAATTTTTCAAAACCCCAAATTTCAAATTTAATTTTCAAAACTTCCATTTTCAATTTTTTTTTAAATGAATAAGTTTTCCTAACTCCAAAATAATGGAATTTATAAGAATTAATTCGTAACAAAATAAATTGGGTTTTAGTTGGGGCCCAACCTTTATAACGTTTCTTTCGAAAATAATTCAAGGAAACTGTGTGATCGATTTTGTTTGATTTTGATTTGGTTTTGTGTGAGATTTTTTTTAACTTGTCATTGCATACTAACCTTGTTTTCATGATAGTGCTTTATTATTTGCTACCAAGGTACACTCTCACCTTCACTTTGTTTATTATTTCGTTATCATGACTAATTTTTGAACTTTGATCATTTTGGTATCTGTTGATCTCTTAGTTAATTGTCATGTCTTCTTCATCTTATTTAGTAGAGACCCATTTTTAAGGGCTTAGAGGGGTGCTATGGTCTTTACCGTACATTCCCAATAAGTAACCTGATCCCCGAACCCAATTTTGGTTTTTCACAGACCCTCTTTTCCAAATAAGGAGTCACACTTAATGTTTTATTTCTTATTTTGTTTTTCCTTACAAAATAAAACAAAAATAAGTGGCGACTCCAAGTCTTTTTTAAAAAATTATTTATTTTCACCAAATAAATTAAAAGCGAGTCTCGCCAATCAAGTGGGAATGCATTGTGAAAAATACGGGGTCCACAAATTAGCGATTCCACTGGGGATCAGACCTAAAATCTCTGGTTTCATAAAAGATCAAGCTTGAACTTAAGTTGAGGCAAATATGACATTTGATTAGTCGATTGATTGATACCTTCTCTTTGTGTTTTTCTATGATTGAGTGTTCATAGCACACTGAGAGTTTGATGTGATGATTTCCCATGCTTGATTGTCATATTCATTTGGGAGATTAATGTGCTAATATCATTGATTGATTTTCTTTATTGTCATTAGCATATTGATTTTGCTCTTGCCATGATTATCCTGCTCATTTTGACATGTATGTTCACTTTATTGTATCTTTTGTTTGTCCTAGTGTTGACTCTTTTGCTTGTATATTATCTTGATCATTTTTGAGTGTGCTATCCTTGTTTCTATTCATCTTAATTGTCATATTATCGTTTAGCTTATGTGTGGACATGGATGATATATTTACGCTCTGCTTGACTTTTTGTTGCATGATTGCTCTTTTTCTGTGTGTTTGCATGTTGCTTGTCTGTGTGGGTTGCATATCTATCCCTTTACCTCCAACCCTCTGGTTTCATTCATTTTCTTCATCTTAGCTCTTAATTTTGCAAGTGTGAAGCCTTTTGTGTGTTTGTTCTTTGATCGAGCTAGTGGTTAAGAGTAGGGTCTAGCGACGAGCTATATTGATGTTTGGGAGCATTCTGGAGGAGGCCGACACGCTAATACTAATTGGAGTCCGATCTTTGAAGACCTGTATAGCTCAAAGCTAGGTTTCATGGATATTTGTGTGACCAGTGTGTTTCCTTTTTTGTTTTAGCTTCACAGGATTTTCGGATGCACCCACACCACTCACTATGCACTTTAGTTAACTACTGAGTACTGAGAGTTGTGAGAGCTTTCATCATAGGAAACCCCTTGGGATGTCGAGGTAGTGCATATGTTGAGGTGATGACCTCCTTGCATAGAAGCCCCTCATCTCTTCAGATGTGTGTAGAAGGTTGTGTACTGTTGTAGGGTATGATCACTTCTGCTAGGGATCCTTTCAAGTCCACCATTTCCCTTTTAGAGCCACCTTGGCCTTGTAGGTTGAGCCTTAAATCTTCCTATTAGGGTTCCTTTCCTACATGTGGGTGCATCTATGGACCTTTAAAGTCAGGTTAGAAGTGATAGGTTTAGTTATCTTTGTAGCAGTCTCTTATATATTTGCTTAGAATTGGATATTAGTCTGAGTACTTCCAGGTTACCTTCCTGCATAGTTGATAGACATTCCTTGTAGATTTTCCCTTACATCGTATCTTATCTAGTATTTCCACTATTGTAGGAGTATTGATATGTTTGATTTGAGTTCAACTTCTTATATTAGAGTTAAAGGTAGATTGATTAGAGTCTCAGACTAGTCAAATCAGACAGATATGGATTCGTAGGTGGTTACAATTGATCAGCTCGCTGCATAGCGACTTCGATCCAGGAGGCCATAACTAGTCTTGGTCAGAGGATGGATGGGCAGTAGGCCCAATAGGTTCTAGTTCAGGCGAGTGTGTAGTATGATACCACTATTCAACCACCTCTCATACCTAGTCAGATAGTTCCATAGGACACTCAGATACTAGCACCTCCCCCACTTGGTGAGATAAGTCCACAACCTACATCATTTACTTTACAGAGTCAGACTGAGGTTGCCCCACCATCTACCTTGATGGTTGTTCCAACCTCAGAGGATGCCCATGCAGGCATGGATAGACTTGAGCAGAGGATGAGACAGTTGAGAGTATCAAATAAAGGGATGGTAGGGGATGATTTTGATGGACTACCAGTGGCCAGTCTATCGGCCAAGTTCAGGATGCTAGAGATCTAGTGATACATGGGGATTGGATGCCCCCGCATTCATTTGAGACTATTATTATGAGGGCCCATAATTTGGATGAGGCTCAGATGATTATGATATTCCCCATGTCCTTGAGTGGGGCGGCCTAGCATTAGTTTACATATTTGGATGTATCACGCCGTCGTACATGGGATGATTTAGCCCAGGGGTTTCTATGACAGTTTGCATTTAACACTGTCATAGATGTCTCACGGAGGGAGTTGGAGGCCTTGAGGCAGAAGCCCGATTAGACAGTCACATCATTCATTTCCCGTTGGAGGGAGAAGATTGCCCAAATCATTGATAGGCCATCTAAGAGGGATCATATTAGCATGATTACAAGGAGCTTGCAGCCTTGATTTGCTAGGCATTTGATGAGATTCTCACACGTGGACTTTGGATCTTTGGTGCAGGCATTATATGGTATTGAGGAGGGTATTGCTAAAGGATTGTGACCTGATTCTTCTCCTTCAGACTTGAAAGGGAAGAAACTAACTATTGGATAGAGATCGGGGGACGTCAGTGCCATCAGTGCTACTAGACCGAGGCCCCCTAGATATTATCAGACAATTGGGCAAACTTCTAGAGTTTATTACCCGCCATCATCCCATGTGTAGTATAGGCCACATGTTCCTTCTAGACCTATATCTCCCACATATCTACACCCAGCTCCATAGCTAGTTTATGCTACTCAGGCCACACAGAGGCCACTCGCTCATTATCCCCAACCTCGGGCTCCACCTACATAGAGATGAATGCAGCAATTTTCCCAGTTGGGAATGCCTTTGAGTCAAGCTTTCCAAAAGCTCGTAGAGGGAGGATTGTTGACTGCATTAGCACCGAGACCACCACTTCAGCCTATGCCATCCCAGTTCAGGTTGGACCTTTACTGTGCTTACCATCAGGGTCAAGGGCATGACACTGATCGCTGCTCTGCTTTGAGACTTGCTATTCATGACTTGATAGATTAGGGTCTGGTTAACTTGGGGCAACCAAGTGTGACCACAAACCCTTTACCTGCTCACACCACATATTTAGTGTCTGCGCCTACTAGTGGTATTCATCACATGGATTTTGCTCAGGATGATGTCATACACATGTTGAGTTGGGATGATGGATTGCCTGAGATGATTGTTCTAGACGATGGATATGAGATTGTAGGAGTTACATCAGATTTTTCAATCCCTGAACTATTCAGTTTGATCCCAGATGGAGTGCCATTACAATTGATTTCTTCTACGCCATCAGATGCCGGGCATAGGGGCACGTTTGCTCCGTTTATTCTATGGCCTGAGGATGTTGATGTACAAGTTATGATTCGTAGTGGGAAGATAGCTCAAGTTGCACCTCCAATTTCTAGACCATTTGGTGGTACGGACTCTTACGAGGAGATTAAGAGGGAGAATGATGAGATCTTGAGACAACTGTAGAGTACCTAGGCTCAGATATCCATTTGGAGTTTGTTAGCTACTTCTAGTACCCATAGAGATGCACTGATTCGAGCTTTGAGTCAGATACGTGTTGAGACCTTTACTACTCCAGAGAGATTGATTCATATGATGACAACCGATAGAGCCACTTGCATTATGTTTTATGCTGATGATCTACCATCAGAGGGTTATGACCATACTCGTCCTCTTTATATTACAGTTGTTTGTTCAGGCCACAGAGTCCCATCCGTCTTATTGAACAATGGCTCTGCCCTAAATGTTTGTCCATTAGCCACTACTATAGCCCTCGACTTTGCTCCCTCAGACTTTAGTCCCTTTACACAGATATTGAGAGCTTATGACAACACTCAGAGGGAGTTCATGGGCACCTTGACTACAGATTTTTTGATCGGCCCAACCACATTCTCTATATTATTCCAGGTTTTGATGATTCCTGTATACTTTAACCTGTTTTTGGCCCGACCTTAGATTCACCAGGCTTGAGCTATTCCATATTCCCTTCATCAGAAGGTGAAGGTTATCCATGATGGGTAGGTTATTACATTACAATCTACTACAAACATGATTTCATCATCTGAGCCAGTATTACAGATCAGTCATAGTGATGATGATTTTTTTCTGACAAGATTCACATTTGATAAGGTACAGACCCGTTGAGATTCATGATTTATGTAGAGATTTTGTGGCCATGTCATTTGATCAGCATATTAGTACCCTTGTTCTTGATATGATGAGAGACATGTCCTTTCTACCTGGTTTTGGGTTAGGACGATGCCAACATGGATCTAGTGAGTTCATGACTACTATTGATCATGATACTCCTTTTGGACTTGGATTCACCATTTCAGAGGATGATGTTTGTTATATGGCACGACTACGTAGGGATAGGGTGATGGCTCAATTGTTTGGCATCCCATTTAATTATCCTGTTAGCCCTTACACTTTCAGTTTGGCTAATTACTTTGTTAGGGGATCGGCGATTCAACCTCGTGTTAAGGAGGTAGGTATTAAAGATAGTACAGTGGGTGAGCTTCAGCATATGCTTCATCAGATGCAGATGGGTGATGAGACCTTAGGTGTGTTAGCTTTTGTGACGATTTCTCCACCATCTCCGGATCGAGTCAGCTTATTCTCCTTGTGCTTCCTAGATGAGACTACTGATTATGGGGTAATCATTGAGCCTGCAGATATGATTGATGGAGTAGTTCCTCATGATGAGTATCATGATGAGATGGACATGTTGGGTATCAGTTAGTTCCTTGATGCAGTTCAACGTGAGCCTTTCTTGCCATTGGAGCTTTTGGAGTATCCGTTATTGAGATTGCTGAGGAGGATCAGACTGTTCCTGCCCCTGAGCTTCTTGCTTTTGTTATTCCTACTATTGATATTTATGAGGGCACTATTAGCCCAATTGAGGGAGTGTCTGACTCTATGGACCCACTTCTTTCATTTGACATTCTATCGGGATTTGTCACCTACTCTGACTATGTTTCTGATGATTCAGTTATGGATTTGAGCATTTATGAGTATTCGTTTGTCTTTTGTGATGATCTTTCGTTACTTGCTCCTTATTCACCTACTTCACAGATATTTGATATAAATGATGAAATTGCACAACCTGATTCCGATAAAGGCTCTTTTGATCACAACTCTGATCCCATAGATGAGAGAGTTTCACTTGCTATAGGGGATGTTGTGACTGTTGAATTGGCACAGATGATCAGCCTAGAGAGCTGAAGATTGGTTTACCCCTATCCACAGATGAGATGGATAGACTTATTCATTTACTGAAGTCATACTTGGATGTCTTTGAATGGTCATATGAGGACATGCCAGGCCTTGATCCCTCTATAGTTCAGCATCATCTGCCCATCCTGCCACATGCCAGACCAGTTAAGTAGAAATTGAGGCGATTACACCCACATTGGAGTCTGTAGGTGAAATAGGAGATTCAGAAACAACTTAGTGTTGGCTTTATATCAGTGATTGAGTATCCAAAGTGGTTGGCTAACGTCATCCCTGTTCCCAAAAAGGACAACAAAGTTAGAGTTTGTGTTGACTTTAGAGACCTTAATAAAGCCAACCCTAAAGATGACTTTCTTCTCCCACACATTGATTTGTTGGTTGATAGCACCGTAGGCCATTCGATGTTGTCTTTCGTGGATGGGTTTTCAGGTTATAATAGGATTTGATGGCTCTAGAGGATATGGAGAAGACAAAATTTATTACTGAGTGGCGTACCTACTGTTATAGGGTTATGCAATTTGGGTTGAAGAACACATGAGCCACTTATCAAAGGGCTGCTACTACTTTATTTCATGACATGATGCATAGGGATGTTGAAGTTTATGTGGATGATACAATTGTGAAATCCTGAGGTAAAGCAGATCACCTAACGACTTTAGAGAGATTCTTTGAGAGGATTCGAAAATTTAGATTGAGGCTGAATCCCAAGAAGTGCACTTTTGGAGTGACTTCTGGGAAATTATTGGGGCATATGGTCAGTGAACGAGGCATAGAGGTTGACCTAGATAAGATCAAAGTCATACTTGACATGCCTGTGCCAAGGACTGAGAAAGAGATCAGAGGTTTTCTGGGTAGGTTACAGTACATCAATCGATTCATAGCCAAATTGATAGACATATGTGAGCCAATTTTTCGTCTATTGAGGAAGAACCAACCTAAAATTTGGAATGATGATTGCCAGCTTGTGTTGAAATGATTGAGGAGTACTTGCTTCTTCCTCCTATTTTAGTGCCTCCCATGCTAGGGCATCCACTTCTTTTATATCTATCAGTTTCAAACATGGCCTTGGGATGTATGCTAGCTCAACTTGATGACTTAGGGAAGGAGCGAGCTATGTACTATCTGAGTAAGATGATGCTAGAGTATGAGACGAGTTTTGTTATGATTGAGCGTCTTTGCTTAGCACTAGTTTGGGCTACCAGGAGATTGAGGCATTACATGACAGAGTATTCAGTGCACTTGATTTCTCGTCTTGATCCGTTGAGATACTTGTTTGATAGGCCTGCTTTGGCTGGTAGACTGATGAGATGGCTAGTGCTTCTTACAGAATTTGATATTCAGTACATCTCTCATAAATCCGTTAAGGGGAGCGTTGTTGCAAATCATTTAACGTCCTTACCAACAATCAAGAGTAGGCCAGTTGATGATGATTTTCTAGATGAGGAGTTTGCCGCTATGACTAGGTTATCAAGATGGCGCATGTACTTCAATGGAGTAGCTAATCATTCGGGGTATGGGATAGGTGTTTTGTTGGTATCTCCCCAAGGTGATCACATTCTGAGATCTATTCGTTTAACATTTTCTTATTACCATCCCACCACAAATAATATTGTTGAGTATAAAGCATGTATCCTCGGTTTAGAGACCGCATTAGAGCTTGGCATCACATAGATGGATGTACTTGGTGATTCCAATCTAGTACTCAGACAGGTTCGGGGTGACTAGAAGACCAGAGATGTGAAGCTAAAGCCATACCATGCCTACTTGGAGTTATTGATTGAGAAATTTGAAGAGTTGAAATACATTCATCTCCCTAGAGCACATAATTAGTTTGTTGATGCCTTAGCTACCCTAGCTTCTATAGTTGACATTCCAACTAATGTGATAGTTTGTCCCTTGTTGATTGAGACTAGATCTGCGCCTGCTTATTGTCACTTGATTGATGAGACAGAGGTCCAAGATGACCTACATGGTTTCATGACATTCATCAGTTTCTCAAATCTGGCACATACCCTGAGGCTGCGATAGCCAAGGATCAAAGAACATTGAGGTAGTTAGCCACTAGATTTGTGATACGTGGAGAGACTTTATACAGATGCTCATCCAATGGTATGCTTCTCTTATGTTTGGATTGAGCCTCTACATATCGAGTGATGAGAGAGGTTCATACAGGAGTTTGTGGTCCACATATGGATGGACACAGGTTGACACATAAGATTATGAGATTGGGATACTTTTGGTTTACTATGGAGACTGATTATTGTCAGTTTGTTTCGAAATGCCCAGAGTGTCAAATGCATGGTGATCTTATTCATGTACCGCCCTTAGAGTTGCATGCTTTGACATCGCCATAACCATTCTCAATATGGGGTATTGATATAATTGGAAAGATCTTGCCGAAATCTTCCAATGTCCATGAGTTCATCTTAGTAGCCATAGATTATTTTACTAAGTGGGTAGAGGCTACATCATATGCAAAATTGACATATGCTAGAGTTGCCAATTTCATCAGGTCACATATTATCTGCCTTTATGAAGTTCCTCATGAGTTGATTTCAGACAGGGGAGCACACTTTAGAGCTGAAGTTGAAACTTTGTTGCAGAAATTAGCATTCAACATCATAAATCATCTTCATACAAGTTGCAATGGAGCGGTGGAGGCTGCAAATAAGAATATAAAAAGGATTATGAGGAAAATGGTTGAGACTTCTCGAGATTGGTCGGAGAAGCTTCTTTTTGCTTTATGGGCATACCGTACTTCTTTTCACACTTCTACAGGAGCTACACCTTACTCCCTGGTGCACGGTATGGAGGTTGTTTTGCCCGTTGAGATAGAAATGGGTTCATTGAGAGTGACCCTTAAGAAGCAGATTTCTGAGGCAGAGTAGGTTCAAGCTCAATTTGATTAGCTTAACTTTTTGGACGAAAGAAGATTGAGAGTAACAAATCATGTTTAAGCCTATCAAAGAAAGATGGCTCGTGCCTTCAGGAAACAGGTTAAGCCCAGACCATTACAGAAAATGGATTTGGTTTTAAGGATTCTCAGAGGTTTGATTGGAGACCTTAAGGGGAAGTTCAGACCTAGTTAGAGTGGACCTTATGTTATTCAAGAGCTGACTCCAGAAGGGGCAGCATGGTTGACTGACCTAGATAGAAACCAATTTTTAGAGCCAACCAACGTGGATTAGTTGAAGAAGTATTATGTTCAAGATCATGGTCGAAGAATGGGTGGCCATCATTTCGGTTAGCCTTATATCTTATCACACCCATTTCACATATAATCCGTTGCTAGCCCCTTGAGCCTCATAAGTACATTATAACATTTCTTTCTTATAACTCTGCTTACCTTTCATCACATGGGTAAGGGCCCTTGGTTGTGTATGCATGTTTTACTTGGATAGTCTCGTGAGTTTCAAATCTTTGATCTGTTTTCTTTTTCTTGTTACCATCATCTTACTATTCCACTTCTATTATGTTTTATTATTGTTCATTTTCCGTCTATTTTCATGTTTTATCTTGTCTTGCTTTGTCTTACCCTCTTTATTTCCTCTAATCGATGACTTTTCACATTTTTAGTGCATCAAGGTAGTCATGTCACACCCTTCATTCCACCCGTTGACTTTAATCTGGATACCTTAGCTTGAGAGGTGACCTCAAGGTTGGGGCTTTATATACATGTCAGTGATTGGAGTCGGCATACTTCTAAGGTTTGTGTATGATTCATATTTTCATCAGTGATTGGGGAGAGTTTAGTCATTTCTATTCTTTGCTCAATGGAATTTCAATTTGTTGATACTAATGTTCTAAAAAAAAAAAGTGTGATAATAAGTTTGTTCATAATAGCGTATTCCACTAAGCATTCGTTGATATTTGAGGGTTGTTCTTTGGGTTATTTATCATTGAGCTTGTATATGAACCTTTTTTAGAGCATCCCACTCCTTGTGATACTTATGTTTTCAGAGTGACAACAATTTGGTAAGAGTTTTATGAGATCCTTCGCTTCATGGATCTAGGTTGATATACATTGGGTGTGAGGATTGAGTAACCCATCACTAGGGTTTGCGGATCACTGTCTTCACTACCATTCCATCTTTGGTGATATGATTTTCTTTGGTTGCACTAATATGAGTTGGTCATCATTCTTTGCATATTCTCGCTTCTCTCATTGTTTCCCATCATCTCTTTTCATGCTGTTCATTCCGTAATTATTTATTTCTTACATTGATACATGTCTTTGGTTTATTAGTCTCTCCATATCTACTGCATACTGCATTAACAACCTAACCATTTATTTTCTTTTCTCTTATATTTTGTCATTTGACACTTCCATTGTTTGCTACTGAGTTAGTTGGCTCACGAGATTATTCTACACATTACATCTTATACACGAGGGTATTGGGTTTGATCATTAGGTACTTGAGCTTAATTTCCCTTCATTTCTTTCACCCTATTACCCTAAGCCTACATTACGGTTAGTGCCGTAAGACCACCCTAAGGCCATAAGATTAGATGTTATTTTTTACGGTCTCCAGTTGGGCAGGTTTTAGCAATTGGTTGAAACATGGGTGTTGTTGTGCTTTCCTTTATGGAAGATGCTTTGAGTGACATTTGGTTTCTCTTCTGCTTAGTATGATGATGTTTGGCAGAACCTGAGTATGAAGATAGTGTTCAGTTGGTGATATCAGTTCCGTCTCTTTGACACACTAGATGCCTATACTAGGGCATATTACCTTCATCATGGGATTTTCCTAGTTGTCATTGGTTTGTACGACTCCCACATCCATGAATTGTGGAGATGCTTGATTGGTAATGATAAACCTTTGTCATACGTTATGCATTTACTCTATTACACCTTGGCCCAGTACTTTGGGTCATCATTATATGAGTGTATTATCTTTCCTTGGGATGCTAAGCTTTATGTGATTGTCGGATGCACAAATGGATAATCGATGTTGTTCATTCCTCCTGAGATTCGCACAACAAGTGCCATGCTAGGGCATATCCCTCTCTCGTTGAGGAGATCTGATTGGGGCAATAGTGCATGGGTGGATGGTCAGTATTGACTACTTCATGTGAGCAAGGAGGAAAATGTCGGGATATATCGGCAATATATCGTGTATCGGGAGGGGTCGACACAATATTTCGTGGGGAAAAATCGGAGGGGAGATATTTCGGCAAAAATCGCCAAAATATCGGTGATATAATTACGATATATTGGCTTGGGGAGATATATCGACGATTTTTGCAAAAAATCGGAAATAAATTGCCAATTTTTTGGAAATATTTCCCTTCCTTCATGCAACATGATCTGACGGCTCAGATCACGCCCGTGTTGATCCGACGGCCTAGATGTGATTCCAATGGTAATATGGCGATCCAACGACCAGATTGCTCCCAGTTTTTGATCCAACGGCTAAAATTGTTTTTCAACGATAAATTAATGTTCCAACGGTTATTTTGGCCCAAATTTCTTCTATAAATAGCCCAAATTTCATCTATTTCATCCATTTTTGCTTTCATTCTTCATTTGCTCTCTCATTACTCCAATTTTTATTAAGGTTGCTCAATTATTTAATCATTTTAAGGTATATTTGTTTTAAATTGTAATTAATGTTGTTTGCAATTGTAATTAATTCATGTATTTTCAATTAATTAGTATGTTTGCAATATGGATGATTTAATGTTATTTTTACATTCAATTGTAATTAGTTTTTATATTTTTATTGAATTAACTTAGGTTAATTTGATTATTTAATTATAAATTGATATGTTTATTTTAGATGATTATTTGTGATTTATTTTCACATTTAGAATTAAATTAAACTAGTTAACTTAGCTAAATTATTTAATTAATTTAATTAACATGAACTAGTATATTTTGAATATGAAATATGTTTATTTAATGAATTTAATGTGTACAAATTATTGATATTTAATGAAATGAAGTATTTTATGTGACTTTATAATGAGAACAATTACAAAATTGACATTTATTATAGATCGACATGATATAATTACATCTAATATCGCAAATTATATCATATGTATATCAAATATTTCAATAAAACAACTTTAAAATGTCCATTATACTTTTAATTATATTATTATGAGGTTTTCCTTGCATTTTCATAAGTTTTTAACAATTTTAAGCCTATCAATATTTTTTTTTCCAAAATATCCGCCGATATGTCTCCGATATATCCGTAAAATCAAAGTACCGATATATCCGTGATTACCGATATTTTCATCCTTGCATGTGCGAACCATCTGTTACACTGGAGAATATTCTTCACTTTGATGAGATGTATAGTTTTATGCTTTGTATTTATGATTCCCTATTCTACATAGGGGTTGATATCTCTATGATCAGTTATTACTTTCGTAGCCAATTTATCTCCTTATTTGAGCACATTCTTTAGATTTTTCATGATTTGTGATATTGTGGTTGGCTACATATGACTTTGCTTGGGACTAAGATGAATCACATCAGATTTCACCCAGAGAGCATCGATGGACTCCCTAGTCAAGAGTTTATGAAACGATTTGTTTTCGCCATAGTCATTCTTTTGCCAAACTATGATGTACATCTGTTGAGCTTTATGTTTGAGATCAGTTGAGAAGGAATTTATTTGAGATATGAAGAGATTTATGTTTATAATTTCTTGATACCTTCATCATGATGTGTTGTTTCTTACTCATTATGATATTTTCAGTTGCATGTTTCATTCGACATTTTAGTAGCTTGATAAACCTTTGATACTGGGTCATATCCCCAGTGTAGAGATTATCAATTTTTTCTTCACCTTTTTCATAGGTGTTCAGAGCCATCATTTGCATAGGCGTTCAAAGCCATAATTTGCATAGGCGTTCAAAGCCATCATTTCCATAGGCGTTTAGAGCCATCATTTCCATAGGCGTTCAGAGCCATCATCATTTCCATAGGTGTTTAGAGCCACCACTCCCATAGGCGTTCAGAGCCACTATTTCCATAATTCTTCAAAGCCATCATTTGCATAGGCGTTCAGAGCTTCCATAGGCGTTCGAAGCCATCATTTTTGTAGGCATTCAGAGTCATCATTTCCATAGGCGTTCAGAGCCACCATTTCCATAAGCGTTTAGAGCCATAATTTCCGTAGGCAGTCAGAGCCATCATTTCCATAGGCGTCCAGAGCCATCATTTCCATAGGCGTTCAGAGCCATCATTTCCATAGGTGTTCAAAGCCACCATTTCCATAGGCGTTCAGAGCCATCATTTCCATAGGTGCATAGGCATTCAGAGCCATCATTTCCATAGGTGCATAGGCATTCAAAGCCATCATTTCCATAGGCGTTCAAAGCCATCATTTCCATAGGCGTTCAAAGCCATCATTTCCGTAGGTGTTCAGAGCCACAATTTCCATAGGCATTCAGAGCCATCATTTCCATAGGAGTTCAGAGCCATCATTTCCATAGGCATTCAAAGCCACCATTTGCATAGGCGTTCAGAGTCACCATTTCCATAGGCGTTTAAAGTCATCATTTCCATAGGCGTTCAAAGCCATAATTTCCATAAGCATTCACAACCATCATTTCCATAGGTGTTCAGAGCCATCATTTTCATAGGCGTTCAGAGCCATCATTTCCATGGGCATTTAGAGCCATCATTTCCATAGGTGTTCAGAGCCATCATTTCCATAGGCGTTCAGAGCCATCATTTCCATAGGCATTCAAAGCCATTATTTCCATAGGCGTTCAGAACCATCATTTCCATAGTTCTTCGGTATAGTTCACTTCATTCCACTCATTACTCATATTTCCACTCGCTGTCCTTACACTTGTGATCTCTACCGAAGAGGGGCATATTTGTAGACCCTCCATTTTGTCCTCTTAACAGATGTGACACTAGGTGTCTTCCCATACTTTTCTTTTGACTCGTAGTCATCTTTTGGCTGCCTTTCGAGCTTAATTGAGGCTCACTTAGACACACCTGGCCCATTAGGCACATTTGGCTTATTTAGGCATGCTTGACCCATTTGGTACGTCTGGCCCATTTAGGTACACTTAGCTTTTTTGGGGCTTTCTCCAGCACCCCTAAGTCATTCGTATGGCTTACGTGGCCTGTATGGCTTACGTAGCTTGCATGTTTTCTTTATAAATAAGTGTTGCGTACTTTTATCTAGTCATTTATTTATTTATTTTTATAAATTTTTTAATTATCATTATTATTATTATTATTCTTAACATTATATTTTATTTTTATTTATGATTATTTTATGATTATTATTATTATTATTATTTACTTTATGTTTTTATTATTTATTTATTTTTTTAAAATGCTTATTTTATTTTATTTTACTTACTTAAAAAATTTGAAAAAGAGAAAAAAAAAAAAAAGAGTCGATGGACTGCATAAAAAAGAAAAAAAAAAGTGAAGAAAATGATGCTTAGGAAAATTAAGGAGTTTGGTGGGGAAGTGTAGAGAGGCCATCAGGAAGGAGATGCGGGCAGATTACGAGAGGACATGGAAAGTTTTTTTTAAAAAAGGAGATATAAAAGGAAGGAGCGGAGAAGAAGAGGGAGGTAGGTGGATGACCTAGGTGGATTTTTTTCAGAATGATTGAGAGGTTTTGTAGAAAAAAAAAAAGAGGAACAAAACAAAAGAATTAGAGAGAAAAACAAAGAAAGGTTCTAATTTTTTTTTTTAACTTGAGGAGGAAAATGAGAAATGAGGAAACACATAGGGGAGCCGTCTTGAAGGGGCTCAACATAGGTATGATTTTTATAAGCTATTGATTCCTTTGTTTTCATATCATTTTATTATGTCTTCTATGTATCATGGGATTTTATTTTGATGCCTTGATGTGAGCCTTGGAGGTTTTTGCACGTTTTTATAGAATCTGAGTTTGCTTGTACCCTTTTTATGCTTGATTTCTAACTGATTTTTCTAAGCTCTATTTTGAGATTTCATATGAGATATTAGTTGTCATGTCTTGACTTCTCTCTGGAACTCATTTGAAATCCCTTTTGGCCCACTCCTACACCTAAGCTCGTTGATTGGAACAGGTAATGTGGCTTTGGTTGCTTTATATTTTCTTTATTTGTTTATGTTTTTTTTTTTTTTTTGCTATTCCCATGTTTTTGGGTATCCTGCCTTGTTGCACATCAATTGGAAAATCCTTATCTGAGGGATCTGGGTACTTCAAACACCAAACATTGGTTTGTGGATGTAAAGGATTGTAGCAGATCTTTGGTTTGTGAGAATGCTTAAAATGAGTTGTGGGTATTGCTGAAGGAAACTCTTTGCTCATGGTTGTTGAAAATTATTGAGGCTATTTTGGATGGGATCCAGGGACCAATTTGTGTTGGAATTGGTTGCGTCTTCAGTCGCCAAGCCTTAATGTGTGTAATCCCTCCAACATGGTCACCCAAAAATCTCCATACAATTCATCCAAAAAGCCCTCCAAAACCTCCATCAAAATTCTAGTTACTCACTTGCCCATGAACCCCACGCGCAAGTGATCATCATGCATGGGTGTGACTAACTTTTTTTCCTAGTTTGTTGTTAAGCCTCAACTGTACCCACTACCAGCTTCTCATTCCACCACTATACCCATATCTCCACCTCTTAATACCCACTAAACCCACTTCTTTCTCTACCTCCTCCATTGTTCATTTTTCACAGCTCAGCCACACAGCCCACACCACCACCATGTAGCTGCGCTCACTCATAGCTCACCCACATAGCCCACACCACCACTATGCAGCCACACGCTCACTCATAGCCAATGTTTTTAGAACCGGACCGATGATCGAATCGAAAAAGTTACTGGTTAACGGTTCACTGGTCGGACCGACGGTCGAACCACTATCAAACCGGTGACGTCATAAATATATAATTTATATATTATTAACATTAAAAATAATTATAAAAATTTTAAAATATATATGAATAAATTAAACATCAATAATATTATTTTATATCTTTGATATTATCAAATTAAATCATATTAATATTTTAAATTTTATTAAATGAAATATGTATAATATTTAATGTGAATATATAAAAAAAAATGAAAATTTAAACTAATTTCATAATTTTTAAAAATATTATATTATTTTTATTTAATATTATAAAAAAAATTAAAATCTAATAAATATTGTTTTGTTTGGCATATTAGATAACAAAATGCATGTAATCGAGTAGTGTTCCAGGTAGACTACAGTACAGGTGGTCCAAGGTTCAACAAACCCTCTTGGTGGAGATTTGTTATGTTTTTTTTTCATTGATATTTAGCAATCCCACATCAGAAAATGAGAAGAATAAGGAGTCAAATGACTCCTATAAAAGCCATCCTCAACAAGGGCATTACATAGTCTTGTGGGCTCAAGACTTAGCCCACAGTAATTGGAGTGGGTATGTGGGTTGTGTCATAAGATAGACCCAACACGTGTTTTAGTAAAACCCATTTAAATTCTATGGAATCCTTCATTCCATGCTTACAGTGAGAGGGTAATATTTTCATTTTGTAAGACTCCGAAACGGTGTCATTTTTTTTTAAAAAAAAAAAAATTAAAATCATTTGAACCGACTCACTTGGAACTAGTCGGTTCATCTGGTTCACCGGTTGGATCGCCGATTCAAGCGGTTCAACCCCGGTTCGATCTCAATCCGGTCCAAATGACCGGATTGCATCGGAAAGGTGACTGGTTGACGATTGGACCGGTCGAATCGGTCGATTCGATCCGATTTTTAAAACATTGCTCATAGCTTACCCACACAACCCTCACCACCACCATGCAACCACACCTCACTCATAGCTCACCCACACAACCCACACCATCATCATGCAACCACACCTTACTCACAGCTCACCCGCATAGCCCACCCGCACAGCCCACACCACCACCATGCAACCACACGCTCACTCACAGCTCACCCACACAGCCCACACCATCACCATGCAGCCACAAGCTCACTCCTAGCTCACCCACATAGCCCACACCACCACCATGTAGTCGTACCTCCCTCACAGCTCACCCGCATAACCCACATGCATCCTATGGCTGCCATAGCCACCACACACTCACTCACGGCTCACCCACATAGCCCACACCACCACCCATGCAATCCGCACCCTTCTCATGGTCACTACACAACCGCCCATGTGAACCATTTTCAACCTTGATTACATTGCATGAATCTACC
This sequence comes from Vitis vinifera, assembly GCF_030704535.1. Taxonomy (NCBI): domain Eukaryota; kingdom Viridiplantae; phylum Streptophyta; class Magnoliopsida; order Vitales; family Vitaceae; genus Vitis; species Vitis vinifera. The sequence goes on along the minus strand of NC_081809.1, from coordinate 16,367,570 downwards.
CTGAAGAAAGGTTCAATCACTAGGATTTGTTGGAATGAGGTGGGAACAAAAGAGTTTATTCCTTGGCTCAAAGAGATAAGGTTTGTTTGGCTGTATACAGTTCACAAGGTGAAGCATGAACTATGAATGTTTTCCATCCCGTAATTTGATAATACTTTAAGGTGGCTTGATGTCCTATGTTTGTGCCTCTGGTTATGTGGGATGGGGTTCGTGTAACATCCAGGTTCAAGTTGGTACATGCAACCAGTCTATCCTACACTCATTGGAGACCATAAATGTGTTCGTTTTTGGACCAAATTTTGGTGGGAAAAGTCAGTGGGCATGAGTATGGGTATGACACTCCAGGTGGTGTATCTATTTTTGCTTGGGCACATAAATTTCTATGATTGAGCTTGCTAGATTTGTTTTGGGCATTAAAAAAAAGCAAATGCTGAAGGGTTTTAATATCTTGACACTTGATCACATTATAGTATTCTTGCCAACAACCTCTCCACCCCGGGCCCTACTCATGCAAGGCCACCTTTGACATGCAATCCCAAATATCCCATTTTTCATTCTTTCATCCTCACTTGTTAAATTCCAATTTTCCAAATTTTTTTTTAAAATTTAATTTTCCAAAATTCCATCCTCGAATAATTCTTCAAAATTTCAATTTTCCAAAATACCATTCTCAAACAAAATTCTAAAATTCCAAATTTTAAAATACTATCTACAAATGCATTTTCCAAAATTTCAAAATTCCAATTTTTAAAATACCATCTTCAAATAAATTTTCCAAAACTCCAAAATTCCAAACTTAATTTAAAAAAAAAATACTATTCTCAAACAAAATTCCAAAATTCCATTTTTTAAAATACTATATTCAAATACATTTTCCATAATTCCAAACTTATTTTTTTTAAAAATACCATTCTTAAATTTTTTAAATTTCCAAAATTTCAAATTTAATTTTTTAAAATATCATTCTTTAATTTTTCAGATTTCTAAAATTTCAAATTTAATTTTTTAAAATAACATTCTTCAGTTTTCAGATTTCTAAAATTTCAAATTTAATTTTTTAAAAGTACCATTTTTAAATTTTCAAGATTTCCAAAATTTCAAATTTAATTTTTCAAAAGATCATTTTCAAAATTTTCAGATTTCCAAATTTTCAAATTTAATTTATTTAAAATACCATTCTTAAAATTTCCAAATTTCCAAAATTTCAAATTTAATTTTTTAAAATATCATTCTCAAATTTTTCAGATTTCCAAAATTATAAATTTAATTTTTTTAAAATACAATTCTTAAATTTTAGAGATTTGCAAAATTTCAAATTTAATTTTTTAAAATACCATTATCAAAATTTTCCAGATTCCCAAAATTTCAAATTTAAATTTTAAAATACCATTTTCAAATCATTTTCCCAATTTTTAAAAAATTCAAAAATTCCAAATTTAATTTTTTAAATACCATTTTCACATAATTTTCCCATTTTTCCAAAAGTTCCAAAATTGCAAATTTATTTTTTAAACTATTACTCTCAAATAATTTTCTAAGATTCCAAAATTCCAATTTTTTTTAAAGTACCATTCTCAAATAAATTTTCATAAATTCCGATTTCCAAATTTAATTTTTAAAATGTCATCTTCAAAGTAATTTTTCAAAACCCCAAATTTCAAATTTAATTTTCAAAATTTCCATTTTCAATTTTTTTTTTTTGAAATGAACAAGTTTTATAACTCCAAAATAATGGAATTTATGATGATTAAATCATAACAAATTAAATTGGGCTTTGGTGGGGGCCCAACCTTTAAAACATTTCTTTTGAAAATAATTCAAGCAAACCGTGTGATCGATTTTGTTTGATTTTGATTTGGTTTTGCGTGAGATTTGTTTTACACTTGTCATTGTACATTAACCTTGTTTTCATGACAATACTTTATTATTTGCTACCAAGGTACGCTCTCACCCTCACTTTGTTTATTATTTCGTTATCATGACTTGTTTTTGAACTTTGATCATTTTGGTATCCATTGATCTCTTAGTTAATTGCTATGTCTGGTTCGTCTTATTTAGTAGAGATCCATTTTTAAGGGCTTAGAGGGGTGCTACGGTCTTTACCGTACCTTTCCAATAAGCAACTTGATCCCCGAACCCAATTTTGGTTTTTCACAGACCGTCTTATCAAAATAAGGAGTCACACTTGAGGTTTTCTTTCTTATTTTGTTTTTCCTTAAAAAATAAAACAAAAATAAGTGCCGACTCCAAGTCTTTACTAAAAATTATATATTTTCACCAAATAAATTAAAAGCGAGTCTCGTCAATCGAGTGGGAACGCATCGTGAAAAATGCGGGGTCCACAACTGTACTTCAAGTATAATCTTGTATCATGAACGTCGTCCTACAAATCTTTAAAAGGAATATTTTCCCAAGAACACCCTTCTTTGAATCTCTCGCCAAAAAATCTTCAGCAACAATGGATGATTTGTTTAAATGAGCAAACAAATACTCCATGCTTGAGGACAACGTCCGCATAGCTACACAACAAGTCCTGGTCACCAGTCGGCCTACTAGGAACGACTCAGGTGGAAGCTCTAAGCCCGCAAATCAACTAAGACAAGCTAGCAGGGGGCGAGACAAACAACAGCGGCCAAGCTAAGTTGGCCTAACTTCTCTCAGCATCCTTTATGACAAAATCCTCCCCATGATTCGAGATTTGTCCAATTTTAGGTGGCTAGAGCCAATTAAGACAAATCCAACGAAACGGGGCCAAATTAGGAAATGCGCCTATCATTAGGACCATGGTCACACCACGGAGCAATGTAGGAGTCTCCACTACTTGGTGGAAAGGCTAATAAGAGTTGGGCATCTGAAGCAGTACATTCGCTCGGGCGGAATAAAGGAAACAACCCAAGATCCGACCATTCAGGTCCCTAAAACTTCAGCAGCTCCTAGAGTCATAATCAACTACATCCATGGGAGGCCCATTGATGAGAAATACAATTCCAAATGGAAAAGACAAAGGTTACTTCGAGCCGCCTCTGTAAGAGAGCAGGTTAGCTCCATCCAACATAGCTTGCCAAGTGGAAGCATGCGCCTAATAGACGGGGTAATTACCTTCCCTTTAGTAGACCCCAACCAGGAACTATAACCCCATTAAGACGCCTTGATCTTGACGTTGGGAATCAATGATTTCGATGTAAGGCGAATTTTAGTTGATTCGGGCAGTTCAACTGACCTGTTACAGATGTCCACGTATAGACAGATGGGGTTCCCATAATCTAACCTAGAAAATCTCAAGCGAATACTATCAAGATTCAATAGAGCCTCAACAACTTCCATGGGAGATGTCATGCTACCCGTCCAGGCCGGACTGGTTATCCAGAATGTGTAGTTCTCGATGGTGGAGGACTTGTCCCCTTTCAATGCCATCATGGGACGTACATGGCTACATGGAATGAAGTTCCTCCCCTCTACGTATCACCAAATGGTGAGTTATCTAATTGAAGACGGACATATCGACCTCTTTGGCAGCCAATTGGCCGCACGCCAATGTTATTAGGTAGCACACAAATCCGGATCCACCAGTGGCAATGAGTTGCCCATAGAACCTGCAGACATGGAGGAATAATAACAATTACAGAGCCTGACGAAAAGAGATCCGTCGGCGACTGACCCTCTATAACCCCTACACCTCTCAGATAATAGTGATCATGTTACCTACGCCAGCTTTCTCCTAGCATAGAAAGAATTGAAAGCTCTTGAAGGCGTGCTTTAACAGAACAAAGACGTCTTTGCATGGACTCACTCTGATATGCCCAGAATCCACCCATCAATAGCTTCACATCGGCTCAATGTTATGTCTTTCTCACGGCTTGTCCGCCAGAAGATCCAACGCTTCCATCTGGATAGGCAAAAGATCATCCAAGTCGAGGTAGAAAAGTTGTTGGCAGACGGGTTTATAAGGAAAGTAGAGTATCTAGATTGGTTGGCTAATGTGGTGGTGGTCCCAAAAAAAGAGGGGTAAATGGTGAGTCTGTGTCGATTACACCTACCTGAATGACGTTTTCCCAAAGGATAACTTCTCATTGCCTCGAATAGATCAGATAGTCGACTCAATTGTCGAAAACAGGATGCTCTCTTTCATAGACGCTTTCTCTGGTTACTATCAAATTCCTATGCTCCAATCGGATGAGGAAAAGACCGCCTTTGTGACACCACACGGGTTATACTGTTACAAGGTCATGCTGTTTGGACTCAAAAACACTGGAGCCACCTACCAAAGGCTAATGACAAAGATTTTCAAACAACTAATCGGCTAGACTATGGAAGTATATATCGATGATGTTGTGGTAAAGAGTAAAACCAAGAGCGAACACACCCAACATCTAGAAGAAACCTTTCGCGTGATGAAGGCATACAACATGAAGCTCAATCAAACCAAATGCGCCTTTGGAGTGAGTGCAGGAAAATTCTTGGGATTCATGGTAACACAAAGAGGAATAGAAGTCAGTCCGGACCAAATCAAAGCTGTCATGGAGACACTCACTTTGAGTTGTAAAAATGAACTGCAATGCCTCATGGGTTGCCTAGCTGCACTAGGACGCTTCATAGCTTGCTTCACAAACAAACTAAGGCATTTCTTCCTCACACTGAAAAGAGCTAATGCGACCTGATGGACTAATGACTGTGAGCAAGCATTCGGGGATATTAAATGTTATCTCACGCAACCATCCATTCTGAGCAGTCCTCAACCCGGTGAACAAATGGAAGAATAATAAAATGGGCCATAGAATTGAGTGAGTACGAAATCGAATATCAACCCAGAATGGCAATGAAGGGACATGTCATGACTAACTTTATAGCTGAGGTTCCTTAAAAACCATCACAACTTGCAAATTTTCTTAAAGAGGGATGGTGGAGACTCTACGTTGATGGAGCATCCAGGGTCTCAGGATCCAGAATAGGCTTCCTCTTACAATCACCAACCGAGGAACAACTAGAACATGTTATCCGGCTTGGGTTCCCGTCTATCTCCAAGCTGCATCGTCAATAGTAGCTGCACTAGTATACAATGCCAATGAAACATACATCAACTGGATGCATGAGATTGAGGCATACATCCAGACAGGGAAACTACTTGAAGAAAGCAAGCAAGCTCACAAGATCCGGGTACAGGTTGCCCGCTTCACTCTAATCGGGGACAACCTCTACATGCGATTTTTTGGAGGGTCGTACTTCAGGTACTTAAATGATGAGGAAACAAAGTATGTATTGGTTGAGCTCCATGAAGGTGTGTGCGACAATTACATAGGTAGACGTACCTTAGCGCATCGTGCTCATTCACAAGGATATTATTGGCCCACCATGAGACAAGACGCTGAGAACTATGTTAAAAGGTGTGATTGATGCCAAAGGTACGCTCCCATTCCTTGTATGCCCTTCGAAGTCCTTGATCAGGTCACGAGCCCTTGGCTATTTGCACTATGGGGGATGGATATAGTTGGCCCCCTACCCGTCGTAGCAGCACAAAAGAAGTTTCTTCTTGTAGCCACTGATTACTTCAACAAATGGGTAGAGACAAAAGCTTATGTCAGTATCAAAAACAAAGATGTCTCCAAGTTCGTCTAGAAAAACAATGTGTACCGATTCGGAATCTCACAAGCAATTGTAGCAGATAACGGGCCGTAATTTAATAGCATTGCCTTCAGAACCTTCTGTTCAAAGTTAAAGATCAAGAATTTGTATTCCACGCCACGCTATCCTCAAAGCAATGGAAAAATGGAGGCAACGAACAAAACCCTACTCATCGCACTAAAAAAGAGACTGGAAGAAGCCAAGGGAAAATGGGTGGATGAATTGCCCGGAGTCCTATGGGCTTGCCGAATGACACCTGGGCGACCAACATGAACCACTCCCTTTGCTCTTGCCTACGAGATAGAGACAGTCATTTCAGCTGAGATAGGTATGCTGACAACCAAGACGAGCCATATAGCTGAGGCCTTACAAATACCATACGAGCCAACTCATTTTGAGGATTTTAGAGTGTGGACCAGTCCCACTGAGTTGGAAATGGTGCATATCCTGTCCAGAGGAGCTTCCACACGACCACATCTGTTGAGGGGGGAGCTTCCTCCAATCATGTTTCTTATTGATGCATTTTTGCGTCATAACCTCTACCCACTGCAGCATTGGACTCAGAGGAGAGGAGTGCTTCTAGAGGCCTTATTCAAGATTTCTGAGAGATATTTCTTCGGCCCTCACCATCTGATTATGGTTGCCCTTCTCTATTTCGAAGAGAAGGTGCATAAAAAGAAGCTGCAGAGAGCTGATGCCATTCCTCTTCTCTTTCCAAGGCTGTTGTGCCAAATTCTAGAGCACTTGGGGTATCCATCAGAGCCTCAGTTGAAGCACAAGCGCATTTGCCGAGAGGTATTTACTCTCGACAAATGGAACAACATGACAACCTATAGAGTTGAGCAGCCAGAGCGCCCACAGCCAGCTACTAGGAGAGCATCCCCACGACACATACCTGAGGGTATACCTATTGCTGCTCCTGCCATTCCCAAAGCTCCACCAGTTACTCTAGCTTCATCTGAGCCATCCACTTCAGCTGAACCAAGGATGGTCATCCCCATTTCTGAATACAGAGAGTTATGCCGTTCATTGCAGACCCTCACAGCATCTCAGAGCAGCTTTGCTCAGGAGATGGTAGCCATTCGAGCATGCCAAGAGCAGATGTTGGCCACCCAGGCTCAGCACACTGCCATCTTGAGGCAGCTCCAGCATCATTTCGACCTGCCTTCAGCTGCTGAGCCCTCTACCTCCACCACTGCAATGCCACACTCTCATCTCACAGAGCCTCAAGCCCCTTCTGGAGCAGCTACTGAAGAGGCAGACCCATCTGCCTAGCCCCAGCACTACCCACTCATCAGATCATTATATATATCTATTGCATATGTCTTTTATATATTTCGTTTTTTTTTAGTTTTTAAGAAATCCCATTATTTTGGTACCATATATGGGATTGCTTGTATTGCCTTCTTTTTCATTGTACTCAAATGGATTCAAAGTAATACAAGTCTAATATTTTTTGTTAACCTTTAGCATTAATTTATTCTTATTTCCTTTTCTCACAGCTTTTATTCTTTTTGAAACATGGGGTTTCTCCAATCAGTATTCGAAATTGATATCACTCAGGAAGTACCACTTCCTCCCTTTAATTGCAATCACCCATATCACATTGAGGACAATGCTCAGTTCGGTTGGGAGGGAGAAATGAGAAAGGAAGGAAGTATGATAAGTTAAAGGAAGTATGCTAAATCTTTTTGGTAATGCAATTAGGTTGGTAATCAGTTGTAGTTTTTGTTTTTTACTCTTTTTATTCTATTCTCCATGGATTTTGAGGAAAAATTTTCAAATTAAAACAGGAGAAATTGAACTGTTGCTTTTCACTTGACTTAGAGTATGGATTATGCTTACTAAAGTGGTTCAATTGTTGAAGCTTCTATTGAAATCAAATTTAGTTCTTCCACTTTAAGCTATTCACACACTGTGCACAATAGATTCCGATTATAAGATGAAAAACTATTCCTCTTGACTTAGAAAAATTTTGGGACTTGGTACCTTTGACTTCAGTTGATAAAGTTGAGACAACTTGTAAAAGGCCAATGAGCCTTTGAAATAAAGAAAGAAAATGTTTGCTTACCTTAAAACCCGAGCAAGGTCTGAGGGGTATATGGTGAAAATCTTTAAAACCTGGTGCCCTAAGCCTTAATTGGTTGGGAGTCACCGACCTCAATGCTCGTTACAAGGGTGGATAGGTGGAGTTAGCATATGGTAGGTGCATGGGTATTAAAAATTCATTCTCAAAAGTCCGGGGAAAAATCCGAGGAGTTGGTGGTTGAAAGATCCTTAAAGCTTGATGCCCTAAACCTTAATTGGTTGGGAGTCATCGATGGACCCCCGTTATATGGACAATTCAGAAAGAATACCCTTTTAAGCCTGTAAAAAAAAAATAAAAAAAAAAAAAAAAAAAAATGTGTTCTTTTCTTATTGATTTTGGTCAGTTTGCTAAGTGTTGAAAAGAGATAGGTTGGGGGGAGAGATTAGTTTAGCATACTATATTCGGAAGCTAAGGAATCTTACACTTAGATTTTTGTGGAAAAATAAAGTTTGGTTCTTTGGAAGTGGAAATGATCTTAAAACTTCAGTTTGCATAATGCATTCCCTTAATTAATAGTGTTTAGCATAGTTTGTTATAACTCTTGTTGAAAGTTGGGTTTGTATTTCTTTGATGTCTCATGTGAGAATTAGATTATCATGCCGCTTGAAAATTGTTTTTCATCATGATGTCGTAAATTATAGTTTAGTTTGCTTTTATATTTTTCTCTCCTTCATTGCTAAGGGACTAGCAATATGTCGGTTGAGGGGAGTGATTACTACTCAAAAAGTGCTATTTGATAGCCTATAATAAACTCTTTTAAACACTTTTGAGTAGTAGTTATTGCCTTTTAACCCAATTAACATGTTAAGGACCCTTGCAATCAATTCTAATCAAATTATGTTAAGTTTTGGTGTTTTGATAGCCTTTTGATCACCAAAGCAATCCGAGATTGAGGAGAGTTATATGGAATCTTGGGCAAAGCAATTGGAAGCTCAGAAACATGAAGAACTGAAGCTTTGAAGTCCTTTGCCATAAGTAAATCCGGAATGCAAGGAGAAGAAGTAAAGAAAATCTTCCATGAAGCATATTCTTGATGACAGTCGTGTCAGCCACTTTTGGAGCACTTTCTAAAGTCCAATTGATGCATTCTATATGTCATTTCAAAGCTCAGGAAGTCAAAAATCCAATGCTTCAAACAGTGTGCAATTTGGAGTTAAAACGAAGAAGTTACAGCCACTGCAAGTCAATCACTCTAAGCTGAAGAAAGCATTTCGCAAAGTGTTGCGAAATCACCCTTTTGTTGCGAAGTGATTTCACAGCCTTTTTGTACAGTGTGGTGGATTTCCTCCTGAAGTTTCCCGATATATGTGACAAGTTGGAAGCTGAGAACCTTAAGATGAAAGCCAACTTCGCAGCCCTGCGAGAATAACCTTTTGCTGCGAAGTGATTTCGCAGCCCTTTTTGTGTGTTTGCGAAATCTCGCAGACATCATTTTCTCTTGCGAAATGGTCCTTAGTGCTTCCCGATATTTGCTACCGACATTGGGAGATATTTTCCATTAGATTTTTGTTGTCTAAATCCCAAAATTCTCCTTGTAAGCCACCAATTATAAAATTCCTTAACTTTTAAGTTAGTAAAAAGAGTAAATATCCATGTAATAATTAGTTTTGTATTATGTTCATATAAATACCCCTCGAGAGCCTGTTCTCGGAAGAGGTGACCTTTTGTAAAGTTTTGGAAAAGCAAGTAAATTTCAGGCCCTTTGTTTTGCCTTACATTCTCACTTTGTATTTTTCATCTTTTTCTAAGTTATGAACTCTCTGAGGAATTTTCCCCAGAGAATGAGTAACTAAACCTTTAGTTCCTTGGAGCTAAGGTTGCCGGGGAAGGTTCCAAGTGCAAGAATGCAAAGCTTTGTGGTTTCAGCCATTAATGAAGAGGAAGTGAAATCCTTTAGTGATTTCTATGTTTTTAGTTAACTTAAAACACCTTAGAGTCACTTGGGCCAACACTTGGTAAGGCAAGTGATCTCCAACCAAGGAGATGCACTAGTTTACCCCTTACGAGCCTCTGGGAGGTGACTTTAAGGTAGGATTTTCTGGAATTGCCAACACTTGGTAAGGTTTTGGACTCCAAGGAGACATCCATTAGTTATCTCTTGCGAGTTTGAGAAGGGAAGTCCAAGGTTAAAGATCACCTTGAATGGTTAAGGCTTAGTGAGAGGCTTGAACCATTGCAAGTTGTACCAGTGAGAGAATTAAAGTTGAAATCTAATTAAAGGATGTATCTGTACAACACCGGTTAGAGAATTGACTATATGTTGAATCTCTAACGCGAGGAAATGAACTATCTGACCGAAGCTATGTCTTTTGCATGAGGAACCACCCCAGTGAACTTGACCCTCCAAGGAATGTTTTTCTTCCTAAGTTATTCCCATTACTTGTTTTGTTAGTTAGTTTGAATCTAAATCTTTACCAATCAGGAGTGTGAGAGCTGACCGGGGCATCTTTGTCATTATAATCATCACCCGAATTATGACTAATAGAGGTCATTTCTTGCACCAGATGGGCATTTTTCCCAGCAGAAGAACTCATAACCAACGCTTGATCGGATCTAACGACATTAGATGGAGGCATTGGCGCCAGAAGAGTATTCGAGATCGGCACCTCGTGAGGATCCTTCGGGCAAGTCCTCTTAGCAGGCGGAGAGACAATTGGAAGTGACTCAGAGAGGCGTTTATGCTGTCTCTCCTTAAAACCAGCCGTCAGGTTCGGTTCCATTTCTTCTTCTTTTTCTTTTGGCTTAAGGATAAATACAGGGCACCATAAGCTCAAGCTCCTAATTCGGATTGGCCCCAATAGAGGGCAATCTGGTTGAATCCTAGTCGGTGTCGACCGTAGAAGAAAGCTTAGGAGAAGAAGCAGATGGAGATAGATTCAATGCTTTCCTAGTAGGCTAAATGATGGGCTTCCTCTTGCGGGGAGGTGGATAGTAGTTGGTGGCAGTACGGCTTATACCCGAAGCTTGTCTCAACATCCCCTCATAACGTTTCTTCTCTCTTTGATCAAGTCGGTCTTGTCGTGCCTTTGCGTCTGTTGCTCGCTCCTTCTCGTAGAAAAGAAGATCCTTTAATACGTGATGTTCATCAGACACCAAAACTTTGTGCGTAAAACTGGGAAGGATGGAGAGAACGTACAACTACGACTCCTGGACCACTGCTAACAAGTTCCGATCAGTTAGCAGGGTCTAATAATGCCACTCGCTAGTAGAGATCACAAATAACTTGTTGATCCGGTCAAAGAAAGCTTTATCCACCCACTTCATGAGTCGATCTCTCTTCTTCTTTTCTATACCACACAAAGCAATAAATATCAGCAGCAAGCCCATAATTAGTAAAACTACAAGGATAAAATAGAGGGGACTATAGTCTATTCTACCCGGAATCGCCAACGAATGACGGGGTTTGAACTCTCAGCCCGGATGCTCGAGTAAGCCAGCCCAGGGGCCCGAAACAATGACATGCCCCTTAGTCGTGTCCTTGGTAGAATCTGGAAGCCCCGTCACTAACTGAAGGGAAAGGATATGAGCGGATAGGATGAATATCTCTTTCTCGCTCATCTTGACAGTATAAATAAAAATGATCTTTAACAGGGAAAGGTCCAAGCGGAATAGCATATCCAAAATGCTACTCCCCATTAGTACTCTGGCCGCGTTTAGATGAAGGAAGACTGAGGGGATCTTTGTGAAGAGAAAAAACTACCTGAAGAGTGAAGGAAGAGAAAAGCGGAGCTCGACATTGAATTGCTCCTTATTGAAGACAACAACGTTATGGAACTCTTTCTCAGTAGGCATAGGGCCACCGTTCATCAAGCATATGGATATATCATTCGGAATACGGAAGTGCTCCCTAAACTCCAATTCAGAAAGGAGTTCAGTAGGCTTTTCCGGATAGGTACGGTCGACACTTTCTTTTGTCCAACCACCTTTTTTGCCCTTACCAGCCGCACTGGTAAAAGCAACACCCCCTGACGCTAACATGCTGAAGTAGTGGGCTGAGTAAGACCTGCACGACACAACGACTAGATATTAGAAAGCGGTCACCCTGCCCTTCTGCCGATAGGTAGTACCTCAGATGTGCAGCGGTTAGCCTATATAGGCCTGAAACCCGTATTTGGAAGGAGCGCTTAACCCAGTTTGCAGGGCAAGCCCTAGCCAAGGTTTTCCCTAACTATGCCACACAAAGACCTCAAGTCAATAAGCCAATAGAAACGAAATATGGAAAAAAAAAACCCTAGTCCTAATTAATGCCATCAATCCTACCACCGACGACGACTCCCCTCCCCAGAAAAACACCAAAACCCTATGTTCTACACGTCACAGTGTCCATATTATACCCAAAAAAGCCCTAAACTCAAAGACAATCCCAATGGAAACTAAATGAACATTGAAAATAAAGAAGTCAATGCTAGAGAGTAATGGCTTACTGAAACCCAGGGAAAGCGTTGCTGATAGAAACAAATCTCACCTAAAGCAGAACTGAGAAAAGTGGTGGGACCACCGGGAAAATGAATGAAAATCAGAGTAGTTGTAACACATAATGCAAAAGCCGTCGGAGAAAATGAATGGTAGAGCGACGGGGAAGGCGACGACTGGAGTTGCAATAAGAAAAATGTAGAAGAAATGAAGACAAAAGGAAGAACTTTAGAAACAAGAAACGTCCAAAAAGGTATTCTTAAAGGTCTAGAGTCCCCTATTTATAGGAGACCAAAACCCTAGGGATCCTAAAAGATAGGCTGCTTGGGAATGCGCCCCGAAGTGACACGCAACCTTGCAAATGTCTTGGTGGAAGAAACCCTCATTTAATGATCGACACGTGTCTCACCCACACTGGGGGATTCCCATGGGCATTTTTAGCCAGTCCACTTTTGCCCGGACACACGTGCATGTGCTAAAGGGAGGCATTGTGGCGACCTTCTCCTACATGTTTGCCCACGAGTACCTCCACACGTCCGTCCACGTGGTAGTACCCATGCTGGACCACGTGTCACTCCAATTACTGCCCAGACAACCACCGAAGTACCCAAGAACGTTCTATCCGAGCCGCATGGGTTCATTGAGCGAACAACATCTTCTTGCCAGGCCCAAATCCTCCTTGATATGTGAAGCGATGGCCATCTGACACAAGAGTGATTGATGAGACCTTCTCCCATCCCTACGTCTACATTAGTGGACCATCACATCTTGTCATCTACATTCAACGGTAACAAGCTGCATCATGATGCGTCGTTTGACGCAGCCACCAGCTGCCCTAAACTATAATGATTGCTCTATCACCTACTGGTCAACCATCATTGTAGTTTAGGTCAAGGCGTCAACTCAGCACTATAGTGTTTTCCCTCTTTAAGCATTATAAAAACCCCCTTGAAACAGAACTCAGGTACGCAACACAAAAAAAGGCTCCCATATCTCTCTTCTCAAAAGGTTTCTACCCATTTGTGCCTAACTTGAGCTTTAGAGGGTATGTTTGGACATCTTTTATGCAGGGAAGAAGCTAGCACAGTCACTAGTTGCTGGATTGGAACTTTTACTGCCACAATCGAGGGAGAAGTCTATTCTCAATTGACCTGGTATCAACAATGTCCAAAAATTATGGATAGAGTTTGTGAAATTTAGACAAACCTTAAAGTAAAATTTTAGTTATCTAAATAAGGAAATTGAGGGACTCAACTCAAAGATAGATGAATTGAAACAACTTTTATTATAAATTAGTGGAAAGTTTACTATATTTATATTTTCTTATACTTCAATGTTTTAATATTTAAGTGTTTTCTCATATTTATTATTATTGGGTGGCATATGCAACTTCAAGTTAAGAGTTTGAATGAGGAACATGCTATGGATGACACTAGATTCATAAAATCTAAAACAATTGAAAATGAAGACAATATAGGCTTTAATTTCCAAAATGAAATATTTGAGGATGTTACAGATGATGAAATAGAGAGTAACGCTATTCCCATAGATGTGAACATTGGCATGGAAGCTTCTAGAAACCTTCGACTTGCAAAAAAAACCCATGATTATAGAGTTGAAGGATTATTACTCTTATAATGATCTAGTTATTGATATTGCCAAGCTATTTGGTACCCTAACTATGTCGAGTGAGTTTTCAACATACCTTACCATTTATCTCCTATCATTTTTAAGTGGAGACGTGAGATTAAAAAATCTCATATCTTGCAATACCCTTTTACAGATCCTACCAAGAGAAAGAAACTACCAAAAGAGATGAGATGACTATTATCTTTATTTGATCCTTTGTGTCCAACCTCTAAAGAAGCATTGGAGTAATTTCTAGAGTGGATGAGTCATGACCAAGGGTAAGTTGCATACATCCATAACTTGTAAATTTGTGTTCTTTACAAGTTTTTAAATTACTAATGGTTTCTTATACTTTGATGTCAAAGGTCTACAATTGACATTAACTACATGCATGTAGATCAAAACTGGGTTTAGTCAATGTATAAGTTCATGGTTTGCTGACATAGTTTGTAAATGATGCTTTTTGTTTTTGTTTTTATTTATTACCGTGTTGAGATTAAAACCAAATAATATAACTAATTTACTTTATTGTAATTCCTAGCATATTGATGTTGCTTCTTTTTTCGTATGTGGCTAATGGAAAATCCTCATATTTTCTCCTAAAAATTTACCACATTGGACACAATGTTTTGAGTATGTTTAGTTTGAATTTTTGTTATCATTTTTAATTTTTTGTAATAATGAATCTTATGATCTTGGTTATTTATTCATGTATGTTAATTTTATTTTATGTAGTAAAATGATCAAGCAAGATGGAATAAGCATGACAAGAAATGGAACCAATTTAAAATATTAGAGAATGACATTCTTATTGATTATGTTAATGATTCTCAACCTATTTATTCTCTTAAATGGTCGGATGTTGACATTTTGTATGTCCCCATCAATGTTTGGATCAATCACTAGGTATTATGAGTTGTTTACTTTTCTTAAAGGATAATATATGTATATGGCTCATTAATTGGCATTAATAGTAATACAAGATTCCAGGTTGTCATTAAACCATTAGCTAAATTATTGCTGCATAAATTGAATGTCATAGCATATTACGGGGTTCATGGTGACACTAAGGTTAACTACCAAGAATGTGATATTAAAGGATTGGAAAATATTTCTCAACAAGAACATGAGTAAGTGATTCTTAGGTTTACTTTCATATCTTGTACACTTAATCCTTAATAACAACTCTAACATTGATTATTGGTGTATCCTAAAAATGGAATGTTTGTAATCAAATATGTTGAATACTTGATACACAGTAATCATCCATTCAATTCACTAATAGGTGCTTGTATGGATTAGTCTTGGAAGAAAATGTCGACAAAGTTATTTTATATGAAATATTTGCCTATGTAATTAATTCCTATAGACTTGATGTTTCACATTTTGATAAATGTAGTTGAACATTTTGATATATGTAGTTGGACATTTTGATATATTTTAATATAAATTTAAGTGTAGCTTCATAGTGGCAGATTTCTAATTGAATGACAAGGTTATTCTAAAGTTACCAATAATATTACTATGGACTTTCTAGGCAACAAATTAATTGTAGACATACTTGTAAGAAGTTGTGTCTATTATAAAGTTATCAAATTTAAAATAGATTTAACAAGCATCAATTTGATTTTGTATAAAGTCATAGGAAGTTATGTCAATAGTTGACATTTTAAACTAAACTTAATTATTGTCAAGTTGTTTTGTGAATAAACTTGAAAGTAGTTAAGTCCACAACCTTCACAGGACTCCTAAACATAACCACTATCAATTTAAATGTGAACAAACTTGAAAGGTGTTAAGTCCAAGTCTATTCTAGAGTATCATATTTAATATAGACTTAACAGATATCAAGATGATTTTGTATAGACTCGTAGAAAGTTATTTATATAGTTGACGTTTTAACTCGAACTTAACTATTATCAAGTTGTTTTGTGTACAAACTTGAAGGTAGTTAAGTCCATAGTCTTCACATAAAACATGAATGTACTACTATCAAGTTAACTATAAACAAACTTAAAAGATGTTAAATCCAATTCTATTCTAGAGTTATCATATTTAATCTTAACTTAATAAGTATCAAGTTTATTTTGTATAGACTTATAGGAAGTTATAGCCTATAGTTGAAATTTTAGCTTGAACTTAACTATTATCAATTTGTTTCATATACAAACATGAAGGTAGTTATTTGATAGTCTTTAGATGGAACCTGAACTTAACTACTATCAAGTTCCCTATCAACAAGCTTAATGATAGTTTAGTCCATAGTTTGAGAATAAACATGCAATTTTCATTCATGCTTTATACGTACCTCATCACAATATATATAACTAATATCTCCATTTGTAAGGGTGTCAAAAAAAAATGAGCACTATTAGAATAATCATCTGTGTGCTTATCCTATCACCTTATATAAAAAAGTAACTTATATTATTCACATGCATACCAAAAGAAAATATCATTATTACAATTTTCATTTCATGCCAGTTCATAGGGTGCCAAAGCTATAATGATATCAAGGGATTGATTGTTTGTATGTTTTTTTTATTATGCTCATATTGACCACATCGACTACAACGAGATGTGCGCTTACCTTCTTCACTAAAAGGGATTTTTACTTTTCTTAGTCCTCCTATTGGTTGCCTTATTTTTTATGGTAACACAATTTTATTACAAATGTGATTAGGTATTATCCAGTTTATCTCATTTCCAGTTGGATAAATAGACTTTAAATATGAAGATAACAATGCTTTAGTAGAAAAATACCGAGAACATAAAGTGTAACATGAAATGTTGTAATATCTATAAGCAGCAATAGCATGTGCACATGGAATATGATTAAGATCAAATTGTTGACAAGTGCATGAACATGTATTTAAATTCACTTAAACACTAATGTCAGTGTATTTAACATTACACTCATTAGAGTTAATAGGTTCCACATGATACGTAGATGACATATTATACCTTGAGTGGAGTTCTCCATCAACCAACATGGTAAGTTCAATTGACATTGACATTATTTGTTGTTGATGAGTCACAAACCATTTTTGGAGTTTCTCAATTCTTTAACCAATTGCAAAATCGGAAGATCTCTAACATTTTTCAACACAACATTAAGGCTTTCAATAATCCCTATGGTCATATTATTATATCTTTTCTCGGTAGAATGTGAACAAGCCCATCGATCAACTCATATATCCATCAAATATCTTGCTACTCTTAGGTCAATCATTTCTAGTTACTCAAATATAAGATTAAACTCAAAAATGCGATAAACATGGGCAACATCATGGAATAACTTATGAATTGTAGGATTTTTTAACTTTGTCTTCAAGTTTTGTCCAATGTGATAAGTGTAGACACTGTTGCTTTGCATAGGGAAATACCTTATGTACTATTTTCTCAGTGCTACCATGCTAATCTGATATCATAAACAAATTATCAATGTGTCCAATTGCATCATGCAATTTTGTTAGAAACCATTCCCATGAAGCATTATTTTCTAAATCATCAACCCAAAGGATAAAGGGTATATTTGATTGTTATCATTTTTACATGTTGCAACAAAGTCCCTAAGTACTTTACTTTAAAAAATATCCCATCAATTGCAACCACAAGCCTTATTAATGTGCGAAACCCAATAAGAAATGCACCAATAGACGTAAAAAAGTACTTGAATTGATTATCATAATCGGTAACTATATTAGCAATGGTATTGAGATTTTTTTGCTCTAAAACATAGTAGTAGGATGGTAAAACACTATAGGACTCCTCAGGTGATCCCTTAATAGAACCTAGAGCAAGTTCTCTTGTTCTCCATGCCTTATCATAATTAATTTGAACTTCATACTACTTTCGAATGTTTGCTACAATGTCTTTTAGTTGATATTCACAACTGACCCCTTGACATGTTTCACTAATTATGCTTTCACCAATGAACAAACTACTTGCATATCGATTGTCACGAGACATCATATCTAATTGACAATTGTGTGTTGAATAGTATTTCATTATTTGAAACATATTGGAAATCCTCAACTTGGTAGCACACACTTGTCACTTGCATTCTTTATCAAAACATTCAACAAGCAATAACTTAGTCATGGATTTAGTTGTTTTGAACTCAAAATTCCCTTTTAAGAGTCATCATGTACAACTTCCTTTGTAATTCTTTCTTACTTGAGTATATTTGGTGTTCTTCTAGATAATCATCACTAATTCTACTAACTATAGGTTGTTGTTTCATGTTTTATCCTTTATTTGCTTCACCTTGGATTATGGTGAGATTGTCATGCATGAAACCATCATCTGTATCAACGATGATCAAAATTTGTGCACTTTAAGTTGAACCAGTTTTAAAGGAGCCAATTTAGGTCACTTGCTCATCATTGTAGGGTTAGTATCCATCCTATAATCCTTCTCATTAATAGGAAACTCATTCATGTTCCAATCATGGCCACTATATCCTTCAAGTGGCTCATTGTGAAATCTTGGTCTAGTTTCACCATCAACACTAAGAGTTTCAATTGACTTACAATGAATGTGTCTACTCTTATGCATCAACATTGAGTCCCTATCTAATTCTTTATCAATCTCGAATGACATATGGTTTTCAAAATGAGAGTTATAGATTGATTTCTGACTATGATTCTCAATTCTCTTTTTAATTGTGATGCACAATGAAATGGGCAGCTTACCATTTCTACAATTTAAACTAATAAAGTCCTCATTATCAGTTAGCTGTATAAGACTTGTGGGTATGTTGGCATTGAATACATACTTCATTAAGAGAACAATTTGTTGGATCTAGATTTAAAATATGATGGACAACCCCTAATAACTCTTCATATGATATAGTCTTCGGGACCTCAATTACCTTTACTTCCTTCAAAATAAAAACTATTTCCATCATGTACCCATTCTCCTTCATATAGAAGCATTATTCCTACTTCATCAATCTCTAAAACAACAAAATAATCTCAAGTATTGGCACCAACATATGATATTTGAATATTTTCAGGTTATAACAAAGCATTACTATCAATAAGTAGGTATTCATTCTAAAAAAACCTTATCCATTATTAAATGTATAATATTTCATTACACATATTTATTTTTTAATAAATAACAAATAAAGAATATTATTAATCATCTTTACTACCTCAAGTAATACTAACAATAATATGGAAATGCAATGTTTCTAGTTATTAAATAATTTAAGAAATTGTAATTCTCAACTATTTTTAACAATAAAAATATATTTATTTACTAAAAAATTGGTTATGCTATAATCCATTTAATGTAATTTACAAATGGTTCAACTCAAGTTGAGTATAACTATATAAAAAAAATTAATAATAATGATATAATGTTATTATAAAATAACTATATATAAACTTAACCTACTTCGAGTTCAACTTAACATCAATAAAGTTTTGGCATAAGAGTAAAAAAGACAACTTTATATGTTATGCCAAAACCATATTATGACATATATTTATATCTATATAAAAAACAAATATGCAAATGATACCAAAACCATCAAAAAATTCCATGGGTTTTATTACTTACCATTATTTAATCTTTCCATATAGATAATGTTTCTCCACATTTTTTAGGTTGGTCTGTTTCCCTCTTTTAAATCCTTTTTTCATGATTATAAATGATTTTAAAAAAGTAACTATTTCAAACTTATTTAAAGATTTATTACATCTCATTAAAGGTTTAAAAATATTCAATAAGTAAAAAATAAAAGAAAAATATGTGAAAAAAAAAAAAGATAATAAACCTACACGGTTTATCCATCGACCACAACTTTAAGCATTTTAAGTTGAAGAAATTTGAAGAAAATTTGAAAATATGTGTTGAAGAAGAGTGAAACTGGAATAACTTGAGAAAATGAAAAAGGAAAGAAAAAGGGGAAGATATAATAAAAAAGGTGAAGGGAGGGAAGGTAAAAATTGGAGGGAGAATGAGCTAAAGGAGTTGAAGGGTATTTTTGTCCAAAATGAATCATTTTTGAGGTTATTAAAAGTGGGTGGTTACATTTACAATTTTAAGGGAATTTTGTACCTTCTAATCCGTAATCCCTAAAAAGAATAAAAACTAAACCCAAGTGTATCCAAATAGGCCCTTAAAAAGATATTAGCCTCTTTGTAGTTTGTACATCCTGCATTTTCAAGTCCAAGTTAGGAGTAACTTCTCAAAGTTATGGAAGTTTTGATAGCATGTCAAAGTTGAACATTAATACTTAGTGAGTCGGAACAAATTATTTCGCCCATCAAGGAGCACTAGCATAAGGTGGATGGACAGCATTATATTATCAATTTATACAAAGAGTGGGGTGGTGTTTTAAACCCATATATCAGAGGTGCAGTCACCCCCAGGATATCTCATCTCATGGGCCAGCGAAGGACCGTCAGGTTCAGACCCGAAGTCGACAAAAAAATTGGGGTTTATGACCAGACCACCTTTCTCAGTGTCAACATCAATCTGCAACATGTGAGATCCTTCCCGTGGGAGATCAGGATAAAACTGGTGATCCCATGTACTGAAGAGTGAGTTGGTAACATAAAGCCGCTTCCCATCTAAACTTAACTGGATCATTTGAGGTCCCCCTCGCAACCTTTTTCCCTGAAAACAGGATCAAGTCATTTATTTATATGGCAATTCAAGGGTTCTCAATTCTCAGCAACCACCAAATTTATGACACATGCCATGAATTAGATAATGGATTCAAAGCTCAAATTCGATCATTGTGTTAAGGGATCATCGATGGAGTTATGAGTTTTGCAGCTCCTAGGCTTAGGTGAGGAAGTTCAAATTTCTAGTTTGACCCTAGAGATAGAACTCACCTGGACCTCTGGAACCTCAGACTGCCATGTTGTACCATCTTCTGCCAACGCCACTATAGGGCTTCCCTTCTGAATCAGTCCCCCAACCCATACTTGACCAGTTAATACAGGATTCTTAGGGTCCTCAATATTGTACTGTCTCACATCTCCATGAAGCCAATTTGCCAAGTATAGATAACGGTCATCGAGAGAGATCAGAAAATCAGTTATAAGAGACGGCATGTCAGGAAGAATCCAGTTTTGCACCTTCAGTGGTTTTACTGATATTGCAACCTTCATAAGTAAATTAGGGAGTGATTATATATTGTGGATTGTCATGCCTTAATAGAGACTAATACAATTCAAAATGCAAGGTTTCAAACAAAGGAATTGAAGAAACACATATTATCCGCATACCTCGTGGCTCCATGACCCATCTGGGGTCTTGAAAAATCGCACCATGTTGCTTGTTAAGGCACAACCTACAAACCCTGTATCTTTAGAAGGATCATGCAGGAATCTTATCTGCAAGCAAGAAAGATTGAAGATACACATGTAGATAGTAAACCGTTAACACATATGGTCATAATAACATGCAAAATTAGAGAAAAAAATGTAGCATTTGCTATTTCTTAACCAAAAAGCAAAGCAATGGTGGATTATATTTCCAAAACTCACCTCTAAGGGTAAGAGTCCTGAATCACCAAGATCCAATGTTTGTTTCAGTTCACCCTCAGGCCAGGAATACACATATAGATGCTTCCCATATAGACCATCTGACACATGCTGAAGATTGAAACCTTTAGTGAAAGCTGCAGGTGCTCCCCATGATGAACTGATCATTGTCTTGTGACGGGGTTGGTACCAGAAATCGTAGCCAAAAGACGGACTATGCCCTGGTTTCTCCCATCTGATATATATCAAAAGGAGTGGAAAATCAAACTTAAAATACTGTGCTCAATGTCAGAGGTTGGCTCATGTTATACTAAAACCATTCCCTGGACATGTTCGAGTAGCTTCCCTTTTGTGTTTAAGCAGCAACTTTGATAAATAGTTTGGAAGAGTATAACAGAGAATTATACATGAAATATTATGTAAAATGACCAAATGACTGTAGATTTCCTAATTCAGTAATATTAGGATGAAGGATATAATACTGAAGTAAACTTATATTTGACCTCTTATTAGATTATGGGTCATCTTCGTGAAGTATTTACTAAGATTCAGAAACCAAACAACGTACTTGGATGCTATAGTTTGTGTGATATAAACTGTCAAATATATATATATATATATATATATATATTTTGATAAGTATAAACGGTCAAATATATGTTTTCATATAAATCAATTATCGCCCATTAAAAAACATGGCAACCAAATATTTATATATTAATTTATATACATGATAACTGTATGCAATTAATTAGAAAAACAAGGAATTGCACATAGGAAAGAAGACAAGATGTCACACAAGAAAAAGAGAAACCAAAAGTAGTAAGAAATTAAAACAGACTAAACCAGAAAGAACTAAAACCAAGTAGAGCATAGATAGAAATCAGGACAACCACAAAAACCCATGTCTACAATTCTCAAATTGCATAGATTTATGTTAAAAATGTGAAAAGGGAGTGTGTGCTTGTGCACTGTATGTGGATGTGTGAAAGAGACCTTCCTTTCACATTGAATTCTGAGTCAAGTAGAAGAAATCCACTTCCTTCAGCTTTTCCATCTCCATCTCCAAGGCATGAAACCATTATATCACCAGAAGCAAGGCAATGAGCTGTGTGTGGGTATGCTAACCCAGTCTTCTTCAGAATGTCTTCAGGCTCAACAACTTTATGCAAACTGGGACCCCTAGGATTTTTTTGTGTGTCGATAGCATATATACGACCAGACCTGAAAAAAAAAAGAAGATAAAACTCTAAAGCAATCAGGGATGAGGAAAAAAATTACAAAATATTAATACCTTTCTGTCAGGTAAAATTAGTTACCAAACAAATTAGGGACTAACCCATCACTGTACAGAGGCACAGAAATTACCAACTGCTGAGTTACAATTTTCAAAATCTTTCAGTTTTGTGGATCCCATTTGCAGTCTTGTGGGATGTTCCCAACATTTGCATGCATTTAGTGGACATTCAGAATTAGAAGTTGAGATTTAATCGCAATAAGTAAAAAGTTAGACTCTGCACTCATTCTTCATACCAGTATTATTACTAAACTGCTACAAGCTTAAAATATGTAGTCCCTAATGCAACATAAATTCCAGTTCTTACACCAAGGAAGGTAGGACAAGAAAACGCCGTTCTTGTGATGAATCACCATGGCAAGAGCTGCAGGAGTTCCACCCAGAGTGGTGTAGTTCATCCCCTAAATAAGGTACAGGAAGCCGGTGGATAACTTTTGAATAAGAAGGTGAGCTTGGATCTACATCCACTGTAGCAAGGTAGTCAGGCTTCCCTTTTCCTGATCCTGCATAAGAATTGAACCATTAGAAGGGAAGTGGCCCAAAATTGTGAGGACAGCTAAGAAGGAGCATGACCTGATGGAGAAGCACATGGGCGTTAGTTAATTTGCTAAACAATGAGGAAAGGATGTTATACTGGAATACCCTTATATTTTGGAATGAAGCAACAAGCTATATATATAAAAAAAAAAAACCCATGAATTGGAGGCCCACATCCTCATGTTCTAAAAGGAAAATCATACTAGGCTTCAACTGGTTTGTGCTTTCAGGTCCCAAACAAACAGTGGATGAATGAATGAAACAAGGCCCTGATCATTTTCATATGCTACACATCCGTAACCAGAAATGGCAAAACCTAATGGAATTATCATCATAATAAAGCTGTGTACCACAGAGTGATTGCAGACAAGTATTTCTCTTCGGCATGCCTATGGTGTTTCAATTGTTAGCATCTGTACTCTATATGAATCATTCATCTCAGCATCTCTCATTCAAAATTAAGCCAGAAATTTGGAAACGCCAATAGAACCATAAATCTTAAAATAAAAAATAAAAATCTTTTCATGTTCAGGCCTAGTGCTGTATAAATTCAGTCATCGCCGAACAAAATTTACTCATCAATCTACAAATTAAAAACCAGCGTCGCCAGATAAAATCAAAATGGCAATAAATTGAGATTTAAGAGCAGAAAGCAGAGAGAAATACTGGAAAGAACTTTTGAGAAACCATTTGTTTTTCTCGCAACCCCGAAATCGAATCTCAGCATCAAGCAGAACATCTAGAGGAGCGACGCAAAACAATTTAAAAATAAAAATAAAAATAAATAAAATTACCATTATTATGAAGAAAGGATGAATTGAAATCCCATTAAATATGTGATATAAAGAAGAAGATGCAGGAGGAGGAGGAGGAATGGCATATACCTGTATAGATGCAAGTGACATAAAGAAGAGATTCTCTGGGACCAGACATGGCTTCGAGTGGAGTGGCATAACCAGGCCCCTTCTTGCAGCAACCAATCTCCATCTTTTTTCACTAGTCTCTCTCTTTCTCTCTCTCTATCTGCTCTTTCTCTCTCTCTATCTGTTATTTTGATCTCTCTGTGTCTGTTATTTTGATCCACCCTCCTTGAAGGGGAGAGCTTTATAGAACAACAACCGGGATGCGTCCTTACGTGGCAGCAGCTTCATTTGTCTGTCAAAAAGGTCTAGGGGGGGTGTATATGCTCTATCGTGCCCCTATTATCAGCCCTTCCATTTATATTTTTTTCATCAAATCCGATATTATTGTGATCGTAAATGTAAATAAAATAAAATATTAATTGATAAAAATAAATAAATAAATAACGAATGAGTTTTGATATTTTTAGCCATTAATATTAAAAAATAAAAATAAAAATTTACCATAATTCTCTACCAAATTCCATTGAAAACATACTTACCATAATTTGCTATTCACAAATTATCTTATTACCATTAATTCTCTAATGTGATTTTTATAGCATTGTGTTTCTTTATTTTCATGGTTAGCAAACTTCTCCACTTTTTCAATTTTATCAATTAAACTATTAGTTTTAAAATCTTTTTTATTAAGAAACGTTTCTCTTACCTCTCTTGTTGAGCAAGTTGACAAAGTATTTGAAAAAAAAAATGTTTGACAAAATTTAATATTTATTGCTTAATAATTTAAATTAATTTTAAGTTAAATTTATTTAATTTATACATTGAAAATTTATTATTTAATTTTTATTTTAAATATATTAAAATTATTTGATAAAATTTATTTTAAATTATCAAATTAATATATTTATTTTTATAAATTATAATTATCATAAAGGACATCGTGGAGTAGTAAAAAATATCATTAAAATAATTATGATAAATAAGAATAAAATGATAAAATAAAAAATATGGACTTAAAATGGTTTAAGTGATTTTACTTATTATTTAAAGTTAATTTTAATTTTAAATTTATGCTATTAAATAATTTTATCAAATATATTTATTTTATTTAATAATTTAAATTAAATTATTAAATATAAAGTTAAATTAAATATTTTAGAATTCTATTTTTTTTTTAATTTATTTATACACCATTGCAACAGATAAGACGGATCAATCTGTTTCAAAAGGTCGTGACACGTGGAACAGTAACACAGCAGGCACCAGCCGCACCACCACACATAGTTACTAAAAATTTGACCAACCAAATGGCAAAAGCTGAGTGGAAGACCAAAAATTTTTACAATAAAAGACGTTTGAACAAGTCTTTAGCAGTATGGGGCCGCACACTCGTAGTTTAGAATACAATGCAAATATCAATAATACTTTTTAAAGAAAATTTTATTTTTAATGGTTATTTGGGGTGACACGTAGGATAATGGGACGGGAAAAAATTGCACAAGAAGCCATAAGCCATTTTCGAGGCAGGCTTCTTCCACAAGAAAAATTGACATTTTGGAAAAAGTTGTATGCTTCCATTTTGATTTCGTTGAAATTGAGGGGTACTTGCTTGGACGTTTTCGGGGATTATTTGGTAGGGCGATTTGCTTCAAAAACCCTAGTTTTTTGTTATATTTTTGTTGAGACGTGTTGTATGGTCAATGAATTTCCTTGCTATTTTTTGCTTGAATACTATTTTTGGATATGAAGGAATTTTGATAAAAATACCATTTTTTTTGGGAAAAAAAAGTGTGTTGTTGTTGGTTTTTTTATTTTTTATTTATATATATATATATATATATATATATATATATATATATATATATATATATATATATATATTCAAAAGCATCGATAAAAATACAGTATAGTACATACACATCTTCGATTTTGAAATGGGAAAAGTGGGTTTTGATTTTAAAAATACATTAAAAAAGTAATTTTGAATTTTTAAAATTAGAATTATTTTTATCTATTCCATATAAATATTTCACTTCATTTTAATTTTATTATTATTATTATTATTATTTTATTTGAGATTTTTTTTACCGCTTCTAATGTCTATTTTTTAAATTTACTTTCGTTACGAGATGTTTGTTTTCGAAGGAAAAAAAAATCTCAAATAATAATAATAATAATAAGTTCAAAAGAATTGAAACATTTACATGGAGTAGTAGTTTAGTTGTGAATTGATGTCGATGACATAAGTAAAAATTATATTTTAGGAAATAATCAGACGAAAATGATATTGATTTAAAGATTTTAAAAATATATATTTTCGTATGAGCGAGTTAAAACCACTTTTTTCTTTCAAGAAAACTTCATTATCCTTTCATCCCATCATATGTTGTTCAGTCTAATAGAATAGGGAGCATGTGGCCTGGTTGCAACAGTGGACAGTAGCTATGATTGCCTTTTTTTTAATACCTTTAATTGGAGCATGGGAAGAAAATTGAAGTCAGATAACTTTTTTTATTTGATTTTTTAATAACTTTGATTAAAGCATGTCAACAAAATTAGAGGGACATCAAATCAAATGCGACATCCATATCGAAATCCCTATCTCGAAAGATTCTCTAACAGATTTCAGAACGGTGATTCTTGGCAAGGACGCGGCAATTGTAAAATCTCTAATATAATATTCTTTCTTATCATAAATACTATTCTTAAAAGCCAAACTTTAAAATTTAAAAGTTAGTTGGTCGAATCACGTGGCTTCAAAATCTTGGATTGTCTGGACTTGGAATGATTTTGTGCCTTTCCAACTTCGATCCTAAATTTATTAACTAAGCTCCTATTCATATGCCTTTTATTAAAGTATTTTTTAATTGTGCTCAAATAAAAATTAGTTCCGATGAAAAAGCACGTGCGCATTTTTAAATGCGTGGGTTTTGAAAATAAGATAAAATTCTACTCGACCAATGAGGGCTTTTTTTTTTTTTTTTTTGAATTTTAATTTAATTTTAATTTAATTTTAATTTTTTTTTATTCACTTGACCTTTATATGTGTTGCTTTGTTATACGTGCAAAATTGAAAAGTACATTTCCGTATCACCGAATCAGCCTAAAATGTAACCTTAAATTTGACTTAAAAAGATACGAGAGAGAACAAAAAATATTTTATTTTATTTTTTATAGAATAATTTGGGGAAAAAAAATTAAACTTTTGCCAAATATGTATATTTTTGGTTATTTGATTAAAAATATATTTGGTTAAAAATATAAAATAATCCTTAAATTATGAATCTAACTTTTTTTTTTTTATATTTTTATTTGAAAAGTAACTATTTCTTTTTTACATTGATGTCATTGACTATTTCAAGTATTTATATACAGTTTTTTTTTAAAAAAATTATTATTATTTTTTTAAAAAAAATAATAAGGACATTTTTATAAAAAATGAGATAAAAAAATAAATTTTTATTGTCCTTTTAATCAAATAACCCTTTATTAAAAGGAACTCAATTTTAAAAATCTAACTTTTTTTTGCCACATTTTGACAACAATACTCATATTTATTTTATTTTTTTATATTTTAAAAATAATATTTTCTTTTAAAACTTACCTATAAATACTTGAAATAATTAAAGACATTTATATAAAAAAATGAGTGATGACTCTTCAAACAAAAATATAAAAAATGTTAAATTCACGGTTATGAAAATTATTTATCCCCTCTAACCACTAAATTCTATTTTTTTTTTTCTTTTTGAGAACATTTTAGGAATCAAACATATTACAAATGTTAGTAAATTGCAATTTAAATAATTTCTTTTATTTTGATGTAAACATCCAAATTGCATTAAATAAATTAGTTTATCATTTAGAATCCAATTATTTTTATTTTTATTTTAAAAAAATCTCTTTATATTAACTTAATTTAAGTAAACATATCTATGAATAATATTTTTTAATATTTTAAAATTAATAAAAATATAAATTCTAATAGACAATATATAAGGAAATCATGGAAAAAATTATTTCAAAATTTAATAGTAAATTAAAATAAACAATTTTGAAAAGCTATCATGTGTAATTAATTAAAATAAAATATATTGTTATTTATTTATTATTTTTAAATTATATTATATATTATTTTATTTATAATATTAAAAACATAAAAAAAACTCTAATATTTCTTTTTTTTTTTAATTATCTTAGATTATGATTTATTACTATTTAATTGTCTTAAACTTATCATTCAAATATTTTAAAATTAAATTTTGAATGTTAAAAATTTCAAGTCCAAAAAACTGCAAAACTCAAGGACAATTGCGTGGGAATTTTTATTTCGTTGACTAATGAATAATTACACGTGACATAGTTTTTTATTTTTATAATTATAATTTTTTTCTATTTTTTAAAAGCAAACAATAATTAACACTATCATGATTTATAAAAATTAAAGATAAATAGATATATATATATATATATATATATATATATATATATATATAATTTTTTTTTAATTTTTTAAAAATAGAAATTAATAACCAACCATTATCCTATATTTTTATTCATTTACAATTAGATGTTGATTTATAATTTTGTTGTAAAATTATGTTATGAAAAATAATCAAGAAATAAAATTGTTGAGGGGGGAAAGAGGAAGATATTTTCTTTTTTGGGTTGAATACAAGTTGGAGAAGCATCTTTTATACGTTTACAAATGAAACCTTCAAGTCTTCCATTAATACTCATTGCCAAGATGAGTAAATGGAAGACATAATGTGGCGGTTATCACCTAATACTCTCCCTTGTCCGTTAATACTCATTCCCAAGATAAGTAAATGGAAGACGACGGTTATCACCCAATACGCTCCCTTGTATGTCTATCATATCCAAGGTTTTGAAAATATCCGATCCTTGGTCCGGATTGGCCCATCCAACGGTCAAACCGCTGAACCGATGACTAGGCCCGACCGGTTCACCTCAAACTTTCTGTCTTTTTAAGTTGTCCCTTCAAGGACACAAGGACACTCATTCACTGAACCCAGTGCAACGCACTTTCCCAACTCCTTCACCAAGCTGAGAGTTACACACTCATCAATAGATATTTTATATTGTTGTTTTGATCATTCCATTCCGATGTGGGATTCAAAGGGGCTTGTTTTTTAAGGGCTAAAAGCCTTGTGAGCGGACGGGAATCAGTATTGAACATGGGTATTGCACCAAATATATATATATATATATATATATAATATAATGTAATTCCAAGCATAAAAATAAATATAAAGATTTATTATTTATCCAATATTATAGGATAACAAATATCAAAATAATATGGATAAAACAAATAATAATTTTGAAAATAATAAAATATATAACCTTTAAAATTCAAAGAACTTTAAATAATAAAATCAAGCATGGTATATTTAATAAATTAGAAATATTAAATATATTGATCAATAATAATGTTACCTTATTATAATTTAATCTTTCAATAATAATGGTAAAATGATGAAATGTGTTTAAAATTTTTAATTTTTAATAATATATAAATAATATATTTATGACATCATTAGTTCAATGATGATTCAAACATTGGTCCGACCAATGAACTGTGAACCAATAATTTTTCCGATTCATTAACTGGTTTGATTCTGAAGACATTGATCATATCTAAAGGAAAATGCCTCATATCTCAAATAAGGCATAAGATCATTATAAGAAGATTTGTCTTTTTATTCTTTGTTAAGTTTATATATATAACTTCTTGATTTTTGGTTTAATTAGAAACTAAAGTTGAAACCAATGTGTGGACCTCGCATTTTGCTTGATGCGTTCTCACTTGATGGTGCGACTCACTTTTTATTTATTTGGTGAAAAATATAATTTTTAGAAAAGACTTGGAGTTGCTACTTATTTTTGTTTTATTTTTTAAAGGGGAAACAAAATAAGAAAGAAAACCTTAAGTGTAACTCCTTATTTGGAAAAGACAGTTTGTGAAAAACCAAACCTCGGTTCGGGAGTCAGGTTACCTATTGGGAAGGTACGGTAGTGAGCCATAACACCCCTCTAAGTCCCTAAAAATGGGTCTCTACTAAATAAGATGAAGCAAGCGTGACAATTGACTAGAAGATCAATGGATACCAAAATGATCATGGATCAAAAGCAAGTCATGATAACGAATAAATAAACAAAGTGAGAGTGAGAGCGTACCTTGGCAGTAGGTAATAAAGCGCTATCGTGAAACAATGTTAGCTTAAGTATAAAATTATCACATGCATATCAAAAAGCAAGATAAAATTCAAGCAATATTCATTAAGTATAGCAGTTGACAATCAGAAGATAAAACTCATATGTAAGGCCCCCACCAAAGCCCAATTGATTTTGCATGAATTAATCCCACAAATTCCATTGTTTTGGAATTATGAAAATCATATTCATGCTTATTTAAAATCAAGAAAAAAAATTATTTAAAAATCAAAGAAAATTTATGAAAGTGCTTACTTGAAGGGAAATGTAGCAAGTTTATTTAAAAACGGGATTTTTAGTAACTTAAAACCTTAATGAATGATGAAAAGTGGTAGAATTAAAAATAAAATATTTAAAATTGGAGTGAAATTAAAATTATTTGAAAAACTGAAATTTGAAAATTGGAGTTTCGAAAATTATTTGAGAATTGAATCTTTAAAAAATAAAATTTGGAGATTGGAACTTTAGAAAATTATTTGAAAATGGAAGTTTTGAAAATAAAATTTAAAAAATGGAATTTTGAAGAATTATTCTTAAACGGAAGTTTTGAAAATTAAATTTGAAAATAATTAAAGTTTGGAAAGTTAAAGTTTTGAAAATTAAACTTAAAAATTGGAGTTTTGAAAAATTAAATTAAAAATTGGAGTTTTGGAAATGGGAGTTTTGAAAATTAAATTTAAAAATTGGAAATTTGAAGAATTATTTGAAAATGGAAATCTTGAAAATTAAATTAAAAAAAATGGAATTTTGAAGAATTATTTGAGAATTGAATTTAAAAAAAATAAAATAAAATAAAAAAATAAAAATAATTAAATGTGAAAATTGGAATTTTGGAAATTGGAATTTTGAAGAATTATTTAAAAATTGAAGTTTTAAAAAAAGAATTGGAATTTTGAAAAATTATTTGAAAATTAGAGTTTGGAAAATTAAAGTTTTGAAAATTAAACTTAAAAATTGGAGTTTTGGAAATTAAATTGAAAATTGGAATTTTGGAAAAATATTTGAAAATGGAAATTTTGAAAATTAAATTTGAGAATTGGAATTTTGAATAATTATTTCAAAATTAGAGTTTGGAAAATTAAAGTTTTGAAAATTAAATTTAAAATTTGGAGTTTTGGAAATTAAATTGAAAATTGGAGTTTTGAAAATTAAATTTTTAAAATTTGAATTTTGGAAAATTATTTGAGAATGGAAGTTTCTAAAAAAAATAAATTTGAACTTTAGAATTTTAGAAAATTATTTGGAATTTTTATGAAAATTAAATATTTAACATTAAGTGATGAAGAATTTAAAAAAACAAACACTTGGCCATTTGGGTGGTGCATTGGAGGATGCCCATGCACGGTGTCCATAATTGTACTACTCTGACCAGCTGCTAGTAACCCAATACCCCATATATATAGAATTGAAAAAAAAAAAAAAAACCCTCCATACTTCTCTCGAAGATACTGGCCCGCATTTACAAGCCCAATATTATTGGCTTGTTCCGTACCATAAAACCCTTTTTGCAAACACAACTGTAACAAATTGATTGATAATGAAAGACAATATGAGGGCAATAGTGGACTCAATGGAGTTATAATTGAGGACTTCTTGAACCTGACCTTTTCTATGGGGGTCAATCTTCTTGGACTGTACAAAAACAGAATGCAAAAATACATTATGAGTCATTATAACACAACCGACAACTCCCACTGCCTGCCGAATTATTTTTTAGCTAAGTTTTGGAACCAAAACACCTATAAGAAGTTCCCTTCCACTGGGCTTTGCATCACCAAACATCCAGGCAAATGAAAGTGTCATTGTTGCAATGAGAACTCCTAGATATCAGCCCCGATCAAGGCCAGCTCCGCCATGACCCACAACATCATCCTTGCCCATTTTGGATACTCATCTCTGCACAGCTCCGCCAAGTGCCTCCCTGTCGCCACTCCGAGCCTCGCCGCTAGCAGCTGCATCGAAACGCCCCATTGTCGTGGTCCACAAGAGCAGCCACAACAAGGAGTATCTGGTGATGGCGCCGCCCTGTAGATCCCCCTCCAACATTGGCGATGATCTTAGGTGCTGGTCTCTCATCTCTCTACTTCGCCTCCATAGTGTCACCTGTAGGGACCCCTCTCCCTGATGACACGTGGCACATACTTCCTGATGACATGTGGCACGCATTCTCATCCAGATTACCCCCATCCAGATTTCCCCAAGAGTACACGTGGCGCGCTTCTCTTATCCGGACTCCCTCAAAGAGAGGCACACGACACTCACAAACATAACATCCGGACGATCGCCACATCGCATCCGGATGACCGACATATACTATCCGGATATGTTTATCCGGACCATTGACTGAAGTAAGCAAGTCTTGCACGTCATCATAACAGCCTGCCATGGCCCACGTTCCGCCACCTGTAGAGTGAAAGGACAGGAATGAAGTGACGGCAAGTCATTTCCCACGATCTCTGACAGCCGCGGCACCTCCCACGATTTCTGTCAGCCGCCCGTAGGGTGATGATGGCCCTGCCACCACCTAATGGCATCATGACAAGCCAAAATATCTCCCTACCATTAAAGAGGGAAACAAAGCTTCTGGTACTAAATATATGAACCTTCACACAAAGAGGAAGGTAAGCTTGCTATACCTAGAAAAAGGCCAACTGATTTATCTCTCTTTCCATGGCTGACAAAACCATCGGAGGGAGTGTCCAGACACCCTGTCCGGACGCCTTTTGTAGGAACGACTAAACCAGGAATCTATATTGGTTGAGATCGTGCGTCTATCCATTTGGCAACTACGTGGATCACCAGGGACGCGAGGCCTCAACATTGGCACCGTCTGTGGGAACCTTCATTGATTCAGTCACCGGTAAAGATGGCCACGCCTTCTAGAAGCCGCTCATCTGGTAGGGGAGAGGAAGATAATTCTGAATGGTGCTGAGCCATCGAAAGAAGATAGTTGGCAAGCGAACGACAACTGCAAGCTCTCCTCCAGGAGATAGAAAAGTTAAGAGAAGAAAATGCGGTGCTACGCATCCAGGCTTCATCGACGGGGCCTCCCCGTCATCAGCGTTCAAGAGACCAGATAGCAAACTCGAGGCCAGAACCAGAGTCAATATACCCTAGGACAGCAGGAGCCGTCCCAGAAACAAGCAATGTTAGGCCACATGAGCCACACACTCCCATGCACCGAGCTCCCCGTGAGGAAGGCTCAGACCCTACTCATTTTTCAGCAAAAAGACAACGCGATAAAAGACCCCAGTTGTCAAACTCAATGCGCGCGAGACTAGGCCCACAAGAGCCTAGGAGGCCAAGATCGCCAGTAACCACAACCTAGGGAGCACACCCTGACCCTAGGGTGCAGAACGTTCTCCCACACCGTGACCCTATGGTCACCCCTGTGGTGCAGAATGTTCAACCGCACCTGGCGGTACGACAAGCTGGGAAAAGCTTCCCAAATGAGCCACCCATTGGCTTCATCAGCAAAAGACTGGACGACATGCTCTCCACGCCCTTCTGCTCTCATATCATTCATTACGAGCCCTCAAGGGGATTCCTTGTACCCAAATTCTCCACATATGATGGGTCCAGCGACCCTTTCGATCATATCATGCATTATCGACAGCTCATGACGCTCGATATTGGCAACGACGCGCTGCTGTGCAAAGTATTCCCCGCCAGCCTACAAGGGCAGACCCTCTCATGGTTCCATTGCCTACCTCCCAACTCTGTTGACAATTTCAAGGACCTATCCGAAGCCTTCGTAGGACAATACTTGTGCTCTACTCGGTATAAGCAGAACATTAGTACTTTGCAAAACATAAAAATGCAAGATAACGAATCCTTAAGGGAGTTTGTGAAGCGGTTTGGTCAAGCCGTACTTCAGGTAGAGGCTTACAGCATGGATGTTGTCTTGTAGATCTTCAAGCGAGACATCTGTCCAGACACCCCATTTTTCGAATCACTCGCTAAAAAGTCTCCAACAACGATGGACGACTTGTTTAGACGTGCAAACAAATACTCAATGCTCGAAGATGACGTACAAGCAGCCACCCAACAAGTCTTGGTTGCTGGACAAGCATCTAGAAGTGATGCGGATAGAAATGCCAAACTTCCGGACCGGCCAAGGCCGTTCGATCGAAGGCAGGAAGGGCTAGGTCGCCCGGAAAGACCGCCCCTCACACCTCTCTCCATATCATATGAGAAACTTCTCACTATGATCCAAGGCATGTCTAACTTCAGGTGGCCTAGACCCCTCGGAACGGACCCATCCAAAAGAGATCATAGCAAAAAATGTGTCTTCCACAAGGAGCATGGTCATGCAATGGAAGAATGCTGGTGCCTCCATTATTTGGTTGAAAGGCTCATAAGGGCGGGACACTTAAAACAATACCTCCGCTCAGATGTCGGAGGTAAAGACGCTTCTCGAAATCACAACTCTGGAGCCCCTAGGACCCCAGCCGTCCCCAAAGCCGTTATAAACTATATTAACGGAGGCCCATCTGACGAGGAGTATGACTCCAAACGAAAGAGACAAAAGTTGTTGCGGGCTGCATCGGTACGCGAGCGTATCAACTCCATCCGGCCTGGGATAACTGGGGGGGGGGGGGGGGGGGGGGGGGGGCTCGCCCCATAGATGGGACAATCATTTTCGCACTAGTAGACCCCACCCAGACATTGCAGCCACTCCGCGACGCCCTCATCCTGTCCCTAGAGATAGGAGACTTCGACGTGAGACTCATCCTGGTTGACCCGGGCAACTCGGCCGATCTTGTGCAAGCATCGGTCGTTAGCCACATGGGACACAGTCTCACAAGCCTCGAAAACCTTGGGCGAATCCTATCCGGATTCAACGGGTCGTCAACTATGTCTTTAGGAGACATTGTACTGTCGGTCCAAGCTGGCCCAGTCACTCTCAACGTACAATTTTCTGTGGTACAAGATTTATCACCCTTCAATGTCATCTTAGGGCGCACATGGCTACACTACATGAAATTCATCCCCTCTACATATCATCAAATGGTAAGTTTCCTTACCAAGGATGGGCAAATTGACCTATATGGCAGCCAGTTAGCCGCTCGCCAATGCTATCAGATAGCACGAGAAACAGGGACCAGCCAAGAGGATGCATCCCTCCCTGAGTCCAGCCATGCGCGTGACTAATAGCAATTATTGGGTCTGGTGGACAAAGATCTCCCAGCAGCGGATCCCTTGCAAACAATCCAAATTTCAGAAGAAAGAACTCACCTTACGAATATCAGTTCTCTCCTAACATCAGAAGAGACCCCGAACATGCAGAATGCCCTCAGACAAAACCATGACGTCTTCGCATGGGCACATTTTGATATGAAGAGAATTCATCCCTCCATTACCTCTCATAGACTTATCTTACCAACAACCAGACCCATCCGACAGAAGGTTAGGCGTTTTCACCCGAACAAACAAAAAATTATCCGGAATGAGATTGACAAGTTGCTAGAAGCCGGGTTCATCAGAGAAGTGGATTACCCTAACTGGTTGGCAAATGTAGTGGTAGTACCCAAAAAAGAAGGCAAATGGCGGGTGTGCGTTGACTACACCAACCTCAATAATGCATGCCCAAAAGACAGTTTCTCTTTGCCACAGATAGATCAAATTGTGGACTCCACTACTGGGCAAGGGATGCTCTCTTTCTTGGACGCCTTCTCCGGATACCACCAAATCCCAATGGCCCCGGTTGACGAAGAAAAAACAGCCTTCATAACACCACATGGTCTCTATTGCTATAGAGTCATGCTATTCGGACTCAAAAACGCTGGCGCTACTTATCAAAGACTGATGACGAAGATCTTCAAACCTCTGATCGGCCGCTCAGTAGAAGTATATATTGACGATATCGTGGTCAAAAGCAAAACCCGAAAGGAGCATGTCCTCCACTTGGAAGAAGTCTTCCACCTCTTAAGGAAAAATGGCATGAAGTTGAATCCTTCTAAATGCACATTTGGCGTAAGTGCTGGAAAATTCCTAGGATTCATGGTCAGCCAAAGAGGGATAGAGGTTAGCCCGGATCAAGTCAAGGCAGTCATGGAAACACCACCTCCCAGGAACAAGAAGGAATTACAACGCCTCACAGGCAAGCTCGTCGCGCTAGGGCGTTTTATAGCCCGCTTCACTGATGAACTGCGACCTTTCTTCTTGGCAATACGAAAAGCCGGAGCAAACGGATGGACCAATAGCTGTCAAAGCGCTTTTGAAAAAATTAAACACTGCCTCATGCAACCGCCCATCCTGAGCAGCCTCATCCCTGAAGAAAAATTGTACATGTATCTGGCTATATCGGAGTGGGCAATTAGCGTTGTCCTATTCCGCTGCCCCTTAACCAAGGAGCAGAAGCCTATCTACTACGTCAGCAGAGCATTGGCAGACGTAGAAACCAGATATTCAAAGATGGAGTTAATGGCCTTAGCTCTTCGAAGTGCCGCACAGAAGCTCTGTCCTTACTTCCAAGCCCACCCGATGATTGTGCTAACTGACCAACCCCTTCGCAACATTCTGCACAAACCAGACTTAACCGGAAGAATGCTTCAATGGGCCATAGAATTGAGCGAATTTGGAATTGAGTTCCAACCCAGATTGTCCATGAAAGGCCAAGTGATGGCTGACTTCGTGTTGGAATACTCCCGAAGGCCCATCCAACACAAGGAACCAAGCGAAGAAGAATGGTGGACTTTGCGAGTTGATGGAGCCTCCCGATCGTCAGGATCTAGGGTAGGGCTCCTGCTGCAGTCCCCAATAGGAGAACGTCTGGAGCAAGCCATCCGGCTGGGGTTCCCCGTCTCTAATAATGAAGCGGAATATGAGGTCATCCTATTCAGATTGGACCTCGCCTTGGCTCTATCCGTATCCAAGCTCTGGGTCTATAGCGATTCCCAACTCGTGGTACGACACGTCTAGAACGAATACGAAGCTAAGGATGCACACATGACACGATATTTGACTAAAGTAAGGAACACCTTACAACGATTCACCGAGTGGACGATCGAAAAAATCAGACGAACTGAAAATGGGCGCGCCGACGCATTTGCCGGCATAGCTGCCTCCCTCCCCATCAAAGAAGCTATATTGTTGCCTATATATGTGCAAGCCAACCCTTCCATAGCAGAAGCCTCCACTTGCAATTCCATTGAAACAAAACAAGCAGGCGACCAAGAATGGACGAACGACGTTACAGAATACCTCCGGACAGGCACTCTGCTCGAGAATCCCAAGCAGGCACACAAGATCCGGGTGCAAGCAGCCCGTTTCACCCTGATTGGGGGGCACTTGTACAAACGGTCTTTCACAGGTCCTTACCTTCGGTGCCTAAGTCATTCAGAGGCCCTGTATGTGTTAGCTGAATTGCACGAGGAAGTATGTGGAAATCATTCTGGAGGACAATCTCTGGCATATAGGGCCCATTCGCAAGGATATTACTGGCTCACTATGAAGAAGGATGCGGCAGCCTATGTAAAAAAATATGACAAATGTCAAAGGCACGCCCTCATTCCACATATGCTGTTGGAGACATTGAAACCAATTTCAGGCCCTTGGCCCTTCGCACAGTGGGGCATGGACATAGTGGGACCCCTCCTAACCGCACCCGCTCAGAAGAAATTCTTGCTCGTCGCCACGGATTACTTCAGTAAATGGGTGGAAGCTGAAGCATACGCTAGCATCAAAGACAAAGATGTCACCAAGTTCGTATGGAAAAACCTCATCTGCCGCTTCGAAATCCCCCAAACCATCATAGCCGACAATGGTCCACAGTTTGATAGCATCGCATTCCAGAATTTCTGTTTGGAACTAAACATCCGGAATTCATACTCCACACCGCGCTATCCTCAAAGTAATGGGCAAGCAGAGGCCACAAACAAGACTCTAATCACTGCCTTAAAGAAAAGGCTCGAGCAAGCCAAAGGAAAATGGGTGGAGGAGCTACCCGGCGTCCTATGGGCTTATCGAACCACACCCGGACGTCCGACAGGAAACACTCCCTTCGCCCTCGCATACGGTATGGACGCAATTATTCCTACTGAAATAGGGTTACCCACTATCTGAACTGAGGCAGGAAAACAGGATGATGCAAATACAGAATTTGGAAGAAACTTGGACTGGGCAGACGAAGTAAGGGAAACCGCATCTATCCGGATGGCAGACTATCAACAAAGGGCATCAGCTCATTACAATTGCAAAGTAAGACCCAGAAGCTTCAAAAATGGTACGCTGGTCCTTAGAAAAATTTTCGAAAATACCGCTAAAGTAGAAGCGGGAAAATTTCAAGCCAACTAGGAAGGCCTCTATATAGTGTCTAAAGCAAGTGAAAGTGGAGCTTATCATCTGCAAAAGCTAGACGGAACTCCATTACTCAGACCATGGAATATGTCCAATTTAAAGCAGTATTACCAATAAAAGAAATAGAAGTGCAATCTGGGAAAAAGTATGTTTTATTGAATACTTGCAAAAATTATATACAAAGGGTTCTCCGGACTACAAAATACAGAGAGAAGATAGCAGTAAAAAATTACAAAAAGAAAAGCTCTCATTGAGCAGGCTTGCCACGTAGCTTCTCCTCTTCGCCTGGGGGAATTAAAGGGACGTCCCGTTTGATACCATGTTTTTTCATACAGCAACGGTAGCCGAAGAAGTACATTTTGTCTACTTGCTTCTGGTAGTCCGCTTCAAGTTCCTCCCTCTCCGCAACAAACTCAGCCTCCAGCTCCTCTTTTTTCGATGATAAGCACAACTGCAAATCTTCTCTCTGCTTTTTCTCGATAGATACCTCCATTCGGAGTTGCCTCACCTCCCCCCTCAGAAGGGCCATCTCGTCCTCCGCCTCATGCAGGTGGGCGTCCACAGATTCCTCCCGGCTCTTTGCCTCAGCTAGCTCTGCCCGGAGAGCCTCGTTGTCTCCTCGAGCGGCGGATAAACTGGCTTCGGCCTGCTCCAGTCTCAAGCGCAGCTTCTCTTCATTATTTTTGCGCTGAGAGACGAAGGCCTTCGTATAATCGGCGGTTTGCAGCAGGTCAGAAAATAGATCATGTTGTTGGGCCATGCCGCGAAAACCGCTCACCAGCTGCAAAAAAACACACAAACAAGAAGAGCAAAGTTACAAACCATGCCACAAACACATCAGTATGGCAAGAAAAATCAAGAAGTAAACTATACCGTTTCCACCGCTTCGAACATTTTTGTTGAGGGCATGGCAACATCTGAGCCGGGTGGAATCCGTTTCAGCTTTTCCTCCAACTCCGCGTAGCTGAAAGAGCTAGCGGAGATGCAAACCGCATCATCAACAAGACTCCCCCCTGATGAGGCACTGGAGAGTGCCCTCTTCCCCGGGTCCGGGGCCCTAACATTCTCGGCCGGATGGGTCTCTCCGGGTGAACCCTCATCCGGGACCACCACAGGGGCAGATGGGTTCTCTGTTGCCATCTTCGTCTTGCTCCCCTTCGGATGATCATCCTGAACGGACGAGCAACTGACTTCGATGGTTTCCAAGAACTGATCCTGAAGCCACCCGATGAGGCCAGACTTCAAGTCACGCACCGGACGCGACTTCCTTGTAGCTGACCCCTTCACCAGTATGAGGGCAAGGGGGCTCGGCTCGCAAGGAGGCAAACCTTGACTATCTGCCCCCATTTCTTCCATTGGGGGTGCCAAATGAGGCAATGGGGCAGCACAAAAAGCCCCGGCTGCATCCGCATCCGGATGGGGAGAGTCGGGCTGATTTATTAAAGTCGCCTCCTCAGCCAAAAGAGTCGGACGTCCAGCCGCTGACAGTGAAGGCCCCGAGTGGTTTAGACCCGCAAGACGTTCGGAGCCGCTTGAAATAGAGGGCGGGACGGGGTGATCCGACTCTCTTATTGTTATTTCCTTCACATAAGTTGAAGGGGGAATTACAAACTCCTTCGGAGGAGTGGGGAGTTTCACTTCCTTCCCTTTATTTAAAACCTTCTTCTTCTTTTTTGCTAGAGCGCCAGCAGGTGTAGAGGACGCGGGCCGTTTCCCACTCGGAGCCTTCCGTAGAATTCCTTCTTTCCTTTTCACCTCCCGATTATTGAAGCGGACTTTGCGTGATCGGACGTCTGCCTTCTTCACCGCCGCGTAGAAAGGAAGGTCCTGAAGAATGTAGTGCTCCCTAGCCACCACCTCTTTGGACAGCCGCCTTGGGAGTATGTTCAACACATACGGTTGGGGCTCCTAGGTGACCGATCGGAGGTTCTACGCGGAGAGAAGCGTTTCACAACTTCGCTCGGCCGCCGTAATCTCGAAAAGCCTGTTCAAACAATCGAACGAGGCCTTCTCCACCCACTCCACCAGCTTTTCCCTTTTATCCTAGCCTGCACCCAAGAAAGCAAAAGTATGTCAACGACCCAACAATGCTGACCTAAACTCACAAACCATGAAAAAACAAGAAGTAATTTAGTCATACCGGGGACCTTCAACGATTGGTTGGGAGCGAACGGCCTGTCCGGATGCACCGCCAAACCCACCCACAAGCCCTTAACCAGCACGTGACCCTTGGCGGCCCCCTTGGTCGAATCCGGAAGGTTGGTCACCAGTTGTAGGGATGGAAGGCTAGCAACGAAGCTAAAAATATCATTCTTCACCTTCTTGATTGAGTAGATGAAGAGAACCTCCAGCAGCGAGAGGTCCAAATTGAACAGCATGCTTAGAATGCTGCACCCCATCAGCACCCGGACCATGTTGGGATGAAGATACGCCGGAGGAATCTGGGTGAAGTGAAGAAACTCCTTGAACAAAGACGGAAGGGGAAACCGGAGCCCAGCGTTGAACTGCTCATTGCTAAAGAAAATAGCGTGGTCTTCACTCTTCTCAGTCGATACAACATCTCCATCAGTAAGTTCAACAGATACACCGTTGGGGATGCAGAAACGCTCACGAAACTCCTTTACACTCAGCTTATCCATAGATTTCTCGGCATGAGCATCGCCGGACGAGCCAGATGAGGTAGCTTCCTTGTTCGCAGACATTTTTAGCCTGAGGCTGAAATGGGATCTGCATGAAAGAGGGCCAACAGTCAAAAACAGCAATCCAACCCCACAACCTTAAAATCTAACCCAAAGAAGAGTCAATGGCCCACTAAAAGACACAGGGGGGCAACAGAAACCCTAAACACAATCAAAACCCCCTCGAAAAAGCCCTAGCAACCACATACCAACTCCTAGTCACAAAGCAACTTGCCCAAACAAACCAACAACAAACCACAAAGCAAACGTAACGAAGAAAAAGACAAGAATAGTGCACGTACCGAATGTAAACTGGGAAACAAGGGTTGACAACCGCAAATGCCGACACCGTCACAACGCAAATATTACTGGCAAAAAAAAACCCTAAAGCTTCACTCAAAAAACGAAGATACGAAGAAGGTAGAAGAAGAAGCACTAACAGAAAAAACGCAGTAGGAAAAATGCAAGAGAAATGCATAGTCTGCTATTTATAGGGAGACAGCCCTTCGGTATCCCAAACGCTCAGTTACGCCATCATTGAAATGACACGCTGCCTGGGAATACCCAGAGACGACGACTCATCATAAATGATCTTCTCTCTCATCGCCCCCGCTCACCACGTGGCCCAATGAGCGCAAAAAGTAACCTCAGTTTCAAAAACCAATTATTTTTTAACCTGTCCGTTTTGTTCGGGCAAAATAGGCAAATTAAAAAAGGGGGGCATTGTAGGGACTCCTCCCCCTGATGACACGTGGCACATACTTCCTGATAACACGTGACACGCATTCTCATCAGGATTTTCCCAAAAGTACACGTGGCGCGCTTCTCCTATCCGGACTTCCTCAAAGAGAAGCACACGACACTCACAAACATAACATCCGGACGACCGCTACATCGCATCCGGACGAACGACATATACTATCCGGATATGTTTGTCCGGACCATTGACTGAAGTAAGCAAGTCTTACACGTCATCATAACAGCCTGCCATGGCCCACGTTCCGCCACCTGCAGAGTGAAAGGACAGGAATGAAGTGACGACAAGTCACTTCCCACGATCTTTGACAACCGCGGCACCTCCCACGATTTCTGTCAGTCGCTCGTAGGGTGATGATGGCCCTGCCACCACCTAGTGGCATCATGACAAGCCAAAATATCTCCCTACCATTAAAGAGGGAAACAAAGCTTCTGGTACTATATATATGAACCTTCACACAAAGAGGAAGGTAAGCTTGCTATACCTAAAAAAGGCCAACTGATTTATCTCTCTTTCCATGGCTGACAAAACCATCGGAGGGTGTGTTCGGACACCCTGTCCGGACGCCTTTTGCAGGAACGACTGAACCAGGAATCTATATTGGTTGAGATCGTGCGTCCATCCATTTGGAAACTACGTAGATCACCAGGGACGCGAGGCCTCAACATCACCGGCGTCGTCGTCGGCGTGGGCTTGGGTGTGGTTTGTAGAGGAAGCTTTCTGCTTTTGCTAGGTTCCCCACTTTCTCTCTTTATCCGTGGGTGGCTTGGTGGTGTTTGCAATGAGGCGTAGACGTCAGGAATGGTGGGAGGCAATGTATAGGTTCAGTAGGTATGAAGGAAGGTGGTGAGTATAGTGTCGGGTTTGAGCCGAATGTGGTGGGTGTGGAAATGGGTTTGGTAGGTATGAAGAGTGTAGAGAGATGAGGGTGACCATGCACATGGAAATTCATTTGCATGGGAAGGGGAATGAAGTGAGCCAAAAATGAGTTAGGTGGTGTGGTTGGGAAGGTGATGAGTTGAACGGGATGAGTGTGTCGTGGTGATAATATCCAAAAGGAACATAAAACAAACATACAAAAAAAAAAAAAAAGAATGTCCAAATGAGCCATATTTTAGGATCATTTAATGGGCTTTTGGTGGTAAAATAAAAAACACTAGCACATTCAAAGCGAGATGCAGACTATGAAATAGAGCAAACAATAATAAAGCCTCAATAATCTCAATCCAAATCTGGCATGAACGATCAAATAAAAACTACTAATGGAAAGCCTATGAGTAACCTAGAAGTCATTAGAAACATCAAACATATTCGATAAGACTCCTCTCGAGCAAGCTTTACTCGTCTTCAAGCACTCCTTCTTCCACCCGAAACGCAGAGATGCCAAATCTTCTTCTCTCTAAGACCCACTCTCCAGATCTCTCTCAAAATTTCTTTTTCTCTTCTCTTTCTCCCTCTCCCTTCCCCTGCTCAACTAGTTTTCTTCTTCCTCAAGCTCCATATTTATTTATCTGAGCATTTAAACTTCCATCACTTGCATTGTACATGACTTAAGTGCATTAGGAGTTGTATGAAAGATCCAAGTCATAGGTTATTTGATCTTAACTGGTTCATATACTTAGACAATCTATTTAAGGTTATAGTACACTACCTCTTAAATGGAGGAATGACTTGTTTTGGTCATTAGGATGGATTTCTCATAGTGAGTGCATAGATGTGTATGGTTACACATTAGACAAGACCTATAGTAAATCATGACATTAGTTATTTGATAGTCATAATTTCACCAAACTACTATATTACATAGACTCTCAATCTTAAGAGAATATTGAGCTAGTGTTGAGATCTTTAGTGGCTTTGACCCATGGGTGATGCTTATTAGAAATGGCATAAAATGAATGAGAAGGTCAAGTGTATTATATTTGGGCTTTTAAATGTGTGTTGCAATAATAACACCTCTCATGCCACTACTTTGACATTCTCTTTAGTTTATAAGAGATATTTAGTGAAAGAGACATGTCAATTAGACAAGCTACCTTCAAGACTATTATGAACACCAAGATGGCAGAAGAAACTCCCCTTAGAGATTGAACTCTTTAACAAGATAGAGATCCTTAGAGTTGAAATTGATAGCAAGACCACGGTTGACATGATCTTAAAGACCTTACCAAATTCCCTTAGGCAATTCAAGCTCAACTATTTTATGAGTAAAATATAGATGAACTTACCAAAGTTGATGAAGGAACTTTTAGATGGTTGAGAGGATTCTCAAAGATTAAAGGAATGTTCATATGATAGTCGAGGGTGCTTTAAGTTCTTCTAACAAGAAGAAGAACAATTTCATAAACATCAAATAGGAAAAGTCCAAGGTTAAGAAAGGAAAGGGCAAGTACTTCCCCTATGGCTTGGAAAAAGAAATGTCTTAACCACTTGAAGAAAAATGAAGGTACGTTTCATTCACTTTTTATTGAATCCTATTTAGTAGTGGATCCCACCAATTCTAGCTGAATAGTTTCTAAGGCCACTAACCATATCTATACTTCTTTATAGGGATTTTCATTAAGGAGAAAGCTAAATGAGGGGGCATGTAACTAACTTTAACTTCTAATGTGAGGATAGCTATGCAGGTCGTGGTAGATGTTACTCTAATATTAGTTAATACATATCGTCTAGAATTAAAGGATTTTCTTTATGTACCCAAGTCTAAAAAGAACCTTGTTTCGGTTTCGAATTCAAATAAATGCAATTATTTTGTTTATTTCAATAAAGGGGTTTTTATTAGAAAGAATAATTCTATTATTACCTCAAGCCATTGGTTGATAATCTATATTGTATAACTCCATCTCATATCATACCTTCTATTGAAAATAATCAAATCTCATTAATCAAATCTATTTATGACATCTTTGCCTAGGCCATATAAATCTAAAAATGATTCAAAAACTAGTTAAGTGTGGAACGTTAAGTTTAGAACATTGCATTCTTTGACTCCAAATGATCTTTCGGTCTAAGAATCATGTATAGAAGATAAAATGACCAA
Source organism: Vitis vinifera (assembly GCF_030704535.1). Lineage (NCBI taxonomy): Eukaryota > Viridiplantae > Streptophyta > Magnoliopsida > Vitales > Vitaceae > Vitis > Vitis vinifera. The sequence goes on along the minus strand of NC_081809.1, from coordinate 16,322,602 downwards.
GAAACCCTTTTCTACTAAAGGAGTTAGAGCTAAAAAATGTTTGGAGTTAGTGCAAACTAATGTGTCTTTTAATGTCCATGCACATTGAGGGTACGAGTATTTCATCACCTTTATTAATGATTATTTTAGATATGGTTATGTTTAACTTATGCATAGGAAATCCAATGCCTTGGATAAATTCAAAGAATTTAAAGCAGAATTAGAAAAACAATTAGATAAACACCTCAAGATACTTCAATCAAATTGAGGTGGTGAGTACATGTCAGATGAGTCTGATTTTTTCCTAAAGGAGAATGAGATTAAATCCTAGTCGAGTGCTCTTAAAACTCTATAGCAAAATGAAGTATTGAAAGAAGAAATCAAACTCCAATGGACATGGTGAGATCCATGATGAGTTTATCAACACTCCTTACATCTTTTTGAGGATATGCCTTGGAAACTATGGGATACCTTCTTAACCTAGTTCCTTGTAAATTGGTACCTTTAACTTCTATGAAGATGTGGACTAGTTGTAAAACTGGTTTATACCATGTTCACATATGGGGGTGTCCAACATATATGTGTTGAAACCAAAGGTAGATTTGTTAAAATCAATGTAAAAAGTTAGTTAACTTATAGGATACCCAAAAGGAATAAAAGGTTATTACTTTTATAATTAGTCGACCAAAATGTATTTGTTAGTACAAATGCCAAGTTTCTAGAAGAAGACTATATGATAAGTCTAGGAGTGATATTAATTAAAGAGCACTAGATGATAGTTCCACAATAGCACAAAATTCTATAGATCCAATACTTACCATTTCTAACACTTCTAGTATAGGGATACCTTGCCATAATATGAATGTTGTTACACAACTAAATTGATCCATGTAGTTAGGAGTCTTTTGAGACAATTCTAGAGAAACATGAGACTGACCCTACATATTACGATGAAATGATGAGCGATGTGAAATCATATCTTTGGTAAGGAGCTATGGAGGGAGAGTTAGAATCTATGCATTCTCACAAAGTTTGAGAGCTTGTAGAAGCACTTGGAGAGTAAAACCTCAAAAGGTGCAAGTAAGTTTATAAGATGAAAAGAGGAGTAGATAAAAAGGTTGAGACATATAGGGTTAGGCTTGAAATAAAGGGTTATAGTCAGAAAACTAGTTTTGATTATGAGGAACCCTTTTTTCGTCATAGTCATGCTCAAGTCCATTAAAATACTCCTATCCATTATGATGCATTTTGATTATGAGATGTGACAAATGGATGTCAAGACAAAATTCTTGAAAGGTTATCTTAATGAGAGCATCTATGTGATGCAACCAAATGATTTCATAGCAAAAGACCAAAAGTATTTGATATGCAAGTTACATAAATCCATTTCTAGATTAAAGCAAACATCCCACTCATGGAACAAATATTTTGATCAAGCAGTTAGAACTTTTAACTTTGATCAAAATAAAGATGAACCTTATATGTACAAGAAGGTGCAGGAAAGCATGGTGATCTTTATGATCTTGTATATTGATGACATTTTACTCATTAGGAATGATGTAAGGTTATTATCATTAGTCAAGATTTGGTTGTCTACTAAATTCCAAATGAAAGATTTGGAAAAGTACAATATATTCTCAAGATTAAGGTCTTAAGGGATTGTAAGAATAGGAAGATTATGTTGTTTCAAGCCTCCTACATTGACAAGCTTTTGGTTAAGTATATGATGTAGGATTCCAAGAAGGGTCTATTACTCTTTAGACATGGAGTTCATTTTTCAAAAGACCAATACTTAAAGGAGAATGAGTGCATGGAGGTAGTACCCTACACCTCAATAGTGGGTAGCCTTCTTGGTTTTGCATCTTGTGCTTGATTTCTTTTATCAAATTCTAAAAATATATTCAAAAATTAAGTTTCTCAAAGGGAAAATAAACCAGATCAATTATTGAAACTCCCAATTCTTGAACTAAAAGTAAAAAAAAAAAAAAACTAACAACTAAATAACGGTTAGGTCGTCTCCTTAAGGAACATTAGATTTGTGACAACAAATGTACAAGGTCTTAGGGTATGAGTATTGGTTGGAAGCTTAGAAAAATGATTTTTTAAATAAGAGAGAAAAAAATATAAAACATAGAAAATTAAATAAAAGCAAACTCCAAGAGTAGAGATTAACCGGGATCGCCTATCTTAGGTACAACTCACCAACAAGGCTATGAACCTATGTTACGACTTTAGGACCAAGCTAATAGCTTATACTAAAAGGTTCCTACTTGAAATGAATAAAAACAACCTCAATAAGGTTCATTTCACTTTAATTGCTCTCTTTTGGAGCCTCTTAGTAAGATGATTTAGATAAGTTCCTTTTCATATTAGTAGGCTTATGCTTAGTTCAAAGAATCACTAAATCAATACTTAGGTATGTTCACTAGGTTGCTTGACTTGTGGCCCTCATGACTTGTTACTCTTTTTGGTTATTACAACCACTAATAAAAAAATAGATTATTTTAAACTAGGCACTATTAAACCAATGGAAAGCAAGACTGAGATATAGGAGACCCTTAGAGTATTAAAGATTATCTAAGCATGTTGATTTTTTTTTTTTTTGGTTAAAAAAAAAAGTGGAAATGTAAATCTATAAGCTAAAATTGGGAGATTGAAAAATAATATTAATCGAAAAAGTGGTCAATTCATTAAACTAAAAATCAAGGAAAGGTTACAAAAAAAAAAAAAAAAATCACAATTGAAAAACTAAAACTAAGGGCCTATTTGGTTCTTGTTTTCAAGAAATGTTTTATGTTCTTGAAAACAAATAACACAAAAAACTTGTTTGGGAAAGGGGGCGTGTTTTTGTTTTTTTGTGTTTTTCATATTCTCAAAAACCACTTTTTTGGGAACAATAAAAATATGTTTTCATTATTTTTTCACTATTCAAAGAATAGATTTTTTTTGTGTTTTCTCTTTCTTATTTTTGTGTTTTCTTAGCTACTTTTTGTGTTTTCACAAAAGTGAGCTCCACCCAACCACCACACCCCCACCCACAAACCCTTTCTTCTTCCTTAAATTATTAAAATTAATATAATTACACATGGTTAAAAAGTCATCATTTGTTTAAGAAAATTATAACTGGTGTAAAAGTTTCAAAATGGAATAATTTTTTTTTTAATTTAAATGAATTATGCATATGAAAATTATTTATATATTTATAATATCAAATTAGTGAAAGAAAGCACTTTATTAATTACAAAAAATAACTTTCAAACATGTTTTTTGTTTTATTTATTCTAAAAAACTTTTTTTATTAACTCAACCAAACATGTTTGTTTTTTAGAACAAAAACTGTTTTTTAGAATTTAGTTCCTAAACATAATTTTTTTTTTCTGAAAATAAAAAACTATTCTTAAAAATTGTTCTCAAAAACTATTTTCCATATCAGTTTTCAAAAACAGCAACCAAACAGGCCCTAAATTACTCTTGCTCCAATTCTTAAGGAAAGAATAACTATTTAATTATTTCTATCTATCTCATCTCCTTCCACTTGTATATTCACAATCTCATTTTATAAGCTAAAAGTTATCCCCCTTTATTCCAACTACTCCAACACCATTTCCATTTGGATTTGTCTCTCATCCATACCGAGGATCTAAATATGTGTTAGTGCAATCATCATTCTTGATGTGTTAGCTTGGAGTTGGTGGTTGCACTCTTCTCAATTGTTATTCCTTTTACCTGACTTATTAATTCCCCTTATTTAGATGTGAGTACTAAAGGTCCCTTTGGTCAAGTAGTTTCCAATGATATTTCTTCCTTCCTCTCTCTTATGATTTTTTAAACCAACACCTTTTATTAGGAATATAGAGTTCCTAAGGTTGTCCATTGTGTTTTTCATTATTTTTTTTAATTGAAAAAAGATAAAATCCATTCGTGGAAGAATGCAAACATTGCCATCTCTTATTTCTTATGTAACAACTTTCAATTTATGAGTCCTAGACTAATTGATCTAAGACATCGAGTGATAAAGCAACCCTGAGGACTTACTACTAAGCTTTAACACTACACATAAGAGCTTGAGCCCTTGGGATATACTTGTTTATGCCTCTCTACTTCTCACTATTACATATTTAAATTCTTCATTAAATAATGGTTAGATTGACCAACAAAGTTCAATATCACCCATTCTTGGCTTCAAAAGCTTGTTATATGGTGATATTGTCCCAAAGATTATGCGATAATAACTGGAAATGTGGTCAACATTTTAAGCCATAACGTGAGCCCATTTTGCTTAAAGTTCACTAAATACTCGCTTGGCTTATTATGATATTGTGGCCATTACAATAATTGGTTCAATCATCTTAGCCTCTATGAATTAGTTGTTCATTCCTAACTCTTTTTTTTCTCTTTGTCATGATTGGTATCTTGGTTTTCACCATATTTTAGACTTACACGTGACACTATTGTGTGTGTTCTTATTTGAGTGCTTTCAAAAGGTAGTGAAAAATTCCTTCATTTTTATAAAAATTTAGTGGACTCCTTGATTTCACATCTCAATTGATGCATTGATGGTAGAAAGAAAAAAGGTCTCTGAGCAATTAAGGTTTTGTTTGGGAAGGAGTTCGAAAAAGTTTACATAAGGGAATAAATATTTTTTACAATGGAAAGCACACTTGTATAGTAACAAAAAAAAAACAAGTTGGCATCCTATGAGGAATGATTACATGGTTGTGGTGTGCAGTTCAAGTTACACACATAAGTTGTGTAATTTAAATTGTGTTCTTGGGTGTGCAATTTAAAAGGTTACTCAAAGGTCATAATCTGCAGTTGTGCTCTCTTAATGTGCCATTTAATTTTATATCCTAGGGTGTGTAATTTAACTCACTTTCAAAGTGTGCAATTTAAGTTACACTCTTATGAGTGCACAATCCAAATCAACATTGTTAGGATAGAGCCTTTAAAAACATGATATGATGCAACATATTTGGAATTCACTATTTATTTAATGATATTCTAGTTTCACTTTTATCTATCCTTATTCCATGCATACACTTTATGAGCATTTTTGCTTAACATATCTTGCATTGTACATGACTTGAGTGTATTAGGAGTTGCATGGAATGTACAAGTTACGAGTTCCTTAAAAGTAGATGAATTATTCATAGTTGGTTCATTGACTTAAGTAATCCAATAGAGGTTGTAGTGCACTACCTCCTAATTAGAGGGATGACTAGTCTTGACCATTAGGATGAGTTTCCTATGGTGAATGCACTGTGTGTATGGTTACACATTGGATAGGACCTACGATGAGTTATGATATAAAGCTATCAAGTTATTATGACTTTACAAAGCTGCTTCATTATTTTGTCTCTCAACCTAGAGAGAATACTAAGTATGTGCCCAAGTTAGTAATGACTTTGACTAATGTCTAAAATCTTAAAGTGATCATATATTTCCTATGGATTGGGCCAATATTAATAGAAGTTGATAGCAATATGTATTCTCAATAGAGGCACTATGATATCTCATGGGATTGAGACAAAATGTCTATTTGGGTAATCCTAAGGAAGTGTTTTCATGTAAACTATGATCATAGTAGTTCTTTAAATGACATAAGCTCTTTGTGAGCTAAGATATGTCAGTTGACCACACAATAGGAGGATATCTAACTAAAGGTTAGTAGAGGTAGTCTTGAAATGGTGATAACTTTCCCCTTGTTAAACTAAAAACAACAATTCATAGGGAGATTGAACACAATCGATAGTAGGTTATGGACCTGAGCACTTTGTGTCTTATTATGATTTACATAGGGTATTGGGGTGCAGTTGATTCTCTATAGTGAGATGTTGAATCAACTTCATTATTAGATTTTGAGGAAGCTAGTACTGTCCTATGGGTCTCAATGGTCCTCGTTTGAGTCATATAACTTGTTAGCATGGTTTATAAGGGTTGAATTAACTCTTGATTCACTTATGTGCATAAGGGAATTTTAGTAATTACGTAAGATTGGATCAATTATTTTCTTTTTTGAAAAAAAAAATGGTATTGCTTCCATTGTATAGATCTATGATGCCAACAAACATACAGGTTAGGCCAACACATTTGAGAGGTGTGTTATTCCTATATTTCCAACAATTGTACACTGCTTCTTGGTGCCAACAATTTCAACTACTCTAAAGTATGATAATACCAGAAATATAGACGAGTTCTTGTGAGAAGACTAAGGTTATCAAGATGCATTAAGTGAATAGAGAAAGTAATATTGCAAGCTATAGAAAAATGTTACTTCTACACACTAAAGTAGTTAGAGTAATAGAAACAAAAATGATAAAGAAAAGAAAAGAAAAGACAAGGAAAATAAAAGCTATTTACAAGTTTTTAGCTATCTAGTGGTCGTACGTTTTTTCCTCTCTTTCCACAAGTAAATTGAAGGCGTCCATTTTGAAAAAATTTTCCTTATTGTTTCACAAAATTATTGGGATGTCCTCCCATGTGGTTGAGTGTCACTTTCAATTAAGAAAAAAAATTCGTTAAGAGAGGTATTGAAAAACTCTCTGATGGTACCTTGAAGCTAAAAAATTTTGAGTTACGAAGATAAGGAATTGAGGAAGGAATAAAGTTGTTGCGAACATGTAATGTAATGGTCTATTCTTCCTTTATTTCATATTCTTTACAATTTTCTTTTTCTATTTTAGTATTTTTTTTTTTGAAAAATAAAGCTTACAACCCTATTTACAATTTGTTGGAGCTTACTAAGGCACTTCGATTAGATCGAGGTGGTGTGTCTAGTAGGTTTGATTTTTTTATGGGATAATATCTTAGTTTTGTGCACCAAGGATTCTATTGCATATTGGAGTAATGAAAAGAAGGCATCGAACTTTGATACACATAATGAGATTGATGATTGGTTTCTCATCTATCCCATATTCTTTTAGGGATATGTCTTAGAGACTGTGTTATACCTTCCTTATTTATGAGGTATATCAGTTTATAAGATATCATGGGTTTTAGGGTTATTGCTTTATGTTTAAGGTAATCAAAAGGTGTTTATTGATACAAATACCATTTTTTTGATAAAGACTATACGATAAGCAATAAGGTAAAAAATGATATAAACTAGAGAACACTAGAAGATAGTCCAACATTGCATAAGATACTATGGATCCAGAGGTATAGAGACATACCATTCATATTTTAGTATATAAGTACAGGAGGTTTATATCCCACAAATTATGATGAAGCAGTGAGCATGTTGGTGCTTATAACTCGACAAAGAGCTATGAAAGGATAGTTAGAATTATTGTGATTCTAAGGTAGTCTAGGTTCTTGAAGAATCACTTGAAGGAATAAAACTTATAGGTGTAAGTTGGCCTACAAGATGAACGAATGAGTAGATGGAAAGGTTAAGATTTATGTGGCTAGGTTGTAACTAAAGGTTATAGTTTGAAACATTGTTTTTACTATAATAAACCTTTACACTAGTAGCCATACTCAAACCCATTAGAGTACTCTATTCATTGATGTATCTCATTTATGAGAATTGTAATAGGATGTCAAGATAGTGTTCTTAAATGATTATCTTGATATTAGCATTGATATCATGTAACCATATATTTTCATAGCAAAGGGCCATGTGTGTAGAAGGTGTAGGGAGGCATGGTGATGCTCTAAGATCTTGTGTTGTAGATGACAATCTACTTATTGAGAATGATGTAGTGATATTTTTATCAGTTAAGATCTAGTTGTCAACTCAAATCTAGAAGGGACATAATATATTCTTGGGTTTAAAGTCCATGGGGATTACAAGAATAGGAAAATTGCATTATGTCAAGCATGTACTCAAGTGTCTTTGGAGAATGAGGGATTATGTCAAGCATGATGTAATAGATTTAGAATTCATTATTTATTTAATGACATTCTAGTTTCAATTTTATCTATTCTTATTCCATGTATTGTACTTTATGAGCATTCTCACCTAGAATCTTTTGCATTACATGTGATTTAGGTGCATTAGGAGTTGCACAAAGATCCAAGCCATAAGTTCCTTGCAAATAGATGTCTTGTTCATAATCGATTCGTGGGTTTAGGCAACTCATTAGAGGTTGTAGTGTACCACCTTCTAATTGGAAAGATGACTAGTCTTGGCTATCAGGATGAGTTTTTCATGATGAGTGCACTAAAGTGTATGGTTACATATTGGACAAGACCTATGGTGAGTTATGATTTAAGGATATCAAGTACTCATGAGTTCATCAAACTGCTTCATAGTGTTGTTTTTCTACCTTGAGAAAATATTGAGTTTGTGTTAAAGTTAGTTATGACTTTGACAGATAAGTAAGATCATAAGCTGATCATATATTTCCTATGGATTGGGTCATTGTTGATGAGATTCAGTAGCAATAGGTATTCTCAATAGAAACACAATGATACCTCATGGAAACTATAGTTATATTAGTTTCTTAAGTAGACCTGGACATAGATTCTTTGAGAATTAAGACATGTTAATTGAACACACAATAGGAAGATTTGTAACTTAAAGATGGTAAAGGTAGTCTTGAAAGGTTGATAGCTTTCACCTTGTTAGACTACGAACATCAATTTATGGGGAGATTAAATGCAATGGATAACAAGTCCTAGACATGAGCACATGGTGTCTTGTTATTTACATAGGGCATTAGAGTTCAATTGGTTCTTTGTAATGAGATATTGAATTAACTTTAAAATTGGATTTTAAGGGGGCAAGTAATCTTAAGATTCCCAATGGTCCACGTTTTGAGCTCATATACTTTGTTGGCATAAGGTATGAGGGTCAGATTAACTCTAAGTTTACTTTTGTGCATAGAGGCTTTTTGGTAATTACACAAGGTTGAATAAGGGTAAGTGAACAAGGTCCCTAGATTGGTTTAATTAATTAATTAGTTGTTCTATCAGTTAATTAATCAAATAGGACCCAATTTAGGCTAGATTAAATGACCCAAGCCTATGTGGGCTCAAATCACTTTACCTAGTTAGGAATCCTATAAATACCCCCTAGGGGTTAGGGTTTCCATCACTTTTTTTTCTTTCAGCATCAAGAAAGAAGAGAGAGTCCTAACCTCTACCTTCCTAAACTTCCTATCGTTTGTATGCTAAGGAACGAGGTTAAGTCATCAAGTGGAAGATCGTGGGTCTATGAGACTTCCAACGACATCATTTTGATTCTTCAACACTTGGATTTAAGGTTTGGGAATATCCAAAACTAAAGGTTAGTACTTTAGCCCTAAATATCAATTTTTTTTTTTGTAAAACTTGGTATTGCTTTTGTTGCTTAGATCTAAGATGCCAACATCAAGTTGTACCATTAATGCTTGGCCTTTTCCTTTAATGAACAAGAGAATAACTTGAGCTTCAAATGATCTACATTGCATGAAGGTTTTGCTAGAACAAAACATACCTTTTCAAATTATTTTAATTCAATATAAGGATTTTCTACCTACCTTTCATAAAATATTAGGTGGCAATTAGATCATTTTAGGCCCAATGTTTATTTGAAAAGTGTCAAAGGGGAAGTTCAAGCAAGAGAAACAATTGACCCAAGTAAGCTACAAGTAATCCCTCATAGTTTTAGGTGGCTAGTTAATTGGGTTGAATCTCCTATTCATAACATTTTCATTATTACCACCAATGTGTAGATTTTGCAGATGGGCTTGAGGTGGTTATGGTATGGTGTGTTGGGGAAAATGATAACTAGGAGTTGGTCAATTACTTAACTGTCCTCCCCTTGAAATAATTTCCCCAATGCATCTTATCACTTTAATGAAAGTGTTTATAATGTTGGATTAAACAAATGAAAGTGAGAAAAAAAAAAAAAAAAGTTGAAAGAAAGCAAATTAAGATAAAAGCATAAAATAAACCCAACTAAAAGATAAGTGGAGAATGAGTGAAATACACTCGTTGAGCTGTGAAGCAACAAGCATATAATTGAAAATAATATTGGAACCATCAATTTTGAAAGGTCCCCGACAATGATGCCAATTCTTAGTTCTACATTCTCTAGTTCACTTTGTTTATAAAATTCTAAAAACATATTTAACAACTATTTTTTAAAAGGGAAATTAAACCAGACCAGTAATTGAAACTCCTAGTTCTCGAACAAAAAATAAAGAGAACTAAAAGTTGTATAGCGGTTAAGTCATCTCCTTAGGGAACTTTAGATTGGTGGCAACAAAGGTATTAGGTTTTAGGGTATGAGTGTTGGTTGGAAGCTCATAAAAATGGTTTTATAAATAGGATAAAGAGAAAATTAAAGAATAGAAAATTAAAAGAAAACAAACTCTAAGAGTACAAATTTATTAGGATCACCTTTCTCAAGTACAACTGACCAACGAGGCTTTGAACCTGTGCTTGCGACTTTAGAACTAGGCTTATACTAAAAGGTTCCAACTTGAAATGAACAAAAACCACCTCTATAAGGGTCCTCTCACTCTAATTGTTTTATCTTGGATCATCGCAATCAAATGATTTATATGAGTTTCTTTTCCTATTAATAGGTTGTGCTTAGTTCAAAGAATAATTAAAACAATACTTAGGTATGCTTACCAGGTTGTTTAACCCACGACTGTCATAACCAATGCAACTTACACTTTTCTCCCCATGGTTATTCCTTTTGGTCATTGCAACCATTGATAAAAAATAGACTTTGTTAAACCAAGCATAGATAAACTAATGGAAAGTGAAACTAAGATATGGGAGACCTCAACTTTTTTTACCCTTTAGAGTGTTGAAGATTATCTAAGCATGTTGAAAATTAAGAAAAAGAACTAAAAATGTAAATCTACAAGCTAAAATTGGAAGACTGAAAAAATAAGATTAATAGAAAAAAGTTGGAAATTCATTAAATTGAAAATTAAGAAAATGTTCCAAAAAAAGAAAAAAAAATACAATTAAAAAACTAAAACTAAATTACTCCTACTCCTACTTTAAGGAAAGAAAAACTAACTATTTTTATCTATCTCATTTCCTTCTGATTGTATATTTAGTCCCCTTTTTATATGGCAAAAGTTCTTCCCCTCTGTTCTAGCTACACCAATGCCATTCTATTTGGATTTACCTTTTACCCATGATAAGGATCTAAATATGTGTCAATGTAATCATTATCCTTGATGTGTTGGCTTAAAGTTGGTGATTGTACATTTTTTTCTATGTGATGACCATGAGATTATTTTGGTGGGTACACCAATTATATTAGAAGAATCATTCAAGTGCACAACCCTTGCAATGATGGAAGTAGTGTGCTTGTTTAAGTGATGTCCATGGATGCACTTTATCCTTGATGGGAGAATTGTGCATTCAGGCCTTAAAGAGGTACTCTATTTAGGTATATTGCCACCTTAGGTGAAGAAGTGCACAATTTCTTGGCTCAACCCACTCAAGAGGTGTGCATTTCGAGTTGCCTAAGTAGGGTATGTAACTTGGTCCAATGCACTTAAGAGGCATGCTAAAGAGCTTTAGTGCATTTGATCTTTAGGGTACACATGGGAGGTACACTTTGTGGCTCTATGCTCAAAATGAGTGTGCAATTGGTTTCTTGCGCACATGAATGGTGTGTAATTTGTGTTGGCTCGGTACTTAGACGTTTTTATCTTTGAGAGCTCCCAAAAATGTTTTGTTGTACCAAAAATGCCTTAAAGCCTACAAAATACTCACAAAATGCATTAAGAGTAATTTTCTAAGGTGCTAACAATAAGACAAAGCATTAGGCTAATTGTGAGTACCTAACACACATTAAAATAGGATCTTTAAATCCATCAAAGTGTTGAGTTTGAGTTCTTATCACTCATGTATGTGATGCTTCGTATTAGGTTGGATATTTGTTTTATTGTAGGAATGGTGAGTAGATATCAGTTTAATCTAAGGCCAAAGCATTGGACAACAGTTTAGCATATACTCAAGTATTTTAGGAGAATGAGGGATTATATACTTGTGTTCCATAGTGATGAGTTCATAAGGATAGCATAGATGTTAGATGTATTCTTGGTATACTTTGAGGGTTGGTAAGAGATTATTACAATAGAGCATCTAAAAGCATGACATAATGTAATGATGAACAAATTTATTATTTATAATATGATTTCTATTTCCCATTTATCTATCTATCCATACATTAACTTTCTAAGCATTCACGCCTAGCATTTCTTACATTGTGTATGACCTAGGTGTATTAGGAGTTGCACAGATGATCCAAGTAACAAATTCCTTGCAAGTAGATGAGTTGTTTATTGCTAGTTCATAGACTTAGGCAATACATTTGAGGTTATGGTTTACTACCTGCTAATTGGAGGGATGACTTGTCTTAGTCATCAATATGTTTTTCCTATGGTGAGTGTACTAGTGTGTATGATTACACATTGCACAAGACCTATGGTGAGATTTGACATTGGCTATCAGATAGTCACGATTTCATCAAACTACTATACTATATGAACACTCAACCTTGAGATGATACTGAGCTAGTACTAAAATCTTCCATGATTTTGACCTACAGGTGAGATCTTAAGGTGACCATAGATTCCCTATGGATTAGGTCGCTATTGATAGATGTTGGTAACAATAGGTATACTCAAGATAGACACCATAATATCTCATGGGTTTGAGACAACATGTCCCATTAGGTGATCCTAAAGATATGTGATTAAGAAATTTATGATTGTAGTAATTCTTTTATTGAAATTTCACATATGCTCTTTGTGAGCTAGAGTATGTAAGTTGATCACATAATAGGAGGATTTGAGACTCAAGGGTGGTAAAGGTTGTAGGGAATGATTGGACTACTTCACTCCCTATCTTAGGACTAGTTAGGTGCATGCAATTCTTCTTAAGGCTTCTAGATCTTAGCAACAAAAGCAACACATATACCAAAAAATTTTAAGATCTAAAGTTCAATGTTTCACCTTAGATTTAGATGTTCTTAGATAAATTCCTATCGATGGAGAATGTGTAAAATTCGTAGAAGATCTTGTAAACTTAGTAGTGTTTTGCCTAATGGCTTTTTCCAAATCCTGACATGGAGAAGTGGAAGCCTCTAGGAAGATTGGTGGCTAGGGTACTCTATTTCTTTCTCTTTTTTTTCTCTCTCTCTTAGTGAATGAAATGCAATAATCAAGCCCTAACTCCTTAAGGAGGCTATTTATAGGCTTTCAATTGACCTAAATGACTTAAGCTCAACTTAGGCTTGAGTCACTTAATCTAGCCCATATAGGTCCTAATTTATTAATTAGTTTAATAGGCTCTTATTAATCAATTAGCTCAATCCAAAGAGAGATTGTTCACAAGTTGTTAGGTAAATGCACATAAGTGAATTAAGAACACAATTAGCCCTCATAAATTGTGTCACCATGAAAACTAAGCTCAAGTAGGGACCAGTGAGTCCTACAACTAATACTAGCTCCCTCATAATATAGTTTTGAAGTTGAATCAACATCCCACTATAAAAAAATTAACTACACTCCAATATCTTATGTATATTATAATGAAGTATAAGTGCTAAGGCCTATGACCTACTATCCACTATATGTAGGCTCTTTATGAAGTGGTGTTCGTAATCTAACAAGGTGAATCCTATCAACCTCTTAAGATTACCATTAAAATCCTTAAATCTCAAACCTTCTTATTATATGATCAATTGACATATTCTTATTCATGAAGAGCATATGTAAAGTTCCAGTTAAAGAACTACTACGATCACAGATTTCCTTAGTACACTTCAATAGGATCACCTTGTTATAATAAAACCCTTAAAATCATGACGTGATGTAACAAATTTAGAATTCATTATTTATTTAATGATATTTTAGTTTCACTTTTATCTATCTTTATTCCGTGCATTATGCTTTGTGAGCATTTTGTCTAGCATCTCTTACATTGTACATGACTTAGGTCATTAGGAGTTGTACAAAAGATTCAAGTCATGAGTTCCTTGCAAGTAGATGATTTATTCACAGGCAATTCATGGACTTAGGCAATCCATTTGAGGTTGTAGTGTACCACCTTCTAATTGGAGGGACGATTGGTTTTGGCTATCAAGATAAGTTTCACATAGGGAGTGCACTAATGTGTGTGGTTACACGTTGAACAAAACCTACGATGAGTTATGATGTAAGATTATTGGGTAGTCATGATTTCAACAAGCTGCTATGTTGTATTGTCTGTCAACCTTAAGAATATTGAATTTATGCCAAAGTTAGTAATGAATTTAACCTACAGGTGAGATCCTAAAGTGATCATATATTCTTTAAGGATTAGGTCATTATTGATGATAGTTGATAGCAACAAGTATTTTTAATAAAGGCACCACGATATCTCATGGACTTTAAGACAATGTGTCCCATTGGGTGATCTTAAGGACTTGTGATCATAAAATTTGTGGTGTCGTAGTAATTCCTTTAATGGAATTTGACATATGTTTTTTGTGAGCTAAAATTTGTCATTTGATCACATAATAAGAGGATCTATAATTCAAGGATAGTAAAAATAATTTTGATAAGCTGATAGCTTTCACCTTATTAGATTACAAACATCGGTTCATGGAGAGATTGTATATAGTGGATAGCAAGTCATAGACCTAAGCACTTAGTGTCTCGTTATAATAGACATAAGATACTGGAGTGCAACTAACTTTCTATAGTCAACTTCAAAATTGGATTTTAAAGGAGTTAGTATTATTTTATGAGTCCTAATGGTCCCCGCTCGAGTTCAGATAACTTGATGGCACAGTTTATAAGGGTTAGATTGGTCCTTGGTTCACTTGTGTGCATAAGGGAATTTTGATAATTACGCAAGGTTGCACAAGGGTAAGTGAACGCTATCTCTGGACTAGGCCAATTGATTAGTTAGAGTCCTATTAGATTAATAAATCAATTAGAGTCTTATTAGATTAATAAATCAATTAGAGTCTTATTAGATTAATAAATCAATTAGCAACCTTTTTAAGTTAGATTAGGTGATCCAAATACAAGGTGGACTTAAGTCACTAAAGCCTAGTAAGAAGTCTATAAATACCCCCTTAAGGGTTAGAGTTCCACTCTCTTATCACTAGCTCTCTTTAGTTTAGAGAGAAAACTCTAGCCTTCAACCTAAAGATTTTCACTGTATTAGTGCCTAAATTCAAGGATGGGTCATTGGGTGGAAGACTACTGCATTTATAAGATCTTTTACATGTTTAGAGCTTTTTATACAAAAAAAAAAAAAAAAAAAATCAATATGGGAACATTCAAATCATAAGAATGACATTATTCTCTAGATTTATGGTGTTATTATTGTTTTTGAATACCATGTTTTTTGTTGTGCTTATATTTAGATTTGAATACCATGTTTTTCGTTGTGCTTAGATTTAGAGAGCTTAGGATAGAATTACATGCAACCTAATGATCTAAGGCCTAGGAATAGAGTAATCCAAGTTTCAAACACACCCAAGGGGACATATTGTCATAATCTCCATAAGATATCATGATACATCTATTAAGAATACTTGTTCCCACCAACTTTCATCAATAGTGATCCAATCCATAGAGAATATATAACCACCTTAGGGTCTCACTTAAAGTCATTACAAACTTTGGCGGAAGCTCAATATTTTCTCAAAATTGAAAAATCATACAATATAGCAGCTTAGTGAGATCATGACTACTCAATAGTCTTACGTCATGACTCACAATATATCATGTCTAATGTGTAACCATATGCATTAGTGCACTCACCATGGGACATCCATCCTAATGACCAAGACTAATCATTCCTCCGATTAGGAGATAGTAAACTAGAACCTCAAATGGATTGCCTAAAGTCTATAAACCAAATATGAACAAATCGTCTACTTGTAAGGAACTCATGGCTTGGATCTTCCATGTAACTCCTAATGCACTCAAGTGATATACAATGTAAAACATATCAATCTAGAATGTTCATAAAGTGTAATGTATGGAATATGATAGACAGATATGGGAAAATAAATAATAAATCTAAATATTTTACACCATGTCATGCTTTTAAGAGCTCTATCTTAACAGAGGTAATATTAAGAGGTTGATAACATTCACCTTATTAGATTTTGGACACTAGTTCATAGTGAGCTTGAGTACAGTTGATAGTAGGTATGAATCTAAAATTAGTCTCATTATAATATCATAGAAGTGATAATAAGTCATCTCATATTTTTTTTGGGTGCATACAAATGTCTTTTGACCCTTTAGAATCTTAAATATTATTGAACTCATTGGTTTGTTTTTCATTAATGACTATACTCGGGTTACTTGGTTATTTCTTATGAAAAATAACTTTGATGTTAGCTTTTTGTTTCATAAGATATTTCAAACTCAAGTTTGGAGTTCAAATAAAAAAATATATCAAATTAGACAATAAGAGAGAATACTTCAATCAAATTTTATTCCCTTTTCTCCGCAAATAAGGCGTAATACACCAGTCTTATTGTACAGACACTCCTCAATAAAATGGAGTCTCAAAAAGAAGAAGCTTCCACCTTCTTAATATCACTTGAGCATTATTATTTGAAAAAACAGATGCCTAAGTTTTTTTAGGGTTAAGTTGTGTTGATTGCAACATACCTTACCAATATATTACCGTTCAGAGCGTTAGGAAATGAAATTCCAAGAAGTACTTTGTCCAAATTTTACCTTAATCTCAATGATTATTTTCATCTTCCACCAAAATTATTTTATTGTCTCCTATATTCGCATTTATGCACAAAATTGAAGTAAATTGGATCCTAAAGCCCTCAAGTGTGTGTTCCTTAGCTATTCCTCAAAAAAAAAAAAAAAAAAAAAAAAAGATACAAATGTTATCATCTTACCACTAAGAAATTCTTTATTTCTAAAGATGTTACTTCTGTTGAAAACTAATCCTCTTTAGTAACACTTATCTGCAAGGGTAGTTAACATGTGCAAATAAGTTTAATTTGAGTTTTAGTCTTCTTGAATTAGACATTGTGGCCCCTACTCCAGTTTATTATAATTTTTTTCCTATTACAATTGTTAATCCTTAATTCGCAATTGCAATTCCCTTGGTTCCAACATAACTTGAGCATGAAACCAATGAGAATGATATTATAGTTGCCTTACCATTACACACATATTCAAGAAGGAAAAAGTTTCAGTGTAACCCCAATAATTTGAACAATTAACAAGTACTAATATTTTTCCTCCTTTACACCCAGAATTTGATGATCTTTTATTAGGATGGGATTATGGGTACATTTTTTCTAAGATCCTAGGGCTAGTAGATCTAAGCAAAGTAGAAGTATACCTAAATTTAATAAAACTTAGAGATAGGTGCTAAAAAAGCCATACTTTTCCATACAAATCTTGAAAACTAGGTGTGTCTTCCACCCGATTCTTCTACCCTTGCTCCTGTGCATGAGTGTATAGTGGCTACATAACTGAGAGAGATAGAGAGAGATAGAGAGAGAGAAGAAGCTAGGGTTTTCTTTTCTAAAGGTGGAAGAGCACAAAGTGTCTAACCTTAAAGCCTAAGTAGATTTATATACACTCTCTTGTGGGGTTAAGTGATTTAAGTCTATCATAAGTTTGAGTCACTTACTCTAATCTATAAGGTTTTAATTAATTAATTAATCATAATAAACTTTAATTAATTAATTAGTTAACTTAAAAAACAATAAAATAAAATAAAATAAAAAGTAATATTGGGGCAAGTGTGCAAAAATTGTATTCCGTTATAAAATGCAAACAACTTCCATCAAGCAAAGGACTCTATATAAGTGTCTTGGATAGGTCTTGTACCACAGATAAAATACCTTTACAATTAGTATAATTGTCATATATATAATATGAAAATGTGAAGCATATGAACGTGGCATGCGTATAATGTCATGTACAATCAACACAAATATTTTATTTTGTAAAATTTTCAAGATAATATAATCAATATATAAAATAGGTGCAGTTTGATTTTTTAATTTTTTTTTTCGAATTCAAAGCAAAAAATAATCTGAGTTTTAAATTTTCTTATTTATTTACTACTGCTATGAAAATAATTTTAAAACTTAATTAACTTTAACTACAACTTTTTGGTTATCTATAAAAGTGAGGAATAAATTTTATAAATAATAGGAAAGTTTATGGGATTTTTTTTAATTATATATACATATAAGAGAAATGTATCAGAGATTTATTCTCTTATTACTTCAATCCTTTCACTTTTAATAAGAAATAATGTAATGACCTCATTATTAAAAAATCACAAATTAAATGTCATATTAACAAAAAAAAAAAAATTATATTAAACATTAAAATAAATAAATACATATGTATATGTGTAGACCCCTTTATGGAGATCACCCGGGGAGTTGTTTTTTTGAAATGGGAGGGGGGGACCCCTTCATGCCTTGAAGATTAGCATACATGGACAGGTGGCCAAGGGAATGGTTGGCCATGGTGGTTGGTGGACAGTGGTGACATGCTCCCGGGACAAGAAACAGTGGAGCAGGGGCTTGAAAAGAAAGGAGATATTTCAGAGAAGAGGGGGGCTGCAAAAAGGAAAAAAAGGAGGGGCAGAGGGTTTCGAGGAGGAGGAGGAAGACCGGGAGGCTGATCACGGGCAAGAAGGGAACTCACGGATTCTTTTCTACAGGTTGGTTTTTCTTACGTTAAGGATTTCCTTTTTGTTTGTGTTATCTGGATATTAATGAGTTCTTATCTCGGTGTTTGAATGCATTTGCTGGGAATTTTTGCTTGTTTTTGTTGGGACTTTGAGTTTGCTTGCATTCACCCTCACCATCCCCACCATCTATCATATTCATTGCCAGGAGATTGATTCATCATTCTGCTCATTCTAATAACTTCCATACCCATTGTCATCCCCTATACCCATCAAACCATCCTACTAAGCTCATTTCTCACTCTAAACTTTCTTCATACCCATTAACCCATTTCATCTCTCATCCATCACACTTTCTCTCTCTACACCACACCACTCACCTATTCTCTTTCAAGTGCCCTTCAAGTTCATTCTTCTCACCTTTGCATGGCCATGCACGGCCATGCATGACCACCTTCATACCCATTCCCTAGTCCACATGCATGGTCTCAAAATGCATGACCACCTTCATACCCATCTCCATGCATGCCCATGTCACCTAGCTACTATACCCGTCATCACCTTTTCTCTCTCTACATTCTCCCATCCACTTGCATGGGAACCATGCATGCCACCACCCTTCTATGCCCACCTTACCCATTCTTTCTCACCACCTTTCTCTCTCTACACCACGTTCTTCATGCCCACTTCCTATCCACATGCATGAAACCATGCATGGAATCATGCATATCATCACCCTCTCATGCCCACCTTACCCATTCTTTCATTAACCTATCTCTCATTCCGCACCTCCATTCTTCATGCTTTCCGGGAACCATACCATCATACCCATATCAACACCCACTAACCCATTCCCTCATCATATTATTGATACTCTTTTCTCTTACTTATCACCTTTCTCATTTTCCTAACCTCCATCACCCGCTCCACTAGTCTCATACCCATTTTCCCTCACCACCGTGGCAACCTCCATCCACGCCACCCCACTTCCTTATCCTTTATCCTAGAGGGAAAGGTTTGGTAAGTTTGTTCATTTTAATTTCTACAGTGGGCGTTTTTTTATTGTTTGTGGGTCTTGCATATTGGTTTTGAGCCCTTGGGCCTAGGTGCAATTGGGCATGGTTTGAGTTGACTATTATAAAGCAAGTTGTGTGCTGTGAGGCCCTTGGGCCCGTTTAGGTTTGCGGTCATTATGCTAATGGATATGGGCTTGAGTTGAAGCCCAGACCCATACGTGTTGATGGAAGGCCTCATGTTTTGTTCACCCACCTTAAGTTGGCCCATGCCCATTCCAAGCCCATGCCCACTTCAATTGATTTGTTCACCCATCTTAAGCCCATGCCCACTTCAATTGATTTGTTCACCCACCTTAAGTTGGCCCATGCCCATTCCAAAGCCATACCCACCTCAAGTTAGCCCTTTTGTTTTCAATTTGCATGACTTATCTTCCTAAAAACATTAATTCCGTTTTCTAAATTAAATTCCAATTTTCGAAATTTTAATTCTTACATCAATTTATTTAATCGTCATTATCTTATTTATTTATTTATTTGTTCATTTTTAAAATTCAACCTTTAATAATCTCTCAAAATTCCGTTTTCTAAATTAAATTCCAATGTCCGAAATTTTAATTCTTACATCAATTTATTTAATGTCATTATTTTATTTATTTATTTATTCGTTTATTTTTAAAATTCAACCTTTAATAATCTCTCAAAATTTCGATTTCTAAATTTAAATTCCAATTTCCGAAATTTTAATCCTCACATCAATTTATTTGAATCCTCATTATCTTATTTATTTATTTATTTTTAAAATTCAATCTTCAAACAATTCCTCAAAATCCCGATTTCTAAATTTAAATTCTGATTTCCAAAATTTTTAATTCTCATATCGATTTATTTAATCATTATCATTTTATTTATTCGTTTATTTTTTAAACTCAATCTTTAAATAATTCTTCAGGATTCCAGTTTTCAAAATTTAACTTTCAGAATTCTCATTCCTAAATTCAATTCCCAAAACTTCAATTTCCAATTAATTTTTGAGACTCCAATTATCAAACAATCTTCGAGACTCCAATCTTCAAATAAATTTCGAAAATCCAATTTTCTCTCTAACAGTTTTAATTCCCTTCGGGTTTCAAATAATCTCTTGTTTCTCTTGATTTTACATAAGCACAAATGCAATTTTCATAATTTCAGAATAATAGAATTTGTGAGGTTAATTCATGCAAGATCAATCGGGCTTTGGTGGGGGCCCAACATATGTGATTTCCTTATGATTGATTGATTGATTGTTTGATTTAATTGTCATACATGATCAATTTTATTCTACTCTATGACATGCTCGAAATTATTCCTTAATTGTGCGCTAACTTCACAAATTATTCCTTAATTGTGCGCTAACTTCACTTCTTGATAGCGCCTTATGGATTACTGCCCAGGTACGCATCCACACCCGCTCGGGTCATTTTCTGTATGCATGTTTAGATTCTCACATGTGCATGATCACTCTGAGTATTCATTGATTCCCTCATCAATTGTCATGATTGCTTTATTTTATTAGTAGAGACCCCATTTTAGGGACTCAAGGGGGTGCTACGGTCTTTACCGTACCTTCCTGATAAGTAACCTGACCCCCGAACCCGATCCGATTTTTCACAGACCACCTTTTCCAAAGTAAGGAGTTACACTTAGGGTTTTTCTTTCTTATTTTGTTTACCCTTTAAAAATAAAACAAAAATAAGTGGCGACTCCAAGTCATTTTTTAAACAATAAATAAAATCAATTTTTCGAAATAAAAATCGAGCTCGCCATCGAGTGGGAAACGCATGAGCCGAAATGCAGGGTCCACAATATGTTAAAAAACATATAGGTTATATTTGGTTTTTAGAAAATTTGACGAAAATTGTAAGGAAAAGAAAATAGAAAAAAAAAATTTAAAGGAAAAATAAATAAATAAATAAAGATAATTTCAAAATCAATCAATTATTTTATATGTTTCTTCAAATTTATCTCATTTATTTTCCTTTATTATATAAAGATTAAATAATTTTAAAATATATAAACTATTGAATAATTTTAATTATATTTGAATTTCTTTTGTATTTTTTGTTGTGAAACAAAATATGGAAAAAACCATTTTAATAAACTTTTCATTATCTATGCAAGTGAGGAATAAATTTAATAAGTATAATCACATGCTATCCTACATTGCATAATTTAGTCCATCTATATCTCAAAGACCTTCAAACCAATTTCAATTTTGTGACTTTTACATCCTCCGCCAATTTTCTCCATTTCTATTTCCTAGTATTGCAAAAGAGGTATGATAACATAACTTTCCATTTTTATAATAATAAATAGATGCAGTAAGGATGCGTGTCTGACAACTTTTTTCATAGAAAACAATACAATTCATGATAACAAAATTGGAGTTTTCTATTACACTAAGGTAAACCGGTTATGCATAACCAAAGCTACAATGATCGAGTGGGCCTCAAGAAAGTTATGTTGCAAAATAGTCGTCTTCAGAACCCTCTGGCAGTTGAACAAGTCAGATGATGGAGATCGCTTACGGTTCTTGTTTCTAATTTGATTCTCTTTACCTTCAAAGATCAAAGCTTCAGGGCTCTTAAGTCAATGAAGGAGGAAGGATCACCCTCATCCACCAACCCCTCTTGCAATGTTCTCCACATCCAAACCCAAATAATTGCCTTGACATCCAACCCTAAGGCTAACAAATCAAATTCCATGCATGCAACATTATACTTAATGGAACACCAGGTAAGTCTTGCATCTGGTGTACGAAAAGGCTGATTGTTTAGATGGCCATGATGGAAGCTTTGGAGAACATGGAGGCTACAACTAACTATAGTAAGCAGCTCATCCCATTGAGAGAGACGCACCGAGAGAAAGAAAAGAAAGACCAATGCATGCAGATTGCTACCTATATACCAAATAGGCCTAAATGAAAATAGAACTCAATAGACTTCCCTAAAAATTCATGTCTCATCTCTAAACATCCCATACAAGCAGAAAATCTGACCGAATTTTATATGTTGAAATTCCTATCCCTTTATCTCCCCCCCTCATCTTTTATCTTTAATCTCTCTCTTTCTTTAAAAATCCATGTTTAGAGCAGAAGCCATATCATCGAAGTATCTTTATAAGGGCAAGGTTGCAAAAATCTTCAAATAAATAAAATTATATAATTAAAGAGTTCTTAGCGAGTAGGCAAGAGAGCCAAATCCAACATGAATCCATTATCAGCACACCTGTGTAAAAGAGTGTAGAGTCTATATCCAACCTAATTATAAAAGACAGGTTGGCAATGGACTTCAAGACAAAAAAGAACTAAACTGGATAGAATTTTAAATTATATTTCAAGTTTTAAACATCCTTTTAATATATAGATAAAATATAGTTAAAGACTAAGGATTGTTTTGAGATGATGACCACTTAAGTAACTGCTCACATTCTGGTTAAGCAAAATTTGCCTAACCAGAATGTGAACAAATATAACGGTTAGTCAGGTGGTCATCCTCTGTTGGGCGCTTTTAATATATTCTATTTTTGTCTATCAAAAACAGATTCTGGTCACACAAATTTTGAAGAAACCAGAACTTATTGATCACAGTAAGCCTTTGCTTGCTCCAGTGGCTGAGGCATAGTAGAGATTATGGTAGTGCTGATGGCATCGTTTTAAAACACGCAAAGTGTACTTAAGGGGTAAAAGTCTCCTACATCTTAGGCGTAAGGTGCAAAACAAGATGCATGCCCCAGTGAAGTGTGACTTGACCTAAGACGCATATCAATTTTATAAAATATAATCCAAATTTAATCCAATCAATAAAAATATTTGGATACCAAACATTTAAAAAAAAGCATTCAATAAAAATGCAATGAAATTATATAAATTGTAATATATAATTAGAAATTTCAAGAATATGCATTTAAAAAGAAAAAGTAAAGTAGACAAGGCACAACTGTTTCACAAGGTGCATGTCTTGGCAAGTAAGGTGTTACTCCTAGGAGTGGTTATGCCTTGAGCCTAGGCATACTTTAACTGGGCCTTCCAAAACTATGGCTGATGGTAATGCACTAAAAAGATGGCGCAAGTTGGGTTAAGGATGGGATGCTTAAAAAGGCAGCTCTAGTGCATGAAGGCAGATGAAATTGTTCAGCATTGTTCTTGAGAACCTGCTTTTATCATCCATCTCCAAATGGATGAACAGAAACAATTTAATGAGGAATTTGGGTGACAAAAAACAATGTCAAATTCCCCAACCTTGTGAAAAGAGGTGCGAGCAATAATGGCAATAAAGTTGGTTTCCCAGACAAATATCCAAGGCTGCTTGAGCAAGGTTGACTTAAGAGCAAAAAGCACTTAAACTAGTCCAAGTGCAACAGGTGCTTTCCTATTGTGTGACAACAAGGTTCACTCATGCATGTGCTTTCTTGAGTTCATTTTTTTTTCAAAAATACTGTTTCAATCATGAAAGTAACAAAGACTAAGTTGCAAGATCGTTTTCCATTACAGTTGCAAGTTAGTCAGGTTGAACCTGACCTAATCTGGATCCAAAGTGATTTTTGGATGAGATTGAGCAAACTAATTAAGTTGTTGGCCTTACAGTTAAAAGACGCAACTCATTCCCAATTCAAGTTGGGATCGCATTGAGGGATTGCACAACCAAGCTCATCGTAAAGACCTGTAAAATATGCAAAGCCTACTTCATCTCTTGAAAATTTACTTTTTCAAGGCCATCAAGAAGCATTCCTCTTGGTTGCACCACTGTTCAAGGCCATTCTGTTATTTGGACACTTTTGGATCTCAGTTGGTAACTAAGACAATAAATGATAAAGGAAAATAAACTCAAACTTCACTTTCCCTTGTTTGTAAGTGAGGAGTGCTCCAAATCTAATAAGGCTATTGTTTAATTGGTTGGTGAAAATGTGAGTAAAAGAAATGAAAAGAAAATGCAGTAAAAGTGATAAAATCAGATAGCAAAACACTTGGGGCAATGCTGTTGAGAGGGTGGAGAAAAAGGAAAAAAGAAATGATGAAATAAGAAAAACACATTGGTTGTACAACCAAATCGAATCATCAACATGAGCCCAACCGAGGCTGTCAACTTCAAATTATTTATTTCAAGTTAAGCTCATGACTTGACATATAAACCAAACCAAACTGCCTCAAGTTGTTATCATTGAATTATAAAATTAAAAAACTATCTAATCTTATATGAAATATAAACAACTATAAGTTTAACAAATAGACACCTCTTTGGAAGCAGCAGACTCCTAACCCATATCAAGGATCTATGCATTGAGGCATGGACTTCCAGAATTAATGACATCCAGAATTAATGACAACGATAAAGTATGTCCCATAGACGAGGGTTCTAAGCAATATTTTAAAAGGCTAAAGGTGACCTTGGGCCATTTTGCCCAAATGAGGTGAAACGTAAGCCTTGAGGTGGAATAAAGCGTAAGCCTCAACTTTAACAATATTAAAAAGAAAAAAAATCTTCAAAATCAGAAAAATACTAATAAAATTGCATGAAAATTAAATAAGACAAAAACTATTTTTTAATTTAGTTTTTTTTTTCTCTTCTAAAATAAAACTCTCTCTCTCATGCATTTATCAAATGATCTTCAAAATTATCATCACTATTACTAGTACAACCATCTAATGAATCATAATTATATCCAATTGCTTCATTATCCTCTCCATCAATGTTAATGTCAATTCATTTTTCTTCTCTATCCATTAATTAGGGTGATCTTTTTTCTTTATCCATTAATAATAGGATAATGATTATATATGAACTCAGTCACCAACAATTCTTTTATTTATTCCTCACAATCTCTTCCTTCCTTTCATTTCCATTTAAAGGGTTAATTGGTAGTCAACTAAGCCCTTATTTTTAAAAATGCTTAACCCTAATCTTGGATGAAAAACAAAACTTATAAATTCATACCAAAACCCTGTAAAAGCACAAGTCACTACAAACAATAAATATTGAGGCTTAAACCTCTTAAAAAATGTATACAAAAAGCTGATAAAGACCCTAAACCCATTAAAACCTTTTGAATAATTGAAGCTTAAGCCCCAATAGCCTTGAGGCTATAACCTCAAGGCCATAAGCCTCAATCAGGTGAGGCTTAAGCCTCAATTACCCTCTATTAAGGCTATAGCCTCAAGGCGTAAGCCTTAATAGCCTTTTAAAACATTGGTTCCAAGTAAATGCTCATAAAATTTTTACGGGTTAAGACACTGATAACTATCTTAAATTTCAATACTTGTACACTGGACTATCACACAAAATAACTTTTTCACATGAAATACATTACTTCATCTCATAATTTTCTTTAGATCATTCTCCATCTGTACTAGGTTTCTTCCTGTTGGCATATTTACATAAATTCTCCATGCTTATCAAATATGTAAAGAAAGATATATACCTAAAATGAAAGATCAGCCTAATAAACTCCATCATGTTCTTTTTCCCAAAATAAAATGGCAATATCCCAATCATAACAAAAGAAACACCAGAGAATTATAATCTTCTGAAATCACACCGATCGAAATACTAATATAACAAATAGTACAAGTAATGACACGCCATTAGCCAATATTTCAAGATCAAAAAGTCAATTAACAAGCAGATCTCAAAGAGAACACATATTTGTTCAAGATCAGACTACGGCATCAAATCCAACCCTTTCTGAAATTCAACCATTGACAATAAAGCACCTAAAATCTCGATTTAACAAGCTTATACTACTTCTTCGTGCTTTTACCTCCGGCGTCGCCACTTCCTCCCGAGGCCGCCTGTCCCGCCTTCTTGGCTGCCTTCTCTTGAAGCGCCTTAGCATCCCTATCCAAACAATCAAGCTCAACACACAAGAATGCACTAAAAAAAAGAAAAAATAAAAGTAGAAGTTTCATAGGAAAATGACCTTTCTCGGCGTTGCTCGGGAGTCAAACCATCGTCTTTGCCCTTGCTGCCCTTGGAGGGGTTCCGTGACGCTGCCCTTTCCCGATCCCGATCTCTCTGGTTACCGCGTGATATCCAATTAGGGAATAACACACAAACAGAGTGATCTAATTCCAAAAAAAAATTAGAACTGAAAAAATTAAAAAAAGATATTGCGAATTGGAAACACAAAAAACGGATTCGAAAAACAATAAAATCAAAGAAATTCCAAGGATATGAGTCATCGCTGCGATCCTCGAGAAAGAAAGAGAGAGATTTGTGGATGGTGTTACAAAAGCAGAAGGTCAATGATTAGGCAGAAGAGTCCTTTATAGAGGCGGAGTCAGTTAATCAACACCGTTGATTTATGGGAAAATTTGTTGTGTTGATTTTGTGGAGGTTTCTTGGGAATCCTGCCTAAGCCACGTTACCTCAAACTTATTTTTAGAAATTGTTTTAAGTTTAAAACACAAAAATAATTTCTTACTCGTTATCAAGCAAATATTTTTAAAAACAATTTTTAAACTCCACAAAAAATAGTTTAAATAAATAAATTTTAGTTATTTTAAAAATAAATTTTATTTTAATTTGGTAAGAAATTATAAATTTAATTTAAATAATATTAAGTAAATTGAATGATGTATTGCAAGTTGGTAAATCCACTTAAAAATTTGATATAGTTTAATAACTTAATTTAAGTCATTAAATATATTAAATATATTTGATAAAATAATTTAATAAAACAACTTAAAAAATTAATTTTGAGTATTAAATATAAATAGTTAGCTTATTCTTAATCTCAAAACTCATTTGTTCTTATTTAAGGAAAATATATTTTATAACTATAACTTTATATTCACAACTCATTTTTTTATAATAAATATTTGTTTAGTCATCTCATATTTTTACGACAATATAAATATTTAACAAATAATTTTATTACTTATGATTAGTAAAAATATTAGCATTAGTTAAAATTATTGAGGACAAATATGTCCATTTCATGATTTCCAAACAATCTTAATAAATAAAAGTGAAAAGCAAGTGACAAAGTAATGTTTGTTTTTTTTACTTAATTCAGGATACAACTTAAAACTAAATAATGTTTAAATGAAGTATTAAGTTATTTTTAAAAAATATTTTATTTCTATTAAATATTAAAAAATATATATATAGACTGTGTGTTGGGTAACAAAATTTCTAGTAACCTGTTGTGTTTTTTACTTTTAGATTGGGTAACAAAATTTCCACTCAATGGTTCAAAACCAATTTGAGGTTAAAATAAAAAACTTTAGGACTGACAATGCTAGAGATTACTTCAACCAAATTTCGTCACC
Organism: Vitis vinifera; assembly: GCF_030704535.1. NCBI lineage: Eukaryota > Viridiplantae > Streptophyta > Magnoliopsida > Vitales > Vitaceae > Vitis > Vitis vinifera. The sequence continues at coordinate 16,294,708 of NC_081809.1, read as the reverse complement.
CTATTTTCAATCACAGGGCATTCTCCATGACTCATCATGTGTTAACACATCCCAACAATATGGGGTAGCGAGAGGAAAAATGGGCATTTACTCAACACAACCCGAGCCTTACTCTTTCAAGGGAATGTTCCTAAGTCCTATTGGGGGGAAGCTGTTCTTACTGCCACATACATGATAAATAGAATTCTCTCACGAGTATTAGACAACAAATGCCTCGTAGAGATACTTAAGAGTTTCTATCCACACTTTAGAACCTCAAATGGGCTCACTCCTAGGGTATTTGGGTGTACTGCATTTGTTCATGTCCACATCCAACATAGAGACAAGCTAGACCCCCGAGCCATAAAATGTGTCTTCCTTGGTTACTCATCCACTCAAAAATGATACAAGTGTTGGGCCAAAAATTTTTACATCTCTATAGATGTCACCTTCACAGAAAATAAACCTTTTTTCCCCAAGTTCTCTCTTCAGGGAGAGATTTCAATGATGGAAGATAGTCATTGTAAGTCCTTTGAACCTCTTGACCTTCCTCATGTGTCAACCCATGGTGATATAGAACCAGCCAGTGTCACTCGCAATTTTCTTGTTACTTAGGTTTGGGGTATAGGTATGGAAAAGTTGAGATTTGGAGGTCGTATGGTCTATGGCACCGGAGTCTATTATCCAAGAGTCATCATAAACCCTATGTGAGGCGTTTATGCAAAAAGAGAGTGAAGGTGTACCTGAAAGAGCCAAAGAACAAGTTCAAGTAGTTATGTCAAGGGATCCCAACAAGCTTCTTAACTTCTCATTTTCTTCACTATTGAACCCGTCAATTGTTGAATTTTCCTCAGTTTTGGGTTGCTCTGTCATGTGTGCTTGAGGCCTTTGCTGCCCTCCACGGTTTCCCCATTCACGACTTAGTGGTTTACCATTCAGCTTTCAACACTTCTCTTTTGTGTGCTTTGGTTTCTTACAAAAGGTGCACCAAAGATTGTCCTTGTTCTCTTTCCACTGATTGTCTCTACCTAAGTGTTTAGGCAGATCATTCTTTCCTTGCTCTGAATATTCTGTTTTTGCAACTAGGGTTGATCCATCCAAGGTTTGTGGTTCAAGCGTAACACTCCTTTGGCTTTCCTCACTTCAAATCAGTGCCAGCACCTCATTAAAGCATGGAACCTCTTACTTGCCAAGAATCTGGATTCTCACTTGATCAAATTCTGGGTTAAGCCCAACAAGAAAATCATAGACTCTATCTTGTTCAATGAAATCCTTTAAAACAGCGGCATCCTCAGGACATTTGGTTTTTATCACCCTATAATGATCAAGTTCTTGCCACAAAGCTTTCAATTGATTGGCATATTCAATAACTGTTTTACTTCCCTGTTTTGCAGCAATCGTCTTCACCTTAACCTCATATACTTGAGCTGCATCTCTAGCTTTTGAATACGTCTATTGGATTGCGTCCCAAATATCCTTAGCCACAAGGTTGAAAATATCGGTAATCACGGATTATATTGGTACTTCGATTTTACGGATATATCGAAGATATATCGGTGGATATTTTGAAAAAAAATATCGGTTAGCTTAAAATTGTTAAAAACTCATAAAAATGTAAGGAAAACCTCATAATAATATAATTAGAAGTATAATAGACATTTTAAAGTTATTTTATTGAAAATTTTGATATATGTATAACATGATTTATCATATTTGATAATAATATTGTATGCATCGATAAAAATATGAATTTTATAAGTGTACATTTATTATTAAATTACATATAATATTATGATATTTTATTATAATATGTCTAATTTTAAAATATATATTAATATTAAAATATGATCCATTTCAATTGTATTAAACAATATAAAATAAATTATGAAATATATATAATTTTTTAATATTTAATTAATTATTAATGATATTAAAAACATTATGAAGAAAATTATATAATTTTTATATTTTTGGTAATTAATTAAAAGAAAATTTTGCATTTAATTATAAATAATTATAATTAATTTGCTCTTTAAAATATTCTTTTAATATTTTCTTTATATAATGAGTTTAAGTATATATAAGTTTAGTGCACGTTATATAACAAGGGCAAGTTAGCCCTGATGGCAAGTGGAGTGAACCCTAAACCTTTTGGTTTGGGGTTCAAATCCCCTCGGAAGCAAAAAGGTGGAAGAATTCTTTATGAGACATTAATTTATGGAGAATTAATTATATTTATCAATCATGAAGGATTTGTTCTCCATAAAGATCTCAAACTTAAGAGTTGAATGAAAAAAGAAAGACAAGAGTGGAACCCTTTATGCAAAGTTGTCTTGAAATCCACCACTTTCTCACAACTATTTGGCTAGAGAAGTCGTCTGGGAAACCGCCCTCATCCGGATGGCCTTACGGCCTTTAGGTTGAGTAATTGATCCATCTCAAAGTATGTCAGATGGATAAATCCTATATGGATATAGCATGGCTAAGGCTTGACTGTCTATTATGCATTTACACACCCATTAATGCGCAGATTGTACGCCTGACATGCTCCATATTAACTACGATTGTTATGGGAAACATTCCATTCTCAGTGGTTCATCATGACAAGACAATCACTATGCATCGATAATCAATGTCATTGGATCGCACAATCAAGCGCAGTTAAGGTGCTATTAAGACACCTAGAAAGATGTTACATTGTAAAAGGTATAAATAACCACGCAAACTCTACAAATGGTAAGAGAGCTTCCTTTCTATAAAAGACTTTGACTTGTTTAAGCCACTTATTGACTTTAGCATCAAAGGGCGTGCTCGGACAAATCATTCGAACAACCTTTGTGCAAGGATTATAGTTGTTTGCATCTTAAGGAACTTAGATGGAACTGTTGGTCAACTGTTTCATCCAGCTCGTGGCAGCTAAACGAGACTACCTGCTCAGATTGTGCAACAACATTTGGCGTCATCTGTGAGAACATCGAATCAAAGGAATATTAGCACGATGGTCAATACATTTAATACATTCCAATCAACCACTGTGGCCGACCAATTCCAAGCTTGGCAAGCCGAATGGAAAGAAAGTAAGAAAAAAATGAGTGTCAAATGCAGTCACTGCTTTAGCAAGCCGAATAACTAAAAATAGAAAATGACACCAAATGTCTGATGGGCGTCACTTGTAGAGCCATCTCACCCTTTCTCAGCCGACCAACCCTGATCGGAGTCACAACCAAATGACACGCTCATCCCGACAGCACATAGAGTCGTCTCACCAAATGCATGAGGAAGACTTTTTCTTTAGTTGCTCTTCTACTTGGCTCGAATAGGCTTATGCCTCAACTGACCAGTCCCACCCCAACGAGGCTATTAGCTCCAATAAAGGAAAGCAGAAAAGGGGATAGCGATGAGGCTTTTGCCTGTCAAATGCCATAAGGGCCCACCTAGGGTCCCAAGACCAATGGACTCAAACATTCTCACGCATATCTAACACCTTGAAGGCCTGGTTGGGCCAACCAAAATAGGTGGCATCACCAAGCTTCCAGCCTCCGCAACCGAAGCTGCCAGTTGTTCCCAAGCCCACAGAAAAGGCACCTTTGGGCTCTATCAGCTGATGGTTGGATGATATACTCTCCACGCCATTCGACCCTCATATCATTAGCTACGAACCTCCTAGAAGGTTCTTGGAGTCCAAGTTCACTATGTATGATGGTACAAGTGACCCTTTTGATCATTTGCTGCACTATTGCCAGTTGATGACATTGAACATTGGGAATGATGTGCTGTTCTGCAAAGTCTTTCCTGCCAACTTCCACAATTCGACCTTGTCGTGGTTTCATCGCCTATCTCAAAACTCTATCAATTCGTTTCATGATGTTTCTAAGGCATTTTTCGGTCGCTACTTATGTTCTGCGCATCAAAAGTAGAATATAAGCACCTTGTAGAACATTAAGATGTAAGAGAACGAAGCACCGAAGGACTTCATGAAGCAATTCAGATAGATGGTACTTTAAGTGGAGTCCTACAACATGGACGTCATCCTTTAGATCTTCAAGCAGAGTGTAAGCCCTAACACTTCATTCTTTGAGTCCCTCACCAAAAAGTCATCCGCCTCGATAGACGATTTGTTTAGATGGGCGGATAAGTATGTTATGCTCGAGGATGATGTTTGAGCTGCTTCTCAGCAAGTTTTGGTCACGAACCGGCCAACAAAAAAAAAAAACAAAGTTGGAATATCAAAGTCTCCAAACAACCAGTCCAAACAAAGGAAACAAAAGTAGGATGGATGATAGTAGCAGCCCCTAAGGCTCACTCTACTGACCGTCTCTTATGAGCAGCTTCTTCCATTGATTCAAGAGTTGCCCAAGTTCAGATGGCCAAAACCAATTAAGACTAATCCGGCCAGGCGAGATCGAAACGATGATGCTTTTACCATAAAGAGCATAGACATACCACGAAGCAGCGCAAGAACCTACACTACCTAGTAGAAGAGCTCACTAAAGTCGAACACCTAAAGCAATATGTCTTTGCCCCCGACGGACGAGATGAAGAAAGAACAATCGAACATGCCTCTCCGTCTCCTACAACACCTAGAGTAGTCACCAACTATATACATAGAGGGCTTATAGATGACAAGTACCACTCCCAAATATAGAGGTGAAGGCTAGTTCATGTAGTTTTTTTTTTTCAGAGAAAGAGTACATACCGTTCAGGGCACGTTCACTGATGACAATGTTTGGCCGATAGATGAGCCCATTGCCTTTTCTCCCATTGACTCTAATCGGGTAATCCTTCCGCACGAGGATGTCTTAGTCTTAACACTTGGAGTTGGTGGCTTTGATGTGCACATAATTCTAATTGATCTAGGAAGCTTCGTCAACCTCCTGCAAATGTCAGCTTATAGGCAAATGGGGTACTCCTTGTCTGCTTTGGAAAATCCTGGTCGCATTTTGACCAGTTTCAATGGAGCATCAACAGTCTCCCTAGGCGATGACATCCTTACTGTCCAAGTCGACCCGATCACCTTAAATGTCCTATTCTCAACAGTGGAGGACTTATCACCATACAATGTTATTATGGGATGAGTATGACTGCACAAAATGAAATTCATCCCATCCACATACCATCAAATGGTAAGTTACCTCACTGAAGCTAGGTAAGTGGACTTGATTAGGAACCAACTGGCTGCTTGGCAATGCTATAAGGTGACTGTAGAAACAAAGCAAATAGACCCAGCTGCAGATGAACCTAAACCATTAAGTTCAAAAAGTCAATAACAATTACAACAACATGCAAAGAAAGATCCACGACTACTGATCCTCTACTACTCCTAACCTTATCAGACGAGGAAGGTCATACGACCAATGTTAGCTCTTTGTTAATGACGGAGGAACATAGTAACATAGAAGCCTTACTCCATCGAAATGTGGATATATTTGCCTAGAGCCATTTTGATATGCTAGGAAATCGACCCGTTTGTGGTTACTCATAAATTGAATATTCTCCCCCAACATGCATCCAATGAGACAGAAAGTCTGAAGCTTTCACCGGAAGCACCAGAAAGTAATACAGATGGAAATCAATAAGTTACTAGTCATTGACTTTATTTGAGAGGTTGCTTATCCAGATTGGTTGGCTAATGTCGTGGTGGTAACAAATAAGAGAGGAACCTGGCGAGTGTGCATGGATTATACAAACTTAAATGATGTTTGCCGAATGATAGCTTTCTTTTGCCCAAAATTGATCAAATTGTTGATTCTACGTTTGGAAACAGAATCCTCTCATTCTTAGACGTTTTCTCCGGTTACCACCAAATCTCCATGTTCCGTTCTAATTAAAAAAAAACGGCCTTTATCACACCTCATGGACTGTACTACTATAACGTCATGCCTTTTAGGCTAAAAAATGTAGGTGCAATGTATCAGAGGTTGATGGCAAAAATATTCAAACCTTTGATGGGACGAATAGTGGCCATTGATGACATAGTTGTCATAAGCAAAACCCGAAGAGAACACATACATCACTTGAAAGAAGCATTCGCCCTAATGCGAAAGTATAATATGAAACTTAACCCTCTTAAGTGCCTGTTTGGCATCAATGTAGACAAGTTTCTTGGTTTTTTTGTGACTGAATGAGGAATCGAAATAAACCCAGACCAAGTGAAGGTCGTGCTTGAGACACCTGTTTCATCCACTAAGAAATAAATGCAACGACTAATGGGCCATTTTGCAGCCTTGGGCTGATTTATAACCCAATTCACTAATAAGCTTCGCCTGTTTTTCACTACTCTACGCGGAGCCCAAAAGTTTGGTTGGACAAAGGATTGCAAAAGTGTCTTTGATGCTATTAAGCATTGCCTCATAGAACCTCCCATCTTAAGTAGTCCAAATAAGGGAGATGAACTATACATGTATTTTGTTGTCTCAGACTATGCAGTCAATAATGTCTTATTCCAAAAAGCCTAATAAGACGGGAAAAAACCCATCTACTACATGAGTAAGGCATTGGTGGATGTTGAGACTCATTACTCTCAAGTAGAGTAGACAACTCTAGCATTGTGTGGTGCCACTAAAAAGCTCCGTCCATACTTCCAGGCACATCAAGTGACAATCTTGACAAATCAACTATTGAGGGTCACCTTGCACAAGTTAGATCTATTTGGACGAATGATGAAATGGGCTATTGAGTTGAGCAAGTATGGCACATAATACAAGCCTTGCTTGTCACTAAAAGGTCAGGTCATTGTAGACTTTATAGCCAAGCTACCCCAAAAAAGAGTGCAGACTGACACCATCAACTGATTTTGCATGTAAACGGAGCATCATAAATACCAGGGGCTGGAATAGGGCTTGTACTACTCTCTCCTACTAGGGAGTAGATTGAGAAATTCGTCCATTTCGATTTTCTCGTATCTAATAATGAGGTTGAATACAAGGAAATTATAGTTGGCCTTGAACTCGCCTAAGCACTTGCAACATCGAAGGTAGAAATATGAAGTGACTTCCAATTAGTGGTCAGGCAAATCCAAGGAGAGTACAAGGCCAAGGCGAACATATGGCGCACTACCTCAGTAGTGTGGAATCCCATTTATAACCTGTCTAATTGGCGAGTCAAACGTATACCCTATGAAAAGAACAGAAAAGTAGATGCATTAGTCAGAGTTGTTGCTGCCCTACCCATTAATGCATCTATCATGTTGTCAGTTTACATCCAACTCATGCCTTTTATTGCTTCAGAATGAGTTCATGATGTGGCCCATGCAAGTGTAGGATGGATGCATCCCATTGCCAATTATCTTCGCACAGGTGAAGTTCTAGAGGACGGGAAACAAGCATATAAGCTCCGTATTAAGGCTATCCGATTTACTTTGATTAACAATCAATTGTACAAACGGTCATTTGGGGGGCCTTATTTGAAATGCCTAACCGATTCGGAAACTCAATATTTTTTGGCTGAATTACATGAAAATGTATGCGACAACCACCCAAGAGGATGAACCTTAGCTCATCGAGCCTATTCACAAGGCTAATATTGGCCTACAATGAAATGGGATGCTTAGAATTATGTCCGCAGATTTGATCAATGTCAAAAGAATGCAACTATCCCCCGATTGCCATCCGACTACCTTAACCCAGAAGTCAATCCTTGGTCGTTTGCTCAATGGGGGATGGTTATAGTCGACCCATTACCAATCGACACAGCTAAAAAAAAACTCTTGCTTGTAGCCACAAACTACTTGAGCAAGTGGGTAGAAGCTGAAGCCTATGCTAACATCAAAGACAAAGACATAACAAAGTTCATCTAGAAAAACATTATATGTTGATTCAAAATTCGTCATGCAATTGTCATAAACAACGGACCGTAGTTTGATAGTAGTACATTTCACGAGTTTTGTTCGGAATTGAAGATAAAAAATGTTTATTTGACGTCTCAGTATCCACAAAGCAACGGGCAGACAAAAATGACGAATAAAACGTTGTTAAATTTTTTTGAAGAAATGATTGGAAATGGAAAAAAGTAAATAAGTAAACGAATTGTCTGGCTTACTATGGGCTTACAGAACCACCAGTAGAAGCCCTACTGGGGTCACCCCATTTGCCCTTGCATACAACATGGAAGTTGTCATTCCCACCAAAATAGGGCTACCCACGATTAGGACAATGGTGCAAGAATTATAGGCCAATGAAGGAAATCTTGAAATGCACTTAGATTAGACGGATGAGGAATGTGAGGTCATAACTATTCGATTAGCCTCTTATCAGCAAAAAAAAAAAAAAAAAACAATGGTTCATTACAACAAGATAGCGCACCCACGATTGTTCCATCCAGGTGACATGGTCCTGAAAAAAGCTTTTGAAAACACAGCCGAAATAGGAGCTGACAAGCTCCAACCTAATTGGGAAATGCCTTATATTGTACACAAAACGGGAGGAATAGGGTCGTACCATTTGCAGACACTAGACAGAACGCCATTGCTCCGTCCTTGGAAATACTATCAATAAACAAGTTGTGCATAAACCATGTTTCTACTTCATTTTTTAATAGCTAAACAAGTCAGATTGTAAACGGCTAATAAGTCGAATTGTAAATGGCATGGCCAATATGGCCCAAACCATAAATCTAAAGAACATCAAGGCATAGCCTAAGCGGCATTAGCCTTAAAGCTCCCACAGGAGAAAGACCAAAAGGCCTAAGATAGTTAATGTCACTTAAGGCCAAAGGAATAACTTGAGCCAAATAGTTAATATGATAGTGCAAAATTAAATACACAGGGAAATTTCACAAAACATGAAAACTCATTGAAAACTATGTTCACTTATAGTATAAAAAAAAAATGGGAGGAGGAGGAGAGCAAAAGGTCGATGTTTTGTGTAGATAGTTAATAAGTTTAAAGGTTAAAGCTATAGGTTATGTACAATAGGAATATATAATACAATTCATTGCTAATTATAATGCCTATGGAATACTTATTTAAAGAACGAGTTTTACTTGGCATACTTACTATGACAACACCAAAGTTAAGTGTCCAAGGCTTGATGCCTTGTGTAGAGAAATTTCATTAGAAAGACAAGGTTGTAAGTGTTTACTCATAGCATTTGTAAGACTAATATTGACCTAGACAACTATCATCCGATAATAATCAAATAAAAAAATAAACAGATTGAGTTAACTCATTTTCTTTTAAATTATGAGTTAACTCATCAATTAATTTTCTCTGATCTTGAACAAACTAATGAATTCGAAAGAAAAATAGCAACATGTGTTTTGAATGTCTTCATCAGAGGATTCAAACAAATAGAATTGATCATTGAAAACAAGTATGAAGTAATACTAATTATATTAAGGACAAACACCCAAAAGGGGGAGTGAATGTGAATTGGGTGATTAACACTTTTTAGAAAACCACTTCAATCAATCAACTAATAAAGCAATAAATGTAAATAAGGAAATAAAAATAGATGCAAACTCATTTTTGGAGTGGTTTGGAAACTTTCACCTACAACCACTCTCCTTAAACTCAAGTGAGGGTTACATTAAATCAAGGCTTCCAACTCTAAGACTTCAAGCCCTACACTTGGACTCAATGGGCACTTACAAGTCTTTTCAAGTTTAATTCTAGCTCGAAGTTTCAATTACTCAACATTTCTCAAGTAAGAAATGATTAAATGCACTTAATCTAGCTTAATTTTAGTTCTTTGAAAAAAGAGAAAAGAATAGTTAAGTTATTCACTATAGGTACTCTCTTATCAATAAATGCATAGGAGTTCTCAATTTATAGGAAACAAATCCCAGACACCTTGAACTGTAAAAGTATGCCTTGATTAATCAAGCTCTAGTTTGTTTGATTGAATAGTCGCTAGGCATTAATTGCACTATAGGTGACTATTGGTTTTTTCTGAGCTTCAACCAGCCCTTGACTGGTGCTCAATAGGGAAAGACAATGTCTCAACCGAGAAAACAAGTCCTTTAGAAGAGAAAAAGATTTATAATTCTTAAAACAAGTTTTCCTAGTTTAACATGGATAAACTATGATTTTGGAATAAAAAAATGGTAAAACTTATTGTGAAAAAACCTTCAGAAATTCTAAGAACAACATTATTCTATCATAATTCCAAAACTCTCAAATAAAGATTTATTAAGAAACTCTTAAAATTGCTTGTAAGAGAAAATGGAAAATTTGAGGGTTTAAGCCATTAAGTGTCATGGGCACAAACTTTCCCCACAAGTTTTTCACGTTGTGGTGCTTAAAAGCCCTCTTAGTTAATCTACTTACATCCACATGAGCTTGCAATAAAGAAAACCTATAAAAAAAACATGTGGTTATGAGGCTTAATCCCCAACTTGAATTTTATTTCTTTTCTAAATAATAATACAAGACATAGCCCTTAGCAAGATTCCCACATTCTCTATGGTGAGTTCATACTCTCTCGTGCTATGTTTTAAGAAAGCGTTTTCCCTCTCATGTTCTTCAAAAGGCACTCTAGCCTTCCTTTATAGGTGTGACACCATTCTTTTTTTTTTACTAGGAACCAACAATACTAACCCTTCCCAAACCCTTGTTCATATGTCATGGCACTAATCATTCCTATTTGGACTAGAGAAGCAATCCTAGTCTTTCTTAGATTATAATTACAATAAGAATCTAAACTCATATTCAAACTCAAATTATATTCCCACTTTGAATATAACTCAGAGATTTCAAATGTCTTCAACCCATTTCTCATCTATTTGAAACTCCTCATATGGTTACCATTTACATTCTTCCACTTATATGGTTGAATCGACCAAGCATCCAATTAGCTTGTTATTGCATCTCTACGCAACTCATCGCATACGTTGCTATGTAGATCATGTGTGTGTCAAGCCTTTTTTTTGGCTTGCACTCCTTGTAACATGCCTTGGTGTCAATCTTTCCCTTAGTTCATGGCCCCTTTATTTCTACTTGAGTGTGTTAACCGTGCTCATATGTGCTCCATCAAGTTGTTGCTACAACATTATGCCATATCCAATCCCTTTCTTAGTGCAACAATGAGTCGTGACATTGTGCTTATGACTTCTCATCTTTGCGCACAAGGCATTGAGCCTTTGTGCCAAGCATTAGGCATTGCGTTTGAGTTGACTTTGTTGTTACATCCTCATGTCTCATCCAAGCTCATCTTAATGCTACAACATTCCATGACATTACGTCCATGGCTCACGGAGCAGCCTTTTTTCATAAGGCTTTATGGCCTTATGCCATTGATTAAACAGGAGATTCATCACTCCCCATGCCATTATGGTCATAGGTTACATACCATAACATAACATTGAGCCCATGTGTGGGTGCTACCAAGACTTGCTCATATGGCTTGCTAGCATTTAGGACCCCTAGGTATGGCCACACCCATGTCACCTTGCCTCCCTTGACTCACCTACACTGTCTTCCTTCTCCCATTCTAAAAAGAATTTTGACTTGTTTTGAAATTTTTTGGAAGAGACATTGATTGGAGTTGAAATATGTGCTCCAATGGCACATATTTGATATAATTTATGCACCGTCATAAGACACTCAAATAATTTAACTTGACCTAAATTGATGCTAAGACCCTAGCCATAAATTTAACTTTTATTTGAAGATTTATCTCATGTTTAAGGGAAGAAAACGGTGCAAGTGCAAATCAGTTTAGATTTTAAAAGAGCAATAAGAGGTTAAATGAGAAAATAAGCGAGTCAAGACTCATGGAATATGAGGAGAGGCAAGATGAGGATGTTGTAGACCCTTTATTTTCTCTTCTTAGCATATGCCCTATCAGGTATTCTTTTAGTACTCCACAGTGGTTTGCTGGTGCCCCATTGTTGGTCATATAGCTTACCTTTCTGAGCTATTTTGGAGAGAGCTACCTTGGAGACTTTAGATGAAGGATTTATTTGGTTCCTCATTGTGATCATTAGTAGCTCAAAGTTAGATCTGGGATTTTATTTTATTTTTGTTCTTTTTTAGAATAGCTTAATTAGGTGCACCTTTAGGACAACCTACTTAGGCATATTTTGGTGCACCTTTAGAACAACTTACTAAGGCATATTTGGGTTTTTAGGCACTTTTCTTATCACCCTTATGTCCCATTTAGGATCACCCTAACCCATTTAGACACATCTGACCCATTTAGGATCCCACCTGGCCCACATAGATTCACTCAAGCTCATTTAGGCATACTCTGGCTAACCTAGGTACACCTGACCCATTTAGGAACATCCTAGTGTGAACCCATATTTTTCTCATGCGTCCCTCACTTGATTGACAAGACTTACTTTAAAAACTATATTTTTGTAAAAACTTGAGTCATCGCTTATTTTTTATTTTTTAAAAGAAAATAAAATAAGAAACTAAAACCCTAAGAAAAATGACTCCTTAAGTTTTGTAAAAGCCTATTTTTGAAAAGCTAAGTTTAGGTCTAGAGATTAGGTTACCTATTGAAAAGGTACAATGATTAATCGATAGCACCCTTCTAAGCTCATATACTTACGACCTCTACTAAACGAATGAAGGGAATCATGACAATTGATTAATTAATGGAGGATACCAATAACAAGACAACAAGATACATATAAGTCATGAGGTAAAAAAAAAGAGTACACAAGAATGTACACAATTAATGAATGTGAAATGCACACAATAGAATTTAATTATTTGTTAAAGTTGCAACATTTCAAAGGAAGTTCAAAATAAATTTATTTATATTGGGAACAATTCTGAATTAAAGATTTCAAACTTATTTACTCACAAAGTTTCAATTTATTTACAAAAGATTCAATTTTTATTTACATCCAAAATTAATTAAAAAAAAGTCTTGATTTTATTTAAAGAATTTTGATTGAATTTAAATTTTTTCAAGAGAAAATTTTCAATTTGATCTTCTATTCACAAAGAAATGATTTTGGTTTTTCACTTTTTTTTTTTAAAAAAAAACAAGATTCCACAATTATAAAAAAACATCAATTCTATTTTTGGAAAAGTGATTTTTACAAGGAAAATTGGGTTTACTTAATTTAATTTAATTACAGGAGCCAAATTTTAATTTACTAAGAAAACAAATTTTTACAACTTTGATTTCCTTTAGATTTTTATTAAAACAATTACTAGGATTTTTGTATTAAATCAAAATTTAGAACTTTATTAAAACTATTTTGAAACTTTTTTATTAAAACAAAATCTTAGAACTATTATTAAGCAAACTTTTAGAACATTTTATAAAACACAAACTTAGAGAACTTTAATTTAAAACAAATATTTGAAAACTTTAATTTAAAACAAATTTTAGGGACTTTGATAAAATTTATTAAAACACTTACTTTGAAGATTTTTTAGACTAACCTTGAAGGTTTTTATTAAAGAATTTTTAGAATTTATTATAAACTAGTTTTGAGAATTTTTAAAATAAAAAACACTTATTTTGAAAATTTATTAATATACTTATTAAAACTTTTATGGAAACAAAATTTAAGTAAATTTAAAAGACATAACTTTAAGAACAATTATTAAAACATTTATTTTGAAAATTTTAATTAAACATAATTTGAAAACTTTTATAACTTTTACAACTTTTATGAAAACAAACTTTGAGAATCTTTATTTAAACACTTATTTTAAGAATTTTCATTAAACAAACCTTATTTAAAAAAAATGATTTTTTAAAGAACATTTATTAAAATACAATTTTCAATAAACAAACTTATTAAAAAAAAACCGATAATCTAAAGAACATTTATTAAAATACAATTTTCAGTAAACAAACTTATTTTAAAAAAAATGATTTTCTAAGTGAAATTTATTAAAACACAATTTTCAATAAACAAAGTTATTATAGAAAAACAATTTTCTAAGGGATATCTATTAAAACATAATTTCCAATAAACAAACTTATTAAAAAATGATTTTCTAAGGGATGTTTATTAAAACATAATTTTTTAGCAAACAAACTTATTAAAAATGATTTTCTAAGGAACGTTTATTAAAACACAATTTCAGTTAATAAACTTATTAAAAAATAAATTTCTAAAGAATATTTATTTAAAAAATAATTTTCTAAGGAACATTTATCAAAACATATTTTTCAGTTAAGAAACTTATTAAAAAACATCTTTCTAAACAACACTTTTTAAAACACTATTCTCATAATTTTCAGTAAACAAACTTTAGGAATTTATAAACTTTGAACATATTTATTAAAAAAACAATTTTCTAGATTTATTAAAAAAAGGAAATTTTGGATTATTAGATTAAAAAAACCATTTTCTTAATATATTAAAAAACGAATTTTTGAAAATATTAATATTAGTTTGATTGTTTTAGTTTAGATAAACGTTGATTGCTTTAGTCTTTGATAATATTGATGTTTTAATTTTCAAAATACAAATATTAGTTTTTTTTTTAGTTTCAAAAATATTAATATTGATTTGATTGTGTTGAAAAGTGTTTCAAATTTTTAATTAGTGTAATTTTTTTTATAAAAAATATTTTCTAAGTTAATATATTATTGTAATATTATACTTTTTTTTTTATACAATAAAGAAGGTTGTCGGAAATATTTTTATATATATTCTAAGTTATAAAGAGAAAAAAATTATGAGATGAAGATGGATTTATAAAGACGGAAAAAAAATTAGAAGGGGCGTTGTCGGTACGGCTGCAGTTGTGACTAAGAATTGTTTTGAGTTTGCAGCATGTTAGTGGTGGTTTATAATTGCATGGTTAAACATTGTAGTTGCAGATATGACCATTGCCATCATCTATGGTTTAGACTTTAGCTCTTTTTTCTAGTCTAACAAAAATTAATGAAAAAGCAAGGAAGGAAAGAAACATGGAGAGTAGAGAAGAACAAAAGTTCATGATTAAGTTTTGTGAGTGGCAGTCCCAATAAAGAGGGTATTTTGGTCATTTTATATAATTTTATTTAAAACATGGAGAAAAATAAGTGTGTGCAGAGGGAAATTGGGATGATGTAAAAGTATAATAAATATAAAAATAGTGAATATTGATGTATTTAAGAGCATCTTTTGTCATTTTACAAGTATACTATCACTTATACAGGCATTCCCTAAATTGCTTTAGCCACTATATTTCCGTTTTTATTACAGATTTGTCCAAGCAGGTAAAACCCAGATTCTTACCCCTGCTGTATTTTTCACCTCCCTTTTTTCCTTCTCTGAGTCTCTCTTTGAGAGAGGGTGGAAGCAGAGGGTGCGCCAAACCTCTTGAAATACGCACACCGCTCTCGCCTCTCTCAGATCCTTGTCTTTCAGCATCACTCTCATTCCTTTCTCTCCATGTGAAGCTAACCCATTTCAAGATTTGCTGAGGCAATCTTGCTCCTCTCCAGCTTAATTTTCAGGTAAATCCCTTCTTCACTGCCACTTTTTCCTTTTTCCTTTTTCCTTTTTCATTTTTCATTTTTTTCCCCGTCTCTAGAATCCCTTGCTCCTCACATCTATGATTGCTTCGTAGTTGTTCTATTCATGCTTTTCAATCAAAATTATCATCTGGGCATCTATTAAAAAGCCCAATCTGTATTGTCTTTTAAGACTTGTAGATATTGCAGCGGATTACGGGCTTATGTGTTTGGTCCTCTTGTTTTCTGTTTCTATTTTGTCATCTGGGTTGCTCTTAATTACGCTTTTAAATCTGGATTATCATCTGGGTTTTTCTCAATAATCACAATCTGAAACAGTATCGTTTTAAGCCTTTTTACAATCTATGTGAAATGGAGTTTGGCTCTTAGTTTGGTTTCTGGTTTATTATATGTGGTCTTTTTGTTGATTATTGAATATTCCCTTTAGTGTTTATGGTTTTGATGCCTTGGTTTTAGGATATAATGGGGAAAAAGGTCAAGAAGAAAGGCCGAACTGGCCACAAGGAGAAGAGGGGTTCGGCCTCTTCACTGAAAATTGTTCCCCAACAATGTAATCCAAGTTCTGAGACTGTTGCTGATGGAAATACAGTGGTCAAAGGGAGAGAACCATGCATCCATTTTAACAAGGGTGTTGATTTGGGTAAAATCTCGGCAAAATTTGGGTTGCCAGAACCTATTCGTTGTGAAGACTGCAGGGAAGGAACTATTGATAGGCGGGGCAATAGAGCTAAGGGTAAACATGGGAAAAAAGGGAGTGGTTCCGTGGATTCAAAATCGGAGTCAAAAGCTATTTGGGTCTGTTTGGAATGTGGGCATTTTGCCTGTGGAGGTGTTGGATTGCCAACAACCCCTCAGAGCCATGCAGTTCGTCATGCCAGGCTAACTCGTCACCCCCTGGTGATCCAATTTGAAAACCCTCATCTCCGCTGGTGCTTCCCATGCAAAATGGTAATTCCAGTTGACAAAATGGAAGCAAATGATATGTTATTGGACATTGTGAAATTGGTAAAGGGGCGATCTGTGAAGGGGCCGTCTGTAGATGGTGAGGATGTTTGGTATGGAGGTGGCAGTGTCAAGAATGAAAAAACACCAGATAACAACCTTGAAATAATACCAGATAACACTCTTTCAGGTGATTTAGATGAAAGAGATTCTTACGTAGTAAGAGGCTTGATCAACATTGGCAATACTTGCTTTTTTAATTCAATTATGCAAAATCTTCTGGCAATGAACAATTTGCGGGATTACTTCTTGAAGCTGGATGGTTCTATAGGGCCTCTTACTAGTGCATTTAGGAAGGTCTTTGATGAGACAAGTTCGGGCACAGGATTGAGAAACGTAATAAATCCAAAATCTGTTTTTGGGTGTGTATGTGCCAAGGCTCCCCAGTTTAGGGGATATCAGCAGCAGGACAGTCATGAATTGCTCCGTTGTTTACTCGATGGATTGTGTACTGAAGAGTTGGGTGCCAGAAAACGGGCAAACTCCTCTCAAGAAGATGGGATTTCACCAAATGAGGCTCCTACTTTTGTGGATACAATGTTTGGGGGCCAAATATCCAGTACTGTTTGTTGTGTGGAATGTGGGCACTCCTCAACAGTGTATGAGCCATTTTTGGATCTCTCGCTTCCAGTTCCAACAAAGAAGCCTCCATCTAGGAAGACCCAACCAGTATCTCGCCCTAAGAAAACAAAGCTGCCACCAAAGAAAGCTGGAAGGGTTCGTTCAAAAGTAAACAAGGATGCAGATTCTCTAGTGGCTCTAAGCGTTCAACACCCATCATCTGATGGTGATTCTTCCAACCAAATTCAATCTAGTGCACCTGTTGCAGAAAAATTGGTGTCATCTTCAGGTGATTCTGCGGGGTCAGATTTAGTTTCCCCATGTGCCGTGGCTGATGTCAAGGATTCAGTTTCAAAGAATATCTCTACTTCGGAAGAATTTGAGAACAAGCAAGTCTTTGAGAATGTTACTGAGACCAAAGCTGCACCATCAGATGATTTTACATTGTTGGATTGCTCTGATACTTTTACATGGTTGGATTACCTTGATCCAGGAGCAGTATTGGATGTTCATAATGTGGCTTCACAAAATAAAGATGTTTCAGTTATTCAAGATTCAGGGAACCAGGATAATGTTCAGAATGATGTCTTATTGCAAAATGCCTCTGAATTTAGTAGTCAGGTTTATCCACACAAGGGAGAGCCAAATCTAAAAATAGATTCTTGTTCTGCAAATTCATGGGAAGAAGAACTCCCAGTGCAAATTCAAAGTTCTGAAGTTTTGCTGCTTCCCTACAAGGAAGAAACATCAACTGCTGTAGAGATCACAACAGGACAAGTTGGGCCTTCAGTAGTTTCAGGCTCCAATGAAGAGTTATTGGATTTTGATGGTTTTGGTGGCTTATTTGATGAGCCTGAGGCAGCTTCAGGGGTAAATTTGCAACCATTGTTAGGCGATAACAGCTTCAACGCAAATGAAGTTGTGGGAACTGGTTTCATAAATAGAAACAGCAGCGAGTCTGATCCAGATGAAGTTGATAATTCCAATTCCATGGTGTCAATAGATAGTTGTCTGACCTATTTTACAAAGCCAGAGCTTCTCTCCAATGAACATGCTTGGCATTGTGAGAATTGTTCAAAAATTTTGTGGGACCAGAGGATAAAAACAAGGACCAACCTGCCAAATACTATATCTAAGATTCAGATGAATGGAAGTGAGGGTAAGATTCAAAATGGCCCATTTGGTTTGTGCAAGGACATCTCTCCTGATGAAGTCAAAGACATTGATAATGAAAATGTAAAAAATGATGGTCATAATATTCTGGGTGGCTTGGCACCACATGACAGGATAAGTGATGATGATTCAAAGCAAAACGGCCTAAAACTCCAAACCAGCCAAACAGTTGAGGTGAACCCAGTTGTTTCTCAATGTGAAGGAGGAAAAAGCAAGATGAACTATGCTCTTCCAGAGCTATCACATTCTTCAGATACTTATAAAACCTGCAGTCAAGCAAGCTTAAGTGATCCAGCCAGTGATTCATGTAGTGTTCATGAGCCTAATAGTGTTGGATGTAACACTGGTAAGCAAAGAAATTCACAGATGTTAACTGGGGAGCTTGAATCAGAAGAAGATGAGGACAAGGAGATGGATTCTGAAAGTGTAAAAGTGAAGAGGGATGCAACTAAAAGGATTCTCATTAATAAGGCACCACCTATTCTGACCATTCACCTGAAGAGGTTCAGCCAAGATGCTCGTGGGCGCTATAATAAATTGAATGGACATGTGGTTTTCAAAGATTCAATTGATCTTAGGCCATTTATGGAACCCAGGTACCCCATCACTCTTGAACTTTTCATTAGGATATTTTGAACTCATACCCTTGTTGATGATGATGATTATGTTGTTGCTGTGCTGTATTTTATTTTAAAGTTTTAGGCACCCTCTTGTCTGAAATAGGCATTATTTTCCGTCTTTGAAACAACTGGTGTATTGATTATGGGAAACACTACTCTTTTATTGTTTCTCTTTTTCTTGAGAAATATGTGTTTGTGTGTATGTGTGTTGTTGGTGCACTTCAATAAATGACAATGACACTTACTTCAAGGGTTTAACCAAAGGGGTAGAATTACTAATGTCAAAAGGATGGAATGTTTGGTGTTCAAGAGTGAGGAAATGTGAAGTTGGAATACAATTATGGCACCCCGTTCAGGGAAGAACTTATCCTCTACACATAAATTTCTAGGTGTATTGGAAATGAGAAAATTTTTCTCTCATTTAGATTGATTTTTTCCCCTCTTTTCTTCATAGGCAAATGGTATTTTTACATACAAGGCATCTAACAAAATGTAGTACACCTCTGTGTTACAGGGTGTATACAAAAGGCACTAAAGAACACACCCATTCAAAAAAACAGCAAACTTATAACCTTTTATCCACAATTTAGATTATCAAAAAAGTAAAAAAGTGTGTGATTATCCAACCCTAGCAGGATCCTAGACTAGTCTAAAAAGACCTTTATGAGTGTCTCCTTCAGCTTTTGATATGACTTCTCTTCTTCATTGAGAGTTAAGTTATACTCTCTCCAAATGCACCAAATTAAGCATAGGGAAATCAAGCCTAGGTGTTTTCAACGCCGGATAGGCAGACTTGTGTCTTGGGTGTCTAACTATTATCCATAATGCATTCTAGAGTTTTGTTTTACCATAACCATAAAATACTAAATCTGTAAGGCTGAGATTTGATAACAGAAGTGAAGGTGGAACTGAAGGCAGACTTAAGGGATGAACTTGAAATCAGACCTACAAATTCTAACCCTTGTGTGTGTGTGTGTGTCTATATATATGTATGTATGGATATATATTAGGTTGGGTAACAAATTGCTACTCAATGGGGCTAGAGTTTTAAGAACAGGAACAATTGACTGACCTGAGAAACTCCATCAAAATCTGACTGCTTGCAAATCATCTTCCTTTGGTTCTTTTACTTCTCTCTAGTTTCTCTCTTTAGGTTTTTCTACTCTTGGATTTCTGATTCAAGTTTCATTTGGTTCTCGATTTCTCTCGTCTACATTGTTCTGTAATGTGGATAGAGATTGAGCAACAGAGTAGCCAATGTTTAAAAAATGGGACTGGATTAGTGGGTTCATCCAGTTGAACTGTCAACCAGACACCTCTCTCATCCATTTCTCACTTTTGGACAGTTTACATGCTAAACCAGTGGAGAACTGCTTGAACCAACGGTCGAACCGTTGGCCTGCACAAAGTGGCAAGTTGTGTGAACACGTTTGGCTTGGGCATATTTTAAAATCAGCCCAAAACAAGCACAGGTGGGGCTAGCCCAAAGTGTCTCTTATATGGTTGGTGGTGGGGCAGGCCAGAGTGTCTCTTATATGGTTGCTGGGCTGTGTTGATTGTAAGCCCATTTCACAGCTTTTTCAATTTGAGGACCTCTTTGATTTCTTAATTTTCCAATATTGGGTAGCTTTAGAAAATGTTACAGAAATGCCCAAATTTTTTTTTATTGCAGCAGCAGGATTGAAACACTAGTTGCATTTGTGCTTGAAGAAGGGGAACCACTGGTCTAATTTAGGATGTTGTTAAAAATGTTTGTTGCAAATAGACTAATTATTTATTTATTTATTTATTTTAAATTATCATTAGTTAAAACTCTTAAATAAACATAAATATTTAACTTCATATTTATTTTTATAATAATAAGTATTTTTTTTGATGGGTAATTTTTATAATAATAAATAAATATGAAAATAATTTAATATTTTTTAAAATTATAAAATAATAGAATATATAACTTTTGATCTACAAATAAAATTAAATAATAGAATTGTTTCTATCTTAAATATTATACATATTTTCTTTAATAAAATTAAAAATATTGATGTATTTATATGAATCCTCATCATAATTTAATTAAATATTAAAGGTAAAAAATGAAACATGATTAAGGTTTTTAATTAGTTAAATATATTTTCAATTTCTTATAATTATTTTTAATTTTAATAAATATATTCATGATGTCATTCTAACATCAGGGTTCGACCGTGGTTAAACCATTGATTTGACCAGTAAGTCATAAACTAGTAACTTTTCTAATTTAATGACGGGTTTGGTTCTAAAAACATTAGAGTAACACAAGTAGAATTCAATGAAAAGCATGCCTATTCTCACAAAGGTTTCTATTCACCCTTAAAGATATTCAATTGCTGTGAAAGATATTTAAGCACTTGGAACTTTTAGATTCTTAAGTTTGTTTGATATTGATTGGTTTTTTGTTTTCTCTAGTTATTTCTTTCTACCATTTATCTAATGTTTCATCAATGATTCATAGTTGCTCAATGAGCATCTCCATTTTATTTTAACACGACTTTTATAATTTGTTATTTTTCTTTCTATATGGGTTCCACTTGATCATTATTTTTTTTTATATGTTTTGATTAGAACTATTAACTTATTCTTTTTCTCTTTCTCATCCAAACAATTGTAACTGTCAATTCCAAAAGAGATGAAAATTGGAATTAAAATTCTAAAGTCCCATGTCCACTTTTTCAATTATACTCTACATGTCAGTCAAATTTTAGAAGTTGGGATAAAGCTTTGGTGAGTTGAATGTTGACTTATGGACTTGAATCAAAATTTAGAATGCTTCTTCTAACAAATGAAATGGTAGGACTTACATGTCAGAAAGTAAATAAAATAAGTACCTATATTTACTGGATGGTGAGCAACAAAAGGTTGAATGGTGACTTATGGGCTTGAATCAAAATTTAGAATGCTTCTTCTAACAAATGAAATGGCAGGACTCACATGTCAGAAAGTAAATAAAATAAGTAATAAACTTATCTAACCTCCGCTATATACTGAAGTTATAATGCAAGACAACAATAATTGTGTTGGTCTTGGTTTGTGGATTACCTATCTATAGTATCATTAAAAGATTACAAGAAAAATGTGTAATAGAATATTTCACATTTTGTTTCCTTGTTTCACTGAGGAAATTGCAACTTCTTGTTCTGGCCAAACAAGAAAATGTTTGAAGTTTAGATTCCCTGCACAAGTATGTATATTATTGTGTTTCTTAATCTTGAATCTTATATTCATTTGTTGCTCAATCAAATTTGATATGGAGTGGATCATATAATAGGGGCAATTCTTAATATTCGAAGTTCCTCTCAAACATGACGTCTATGAGTGTGGTTCCAAGGTACTTGCTATCAGTCATCTAACCAACAAGCATGTTTGATGTAGAGGAGAAATTTTTTAAATTAAATGAAACCTTACTGAGTTGTTTATTTATTTATTTATTCTTATTTGTATAGAAACGAAAATTTATTGATGTAAAAGAATTTACAAAGTGATAATGTAAAATCATTCCATAAAATTACTTTCTGTGTGCTTTACAAAAGAACAGATAAATGGAGAGGAAAGACTAATAAACATCTTACTTACTATTGAGCCCAAAAGGTAATGCTTGTTAGTGCTTCTTTCTTAGCTAGTCTAATCTTCTAAACTCTTACCTACTCATCCACCTAACGCTCAATTCTAGAGAAATGAGTAATCCAACATACGGGAGGTCCCTAGGATCCATCATCATCCTTATCCTCAACTAGCTTATTGCAATTGAGAAGTTTCCTTTATGATTAAATTACCTAACCCTAAAGTAGCATCTTCTCCAAGACTTTTCATGGTCTTACACTCTTTAGAATCTTTTTGTGTTATAACATAGCCCTTTGCTACCCATCTCAAGCTATCTGGAAGTTTCTCCCTCAGTTGGATTTGTAAAAGTTCTTTTATTATTCCCATTGACTTGGATTATCAAACTAGCATCCATCAGGTTCAGCTTGAAGGCACTGGGGTGGAGCATGGAGTGGCGTGTGGTGTAAGTGGGACAGTTCTTAGCAAGCTCATAGCCTTCACACTCAATACTTTGTTCAGATTAATCAAACTACAATTAAACATGGTAATAGCAAGAGGAATGCCCTCAGACCTAGATGCTTGATCTAAAGACTCTGAAGAGTTTTTTCAGCCCTTCTAGCTTGGTGGTTCTCACACTGATTGACTTTCTTGCCTGATATTAACTATACCAGAGCCTTGATTTTAAGGGTGCTTGCAAGGAAATTTTCTGGATGAACAACTTTAAGGTGATGATCTTTAGAAATGTTTTGGGAAAAAGGATTTGGAAGAGAAGATTCCATTACTTTTCAACAACAAAAGACTCTTATGAAGTGAATTCAAAGGGAACGCTTAATCCCCAAGGGAGTGAAGGAAGTTGGAGGGGTTTAGGCCATGTTTGGTAACTGTTTTTGAAAACAATTTTCTATTTTCCAAAACAAAAAAAAAATAGGAAAACTCGTTTAACAATCAGAAAACATAAATCAATTTTCTTTTCTTAATAGAAAATAGGGTGTTTTTCGAGAATATCTTTTAGTTGTTTTAAAAAATAATCATACAAATATGAAGAATAATTAAAAGTAAAACACTACATAAAAAAGTTATTTTTAAAACATAGAAAACAAGTTAAAAACATTTCAAGTTCCAAATAGACATTTGTTTTACAAAACATTAGAGAACATTTCTAAAAATTTGTTCTTAAAACCTATTTTTCAGAATTGTTTTGGAGAAACGGTTACCAAACATGGCCTTAGCTTCCTTTCAATGAATTTTGCATTTCTGTTGTGAGAGATATAGTTTATCTCCAAGATGAGAAGGAGGATGGTGAGTTCTAACTTCATTTCAATCAATTTTTGGTTTTTGGTGTGTGTGTGTGTGAGGGAGAGAGAGGGAGTGAGAGAGGGTGAGCTTCTTTTATGTTTCAGTAGTTTTTTTGCATTGTCCTTTCTGGACAAGGAAGAGAGAGATGGGCTTCTTCTATGTTTTAATAGTTTTTGTAGTGGTTTTGTGTTGTCTTTTTTTTTTTCTAGATTAGTAAAAGAGGGACAGGCTTCTTATGTTTGATTATATACATATATATATATATATATAGAGAGAGAGAGAGAGAGAGAGAGAGAGCCCTCTTGCTAATGGATAAGTAAAGGAGCAGATGTTTGACATCTGCATGCATATAAGATGTATAGCCTGTATTCTATAGTGAATCATAGAGTGCAGTCTATATCATGTAATTTTCCTGTTTCATTAGGGTCTTTTTTTTTTTTTTTTTTGATAAGTAAAGGATATGCATTAAAAAAGGCAGAACACCACAAAGCATACAGGGAGTATACAAGGCGGCTAGGGCCTCAAAAAACAAAGACAAAAAGAATCACCTCCCTTTAGGTGGGTGCTATCCACTCCAGGAAGCCTATAAGGGAGAACGCCTCCTCACCTACATACAATTTGGCCCAACTCCACAAATTACAGACAAAAAAATTCTTTAACTTCTGAATATTCAACACACCCCCCCTAAAGGCTAATCTATTCCTCTCCTTCCACACCATTAGGGTCTTTTTTTAAAATTTATATAACTTTATGTATGGCATAATTGACTTTGAATTGAAGATGAGTCATGTAGCCTTTCTTTCAATCACAAAGTGGTGCCCTAGGGTTGGCTAATCCTAGTATTTTTTAGCTTCATGATGCTTTCTTACTGTTGATTGATGTTGTGCTTGAATTGAGCAAGGTGTTAGTTTGGACAAATAAGGTTTAGATTCTGTTCCTATCAACTTTAGGTATTGGAGCCTAAATCCTATTGGTTTAATTTATAATACCCCTAGGTAGGTTAGCATTAATAAAATCCCCAATGGACTTAGGTTTCAGCCTTTTAGGATTTGGGGTGGTGAATGGGGATTAGGGTTTATGGTAGTGGAAAAAAAGTAAAATTGAAGAAGAAGAAAAATATACGGAAAAATGGAAAAGTCTAACTCTTACTAAGGTCTTTTAGGAGTCTTACTTAGGAAAAAAAAAAGTAAAGAGAGTTTAATCATTAAAGGACATAAGAACTTGCAAAAGTTGTTACCATTCATTTTGTTTTCACTTTCCTCTCCCCCCCCCCCCCACCATTTTTTTTGGGTGTTAGGTGCTTTTTAATTGAATTTATCCTCTTTCCCTATTAAAAAGAAGAAAAAAAAAATCATCTTTTGACGGAAGCTTGTTTTTTTTTTTTTGATAGACAACAAAAGCATGTATTTAAGAAGTGAAAAAAAGAGGGGGTCACCCGATGTATACTGGCAGTATACACAAAATATCACAAGACAAGCACCAAACATATGCAAGGTTAGCTTACTAAAAAAGCCAAACTATCCACAAGGAAGAGCATCTAAGAAATCTTAAATAGAGGGGTACTTCATTTCCAGTGAAGCATGGGACCAATGTAATATTGATTTAATAAAGAATTCCTTCAATCTTTGATCCAAGAGTTCTTCATCATCAAAAGTTCTTTGGTTACTCTTTCCAAATACCCCAAAATGAGTAAATTGGAGCTATGTGCCAAACAATTCTTCCCTTCTTATCTAACCCCTTAAATTTCCATTCAAGGAGGAGGTTTCTCATTGAAACCAGAAACACCCATTTCAAGCCAGACTGCTAATAGAAAAGTCCATAGCACCTGTCTTATCATAATGAATCAAGATGTGAGCAACTGATTCTTTGTTGTATTTACAAAGGCTTTATTTGTTGACCATGAACCATCCTATCTTCACTAACATATCTAGAGTTAAGATCTTCTCCCGAACAGCTTCCCATGCAAAAAGAAATACGTTCTAAGGGGAGCTTGGGATCCCCAAATCTCTTTGGCTGGAAATACTAAATTACTCTTAGAACTTAAGGATTTGTTGTACAACTCGACATTGAAATTTCCCTCTTATCACCTTTCCAAAGTAAAGCATTCTCTCCTTACACTTTCAAAGGGAAAATAAGCTCTAAAAATTGGGTCACCTCCTTTATCTCCCAATATTGGAAGAGTCTTTTAAATTGAACCTCCCAATGGCTACCACCACTTCCCTTGCCATCCCATAAATATGCTGTTGTAGCATTTTTGGAGAAAGCTATTCTAAAAAGCGAAGGGAATGCATCTTTTAACTGAAACTCCCCCGCCCATCTATACCATCAAAATCTTGTACGTCTACCATTTCTAATTCGGATAGCTAATTTGATGTCTTTCCTTAGGCTCATCCCCAAAGGATCCTTTACCCCTCAAGTAGTAGTCTATCCCATCCATCTCCCTAAATTTTCCATGTATCCACAAGCTCTTCTACTCAAAAGATAACGTCCACAATCATTTGCCTAGCAAGGCTTGATTAAGGCCCTCCAATCTTAGACCCAACCCTCCGTACTTCTTATCCTTAAAAACATCTAACCAATTTACCAAATGGATTTTTCCTCTTTCCCTGGCATCTCCCCACAAAAGTCTCCTTGAATTTTCTTTATATGATCCTCACTTTTTTGGGAATTGCAAAGAGGGACATAATCCTAATTTATAGGCTTGAAGAAAATCTTAAAGTTCAACAAAACCATAACAAAAAAGCCAACATATATGGTAATCTAGAACTCTTAATTTTTCAAAACTTTTAAATCTTCCAAATAATGGAATTAAAAACATAAAATAGGAATTTTTTTAGAAATTAGAAAGGTTAAAAAAAATATATATAAGAACTTGAAGAAATTTTCATCATATGACTTTAATTTATAAAGAAGCTGAACTGTAAATAGAACAACCTACCACGGCCTTTCAAATTACCAAACTTCTTGGTTCCATCAACTTTGCCTTTTTTGTTCCTTTTTGTTAATAAACCTTCAGAAGCTCATTGCATCATGGTTGGACATGGTTGAGCTTCCATAGAACTAAGGTATATAATTTAAGATTTGTGGTGAGCTGTGCAAATGCTTCTGCACCGGAAATATTAGGGGCTCATATAGAGACTCAAGAAGGCAACCATTACCTTTTGGACATATTGAAAGATAGTCTTGAGGATGAAAATTTTGGTAGAGATAATCCAATAGATTGATTACGATTCCCCAACAATCTATGATGTTCTTGATGAGGGTAATTTAAGTGAGTTGTATTATTCACTTTTATAATGAAGTTATCATATATTCATATGATCGTAAAGTGTTTGACGAATGATGTAAGTGTGACCTTTAATAATAGTTAATGATCGATATGTAATTGTTGACTAAGAAGCCTCACTTATGTTCATTGAATGTCCAAAGGGAGAAAGTTTGAACATGACGAAGTTACCTTCTATACATGATGGGTACTTGGATGATATTGATGTTCCTATGATTGGTATAAAGTTAGAGCATGGAGAGTTCTATTACAATTGTAATAAGAAGGTGAAATTTGACCACTTTTGGGAAGTTTTATAGAAAGAGATTATTTAGTAGAGATTACAAAGGTGCAAGGATGGAACTAATTCCATTTCTTGAAATAGCCTTTGTGATAGAGACATGCCATGCTTTGTGTGGGCCTCTGGATGGCAATGAGAGGAGTTTTGTGTGGGCTTGTGGAGAGGCTTTTGTATTTCTTTTGAGTCTAAACCGGTTGGCTAGGTCTTCTTGTGTTGTGGAAGATTTAGCCATTTTTTATCAGCTTTTTGTAACTATGGGGAGGACTCCTCATCCTTCTCATGTGCTTTTATTCATTTTTAATGCAGTTCTAAAAAAAAATAGAAAAAAAAAAAATAGTCATGTCATGTTGTTGGCATATGCCTTAAAAAAAAATTGTTCATAAGGCCATTGAAAGGGGAACAAACCCATGTCTGATGTGCAAGATTTATCTCATGAGAACTAAGGCTAATGTGTAGTCAATTCATCCACTTAGGATTTCAAAGGAGTGGAAGGTATTGTTTGGGATTTCAGTAGACCTGGAAAGTAATATAAATTCAAGGTCGAGTTTCTTTCAACCTTGGGGGACTGGTGCTGTAGCTTTTTGAGTCATCCAGAATGGTTAACGGCTGCATAGATAAGCTGGACAGCATGTTTTATTTTGCATACTGGAGTGTTGCTATGTAGTGTGATAGTTGTTTTCAAATCTTTTATTTTAGAGAGACGTTGAATAAACCAAGATTAGAACATTTTAATGCTTAGATTTACTGATTTTAGGTAACAGCTATCAACTCTCTTTATTAGTGACTATAAGTTGTTTGGCATATTTAATTCTGAATGGAAGATTGCTTGCATCTTCATTCTTTCAAACATTGGTGCTTGAGGATTCTCTACTTTAGTATCTTCAATCTGCTTGATTCTTTGGTATGGTTGACATTAAATATATTAATTTTTTATTTTATTTTATTTTATTTATTTATTTTTATGGTGTGGGTGGAATGATTAGGCATGGTTTATCTGGATGGCATTAGTCCAAATTCTGGTCTTCCTTTCAAACCTTGTATGGCTATATTCATTTTCTAAACTGGGGAAACTCAATGAACACACATTTCATGGCATTGGGATAAAGTTTACTAGTAGATTGATCATTGATACGAGGAAAAAAAAAAGTAATGGAGTTTCTTTCTGCTTGTTTGTTTTGGGGAGTATCAATGCAAGTTGTCTGATATAGAATGCAATTATTGAAGAAGGAAGAACCTATATCCTTGTACATATTCTCCATTGTTATCCAATTAAAGAATTCTGATGTTTAGTATTAAATTTAGTGGAAATTATGTGATCAAGGTTCTTAAAACAATAAAAGACATCACTCTTTTATCTGTAATAAATGCATGTCACTTAAATAGTCATCCATATATGTAAAAATCACTTGTAATCATATAGCTAAAACAAGCCTATCAAAAAGACCCACTTGTAATTAAACAAAAACAAAGTGCTAGAGAGATGCCAATCACAATTATCAACAATGGCGAGGGGAACTTTTATTCGTGCTATGACAATGAGAGAATTTACAATGTTTAGGAAACTTAGACCCCTTTCTTTCAAAACAACTGAGCTAAACTAAAAGATCCTTGAAGTGAATAAACTGAAGGATGGCACAATTTTTTATGCCATAAAAATAATATACTGGTAATGGTGGACCTTGGTGGTATGATCTGCCTTATGGGGAAAGTTTAGACCTTCCTAGAAGACTTGAGGTGTCACATTATAGATGGGCCATAGCCATTCAATGAGAAAACTTCTTGGCTTAGAGGGGGATTCGGTTTTAAAGACCTTCAAGAGATTTTTAGCCCCTTCAATTGGTGGCTATTGTTGTATCATTTTTTTTCCCTTGTGTTTTTATCTTGATATTTACTAACAATTTACTTTCAAGGTTCATTCATTAATTAATTCTTCTCGCTCTTTTTTAGTGTTAGTTTTTTTTTTTTTTCCATTATAACAAGCCATTATTGGCTCGGTTTTTTTTTTTTTTTTTCAAATTCCA
This sequence comes from Vitis vinifera, assembly GCF_030704535.1. Taxonomy (NCBI): domain Eukaryota; kingdom Viridiplantae; phylum Streptophyta; class Magnoliopsida; order Vitales; family Vitaceae; genus Vitis; species Vitis vinifera. The sequence continues at coordinate 16,265,537 of NC_081809.1, read as the reverse complement.
TTGTGATATCTTCTTTCCTTTGTCTATGAGGTAATAATATCCGCTATTAATTTTTCTAGCTTTTTAATAAAGAAATGAAATAGAACAGTATATGTAAAAGATGGTAAAAAAGAATTGTCTCAATATTCTATTGAAGTGTTCTTTAATTATCTAGTGGTATTATTGATATCCTGAAAATATGTTGAAAAACTTGTAACAGCTTGAACACCTCTGAGATATAAATCAGCATTTTGTCATCAATGTCATGGACATATCAAGGATTGTTTCATATAATGTATCAAGTGATAAATCATCAGTAGAAATTTATGGTATTTCTTTGTATGCAACTGGTTTATGAATGACAGAAAGTGGTGTATAAAATGAGGATTCATCTTGAGCATATATGTTGCAGGTGTGTAGAGAAAGGAAAATATGAATATCGGCTGGTTGGAGTAGTGGAGCATTCTGGAAGCATGAGAATGGGGCACTATGTTGCATATGTGAGAGGAGGGGAGAGGAGGAGCAGTGGGCAGGCTAAAAAAGAAAGTGGACGGGGTGTGTGGTATTATGCTAGTGATGCTTCTGTGCGTGAAACTTCCCTGGATGAAGTTCTTCGATGTGAGGCCTACATCTTGTTCTATGAAAAGATATAACAAGCTTCCCTTGAAGCCTTGAAGAAGAAGAAATTTCACATGAGATGGAGGTGTCCTCTCAGCAGATGATGAGATGCTGAGCTTCTGTGAGTTTTGGGACGAATGTATGAGTGAGAGAGAGAGAGAGAGAGATATATGGACGTCTGCTTTGCATGCCCCTAATGATGTTCATTGACTGACTGTCTGGGGATGAAACTAAGCACCCACCCCCACCCTCACCAGAGAGACACACAGAGAGAGCAGTAGTAGCAGCAGCAGCAGAGGTGAGTGTATAACGCCAATTGCGAGATATATGATGATAGCCATTCTATTTTTATTTTTCATTTTAAAATTTTTTCCTTTTTGATATGTGATGAGCTCAAAATTGTACACTTTCCACACTCCTGAGAAAATGTGGAAATTCTGGGTCCCATTTGTCCTGGAATCTCTTCAGCTTAATTGAAACACTGAGGAGTTATTTCTTTTGCAACAACTCATTAACATCCAGAGAGATACGACTGCTTGGACATGAATAGCATTATGTGCCCTATCAGTTCATATATTACTACTACACACCTCTTGCCCTCTAATCAATGGCCCAGAGCGATGGTTGGGATGAGATATTGATTTCTACTAGGATTTTCGATTTGGAATTTTATTTTGGCATATTGTTTGAATGTTAAAAATGGTTTACCATTTGCATTGTTTAAATTTGAAGTTATATAAGAAGCTTATTTGAGTCATTTGTATTTTGAGTCTTCAAGGTTTGAAGTATGAAATAACCATTATGTTTGAGCATGACACAATGAATAATAAAAATTATAATAATGTTTTTATGTAAAGTATTAGAAACATTATTATTTTATGACCAACTTAAAAAAAAATTAAGAAATGACTTAGTATGGAAGGAAGTAGGGACATTAATAGAGTGACTTTAGTACAAATCTAAATATATTCTCATTCCCATTCAAATTAACCTAGAATATCTGTAAACAAAAAATATATTGATATTTGGATTTTATCGATATATCGAAAATATTGATAAGTGGATATTTTGACAAAAATATGTTGATGAAACGAAAATGTTCAAAATTTATGAAAATACTTGAAAAACTTAAAAAAAAAATGATAAAAATAAATAAGAATATTCATGTTAAAGTTATTTTGTAAAGTATTAAAAACATTATTATTTTATGAGCAACTTAAAAAAATTTAAAAATAAAATAATTCTTACTTAGGAACCGGCATATCTTCTTTTGTATCCATTTTTTTTTCTTTTTCTTTTTCATCTCACAAAAAATAAGACGTAAGAAATGACTTAGTATGGAAGGAAGCAGGGACATTAATAGAGTGACTTTAGTACAAATCTAAATATATTCTCATTCCCATTCAAATTAACCTAGCATCAAGGACGAGAATATCAGTAAACACGGGATATATTGATATTTGGATTTTAAGGATATATCGAAATATTGATAAGTGGATATTTTGACAAAAATATATTGGTGGAAGAAAATATCTAAATTCATGGAAATGCTTGAAAAATTAAAAAAAAAATGATAAAAATAAATAAGAATATTCATGTTAAAATTATTTTGTAAGTGTAATCGATGTAGATATGGTTATTTACCAATTTTTTTAGAAAAAATTATCTTAAATTCCTTTAATATATTTATATTCATTTATTTTAAAAATTAAAATATGTTTTTATTAAAACATATTTTTTTGCCTTTTAAATAAAAAATTAAATTTATTTATATAAAAATATTTTATTTGAGATTTAATTTCTAAAATTTTATTACAAATATGTGGTGATAACTTTTTCCTATTAACATTAATTTATTTAAATAAATTATTAAAAATTATATTAATAATTTATCTTATTAAATTAATTTTAATTTATAAAATATTAGTCATTATTATTTTTTATATTTTAGCAAATTTTGAATAAATTTATATTTTAATATTTAAAAAACATTTAAAATTAAATAATATTAAAAGGATAAATAAAAAAACCTAAAAGTAAAGTGATAATAATTTTTTAAAATAGGATTAGTGAGATAAATATAAAAAATAACTAAAAATGAAAGGATAATATAAAATAAAAGGGTAATATAAATTTAAAATAAAAGATAAATTAGAAAAATAATTAGAAAAGCACATAGGGGATTTTTAAAAAACATGGAAAAATATTAAAACAAAAAAGAATTGAATTTTTTTTTTAAAATCTACTATTTATCGCCATTTTTTTTTTTTTTTGAAAAATGACGGATTAATGGTTGATTTATTAGCAATATTTTGAAAAATTTGCTGATTAATAGGAGATTTTTTGCGTTGACTCCAACTTGTTTCTTGCTGCCAATTTTTTGACGAGTTATTGACCCAAAGCTCATTGGTGATATTCTCGATTTTTTGAAGATTTTTTATGCAATCGATTTTTAGTGCCCGTTTCAACTCCTCCCGATATATCCAATATTTCACCGATATTTCAGTAAAATATTCAAACATTTTGTCCATGTCCAATCGATTTTACGAGTAACATCATTTTCAATTAAATTGAAAAACGATCAATCAAATCATATTATATTAGATTTTTCCATTCTATAATTGCAAAGAAAAGAAGGAAAGCCTCCATTGGCGGCGAAATCACCCAACTCTATTGCTTAGGTGTGTTGAAGTCTTAAAAGAGTAGAGAGTAGCCAAAAATAAGGAACCTATTCTTATTGTCTCACATCCCTCAGCCATGAGTAACGTGAGGCTCTACCTAACAAATCTTAAGAAACAGCGTAAAAGAAACCTAAAAACAAACGATATTTCATGAACAGAACACACGATAACGTAAGAATAAAGCTACACGTACAACCGTCATCCTGGCAACAACCTAACTCCAGAAAGTGGTTGAAGGCATATGTCAACGTTGGAATATATTGCATGGGGCTTCACATTTGTATCGTGTCAACTTTCATGCATGTCCTCTGCAACATCCTTCTTTCTTTCCTCGTCACCTCTTGCATGTTCATCGTGACACTTTTATCTAAAGCCTCGACTCCAACCATCATTTATCCTACATGATTTCTGAAATATAGAAAGAACTTCCTATCTGTCTTAACAAATGAAACTCCTCTTATTGAGTTTAGTATGAAAAGTAGACCTATGATGTTTGCTTAACTTGCAAGCTTGGCACTAACTCTGAATTCTTGGAAGTCCCATAAGCCAAAGAATGCGAAGAAAATTAAGGGTGACCCAATCGATGTAGAACTCGATAAAAAAGACTTTGGTTGAGAAGACAATTCTACCTTTCATACCAAATGAGGAAAGCATAGGCTTAAAAACTTTTCCACTTTTATCACATGCCGCAGAACTTACCCAAACAAGTTTACCAAACTTATTTCAACGTTTCTTTAACACAGGATTAATCTACTTCAATGCACACGATATATATCTCTTTGACCTATATCATGTTTTCCCGTAAATCTCAACCTCTAGCCCAGTTAGTATATCCGCCTCTCCCACACCCAATTGAAGTGACAAGAACCACAACTTTTTTGTTAATTTGTCAAGGAAGGGGATTCTTTACATACAAATTTCATGGAGTCTTATAAAAATAGCAACACAATAGGAAAAATATATGCATACAAAATTTTGTATTAAAATTAATTAATTGTGGGGTACAATCTCAATGTTAATATTCTTTACAAAAGAATATTTTTCCCTAATTTTTTCACTTTAATGGCTTTTTCCTAAATGAACTTGTTGAATGATAAAAAACATGTGTCTACTTCTGTTGCGGAGAATTCTCTTTATAGTGTCTTTTCCTATGTGAAGTTTTTTTTTTTTTTGGTCAATTCCCTTCATTAAAGGAAGTCATCATTATTTATAGGTTAAATTATATAATTAAATTTGAAATTCCCAAGATTTAATTATTTAATTCAAAGAATTTCGTTCATTGATTTTTAGCAACTTATCTCCTTCACTAAAAAAATTGGCTAATAGGAGAATATTTTATTTTTAATTTTCTTTTAACTTTAATTGGAAGATTTAATTTAATTTTCAAGACTTAATTTTGTAGTTTTCCAAATTACATCATGTGTCACATTTTTTAATACATGCCACATGTCCAATTGTATGATTCATCGCTTGTCAAGTCCAAATTTTATTGAACTAAAGAGTCACGATTATGATGAATAATTTAGTTGTAATTTAATCAACTAAAATTTTGATGTTTACAAATGCTCCTACTGTAAGTCATATCATGTACATGCCTTGTCATGTATATGAGGTGGGTCTTCAAGTTAACTTTCATTTTTCTTTGATTTTTTTTCCAAAGAAATATTTTAATAAGAGGTTTCCTATTTTAAAATCTCTCTTTCCCAAACTTTATTTTGCTTTCTTCCTTTCTTTCGACTTGATTCCAAGGGAAGACCTTGTGTTAATAGGAAAATTTCTTATTTATACATCTACTTTCCTTTTTTTTTTCATAGGCATTTTCTCTTCCAACTTATGCTCCATATTTTTTTTATATGTAGACTAATTTGAAAAAACCATCTCAAACTCTACGAGAAGTCTTTCATCTTTGGTGCATCTTCAAACTTGTAAACTTTTTCAAGGAAGAAAAAGAGTCATCATTCCTAAACATATATTGATCTTCATCCCTTGTAGAAATAAATTTACTTTTAGGTAATAATTTAACACTCTAAGATTAATTTTTTACAAACTTAAATATCCATAAAAAAATGAATATTTAAAGTTTGACCTTCATGTAATTAAGTTATAGCCTTGACATGAAGTGGTGTCGTATTTTCAACACTTAAGTGTTAAAGCATTCATCCATGTGAATTGGCTTGGCTTGGCTTGGATACATAGTTGTGTCCAACTTTTAATACTTAATTAAAATTGGAGCCATATTTAACACTCATATAGACAAGTCATAACTTTGACGTTGTGCGATATTGTACTTTCAATACTTAATGTGGCTTAAGTGCTAAAATCTTCACTCATATGAATTAGCTTTGCTTAAAAGTATAGTGGTGTCCAACTTCTTAAAACTTAATAAAAATTAAAAGCATATTCAACACCTATGTTGACGAGTTATAATCTTGATGTTGCATGGTGTTGTACTTTCGACACTTAATACGACTTAACTGCTAAAGTATTTGCTCATGCAAATTGGCTTGGTTTGGATGCGTATTGATATCTAACCTTTAACATTTAATTGGAACTGCACTTAATACCTATGTAGACAAGTTATAACCTTAATGTTGGACGATGTCGTACTTTTGATGCTTAATATGACTTAAGTGCTAAAGTCTTCACTTATGAGAATTAGCTCAATTTGAATGCGTACCGATGTTCAATCTTAAACATTTAATTGGAACTACACTTAACACCTATGCATACAAGTCATAACCTTGATGTTGTGTGGTGTCATCCTTTCGACATTTAATGTGACTTAAGTGCTAAAGTCTTCACTCATGTGAATTGACTTGACTTAGATGCATAGTGATGTCCAACCTTTAATACTTAATTGAAGCTACACTTAACACCTATGTAGTCAAATCATAATCTTTATACTGCAAGGTGTAAAACTTTTAACACTTAATTAAAATTAGGCCCACACTTAACACTTGCAATTTTGTTTTTTGTCTTTTTTGTTTTGTTTTGTTTTGTTTTTTTGTGGTGGTGATTGAACTTAGGCCATTTCTCCAAGTTGCCTATTTACCTTCACAAAGAGATGATTAAGTCAAATGTAGTTCATTTTTTTCTATGTTCTTAATTTTGGCAAGACTAAGGATTTTAATCTTGCGAGCATGTCCTAACTTTCGCTTAAGTCACGCTTTTAAGTTTTTAACTTAGCTTACTTTTTTTTTTGGTGTTATATGTAGTTTAAGCTCATGCGAGCAAAAAGCATTAATTGTCTTGATTTTGATCCAAGGATGATAAATACATGTTCTTGAAACAAAATTTAATTGAGGGTCGGAGATTACTTATTTTCAACTAAACTTTTAAATCTTTCACAAAGAAAATCTTTTGAATTGCTCTTAATTTTTATATTTGAAGATGGATGAATGACATTTTTGTAATGTGTTTAATATTCTTCCATAGTCTTAGTGAAGAATGTGTCAACCTTAAACTTGATTTTGATCCAATGGTGGTAAACATGTGTTCTTGAAGCAAAGTTTAATCAAAAGTCATTGATGACTTGATCTCATGTAAACTTGTAAATACTTTCCTCGAGTGTTTTGAGTACATAAGTGTACTCTGTGTTTGTCCACCATACTATGATCTTAGCGTACATTATCATGTTTTGAAGTTATTAGACATATATGGTGACACCACTAAGGTAATTCAATGGTTTGCCTCCGAACTTGCATCAATTTAGACGCATGTTGTGTATATCACCATGAGATGCAATACTTGAGGAGTGTGTGAATCCTTAGATTGACTTTATTGTATTTTGTGTTTATGCCTCAACCTTATTCACGAGGGAGACTATTTCTAGATATTTTTCTTCGATAGTCTTGGTGAGTTTGGCAATGACAAGAGTCATTTCAACTAATTGTTTTTTTACGAATGTAGTACTTGTTGTCATTATTGACATAGTTACATAGAAAGAAGAGGAGTAAAATAGTCGGAATGGTTGGAGGAGTTGTCCTCCTTTGAAATCTTAGTTGGTGATCCAAAGTGTGAGTCGATGTTGAAGATGACATTAATAATAGAGTAAGGGGGTTTATCCTAAAGTCCTTTAGTGTTGAAAGGCGTTTTTTTTTTCTACTATGAGGATTTTGGCCCTTTGCCCCCAGAGAGGCTAAGGTGATGAGCGATCAATAGTTGTCGCATGTCCCTGTTAATTTTAGCAAATGAGTGTGCTCATTTGCTGACTTTGTTGAAAGTGCAAACGATTTTGCTTTGCCACAAGTTATGGGGCATATGGAGGTGTTGTGTGTCAATTGAGCAATGACAATCTTGTCATTGCCCTTGTTGGCATATGTTGTTTCAATCTTTTTACATGTCATCATCTTAGTAGTGACCAATTTCTTAGCAAAAGAGATGAGAGGTAAAGATATTTCATTGAACGTGCTAAAAATTTGTACAAACAAATTTCATGACTTGCAAAAATAGCAAAATAATAGGAAAAATATATGTGAACAAAATTTTATATTAAAATTAATTAATTAATTGTAGAGTGCAATCTCGATATTAATTTTCTATCTAAAAGAATAGTTCCCTTTTATTCTTTCACTTTGATCACAATTTGAAAGTAAATGACAAAAGTATTCTCTTGATTTTTTGTAAGATTAATCAAGGGCCTAGAGTGGTTTTCTTTTTCGAATGAACTTGTTGAATAGTAAAGAACATGTGTGTAATACTTCTTCCATTTCTTGAACTTGCAAGAAGATTTTGTGATACCTTTTTCTTTTTGTGAAGCCTCTTTTCCTGTATGAAGTCATTATTTTTTTTGCGAATCCTGTTTATTGAAGAAAGTCATCATTATTTATAGGTTAAATTAGTGAATTAAATTTGGAATCCCCAAGATTTGGTTGCTTAATTCAAAGAATTTTGTTACTTAATTTTTAGTAACTTGTCTCATTTATTAAGGAAATTTGTCAACAAAAGAATTATTATTTTTATTTTTTTTATCTTAAATTGAAAGATTTGAATTTATTTGTGAGATTTAATTTTATAACTTTCCAAATTGTGTCACGTGTCACTTTTTGAATACATGCCATGTGTCTACTATGTATGATACATCACTCGTCAAGTTCAAATTTTGTTGAACTAGAAGGTCATAATTTTGATGATCAATTTAGTGGTAATTTAATCCACTAAAATTTTGATGTTTACAAACTTCACAAAAGAACTTATAGGTGGTATTTGCGTTCTAACTTAATGTTGCACACAATTTATTTTCAAAATTTAGATAGTTTATTTTTAACCTTTTTGTTTTTGTTGTTGTTGTGTGTGTGTGTGTGTGTTTTTTTTTTAAGAACCATAATCTTTTAAGAAATAACCTAGATTATATTAGAGAACAATTAGTCAAAGAAGAAAAGTTTGTTAGAAAAGAAATAGAACAAATAAAGTTAGAACAACAAAATTTAAAAGAAATACTAGAAAAGGTTAGTAAAAAAGTAGATAAACTTTTAGAACAAAGAAAGATAGGATTATCGAAAGAACAAAGATTAAATAACCTTTTAAAACAATTTGAAAACTTTAGTTTAGGAGAAAAACCAGTAATTAGAACATAATGAAACATAAATCTTTTTGATCCAAAAGTTTAGCAATAAAGCTATGGAAATAGTAGAAGCTATAAGCCTTAAAGATAATAATAAAAAACAAACAATTTAATACTTAACACTATTAAGTTTATTTAGATTTAAGTAAAACAAAAAAACAAGGAACAAACGCCACCTTAGTTTAACATTTTAAAGATGAGACTAGACACTAATTAAGTAGGTGCCCAAGTCGATTTGACCCATCCCGATCCAACCTAATAAGAACTCTGGGGGAGTAATTTCTAGGAGTTGGAACTGCTAAAAACTATCTAGAAACCACCCCACTAAATAAATAAATAATAAGAAAGGAGATAGATCTTTTTTTCTCTCTCACTCTCACTCTCTCTTGCTCACTTTATTTTTCTTTGAAAATAAAAACAAAGAGAACTAGGGAAGAAAAGTTCTCTGAAAAGAGGTGAAAGACTTATGTACTATGAAACAAAGTGGTTCTCAATTTTTTCTTTGGTTCCATTCAGGACCTAAGGTGAAGAATTAAATGGTGAAATGACTTTTTGTTTTTTGTTGGATCCTGAATTTTTCAAAAGATTTCCAACATGAGCAATAAAATATTTTCAAGAGTTACTGAAAAGGAAACTAAAATATAGTGATGTAAAATAATTATTAGGGAGGAAATTCATGTGGATGGAAATAAACTATTAGAGGATGGTTGGTGCTAGGGAATGGAAAGTAGGAATCAACATCTCATTCATTTTCCTTTTCATTTATATGTTTGAACAACTTAAATGATAATAAGAATGAAATAAAAAATAATTTTAATAGCAATGAAATCTTACTCATAAATGGAATTTTCATTGATTTCTAAGAAGAGATATTTTGATTCCCTTAATATAAGAAATGATATATGACATTTTAAAATGATTATTTTTCATCCTTATCTTTTAATTAGGTTTTTATGACTTTTGATGATTGATTTTTATTTATTAAATAAATATTTTTTTATTAATATTATTATTTAGCCAAAAAGAAAACTCTTAATGATAGTTTTTTTAAATAAAAAAATATTTAAAACTATGTGTGAGAATATTATTTTCATTTTTTTTCATTTATATTTTCATTATTACCAAGCAATGAAATGGAAACAAATAATCATTATAACCTTATATTCTTAGGTGCATCTAAATACAAAAATTGGAATCACCAATTTCATTCTTATTTTAGGAAATAGAAATGAAAATAAAATATTTATTTCCATTTCACATTTCCTCATGTCAAACATGGCTAAAAAGAAATTACATAAGCATTTAAGAATCTTAGAAAGAGTAATTACTGAACGAGAATGAATGAGTTAGACCTCTTAGGGCTTGTTTGGCAACTATTTTCGAGAATAGTTTTATGTTCTTCAAAAAAAAAAAAAAAAAAAAAAAAACACATTTGACTATCAAAAATTATTTTCCATTTTCTATTTTTAAGAATAAAAAATATGGTATTTTTAGATAATATTTTTTAGTTGTTTTATGTGGTTTTCACTTGGTTTTTTAGTGTTGTTTTAGAAAATAATTATACAAGCACGTAAAATGGTTAAAAATAAAGTATTGAATATAAAGATTATTTTTAAAACATATTTAAAAATATTAAAAACATGTTAAAAATATTTTAAGTTCTTAAAGAAACTTTTGTTTTATAAAATATTAAAAAAATAATTTTTCAAAACCGTTTTAAAAAATAATCATCAAATAGGGCCTTAGTATTTGGGTTTAAAAAAACAAACAAAGATGAAAATGGTCAACAAAACACTTATTAGATTGTAAATATGGATGACAAAATTATTATAATGTGGCTTTTAAGTTAAAAATATAGACAAAATATTTGAGATTTAAGTGCTTTAGGTAGTTAAAAAAAAAACTTAAATACTTGGCATATTGATAATAAAGTGATTGAAATAAATAACAATCGAAGAGGGAATATATGTAGAGCAAATTATTGTAATACATGTATTTAATTTGAATAAAAGAAGTAAATATTTGGAAATTTTTGTTAATATAAGTTTTAAAAGAACCAAAGAAAGTATCATACAAAGTTCTTAGAGATTTTAAGAAGTAAAGAAAAAGCATTACGTAGGAATATTTATTACAATAGAAATAGCTTGAAGAAGAAATTGGCAAAAATCTCAGAATTTTTATTAAAGGAAATATTATTCTTTTTTTCGTACTTTCAAAGTGAATTTGGGTGGAAAAGAGTTGAGCGGAAGAGGAAAATTGATGAAGCATGAAGCAAGGCCCATGCTGCGTAACTTCCACCCTCACGTTACTCGTCATTTAGGGAAGTGTATATTTAATGTGCATATATCGCATGTCTAGATATATTTCTTCTCAGCCTGCTGCCATCTTAATTTCTGTGTGTACACATCCGAGGTTTAGGGGCACCTTATTGGAGTTTGGAAATGGGTGTGGCATCAGTGAGAGCAATTTCGCTTGCTGTGTTGGCTGCATTCAGCTTCCTGTGTGTTGATGGCGATGGTATTCCCACCACTCTTGATGGGCCCTTCAAGCCCGTCACTGTTCCTCTTGACACCAGCTTCCGCGGAAACGCTGTGGATTTGCCTCACACTGACCCTCGACTTCAGAGGACGGTCCAAGGCTTTGAGCCTGAACAAATCTCTGTCACCCTCTCTGCTACCTATGATTCTGTTTGGATCTCTTGGGTTACAGGTTTTCTTCATTTCTCATCCTCTTTTTTAGTTTTATTTATTTTTGTCTCTTTTTTTCTGACTGGTGGGACTCTGTCGCAAGTCTTCAAAGTGAAGCCAAAACATAACATGGGTTGGGGTTGTTTTGTTTTGTTTCTGCAAAATAAAAGAAAAACAAAACGGAAGCAGTTGTTGAATTACTGGAATAGAGCTCCAATAGGTGGTGGGAATGGATGGGACATCTCCCTTTTCTTCCAATCTGAATAAGCTGAGATTTCAAGTTTTCGAAACTTTGACAAGGAAGACTTGCACTTTAAAATCATTCAAACTTGTTAATAGGATATACCCCAGTGAAGCTGACATTCCATGGTGGATCAAGGCCAATGTTTTTGGCTAAAAAATTACTGTTTGTTTCTCCTGAAACCATGAAAATAAGTGAGTTGATACTAGGATTGTTGGAACTATGGAAACAAGCATCCTATTCCTACCTATGGAACAAGGCACTATCATAAATTTACTGGGTTGGGACTTTGGATTGCATTTGCAGGGGAGTTCCAAATTGGGGACAACATAAAACCATTAGATCCTAAAAGTGTAGCAAGCCAAGTTTTTTATGGGAAGAAAAAGCATCGATTGGTTCACATGTCCAACGGCCATTCTCTGGTTTACAACCAACTCTATCCATTTGAAGGCCTTCAGAACTACACCTCCGGAATTATACACCATGTTCGTCTCACAGGTCTGATAACTCTAATTCTCATTGCTTTTTTTTTTTGTTCATTATTCATTCATAACTTCGTTATGCTATTCTGCAGGCCTTAAACCTGAGACAGTATATTATTATCAATGTGGCGATGCATCTATACCAGCCTTGAGTGATATACACCACTTCAAGACCATGGTGGCATCTGGTCCAAGGGGTTACCCCAACAGAATAGCCGTGGTGGGTGACCTTGGCCTTACATACAATACGACTTCAACAATTAGTCACTTGATGAGCAACAACCCTGATCTTATTGTATTCGTCGGGGATGTATGTTATGCTAACATGTATCTCACAAATGGAACTGGGTCTGATTGCTACTCTTGCTCTTTTTCACAAACTCCCATCCATGAAACCTATCAGCCCCGATGGGACTACTGGGGAAGGTGCAACTCTTAACCCTTTTTCTGCAGCTCTCTTGGTGTTCCGAATTATTGCATTTAGAATTATATTGGGAAAGAAACAATGAGAAAATGATTTTAAAAATTGAAGCATGCAGATGGAGTGACCTCTCTGGTTTGTGTAAACAACATTGTAGTAATCTAGCTCATGCAATCATGGGATACTTGTATTCAGGTTTATGCAGCCTTTGATATCGAAAATTCCGATAATGGTGGTAGAAGGGAACCATGAGATAGAAGAACAAGCTGAAAATCAGACATTTGTGGCTTACAGTTCTCGATTTGCATTTCCATCAAAAGAAAGTGGATCATCGTCTACATTCTACTATTCTTTCAATGCTGGGGGTATACACTTCATAATGCTTGGTGCCTATATTTCTTATGACAAATCAGGTAAATGAATAGCTTCAACTTTTTCTCATTTTTAGCTACCTTCTCCTTTATTATAATATATGTGATCATTCTTTTTTCTAATCCGTCTGCCTTATATGGTCGCTATCCTCTGATGGGTGCTGCCATAATCTGCTCTAAAGAACGGACATTTTTTGGCTTATGGTAGCCATGTCAATTTAGCTGGCACATTGTAAGATTCTCTAGTTTTTCCATTACAGGGGAACAATACAAGTGGTTGGAGAGAGACCTGAAAAAGGTAGACAGAAAAGTAACACCATGGATGGTAGCTACTTGGCACCCACCTTGGTACAGCACCTACAAGGCGCATTACAGAGAAGCCGAGTGTATGAGAGTGGCTTTGGAAGATTTACTCTACAATTATGGTGTTGACATCGTCTTCAGTGGACATGTAAGACTCATCTTTCTCTCATTCACTTGTGCCATATCCCCTCTTATGTCAATAAATTTCTTTTGTTCTATTTCGCGTGAAAATGATGTATTTAGAATAGCAGATAGGCTCAAATCTTGACAAGGGGCCTTAAACCATCAACCACAATTTGAGTTTTAAATAGTGGTCCTTTGGACTGCTCAAGTGTTGCTAGTAGGGAAGATTACATGCAAGAGCCAAAAGACCAAAATGGACATTTGTCTAGAGAAAATTCACATTATGAATCTGATAATAATCCCATTTTCCTCATCCCCAAATTGGAGTTGTTGGACGAAGAGCTATTTCTATGACAGTCCTTTCTTGCAATGATGTTTTTGATAGCTGAAATCTAAGATGGTCCCCCCATATATACTTCATCTGTTGAGACCCTTGATCTGTATGTGAACCTGATAAGTTCCAGGCATCTATTGTTTCATTGGGCAACAGGTTCATGCCTATGAGAGATCAAACCGAGTATATAACTATACACTGGACCCCTGTGGCCCTGTGCATATCACAGTTGGTGATGGCGGTAATCGAGAAAAGATGGCGATTCCACATGCTGATGAACATGGTCAGTGCCCTGAACCATCTACAACACCAGATAAATATATGGGTGGCTTCTGTGCATTCAATTTTACTTCAGGCCCTGCAGCGGGTCGCTTCTGTTGGGACCGGCAGCCTGATTATAGTGCATACAGAGAAACTAGTTTTGGCCATGGCATCCTAGAGGTACCTCCTCTTGCAATCCCTTCCACAAACACAAGCATGCACACTCTTATCTTTCTTTCCTTCATACATGTGATTTCCTAGCATAAATTTAGTATCCATGGTGGCTCAACCTTACTTCTACACCAGACAAATTAAGGTCGGCTATGAGAGCAGCATATCTTTGAATGTTGTAGTAGTTATGTTGACCAACACACTTGTTTTGCAAGGTTACTAGTCATGTTTAAAAAGAAAAGAGAGAGAGAGAGAGAGAACAATCTTTTACAGGGAAATTGTCCAAACCGACAGAAACCTAGATCTTTCAACAGATGCCATAAAGTTGTATCATTGAATAGTGATACCAGCTCAACTAAGGATGAGCCTATCACTGCTGTTTGCAAAAGGAAATGCAACGAAAATCCGTGAAGGTTGCATCCCTATTAGGGAGGTACCTCATACTGGAATTTGGGCACTTAAGTAATTTTAAAATGGCTAACCACTGGGAACCACAAACTGAATGCTACTGTATGTTTTGCAGATGAAAAATGAGACCGTTGCACTATGGACATGGCACCGGAATCAGGACTTTTACAACCTTGCAGGAGACCAGATTTACATTGTAAGGCAACCTGATAGGTGCCCCGTTGAAACCAAGGTAATTTAAGCTTGTTTCTAACGAACCCATATAATTAAATCCAACAAAAGAGTCTGCAGGGATCTTCTCTGACTCACTAACTAGTGTTTTATACAGAAACATAGTTATGAACTGTGAATATGAGAGAGAGAGAACCATACAAGTGTTTTACCTTTCTTCCTTATTTCATTTTGTTTCCATTCTTCTTCAGTTTTAAGGTTTCATCCAAAGTGATAAGCTCGGAGGAATAGCCCAAGGGTACCGCACCATACAGGAGTAATAGGCTCGGAGGAACAGCCCAACTCAATTATCGTCATTGTGAAGTTTTAGAATCATATAAAACAGTCCTTGTTGTATAAACTGGTTGTGTAATTTCTAAACATTTCTAAATGAAATGCAGTTACCTATATAACTCATCTAGTACTCCACATTCTCATATCAATTTTGTGGTTGTAAACTAGGAATTAAACATCTCGGAGAGCTTGCTAGGTTAGGCAAACTACTACCACCATAAATAATAAAACAGGATTTATGAATGGTAACCAACTGATTTGTTTCTCCTGCTCATAGTATTTTAAAAATGGAAAATTGCAACAATTAAATTCAATGATTGATTAGAATTTGTGAGACCTACAAAAGTCAAGCTTTCCTGGAGGCAAAAATACCCTAGCTTGGCTCTGGTGCATTAATCTACCTGAGTTTTCACTTGGTAAGGGAAAAGAAAACCAAATGAGGAATGGTATTCAAGAAAGCTAAATGACAGTAAGCAAAGATGGCTCCAACTTCTAGCAAAACTGTATAAGCCTGTTCCAGAGCTAGGACAATGCAACTCTGCTTAGAACACTAACATTGGTTGAAAAGTAAATAGCAAGGCAAGAAAGAAAGAGATGTGCATTAAGATAGAAAAAACAGACAACTTCATAGAAGTCACAGAATTGTTGGTGGTTGGTACTGTAGGGCCCAAGCCAGGATTGTATCCTCCAGAAATGCCTGCGAGTGGTGTAGAACTAATCGGCGATGGTGGTGGATATATAACACCTGGTGTGGATGGTGTTGAAGCTGGAGTAGACATCCCTCCTGCCGTGCTGCAGATATGCAATATCAAAGCTGCTGATTGTTATGCACAAGAAAAATTAACAGATGCTTAAAGATACAAAGAAACAAAAATATTCCAGCTGTGGAGTGGTCTCTTGCCCTATCTAATTTAAGAAGCAGACCAGGTGTCAGTTTGCCAAATTGGACATGTTGAGCCAACTCGTATGGGATATCTTTTATGTTATGCAGCTGAATCACATTTAGATCAATCAAATAATTTTTTAGGGTGGTAAAATTTAGATATCTACACATAGTTGGGTTTGGATGAAGCCAATCTGATGATATTTGTTCATAATTCAATATGCAGCTAAGGGAGGTTACAGGTTTAATTCCACACACATGTATATATAGATAAATGAAGTGAATAGGGTTGTCAAAATCTGGACAATTATGTCAACAAAGTTCAGGTTTGGACAAGGCACCAATCCAGTGCAATAATACTTGGTCACTGAGATATAGATTTTCTTTTCCCACCCCCAGTCTACAATGGGGCAAGGCCAAGGTTAAAATACTAACTTTAGGACCACTTGTAAAGATATAACCTTTGGTCCCCAAATGGGAATCCTTAGGGATTTCAGGGAAAAAGCTAATTTAGGCTAACTTAAATGGGACAAGAAAAGGAACATTTAGCAACAATCATGCGACAATGCTACTTTGATCAAACTGATCAATGAATAAATAACCACGTCTCTTTTGTTTGGTTTTAAAACACATCTAGGGAAAACCTACAAGGCATTTAGCCTCTTTCCAAGACGTTCCAATAGCTAATAGGGAAAAAGCTTGAATCAGTAGCATACGCAAGGCAGCATTGAAAAGAGGGCAGTAGGAAGACAAGCAGGGGAGTTGTGTTTGACAGTGGACAAACTCCCATAACCTTCAAGGCGGGAGGATGTAGCACCTTCATTTTGCCTCCCAAAGGACACTGCTCAGAATACATATTCAATCCTGAGCATGGTCACCTTGCACATGCCACATTCTCATCAAACCTGAATATTTGCACTCCCACTCCACATATACTCATTACCGACTGGATTGCTAGGAAATCTCAAAAACACATCATTCGTCCGCATGGCCACCTTTGATACAAGAACTATTCTTTCAATATGAAACATGTTCAAATTTTGGCACTGTTATGCGGGTACTCTACAGATCAAAGACCCATTAAAATTTGAAGCATAATCCATGTCTGTAGAAACAATAAGAGCATACCTATAGCCAATATTCACCCTCTCCTAAACATTTTTCCATCTCCCAAGTGGCAACTGCAAAGGTGACACAAATACACCACAAAATCCAGGGCACATCATGGCACACCCTTTTTTTTACCACAAATTTTTATTATGTGTAACATATTCAATAGTAACCTGGTCTCTCTAGGAGACAGTAATTCAAAAAGCACAGAAAAGTTTCATATCAACACTTGACCTTTATTATTTATATTATCATCAGAGGTTGCATAATAATTTAGTGTTAATCATATAACAAGTTAGTGTCGATAATAATAATCACTTCTCTTCTTTTTGGGACACAAAAAAGAAGGATATTAATATTTGTAATTTGCTAGCAATTTTCAAAAGTGAGGAAAAAAAATATTTTAATATATATATTTTTAAATGACTGATTTTAAAAGCAATGTTTTTAAAATCGGTGTCTGGACCCCGTAGCGCAAAAAAAGGAAAAAAAAAACAGAGCTTAAATATAGCCAGAAATTTAACGGTTGTATTTACATGTCCAAAACTGTTGAGTGAAATGAAATTATGGTACCATTGCATAACGTAAAAACACACTGTTTCATAACTCATTAACGCCTGATCGATCAGTGGGGTCATACCCATCGGATGATTTGAAATTGGACCAGATGGGGCGAATCCAACGGTCTAAAACAAGGGTGAAAGGCATGAAGCGAGCATCTCAAGACATGGAATAGAGGGAAATCGTAAGGATCTGACACTAGATTAGCTTTTTGTCTTAAAAAGCAACGGCTCCTATCGATCCATCCCATGCACATAGACACGTGTAATACATCCAAACTACACCCAGAATAGTACCACACCTCTCTTCCTGTCTCTCACTCTGCCCTCAACTGGGTCCTCTACATTCATGGGGTTCATCACCTTCTATTTTCAAGAGGGAAGAAGATTAAATAATAGGCGCAGATGAAAGAAAGAGAAAAAAAAAATGAGAAAAAAAACACCAATAACAAAAAGAACTTGTTCTAAATGGGATTTTGGAGGGTTTTCTAATGAAAAAGCGCAGATGAAAGAAAGAGAAAAAAAATGAGAAAAAAAACACCAATAACAAAAAGAACTTGTTCTAAATGGGATTTTGGAGGGTTTTCTAATGAAAAAAGGGAAAAGAAAGGAATAAAGAGAAGGGCAAACTTACCTTAGAGAAGATGGGTAGACGCAAGATCCATAGCCTAAAAACAAACGAAAACGAAAGAAAAATATTTAGACAGCTGAGAGAAGGAGGAGAGAGAGGAACAGAGAGAGAGAGAAAGAGGCACAAACTGGGGTCAGTGCGGGCAATGTTGGCGGTGCCGGCGAAGTCGCAAGAGCCAGGAGCCATGGACTTGCGCTGGAAGAAGCTGTTGAAGGCGTAGGAGGCATGGGCCTGAAGGGTGTTTGGGAGATAACAGAGTCCGGACGTCTGTATGGGAGTGCAATCTGCGCCTGATCCACACGCGTAGTCCAAGGCTGTTTGCAAACCCTGCTCGCTGGCGTCGCTCCTAGCCACACACCAGCTTGCTCCTCCCTCTGCTGGGATTTGGGTTGTCCCACCTCCCACTACGGGGGTTGGGCCTATAACTGGGGTAGCCCCGCCAGCCACCGTCGCTAGGATGGCCATAGACGCTATCATGATTGCCACCACCTTGGCCAGAGCTGCCATGGCCGAAAGTGTTATATGCTTCTCACTGTAATAGCTTTGTAAAGGAGGAGAGAGACCAGTGAGACCTGTCACCGGAGAATTTGAGAAATAAGCCCTTCTCTTTTTTCCTTTTCTCTGCTTTACCTTTTCTTTTTTATACTTTGAACCATTTGTCCAATTTTTATATACAAATATTTCTTTAAAGAAAAAAAAAACACGCAACGAAAAATAGAAAAAGAAAGCATTCTTATATTCTAGAAAAAAGAAAAGAAAAAAAAAAGAAAAAGAAAAAGAAAGTTCGATCTTTTAGGTAAGGTAGCTTGTGCGAGTAGCTTATTAGGGGAAATATTTTGGTAGATTCAATATGCTTACGAGTTGGTGAATCTGCTGGGCCTCCATCAACTTCAAACTTCATTGTACATACAAGTTTTCTTGGTGAAAATAACATAATGTTTCAAGATTTAAATTTTTATATTTTTTTAATGTAAAGTTTTTAAAGAAGCACTTTTTTAAGGTCATATATGATTGTCATAGGTTAAGGTTACAACTTGGAAGGTGGGGGATCATGTTTTTCCTGGATTGACGTGTATAGTTAATTTGTATTCGTTAATGTAAAATTTGGTGGGCCAAAATATTGATCATCAAATAGCTTTTGACAAATTTAATATATTACCTCTTTAGCTTAACAAATTTGGATTTGAGATGTGACAATCAATTCACAAAATCTTATGACCTATTCAAATAAGAAGTGGTGTACAACCGTCAAAATGAGTCTTGTAAAATTAAAAATCTAAATTAAATAAAACAAAGAAAATAAAGTTAATATATCCTAGTATGAAGTTTACTTTGTAAGTTATGATTCTTACTATTAGGTACAGACTCTCTTTAATTAATCAACTTACCTTAAACCTTAAAAATAATATCTCAAGGCATTGATTAACATATCTTTTATATTTAACCCTCGATTGTGCAAGAGGGACCACTCCAAGTGATTTTACCACTTCTCATTTGAATTAAGTGTCTAACCAAGATCTTTGGCATCAATATAACTAAGTGAAGAGTTTCATCATTATGATTGGTCACTCCCACTGTAAACATATATAGTCTTGTCTATAGGATACTTCATATCCCTTGATTTCTTGGGCCACCTATGGACCTACATTTTTCGCGTGTCCCCATTAGATGGTGAGACTCAATTTTTTATTCTGAAAATTTGATTTTTGAAAAAGTTGGAGTCACCACTTATTATTATTATTATTTTTGACAAAAAATAAAAATAAGAAATAAAACTTAAGAGTGACTCTTTATGAAAGAAAAAGTTTGTCTACAAAAAATTGAGTTTAGGTTAGAGGGTCAGGTTATTTATTGGAAACATACCATAAGGTAACACCCTTTTAAGTTCTAAAAAGATTTTTACTAAATAAGCAATGAAACTAAGGTAATTGATTAATAAACCAACAAATACTAAAAGACAACAACAAAAATATACTATAAAGCAATGATGGTAAGAGCAAGAGATAAAGATTACTCAATACATGACATGCATTATCAAAGAAAAGAAAAACAAAAAAGATAAAGAGTGTATCGATGCCTAAAGTAGGGCAACACACAAGAGGGTTAGTTTACAAGCAAAATAGGAGATCCAATATAAAATCAAGACCCAAACAATTTATACAACGTGTACACAACTAAAATCAAGAAGTTAAGATGACTAATTTAGGAGCAAAGTTAATACACACTAATCATGCATAGAGATAAAAAAAAAATAAAAAATGAGCAGTAAGTATACAATAATAAAATAAATCAAAATAGGATAGCAAAAGTGAATCATGCTACAAGAGAAGGCTTGGCTAATATATGCAAGATGTCTATAATACAAATTAAAGATCAAAGAAAGTCAAAAAAGTATGCAAAAGGGGATTGATTAGCAAGTTTATACAAGATATATAGAAGTTGGACAACAAACAGGTACTCATAAAATAAATCCCAATAAAATAGTTAGAAATGAGATAAAATTAAAACAAAAAATTTTGAAACATGTTCAAAGTGTTTACAATATAAGTAATAAGACCAAAGTGACTAAATGTGCATCAACTACCCCAAATTTAACCAAATATATCATTACTTGAAAATAGGGTAGTTCAACAAGTCACACAAAGATAGATTTATTTAATAAGCATAGAGGTGAGACAAAATCAAACAAATTTTTTTACAGAATGTTTAAAGTGTTTATATCACGTGAAAAATTTCTATGAGGTTCAAGCATGCACCAATTATCCTAAATTTCAAAGAACATACCACAAGTCTAGATTCAAGTCAACACAACAAGTGAAGAAAGATAGAATTAAAAAATGATTAAAAACTCACAAGTTAGCACCAATTTACAAAATCATCTTAGATGTAAAAAAAAAAAAAAAAAAACACAGAATCAGGACACTAATTGGGAAAACCAATTTATTAAATAAGCTTGGAGAAAGCTTTTCCAACAAACCAAAAATTATTTGGTATATTTTGAAAATCTTAAACATCATCAAAGCTTCAAAATATTTTAGGATAAGCCATAAAGTCCAAATTTAGAAAAACATTGTAGAGGTAAAAAAAACAAGGTGATCAAGTGAGTGAGTTTTGAAAATCAAAGAATGTGGACTTTGCCATTGCCCAAATTAATTTCCATTGATTAAATCCACATCCTTAACCCTCTAATGATCATAGAAGGAAGCTCATGAGAGTTGGAGATAATTTTATTAAATTAAGATTTGTGAGATTTATCCATGCTTCCAAAATCAAGAAAATCTTAAAATGATAAGTTTGAAAAATGAGTGATGTAGGCCAAAAAAAAGAGTCATAGACCAATCCATAGGGCATTCAATCCTTCTCAAACCCCAAATAAGTATGAAATTGAGCTCAAAAGAGGTATGGAAGGTCAAATTAGCACTTAAGCATAAAAATAAATAAATAAATAAAAATATTGAATTCACAAAGAAATACCCATAGATGAGGATATTCTTATATGAAATCATGCATTATATACCAAAGAACATGAAAACCGTTATTAAACTTAAAATGACCACAATCTCAAATGTCAATTGATCACTAAAGGGATTCAAAAGGGTTAAAAATGGTCAATTGAAAATCAGTTTGAAAAAACTTTCAAAAACTATAAAAATGATGAGAGTAGCTATCAATTTTCTCAATCATAATAGTTGGATCAAAGCTTATGGAAGGAGGTTTGATCTTAGCCACATAAAAAAAAAAAAAAAATCATTAAAGATACTTGAAATTTTAGTCAAAACATATTTGAAAGAAAAATAAAAAATGGACAAAAGATGCCTCAAAAGGTATTTTTTAGAAAATCCCTTTGGTAAATAAACCAATATTTGTGGCTCTTAAAATTTATTTCAAAATTAATCAAAAAGAATTTTAAAAATCTTTAAAATGAAGAGGAAAACTGATGGTCATAAACGATGTATTAATATATGATGGTCATTGACGTGATAATCAATTTTTCTATAAGTAAGTTGGTTTAGGCAGTGTTATTAAGAAATTAGTTAATTGTTTCAGCTTGACTAAAGGTTCATGTTTCTAAATAGGGGCTGCACATGATCGAGTATCATTTAAATGGATCCAAGTAATACAATTTATTGTTATCTCCACATTGGAGGGGAGCTAGTAAGGGGTGAATATGGCAGTGTGGAATATGTGGGTGGGAGATGAGACGGTCTAAGTTTAGAACGATCAATGACATATAATGATTTTGTTTCAAGGATTTGTGGGAAAATGAACATCGATATAATGGAACTAACATTTTCACACTCTCCCGTTTGATCTATATGCACTTCAACCATTGAAACATGATGAAGACTTGACAAACATATTTGAATTTAATGATTGATTTGCACATTCATATATATGTTTAGCATCAACAGTTGAAGGCGATGAAATATTTAAGAATTGAGGAAAAATGTAAGTTATATCAAAAGAATATCTAATCTTAAATGATTCCATGTATTTATTTATTTTTTAATATTTATGTTTATTCATTAGATGTTATAATGAGATTGAATGAAACAATTGTAGGGTCTAACTCACTGGTCCCATATTCAGCAAGGGATGTTGATATTAGAATGCAATCACAAGGATTTCATCAAAGATGTACTAAATCACATGTTGGTCCACTAGAGTCAAGTTGTTTTGAGAGTGCAATATTAGGTAGTGGGCATACCTTCTCAATTGTAAATGAATTTCAGGATGCAATATATTTCATGTCAGTAGGATGTCGTTTTAGATATAAGTTTAAGAGGAATTGTCTTAAGCATATGACTGTAATATGTGTTGTTGAAGGATGCCCTTGGAAAGTAACTGCATGTGCTATTGGGAGAACAAAAATAGTTTAGGTGAATACATTTAGAAATGAACATAATCACTCTTTAGAAGATGTGTCAATTTTCAAACCAACAGTTCGTTGTAATCGAGCCGCAATTATGATTGATGTTATTCATTCAAATCCAAATTACTTGTCCTATCAAATATGTAAATACTTTCATTGACAATACAGAATGCAATTGAATTATTGTCAAGCATGAAACTTGAAAGAGAAGGCTAAAGAACGAATTCACAGTGTGCCCTAATGTTCATATAAGGGTATCTTGGTTGTGTACAAGGCTAATTAAAACAAATCCAAGGACGATTGTTGAATATAGATGTTTGGATGATGGTCATTTTATGCAATTGTTTGTTTATCTTTTAGTGTCAATACATGAGTTTAAAATGGGGTGTCGGCCTATTATATCAATAGATTCATCCCACATGAGTGGGCCATACAAGGGTACTTTATTTTCAGTTTCTTCATATGATGCTGACGACGACATGTTTCCACTTGCTTATTGCTTATTTAGCTCTAAGAATTACAAGGATTGGCTTTGGTTCTTAGAGAAATTGAAGATGGTCATAGGTGAAAGAAAGGTTATAATAATATTTGATAGGCAACAAAGGATTATCTGTAGTGTTTCAGAGGTATTTGGTAGTGAAAACCATGTTGTAGACCCCCATTTAGGCATGGGTCACTTTTTCACTATTTGTTTCAGCAGATCACATGTTTAGCCAGGTGTCGCTATCCCAGCGGGCCACGTGTCGCGTCCTTAGTGGCCATAAGGAATCGACCTCGCTTTTTGTGGCTGCAGAAGGATTGGATAGAAAAGGTGGCTACAGAAGGGACGACCGAAAAGGTGGCAGAAAAGGGAGGCTGCAGTAGAGATCATTGCGAAGGAAAATCGGAGATACAGGGAAAGAAGGGAGGGAGGATATTGGAAGAGCTGTAGAGAGAGTGAGGGGTTTTTTTTTTTATGATCGTTTGAGAAGGATTTGTGAGCAGAGCACTCACGAAGGAGGAAAGAGTGAGTTGGAAGCCTTAAATATTTAGCAGAGAAAGGGATTTTCAGGTACGTTTATCAATCCTCTATATTTTTTATTGACATTTGAATGCTCAGTGATTTGTTTGGGGTGGATGTTAAAGGCCACTTGCTTGTTTGTTGGGATATAACCATGTGTTTATGCTTGCTATTGTGAATATAACTTTGGTTTGCCTCTATTGTGACTATGAAATGCCCGGGAATCATGCCCAGGGTAGCTTTTGATTCGATTTTCCCACCTGCTCGGAGGACTCACTGATGATTCATGAAGTGAAGTCTCCCCAGTTTTATCTATTTATTCGCTTTCTTTGGTGCTCTGTTTTTTCCATCTTCCTTTGTTTCTGGCGCCTGTTCATGGAATGGGTTGTTTCTCTGATCCCTGCTTGAAGGAGATCCTAGAAAATCTGGAGTAGTTGTCGTGGTAGCAAAGCTCACCTCATCAGCATCCCCATACCCGTTGTTCGTCTATCCACCTCTCTCTCTAGGTCGTCATACCCATTTCCTCACTCAAGCTTGCAGGAATCAAGCATCCTCCACCACACCCATCTTCCTCTCATCCATTCTCTATCACACTCCCTCGCTCACATGGAGTCTCACGGGTGCATGCTATCCCTCACTCTTTCTCATACCCATTGAAACCACTATCTTACCCCCATATCTCTTCATACCCGTATCATTTTCTCTCTCCACCATGCCACCAATCCCATGCAAATCACTATTCACATATGCTTGCCTATATTTTCCTTTTTACACCACCATGCATATACCCATCTCTCTCTCTAGATTTCCACACTATTCTCACCACCACATCTGTCCTAACTTTCGTGTGACTCAGTTGCTTCGTACCTACTAACCCATTCACACCCGCACGCGCTCTACTGTCAGCCTCGTTGCCGAAGATGAAGTCCCTTTGGACACGCAAAAGGTCCTCCTTGCGGCGCGTGGCATAGCCCATCCCATCCGGGTGTATCACACCCGGAATTTCTCCCCACCGTCATTCCATCCGGGTGCCTCCCCCCCAGAATCCTCTCCGTCGCCATTCCACCCGGGTGTCTCACTCCCGGAATTCCTCTCATCCGCCATTCCATCCGGATGCAAGGCATCCGGAATCCAATCCACCGACAATCCACCTTCCCCGGGTGTCTCACACCCGGAGTCCTCTCCACCGTCATTCCATTCGGGTGCCTTCCCCCCCCCCCCCCGGAATCTTCTCCGCCGCCATCCCATCTGGGTGTATCACACCCAGAATTCCTCCCCGCCGTCATTCCATCCGGGTGCCTCCCCCTTGGAATCCTCTCCGTCGCCATTCCACCCGGGTGTCTCATTCCCGGAATTCCTCTCCTCCGCCATTCCACCCGGATGCCTTGCATCCTGAATCTAATCCACCGACGATCCACCTTCCCCGGGTGTCTCACACCCGGAGTCCTCTTCGCCGTCATTCCATCCGGGTGCCTTCCTCGGAATCCTCTCCGCCGCCATTCCACCCGGGTGTCTCACTCCCGGAATTCCTCTCCTCCGCCATTCCACCCGGATGCCTTGCATTCGAAATCCAATCCACCGACGTTCCACCTTCCCCGGGTGTCTCACGCCCGGAATCCTATCCGCCGACGTTCCACCTTCTCCGGATATCTCACATCCAGAATTCTATCCAGCCGACGTTCCACTTTTTTCTTCATCCTTAGAGCATTTTCCTT
This sequence comes from Vitis vinifera, assembly GCF_030704535.1. NCBI lineage: Eukaryota > Viridiplantae > Streptophyta > Magnoliopsida > Vitales > Vitaceae > Vitis > Vitis vinifera. The sequence continues at coordinate 16,239,618 of NC_081809.1, read as the reverse complement.
AGGTTCCAAAATCACATTTTTGATAAAGCTTTGCTGCCACTTTTATTTCTGGCAATCAATTTTTCATACTTCCTTTGTTTTTAAAATGTTTTGAAATAAGCAAGGAATCAAGTTCTGTAATTCCGAACAATGGAGTTATCGAAATTGATTCAGGCAAGATAAAATGGGCTTTGGTGGGCGCCCCATATACTTGAATTCACAATTGATTGATTGATTTATTTGTTTGTTTGCCATGAGTGATTGATTTTCTTTGTTCCTTGATATACAAATAATCATTTTGTGTTTATTCACTAACCCCATTCCATGATAGCGCGTTGCAGTTTGCTGCCCAGGTACGCATTCACTCATTTTGATCATTCGCTACGTATATTCTGATTCTCATATGTGCATGATAGTTCCGGGTATTCATTGATTTCCTCATCAATGGCCATATCAGCTTCATTTTATTAGTAGAGACCCGTTTTAGGGACTTAGAGGGGTGCTACGGTCTTTACCGTACCTTCCCGATAAGTAACCTGACCCCCGAACCCGATCCTGTTTTTCGCAGATCACCTTTTCCAAAATAAGGAGTCACACTTAGGGTTTTCTTTCTTATTTTGTTTACCCTTGAAGAATAAAACAAAAATAAGTGGCGACTCCAAGTCATTTTTCTTAATCAACAATTAAATCATTTTCAAAATAAAAAGCGAGTTTCGCCGTCGAGTGGGAAACACATTGAGCCGAAATGCGGGGTCCACACATGCACATTGCTATCGTCACATTAAAGAAAAATTTAGTAGATTTCTAACAAAGCTAAACACCAAGGGAAGAAAGTGAAGGAAAATGCTTTGCAAATGCTTGATTCTATTGCCTATGATAGGTTAGATTGTGATTATGAGATTGCAATGGATACTTTAAGGACATTTAATCATGATTTGGTGAAGTGGGTTGAAGAAAATGACCCTCAACATTGGGCAATCTCTAAATTTAAGAAGATGCGTTGGGATAAGATGACAAGTAATCAAATCGAGTCTTTCAATTCTTGGTTAAGACATGAAAGACACCATAACATTTGTGTTTTCTTCATTGAGCATATGGATAAGTTAGGATCTCTTTTAGTTGAGTATAAAAATGGACTTGTAAAATGGAATGGGTGCATTGGTTCTAAAATAGAAAAAAAGATTGCATTGAACATTGTAAAAGGTGAAAATTATATCACTTATTTACACTTGGGTAGTTTGATGAAAATATCCAATGGAAAAATATTCTTGGAAGTGGACTTAATGGAGCGAACTTGCACATGTAAAGCATGGCAAATGTTTGGAATCCCATGTGATCATGCTTGTGTAGCTATACGGTGAATGGGGTTTGATGTATCTGATTATGTTGATGACTAGTATAAGTACAATTTGCAAGAGAAAATATACTTTGGAAGCATGCTTACTTTGGTAACGTATGACATGCCAATGATTTCATACTTATCCCTTTCTTAATCCTCTAACCACAAAACAACCTCCTAGAAGACATAGGAAACGTCGAATCAAGTCTCAATTCATGTAAAAAAAAAAGTTCATTATTCTCGTTGTAATGAGCCTGGGCATAATCGTGCGACATGTAACAACCCATTGCTATAACTATTTGATTAAACTTCATAATGTAACATCGACTTTATATTAGTGTGTAATAGTTTGGTAATCTTCGTTGTTATTTCCTTGATTATAAGCAATGACTAATTTATTGGATATGTAGTGTTTGGTGTACATATATTGTGATTGTATGTTGTCCTTCTATATTATGGGATATGTTACATGATAATGTAATTGTAATAGCAAAATTTGTACCTTGGTGATGATTGTTCGAAGATGCCATTGAAGTCACATGGATTCACATGGCGTTCTTGGCAAAAAAACAGATTGTTAACCAGTGGGCATAATCATGGTTGACTTTTACATGCAGGGGTTGTCGCTTTTTGGCTGATAACCCTTAATCATATTATTTACTTTTGTGTGAAGTGGGTGATTCGACTCATGGTAGCTTAACTTTAAAGGCGTATCAACAAAATTTATACCTTAAATACTATTACTAAAGTAGCCAAGCTACTATAGCATAGTGGTTCTAGGATCGTTCACTGGGAAGGGTTTTCGCAAACACTAGTGATATTCAAATTAGGAAAATATGTGATTTTCTTATGGATGTTAGCTTTAAAAGAAGATGTAAATGTTTTAGAAAGATTTAAACTAATCTAAGCTAACATTAAAGACTAAAATGAAAGGGTGTAAAAACAAGTTTCTCAAAGATAGGATAGCTATGCTCTGGCTCTTATGCAAATTGGAAATCTCAGGATAGGCTCCTCGCATTGGGGTTGCAACTATGGTGATGCTTGCTTCCCGAACCGGTATGGATTTAGCAAATCAAGTTTTAATCCTTTAAAATGACAAAACAGATGGTAGTGAATTTCATCAATGGTTATTCACCTTAGACTTCCTTTGAATGGCTCGTAAGAGATAACTAATGGTCTAAAGCCAAAAGCTTACCAAATATTGGCAACTCAAAGTCATTCCAAGTGATAAACTCACCTTTCAATGGCCATTGAAATTGGTTCTAACGGATTAATACAAAACTTGGAATTGAAAACCTCACATTCCAATAGCTCGTAGGAGATAACTAATGGATAGAAATCCAAAAGCTTATCAAGTATTGGCCGTTGGAAGTTGTCCAAAGGAAATAAAAACCAAACTTTGCATTAATGAACCTTTAATGAAAAACGACTACCTTACCTTCCGGGTGCGAGAAATTTCCATGGGATTGCATCCAAGCCATCACATAACATCCATACTTTGAGAAACTAAAAGTTTTAGCCAATCATCCTCTGAGGAAAAGCCCTTAGAGGCTGTTTGGCTACTAAGAAAATAGAAACGGGAGAGCTCTGTAAATCCGTCTAAGTGTAAAACGTAATATATCTTCTATATTCTCTATTCTATATTCTATATATTCCAAGAGGTGATTTCCACCCCTTATATAGTCTTTACAAAAGCAAAAACTTGTGATTGGTTAGTTACAAGGATAAGAAAGGAAATTACATCACAAAATACAAAGGAAAATATCTAAAGTGGAGTCGGCAAAAACAGAGCAAAATTCGCAACACGCATGGGTTATGCGAATTTTGAAGGTGTTATGCGAATGTTATGCGAATTTCGCATAACACCTTGTGTCGTGCGAAATTTTCGCATAACCTGGAGCAGTTGGCTTCCGAAGGCCATATCTTCCTCATTTCAGCTCCAAATTGTACAAGGTTTGAAGAGTTGGATTGTTGACTTCCAGAGCTTTGAAATGGTATATAGTACGTAAAAAATGGACTTCGGGAAGTGCTCCAAAAGTGCGAAAGAAGACTGCAGCTACTGTCCTCTTTGCTTCTCTTCACTTTGCTTGCTTTTCCTCTTTGCTTCTCTTTGCTTGTGCTCGTGTTTCCACTTGAAATTCAAGCCTGTAAATGTCCAAAATCCTTGCTTTAACTTGTCCAAGTAGCTCCTCCATCATTTGGCATGCTTGAATCGATTCATAAGCTGATAAAAACATGTAAACTTGCCACAAAAATGGTTAAAACCAATTACTAAGGACCTTAATGAATTAATTGGGTTAAATGAATATGATTACTACTCAAAGGTGCTTAAAACCATTATAATTAGGTCTACAAAATAGCAGTTTTTGGTAGTAATCAGTGGGTAGTAGCCAAAATAAGGATCGACTTATTAGGTCATAGGCACTCATATCGTTTTTCTTATTTAAAATTGGTTGTATTATGTGAGGAGTCAGTAAAAAGGAGGTTGATCCATTGACACCATGGGAAGGCATTCGGATATTTACATTGTACCCTTAGAATCAATGGAATTTCTTTTATACAATAAAATTAGTTTGGTATGTTATGTGCAAAAGTCAATCTAGGGGTGCACCTTCCATTTTAAAGGCATGCCTATGTGTGAATGACATTATATTACTATGCTATATGCAGAAGACAAAGTAGGGGCACACGCTTTGTTGCATAGGCATGGGCATGATAAGATTATTTTGATATGTTATATGCAGTATGCAAACTAGGGGCACACCCTTGATTTTAGAGACATGCCTATTGGTGAAACCATTATATTGGTAGGCTATGTGCAATAGTCAACCTAAGGGCACAACCTTCATGGAAGACTCATGAATATGGGTGAAAAACTTAATTTTGTTAAGCTATGTGCAGTAGGAAAAAGATAGGCATGACTCTCTATCAGAGGCATGCCTTCAAGATGACTAGATTTGAGGTGTAAGGTGTGGGTGTGGGTTGGGCAGTAAGGCAAATAGAGGCATGTTAATAGCTTGAAAGATTGGCCCTTGACGTTCATATGAAGTAAGTGACTGCCAAAGGAATAAATGAACAAAAGTTATGTTTTATTAGATGTTTAGTAGATACCATATGTTCTAATGTTTAGCACATTAATGTCATACTATCTAGTGTTAATGAAGTTGAGTTGTATTGTTTATAATCTAAATGAGACATTAATCATAATGACAATAGGTGTGAAGGTGAAAATTGTTACAGTTAATCAATTTTGGCAAGGTTAGTCACAAACATTGTTGTAAGCAATTAAATACCTAATGGGGTCCAAATAAGGTATTAAAATAATTTATGCTTATTTTATAAATGATGTAAATCTTTTTGTAAGGAATATATGTACTATTGCACATATTAACGAACACACACACACACACACACACACACACACACACACACACACACACACACACACACACACACACACACACATATATATATATATATATATATATATATATATATATATATCGTGAAACCAAGGTTTGGTTAATCTTGATTTTGATGATAACAAAACAAGGTTTAGAACTAATGATCATATTTCAAGTGTGATTAGGCAAGACGACTTCCAAAGTGGCAATCCAAAGACAAATCAAGCTAAGGAAAAATCACGAAGAAGAAGACCACCTCAAAGAGAAGAGTTTTTCAAGACCAAAGCTTCTTAAGATATCTTTGTAAGGTTGTTGGTGCACTAGGACTTTCATGCATTTCATTCTTTATTTATGCACCAAAATGATCCAAGAATAATATTGTTTTAAATATCTTAAGAATTGGATGATTTCATGTTTTCAACTAAAACCTTGTGTTAAATGATTTTCAAACTTGTGTTAAAAGGTTTTAAGTTGAAAAAGGTTGAGTGTTGAGCCAAAAAAATGGCTCAACCAGTTCAACCGGTCGACCGGTTGTGCTCGTTCGGTCGAGGACCGGTTGAGGGAGGCCAAAAAGTTTCTTTCTCTCCTAGTGGCCTTTTTTTCCCTGTCAAGGTTGAACCTCAACCGGTTGAGGTTCGATCGAGGTCCGGTTGAGGTCCGGTTAAGGTTCGGTTGAGGTCCGGTTGAGGCCCAACGGTAACTTTTCCCAACGGCTAGTCAACCGGTCGACCCCTAGCTCGACCGGTCGAACCCCCAATGGCTAGTTTGACTTTTTTCTTCTATAAAAAGGCTCCATCTTCATTGTTTCATAAGTTTAACCTTCCCAAATCATTCTTGTTTATATTTGAGCCTTGGAAGAGTGTTTTTTAGTGCACCATTGTTCCATAACTTGCATATCTTTAGTGCACCATTCAATCCTAGTTTTTTCTTGTATCTTTGAGCCTAAAGTTCTATTACTAGGATTTTTGTGAGATCAATCTTTGTGTATCTTTGAGAGGAATTTTCTCAAGTGAGGGGTATCACTTGAGAGGTTGTTCAAGAGTGGGATAACTCTTGAGAAGTGTAAAGGGTGCTTGGAGCCAAAAGTCCAAGAGGGTGAATTGAAACCATAATCCAATTGTAAAAAGATTGGAAGCTTGGTTGAAGCTTCAAGATAGTGGAACCCTCACTCGGTTAGGAGGTTGAGGAGAGTGGACGTAGGCAAGGAAGTGTCGAACCACTATAAACTCTCGTGTTTGCACTCTTTCTTCCCTAACTCTTTTAAATTATATGCAATTGTCTTTATTTTGTTTATTATATACTTGCATATAATTGTCTCTTATTTTTGCATAGTTTAAATTTGTGAAAAAGCGACCATCACCCTATTCACCCCCTCCTCCCTCTAGGGTGATTACCATAAGTTGGATTAGCCTCAAATTCCTAACATATATATATATATATATATATATATATATATGTATGTATTAAAGTAAGAAGGCATGAGGTCTTGGATTGATGTTAAAAAAATGTACAATACTTTATTAAAGTTAATAAGGAACAAATTGATCTTAAAGATATACAGAACACTGTGGACAATGTTACTAGGGTCTAAAACTCCGTTAGATGGTGGTGAACAACTTTCGATCAGTTCCTATGGGCTCTCAGTAGCATGAGGCTTTGAAATACCAAATTTTCTTACAAATCTACCAAATTTTATAAAAAATGTACCAAAAGTTGTAAATGATGTAGCAAAATTTGTCAAGGATGTACCAAGGGTTTAAAAGTCTGTTCAAGAGTAGCAAATGACCTTTCATCAATTAACACTGATCCCTAAATGAAATAATGGACCACAGGTGATAAGATGAATGTCTTAGTGGCAATAGGATTAGATGTACCAAATTTTGTGAAGGTGTACCAAATTTTGTGAAGGATGTACCAAGGATTCCAACATGCATTCAGATATGGGGATCAACCCCTAAACACTTTCTTATGGGTTTCGAAATGAAATTATGGACCCTAGGTGATAAGATGGGGGTCTTGGAAGTAGTATGATGGAATGTACCAAATTTTATAAAGAATGTACCAAATTTTATGAATGATGTACCAAATTTTGTGAAAAATGTACCTAGAGTTCCAAAGTGCGTTTGAAGGTGGGAATCGACCCCTAATCACTTCCTTAAGGGTTCCTAAATGAAATCATGGATCATCCATGTTCACATGAGGGTCCCAAAAGTAATAGGATCGTATGTACCAAATTTTGTGAAGCATGTACTAGATTTTGTGAAAGATGTACCAAGGGTTCCAAAGTGCGATCTGAGGTGAGGATCGACCCCCAATCGCTTTCTTATGGGTTCCCAAATGAAATTATGGGCCCTAAGTGAAAGATGAGGGTCTCAGAAACAATAGGATGTGAGGTACAAAATTTGACAAATGATGTACCAAATTTTGTGAATGATGTACCAAGAATTCCAAAATGTGTTCCGAGGTGGAGATCAACCACGAATAACTTTCTTATGGGTTCCCAAATGAAATTATGGACCCTAGGTGATAAAATGGGGGTCCCAGAAGTAATAGGATGGGATGTACCAAATTTTACAAAGGATGTACCAAATTTTGTGAATGATGTACCAAGGGTTCCAAAGTGCATTCCAAGGTGGGAATTGACACCCAATCACTTCCTTATAGGTTCCAAAATGAAATTATCGACCATAAGTGTAAGATGGGGCTCCCAAAAACAATTGGATCAAATGTACCAAATTTTGTCAAGGATGTACCTAGGGTTCCAAAGTGTGTTTTGAGGTGGGGATCGGCGACCAATCACTTTCTTATGGGTTCCCAATGAAATTTTTTACCATAGCTGATAAGATGGGGGTCCCAAAAGCAATAGGATGGGATGTACCAAATTTTATAAAGGATGTACCAAATTTTGTGAAAGATGTACCAAGGGTTCCAAAGTATGTGTTAAGGTGGGGATCAGCCATGAATCACATCCTTATGGGTTCTCAAATGAAATTATGGCCCCTAGGTGATAAGATGGGGGTGCTGGAAGCAATAGGATCGGATGTACCCGATTTTATAGAGGATATACAAAATTTTGTGAAGGATGTACCAATGGTTCCAAAGTGTGTTCCGAGGTGGGGATCGACCCCCAATCACTTTTTTATGGGTTTCAAAATGAAATTATGGCCCCTAGGTGATAAAATGGGGGTCCCAAAAGCAATAGGATGGGATATACCAAATTTTATAAAGGATGTACCAAATTTTATGAAGGATGTACCAAATTTTGTGAAAAATATACCAAGGGTTCCAAAGTGCGTTCAGAGGTGGGAATCTGATCTCTCAGATTTTTGTCGTTTATTGAATCAAAACAAAATTTATAACATAATTCACTATTCTATAGTAGCTTGTACCCGATCAAAAAGTGGTTTTAGTACAAACTACTGTAGTATAGTGGTTTTTAGGTATCGTCCACAAGGATGGATTATTCTCGGTAATTAAGGTTTAAATGAGATGATAAGAAATGATTGTGATCAAGTGAAATTGATTTGAAAATGTTGATAAAATTTTAAAATAACAATGATTTCAAATTGAGAGGAAAATGAAGTGTAAAATGAAAGAAAATTAATAGGAGGTGAAATTCTCGAAGTTAGGATTTTCTAGAAAACAATTTCTATGGTGAATAGATGTTAAGATCTAATTTTCATCAAGTTAGATTGAAAACCTAAATTTGCATCTAAACTGATTTTTTATTTAGCTTTAGGTCTAGATCTAATTTATCTTCAAATTAGGTCATTTAATCCAAGAGATCAATTCAAATCATATATTTAATTCATCTTAAATTATCTTCCAATGATTCACACAATGCAACTATTAAATCTCATCAAATCTAGCATTAAGAATTTGATGAATCTACCTAGCCTGCATTGTAGTAATCATCCAAAACAATTTGAAGAGAAAAATCCCCAAATTTCAATTAATCAATCTATTGGATCAAATTACCTTTGCAATTCAATCTCAATTCTCTAATTCACCATAGATCTTACCTATAGATCATTCCTTCTCCGAGAAAAACAAGATTTAGCCACTCATGCTTGGAGATTTGATCTCACAAGACATGTTTGGTTACCGAGAAAATAAGAGAAAATAAAGGAAAGTAGAGAATTATATAAAGAGAAGAAATCTTGAAAGTTCTATAATTAGGAAAAAAATCAAAAAGTTCTTGAATGAGTCAATCCCCTTTCTATTTATAGGCCAAGGTCAAGTGGACTCTTGGCATCATCTAAGAGGTCTTTTGGAGATTTTTTCATCAAGGAATTTGGAGAAAATACATTTTCTCATGAGCCACAGCAATTTCGCACGATGGTGCGAAGTGGAGGATCTATCAGCATTATTTTTGTCTTCCTGGAGCATTTCGCATGACTGTGCGAAAATTTCGCATGGTCATGCGAAATTGCTTCTCACTTTTCCCTTAGTATGCTGCAGCCAAAACCCATTTTGTTTCATTTCGCATGGTCGTGCGAAATCGAAAAACATGCTTTTTCGACTCCTCTTTGCTATTTCTCCCATTTCTTCATTTATAATCCACCTCCACCACCTTTAATTCAGCTCCAAAGCTTGGTCCAAACCAATTACATTACTTCTTTCATTGTGCATGTGGATCATCATCAACTTTGGCACAAATTTATCAAAATCATACCTTGAAATGACTCCAAAACTTCATAAAATTTGTTAGTAACTCTTGCAAGGGCAAAAACATGTTAATTGAGTGTTTTAAACATAATTACTACTCAAAAGATGTGAAACTCATGAGAATTGTTATCTAAAATATGCTTTTTTTGAGTAGTAATCAATACCCCCAACTAACACATTGCTAGTCCCTTAACAATTGTATGGCAAAAAGAAAGAAAAACAATGCCAAACAAAAGAAATCATAAGTCACATAAGCAAATCATTTGAAAAAAAATCTTTGAAATTTCCATAGCATAAAAATGGTTGATAAACAAACACACCCTACTATCCATAAGTATCAACAAAATCCCAACTTATTTACTATCTCTAATAGAAAGAATATCATGCAAATCAAGATATCAAAAATGTATCCATCTTCATTTCCCAAACAATCTTTCCAAACAAGTCTTGAGTGTAATTAAGCTAGCCCCCAAATATAGTACTCAAAAGTAATCCTCCCCCCAACCTAGCTCAAATTATCTCAAACAACAAAAATTACTATCTCATAGGTCAAGAATGCACTTATCTTTATTTTATTATTTTTTTAAAGGACTTATTGTAGGAGTGCAATGCTAAAGGTATCTCCAAGTATATGGTCCATGTAGCGGGGATTCATCGATGACTCCCAACCATAAGGCATAGGGCACCAAGTTTATAGGACTATTTAACCAGCCACTAACTTCTCAGACTTCACCCTAAACTCCTCAAATTAGGATCTAATACCTTAGCACCTACAATTGAGCTCATACTCCACCTATCCACTCATGTAACAAGCATTGAGGTCGGTGGCTCCCAACCATAATGGCTTAGGGCACCGGGCTTCAAAGACTTTTAGGCCATATACCCCTAGGACCTTGCTCAAGTTTCAAGGCAAGCATAACTCAACCTTTTTATTCATTAAGTTTTTTTTTTTTTTTCAATTGGGCACATTGGCCTTTGTTTGAGGTGTCTCAACTCAATTCAAGAGTAATCAATGTTACAAGACAATTAAGTCAAAGTCTTAAGGTTAGAATAATTTTTCATCTTATATCCGGGGTCTAGAGTGCACAGTATGTGTCAAGACTCAAATAGAAATGACCTTTTGGAAAATAAAGACTTCAAAGTCAAATCAACTTTAATTCACATAACCAATCTTCTAAGATCAAGCAAATAAGCTAGTATTCTAAATCAACTTTTTTCATGTTAGGTTTGCTCATTCATCAATCACAAATGCTATAGTCATCTCAAAAAAATTTCACTAAATAAGTCATAAATGTGATTTATGAAAAAAAACAAATTCTAAAAAAACTAACAAAACTAACAACACATTTCCTTCTCTTCCTTTCTAACCCTTCCCCCAACCTAACTTGTGCATTGTCCTCAATGTGTAATGAAAATTTACAAAGAAAAGAAGGGAAGATACCTTAATCTCTCATGAATTTCAACTTCAATAGCTAAAACAAAATAAGACCACATATGAGAATTGTCGGATATGAATGACATAAGAGAAGAAAATATGAAAACAAATCTATTAAAAACCAAAAAAAAAAAACTATGTTAGAGACAATGTATGGAGTAAAATCAAGGTATAGATGATGACAATGTCTAAAGAAAACATGATTTCAATGATAAGTCAATGATTCTTATGGAGTTTTTTTAACATTTCACACAAGTGTGCAAATTAGAGAAGGAGGTGAAGTGTGTGGCAACTACTTTCTTCTTTTGAAAAAGTTTGGCATAATCATGTGAAAATTCACATGTACATGCGAATTGTTCAAGAGAGTTCTATCTTATTGTAGCCTTTAGCAGAATTTCGCATGGTCATGCGAAAATTCGCATGTTGATGCAAAATGGTCCAAAGGCATAAAATTTTTGCAGTCATCTACATCAGTTTCGCACAGTCATGCGAAATTTTCTCATGATCATGCAAACTAGGACAGGGACTCATTTATCACATTTTCCAAGCCATGAAAACTCCCCTGTTTTTGGCATGATTCCTTTGTTTTTGCATGAGCATGCAAAATGGTGATGGGCCATTAAAACTCTTTTTTCCTTTGCTTCATGCATTCCATCCATCTGGAAAGTCCTTCAAAACACAAATCAAAGAGTTGAGATGGATTTATTTAATGGAAACTAAAAGAAAAATAAAAATAAAAAGAAAAAATCAAAATTCAAAGGAAAGTAGAGAAATGAGAAACCATTGGGCTAGCTAGCCATTGACATGGCTAAGCCCATTAACCTTTGCATCAATACTCAATTTGGATATGACTTGCAAACAATGAATGGACCAACTCCTTGGTACTTAAGCTTTCCCGGAAAAAGATGTGGCTTGAAATAGCCTTCTTTGAACTTGTTCTTTTGAATAAGTTGGTCATGTCATTCCTTGAGCTTCTTTTTCATGGTCTTTGAATTATTGTGCACACCATGCTTCATGGTTTTCACTTTCTTGAAGCTGAAAGACCATTTCATTAACTTCAAAGGTTGAATTTCTTCATTGATTCTCCAAACTTCAATCCGTTCATTGGAAATTACTTCACCAAGTTTTGAAAAATTATCTTTAACCTTTTCTTTCACTAGCTCTTCCATAGGCAATTCAATCAAATAAGTCTCCTTAAGTTCCTCATCCTCTTTGGTACCATGCTTCTTACATGAATGAAAAATGTTCAACTCAATTGTCATATTACCAAAGGTAAGTTGCATCACCCCACTTCGACAATTAATCAATGCATTTTCTGTGGCAAGGAAAGGTCAACCAAGTATAATAGGAACATGGTTGAGTCTACTAGTTCCTTGTTCCATATCAAGCACCACAAAATCAACTGGATAATAGAAATTATCGATTTGGATCAACACATCTTCAATAATTCCTCTTAGAAACTTAACTGATCTATACGCCAATGAAAGTGTGATGGAAGTAGACTTTAGTTCTCCAAGCCCCAATTACTTATATACTGAGTAAGGAAGAAGATTCACACTTGCCCCCAAGTCTAAAAGTGCTCTTTTTACAAAAGTGTTGCCAATATTCACCGAGATAGTTGGACATCTTGGATCCTTATACTTGATTAGATCTTGTATTGAATGATTGCACTAACTTGTTCAGTTAAGAAAGCTTTCTTTTTCAAATGCATTCCTCTCTTTATGGTACACAAATCCTTAAGAAATTTGGCATAGGCTGAAACTTGTCTAATCATGTCAAGAAGTGGTATATTGACTTTGACTTGCTTGAGAACTTCAAAAATTTCTGGAGCATTATTTACCACTTTCTTAGATTGAAGAGCTTTGGGAAAAGGTGGAGCTAAGAGCATATCTTTCTTCTTAACCTCTTCTTTAACGATCTCATCTTCCTTTGATCTATCATCCTCATTCACCTCTTTCCCTTTTTCTTGTTCTTTCACATTTTCCTTTTATTCCCCTCCTTTATTCTCTTTTGGTTTTGGCATAGGTTGATCAACTTGCTTACCACCTCTTAAGGTAATGGTTGCTTTGACTTCATCCTCCTTAGTAGAACTTTCACTTGTCTCTCCAATTTCATGGGCTCCACTTGGATTTTGTTGGGCTTGTGAAGAGAATTTTCCTTTTTCTTGCATCGTATGCATGCTTGTGAGTTTAGAAATAGCAAGTTGCATATTATCAATCTTTTGTGTGAGATTGGTTTGCAAGCTATCAAATTTTTTATTGAAAGATGTCTCCACATGATCTATTCTTTGATTTATTTGAGTATTGATATTCTTTTGATCACCAATAAAATCTCCCAAAATTTTACTCAAGTTTACAACAGCTTGCTCAACCAAAGAAACTTGTTGTGGAGAGTCTTCCATGAATTGTTGGCTTTGTGAGTATTGGCTTGAAGAAAATTGCTCTTGTCCACAATTCCATGACATGTTTGGATGATTCTCAACAAGTCTTTCCCCCATGGTTGGTATTGTAGGACAATCACTCACTTCATGTTCTATAGATTGACAACTAGAACATTGCTCCATGTAAACTGGATTATCATATATTGCATTCACCTCATGAAATCCCTTAGCTTCAAGTACCTCTAGCCTTTTTGTCAAAGCTATCATTTTAGCTTGTAGATCAACATCTTCATTCAACATATACATTCCTCCTTTTGAATTGCTTTGAGACTTGGACTTGTGTAAATCCCTTTCATGTGGCTCATCTCGTGACCTTGATATTTCAGCCACATAATTAAAAAATTCAAAGGCTGCATTGGGACTTTTGCTCATAAAGTGACCTCCACACATGGTTTCTAGCAATTGCTTCATGGTTGGCGACATGCCCTCATAGAAGTAACTCACTAACATCCATGTGTCAAAACCATGATGAGGACAAGCGTTGACTACTTCCATATATCTTTCCCAACAAGCATAAAATTTTTCATTGTCCAATGCTGCAAAATTGGTAATTTGCCTTTTCAAGCCACTTGTGCGATGTGTGGGAAAAAATTTCTTCAAGAAGGTTGTTTGTAGTTCCAACCATGACTTTATGCTTTGGGGCCTCAATGAGTTGAACCACAACTTAGCCTTATCCTTCAATGTGAATAAAAAAAGCTTCAATCTAATAAGGTCTATGGATGTAGTCCCTTATTGAAAAGTATGACAAACTTCTTCAAAATCCTTGATGTGAGTATAAGGATTCTCATTCTCCATTCCATGAAATTGCGGTAGAAGTGGTACCAAGTGAGTTTTTATCACAATAGGCTCATTAAGAAGAACTATACATGATCCCATGCCTATCCTTTGAGGATGCATATATTCTCTCATTGATCTAGACATGTGAGAATTGCCATTGTTTGGTCCGTGTTGAGTTTGTTGATTTTCCCCTTGATTTTTCATTTCCTCAACAATTGGATCACAAACAAAAAATGATTAGCAATATAAGTCCTTTTCAATCTCTCCCTTCAATTTTATTCTCAATGTAGCATGCAATGGAGAGCCTACAAAACAAGTCAAGAAAAACCAAAACAAACCAAGAAGAACAAAAAGAGGAATAAAAGATAAAAATGGAATAAAATAATAATAAGAAAAATGGAGAATTGGTTAACAGAACTTCACCAATCTTGTGATGTGGATCACAAGGGCTAATCCTCACCAAAATATTTGCCTCAATCACCTTGGCACCATCCTCGACAACGGTGCCATTTTTGATCGCTCATATTTTTATCATTTATTGGATCAAAACAAAATTTATAACATAATTCACTATTCTATAGTAGCTTGTACCCGATCAAAAAGTGGTTTTAGTACAAACTACTATAGTATAGTGGTTTTTAGGTATCGTCCACAAGGATGGATTATTCTCGGTAATTAAGGTTTGAATGAGATGATAAGAAATGATTGTGATCAAGTGAAATTAATTTGAAAATGCATGATAAAATTTTTAAATAACAATGATTTCAAATTGAGAGGAAAATGAAGTGTAAAATGGAAGAAAATTAATAGGAGGTGAAATTCTCGGAGTTAGGATTTTCTAGAAAACAATTTCTATGGTGAATAGATGTTAAGATCTAATTTCATCAAGTTAGATTGAAAACCTAAATTTTCATCTAAACTGATTTTTGATTTAGCTTTAGGTCTAGATCTAATTTATCTTCAAATTAGGTCATTTAATCCAAGAGATCAATTCAAATCATAAATTTAATTCATCTTAAATTATCTTACAATGATTCACACAATGCAACTATTGAATCTCATCAAATCTAGCATTAAGAATTTGATGAATCTACTTAGCCTGCATTGTAGTAATCATCCAAAACAATTTGAAGAGAAAAATCCCCAAATTTCAATTAATAAATCAATTGGATCAAATTACCTTTGCAATTCAATCTCAATTCTCTAATTCAGTATAGATCTTGCCTCTAGATCTTTCATTCTCCGAGAAAAACAAGATTTAACCACTCATGCTTAGAGATTTGATCTCACAAGACATGTTTGGCTACCGAGAAAATAATAGAAAATGAAGGAAAGTAGAGAATTATATAGAGAGAAGAAATCTGGAAAGTTCTATAATTAGGAAAAAAATCAAAAAGTTCTTGAATGAGTCAATCCCCTTTCTCTTTATAGGCCAAGGTCAAGTAGACACTTGGCATCATCTAAGAGGTCTTCCAGAGACTTCTTCATCAAGGAATATGGAGAAAATACATTTTCTCATAAGACCCAGCAATTTCGCACGATGGTGTGAAGTGGAGGATCTATCAACATTATTTTCGTCTTCTTAGAGCGTTTCGCATGACTGTGCGAAATTGCTTCTCACTTTTCTCTTAGTATGCTGTAGCCAAAACCCATTCTGTTTCATTTCTCATGGTCATGTGAAATTGAAAAACATGCTTTTTCGACTCCTCTTTGCAATTTCTCCCATTTCTTCATTTTTAATCCACCTCCACCACTTTTAATTCAGCTCCAAAGCTTGGTCCAAACCAATTACATTACTTCTTTCATTGTGTATTTGGATCATCATCAACTTTATTTGTTCTCTTTAATTTGATTCATCTCTTCTGGCACAAATTTATCAAAATCATATCTTAAAATGACTCTAAAACTTCATAAAACTTGTTAGTAACTCTTGCAAGGGCAAAAACATGTTAATTGAGTGTTTTAGGCATAATTACTACTCAAAAGATGTGAAACTCATGAGAATTATTATCTAAAATATGCTCTTTTTGATTAGTAATCAGAATCGGCCCTTAATCACTTCCTTATGGGTTCCTAAATGACATTATGGGCCATTCATGTTCAAATGGGAGTCCCATAAGCAATATGATCAAATGTACCGAATTTTTTGAAGGATGTACCAAGGGTTCCAAAGTGTGTTCCGAGGCAGGGATTGGCCACGAATGACATCCTCATGGGTTGCTAAATGAAATTATGGCCCCTAGGTGATACAATGAGGGTCTTAGAAGTAATAGGATGAGATGTACCAAATCTTACAAAGGATGTACCAAATGTTATGAAGGATGTACCAGATTTTGTGAATGATGTACCAAGGGTTCCAAAGTGTGTTTGGAGGTGGGAATCGGCTCCTAATCACTTCCTTATGGGTTCCTAAATGAAATTATGGACCATCCATGTTTAGATAGGGGTCTTGGAAGTAATAGGATCGGACGTACCAAATTTTATAAAATATGTACCAAGGGTTCCAAAGTGTGTTTCAAGGGGGGGATTAGCCACCAATCACTTCCTTATGGGTTCCCAAATGAAATTTTTTACTGTAGCTGTTAAGATGGGGGTCTTGAAATTAATAGGAAGAGATATACCAAATTTTATAAAAGATGTACCAAATTTTGTGAAGGATGTTCTAAGGGTTCCAAAGTGTGTTTCGAGGTGGGGATCGACCATGAATCACTTCCTTATGGGTTGCTAAATGAAATTATAGCCCCCAAGTGATAAGATGGGGGTCCTAGAAGCAATAAGATGGGATGTACCAAATTTTGTGAATGATGTAACAATTTTTGTGAATGATGTAAAACTAGTTCCAAAGTGCATTCAAAGGTGGAAATCGACCCTCAATCACTTCCTTATGGGTTCCTAAATGAAATTATGGACCATCCATGTTCAGATGGGGGTCTCAGAAGCAATAGGATCAGATGTACAAAATTTTATAAAAGATGTACCAAGGGTTCTAAAGTGCGTTCAGAGGTGGGAATCGGCCACAAACCACTTCCTTAAGGGTTGCCAAATGAAATTATGGCCCTTAGGCGATAGGATGGGGGTCTCGAAAGCAACAGGATGTGATGTACCAAATTTTATAAAGGATGTACCAAATTTTGTGAATGATGTACCAAATTTAGTGGATGATGTACCAAGAGTTCCAAAGTGCTTTCCAAGGTAGAGATGGGCCCTTAGGTGATAGGATGGGGGTCTCGAAAGCAACAGGATGTGATGTACCAAATTTTATAAAGGATGTACCAAATTTTGTGAATGATGTACCAAATTTAGTGGATGATGTACCAAGAGTTCCAAAGTGCTTTCCAAGGTAGAGATGGGCCCCCAATCACTTCCTTATGGTTTCCTCAATGAACCACATTGGACCATAGGTCATAAGATGGGGTTTCCGCTAGCATTAAGATTTGGTGTACCACATTTTATAAAGGATAAATTAGTAACATAGGTACACATAGACACTATTTAAAAACATACCTTGATTAAAATGATAAGTATGATCACCATAATGAAAATTTTTAGGAAATCTGATAAGACACTTTGATTGCGTGGGAAGTAAAAATTTGTTTTGCCATAACTATCGTAAAAATCTACCTACTTTACATTGCCAAAATCATTGTAATGAAATTTTATGACACAATTATTTCCATTCATTACCTAGCCTCATCGTCTGACATATGAAAATCAGAGCTATTGATTCGTCCCCAATTGGTGTTCCTTTGATTCAGTCCTCAGACGGGAGTTATCAACAAAATTTATAAACCTAATTCACTATATACTAGGGTAGCATAGCTAACATAGCATAGTGGTTCTAGGATTGTCCACAGAGATGGGTTTTCATTTCACACCTGATATTAGTTTAAAGAATTGGATTGGTGTTTTTTCTTTTATAAGTTAGCTTTAAAAGAAAACATAATCTTTGGTTGAAAAAGGTTGGTTTTAAGCTAACAAAAAATAGAAACTGATTTTAATTACAAAGAAAAGGTTTCTTGGATTTTTAGGTCACTAGGTTTAGGCTCCTTATACAAAAGGGAAGATTTCGGATCTTTTCCTCGCATTGGGGATTTAACCTATAGTATCCTCACAACCAGTGTGTTACAGTTACTTCCCATTAATGGTTTCAATGCTAAATCCTTCTCACTGATGCATCTTGCAATGACTCGTACCTCTCACATAGCATTTGCCATTCAAAGTGATCCTTAACCTTGGATTACCCTTCAAAAGCTCATAGGAGATAACTAATGGATATCTCTAGGGAGTCCAAAAGCTTACCAAGTGTTGGTTATTCTAAGTAATCCTACCTTTAAACCACCTCCCAGAGGCTCACAATAGATAACTAATGGATCTCTATGGATTGAGTCTGAAAAGCTTACCAAGTGTTGGCCCAGGTGATTACAAGGGATTTTAAGTTAACTAAAAATGTAAAAACCATTAACGGACCACAACTTTCTCTTCATTAAAAACCGAAACAAGGAAAACTTCCACTTTTGTATTCGGGTCCCTTACCTAGCTTCCTTCTGTCGAAGAAACAAAAAGTCTAGCCACTCATCCTCTGAGAAAACATCCTCAGAGGTTGTTTGACTAGAAAGAAAAATATAATCAAAGTGAGTAGGTAAGGCAAAGCAAAACTCTGTATATTTCTTACCAAAAAATGTACAAGTGATCCCCAAGAATGTCTTCCGAGATTCTGAGATAGATATTACAAAAAGAGATATCTTAAGATATGTAAAGAGAGATATTTTCAACCCCTCAATTAGATATCCTAAATATCTTAAAAGATCTTCAGTTGATTACAATGAGAGAATAGATAATTACACAAAATATCTTAAGATAAAAATCTAATGGAGTCAGTGCAAAATATTTGAAGATTACATGAAGATTTTGCAAGTGAGATATGGAGCTGTGAAAATTTTGCAAGAGGAAAGGGAGATGCGAAATTTTCGCAAGTGAAAAGGGCGGTTGCAAAAATTTCGCAAGTGCTGAAAGGTGATGCGAAATTCTTCAATGTTAGATTCCTCATCTGATTCTCTTCCTTGCACACTTGATTGATTTGGCAAAGGTTTTGAAGCTCTCCAGAACTTGGATTCTTCATGTAATTTAGCTTCAATCTTGATTTTCCATGGATTATACCAAGTTCTCCCTCATTCTTGGCTTGTTTTAATGATAAAAAAGCTATCAAAAACATCAAAACTTTCCAAAAACTGATTAGTAACACTTGCAAGGGTCCTTAATGTGCCAATTGAGTTAAAAGGTAATAAATACTACTCAAAAGTGTTTAAAAGAGTTTATAATAAGCTATAAAAGAGCACTTTTTGAGTAGTAATCACTCCCCCCAACCGACATATTGCTAGTCCCTTAGCAATGAAGGAGAGAAAAACAAAAATTAAGACAGTAAAATAATTTACAAAATCATACTGATCACTCCAAAAAATCATAAGTGGCATGATTGTAAAGCATACTCTCACATGGAATATTAAAGAAGCAAAACCCATCCTTCAACAAGAGGATATCAAAAATCTTACTTGATCATAATTCATAGAGAGTAGGCATTATGCAAATTTAAGCAATGATAGGATTTCCACTCTCCTAGGCTCAATCATTACTCTTCCACAAAAATCGATGTGTGAAGCTTATTAGTTTCCGAATATAGTACTTTGAACTAATCCCTCCCCTCAACCTAGTTCTTTCATAGACTTTAGCAAACTGACCACTTCCAATAGACTAAGAACGCATCTTTTTTATTTCACAATTTTTTTCTTGTAGGTGTGCAATGCTTAAGGTATTGTTTTCTAAAGTGTTTATGTAACGAGGATCCATCGATGACTCCTAACCAATGAAGGTTTAGGGCATCAAGCTTTAAGGATCTTTCGACCACTAACTCCTCGAATTTTTACCCTGGACTTTTGAAATTGAAATTTAATAACCAAGCACCTACAATATGTTAAACTCCACCTATTCACCCTTGTAACGAGTATTGAGGTCGGTGACTCCCAACCAATCAAGGCTTAGGGCATTGATTCATGCCTAATTGGTGTGCCAGCTGATTCGTGTCTAGCTGGTGCTCCTTGTTTGAGGGAGTAATCAACAAAATTTATAACCTATAACACCATATACTAGGGTAGCAAAGAAAAAGCTACTATAGTATAGTGGCTCTAGGATCGTTCACTGGGAAGGATTAACAAGCTATCAATGATACCAATTCAAAGTGAATTTGTCTTGTTTCATTTCAAGGTTAGCTTAAGAAATAAAACAGACACTTTGATTGGTAAAGATTTAGACTTAAACTAACTAACACAACAAGTAATGGGAATAACTTAGGAAGAAAAACATTCCTTGGAGAGTTAGGTTCACTAGGGTGGTTCCTCATGCAAAAGACATAGCTTTGATCAGATGGTTCATTTCCTCGCGTTAGAGATTCAACATATAGTCAATTCTCTAACCGGTTTTGTACAGATACATCCTTTAATTAGATTTCAACTTTAATTCTCTCACTGATACAACTTGCAATGGTTCAAGCCTCTCACTAAGCCTTAACCATTCAAGGTGATCTTTAACCTTGGACTTCCCTTCTCAAGCTCGCAAGAGATAACTAATGGATGTCTCCTTGGAGTCCAAAAGCTTACCAAGTGTTGGAAATTCCAGAAAATCTTACCTTAAAGTCACCTCCCAGAGGCTCGCAAGGGGTAAACTAGTGCATTTCCATGGTTGGAAATCACTTGCCTTACCAAGTGTTGGCCCATGTGACTCTAAGGTGTTTTAAGTTAACTAAAAACATAGAAATCACTAAAGGATTTCACTTCCTCTTCATTACTGGCTGAAACCACAAAGCTTTGCATTCTTGCACTTGGAACCTTCCCCGGCAACCTTAGCTCCAAGGAATTAAAGGTTTAGTTACTCATTCTCTAGGGAAAACTCCTCAGAGAGTTCATAACTTAGTAAGAAAATAAAAATATAAAGTGAGAAGGTAAGGCAATACAAAGAACTGAACTTTACTTGCTTACCCAAAACTTTACAAAAGGATCTCCTCTCTGAGAACAGGCTCCCGAGAGGTACTTATATGAACATAATATAAAACTAATTATTACATAGATATTTTCTCTTTTTACTAACTTAAAAGCTAAGGAATCTTGTAATTGGTGGCTTACAAGGAGTATTTTGGGATTTAGACAACAAAAGTATGATGTAAAATATCTCCCAATGTCAGTAGCAAATATCGAGATGCTCCAAGAACCATTTCGCAAGAGAAAATGGTGTCTGCGAGATTTCGCAGACACTCAAGAAGGGCTGCGAAATCACTTCGCAACAAAAAGCTATTCTCGCAGGGCTGCGAAGTTGGCTTCCACCTTGAGGTTCTCAACTCCCAGCTTGCGGCATATATCGGGCAACTTCAGAAGGAAATACACCCTATTGTATAAAAAGGCTGCGAAATCACTTCGCAACAAAAGGGTGATTTCGCAGGACTTTGCAAAATGCTTCCTTCAGCTTGGAGTGATTGGCTTCCACTGGCTGCAACTTCTTCGTTTCAACTCCGAATTGCACACCGTTTGAAGCATTGGATTGTTGACTTCTTGAGCTTTGAAATGGTATATAACATGCATCAATTAGACTCTAGAAAGTGCTCCAAAAGTGGGTTCTATGACTGTCATCAAGAATATGCTTCATGGCAGATTCTCTTTACTTTTTCTCCTTGCATTCCGGATTCACTCTTGGCAAATGACTTCCAAGATTTGCCCAAGATTCCTCATAATTCTCCTCAATCTTGAATTGCTTTGGTGATCAAAATACTAACAAAAACACCAAAACTTACTCAAAGTGATTAAAATTGCTTTCAAGGGTCCTTAACATGCCAATTGAGTTAAAAGGTCAAAACTACTACTCAAAAGTGTTTAAAAGGATTAATTATAGGCTATCAAATAGCACTTTTTGAGTAGTAATCAGACATCGAGTTTTAAAGATTTTCACCATATACCCCTCGGACCTTGCTCGAGTTTCAAAGCAAGTAACACTTTGTTTTTTCTCTTTTTTCAAAGGCTCATTGACCTTTTATAAGGTGTCCCAACACTATTAAAACAAGGTCAAAGGTACCAAGTCTAAATTTTCCTAAGTTTAGTAGGTGAGATAGTTTTTCATCTTATAATCGGAACCTAAAGTGCACAGTGTGTGGTAAGATTAAAATGGAAGAAATAAGGTTGAATTCAATAGGAGTTTCAATAATTCATCAACCTCAATAAGAATAATACGACTCTAATATTCAAGTAAAAAGATAGGAATTCAATTTCTCCCATTTCATTTTGAGAATTTTTCCTTAATAACCATGGAGAGTAGAGTAAAAAGCAAAAATTTTAAAATTAAGCGAAAAATACTAAATTAACAAAATAACTTAGCATTATTAACAACTTCCTTCCTTTACCCTCCCCCCTAACCAAGATCAACATTGCCCTCAATGTGGAAAGAACGATTGTAAATAAAAGGAGGAAGTGGTACCTCTTGAGTGACATGGAGTTTGAGTCGTATATGAGAAACCACATGATTCAAAGAAACAAAAGATTAATGAGTAAGGGAGATAGAAAAGAAAATGCCAAGTATAAACCAAAATGATATGTATATATTACTATGAGAAAGTACAATGAGATGTGTAGACCCTCTATTTGTCATACTAGCACATGTTCTATTATGAATCCATTTGATACTTTACGATAATTCTCTGATGACCCATTGGGCGGCATTTTAGGCCCACTTTTTGCACTTGGCCCATTAGGTCCACTCCTAGGTCACCTAGCATATTTTTTTTAATCACCTAGACACCTCCTTAATTTAATTTCCACCTAATTCACCTGGGCACTTTCCACTTAGGTCATCCAGGTCACTTGGATTTTTTTTTATATATTAATTATTATTATTATTATTATTTTTTGTAAGCTTAATTCTCTAAGATTAGTTTCTTGATTGATGGATTTTGAGACTAGGTGAGTATTTTTATTGTTTTATTTAGATTGCTTGAGATGAATTTTTTATGTTTATTTGTATCAGCTTGATATTTTATTTTTATTTTTTTATTTGTGTTTTAGTTTAATATTTAGACTATTGTTACATGCATGCGACATTTATTTTTTGTTTTTTTCCTATTTTATTTATTTATTCATTCACGAATTTATTTTTTAGAAAATCGCAGATGGTCAGGGATCTTGTATTATTTTCTTTATTGTTACTATTATTATTAGTTATTATTATTATTATCAGTATTATTATTATTATTTGTATTATTATTAATTATTAGTATTATTGATGTCATTAGTAGTATGCACTCACTATATGTTTGTTTTATTATTATCACATTCTTCTTAATTTGGTTTTCATTTTTTTATATAGACTTGTTTACCTTTAATTTTATATTTATTCTTTTAGTTTATTTTTTAAAAAAATAAAAATAAATAAATAAATAAATAAATAAATAAATAAAAATAAAAAATAAATAAAAAATAATAATAATATGGGTGGGGAGATTATAAAAAAAATGAAAATGGGAGTCGGTGGAGAAGCTTAGGAGGCAAGAAAAAAAAAAAAACTGAGATGGAGGTCTTTCGAGGAGTCGGCATCGGAAGGAGGCAGGGGCCATTTTTCTAGATAGAAAGGAGGGGTTTTCAATGAAGGATATAAAAGGAGGAGTCTGGGAAGAGAAGTGAAAAAAAGGTTTTGGAGAGGAACAGATTCGGGAAGGTGGAGAAGAAAAGTTGAGGAGGTTTCAAAAGAGGGGGCATGAGGAAACGGGAAGAGGGAAGGGTTTGATAGGTTGAGAGAGAAAAAAGAAGTCCGAAAAGAAAAGAAAAACAGAGAACAAAGAGAGGAGAGACCGTTTCAGAGAGTGAAGGATTCAGGAAGAAAACAAATAGAAAACAAAAAAAAAAAAAACAAAGAGATGAGAGGTCGGTAAAGGAGGTTTTTTTAAAAAAAAGAATGGAGAGTTTCTGATATTTGGAGTTGGCTGTACAAGGCAAGAGAAGAGAGAAGATAACAGGGAAGAAAGGAGGATTTCAATCAATCCTTTGACCTCGGGAAAGAGAGAACTTACCGATCTTCGAAGAAGGAAAGAGGTATTCTCGGGTATGGTTTATGTATCTCTTACGTTCATTTCTATTTACGAAATTCCGTTGATTACATACTGCTATTGACTTAGGAATTATCTTCTTTTATATCATGTTCTTGGAATTTCATTTGAGAGTTAATTTGAACATATTCCACTTTGATACTGAGGATGGTTCGTTGATTTGCTTGTTCTTGTGGTTATGCTCTGTTTTGGAATATTTTTCTGTTGCCTCTATTGAGTACATGATCTCTTTGTGGTTTTGCCAAGACCCTTCACTTCTAGAGCCTGGTAGACCATTGCATCCCTGTAGGATCAGAAACTTGTAGCTTTATGCTGGTGTGGAGTCATTCTTTTTCATTTTTAAAAAAAGGAAAAATGGGTTCAGTCACTTTAGCACCCAGCAACCTGGTTTAGCCACATGCTAGCCGCTGCAGTTCACTCCTGGTGGCAACCGTGACTCCCCCTTGCCGCCATAGCATAGGTGGTGCTCCTCCGCCCTAACCAAAGCACCTTTCTTCCACGCAGCTGGAGAGGGTGTTGACGTGTTCGGTCTTGGTGTGGAGAGTCAGATGAGGAAGGGGCTCTCATCTTCTAGCAGCCCTCTTCAGCTACGCATGGAGGCTGCTGATGCGACTCATGGTAGCTTAGCTTTAAAGGCGTATCAACAAAATTTATACCTTAAATACTATTACTAAAGTAGCCAAGCTACTATAGCATAGTGGTTCTAGGATCGTTCACTGGGAAGGGTTTTCGCAAACACAAGTGATATTCAAATTAGGAAAATAGGTGATTTTCTTATGGATGTTAGCTTTAAAAGAAGATGTAAATGTTTTAGGAAGATTTAAACTAATATAAGTTAACATTAAAGACTAAAATGAAAGGGTGTAAAAACAAGTTTCTCAAAGATATGATAGCTATGCTCTGGCTCTTATGCAAATTGGAAATCTCAGGATAGGCTCCTCGCGTTGGGGTTGCAACTATGGTGATGCTTGCTTCCCGAACCGGTATAGATTTAGCAAATCAAGTTTTAATCCTTTAAAATGGCAAAACAGATGGTAGTGGATTTCATCAATGGTTATTCACCTTAGACTTCCTTTGAATGGCTCGTAAGAGATAACTAATGGTCTAAAGCCAAAAGCTTACCAAATATTGGCAACTCAAAATCATTCCAGGTGATAAACTCACCTTTCAATGGCCATTGAAATTGGTTCTAATGGATTAATGCAAAACTTGGAATTGAAAACCTCACCTTCCAATAGCTCGTAGGAGATAACTAATGGATAGAAATCCAAAAGCTTATCAAGTATTGGCCGTTGGAAGTTGTCCAAAGGAAATAAAAACCAAACTTTGCATTAATGAACCATTAATGAAAAACGACTACCTTACCTTCCAGGTGCAAGAAATTTCCATGGGATTGCATCCAAGCCATCACATAACATCCATACTTTGAGAAACTAAAAGTTTTAGCCAATCATCCTCTGAGGAAAAGCCCTTAGAGGATGTTTAGCTACTAAGAAAATAGAAATGGGGAAGAACAGGAGAAGAGATAAAAACAAAGCTTTATATTGTTCTAAGTTAATGTACAGAGGATCGATCCCCCAATCATCCCATATTGGAGGTGTTGTGCACCTCTATATATAGCAAAATTACAAGATAAAGCTTTATGTCGGCTGAATACAAGGTTACAAAAGGAATTTACACGAGAAAATAGCAAGCTAAAAATATTTGGGAAGTCGGTGGTGCGTGCGTGGAGAAACAGAGGAAATTTGGCAAGGTAAAAGGCACATTGCGAAATTTTTGCAAGGTGAATTACTCATGATGCGAAGTGCCATATTTTCGCATCATGAGTTAATTCACCTTGCAAAATTTTCGCAAGGTGGGTCTTCATGGTGCGAAGTGGCCAAATTTCGCACCATGAAGAAAATCTCCTTGCGAAATTTTCGCAATGTGAAATTGACCTTGCGAAATTGGTCATTTGGCATGATGCAGTTGCCTTCCGAAGGCCATATCTTCCTCATTTCAGCTCCAAATCATACACGGTTTCAAGCGTTGGATTCTTGACTTCCTAAGCTTTCAAATGGTATATAGCATGCAAAAAATGGACTTCAGGAAGTGCTTCCAAAGTGCGAAAGAAGACTGAAGCTATTTTCTTCACTCTGTTTTCCTCTTCTCCATTGCTTGTGCTCGTGTTTCCACTTGAAATTCAAGCCTGTAATCATCCAAAATCCTTGCTTAACTCGCCCAAATAGCTCCTCCATCAATTGGCATGCTTGAATTGGTTCATAAGCTGATAAAAACTGTAAACTTGCCACAAAATGGTTAAAACCAATTACTAAGGACCTTAATGAATTAATTGAGTTATATGAATATGATTACTACTCAAAGGTGCTTAAAACCATTATTATTAGGTCTACAAAATAGCACTTTTTGGTAGTAATCAGCTGCTGTAGTTTGTTTTTTTTCTGGTGCCAATTGGAGCTGCAGCTCCACCGACGGCCAGCTCCTTTTGTCGCCGCGACATGGATGGCACCCCCTTTGGCCCTCCTCGCCGGAACCACCCTAGGTTCGGGGTGGTTTGCCTTATAAATGAAAGCCTCTCCGACGGTGGCAAGGTGGCCATTTTCCATGCGCCACATGCACTTCCAGCCCACTTACTTCCCCTATTGAAATAAAGAAAACAAAACAAAAAAAAAAAAAATAGTATGATTGTCTATTAGTTTTGTCAACTCTTTAAGATATAATAATACTGTAAGATAATAGTTAAATGATGCTTGTTGTAGGTCTTTTAATGTTTTGTTTTTATTTAAAAAAAAATCTCTTTTGTTCATTATTTAATCAATCTTTAAGATTTTCAACTACATGTGTTTTTCTTTAAACTTGCTGAAATCTAATTTTTAAAAGGCCACGTTTGAATAGTCTTATAAAGTGTAGTTTTTTTTATGATTTTCAAATAATTTTCTTCAAAGTTTCCTTAAATTCGTAAAATTCCGGATTCATTTTTTAAAAAATTCTCGTACACCAAGTTTCCTTAAATTCGTAAAATTCCGGATTCATTTCTTTAAAATTCTCGTACACCAAGTTTCCTTAAATTCGTAAAATTCCGGATTCATTTTTTAAAATTCTCGTACACCAAGTTTCCGAAGATTCATAAAATTCCGGATTCATTTTTTAAAATTCCCGTACGCCAAGTTTTCAAAAACACATAAAATTCTAGATTCATTTTTTATAATTCCCATACACCAAATTTCCAAAAATTCGCAAAGTTCCAGATTCATTTTTAAAAATTTCCGTACCCAAAATTTCCAAAACTCTCAAAATTCAGAGTATAATTTTTTTAAGTTTCCATTTCTAAAATTTCCAAATCTAGTTTTTTAAAACACTATCTTCAAAGTTTATTTTCCAAAATTTCATTTTAAATGCCATCCTCAAAGCCTTATTTCCAAAATTCCCAAGTTTCCAAAATTCAGAATTTATTCTTCTATTTCCTAAATTTCCAAAATTCTCAAAAGTCCAAATCTTTTTTTAAAACTTCTATTTCCTAAATTCTCAAAAGTCCAGATTTAATTTTTTTAAGCTCCCATTTCTCAAGTTTCTAAGATTTCGAAAATTTCGGATTTAATTTTTTTAAGTTTCCAAAATTTCCAAAACTCCCAAAAATTTCGGATTTGATTTTTTTAAGTTTCCAAAAATTTCCAAAATCTCGAAAATTCCAGATGTAATTTATTTAAGTGTCCATTTCAAAAAGTTTCCTAAAATTTTGAAAATTCTGAATTTATTTTTTTCAAGTGTCAATTTAAAAAAAAAAGGGTTTCCCAAAATTTTAAAAATTCTGGATTTATTTTTTTAAGTCTCCATTCCAAAATTTCCAAAATTTTCAAACTCATTTTAAATAACATTCCACACTTCCGAAATTTCAAAGTTAATTTTTAAAATTCCTTTTTTTCAATTTTTTTTTATTTAGAAATGAATAAGTTTTCATAATTCCAAAATAATGGAATTTATGAGAATTAATTCATAGAAAAAATAATTTGGGCTTTGGTGGGGGCCCGACATTCATAACACTTTCTTTGAAAATAATTCAAGTTGTGCTCTCCATTCTGTTTGATTTGATTTAGTTCTGTATGAGATTGTTTTTACACTTGTCATTGTGCACTAATCTTGTTTTCATGACAGCGCTTTATTAGCTGCTAATAAGGTACACTCTCACTCTCACTTCGTTTATCATTTCGTCATCATGACTTATTTTTTAACTATGATCGTTTTGGTATCCGTTGATCTTCTAGTTAATTGCCATGTCTGGTTCACCTTATTTAGTAGATACCCATTTTTTTTAAGGGCTTAGAGGGGTGCTACGGTCTTTACCGTACCTTCCCAATAAGTAACCTGATCCCCGAACCCAGACTCGGGTTTTTCGTAGATAGCTTTTCCAAAAAAATCAAGAGTCCATTTAGGGGTTTTATTCTTACTTGTTTTCCCCTTTAAAAATAAATAAAAGTAAGTGGCGACTCTAAGTCTTTTCTAAAAATCATATTTTTCACCTAAATAAACGAAAAGCGAGTCTCGCCGATCGAGTGGGAACGCATCATTAAAAATGCGGGGTCCACAAATTGGCGACTCCACTGGGGATCGAACCCAGAATCTCTGGTTTCATAGAAGATCAAGCTCGAACTTAAGTTGAGGCAAATATGGCGTTTAATTAGTCGATTGATGGATACCTTCTCTTTGTGTTTTTCTATGATCGAGTGTTCATAGCACACTAAGAGTTTGATGTGATGATTTGCTATGCTTGACTATCGTATTCATTTGGGACATTAACGTGTTGATGACATTGATTGTTTATCTTGTCTGTCTTAGCATAGTGACTTTGATATTGCCATGATTGTTCAGCTCACCTCACATGTATAGACTCATTGTTGTATATATTCTGACTGGATGTGTTGATTATCTCGCTTGTATATTATCTTAATCATCTTGAAGCATGCTGTCTTTGTCACTATTCGTCTTGATTTTCTTATTCTCGTTTAGCTTGTATGTAGACATGAATGATGTATCTGTGTTTTGCTTGATTGCTTGTTGCATGACTACTCTTCTCCTGTGTGATTGCATGTTGTTTGTCTGTGTGGGTCGCACATATATCCCCTTACCTCCAACCCTCTAGTTTCGGTCATTTCCTTCCTTTCGGTTCTTACATTTGCAAGTGTAAGACCTTGTGTGTGTTTGTTTCTCTGACCGAGCTAGTGGTTAGGAGTAGGGTCTAGCGACGGGCTATATTGATGTTTGGGAGCATTCTGGAGAAAGCCAACACACTGATACTGATTGAAGTCCGATCTTTGAAGACTTGTATAGCCCAGAGCTAGGTTTTATGGATATTTGTGTGACCAGGGTGTTTCTGTTTTCTATTTTAGATTCATAGGATTTTCGGATGCACCCACACCACTCACTGTGCACTTTAGTTGACTATTGAGTGCTGAGAGTTGTGAGAGCTTTAGCCATAGGAAACCCCCTGGGATGTCGAGGTAGTGCATGTGTGGAGGTGATGACCACCTTGCATGGAAGCGCCCCGTCTCTTCGGAGGCGTGCAGAGGGTTGCATACCGCTGGAGGGTATGATCGCTTCTGCTAGGGATCCTTTAACCCACCTTGTTATTTTTAGAGCCACCTTGTCCTTTTAGGCTAAGCTTAGGCCCCATTATGATTTCATTCCTACACGTGGGTGCATCTGTGGTCTTTCAAAGCCGGGTTAGTAGTAATAGGTTTAGTTACCTTCGTAGTAGTCTCTTCTATATTCACTTAGAATTGGATTTTAGTCTGAGTACTTCCAGGTTACCTTTCTGTACAGTTGATAGACATTTCTTGTAGAGTTTTTTTTACACCGTATCTTATCTAGTATTTCCACTATTATAGGAGTATTGATACGTTCGATCTGGGTTCAGCTTCTTGGATCAGAGTTAGAGGGAGATTGATTAGAGTGTCAGACCAGTCAGATCAGACAGATATGGATTCGCAGGTGGTTACAGTTGATCAGTTTGCTGCTGCTATGGCTTCGATCCAGGAGGCCATAACTAGCCTTGGTCAGAGGATGGATGGGCAGCAGGCCCAACAGGTTCCAGTTCAGGAGAGTGTGCAGTATGATCCCACTATTCCGCCCCCTCTCCCGCCTAGTCAGATAGCTCCACAGGACACTCAGATGCCACCACCTCCCCCACTTGGTCAGACAGTTCCACAGCCTATACCATTTACTTTACAGAGTCAGACTGAGGTTACCCCACCGCCTGCCATGGTGGTTGTTCTGACCTCGGAGGATACCCATGCACGCATGGACAGGCTTGAGCAGAAGATGAGACAGATGAGAGTATCAGATGGAGGTATGGGATGGGATGATTTTGATGGACTACCAGTGGCCAGTCTGCCGGCCAAGTTTAGGATGCCAGAGATCGAGCGATACACAAGGATTGGATGTCCGCGCATTCATTTGAGACTATATAGTACTGTTATGAGGGCCCATGGCTTGGATGAGGCTCAGATGATTATGCTATTCCCCATGTCCTTGAGTGGGGCGGCCCAGCGTTGGTTTGCTTCTTTAGATGTATCACGTTGTCGTACATGGGATGATTTAGCCTAGGAGTTTCTACGACAGTTTGCATTTAACACTGTCATAGATGTCTCACGGAGGGAGTTGGAGGCCTTGAGGCAGAGACCCGATGAGACAGTCACATCATTCATCTCCCGTTGGAGGGAGAAGATTGCCCAGATCATTGATAGGCCGTTTAAGAGAGATCAGATCAGCATGATTATGAAGAGCTTGCAGCCTCGATTTGCTAGACATTTGATGGGGTTCCCACACGTGGACTTTGGATCTTTGGTGCAGGCATTATATGGTATTGAGGAGGGTATTGCTAGAGGTTTGTGGCCTGATTCTTCCCCTTCAGACTCGAAAGGGAAGAAACCCGCTATTGGACAGAGACCAGGGGACGTCGGCGCCATCAGCACCGTCAGACCGAGGCCCTCCAGATATTATCAGACAGTTGGACAGACTTCTGGAGTTTATTATCCGCCATCACCCCATGTGCAGTATAGGTCACCAGTTCCTTTTAGACCTATGTCTCCCACATATCTACACTCAGCTCCACAGCCAGTATATGCTACTCAGACCACACAGAGGCCACCTGCTCATTATCCTCAGCCTAGGGCTCCACCTGCACCGAGACCGATGCAGCAGTTTTCCCAACTAGGAATGCCTTTGAGTAGAGCTTTCCAGAAGCTCATGGAGGGAGGATTGTTGACTGCACTAGCACCGAGACCACCACCTCAGCCTTTGCCACCTCAGTTCAGGATGGACCTTCACTGTGCTTACCATCAGGGTACAGGACATGACACTGACCGCTGCTCTGCTCTGAGACATGCTATTCAGGACTTGATAGATCAGGGTCTGGTTAACTTGGGACAGCCAAGCGTGACCGCGAACCCTTTACCTGCTCACACCACACATTCGGTGCCTCCGCCTACTGGTGGTATTCATCACATGGATTTTGTTCAGGACGATGTCATACACATGTTGAGTTGGGATGATGGATTGCCTGAGATGATTGTCCCAGATGATGGCTATGAGATTGTAGGAGCTACATCAGATTCTTCGATCCCTGCACCATTCAGTTTGATCCCGGACAGAGCACCGTTACAGTTGATTCCTTTTACACCATCATATGTCGGGCATAGGGACATGTTTGCTCCGTTTATTCTATGTCCTGAGGATGTTGATGTACAGGTTATGACCCGTAGTGGGAGGATAGCCCAGGCTGCACCTCCGGTTACCAGACCATTTGGTGGTACGGACTCTCGTGAGGAGGTCAGGAGGGAGGATGATGAGATATTGAGACAGTTGCAGAGCACTCAGGCTCGGATATCCATTTGGAGTTTGTTGGCTACTTCTAGCATTCATAGAGATGCACTTATTCGAGCTTTGAGTCAGATACGTGTTGAGACCTCTACTACTCTAGAGGGATTGATTCATATGATGACAGCTGATAGAGCCACTTGCATTGTGTTTTCTACTAATGATCTACCACCGGAGGGTTCTGACCATACTCGCCCTCTCTATATTACAGTTGTTTGTTCAGGCCACAGAGTCCCATCCGTCTTGTTGGACAATGGCTCTACCCTGAATGTTTGCCCATTAGCCACTGCTATAGCCCTTGGCTTTGTACCCTCAGATTTTGGTCCCTCCACACAGATAGTGAGGGCTTATGACAACACTCAGAGGGAGGTCATGGGCACCTTGACTATAGATTTGCTCATCGGCCCGACCACATTCTCTATATTATTCCAGGTTTTGAGGATTCCTGCTTCCTTTAACCTGCTTTTGGGCCGACCTTGGATTCACCAGGCTGGAGCTATTCCATCTTCCCTTCATCAGAAGGTGAAGTTTATCCATGACGGACGGGTTATTACAGTGCAGTCTACTAGAGACATGATTTCATCCTCTGAGCCAGTATTGCAGATCAGTCATAGTGATGATGATTTTTTTTCTGACGGGATTCACATTTGATGAGGTACAGACCCTTGAGATTCAGGATTTTTGCAGAGATTTCGTGGCCATGTCATTTGACCAGCATAGTAGTACCCTTGTTCTTGATATGATGAGAGGCATGTCATTTCTACCTGGTTTTGGGTTAGGACGATGCCAACATGGATCTAATGAGTTTGTGACTTCTATTGATCATGAAACTCCTTATGGACTTGGGTTCACCCCTTCGGAGGATGATGTTTGTTATATGGCACGACTACGTAGGGACAGGGTGAGGGCTCGTTTGTCTGACATCCCATTTGATTATCCTGTTCGCCCTTACACTTTCAGCCTGGCCGATTACTTTGTTAGGGGATCAGAGACTCAGCCTCGTGTTGAGGAGATAGGTGTTGATGATAGTACATTAGGTGAGCTTCAACATGTGTTTCATCAGATGCAGTTGGGTGATGAGACCCCTGACATGTCAGCTTCTGCGATGATCCTTCCACCATCTCCAGATCGAGCCAGCTTATTCTCCTTGTGCTTCCCGGATGAGACTACTGATTATGGGGTAATCATTGAGCCCGAATATATGACTGATGGAGTAGTTCCTCGTGATGAGTATCATGATGAGATGGACATGTTGGGTATCAGTCAGTTCCTTGATACAGTTCAGCGTGAGCCTTTCTCGCCATTGGAGCTTTTTGGAGTATCTGTCATCGAGATTGTTAAGGAGGATCAAACTGTTCCTACTCCTGAGCTTTCTGCTTTTGTTATTCCTACTATTGATATGTATGAGGGCACTGTTGGCCCAATTGAGGGAGCGTCCGACTCTGTGGACCCACCTCTTTCATCTGACATTCTATCGGGATTTGTCACCCGCTTTGACTATGTTTCTGATGATTCAGTTAAGGATTTGAGCATTTACGAGTATTCGTCTGTCTCTTGTGATGATGTTTCGTTATTTGCACCTTATCCACTCACTTCACAGATATTTGATATAAATGATGAAATTGCACAGCCCGATTCAGGTAAAGACTCTTTTGATCACGACTCTAATCCCATAGGTAAGAGAGTTTCGCCTGCTATAGGGGATGTTGAGATTGTTGATTTTGGCACAGATGATCAGCCTAGAGAACTGAAGATTGGTTTACCCCTATCCACTGATGAAAGAAATAGACTTATTCATTTACTCAGATCATACTTGGATGTCTTTGCGTGGTCATATGAGGACATGCCAGGCCTTGATCCCTCTATAGTTCAGCATCATCTGCCCATCTTGCCACATGCCAAACCAGTTAAGCAGAAATTGAGGCGATTACACCCACGTTGGAGTCTGCAGGTGAAAGAGGAGATTCAAAAATAACTCAGTGTTGGATTTATATCAGTGGTTAAGTATCCAGAGTGGTTGTCTAACGTTGTCCCTGTTCCAAAAAAGGACGACAAAGTTAGGGTTTGTGTTGATTTTAGAAACCTCAATAAATCCAACCCTAAAGATGACTTTTCTCTCCCACACATTGATCTGTTGGTCGACAGCATCGCAGGCCATTCGATGTTGTCATTCATGGATGGGTTTTCAGGGTATAATCAGATTTTGATGGCTTCAGAGGATATAGAAAAGACAGCCTTTATTACTGAGTGGGGTACTTACTGTTACAGGGTTATGCCATTTGGGTTGAAGAATGCCGGAGCCACTTATCAGCGAGCAGCCACTGCTTTATTTCATGACATGATGCATAGGGATGTTGAGGTGTATGTCGATGATATGATTGTGAAATCCCGAGGCAGAGCAGATCACCTAGCGACTCTAGAGAGATTTTTTGAAAGGATTCGAAAATTCAGATTGAGGCTAAATCCCAAGAAGTGCACTTTTGGAGTAACATCTGGGAAATTGTTAGGGCATATGGTCAGTGAGCGAGGCATAGAGGTTGACCCAGATAAGATCAAAGCCATACTTGACATGCCTGTGCTAAGGACTGAGAAAGAGATCAGGGGTTTTCTAGGTAGGTTACAGTACATCAGTCGATTCATAGCCAAATTGACAGACATATGTGAGCCCATTTTTCGTCTATTGAGAAAGAACCAGCCTACAGTTTGGAATGATGATTGTCAACTTGCGTTTGAAAGGATTAAGGAGTATTTGCTTTCTCCTCCTGTTTTAGTGCCTTCCATGCCAGGGCGTCCACTTCTTTTATATCTGTCAGTTTCAGACATGACCTTGGGGTGTATGCTAGCTCAGCTGGATGACTCAGGAAAGGAGCGAGCTATCTACTATCTGAGTAAGAGAATGCTGGAATATGAGATGAGATATGTTATGATTGAGCGCTTTTGCTTAGCGCTAGTATGGGCTACTAGGAGGTTGAGGCATTACATGACAGAGTATTCAGTACACTTGATTTCCCGTCTTGATCCATTAAGATACTTATTTGATAAACCTGCTTTGGCTGGTAGACTGATGAGATGGTTAGTGCTTCTTACAGAATTTGATATTCATTATGTCTCTCAGAAATCCATTAAGGGAAGCATTGTTGCGGATCATTTAGCGTCCTTACCAACAATCGAGAGTAGGCCAATTGATGATGATTTTCCAGATGAGGAGTTTGTCGCTATGACTAGGTTATCAGAATGGCGCATGTACTTCGATGGAGCAGCTAATCATTCAGGGTATGGGATAGGTGTTTTGTTGGTATCTCCCTAGGGTGATCACATCCCGAGATCTGTTCGTTTAACATTTCCTGATTACCATCCCACTACAAATAATATTGTTGAGTATGAGGCATGTATCCTCGGTTTAGAGACTGCATTAGAGCTTGGCATCACACAGATGGATGTACTTGGTGATTCCAATCTAGTGCTTAGACAGGTTCGGGGTGACTAGAAGACCAGAGACGTGAAGTTGAAGCCATACCATGCCTACTTGGAGTTATTGATTGAGAAATTTGAAGAGTTGAAATACATTCATCTCCCTAGAGCACATAATCAGTTTGCTGATGCTTTGGCTACCTTAGCTTCTACAGTTGATATTCCAACTAATGTGGTAGTTCGTCCTTTACTGATTGAGACTAGATCTGCGCCCGCATATTGTCATTTAATTGATGAGACAGAGGTCCAAGATGACCTACCATGGTTTCATGACATTCGTCAGTTTCTTAGATTTGGCACATACCCTGAAGCTGCGACAGCCAAGGATCGGAGAGCATTGAGGCAGTTAGCCACTAGATTTGTGATATGTGGAGAGACCTTATACAGACGATCAGTTGATGGAATATTACTATTATGTTTGGATCGAGCCTCTGCAGATCGAGTGATGAGAGAGGTTCATGCAGGAGTTTGTGGTCCTCATATGGGTGGACACATGTTAACCCGTAAGATCATAAGGGCTGGCTATTTCTGGTTGACCATGGAGACAGATTGTTGCCAGTTTGTTCAGAGATGCCCAGAGTGTCAGATGCATGGGGATCTTATTCATGTACCACCCTCAGAGTTGCATGCTTTGACATCACCATGGCCATTCTCAGTATGGGGTATTGATATCATTGGAAAGATCTCGCCGAAATCTTCCAATGGCCATGAGTTCATCTTAGTAGCCATTGATTATTTTACCAAGTGGGTGGAAGCTGCATCATATGCGAAGTTGACATCTTCTAGGGTTGCTAGTTTCATCAGGTCACACATCATTTGTCACTACGGAGTTCCACACGAGTTGATTTCAGATAGGGGTGCACACTTTAGGGCTGAAGTTGAAACTTTGTTACAGAAGTATGGCATCCAACACCACAGATCGTCTGCATACAGGCCACAAACTAATGGAGCTGTAGAGGCTGCAAATAAGAACATTAAGAGAATTCTGAGAAAGATGGTCGAGACTTCTCGGGATTGGTCAGAAAAGCTTCCTTTTGCCTTATGGGCATATCGTACTTCTTTTCGCACTCCTACAGAAGCTACACCTTACTCCTTGGTGTATGGAATGGAGGCTGTTTTGCCAATCGAGACAGAGATGGGTTCTTTAAGAGTGGCTCTTGAGCAGCAGATTTCAGAGGCAGAGTGGGCCCAGGCTCGATTTGATCAGCTTAACCTTTTAGATGAGAGGAGATTGAGAGCAGCGGATCATGTTCAGGCCTATCAGAGAAAAATGGCTCGTGCCTTCAAGAAAAGGGTCAAGCCTAGACCATTATATAAGGGGGATTTGGTTTTGAGGATGCTCAGAGGATTGATTGGAGACCCTAGGGGGAAGTTCAGACCTAATTGGAGTGGACCTTACGTTATTCGAGAGCTAACTCCAGAAGGGGCGGCATGG
This sequence comes from Vitis vinifera, assembly GCF_030704535.1. Taxonomy (NCBI): domain Eukaryota; kingdom Viridiplantae; phylum Streptophyta; class Magnoliopsida; order Vitales; family Vitaceae; genus Vitis; species Vitis vinifera. Next base: position 16,202,666 of record NC_081809.1, on the reverse strand, counting down.
TTGACTGACCTAGATGGAAACCAATTTTTGGAACCAACCAATGTGGATCAACTGAAGAAGTATTATGTTTAAGATCATGGTCAAAGGATGGGTGGCCATCATTTCGATTAGCCTTATACCTTATCGCACCCATTTCACATACGTCTTGTTGCTAGCCCCTTGAGCCCCATGAGTACATTAAAGCCTTTCATTCTTATAGCTCTACTTACCTTTCATCACCTGGGTAGGGGCCCTTGGTTGTGTATGAATGTTTTACTTGGTTAGTCTCGTGAGTTTCAACTATTTGATCTATTTTCATTTTTTTTTCTTGTCATCATCCTTTACTATTCTACTTCTATCATGTTTCATTATTGTTCATTTTCCATCTACTTTCGTGTTTTGTCTTTCCTTGCTTCGTCTCATCCTCTTTATTTTCTCTAGTCGATGACTTTTCACATTTTTTGGTGCATCAAGGTAGTCATGTCACACCCTTCATTCCATCTGTTGACTTTGATTTGGATACCTTAGCTTGAGAGGTGACCTTAGGGTGGGGGTTTTATATACATGTCAGTGATTGGAGTTGACATACTTTTGGGGGTTTGTGTATGATTCATATTTTCATTGGGGATTGGAGAGAGTTCATTCATTTCTATTCTTTGCTCAGTGGGGTTTTGGTTTATTGATACTAGTGTTCACAAAAAGCAAAAAGCAAAAAAAAAAAAAAAAAAAAAAAAAGTTGTGACAATGAGTTTGTTTATGATATCATATTCCACTGGGCATTCATTGATGTTTGAGGGTTGTTCATTGAGTTATCTATCATTGAGCTCGTATGTGAGCCTATTTGAAAGCATCCCGTTCCTTGCGTTACTCATGTTTTCTGAGTAACAACAGTTTGGTGAGAGTTTTGTGAGATCCTTCGCTTCATGGATCAGGGTTGGTATACATTGGGTGTGAGGATTGGGTAACCCATCACTAGGATCTCCAGATCACTGTCTTCACTTCCATTCCATCTTTGGTGATATGATTTTCCTTGGCTGCACTAATATAAGTTAGTCATCATCCTTTGTACCTTCTCGTTTCTCTCATTCATTTTTTATCATCTCTTTTCGTGGTGATTATTCCATATTTATTCCTTTCTTACATTGATACATATCTTTGTTTTATTAGCCTCTTCATAGCCATTACATATCGCATTGAAGAACTGACCACTTCCCTTTTCTCTTATAGTTCGTCATTGACACTTCCATTGTTCGCTATCGAGTTAGTTGGCTCACGAGATTACCCTGCACATCACATCTTACACACGAGGGTATTGGGTTTGATCATTGGACACTTGAGCCTAGTTTCCTTTCATTTCTTTTACCCTGTAACCTAAGCCTACATTACGGTCCGTGTCGTAAGACCACCCTGAGGCCATGAGATTAAACGTTATCTTTGACAGTCTCCAGTTGGGCAGGTCTTAACAATTGGTTGAAATATGGGTGTTGCTATGCTTTCCTTTATGGAAGATGCTTCGAGTGACATTTGGTTCCTCTTATGCTTAGTCTGATGATGTTTGGCAGCTTTGACACACCAGATGCCTATACTGGGGCATATTGCCCTCATCAGGGGATTTTCCTAGTTGTGATTGGTTTGTACGACTCCCACATCCATGATTTGTAGATATGCTTGACTGGTAATGATAGAACCTTGTCATACGCTACGCATCTACTCTGGTGCACCTTGGCCCAGTACCTTGGGTTATCATCATATGAGCGTGTTATTTTTCTCTTGGGATGCTAAGATTTGTTTGAATGTTGGGTGCATAAAGGGGATAATCAATGTTGTTCGATCTTCTTGAGACTTGATCATCATATGCCATACTGGGGCATATCCCTCTTTTGTTGAAGTGAACTGATTGGAGTAGTAATGCATGGGCGGATGGTCTGTATTAATTACTTACTTCACGTGAGGATCATTTGTTACACTGGAGCATATTTCTCGCTTTGATGAGATGGGTGGCTTTGTGCCTTGTATTTATGATTCTCTATTCTACATGGGGGATTGATGTCTCTATGATCAGTTTTTGCTTTCGTAGCCAGTTTATCTCCTTATATGAGCACATTCTTCAGTTTTATAATTTGTGATATTGTGATTGGCTACATACGACATTGCTTACGACTGAGATGGACCGCATCAGATTTCACCCAGAAAGTATCGATGGACTCCTTTGTCAAGAGTTTATGAGATGATTTGTTTTCGCCATAGTCGTTCTTTTGCAAATTATGATGTGCATTTGTTGAGCTTTATCTTTGAGATCATTGACAAGGAATTTATTTGAGATATGAAGAAATTTGTGTATATACTTCTCGAGACCTTTGTCATGAGGTGTTGCTTCTTTCTCATTACGATGTTTGCAGCTGCTTGTTTCATTGGACATTTTAGTAGTTTGATGCAACCGTGATACTGGGGCATACCCCCTTCTTTGAGAATATCAAGCTTAAGTTAGAAATCTGTTATTACCTAGTTTAGTTTTTTTATATATATAGGTTGTCATACTGGTGCATATCCCTTGAGTAGAAGTTATCCAATTTTCTCCATCATTTTCATAGGCGTTCAGAGCCACCATCATTTTCATAGGCGTTCAGAGCCACCATCACTTTCATAGGCGTTCAGAGCCACCACCATTTTCATAGGCGTTCAGAGCCATCACTTTCATAGGCGTTCAGAGCCACCACCATTTTCATAGGCGTTCAGAGCCATCACTTTCATAGGCGTTCAGAGCCACCACTTTCATAGGCATGCAGAGCCACCACTTTCATAGGCGTTCAGAGCCACCACCATTTTCATAGGCGTTCAGAGCCATCACTTTCATAGGCGTTCAGAGCCACCATTTTCATAGGCGTTCAGAGCCACCACCACTTTCATAGGCGTTCAGAGCCACCATCATTTTCATAGGCGTTAAGAGCCACCACTTTCATAGGTGTTCAGAGCCACCATTTTCATAGGCGTTCAGAGCCACCATCATTTTCATAGGCGTTCAGAGCCACCATTTTCATAGGCGTTCAGAGCCACCACCAGTTTCGTAGGCGTTCAGAGCCACCACTTTCATAGGCGTTCAGAGCCACCATCATTTTCATAGGCGTTCAGAGCCATCACTTTCATAGGCATTCAGAGCCACCACCATTTTCATAGGCGTTCAGAGCCACCACCATTTTCATAGGCATTCAAAGCCACCGTCATTTTCATAGGCGTTCAGAGCCACCATCATTTTCATAGGCGTTCAGAGCCACCACCATTTTCATAGGCGTTCAGAGCCATAATTTTCATAGGCGTTCAGAGCCATCTCTTTCATAAGCATTCAGAGCCACCACTTTCATAGGCGTTCAGAGCCACCATTTTCATAGGCATTCAGAGCCACCATCATTTTCATAGGCGTTCAGAGCCATCATTTTCATAGGCGTTCAGAGCCACCACCAGTTTCGTAGTCGTTCAGAGCCACCACTTTCATAGGCGTTCAGAGCCACCATCATTTTCATAGGCGTTCAGAGCCATCACTTTCATAGGTGTTCAGAGCCACCACCATTTTCATAAGCGTTCAGAGCCACCACCATTTTCATAGGCGTTCAGAGCCACCATCATTTTCATAAGCGTTCAGAGCCACCATCATTTTCATAGGCGTTCAGAGCCACCACCATTTTCATAGGCGTTTAGAGCCATCATTTTCATAGGCGTTCAGAGCCATCTCTTTCATAGGCATTCAGAGCCATTTGCTTATGGTTTATCTTGGGATTTATTGCATCATGTGCTAGGACAAAATTTCTGGTCTTTCTTAGTTCTTCGGTATAGTTCATTTCGTTCCACTCATTACTAGTGTTTCCCCTCATATTCCTTACACTCATGATCTCTACCGAAGAGGGGCATATTTGTAGACCCTCTATTTTGTTCTACTAGCACATGTTCTATTATGAATCCATTTGATACTTTACGATAATTCTCTGATGACCCATTGGACGGCATTTTAGGCCCACTTTTTGCACTTGGCCCATTAGGTCCACTCCTAGGTCACCTAGCACATTTTTTTTAATCACCTAGACACCTCCTTAATTTAATTTCCACCTAATTCACCTGGGCACTTTCCACTTAGGTCATCCAGGTCACTTGGATTTTTTTTTATATATTAATTATTATTATTATTTTATTATTATTATTATTATTATTTGTAAGCTTAATTCTCTAAGATTAGTTTCTTGATTGATGGATTTTGAGACTAGGTGAGTATTTTTATTGTTTTATTTAGATTGCTTGAGATGAATTTTTTATGTTTATTTGTATTAGCTTGATATTTTATTTTTATTTTTTTTATTTGTGTTTTAGTTTAATATTTAGACTATTGTTACATGCATGCGACATTTATTTTTTGTTTTTTTCCTGTTTTATTTATTTATTCATTCACGAATTTATTTTTTAGAAAATCACAGATGGTCAGGGATCTTGTATTATTTTCTTTATTGTTACTATTATTATTAGTTATTATTATTATTATCAGTATTATTATTATTATTTGTATTATTATTAATTATTAGTATTATTGATATCATTAGTAGTATGCACTCACTATATGTTTGTTTTATTATTATCACATTCTTCTTAATTTGGTTTTCATTTTTTATATAGACTTGTTTACCTTTAATTTTATATTTATTCTTTTAGTTTATTTTTTTTTTAAAAATAAAATAAAATAAATAAATAAATAAATAAATAAATAAAAATAATAAATAAATAAAAAATAATAATAATATGGGTGGGGAGATTATAAAAAAAATGAAAATGGGAGTCGGTGGAGAAGCTTAGGAGGCAAGAAAAAAAAAAACTGAGATGGAGGTCTTTCGAGGAGTCGGCATCAGAAGGAGGCAGGGGCCATTTTTCTAGATAGAAAGGAGGGGTTTTCAATGAAGGATATAAAAGGAGGAGTCTGGGAAGAGAAGTGAAAAAAAGGTTTTGGAGAGGAATAGATTCGGGAAGGTGGAGAAGAAAAGTTGAGGAGGTTTCAAAAGAGGGGGCATGAGGAAACGGGAAGAGGGAAGGGTTTGATAGGTTGAGAGAGAAAAAAGAAGTCCGAAAAGAAAAGAAAAACAGAGAACAAAGAGAGGAGAGACCGTTTCAGAGAGTGAAGGATTCAGGAAGAAAACAAATAGAAAACAAAAAAAAAAAACAAAGAGATGAGAGGTCGGTAAAGGAGGTTTTTTTTAAAAAAAGAATGGAGAGTTTCTGATATTTGGAGTTGGCTGTACAAGGCAAGAGAAGAGAGAAGATAACAGGAAAGAAAGGAGGATTTCAATCAATCCTTTGACCTCGGGAAAGAGAGAACTTACCGATTTTCGAAGAAGGAAAGAGGTATTCTCGGGTATGGTTTATGTATCTCTTACGTTCATTTCCATTTACGAAATTCCGTTGATTACAGACTACTATTGACTTAGGAATTATCTTCTTTTATATCATGTTCTTGGAATTTCATTTGAGAGTTAATTTGAACATATTCCACTTTGATACTGAGGATGGTTCGTTGATTTGCTTGTTCTTGTGGTTATGCTCTGTTTTGGAATATTTTTCTGTTGCCTCTATTGAGTACATGATCTCTTTGTGGTTTTGCCAAGACCCTTCACTTCTAGAGCCTGGTAGACCATTGCATCCCTGTAGGATCAGAAACTTGTAGCTTTATGCTGGTGTGGAGTCATTCTTTTTCATTTTTAAAAAAAGGAAAAATGGGTTCAGTCACTTTAGCACCCAGCAACCTGGTTTAGCCACATGCTAGCCACTGCAGTTCACTCCTGGTGGCAACCGTGACTCCCCCTTGCCGCCATAGCATAGGTGGTGCTCCTCCGCCCTAACCAAAGCACCTTTCTTCCACACAGCTGGAGAGGATGTTGAGGTGCTCGGTCTTGGTGTGGAGAGTCAGATGAGGAAGGGGCTCTCATCTTCTAGCAGCCCTCTTCAGCTGCGCATGGAGGCTGCTGTAGTTTGTTTTTTTTTCTGGTGCCAATTGGAGCTGCAGCTCCACCGGCGGCCAGCTCCTTTTGTCACCGCGACATGGATGGCACCCCCTTTGGCCCTCCTCGCCGGAACCACCCTAGGTTCGGGGTGGTTTGCCTTATAAATGAAAGCCTCTCCGACGGTGGCAAGGTGGCCATTTTCCATGTGCCACATGCACTTCCAGCCCACTTACTTCCCCTATTGAAATAAAGAAAACAAAACAAAAAAAAAAAAAATATAGTATGATTGTCTATTAGTTTTGTCAACTCTTTAAGATATAATAATACTGTAAGATAATAGTTAAATGATGTTTGTTGTAGGTCTTTTAATGTTTTGTTTTTTTTAAAAAAAAATCTCTTTTGTTCATTATTTAATCAATCTTTAAGATTTTCAACTACATGTGTTTTTCTTTAAACTTGCTGAAATCTAATTTTTAAAAGGCCACGTTTGAATAGTCTTATAAAGTGTAGTTTGTTTTATGATTTTCAAATAATTTTCTTCAAAGTTTCCTTAAATTCGTAAAATTCCGGATTCATTTTTTTAAAAATTCTCGTACACCAAGTTTCCTTAAATTCGTAAAATTCTGGATTCATTTCTTTAAAATTCTCGTACACCAAGTTTCCTTAAATTCGTAAAATTCCGGCTTCATTTTTTTAAAATTCTCGTACACCAAGTTTCCTTAAATTCGTAAAATTCCGGATTCATTTTTTAAAATTCTCGTACACCAAGTTTCCGAAGATTCATAAAATTCCGGATTCATTTTTTAAAATTCCCGTACGCCAAGTTTTCAAAAACACATAAAATTCTAGATTCATTTTTTATAATTCCTATACACCAAATTTCCAAAAATTCGCAAAGTTCCAGATTCATTTTTAAAAATTTCCGTACCCAAAATTTCCAAAACTCTCAAAATTCAGAGTATAATTTTTTTAAGTTTCCATTTCTAAAATTTCCAAATCTAGTTTTTTAAAACACTATCTTCAAAGTTTATTTTCCAAAATTTCATTTTAAATGCCATCCTCAAAGCCTTATTTCCAAAATTCCCAAGTTTCCAAAATTCAGAATTTATTCTTCTATTTCCTAAATTTCCAAAATTCTCAAAAGTCCAAATCTTTTTTTAAAACTTCTATTTCCTAAATTCTCAAAAGTCCAGATTTAATTTTTTTAAGCTCCCATTTCTCAAGTTTCTAAGATTTCGAAAATTTCGGATTTAATTTTTTTAAGTTTCCAAAATTTCCAAAACTCCCAAAAATTTCGGATTTGATTTTTTTAAGTTTCCAAAAATTTCCAAAATCTCGAAAATTCCAGATGTAATTTATTTAAGTGTCCATTTCAAAAAGTTTCCTAAAATTTTGAAAATTCTGAATTTATTTTTTTCAAGTGTCAATTTAAAAAAAAAAAGGGTTTCCCAAAATTTTAAAAATTCTGGATTTATTTTTTTAAGTCTCCATTCCAAAATTTCCAAAATTTTCAAACTCATTTTAAATAACATTCCACACTTCTGAAATTTCAAAGTTAATTTTTAAAATTCCTTTTTTTCAATTTTTTTTAATTTAGAAATGAATAAGTTTTCATAATTCCAAAATAATGGAATTTATGAGAATTAATTCATAGCAAAAATAATTTGGGCTTTGGTGGGGGCCCGACATTCATAACACTTTCTTTGAAAATAATTCAAGTTGTGCTCTCCATTCTGTTTGATTTGATTTAGTTCTGTATGAGATTGTTTTTACACTTGTCATTGTACACTAATCTTGTTTTCATGACAGCGCTTTATTAGCTGCTAATAAGGTACACTCTCACTCTCACTTCGTTTATCATTTCGTCATCATGACTTATTTTTTAACTATGATCGTTTTGGTATCCGTTGATCTTCTAGTTAATTGCCATGTCTGGTTCACCTTATTTAGTAGAGACCCATTTTTTTTAGGGGCTTAGAGGGGTGCTACGGTCTTTACCGTACCTTCCCAATAAGTAACCTGATCCCCGAACCCAGACTCAGGTTTTTCGCAGACAACTTTTCCAAAAAAATCAGGAGTCCATTTAGGGGTTTTATTCTTACTTGTTTTCCCCTTTAAAAATAAATAAAAGTAAGTGGCGACTCCAAGTCTTTTCTAAAAATCATATTTTTCACCTAAATAAACGAAAAGCGAGTCTCGCCGATCGAGTGGGAACACATCATTAAAAATGCGGGGTCCACAAGATGATCATGTAATACATCCAATCCTAGAATATAAAATATCAACACAAGTAATAATGTCTATTAATATACTAAGTAAATACAAAATAAAGAAATGATCAAGGAACAGGGTTTTCTAGTGGAGACGATGGCTTAGTGGTTGCCTCGTGAGTGGCTTGGGGCGGGACATCAGCTGTGATGGTCTCCTCAACTGGAGCTCTAGGCTCTGATGGTCTAGGAATATCAGTCTGAGGTGATGGCTGATTACTACTCAAAAAGTTCTATTTGATAGCTTATAATTAATCCTTTTAAACACTTTTGAGTAGTAGTTTTGGCCTTTTAACTCAATTGGCATGTTAAGGACCCTTGAAAGGGATTTTAATCACTTTATGCAAGTTTTGGTGTTTTTGTTAGTAATTTGATCACCAAAGCAAGTCAAGACTGAGGAGAGTTTTGAGGAATCTTGGGCAAAGCTTAGAAGTCATTTGCCAAGAGTAAATCCGGATTGCAAGGAGAAAAAGTAAAGAGAATCTGCCATGAAGCATATTCTTGATGACAGTTGTAGCAGCCACTTTTGGAGCACTTTCTGAAGTCCAAATGATGCATGCTATATACCATTTCAAAGCTCAGGAAGTCAAAAATCCAATGCTTCAAACGGTGTGCAATTCGGAGTTGAAACAAAGAAGTTGCAGCCATTGTAAGCCAATCACTCCGAGCTGAAGGAAGCATTTTGCAAAGTGCTGCGAAATCACCCTTTTGTTGCGAAGTGATTCTGCAGCCTTTTTGTACAATGTGATTGATGCGACTCATGGTAGCTTAGCTTTAAAGGCGTATCAACAAAATTTATACCTTAAATACTATTACTAAAGTAGCCAAGCTACTATAGCATAGTGGTTCTAGGATCGTTCACTGGGAAGGGTTTTCGCAAACACAAGTGATATTCAAATTAGGAAAATAGGTGATTTTCTTATGGATGTTAGCTTTAAAAGAAGATGTAAATGTTTTAGAAAGATTTAAACTAATCTAAGCTAACATTAAAGACTAAAATAAAAGGGTGTAAAAACAAGTTTCTCAAAGATAGGATAGCTATGCTCTGACTCTTATGCAAATTGGAAATCTCAGGATAGGCTCCTCGTGTTGGGGTTGCAACTATGGTGATGCTTGCTTCCCGAACCGGTATGGATTTAGCAAATCAAGTTTTAATCCTTTAAAATGGCAAAACAGATGGTAGTGAATTTCATCAATGGTTATTCACCTTAGACTTCCTTTGAATGGCTCGTAAGAGATAACTAATGGTCTAAAGCCAAAAGCTTACCAAATATTGGCAACTCAAAGTCATTCCAGGTGATAAACTCACCTTTCAATGGCCATTGAAATTGGTTCTAACGGATTAATGCAAAACTTGGAATTGAAAACCTCACCTTCCAATAGCTCGTAGGAGATAACTAATGGATAGAAATCCAAAAGCTTATCAAGTATTGGCCGTTGGAAGTTGTCCAAAGGAAATAAAAACCAAACTTTGCATTAATGAACCATTAATGAAAAACGACTACCTTACCTTCCAGGTGCGAGAAATTTCCATGGAATTGCATCCAAGCCATCACATAACATCCATACTTTGAGAAACTAAAAGTTTTAGCTAATCATCCTCTGAAGAAAAGCCCTCAGAGGCTGTTTGGCTACTAAGAAAATAGAAATGGAGAAGAACAGGAGAAGAGAGAAAAACAAAGCTTTATATATCTCTAAGTTAATGTACAGAGGATCGATCCCCAAACATCCCATTCTCTGTTGGAGGTGTTGTGCACCTCTATATATAGCAAAATTACAAGATAAAGCTTTATGTCGGCTAAATACAAGGTTACAAAAGGAATTTACATGAGAAAATATCAAGCTAAAAATATTTGGGAAGTCGGTGGTGCGTGCGTGGAGAAACAGAGGATTCAAAGGAATTTCGCAATGTAAAAGGCACATTGCGAAATTTTTGCAAGGTGAATTACTCATGATGCGAAGTGCCATATTTTCGCATCATGAGTTAATTCACCTTGCGAAATTTTCGCAAGGTGGGTCTTCATGGTGCGAAGTGGCCAAATTTCGCACCATGAAGAAAATCTCCTTGCGAAATTTTCGCAATGTGAAATTCACCTTGCGAAATTGGTCATTTGGCATGATGCAGTTGCCTTCCGAAGGCCATATCTTCCTCATTTCAGCTCCAAATCACACGGTTTAAAGCGTTGGATTCTTGACTTCCTAAGCTTTCAAATGGTATATAGTATGTAGAAAATGGACTTCGGTAAGTGCTCCAAAAGTGCGAAAGAAGACTGCAGCTGTTTTCTTCACTCTGTTTTCCTCTTCTCCATTGCTTGTGCTCGTGTTTCCACTTGAAATTCAAGCCTGTAATCATCCAAAATCCTTGCTTAACTCGCCCAAATAGCTCCTCCATCAATTGGCATGCTTGAATTGGTTCATAAGCTGATAAAAACATGTAAACTTGCCACAAAATGGTTAAAACCAATTACTAAGGACCTTAATGAATTAATTGGGTTAAATGAATATGATTACTACTCAAAGGTGCTTAAAACCATTATTATTAGGTCTACAAAATAGCACTTTTTGGTAGTAATCAATGATGTATCTCTTTCTGAAGTTGCCCGACATATACCGCGAGAAGGAAGCTTGGAACCTCAAGGTGGAAGCCAACTTCGCAGCCCTGCGAGTTTAGCTTGTTGTTGCGGAATGATTTCGCAGCCCTCTTGAGTGTCTGCGAAATCTCGCAGACACCATTTTTCTCATGCGAAATGGTTCCTGAAGCCTCCCGATATTTGCTACCGACATTGGGAGATATTTTACATCAGATTTTTGTTGTCTAAATCCCCAAATACTCCTTGTAAGCCACCAATTACATGATTCCTTAGTTTTTAAGTTAGTAAAAAGACTAAATATCTATGTAATAATTAGTTTTAAATTATGTTAATATATACACCTCTCGAGAGCCTGTTCTCAGAGAGGAGTTCCTTCTGTAAAAGTTTGGGTAAGCAAGTAAAGTTCAGTTCTTTCTACTGCCTTACCTTCTCACTTTGTATTTTTATTTTATTTCTAAGTTATGAATTCTCTGAGGAGTTTTCCCCAGAGAATGAGTAACTAAACCTCTAATTCCTTGGAGCTAAGGTTGCCGGGGAAGGTTCCAAGTGCAAGAATGCAAAGCTTTGTGGTTTTAGCTATTAGTGAAGAGGAAGTGAAATCCTTTAGTGATTTCTATGTTTTTAGTTAACTTAAAACACCTTAGAGTCACCTGGGCCAACACTTGGTAAGGCAAGTGATTTCCAACCATGGAAATGCACTAGTTTACCCCTTGCGAGCCTTTGGGAGGTGACTTTAAGGTAGGATTTTCTAGAATAGCCAACACTTGGTAAGCTTTTGGACTCCAAGGAGACATCCATTAGTTATCTCTTGCGAGCTTTTGACGGGTAATCCAAGGTTAAAGATCACCTTGAATGGTTAAGGCTTAGTGAGAGGCTTAAACCATTGCAAGTTGCATCAGTGAGAGAATTAAAGTGAAATCTAATTGAAGGAGTCTCTGTACAACACCGGTTAGAGAATTGACTATATGTTGAATCTCTAACGCGAGGAAATGAACCATCTGACCAAAGCCGTGTGTTTTGCATGAGGAACCACCCCAGTGAACCTAACTCTCCAGGGAATGCTTTTCTTCCTAAATTATTCCAAACTTCTGTTGTGTTAGTTAGTTTAAGTCTAAACCTTTACCAATCAAAGTTTGTGTTTTACTTCTTAAGCTAACCATGAAATGAAACAAAACCAATTCACTTGGAATTGGTATCATTGAGAGCTTGTTAATCTTTCCCAGTGGACGATCCTAGAGCCACTATACTATAGTAGCTTTTTCTTTGCTACCCTAGTATATGGTGTTATAGGTTATAAATTCTGTTGATTACTCCCTCAATCAAGGAGCACCAGCTGGACACAAATCAGCTGAGACACCAATTGGGCACGAATCAAATGGCGCCGTTGCCGGGGAATGAGTTAAGTTTATATTGATACCATTTTTGAGCACTTGTGATTTTCATCACAAGTTGGTAAAGTTTCTTTCACTTTACTAATTCTCATTCTTTCTTTATTTATTCATAATCTAAGTTTATCTTTTAAAATTTAGCCTAGTTTAATTTTGTTGTTGTAGCCCTGTTTCTCTTGTTGTCCTCTATTTTTATTTAAGTTGCAGATAGATACTAGTTGTGTATGCCAAAGTGGATACGAGACAGTAGAGGAAGGCTTGTTAAGTGTGATACACTTCAGAGAAAAGAATTCGAAGTGATCTTGAATATCATGGAAGCTACACCTGAAGATCAGCATAGTCACCAAGGTCGTCAAGATAATCTCAATGAATTCAGATCAATGAGGGACCGCATGCATCCACCTCATATGAGTGCACCATCATGTATAGTGCCCCTTACAGAGCAGCTAGTAATCAGACCGTATCTTGTTCCACTCCTACCAACTTTCCATGGAATGGAAAGTGAGAATCCGTATGCACACATCAAGGAATTTGAAGATGTTTGTAATACATTCCAAGAGGGAGGAGCTTCAATTGATTTGATGAGGCTTAAGTTATTTCCTTTTACTTTAAAGGATAAGGCCAAAATTTGGCTTAATTCTTTAAGGTCAAAGAGTATCCGCTCTTGGACTGATTTACAAGCTGAATTCCTCAAGAAATTTTTCCCACTCATAGAACAAATGGCTTGAAAAGGCAAATTTCAAACTTCTCAGCTAAAGAGAATGAGAAATTCTATGAGTGTTGGGAAAGATACATGGAAGCTATAAATGCTTGTCCTCACCATGGCTTTGATACTTGGCTATTGGTGAGTTATTTTTATGATGGTATGTCCTCCTCAATGAAGCAACTCCTCGAGACAATGTGTGGAGGAGATTTCATGAGCAAAAGTCCAGAGGAAGCTATGGATTTCTTAAGCTATGTAGCTAATGTTTCAAGGGGATGGGATGAACCAACTAAAGGAGAAGTGGGAAAGATGAAGTCTCAGTTGAATGCTTACAATGCAAAGGCTGGGATGTATACCTTAAAAGAAGATGATGATATGAAAGCAAAGTTGGCAGCTATGACAAGAAGATTGGAGGAGCTGGAGCTGAAAAGAATACATGAAGTGCAAGCTGTTGCTGAAGCACCAGTGCAAGTGAAGCTGTGTCCTAATTGTCAATCATATGAACATTTGGTGGAGGAATGCCCTGCAATTTCAGCTGAAAGGGAAATGTATAGAGATCAAGCAAATGTTGTTGGACAATTCAGGCCCAATAACAATGCGTCTTATGGAAATACCTACAACTCAAGTTGGAGGAATCATCCGAATTTCTCATGGAAGGCCAGAGCAACTCAATACCAACAGCCGGATCCACCATCTCAACAATCTTCAAGTATTGAACAAGCAATAGCCAATCTCACTAAGGTAGTGGGAGATTTTGTTGGAAAGCAAGAAGCCACCAATGCTCGAGTCGATCAAAGAATTGATAGAGTGGAGAGTATGTTGAATAAAAGGATGGATGGAATGCAAAATGATATGAACCAAAAATTTGATAACATCCAGTATTCAATTTTAAGGCTTACAAATTTGAATACACTGCAAGAAAAGGGAAGATTTCTTTCTCAACCTCACCAAAATCCCAAAGGTGTCCATGAAGTGGAAAGCCAAGAGGGAGAATCATCACAGATGAAAGATGTCAAAGCCTTGATCACTCTAAGGAGTGGTAAAAAAATTGAGCAGCCAACACCCAAGCCACATGTTGAGAAAGAAGAAGAGATAAAGAAAGGGAAGGAAATGGAAGATAAAGAGAGTGAGATCAGAAGAAAAGAAGGACTCTAATTCAACAAGGAAAGTAATTCCAGAGAAGGAGCTTCTGAAGGAAGAAATGCTGAAGAAATCAACTTCTCCACCTTTTCCTCAAGCATTACATGGGAAAAAGGGGATTAGAAATGTAGCTGAAATCCTTGAAGTATTGAGGCAAGTGAAAGTCAATATTCCACTGTTGGATATGATTAAACAAGTTCCAACATATGCAAAATTCCTAAAGGACTTGTGTACTATCAAGAGAGGGTTGACTGTAAACAAGAAAGCCTTCTTGACTGAGCAAGTAAGTGCAATCTTACAATGTAAGTCTCCTTTGAAGTACAAAGACCCTGGAAGTCCTACCATTTCAGTCATGATTGGAGGAAAGGTAGTGGAGAAAGCCTTGCTAGATTTGGGAGCAAGTGTGAATTTGCTTCCATATTCCGTCTACAAGCAATTGGGACTTGGAGAGTTGAAGCCAACAACAATCACTCTATCTCTGGCAGATAGATCAGTGAAAATTCCAAGAGGGGTAATTGATGATGTATTGGTTCAAGTGGATAATTTCTACTATCCAGTAGATTTTATTGTTCTTAATACAGATCCTATTGTAAAGGAAGCTAATTTAGTTCCTATCATCCTTGGAAGGTCATTTCTTGCAACTTCAAATGCAATCATCAACTGCAGGAATGGGCTGATGCAACTCACTTTTGGCAACATGACACTGGATCTCAATATTTTCTATATGTCTAAAAAGCAAATCACTCCGGAGGAAGAAGAAGGACCAGAAGAGCTGTGCATTATTAATACTTTAGTGGAGGAGCACTGTAATCAAAATATGCAAAACAAGTTGAATGAAAGTCTTGTGGATGCTGAGGAAGGTTTGTCAGAACCCCCAACTGTGCTAGCTACTCTACAAAGTTGGAGAAAGATAGAAGAGATTCTACCTTTGTTCAATGAAGAAGAGGAGGCATCTGCTGAAAAAGAAATTCCAAAACTCAATCTGAAGCCTTTACCTGTGGAGCTGAAATATATATATCTTGAGGAAAATAATCAATGTCCTGTTGTGATATCTTCATCTCTGACTGGTCATCAAGAGAATTGTTTAATGGAAGTTCTCAAGAGGTGTAAGAAGGCAATAGGATGGCAAATATCCGACTTGAAAGGCATCAGTCCTTTAGTTTGTACTCATCATATATATATGGAGGAGGAAGCAAAGCCAATTCGTCAATTTCAAAGAAGGTTGAATCCTCATCTACAAGAGGTGGTACGAGCTGAAGTGCTGAAGCTACTTCAAGCAGGAATTATTTACCCTATATCTGATAGCCCTTGGGTGAGTCCTACTCAAGTGGTACCAAAGAAGTCAGGGATCACAGTGGTTCAAAATGAAAAAGGAGAAGAAGTTACTACACGTCTCACTTTAGGTTGGAGGGTGTGTATTGATTATAGAAAGCTGAATGCTGTAACCAGGAAAGATCATTTTCCATTGCCATTTATTGATCAAGTGCTGGAGAGAGTCTCTGGACATCCATTTTATTGTTTTTTGGATGGGTATTCAGGGTATTTTCAAATTGAAATTGATTTGGCAGATCAGGAAAAAACCACTTTTACATGTCCATTTGGAACATATGCTTATAGAAGAATGTCTTTTGGTTTATGCAATGCACCTGCTACATTTCAAAGATGCATGTTGAGTATTTTCAGTGATATGGTGGAGCGAATTATGGAGGTTTTCATGGATGACATCACCGTATATGGAGGTACATTTGAGGAATGCTTAGTTAATTTAGAAGCAGTTCTTCACAGATGCATTGAAAAAGATTTGGTGCTCAACTGGGAGAAATGTCATTTTATGGTACAACAAGGAATTGTCCTTGGCCATATCATCTTTGAAAAAGGCATTGAAGTTGATAAAGCAAAGGTGGAGCTTATTGTCAAATTACCATCTCCAACAACTGTAAAAGGGGTAAGGCAGTTCCTTGGCCATGCAGAGTTCTATAGGAGGTTTATAAAAGGTTTTTCAAGTCTTTCAAAACCTCTTTGTGAGCTGTTAGCTAAGGATGCTAAGTTTATATGGGATGAAAGGTGTCAGAATAGCTTTGATCAACTGAAGAAATTTTTAACAACAACTCCAATAGTAAGAGCCCCTAACTGGCAACTACCTTTTGAACTGATGTGTGATGCCAGTGACTTTGCTATAGGAGCTGTGCTTGGCCAAAGAGAAGATGGGAAGCCCTATGTGATTTACTATGCAAGTAAAACACTGAAGGAAGCTCAAAGGAACTACACAAATACAGAGAAAGAATTGTTAGCTGTGGTATTTGCTTTGGACAAATTTCGTGCTTATTTAGTGGGGTCTTTCATCATTGTCTTTACTGACCATTCAGCCTTGAAGTATTTATTGACAAAGCAAGATGCAAAATCAAGGTTGATTAGATGGATTCTTTTGTTACAAGAATTCGATCTTCAAATCAAAGATAAGAAAGGAGTGGAGAATGTGGTAGCTGACCACCTTTCAAGGTTAGTTATAACACATAATTCCCATCCCTTGCCTATTAATGATGATTTTCCTGAAGAATCACTCATGTTCCTAGTGAAAACTCCTTGGTATGCTCATATTGCTAATTATTTAGTAACTGGAGAAATTCCAAGTAAGTGGAATGCACAGGACAGGAAGCACTTCTTTGCCAAAATTCATGCTTATTATTGGGAATAGCCCTTTCTTTTTAAGTATTGTGCATATCAGATAATTAGGAAGTGTGTCCCTAAAGATGAACAACAAGGGATTCTATCTCATTGTCATGAGAATGCATGTGGAGGCCACTTTGCCTCTCAGAAAACAGCCATGAAGGTATTGCAATCAGGGTTTACTTGGCCATCTCTTTTCAAAGATGCCCACATCATGTGTAGAAGTTGTGACAGATGCCAAAGGCTTGGAAAGCTAACAAAAAGAAATCAAATGCCTATGAACCCCATTTAATAGTTGAGCTATTTGATGTATGGGGCATTGACTTCATGGGACCTTTCCCAATGTCTTTTGGTAATTCTTACATTTTGGTGGGGGTGGATTATGTTTCTAAATGGGTTGAGGCAATCCCCTGTAAACAAAATGATCACAAGGTGGTTCTCAAGTTTCTTAAAGAGAACATTTTCTCAAGATTTGGGGTGCCCAAAGCCATAATCAGTGATGGAGGTGCTCATTTTTGCAACAAACCTTTTGAAGCTCTGTTATCCAAGTATGGAGTGAAGCATAAGGTGGCTACACCCTATCATCCTCAGACTTCCGGGCAAGTTGAGCTAGCTAACAGGGAAATAAAGAACATATTGATGAAAGTGGTGAATTCCAACAGAAAAGATTGGTCTATTAGGCTTCATGATTCATTGTGGGCATATAGAACAACTTATAAGACTATTCTTGGCATGTCTCCCTATCGTCTTGTCTATGGCAAAGTATGCCATCTCCCTGTGGAAGTTGAATACAAGGCTTGGTGGGCAATAAAGAAGCTGAATATGGACTTGATCAAGGCAGGAGAAAAGAGATATCTAGACCTTAATGAGATGGAAGAATTAAGAAATAATGCTTATATCAATTCCAAAGTTGCAAAACAGAGGATGAAGAAGTGGCATGACCAACTCATCTCCAACAAGGAATTTCAGGAAGGGCAAAGAGTTTTATTGTATGACACAAGACTCCATATCTTTCCTGGGAAGCTCAAGTCAAGGTGGATAGGACCGTTCATAATTCACCGAGTATGGTCCAATGGAGTGGTGGAATTATTGAATTCAAATGGCAAGGATAGCTTCAAAGTCAATGGATATCGTCTCAAGCCATTCATGGAGCCATTCAAACCAGAAAAGGAGGAGATCAACCTCCTTGAGCCTCAAAAAGCCTAAGCAAAAAAGGGTTTGTTGGACGTGGTTTACCACAGTCCAACATTTTTGTAAATTTTGTAAATTTTCAAGTTGATTCCATACTTTTGATCTTAGTTTTTGATCTTAAATCATGTTTTTAGGTGAGTTTTAATCATTTTAAATGATCCCAGGTGGAAGAAATTTCAAGGAAATTGAAAGAAAAAAAATCGGGAAGAAATCGGAGCAAAAACAGAGCAAAAACAGGGGAAAAATAGAGCTCTGCGAAATTTCGCAGGCTAAAGAAAGCCTCTGCGAAATCAGCACTATGCTACAAAGCCATTCCGCAACACTGTAGAAGTCTCTGCGAGGGTATTTCGCAACTGCGAAGGCGAGTTTGGCACACAAGTGCCACTTCGCAGCACAAAAGCCCTCATTTGGCAGCTGCGAAACGCATTGCGAAGTGGTAAAGCCCAGATTTCGCACCAAAAGTCCCATTCTGCAGGGTATTGATAACCCGACTCTTGGTAGCTTGGCATGTAAGGGTATCAACAAAATTTATACCTAAGGTCCTTACACTAAAGTAGCAAAGCTACTATAGCATAGTGGCTCTAGGATCGAACACTGAGAAGGGTTTTTACTTTAACTGGTGAAGTTCGGAGGATGGAGTGAACTTTTCTTAATAAAAATTAGGTTAAGATGAAAACATAAAAAGATGAAGGTGTTGTAAACTAAACTAACATGAAAATAGGTTAAAAGATGGAAAAAGAAGTTTCTCAAAGCTTTGGATAGCCAGGCTTAACTCACTGTGTAAAAATGGAGATTTTGGAACTTTTCACCTCGAGTTGGGGAAGCAACTAAGGTGATGCTTACTTCCCGAACCGGTATGTGTTTAACAACTGAGTTTTAGTCCTTCAAAACTTACAAAAAGGGTAGCTGAACCTCATAAATGCTCTTTTAATGATATAGGTCATCTCCTCGACTTGCAATACAATGGCTCGTAGGAGATAACTAATGAACGTCAGTGGATCTAACAATAAGAATCCACTGAGACCAAAAGGTTATCAAGTATTGGTCATTCAAAGCAAGTCAGAGGGATTAAAAGCTTTACTTTGAATGAAAACATTTATGATGCTCAGCTACTTACATTCATGGCTTGGAAATCTCCATCCTGACACGGGAGCTTCACATGGCATCCATTACTTCAAGAAACTAAAAGGTTTTAGCCTCTCATCCTTGGGGATTTTGATAACCCGACTCTTGGTAGCTTGGCATGTAAGGGTATCAACAAAATTTATACCTAAGGTCCTTACACTAAAGTAGCAAAGCTACTATAGTATAGTGGCTCTAGGATCGAACACTGGGAAGGGTTTTTACTTTAACTAGTGAAGTTCAGAGGATGGAGTGAACTTTTCTTAATAAAAATTAGGTTAAGATGAAAACATAAAAAGATGAAGGTGTTGTAAACTAAACTAACATGAAAATAGGATAAAAGATGGAAAAAGAAGTTTCTCAAAGCTTTGGATAGCCATGCTTAACTCACCATGTAAAAATGGAGATTTTGGGACTTTTCACCTCGCGTTGGGGAAGCAACTAAGGTGATGCTTACTTCCCGAACCGGTATGAGTTTAACAACTGAGTTTTAGTCCTTGAAAACTTACAAAAAGGGTAGCTGAACCTCATAAATGCCCTTTTAATGATATAGGTCATCTCCTCGACTTGCAATACAATGGCTCGTAGGAGATAACTAACGAACGTCAGTGGATCTAACAATAAGAATCCACTGAGACCAAAAGCTTATCAAGTATTGGCCATTCAAAGCAAGTCAGAGGGATTAAAAGCTTTACTTTGAATGAAAACATTTATGGTGCTCAGCTACTTACATTCATGGCTTGAAAATCTCCATCCTGACACGGGAGCTTCACATGGCATCCATTACTTCAAGAAACTAAAAGGTTTTAGCCTCTCATCCTTGGGGATTTCATCCTCCAAGGATGTTTGGCTACTAAGAAAATGAGAAAATAGAAGAGAGAAAAAGAAAGCAAAAGAGATCTCTGTATTTCACTAAGTAACTAATTTACATTGGTCTCCTGGAGAAAGCTCCCGAAGATATATATTCAGTGATTACAAGAGAATTTATATAGGAAGGTAGTTTTACCCTTCCTTGGATACTTCCTAGCTAAGGAATTACATGGTTGGTTGAATACAAGGAGAAAATGGAAATTTAAACACAAAAATATCAGAAGAAAAAAGAGTCGGCAAAAATATCTAATTTTCGCACGCTGAGTTCCAATTTCGCACTTTGGTTTGAGGTGTGCGAAATTCTCGCACAGTGGGCTGAGGATTTCGCACCTTGATTTCCATCGTGCGAAAATTTCGCACAGCCTGATGCAGTTGTCTTCCGAAGGCCATATCTTTCTCATTTCAGCTCCAAATCATACATGGTTTGAACCGTTGGATTCTTGACTTTCTGAGCTTTGAAATGGTATATAGAATGTAAAAAATTGAATTCGAGAAGTGCTCCAAAAGTGCAATGAAAGACTGCAGCTGTGTCCCCTATTTTCCTCTTCTCCATTGTTTCTTCCTTGTATACTTTGAACCACTAAGGCAAAGGATTATGAGGCTCCATAGCTTGATTTCTTCATAAATTTAAGCTTTCAAAAGCTTTGCCCTGAACTATAAATAGCTCTCCCTCATTCTTAAATTGCTTTGGTGAGCATAAAGCTATCAAAAAGCACCAAAACTTAACACAATTGTTAGAAACGATTGCAAGGGCTCCTAACATGCTAATTGGGTTAAAAGGCAATAATTACTACTCAATGGTGTTTAAAAGAGCTAATTACAAGCTACAAAATAGCATGTTTTGAGTAGTAATCACTCCCCCCAACCGACATATTGCTAGTCCCTTAGCAATTAAGGAGAGAAAAACTAAGCAAACGTAATAATATACATAAAAGAAGTCATGCAATTCATTCCAAAAAATAATTGAGTGGCATGACTGATATCCAAACACATCTCTCCTGGTGAACTAAAGATATGAAGATTCAAAATGCAATAGGAGTTGTCAAAGCTTAAACTTAAACAAAAAGTACAAAGAGTGGAGATTATGCAATTAAGTATCAAAAGAATCTCTACTCTCAAGGTTTCAAATCAAACTCTTCCATAATAAGCTAAGTGTTAATGAAATTAGCTTCCGGATATAGTATATACAACTATCCTCACCCTCCAACCTAAGCTTTTCTCGAATATTGGCAAAATTAATCAACTCTTAATAGGTTAAGAACGCACCTTCTTATTCACAATTCTTTTTTACTCACTAAACTTAACCAATTCACCTATGTAGCAAGCAGAGGATCGATGACTCCCAACCAATCAAGGTTTAGGGCATCGGGTTTTAAAGGCTTTCGCCACCCCTTCGGATCATGCTTAGGTTTCAAGGAAAGAATAGAAGCTTATTTTTTTTTTTTCAAAGACTCATTGGTCTTTACGAGGTGTCCCAACACTTTTAAAGAGAGGTTAAGTAATGAACCAAGTCAAAATTTTCCTAAGCTTAGAAGGTGAGAAAGTTTTACATCTTATATCCGGGATCTAATGTGCACAGTGTGTGTAAAGCTCGAAATGGAAGAAGAAAGTTCAAAATCAAAGAGGCTTCAATAGATTATCAACTTTGAAAGCATAAAACAAACTCTAAGACTTAAATAATTAAGTTAAAACTCGACTTATCCTATTTTATTTTTGAGAAATTATCTTTAACAACCAGAGAGAATGATTCAAAAAACTTTTAGCAATTTTAAATTTTAAGGAAAAATCAACTAAAATACCAAAATGACTTAATATTAACAACAAAACTTCCTTACTTCCTTTCTCAATTCTCCCCCCAACCAAGCTGAACATTGTCCCCAATGTTTCAAAAGCGATTAAAAATAAAGGGAGGAAGTGGTACCTCCTTAGTGAGACAAAGTCTGAGTGTATAGGAGGTATGGAGTACCTTAAACCACATGTTCCAAGGACAAAAGAGTAATGAGAAAAGGGAATATAATCAAAAAGGATATATATATATATATATATATATTACTTGTAAAAGAAATATACAATGTATGATTTCAAGTAATACTTCCAATCCCAATTTATAACACATGCAAAAGATGGGATTTACAAGTCTAATATATGAAACAAGTAAAACAAAAACATAAAAAGATCAGATAGTAGTGGGATCATGTGATGGCTCTGCTCTGATCTGCTCCTCTGGTATAGGCTGCTCAGCTGGTAAGCTCTCCTCATCTGGCACTAGAGGCTCGGATGGTGCAGACCTATCATGCCCAAAAGGTGTCTGCATACTCAAATGCTGCTGAATCTGATGAAGGATCGTGGTATGCTGGGCCTGAGTAGCAATGATCTGATCCTGGTGTGCCCGAATAGTGGCCATCTGGTGGATAATAGAATCCTGAGCAGTGCTCAGTGTCTGCAATGAACGCACTAGGCCTCTGAATTCCGTAAGAGAAACGGTGACAGTGGGCTCAGATGAAGGAGGAGGTACTGGGGTAGCTGGCATGACTGGTGGAGCAGCCTGAGTGAGAGGAGAAGAAGGATGTATAGCCTCAGGCATATGCACAGAGGTGTGTGCTGCAGGGGCAGGAGGTGTGGTGTCTATGAGAATCTCATCCTGCTGGGCCTGAGGTAGCTGCTCATCTCGGGGTAGCTTTGGAGGTGTAGGCACAGTTGGGGCTGCCTGAGGTGCAAAGTAGGATACCAAGTGATGCCATTTGCCGAGAGAGAAATCCTCTCTACAATGGCGGCGCCTCTCAAGACGGGGCTCTTCAGGATAGCCCAAGTGCTCTAAAATCTGGCAAAGGAGCCTCGGAAATAGTAATGGGATGCCGTCTGCCCTCTGAAGCTTCTTCTGATGGACTTTCTCTTCAAAATGAAGAAGAGAAGTCATAATCAAATGATGAGGGCCGAAGAAATAGCCCTCAGAAATCCTGAATAATGCCTCAAGTATAGCTCCACTCCTCTGAACCTTATGCTGAAGGGGGAATAGGTTAGCACGCAGGAGCACATCAATGAGGAGCATCCCAGATGGAAGCTCTCTCCTAGTCAATACCGAGGCTGTAGAAGTCCCCCTAGACAAAATGCGGACCATGTCGCTCTGAGAGAATGAGGACCGCTCCCTGAAATCTGCCTGAAACACGGGCTCATAAGGTATATGGAGGGCCTCAGCAATGTGGCGAGCTCCAATGGCACCCTGGCGTCCGTCTATGGTAAATTGGATGAGAGTAGGATTGCGGAGGCCTCGAGTAGTCAT
Organism: Vitis vinifera; assembly: GCF_030704535.1. Taxonomy (NCBI): domain Eukaryota; kingdom Viridiplantae; phylum Streptophyta; class Magnoliopsida; order Vitales; family Vitaceae; genus Vitis; species Vitis vinifera. The sequence goes on along the minus strand of NC_081809.1, from coordinate 16,179,496 downwards.
AGATTGATAAAAATCTATAACTACTCTGGGATAGTAGAATTGCCTAGGAGTGAGAAGACCCTCCATGTGATACCTCTGCAGCAGTCGGAATGAATCTCTGAGCTCTGGCTGCTGTCTGAGAGCCTCTCTATCAAAATAGGTCTCTGAGTGGAATGATCGATCTCGGCAATCCAAGTTGCCTTCTATCGGTGGTCCGGCTATCATGGGACGCCTGATAATGGTCTCAGGATTATTCTCTACAGGAATCTGAGGCTCCTCTGTAGGCGGCTCTGCCTGAGGCGCATGGGATGACTCTCCAGGACCCGAGAACTTAGTTCTCTTCGCTGGTGGCCGAGAAACAGGGCTCGCGGCTTGCTCGGCTGGTGGCACAGGTTCCGTGGGTGGCCTCCTGGTGGGGTATCGGCGCTGAGAAGGAGCTTCCCCCTCAGATGGGGGAATGGCCGGGGCCTGAACAGGAGGCGAGGGCGCGGCTCCGATGGCGGCTCGATGTGGTCGAGGTGTCGGTGAGGATGGGGAGCCGAAAAGGCCTCCTCTGGTCTTTGCCATGGCCGAAATGCCGGAATGTGGATGCTCGAGGTTCCAGAGGTTTCTCAGGTTGCGCGCGGGGGAGACTGTTGAGCTTCTGGACCTCAAGGGTTTATATAGGAATGAGGTTTAAGAGGTTTCTGATGTTTTAAAATTTTCCAAGGCAACCGAAAAGTCGTTTTTGGACGTTAGGCACAATTTCGGGGGTAAAATTTTAATTTAAAAGTCAGTTTAAAATTTTTAGAGCTGAAAATTTTACCGTGCGAAATTTTCGCACCTTGGACTGGAAATTTCGCACCTTGAATTTAGGTGTGCGAAAATGGCACCCCTTTTGCTGATGATTTCGCACGTTAAAAGGAGGTGTGCGAAATTTTCGCACCTTGAATAGTGGTGTGCGAAATTTTCGCACACTATTTCGCACAGTGCGAAAATCAGCTTGAGGTGTGCGAAATTGGCACACGTGTGCCAGGAGAGGATTTCGCACAGTGCGAAAATTTTCGCACCTTCCACAGTGGTGTGCGAAATTGGATTTTAGGAAATTCGCACCTTGAAAAGGGATTTCGCACCTTGAAATTGATTTCGCACCTTGAGGTAGGGGTGTGCGAAAATGGCTTCTTTTGGCTCAAGGATTTCGCACCTTGGTTTTGGGGTGTGCGAAATTTTCGCACCTTGAAATCAGGTGTGCGAAAATTTTGGCACCTTGATATCAGGTGCTCTGTTTCCTTGGCTTTACTCCCCTGTTCTGCTTTTGAAGAGCTCTCCTCACCTTTCATGATTTTTTTCTGCAATTTATCATGAAAATTGACCTGAATTAAGACAAAATAAACTAAGATTTAAGGAAAAATTATAATAGAAAGAAATAAAATTAAGGATATAACTATAAAACTATAACAAAAAATTCATGGACTTCTTTAGCCCATGATACCCTGTTTTTACTCAGAGTTGTGGTGGTTCAAGGAGATTGATCTCCTCCTTGTCTGTACTGTAAGGCTCTAAGAATGGCTTGAGACGATGGCCATTGACTTTGAAGGTTTGATTGCCTGTGGGATTGAATATTTCCACCACTCCGTTGGGATGCACTTCATGAATTATGAAAGGACCCGTCCATCTGGATTTCAATTTTTTCGGTAAAAGATAAAGCTTAGAGTCATAAAGCAAGACTCTTTGTCCCAAAACAGCCCCCATAGCAAGATCATAAAAAAAAAAACTAAGTTAAATCAAACCAAAATAAAATTAAAGCAAGAAATCAAAATTAAAACAAGTTTAAAAATAAAACAAAAAGATATGGACTAGCTAGTCTTTAGAAAGACTAAGTCCATAAAAAAAAAAATTGGATCCGGATTTAGCTTGCCCGGATCCCATATGAAGTTTGCATCCCTCCCTTGAGACTTGCTTTGTATGATGGTGCCATACAAAGCTTGGGGGAAAGGTGGAGGGATGTGATTCTTCATCATTTCTTCCTTGATGACTATCCTTTGTGGTGCTCCTTGTACATTAACATCATAGCCATCTTCCTCTTTACTTTTCCCATTTTTCTTTCCTTTGATTTCCTCCCTCTTTTCTTTCTCTGTTTCACTTTCTTCCTTGTGCTCTAGCTTGCATGTGGGCAGATCAACCTCTTTATCTCCCTCCTTAGCCTCCATTTCATGGATACCCTTTTGATTTTGATGAGGTTGAGAAGAAGAGTTTTCTTTCTCTTGCATTGTTTTGAGGTTGACAAACCTTGAGATTGAATTTTGGAGATTATCTATCTTCTGAGATAGATCATTTTGCACTTCATCCATCCTCTTAATTTGAGAACTCTCAACATTCTCAATCTTTTGGTGCAATTGGGAGTTGATTTCCTTTTGTTCACCCACAAAGTCACCCATGACTTTAGTTAGGTTCACAATGGCTTGCTCCACTGAAGAGGTTTGTTGAGGTGCTTGGGTTTGGGGTTGGGGTTGGTATGGAGGTGGCCTTGGTTTCCAAGAAAAATTTGGATGGTTTCTCCAGCTTGAATTATAGGTGTTGCAATCACCAAACATGTCTCTCGCCACTGGAATGATAGGACACTCCTCCACCAAGTGCTCAAAAGACTGACAAATGGCACAAAGCATAGCTTGCAATGGTGTCTGAGAGATGGCTTGCATTTCTTGCATCTGGTTCTTTTCTAGCTCTTCCAATCTCCTTTCCATAGCTGCAATCTTTACCTTCATGTCCATGCCATCATTCAAAATATACATCTCACCTTTAGCTTTAGGTTGAGACGTCATTCTTCCCATATCTCTAGCATTTGGTTCACCCCATTCTCTTGAAAATTCAGCCACATAACTGATGAAGTTCATGGCTTCCTCTGCTATCTCATATTCAATATGGCATGCACGGATTCAGCTGGAACAAAACAAATAAACAAAACAAAGAAAAAGAAAAAAAAAAAACAGAGCATGCGGAAGGAAAAACAGAGTATGAAAAATAAACTAAAAATGAAAGTTAAAAGCTAAAAGAAACTTAACTAAACTAAGTTAAAAATGTTCTAAAACTAAAATAAAAAGTTAGTAAATGAAAAAGGAGATAGAATTCACCTTACTCATGAGAAGTCTCACAAGTTACCTCCGGCTGATATATTCACAGTGAAGTAGCACCTTCCCCGGCAACGGCGCCATTTGATAACCCGACTCTTGGTAGCTTGGCATGTAAGGGTATCAACAAAATTTATACCTAAGGTCCTTACACTAAAGTAGCAAAGCTACTATAGTATAGTGGCTCTAGGATCGAACACTGGGAAGGGTTTTTACTTTAACTAGTGAAGTTCAGAGGATGGAGTGAACTTTTCTTAATAAAAATTAGGTTAAGATGAAAACATAAAAAGATGAAGGTGTTGTAAACTAAACTAACATGAAAATAGGATAAAAGATGGAAAAAGAAGTTTCTCAAAGCTTTGGATAGCCATGCTTAACTCACCATGTAAAAATGGAGATTTTGGGACTTTTCACCTCGCGTTGGGGAAGCAACTAAGGTGATGCTTACTTCCCGAACCGGTATGAGTTTAACAACTGAGTTTTAGTCCTTGAAAACTTACAAAAAGGGTAGCTGAACCTCATAAATGCCCTTTTAATGATATAGGTCATCTCCTCGACTTGCAATACAATGGCTCGTAGGAGATAACTAACGAACGTCAGTGGATCTAACAATAAGAATCCACTGAGACCAAAAGCTTATCAAGTATTGGCCATTCAAAGCAAGTCAGAGGGATTAAAAGCTTTACTTTGAATGAAAACATTTATGGTGCTCAGCTACTTACATTCATGGCTTGAAAATCTCCATCCTGACACGGGAGCTTCACATGGCATCCATTACTTCAAGAAACTAAAAGGTTTTAGCCTCTCATCCTTGGGGATTTCATCCTCCAAGGATGTTTGGCTACTAAGAAAATGAGAAAATAGAAGAGAGAAAAAGAAAGCAAAAGAGATCTCTGTATTTCACTAAGTAACTAATTTACATTGGTCTCCTGGAGAAAGCTCCCGAAGATATATATTCAGTGATTACAAGAGAATTTATATAGGAAGGTAGTTTTACCCTTCCTTGGATACTTCCTAGCTAAGGAATTACATGGTTGGTTGAATACAAGGAGAAAATGGAAATTTAAACACAAAAATATCAGAAGAAAAAAGAGTCGGCAAAAATATCTAATTTTCGCACGCTGAGTTCCAATTTCGCACTTTGGTTTGAGGTGTGCGAAATTCTCGCACAGTGGGCTGAGGATTTCGCACCTTGATTTCCATCGTGCGAAAATTTCGCACAGCCTGATGCAGTTGTCTTCCGAAGGCCATATCTTTCTCATTTCAGCTCCAAATCATACATGGTTTGAACCGTTGGATTCTTGACTTTCTGAGCTTTGAAATGGTATATAGAATGTAAAAAATTGACTTCGGGAAGTGCTCCAAAAGTGCAATGAAATACTGCAGCTGTGTCCCCTATTTTCCTCTTCTCCATTGTTTCTTCCTTGTATACTTTGAACCACTAAGGCAAAGGATTATGAGGCTCCATAGCTTGATTTCTTCATAAATTTAAGCTTTCAAAAGCTTTGCCCTGAACTATAAATAGCTCTCCCTCATTCTTAAATTGCTTTGGTGAGCATAAAGCTATCAAAAAGCACCAAAACTTAACACAATTGTTAGAAACGATTGCAAGGGCTCCTAACATGCTAATTGGGTTAAAAGGTAATAATTACTACTCAATGGTGTTTAAAAGAGCTAATTACAAGCTACAAAATAGCATGTTTTGAGTAGTAATCAGATTTCATCCTCCAAGGATGTTTGGCTACTAAGAAAATAGAAAATAGTAGAGAGAAAAAGAAAGCAAAAGATACTCTGTATTTCACTAAGTGTAAAATTTACATAAGTTGGTCCCCTGGAGAAAGTTCCCCGACAGTCCGAAAAATGAAAATTACAAAACAATATATAACAGGTTGTTTACCCTTGTATTCTTGCTTAACAACTAAGGAATCATCTAATTGGTGGATTACAAGGAGAGAATTGGGATTTAGACAACAAATATCTGAAGCAAAATATCAAAAAACGTTGGTCGCAAATATCTGGAAGCACTCAGGAGAATTTCGCAGGCGCACAAAATGGCTGCGAAATTTCGCAGACGAACAAGATGGCTGCGGAATCATTTCGCAGCCGAAGGCTGATTTCGTAGCCAAAGGCTGATTTCGCAGCCCTGCGAAATTGGTCTTCAGCTTGGAGTGATCTGCTTCTATTGGCTCTAACTTCTTCATTTCAACTCTGATTTGTGAACCGTTTGAAGCATTGGATTGTTGACTTCCCGATCTTCAAAACGACATAAAGCATGCATAAATTGGACTTTAGGAAGTACTCCAAAAGTGGATGAAATTACTGTCATCAAGAATGCTTCAAGGTAGATTCTCTCTTTACTTCTCCTCCTTGCATTCCAGATTGGTTATGGAAAAGGACTTTAAGGCTTCAAAGCTCTGATTCTTCATGTTCTTTAGCTTTCCATTGCTTTACCATGGATTCCAAATAACTCTCCTCCACCTTGGATTGCTTTGGTGATCAAATTACTAACAAAAACACCAAAACTTACACAAAATGATTAGAAGTGATTGCAAAGGTCCTCAATATGTTAATTGGGTTAAAAGGCAATAACTACTACTCAAAAGTGTTTAAAAGAGTTAATTACAAGCTATAAAATAGCCCTTTTTGAGTAGTAATCACTCCCCCCAACCGACATATTGCTAGTCCCTTAGCAATTAAGGAGAGAAAAACTAAGCAAACATAATAATAAACATAAAAGAGGTCATGCAAATCATTCCAAAAAAAAATAATTGAGTGGCATGACTAATATCAAAACACATCTCACATGGTGAACTAAAGATATGAAGATTCAAAATGCAATAGGAGTTGTCAAAGCTAAAACTTAAACAAAAAGTACAAAGAGTGGAGATTATGCAATTAAGTATCAAAAGAATCTCTACTCTCAAGGTTCCAAATCAAACTCTTCCATAATGAGCTAAGTGTTAACGAGATTAGGTTTCGGATATAGTATATACAACTATCCTCACCCTCCAACCTAAGCTTTTCTCGAACAATGGCAAAATTAACCAACTCTTAATAGGTTAGGAACACACCTTCTTATTCACAATTCTTTTTACTCACTAAACTTTAACCAATTCACCTATGTAGCAAGCAGAGGATCGATGACTCCCAACCAATCAAGGTTTAGGGCATCGGGTTTTAAAGGCTTTCGCCACCCCTTCGGATCATGCTTAGGTTTCAAGGAAAGAATAGAAGCTTATTCTTCTCTTTTTTTTTTCTTTTTTTTTTTGAAAGACTCATTGGCCTTTATGAGGTGTCCCAACACTATTAAAGAGAGGTTAAGTAATGAACCAAGTCAAAATTTTCCTAAGCTTAGAAGGTGAGAAAGTTTTACATCATATATCCGGGATCTAATGTGCACTGTGTGTAAAGCTTGAAATGGAAGAAATAAGTTCGAAATCAAAGAGGGCTTTAATAGATTATCAACTTTGAAAGCATAAAACAAACTCAAAGACTTAAATAATTAAGTTAAAACTCGACTTATCCTATTTTATTTTTGAGAAATTATCTTTAACAACCATAGAGAAAATTTTTTAAAATTAAACAAAAGTAACCTAAATTACCAATATATTTAGTATTAACAATAATAATAATACAAAAAAAACTTCCTTCCTCAACTGTTCCCCCCCCCCCCCACCAACCAAGCTGAGCATTGTCCTCAATGTGGTATGAGCGATTGAAATTACAGGGAGGAAGTGGTGCCTCCTGAGTGGTATGTAATTTGAGTAGATAAGGAGAAACCACATGTTTCAAAAAGAAAATAGATATGAGTAGAGGAATAAAAATAAAATAATACCAAGAGTATGCAAAAAACGATAGAGTTGTATTACTTCATGAAAGTACATTAAAGATGATAACAAGTAATACAACCAATCCCAATATATATCATAATAAAAGCATGGGATTGCAAGTGCTACTATAATAAGAAAATGCATAAAGAAAATACATAAAGTAAACTATGGAAATGATCAAGTAGATGGGTGCTGATGATGTGAAGATAATGACTCAGGTGGATGTCTGTGTGTCTCTTGGAGTCGGCTCTGTGGGCTCTAAGGGGGCAGGTATCTGGTGCTGAGGAGCTGATGGAATACCCAGATGGCTCTGAATCTGCCTCAGAATGGCAGTATGCTGAGTCTGAGTAGCAATAATTTGCTCCTGATGAGCACGAAGAGCTGTCATCTCCTGAGTAAGGATGCTCTGAGAAGTGGTCAATGCCTGCAAAGTGTGACATAGAGCTCTGTACTCGGAAATGGTAGTCCTAGGCTCAAATGAAGAGGAGGGCTCTGATATAGCTGGAATAACAGGGGGAGGTCGTGGTGTGGCATGAGAAGCAGAGGGTGCAACCTCAGGTATGGGCTCTGCAGAGGGCACTGCAGGGGCAGGTGCTCTCGTGTCAACTGGTGTCTCTATGGGCTGTGGCTCCTGTGGCTGCTCTGCATGTGGAATCCTTGGATGCTCTACTCCAGTTGGGGCTCCTGGCTCTGCACTATAGGCTGTCATATTCTTCCATTTGTCGAGAGTGAATACCTCTCAGTAAATACGTTTGCGCTCAAGATGAGGCTCAAATGGATACCCCAAGTGTTCCAGAATCTGACATAACAATCTGGGGAACAGTTGAGGAATGGCATCAGCTCTGAGCAGCTTCTTCTGATGGACCTTCTCTTCAAAATACAGAAAGGCGGCCATAATGAGATGATGAGGGCCAAAGAAGAATCCCTCAGATATCCGATATAATGCCTCCAGCAAAGCTCCTCGCCTCTGCACTCAGTGCTGTAGTGGAAAGATATTGTGGCGGAGGAGAGCATCTATGAAAAACATGCTAGGATGGAGCTCCTTCCTCTGTAGATACTGGCCTGTGGATGCCCCTCTGGACAGAATACGAACTATGTCGCTCGGGGAAGGATTAGTCCAGACTCGATAATCCTCTGGCCTAGCTGGCTCGTAGGGAATGCACAATGCCTCTGCTATTTGCCTAGCTCCCAAAATACCATGACGTCCGTCTATGGTGAAATGGATGACAGTAGGATCTCGGACATGGTGTGTGGTCATGGATTGATAAAAATCCATTGCCACACGGGGATAAAAGAAATCCCTTGGAGTAAGCAATTGTTCCATATGATACTTCCGGAGCAGATGGAAGGAGTCCCTGAGCTGGGGCTGAAGTCTGAAAGTGGCTGCATCAAAATAGAGCTCGGAGTGGAATGGCCTAGCCCTGTAGTCCAAATTACCCTCAATGGGCGGCTGAGTGAGCATTGGACGCCTAATAATCACCTCAGGAGCCATGCCGGAGGGAATCTGAGAATCTGTAGGCGGTGGCTGAGGCGGCTGAGGCTCTGAGCATGGCTCCTCTGGCTCTGATAAATCAATTAACGCCGGTTCAGATACCTTGGCTTTTTTCTTGGGTGGCTGGTTAATTGCCCTTGTCTGATAGCGCCTCACCGGAGGACTCATTGGTGCGCCCTCAACTGGAGGTGGGACGCGCGGTGGTCCCGGAGGTTTGGAAGTGGAGCCTTGGACAGGGGTCTATGGCGCAGCTCTCTTGCGGCTTGACGGAGAGGAGGACTGAGCTCCTCGGGTTCTTGCCATGGCTGACCGGAGGAAATGGACGGAGGCGCAAGCGGCCGAGGTTCAGACGAGAGGGAGAAGATGGAAGGTTGCTCTGGTTTTTAGGTCTTCTCTGGTACTATTTAAAGTTCAAATGACCGGTTATATTAGAAATTTGGAATTTATACCGTTAAAAATTGGATACCAAGGGTCACTTTAATTTTCGCAGAGGAGGGCTGATTTACCAACAAAAGGGCATTTTCGCAGAAGGGGGCCCTTTTCGTAGCACATTTCGCAACCCATTTCGCAGCTGCGAAATCGGGTTACTGTGCTGCGAAATGGCACTCGTGTGCCAAAGGGGTGTTTCGCAGTTGCGAAACACCCTGCGAAATTGGGCTATGGCTGCAAAAATTGGAGATTTCACGTTTTGGGGATTTCGCAGCCATTTTACAGCTGCGAAATGGAGTTCCTGTGCTGCGAAATGGCACTCGTGTGCCAAGAGGTGTTTTCGTAGAGGGGGGTGTTGGGCTGCGAAATTTATTTCGCAGCGGAGGGCCATTTTCGCAGCCAAACCTTGATTTTGCAGAGGCCATGTAAGGGCTGCGAAATGATTTCGCAGCAGATAGCCATTTTCGCAGGGGCCTATTTTGGGCTGCGAAATTTCGCAGACCACTAAAATTTCATAGCTTTGAGCTCCTTTTGGCCCTCTGAGACCTTCCTTCATATTCTTTGCAATTGTTCCTACAAAAGATCATTCAAAAAGAGGAAGTTACTTATAATTAACAAAACTTTAGACCAAAATTAAAATCAAAAGAGTTAATAAAGCTTCTAAATTAATAAACTTAAACAAAAAATATGGACTTTGGTGAAACCAAGCCCATCTAACCCTTTTCTGATTAGGCTTTCTGTGGTTCAAGGAGGTTGATTTCCTCCTTGTCTTGCTTGAATGGTTCAATGAATGGCTTGAGACGATGGCCATTGACCTTGAAGGTGTCAATACTGTTGGACTTCAGTAATTCCACCACTCCACTGGGATGCACTTGGTGAATTATGAAAGGACCCGTCCACCTGGATTTCAATTTTCCTAGAAAGAGATGAAGTTTAGAGTCATAAAGCAAAACTCTTTGTCCCTTGGTCAAATTCTTCTAATTTACCAATTGATCATGCCATTTTTTCAATCTTGCTTTTGCAATTTTTGAATTGAGGTATGCATCATTCCTCATTTCCTCCAATTCATTCAAATCCAAACATCTCTTTAACCCGGCTCTTGTCAAATCCATGTTGAGCTTTTTGATTGCCCACCATGCTTTATATTCAATCTCTACTGGAAGATGACACGCTTTGCCATAAACAAGGCGATAGAGAGACATTCCAAGAATGGTCTTGTAAGCGGTCCTATAAGCCCATAAGAAATCCAGGAGCTTAATAGACCAATCCTTCCTATTCACATTCACCACCTTCATCAATATATTCTTGATCTCACGGTTGGCTAACTCAACTTGGCCACTTGTTTGAGGGTGATACGGTGTGGCTACCTTGTGTTTAACCTCATATTTGGCTAGAAGAGTCTCAAAAGGTTTATTGCAAAAGTGGGTTCCTCCATCACTTATAATGGCCTTTGGCACTCCAAATCTTGCAAAGATGTTGTTCTTGATGAATTTAAGAACCACCTTATGATCATTGCTCCTACATGGGATTGTTTCTACCCACTTAGAGACATAATCCACTCCCACCAAGATGTAGGAATGCCCAAATGACATTGGAAATGGTTCCATGAAGTCTATCCCCCAAACATAAAAAATATCCACTATTAAGATGGGGTTCAAGGGTTTCATATTTCGGCGTGTTAGCTTACCAAGCCTTTGACACCGATCACATCCCTTGCACAAAGAGTGGGCATCCTTGAAAAGAGAGGGCCACCAGAAGCCTGATTGGATCACCTTCATAGCTGTTTTCTGGGAGGCAAAATGACCTCCACATGCACTATCATGGCAATGGGAAAGAATTCCCGATTGCTCTTGCTCAGGAACACATTTCCTTATAATTTGATCCGCACAATATTTGAAAAGAAAAGGTTCCTCCCAATAATAGGCATGGATCTTAGCAAAGAAATGCCTCTTGTCTTGGGCACTCCACTCACTTGGTACTTCTCCAGTAACCAAAAAATTTGCAATGTGAGAATACCATGGAGCTACATCTATTGAAGCTGATAGCATGTACCCCAAAAAGAAGATGAACTATTTAGCTCATCCTCACTCACACACCCACTTCATGCTAAATTCCCCCTGGATCCCAAACAAAATTGGCATCCTTCCCATTTGGTCCAAGGGAATTCGTTTCTCTTCTCTTCCCTGGAGAAGTGGATGCTTTAAAGGGTTCAGGTAACCCTTTATCATCTTGAACCTTATGATTTTCAATGGAAGGTTGGTCCATAGAGTTGTCATAGCAATCCCCCACCAAAGTGTCGATCTTCAACACTTTCCTTGACCTTTTTGCATTGGTTCCTTGAAGATTATGGTGGGGTTGAGGAGGAAGCTTCCTTTTCCCCCTTGCTATGTCGAGATTGGTGAGCTTCTTAATGGAGTCTTGAACTTTTTCTATCCTTAGTGATAGATCATTATAAACCCCCTCCATTCTTACATTTATTGAACTCTCCAAATTATCAATCTTTTCATTAAGATGAGAGTTGATCTTTTGTTGCTCACCTACAAAGTCCTCCATGACTTTGCTTATCTTCAAAATGGCTTGCTCCAATGAAGATGTACTCATTGATGGTTGAGGTTGAGGTTGGGTTGTAAGGTTGGGATGGTTATTCCAACTTGAGGTGTAGGAGCTTTGGTAACCGCACATGTCTCTCATAGTTGGAATGGTAGGGCACTCCCCTACCGTATGCTCATATGAATCATCTCCATTCAAAACATACTTACTACCCCATTGGCTTTGTTGAACTTGTCTTTTCCCTAATTCAATCCGATCCCTCATGGATAAGTATGCAAATTTGTCCTTCTCATGATCATAATGAGAGCTTTGATCTTCATGTGGAATTTCCATTTCTAAAAAAAAAATGATATTCAACTAAGGCTCTTTTCTTCAACTTGTACCAGGGTTCCCTCTTGGTCTCGAATCCAACAAGGAATGCACAAATTGAAATTAAAACATAAAAGAAAAGAGAATAAAAAATTTAACTAAATAAAAACTAAACTAAAAATGAAAGTTAAAAACTAAAAGAAATTTATCTAAACTAAGTTAAAAATGCTCTAAAACTAAAATAAAAAGTTAATAAATGAAAAATGAGATAGAATTCACCTCACTCATGAGAAGTCTCACAAGTTACCTCCGGCTGATATATTCACAGTGAAGTAGCACCTTCCCCGGCAACGACGCCATTTGATAACCCGACTCTTGGTAGCTTGGCATGTAAGGGTATCAACAAAATTTATACCTAAGGTCCTTACACTAAAGTAGCAAAGCTACTATAGCATAGTGGCTCTAGGATCGAACACTGGGAAGGGTTTTTACTTTAACTGGTGAAGTTCGGAGGATGGAGTGAATTTTTCTTAATAAAAATTAGGTTAAGATGAAAACATAAAAAGATGAAGGTGTTGTAAACTAAACTAACATGAAAATAGGTTAAAAGATGGAAAAAGAAGTTTCTCAAAGCTTTGGATAGCCATGCTTAACTCACTGTGTAAAAATGGAAATTTTGGAACTTTTCACCTCGAGTTGGGGAAGCAACTAAGGTGATGCTTACTTCCCGAACCGGTATGTGTTTAACAACTGAGTTTTAGTCCTTCAAAACTTACAAAAAGGGTAGCTGAACCTCATAAATGCTCTTTTAATGATATAGGTCATCTCCTCGACTTGCAATACAATGGCTCGTAGGAGATAACTAATGAACGTCAGTGGATCTAACAATAAGAATCCACTGAGACCAAAAGGTTATCAAGTATTGGCCATTCAAAGCAAGTCAGAGGGATTAAAAGCTTTACTTTGAATGAAAACATTTATGATGCTCAGCTACTTACATTCATGGCTTGGAAATCTTCATCGTGACACGGGAGCTTCACATGGCATCCATTACTTCAAGAAACTAAAAGGTTTTAGCCTCTCATCCTTGGGGATTTCATCCTCCAATGATGTTTGGCTACTAAGAAAATAGAAAATAGTAGAGAGAAAAAGAAAGCAAAAGATACTCTGTATTTCACTAAGTGTAAAATTTACATAAGTTGGTCCCCTGGAGAAAGTTCCCCGACAGTCCGAAAAATAAAAATTACAAAACAATATATAACAGGTTGTTTACCCTTGTATTCTTGCTTAACAACTAAGGAATCATCTAATTGGTAGATTACAAGGAGAGAATTGGGATTTAGACAACAAATATCTGAAGCAAAATATCAAAAAACGTTGGTCGCAAATATCTGGAAGCACTCAGGAGAATTTGGCAGGCGCACAAAATGGCTGCGAAATTTCACAGACAAACAAGATGGCTGCGAAATCATTTCGCAGCCGAAGGCTGATTTTGCAGCCAAAGGCTGATTTCGCAGCCCTGCGAAATTGGTCTTTAGCTTGGAGTGATCTACTTCTATTGGCTCTAACTTCTTCATTTCAACTCTGATTTACGAACCGTTTGAAGCATTGGATTGTTGACTTCCCGATCTTCGAAACGACATAAAGAATACATAAATTGGACTTCAGGAAGTACTCCAAAAGTGGCTGAAATGACTGTCATCAAGAATGCTTCAAGGTAGATTCTCTCTTTACTTCTCCTCCTTGCATTCCGGATTGGTTATGGCAAAGGACTTTAAGGCTTCAAAGCTCTGATTCTTCATGTTCCTGAGCTTTCCATTGCTTTACCATGGATTCCAAATAACTCTCCTCCACCTTGGATTGCTTTGGTGATCAAATTACTAACAAAAACACCAAAACTTACACAAAATGATTAGAAGTGATTGCAAAGGTCCTCAATATGTTAATTGGGTTAAAAGGCAATAACTACTACTCAAAAGTGTTTAAAAGAGTTAATTACAAGCTATAAAATAACCCTTTTTGAGTAGTAATCAGGTATTTTGCAATTGCGAAGGTGTTTTTGGCACACGAGTGCCACTTCGCAGCATAGGAACTTTCATTTCGCAGCTGCGAAACGCATTGCGAAGTTGCTGCGAAAATGGCATTTTGCTGCGAAATTGACATTTTGTTGCGAAACTTAAACTGACCCTTAGGCTTCCGTTTTTCCTATTTATACCGGTCATTTGAGCTGCGAAAAGGGTTTCAAAAATCAGAGCGCCATTCTCGCAAGTTGTTCGTCTTCTTCAGTGAGCCACGCCGTCCAAGCCTCCGGTCATCTTCTCCGATCAGCAACGTCGGCCAAATTTCGGTATCCTAAAATGGCGCGAACACGAGGGGCTAAATCTTCATCTCCTTCGAATCGCAAGAAGAGTCTGCGAAAGGAGCCAGTTCCAGATTCTGCTCCAGAGCCTTCGCAGCCGAAAGCAATTCCTCCCCCGATGAAGCCAGCGCCGCCAAAGCCTCCGGCAAGACGATACCTTACCAGGTCAGGGGGTCAGCCACTGCAGAAGAGACCTAGGGTGGAGAGCTCAGAACCCATCGATTTGACTGAGCAATCTCCAGAGCCTTCACCAATTTCATCACCGGTTCCAACTCCAGTTCCCTCGCCGATTCCCATGCCAGTTCCATCACCGGTACCATCTCTGGCGCTGCAAGAAAAATCTCAGGAGCCTCAAGCGCCACTTCCTGAGCCCCAAATTCCATCCGAAACAGCTCTAGAAGAAGTAATTAGGCGGCCAATGCTACCTCAGCCCCCAATTGAGGGAAACTTGGATTGTAGAGCTCGGCCATTCCATTCCGAGCTATGCTTCGACTTACCGGCATTCAGAGTGAGGCCGGAGCTTGCCCAATCATTCCAGTTGCTGAGGAGGTATCACATGGAGCACTTGCTGACTCCAAGAGACTTTTTCTATCCCCGGGTAGCCACGGATTTCTACCAATCCATGACAACCAACCAGGTCAGGGATCCAACCTTGATTCATTTCACTATCGATGGGAGACATAGCATATTGGGAGCACATCATATTGCTGAAGCCCTGAAAATTCCCTATGAGCCAACCCAATTCGATGATTTTAGAGCTTGGACAAATCCTACTGAGCTGGAGATGGTGCGCACCCTTTCTAGAGGAGCTGCAAATCGATCACATCTGCTGAGGGGGGAGCTTCCTCTAGTTATGTTTTTGATTGATGCATTTTTGCGTCATAATCTGTACCCATTGCAGCATTGGACTCAAAGAAGGAGAGTCCTCTTAGAAGCTCTTTACAAGATGTCAGAAGGATTTTTCTTTGGGCCTCATCATCTTATCCTAGCAGCCCTTCTCTATTTCGAAGAGAAGGTTCACAAAAAGAAGCTTCAAAGAGCTGATTGCATTCCCCTCCTCTTTCCAAGGCTGCTATGCCAAATTTTGGAGCATCTGGGATACCCTTCTGAGCCTCAGCTGGAGAGAAAGCGAATTTGTCGTGAGCCATTCACTCTTGATAAATGGAACAATATGACGGCCTACAAAGTTGATCAGCCTGAGCAGCCTCAGCCAACTGCAAGGAGAGCATCCCCAAGACAAATACCTGAAGGTATAACAGTTGCTGCTCCTACCATTCCTAGAGCTCCACCAGCTGCATCAGCTTCATCTCAACCATCCACATCAGCTGAGCCGAGGATGGCCATTCCTATATTTGAATATCGAGAGTTGTGTCGTGCATTGGAGACTCTTACAGCTTCTCAGAGCAGTCTTGCTCAGGAGATGGCAGCCATCAGAGCATGCCAAGAGTAGATGTTGGCCACTCAGGCTCAACAAGCTGCCATCTTAAGGCAGCTCCAAGTCCATTTCGATCTGCCACAAGCTGTAGAGCCCTCCACTGATACACCAGCAGAGCCACACTCTCATCCTTCAAAGTCTCATCCTCCAAAGCCCCAAGCCCCAACTGATGCACCTACTGAAGAGGCAGACCCATCTGCCTAGCCCCACCACCCCACTCATCAGACTATTATATATATCTAATATTTTTATGTATTTGTTTTTTTTAGTTGAAAATAAGTCCCAGTATTTTGGTACTATATTTGGGATTCCTTGTGTTACTTGTCTTTTGCATTGTAATCAAATGAATTTAAAGTAATACAAGTTTAATATTTCTTATTAACAGTTAGCATTAAGTTATCTTTATTTCCTTTTCTCACATATTCTATTCTTTTTGAAACATGTGGTTTTCTCCAATCAATATTCGAATTTGATTTCAGCAAGGAGGTACCACTTCCTCCCTTTAATTACAGTCACTCATATCACATTGAGGACAATGCTCAGTTCGGTTGGGGGGAATGAGGAAGGAAGTATGCTAAATCTTTTTGGTAATGCAATTATTTTGGTAAATTAGTTGTAATTTTTACTTTTTACTCTTGTTACTCTATTCTCCATGAATTTTGAGGAAAAATTTTCAAATTAAACCAAGAGAAATTGAACTGTTGTTTTTCACTTAACTTAGAGTATGGATTATGCTCACTAAAGTGGTTCAATTGTTTAAACTTCTATTGAAATTGAATTTAGTTATTCCACTTTAAGCTATTCACACACTGTGCACATTAGATTCCGATTATAAGATGAAAAGCTATTTTCCTCTTGACTTAGGATAATTTTGGGACTTGGTACATTTGACCTCATTTGATAAAATTGAAACACCCTGCACAAGGCCAATGAGCCTTTGAAATAAAGAAAGTTGTTTGCTTGCCTTGAAACCCGAGCAATGTCTGAGGGGTATATGGTGAAAGCCTTTAAAGCCTGGTGCCCTAAGCCTTAATTGGTTGGGAGTCACCGACCTCAATGCTCGTTATAAGGGTGAATAGGTAGAGTTAACATATGGTAGATGCTTGGGTATTAGAAATTCATTCTTAAAAGTCCGGGGAAAAATCCGAGGAGTTAGTGGTTGAAAGATCCTTAAAGCTTGGTGCCCTAAACCTTAATTGGTTGGGAGTCATCGATGGACCCCCATTACATGGACAAGTCAGAAAGAGTATCCCATAAAGCTACCTTAAAAAAAAAAAAAAAAAAAAAAAAAAAAAAAAAAAAAAAAGATGAAAGTGTGTTCTTTTCTTATTGATTTTGGTCAGTTTGCTAAGTGTTGAAAAGAGATAGGTTGGGGGGAGAGATTAGTTTAGCATATTATTCTCGGAAGCTAAGGAACCAATACACATAGATTTTTGTGGAAGATTGAAGTTTGGTTCTTTGAAAGTGGAAATGATTTTAAAACTTCAGTTTGCATAATGCACTCCCTTGATTGACAGTGTTTAGCATAGTTTGTTATAACTCTTGTTGAAATTTGGGTTTGTATTTTTTTAATGTTTCATGTGAGAATTAGATCATCATGCCACTTGAGAATTGATTTTGATCAGCATGATGTTGTAAATTTTAATATAGGTTGCTTTTTATTTTCATTGTTCTCTCCTATTTTGCTAAGGGACTAGCAATATGTCAGTTGGGGGGAGTGATTACTACTCAAAAAGTGCTATTTGATAGCTTATAATTAATCCTTTTAAACACTTTTGAGTAGTAGTTTTGGCCTTTTAACTCAATTGGCATGTTAAGGACCCTTGAAAGGGATTTTAATCACTTTATGCAAGTTTTGGTGTTTTTGTTAGTAATTTGATCACCAAAGCAAGTCAAGACTGAGGAGAGTTTTGAGGAATCTTGGGCAAAGCTTAGAAGTCATTTGCCAAGAGTAAATCCGGATTGCAAGGAGAAAAAGTAAAGAGAATCTGCCATGAAGCATATTCTTGATGACAGTTGTAGCAGCCACTTTTGGAGCACTTTCTGAAGTCCAAATGATGCATGCTATATACCATTTCAAATCTCAGGAAGTCAAAAATCCAATGCTTCAAACGGTGTGCAATTCAGAGTTGAAACGAAGAAGTTGCAGCCATTGCAATCCAATCACTCCGAGCTGAAGGAAGCATTTTGCAAAGTGCTGCGAAATCACCCTTTTGTTGCGAAGTGATTCCGCAGCCTTTTTGTACAGTGTGATGTATCTCCTTCTGAAGTTGCCCGACATATACCGCGAGAAGGAAGCTTGGAACCTCAAGGTGGAAGCCAACTTCGCAGCCCTGCGAGTTTAGCTTGTTGTTGCGGAATGATTTCGCAGCCCTCTTGAGTGTCTGCGAAATCTCGCAGACACCATTTTTCTCATGCGAAATTGTTCCTGAAGCCTCCCGATATTTGCTACCGACATTGGGAGATATTTTACATCAGATTTTTGTTGTCTAAATCCCAAAATACTCCTTGTAAGCCACCAATTACATGATTCCTTAGTTTTTAAGTTAGTAAAAAGACTAAATATCTATGTAATAATTAGTTTTAAATTATGTTAATATATATACCTCTCGAGAGCCTGTTCTCAGAGAGGAGTTCCTTCTGTAAAAGTTTGGGTAAGCAAGTAAAGTTCAGTTCTTTCTACTGCCTTACCTTCTCACTTTGTATTTTTATTTTATTTCTAAGTTATGAATTCTCTGAGGAGTTTTCCCCAGAGAATGAGTAACTAAACCTCTAAGTCCTTGGAGCTAAGGTTGCCGGGGAAGGTTCCAAGTGCAAGAATGCAAAGCTTTGTGGTTTTAGCTATTAATGAAGAGGAAGTGAAATCCTTTAGTGATTTCTATGTTTTTAGTTAACTTAAAACACCTTAGAGTCACTTGGGCCAACACTTGGTAAGGCAAGTGATTTCCAACCATGGAAATGCACTAGTTTACCCCTTGTGAGCCTTTGGGAGGTGACTTTAAGGTAGGATTTTCTAGAATAGCCAACACTTGGTAAGCTTTTGGACTCCAAGGAGACATCCATTAGTTATCTCTTGCGAGCTTTTGACGGGTAATCCAAGGTTAAAGATCACCTTGAATGGTTAAGGCTTAGTGAGAGGCTTAAACCATTGCAAGTTGCATCAGTGAGAGAATTAAAGTGAAATCTAATTGAAGGAGTCTCTGTACAACACCGGTTAGAGAATTGACTATATGTTGAATCTCTAACGCAAGGAAATGAACCATCTGACCAGAGCCGTGTGTTTTGCATGAGGAACCACCCCAGTGAACCTAACTCTCCACGGAATGCTTTTCTTCCTAAATTATTCCAAACTTCTGTTGTGCTAGTTAGTTTAAGTCTAAACCTTTACCAATCAAAGTTTGTGTTTTACTTCTTAAACTAACCATGAAATGAAACAAAACCAATTCACTTGGAATTGGTATCATTGAGAGCTTGTTAATCTTTCCCAGTGGACGATCCTAGAGCCACTATACTATAGTAGCTTTTTCTTTGCTACCCTAGTATATGGTGTTATAGGTTATAAATTTTGTTGATTGCTCCCTCAATCAAGGAGCACCAGTTGGACACAAATCAGCTGAGACACCAATTGGGCACGAATCAATGGCAGTCCCAGATGCTGTTGAATTTGACGAAGGATAGTAGTATGCTGGTAAAGAATAATAGTGTGCTGGTCCTACTGAGCACGTATGTCTCTCATCTACTGGAATATAGCATTGTGCGTAGTGGTTAGTGTCTTGAACAAATTTATCATGGCATGAAACTTCGTGGCAGATATGGTAATAGGGGCCTCTAATGTAGGAGGTGCAACTGGTGGAACAGAAGGTGTAGTGGGAGGATCAATAGAGGTAGCCTGAGGCATAGATGGTGCAGTAGGGGCGGATGGAATAGACTTTGTGGGTCGCTCGTCTTGCTGTGCCTAGTCAGCCTGTGTTGGCACTGGAGATGCTGGCCTGTGTGGTGCTGCTTCAGGTATTGATTCTGTTGGATTCTTACTTGCTAGTTGTGTCCATTGGTCGAGAGTGAAATGCTCTTGACAATGATGGCGGCGCTCTAGGTGGGGCTCAGTAGGATAGCCCATATGCTCTAATATATGGCAGAGCAGCCTTGGAAACAACAATGGGATCATGTCAGCTCGTTGCAGCTTCTTCCCGTGTACTTTTTTCTTGAAGTATAGGAGAGAGGCCATAATCAGGTGATGTGGCCCAAAATAGAAGCCCTCAGATATCCTGAATAATGCATCTAGGATGGGTCCTTGCCTTTGCACTAAATGCTGAAGAGGGAAAATGTTGGACCGCAACAATACATCTACCAGGACCATCCCAGATGGAAGCTCCTTATGTAGAAGGTATGAATCTTTAAAGGTCCCTCTCGATAGAATGCGGACCATGTCTCGTTGAGATATAGGGGACCACTATCTACAATGTGTTGGATCCTCTGGTTGAAATGGAATATGGAGAGCCTTAGCAATGTGCCTAGCTTCTAAGATACCTTGACGCCCGTCTATGCTAAAACGAATGGCTGTGGGACTTTGGGAGCCCTGAGTAGTTATGGACTGATAGAAATCCATCGCCACTTTGGGGTAGAAAAAACTACCTGGGAGTCATCAGGCACTCGAGATGGTACCTCTAGAGCAGTCCAAACGAATCCCGAAAGTCCGGCTGCTGTCGCATAGCCTCTATGTCAAAGTAGAGCTCAAAATGAAATGACCTAGCTCTACAATCTGAATTGCCCTCAATGGGCGATGCGGTAACCATAGGCCTCTTGATGATGGCTTCTGGAGCAATGCCGGAAAGATGTTGAGTATCCGCTGGGCCCTGGGAATCAGGCTGCCCATGCCTAGATGTCTCTTCGAGGCCTGAGGTCCTAACTGTCTTTGGCGGAATGCGGTGTGCTGATGGCTTTGGGGGCGAAGAAGTTGGTGATCTCTGTGTCGAGTATCGGCGTTGAGGAGGGCTATAGGGCACCCCACCCTTAGAAGATGGAACGGTTGGGGCTTGAGAGGCCTGAGATGAATCCTGAGGAATAGAGGCACTTGGACGAGTCTCGCGAGATGCGGACGGGTTTGTATGGCACCCTCTGATGCGCGCCATAGCTGATATGGGTGAGAGATGGAGGTTCTTTCTTCTTCTTAGTGGTCGTAGGGCATGGAATGGCGAGGAATGGCTTCGCAAGGTGGTGGTGAGCTTTTTGCAACAGATGATGGGTCGTGCGAAATAATAAGTGGCTTTAGAAGCCTTCAAATAGGAATTTTAAGTGTCATTTGGTTTTCCTCATGATTGTTGGAAGTTCACACAAGTGACTGTTGGCACTTCGCATGGGTTTCGCAAGGCAAAAATAGGTTGCGAAATTTCTGGCAGCCCTTGTGAAAATTTTCGCATTTGGTTTTGGTGTTGCGAAATTTTCGCATTTGGATTTGGCTGGTGCGAAATTTTTGCATGTGACTTTGGTTGGTGCGAAATTTTCACATGTGGATTTTTTCTGGTGCGAAATTTTCGCATGTGACTTTGGTTGGTGTGAAATTTTCGCATGTGGATTTTTGTCTTGCGAAATGCTCTGTTTTTCCTTTGTTTTGGAATTCCCTATATTTGATCATCAAAAAATTAAATTAATTCATAATAAAATAAAATTGAAGTGAGAAAGTTCAATTTAAAACATATACTAAATCAAAAAAACTTGAATTTAAAATTTAAAACAAAACAACAAACAAAAACAAAAAATATGGACTTAGTGTCTTTCGACAGACTAAGTCCATCTAACCATTTGTCTTTCAAGCTTAATGTGGTTCAAGGAGGTTGATTTCCTCCTTGTCTTTAGAAAATGGCTCCAGGAATGGCTTGAGACGTTGGCCATTGACTTTGAAAGTCTCAATACTGCTGAGTAGCTCTACTACTCCATTTGAATATACTTCTTGGATAGTAAACGAACCTATCCATCTTGACTTCAATTTTTTTGGGAAGATGTGGAGCTTAGAGTCATAAAGCAAGACTCTTTGTCCCTTCTGGAATTCTTTGCGGGAGACTAATTGATCATGCCACCTTTTCAATCTCTGTTTTGCAATGTTTGAATTGATATAGGCGTCATTTCTCAATTCCTCCATCTCATTAAGGTCTATAAATCTCTTCATGTCGGCTTTGTTCAAGTCCATGTTGAGCGTCTTGATTGCCCACCAAGCTTTGTATTGCACTTCAACAGGGAGATGGCACGCTTTGCCATAGACTAGGCGATAAGGAGACATTCCAAGAATGGTCTTGTAAGCTATTCTATAAGCCCATAGTGAATCATGAAGCTTAATAGACCAATCTCTTCTACTCGTATTCACCACTTTCATCAGTATGTTCTTGATATCCCGGTTGGCTAACTTAACTTGCCCAGAAGTCTGAGGGTGGTAAGATGTAGCTACCTTATGCTTCACCCCATACTTGGCTAAGAGAATTTTGAACGGCTTGTTACAAAAATGAGTGCCCCCATCACTAATTATGGCTTTGGGTACTCCAAATCTGGAGAATATGTTCTCTTTGAGAAATTTGAGAACAACTCTGTGATCATTTTGCTTGCACAGGATTGCTTCAACCCATTTAGAAACATAATGTGTTAATTTCCTAAGCCTTTGTTGTCTTTCACAGCTCTTACACATGGTAAGGGCGTCTTTGAAGAGTGATGGCCAGCAAAAACCCGATTGCAACACCTTCATAGCCGTCTTTTGAGAAGCAAAGTGGCCTCCACATGCACTTTCATGGCAATGATTGAGGATCCCCTATTGCTCTTGATCAGGGACGCACTTCCATATTATTTGATCCACACAATATTTGAATAGGAATGACTCTTCCTAATAGTAAGCATGAATTTTTGCAAAGAAGTGTTTCTTATCTTGTGTTTTTCACTCACTTGGAACTTCTCCGGTAACTAGATAGTTAACAATATGAGCATACCAAGGAGTGACTTCTATCAACATGAGTGACTCCTTCGAAAAATCATCATTAATTGGAAAATTGTGGGAATTATGTGCAATGGCTAGCCTCGACAGATGGTCGGCTACCACATTCTCCACTCATTTCTTGTCTTTGATCTGAAGATTGAATTCTTGAAGCAAAAGAATCCATCTAATTAGCCTCGCTTTTGCATCTTGTTTAGTCAACAAATATTTTAAGACCGAGTGGTAAATGAAAACCACAATGAAAGACCCTACTAAGTAAGCGCAAAATTTGTCTAAGGCAAAAACTACAGCCAATAATTCTTTCTCTATGGTTGTGTAGTTTCTTTGCGCTTTATTCAACCTTTTGCTTGCATAGTAGATCACATAGGGATTTCCATCTTCTCTTTGCCCAAGAATAGATCTTATAGCAAAGTCACTAGCATCACACATCACTTCAAAGGGCAATTGCCAGTTGGGAGTTCTCACTATTGAAGCGGTTGTAAGCAATAACTTCAATTCTTCAAAACTCCGTTGGCATCGATCATCCCATACAAATTTAGCATCCTTTACCAATAGCTCACAAAGAGGTCTTGCAAGTTTAGAGAAATCTTTGATAAACCACCTATAGAACCCAACGTGGCCAAGGAATTGCCTTACTCCTTTGACAGTTGTTGGCGATGGCAACTTGACAATCAGTTCAACTTTTGCTTTGTCCACCTCAATGCCTTAGCTGAAGATAATATGCCCAAGGACGATCCCTTGGGGTACCATGAAATGCCATTTCTTCTAGTTGAGCACCAAGTCTTTCTCAATGCATCGGTTCAACACAACTTCCAAATTGACTAAGCATTCGTCAAATGCACTTCCATACATAGTGATATCATCCATAAAGACTTCCATAATACGCTCCACCATATCATTGAAAATGCTTAACATGCATCTTTGGAATATTGTCGGTGCATTGCTTAAGCCGAAATGCATTCTTCTGTATGCATAAGTTCCGAATGGACAAGTGAAAGTGGTCTTCTCCTAATCTTCAACAACAATTTCAATTTGAAAATACCCGGAGTAGCCATCCAAGAAATAGTAGAATGGATGGCCTGAGACCTTCTCAAGCACTTGATCAATAAACGACAATGGGAAGTGGTCATTCCTTGTTACAACATTCAACTTTCTATAATCAATACACACCCTCCAACCAAAGTGAGGCATGTAGAAACTTCATCTCTCTTATCATTTTGCACCACTGTGATCCCTGATTTCTTTGGCACGACTTGCGTGGGACTCACCCATGGGCTATCTGATATGAGGTAGATAATACCGGCCTGAAGTATCTTAAGCACTTCAGCTCGCACCACCTCTTGCATGTGAGGGTTCAACCTTCCCTGGGGTTGACAAACTGGCTTAGCTTCTTCTTCCATGTATATATGATGAGTACAAACTAAACAGTTGATCCCTTTCAGATCAGAAAATTTCCACTCTATCGCCTTCTTGCATCTCCTAAGGATTTTAAGTAGACAATCCTACTGAGCAGTGGTAAGAGATGAAAAAATAACAACAGAGCTCTGCTTATTCTCCTCTAGGTATGCATACTTCAACTCTATGGGCAATGACTTTAGAATAAACTTTGGGGGCTCCTCCTTAATGGCTTCTTGTGTCTCTTCCTCATTGAATAAATGGAGAATTTCTTTCCTCAATTTCAAAAGAGGCAGAGTAGCAAACAAATCTAAGGGTTCGGGTAACCCTTCATCAAGATCCCCAAAACTCTCGTTCGAATCTTCTAGCATCTTTTGATCACAATGCTTTTCCACTAAGTTATCAATCATGCACACCTCTTCCGGTCCTTCTTCTTCTCCTGGATGGAATTATTTATTGCACATATAGAAGATATTGAGCTCCAACATCATGTTGCCAAATGTAAGTTGCATGACTCCATTCCTACAATTGATAATAGCATTTGAAGTAGCTAGGAATGGTATTCCAAGTATGATAGGAATACAATTAGTTCCTTTGGCAACCGGGTCCGTATCAAGAACAACAAAATCTACTGGGTAGTAGAATTTGTCAACTTGAACTAGGACATCTTCAATCATACCTCTTGGAATTTTCACAGATCTATCTGCTAGAGATACAGTGATTGATGTTGGCTTCAACTCTCCCAGTCCCAATTGCTTATAAACAGAGTAGGGTAGCAAATTCACACTTGCTCCCAAGTCCAACAAAGCTTTCTCCACACACATCTCTCCAATTATCACTGATATGGTAGGATAGCCCGTATCTTTGTATTTCACTAAAGACTTGTATTATATAATGGAACTTACTTTCTCAGTTAAGAAGGCTTTCTTACTCACATTCAACCCTCTTTTTATATTGCATAAGTCCTTCAGGAATTTTGCATAATTCGGAACTTGTTTGATCATGTCTAGCAAAGGGAAATTAACTTTCACTTGCCTCAACACTTCAAGAATTTCTGATCCGTTGTTGATTCCCTTTTCGCCATGTAAAGCTTGTGGGAATGGTGGAGGCAGGTGCTTCTTTATCATTTCTTCTTGGTTGATGGTCCTCTCCGGTTTTTCTTTCACCTTAACTTCAAGGTTCTCTTTATTTATACTGTTCCCTTTTCTCTTTCCTTTGATTTCCTCCCTCTTCTCTTTCTCTGCTTCACTTGGTTCATGCTCTGGCTTGGGTGTAGGCAGATCAACCTTTTTTCCACTCCTTAGAGTGATCACTGCTTTGACTTCCTTCATCTGAGAATATTCTCCCTCCTGAGCCTCCGCTTCATGGATACCCTTGGGATTTTGATGAGGTTGAGAAGGAAATTTTCCTTTCTCTTGCACAGTGTTGAGATTGGTAAGCCTTGAGATCTGGTACTGGAGATTATCTATCTTCTGAGATATATCATTGTGCCTCTCATCCATCTTTCTGTCTCGATTGGCAATTTCTTGCCTGATATGAGCATTCTCTTGCCTGATCTGAGCATTTTCTTACCTGAATTGATCATTGATGGATTTCTGGTCTACAACAAAATCTCTCATGACCTTGCTAAGATTCACAATGGCTTGTTCAAGACTTGAGGCTTGCGGGGGTGCTTGGTCAGGTTGCGTGTATTGAGGTGCCCTTGGTGATTACTACTCAAAAAGTACTATTTCATAACTTGTAATTAACTCTTTTAAACACTTTTGAGTAGTAGTTATCACCTTTTAACCCAATTAACATATTAAGGACCCTTGCAATCAATTCTAATCAAATTGTGTTAATTTTTGGTGTTTTGATAGCTTTTTGATCACCAAAGCAATCCGAGATTGAGGAGAGTTCTTTGGAATCCTTAAGCAAATCCAGAATACGAGGAGTATGGGATCCGACACATTCCACCCGGGAAGGAATTACATCCGACTGCCGCCACTTTACACCCGGATGTAATACATCCGGCTGCCGCCATTCCACCCGGTTGCCGCCATTTCCATCCGAAAATCTGCCGCCGCCATTCCACCCAGATGCCGCCATTTTCCACTTTCCACTTCCATCCGGAAATCTGCTGCCACTTTCCACCTAGATGTTTCATATCCGGAATTATGACGCCGGATGGGAGAGGAGAGCGTTTCAACTTCCCCGGTCACACATATTCGGATCCGATTATAGCGCTTACCCGGAAAGTTTCGCAACCATTTTGCACAGTGCCGCGGTGTTCTCCCGAAGCTTCCCGATATGTGCGACCAACATTTCTAGATATTTTGAGATATTTTGCTTTAGATATTTGATATCTAAATCCCCAAACTCTCCTTGTAATCCACCAATTATAGGATTCCTTAGTTATTAAGTTTGGAAAAAGGTTGAATAACCTTATAGATTTTATTATTGTAATTTTCATATAAATATCTCTCGGGAGCCTGTTCTCGAAAGGACGCAACTTTTGTATAGTTTTCAATGGAAGAAAAATACAGAGCTTTGCTCTACTTTTACCTTCTCATTTTGATTGTATTTTTCTTGGAAGCCAAACAACCTCTGAGGATGTTTTCCCAGAGGATGAGAGGCTAAACCTTTGGTTTCTTGGAGTGAAGGAAGCTAGGTGAAAAGTCCAGATGCAAAAGTGGAAAACTCTCGTGCTTTAAATACAGGTAGTTGGAGTTCATAAATGGCTTTTAAATCTAAAGTTTTGCTTTAAATCCCTTAGAATCACTTTGAATGGCCAATACATGATAAACTTTTAGATCTTTGTGGATACTTATTGCTAGATCCACTTAAGACCATTAGTTATCATGTACGAGCCATTGGAAAGTGGCTCAAGGTGAAGACTCATAGTGTCTAAAGCCATTAATGGAACTTGACTACCATTTCTATTGACTTTTTATGGATTAAATCTTCATTGTTAAATCTATACCGGTTCAGGAAACAACCATCCTTTATGTTATTATCCCCAATACGAGGAGAAAAATCCAGAATTTCCCACTTTGCATTCTGAACTTGATCCTAGCAACCTTTAGCTCCGGGAGACTTTCTTTCTTCCATTTTTACCTAGTTCTATGTTAGTTTAGTTTCAAACACCACTTTCAAAACAAATTTTATTTTCTTTTAAACTTTAAGTTTTTGACAAAGGAAATCATCAAATTCAATTTCTAATCTTGAGTCTATCACTGGTAGAGTGAAAACTCATCCCAGAGTTCGACCCTAGAGCTTCTATACTATAGTAGCTTTGCTACGCTAGTATAAGGTCATAGGATTTATAAATATTTTTTATTAAAATACCCAATTGAGCATGAATCAAAATGGCGCCGTTGCTGGGGATGGTGCCACAATACAGTAATACAACTTTTTAGAGGCTACTTGTGATTTCCATCACAAGTTTGGTGAATTCCTTTTTCACTAACTTCATTTCCTTTCTTTTAATTGTAGAATTCCTTTTGTTAAGTTTACTTTCATTTTCTTTCTAACCTTAACTTTCTTCTAGTTTTCTTTTGTTTTTGTTGTCTTTGTTTTGTTTTTAGGGAAGTTGTAACTTGTGCATGCCCTATTGGATTCGGGACCAAGAGGGAAGACTAGTAAGGATAGAGAATCCTTAAGACACAGAGTTGGATATTGTGTAAACATCATGGACCTTCCACAAGAGGATCAGAATTCTCAACACGGTCAAGGGGATAATCCAAATGCATATCTATCCATGAGGGATAGAATGCACCCACCAAGGATGAGTGCACCCTCATGCATCGTACCTCCTCTTGAGCAGCTGATTATAAGGCCCCATATTGTGCCCCTCCTACCAAATTTCCATGGAATGGAGAGTGAGAACCCATATGCCCACATCAAGGAGTTTGAGGAGGTGTGCAATACTTTTAGAGAGGAAGGAGCTTCAATAGACTTGATGAGACACAAGCTATTCCCTTTTACTTTGAAGGACAAGGCAAAAATATGGCTTAACTCTTTAAGGCCAAAGAGCATAAGGAATTGGGTTGATCTTCAGGCCGAATTTCTAAAGAAATTTTTCCCCACCCATAGGACCAATGGGTTGAAGAGACAAATCTCAAACTTTTCTGCACAAGAAAATGAGAAGTTCTATGAATGTTGGGAAAGGTATATGGAGGCCATCAATGCTTGTCCTCATCATGGCTTTGATACATGGCTCTTGGTGAGCTATTTTTATGATGGGATGTCTTCCTCCATGAAGCAAATTCTTGAAACCATGTGTGGGGGAGATTTTATGAGTAAGAATCTGGATGAAGCCATGGACTTTTTAAGTTATGTATCTGAGGTATCAAGAGGATGGGATGAGCCCAACTCAAGAGAAATGGGAATGATGAAAGCTCCTGTAAATCCAAAGGATGGAATGTACATGTTAAGTGAAGACATGGACATGAAAGCTAAGGTGGCAATAATGGCAAGGAGGTTGGAAGAACTTGAGTTGAAAAAAATGCATGAAGTCCAAGCCATTTCCGAGACACAAGCCCATGTCATGCCATGCACCATTTTCCAATCATGTGATCATGTGGTAGATGAGTGCCCAACCATCCCAGCTGTAAGGGAGATGTTAGGTGATCAAGCCAATGTTGTGGGGCAATTTAGGCCCAACAACAATGCACCTTATGGAAACACCTATAATTCAAGCTGGAGAAACCATCTAATTTTTTCTTGGAAACCAAGGCCACCTCCATACCAACCACAAGCCCAAACCCAAGCACCTCAACAAACCTCTTCAGTGGAGCAAGCCATTGTGAACCTAAGTAAAGTCATGGGTGACTTTGTGGGTGAACAAAAGGCAATCAACTCCTAATTACACCAAAAGATTGAAAATGTTGAGAGTTCTCAAATTAAGAGAATGGATGGGATGCAAAATGATCTATCTCAGAAGATAAATAATATTCAATACTCCATCTCTAGGCTTACCAACCTCAACACAGTGAATGAGAAAGGAATGTTTCCCTCTCAACCAAGCCAAAATCCAAAGGGTGTTCATGAAGTTGAAACCCAAGATGGGGAGTCTTCAAAGTTGAGGGAGGTAAAAGTTGTGATCACCTTGAGGAGTGAGAAGGAGGTTGATCAACCCTTGCCTAAGGTGAGGCAAGATGAAGAACTCATGTCAAGGAGAACCTTGGTTAAAGAGAGCAATAACCAAGAAGAGAAGAGTGGGAAGAAAAATGCATCTAATTCAAGCATTGAAAAAGAGCCAAGGATAGTGATTAAAGAGGATATGATGAAGAAACATATGCCTCCCCCTTTTCCTCAAGCTTTACATGGAAAGAAGGGAATCAAGAATTCATCAGAAATTCTTGAAGTTTTGAGACAAGTGAAGATGAATATACCCTTACTTGATATGATCAAGCAAGTCCCCACATATGCAAAATTTTTAAAGGACTTGTGCATGGTCAAGAGAGGGTTAATTGTGACAAAGAAGGCATTCCTCACTGAGCAAGTAAGTGCCATCATTCAGTGTAAGTCTCCAGTTAAGTACAAAGATCCGGGATGTCCCACCATTTCAGTCAACATTGGAGGGACACATGTGGAGAAGACTTTACTAGACTTGGGGGCAAGTGTGAATTTGCTCCCATACTCTGTGTATAAGCAACTGGGACTTGGAGAATTGAAACCCACAACCATCACTCTCTCCTTAGCTAATAGGTCAGTCAAAATCCCAAAGGGGGTGATAGAGGATGTTCTAGTTCAAGTGGACAAATTCTACTATCCTGTGGATTTTGTGGTGCTTGATACTGTCCCACTGTTATGGAAGCAAATTATGTGCCAATCATCCTTGGGAGACCTTTCCTAGCTACCTCCAATGCCATCATCAATTGTAGGAATGGGGCGATGCAGCTCACATTTGGAAACATGACCTTGGAACTAAACATATTCCACCTATGCAAGAGGCCTCTTTACCATGAAGAGGATGAAGGATTGGAGGAGTTGTGCTTGATCAACACTTTGGTTGAAGAGCATTGTGACAAGAATTTAGAAGAGAGCTTGAATGAAAGCCTTGGAGTGCTTGAAGAAGGGTTACCTGAACCCTCTGATGTGTTAGCCATCATGTCTCCTTGGAGGAGAATGGAAGAGATATTACCCTTGTTCAATAAGGAGGACTCACAAGGAGCAGCTAAGGAGGACCCTCCAAAGCTAGTTTTGAAGCCACTTCCTGTTGATTTGAAGTATGCATATTTGGAGGAAGATGAGAAATGTCTAGTGGTGGTTTCTTCAACTCTCACAAGTAATCAAGAGGATAGTCTTCTGGGAGTCCTCAGAAAATGCAAAATGGCCATTGGACGGCAAATTTCTGATCTGAAAGGGATTAGCCCTTTGGTATGCACCCACCATATCTACATGGAGGAAGATGCAAAACCAGTGAGGCAGCCCCAGAGGAGGTTGAATCCTCACATGCAAGAGGTGGTAAGGGGTGAAGTTCTGAAGCTACTTCAAGCAGGGATCATATATCCCATTTCAGATAGCTTGTGGGTGAGCCCAACCTAAGTAGTCCCAAAGAAATCTGGAATCACTGTGATCCAGAATGAGAAAGAAGAGGAAGTCTCTACATGTCTTACCTCAGGATGGAGGGTGTGTATAGACTACAGGTTGTTGAATTCAGTGACTAGGAAAGACCATTTCCCATTGCCTTTCATGGACCAAGTCCTTGAGAGAGTCTCAGGGCATCCTTTCTATTGTTTTTTGGATGGTTACTCGGGGTACTTCCAAATAGAGATTGATTTGGAAGATCAGGAAAAGACAACCTTCACTTGCCCCTTTGGTACTTTTGCCTATAGGAGGATGCCCTTTGGTCTATGTAATGCACCTGCAACTTTCCAAAAATGTATGCTAAGCATCTTCAGTGATATGGTGGAGCGCATCATGGAAGTCTTCATGGATGACATCACTGTATATGCAGGTTCTTATAAGGAGTGTTTGTTGCATTTAGAATCTGTTCTCCAAAGATGTATTGAGAAAAACCTAGTGCTAAATTGGGAGAAGTGCCATTTTATGGTACAACAAGGAATTGTCTTAGGACATATAATCTCCAAGAATGGCATTGAGGTATATAAGGCAAAGGTGGAGCTAACTGTTAAGTTGCCACCTCCCACAAATGTTAAAGGAATTAGGCAATTCCTAAGACATGTCGGGTTCTATAGGAGGTTCATTAAGGATTTCTCAAAAATCTCAAAACCTCTTTGTGAACTCTTGGTAAAGGATGCCAAGTTTGTGTGGGATGAGAAATGTTAGAAGAGTTTTGAGGAACTGAAGCAATTCCTCACAACTGCACCAATAGTGAGAGCCCCAAATTGGAAATTACCTTTTGAGGTAATGTGTGATGCAAGTGATCTTGCTATGGGGGCTGTTTTGGGGCAAAGAGAAGATGGAAAGCCCTATGTGATTTATTATGCAAGCAAAACTTTGAATGAGGCTCAAAGGAACTACACAACTACTGAGAAGGAGTTGTTGGCAGTAGTTTTTGCCTTGGATAAGTTTCGTGCCTATTTGGTAGGGTCCTTTATAGTGGTGTTCACTGACCATTCTACTTTGAAGTACCTGCTAACCAAGCAAGATGCCAAGGCAAGATTGATAAGATGGATCCTTTTGCTTCAAGAATTCAATCTCCAAATCCGGGATAAAAATGTAGAAAATGTGGTAGCTGACCACTTGTCAAGACTTGTGATAGCACATGACTCACATGGTCTACCTATCAATGATGACTTCCCTGAGGAGTCTCTCATGTCAATAGAGGTAGCTCCATGGTATTCTCACATTGCAAATTACTTGGTTACTGGAGAAATTCCAAGTGAGTGGAGTGCCCAAGACAAGAAGCATTTCTTTGCTAAGATCCATGCCTATTATTGGGATGAGCCTTTTCTCTTCAAATATTGTGTGGATCAAATCATAAGGAAATGTGTTCTTGAACAAGAGCAATCACGAATTCTATCCCATTGTCATGATAGTGCATGTGGAGGTCATTTTGCTTCCCAGAAAACAACCATGAGAGTGGTTCAATCAGGTTTTTGGTGGCCCTCTCTTTTCAAGGATGCCCACTCTATGTGCAAGGGATGTGATCGGTGTCAAAGGCTTGGGAAGCTAACACGCCAAAATATGATGCCCTTGAACCCCATCTTGATAGTGGATGTCTTTGATGTTTGGGAAATAGACTTCATGGGACCATTTCCAATGTCATTTGGACACTCCTACATTTTGGTAGGAGTGGATTATGTCTCAAAGTGGGTAGAAGCAATCCCATGTAGGAGCAATGATCATAAGGTGGTTCTCAAATTTCTCAAGGAGAACATCTTTTCAACATTTGGAGTGCCTAAGGCCATTATCACAGATGGAGGAACCCATTTTTGCAACAAGCCTTTTGAGACTCTTCTAGCCAAATATGGGGTCAAGCACAAGATAGCTACACCTTATCACCCTCAAAAAAGTGGCCAAGTTGAGTTAGCCAACCAGGAAATCAAGAATATACTGATGAAGGTGGTAAATGTGAATAGGAAGGATTGGTCTATTAAGCTCTTGGATTCATTATGGGCTTATAGGACCGCTTATAAGACCATTATTGGAATGTCTCCTTATCGCCTTGTTTATGGCAAAGCGTGCCATCTCCCAATGGAGGTTGAATATAAAGCATGGTGGGCAATCAAGAAGCTCAACATGGATTTGACAAGAGCCGGGTTAAAGAGATGTTTGGATTTGAACGAATTGGAGGAAATGAGGAATGATGTTTACCTCAATTCAAAAATTGCAAAAGAGAGGTTGAAGAAATGGCATGATTAGTTGGTAAATCAGAAGAATTTTACCAAGGGACAAAGAGTCTTGCTTTATGACTCTAAACTTCATCTTTTTCCGGGAAAATTGAAATCAAGGTGGACGGGTCCTTTCATAATTCATGACGTGCAATCAAATGGAGTAGTGGAACTACTCGACTTCAAGAGCACTCGAACTTTCAAAGTGAATGGGCATCGTCTCAAGCCCTATATGGAATCACTTTCCTGAGACAAAGAGGAATTCATCCTCCTTGATCCACCTCTAACATGAAAACACTCAGTTCATGGTTGAACTTAGTCTCTTCAAAGACTAAAAAGTTCATCCTCTTTTTGTTTCCTTTTGCGTTGATTTTAGCTTGTGTATATGCATGTTTTGATTTTTATTTTTGACCTTAATTTCATTCTAATGTGGTTTGAATTGGTTTTTGTGTTAACATGCAGCTAGGAAAGCTTGAAGAATGAAGTCAAGGGGAAAACAGGGGAAAACAGGGGAGAAAAGCCAAGACATAGGGAATTTCGCACTACTCAATTCTCTGGTGCGAAATTCGCACCACCCTACCCCCTTGTGCGAATTTTTGGGATTCTCAGTCCCTACCCTCCCCAATCCCAAGCCTCTGACCCTCATTTCTTTGCTCCCTTATGCCTAAGACTCGAGGAGGCTCTACCCCAACTCCATCAGAGCCCTTTACTTCAGCCGAGCCTTGGATGGCCATGCCCCTTTCAGAGTATAGAGATCTATGCCGCTCATTGCAGACACTAACCGCGACTCAAAGTAGCCTTGCTCAGGAGATGTCAACTATTTGTTCTCAGCAGGAGCAGATTTTGATCACCCAAACTTAGCACACTGCCATCCTGAGGCAGCTTCAGCACCATCTGGGTCTTCCATCAGCTACTGAGCATCTCACACCTACCACTGCAGTGCCTCACTCAAAGACCGTAGAGCCCCATGCCCCTACTGAGCCGGCTACTGAAGATGCAGAGACCTCTACCTGAGCCATCAGTTTACCAGCATCATCCTCCCCATTTCTGATCATTTACATATTTTCCTTTATGTATTTTCTTTATGAAATCCCATCTTTTTGGTATTATATAGTGGGATTGGTTGTATTGCTTGTTTTTGATATAAAATTGTACTGCCATCAAGTAATACAACTCTCTAGCATTTGTGAGCACACTTAGCATTATATTATTTTAATCCCTCTACTCATATCTTTTATTGTTTTTTTTTTTTTGAAACATGTGGGTTCTCCTATTCTACTTGAACTTCATACCACTCAGGAGGTACCACTTCCTCCCTATTTTTTTAATCGCTTTTATCACATTGAGGACAATGTTCCGCTTGGTTGGGGGGAGAGTTGAGGAATTAAGTATTGTTAATAATGCTAAGTTATTTTGGTAATTTAGTTGCTTTTTGCTTAATTTTAAAATTTTTAAGTCTTTATTCTACTCTCCATGGTTATTAAGGAAAAATTGTCAAAATGAAATGGGAGAAATTGAATTTTTGTCTTTTAACTTAACTTAGAGTTTGTATTATGCTTATTAAAGTTGATGAATTGTTGAAGTTTCTATTGAATTCAAGCTTATGTCTTCCACTTTAAGCTATTCACACACTGTGCACAATAGGTTCTGATTATAAGATGAGAAACTATTTCCCTCTTGACTTAGGAAAATTTTAGACTTGGTACCTTTGACCTTATTTAATAGTGTTGGGACACCTTGTAAAAGGCCAATGAGTCTTTGGAAAAAAAGAAAGAAAGAAAAATGTTTGCTTACCTTGAAACCCGAGCAAGGTCTGAGGGGTATATGGTGAAAATCTTTAAAACCTGGTGCCCTAAGCCTTCATTGGTTGGGAGTCACCGGCCTCAATGCTCGTTACAAGGGTGGATAGGTGGAGTCTAACATACTGTAGGTGCTGAGGTATTAAAATTCATTCTTAAAAGTCCGGGGTAAAATCCGAGGAGTTAGTGGTTGAAAAATCCTTAAAGCTTGATGCCCTAAACCTTAATTGGTTGGGAGTCATCGATGGACCCTCGTTACATGGACAATTTAGAAAAAAATACCTTTAAGCCTTGTACTCTTACAATGAGAAAAAATTGTGAAAAAAGAGGTGCGTTCTTAGCCTATTGGAGGTTGACTAGTTTGCTAAGCTTTGAAAAAGAACTAGGTTAGGGAGAGAGATTAGTTCAACATACTATATTCGGAAACTAATAAATATCACTTAGATTTTTGTGGAAGAGTAAGGATTGGTCCTTTGGAAGTGGAAATGATTTTAAGGCTTAAAATTGCATAATGCCTTCTCTTTAAGAATTGTGATTAGATAAGTTATTTGATAACTCTTGAAGAAGTTTGAGTTTTATTTCTTTAATGTTCCATGTGAGAGTTAGATCATCATGCCACTTGGAAATTGTTTTTTTTTATCAGCATGATGTTGTAATACTGTTTATTTTTTATTTTTCTCTCCTTCATTGCTAAGGGACTAGCAATATGCCAGTTGGGGGGAGTGATTACTACTCAAAAAGTACTATTTCATAGCTTGTAATTAACTCTTTTAAACACTTTTGAGTAGTAGTTATCACCTTTTAACCCAATTAACATATTAAGGACCCTTGCAATCAATTCTAATCAAATTGTGTTAAGTTTTGGTGTTTTGATAGTTTTTTTATCACCAAAGCAATCCGAGATTGAGGAGAGTTCTTTGGAATCCTTAAGCAAATCCAAAATACAAGGAGTATGGGATCCGGCACATTCCACCCGAGAAGGAATTACATTCGGCTGCCGCCACTTTACACCCGGATGTATCACATCCGGCTACAGCCATTTCCATCCGGAAATCTGCCGCTACCATTCCACCTGGCTGCCAAAAGCTATCCACCCGGATGCCGCCATTTTCCATTTTCCACTTCCATCCGAATATCTGCTGCCACTTTCCACTCGGATGTTTCACATCCGGAATTCTGACGCCAGATGGGAGAGGAGAGCATTTCAACTTCCCCGGTCACACATATCCAGATCCGATTATAGCGCTTACCCGGAGAGTTTCGCAGCCATTTTGCACAGTGCCGCGGTGTTCTCCTGAAGCTTCCCGATATGTGCGACCAACATTTCTAGATATTTTGAGATATTTTGCTTTAGATATTTGATATCTAAATCCCCAAACTCTCCTTGTAATCCACCAATTATAGGATTCCTTAGTTATTAAGTTTGGAAAAAGGTTGAATAACCTTATAGATTTTATTATTGTAATTTTCATATAAATATCTCTCGGGAGCCTGTTCTCGAAAGGACGCAACTTTTGTATAGTTTTCAATGGAAGAAAAATACAGAGCTTTGCTCTACTTTTACCTTCTCATTTTGATTGTATTTTTCTTGGAAGCCAAACAACCTCTGAGGATGTTTTCCTAGAGAATGAGAGGCTAAACCTTTGGTTACTTGGAGTGAAGGAAGCTAGGTGAAAAGTCCAGATGCAAAAGTGGAAAACTCTCGTGCTTTAAATACAGGTAGTTGGAGTTCATAAATGGCTTTTAAATCTAAAGTTTTGCTTTAAATCCCTTACAATCACTTTGAATGGCCAATACATGATAAACTTTTAGATCCTTGTGGATACTTATTGCTAGATCCACTTAAGACCATTAGTTATCATGTACGAGCCATTGGAAAGTGGCTCAAGGTGAAGACTCATAGTGTCTAAAGCCATTAATGGAACTTGACTACCATTTCTATTGACTTTTTATGGATTAAATCTTCATTGTTAAACCTATACCGGTTCGGGAAACAACCATCCTTTATGTTGTTATAGCCAATACGAGGAGAAAAATCCGGAATTTCCCACTTTGCATTCTGAACTTGATCCTAGCAACCTTTAGCTCCGGGAGACTTTCTTTCTTCCATTTTTACCTAGTTCTATGTTAGTTTAGTTTCAAGCACCACTTTCAAAACAAATTTTATTTTCTTTTAAACTTTAAGTTTTTGACAAAGGAAATCATCATATTTAATTTCTAGTCTTGAGTCTATCACTGGTAGAGTGAAAACCCATCCCAGAGTTCGACCCTAGAGTTGTTATACTATAGTAGCTTTGCTACACTAGTATAAGGTCATAGGATTTATAAATATTTTTTATTAAAATACCCAACTGAGCATGAATCACTTGGCTTTGAAGAGAAATTTGGATGGTTCTTCCAATTTGAATTGTAGGTGTTGCCATATGAAGCATTGTTATTGGGCTTAAATTGTCCAATAACATTTGCTTGATCCCCAAACATTTCTCTCACAACTGGCATCGTAGGACACTCCTCCACCAAGTGTTTAAAAGATTGACAAATTGAACATGGCTTAGCCTGCATTGGTGTGTCTGAAATGGCCTGCACTTCGCGTATTTTTGTCACTTCAAGTTCCTCCAATCTTCTAGCCATAGCTGCAAATTTTGATTTCATATTTGTATCTTCATTCAAAGTATACATCCCAGCCTTAGCGTTAGAAGCATTTGGTTGAGAGTTCACTCTTCCCACTTCTCTGGCATTGGGCTCATCCCATCCTCTTGAAACTTCAGCTACATAACTCAAGAAATCCATGGCTTCCTCCGGATTCTTACTCATGAAGTCTCCTCCGCACATCGTTTCTAAGAGTTGCTTCATTGAGGAAGACATATCGTGTTAAAAATAGCTCACCAATAGCTATGTATCAAAGCCATGGTGAGGACAAGCATTGATAGCTTCTATGTATCTCTCCCAACATTCATAGAATTTCTCATTCTCCTTAGCTAAGAAGTTTGAGATTTGTCTTTTCAAGCCGTTGGTCCTGTGAGTCGGGAAAAATTTCTTGAGAAATTCAGCTTGCAAATCAGTCCAAGATCGGATACTCCTTGGCCTTAAAGAATTAAGCCAGACCTTGGCCTTGTCCTTTAAAGTAAAAGGAAATAACTTAAGCCTCATCAAGTAGATTGAAGCTCTTTCTTCTCGGAAAGTATTACAAACGTCTTCAAATTCTTTGATATGCTGGTATGGATTCTCATACTCCATCCCATGAAAGTAGGTAGAAGCGGAACAATATGTGGTCGGATCACTAGCTACTCTATAAGTGGCACTATACATGACGGTGCACTCATACAAGGTGGATGCATGCGATTCCTCATGGATCAATATGCATTGAGATTTTCTTCTAGGGCATGTTGACTATGCTTATCTTCAGGTATAGCTTCCATGACTTCCACTTCCAATTCCAACTCAGTTTCGTGCGGATTTTTTATTTTCACAAGTTTTCCCTCACTATCTTGTATCCAATATGGCCTACACAATTAACAATATCTGAAACAAAAATAAAAACAAAGAAAACAAAAGAAAAACAATTCCAAAAGAAAGAAAAAAAATTACGGCTAATTAAAAGATAAACTAAAAAAAGAAACAAATAAAAATAAATAAATAAAAAGTTAGTAAAGGAAAAGAAAAATCACCAAACTTGTGATGAAGATCACAAGTGTTCTGGAAAAGTTATATCACTGTAAAGTGGAACCATCCCCGGCAACGGTGCCATTTGATTCATCCCCAATTGGTGTTCCTTTGATTCAGTTCTCAAAGGGGAGTTATCAACAAAATTTATAAACCTAATTCACCATATACTAGGGTAGCATAGCTAGCATAGCATAGTGGTTCTAGGATCGTCCACAGAGATGGGTTTTCATTTTACACTTGATATTAGTTTAAATAATTGGATTGGTGCTTTTTCTTTTATAAGTTAGCTTTAAAAGAAAACATAATCTTTGGTTGAAAAATGTTGGTTTTAAGCTAACAAAAAATAGTAACTGATTTTAATTACAAAGAAAAGGTTTCTTGGATTTTCAGGTCACTAGGTTCAAGCTCCTTATACAAAAGGGAAGATTTCGGATCTTTTCCTCGCATTGGGGATTTAACCTATAGTTATCCTCCCAACTGATGTGTTACAGTTGCTTCCCATTAATGGTTTCAACGTTAAATCCCTCTCATTGATGCATCTTGCAATGGCTCGTACCTCTCACCTTGCATTTGCCACTCAAGGTGATCCTTAACCTTGGATTACCCTTCAAAAGCTCGCATGAGATAACTAATGGATGTCTCTAGGGAGTCCAAAAGCTTACCAAGTGTTGGTTATTCTAAGTAATCCTACCTTTAAACCACCTCCTAGAGGCTCGCAATAGATAACTAATGGATCTCTATGGATTGAGTCCGAAAAGCTTACCAAGTGTTGGCCCAGGTGATTATAAGGGATTTTAAGTTAACTAAAAATATAAAAACTATTAACGGGTCACAACCTTCTCTTCATTAAAAACTGAAACAAGGAAAACTTCCACTTTTGTATTCAGGTCCCTTACCTAGCTTCGTTCCGTCCAAGAAACAAAAAGTCTAGCCATTCATCCTCTGAGAAAACATCCTCAAAGGTTGTTTGGCTAGAAAGAAAAATATAATCAAAGTGAGTAGGTAAGGCAGAGCAAAGCTCTGTATATTTCTTACTAAAAAATGTACAAGTGTTCCCCAAGAATGTCTTCCGAGATTCTGAGATGAATATTTCAAAAAAAGATATCTTAAGATATATAAAGAGAGATATTTTCAACCCCTTAATTAGATATCCTAAATATCTTAAAAGATCTTCAACTGATTACAAGGAGAGAATAGATAATTACACAAAATATCTTAAGGTAAAAATCTAACGGAGTCAGTGCAAAATATCTGAAGATTACATGAAGATTTCACAAGTGAGATATGGAGCTGTGAAAATTTTGCAAGAGGAAAGGGAGATGCTAAATTTTTGCAAGTGAAAAAGGTGGCTGCAAAAATTTCACAAGTACTAAAAGGTGATACGAAAATTTCGCAAGTGGTGAAAGGTGATGCGAAATTCTTCAGTGTTAGATTCCTCCTTTGATTCTCTTCCTTGCACACTTGATTGATTTGGCAAAGGCTTTGAAGCTCTCTAAAACTTGGATTCTTCATGTAATTTAGCTGCAATCTTGCTTTGCCATGGATTATACCAAGTTCTCCCTCATTCTTGGCTTGTTTTAATGATAAAAAAGATATCAAAAACATCAAAACTTGTCAAAAACTTATTAGTAACACTTGCAAGGGTCCTTAATGTGCCAATTGAATTAAAAGGTAATAAATACTACTCAAAAGTGTTTAAAAGAGTTTATAATAAGCTATAAATAGCACTTTTTGAGTAGTAATCAGATATATTTTGGCATCATATGGTGATAGTTGACTTCTATGTTAGATAGAATTCTATTATTATCATCTGCGTTTGTTGTAGTAGTAGTGAAGATGTAATATATTGTCTTTCGAATTAGCATACGATTGTTTTCTTCTCTTATTTTTAAAATAGTTGCCGCATATTCTATTATGTTATGACGAGCCATTGTTAATGAATGTCTCCGCACTCTTGGGGAATTTTGTGCGCGAAGATCCTCTACCAATGCATTCAACTCATCAACACGATCATACCATTCACGTTCTAACTTTCCATAATATGCTCTCTGATCCTTATACCATAGACTTCCATAGCTATATGGTTTCCCTAACGCTCAATAACGATTATATCGCTTGTGAGCACATAGCCTCTCTATAATGGGATCACTCATTTTCCCTGTATGAGAGACACTTTGTTTACAGTGTTATGTTTTAAACATAGCCAGCATGGCTGAAATGAAGCAGTAATGCATTAATGTTGATGTTGTTACCTTGTTGTCATATCATAATATTTTTTTTTTTATTTTTTCATTTGTTCTAATAACAGTGTAGGAGCAAGTACAAAGGCATCAGGTACTATACATGTTATAATGTGGCTAGTCATGTTAGGGATTAGTACATAGTTAAATCTTTCACTTCATATGAGACATCATTATTGTATCATTTGGTAGCAATAAGTATATTAGGGTATAAAGTTGTTTTTTTTAGCCTACCATTGCGAGAAGAGTTGAACAAATCCACAGAGATGGCAAATAACTATCGTCACTCAATAAGCTGCTTTGACAAACTTTACAGCCCGTGACAAATCTATGCAATCACTGGTCGATATTGGGCATTAGGGGATGAGTTCTATTACCCAATGACACCACATGATCCTTATAATGATGTTATTGTGCATACAATGCAATAGGAGTAGACGTTCAAAGTAAACCAAACTAAAGTATTGAGAGAAGATTTTCATTTCTTAAGGAGTCCTACTCCTAAACACCATACCATAGCGTTCTTGCCTAACACTAACTCCAACCTACATAAAGCAACTAACATGATTAGAGAGGAAAACAATAGAATGACAATTCATCGTGATAGGTACTATATGTTACAGAATTTCCACCAGATAGCAGAAGAAACAAGAAAA
This sequence comes from Vitis vinifera, assembly GCF_030704535.1. NCBI lineage: Eukaryota > Viridiplantae > Streptophyta > Magnoliopsida > Vitales > Vitaceae > Vitis > Vitis vinifera. Next base: position 16,138,494 of record NC_081809.1, on the reverse strand, counting down.
GTGCTTGATTCATCTATTGTCAACAACATTACGTCTATGTGATAGCACCATCCTAATGTAGAAATGTCAGATTAGGAATCACCAATGTAGATGCACCTTTAGTGGTCGTATTCTTGTATGCATGATGATGTTAACAATCCACTATTGTACAATTATCTTTCTGTAATGGTAGCATATGAATTGTTATCATATTGAGGACTACATTATCATAATTGAAGTTGTATTATTGTGCACAGTTATGTTAAAAAATTGTGTCTATTATATTGTGTTAGGAATGATAGTCATAATATATGCATTTGATAGAACATCACATGTATATAGTTCAACATTAATGATGGTTGCAATATATTCCTCCTGCAATAATACATCAGGTATAGGTACATAGGGTTCCATATATTGTGGGAATCTGGAGAAGAATATATTCCCTACCTACTCTATGTAGAAAGACAGATGTACCAAACAGTTGTGCATGGAAACCTATTTGGAAGGAATGTATTCCCCCTATGTGTATGATGACATCCCATTGTCTCATCAGTAAGAAGGAGAAGGTTGTGGACGTACATATGGATGTGAAAGCATTGAGATTAAGATACAACTTCCAATGACATTGTCACGTGTAAATTAGACCAGAGGTATAATCCATTATATGCATGATAGAGATGTATAAAATGGGTGGGCCAACAAATAGTTCATTCCATATGTGAAACATTTATAAAGCACCACACATTTGGAGACAAAATTTGGATCTTTGCTTTAGCGAATCCACACCGAAAAATAGTTTGGTTTGGTAGGGTAGATGGTGGTTGAATGTGTTTTAAAATTTTGTTTGAATGTTTGTTTTATGTATAGATTATAACATTTGATTCGTAGGTCTTGCAATCATGTCAATCCACTTTGTTCATGCCAATACCCTAATTTGAAATGAATTGTTATTATTTTGCAGTTATTACAAATGACCAATGAAGTATATTATGTACCAGTAAAAAAAATAGGTATTTACAATTCGTGGCTAGAATGTCAAGAACGAGTCGGTGGGTACAAAGGAAATGTGTATAAATTGTACAAAACATTTGAAGAGGCTAGACAGGCTTGGGTATTCTATGAACCACGTTGGAACCGTACACAAAACACATCTATGCCAAACCTAGGAGAAGAGGTGAATCTCCCAACTCTTATGGAACATAAAGGGGATGATGGAATGTATTAAGCAAAACATCAACATTTCATAACTCCTTTCATCATGGGTTGTCTTTTCACTATTGTTTTTATGTGGATAATATCAAAAATTTGAAAAAAAAAATTGAATTTAGGTCCTTCATGTCATATAGATGTACTGCTAAAAGAATTTGTGTGACAAATAAAGTTTAGTCTATGGAATCATCTTTATCGAAATTGTAAAAATTGAAGTTAAAACTAAGGTGAATAATCATGTATACATGATTGGGATAAATACTGATAATATAAACCGATGAATGGCAAAGTATTAGGTAATGACAACGGTTTTGTAGGCATGGGCCTAAAGGAAAACTAGGGCCACACCCTTCATGTCATAGCCATCCCTAGTGGTATGATAACATTGGAATCTTATGTTATATGCAATACACAAACTAAGGGCCCACTCTTCAATTCACAAGCATGCCTATTTTTCAAAGCAATATATTTGTATGTCATGTGTAGTAGGCAAAATAGAGGTGCACCCTTTTTATAAGATGCATGCAAGTGGGTGAAAACCTAATTGTCGTTATTCTATGTGCAGTAGCAAAAAGATAGGCATGCCCATTGTGCAAACGATATGCCTTCATAGTGAGTATACATGACATGTGGGTTGATCATTATGGTCAGATAAGGTGGGCCCAAAGCATGAAGGGTTGCCCTAGACATTCACATTGTAATAAAATGCATAGACAGTTGCTTCATATGTGTTGAAACCTAAAATATAGAGCCACGACCTACTAAGATGGAAAAAAAAAAGCAAAATTTTATCCACACGTTCAAAATAATTTAAACCAACATCACAATTACACATAAATATTGCATAGACTATTGACAATTGTTACAAGAGATTATAAAGTTTAATGATGATTAGTGAAAGCATGCATGTAGATAAGCATTAGAAAATGTTAAAGTAAAATGAGCTTAAAAGTTGTCTAAAAACGAGAATTTTAGAAGTTATTACAAAATCCATGAAATTGTCTTGCACACACATAAGCATTCGATTGTAAGACCACTAGAAACTAAGGTTACTCCTCTCTATCAGTCGGTGCAACTTCATCTTTTTCATCACAACCATCATCATCACCCTCTTCCTCATCATTTGTGTGTGATGGCATAGGAGGTAGAGCATCAGGGTGTAATGTTTTCCATGCTGCAATGGAACGATCGCATTGTTCACGCTCAATCTTGAATTGTTTGTTCATTTATTTGCATAGTGCGTAAATGTCCCCAAGTTGGGAACTTTTACTCAACCTGTGTGAAGAAGAGGCTTTCGTTTGTTTCTTCATTGATTGTTTCATGCGTGTAGGTTGCATGTGCAACATTGACTCATAAGGCAGTAACTTGAAATCCAACCCTACATTTTATAAAAGCAAGCAAACAGTTGAACCATATGGTAACGCACGTGTTCACATTACTACATTGTGCCTCAATCATGTTATGGCAAATAAGTGCAGACAAATTAATTTTAAAGCGACGTGCCATGTGGAACAAAATGTATAGAACATATAGTGTAAGCTCATTAAGATGACCTTTCTTATTCAAGATGGTGTGAAACAATATCAAACTGAGAATCTTGTATTTTGGAAGAAGGGAACTGCGTTCAACACATGTACCCAACTAAAAAGAATGGTCATATAATTCCTTTGTTGTTGTGTCTGACATTGCCTTAATATCAATCTTTGGAATACAAAAGTTAATCAATTTTTTGGGTGTTTCCAAAGAGAAGGTGCATGCAATAAGGGATGGAGATACTTGTACAACAACTCATTTGAATGAAGAGTCAAACGAATATTTCTCCTTGTCAACATTTCTGATATTGTTGTAGAATGCTAGCATAGGAGTTGGATAACATTCTTGCGTTAGCTGTGGAAATGGTCTCAACTTATAAAAGTCGAGTAACTTAGTGACACCATGTTCTTGAAAACCAGTAATCAGTATGACACACTTTACGACAATTGGACGTTTTGCTATGAGCTTATCACATTCGTTCTCATCTAGTGGGTGGGGAGGCATGCAAGGGTTGTGTGGGACTTCCTCGGTGCAATTGACGTTGAGTAATGTCTAACCTTCTTTTTAAGATGCATGATGTTTGGTGATTGTAATGACACTACATATCGAAGGTTAATTAAAAATTCAATGATGGAAGGTAGTGATGAAAAGTTAGAATCATTGCATCCAACCTAACAAAAAATAGCTTAAAAAGAAATTCATGCAACTCCCAAAAGAGCGGCGGAAACATCTAAGATAAAATATGTGTAGAATTGGAATGAAGTTAAAAAGATAATGCAATGGAGTATAAAAGACAAACCTTATTAGTGCTACAACAATAGTAATTGTTAACCAGTATGGCCGTGAAATTCTAAGAGTGAATGGGTGGGTGGAATCTAATGGTTATGATGTGCAACGTGTATAGGTGGTGGAATAGGAGGTGTAAATGGAAATGAATGAGAGTGGATGGGGATGTGATGTAAACCAAATTGAGTAAATGGTTGAAGTTGGAACGAAGGTTAGCCTGTCAAGAGATGTAACTAGTACATACATTTAATGTTCCATAATGAGTGCAGAGTTACAAGTCACTTAAGTTGGATGGGATGACACTACATGAATGGAGTCTTCTACCACCCTACCATTTGGGACTATGATTATGTGTAGTGAATGTGAAGTTATTAGGTGGTAGGTGCATAATAAATATTGGTAATAGGTTACTTGTAGTTATTAATGGTCCACTGTGGTACAATCAAATCAAATGTTATAACAGTTTTCCAATCTTTTTTCTCTTGGACATAAAATGGTCAAATTCAGGATGGGTTGTTGTATACAAGGTTTAAAATATTGCTAAATACAAATATATTGGTACTTAGATTTTACAGATATATCATAAATATCGGAGAAATGTCGATGGATATTTTGAAGAAAAAAAAATATCGATGAGGCGAAAATTCTTCAAAATTCACAAGAATGCTTGAAAAAACTCCAAAAAAATGAAAAATAAGTAAGAATATATATATTAAATAGAAAATAAAATTGATTTATATAAAATATTTTATTTGAGATTTAATTTCTAAAAATTTATTGCAAATATATGGTGACAATTTTTCTATTAACATTAATTTATTTAAATAATTAAATTATTAATAATTAATCTTATCAAATTAATTTTAATTTATAAAATATTAGGACTTCATTATTATTTTTTTATATTGTAGCAATTTTTGAGTAAAATTATATTTTTAATATTTTAAAATAAAAACATTTGAAATTTAATAAAATTAAACAGATAAAAAAATTAAGAATGAAGTGATAGTAATTTTTTTAAATAGCATTAATGAGATAAATATAAAAAGTAGTTAAAAATAAAAAAGATAATATAAAATAAAATGATAATATAGATTTAAAATAAAAATAAATTAAAAATGAATAATTAAAAAATAAAAAAGGATAAATATGTTTTGAAAGTTGTTATTTTTAAATAGATTAGGAAAAAAAGTTGATTTTTGATAATCATAGTGATGGGAAACAACCTTGCGAGATCATGGATGAAACATGAGTGAAGAAAGAGACTAAAATCATAATATGGAGCAAAGAAAAATTCATTTCAGTGGAATTTTTAGTAATCAATGTTGCTTGTGAGTTTATACAAGAGTCGGACTAGTCAAGAAAAAAGAAAACATTTAAAATGGCAAGTTGGAAGTGAGCCAGATGGGTTCAACATCCAACACTGGTTTGACTCTATATGAAAAATGATTATTAATTTTACAAAATTGTAGATAATGTAAAGGGACATGCCACTATACGTGGGCGTTTCCATCTAGAACCCACATAGACTACAAAAATGGGAATCCCAGTAGTGATCTCCTTCTAAAGAGGTTCTTGTGAACACAATACACCATTCATTTCTCATACCTCAATTTATAATGACACAAAAGCATGCCACCCAAAACCCATTTCCAAAAGTTAACATTGTTAAATGCAACGAAAGAGGTAAAAAATGACTACATTTACAAACCTATTAAACACAAACCCAGAAAATGACATCTCCAGAAAATAATCATGACACCCATCCATAATAATTCAAAAACGTAGTTGAGAAAAAGTACGTACTGAGAAATTCATGTTCAAAAGATTCCTTTTCAAGGGTTGGGCTCATAGATAGAGAGAGATAAAGAGACAGAGTGAAATATGTGATTGGAAGGAAAAATGAGGTATGATGTAATAAAAAGACTGGGAAGAAGAGAAAGTAGGAAGAAGGCAGTAACTACTACGAAAGAAGCAACTGATGAGTATGCAAACACGTTGGAAAATGCATTTAATGTTGTCTGCCATTCTGTTAATTTATTTGACTGCCATAATTTAAATTTGGAGACATAATTTATTTCCAAAAGATTTCCTTAGCCAATTCGTTTTTTTCCATAAATTCATCTAATATAAATGTTTTTCCTTAAAGTAACTACTTTTCTGTTCAAAATCTAATTAAAATTTGATCTTAGAATCATAATTATTTAACACTTTAAAAAAAAAAGCCAAAGTCCATGAAGTATTCTCAGCCACTTAAAAATTATGAAATCTGATCATATTTAAGTGCATACAACAAATATGGGAGGAAAAAAGCAAGATCAGTAATAAGGAAAATAAAAAAAGATACAATTGGACGTACATGTTATGATAGATGTTGAAACAAACATTATTGAAGCATGGTAAAACCTTTCGAAAGGCTTCACTAGACTATCCATGCCAAGAATAAATTCCATTCTAGGCCCAATCCTATTAAAAGGCCCCACAATGGTGAAATGTAGGCCATACTCTGCCACCTCAACTGTAAAAAATGAAACAAAAATTCAGTTGAAGCCTGTATGATACACATGCATGGTAAGAAACATCCACATTGATGGAAAAGTTCAGTCACCATAAATCAACCTCTTAATCAATTGCTTGCCACAAGCATAAGACCACCTTTGCTTCTCAATTAGACAAAAAATACAAAGGAGACATCTAATTTGAGGACATATTCAGTGGGATCCTAATATCATATGATAATATACAATTTTAATTCATTCAAACAATAAGACCAGAATAAAACAAATAACAAATAACATATGATAACTTCAAAAACAATTTCTATTTCTCATTCTGCAAATTGAAATAATAAAACAATGGAATGTCCACTATGATCAAGACCAAAGAAAAACCCTTTGCAGTGAAGGTAAATACCTGTACCAATTACTTTAGATCTATTAACCAAAGAAGAGAAATATTTAAATGCAAGCTAATCAGAAAGAAAAACACTTGATGAAGAGCCTTCTGATTTTCCATACCTAATTATCAAATGATAGTAACTATCTTCACTAGGGTGATTGTGAAAATCCCGGAAGCACTTTCTTATTGTAATGGACCATAGATGTCCGAGTCTGAACCACTTGTTGAAGAGCCTCAATCATAATTGGAGTCGTTGCAAGTGCTGCATCTATTTACTGTTGAAGTTGAGATGACTAAGATAATTGTCGTGCAAGGTGCCTATAGATGTTATCCTTTGGTCTGCCAGTATAGAAGATTGAGAGGGTTTTAAATTTTGTCAATTTAGCTTTTCATATAAGTCTTGTATGGAAGTTTTAGTTACAAAGAATGAGTACAACACAACTATACTCCTAATAAACACTAATTTATGGAAGCATAAAGAAATTGTCAATAATATAACCTGGAAAAATAAATATGTCATTTACTATATTTATATATATATATATATAGGGAGGGGATATCAACTAACTTGGTAGTAAAATGAACCATGCATTCACTGGAAGCAGAGGTATTGATAACTTATCCCTTCTATTGTACCATAAAGAATGTATGACATAGCCTCAAAATCTATTATTCTCTACCTATGGCCAGGTAAGAGTTTAAATTAGAATGTATAGTTAAAGAATTGAATGAAATATAACAAAATAAATGAATTATGAAGGTTACCCAATACTATTATGCATCGTTGGTCGACCAAATATTAGCTACAACCATTTCACCAAATTCATTTTCGCTATCAAGAACCATTTGAATTGCAAATTTCACTCTTTCAAGGCTCATGTGTTCCTATACTTTAATCTTATGTTAGGCCCTACAACTCAGTAACGTTTAACTTGCAGATTTAAAAATAAAAGCATAACATCATATTTAACAACTTATAGAATTAATGGCTCTATTAAGACCACTTTCATCCCAATGTTGCATATAGAGAATAACATACATCCCAGTATGACATATTATTAATGTAGGACCTAATTAGGATTGAAAATAAATACATGAATAAAAGAAACAAATTTATCTCACAATTTTGGATCTCCTACTATACCTGCATATTGTGGATGTAAATTATTTATATTTACATCATTTCGTTTGAAGAGATTTTTTAATAATTGCGACATAAATCCAACAACTTTGAAAGCTTTATTAACAAAGTGAATCTATTGCATGCTATGATATGATGAAAGTAGATCCACCCTTTTAACCTCCAAATTGATGACCATGATTACCCATTCATTAAATTGGAATAAGGGGATATAAAACTACAAAACATACAATCATCATAATAACAATGAAGGCTTAAATATTTGAAGTATAAATTTGAAATTACATATAGTTGTCATCAATCTATGTAATCAATACAATAGTCAAGCATTACCTAGTTGTAATGTTCAAGATCAACACAATAGCCACCTAATCTTTTCTTTAGTGTTGATTTTGACATTGACTTGCTCATTGAACCACATATTTCTTGTAAAAAGTATTTGAGATCATAGTAACATTGTATGAGTAAAACTATACATGTATCTTACATTAGGGACAATATTTGGTGTCCTCAGGAAAAAACCTCACCCCAAAGTATGGAGAAAAAAAATGTCTATGGCAAGGATTTTTTTTTTTTTTTTTTTTGCATTCATGTATCAATAGAGCATGGAAATCACCTATATAATGCCTCTTCATTTGTTAAAATGATCGATGGAAAAATGAGGTTATTTTTTCTTATTTATCATAAACCTTACCGGAATATCAATGAATCCCTCCCCTACTAAGCATTGAAGTTGTTCTCGTGTCACGTCATAGCCACCGTATGCATAAAGCACCTCATTATTAATTGCATGAAACACAAGATGTGACTAATTTTTATTTTTTTTAGACAAATCTATAATCATAGTATTGTAAGAATAATACTTGCTAAACTTGTGATTTGGGACTAACCTAGGATTTTTTTGCTCATTAAACACATAGTCGACAACATATGTCTCTTCCTCAGTCAACCTTTTGTATTTTGATACACATAATTGTACAAAAGGTGACTTGCACACAGTTGCTCATTGCCTATGATGACATGCTTTAATTTTTACTCTTCATGGTCTTATTTCTTTTAAGGCTTATGGCACTACATCTGCATTGTTGTCCATGCATGATTGCACTAACACCAACATATTATGTGGCCCGGGGTGAAGGTGATCCTTGTTTACAAAGAACACACCCTCTTCTACGTGGGGTCCTTTTGAAACCCCTTCATTTGTACATCCAAGGCCACCTTCAAAATATGTTCTTTGACCACCAGAATGAATTGGTGAATGTTGTGCATTATTTGCATCAAATGGTGTACCACTTTCATTCACATGTTCATGCGAACTAGATGGTTGGCCTTCATCTATGCGATGGTATGAATAGGTAAAATGAGTCCTCAACACATTCATGTCACGATTGTATGATGCAATAAGGCTATTAACATGACTTTGTGCATTGGTGATCTGACGTCCCATTGTCTCCATACAAGCAAAAATAAACTAAGTCAAACATAATGAAAGGACATTAAATTACATATATTTGAACTGAGACTTAATATAAGATACTATTCATAGTCATTAGGTATGAAGGATTACATCAAAGTCTTCAGTCTCATCTGGGTTAACCGGGTCATCAACTGTAGGAGCCTCATTTCTCACTTTGATCTTGCTCTATTGATGTGCTAACCAACTATCATTCCAAAACATGTAAATTAGCATCCCAATAATCCAATTACAATGTTCATTAACTATCTTAATATAACCAACAACCAGTTAAACCTCAACTTTGCCAAATCCTCCAAGCATTTTCAACTCCAACTTTATGCATTGCTTTACCAAAAAAACGATCCATGCAGCAACACGAGGCATGGTAAGTTCCACATACATGGCTAGAAAATTAGATATTGAAAAGTAGAATATATGTTGCATTATATAAGACATAATTAGTGGTAACATCATTGCCAACATAATGTACTATCATTATTAAATATCAAATACTTGAACATATACTTATAAATAAGACAAATAGTTACCTGTAGAAACATCAAACACCCTTTAATCCAAACACTTTCCTTCCTCCTATGTTCATGTATAGCTGGAATCAGAAATTCTAATACAAATTCTCTCCAATTTATGTTCCCAAGTAACTGCTCTCGGGGTGTATACCATAACGCTTGACTACCTTTCAAATGAGATGTGGGTGCCAATAAGGTTGTACACATGAAAATCAAGAAAACCCGCTTAAATTCCTCAATATCATCAATGTCAACCATTACTGCCTTTATATCCTTCAAACTCAATATTGAACTAGCTTTAATAGTTCCTTATCAATAATTAACTTCCTTCCACTATGTGGAATGCCCATCGTGATCCTGACATCAGGACATGTTAAAAAGACTTTCTTACCCCCAAATAACTCGAGTTAGGAATAATCAATGTATGTGTTTCTTATCAACCAAAAACATAAATCTAAATTCACCTCTTTGCAACCTAATTGCAATAGCCTGCTAAAACTAAGTTCTCTTATTACATCCTTCTTCACTTCTAAGAACAAATGTATTCCAGAAATGAATCTACGGCCAGAACAACAACACCATCTATTCATATTATCACTACATTAAACAACCATAATTCATTAATAAATGAATCAAATGTTAAAGACATGTGAATGTGAATATAGTGTTCCTATATACATTCTTCATTATTATTACACAAATTTAACATATATTAACAAAGAAATGGGAAACATTTTGTTACATCATGTAAATGAAAATCATTGAGATAGGTTTCCCCAACCTCTCAATAATATGGTTATGAATAAGGGTCAAATTGTTATATATAGGGCTACCCACTATGATACCCACTGCCCAAATAAAAACGTACAATATGCATTTCAATAGGATGAAATGACCATATAAAATTTTAATTTCTTTTAAAATTAATAATCTATGTAAGATTTAATTATTGTTACTAAACTTGTTACCATGGTATGAATTATGTGTGTATCACCAAAATGAGATAATGTTTTAAACTATATTTAATACTTGAATTCTTAATTAATATATGCATATAGTCCATTAATTTTAGGTTGCTAATCAATAATTGAGAGCTCTATCCACTAACTTGAAAGGCACAATATTGTGCCCTTAATGTGACTCAAATCCATATTTATTGTTATTATATTAATATTTAGATCAAGATTTAATCATTTCATATTAAAATCAATTAGTATTCGCTAAGAATAAGTTAAATCTCTTATGATATTTAAAATCACATTTTATAGTTTTGTTTCAAGAATATGACTCTTCTTTGTAATACTAATATTTGGATCGAGTTTGAATAATTTCATCTTAAAATCAATTGATGTTCAATAAAGATAAATCGAACATTTTATGATATTTAAGATCATGTCTTATAGGTCTATTCTAACAATTAAACATCTTTAACTTAAACTTAAAAAAAGTCATCCATATAACTCCAAATTCTAAGTTTTTTTTAGGAGAGGTGAAGAAATATACTAGCTAGTTTCCTGTAGTGGGAATCCCAAATCCAACTAAATATGATTAAGGCATCTAAGAGAAGGACTAAACTTCACACTAAGATATAACTTATTACACTATCTTTTATTAGGTCTCATTTCATCATTGATTTTGTGGATTGCTTCAGTAATTTAAGAAAAAGTTTCCCTAATTTGTTTGATTTTCTATAATCCCATACCAATGATGGGACTTTATCAATCCAACACATTCCTAATTTTCTAAGTTTGTCACTATTGGAAGTAAAGACATGTTCTCAAAATGACCCCTTAGTTCATGATTGTGACTCCAAAATAGTACAAAATATATTACAAATAAGCCAAACACACCATAATGTGGGTAACCAATTTTGAAGCAATGGATCACAAGTTTTTCATGTTTTGGTGATCAGATCAGCTCACCATCCAAGAATTCATCACTAATTTAAAAAATATTTGATGTGTGAATCTCATCATTGTTTGATTTCTCCTCAAACCCCTTCATGCATATTTGTCCTATAAGGACAATCCCATAATATGGAAAATGATGTCATTTTCCATGACTAATGAACAACCTTTTTAAATTGTTCCACGGTATTTTAATAAAGTGCCTAACACATGATTAGACTTTGTTTCATATGGTCCAAGCTCATTTTCTCACACCTAAGATCAACAAATTATTGAAAAATAATTGAATTTTATTTATAAAAAAAAAAAAAAAAACCAAGTCATAGCTTTTATTTTATTTTCTTTAAAAAATATTTGATTTTCTTTAAAAAATACTATTAGTTAATTAGCTAAAAAAATTTATTCAACCAATGGATTTTAAAAAAATATATAATAATTACTTTTCCCATCAATGTCCCATTAAAAAGAAACTCATTTTAAAAAAATATTACAAAAGTATGTATAGGGTAGCTAGACAAAGGAAATAGGCATGTCATAACATTTGGAGTTGAATAATTGATGACGGTAAGATGGATTCATACACTCACTTTAATTAATAGTAAAAGAATAAATTGAAGGGCATGTCATAAATGTATTGTGTTGTAGAATCATATAGGAGTTGATAATAGAGTTCAAACAAAGCTAATAAAGAAGTTTAAGTATATGATTAATGGCTCATAAGTGGAAAAAAACATGTTGTTTGGCCACATTAGCTTCTCGCCTGATAGAGAAAATGACAAATTAAAGGTCATTTACATCATATATCACATATATATGCCTTGGATCTGATACATTGGATTTATTTCTAGATTAATGAGAGTTGACATGTTAGAAGATAATGGCCTCTCTTTATGATGTGGTCAAAGTATATCTTGTGTTTTTGTATGACTCCTTATTAATGTTCTTTTATGTTATGCTGCTACATAAAATTAGGCCTCCATCTATCATGTTCTAATTTTATATAAAATCTTGATTCTATCCCATAATGCCTTGAAGATTCTAGCCCATGGAGAAGGTACCTTCCATCTCGTTAGCAATTCGAATTTCCACGAGTTATTAAATAAAATAATTATTTTATAGTCTATATAATATAAGTCACATCATCAAATAAGAGATTAAAAATTATATATTTCAAAGTCATAAAATGAATAATTAGTTACTAATTTAACATAGCTAATTATTCATAAAATTAATTTTTTTATTGTAAAAAATAATTTAGCAATTATAGAAAAACAATAAACTTAATACTTGAAAATTAGTTACTAATTTAACATAGTTAATTATTCATAAAATTAATTTTTTTTATTGTAAAAAAATAATTTAGTAATGATAAAAAAATAATAAACTTAATACTTGAAAATTAGTTACTAATTTAACATAGCTAATTATTCATAAAATTAATTTTTTTATTGTAAAAAATAATTTAGCAGTTATAGAAAAACAATAAACTTAATACTTGAAAAATAGCAACTAATTTAACATAGCGAATTATTCATAAAATTAATTTTTTTTACTATAAAAAATAATTTAGCAATTATAGAAAAACAATAAACTTAATACTTGAAAATTTGTTACTAATTTAACATAGCTATAGCAATTATAAAAAAAACAATAAACTTAATACTTTAATATAATTAAAAACAAAAAAGTATAAATTTTGTCTTATCATTTTCACTTTTTCATAATTAAAGCACTTCTCCAGCATAATGTAACTTCTAATTGAAACAAACTCAATTTTTTTGAACCTCAAAATCCATCATGTTGATTATGAATGATATATGTAGTTTTTCAATTCATTCAAAACAAAGACCACTAACTCTATGGAGGTCCCTCTAGTTCAGAACCTTTCTCCCAAAGCCTTTCCCAATCCGACTTTTGCCAAGCCATGGTGCATATAAAAGCTTGTGGGTTTTCTCCAGCTTATTTATTAGGGTGAGTTGATGTCAAGGGAGGGGATCATAGTCTTTCAACTCAGCTGGAATGTCACGGAGTAAGAGCAGCTTCATGCCTATTTCGATCCGGATGCAACCCCATCATCAGTAGCTAAAACCAATGTGGGTCCTTCCCCATAAGGCCTTGGAAGCTGCATCTTATCTAATGGACTTATCATTTGAAAGATTTCATTTTAGTAGGAGGCAATATAGACTAAAACCATGAGCACTTCATTAGTATAGCACAGCTCCAATCTTGAAATAAACGCATTTACTTGATCAATGTGATGCGTTTTTTTCTTAAGAACCAATTCATCTTTTCTCTAGGTTTGGATCATAATTGTGAGATTATAACCAAACAGAAAATTAAGGAATGAAGTTCTACAGTGTCGAATTTTCCCACTTTAATTTCACAAAACAAAACCTGCAAACTTGGATAAATAAAACTGAAAATATTACCTAGATGTTGGTATGTACAAACAATGCAAGCTGTTGTAAAAACATCATGAATAATATATTGTTTCCTTTCCATGACAGTTACAGAAATGAGAAAGGCTAGATCTGATCTCAACAAGCAACGATAAGAACCCAAATGAACTAATAAATCCATTACATTCGTACCTAGGAAAGCTTATCTCCAACAACATTTTACTCGCTTCAAGTGTCTTGTGTCCTCTTCCAAAACCAACGAAACCAGTAACCAACCTAAAGTGTCATCCTCTGCTCTTTGTCTCTCTCTCTCACTTTTTTTTTCTCCTCTCAACTCGGGCCACCTCTCTCCGTTTTCACCACCAGCTCCCTTGGCGAATTGTGGTTGTGAATGAAGGTGAAAGAATATGGGTTTTTGGAGTTAGGGTTTGGTTCAAGAGAGAAAAAGGGATTTGGGGGTAAATCTCACTATCCATTTTGTTATGTTTTAGTAAATTTTTTTTGAAAAATCAATCTATGTGGAGTGTCTAGTTGGACGGTGACATGTACATGAGTCATGTCATCAACTTAAATGGACAGCTGATTTGGACCTTACTTACGTGGCTTTTCCAAGCAACCGATCCAACTAGGAGAGTTGTTAAAGTGTAGGAGGGCATTTTTGGAAGGGCCTCAACATCACTATTACAGTGTATGAAAGACCATTTATTTTCCCCAAAATCCATTGAATTTGAAAAGTAAAAAAACAAAGTTTCTAAAAAACAAAATTTTGCCCCTTGGTGTATGGTTACATAAATTTCCTTTGAATAATTTTGTATTCTCCACATTTTTTGCCCACATCACCTTAAAAGTGGTCTACCTCTCGAGCTTGAGAGTTACTCTTGTCAAACTCAATATCTGCAAGTCTCAATCTTAAAGGCTAGGAAATGAATAAAATAAAGATGGAATTTAAAAAGTCCTTCACAAAAAGAAATCGATACCCGTTTACTTGATATCTCACACATTTATTATTATTATTCTTTTTATGTACATCTCCGATTCTCTCCCCTCTTTCTTTATCTTTCCCTCTCACTCACTATATCGTGTTAAGTAGTTCCTTTGATTATATTATCAAATCTACTAGTTAAGAAAAAAACCATGTAGACATACACTACCTACTATTTTTTATCCATGAAAATGTACCAAAATAACAACTTTTAGCCCAAAGAATACAATGAGTTCTGAAAGATAGTAACTACGATAAAGGCCTTGCCCTTCAAGAGAACCATTCATGATTGAATATCAGACATCTTATTGGGAGATCTCCAATTGTAACTCTAGCTTGAAACTGAGCAAGTTCCTCTACATTATGAAGGCATACATAACTTGAAAAGTTATTCAACCAATGAAATATGCATAAGTTGTTGCAAATAGAATAAAGTCCTTCATACTCATCAAAAGACATATATAAGTTTAGGAAGTTGATATTCGGTAAAAAAATATGATGAATATTTGCATAAAAGATTATGATAAAGAGAAAGGAAAGAAATTGATTTCACCAGCTTGATATGCCCGTTAGATTTTGAACATGGTATGCCAAAGTAGTCAATAGAATGGAGAGAGGAAGAGAAACAAAATCATGTGTCAACAACTCACCTAAAATAGATTAAGAATTTGTAGACATAATAATGGAATCTAATTGATCCTAGAATTGGCTTGAAGATAAAGTAAGCAAGGAAAGAATACATAGCAGAGTAGATATTCTTACTGGTACCTTTAACTATCATGAATCCAAAGAAGAAATCTCACAAATAAAGTCAAATGAACATCCCAATAAAGGGCATTTGATTAAAGATGAACCCTTAGTGACAATAGTCTTCTTGTTTATTTTCAAAAAATAAAATAAAATAAATTAGAAAAGATGAACTCTCCATCTTGATTAAAGAATATTAGTGATAAACAATCTAAAAATCTAAAAATCTTGATTAAAAACTACAAGCAAATGTCTAACAAATATAATTTAGAGTTTGAGAACTCATTAACATTTGGCAAACTCAATGGGTTGGAAGTTTTGGTTTTGCATTTGCTTATGATGTAACCTCCAATAGATGAAAAATAAATAAATAAATAAAGAATTTTTTTTTTTTTTTTTTTTAAAGAAGGGTAAGTGGGTCATGAGAGTCTCGTTGGGTTGCAAAGCAAATCATTTAGGCTATGTTTGGTTCCCGGAAAATTTGAGGGAAAATGCTAGGGAAAGAAAATACAAAGGAAAACTAGAAGGAAAGAAAAAGTGAAGGAAAATAAAAAAATAGATTAAAAGTTGATAAATTATTTTTTTGTTACTTCAAACTCATTTTATTTATTTTAACTCATCAATATAAAGATTAAATAATTTAAAAATACATAAGTTTTTAATTAGTTTTAATTATATTTTATTTTCTTTGATATTTTTCATAAGACAACCAAATATGAGAAAATCATTTTCTTTAGCATTTTTTTTCTTTCCTTTGTACTTTCCGGGAACCAAACATAGCCTTAAAGAAATGTCTGAATATTAACAACTCAAAACCCTACCAGGAAAAAACATAACATATTAGGAAAGAAGTTTAGAAAAGTAACTGCACTCAACCTTCCCAAATGATTTAGAAGATAGTGGAATGATTAATAAAACCTTGTGATTTTCAAATTCCTTCATTCACAAGAAAATCGATTGAATCCAAAAGGCATATATTGCAGTCAATTGGGACAGGACATTGAAGTAGGTGTTGTAAAGATCAAAAGAAATCTTGTGAATTTCAATTTCCTTGTGAATTGGGTTGAATAAAACCTTGTGAATTTCAAATTCCTACATTCACAAGGAAATCAATTGAATCCAAAAGGCCTAAAACTCAATCAATTGGAACAAGACACTGAAATAGGTGTTGTAAAGAGCAAAAAATAGAGAAGTTATACCTCATAATTAGGAACCTAAAATCTACCTCTAAATTCTCTGACAAATGCCTTAAAAAACAAGATGATGTAAAAGAAATGAGGGAAAAAAAAAATCATAAAGTGAAAATTAGATGTAAGACAATAATAATGATAAACAAGAATCAAAGAGTGAAAACTGTATCAAAGGCAATAGAAAAACAAGAGAGTCATGATGAGAAATATGAATTGCATAGAGAATTATATAAACCTAAAATAATGTTGGTACCCGGTGAATGCAATGGTGGTGTTGGTGCCAGAAATACAAAACAAAAAGAGTCATGATGGTAGTAAAGCGGCAGCCATTGATGAGATGACAGTAGCGACAACACTAGTTTTTGAGTCTTTGTGGTTTTCAAGCAAGGGTTTTAGTGTGTACGAGGAAGAGGATGAGTGGAACAGATCTTAGGCTAATTATACATGGGTCCTACGGTAGTAGTCAAGTCATATGGCTTTTAAAATTCATATGGTAGCGACTCAAAGAAAATTGTGTCTATTTGACCATATTATGGTAGCGATCAAATAATAATTGCAGATATAGCACAACTGTAGAAGCAGTCAACCCACTCCTACATCTACACGATTTTATTAATTTGGCAGGGAACTCCATCAATACATTTTAGACACAGATTAGATAGAAGTAAGGCTATACGTTACATTTGGTTGCAAATTTTATTAACCTCTACTAAAATTATGTGACTATATGTTAATTTTTTTGTAGTGTCAACTTAGAGTACTTGAAAAATGTTCAATAAAGGAAAACAAACTCAAAATCCTCTAATAGTTTCATGAATTAAACATTTTTAATTATAAATACAAAGAGAAGATACAATTTAATTATTATTTAAAAAAAAAAAATCTTAAAGTTCAAACGTGCTAAGGTATTCAAAATTTTCAACCAATATTTTTGCAAATTTATGTTAATAAAAATTTTATATCAAATCATAATAAAATGATTTCAAAATATTTTTACTCGGACTATCAAATAACAAATAATACTCAATTAAGTGAGATTTTACAAATGAATGGCTAGTTTTAAATTCATTCCTTTCTAAAATGGATGAAATCAAACTCTTAATGTATTAGTAACTTTAAACCAAACCCCTACAAGTTGAAGTTCAATGCAATTACATTTCCCATCAAAGGAATGCAAAGGTTGACAAAAATTCCCTTGCCGACTAGGGTCAAACAAACCAAAGGTAACAATTTTGTTTCATTTTGTTAAAAATTACAAACAAAAAAATGTAATATCTTCGTATTATTCTATTATAAACAATCAAAGATGATCTAACATGTCTTTTATGAAAGAAAAAAATGCATTTGATTCATGTATATATAGAAACAAAATAGCATTTTATATAATTCAAAATAATATGTAAAAGAAAAAATTTATTTTATATTAATTTCTCTTACTTCAAAGAAGCGCACACAATTTAGAAGATTTTAATTTTGAAGAACTCACTATTCACCTAACATAACATATGAAAAATAGCTAATACTATTTCCTATTTATCAAAAATAATAAATTAACATTTCAAATAATATTTTATGTGTAAATAACATCATCATCAACCAATTTGAGTAGAAGTAATTAATTTTAAAATTTTTAAATTCTCAACTTTTATAAAACTCTTGCTCCCAAAGTTAGTTCCTAAGAATATTGTATTTTTCTTATTTGTTTAAACCAAGTCTCTCCAAAACCTATTACTTTTATTTATTTGAACTAAACTTATTATTATTATTATTATTATTATTATTATCCAAAACCTATTATTATTTGCATCCTCATAGTGTGAGTAAAACTAAAAAAATCGATAAATCGATCCAAACCAACCAAAATTGACCATATTGGTTTAGTTTTCAAAAATGAAAAAGGTCGATTCGATTTGAAATTTTTTAAAATTGATTCGATTGATTTTTGGATTAAAAAAAATGAACTAAATTGATATAATAACTTTTATATATAATAAAAACTGAACCAATTAGATTTAGAGTGAAAAAACCGAACCAAACAAAGCCTTTTGAAGTCAATTTGGTTTAGTTTTTGTGGATTGGTTTTGACCTAACTTAATAGCCTTTTTTTAGCCCTAAACCTAGTTATAGATTTGTATTTATTTTGAACTCAAATCTCATTAATTTAAGTTTATATTAAGTCATAAGTCTAATTTGTTTTTAAAATTAATTGAAACCAACTTAGATTTGATGTTGAAAATATATTAAATGCACTTAGAATTAATTTGACCATAATATAAAATTTTTGATAAAATCTAATATAAAAAAGTTATTAAATATCAAACAATTATATATAAGTTTTAGGATATTAGTTTGATTCGATTTTTATCATATGGGAAACAAGAAATTCAAAAACCAAATTGACAAGATTGGTTTTCAAAATTTTAAAACTGAACCAACCTTTTTAATTTTTGAAAACCGAACCAATTTGATCGATTTTGGTTCATTTGGATTGGTTTGTCGGTATTTTTCGGTTTTGCTTATACCCCTATTGAAATGTGAGTAGATATTTTAGAGAAAAACAAATGTGAAAACAAAGCTCCGATTCTGCCATTGGCCCCAAAAATTCCTAACCTACAGGCAGAAACAGAAGGCCTTTGCAAAGAAAAACAAAGCTCATTCTGTTTTGTAGGTACAAAGAGGATGATGAATCATGCATGGGGATATGGGGGTTCCTATCCCACCTTTCAATCTTTTCTCTTCATAAGAAATTAAAACAAAACTTTGATAATAGTAATTGAATCGATTCCTTAATTTTCAATCATCTCACCTAATAGTAAACTACTTTGCACTACAATCCCAACTTGGGTCTTGCAACGATAGTCACAAATGAATAACCTTTATGAGTAGGTATTTTTATGGACAGACCCCCTTGAGAAACTGAAAACATATATATCCACTAAAGCAACCAAAAAGACGAACATATATAAAACAAAAACCCCAAGTGCCTATATTCTTCTCCCTTTCTTGGTACTGCTTGGCCTGCCATAACTCACACAATCTCAAGCTGGTAGGTGGAGCTTTTCATTGTTCTTCCAGCTGGAAACCATTAAAATGGAGTGAGACCAATAACAAAATCAGCCAGCATACATTGAGATTGATTGAAAAAGATTGAAAAGTTATGGTTACCTATGGAAATAATAATAGAAGAAATCAGCATAAAGCAATGTTTGAACAAGCCCTGATATCCAAGCTGCAAAAGTAGAATTATTGCATAAATGAGGTGTTGACATGCATGATTAAAGACATGAATATGTGCATGCCTGTGCATACATATGCATATGAGAGAGAGAGAGAGAGAGAGAGAGAGAGAGTCATACTGATCCAATGGACATAGTGTGGCTCCGTAAAGTAGCGGTAAATCCAATTTAAAATATACAAGGCTCGATATGCACTGTAATAAGAGAGGTAGAAACAACAAATATATAAATTTTTAGCAAAACTTTGATGAAATAGTGGCTGAGATAAACCCTACAATGTGGCATCCAAATAATGGCAGTTAAAAGTTGCTTGAGATTCTTCTTGCAATACACTACCCAGGAACAATAACTACAAACAAGAAAGAGATGCAACATGCACGAGAAAAACACTCACAATAGAATTTTATGGCCAAAGGGGAATATACCTTGCATGACCAGGGAACAATGTAAGTTTAGCCAAATAACATGGCAAAAGTCCACTGCCTATAATTTCCAATAATCAGCTTTAAAGGACTTCAAAGGAGATGACATACATGTGTTTGGTAGAACAAATCTATGTTTCCATAGACAAATATACATAATTTTAATATTTATATCTGAACTCCTGCTGCAAACTTAACCATCTGGTTTTGAAGTATTAGATTACATGGGCAAATGTGAATAAAATTTGATGCAACAGCCCAACACCAAGATAAATGTAGTAAGACTATAAATAATGAGTTAAAAGTATGATATCAGGATAAAAGAGCACAACATAAACCAAACTAGGGGAAATGCATGTGGTCGATCCAATCATCTCCAAGGAGAGCTATCAAAGATGAGCTTTCTAGACCCATTCAAAATAGAAAATCTCATGACTAATCTCTGTCTCACAATTCAACTTAAATGTAAGATTAGACTTCTCATTTAACCTCAAGACAATGTCACAAACTAAGCACATCTTATTTCAACTCTGATTAAATCTTGCCCACTAAGCAAGATTCAACTGTAGGCTTGCATAAGAGTTGCATGACATAATATCATTCTCACACTTCAATTTAGATTTATGCCCTGCTTGTTTGCAGACAAAGAATAGGAAAATATAAGATCTAAATTTAGAATCATCAAATTTTCATTCCTTGGCACCTAGAAACAAAACAACTGTGCATGTTCTGGTTAGGTTGCCTATTTTATTATAAGGCATGGTTTAAAAGCCCCCATGAAAGTAAAGGCTTCAGCATGGCTGGCTGGTGACAATTAAAAAGATCAATACTAATAACTTGCTATAGTTGAGGAGGCATTCCAAAGCCTTGTGCCTTCACCATTGTATAATGTGTTGTAGTTATGGAGAATTGATTTATTTCTCCATTGCCCAATGGCTATATTCCTTTGACACAGATAATTTCCAATGGTTTTTTAGGCCCCTCCTAAGAGTGCTGCAGTTGTGAAGACTAGCCTTCTCAGGGTTTGGAGAACATTAGGAACAAGGTTCTCTGGTGAATGGCCATTTTCACCATTCTTTAGTGATCTGGCTAGAGATAAATGTCAGATATCTTTTAGACAAATGGAGATGCATAGAAACACTATAGGAGTCAACATTCTCTCTCCTCTCTTTAGGCCTTGGCTACACAGCTCATCATGGAATCCTATTGAGTACTATTGTGTTGAATTTGGGGATCAGCCTCTTCAAGTATTTTTCCTCTAAAGCCTCTACGGAAGATTTGCAAAACCTTGTTAATTATATGAGTTTTTAGACAAATATCAGGGCTTAAGATCAATTTAGAAAAGAGTACACTCTTTGGCATCAATACAAGTTAGGATTTGGTCCCCAAGTTGGTCTCAATGCTTGATTGTAAAGTCTCACATTGGCCTTTATCTTTTTTGGGTCTTCCACTAAGAGGGAATCTAAAGGCAAGCAGATTTTGGGATCTAGTGGTTGATAGAATCTTAAGGAGAATGGATGGGTGGAAAAAAAACAAAAACTTTTTGCTCTTTAAGGGTAGAATAACTTTAATTTAGTCATGCTTGTCTCACATCCCTAGCTATTTCTTATCTCTTTTTAAGATTACAACATCAATAGCTTTAAAGATTGAGAAATTGCAAAGGAATTTTCTTGGGTTTGGTACTGAGAAGGGTAAAAAATATCATCTTATCAGTTGGGACATAGCGTGTAGACCAAAGGAGTTTAAAGGTTTGGGGTTTAAGGAACATTTCACCCTTTGGCATTAGGTCATCAAGTATTTATGAGACACATTCTAAAGGATGGGATACCAACATGTTGCTCAGATGTTCACATCGATGTACTTAGAAGGCCATTGCACAAGTATTCTAATATTTTTCTTCACACACCTGCTTTCATTTGGGTAACGGGCAAGAATTAATTTTTGGTGGGAAAATCAGTGTTTCACAATATTCAAGTCTTTATAGAGTTATTACAATAAAAAACCTCACCATATCACAAGTCCTTGGTAACTCTTCTTCTTTTTCGTGGAACTTTAATTTTCATTGCAACCTCACTGATTTGAGAATTGAGAACCTTGAAAGATTTATGTCCTCTCTCACTCTTGTGCACTTGTCTCTATCCATCATGCACACAAGAGTTTGATCTTTATCCTCTTCAAATTTATTCTAAATAAAATAATTCTCTTTAAACATGTCCAATTTATATAACCAATTCCTTTTTCTCCAAACAATTTTTTATGGAAATCAAAAGTCTCATCTAAGGTCAAGACATTTGTTTTGGTTAGTGGCACACAAGAAGATAACACAAATGAAATGCCATAGTTGAGAAGACCTTACAAATCCCTTAGTCTTGATTGGTGCATCTTATGCATGGGGAGTGGACAATCAATCAACAACCTTTTTCTACATTATCCTATAACAATATAAGGCTATGACACAAGTTATTCAGTCTAGCCAAGATAGATTAGATGCCACCCTCGACTATGTGTGACATGATGACAATTTCATATAAAGGTTTAGGGAGTTCTATCAAAGGCAACACCTTAAGGCAAATCGCTTATCTCATACTGCCTTAGGTTTGGGAGACAAGAAAGAAATGTTATGATCTTGGAGCAAAAGTGGAATACAGTAGAGATGTTGTGGGATCCATGCCACTTCTATTCCTTCTTCTAGGACTCTTGTATCAATGCCTCTAAAGGCATTCTACTCAATGTTATTCAACTTAGTTAACATTTGTTCATAAATCAAAAAGGTTGGGGACACAATGAGAGGAGCTTAGTTCGGAATTGAGATGTCACCTATGTATATCCTTAAGTCGACTAAACAATTTTGTATAATTCTCCTTGCATAGTAGAGGAGTTTACTCATACTTAGATTAGTTTGTTGCATATTGTGGGGAGGACCCCTCATCCTTCTCATTTACCTTTTATAAAATTAATAAGTCTTTTGTAGTTGATCAAAAAAGAAAAAACCACATTTGAAAATGCTCAAGTCCTATAGAAATCATTGTCATATCCCCATCCTTGAATTCATCAAAAGGTCTCCTGAGATTAGCATAAGCCTTGTATGTTTCAAAGCCAACTGCAATGCTCTCATATATTTCATTATGAACCTCCCTCACGTGACTAGCAAATTGCATTTGAAGGAAAAGGAATTAAATCAATGGGCTTTCAAGGTTGCAAACCAATAAAAATTTCAAGAGGATTGAGCCCTATGGTCCATATATGGAACAACACAAGCAAATTTGGTCATGGGAAGTAATCGGTTCCAATTGCCAACATGGCCATCACTAAGCATTTTAGAAGATCACCATGGCTACAATTAACTTCAGTTTGATCATCAATTTGTGGGTCAAATGAGGAAGAGAAATTAAGTTAGGTGAGGTAATCCTAGATTGCATGGCAAATCGCTTTTCTCACAATGCCTTGGATTGTATAGTGAGAGAGAAGTGTTATGATCTTTAAGGAAAAGTGTTATAGAGATTTTGTGGTATCTACTTCACTTCTATCCCTCCATCTGGCCCTCTTGTACTGACGCCTTTAAAGGCATTCCATTCTATGTTATTCAGCTGACTTGGCATTTGGTTTGTAAATCAAAAGGGTTGGGGACAACAATAAGAGGAGCTTAGTTAGGAATTGAGGAGATGTCGCCTATGTATACTCATGTACCTCTTTTTCATAATTACCACTTGGATGCTAAAAAGATGTACTTGATAGTAACCAAATGCATAGCTACCAACACGTATGTGCCAATTGTCATGCCTTTTAGGTGCAAGCAAAGCTAGCACAATACATGGACTAAGACTTTCACTAAATAAACCCATTCAAAAGTAACTCAACTTATATTTTAAACATTGCATGCTCTAATAGATTAATATGACATGTTGGTAGGTTAGATAATTGAGAACCTTACATTAAATCAATGGTATATTAAACTTCACACATTGGTGGCAGCACATTGGATAAATCCTCCACTGCAACATTTGAAAAATTAAACAGCAACTTGGACTCTTCCAAGGCACTTCGTCAGTTGGTATTGGGTTAGATCTTTGTTTACTTTGGGCCTTGGCTAGGATAGCATAAAAAATACCATTTTCCTTATTCTACCTTTTGAACTTTTTTCTTATTAAGAACAAGCATAGGCTTCTTTTGAGTTCAACAAAATTCTTCAGCTTCTAATCTTGACGTTTCTTTATTTGTTCAATTCTCATAGGCTTCACATGTTGTAAATGTGAAATGTAACCCTTCTTTAACTTATGGAATCAAAATAAATAACAAGAAATCAACCAATAAAGGGCTAGAGTACCTAGCACCTAACACCTTTATGAGGGTCATGATAAAGGATGGTCTCCATGAGTGGCTGGTTATGTCATTTGATCTCTCTAATGCACCTAATGCCATTATAATGGTCATGAAATGGTGCTCCAAGCCTTTATATGTACTTAACTGTAGCCACTCTTCATGTCACTCTTTGAGAAGATTGTAAAACCTGCCATCGTACCCAAGATATCATGAAATCTAGGTATTAGAAACTTGCATTTGATTGTACTCTTGTTTAATGCATGGATACAAACACGTAAACAACAACTGTAATCCTTTTTAGATGTAAGCAAAGATAGCAAAGCCCTAATCTCATTTGAGGAGTCATCCGCTTCATCATTATTCATTCTTGTGATCTCTTGTCTTGGCATCAATGTACAAATTTCTTTTTGGGATTGTCATGCATAGTTCCCTTTTCTCTACATTTAAAGCAACGGACTTTGTTGTCTAGCTGTTGATCATCGTAGAAGCTCTATTTTTTGAATCAGCTGCAATATTAACTTTAGGGCCAGCCTACATTGTAGTTGTTCTCAGTGCTCTCCCATTTTCATCATATTTTCTAGTACTTGTACTCCCTAACTAGGGTAGAAAACCTTCTAGTTAGTGGCTGTTGCAGATACTTTTCTACCTTCAAAGCCAATTGGAACACTTTGTCAACATCATAGAGACAATGTGTTACCATTTAGCTGTGAATTTCATCCCTCAATCTGGTATTAAATTGATAAAGAGTTTGCCATGGATATTCAACTTATACAGAATTTCAGCTCCTTAAACTTGTCCATATACTCGATCAGTTATCATGTCTCCTTTCTTAAGAGTGGTCATTTAATCATAAAAATCATCTTGCTAATCATAAGTTAGGTATGTATTTTTGTTTTAACTTCTATTTCATCTCAACTCAATGAATATTTCATGGCTATCCCAAAATTTTAGACTTGTTCACCTCACCTGTTCACTAAATTTGAACTTGTTTAATGAGTTTCATAATAGCAAATTGAACCTGCCTTTTTATCCATCATATCATACCAATCAAAGTACCTCTCCAAGGTAGCTAACAAATCTGAAAAGGCTGTAAATTAATTTTTCCAGCAAAATCTATTACTTTACACATACTTTCTTTGTAATATCACCAATCATGCCATGTTTATCATGTCTCTCATGCCAATCTAGCTCCATGACATCATTTGCCATATCTAAGAGAGTAGTTCAAGGTCTTTCAAGATAGGAGAGAGAGTTGAACCAAGTCGTTGCTCCGCTTTCTACCCAACACACATGCTCCCTTCAACCTTCCCCATAATCATGCAGAGAAAAATCATCACCTAAAACTTAGACCACCTATGGTTATCATAGTGGTTTGATAAAAAAAAAATAGTTATCATAGTGCTATTTTAGGCTCTGATATCAAATTTGGTGATGATAAAAGTTTCAGCACTATAGAAATTGTTTCTTTGTTTTATAATGATATGAGAAATCAAAGAAACAAAAGAAAAGGAATAAAAAGAAACATCCTTGACAATCACACATAAGGTACACTAAGCAATCACACTCCAGAAAGAAGGCATTTGCACCCTCAAAGGAAGGATAATAGTTGCTAAAAACTTATATTAGAATTCTGGTTCTCAGATTTCCTTTATAGACTCTTTTAACTCTCTTCCCTAATAGGACCAAAGTTTTTAAAGGCGAAAGCGTAAGGCGATACGTTTTTGTGTTTGTGAGGCGAGGCGAGGCGTAAGCCTCGAGGCGTTGAGGCGTAAGCTTTTTGAGCCTCACATTATATAATTAATTAATATTTTTAAATATATAAAATAAAATAGCATAAATAGAAACATGAAAACAATTCATTAGAATCATAAAAAAAAAAAAGCATACTAGTACCCTACTTTCACAAAAAAACCATAACAAAGTCATAAAATAGATTCTAGATTCAACTATACTAATAGTTTCAAACTTTAACAAAAAACCATAACTAAGTCATGAAATAAAAAATAGAGTCAACCATAATAATAGTTCTAAACTTTTACAAAAAATCCATAACTAAGTCATAAAATAACAACTAGAGTCAATTGTTTCAACTTAAATCCTCATCCTCAAGGTCATCATCATCCTCATCCAATGTATCAATAGTAGGAAAATGTCCACTATCATGTATCCCCATTTCATGTAAATCTTCATCTTCATCAATTGGTGTCAAATTCAACTCCTTCTCTTTGCCTTTGCCTCCACTTGTACCTAGCATAAAGAATTAATTAAGTGTAAATATTATAAGTTTTTTTTATTAAATTTAATCAAATTTATGACTTCAATTTTTGAGTACTTACTTGGTACTTCATTATGTTTCCTTTTGTAGGAATGTGAAGAAACCATGTGATCCGATGATGTTTCAGTCTCTTGGGAGTTCGATGACACAGCTCTAATGGCATCAACACTGAATAACTCATTATCTTGAAGCCAACAAAGATTAAGGGGGAGGAGGGGATCTTCTTTCTCCACAATCCATTCATCATCCGAATCAATCTCCTCTACCAAAATCGGATCAACATTTTGTTTCCTTTGTAGACTTCGCTCTCTCAATCTAGTGTTGTATCTTACATACACTAGAGCATTCAACCTTTGATGTTCAAGTGTATTTCTTTTTTTTGTATGGATCTACAAATAATAAAAGTATCAAATTTATGTGTTAAAATGAAATAAGGTTCTCTAACATTGACATAGAAGTATATGTATAAAAATTTACAAAAATAGAAGTATTACCGACTCAAATGTTCTCCAATTTCTTTCACATCCCGAAGCACTACAAGTAAGGCTAAGGACTCGAATAGCAAACTTTTGCAACTCCGGTGTTGAACCCCCAAAACGCATCCACCAACTTGTAGGACTTCTTAATGTTCGAGAATCAATTGCAATACGACTCCCAAATTCACCCATTGCTTGGTCATATGAGTCCAACTGAATGTCAGCTTTTAAACGTTCTTGATAATCCAACATCCTATCCATGCATTCAAATAATCCCTTCCTCACCTCATCAGCATTAAAGAACTTATCTCCATACCGCAATTGAGGATTAAGATAATAACCCGCTGCATGTAAAGGTCGATGAAGTTGCGGAGTCCATCTTGCATCAATTTTTCTCCAAATTGGGCCATATTTTCTCTCCACACCCCGACAATTAAATGCAATCTTCTCCTTAGTTGAATCCATCAACTCATAAATATAACCCATGGCTGGTCTTTCCTCTGAATCAACCTCTCTCAAGACACTAACTAATGGAACAGTGGTCTTTATGCAAAAAACAACATGAGGCCAAAAATTTGGATCAAACAACACTGTACTTTGAGTTTTCACACCTTCTACCTTTTTAGCTCATGTGCTTAAACACCATTTTTCTGAAGAGAACATTGCTATAAGAGCTTGCTTTTGCTTATAAAGACTTTGGAGAGTAAGAAATGCAATAGCAAATCGTGTAATTGCTGGACGAAGCAGTTCATGATTTTTTGTAAATGTTCTCATCAAGCTAAGAACCCAAGTATGCCCATATATGAACTTCACTACTTGCCTAACTCGAGATAGTGTAGTAACATGAACATTTAACTTTCCAATATCCTCCAACATCAAATCAATACAATGAGCAGCACAAGGAGTCCACCACAATTTTCTCCTTTTTTCCATAAGCCTCATTCCAGCATTCACATAATTAGAGGCATTATCAGTGATGACTTGCACAACATTCTCCTCTCCAATTTCTTCAACCACCTCATCAAGATATTTGAACATCAATTCCCCATTTTTTATTGTATCAGAAGCATCAATTGATTTCATAAACCAAGTGCCAGCAGGACTATTCACCAAAAAATTGATAAGACACCTACTCTTTCCATCTGTCCAACCATCTGACATAATTGAACATCCATATTGTTTCCAAGCTTTTTTCTGATCTTCCATAATGATACTTAGGTCATTCACCTCTTCTTTAAGAATACATGTCCTTAATTCATGCATAGATGGAGGCTTAAACCCGAGCCCAAAATTTGCAACAGCATCTATCATAGGAAACCAATAAGGATCATTCACAGTGTTGAATGGGAGACCTTTTGAATACATGAACTTACCAATTTTTCTACACACTTCCTTCCTTCCTTTCTTCTTGCTTCCACTTTGAATTCAAAGTAGTTTGTCTAGGTTGTGAAGTGGTAAATTTATTCATGGGTCCCCTAGGAATAGGTTCCCCACTCCCACTTACACTCCCACTCCCACTCCCACTCCCTAATGTCCCTATTGTTTTAGACAAGGCACTCTCATGCATTGAAGTTGGACCCATACCAATTTCTTGGAACAATTCATTTCTTTTCGTTTTTTGATCCTTAAAATTGGCCAATGCCTCTTTGCATTCCAATTTAGCATCTTCACTAACCTTGTTGCATGGTTTCATACCATGATGAGTTCCGGCTAAGTGATGCTTGAGTCTATTCACCCCTCCCGTGCATCTTTGATTGCAAAATTTACATCTTAAATATTGCTCCCCGGCAACTTCAATAACATACTTCCACACAAAATCTTTTTTTGAATTTTTCAAATCAAAGGAACTCATTTTAAAAAAAAAACACCAATAATAATATTCAAATTTCTATATAATAATATAATTGACTAAAAAATAATAACAAGACATAATTGAAAGGAATTTAAAAATGAAATTCAAAATTTAATTGATTTTAATTTAAAAAAACCAACATTTGTTTTAGAAGAATTTAAAAATTATACACATAAATTTCAATTAGAATTTAATAATGAAATAAAGAAAATTTGGGTGAAAAATAAAATTAAACAAAAATAAAAAAATAATTTAAAGCAGCCAATTTACTGAAATATTTAGAAAATAAAAATGGTTTGGGTGAAAAATAAAATTAAACCAGAAATATAAAAATAATTTTAAGCTGGAATATTTACAAAATATAAATGGTGAAGGAGAAACGACTGCTAGTTGAGAGTCTCAGACAGAGAGCTGGTCAAAATTGGGGTCAAATGATTTAAATAGATATATATATATTATATATATATATATATATGCATATATATTGGATGGCATTTGATTAAAAAAAAAATTTGATGAACGAGAACGAGAACGAGAAGGAGACCCTGACTGCCAAGAGAGAGCCAGCCTCTCTGCGTCAATTTGTCGACTGCCATGGAAGATGAAGAAAACCATGGCAGATGGAGAAAAAGATGAAGCCGAGAGGGGGAAGCATTGGAGACTTGAAGAAAGAGAGATTGCGACATACCTGGAGATGAACGAGAAGGATCGCCGCCGGAGAAGATGCTCTGCGATTGGTCGTCGCCGAAGAAGATGCTCTGGATTGGTCGCCGCTTGAGGTTGAGCACTCCGTCGCTGCTTCAAGTAGGGTTTCCTTTTGGAGTTTTTCTCCCAATTTCTGTTTGCCTTCAATCGGGACTCGGGTTTTGCTTTAGGGATCAGATAGGGCATTTTTTTTTTAATTTCTTCATGGCCACATCAGCTTCTACAACGCGTGCGCCTTATTCTCAGAGCGTAAAAGGCACGATCAAAGCGCGCCTCAGACATGCCTCAGTGGAAAAGGCGTATGCCTTTCTCGCATTGCGTTTTATTATTTACGCGCTAGGGCGTTTTTGCCTCGCCTCGCCCTAAGGCGCGCCTAAAATACGCCTTTGAAAACTTTGAATAGGACAACATTCTTAATTTTTACCTTTCCTCACAAGAATAGGAAAAGAATATTACCTAGAAACTAAAAAACAAACAATAGAAATTTTCCTAATATAATAAGAAGGCTAATAGAAATAAAAACTTAGCAAAAAGTGAACGATCAACTAAAATAGAAACTGAACAAGCTAAGTATGGTCAGTCCCAAGAGGAACTTAAATCATTGTTAACATCCCAAATTAAGGCTTGGGCACTGGAACAAGCCTTTACCCTTGTAAATCTGCAAAAGACATTTCAAATTTGCTCAACATCACAAAGTTAAATCCTTTTCCCAAACAACAAGAATGGGATTGACTATTGAAGCTGAGATCCTTGCTTTAGTGGACGTTCAAGTAACACAACTTCATGGTAAGGGAGAGTCTATGTTGCTGACAGCATGGACATCTTAAGAGAAGTGCAAGTCATGAAAATCTGATTCATGGTTGCACAAATCTATGGACTTTACTATCTTCTTTTCTTCTTTGAGTCCCTTCCATTTTATGTACAGAGCTCTAAATCCTTGTCTTCTCTTTAATATTAGGACTCTGATAATCCTGATTCAAGGGCACAATGATGCCAATGTTAGCATACATGGTGGTAATGACAGTGGCAGTAGTGACAGGCAGTGTCTCCTTAAGGACTTCGGAAATTTCTACCAGCAAGGCATATACTTCTCTAAGAAATTAATCTGATATTATCAGACAAGTGAATGTAGATCCCATGGAACTATACTGCATTAATAAGTACAAAGAAAAAAATAATAAAAAATAAAATAAAAAGAGAATGTCCCCATCTGCCATCCCTGTTAGATTAGTTCTTACACAGTTATTCTTTTTTCCTCCATACTATTGTATCCATAACACACATCAACGAGAAATATTCAGAAATTTAAACACTGGCAATAGAAGTTTATTACAATAGATACTGTAAATATGACATCCATCATGATTAGACCTAGGTAACCAAGAACCATCCTATTTAAGTCCCGGTCGATATGCGTGTCATAGTATTTCTAAGAATGATGAATGTTCCTATTTAACACACATCAACGAGAAGTAGTCAGAAATTTAAACACTGGCAATAGAAGTTTATTACAATAGATATTGTAAATATGACATCCATCATGAATAGACCTAGGTAACCAAGAACCATCCTATTTAAGTCCAGGTCAATATGTATGTCATAGTATTTCTAAGAATGATGAATGTTTTGGTCTTGTTTCTTCCAAAAGCTCCGGATTCTTACCAAGGAATTTGAGCTGCTACTAGAAGGAGGTGGCTCCAATGTTTTTCTTTCTCAAGAGAACCGCAAAATAATTTAAGCCTGATTATATCAGAGACAAACTATAAATGCTAGTCTTTGTAATCTCATCCCCTAGATGACAGTTGGATCAAAATCTCTCCCTTTTTCTCCAATCATCTTCAACCCCACTTATTTACTTATTTAAAGGCAAGAAAAGCAATAGATTAGTAACACCCAAAAAAGGTGCACAAAGCAGACAAGATGTAAACAAGGGCACCATAAGGCAAACAACAAGATGAGGGAAAACACAAAACACTCCCTCCCCTTACTTGCATCCTAACCAATTGAAAAAATCTACTGTAAATGTGGCACATCCTCTATACTCTTTGACCCACTGCATAAGCTCTACATTGTCAAAAGCCCTCCTATTTTTCTTTTTCTAAATAGCCACACGCCCCACCCCCCACCCAAAAAGGAAAAAAAAAAGAAACAAAAACAAAAAGCACAAAGGAGTGGCTTTCATGCTTTATTTCATGCTGATGAAAAGTCGATGCCAACTGAGTAGAGTTGTTTTAATTGATGAATTTAGCATCCATACAATTCCAAACAAGGAATAGGCTAACTGCCATAGAATTCTTGCCTCATAACAATGAAGGAGTATATGCTCAACAGATTCTTCCTCATATTTGCACATAAAACATCCATTCACCAAAGTCCACCCTCTCCTCTTTAATTTATTCATTGTCAAGGTTCCTTTCCAAACTACTTCCTAAGCAAAAAGGCTTAATTTTGTTGCAACCCAAGGATACCAAGTAACAGTCACTGGAAAAGCTCTGATCTCCCATGCTCCAACTAAGAGTATTAGGATTTAACTGAAAAGTTGTCACTCTTAGAGGCCATTCACACCGCCCTCCTTAACATCTCTTCTTATAGAATTCCCTTGCAATCTTAGAAGGAATGCTTCAAAATCATCCACCTCCTAGTCAAGGAGTATTCTTTGAAGGAGCTATAACATACAACAACAATAAAGAAACCCTCAAAGAAGATCCCCACATTATATTTTGTCCTAAAATTTTAGTCCATAACCCTCACGTTTCTTCCCTAAAACTTCCATATAAGAATTTGCTTCCAAAGAGATTCCCTTTTAGACATAAACCTCCAATACCACTCACTAGGAAAGCCTTGTTCAAAGCAGAAAGATCACAAATGCCCATCTCCCCTTTCCTTTTTTTGCATACAAACATTTGACTAATTCACCAAGTGAGGCTTTTCTTAAAGAATTACCCCTCCCCCAAAAGAAATTCCCTTTGGATGTTTTCTAATCTTATGCCCACCCTTCTTTGAACAATAAGCAGCAACATGAGACAAATGAGGTGACTCCACAAGGTACTATTAATCAGAGTTAACCACCCCCCCTTTTGTCAGATATTGTAGCTTCCACATTGCAAGTCTTCTCTGAAACCTCTCTGCCATATGTCCCAGACCACCTTCAATTTGTAGGATATTCTCAAAGGGAGAAGCAAATACATGGGTGGGAGCATCCCCACTTACGGTCAGTAAAGCCTCCACATCAGAAACACCCCCAACAAGAATCAACTCACTCTTTTCCAAAGTTATCTTGAACCCAAAAATGGTCTCAAACCACTTTAAAATCCAACTAAGATACATCATCTAATCTTTGCATGCTTGACAAAAAATCAGGGTGTCATTAGCAAATAAAAGGTGAGACACTTTGTCCACCCCCTCACCACCTCTACCACCCATCTTATAGCCCAAGATGAAACCCCCCTCCCCTGTTGTCTTAATAAAACAGCTAAGAGCGTTCATCATATTCACGAATTATAAGGAGAAAGAGGGTCTTTTGGCCCCTTAGAACTTTGAAAAATGCCAACAAGAGTACTATCAACAAGCACTAAGTATCTAAATGTAGAGATACACCATTTAACTTATCCAAACCATTTTTGACCAAAATTCATTTTCTTCAAAACCACAAGAAGGAAACCTTAATATACATTATAATATGCCTTCTCAATGTCAAGCTTGCATAAAACGCTATTAGAACTATCTTTCAATCTCCAATCAATGACCTCATTTGCAACCCTTCTATTATTGTAATATTTTTCCTTGTTTTTTTTTTTTTTCACAGGAAGAATCAACAGCAAGCTTTTACATCTGAAAATCCTTGAATGCATACTATTGTTTTTCCTTTTTCCCATTCCAAAAGCATAACAGAAAAGAAATGGGTAGATCGAGACTACATTGGGAAATATTTGTTTAAGTTAGAAAGGTTTTATGATCAAATTAAATTCCAACCAGTGATTCATTTAAGAAGTAATAGAAAAATCAGCTTCCTCCATTAGATGACCAAGGAAAGAAGTGAAAATGATCTAACATAGAAGTTAGATAAGGATGATAATTTTTTATTCTGTACAATCAACCCCAACAAGTTTGGTTGCTTTAGCTCTTCTCTCCCGTATTGATGAATCCCCAATCAACTAGACTTTGAAGTTCAAACTGGTTGTGATTAGCATTGAAAATTTTCTAGAATGATTCCTCACTTGATTAATGTCCTATAGGTATGTAAATCATCTTTGCTTACATTAAGAACAATGATCTACTCTTTGTAGTATCCACCCAGACTCGATTTGTTAAAAAAGAATGTCGCATAAGAAAAAATTTTGCATGAGAACATAGAAAAGCAACAAAAAGAGAGAGATAATGTATTTAATCAACAATCCAAGCTATTTGACATTATATGGAAGGTATGAAGAAAAGATTAGGAGCCAACAAAAGCATATTAGATCATACTTTGAGATGAAAAAGTTCAATAGTCTAATGGTAAAATATATAGCTTTAATTAAAAGTGACAACAAACAATAATATCATCATGATAACAAATGAAAATCATGTGTATTAATGCAACTTCATGAGCAACAACACTTGGCCGGGAATTGACAGAACAAAAGTTTGAAAACGATTGATTACCCGAGGAGAAAAACATATTGTCCTGTCAAGTTGTCAATATTTCTAGTCCTTTGCAATAAAACCAGTTGAGGAAGTATGGCAACAGCTTCCAAGTATAAGGAAAATGCCCACAATACCTGCTCAAATATATTGGATGGAAGTATTTACGAAAGATAAAAAAAATAAAAAAATGAGACACTGATAAATATTTGTTTCCAAAAAAGGAGAATATTCGATGATACCATTTCTTTTCATTTTATAATTACTAAATATATCAATGTGGTCTTCTAGTTACAGAGAGGATTTTAAACAGTAGACTTTTCTGAGAACATATATAAGCTTTGTATATAACAATAATTTTTTTTTTTTTTGATCAATAAGTATAAGATTGTATTGCAAAGAGGGACTAAAGAAGCGACCCACCGAATTATAGTATAAAGGGACTTACCCCCTTACAAAAGGGCCCAAACATCAAAGGACAAGGCAAAACAAAAAAACCTCTCCCTTAACGCATACACACCCAATCTATAAAATCTATTAACAATAATTAAATGGAACAAAAACGCATACCTCTAGGAAAGTGAACTTCTCATTCATAACTAGGGCTAAAAGTAGGCAAGGAAGCACAAGGAAAAAATGGCGAAAGGTGTCTTGATCCTTATCATAAGATCTTCGAACAATCTTGTGGTGCCTTATGTACCAAACGATTGAGAACGAGCTTCCCAAGAATATTAATTTCATTACAGTATTATAAAGTGAGATATAATCGGTAAATATATCCAAATAGCGAGTTGCAAAAACAAGAGCATAAAGTTCTTGAGTCTTTAGAGAAATTCCTGCATAAAATGGAGGAGCCAAATATCATGGATTAAGTCAAAACAGTTTGTTACAGCCAAAACGTAGGAGCGACCAGATTAAACACTGAGGTGAAAGCCAAAAGAACATATTGCAAGTTATTACCAATGAATAAATTACAATAGCACACTAGTCCATGTACACAAATATTAAAAAAGTTTTAACCACATAACAGCAATGCTTATGTATATTGCAATTTTCAAATCCAAGTAATAAAAAATTACTAAGCAAATGAAGTATGACCATTTCAAATAATCAAGTTGAGGATAGGGTTACACATACATAAACACACAAATCCATGTAACAATATGTTAACTAAATGTCAAGGTCTATACACACACAATTTAAGTGAAAATTTCAAATACTAAACACAAGAGTCACAAACCATATATGCACACATCCATGTAACAGATATCCTAATAACAAAATATCAAGCCATGTACCTATAAATTCAATATTTCAAATTCAAGTAACCCAAAATTACTATCAGCAGCTTAAGTATCACAATTTCAGTAAGTCAAGATGAGAATCAGAAATTTATCTCTCTAATATAAATCCTAATAAACAGATGATCCTAACAAGATAACTATAGACAGTACCACAGAAAAATAATTCTTCAGCTTATGGGTGATCTATTCAACTGTGTTAGAGATCACTTAGAAAACAAGAAATTAGTAAATAATAAAAAAGAATAGATGAGTTAAGCTTAACTGCAAGATTTTATGTGCTAATGTTGCATGGTAGATAATGTTTCTAGTAAAACAGAATATATCATATGCTGGATCCAACTTTTCCGAGGAATCTTCAAGATTGGATGTATAGATAGTGGGAGAATTCTTGGGAAATAGTTAGGTATGAGATGATGGGTTAAGTAGTAATGAACAAAATGGAGTGTTGGTGAGAACTTTTTATTATAAGTTATCAACTTATTTAGGCACGGTTTTCACAGTTAAAGAGATGGGTAAATTGAAAGCACCACAAAAAGTGGTTTTTTTCTATTTTTTTCTTTTTTTCATTTTTTGGAAGCAGTTTGCAAGAGCATTCCAAACTTAGATCATGTCATGGTAAGAGGCTGGAGCTTGACTTATTGGTGTTGCTTATGCAAAAGGAAGAGGAACTAGTGCATCACCTTCTTATTCATTAACCAGGTAGCTCTGGAGTTATGGTCCATGGTGTTTATTGCTTGGGTCACTAAGATCTGGAAAGAGGTACCAGAGTTGGAACAGTACACAGTACACACACACACACAATGCATGAGCTGTCCTCTATATTTGGCCTAGTGCATCAGGAAAGAGAGGAATAAGATGACTTTTAAGGGATATACCCAGAATTAAAGAGCATGGGATGCTTCCTTTACAATCAATGCTGAGATGGTAGGTGACTTGTGGATTTAGTGGATAAAGAGATGATTTTCCTTTTTTTTTTTCATTCCATATACAGTTGAGATTGCTGCTTCTGAATACATTTTTGTTGCACATGGGTTGCTCCTTATGTAGCACAGTTTTAATCTAATTTCTTTGTTACCAAAATAAATAAATAAATGATAGAACTTGCCACTGCTAAAAGTAAAAAACATGACGATTAATTTTCATTGATATATATTGCCACCAATTGGGGGTAGGCAAGAATATCACTAAAAATATAATCTAAAATTAGTAATGAAGAATCTTTTTTTGTTGTTAGGCCTTTTGCCCTAGATATAGTTGAAAATACATGAAACAGAGAGATCGGAATTGCAAAAAATCTCCGAGAAGAAAGGAGGTGGCAATTTCATTTGTCCAACTTATTATTTACAAAGATGTTGGGTCACACAGAACATTCTTGGACAATCCAAACATTGTCACATAGATACCATTTTCCATTAGATTCATTTAAGACCATAGCTTCAAGGAAATTCTAGATCATAATGTCTTCTAGCACAATCATGCCCTACATTCTATTTGGCATTCCACTTATTCTGAATAAACCAAATCTTCTTAACAATGCAAGAGTTCATCTTCACAGGTACCATGAAGATATCACCCAACTTTCCCCTGTCTTGCCCTTAATTGGTGTCATCCCTAACTTCTTAGGAATGTGTTCATTTGCAATTCCCTCCATCTTATTTTACCACCCATCTATCATAGAATCCTCATTTTTAGCACCATTATTTTATGAACATTTTGGTAACCGCCTATCATTTCACACCATAAAAGCAAGGTTGGCCTCACAACTGTCTATAAAATGTCTCTTTAAGTTGATGAGAGCACTTGTTTATCAAACAAAATTCAAAAGCATTTACCCACTTCATCAGTACCCTTTTAATTTCATTGCCCTTTTTAATCAAGTCATTTGTATTGATGATCAATCCATAAAAAAATAAAACAAAATAAAATAAAATAAAATAGAGAACAGCACTATCTGTATATCTCCTAGTCATTAATATTCAAAACCCATTAGATCCAAATCAAGTTCTCATCAAATTAGATTATGTTGTATGCATACCAAAAGAAAAATATAAATGCTATAATACAAACTCTCCATCGTCCAAAAAAAAAAAAAAAAAAGGAAAGAAAGAAAGAAAAATGCTAGTCACCTAAAATCAATTTGCTAAGAAAAATGAGAAAATATCCAAGTAATCATGATTTTGTGCCGTCCTGAGGCGATTGTTATCACAAAATTTTCTCCATCCCCATAAACAAAACTGTCAAATATTTAAGCAAACCCAACCAATTATCCAAATCACACGAGTTTCTAACACTCTGATCCACAGGTACAGAGTCCAGACACAAACCTTCACAAGCAACAATGTGAATGACATAATACTTCCATCATATCCCACGCTTCTCAGAGCATCAAGCGTTCCACCAGTGTTTGGTTTCTCAGAAAATGTAGGGAGATAAAAGAATATAAACGGTCAGGTCTCAATATATCGTAATTTCAGTCCCGTAAAACAACCCCACTTATCTTTATCTAACCGAAATTCAACAATTTCCAATAAAACATCATAGAATTAGAACCCAAGATCTAAAAATCATGGTCACTCTTTATTTATGCTCTGATCTCAGTTTTTTCAGCAACCCAACGTGGCGAATCAATGTAGAGATCCGAGACACAATAGGAAAAAGAAACAGCAAAATGATAAATAAATAAGAAAAAATTGAACAAATGAGAGAGAGTAGTGACCTGCGCATGATTTGATGGTGTGAATTTTGAGAAGCAAAACCAGGACACTGGCCAGATGGGTCATGTCCCCTGCTAATCTGAAAATGTTCATTTTCCCTTTTTATTTTTGCTGAGTGTTTGGATCACTGGAGAATTATGGACTCCAACAGACCTACAGGAAAAGCTTTCCCAGAGATCCGACTGATCCAACCACACCAAGGACGGAATTTTTTTTTTGTCTTGCGGTTTTTAGGATTTTCCTCTCTTTTCTCTCCTCTCTCTGGTTTTTCCTTTTTCTCCTTTTTAGTTTTTCTCTATAACTTCCCTGGAGCTTAGGAGAGTTCAGGAAGGCACCACGCAACGGTAAAGAATGGATGGTAATAAACCCCAGCCTACCCCACTCCTGCTCGCCATGTTACTTATTGGATACTTTTATCATTTTAAAAATAGGCAAAATTATTCCAGGATTTTTTTTTTTTTTTAATATTCAACAATTCTCTTACTTACTTTCCGGATTCATCCCCTTTGCTAAATAGTAAATACACTCATTTTCTCATTTT
Organism: Vitis vinifera; assembly: GCF_030704535.1. Classification (NCBI taxonomy): domain Eukaryota; kingdom Viridiplantae; phylum Streptophyta; class Magnoliopsida; order Vitales; family Vitaceae; genus Vitis; species Vitis vinifera. The sequence goes on along the minus strand of NC_081809.1, from coordinate 16,099,266 downwards.
AATTTTTAATTTTTTTAATGAATTATAATATTTCTAAAATTCACATCAATTTTAATTTATTTCTAAATTATAAGAAATAAATATAAAATAAATAGATGATAATTTTCAAATGAATAATATATTATAATTATAAAACTAATTAAAAATACAAATTATATGTTTGTTTTTTAAACAAGAATAACACTATATTATTACTATATATATATATCATGATAATGGTTAATAATATGTTATTTAAAGTGATTTATCAACCAAAATGTAATTCTTTTTTTCTTTCTAAATACATAAATAAACCAACATTTTTTCATTGTATACATTTACTTTTCCATTACCATGCGAATATTCTAGATCGATTTCATCTAAATTCTCATTATAATTGATGCATTTTTTTAGTTTCAATTTATTTTTAAAAATGATTTGGAAAAATTTATTTTCTAAATGAGAAAATTTAGAAAAATATAATTATATGTGGAGAATACGTTGACATAATTATTTTATATGATATCTTGATCACAAGTCTTTTGAATCACCCAATAAGATACATTATCTCAATCTTATGAGATATCATTATATCTTTATTGAGAATACTTATTCCTATTAGCCTAAATCAATGATGACCTTATCCATAGGAAATATATAATCACCTTATCTACGGGTCAAAACCTCCTAATAATTTCAGCATAGACTTAATATCCTTTTAAGGTTGAAAGTCTATATAGTATAGTAGTTTGGTGAATCATGACTATTTGATAGTCAATGTTATAATTCACCATAATTCTTATCCAATATGTAACCATACACACTAGTACACTCACCATGAGAAATTCATCTCGATAACCAAGACCAATCATTCCTCCAATTAGAAGTTAGTATACTATAACCTTATATAGATTGTCTAAGTTCATAAACCAGTTGTGAATAACTTATTAATTTTACAAGGAGCCTATGACTTGAATATTCTATGCAACTCCTATTACACTCAAGTCATATATAATGCAAATGATGGATACATAAGTAAAAACTTAAGTTTAATTTTCTTACATCATGTCTTGCTTTTAAGGATTCTATCTCAACACCGACTCAATTAGTTCCCTTATACTTCAACCAGCTACACCAAAAACACTTTTTTAAGACCAGATCAAGGAGGAAAAACCTCAAGAAGGCTTCCAACACTCCTTAGAAACCCTTTAAACGTATTTTTGAAAGAGTTAAGCCTGGGTTTAGAGAAAAACATGAAATCTTATTTAAGTATTATTACTTATATGAGCATTCAAGTCTACATCATTTGTATTGTATTATGTATTTGACTTGAGTGCATTAGGAGTTACACAAAAGATACAAGTCATGAGCTCCTTGCAAGTTAATAAGTTGTTAACGACCAATTTATGGACTTAAGTAATTCATCTAAAGGTTGTAATATACTACCTCCTAATTGGAGGGATGACTTATCTTAATCAGAAGTATGGATTTCCCATGGTGAGTACACTAGTGTCTATGATTACAAATTAGACAAGATTTATGGTGAGCCATGACATTGGATAGATGGTAACTATTGTTATGATAAACCCTTAAAAGTATGACATGATGTAATAGAATAAGTTCTCATTAATATGTTTATATATTGTGATTTTTTGTTTCCTTTTATCTCTTTGATTGTATTATTTATTATTTGAGCATTCACGCCTACATCATTTGCATTGTGCATGACTTGGTGCATTAGAAATTGCATAAAGGAAATAAGTCACGATTTCCTTTCAAGATAGTAAGTTGTTTACAATCGGTTCATGGAATTAGGTAATCCATATGAGACTATAGTGCACTAATTTCTAATTAGAGAAATGACTTTTCTTGGTTATTGCATTGGATGAGTTTCCTATGGTGAATGCATTAGTGTATATGGTTACATATTAGATAGGACTTATGGTGAATCATGGCATTGATTATCAAGTAATTATGATTTATCAAGCCACTATACTACATGGACTCTTAACCTTGAGAGAATCTTAAGTCTGTTTTGAAGTCATCAGGAGAATTTGACTTATGAGTGAGACCCTAAGGTAGTAATATATCCCCTATAGGTTGGGTCACTATTAGTGGAGGCTGGTGGCATTAGATATTTTCAATTAAGACACCATGATAGCTAATAGGATTGAGATAATATGTCCATTTGGGTGATCTTAAGGACATGTGATCATGAAATCTATTATTGCAGCAATTCCTTAAGTGGAATTTGACATATGTTTTTATAAGCTAAAGTATGTCAATTAATAACATAATAGGAGGATTTACAACTTGAGGATTTTAAAAGTAATCTTGAGAGATTGATAACATATATCTCGTTAGATTACAAACACTAGTTCATGAGGATTATTCATGTAGTGAATAGTAGTTCATGGACTCGAGTGTATCTCGTTGTAATTTTATAGGATACTGGAGTGTTGTTAACTCTTTGTAATGGAATGTTAAGTTAACTTTAGAATTAGATTTTTGAAGAAGCTAGTATTTTCCTATGGGTCCTAATGGTCCTCACTTGAGCTCTTAATTCATAGTGGCTCAAGTTTAGAGAAAAACATGAAATCATCGAATTTTGAAAAGTTAAGAGTATCACTAGGTTGATAGGATAGCATGTGCCTATGATCTAAAGGTACGGTAAAGTTATGACTTCATCAAGTTATTATATTACATAGACTCTGAACCTTGAAAGAATATTGAGTTAGTGTCAAAGTCTTCGATAGCTTTGGCTTATGCTTGAGATCTTAAGTTGGTTATATATTGCTTAGTGATTGGGTCACTATTGACTAAAGTAGATGATAATAAATATTTTTAATAGACACCATGATATCTCATAAGATTGAAACAACATATTTCATTGGATGATCTTAAGGACTTGTGACCATGAAATCTATGTTTGCAATGATTCCTTAAGTGATATTTGACATATGTCCTTTATAGACAAGATTATATCAATTGATCATAAAATTGAAGGATTTAAGACTCAAATATTATAGAGAAATCTTGATAGGTTGATATATGTTACCTTGTTATATTATAAACACAAATTTATGGGAAGCTTGCATGTAGTAAATAGTAGGTGAGAAATTGATTAAATCTAATTTAATCAATTTTATTTTGATGTAATTGTTGGGATTGAACCCTAAAAAGCATGACATGATGTAACGGATAAAGATTTATTTATTTATATTTCTTGGTTTTTCTTTATTATATCATTTGTATTAATTGATTATTTGAGCATACACGTCTCACATCACTTGCGTTGTACATGACTTGGTTACATTAGGAGTTGTACATAAGATCAAAGTTATGGGTTCCTTGTAGAGTAATGAATTAGTCGGTTCATGAATTCTGGCAATCCATTTGACACTGTAGTGCATTACCTACTTATTAGAGGGATGATTTGGCTTGGTCATTAGGATGGTTCTCCTATGGTGAGTGCACTAGTGCATGTGATGCATATTAGATTGGACCTATAGTGAATCATGACGTAAGGCTATCAATTGTCATGATTCACCAATCTACTATACTGCATGGACTCTTAACCTTGAGAGGATATTGAGTCTGTGTTAAAGTTAACAGGAAACTTTAACTTATAGATGAGCCCTTAAATTGATCATATATCCATATAGATTGAATTACTGTTGATGGAGGTTGGTGGCAACAAGTATTCTCAATAAAGGCACCATGGTATCTCACAAATTGAGATAGTGTGTTCCATTGGGTGATCCAAAGGACATGTGATCTAAAAAATTACGGTCATAACATTTCTTTTAGTAGAAATTTGACATATATTTCTTGGAGTTAGAGTATATCAATTGATCACACAATAAGTGAGATATGTAACTCAAGGATTGAAAAGGTAATCTTGATAGGTGATAACACTATCTTTTAAGATTACAGACACTAGTTCATAGGAAGTCTGCATGTAGTGGATAGTAATAGGTCATGGACCCGAGCTTCGTCTCATTGTTATTATATAGGGTACTAGAGTGTAATTGATTCTCTTTACTAAAATGTTGAATCAACTTCAAAATTAGATTTTGAGGGAGTTAGTACTCCTATGGGTCCCAATGGTCCCCATTCTAAGCTCATATACCATGATGACATGGTTTATGAGGGTTGGATTAACTTTTAATTCACTCTTGTGCATAAGAGCATTTTGATAATTGCCCAAAGTTGCATAAGAGATAGTGAACAAGTTATTTAGATTAGGCTAATTGATTATTTAGATAACTATGTATGGTTAATTAATCAATTAGGACCCGTTTTAGGTTAGATTAAGTGACCCAAGCCTTAGTGGGCTCAAGTCACTTAAGTCCAATAAAAGACCTCATAAATCCCCCCTTAAGACTAGGATTTTCATCACTTTTTGGTGAGAGCCATCTTCCACCTCTAAAGAAAGAGAGTCTAGGATTCCTCTCTTCTAAAGCCCATACTTTGGAGAGCCAAGATAATGGTTCAAGTCATTAGGTGAAAGATCTTGAGTATAAGATACCTCTATATTCTTCATTCATCTTCACCAAGCGAAATTGATTTGGGAACATCCAAATAAAAGGTAAAGTTTTCTATTGACTTTTCTCTAGATCCTAGAATGTTAAAAATTTGATTTTTGCTTTCATTACATAAGATCTAAACACCTAGGGTAGTTTGCATGTAACTACAGAATCCAGGTTATGGGAACGAAGAAATCTAGGGTTCCCAATAGTAATGAACTAGAATGTAGTTTACTCTCTTTAATGGAATGTTGAATCAATTTTAAAATTAAATTATGAGGGACTCAGTATTTTCCATGGGTCCTAGTGGTTCTCACTCAAGCTTATAGTTTTTTGCTGGCACAAAAAATTATGGGGAATTGAGTTTAATTAATTATATGTGTGCATAAGGCATTTTAGTAAAAACATAAAATTACTGAAGATCTTATGATTATCTATTCTAGGTTTTCTAGTTTTGACTTATTAATTAATTGAATTCTATTAGAGTTCATTAATTAATTAAGATCAATAGACTAGATTACATGACCCAACCCTATGTTGAGTCTAAGCCACTTAAGCCTACAAGAAACGTTACATAAACCCTCTTAGGATTTAGGTTTAGTTTCCCTACTTTAGTTCTTCCATCCTTCTCTGAAAACCCTAACCACCTATTTCCTTTAAGATTATATAGTCACCTATAGTGTCAAGGATCAAAGACCGAGTCTTCATGATCCATGTGTCAACCATAAATTGATTTAGAAACATCCACATCAAGGTATAGTTTTTGGGACTTTTTTTTTTCTTTTGAAAAATGTATTTGCTTCTTATTATACTTGGGTTTAGTAACCCTAGGATCTTAGATGATAGATCCTTATCCTAACTTAACAATATTCTCCTTTTTATGATGATAAAACTAGGCTATTTAGATTTTTAATCAATACTATCGAGGCTCAATCAATTGGTACCAATATTATTTCGAAACAACAAGACGGGATTCCTTCATCTACCAATTCTATTGAACCACATCAGTTATCATCTTGATATTAAAGAGCCATTACAATGTAATATGTATAAATTATTGATATTTAATAAAATAAAATCTTTCATGTAGCTTCATAAGGAGTGTACACTTATAAAAATCACATTTCTTATCAACCGATACAAGATAATTAAATTTAATATCCCAAATCATATCATACATATATCAATTTCTTCAATAAAATAACTTTAAAATATCTATTATACTTCTAATTTCATTTCTAAGATTTTTATTTTTATATTTCCATGATTTTTGAACAATTTTTGGCCCATTGATATTTTGTGTCAAAATATCCACTAATATATTCGTAAAATCCAAACACTGATCTAACCGTATTTACTTATATTTTCATCTTTATATATATATATATATATATATATATATATATATATATATATATATATATATATATATATATATAATTCCAAAAGCATTGGATTTAACATTTTTTTTTGTCTTTTCAGGAAGTCTACTATGTAGAGATTGTCTAACCAACTATATATTCATGGTTTCTGACTACAATAATTATATATTCTATATAACTTTTCGAATTTAAAATTCTCTCTTATTTCATAATCGTTTTTTTTTTCTAACTTTATATATTATAGAGGAAATTACAAATTCTTTCTTATATAATTAATTTTCTCTATGATTTCATATTTTGAATTATTGCTTATATAATCATTTCTACAATTTCTTATATTAAGGATAATTTATCAGTTAACGAAAGTTTAACTTTTAGTATTTATTTAGATGCATTTCTTGTTTTTTTTAAATAGTAATAATATTTATATAAGATATAATAATTCTTAGAGATTGATAATTAAAAACAATCGTTTTAAATGTTTTTTTGTTTATTTTGAAAAAGTGAAAAAAAATAAAAATAAATCCAAACCAGACTAAATGTATAGTTTAAATTTTTTTTATATATCTATCTTCATAATTTCAGGTATTGTGATTGATCGTTTGACATTGAATAAAAGTATGACCTTTTACTCATAATCATAGGTTAAAGTTTCAAACTCGAAATCATGTTAACAACATACAATATTTGTGGCATCGAGCAACCTTTTATAGAATACTAAAAGTGCGTTTGACAATGATTTTAAAAAGTATTTCTAATCTTTTTATCATTTGAAAAATTTTATATTTCAAGTATTAAAAATGCTAGAAACACTTCCTACAATCACTAACAAACACACTTTAATACTAATGGAAGGAATTCTCAAAATTTTCATTTACAAGATAGAACCATCTTTATTTATTTATTCATTTATTGAGAATTTATTTGAAGATTTATTTATGTCACAATGCTATTATATGGTGAAAAAAAATCCCTGGTGTGCAATCACTTATTATTATTATTATTATTATTATTAAATATCACTGATATCATCTTATAGGACATTATATGAAACAACTATTAAAATTAATTGGTTAAAAGAGATGAAATAATCTCCAAATTTATGAATGTAATTCTTCTCATGTTTTTACTTGAAAAGTAATCAATTTTTGACACAAATGTCTTTTATTTACATGTAGGTTTTAAAAGATAGAGCTATTTTTACAAGAAAATAATGAGGGCATTTTTGTTCAAATGGGACTAAAAAAAATGAAAGGTTAAATTTCAAAAAATGGGTTTCGAATTACTCTTTTAATCGAAAAACCTACATATTATGGTCAAGTTTAGGAGAAATTTTCTTCAATTGTAAGGACTATATTCAATACAATTTGTTTTTGTGATCATTTTGATCAAGGCTACCTATTAAGCCCCTTTAGCATATTACTTAAGTTTATAGGCACCATCTAGTCATATGAGGCAGAAATCCATTTTAAAGTGTTGTTTGTTTTTTTAACTTAATGCTAAATGTAATTTGCTTTCAGATTTTAAATGATTTATTTTTAACTTTTTTTTTTTTACTTATTACTTATTTTTAAAATTTCTTGACAAAATAGACAAGGTCAAAATATTTGGCATTTTTTTTAATACTAAAATTTAAATAAAATAAAATTTAAAAATAAATAAATAAATAAAGAGAGCTAAGTGTAGTTGGCACCAAGCCCCATTAGGTAAGCCACAAATCAGCATCAAGTGCCATTGGATTAGTCTCCACTTATTATTATTATTATTTTTCTTTTTGAGCTTTTATTTATATAAATTAAAGGGTTGATAGACAAAAGCAGAGATTCTCTAAAATGTGACTAATTTAAGCATCATGTCCACATTTCGATCCCAGATATCATCTTGATCTTTTATTATTATTATACATCTTGTTTCTTGGAGACCACTACTCGATTCAAACCCAAATTACAGTGGAAGGAAAAGGCCCGAAACTAATAGCTATTAATAGTTTCAAGTTTCAACATCATGATGTATGGGATGGCGTAATTATTTGGGCACCATCAATTAGCTTCATGGTTGGCTTGTTTACATTAATGGATTTCTTGCTTACTAAATCCTTCTTGGTTGACCCTAAAATTAGTTATAACATATATACAAAGCTATTCATAGGATGTATTATTTCATTCACTACTCATTACTCTATCAAATTAACCTCTCCTCAAATTAATTTTTGTACCTAAAAGTAATATTATGCTACATGCATATATTTTTCATATCTAAAAGCGATCAATTTCATCGACTCCTTTCGTATTGTTGAAAACGATCACACACTCATTTGTTGCTACCAAGTTGTCACAAAAATAAATATTTGGTAAATCAAAGTAATCTTTCATTACAAATTAATTTTTGTACTTAAAAAGTAATATCTTGCTATGTAGTTTTTCATATCTAAAAACGACTAATTGATGGGATATAACATAAGATTGAATACGAAAAAAAATATTATATCATATTCCATATTTGGTTGGTGATGGAATAAAATAAATTATCTTATAATTTATTTTATCCTATCTTCAACCAAACATATGATGAAATAAATAATAGGATATATTATCCATTTTTATTTATTTTTATTCCTTTTACATGAGATATATTAATCTTATGCTAAAATATGAGATATCTCTTATATCATAAATTTATTTTTATATCAATATTTTTTTTATATACTTATTTTGCAAAATAAAAATATTTTATTATAAATTTAAAAAGAATAATTTAAAAATATTATAAAATAAAATAATATTTATATTTGATATATAATTTTTTTTTATATATTGAATAACATAATGTAAAATTTTTTTGTTAATAAAGTTTAAATATTTTAATCATGAATATTATTAAATATAAGAGAAATTTTATTTTTTAAAATAAAAATATTATATATTTCATATATTTTTTAATTTATTTCATAAATTAAATATAAACATAATATAACATAGTATTAGATATGCTACTATATAAATATCATATTCATAGAATATGTATATCTAAGGATAAAATAATATCTTAAAATATTTATTTCCTATCCAATAACATATGATATTCTAACACACACACACACACACACACACACATATATATATATACCTTATCTTATGCTAAACCCCCAATCAAACATAGCCTAAATCTTTTCATATTATTGAAAACAATGATAAGGGTGTTTGGTAAATGAATTTAATAACTAATATGATTTGATAATTTAATTTAAATTATTAAACATATTAAGTATATTTGATAAAATATTACAACTTAGAATTAAAAAATAATGATTTGGTATGATTTAATGACTTAAAAAACAATTAAACTTTAAATTATCATTTAAGTCATCAAGCACTTATCAAGCTATTAAATATTAAGTTTATGGATGCCACCCTACTTTGTGATAAAAGCCCATATTTCTTATAGTGGATCATCATCCATTTGTTTCAAATGTGTTGTTTCTATTAAAGAGTATGATATGAATATCGCATATGTTAATTGAAGAATGCATAAATCATATATTTATCATATGATAAGCTGAAATCATGATTCGATCATTGAATCGTGACTTGATAAATTTTCTGGTCCAATGATCGGTTTAGTTATAAAGACATTGGTATCTCAAGGCACCAATATTGTAAGTCTCTACAATGCATGTGCGGTTTCAAATTACAATCCAAATGCTTGTAAAGCTCAATCCACTCATTTCCATCGAGTGTTTAACTGCTCACTGGCTAAATGCTTTCAGGTTTCAACAAGCAAAGATATCAACAGCAGAATCCACCTATCTGTTTTGCATATTGACAGGAAAAAAAGATCATCATCAAGCAAGTATGCTGGCTAAGTTTAAAACATGACATTGCGTAAAATTTGTTTCTTAGGCAAATTCCAGGAGAAAGCAAAGAGCCCACTTTCTCATTGATCTTTTACCATCTACCTATTTTTCTGTATGCAGTCAGAATGCCCTGCAGCCACCTCCCATCTGGTGCGTCAAGGCATCAATTTCATCGCCGTCTTCCATACCAAGCTACACATTCAAATCGAGACCAGAGATGAGAATCGCCATATTAAATAAGTGGTATTATATACATTAGAATGCCACATGTCCATGGAGAAATGGCCGAATAATATCGACATTTATCCCAAGCACATCCACAACCTATAAAAATGCAGAGGTCACAAGCATGGCATGAATGAGCAGGGAGACCAGAAGCTGAAAGGGTAACTTCCTTGTACTTGCCCATGTGTTCACTGAATTCCTAAATTCATGTCTCCTGAATTTTAAATAAGTTTCGTCGAGATTTAGGTGTGAGAATGTGTAGTAAATATTGCAAAGTTGAGAAAAATACTTGCTCGGGAGTTTGTTTTGCAGTCACACGGTTACCATTGTAGACGAACTGCATAGTTTTGTAATCAATATTTATTTGCTGACAATACGCAACCAAGAGCCTCTGTAATGGGGTAGAGCGATTGATCCTGAAATACAGCTGACGCCCGTCCTAATAACACAGAAAAGGATGAGAATAGAGGGCATATCACTGAAACATATTTTTATCATGAGAGATCATGAGATGACCATATGCATATCTGAAGCTTAACAAGTAAAGTAAACCTAAGATATAGAGACACACATATAGATGCCTCTATACTAATAAAAGCAATGAAGGCAATAATTTTTATTAACAAAAAAAGAAAATTTAAGAGTAAATTACAAAAAACCGATCAAAATAATTCAAACGTGCTTATCATGTAATTTTCTCCATCTCTATTTTTAATACAAAAGGATCCACATTACTTCACAAACATTTTTTTGGTCCAAGTTAAGACATGGGTAAAAGCACATGAGTAATCTTTGTAATTTACATAAGTAATAATTTTTTGAACAAAATCTTTTAAGTGCTAATCCATAAATCACTTAATTGATTCTCGATATTTTTAAGTATGTTTTCTAAAACTTTGCAAAATACTTTATTTGTGTGAAGAACAAGCTTTCAAGCATTAAAAAACACTTCTCTCTTCAAGTGACTCTCCAATGAGTTCTTAGATCCAATTTGGATGATTGTTGAGAAGTCAAAAACATTTTTCCTTTTTTTTTTTTTTAAAAGCTCATCAATAGTTTCTATACCTGTTTGGCTAACTGTCCAAAAAAGCTTATAACTTAAAAAGGAGCTTAATATGGATGTTAGGAAAATATTACTTTTCATAGAAACTTAATTTTGGCTTATGCAAGAAGTTTTATCATGTATAATGTTTAAAACGATGTTGACTTCAACTTTAGTTTCCAATAAAAGCAAAAAACCGTAAGCTATCCCAAACAAGACCCCTAGAATGTCAAGGTCACAATTAATATCCAAGCATATTCATAAATTGTGAGAAAAAAAAGTCAAAAATTATTTATGGAAAATTTGGGTTAAGATGCTTTCAACTTTTGAAACAAATAACTACAAAAACCTTCAAAGTTTAATATATATTAATCTTTAATCATAGAGCATGAAAATTAATTAGGATGTTCTATTCATATTTTATTTTGTTTATAGTGTTTTCGCAAGAAAATCCTATGTAAAAATATAATATTTAATTTCTACTCTGTGCTTCTAATCAATCCATAGTTATATAAGATGAAAAAAAGACGTAAGGCGCAAAGGCTTCATTAAGGCCTAGGCATAAGGCGCAACTCAAGCCATGTCAATATTCTAAGATACTGTAAATCTCGATATGCAATTACTCATCATATAGTCATGTCATCAAATATGATCCAAAATTCCAAACCACGTAACAAAAAAATCAAGATTCCAAACATGTAAAAGAAACATCTAATAAAAACTAATAAAATAACGAAAAAATTTAATATAGACAATAACAAACATGGACCCGGTGCACATCTAACAAAAACTAATACAATTGTAAGAAAATTCGACATATACAAGAAAAGGAAAGAGATAATATGTGAATCCCCAACAAGACACGCACCTTGGCCATAGTACAACTGAAGAGTCTTGATGGCCCAATGCCTCATTTTATCTCTCCCAAGTCTTAAAGCCCAATCGAATATCTAATATGACCTTACTATTAATGTTATGAATGATAAAGGCGATTGGGCAATGAAGTAAAATGGCTTATAAAAGCAAATTACATGATGCTTTACCTTGAACCTAAAAGTCATATCCCATACATCTTTCAAACACAACCTCATCATGAAATCATGGTAAAATATATTCTTAGGCTTCTCAGAATTTGTCAATGTTTTCCAATTAACTCTGAAATCATGGAATAATTCCGAATCCCAAAATTTTCACTGTGGTCCCAATTCTAGTTCCTGGTCACAATTTTAGAGGCAAAAGACAGTGTCCAGAGTCCAGTTCAATTCATAAATAGTGAAAATGATTGATCCTGGGTTGGCTTTCAACAGCACTTCTGTCATGGAGGAGCTGCTGTAATCTAAACTGAAGAGGGGCTGCAAGTTTCAGAGACATGTAAGTGATAGAGATTAACTTGAAGGTTGATATAAATATGACAGAAACGGATGGGGTGAGGGTGGAGCTGTTTCCTTAAGGTTTTGGGGTTGTTTTTGGGCATGCCTCAACATCAATCAAAGTATACCGGCGGCCATTAACACCAAACAGCCAATCCAAAGTACAAAAAATTTCTTTAAAATGCCCCTATGTTTGCATTAAATCGCCTCCTGTAGCAATTTCCAAAATAAATCATTTTCCTTTACCCAACTATTCATTCAGATCCTCTTTTAATCCACATTTTTTCCAACTGAAAATTCGCGCCAACCTTTTACCAGACTAATTTGTTCCAAACAAGTCATTCTTCACAAGACATAAACCAAAGCCACAGGTGTACCTGTGTCCTACTCAAAGCCCTCAGACGTTGTTATCTCCTTTTTACAGAAAGAAACCCAAAGCAGGTGTATGAACAAGAAACTATGAGAGATGGTCAACATGGTAGAAGCATAGATGCTACTGAAGTCAAACAACTAGCACCAAACAAACATTTCATGGTAACAAAACCAAAACAAAATCACACAAAACCCATATCTGAAAACCAAAGGGAGCTTGAAAATCAAAGAAATGTGGACAAAAGAAAGCAATAAGGTGCACCTGACTCTTCACTTTGACTTCGATAGTGGACTGATCCAGGGGCCTCTTGGCTGGTTGAGGCATTTTGAGTGCTGTGGTGTGGTGCTTCCCTGCAAACTTTGCAGTGTGGGAAAGAGCAGAGAGCAGAGAGCAGAGAGCAGAGAGCTGAGAGAAAGTAAAGGAGGTGAGCAAGTGACAGTGAGACAGTAGCAGTTTCAAATTTCCTTGTGACAGCAGAATGCACTAATTTGGCCTGTAATACTTTCTTTTTTAATTAATTTTTGGGCCTTGCATGGATGCCATGTCTGGAAATGATTACAAGTTTAAAAAAATTTTTGTCTTTATTTTTTCTATTTTTAGGTGTCTTTTTTACCAGTTATACACCATGGGACCCATTACACAGGAGGTAACATCAATACGATTTGAAATTTTCATTATAAATACTAATTTTTAAGTAACACAAGTCATCTCTCTCTCTCTCTCTCTCTCTTTCTTTTTCAAAATAGATAGAAAGGGGAAAAAGAAAACTATTTCCAAAATAAAAATCCTTTTTTACCTCCCTTTAAACATTTTTTCTATAAAACTATCTAACTATACGTTGCAAGGAAAATTAATATTTCTTTTGTGCTATAAATTTAGAAGGATAAATATATTAGAATCTTTTTATTTAATAATGAGAATACAAATTTAATTTAAAAACAGTTTGACAATAAAAAATTGTTTTTTATTTTATATTCTTAATAACAAAAAACAGAATATTTCTATATAATATCTTTGAGTTGTTTTTTTTATTATTTTCACTTATTTTTTTATAACAGTTTTAAAAAATAATTATACAAATATATAAAATAATTAAAAATAAAATATTAGATATAAAAATTATTTTCAAAAATATTAAAAATATGTTAAAAATATTTTAAGTTTCCAAAAAAACTTTTGTTTTACAAAAATTAAATAACAGTTTTCAAAAATAGTTTTTTTAAAACTATGTTTCAAAATTGTTTTCCAAAGCAGTTACCAACAAGCCCTTAATTATTTATTTATCTATTTTTAGTTTTTTTTATTAGCAAAAGGTATTTCCAAACTCCCACTATAAAATCAATAACATGTTGGAGAATCACAAATAATACAAAATGATTATAAAAACTAAAACACGTCAAAATCTCACGTTAAATCTATAAGATAATATTAGTGGAAGACGTATCTAAATTCATTGAGATTATGTACTTGGATCGTGCCTTCCACATCTGAAACAAGTATTACAACCTCAAAATCACTCACTAATGGAATGTAAATAATAAGTAATTTTTTATATCTCTTGTTGTTTAGACTAGAGACCATAAGCCTATTTATACCCCTTATTATTTTATTTTTATTTATTGGCCTGTTACTAATAAATAAAATAAAATTGGTCTCTACACATTTCCAAAATAAAAATCCTTTTTTACCTCTCTTTAAACATTTTTTCTATAAAACTATCTAACTATATGTTGTGATGAAAATTAATATTTCTTTTGTGCTATAAATTTAGAAGGATAAATATATTAAAAAAGTTTTCTTTTTCAATTTAAGATTCATCCTTTTATTTAATAATGAGAATAAAAATTTAATTTAAAAATAGTTTGATAATAAAAAACTGTTTTTTATTTTCTATTCTTAATAACAAAAAAAAAAAAAAAACAGAATATTTCCAAATAATATCTTTGAGTTGTTTTTTTTTATTGTTTTCACTTGTTTTCTAATAACAGTTTTAAGAAATAATTATACAAACATGTTAAATAATTAAAAATAAAATGCTAGATATAAAAATTATTTTTAAAAATATTAAAAATATGTTCAAAACATTTCCAAAAAAACTTTTGTTTTACAAAAATCAAATAATTGTTTTCAAAAATAGTTTTTTAAAAACTATGTTTTAGAATTGTTTTCGAAAGCGGTTACCAACAAGCCCTTAATTTATTTATGGTTTTTTTTTTTAGTTTTTTTATTAGCAAAAAGTAGTTCCAAACGCCTATTATAAAATCAATAACATGTTGGAGAATCACAAATCATACAAAATGATTATAAAAACTAATCCTCTAGACAATAAACACGTCAGAATCTCATGTTAAATCTATAAGATAATACTAGTGAAAGACGTATCTAAATTCATTGAGATTATGTACTTGGATCATATCTTCCATGTCTGAAATAAGTATTGCAACCTCAAAATCACTCACTGATAGAATGTAAATAATAAATAATTTTTTATATCTCTTATCGTTTAGACTAGGGACCATAAGCCTATTGATACCCCTTATTATTTTATTTTATTTATTGGCCTATTACTAATAAATAAAATAAAATTGGTCTCTACACATTGCAAAGCTCATACAATCAATCTATATATATAAAGATGCTTTAAAGATCCATCATTAACTTAATTGATAAAATTTATTTAGACCTAAAAAATAAGATAACTTAATGTACAATGTGTTAATATATAGGGCTCATAATCACCAAAATATCCAACAGAACATGCATGAAATATGATCATTGGTGTTCCATTTTCAACCAAAATAAAAACAATTTAAAAAGGTCAAGAAACAAAAAGTAAAATATATTTTGAGAGAAGAAAGGGTAGTGAAAGACAAAAAAAATTTAATAGAGAAAATGATCTAGATATATAACTTCAACCTACTTTGAAAAGGGAAAAATTTAATCATTTAAAAAGTTTTCATTGTGACACACTGTAGACCCCTCTTTGGCTGCAGGAGAATGAGCTGGGCATTTTTTGTAAAAGTGGGGGACGACCTCTCCATGAGTGCTCAAAGCTACATGGGACGTGTGGCAAGAACACACCACCACCTCGCCATGGTGGTGGTTGAGATGAGACTTTTTCTGAATGAAAAACAGAGGAGTGGATAGGGGAGCAGAGAGCTGGTGGAAGCTGAAGGGTGAGTTGTTTTTAGGGGGAGAAAAAGAGGAGGACTGTCGACGGGTGAGTAGATATCTAAGGGATTGAGAGAGAGAGGTGGAATGAAGGGGAGTATCTTTGCATTCTTTTGGGGTAAAGGAAAGAGTGTTGGAAGACGTGCAGAGCCTGCTAGAGAGGAGATCTTGCTAATCCATGGGAAGGAAAACAGAGCTTGATGCCAAGCAACTCTTTGCTTGAGAGGAGCTTTCCAAGTATGACTACTGTAGCTTATTGTTTCTCATTTTTACGCTACTTTACTCACATTTTCAGCTGGTTTTTCTGAGCATTGTATTTGCTAGTTGGTGTGGACATAAAGGGCACTCGTTTGCTTGCTAGATCTATTCTTCATATGCATACTCTGTTTTGGCTTTATATTTTAGTATCTTTGTTTTTCTCTGGTAAATACCTGATGCACTGATCTTTCCCTAAGTTTGATATATAAAAATCATGCTTTTGTCTCATATGGATTCCATCTGCTCCTAGTTTTTTTATCAATCTATGAAACAGAGCTAAGATTCTTTGATGCTTGGTTATTTGTTCATTTATGCTTTGCCTCTGTTTCTGTTCTTCCCTGTATTACTTTGTTTCTGGTATCTCTGGGTGAGGATACAATAGCTATGGTTAGGCAACCATTGAGAGGTCTTCGTACACTTGGTATCCGTCACCATTTGGTTGGCATGTCGGAGAAGTATTGCATGGGACCAACAAGATATGGTAAGACATTTCCAGCTTTAGAGTGATATCTTCGCTTTCTTCTTGAGTACCAGAATTGGTGGATTGGGGATTTGATCACTAACGAGAATGGTGAGTATTTTGGGTTGAATGAGGGTCCTTCGAGAGTTTATAGATCATGACCACTTGATTTTGAAGTTGAGGATGTGGGTGTTATAAATCTTCATAGATGCATGGAAGTGAAACCCAAATGTTGGCTTCTAAGTGGAAAGACCGATTCTGGAGAGTTTATTCCTTAGTAATGCAATAAAAATAAAATTGGGGAAATGGGTTTCAGTATGGAAGGAAAACCGAAATGGGGAGTAGAGTTCAAACCATGAAGTATAGAAAGCCCTGACGTAGTTGTTAGAAATGAGCATAAAGTTCAACCCGGTTCTGCATTCTTCATACAGTTCATAATGTGTTATCTGCATGGGAACATGGAATGCGGAAAAGGTTTACCACTATGGCAAGAAGATAGGTGGAGAAGCACTCACTAGAAATCGTCGCAGCGTTTGATCAAGAAGCAACAGCTTCAGTCATGGCCAGACTTGCCATCCATCGAGCGGAGACGTGTTATGCTCGAGATGTCATCAGATGGCTGGATAATGAATCGATCCATTTTGCTTCCAAGTTTAGGAACTGCACACAAGAAGATCCATGTTCCTTTCACCTATCAGCCAACTTCTCCTTGTACCCACATCCCATGTACCATTTAAGGAGGTCTTTTTTTTTTTTTTTTTTTTTTTTTTTGCTGTACGTAGTACCAATTTGGGTGGCGGTGATGATCGGTCTGGAGATTGGGTGGTCATGGAGGCCACGGTGGACTGACCTGGTCTACCTTGGCTCTCGGATCAAGTTTTGCTTCCTTTGGACGGCACTGTCTGGGTTCGGGGTTTGCCGCCTCTAGTTGGCTTTCATAGTGCTATCCACGTTCTCGGTTAGTAGGACAATTTGGTCCAATTTTAAAGTAAAGAGGAAATGGGATTTGAGGATTATGTTTGCTTATGGGGAGATTCTGTCGTCGCACACGACACTGATGATGTCGATGGTGCTGTGTCACAGCGTGGCAAACTCGTTTTTTTCTGGTGTGTTTGGGATTTAGCCTCATTGTGATGTATGATGCGACTAGAGTGAGGAGACATTCTAGAATGCAAGCTGAGGTACTCAATATGATCGTTGAGAACTTGTTTAAAGGGCATCCCATCAGTCAAAGAAAACTCAAGGAATTTCTCGGCCACACTCCATCGCAGGTTCTCGTTGGAGCTGTGCTGGGTATCATGATTACATGTATCTATTGTCAAGGTTGCTTGGTTGCAACCTAATCCACCGCTCTTATAGAAATTAGCTAGGAGGAATTCTGGGCGGGATGAGAAGGAAAACCCAATTCCAAAATGAAGACCATTAATGATGTGAAATAAGCTAGCTATTGGAAGTAGTCTTCTAGACAATCATAACAGCTCCAAAATATGTCTGCATTGGCAGGCTCAGAGCTCGTGGATCAAAGCAGCCATTTTGCACCTAGGCCCATACTTTGCATGGCCACCTTGGCATGCAATCCCACTCCCACATCTCATCATTTTTAATTCTTCATGTTTTGATATCAAACTTTAATTTTTCAAATTTTCAATTTTCAAAATTTTTTTTTTAAAACTTTCATTTTCAAATAATTTTCCAAAATTTCAATTTTTAAATTTAATTTTCAAGATTTCAGTTTTCAAATAATTTCCAAAACTCCAATTTTTAAGTTTAATTTTCAAAACTTTAATTTTCAAATTTGATTTTCAAAACTTCAATTTTCAAATAATTGTCAAAACTTCAATTTCTAAATTTAATTTTCAAAATTCTAAATTTCAAAACTTCAATCTTCATATTTAATTTTTAAAACTTCAGTTTTCAAATTTAATTTTAAAAACTTCCATTTTCAAATAATTTTTCAAAATTTCAATTTTTAAATTTAATTTTAAGATTTCAATTTTCAAAATCTAGTTTTCCTTCAAATAATTCTAATTTCACTCCAGTTTTCAAATATATTTTAATTTTACCACTTTTTATCATTCGTTACAACTTTAGGTCACTAAAAATCCCATTTTTAAATAAACTTGCTACATTTCATTTCAGGTAAGCACTTTCACAAATTTTCTTTGATTTTAAAATAAATTTTCATTTTCCTTGATTTTTTAAATAAGTATGAATTTGATTTTCATAATTCTAAAACAATGGAATTTATGGGATTAATTCATGCAAAAAATCAACTGGGTTTTGGTGGGGGCCCTGCATATGAGTTTTATCTTATGTTTGTCAACTGTTATAGTTAATGAATATTGCTTGATCTTTGTCTTGTTTTTTGATATGCATGTGATAATTTTATTATTGTGCACAAACCCTATTTCATGATAACGCTTTATTACCTACTACCAAGGTACGCTCTCACTCTCACTTTGTTTATTATTTCATTATCATGACTTGCTTTTGACCCATCATCATTTTGGTATCCATTGATCTCCTAGTTAATTGTCATGCTTGTTTCACCTTATTTAGTAAAGACTCATTTTTAGGGGCTTAGAGGGGTGCTATGGTCTTTACCGTACCTTCCCAATAAGTAACCTGACCCCTGAACCCAGGTTTGGTTTTTCACAGATCGTCTTTTCCAAATAAGGAGTCACACTTAGGGTTTTCTTTCTTATTTTGTTTTCCCTTAAAAAAAAAAATAATAAAACAAAATAAGTGGTGACTCCAAGTCTTTTATGAAAATCATATATTTTCACCAAGTAAATAAAAAAAAAAAAACGAGTTTCAAGTGGGAATGCATCGTGCGAAAATGCGGGGTCCACAAAATGGTGACTCCATTGGGGAAATTTATAGGGTCAAGCTTGAATTTAAGATGATGCAAATATGGTGTTTGATTAGTCGATTGATGGATTCTTTCCCTTTGTGTTTCTCTATGCTTGAGTGATCATAGCACATTGAGGATTTTGATGTGATGATTTTCCATGTTTGATTGCTATATCCATTTGGGACATTGACATGCTGATGATGTTGATTGATTCTCTTGCTTGTCTTAGCATATTGATTCTGCTTTTGCCATGATTATCCTACTCATTTTGACATGTATGCTCATATTGCTATATATCTTGTTTGTCTTAGTGTTGGTTATCTTGCTTGTATATTATCTTGATCATATTTGAGCATGTTATCCTTGTTGCTATTCGTTTTGATTGTCATATTCTCATTTAGCTTGTGTGTAGACATGGATGATATACTTGTGCTTTGTTTGACTGCTTATTGCATGACTACTCTTCTCCTGTGTGACTGTGTGTTGCTTGTCTGTGTGGGTTGCACATCTATCCTTTTACCTCCACCCCCCTTAATTTCGGTCATCTCCTTCATTTCAGTTCTTACATTTGCAAGTGTGAGGTCTTGTGTGTGTTTGTTTCTCTGACCGAGTTAGTGGTTAGGAGTAGGGTCTAGCAACGGGCTATATCGATGTTTGGGAGCATTCTGGAGGAGGTGGACATATTGACACTGATTTGAGTTCGATCTTTGAAGACCTGTATAGCCTAGAGCTAGGTTTCATGGATATTTGTGTGACTAGTGTGTTTCATTTTCTACTTTAGTTTCATAGGATTTTCGGATGTACCCATACCACTCACTGTGCACTTTAGTTGACTATTGAGTGCTGAGAGTTGCAAGAACTTTCACTATAGGAAACTCCCTGGGATGTCGAGGTAGTGCATGTGTGGAGGTAATGACCACCTTGCATGGAAGCGTCTCATCTCTTCGGAGGCGTGTAGAAGGTTGCGTACCACCATAGGGTATGATTGCTTCTACTAGGGATCCTTTAAAGTCCACATTTTTTTTTAGAGTCACCTTAACCTTATAAGTTGAGCCTTAGATCATTCGATTAGGATTTCCTTTCCTACATGTGGGTGCATTTATGGGTCTTCAGAGCCGGGTTAGTAGTGATAGGTTTAGTTACCTTCGCAGTAGTCTCTTATGTATTTACTCAGAATTGGATATCAGTTTCAATACTTCCAGGTTACCTTTTTATATAGTTGATAAAAATTCCTTGTAGAGTTTCCCTTACACTGTATTTTATCTAGTATTTCCACTATTGTAAGAGTATTGATACATTCGATCTGGGTTCAGCTTCTTGGATCAGAGTTAGAGGTAGATTGATCAGAGTGTCAGACCAGTTAGATCAGACAGATATGGATTCGCAGGTGGTTACAATGATCAATTCGCTGTTGCTATGGCTTCGATCTAGGAGGCCATAACTAGTCTTGGTCAAAGAATAGATGAGCAGCATGCCCAACAGGTCCCAGTTCAGGAGAGTGCCTAGTTTGATACTACAGTACCACCACTCCTTCCACCCGATCAGTCAGCACCACAACCTATACCTTTCACTATGCATAGTTAGACCGAGGTTACCTCACCTCCAGTCACATTGCCTATCCCGACCTCAGAGGACACACATGCACGTATGGATAGACTTGAGCATAGGTTGGGGCAGATGAGGGCTTCAGACGGAGCTATTACTTAGGAGGATTTTGATGGAGCACCAGTGGCCAGTTTACTGGCCAAGTTTAGGATGCTTGAGATTGAGAGATACACGGGCATTGGCTATCCTCGCATCCATTTGAGGCTTTACAGTACAGTTATGAGGGCCCATGGACTAGATGAGGTCCAAATGGTTATGCTTTTCCCTATGTCCTTTTGTGGTGCAACACAGCCTTGGTTTGCTCCATTGGATGTATCACACCGCCAGACTTGGGATAACTTGGCCGAGGAGCTCTTGAGATAATTTGCATTTAATTTTGTCATTGATGTTTTTAAGAGAGAGTTAAAGGCTTTGAGGTAGAGGTTAGAGGAGTTAGTCATCTCATTTATCTTCTGTTGGAGGGAAAAGATTTCACAGGTTATTGATCGTCCTTCAAAGAAGGATCAGATTAGTATGACCATGAGGAGCTTGCAACCTCGATTTGCTAGGCACTTGATGGGATTTCCTTGTACAAATTTTAGAACTTTGGTACAAGCTTTATACTGTATAGAGGAGGGCATAACTAGAGGATTATGGTCCAAGTATTCCCCTATTGACTCTAAGGGAAAGAAGCCTTTAGGAGGACAGAGACCAAGAGATGCGGGTACTATCAGTTCAGCAGGGTTGAGACCTCCTAGACGCTATCAAACAGTTGGACAGACTTTTGGATTCTACTACCCCCCACCACCTCATGTGCAGTATAGGCCACCTGCTCCCTCCAAACCCATGACTCTCACTTATTTACATCCAATCTTACAACCTGTTTTCACTGCACAAGTCTCAGAGAGACCTCCCACTTTATACCCTCGGCCCCGAGTCCCACAGACTACAATTCCTTTTGTGTAGAAACCGACATGATAGTTCTCCCAGCTAGGTATGCCTTTGAGCCGAGCTTTCTAGAAGCTCATGGAGGGTGGTTTGTTGACTCAATTAGCTACTAGGCATGTACCCCAACCCGTGCCACCTCACTTCAAGATGGATTTACATTGTTCTTACCATCAGGGTCTAGGGCATGACACAGACCATTGCGCTGCTTTGAGGCACACCATCCAAGACTTGATAGATTAGGGTTTGGTTCACTTGGTCAGCCAAGTGTAACCACTAACCCTCTGCCTGCTCATACTTCACATGCAGTCCTTCCGCCAACTGATGGTATACATTTCATAGATTTCACTAAGCCTGATGATTGCATTCACATGCTGAGTTGGGATGATTATGAGCCAGAACCCATAGTAGTGGATGAGAGCTATGAGGTTGATGGAGTGATCTCAGACTCACATGCATCTGCACCATTTAGATCGGTCCTTGACACGCCACCATTGCAGTTGACCACAGTTGGGTCGTTGATTCACCCATGCTATAACATTCAGTCTTCGTTTATATTGAGTCGAGATCTTGATGAGACGGTTGCTTAGGATGTTCAGTATGTCATATGTAGGGGGGGGGGGGGGGGGGGGGGGTAGAACAACAGCCTCCCACAGTTGCTAGACCTTTAGAGAGCGATGCCACTCGAGAGGAGACCAGATGAGAGGACGATGAGATTTTGAGGCAGCTCTAGAGCACTCAGGCATGCATATCCATTTGGATTCTTTTGGCATCATCTAAATTCCACTAGGAGGCATCGGTCAGGGCATTGAGTCAAATACAAGTTGAGACATCTACCTCTCATGAGGGATTGATCTACATGTTGACAGTTGGCAGGACCACATGCATTGTCTTCTCTGTTGATGATCTACCCCCTGGAGGTTCTGACCATACTCTACCCCTCTACATTTTTGTTGGCCGTTTCGGGCATCGAGTTCCATATGTCCTTTTGGATAATGGCTCTGCCCTGAACGTTTGCCCGCTAGCTACAATAGTCGCTTTTGGCTTCAGACCTTCAGACTTTGAGTCATCTTCTCAAATAGTTCGGGCCTATGACAGTACATGCATAGAGGTTTTGGGTACATTGACATTGGATTTGTAGATAGGCCGGTCACATTCTCTACTTTATTTCAGGTTTTGAGGATTCCCACATCCTTTAGCCTATTATTGGGTTGGCCTTGGATCCAGAGCAGGAGCTATACCATCTTCCCTTCATCAGAAGGTGAAATTCATACATGAGGGCAGAGTCATTACTATATAGTCTACTAGAGACCCTTATTCTACTTCCGAGCTAGTATTAGAGATTAGTCATGGCGACAATGACCTATTTTTGACTTGTTTCACCTTTGACGAGATACAGACTGTGGAGGCTGAGCAGTTTTGTAGAGATCATGTGGCACTTCCCTTTGATGAGCATGGTAGTACAGTGGTTTTGGACATGATGAGATCCATGTCTTTCTTACCTAGCTTGGGTTTAGGGTGTCGTCAGCATGACTCTGGAGATTTTATTGCCATAGTTGATCATGATACTCCTTTTGGTCTTGGTTTTGTTCCTACGGAGGCTGATTATTGATACATAGCACTTCTACGAAAGGAGATACTCAAAGCTCGTTTGCTCCACATGCCATTTGACTATCTTGTTCGCCCATACAGGATGAGCTTAGAAGATTATTTCGTGAGGGCACCAGAGGCACAGATGCATTTAGAGAGGATCACTAGTGGACTTAGTGTTCGTCAGGAGACTGAGCTTCAACATCTAGTTCGTCAGTTGCAGTTGAGTGATAGAGCTCCTGACATTTTCGCTTCTGTTTTGGTTACTCCTCCGTCTCTGGATCATATGAGCTTATTAACACTTTATTTCCCAAAGAAGACTAATGAGTATGAGACATCTGCTGAGATTGCGACACGATAGATAGGGTTATTCGCGTGACGAGTATAATGATGAGATGCTCATGGTAGACATGAGTCAGATGACTGATGATGTTCAACCAACAACTACTTTTCCACTCGATTTGTTTGGGGTACTTGCCATCGAGATGGTTGACGATGTTCAGCTTGTCCCTGCTTCTGGGCTGCTTACTACTGTTGCTCCTGATGATGATGTATTAATGGGTGCTACTAGCCCAGTTGTGGTAGAGTCCGAGCATGTGGACACACCACTTTCTTTTGATGTACTGTCGGGATTTGTCTCCCGTTCTGATGATGTACTGACTCTTTCTTCATATATGGATATGAGCCCTTTTTAGTATTTGCCTGTCTTTTGTGACATCACTTTATCTACAACTCATTCACCCACATCATAGATATTTGATATAGATGATTGTACAACACAATTCAGATTAAGACTCTTCTTCTGCTTCTGATTCGAGTCCTAGTGATTAGAGAGTTTCGCCTACCACAGGAGACACTGAGATTGTTGATTTTGTTACAGTAGACCAGCCTAGGGAGATAAGGATTGGATTGGATTTGTTACAGATGAGAGAGATGGTCTCGCCTAGTTGCTTAGATCATATTTGGATGTTTTTGCATGGTTTTATGAGGACATGCTAGGCCTTGATCCATCTATAGTCCAACATCACTTGCCACTTTTGCCTCATGTTAGACCAGTTAAGCAGAAGTTGAGGCGATTGCACCCTCGTTGGAGTTTGTAGGTGAAGGAGGAGATTTAGAAGCAACTTAGTGTAGGATTCTTATCAGTGGTTGAGTATCCTGAGTGGTTGGCCAATGTCGTCCCTATTCCCAAAAAGGACTGCAAAGTGAGAGTCTGTGTTGACTTCCGATATCTCAACAAGGCCAGTCTTAAGGATGATTTTCCTTTTCAACACATTGACATGCTAATTGACAGTACGATAGGTCATTCGATGTTGTCCTTTATGGACGAGTTTTCCAGGTACAATTAGATCTTGATGGCTCTAGAGGACATGAAAAAGACGTATTTCATTACTGAGTGAGGTACTTACTGCTACAGAGTGATGCCGTTTGGTTTGAAGAATGCAGGAACTACCTACCAGAGAGCAACGACTACCTTTTTCCATGATATGATGCATCGGGATGTCGAGGTTTATGTAGACGACATGATTGTGAAATCCCGAGATAGAGTAGATCACTTGGCAGCTTTGGAGAGATTCTTTGAGAGGATTAGATAGTTTAGATCGAGATTGAATCCTAAGAAGTGCACTTTTGGAGTGACTTCTAGGAAGCTATTGGGATACATGGTTAGTGAGAGAGGTATAGAGGCAGATCCAAATAAAATCAGAGCCTTTCTTAACATGCCTACATCGAGGATTGAAAGAAAGATCAGAGGTTTCTAGGGTAGACTTAGTACATTAGTAGATTCATCGCCAGATTAACAAATATCTACGAGCCCATTTTCCGACTCTTGAGGAAGAGTCAACCTACTGTTTGGGATGATCAGTGCTAATGTGCATTTGAGAGGATCAAGGAGTACTTGTTTTTGCCTCTAGTCTTGGTACTTCCTACACCAGGTCGTCCCTTACTCCTATACTTGTCGATCTCAAATATAGCCTTAGGATGCATGTTAACTCAGCTTGATGATTCGGGAAAGAAGCAAGCTATTTATTATTTGAGTAAGAGGATGCTTGATTATGAGATGAGATATGTCATGATTGAGTGCTTTTGCTTGGCATTGGTTTGGGCTACTCAAAGATTGAGACATTACACGGAGTATTCAGTGCACTTTATATCTCATTTAGATCATCTGAGATATTTGTTTGATAGGCTTGCTTTGATTGGTCAACTCATGAGATGGTTGGTATTCCTGATTGAGTTCGATATTCATTATGTTACTCAGAAGTCTATCAGAGGGAGCATTGTTGCAAATCACTTAGCCTCATTACCAGTTTTTGACAGTAGAGTGATTGATGATGACTTTCCAGATGAGGATATTATTGTAGTGACTAGTTTGTCAGGTTGGTGCATGTACTTTGATGGTGCGACCAACCATTATGGATACGAGATAGGTGTTCTACTGATATCCCCTCATGGTGACCACATTCCTAGATCTGTTTGTTTGACATTCTCTGATCGGCACCCTGCCACGAACAATATTGTTGAGTATGAGGCTTGTATATTGGGATTAGAGACAACTCTTGAGCTTGGGATTAGATAGATGGAGGTATTTGGTGACTCCAATCTAGTATTGAGAAAGATTCAGGGCCATTGGAAGACTAGAGATGTGAAACTTAGGCCTTAGCATGCTTACTTAGAGCTGTTGGTTGGGAGATTTGATGATTTGAGTTATACACATCTGCCTAGAGCGCATAACCAGTTTGCTGATGCCTTAGCTACTTTAGCTTCCATGATTGATATTCCTATTGATATCGTTGTTCGCCTTTTACTGATTGAGTTGAGATCAGTTCCTGTCTATTGTTGCTTGATTGATGAGGCAAAGTTGGATGACGGTTTGCCTTGGTACCATGACATATATCAGTTTTCGAGACTTGGCATATATCCTAAGGTCGCCATGGCCAAGGATAAGAGAGCATTGAGATAGTTAGCCACTCAATTTGTGATCTATGGGGAGACACTGTACAGATGATTAGTTGATGGGATGTTACTATTATGCTTAGATCGCGTCTTTGCCAATCAAGTGATGAGAAATGTTCATGCGGGAGTTTGTGGACCACATATGGGAGGACATATGCTAGCTTGTAAGATCATGAGGATTGGGTATTTCTAGTTGACTATGGAGACAGATTGTTGCCAGTTTGTTTAAAGATGTCTAGAGTGCCAGATTTATGGAGACCTTATTCACATTCCTCCTTCAGAGTTACATGCACTGACTTCGCCATGACCATTTTCAGTATGGGGTATAGACATTATTGGGAAGATTTCTCCAAAGTCTTCTAGTGGTCATGAGTTCATCTTGGTCGCCATTGATTACTTCACCAAGTGGGTGGAGGCTGCTTCATATGCGAGATTGACATCATCTGGGGTCGCTAGTTTCATCAGATCACACATTATCTGTCGCCTATAGAGTCTCTCATGAGCTAATTTCGGACAGAGGAGTACATTTCAAAACAGATGTTGACACTTTATTACAAAGATATGACATCCAGTATCATAGATCGTCTGTGTATAAGCTACAGACTAACGGAGCGGTAGAGGCTACAAATAAGATTATTAAGAGGATCTTACGGAGGACGATTGAGACTTCTCGAGATTGGTTAGAGAAGCTTCCATTTGCATTATGGGCTTATTGGACTTCTTTTCGCACCTCTACAGGAGCCACACCTTACTCCTTGGTGTATGGTATGGAGGTAGTGGTACTAGTTGAGATAGAAATGGGTTAATTGAGAGTAACATTGGAGCAGCAGATTTCAGAGGCAGATTGGGCCTAGACTCGATTAGACCAACTCAGTCTCCTAAATGAGAGGAGATTGAGGGTAGCAAACCATGTTCGTGCCTATCAGAGGAAGATGGCATGTGCATTCAAAAAGTGGGTCAAGCCTAGACCACTACAGAGAGGTGACTTGGTTTTGAAGGTCATCAGGGGATTGATCAGATATCCCAGAGGGAAGTTCAGACCCAATTGGAGTGGACCTTATTTCATTATGGAGCTAATCCTAGAGGGCACTGCATGGTTGATGGATCTAGATGGAAATCGATTCTCGAAGCCAATTAATGTAAATCAACTAAAGAAGTATTATGTTTGAGACCATGGTCGCAGGATGGGTGACCATCATTTTGGTTAGTCATATACCTTGTTATTCCCTTTTGACATACAAACCATAGCTTGCCCATTGAGCTTCGCATGTGCATCAGAGTCTTTCTTTCTTATTGTCTTCTTACATTTTTACACCGGGATAGAGGCCTTTTGGTGTATGCATGCTTCATTTAGGAGTTTCGTGAGCCTTGGGCTTACAAGCACATCTTTCTCTAATTATTTTTCTTACCATCACATTACTGCATTCCATCATATCTCATTGGTTGTTTTCTTTATCTCTTCTTCTTTATTCTATCTACTACTTGTTTTACTTCATATTCTCTCCACCCTGGGTGGTGATCCTCCTCAGTTCATTACATGGAGGATAGTCACATCATTTCTACTATCTATCATACGGACACTGATTCAGAGATCCTTAGTTTGAGAAGGTTAGCTCATTAGAGAGAGTTTGTTACTTTAGCACTTGAGAGTGTGTCTATCCATTATTGATATCATATTTGGGGTTCATTTGTTTATGTTCAGGGTATGTGTATTTGTGCATATATAAAAAAAAAAAATGAAAAATGAAAAAAATGAAAAAGAAAAATAAGCACATGTGTGTATGTGCATAGTATTTTCCATCATTGAGCGTGTATATTGATATCTAAGGGTCACTTTATTGAGTATGATTGTTTGTGAGAGTTCGTATGTGAGCTTTCTAAGATCCTCTTTTATTTGTATTCACTTTGTCATATCTCTTTGAGAGTAAGATGAGTGACCTCCTCCTAGGAGCTCTAGGTCATTGTCATTTCCATCATTACATTCATTGTTGATGTGACTTACTCCATGTTTGATTTGAGTCGATCATCACTTTTCTTCGTATATTTATTGTTTCGCTATCATCCTTATCATTGCCTGTGATTCATCTCATTCTCTTCACCCCTTGTTATTTTCTTACACTGACCTATTCCAGGTTTGATATTTCTATTGCATCATTCTTGCATATCTCATTATCAGTTTGATTTGCTTCATCATCTCATTATTGATATTATATTCACATTGGGCACCCTCAAGTCCATGGCTCACGAGTTTTTCTATACATGTTGCATTTTATACATGAAGGCATGGGTTCTTTTTATCATTGGGTATTTAGGCTTACTTTTCCTTCATTTCTATTACCTTATCACCCTAGCCTACATTACGTCTCGTATCTTAAGACCACCCTGAGGCCATGAGATCAAATGTTGTCTTTGATAGCCCCTACTTAGACAGGTATTTGAGATTTGGTTGATATTTAGATATTACCATGCTTCTTCTTCTGGAAGATGCCTCTTTGATGTTTGGACCCGATTCAGTTGTGCATATGGATGATTGGGATCACGCATTTGATGATGGATGATCCGATGTTGTCTGATTTTTCAATCTACCATACATTTGATGCCATACTGGGAAATATTTCCCTTTCGGTTGAGATTTATAGATTTTCATGGAGTTGTAGGATCATCTCCACTTATGAGATACACATCGAGACGATAACCTATTTGTTATCTTATCATGATCCCCTAGTGGAGCCTCTTTTGGGCCATTCAATCAGGCCCACACTTTTTGATATTTAAATGTCCTCATGCTTCTTCTTTTGAGAGACGCCTTTTGATATGTGGATTCGTTTTAGCTGTGGATTTGGATGATTAGGATCACGCATTTCATGATGGATGATTTGAGGTTGTCCAATTTTCAGATCTACCATACATTTGATGCCATACTGAGGCATATTTCCCTTTCAATTGAGATTTGTAGATCTTCATGGAGTCACATGATCCTCATCACTCACAAGATGTATGTCAAGTTGACAGTCTATTGTTATCTTATCATGAACCCCCAATGGAGTCTCTTTTGGGCCATTCAGTTAGGCTCATACTTTTCGACATTTAGATATCATCACACTTCTTCTTATTAGATACGTTTCTTTGATGTGTGGATCTGATTTAGTTGTTGACATGGATGACTAGGATTACACACTTGGTGATGGATGATTTGGTGCCATCTGATTTTCTGACCTACCACACATTTGATGCCATACTGGGGCATAATTCCATTTTGGTTGAGATTTGTAGATCTCCATTGATTTTCATGATCATACCCATTTACGAGATACATGTCAAGTTGATAATCTGTTTTTATTTTACGATGATTCCCTAGTGGAGCCTTTCTTGAATCATTTAGTCAGACTCATACTTTCTGATATTGTCATGATTATTTGATGGAGGTATCTCAGGCGCATTGACTCACATATTATCATTTCAATGGAGTACATGATAGATCTCTTATGCATTCCCATTGAGCTATTCTCAAGTCATCAGGACAGACTAGATGTACTAGTTGCTATACTGGGGTATATTTTCCTTGGTTACCTACATGGTGAGATGCATCAATTGCTATACTGGGGTATATTTCCCCTTTTCTGTTATGGAGATGATCGTCTTCTCATGGAGCTATTACCATTATCTTTATTTAGCTAAGGGATGCTTATTTGCATTATTGGTCACAGTATCGATGATTTATGCCGAGATGAGCCTTCAGAGGAGCCTAACCTTTGGGTTTTAACTGTCTCATTACCTATGACTCTTCAGTAGATCGTTATGTTGAGGTGGTGACAGTTGCCCCAGTGGACTATTTTTCTTAAGACTCTCCAGTGGATCATTCCTTTGAGACGATGATGGGTTCCTCCAGTAGAGTATCTTGAACTAGAGACATCCAGATTATTATGATACTTCTTCAGGCTTCATGATTTGTGGATCGAGAGTTGCGGCAACACACCACACTAAGGCATAGTCCCTCTCATATTTTCCTCGCAGTTTGGCGTTCAAAGCCATGTCTTTATTTCGACATTCAGAGCCATCGCTTTCTTCAGTTAGGAATTCAAAGCCGCATATTTAATTTGGCATTTAGAGTTGTGTTTTTTTAGTTTGACATTCAGAGTCATTAGTCAGCCTGGCATTCAGAGCCACCATTTTTCTTCAATTTCACATTCAGAGCCATTTGTCAGTCTGGCATTCAGAGCCACCATTGTTCTTTAGTTCAGCGTTCAGAGCCACATTCCTATCATTTAGAGTTATCATTCTCTTTTAGTTCGACATTCAGAGCCACGTTGCTAGCATTTAGAGTTGTCACTTTATTTTAGTTTAGCATTCAGAGTCATTTTATTCACTTTAGATGTTTAGATCCTTGAGTTCATGACCCAGAGTTGTTCTTCTTATTTATAACTCAAAGTCATTCTTAGCATTTAGAACCCTGAGCTCAGGACCTAGAGTCGTTATTCTCATTTGTGACCCAGAGTCATTCTTAGCATTTAGAACCCTAAGCTCACGACCCAGAGTCGTTCTTATTTACGACCTAGAGTCGTTCTTATTTACGACCTAGAGTCGTTCTTATTTACGACCTAGAGTTGTTCTTATTTACGACTTAGAGTCGTTCTTATTTATGACTCAGAGTCATTCTTAGCATTTAGAGCCCCGAGCTCACGGCCTAGAGTCGTTCTTCTTATTTATGACCCAAAGTCATTCTTAGCATTTAGA
Source organism: Vitis vinifera (assembly GCF_030704535.1). Lineage (NCBI taxonomy): Eukaryota > Viridiplantae > Streptophyta > Magnoliopsida > Vitales > Vitaceae > Vitis > Vitis vinifera. The sequence continues at coordinate 16,067,962 of NC_081809.1, read as the reverse complement.
GCCCCGAGCTCACGACCTAGAGTCGTTCTTTTTATTTATGACTTAGAGTCATTCATAACATTTAGAGTCCTGAGCTCACGACTTAGAGTCGTTCTTCTTATTTATGACTCAGAGTCATTCTTAGCATTTAGAGCACTGAGCTCACGACCCAGAGTCGTTCTTCTTGTTTATGACCCAAAGTCATTCTTAGCATTTAGAGCCCTAAGATCACGACCCAGAGTTGTTCTTCATGTTTATAACCCAGAGTCGTTCTTAGCATTTAGAGCCCTGAGCACACAACCCAGACTCGTTCTTCTTGTTTATGACCCAAAGTCATTCTTAGCATTTAGAGCCCTAAGCTCACGATCCAGAGCCTTTTTTTTCCAGTTTTTGGCAATCTAGAGCCATGTCTTTAGTTTAGCATTCAGAGCCATGTTTTTAGTTAGGCATCCAGAGCCATGTCTTTAGTTTGGCGTTTAGAGCCATGTGTTCAATTTGGTGTTCAGAGTCATGTCTTCAGTACAGGCGTTCGGAGCCATCTCTCCCAATTTAGGCGTTCAGAGCCATGTTTTCCAATTTAGGCGTTCAAAGCCACCATTTTCTTCCATTGGTGTTCAAAGCCACTTCTATAGTTTTAGGAGTTCAGAGTCACCATTTTCATAGGTCTTTAGAGCCATTCCTCTCACAGGCTTTCAGAGCCATAGTTTAGTTGTTCAAAATCATTAGTCTCAATCTTGGCATTCAGAGCCACATTTCAGGCGTTCAAAGTCGTGATTTTCTAGAGTTTTTTCCTCCTCCATTGTGTGTGATATAGCTCTTTGAGCTTATAGCTTATGTTTTGATTGTATCATTGGTGCCCATCACTTTGTGCTCTTGAATGGTGCATGTGAAGTTTTTCTTCTATATATGTTCATCCCTATGCTCCTAGGTGGTTCGACTACTACTCAACTTTGACATTGATCTTTGAGTCACTTTCAGAGACATCTTAGAGGGAGTTTGGATCCATAGCCTAGCTTTAGAGGCACCCTGAGAGCTACATTTCTCTTAGGATTTTAGAGCCTTAAGCGAGCTTGTGTTTTACTTGTGTACTTTTGGGGGTCTTTCTTTTTCTTCCCACTTACTTTTCTCACTTTCTTTTTATTCTAATGTTCATATTCCTTGCACTCGTGAACTCTACCAAAGAGGGGCATATTTGTAGACACCTCTTTGGTTGTAGGAGAATGATCTGGGTATTTGTAAAAGTGGGAGACGACTTCTCCACGAGTGCTCAAAGCTGCATGGGACGTGTGGCAAGAACACACCACCACCTCGTCATGGTGGTGGTTGAGATGAGACTTTTTCTAAATGAAAAACAGAGGAGTGGATGGAGGAACAGAGAGTTGGTGGAAGCTGAAAGGTGAGCTATTTTTGGGGGAAGAAAAAAAGGAGGATTGTTGATGGGTGGGTAGATATATAAGGGATTGAGAGAGAGAGAGAGTTGGACTAAAGGGGGATATCTCTGTAATTTTTTGGGGTGGAGGAAAGAGTGCTGGAAGACGTGCAAAGCCTGCTCGAGAGGAGATCTAGCTAATCCGTGGGAAGGAAAACAGAGCTTGAAGCCAAGCAACTCTTTGCTTGAGGGGAGCTTTCCAGGTATGACTATTGTAGCTTATTGTTTCTCATTTTTATGCTACTTTACTCACATTTTCAGCTGGTTTTTTCTGAGCATTGATTTGCTGGTTGGTGTGGACATCAGGGGCCACTCGTTTGCTTTGCTAGATCTATTCTTCATATGCATACTCTGTTTGGGCTTTATATTTTGGTATCTTTGTTTTTCTTTTGTAAATACCTGATGCATTGATCTTTCCCTAAGTTTGATACATAAAAATCATGCTTTTGTTTCCTATGGATTCCATCTACTCCTAGTTTTTTATCAATCTATGAAACAGAGCTAAGATTCTTTGATGCTTGGTTATTTGTCTATTTATGCTTTGCTCCTGTTTTTGTTCTTCCCTGTATTACTTTGTTTATGGTATCTCTGGGTGAGGATACAATAGCTATGGTTAAGCAACCATTAAGAGGTCTTTGTACGCCTGGTATCTGTCACCATTTGGTTGGCATGTTAGAGAAGTATTTCATGGGACCAGCAAGATATGGTAAGACATTTCTAGCTTCAGAGTGATATCTTCGCCTTCTTGCTGAGTACCAAAATTGGTGGATTGGGGATCTGATCACTAACGAGAATTGTGAGAATTTTGGGTTAAATGAGGGTGCTTTGAGAGTCTACAGATGATGGCCACTTGATTTTGAAGTTGAGGATGTGGGTGTTATAAATCTTCATAGATGCATGGAAGTGAAGCCTGAATGTTGGCTTCTCAGTGCAAAGACCAATTCTTGAGAGTTTATTCCTTAACAATGCAATAAAAATAAAATCGGAGAAATATGTTTCAATATGGAAGGAAAGCCGAAATGGGGAGTAGAGTTTAGACCATGAAGTACAGAAAGCCTTGACGTAGCTGTTAGAAATGAGCAGAAAGTTAAACCCAGTTCTGCATTCTTCATACAGTTCATAATGTGTTATCTGCATGGGAACATGGGAATGCGGAAAAGGGTTACCACTGCGGCAAGAAGATAGGTGGAGAAGCACTCACCAGAAATCGTTGTTGCGTTTGATCAAGAAGCAACAACTTTAGTTATGGCTAAACTTGTCATCCATCGGGCGGAGACGTGTTATGCTCGAGATGTCATTAAATGGTTGGATAATGAGCTAATTGGTTTTGCTTCCAAGTTTGGGGACTGCACACAAGAAGATCCATCTTCCTTTCGCCTGTCGGCTAACTTCTCTTTGTACTCATAACCCATGTACTATTTAAGGAGTTTTTTTTTTTTTTTTTTGTATTTTGTTGTGCACGGTACCGATTTGGGTGGCAGTGATGAATGGTCTAGAGATTAGGTGGCCATGGAGGCCATGGTGGACTGGCCTGGTCTACCTTAGCCCCCGAAACAAGTTTTGCTTCCTCTAGACGACACTGTCTAGGTTCGGGGCTAGCCGCTTGTAGTTGGCTTTCACAACGCTCTTCGCGTTCTCAGTTGGTAGGATGATTTGGTCCAATTTTAAAGTGAAAAGGAAATGAGATTTGAGGATTATGTTTGCTTCTGGGGGATGTCGTCGTCGCACACGGCGCTGACGACGTCGGTGGTGCTATGTTACGGCGTGGCAGACTCGTTTTTTTCTGGTGTGTTTGGGATTTAGCCTCATTGTGATGTATGACGCGACTGGAGTGAGGAGGCATTCTGTAATGCAGGCTGAGGTACTCAATATGATCGTTGAGAACTTGTTTATAGGGATCCCATCAGTCAAAGAAAGCCTAAGGAATTTCTCAGTCACACTCCATTGCAGGTTCTTGCTGGAGCTGTGCTGGGTATCATGATTGCATGTATCTGCTGTCAAGGTTGCTTGGTTACAACCTAATCCACCGCTCCTGCAGAAATTAGCTAGGAGGAATTCTGGGCGAGGTGAAAAGGAAAACCCAATTCCATAATGAAGACCATTAATGATGTGAAATAAGCTAGCCATTGGAAGTAGTCTTTTGGACAATCATAATAGCTCCAAATATATGTCTGCATTGGCAGGCTTAGAGCTCATGGATCAAAGCAGACATTTTGCACCTGGGCCCACACTTTGTATGGCCATCTTGGCATGCAATCCCACTCCCACATCTCATCCTTTTTAATTCTTCATGTTTTGATATCAAAGTTTAATTTTTCAATTTTCCAAATTTCAAATTTATTTATTTTTTAAAAAAACTTTCATTTTCAAATAATTTTCCAAAAATTTCAATATTTAAATTTAATTTTCAAGATTTAAGTTTTCAAATAATTTCCAAAACTCCAATTTTCAAGTTTAATTTTCAAAACTTTAATTTTCAAATTTGATTTTCAAAACTTCAATTTTCAAATAATTGTCAAAACTTCAATTTCTAAATTCAATTTTCAAAATTCCAAATTTCAAAACTTCAATCTCTATATTTAATTTTTAAAACTTCAATTTTCAAATTTAATTTTCAAAACTTCCATTTTCAAATAATTTTTCAAAATTTCAAATTTTAAATTTAATTTTTAAGATTCCAATTTTCAAATAATTTTCAAAACTCTAGTTTTCCTTCAAATAATTGTAATTTCACTCCAATTTTCAAATATTTTTTAATTCTACCACTTTTTATCCTTCGTTATGGCTTTAGGTCACTAAAAATCTTGCTTTTAAATAAACTTGCTACATTTCCTTTTAGGTAAACACTTTCACAAATTTTCTTTGATTTTAAAATATTTTTTCGTTTTCCTTGATTTTTTTAAATAAGCATGAATTTGATTTTCATAATTCCAAAACAATGGAATTTGTTGGATTAATTCATGCAAAATCAATTGGGTTTTGGTGGGGGCCCTACATATGAGTTTTCTCTTCTGATTGTTAACTACTATATTTAATGAGTATTGTTTTATCTTCGTCTTGCTCTTTGTATACATGTGATAATTTTATTATTGTGCACTAACCCTACTTCATGATAGCGTTAATTGTCATTGGTATCCATTAATTAATTAATCATGAATACCAAGATTAAGAACACAAATCATGTATACAAAAATAATGATAAAATCAAATTATAAGAATGTACAAGATGAACAAGAATTATGCAAATCGATTTATTAAACTAATTAGAAATAATATATTTCAAAAATTTGTTTTTTTTAAAGAAATTCCAAATGAGTTTATTAAAAACAAATTTAAATGAATAATTTCAATTTATTTATTTACAAAAACTTTTCAATTCATTTTCAATAAATTATTTGATTCAATGTTATTAGTATTCAATTTTCGAAAAAAGTTTACAAGAAAATAATTTTTATTTACCTCTATTAGGAAAAGACTGAACTTTTATAATTTTATTTGCAAAAGTATTTGAATATTTTTATTTAAAAAAATGTTTTTTAAAGTATTAAATTTTTTTTATAACTTTAAATATTTTAATTAAATTTTGTAAGAAAAATGATTTTTTTTATTATTTTATAGAAAACAAGACTTTTACAAATTTAATTACAAAAATATTAAAATTTAATCCAATTTAATTAATATGAAAAAAAATAGATTGTCAATGAGAACATCAATTTTTACAAATTCATTTACAAAAGTGTTTCATACAAAAAATGATTTATTGTTTGATTTTATTAAAAAAGATTTATTGAAAAAAAATATTTGATTTTATAAAAAGATATTTCAAATTTACTACTTATCCTTAAAGATTTGAAATCTATATATAAAAAAATGTTTATCTAATTTTACTTTAAAAAAAGATTTTTCAAATTTTATTCACCAAAGCATTCCAATTTGATTTTTCAATTTGAATTTTGTTTTATTTGAAAAGGACTTTACTTGCTTAAAAAAAATGAATTTATATCTATGACAATTTTATCTAAAAGAAAGAATTTGATTTGCCTTTATCACTAAAAAAGAATATACTCACAAATTGTTTAGAAAAGGAATCTGTCTTTAAAAAAAAAATGATCTTTGACAATTTTATCTAAGGAAAATTGAGTTTTGAATTTTATTAAAAAAAGAATTTTTATTTAACAAGAATATCATATAGTGAACCAATAAACATACAATCTTTATTCATTCAAATAACCTATAAGCAATACATGTATTCCTTTAATAACAAAATAAATAAATATTAAATAAAAAATATAACAAAATAATGATAGAATATTTACGACAATAATATGTCTATAGAACAATAAATAAAAAAAATCATCCAAACATATACACAAATTTATATGGAAACAAATACAAATAGGTATAGAAACATATACAAATATGTACAAAAATGGGAAGACATGAATGAATAAATATGTACCCCTTCACAATACAATCCCAAGAGCTCTCAGTATCTTTCAAAATGAAGCCCAAACATGCAATTAATCTCCATACTCTCTTACCAAAATGCAAGAAAAAAAAAAATACAAAGAGAACTCTCAAGATCTCTAAGAGTTGTCCCTTCTTTTACTTGTTGTAAGTGATTTTTTTTAATCCTAAATCAGGTTCCACCAACTTTCTATCCATGCCCATACCCTACCTTCAATCACTCCACCCGCCTTCATGCTGCTTTTCTCGCTCTCAACATAGTACCAAAACACAACCCAATTGCAAGAAAACCCAATATGAATACATTTCAATAGCCTAAATCAATAATACTTAAAGCCTAATACAAAGCAACACCTCGAATCAATAAAGCCCAAATAAAACAAACACATCAAACACAAGTCCAATTAAATGAAATTCAAGCCCAAATCCATAAATGAATATTATAGAAATTAAATAAAATAACATAAAATAAAAATAAAAATAAATGAAACAAAACAAAATAAAATAAAAAACTTACCTATCTCCCAAAATTGTGGACAAAAAGATGTAGCAACAATGAGAGATCGGTGGCCATAGGAAGTGGCAATGGAGATAGAGGTGTGCGCCTATGGTAGTGCACAAAGGGAAATAAAAAAAAGAAAAGAAAATAAAAATAAATAAATAAATATAAGAGGGAGAGGAAGAAAGATGTGGTCGGAGAGGGGTTTACGATTGTGGAGTTGTCGATGACTTGTTGCCATTGGTGATGACGCATGGGATAATGCTGCCGATGTTGGAGGTCTTGTGGAAAGGAAATAAGAAAGAAACAAAATAATGATGATGATAATAATAATAATAATAATTAGAAAAGAAAGAAGGAAATGGGAAGGAAAGAAAGAAAATGGGAAAAAATAAAGAGACAATGAGTGGAAAAGAGAATATGAGAGGAAAGAACAAAAGAAAAGAAAAAAAAATGGGAAAATGTGATGGCAGAAATGGGAGGAGAAAAAGATAAGTTAGGAATTTAGGGTTTCCTTTTTGGAATGAATAGTGGAGATTAAAATATAAATGAATGGCTAGGATTGGTTCTCCAAAAATAATAAATGGGCTTGGAACTTTGGCAAAAAATGCAAAATAAATAAGCCCAAAACATTAACCAAAAGGCCCTCAAAAACAAATAAATAAATGAATATAAGTAAATAAATAAATTATGTGGGTTTGGGATAAATTTGAGGGTCTACAAATATGCTCATTTTCAGTAGAGTTCACAACTATAAGGAATATGAGCAATGGAGTGGAATAAAAGTGTGAACAATGAGTGGAATGGAGTGAACTTTACCGAAGAATAAAGAAAAAAAGACCACCAAAATTCGTCCTAATAACATGAGCTTTCTCAAACTAACATAAGAACAAAAAGGGCTCTAAAACCCTAAAAAATTGACAAGAATGGATCAGGCAAGAAAAGAAAACTCCTAAGGTGCCTCTAAAGTTATACTATGAATTTAGACTTTCTCTAAAAGGCCTCCAAAAGTGGTCCAAAAATCAGTGTCAAAGTCGAGTAGTAGTCAGACCACTAAGGAGCAAAAGAACGAACGTGTACGAAAGAAAAAACCATACATGTGTTATATGAGAACACAAGGTGAAGGGTACCAACAATACAATCAAGACACATGTATGAGCTCAAAGAGTTATATCGTGCATAAAGGATGAAGAGAAACTTCAGAATAGTATGATGAAGAAGTAAGAAGCACATATGCAACAAAGTGAAAAATAGGTTGGAATATGAAGTTATGAGGATAAGGTGTGCAAAGACTAGAGTCATCTATATATAAAGGAAAGGATGAGATACGATATTAATGACCGGAATCACTAAACTGAGGAAAATGATGTGACGTGGTCACAATGATCGAAATCACCTAGAATCAAAGAAATGACAGGATACGGTCACAATAATAGAAATCACCTAAAACCAATGAAGGGACATGATGAGGTCGTAATGACCGAAATCACATAAAACTAAGGAAAAGGACAAGACGCAGTCACCATGACCAAAATCACCAAGTTGAAGGAAACATGGGACGTGCTTGCGATAACCGAAATCACCTAAAACCAAAAAAAAAAATTGAATGTGGTTGTAATGACTGAAATCACCTAAAATTAAAGGAAATATTGAACGCAATCGCAATGACCGAAATAACCTAAAACTAAAAGGACAAGACACGGTCATCATGATAAAAATCACCTAAAATGGATGAGACGCAATCACCATGACTGAAATCACCTAAAACTAAAGAAATGACAAGACACAATTGCAATGACCGAAATCACCAAATTGAATAAAAATGAGATGCAGTTGTCATTACCGAAATCTTCAAACTAAAAGAAAGGAACGAGACCTAATACAAAAGGAAAATGACGGGATACAATCACAATGACCAACATCACCAAATTGAAGGAAATGAAATGAATACAATCATAATGACTGAAATCACTTAAAAATTGAAGAAAATGATGGGATGTTGTTGCAATGACCAAAATCACCTAAAACATAAGAAAATATAGGATGCAATTGCGATGATCAAAACACAAGGAAAGATGAGACACGTTCCTGATAACCAAAATCACCTAAAATTGAAGAAAGGAACATGATGTGATCTCGATGATTGAAATCACCTAAAATTGAAGGAAGAATAGGACACGATCACAATGACGAAAATTGCCTAAAACTAAAAGAAAGGACAGAACGCGGTCCTAATGACCAAAGTCACCAAACCAAAGAAAATGACGAGATACAGTCGCAATGATCGAAATCACCTAACTGCAAGAAATAACAGGATGTGATTGCAATGACCAAAATCACTTGAAGCAGACGAAACGCGTTCACCATTACCAAAATCACCTAAAACTAAGGGAAATGATGGGACGTAGTCACCATGACCAAAATTACCTAAAACATAAGGAAAAACAGAACGTGGTTGTGATGACCAAAATCACCTAAACAAACCGGACACAATCACTATGATCGAAATCACCTAAGAAAAACGGGATATGATGTGACTGATCATATAGGGTGTGGTCTACACTAAAGATAAGACTGAACTATCATAATCGATCATATAGGGGTGTTGTTTATGATGAAAACAAGAAAAAACAATGACATGACCGATTGTTCAGGTGCAAATTATGTTGAAAAATGAAAATGAACTGACATGATAGTGATTTGGCCAAGTGACTTAAAGTCGAATGAAGACTGAAATAGTGATGCAAACGAACTCAACAGAAGGGGATATGCTCCGGTATGACAACTCAATAAGATTGATAATTGATTGAAGGTTATGGAATCTACTAAAGGTCTAATGATCTCAAAGAAGGGGTATGCCCAGTATGAATTTGCTCGGTCAACAACTAGGTCAAAATGTGATGAAATTAGTTAGAAGTTTGATGATCTCAAAGACAGTGGTATGCCCTAATATGCAGATCACGAGAGTCAATAACTAGGTCTAAAAGTGATGAAATATGCTTGAAGTCTTATGATCTCAAAGATAAGATTATGCCTCAGTATGTGATGATGAACGAACCGAGATATGAAATGCCTAAAAATTGTTGTACTTTAGAATATGCTCATCAATCATGAAATCAAATGTCCAATCTCAAATATGAATGCCAAACAAGATCATGTATCGTGATATCAAGTTGACAAAACAAAAACTGATAGATAGAAACAATGTTATCCAATACTTGGAATGCAAAGTGCGGCTAAGTCAAAACTTAGATGTGGCAATCAAAGTGAAAACATCATCACTAATAAATCAATAAGCTATTAGGCCCTACCATCATGGAAGGTGTTGAACCCAAAGTCTAAAGATGTATGAAAGCTTGACTAGAGAACTCGATGACTGATCTACATCCTCATCTAATCAAGAGAATGGGATAAGGTCATGTACAATGATAAAATAGGTAGGCTCGAAGTGAAATATTTGTAAGGCTCTAACAAACAAGATGAATGTAGGTAAAATGGTATCAAAGGTAGGATGTTTAGATGCAATAAAGGTAAGTGGGTATCCAAATCAAACTAGGTGTGCTGAGAAGATTGAACCAAGGTGTCAACAACTCCATGATATCACAGAATCTCAATCAATCAATCATATCTCAATGTCAAATAAGTCCTCAAGGTGGCTATACCCCAGTATGAAAGGATGCCATCGGATACAGTTATGTCCTGGTATGTAGGAATGGTAACATGAACCTTGCTAATAATACTCATTCACTAATTAGATGTTCCAATGTAATGAATGAATCTAATCATCCTCTGAAAAATGGATATGCTCTAGTGTAAATGATCCAATAAAGTGGCTAAGCTCCAATGAAAACACTATCCATCATGGCTATGCCCTAGCATAAAGTAGTATGCCCAAATCAACAACTACTAAGAAGGACCATGTCATGGTGTACGTCAACATGTCAATCAATCTCTACTTCTAGTGTTGAAAATATAAATATCTTAACATAATCCATGTGACTTATGATCCATGTGCTTTTTGAGAATGAAAGAAGTGACTATGCCCTAGTACAAATTATCTAAAGTGCCTACATTCCCAAGTACATCACATTCTGTCGTCGATGAAAAAGATGTCTCAATATATATCATCAGATCAAAACCAATCTCAACTCCTAATACTGAAAATGGGTATATCTCAATGTAATCTCAACAACTCTCAATCCATCATGCTCCATCATAATGGAATGAAGGCTATGTATACCATGCAAAATCTATGAAGTAATTGTCCCTCAAAATAAACCATCACCTCAAAAATCATCCATCAATGAGAAAAGTAGGTCCCGATGTAGAATATCAAGTAGACCAGATGCATCTCCAATAAAAGTGCTTTCCGAAATGGCCATGCCCTAGTATAAGGTCATCCTATAACTCCTAATTCATCATAACTCAAGTGAAAAGGTGAAATGGCTATGCCCCAATGTAGAGAATCATCCTGATAATCCATCATCAATAAGAAGACTAGGCTTCAATATAGTTCAACACCATAAAATTTGCCTATCAATAAGAGAAGTATGCCCCAGTATAAAGCATATCATCTCAAAAATCCATCATTGATACGAGAGGTATGCCCTATTGTATTTGTACGCACAAATTTTGTAAATTTTGGTCTTGTAAGATTAGCAAAACAAATAGGAAAATAATGCAAACGAAACATTTATTGAAATTAAAAATATTGTGGGTACAATCTCAAAAAAATAATATTCTTTCCAAAATAATATTTTCCATCTGATTTTTTTGCCTTGATCATACTTTGGAAGACGACGATGACGTTTTCTTGATTTTGAAGATCAATCGAGGGTCACAAGTGGCTTATTCCCAAATCACCTTGTTGAATGGCAAAGAACACGTGTAGCAGTTCTTTTGCCGTTTACCGAACTTGTAAGGAGATTTGATGAAGCTCTTTCTTTTGTTGTGAAACCTTTTTTCTCGTACGAAGTTACCTTTGGATTTTCTCCTTAGGATTTTCCTTTTTGGATTTTTTTTATTTCTGAATTTCCTCATTCTAAATAGAATACACCTCTATTTATAGGTGAAGATAGGGAATTTGAATTGCTTAATTCAAGGGATTTAGTTCCTTGATTTTAGCAAATTTTCTTCTCCCGGGAGGTTTCACCAATAAGATAATAATAATAATAATTTTCTTATTATTATTATTATTATCATTTTTGTAGTTGGAGATTAGGGAAACTTATCCATAAGATGATATCTTTTTTTTTTAAATTTATTCATTTTGAAGACCAAATTAGTGGTAATTTAATCTACTAATTTTTTTACATCTACAAATGCCCCCACTTCAAGATGCATCACGTACATGCATTGTCACGTGGATAGGGTGAGTCTTGAAGTATTTTTTTTTCCAAAGAAATATTTTAATAGGAAGTTATATATATATATATATATATATATATATATATATATATATATATATATATATATATTCATTTCCCACTTTTTTCCAAACTCCACTTTGTTTTCCTACTTATTTTATACTTTGAATCATTTTCCAATTCGTTTTCCTTTTTTCTTTACACTTTCAGTCATCTTCCAATTTGTCATCCCTATATACATTTTTTATATATAAAGGAGACAATAGTTGAGAAACTTGACTTGAACTTTTTCAAAGAGCTTTTTTTATCTTTGGGTATTCTTCAACCCAACTTGAGAAACCTGACTTGAATTCACCGCGAGAAATCTTCACCTCTTCAAGCTTGTAAGTGCTTCTTTTTTTCCAAGGAAGAAAAAGACTTATCTTTTTCGAACACATGTCGACCTTCATCATTTGTAGAGACAGATTTGATTTTAGGTAATTTAATTTAATTAATTTTTAAATTACCTTAATACTTGAGGGGAATTTTTAATAAACTTAAATATCCATAAAATAAAATAAAAACATATGAATATTTAAAGTTTGACCTTCATGTAATCAAGTCGTAGCCCTGACGGGAAGCGGTGTCGTATTTTCGACATTTATGTGTTAAAGCCTTCACCCATGCAAATTGGCTTGACTTGAACGCATAGTGGTGTTTAAGTTTTAATATTTAATTAAAATCAGAATGATACTTGGTATCTATGCAAACAAGTTATAGCCCTGATGCTACGCGGTGTTGCATTTTCGGCACTTATGTGCTAAATTCTTCATTCATGCAAATTGGTTTGACTTAAATGCATAGTGATATTCAAGTTTTAACATTTAATTAAAACCAGAATAATAATTGGTATCTATGCAAACAATCTATGGCCTTGATGCTACACGGTGTTATACTTTTAGCACTTAATATTACTTGAGTGCTAAGGTCTTCACCCATACAAATTGGCTTGACTTAAATGCATAGTGACATCTAAAAACTTAGACCCATATTTTATTCATCTCTCTTTTTACCTTTTTTTTTTTTTGGTGTTGGATGGCGTTCTTCAAATGTTTCAAGGAGAAGATCGTAACCATTCTTGAGGATGATAGTGAAGATTTTGAGGAATGGACTACCTTGTCAATGAATAAGTCACTTACTGACCTTCAATTTTTGTCAGTGCCAGTGACAAATGACCCACTACACATTTCTTTCTGGTCCTGAGTTGTATTTTGCAAGCTTACAAATATCAGAAATTCAAAACTTAATAAGGTGAAACCTGTTTGTGATGTTTTATTGTTGAATTCCTCTCTCCCAACTACTACGGAAATTCATGATGAATTTAGATTGTTGGGTTCTTGTGTTCGTGACGGATAAGCCAAATGGGGAAGCTCATTCAAAGTACTTGGGGAATCTTTCTTTATCGAAGGATATTGGGAATGGATTGAGGAGGTATTGGGTCGACATGGACCATTTCTTAAAGGATGTAAGCTTTATGAAGCTATTTTTGCATTCTCACTCAGATATGATCGTCATGCCTCTGTGATTAGGGCCTTTTGGGAACGTTGGTGTCCTACCACTAACACCTTGCATACTTCCATTAAAGAGGTTTCCATCTCTCTTTGGGACTTGTATCATATTGCTGGACTACCCATCAGTGGATCTTTTTATGATGAGATGGTACCGAGCGCAGAAGAGTTATCTAATGATGTAACAAAGTCCTTACTCCACCAAGTTGTCAAAACTTATTCCTTGCATATTATCGAATTTGCTCTAAGACGAAAGGGAAGTCTTCAGTCAAGTTAGCCTCTTGGATGTCATTTTGGTACAAAGGCTCTATGAATTTTGCAAAACCTCCAAATAAAAGTACAAGGAATAAGGCACAGAGGCCCCTCCAGGGAAATTGATCCTATTAAATCTCGTCCTCAATCAGAGATGGAAGTTTTTGACAACCTTGGCATAGCAGAGACAGATGTTAAAGAGACTTACTTGTCCTCTTTCTTAGCATGTTGGTTATGTAAGTTTGTTCTTCCTTAGGGGGTGTCAATTTGATTCGTCCTAAAGTCTTCAAGGTAGCTAGTAGAATGGCTCAAGGTGAGACATTTAGCCTTGTTGTTCTGGTGTTAGCCAACATTTATAACGACTTAAATGAAATTGCTTGTTCTTCGAAACCTAGGACTAATGCATTTATTTTCCCTATTCGTTACTTATATAGATGGTTAGGTTAATATTTCGACAGCCATTTCATTTCACCTTCTTGGAACCATCCCCCACAAATGACTTATTACGCCGATGAGTTTTCTGCTAAGTGTTTTAATGATTTGCAAGCTCAGCCTTTGATAATGTCTTGCAAAGGCGTAAAGTTGGACCACTTGGCATTGCACCACAAGGAGCGTGTGCACTAGACTGATAATGAATCTATTAGTGTTACCAAAACTTCTTATCTCATAAGTCTTCGCTCTAGCTATTTATCTTTGTGACAAGGTAACCATCGGGTGATCCAATCGTATTATCCTCATCAATTTTACAGGCAATTTGGGTATTCTCAAGACCTTTTGGGGGGTTTGCTAGAGATTTTTTGCACTGGAACTTTAGAGATGGTGTATCAACATTGGGAGTCATGCACTAGGCTTGGTACCTACTCCAAAATTACTATACCCGATTATCATAGTCTTGAAGAGTTTTTAGTCATCAAGGCTTATGCGGATTGGTGGATCAAAATGCGTAATCCTGATAAGGAAATTCTTACTGTTGCTTGTATAGAGCCTCCTCTTGATTCTTCTCGGAAAATACCCTCAAAATCTTTAAAGAGTAGAACGCACAAGGATGACTCAAGTGTTTATACTAAGGAGAATGTTAAAGACAATGTTGAGAATTATTTTGATGATTTACCTAATGATTTAAGAGCTTCTTCTAAGTGCTTAATAGGTGGACATCAAACTAATACCTCCACACACTCAGTGCATGAGGAAACTATTTTCAATGGTAGTAGTACTCACTATCACAAGACTTTTAAGCAACATAACAATGCACAGGGTCATTATGTATCAGACGACGACTTTGAAAATACAAGTGAATGTCACTTCAAACGCCGAAAGATTAGACCTAACCCTGTGTACTATGATGAGACTAACTCTCATCCTCTTGATGCAGATGTCTTCTTTGTTGATGTCCCAACTTCTACTCAACCAATAGAACTTGATGGTGAAGAGGTATTTTTTTTTTTTTTGCATGGATACTAACAAAAATAAATATTTGCCTTACGTGGCGGGTGATAACCAATTTTTTTATGAAGGGGTTGAGTCTCCTCCTAAGGATCGATTCGAAAATGTTGTTGCTACTAGGGAGTCAACGCCCTTTACATTGACTATGCAACGAGATAATCACTCTATCATCCCATTACCTTTGCCTCATTCTCGTTGGGGTGATGAAGGTATTACTAACATCTTAAGTGATGTTATGATTGAATCTCAAGGTCAAAAGACCACAATTGGAGATACAACATATGATGAATTGACACTTTTAACAGTTGCAAGTTTAATTGCTGAACAACAATCTTCATGCTCTACTATGGTTGCTCCTTCTACTTCTACTCACACATTCGAAGTCGAACAAATCATTCTTAATGCCCAACGCCAAGCAGCACTTATGATAGGAGAAGGCATTAAGGAGATGATTATCAAAACTTCCAATGAGTATCTCCCATTATTGAGAGGAAAAATTGATGAGCTTTTCAATGCAATCACAAAAATTGGAGTGGACCTTTCACCATTAAAGTCTCAAATTGAGAAGTATATGAAAAGTGTAGATCACCTTGATGCAGTGCAATGCACCCATTCTATGAAGATATCTCCAAAAGTATAAAGCGAAAGTTTAGCTATTGTTGCATCTTAGATTGTGGATGCTCTAAACTCTAAGGGTGTATAGGCAAACCATCGCCAATCATTAAAGGTTAACTTAGCTACTCTCGATGCTAAACAAAAAGCACTTAAGAAGGAATTGGAGCAACTAGGTATACAAAAGGAGCGCCTTCACAACTCAATCTTAGAGATCAATGAGATTATAACCAATAAACAAAATGATGTTTCTCACTTGAGGAAAGAACACGTCATTATCACCCAAACCCCCGTGCTTGCTGATGATGATGTCAAGACTTTAGAGACACTTCAAGAAGCCTTAAGAACTCAATGTGAGGAGCTTGCATGCTTGGTGTGGATGTGACCGTTGTACCTTTTTACTTAGTTTTAGCTCTCATTCTTTTCCTTCATTCATTATTTTTATTTTTATTAAGATGTAATAAAGTCTAGCATTTATTAGCCAGATTTCTTTATTAATAAAAATGAGACTTTTTTTTTTTTGGTAGTGACTAAGCTCAAGTGGTTTCCCTGAGTTGCCTACGTACCCTTTAAAAAGAAGGGATCAAGTCAAACGTAATTCCATTTTTTTTTCTTTTACGCTCTAACTTTTTCCAAGACTAAAAGAAAGGTTTAATCTTGCGAGCATATGTCCTAACTTTTGCCTAAGTCGTCTTTTCAGGTTTTTAACTTAGTGAACTTTTTTTTTTTTGTGTGTTGTACGCAGTTTATGATCATGCGGGCCAGGAACATCACTTGTCTTGAGTTTGATTGAATAATGATAAATTCATGTCCTTGGAACAAAGTTTGATTGAGGGTTAAAGATGACTTATTCTCAACCAAAATTGTGAAGACCTTTCTTAAGAATTTGGAGAGCAAAAGAAGTCATTTGAATTCATCTTGATTTTCTTCAGCCTTAAAAGTGGATGAATGACACTTTTGTATTGTGTTTGATATTCTTCCAAGAGCTTGTTAAAGAATATGTCAAGCTTGGACTTGGTTTTAATCCAAGGGTGTAAACACGTGTTCTTGGAACAAAATTTAATTGAGGGTTAATGATGACTTGATCTCAAGTAAACTTATCAACAATTTCCTCAACTGTTTTGAAAAACCCAACTTTGTCTTCTTTAGCTTTGAAGGTGGATGAATGACACTTTTGTTTGTGTTTGATATTCTTCTACGAGCTTGTTGAAGAATGTTTGGAGTTTGATTTTGAATTTTGAAACTTTATTTTTGGATTTAGCTTTTGGATTGCATCATCCTTTTGAGAACGCATCATGCTGAAAGAAAAGAACACTTGTATTTAAAGAAGTTGGAGTTTTAGTTTGGAATCTCTGAATTTGACTTCTTTAATACAAAAAGTTTGTTCCTTAGTTTAAGAAGTTTGCCAAGAATGATTTATTTTTATTTTTATTTTACTATAGTTTAAGCTCTTGTAGGATTGGAGCAATATGCAATTTAGGCTCACGCTTTAAGGAGCATCACTGGAATGCCGAGTTTTGAAAACAATTGTGGTAAAATTTGATGTCATGTCATTTTCATCATCGCTGATGTAGGTGATGTTTGCACAACATGTCGCACAATCATGGCCTTTGTCCTCAAATCATTTTGCCCCCTTTATTTTTGTGGCATAGAGTGATGAATTATTAAGTACCTGGATCAATGCAATTCATGTTTCCTCAAGAAGTTGTAACATTTCATGGATACTGAAGAGCGAGGGTAAGCATTGTAGGTTTGCTACTACCTCATCATTTTCCTTGGTTTTGCTTGGCTTTGCACCAAAAGCATTTTCTTCATCTTTACCTGACTCATCTTTTTCCGAAGTCTTATGACAAGAGACCATATGAGTTGATATCGCCATCCCTCTGTTGAAGAACTCCAGAGATAAGTATTTTCCTAAGGTGATAGGGGTGATGAGCTCTTGTATCAAGAGATCATCAACCTGTACCGTCGTTTGTTTTCTTTTAGGTTTCTTTTCTTCTTTCTTCTTCGCATGTTGATGAATATTTTGTTTACGTTGTTCCTTCTTAGGAAGATTTAGGTATGGATGAGATTCTTGTTTCTTACAAGGTCTTCTTTGTGTCACTAATGTCCAACCTCTTTTGTTATACGACATTGATTCACTATCAAAATAAAAGTGAAGAAGGGTGTCTTGACATGACACTTGTGTTTGCTTTTGTTTTGGTGGTACCAATGCATGCCCCCAGTGTCTTAGGTGGAACATGTAACAAAACAGGATCGAGGGACCCAAATGTGACTATAACATGATTTGACTCTACTACTTCATCCAAATCCAGATGAATTCTTTCTTGTTTTGCAAGTTTGATTATGAGATTTTTTAAGGTGAAACATTTCTCCACCGAGTGACTGATGATTAGATGGTAATGACAATAGTTTGGATCATTAACATGACCCATTTCTTCTAGACGCTTGCACTCAAGTAGCTCAATAACATTTTTCTGGAGCAGGTCTTCCAACATGCTAGGCACATTAGAGTCAGGAAAATGATATTTCTTCTCCTCTAATTCTTTCAAGGTGAATCGACACCTCTCATTTTCTTGGGTTGGTCTAGCCTCTTTTACTTCCTTCTTTTTATCTCGCATTGAGATTTTGATAGGAGTCGTATTTACCTTCATTGACTCCTGAATGGGTTTTATTAAATTCTTATCACTTGCTTTCCCATTGTGTCTTTCTCTTTGTTAGTCAACGATAAGGTCCTTTTTAGCACCATGGTTGGCTATGTTAAGTTCCATGTCATGTGCTCAAGTAGCTAATTCTTCAAAGGTACGGGGTCGTATCCCTTGGAGGATGTATAGGAGACCCCAATGTATTCTTTGTATGCACATCTCCATGGTTGATACCTCAGATAATCTATTGTTGAAGTCAAGGCTTAAGGAACACCAACGGTTGATATAGTCTACAACCGGATCCTGGCTCGTCTTTCCATTACTTAGTGTTAGTAAGCTCCATCATGCTTACAGTTCATCGGGTGCTATAGAAACGATTAAGGAATTCACGTTCCATTTGGTCCTAACTATCAATACACTCAGGTGCAAGGTCTATGTACCAATCAAAAGCATTCCCTCGGAGAGAATGGATGAATTGCTTAATTAAAAAGTCACCATATGTACCTGCATTGTTACAAGTTTCAATGAAATAGGCAACATGTTGTTTTGGATTTTCCTTCCCGTCAAATGATTGAAATTTTGGAGGTTGATAACCCACAAGCATACATAGGTTATCAATCCTCTTAGTGTAAGGTTTAGAGTACATGAGCGTACTCTATGAGGGCCCACCGTACTGCACTCTAATGGTGTTAGTTATCATGTCCTGAAGTTGTTGGACAGATAATGATGCCATTGAGGTAGATTACGTTGTTTGTCTCTCAACTTGAATTTTCCTATACGTATGTGGTGCATCATCGAGAGAGATGCAACATTCGAAAGGTGGTTGAGTCCTTGACTTGACTCACCCATATTTTGTACTTGTGCCTCAACCTTGTTTATGAAGGAGGCTATCTGCATATCCTTCTCCTTGACTGTCTTGGTGAGTTTGGCGATAACGCGAGCCATCTCTGCTAATTGTTCCTCTATGGATATAGTGTCGATTGCCATTACCGGCATAGTCATCGAGAAGGGAGAAGTAAAAGAGTTGGAACAATTAGAGTAGTTTTCCTCCTTTGACATTCTAATTGGCGATCCGAAGTGTGAGTCGGTGCTAGAGTTGGCATTAGTAACAGAGCAAGGAGATTTATCCTCAAAGTCTTATAGTATTGAAGGGAGTTTTCCTCTACTACGATGACTATGGCTCTTTGCCCCTAGAGAGACCAAGGTGATAAGTAGTTGGCGTTCATCATGCGTTCTTACCGGTTTTAGCTAACAAGCAGACTCACTTATTTGTTTTGTTGAGAGTGAAGATGTTGATTTTGCTTTGCTACAAGTCATGGGGCCCGTAACGGCATCGTATGTCGATTGTCCAACGAAGATCTTGTCATTGCCCTTGTTGACATGCACAACTTGAGTTCTTTTGGGTGTCATCGATGAAATAGAGATCAATCTTCTAACAAAAGATATGAGAGGCAGAGATGTCCCATCGGGCGTGCCAGAAATTTGTACGCACAAATTTCGTAAATTTTGGTCCTACAAGATTAGCAAAACAAATAGGAAAATAATGCGAACAAAATATTTATTAAAATTAAAAATATTGTGGGTACAATCTAAAAAAAAATAATATTCTTTCCAAAATAATATTTTCCCTCTGATTCTTTTGCCTTGATCACACTTTGGAAGACGACGATGACATTTTCTTGATTTCAAATATCAATCGAGGGCCACAAGTGGCTTATTCCCGAATGAGCTTGTTGAATAGCAAAGAATGTGTGTAGCAGTTCTTTTGCCGTTTACTGAACTTGTAGGGAGATTTGATGAAGCTCTTTATTTTGTTGTGAAGCCATTTTTCTCGTACGAAGTTACCTTTGGATTTTCTCCTTAGGCTGGATTTTTCTGATTTTTGAATTTCCTCCTTCTAAATAGAAGACACCTCTATTTATATGTGAAGATAGGGAATTTG
The DNA here is from genome assembly GCF_030704535.1 of Vitis vinifera. Taxonomy (NCBI): domain Eukaryota; kingdom Viridiplantae; phylum Streptophyta; class Magnoliopsida; order Vitales; family Vitaceae; genus Vitis; species Vitis vinifera. The sequence continues at coordinate 16,047,781 of NC_081809.1, read as the reverse complement.
AATTGCTTAATTCAAGGGATTTAGTTCCATGATTTTAGCAAATTTTCTTCTCCCAAGAGGTTTTACCAACAAAATAATAATAATAATAATAATAATAATAATAATAATAATAATTTTCTTATTATTATTATTATCCTTTTTTGTAGTTGGAAATTAGGGAGAGGATTTTTTTTTTAATTTTAATTTATTCATTTTGAAGACCAAATTAGTGGTAATTTAATCTACTAATTTTTTTATGTCTATAGTATCATAACTCCTCATCCATCATGCTCTAAGCAATAATCTCCAACCTATTAGGATAGAGCCCTTAAAAACATGACATGATGTAATAAATTTGGAATTTATTATTTATTTAATGTTGTTCTGGTTTCACTTTTATCTATCCTTATTCCATGTATTATACTTTATGAACATTCTTGTCTGCATTTTTTGCATTATACGTGATTTAGGTGCATTAGGAGTTGCATAGAAGATCTAAGTCATGGGTTCCCTGCAAATAGATGACTTGTTCGCAACTAGTTCATGGGTTTAGGCAACACATTAGAGGTTGTAACGTACCACCTCTTAATTGGAGGGATGGCTAGTCTTAGCTATCGAGATGGGTTTCCCATGGTGAGTATAATGTGTATGGTTACACATTGGGTTGTACCTACGGTAAGTCATGATTTAAGGCTATCAAGTAGTCATGACCTCACCAAGCTGCTTCATTATGTTGTCTCTCAACCTTGAGAGAATATTGAGTTTGTGTTAAAGTTAGCAATGACTTTGACCTTCGAGTGAGATCGTAAGCTAATCATATATTCTCTATGGGTTAGGTCATTATTAATGAAAGTCGGTAGCAATAACTATTCTCAATAAAGGCACCATGATATCTCTTGGGATTGAGATAGTGTGTTCCCTTGAGTGATCTTAAGGAGGTATGTTCATGAAAACTATGACCATAGTAATTCTTTAAGTGAAACTTGACATAAGTTTTTTGAGAGCTAAGATATATCAATTGAACACACAATAGGAGGATCTATAATTCAAGGATGGTAGAGGTAGTCTTGAAAGATTGATAGCTTTCACCTTGTTAGACTATAGACACCAATTCATGGGGAGACTGAACACAATGGATAGCAAGTCACAAACCTAAGCACTTAGTGTCTCGTTGTTATTTACATAAGATACTGAAGTTCTGTTGATTCTCTATAGTGAGATGTTGAATTAACTTTAGAATTGGATTCTAAGGGAGCCATTATTCCTATGGGCCTTAATGGTCCCCATTTTGATCTCATATACCTTGTTGGCACATATTATGAGGGTTGAATTTACTTTAGGTTCACTTTTGTGCATATGAGCATTTTGGTAATTACGCAAGGTTGCATAAGGGTAAGTGAGCAAGGTATCTAGATTGGGCTAATCGATTAATTAGTAGGCCCTATTGGGTTAATTAATTGATTAGAACTCATTTTGGGCTAGATTAAGCAACTCAAGCCCATGTGGGCTCAAATCACTTAAGCCCACTTAGGAACCCTATAAATACCCCCTAGGGGTTAGGGTTTCCATAGCTTTTGTCTTCCACCATCTAGTGAGATTGAGAGCCATAGCCTCCACACTCTTTTCCTCCCCACCGAAAGTGTGCCAAAATCAAGGTTGGAGTCATCGGGCGGAAGACTTCGGGTTTATGAGACTTTTGTGATTTCGATATCATCTTCACCATGTGGATTTGATTAGCACTTTCTAAATCATTTTAAAGTATAAAAATGTTATTTTTCCATTGTGCATAGGATTTAGAAAAAGCTTAGGATAGTTGTGGACCCGCATTTTTCACGTGCGCCCCCACTCGATCGGTGAGACTCACTTTTATTCGTGAAAAAATAATTTTGGAAAAAATTAGAGTCACCACTTATTTTATTTTTATTTTAAAGGGAAAATAAAACAATAAAGAAAACCCTAAAAAAAATGACTCCAAAATTTTGGAAAAGCATGTCTTTGAAAAACCCGAGTCTAGGTCTGGAAATCAAATTACCTATTAGGAAGGTACCTCTAAAAGGTAGCACCCCTCTAAGCCCTACAGAGGTCTCTACTGACTATATTGAGGGAAAAGTGGCAATTAATTGTTTGATCATGGATACCTAGGTAGCCTAGGTGATTTCAAAAATAGCATGCCAAACAAGAAAAACTAATTACAAATCATAAAGAAGATTTGAGGTGCATACCTAGATTGCTTCTTAAGTGCTATCACAAAGCATCAATGTTCAGTTTGGAAATATAGCACACATGTGTTTTATCCAAGGGAATCAAGCATACATCTAAGCACCTAAGGATCACATCAAGCATAAATAAAACTCACAACAACAATGCATGTTCATAAAATTTTGAAAAGTAAGTGATAGAGACCGTACCTAGATAGCATGCATGATTTATAAGATTCCTCCAAATATGCTAAAGTGGTTAGGACAAGCACAAATTATATAACATATCCATTATGTCTAAAATACAATGCCAAAGCCAAACATTGAGCTAAGATAAATCAAATGACTCCAAAAATAATAACAATTTCAAGTAAAGTATAAAACCATCAGCATGTAGTTAGAAAAGGAACCATCATAAAACAATTTCTAAAAAAATGGCTTAGAGTGGAATTTAATTATGAAAAATTTCAGGAAACAACTCCTATACATCTAAATCAATATATCAAAAATCAAACACTCATTCAAAGGACATATTGCAGCAAAGACACCTAAGGATTCTACAAAGTCCAGATTAGACAAGAAAAAGTGACATGCATAAATGAATTTTTTCAAAAAATAATAAATAATCACATAAAATCATAAAAAATAAAAAAAATCACACATGGATTTTAAAGTTTCTATATCACATGAAAAAAATTCCATGGTCAAATAGTACTCAAAAATACTTTTAAAACACTCAAGCTAATCAGATGTCCAGAATCAAGAATGCACAGTAGGAACGACTTTGAAAAAACATATCTCCCTCAAAGAGGTACATTTTTTAATATTTTATATGTCTAAGATCAATTTCAAGAAGCCTAGAATTGAGGAAAATTATTGAATCAAATTTAAAAAGTTGTCTAATATTTTATTTTTTCAAAAAGTTCTCAGGTGTCCAGAACTGGGTGAAAACGGAGCCCCCCTAAAGCCTCGTTTATATCTTCTATTCCAGAATGGCTTTCTAACTCAAACAAAACTTTAAATTCAAGTTCAAGAAGTGAGGAAAGTTATACAAGTTTTGGAAAATTTTTAAAAACATTCTAAAGTTGCTAAAACGAATTTTATCTAAAGGGTCAGAGGTTGAGTGTAAACTGGTAGCAAGAAAGAGTTTTGGAAATTTTATGTAGGGGTTTCATCAATCCCCAATTGATATACACGAATTTAGCCTTAAATTATCCCATTTGTTTGGGACCACAAGCCTGGATTCGTGTCTTATTCAAAACCAGAATTTTTATTGAAAACTGAGAAAGATACAAACCAATCAAGACATAGTTGCATATTATTTTTTAAAAATGAGATTTTGATTCTAAGGACTCTAAATGAATTATTTTTAAAATAGAATTTTCAAAGGTATATTTTGAGAAAATTATTTTATTTTAAAATAAAAGAAATTAATTTGAAACAATCAAAACATAAGAAACAAAATACCGAGCAAAATAGAAGAAAACAAATTCACAAAGTGAAATTTTTGACAACCGAACAAACCAAAGTGGTGAGAATGGAGGCCAATTTTAACTATTTTCCGATGACCCCTGAAAAGTAATTTTTATCAAAGACTACCAAAGCAATAAACTATTCAAACTCGGGCCAAATAAGCTAACAAGATACTCATCGAGAATTAGTGACTAATGTTCAAAAAACATGTAAATTAAGAGTAACAATCAAGAATTAGCAATGATCAATTAAACACACAAACGCATCTAGACTGATTAAAATTGACCAAATTAAATCAGGGCAAACATGAATTTTCAATCATAGAAATAATTTTATTAATGAGCTAATATTAAAGCAAATATTTAAATTGAATAGATGAGTGAAGCTAAATCAGAGTAAACTAAACATAGACACCTTCAAATATAGAATTGATTTTATTAATAACTTAAAATTATAAAAAAAAAAAAAAAAAAACACCTAAAATAATTAAAATGAATCAAATTAAATGAAAGCAAACTAAAAACAGAATATGAATTAATGGAATCAACTTCCTAAATAAATTTACATTATTAAAATGAAATCTAAGCTCAAAATGAATTAAACACTAATTGAGGCAAATCTAAAAATCAAATATTTAACACATGAGGTCAATTATTTTAACAAACTAAAATTTTACTTAAACCTAAAATTAAATTGAAAAACTATCCAAAACAAATTTTAAAACTAAAATATAAAATCAATCTCATTAACAAATGGATAAATAGATAACATATGAATAAATAAGTATGACTATAACGAAATATGAACTCATGGAATCAAAATTTTCAAATAAATTTACATTACTAAAATGAAATCTAAATTTAAAAATATTTTTAACACCAATTATAGCAATCCTAAAATCAAATATTTAACACTTAACATTAAATATTTTAATGAACACAAATTTTACTTAAACCAAAAATTAAATTAAAGAAAAACTATCTAAGACAAATTTTAAAACTATGTTAACCTATAACATAAATCTTGTTAATAAATGGATAAATAGTTAGCATATAGATAAATAAATCTCAAGTTTAACAATGACTTATAATGACATAACAGTAAATCCATAAAGAACTTTTAACATATTATTTGATGGATTAAAAAAATATAAGAGAAAAGCTCACCCAACCGGATAGGTGTACAGGCAATAGGCTTCCCAAAGTGGTAGCCGTGTTTGGTGCTGAAGATGCCTCCCGTGGAGGTCAAAGAAACAAGTCGGTTGTGATGCTATCGAAACAGTCCAGATGTGTGCGGCTGATGCGGTGAAAGCAAACAAGTGAACACCGGTTGTTGTGTTTGGAGCAAATCTGGATGCGAGCGGCTGGTCTTTCTCTTGTCTTTCAATGATGCGATTGTTCTGGAAATTTTCTCAATGGTACGGCTATTCTGAAAATTCCCTCGAGGGTGCGGTTGCACCTTGCACCTCCAGAAGTTGCTTCTCCTCAAGGGTACAGATGCACCTGTGCTTGCTTTCCAATGGTGCAGCTGCACCTTGCACCTCTAGAAGAAATGGTTTTGCTTCTCCTCAAGGGTGTGGCGGCACCTGTGCTTGCTTGCCAATGGTTCCCCTCACGCCAAGAATGGTGCAGTTGTTCTAAAAGAAAAGCTCTATGGTGCGGCTGCCTTCTCATGCTCAGAAAAAATCATCCTTTCTTAATTTCCTTTCTTTGGTGTAGCTGGTGTTCCCCTCAATGATGCGTTTTTCACCTCAAAATTGATGCGGTTGTTCTCCCTCCAATGGTGCATTTCTCACCTCAAGACTGATGTAGTTGTTCTTCTCCCAATGGTGTGCCTCTCATCTCAACACTGATGCGGCTATTCTCCTCCCAATGGTGTACCTCTCATCTCCTGACTCATGCGGTTGGTCTCCTAAAAAAAATCCTTTTTCAAGGGTGCATCTCTCACCTCAAGACTCATGCGGTTGTTCTCCTTAAATCTTTTTCAAGGGTGCGTCTCTCACCTCCAAACTCATATGGTTGTTCTCCTTAAATATTTTTCAAGGGTGCGTCTCTCACCTCCAGATTCATGTAGCTGTTCTCCTCAAAAAAATTCTTTTCAAGGGTGCGTCTCTCACCTATTTTTACCCTACCTAGTGCTTTCCTCTTCGTCTCCCCATGTTGAAAATGGAAGCAATAGCAGTAAAGTCCTCTTTTCCACTTTCGGATTACCCTCAATCTTTTCTCTATCATTGGTCAGACCTCTCCACGTGTTGGAAATGGAAGAATCAGCAGCAAAGTCCTCCTTCCCACTTTCAGATCACCCTCAATCTTTTCCCTATCATCAGTTAGACCTCTCCACGTGCTGGAAATGGAAGAATCAACGGCAAAGTCCTCATTCCCACTTTCGGATCACCCTCAATCTTTTCTCTATCATCAGTCAAACCTCTCCACATGCTGGAAATGGAAGAATCAACAGCAAAGTCCTTCTTCCCACTTTCGGATCACCCTCAATCTTTTCTCTATCAATGGTCAGACCTCTCCTTAATGGTGCATTTCTTTCCTTTTATTTTCTTTTCTCCATCACTTAATCAGCTTCTCTACAGCCACGGTGATGGAAAAAACGACAGAAAAAGGTTTCCTTCTCCTCTTCCAATCACCCTCCATCCCCTCTAATTTTCCTTTTTTCCTTTACCTCTCCTTTTCTCTCTTATGGAGCATGTGGGATCCATGCAAAACAAATAATAAAAAAAAAAAGTAAAAGGAAAATAAAAATACAAATAAAAGAAAACTATGGGTTAGAACAAATAAAATAAAATAAAAAAGAAGTATATAACTAAGAATTAAAAATTCTAAATATTTAATTTTAAACAAAATTAAAATTATAGATCATATGCAAAATTAAAATGAATTATCACTATCAAAATAAATTAATAATAGATAAATAAAAAATTAAAAAAAAAACGAAATGAATATGATTATTAAGCTCATGAAATTTTCTAAAAATAAGTAAATAAATGAATAAAACTAATAAATAGAGAGAGATAAAAACAAAAACAAAATCAAGTACATGCAAGCCATACGAGTCATGCAAAAAAAATGATATAAATGAGCCTAAGATGCCTAAATGGGCCTAGAGTGGTGCCTAATGGGTCAAGTGTACTTAAGTGGGCGTAAGGTGCCTAAGTGGGCCTAGGGTGGTGCCTAATGGGCCAAGTGTATCTAAACGGGCCTAGGGTAGTGCCTAATGGGCCAAGTGTATCTAAACGGGCCTAGGGTAGTGCCTAATGGGCCAAGTGTATATAAATGGGCCTAGGGTGCCTAAGTGGGCCTAGGGTGGTGCCTAAGTGGGCCTAGGGTGGTGCCTAAGTGATCCTAAGGTACCTAAGTGGACCTAAGGTGCCTAAGTAGGCCTATGGTGCCTAAGTGGGCCTAAGGTGCATAAGTGGGTCTATGGTGCATAAGTGGGCCTATGGTGCTTAAGTAGGCCTAAGGTGCCTAAATGATCCTAAGTCTAAATAGGAATGCCAAGAGTCACAATGGGGTTAGATAAGTCCCTCAACCAAAGTCCCCAAGGTGGCTTAAAAAAAAAAAAAAGACTACACGAGTAGTAATGGGCCACCAGGGAATTGTTGTAAAGTACTGAACAAATATCTAATAGGACATGTGCTAGGAAGACAAAATGGAGGGTCTACAATAGTTATGCATGTTCTTAACCTAATCCGAACTTGGGATATGGAGAGATCCGGGTTTTTCTCTTCACAACCAATCTCAAGTATCACCCATGTGTAAGCTGTCAAACACAATGTGTGAAATCATGGCCTTAGGGTGGACTCAAGACCTGGGACGAAATGTAGGCTAAGGTAATAAGGTGAAAGGAACGAAAAAAAACTAGACTCAATAATCTCGACGATACAATCCTCATACCCCTCATGCATGAGATGCAATGCATAGAAAACCTCATGAGTCATGGACTTAGGGGTGTTTCTCAAAGCCAACATCTCACGAGGTGAGAAAAGAAAGAAAGATCAAATGCAATAGACTCAAAGGAAGTACTAAAATGAAGTCAACATAAGGAAAAATGAGTACTAGTCAATCCACATCAAAGCATGGAAAGAGGGCACATCAAAATGAATGTAATGATGGACAAGGCAAGGATCCAAAGATCTTAAAGAAAGGTTACTCGCCTCTTGCACAAAAAATGAACGGGCAATTTATATCCTCACCCAAAAATATACATCAAGATAAGATCAAGTAAAATGTGGATCTCAGGGAGCTCACATACAAACTCTCACTGACACATAAACCCAAAAAGTAAATCTCCACATACATACACGTGTTCAAAGGAGAATGATACAACATACATACAAACAATGTGCTATTTTTGTTTTGTTTTGTTTTTTTTTTTCTTTTTGCTCATACTCTAATCAATACTGAACAATCTCCAATGAAAATACATAACCCAACTAAGTAAACTCTCCCCATAGTGTGATATAACATGAATCCTCACTAACAAGACAACCTTTCAAACTTAGATCTCTAAACCATTGCCTATGAAATGAAATAAGGAACAAATATTATTGTCCTCCATGTAGTAATGTGAAAAACCACCACTTAAGGTAAAGCAAAGACAGTGCCAAGTAGGCAATGATGAGGAAAAGGAAAAGAAGATGAACATTACAAGTGATGATGTGTGATGCAAGGAAAATGTATAATGATAATGTCAATGTGAAAATATCACACTAAATAAAGAGAGATAAGAACTAAATATATTTGTAAGGTCCAAAACCCATGAGGTATTTAATCAAAGCATGCAAGCACTACAAGGTCCCCAACCCAGTATAATAGGTAAATGAGGTGATAAAATAGAAAAAAGCTATAGTATATGTGTGAGGCTCAAAAGGCTAGCAACAAGTAATTCTATACAGGTAAATAGACTCATGAAACAATGGCCACCCATTCTTTGACCGTAACCTCGAACATTGCACTCTCAAGATCTCACATGATCGATACTAAAGACTGACATCCATCCAATGTAGCCATATCAACCTTTTCAAATCAATGTGCAAAGGTCTCAATCTGAATACTTTGTAATCTCTCCATCCATCTCAACTATAGCATAGTCATCAAGCTTATAAAGAAATCAAACCATTCTCTCATCACAAGCCTCTTCTTATAATGCCAAACTTACCTTGGGTCCAATCGTCTCAAACTCTACCTAGTTAGATTGAAGAGAGAATGTACAAGGCTAGAATATATGGAGAAAGGTCAAGTAATAATGCAAAGGGTGATATTGTGTAAAGCTCACCATGGATAGGTTGTAAAGTTTAAAAGGTTCAGGTGTAGGTGTGGATATGTATAAGATGCTACTCTAATCACAAAGGTGAAATGTGTCATAGTCCCAAACTTCCTCAGCCGATCTCCTGATCCTAGGTTAAAAGGCTCGATATTCCTCATGATAGGTCAAGCCCGAGTAATCATGATAGGTCAAGCAAGTGAAAGATGTCTCATATCAACAACGTAACACACATCAACACAAACGATGTAAAATATACTCATAAGAAAGAATATATATACTCATAATAAAAAGATCATATCACTGAATGAACTAATAAGTACATCATACATAAAGGACTACGAACAACTGGACTCTTAACATGAACTATAAACTACAACTCTAAACCAAAATTGGACTCAACAAAACAAAAAGAACAACTTTGATGACTTCCACAACCAAACCAAAGTGCACTCTATATTGAAACTCTGCAAAGTGATGTACCCATATCAACTAAAAGAAAGCCTCAATTAAGAAAATCTCAAAATGTCACGCGATCCCTGAATATCATCAACATCCATAATGCTCTACTGAAGACCAGGAGGTGGGGGAACAACATGCATAGAATGTGTAAGCAAGGGATTAACGGTCACACTTAGTTCAACTAAGTTGACCAACCCAAAATCAATCAAATCCTATATGGCATTGCAAAGTGAAAAGCAATAATCAATAGCATGTCCCTGAGTCTAATGAAATGAATAGTGCTCATGTAAATGAAAATGATGAGGAATAGGATGTTGCAAGGGGCATGGTGCCAAAGGAACAATCAATCCAACGTCTCTGAGCTTCTCAAACCAATTAAGGGTTATAGATTGAAGTGAGATCACATAGAAATTGTAAAGAGATCTCAAACCTATTAAGAGGTTCTCATTGAGGAGAAAGCCTAAAGTGTCACACTATTCTTGATCTCTCTTTCAAGGATTCAATATTTGAATTTTGGGTTAAATACCTTTATCCTCTCAGTGAGGCTGAAGTGATCCACTAGAGCAATTGAAGGTTATTGTGTCACAAATGTGAATAAAGTTGTAGGTATTAGAGAATAAGTCTTTAGGGTAAAGCGACCAAGTAAATCTATGTTACTTGATTTTGTATAGTGGATTTTGATTAGTAGGTCTTAGACCTTATGGTTTTTTATCTCCACAGTTAGAGTGAGGGTCATTCACGTAAAAATCTAGTGCCCATTTCATATTTATTAATTTCATTACTATATCTTTGATTGGTTGATTATCATTTTTATCTCTAACATCTCGTAAGTTATCCATAAAAAATAAGAATTATATTTTTATATTTAAAGATTTCAAGTATAACCCATTTGGTTATACGGAATATCTATGGGATCTCTTAAGATAAAAATTGAGGATAATATATATGAATCTTTATTTTAAAATTTTAAAAATCATCCATTCACACATCCCTCCATTTCCTCTTAGTGTTCCTTGTTGGACTTTTGGTTTTTTAGCTATGAAATGATAGTTAGAATCTTTGTGATTCTAATGTAGTTTGGGTTCCTATAGAAGCACTTGAAGGGATAAAACTCATAGGTGTAAATTGGTTTACAGAGGAACAAAGGAGTAGATGGAAATGTTAGGATTATTGTGGCTAGGTTATAGGTAAAGATTATAGTTCGAAACATTGTTTCTACTATAGAAAAAGTTTACACTAGTAGTCATACTCAAATCCATCAGAGTACTTATATCCATTGCGATGTATCTTATTTATGAAAAATTGCAATAGGATGCCAAGATAGTGTTCTTAAACAATTATCTTGATATTAGCATATTTATGATGTAACCAAATATTTTCATAGCAAAAGGTCATGTGTGTACAAGAAGGTGTAAGGAAGCATGGTAGTGTTCTAAGATCTTGTGTTGAAGATGACAGTCTACTCGTTAAGAATAACATGCGGATATTATCAATTAAGATTTGGTTGTCAACTCAGTTCTAGAAAGGACACAATATATTCTTGAGTTTGAAGTCCTTGAGAATTATAAAAATAGGAAAATCACATTATGTCAAGCATATACTCAAGTATCTTTGGAGAATGAGGGACTATGTGCTTGTGTTCCAAAGTGTTGGGATGGTATAGAGAGGTGACGTAATGGTTGACAAGATACCTGTTGTAGAGAACTTGGTGGATCCCTTTACCAAGACATTGACAGGGACAATTTTTGTTGGTCATAAGGTTAACATAGATTTCAAATGAGTATCTAGTATGCTTTAATAACATTATACTTTTAGGTCTAGTGAGAGAATGTTAATATAAAACTCTTAAAAGGATGACATGATGTAATAGATTTGGAATTCATTATTTATTTAATGATATTCTAGTTTCAATTTTATCTATCTTTATTCCATGTATTATGCTTTATAAGCATTCCCGCCTAGCATCTTTTGCATTGTATGTAATTTAGGTGCATTAAGAGTTGTAAGGAAGGTCCAAGTCATGGGTTCCTTACAAATAAATAACTTGTTCACAGTCGGTTTGGAGGTCTAAGCAACCTATTAAAGATTATAGTGCATCACCTACTAATTGAAAGGATGGCTAATCTTGGCTATTAGGATGAGTTTAAGCGCACTAGTGTGTATGATTACACATTAAACAAGACCTATAATGTGTCATGATTTAAGGCTATCAAGTAGTCATGACTTTATTAAGCTGATTCATTATATTATTTCTTAACTTTGAGAAAATATTGAGTTTGTGCTAAAGTTAATAGTGACTTTGACTATTAATCATATGTGGCATTTTTATATGAAGTGTTCAAAGATTCCAATTCTAAAAATGTCATTATTAACATTAATCATATGTGGCATTTTATAAGTGTTAATGATAAAATCGATCAAAGATGATGGTTCTACAAGTGTCAATATTTTTTCAAGACGAGAAATTTGTAAAAATTATTTTATTAGAAAATGTTATTCTATAAGTATCATTGTTAATATTAATAAAAATGGTGCTTCTAAATCGTGTATTTCCATCCCTTATAGTGATTTATCATTTAATGAATAATTGAAAAAATGATCAATTATTGATAATAATCGAATTAGAATGTTTTCTATTATGTATATAAGGAAAGTGTTAAAAATTGTACTTAGGGACTCTACATTTCATTTTCAGTGCTATTGCTCAAGTGATGGCCACATGCTTCTCAGTATTGAGATAAAATTCTATCTGTATCAAAACATTAATTAAAGATGATGCTTGTTAAAAGCGTTAACATTGAACATACGATGAAAGAATATAAGATAACATTTTAGGGAACCATCACATAACTTTTTTGACACGCTTTTTAATAGTGATCTTGCAACAATACAAGTATACATACTAAATTAATACAGTATATTTTAATCTATATGCCTATTTATACTTGGAGAGGAAGGGAGAGAGAACATGTAAAGGCAAGCATCTAGTGGTGCGTGCAGTGGTCCAAAAATTGCTGAACCGCCAGGACATCATCGTGCCATCCACGCCACTTACCTAGCACGTTATAATTGAATAAACAACCCCAAACCCACGCGCCTCCATCGTCCTGCAGCCTCTCTTTTTCTGCCATGCCTCAACAATGAGCCTCTCTACCTACACCTGCATGTAATACCCAAAACAAAAAATGAAACATGACTTCATCAGGGTCCCAAAACTCTCTTTTCTTTTGGCAGCCCCTCCCTAAAGAACATATAATAATTATTATTATTTGGCCTCCACTGTACTCTCATTTGTCATGTGTTGGTGCTTGGCATACAAGACAAATAAAAATACCAAGAAAAAAACAAGTCAATGAGATAATTAAGAAAAAGTGATCGAACATTTATTTTCTATGAATGATGGAGCTGTTGTGTGTGGTTTGCTCAATTGTACGATACATTAAAGAAGGTTTTGTCATTTGGAAAGACATGGTTGAACTAAACAGGCTTATCCTAGGACTTACATGTCAAAGGGGACTGAATGCACATACAACAGCCGTAGTTGATACAAAGCCTCACAGCTAATTGATGACCTTTCATGCATTTATTATTTGGAAAGACAGTGTGTTCTGTTAGGTAATTTTATACTTAGCCTCCAAACTTGTTTCCATTACTAATAGAAAAAGGTGTTAGTGGCCATCCATTGGTGCCGAGTCACCATCACTGTGACGCGTGGAAGTGTTCCATTTGTCAGCCGCTTCTTCTTTTAACATGTTCCTTTCTGTCACCTAATAGATCAGTGTCTTAGATTCAAGTGGGCTGGCCCACTTTTGGCTTTTCTTAAGCCCACCATTTTGTCTACCCTTCTTATCATTTAAACTAATCAAATGATGATGATAACGGTAACGACATTGATAATCATGTTTTGTTAAAATAACCCATAAAGCGCAGTGGGTCTTGATAAAAACTACGTTTAATTATATTGGTGGAAGTCATGATGGTACTCATGAGGAGGTGGGCAAGTACTACTTGGTTTTCACAGGATAGGATAATCTTTTCTATTCTATCTTCCTGATGAGTTTGCTGCTTGTACACGGATACTGTACCCATGGACATTAATAATGGATGTACAAATGATGACCAAGCATGATATCTGCCGATAATCTAATGTATTTTCCTTATGCTTTTCCTCAAGAATTAATGGGTGGTTTTTCCATTTTTGTTTGACAATATTTAGGCTTAGAAGGAGGGCATATAGATCATGCTCTGGGTTCACGGATGAGTATAAGACAGAGACTCTTAAAGGTAGATTCTCTTCCTAGACAAGAAGGTCTTGTTTTGCGCTAAAAAGAAGGGAAAGAGTAAGTGGTGCAAAACAAAAGAAAGAATCATTTGAACATGAAGGGTTCCACTTTGATGCAGTTCCTTTCATCTTTTACGCTCTTTATTTTTAATTATATTTTTTGTTATTTTCTTAGATGACTTTACACTGTGGGTCATGTTAGAATATTATTGCGTATTCTTTTATGTGTGGTGTTATAACTGGTTTAGAAGGGAAAGTTAAAAAGGGGTCCTTGGCATGAGCTTCCCTATTGAAAAAGTTGGGAGAAATTTGGAAGGAAGAAAAGTGGGAATAAGAATAATAGTACAAGGGAAGTTCACTGGTCAAATGCCAGGAGTGGTTGCACCAGACATGAAGGGCACCTGCTGCTTTGTGTTTTTGATAGTCAGCTTAATCTGCTAAAAGCATAGTTGTTTATTCTTATATCATCAAACTTTAACCAAATTCATTTGTGGGTAGTTGTGAGGATACTTGAGAAGCCAACAAACTTCTTGCAAACTCTCTCTCTCTCTCTCTCCCTCTCTGATCTCTTGGCACACCTAGAATATTCGCCAAAATAAGATCAAACAAAATGGAGACAAGATCTATAGAGGGTTCAATGAACACCAGTTGTAAACATATGGTAAAAATATAGTATATCCCCTACGATCAGTTGACATATATTCTTAACTCTTAAATCAAACAACCATTGAATAGTTTCAATTTAGTGATTAATATTTTAGGTATGACTTTTAATCATCTATACCTATATACATATATATTGGAAAACTTAATTAATAAGAATGAGCCCTATGTGCACACGCACCTTCAAGCACACAAAAGGCAGCAGCTATAGGATATATGCAGATAAAACAATAAAAACAGCATTGAAGAAGCCAACCAAATTAGGTGAAAATAATCTTTATACATCTTCACAGTTGAGGAACTGAGGCTGTGGAAGAGATTAAAACAAGACATGTTCTAAGCTGAAACTGTTCATGATTTGTCATGCATCCACCAGGTGTCTACTCAGTTCGATCCACATGTCTAATCTTGCTTTCTGAAGTAAAAGTAGTAGCAATGTGTTGCAGAATAAGAATTTGTGTTCTCTTCTGTCATCTTATTTTTGAAGCCGAAACCACTAGAAGGAATAAAGTAGTGTGTTTGAAATGAAACGAAATGGGAAAGCAAAAGCAACTTTAGGAAACATGGCCTCGTGTATGCTTAATAATCATCAAGAAATCTGATAAAACAGAAGCCAGCACCATGTGCTTGGCTCTATAAAAATATTAGTGTTGGGCAAACAACAAAACGAACCTGGTGGTAAACTACCCAAAAAGAGAAATAAAGAGCTGCTCAGGAATCTACCCCCCTCTCTCTCTCATATGGGATGCACCTCCCTTGGAAGGTTACCGATCCAATGAATCAAGAATGTTCTTTACTTAACGCACAAAACTTAAGGTGACTGAAAACCAACATCCCACTCAATTATGAGGATTCTAATCATTTGAGGCTCTAAGTTGGAGGTGGAGGTGGCCCATTGGCTGCCTCTACTTTCTGCCTTTCTAGCTTGAATTGATGATGAGGTGATAAACTGTCTTTCTCTCCATCTCAAAAGACACATACATATTCCACAAGAAAAGCCAAATAAGGTATACCTGTATGTGTTCATGGTCTTAGCAATTTATCTAATATATTAATATTAGAGGGACAAAAGACAGCCATGATTTCCTCGCACAAGTGAAATAAAATTCATTATAAATTTGTATGAAGGCCTAACCTGTTCAAAGCTAATGATGATGATGACAATTCATGGGTTACAACAAGATGGGTTCTCCATCATCTCTTCACCTGCAAATTAATCAGGTCCACATTAAGTGGACCGCAGCTTAATCTAGCAATTAATTTGGGAATGAGCGCACGATAGATTAGCAGCTGAAATTGTTGTTATTCTTAATACATAAATAATGCCAATAACACCAACTGCAGGGGTCCAGAACTGAAGGTTCTTATATAAAAATGAAAGGTATAATATCTATATTAAATTCAATTAGGAAAGTAAAAGGTGGGAAAAGAGCATGTGGGTGTTAGAGAAAATCACATGATCATCTGATTAAAAAAACCACCAAATAATGCCATAAATTTTAAGAAAGGTATGAGGTTATTTTAGTCCCACTCATGCAAAAAAAATTTACCGATCCATGTCCATCCCATCTAAAGCCCTTGAAGACAAGTAAAACCAAGAAGATATGGCTACCACGAATGCGTGGAGAAGTTGGAAGTTGATGAGGAAGCCTTTCCTTTTGGGAGAGCAGGCTGACTCAGGAGGATGACTTGTTATATATAGAGGAAAGTAGGTTCGCTAATTTTCTAATGAGGCTTAAAAGCTGTCTCATGATGTAGGATAAAGGCTAAATATAAATAGCCCCAGTTCCTTCATTGCATCATTTCTGTGCCTTTCTTCGTCTTTCTTGTTTATCACTCCAAGTTCATACGCACTAGCATGGAGGATCAATTCCCTAAGATGCAAACCTTCTTGAGAAAGGAATTGCCATCGTATTTTCAGGGGCCAGTGGGTTCGAGATTCTTTGGAGATGCCACCATCTGGGATGGCCTAGCTGAAAGCGCATCTTGCAACCATGTCACTGGCAGCAACGTGAAACTATCATCGTCATCACCTGATAGTTTGTTTTCAAGCTCCGAATCTACTTCTTCAGTGGATGAGGCTTCTGCTTCCAATTTAGTGAAGAACATGCCAGAATTCACTAGAGAAGATCCCCTGCAAACGCAGCATGGTGTTCCATTTTTCTCCGGATCTAATTCTGTGAACCTGAGTGGGGCTTCAAGTACTTCAGATGTCAATCAAAGGTTCATTCCTGTAAATTTCTTGGAATCCTTCCCAGAACTAACACCAGCTCAAGTGTCTGGCCCACCTTCTCCTTCTTCCTCATCAACTGCTTCAAATTTCCCAAATTTAACTTTGTTTTTGCAGGAACCTTCTACTGTCGTCATAGATCCATCAACACAAATTGCCAACTCGCTTGGCAGGAATGAAAAGTGTGAGCCCATGTCATCATGTCCTTTATTCCCCACACCCCAGCTGAGCCAAAGCCAGCATCTTCCCGGATTTGAATGGCTCAAAATAAATCAAAGCCTTGCAAACCATCCCTCAAAAGGTCTGAGTGACTACTGGCTCAGCACTACCAAGACACAGCCCATGAAATACACGGGAAGAAGAATGCTGAATCACCAACAGAAAACTTCGCTGTCGTCCTCAGCATCGTCTCCGGGAAAGTTGTTTCGAGGGGTGAGGCAAAGACACTGGGGCAAGTGGGTTGCTGAGATAAGGTTACCGAGAAACAGGACCAGGGTTTGGTTGGGAACTTTTGATACTGCTCAAGAGGCTGCTTTTGCATACGATACAGCGGCCTACATTCTAAGAGGAGACTATGCGCATTTGAATTTCCCAGAGCTAAAGCATCAGCTTAAGGCCAATTCTACAAATGGAACCACGGCAGCCCTTCTTGAAGCAAAGTTACAAGCCATATCCAAAGGCATTTCAGCTCACAAAGAGCCCATTGCTCCTCCACCACCGCCATCACCAAAGCAGCACTACTTGCCTTACGACAATTCAAAAGTAGCGAAAGCAGTGAGCCAAAACCCCACAAGTAAGGAGTGGCAGCTTGAGTTGGAGTACAAAATTGCCCATGAGATTGTTGAGAACAAGAAAATCCAGGAGGTAGTATTGGACATGGACGGAGTTCAGTTAAGTAGAATGCCCTCCTTGGACATGGACGCAATCTGGGATGCCATTCTAGTCTCTGACTCATGAATTTATTTCCCATCATTTTCAAAAATTTAAATCGAAGATCATGCAGACGTTGTGTTGAATGGATTGTTGATTCTTCTCCATCAATGTTTTCTGCCCTTAGCACCACAATCTCCACATGATTTGCCACTCTATCTAGCCCATTAGATTGTTCTTGATTTCTTCTTTAATTCACACTGCCATATTTTAGGATCTGTGCTGTAGTCTCTCTTTGAACATGGTATTTGCTTAAATATATGATGTTTCTTGAGGCAGTTCTCTATTTCTTTCTTTCCCTTTCACTTGCTGTTTTTTATTTTTATTTTTATTTTTATTTTTATTTTATAAATATATATATATATATATATATATATATATATATATATATATATATATATATATATTTAAAGAATAATGATTTGTTTTTTCAATTAATGATGTAAATAATGTTAAAAAGAGAAATTCAAAAGCTATAGCAACACTAGAATGGAAAAGATCCATAAACTTTCCCATGGCTGCCCAATTTTGGAATATTCAACCAGTCAAAATGGTATAGGCCCATAACAGGGATGTTGATGCCATTGTGGGCCCAATTTTAGAGTGTATTTAAAATTGGATTATTTTTATTTTTATTTTTACTTTTATTTTTATTTTTATTTATTTATTTATTTGACAACAAAGTGGTTTACCATATTATAAACATCTTGATTTTTAAATTGAAAAATTCTATAAATAGCTGAATTCAAGGCATAATATTTTTATCTTACATTAATCAAGGTATTTGAAATTCTCTGTTAATAGAAAAGTGTAGTGTATAAAAGGATATGGTTATTGATATTTTAGAATGGAAAACATTTTGAGAAATTGAGGAAAATAATGGGAAATTTTAGAAAACCGCCCAATTAGGACCTATTTGGTAAATGTTTTAAAAAAACAAATAAAAATACATTTTGAAACCTAAAATATTTTTAATCTATTTTTAATATTTTAAAATATGTTTTAAAAATAATTTTATATCTATTATTTTATTTTTAATTATTCTACATGTTTATATAATTATTTCTTAAAACAACTGTCATAAAACAAATAAAAATAATATAAAATAATTAAAAGATGTTATTTGAAAATACTTTATTTTTTGTTCTTAATATAATAAAATAATAAACGGTTTTTAGTTATCAAATATGTTTTTTGTTCTAGAGAACAAAAGTTTCCAAACAGGTCATTAGTTGACTACGTATTATTTTAATCATCCCATCAAAATAGATTTAGGTTATGCCTCGTTTTGGAAATTTTAAGAGAAAATGTGAAAGAAAAAAAATAGAAGGAAAAATAACTAAATAAATAAAGTCAAAGTTAATAAATTATTTTTATATATGTTTTTGAACTCATTTCACTTACTCTATTACATAAAGATTAAATAATTTTAAAATATATAAATTTCTAATAAATTTTAATTATATTTTATTTTTTATAGTCAAACCAAATATGAGAAAACCATTTTCTCTATTTTTTTTTTTTCCTTTCTAAGAACCAAACATAACCTTAGATAAAATGTAAAGGAAGAAAAATATAAAAGAAATAAAAAAAAGTGAAGAAAAAATAAATATTAGATTTAAATTCAATTAGTTATTTTTATATGTTACTTTAAACATTTTTTTTACTTATTTAACTTTTCTATATAAATATTAAATAATTTTAAAATATACAAATTTCTTATTAATTTTATTTATATTTAACTTTCTTTCACATTTTCTTTATTAAAAACAAGAAAAAAAAAATTAATATTTTTTATTTTCCTAATACTCTGCGGAAACCAAATATAGCCTTATAATTTATATAAAAATTATTATTATTTTTTATAGATAAATTTTATTTACTTTTCTAATAATCGAGTTAAATATATTTTGCTATCATCAGTTTGAAATTTTATTTAACATCTCTTCTTTCCTTCTTATTTATTATTTTCAGTAATCTCCCCTTTAATTTAAATATATATATATATATATATATATTTGATAAAATTTTAGTATTCAAACTACCGTTCCTGGGGCCTTAGGTAGATGGAGGTGCGTGTTTGAATGAGAAGTGAGTGAGTGAATAAAGACTCAACTGACAGAAGAGCAATCACACGCGCGCAACCAAAAAAAAAAAAAAAAAGCACCACTTCCTAGGCTAATTTTGCACGTTAAGAATCCTTCCTTGGAATACTTGTTAATGGGCATTTTAGCCTTACTTGAATCAAAGGTTGTATTTGAAAAAAAAAAAAAAAAAAAAGTAAAAAAATGGATTGAAAATCAAGAAATTTTTTTTACATGCTTCTTTAAATTCATTTCACTTATTTTCTCAATTTCATATAAAGATTAAATAATTTTAAAATATATAAGTTTCTAATTAATTTTAAAGTAGTGAAAATTCATTAGACCCAAAACATATAATATCTATATGATTGGGAGCAAACCGTTGCAAATTATGTCGACATCAATCCCCGACTCCAATGTAGGCATCTGGTTATTAGTCCTAACAAATGGTGTTTATTTGTTTTGCCTCATTATCTTGTGGGACATATTGGGAATGTTTTATCTATATGGAATGTTGATTATGATATTTTACATCAATTAAGAGAAAAAGTTTATAATATTATATGTGTATAAATTTCTCTTAACTATTTATAGGGGTGGAGCCACGTGGTGCTCAAGAAGGACAAGTGCCCCTCCTAAAATTTAAAAAAATAAATAAAAATAAATAAATATGGTTTTGAACCCCTTACCTATGAAAAGGAAAAATAAGTCATTCATTGCCACTACACCACATAGTAAGATGATTCATTTATGCCCCCTTTGAAACATGTTCTCATATTTTGCACCCCTTTAGTTCATTTTCTAGCTCCACCATTGATCATGTAGATGCATTTTAAAGTTTTAAGAATTCTTAGATGTCAAACAGACAATATCTATACATTTGGAAGTAACTTGTTACAAATTATATCAAAGCAAATCCCCAATTCTGATTTAGACATCTATTTGTTCGACTCTATAAGGGATCTTCGTTTATTTGGTCATTAAGCCTAATGGGACATGTTTGTATGGAGTGGATATCCCACATGAATTAAGAGAAAAAAATTTCAACACTATATATGTATAGGCTCATTTAACCATGGACCTAAAACAAATAATATTAATATAATTGGAAATGGATTATTATAGGTGAGGCTAGTTAAAATTAATTTGATTGATGTTCTTATGTTTCATGAATATAATGTAACAAAATAAGATTTCATTTTTTTTTATATTATTGTGATTTCAATTTTTATTTTTCTATCCATGGTTGTATTATTTTATTTGAGCATATAGGTTTGCATCACTTGTTTTATGCATACTTGAATGTATAAAAAATTATATGAACGATTCAAATCATGGATTCCTTTCAAGTTGATGAGTTGTTCACAATCGATTCGTATAATTAGGCAATCCATTTGATGTTGTAGTGAGACATAACTTATCTTGGTCATTTGGATAGGTTTCTCACGATGAATGCACTAATACGTATGGTTATACATTAGACAAAACCTATGATAAGTCATGACATTGACTATCAAGTAGTCATGACTCTACTAAACTATTGCGTTACATTAGTTCTCAATCTTGAGATAATATGGAGTTAGTATTAAGGTATTTAATGACTTAAACTTAAAATTGAGATTCTAAGATGGTTATATATCTCTGTAGATTGGGTTCCTATAGATTGAGGCAAAAGACAAAAGGTTTTTTTCAATATAAACATCATAATATCTTATAAGATTGAAACAATATATCCCCTTCAGTAATACTAAAGATTTGTAATTATGAAATCTATGCCCTATAATAATTCCTTAAATAATATTTAGCATAATTTTTTTATGAACTAGAGTATATCAATTAACCACAAAATTTAAGGATGTAAGACTCCAAGATTATAGAGATAATATTGAGAAATTGATAATTACTACCTTGTTAGATTACAACATCATTTCATAGTTTGAATATATAAATTTAGTTGTTTTTTAAAATAATTTTGTTATTTTGATTTTATATAAAAAAAATTAATTCAATATATATAATGTTAGTTAAATTTAATTAAAATCTTATTAAAAAAAATTGTTTGTAATTATAAACAAGTTAAAAAATAAATAGTTTTCAATAAAATATAAATATTAATATTATAATAAAATCATAAATTATACTTTTATTTAAAAGATGATAATATTTTAATATATATTACAAAATATGGAAAATAACATCCACATAAAGACATAATTGACATTTAAAAAAAATGAATTCTAAAGATTAATAATATTTTATTTAAAATATAGAAATTTTAATTTTTAAAATATGTAAATAAATAAAGTTATCAATTTAGTACTCAATTACAGACATAGTATTTTGGACTAATTTTCATTTAGTTCGTAATAATTACATCAATTTTTTTTTTATAATTTCTAAACCATTCTTAAAAATTAATATATTCATTAGAGAATTTAAAATATTAAGTCTTCTCGTGCTTGATTAAAATCTATTTACTAAGTGAAAAGTTTTGGAAAGGTATAAAAGGAAAAGAGTAAGGTCGTAACATCTATTATTTTCTAGTGTCTAATAGCTTAGGAAGGCATAACATCTATCATTTTCTAGCGTGAAGGTGTACAAGGCTACCACCACATATGAGATTAGGAAAAGCCCAAGCCCATGACATCCAGTTGGATTAAAGAGAGAATATAGACTTGGAGTTAAAATAAAAAAATTCAAATTGATAGAAAACCACAGGAAAAGGTGAATCAAAACTCTAAGCATTAATGCAGCTCTTGGAGCTCACACCTTCTAACCCTCTGTAACTAGGAGCAAAATAATAATGATAATAACAGCTTGCCTGGGGGGGCCTCTGCCTTAACCCAGAAAATGTAATTCAAGCAAAGCATCAAAATTTCCTCCTCACTAGAAAACTGACAAGTTTGTGTTCCAACAAAACAAGAAACACCATTTGTCGCATCTCAATTTTACAAACAAATGCAACTATGATGACAAATGAAGGGCGATCAGCTAGCAAAAATTTTATTTCTCTTTCTCCATGGCATTCTCTAGGCTTTCTTCACTTTCAACTCCAACCTTCTCAACCCTCTTCCCTGACTCGTATGTCTCTTCCTCCACCGATGTCTCCATACCCACCACCACCACATTGCTACATTCACCACCTTCTACTCCTACTCCTACACCTGGATATGTCTCCATATCAAACTCCTTCTCTGCTGTCTTGTCATCATCATCAGAATCAGTTTTCCCTGAGCTACTCTCATTCTCTGGAGTTTGTGGAGATTCCCCTCCTTCCATTTCAGTCTTTGCTTCTGCTTCCACCATATCTACATCAGCATGGGGAAGCCGTTGCTGTATGGGCACTGCATCACTGATGATTTGACCCATCTTCAATCTCTCCCGGTAATCTTCCATCTCCACTCTGTACCTCTCTTTGTCTTTAACAGCTTTCTCCTGATAAACCTGAATCCATAGAAACACAAGACACTAGTTAGAGCAATTTCAATTTTTCATATTTAAAAAATAAAAAATAAAAAGAGCAAACAGAATGGAATTTGTAAACTACAATTATATTATATATATATATAATACTTACAGCCTTCTCATTTTCTTTTAGTTTGGTCCACAATTCACCAATCATTCTACTGATTTCCCTGTCTTTCCCTGGGTGCAGAGGCTTCAGTCTGGCGTGCTGCTCTGCAAAGAAGAAATTATACCCACTTCTGTTAGGTTTAGGATGAGCAGGATCTCTCTTCTTTATCTCAGATTTCTTCCTGCGGCGGCGACGATGCACAGTTGGTGCTGCAGGGGTACTCTCAGTATTGTTGGTGATGACACTGAAGTACTGTGGCACTTGACGGGCCGGGGTCTGCGGAGCTTCATAAAGAACACCTTTTAGCTTCTCGGTGCCAATAGTTACAGTGACAAGATAACCACTTTCAAATTTCCCATCGATGACCCCTATCACTGGAGAAGCTGTTGATGAAGCCGGACTTGCTACAACAATTAGAAAGGATAGAATTACATCAGTAAACTGATTACAAGCTTCGATATACAGCAAATACAAAAGCCATGGAAGAATACAAGTTGCAAGGGAAATGATCCTGGTCACTGGGAAACAAAAAAGAAAATCTAAAGAAACTGAAAAAATGTAGAAGCACAAGGTAAATCTCTAAAAAACATACATGTTACAATATCTCAAATGTTAAATTTGTTTACCAAGAAGACACGGTAAAGAACAAAAAAACTTGGAGCTTTATAATAGATTGGGATTGGAAGAGTTGTTTTACAAATCAAGTTTCCTTCTCTTCCCAAGCATCTTGGGATATCCAACCAATGCCAACACAAACCCCCCTCCAAACCCAAACAGTAAGCAGATATTTATGGCATTACCATAAAAAATTCTAGTCACTGCCTGCCCAAGTGGAAAAAAAAAACAAATTCTTGGAAAACCAAATGAATGTTAAATTTGATTTTTCTGTTAGGAAAAACCATAGATGTCTGAAAAGAAGTAATAATCAGCAAGGAATCCCTCCGTTGAGACTAATTTATAAATACCAAGCTCCCACTAGATTCAGAAAACTTTCATAACTATAGGTTATCTGCCCCAGTGTTATATATTTAACTACTAAAAAGGTTCCATGGCAGTTTCAAAAAAGCATCTCCCAGAACATGCATCCCCTTCATGGGAAAAGTTACAGGAATGCTGATTTTTGTGGCTTATATTTGGTGGGAAGCAAATAAGAACACAGAAAAGAAGAGACCTCCAGGAAATATATCGGCAGAACTTATCCTCTGCTGTTGGATGCCAGCCGGTTGACTTTCAGGTGATGGCAAAACTGGTTCAGCCAATCCATGAGATGGAACTGGTGTTATAGATGGACTCTGTGAAGCATCTGCACAAAGTTTCCCCGAGATGATTAACAGTCTCACAACATTGATACAAATGAAAGTTGAGTGCTCAATACACACACCAGCAGAGATAGGTGCCCAACCCTGAGCTTTAAAGAAGTAAATTTGTTCATAGTGGTGAAGCAATGAAACATAATACTTGCGCAGTACAAAAGAGGCATTTGTAGCAGTGGAGGGAAAGCTGAAAACAGCAGTCACTTCTTTCCATCTCCTTTCTCTAATGATCTGTGAACTCCATTTAACAACAAAATTAGTAACTCAACGATAAGGAAGCTCCATCTTTGGTAAAGAGTAACAAAAAATAAGTCTTCATGCTAAAACAATACTACAATTGGTTGTAATTATCTCATTGGCTTGTCTATTAATGTCAATATTCCCAAAAATTATCGATATACGTCATTAGCGCACACTATACAAAGCTCCATTTGACTCATTTAACTAGCATTTTCACAACTTAACCCACATGGAACCCATTTAAAACCTAACTCGGTATTTTTAGAAACTTTAAAAATAAAAAATAAAAAGTAAGAGTTGACTTTCAACATCTAAATATAAGTTCTATTATCATAAACAATTAAGAAGGAAAGCAATCAATTTGCATCACTAAAATGGCTGAATAATTCTTGACAAGCCATATAGTCATAAAAACCTAAGATATAAAGCAAATTTATCAAATAATTTAAAAGGCCTTTGAGAGTTATTCCTTGAGACTAACCTAGAGGAGGGTAAGGCCCAAGGAGAATTCCTCAAGGGACAACCTTGTGGCTTAAATGAATTTGAGGCTTCACAATTCCAACTAGAGAATTTAAAGAACTTGTTGGATATTCACCTAAATAATTGACATTTGCCCCATCTATGCCCCAACCTTGTATGGTTTGTTAAAAATATGGGTTTTTTCATGGCTTTACCAACTTCATGTCTTGAAAGTTAACATCAACAACTCAAAAGTTGAAGCTCAAGCCACTGGGCTTAGCACATGAGACAGTGAAAAGTCAGGAGCACACGGAGAAAGGGTGAACAGACAATACAAAAAACCTAGATGATCCAACTCCCCAGCTTTCTGTTTCTTTTCCATGGGCTCAAGTCTATATTCATACAGTATTACTGTTCTCACCAATTCTGATTTTTAAATATAGAACAATATAAAGATGGAAGGATCAGAGCAGGCAAGTTAAGGATGGCAAGCTTGGACCCTACTCAGACAAGCCTGAATTGTATTCACAGATCTTATTTCAATACCCCACTGCTCCAAATAGAACCTCCTAATACTGCACCAACAGTGCCTGTCAGCCACAGGTTACTCAATCAGCCCATGTTACCAAACCTTAATCTTAATTTTTGAAACTTCTGCTAAAACAAGGAGACTTTCTAGTGGATAAACAAGGCCAAACAACAATACGAGTTTACAACAAGGTTTTCAAAGGTGTTTTTCAAGCATGACTTGAAGCACGCCTGAGGGTGAAGCATGGCAAAAACACCTTGAGGCATTGAAGAAAAAGTGACACTCCAGAAAGGTGTACTCCTTTCACAGCAAGGCATGGCTGAGGCATGCATTGGATGCACCTTTTATGCACTGAGGATTGAGGTGTACACCTCAATGGGTCTTTGTGACTTAGGTGGCCATGTTAGAAAAAAACAAAAATTGAAGAAGATATCAACACTTTAACCCAAAAATCCCATGGAGAGTGAATGAGAACTGAGAGTAGCTAAGAAAATGGAAGAAAAACCCTAACCCTACATTTATGAAATACTTACCTCATGATTGTGGCTTCTCACTCCGACAACACTCTCTCACTCCGACGACAACCCGTCTGCCTCGTCTCAACAGTCGATGCCTTCTCTATGAAGCCTCTTTCCTTTCTCCTTCATCCTTTCTACTTTCTTCTTTGTCCATGCCTTCACCACAACCAGTTATTTGTTTTTTTATACTTTTTCTTTTCTTAGGCAAAACCAAGATATTGTTTTCTTGTTTTTACTCTTCACATCTTCATCACCATGCCCTCTTCGCCATGACCACATTTTTACATCTTGTTTTATTGTCTTTAGTTTGACCACTATGACCACTTACCTCCCCTTACTAGGATGTCCACCCAATTTCCACTCTCACCTTTCATCTTTCTTTTCCAATGGAAAATTGTCAAATCATATAAATAATTAGGTTTTTATATTTATCTTAATGATTAGTTATGATAATATTTAATTTTAAAAGTTTTATTATTAAAGTTTTATTCTCTTATGTTCTAAAAGAATTATGTAATTTATTTAAAAATCTTTATGTAATAATTCCGTATTATATTTTTGCATATTTATTAATTATAAAATTCCGGGTCTCAAAAGACTTACACCTTAATGCTTCAAGGCTTGCGCCTTTCCTCACAAAACAAAATTATCTCGCCTTAGGCTTTCGCTTTTAAAATCCTCAGTTCACAAAACCCTAACAAAACACAATATGAGCTCACAATACCCTCAAAATATAGAAATTTCATACCCCTCAATCACATGGCACATTGTGATTTGACCAAATATATGCTAGTGAAGCCCTGATGAGTTTTGTAATTTTTTTATCCCACCATTTTCAACAGGTAGATTTCTTGCATAATTGTGTAGATCCTTTTTTACAATGGTGATTTAAAGATGGTAAGCCATTAAGAGGTAGATACATCTCACACAAAATCAAGCAGTAATACCAGCAGGACTAGAAATGTAATATTAATATCAATTTCCATTAAAGTATGAAATGTGAGAGTAGACAATAAAAGAAATGCAACCCAAACCCAAACCCCACCACCCTTGTATTGGCTTGGCACAACCATGAATGATGTCATTGGTGCCCACAAGGAGTTTAGAACCCCCCACCCCTCCTAAATTAAGTCCTTGAGCCACTGCATTCCATCAGATCCAGTCATTAGAATGTCGGAAGCATCACATCACTTAAGTCTATGCAAGTAACAGGAACCTATTGGTTTTGGGATCTTGTACAAGGAAATTAGTAGCACTTGAAGGTGTCAAACAGGATAGAAAGAAATGAAAAAGAAAAAACAAAAACACATTACTCTAGATGCAACTAGAATATAATGAATTTTCACCTTTCAATTTCAAATTAATCATGAATCAACAGAAGCCTTCAACTGATTACAATCTGAATTATGGCTCATTAGAACATAAAAGGTTTTTACAAGCACAAAATTTGCTAGATTACTGCATCTTTGTATAAACCGTTCAAATCAACAAAGGAGTTCCAATCACTCTATTTGAAAGAAAGCATCAACTATTTGCACATATTTTCAACTCACCTTCTCCAAACCACCACGAGAGGTTACCTCCACAAAAAGCCGATGCAGATCTAGCTCCTTTCCCCCTATAATTGGTATCCTACAATTAGCATCACATAAAACAAAACAATGTCAATTGCAGGAGAGAATTTCAGGAAGTACTCAATGAGAACAAAAGACAAACGGCATGTGCTTAATGAAATTACTACAGTTCTACAACTCAATCTAAGAAAAGGCATACACTCTGAAGAAGAAAGACATGTAAATGTAAGATAAGGCATACAGTTTTCATGAAGAAAGACAACCAGGTGATTCCTATGGTAAGCAGTCATCCTTCAAAATAATTGGCCTCAAGCCCAGTATAGACATTTAGTGGAGGAGATTATGGCATTATTAGTCCAACTTCGAAGAGATGCAGTTATACCTGTTACATTATTAACCATAAACCTTTCTCCACTCTTAATGGTCTAAATCCCTACAGCCTAATATCTCCAATATTCTTGTTTGGATTCCTTTTCGTATTTTGGTTATCTGGTTTGCTCATGTTTTCTCTCTCAGTAACAACTTAGCTCCTCAAGCAGTTTAGTTTGTTTTGGTTGGGCATTGATACCACAATCACATCAGGCATATATCAAAAATTCCTGCCATAATTTAAGAACTCAAGCAGATTAGTCAATCTGCTTCTGCCTATCATATATGGTCAAATATGTAAATTGTATGGACAGAATTAAAAAAAAAAAAAAAATCCCCATTTTAAGGGTCAACATCCATATATGATCAAATAAACTAAAGCCTTTATCCACTCTTAATGATCAAAATCCCTATTTTGTAGTATTTCCAATGTTCTCCATTTGATATTTTTCGCTGTATTTGGGTAATCTCTTTTGCCCATGTTCTCGCTCTCATTAACAATAGCTTAGCTCCTCAGCAGCTTTAACTTGTCTTGTTTGGGCATTCTTGCACTAAACATCTCAACCACTTCAGGCATAGCAAAATGCATGCCAAAATTTAAGAATTCAAGTAAGTCGATTTTTATCATATATGGTCAGATAGGCAAACTTTATGGAGGGAATTTAAAAAAAAAAAATTCTTTTCCCCCTAGGCCACACCTCATTAGGGGATGCCAGATCACACGGGTGCACCTGATGCTTTCCTATAGGTTCTGAATCTTGGATATGCATATATATTTAGAGAAATTAGACAAGGATAATAACTATCAGTGAGTTAAATGTGGCAATTTCCATAACAAGAAGTTTTCCTTTCAGCTTTCCTCCCCAACAAATATGCCAAAATATCTGTGGGATTTTTTGATAAATATGAAACTCCATTGTGCTTCTTGTTTCCTAAACGACAAACCCGTCAGAAAACTTGTGCGCATTTTGTGAGTGCGTGCGCACATATATTATTTTAATTTTGACTCCAAACACAAAGACATACAAAAGATCAAATATAATTCAAGGTCTATATTTGCATATGTAGGGGAAGTAATTGCATCCTCAATGAGGATTTTGCAATCCTTTTACCAAAGGTTGGGGAATTTAAGAAAAAAGAAAAAGAAAAAAGTTTTGAAATCCCACATTGATCCAACCATCCAATAGCTTTATGAAGTTCTATCAACCATATCTTAGTAAGTGGCCCTCACTTCAAACATAGAACCAAACCAATCTAATGGATATGAAAGGTTATGCATATTAAATAATCAAATGTTAGGACCTGGCAAATTAACCTAACAAACCCTTGTAGCAGCGTTTATAATTAATGAACTCAATTCTACTTTAAATAGAGCTTAGTAGTTACAGAAACTCATTATCAGAATTGGCCAACATGCAAAAGAATGAGTCATGATTTAGAACATGCACAAGAACCAGGTCCCATAAAAGAGCAACAAACTACTAATCTATTTTCATTATACTCATATAGCTCAAAAACTGATGCATGAACATTTGATAGCCACACTGTACATAACGCTAGAAAATTTGTAATTTTTTTGTGAACATATTCTTTGCAGGTTAGCTAGTTTAAGCTCATGAGCAGAGGTAAATAATAAGACTTCAACCACCAAGCAAAGCCACAAACCGACTGCTAAGTAAAACCTGAAAACTCAACAAGACCACTGCATAACAGCACTAAAATTGTTGAAACAGTAACTCTATCAATAAAAATGGGGTGAGACCATGAGAAAGAATCCAGCAAGGCACAAGATGAAATGAAATGATGACAACAGATTAGTTACATTCCTCCTCAATAAACTGGCATGGAGAGTTAGAAGAAGTGAAAGATTAACATGCTTCAACCATCCATTTAGGCATAAATATACTAAGCAACTGAGGGTTGGATTGTGGGAAATGTGAAGGTTATTTGGGGGCCACAAAGACACGAGAACCTAAAAGCTTCTGTTCATATAATATAAAAAGTGTAGATAAGGCATCCATATCATGAGGTGCTAGTCGCAACCACTAAATAAAACATATCTTTAAAAAAAAACACCAAATAAAAAACACTTGTTTGTCATAATTTCTTTCCATTTCACAGAGAAATCACATCCTAATCAACATACCAACAAGATCAATGCCTTTTACCTTTCATAAATATATATTGGCATACTCATCATATTAAATAGATCAAGGTTTATACTTCAATGCAAAAGGTAAAAAAGAAGAGGAGGTATACTGTATACATCATATCCACCCTTGATTTCTAGATGAACTTGATATTATTCATGGACTGAAAGAAAAACTAATTTCTAGATGTATAAACCATGCATCAACATCATTATGTAGGAGTTTACAAGTGAAAAGAGAAGAAACCAGGGTAAGCTTAAGCAAGGGTACCAAGCTGAAAAAGTAGGAAAGATAAAGCTTACATGAACTTGGTTCCCATTACTGCATGGAGCTTCTCCAAAGTGCCCATGAAAAGTTTTGGACTGGAAACGATATCTTCGTATTTTGCAAGTGGTGGTGGATATGGATGATAGTTTGAGACTGTTTCATTCCTGAGAGATGGGCTCTGATTTGCAGAAGACTGTGATGTCATTCCCAACTCCTTCCCACCCCCACCACCACCACCACCTTCCTCTGTCTTTCCCTGTTCACCCATCATCCACTATCCCATTTACCTATTTTTCACTGCAAAAGAACTATACACACATCAAGCCAAGTGAAACTAGAAATCGCCAAAAGAAAGAGTTAAAAACCATCAAATAGAAAGGTATTAGCAGGTTAAACTAACTGCATGCAAAAAGCAGGATGCAAAACAGAGAAACCCAAAAAGAAATTTGCCAGAAAGACCTCTTGCATGCAGAATCCAAAAAGGAGGAAAAAGGCCAAAGTCTGAAGAGAAACAGACAAACCAAACAAGAAAAGGTAAAGAAGCTTTCATAAAAGCCAATAAACAGAAATACAGAAATTCACCATGCAGATCAGAGTGAACTGAAAGGTGCAGGGAGGGTATCCTGATCTATGAAGGTAACAGGGAAGAAGAACAATCCATTTGGTGAAATAACTCTCTCCAGCAAATGGAGAGATTCAAAGCCCAAGAAAAGTTTATGGTACAGCATAGCTGTCACAGCCATGAATTCCTTCAGAGTACCAAGGATGGAACTGAAAAAACCCATCAAAGACAGACCTCCTCTCAAGAGAAAGGCTAGGAAGCAAGAGAACCTCTTAGACTCTCCTAATAAAGAACAGAATGCAAAGGCCCTCACAGGCCTACTTGGGCTATAATCTTTGCCTGACATTCCAAAGATATGATATCCAATATTTATGTAGCAGCGAGTATATGTATGACCATAGGATTTTTCTGTGAACAAAGTCCAAGACCCTTTTCTTTTTTCCCCTCTCTCTGACACTGTTTCAGGAGAAAAAGATTTTAGAAGATACCAATACCATTACCATGGGTGAGGGGTAAGCCCTTGTGGGGTAGCGCCAATCAATCAAGAAAAAACAAAACCAAAACTCACCTTTGCCCGATACCCACCTTGAAATTTCTAATCAGAACTGTCCTTCCTCTTTCTTTCATGGAAGACAGAGAAAATATTTTTTAATATTAACAATTACCCACAATGGAATGCATCACTGTTTATTATTATTTTAATCTTTTTCTATGTATATACAGTACATAAATTAAATTTTTTTAAAAATAATATTATTATTAAAATAAAATGCAAAACCCAGATGAAGAAATGGCAGACGGAAAGTTTTTACTAGGGAAAAAAAAAAAAAAAAAAAAAGGAAAAACTTACCACCACCAACAGTGAGAGAGATTCGGGCAAGCAAACCGATGGTTTATTTTTTTTTATTTTTTTTGAAAATATTACTTCAAGATTGGGGGATGGAGGGGAAGAAAACTAACCCTAAAAATATACATACCTTTTTCGGAGGACGATTTTGCCCTCACTAACTTGCCCTATAGCCCTAGATGTAGAAGGGCAGGATGGGGTTTTGAGAGCCTTATTAAAAGGAGATGGTGCGGGGTGCCCAAATCAACAGACCCCCTTATTATAGGAAATACACAAAATTATGTAGTTATGGAAGCGGGTGCAACGGGGGAAATCAAAAAGCGTCGTTTTGAGTGCCCAAAGCAAGACCCCAACGGGTGAAATGGGACATCTCCCACCTCTCACTCCGTCTCTCGTTTGATGTGTAAGAAGGAGAGATAAAAAGTCTGGATTGCAAAGGAGAGATGAGATATGAGTGCCGTAACAGCTGCACTTGAATTAAAGAAGGGCATTTACGCCTTGGACTAAGTCCCTCGCCCCTTTTTCTCTCTCCACATCTCTCCCTCTCTCCCTCTCTCCCAAAATAAAAAGTCTTTTTAACTCCATATTTAGCATATTTAATACCCCTTTAATTACCACACCAACCCCTTTATTTGGTAATAAAGTTGTTAACATATTTGGTGGTTGTTTCTTACCATCTTTGAGCCTTTTTTTATTCTTAAGAAAATATTTAAGGCAAGCTAGTCAAAGGGGTGCCCCACAAAGCCTAGGGCGCCTAGGGCTTATGTCTCTGTAATTGTACCTATTCTTTAAAGGGTCTCTCTTCATTATTTCTCAAAACTTTTCAAAAGGTGATTTGGATAGATCCTATACAATCTCTCATCCAAGTTTTCAATTACCATTATAATTATTTCCACCCAAATCCTAAACTTTATCTCATTCATTAATTCTTCTTTCCAACCCATCCTCTTATGCTCTCTCTCTCAAACTCTAAACCTTAAAATAAATGAAAAGTCTGGAAAAATTGGAACCGTCTCTAAAGAGCCTGTGAAATTTTAATAACTATGTGTTAGACATGATTGGGGAAAGTTTTCCAATAAAGTAGCGTATGAAAAGAAAGAGATAAATTGTACCAAATTTAGTAATTAAGTACATTTTATATATGTTGATACTTTATAATAACATAAATATTGAACAATTTTATTTATAAAAAGTTGTTATAACAAGACATAAATTTCATGTTAAGGAAATTTATTTGATTTTGATTTATAATAAAATTAAAAATTATGACTTTACATGATCATGATCAATAGACACATATTTGAATGTGGTGATGGGGCTTCAAATTTTAAGTTTTGTTTTCTTTTTTCATTTACTAGTTGATGAAAAAGTGTTATACATGTGGAAGTGTATTTGCAATTCAAGTGAAAGTGCACATGCTATGCATGTGAAAGTAGAGATGACAATGGTACTCACCCTATCATGCCACTAAGATAAGGTTTTTTGGGTACTCATTCTATCATGCTCCTAATAGGATAGGTTTGAGAAATATGTAAATGGCTTTGGATGGGATAAAGAAATTTTTTTAAAACTCCGAGTTTGGATGGGCTTTTGTTTGACTTTCTCCCACCACCCTACCTTGATTATATATAATATTGAATAAAAATTTATTTTTATTGATTTTTTTTTTAAATTTAACATATAAATTTTTTTTTTATAAAATAAAATTATAAATATTTATAATATTTAGTAATTTATAAATTATATTTATTTTTAACATCATTTAAAATTTTATAAGTAAAAAAATGAAACAAAAAACTAAAAAAAATTAAAAAAAAAAAAAAAAAACAAGTAAAAAGGTAAAATGGGGCAAGACGGGTATGAAAATTTCTTATACCAACCGTGTTTCATTTAAATTTATTTTTTGAATAAGAATAAGAATAAATATAAATAAATGGGATAGGGTTGGAATCAGAGTGACCCAACTTGAATCTACTCCATTGTCATCCTTATGTGAAAGTAAACGTGGATGGTATGTTGTTTTTCTAATTTATTTTTATTAATATTTATATGAATTATCATTTTTAAATAATAAATTTATGGTAAAAAAAATTGTATGCATTTGTTTTTAACATTTTATAGTAATCTAAACTTTTATAAAAAAATTCATTTTCATTTCTAAATAACAAATTTATGGTATAAAAGCTTACATATGCATTTGATTTTATAGTTATCTAGACTTTTATCTAATCATTATTTCAATGAAAATGTTTTAAATAAAATATATTCTAATAACTCTATATATTAGATTATTTAATGTTTTAAATTAATTTTTATAATTAATAATGATTTGTATTATATTTTATAAATTATTTCATTTTTATAATTAATGATATTCGTATTATACTTTTTTTCAAAAGAGATATTTAGATAATTAGTAATTATGAAGATTTGATTTTATTATTTTAAATACACTTGTGAATTATTTTTTTTCCATATTTAATGAATTAATTTAAATTAAATTTATATATATATATATATATATATATATATCCATTATTAAGAAAAGGAATTTGAGACAAGTTATTTTCTTTAAGCCATTTATAAATACTTTAAATTAATTAACATAATATATAAAATAAAATAACATAATGCACCAATAAGTCGGTTAAGAATATGATATTAATCATAATATTATAATATATATATATAATATTTCATTATATTAATAGATAAATTGAAATTTATTATGGTACTTTTTATAAAATAATTATTAGTTTATGTTTGGTTTGAAAAACATTTTTTATTTTTCATCTTATGTTTTTTCCTTTTTTGATAAAAAAAAATGTGAAAACTATTTTTAAAATATAAATTTATAAAATCTTGTTTTTAAGCTTTCATTAATGCAAAAACATGTGAAAAAAAATATAAGTAAAGTTTTATATAATTTATATGTAATGTTATGAGATTTATTATTATAATAGATGTGATATTAGGTAATAATAATAATAATAATAATCATCATCATCATCATCTATATTATATTATTATATTATATATTATATTTTACATACCTCACATTTGTTTATTATTTTTTATTTTAAAACATTTTAATAGAATATTCTAATATATTTATAATTAATCAACCAAATTATTATTATTATTATTTATAAAATTAGATTGATTTACAATAATCTACTATAAAAAATATATATTTATAAGATATATAATAGTTGATTTCAAATATATACAAAATAATGTTTTATTTATATTAATATTTTTTCATATTAATAATATTTTTTTTCTTATACACATTTTATATGATTTTATTACCTTATTGGTTTTAACTTTTTGAATAATTTAAATTAAATTTAAAATTTTATTATATATATATATATATATATATATATATATATATATATATATATATATATATATATATATATATATATATATATTAAAAAAGTTAGTTTGTTTATAAATTATTTAAAGAAAATATTTTTTATATATTTTAAAACTAATTGAAATATTATATAAATATATAAAATAACATAAATAACTCCCAACACAATTATCTTTATGAATTTTTAAAAATATATATATATTTTGTGCATTTATAAAAGAAGAGAATGAAAGAAAAAATATGTTAATTTTTTCACAAAAGAAGAAGAAAAAAGAAAACAAAAAGTGTTTTTTTTTTTCTTTTAGCTTTTCAACAAAAAAGTTGTTGTCATTATGATAAAGTAAAAGCTAAAACCCTACATACATCAAACTTCAAGTAACTTATATTATAATACAATGGATAAAATTTAAGAGTTTTAGAGTTCAGAAATAATGTATTGATACTTTCAATATTATCTCCTATTTATCCCAATTAATAAATATATGATAAATCTAATTTTACGTATGTCATGCATATGATAAATACTCATTTATGAATTTTAGTGCAATTAGAAATAACATAAATGATGAATTTGTTAGTATTATTAAGGATGGGATGATAGATAATAAGTTATTAATAATAGATAATGAACTATTTTTATATTATCTTGAGTAGTTATAAAAATGTCCAAATATAATGTATTCAAAGATTTAAAGATTTAATACTTAGAAATAGGTGTATCAAATATATTGTTCCAACTATAAGTAGCTAATATAATGTAATATATTTTAGTAATACAAAATTAATATAAGATTTATCTTTTATTTTTTAAAATTATTTTATATTTGTTTATAATGGAGTTTATTGGAAATATCTTATAACTATTATTTAGGTTGATCATTACTTAAAATAAATTCTTTAAATTGAAATTTATTATAATAACTCTAAAATTTTAGAATCTCATAAATTTCATATTTTAAAATTAATTTAATTATTAAGTTTTAATAATTAGTAATATTTTCTATAACTTTTTCTAATACGAAATTTTAAAATATTAATAATTACATAAAATTAAGTTATTATCTATTTATTATTAGTAATTAAGTTAAGATAATAATAAAATTAAGCTAACAAGGCATATAGGTGATCCCAGGGTTAGAAGAGATAACTCTTCATGAGGATTTGAATGTACCATTTTAAATAATTAGACTTTTGTGAATTATTTTTTAGCATATTAGATGAGACAATTTACATTAAGTATTAAAGTTTTCTATTTAAAATTATGCATGCTATGTTATATAATTTGACTTACTTTGGCTCAATTTTGGCTTTGGTACTATATATTAGACATAATGAATATGTTATATAATTTAGACTTGTCCTAACCACTCTAATTTTTTTTTGGAGGAATCTTATAAATTATGCATGCTATCCAGGTACGCTCTTTATCACTTACTTTTCAGAATTTTATGAACATGCACGTTGTTGTGAGCCTTATTTATGTTTGATTCCATCATTAGGTGTCTAGATGTTTGTTCAATTTGCTTTGATAAAATACATGTCATATGTTATATTTTTGTGCTAACTTTAATGTCTTATGATAGCGCTTGAGAGGCAGTCTAGGTACACATTCTAACCTTCCTTTGTGATTGTGATTTGATTTCCTTTCTGGCATGCTAGTTTTGAAATCATCTTAGTCTACCTAGGTACCTTCAATCAATTGATTAATTGCCACTTTTCCCTCAACTTAGTCATTAGAGACCTCTTTAAAGCTTATAGGGGTGCTATCTCTTAGAGGTACCTTTCCAATAGGTAACCTGATCCTCGAACCAAGACTCGAGTTTTTCAAGACTTGCTTTTCCAAAACTATGGAGACACTTCTTTAGGGTTTTTTTTCTTGTTTTATTTTCCATTTTAAAATAAAATAAAATAAGTGGCGACTCCAACTTTTCCAAAATTAATTTTTCACCAATAAAAATGAGTCTTGCCATTGAGTGAGGACGCATGTGAAAAATGTGTGTCCACAAATTGGTGGCTCCACTGGGGATTTTGAGGATTAAGTTTGAACACTAGATTGATGAAAATGTGGCATTTAATTGATCGATTAGAGAGTACACCTTTTTTTAGGTAAGGTGATCTGATCTGCTTGCTTGTATGGTATCTTATCTTAACAT
This sequence comes from Vitis vinifera, assembly GCF_030704535.1. Taxonomy (NCBI): domain Eukaryota; kingdom Viridiplantae; phylum Streptophyta; class Magnoliopsida; order Vitales; family Vitaceae; genus Vitis; species Vitis vinifera. The sequence continues at coordinate 16,010,269 of NC_081809.1, read as the reverse complement.
GTTTGATTACATTGAATGATCACTTGATTGCTTGCTCACTTAAACATGATTCACTTTCACATATGTTAGATAGGACTTTATTTGTATGATACCTATCCGCTTGGTATGACTGTTTGTCACATGAAAACCCTTGCTCCTGCATGATTGTATGATTGCTTGTCTCTATTTACTATCTCACTTTAGATCTTAGGTTTTTCGGATGCATCCACATCTTTCATTGTGCACTTTAGATTATCCTTGAGTGTTGAGAGATGGGAGAGTCGTCACCATTAGGAAACCCTTTGGGAAAGCGAGGAAATGCATGTATGGAGGTGATGACCACATTATATGGAAGCACCCCGTCTCCCTTGAGGTGTGCAGAGGCTTTTGTACCGCCTGAGGGTATGATTGCTTCTACTGGGATCCTTTAACCCACCCATTATGTCTTATAGAGCCACCTTAACCTTGTAAGCTGGCCTAAACCTAATTAAGATTTCATTCCTACATGTGGGTGCATCTTTGGACCTTCAGAGCTACCTTGGTCACAATTGGGTTCAGTTATCCTCTCCGTAGTCTTCTTTTGGTGCGATCAAATATGGGTATTAAATTGAGTACATTTGGGTTATATTTCTACGCACTTATCAGCTGGTTCCTATAGAGCTACCTTCGCACCACGCCTTATCCAGTGTTTCCATATTTTTAGGGAGATTACGTGACCAATCTGGATTTGCCTTCGTGGATTAAAGTTAGAGGTAGATTGACTAGAGTATCAGACCAGTTAGAACAAGGATTATATCATAGGGATATGGACTCACAGATGGTTACTGTTAACCAGTTTGTTGTAGCCATGGCTTCGATCTAGGAGGCTTTAGCTAGCCTTGGTCAAATGATAGATGGGTAGCAGGCCCAACAGGTTCCATTTCAGGAGAGTGCCCAATTTGATACTACAGTACCTCCACCCCCTCCACCTAGTCAGTTAGCACCACAACCTATACCTTTCACTCTACATAGTCAGACTGAGGTTGCCCTACCTCCTGTCAAATTACCTATCCCAACAACCTCAGAGGACCCATATGCACGTATGGACACACTTGAGTAAATGATGAGGCAGATGAGGATTTCAGATGGAGCTATTACTTGGGAGGATTTTGATGGAGCACTAGTGGCCAATTTACCGACTAAGTTTAGGATGCTTGAGATAGAGAGGTACACGGGCATAGGTTGTCCTCGCATCCATTTAAGGCTTTATAGTACGTTTTGAGGGCCCACATATTGGATGAGGCCCAAATGGTTATACCTTTCCCTATGTCCCTAAGTAGTGAGGCATAGCGTTGGTTTGTTTCATTGGATTTATCACGTCGTAGGACTTGAGATGATCTAGCCCAATAGTTCTTGAGATAGTTTGCATTTAATACCATCATTAATGTTTTGAAGAGAGAGTTAGAGGCTTTGAGATAGACGTCAGACGAGTCAGTCACCTCATTTATCTCCTGTTGGAAGGAAAAGATTTCACAGATTATTGATCGTCCTTCAAAGAAAGAGTAGATTAGTATGATCATGAGGAGCTTACAACCTGAGTTTGCTAGGCACTTGATGGGATTTCCTTATACGGATTTTGGATCTTTGGTACATGCTTTATATGGTACAGAGGAGGGCATAGCTAGAGGTTTGTGTCCCGAGTCTTCCCCTACTGACTTTAAGAGGAAGAAGCCTTTAGGAAGAAAGAGATCAAGAGATATTAGTGCTATCAGTTTAGTAGGGTTGAGACCTCCTAGACACTATCATACAGTTGGGCAGACTTCTAGATTCTACTACCCATTATCACCTCATGTGCAGTATAGGCCACCTACTCCTCCCAGACCTATGACTCCTACTTATCTACATCTAGTCTCACAGTTTGTTTTTGCTGCACATGTCACAGAGAGAGCTCCTGCCTCATACACTCGACCTCGAGCTCCATAGACCACTACTTATGTGCAAAGGCCATCACATCAGTTTGCTCAGTTGGGTATGCCTTTGAGTCAAGCTTTTTAGAAGCTCATGGAGGGTGGATTATTAACTCCATTGGAACCTAAGTCAGTACCTCATCTAGTGCCGCCTCGCTTCAGATTAGACTTACACTGTTCTTATCATTAGGGGTCAGGATATGACATGGACCATTGCAACGCTCTTAGACATGCTATTTAGGATTTGATAGACCAGGGTTTGGTTAACCTAGGACAGCCAAGTGTAACCACGAACCCTCTTCCTACCCATTCTACACATGCAGTACCTCCACCTCCAGGAGATATCCATCACATAGACTTTATAAAAGATGACAATATACATATGTTGAGTTGGGATGATGGATTACCTGAGTCGATTGTTTTGCATGAAAATTATGAGGTTGATGGTGTTTCATCGAGTTCTTAGGTTCCCGCACCATTCAGTTTGATCCTAGATGGGGCATTGTTCCAATTGACTCATTCTACACATTTGGTTATCAGACGTTGGGATACCTTTGTTCCGTTCACTTTATAGCCAGATGATGATGATTCAAAAGAGAGAGATACAAATTGTGACTTGTTGTGGGAGGATAGCTCAGTCACCACCACCAGCAATCAGGCCATTTGAGGGTACAACCTCTCTAAGGAGGTTAGGAGAAATGATGATGAGGTTTTGAGATAGTTATAGAGCATCCAGGCTCGTATTTCCATTTGGAGTTTATTAGCATCATCTAGTACTCATAGAGATGTTTTGATTCGAGCCTTGAGTCAGATTAGAGTATAGACTACCACCACTCCAAAGGGGTTGATTCATATGATGAAAGGCTAATAGGGCCACTTGCATTGTGTTTTTAGATGATGATTTGCCACCTGAGGATTTAGACCACGTATGCCCTCTATATATCACAGTTGGTTGTTTAGGCCAGAGAGTTCCATTTGTCCTATTAGATAATGGCTCAGCCCTGAACATTTGTCATTTAGCCACTACTATAGCCCTTGATTTCACACCTTCAGATTTTGTTCCTTCTACTCAAACACTTAGAGTGTATGATAGCACTTAAAGAGAGGTTATGGGTACCTTGGTAATTGATTTATTGATTGGTCCAACCACATTTTCTACTTTGTTCTAGGTTTTGAGGATTCTTACATCCTTTAACCTGCTACTAGGCCAACCTTGGATTCATACAGCTGGAGTTATTCATTTTTCCCTTCATCAGAAGGTGAAGTTCATTCATGATGGACAGGTTATCACGACACAATCTACTAGAGATATATTTGCCTCTTTTGAGCTAATACTTCAGATTAGCCATAGTAAGGACGACCTATTTTTGACTGGGTTTACTTTTGATGAGATACAAACTCTTGAGATTGAGGATTTTTGCAGAGATTTTGTAGCTATGTCATTTGATCAGCATAGTAGCACAGTGGTTCTTGACATGATGAGGGGTATGTCTTTTCTACCTGGCATGGGGTTAGGACTACGTTAGTAGGGACCTAGTGAGTTTATAGCTACCATTAACCATGATACAATATTTGGACTTGGGTTCATTCCTACTAAGGCCGATTACCGATACATGGCGCAACTACACAAGGAGAGAGTAAGGGCCCGATTGTCTCACACACCATTTGATTATCCTATTCGAACCTATAGGATGAGTTTGGCTGATTACTTTGTCAGAGGATCGGAGATTCGACCTCGTCTAGAGAAGATTGATAGTGTGGTTTATACAGATAGACAGATTGAGCTTCAACATCTATTTCATCATTATAGTTGAGTAATGGTGCTCCTACCATTTTTGTTTCTATGGCGATTACTTCTCCGTCACCAGATCGAGCTAGTTTGTTATCCCTATGCTTCATGAGGTCACTGATGATGGAGTGGTCGTTGATCCCACTGAGATGATTGGTGGAGTTGTTCCCCATGATGAGTACCGAGATGAGATGGACATGATGATCAACTTCAGCATGTTTCACCATTTGATATGTTTGGGGTGTCTACCATTGAGGTTATTGAGAAGACCCAGACTATTCCTGTTCCAGAGCTTTTAGACGATGATAGTAGTTTGTTTGAGGGCACTATTAGCCCAGTTAAGGGAGTGTCCGACCTTGTGGACCCACTTCTTTCTTTTGATGTTTTATCGGGATTTGTTTTCCATTCTAACGATGTTTTTATCACTTCATTTATGGATTTGAGTATTTTTGAGTATTCACTTGTCTCTTGTAATAGTATCTCTATATCTGCACCCCACTTACCCACTCCATAGATATTTGATATAGATGATGAGATTGAACAACCTGATTCAAATAGAGATTCATTTTTTCATGACTCAGATCCCATAGATAAGAGAGCTTCACCTGCTACAGGGGATGTTGAGACTATTGATTTTGGCATAGAGGATCAACCTAGAGAGATGAAGATTGCTTTACTCCTATCTACGAATGAGAGGGATAGACTTATTTATTTACTCAGGTCATACTTGGATGTCTTTGCATGGTCTTATGAGGACATATCTAGTCTCGATCCCTCTATAGTCCAGCACCACTTGCCTATCATGCCACATGCTAGACCAGTTAAGTAGAAATTGAGACGGTTTCACCCACGTTGGAGTCTGCAGGTGAAATAGGAGATTAAAAAATAGCTCAGTGTTGGATTCATATCAGTTGTTGAGTATCCAGAGTGGTTGGCTAACATCATCCCTATTCCCAAAAATGATGGCAAAGTTAGAGTTTGTGTTGACTTTAGAGACCTTAACAAAGCCAGCCCTAAAGATGACTTTCCTTTCCCACACATTGATTTGTTGGTCGATAGCACGACAGGCCATTCGATGTTGTCTTTCATGGATGAGTTTTTAGGGTATAATCATATTTTGATGGCTCTAGAGGATATGGAGAAAACAACCTTCATTACTGAGTAGGGCACCTACTGTTACAAGGTTATGCCATTTGGATTAAAGAATGTAGGAACCACTTATCAAAGGGCCACTACTACTTTATTTCATAACATGATGCATAGGGATGTTGAGGTATATGTGGATAATATGATTATGAAATCCCGAGGTAGAGTAGATCACCTAGCAACTCTAGAGAGATTCTTTGAGAGGATTCAGAAATTCAGATTGAGGCTGAATCCCAAGAAATGCACCTTTGGATTGACTTCTGGGAAATTGTTAGGCCATATGGTTAGTGAGCGGGGCATAGAGGTCAACTTAGATAAGATCAGAGTCATACTTGACATGCTTGTGTCGAGAACTAAGAAAGAGATCATGGGCTTTTTGGGTAGGTTATAGTACATCAGTCATTGCATAGTCAGATTGACAGACATATGTGAGCCCATCTTTCGTCTTTTGAGGAAGGACCAACCAATAGTTTGGAATGATGATTGTCATCTTGCATTTGAGAAGATTAAAGAATATTTGCTTTCTCTTCCTGTTTTAGTGCCTCTCATGCCAGGACATCCACTTCTTCTGTATTTGTCAGTTTCAAACATGGCCTTGGGATGTATGTTAACCTAGCTTGATAACTGAGGGAATGAGCGAGAGAATGTTGGAGTATAAGATGAGATATGTTATGATTGAACGTCTTTCCTTAGCATTAGTTTGGGCTACTAGGAGATTGAGGCATTACATGACAGAGTATTCAGTGCATTTAATATCCCGCCTAGATCCGTTGAGATACTTATTTGACAGAGCTGCATTGACTAGTAGACTGATGAGGTGGCTCGTACTTTTGACAGAGTTCAATATCTAGTATGTTTCTCAGAAGTCTATTAAGGGGAGCATTGTCGCCGATCACTTAGCCTCATTACCAACATCTGATGATAGACCAGTTGATGATGATTTTCCAAATGAAGAGTTTGTTCCTATGACTAACTTATCAGGATGGTGCATGTACTTTGATGGTGCAACCAATCAATCAAAGTATGAGATAGGTGTTCTATTGGTATCCCCTTAGGGTGATCATATTCCGAGGCTTGTTTGTTTGGCCTTCTCTGATCGACATCCTACCACGAATAATATAGTTGAGTATGAGGCCTGCATCCTTGGCTTAAAGACTGCATTGGAGCTTGGCATTAAACAGATGAATGTATTTGGTGACTCCAATCTAGTACTCAAACAGATTCAGGGAGATTGGAAGACTAGGGATGTAAAGCTTAGGTCGTATCACACTAATTTGGAGTTACTGGTTGAGAGATTTGATGACTTGAGATATGTTCATCTGCCTAGAGTGTAGAACCGGTTTGCTGACGCTTTAGTTACCCTATCTTCTTTTGTAGACATTTCGATTGATGTGGTTGTACGTCCATTGCTGATTGAGTTGAGGTCTATCCTCACCTACTATTGTTTGATTGGAGAAACAGAGGTCCAAGATAGTCTACCTTGGTATCATGACATTTATCAGTTTCTCAGATTTGGCACATACCCTGAGGCAGCCACAACCAAGGATCGGAGAGCACTGAGGCAGTTGGCCACTAGATTTTTAATATGTGGAGAGACCCTATATAGGAAATCAGCTGATGACATGCTTCTATTGTGTTTAGATCGAGATTTCGCAAACCATATGATGAGAGAGGTTCACGTAGGAGTTTATGGTCCACACATGGGAGGACACATGTAAGATTATGAGGATGGGTTATTTCTGGTTGAGTATGGAGACAAATTGTTGTTAGTTTGTTCAGAGGTGCTCGGAGTGTCAAATTCATGGTGATCTCATTCATGTACCGCCATTAGAGTTACACGCTTTGACCTCGCCATGGTCATTTTCAACATGGGGTATTGATATTATGGGAAGATCTCACCAAAATCTTCCAATGGTCATGAGTTCATCCTAGTTGCCATAGGTTATTTCACCAAGTGGGTGGAAGCTACATCATATGCGAGGTTGACATATGTTAGAGTTGCCAGTTTCATCAGGTCACACATCATCTATCGTTATAGGGTTCTTCATGAGTTGATTTCAGATAGACGGGTGCACTTTCGAGCTGAGGTAGATACTTGATTACAAAGGTATGGCATCCAACATCACAAATCATCCGCATATAGACCATAAACCAATAGGACAGTAGAGGCTACAAATAAGACCATTAAGAGGATTTTGAGAAAGATGGTTGAGACTTCTCAAGATTGGTAAGAGAAACTCCTTATTGCATTGTAGGCATATCGTACATCTTTCCACACCTCTATAGGAGCTACACCTTACTCTCTGATGTATGGTTTGGAGGCTATTTTGCCAGTCGAGATAGAGATGGGTTCATTGAGAGTAGTTCTTGAGCAACAAATTTATGAGACAGAATGAGCTCATACTCGATTTGATCAACTTAACCTTTTAGATGGGAGGAGATTAAGAACAAGCGGATCATGTTTAAGCCTATTAGAGAAAGATGGCTGGTGTCTTTAGGAAACGGGTCAAGCCTAGACCATTACATAAAGTGAATTTGGTTTTGAGGATTGTTAGAGGTTTGGTTGGAGACCCTAGAGGGAAGTTCAGACCTAGTTGGAGTGGGCCTTATGTCATTCGAGAGTTGACTCCAAAAAGGGCCGCATGGTTAACCGACTTAGATGGAAACCAGTTTTTAGAGTCGACTAATGTGGATCAACTAAAGAAGTACTACGTTTGAGACTATGGTCACATGATGGGTGGCCATAATTTTGGTTAGCCTTATACCTTATCACCTTTATTGATATATTAGACCATTACTAGCTCATTGAGCCTCATGTGGTACACTATAACCTTTTCTTTCCTATAGCCCTGCTTATCATTTCTACACCCGGGTTGGGGCCTTTTGATGTATAGTTACGCTTTGCTAGGAAAGTCTCATGAGTTTTGGACTTATAGGTTTATCTTCCTCATCCTTGCTACTATCACCTCATCACCCTGTTTGTTACATTTCATTATTTTCACATTTTCACTTCAATCCTTGTTTTTTATCATTGGTTGCTACGTTTCATATTTCCTTCACTTGGAATGATGATTCTTCACATATTGATGCATAGAGGGTAGTCATATCACTTCTTTCATTCCATCATTTGCCATTGATTTGAAGATTTCAGTTTGAAAGGTTATCTAATGGAATATGGTTTCATGTGTTCGTCAGTGATTTGAGAGAGTTTATTCATTCCTTGTAGTTTCTCATTGGAGTATGATTTATTGATGTCCAGGGCATGCACATTCATTAAAAAAAAAACAAAAACAAAACAAAAAGTGCAGTGATATGTTTGTACTTGATATCCTACTCTATTGACCATGTGTTGTTATTTGAGGGTTATTTATTAGGTTTATCATTGAGGGTTTGTACGAGTATTCCATCAGGAATTTTCGCTCCTTGAGTCACTTTTGTTATGTAGTTGGAGGGATGAAAGTTTTTCGTGAGAATTTTGAGTTTTGTGAGATCCTTTGTTTCTTGGATTAGAGTTGTTGTACATTATAGGTATGAGAGTTGAGTAACCTTTCACTAAGGTCTCCGAATCAATGTTTTCTCTACTACTTCATTATGGGTGATATGATTTACCTTTGTTGCATTGATATGCGTTGCTCATCATTCCTTTTCACTTTCTCACTACCTTCATTTGATTTCCCATCATTTATTTCCTACTATTTATTCATCTTTTTCGTCCCATTCCAACACCTATACACCTTCCCGATTCGACACCTTTCTTCACATTGTTTACATGATCCACTAATGGCTTGACCACCTTTTTTTTCGTTTCACCATCGATATTACCATTGACTCCTCTTAAGTTCACATGCTCATGAGATTCTCCTATGCATTGTACATTATACATGAGGGTATGGGTTTGATCATTAAGTATTTGAGTCTATATTTCGTTTCTTTGCTTTTCATCCTGACCTATGTTACATCCCGTGTCTTAAGACTACCCTAAGGCCATGAGATTAGACGTTATCTTTGACAGTCTTCACTTGGATAGGCTTTTTCAGATTGGTTGAAGTATAGTCGTTACTATGTTTTCTCTCATGAAAGATACTTTTAGAAGCAATTGGTTTCTCTCTCTTGCTTAGCATATTGATGTTTGATGGATTTTTTAGTTTGGAGACAAGTCATTGATGATATCAGATTCATTTTTCTGATTGTCAATAAAATATCCATACTAGGGCATATTTCTCTATTTTTTCTCCGAGGTTCCTAGTTGTTGTTGGGTGGTATGGTTATCCCTATTCATGGTTATAGGGATGTTTGATGGATCTTGATAGATTTTTTATTGTACATCAGATATTCGTACTAAGGTATATTCCTCTTTCCTTAATGAGATTGTGTTTGGGCAGTGGTACGAGGATGAATGATCATTATTGTTTGTTTACCTCATGAATTTGACATCAGATATCCATACTGGGGCATATTCCTCTCTCCTTGATGAGATTGTGTTTAGGCAATGGTACGAGGATGAATGATCATTGTTGTTTGTTTACCTTATGACTTTGACATCAAATGTCCATACTGGGGCATATTCCTCTCTCTTTGATGAGATTGTGTTTAGGAAACGGTACATAGATGGTTGATCATTGTTGGTTGTTTACCTCATGACTTTGACATCAAATCTCCTACCGGGGCATATTGCCCTATTTTCTTTGATTATCCTTGAGATTGGGACAATGACTAACTTGGTTTTAGATTGAGTACTAATCTAGGGCTTTCGACGATTGACTGTATCAGGACCACCCTACATGGATTTGTTGAGATAGAGATGGATCACAACAGGTTTCACTCGAGGAGCATGGGTGGATTCTTTAGCTAGATGCTCATAAGATAGATTGCTTTTGTCCTTGTTACCTTGCATATTAGGTTATCCAGATGAGCAGTATTTTTGTGCACTTTAAGATTTGCTTTTAGATGAGTCGCACATACAAACTCTGAGATTTACCTTTTGAGATTCGTTGATAGAGCAATTTTTGAGACATAGAGAGTTCTTTCAGTTCATATTTTTTAGAGGTTTGTCCTGATGCATCAGTTTCTGACCCATTGATTTCAGGGGATGATTGATTTACTGGTTGTTTAAGTAGTGCGAGCACCCTGGATGCTATGACATATTTTCCTTCTTAAGTTTAGTAGTCCGACCCTTGGCATTTTGAGTATACGGCTTTAAGCCCATTTACTTCCTATCCACTTTCGAGTTGGTCTTCTTTATCTGTTCTTTTTAGGCCCTGAGTCTCCTTGCCTTGAGCTATCATTCTCTTCTTAGGCTTTGAGCCTTGAAGCCTTGAGTTATTCGTTTCTTCTAGGCCTTAAGCCTCATAGCCCTGAGCTATCCGTTCCTTCTAGGCCCTGAGCCTCGTAGCCCTGAGTTATTCGTTTCTTCTAGGACCTAAGCTTGGTAGCCTTGAGCTATCATTTCCTAAAGGCCCTAATAGCCCTGAGCTATCCTTATTTCCTTAGGTCTTGAGCCTGATAGCCCTAAGCAATCACTTCCTAAGGACCTAGAGCCTTTCCAGCCCTGGGCTGAGCCTTCATCATTTGGTCATCCATGAGTGGTTTGACCTGGAGTTTGTGTATCGCACTCTCTTTCTAGCTGATCAATCATAGAACCTGGAGCTCATAGCCCTGAGTTATTCATTGTAACCCTGAGTTACTCATTGTATCATGACCTAGAGTCGTTCATTCCATCCATGACCCTAAGCTATTCATTGTGACCTAGAGTTACTCATTTCATCAATGACCCAAAGTCATTCATGGAATCCTAAGCCCTGAGCTTACAACCCGGAGTCGTTCGTATCCTTCACATTCTTGAGATGTTTCATTTTCATCATTCTAACCATTTGCGAGTGGCCTCGACCCGGCACCATGAGTTGGAATGTATCTTGATCGGGTATCCATTTAGAGCCCTGAGCTCACGACCCTAAGTCATTATTCTTATTTATGACCCAAAGTCATTCTTAGCATTTAGAGCCATGAGCTCACGACCCAGAGTCGTTCTTCTCATTTGTGATCCAAAGTCATTCTTATCATTTAGAGCCTTGAACTCATGACCTAGAGTCGTTCTACTCATCCACGATCCAGAGTCATTCCTTTCATCACTTTCCATCTTTGTGCTACTTATCATACACTTTTCTCCCTTCATTGTCATCCCTCCACATAGAGTCGTCCCATCCATGTCATTGCGACTCCATCTTTTGACCTTACCTCTTCATGTGCTAGAACAAAATTTCCGGTCCTTTTCTTTTAGTTCTTCGGCACAATTCACTTTGTTCCACTCATTATTCATATTTCAACTCACATTCTCTACACTCGTGATCTCTACCGAAGAGAGGCATATTTGTAGACCCTTCATTTTGTCCCTTTATCACATGTGTTTAAGTTCACTTCCAGTGCTCCATAGTAGTTTTTTTGTGGCCCATTGCTACTCATACTACTTACCCTTTTTTTAGCCACCTTGGAGACTTTGGTTAAGGGATTTATCTAACCCCATTATGACTCTTAGCAATCCTAATTTAGACAGGTTTTTCATTCCCTTTTAGGATAGCTTTTAGGTGCACTTTTAGGATAGCACACTTAGGCATGTTTAGGTCTCTTAGACAATGTCCTGATCACTTTAGGTCACTTAGGCACTGTCCTAAACACCCTAGTGTCACAAGCTGATCCAAATGAGCCTCCCCATGGGCTTATATAGAGCTAGGAAGCTTCTAGAGACTCTTAGAGTGGGAAGAGTGTGGAAGGTTATAGAGATGCCTGGAGAAGTCCACACAACTCTACACTATGGTGGAAGACATGAGAGGAGTCCATAGCCTTCTAGAGAATTCCAGGAGTCTCTTGTATGTACTTGTGCATAGGCTTGTACCTAGAATGATGTAGAACATTCTAGAATATACTTGAGTTGTAAGGAACCCTCCAAGGTTCCAAAGAGTTCCATTGGTGCCTATAAATAGGTAAGGGCCTCATTTGGCCAAGGCACCAAGCAAGTGAGCTTCCAAGCACTTATAAAGGCTTTCTTGAGTTAATAAGAGCTTCCATTCTTTAAGGAGTTGCCTACTAAGCTTCTTAAGCTTTTGAGTCGTGAGTGTCTTAGCCTAGCAAGCTAAGCATTGGGGAGCAAGGCTGACTTAGCAAGATCAAGCGTCTTGACTTACCTAAGTGCCGCACGAGTTTAGTGAACGACTAAGTCTATGACACTAGGCCCACTTAGTTACACTTGGCCCATCTAGGCATACTAGGCCCATTTAGATGCATTTGGCCCACTTAGGCCCACCTAGGCTCACCTGGGCCCATTTTGGCACGCCTTGGCCCTTTTGGCACACCTTGGCCCACTTAGATTTAGCTAGTCTTGCTTCGATCACCTTTCGAGTATGATTGCATGGCTTGTATGACTAGCATATGCTTGATCTTTATTTTATTTATTAGTTTTATTCATTTACAGATTCATTTTTTAGAAAATTGCATGAGAATTGAGATCTTAGTTTTTCCTAATTACATGAATTGATATATCATATATATTTACTTTATTTATTTATTATTTATTTTTGCAGGAAATTGCTTAAGCTTCATGATTTTAATTTTTTTAATGCGATTGATATTTTAGCTTTAATTACATAATTTTAATTTTTGATTTTCAATTACAAGATTTTTTTTATCCTATTTTTTATGTTTTTCAAATTTTACTATTTTATTATTAATATATGGTTAGTAATTTCTATTTTTTTTTATTTATAGAGAGGATGTCACTTTGGAAGGTGCACTTACCATTCCGAAAAGGAAAAGAACCCTATGAGCTTCACATTTAAAGGACATGATTTCTTACACCGTTTGAAGATTGATTAAGTGGGCGGGTTGCATAATTCTCCGTAGACACACAGACCTAGACATTCTTTTTATTCTTATTATTTCCTTGATTTTCTACTCTTCCATAAATTCCCTACAGGCTGCCATGTAAAAATGGAAACATGTTGCATATAAGAGCAAGGTCAATACACTGTCAAAGGAAAGGGTGGCATACTTACCATACAGTAGGCATTCAGAATCACAATTGGTGGAGTTTTTGGAAGGATGCTCAGCTTGTCATTCTGAACATGGCAGAATGTTAAAGTGAAATAAGGAATGAGATATTCGATTAAGATTGAAGGATTTTGGAAGGTTGGTCAAAAGGAGATTTAGGATATTTTTGGAAGGAAGATTCTTTAAGCAAGATCCAGCAGCACACAATAATCAGGAAAAGGGTTTTGTCTTTGGGAAGAGCACACAACACATGCGGGATGGTGGAGATTTTTCTCTAGCAGACACAATTGAAGATTTTCTGCAAGGTAGTATAGACACACTATCATTGAAGATTCTTCTTGTGGCACACATCATTGAGGCTTCTCCAATAGGCATGCACCATAAGTTTGGAACCGACCACGTTGCTAGATTTTTGGAGTAGTAACCGCACTGCCATATTTTTAAAGCACGCACACGGGGTTGAAAAAGGATCACACGACTACCACTTTGGAATGGAGGCATCAACAATCACCATAATTTTGCAAGGGTTGAGGCACCATTAATAGGAAGGACTTTTCTCCAACATGGAAAGCACTGTTCAACAACCTTTGAAAGTAGAAGCACGCACCTTGAGGAGACATAGCACGCAATGTCAAAGAACACACTTTCTATTAAAATTATGCAACTCATTTCATTTAAGTTGCATTTCTCCTTTGTCGGCTTTTCAAAAATTTGGTTTTTATTCACATAGGTTTGGACTTGTGCTCCCAAACTAATGGGGATACACAGACAAAACTTATGGAAATTGAATGGGGACTTAATGGAATCCCTACATAAGAAATTTTTTCAAAACTCTTCCTTGTTGCTAGTTTTCACTCAACCATTGACCCTTTAGCTTTAAAATTCATTTCAGCAACTTCAGAATATTTAAAAAAAAAAAAAATCCAAAACTTGAATGATTTTCCTCACTTCTTGAACTTGAATCTAAAATTTTGTTTGAGTTAGAAAGTAATTCTGGAATAAAAGATATAAATGAGTTTTTAGGAGGGCTCTGTTTTCATCCAATTCTGGATACCCAAAATCTTTCTATAAAAATAAAATAATAGATGACTCTTTAAATTTGACTCAATATTTTTCTTCAATTCTAGACTTCTTGAAATTGATTTTAGATATATAAAATATTGAAAAATATGCATTTTTTTTATGAAGATATGATTTTTCAAAATTGTACCTACTGTACATGATAGATTCTAGACATCTGATTAGCTAGAGTGTTTTAAAAATATTTTTGAGTACTACCCAACCCTAGATTCATTTTTTCTATGATATAGACACTTTGAACTATGTATGTGATTTTTCCTACGATTTTATGTGATCTCTTATTATTTAAAAAAAAAATCGTATATGCATGCCACTTTTTTTTTACTTAATCTAGACTTTGTAGAACTTTTGGGTGTCTTTACTACAATCTATCATTTGAATGAGTGTTTGGTTTTTGGTATGTTGTTCTAGTTGTGTAGAAATTGTTTCCTGGATTTTTTTTTTTTAATTAAATTCCACTCCGAGACATTTTTTTAGAAATTGTTTTGTGATGCTCCCCTTTTTAATTACATGTTGACGATCTTGTGCCTTGCTTGAATTTGTTATCTGCTTTTGGAGTCATTTGACTTACCTTGGCTCAATTTTGGCTTTGTTACTGTATATTAGACATAATGAACATGTTATATAATTTATACTTGTCCTAACCACTCTAGTATTTTTGGAGGAATCTTATAAATTATGCATGCTATCCAGGTACGCTCTTTATCACTTACTTTTTGGAATTTTATGAACATGCATGTTGTTATGAGCCTTATTTATGTTTGATTCCATCCTTAGGTGTCTAGATGTCTGTTCGATTTGTTATGATAAAATACATGTTGTATGCTATATTTTTGTGCTAACTTTAATGTCTTATGATAGCGCTTGAGAGATAGTCCAGGTACACATCCTAACCTTCTTTTGCAATTGTGATTTGATTTCCTTTTTGGCATGCTAGTTTTGAAATCACCTTAGCCTACCTAGGTACCTTCAATCAATTGATTAATTGTCATTTTCCCCTCAACTTAGTCATTAGAAACCTCTTTAAGGCTTAGAGGAGTGCTACCTCTTAAAGGTATTTTCTCAATAGGTAACGTGATCCCCGAACCAAGACTCGAGTTTTTCAAGACTTGTTTTTCCAAAACTATGGAGTCATTTCTTTAGGGTTTTATTTCTTATTTTATTTTCCTTTTAAAATAAAATAAAATAAGTGGCGACAGTAATAATGAGTCTTACCATTGAGTGGGGATGCACGTGAAAAATGCAGGTCCACAGGGACATACTGTCTCAATCCCAAGAGATATCATGGTGTCTTTATTGAGAATACATATTGCTACCAATTTCCATCAATAGTGACCATAAGGAATATATGATCAACTTACGATCTCGCTTGTAGGTCAAAGTCACTACTAACTTTAGCACAAACTCAATATTCTCTCAAAGTTGAGAGACAACACAATGAAACAACTTGGTAAAGTCATGACTACTTGATAGCCTTAAGTCATAACTCACTATAGGTCATGTCCAATGTACAACCATACACACAAGTGCACTCACCATGGGAAGCCCATCCTAATAGCCAAGACCAATCATCCTTCCAATTAGGAGGTGATGCACTACAACCTCTAATGGGTTGCCTAGACATATGAACCGATTGTGAACAAGTCATCTATTTACAAGAAACCCATGACTTGGATCTTTCATGCAACTCCTAATACACCCATATCATGTACAATGCAAAAGATGCAGGTCAAAATGTTTACAAGATATAATGCATGGAAAAAGGATAGGTAAAAGTGAACTAGAACTTTATTAAATAAATAATAAAAACCATGAGTTTATTACATTATGTCATGTTTTTAAGGGCTTTATCCTAGTAGTAACATTAGAGAAAAATCACAACTACAAAAAAAAAAAAAAGTGAAACACCAATAACATTAAAGAAAAATCATAACTACAAAAAAGAGTGAATACCAATTGCATTAGAGAAAAATCACAACTACAAAGAAGAGCGAGCACCAATCCCTTAAAATTAGAAAACCCTTAAACCCTTCAAAAAATGAAAAAAAAAAAAAGAAGGAAAACTTATAAAATGAGAGAAAATGCCCTTAAAAAAAGGAAAATATATAGAAATGAAACTGAACAATTAGAATGAGGGAAAGAGAAAAAGAAAAATAGAGAATGAAAAGGATGCATACCGTCGAGGGTTTTTCAAATGGCAATGCAATAAGGAGAATTAATTATTGTTAATTGAATCAAAGGTGAAAACTCAAAAGACAAATTTGTTGAAGGGGTGCTATAGGAAGGTGTCAATTGAAAAGGCAACACCAATTTAAGGGTAGGTGTTAATTGAAAAGTTAATCAAATCAATGGTGATTGAAGGTTTTTGTTGGAGGAACGTTATGGATAAGTGTCAATTAAAAAGTTAGCATCAATTTATGGATAAACGTCAGTTGGAAAATTTTTTTTTAGGCTTATAAGGTGATAAAATTTTTTGAAGGGGTATTTTAGGTATCAAAAGTTTTACAAGTCCCTGAAGCTATGCATAAACCTATTCACATAAAGTAAAGTTATTTATAAAATGGGGATTTGTATCAAATCTACTACTTAAATAACTACTTAACAAAAACCAAGAGTCAAGAAAATATATGAAAAAATTTACCCTCATAAGAAATCATGTGTGAAGCCATAATTTCCATGTGGAATTCACCTTTCCATGGCTTACCCTTCATGTATCAAAAAACTCATATTTAAATCCAATTTTTCTGCTCCACGTCAAGGTATTATTTCAATCCATAACAACCCATCTCTCAAAATCAATTAACAATCCATTGTATCTAGTTTAGATATATCTCACTGAAAAACATAACCCTATTCTCAAAAATTTGAGCTCATATCAAACCAAATAGTTCTTTATATTTTTCAAGCCCTCTTCATGTCCATTTATGACTTGTTTTTTAAAATTTTATTTATATGTTTGGTTCCTAGAAAATTTAAAGGAAAATGCAAGAGAAAGAAAATATAAAGGAAAAGTAGAAAGAAAGAAAAAATGAAGGAAAAAAAAAGATTAAAAATTGATAAATTATGTTTTTTTGTTACTTCAAACTCATTTTATTTATTTTAACTCATCAATATAAAAATTAAATAATTTAAAAATACATAATTTTTTAATTAGTTTTAATTATATTAAATTTTCTTTGATATTTTTCATAGGATAACCAAACATGAAAAAATCATTTTCCTTTGTATTTTTTTTCTTTCCATAGTATTTTCCGGGAACCAAACATAACATTAATATTCACCAAGAATGAATCATTTCTAATATTTTTCTTATTTCTATGAATTCATGAAAACTAATTTTCCAAGACATATTAGTGAAAAAAACATGATTGAGAAAATTTTCATAAGTATCAAATTTTATTGTAAAATGACTTGTATATATCATAAAATTTTATTTTATTTTTTTATTGTTTTTTTATTTTTATTTTTTTTGCTACAAGAATGTTGACTTCTAGCCATTATACACTATCAAAATAAATATTTACAATTAAGTAAACCCAACACATGGCAATCAGGGGAAATCTATCGATAAGGTTTTTCTGTCACCAATAAATTTTTTTTTAGCAATAGACTAACAAATGGATTCTAATTGTCACCATTGCCAATGGATTAAGTTGGCTGGGAAATGCAAATAAAATTCTAATGACTAACATAGCAACAAAAAAAAATTGTTACTCTTACCAGCTTATTAAGTTAGTCGACATAAACAAAGAATAAAAAAGTTTTAGTCATCAACTAGCCATCGACTACACTTGAAAACTTGTAAAAACAATTTCATATAAATTGATAATCCACACTTTATAAAGTAATTTAAATTATATTTAACTAATTAAAAAATAGTAGAAATTTAAACTTCTATATACACAAATATGAAATATTCTACAACATTTAAATAAGATCCTTAAAAAGTAATATAAAATTCAAAAATTACGTTTTCCACCACAAAATGTTCATTTTGACATTTCCTTCTAACTAATTGTTGAGAGTAAGCCCTATATGACCTTATTCAAAATCTCTTGAATTGTATTAATTTAAAAGGATGACTTGAAAACATTGGCTTGCTCTCGTTCGTCTATGTGATATAAATTCTAAAATATAAAATCAATTAGAATTCCAACTTGCTGGCAAGGAGAAGAGAGGATTCGTTAGAGCAAAGTAGCTCACGCAAAAAGAGTTCTAAACTTTTCTTTATATTAAGGTGAAATTAAAAGGATTTTGAGAGATTAATTAAACTAAGGTGGTGTTTATTTTTTTACTTAATTCTAAATAGAACCTTAATATTTAATAATGTTAAATATTAAGTTGTTTGTTTTTGTAGTATTTTATTTCTATTAAGTATTAAAAAGTAAAAAAAAAAAAAATCATTATGTTATTTTTTCTATTTATAAAAAACTATATATTTTGACTTTTTCTATTTATGAACAATTTATAGTTAGTCATGAAAAAATAAAAAAATAAACAATCTAAATTTTAAAAACAAATTACTTTTAATAAAAAACAAAAAAAAATAAACACTACCTAAGTTGTTCAATATTTGGTTTTGACCAAAATCATCTTGGACTTTCCTCTTTACTTGGCCCAAACGACCCAAACTCTCCTCCTTCTTAGCCCAATGCCCTAGAAGCGTACAACCCTTATAGCTAGCACGTGTAAGTGCAGCTAATTTATACAACTTATAAGGTTTGTGATGTTCTGATGTGGGATGTGGTTATAAAAAGGAAATTTTGTCTTGGAAAGCATTTGAACCTGGGTTCTAAGGTTCTCAAAATGACAAAACAACCACCATGCAACACAATTCCTTTAACAAATATATTGTTACATATTATATTAATGCTCTTTTCAAAATTTTATAATATAGTGCCTTCTATTTATATTCATGTTTATTTTTGTAATAATTATTAACAATAAATATTAAAAATAATATGAATTAATTAATATAATAATTTTTAAAATTTTAAAATAATAAAATGCATAGATAGTAGATACATGGATAAAATTAAATATTATAATTTTATTTTTATATTTAAATATGATACATATTCTATTTAACAAAATTTGACATAGTAATACATTTATATTAAAAAAAATGAAATGTTATTAAAAATTTAATTTCATATATATATATTAAAATTATTTTTATTTTTAATAAAATATAAATTATATATTTATGACATCATCAGTTTGATCGTAGTTCATCCATTGGAAACCGTGAACCGATAATTTTTCCAATTCAATGACCGGTACGTTTATAAAAACATTTAAATTTATCATAAAGCAATTTTACCTTTGAATGTGATTTTCTATATTATTTATCATGATGATAGATATAGTTAATCAATAATGCATATCTCGTGACCCAAAACATTGTTTTTCACTTTTGAATAATGAACCTGTTATTTAACAAAGTTTTACTTAGAAAAGTCAAAGGTAAAGATAATTTTATTATTTACTTGAATGAACTTGCAAATGATAAGTCCAATTGAAAGTTAAAATTTCCATAAAAATAATCTAATAAATTGTGCTTTATTAATCTAATTTATTATTTTGAAATAACATCATAAATTATTTTATATTATCACATCAATATAGTATATTTAATAAATTTGTTATTTTTTTGTTACTCCTTCGGTATATATTGGTCAAAGAAAAAATTATAAAAATTTAAAATACAAAACTATATAATATTTTCTTATTTTATTATAAGAAATTAAATTATTTGAAATATAATTTTTTTTCAAGTTCTTTTTTTATTTCCAAAAAATTTGATATTTTTTAGAGAACCGAGTAAAAAAAAAAAAAGTTAATTAATTTTCAATATTTCTTAAATAAACACCACACCTTAAAGTTATTATGTCGTTTTATATATATATATATATATATATATATATATATATATATATAATACAATTAAAAACTTTGTTACCCTAATAGAATGAACAATTATTTTTCATGAGCACTTATCAATTGAATAATAAACAACTATTTATTTGGTAATATGGTATGTGAATTTTTTTTTAAAAGCAAATTAAATGATGTTGTAATGTTAGTATATTTGTATTATAAGTATAATACATTTATGTCATACCTATATTTTATGATGAAAGTAATAATTCTATAAATGCCTATTTATAACCAATTGACATTGTTACTAACACATGATATCAATGTATTAACATCATTCACTTAATGCATTGAAATTATTTAATAATTTCTATATATTAAAAAAAAGAAACGATAACCTCGAAACTATTGCTAAAAAAGTTCAAAAATTTTCCAATTAGGTTTTATTGTAATGTATTATAATGCAAGTATATTTTATTGTAATTATAATATATTTTTGTCATACTTATATTTTATAATAAAAATAATAGTGGGGACCCCGCATTTCTGCTCATGCGTTTCCCACTCGATGGCGAGCTCGATTTTTATTTCAAAAATGATTTTTATTTATTAGAAAATGACTTGGAGTCGCCACTTATTTTTGTTTTATTTTAAAAGGGTAAACAAAATAAGAAAGAAAACCCTAAGTGCAACTTCTTATTTTGGAAAAGGTGATCTACGAAAAACCAAATCGGGTTCGGGAGTCAGGTACCTTATCGGGAAGGTACGGTAACGACCGTAGCACCCCTCTAAGTCCCTAAAGTCGGGTCTCTACTAATAAAATGAAGCTGACGTGGCAATCAATGAGAAAATCAATGAATACTCGAAACGATCATGCGCATATGGAAATCAAAACATGTATAAAGAATGAACAAAATATGAGTGGATACGTACCTGGTCCTCCAGTCGTGAATGCGCTATCATGAAATAGGATTAGTGAATCACGAATAGATAAAATTATGCGCATGTCAAGGAACAGAATAAATCAAACAAACATGGTAAATAAATCAATCAAACAATCAGTCAGTCATAAAATCACATATGTGGGGCCACCACCAAAGCCCGATTGATCTTGCCTGAATTAATCTCGCGAAACCCATTATTTCGGAATTATGAAAATTCGTTCCTGCTTATTAGAGACAAGAGGAACCAAAGGTTATTTGAAAATCAGAGTGGAATTAAAACTGCTCAAGAGAAAACTGGATTTTTTAAGTTTTTTTGAAAATTGGAAACTCGAAAATTATTTGAAAATTGGAGCCTTGGGAATTGAATTTAAGAATGGGTATTTTGGAAGTTAAGTTTCGAAAATTGGAATCCTGAAGAATTATTTAAAGATTGAGTTTCAAAAATAAACAAATAGATAAAATAATAATGATTAAACAAATCGATATGGGAATTAAAAATTTCGGAAATCGGAATTTAAATTTAGAAATCGGGATTTTGAGGAATTGTTTGAAGATTGAATTTTAAAAATAAATAAATAAATAAAATAATGAAGATTTAAATAAATTGATGTGAGAATTAAAATCTCGGAAATTGGAATTTAAATTTAGAAATCGGAATTTTGAAAGATTATTTAAAGGTTGAATTTTAAAGATAAACAAATAAATAAATAAATAAAATAATGATGATTAAGTAAATTGATGTGAGAATTAAAATTTCGGAAATTGGAATTTAAATTTAGAAATCGGAATTTTGAAAGATTATTTAAAGGTTGAATTTTAAAGATAAACAAATAAATAAATAAATAAAATAATGATGATTAAGTAAATTGATGTGAGAATTAAAATTTCGGAAATTGGAATTTAAATATAGAAATCGGAATTTTGAAAGATCATTTAAAGGTTGAATTTTAAAGATAAACAAATAAATAAATAAATAAAATAATGATGATTAAGTAAATTGATGTGAGAATTAAAATCTCGGAAATTGGAATTTAAATTTAGAAATCGGAATTTTGAAAGATTATTTAAAGGTTGAATTATTTTAAAGATAAACAAATAAATAAATAAATAAGATAATGATGATTAAATAAATTGATGTGAGAATTAAAATTTCAAAAATTGGAATTAAAATTTATTGAGGAATTAATGTTTTTAGGGAGATAAATCATGCAAATTGAAAACAAAAGGGCTAATTTGAGGTGGGTATGGGCTTGGAATGGGCATGGACTAACTTAAGGTGGGTGAACAAATCAACTTGAAGTGAGCATGGGCTTGGAATGGACATGGACCAACTTAAAATGAGAGAGCAAAACAACTTGAAGTGAGCATGGGCTTGGAATGGACAAGGGCCAACTTAAAATGAGATAACCAAACAAAGGGCCTTTCATCAACGCATATGGGCCTGGGCTCCAACTTAAGCCCACATCTCCAACTAGGCCAACTTAAGATGGGTGAGCAAAACAACTTGGAGCTTTCTATCTTCACATACGGGCTGGACTCCAACTTAAGCCCACGTCCACTAGCATAGCAACCCAAAGTCCTCAATCCCATTGGCAGCAAGAGACACCTCCTGTGTAGGCGTTACCACCCATGGCCTCTCCCCCCCCAAAGACCGCCACGAGAGGCTTCAAGCCACGGTGCCCAACGACAATGTCGTCCCGTCATCCATCTCATCACCGCCGGTTTGAAGCATAGAGCAGCCCTTGAAGCCCACAACCTTGAAGGCATAGCCTTTGCTTCTCTTCAATATAAGGCCATGTTTGGGTGATGAACGTGTGGATGATGAGTAGGGGGAAACTTAGAGAGAGGAAAGTGGGTAGATAGTGGAGCTTAGTGAGGGGTTGGTATGCATGAAGAGCATGTGGTGTAGAGAGAGAAAAGGTGATGAGGAAAAATATGAAGGCTTAGAGAGAGGAATGGGTTTAGGGGGTGTAGGGACCCCTCCCCTTGGGAAACACGTGGCACGCAACTCATAGTGACGCGTGGCACGTGTTATCAGCCGGACCATCATCATCCGGATTCCCCTAAGGATATGCATGGTGCAGATATCCTATCCGGACCGCCTCAAGGAAAGGCAAACGACGTTTGATCTTCTCCTATCCAAGGAAGAGCAAACGTCGCTGGCAGAGCGTACACATCCGGATAGTCTCCACAACACATCCGGATAGTCAGCATGAGCCATCCGGATATAAATCTTCTGGATGGTCAATTAAAGTAAAGCGAGTCTTACACGCAATCACAACAAGCAGCCATGACCCACATCCCATCACCTGCAGAATGAGAAGACAAGAGGAAGTGACAGCAAGTCACTTCCCACGATCATTCTGCATAATCGCTTCCCACGATCTCTGACGGCCGCATCACCTACCATAGTCTCTGACAGCCATTCATAGGATGATAGTGCTCCTACTAACACCTATTGTCATCATCACAACAGAAAAGATCTCCTCACCATTAATGAGAGGAACAGTACCCCTGAAGCTGGATATATATACCTTCGCATGAAGAAGAAAGGGGGATCTCCTGGTAACCTCTTGATACCTAGAAAAAGGCCAACTGATTTATATATCTCTTTCTCACCATGGCTAATAAAACCATCGGAGGGTGCGTCCGGACACCCTGTCCGGATGCCTTTTGCAGGTGCAACCACTGAATCAAGAACCCCTTGTGTGTTGAGAATCACGTGTCCATCCATATAGCAGCAACGTGGACCATCGGATACGCGAGGCGACAACATTGGCGCCGTCTGTGGGAAACTTTTACTTTTTATTTTGATTCAGTCACTAGCAAAGATGGCCACACCTTCCCAAAGTCGATCATCTGGTAGAGAGGAAGAAGATAATCACGAATGGCGTCAAGCCATCGAAAAAAGACAGTTGGCGAGCGAAAAACAGCTAAAAGCTCTCCTCCAGGAGACGGAGAGGTTAAGGGAAGAAAACGCTGTGTTACGCATTCAAGCCTCAACATCAGGACCTCCTCGTCGTCAGCGCTCAAAAGGCCAGGTGGCAAACTCAAAGCCAGAGCCAGAATCAATATATCCTGGGTCAACAGGAGCTATCCCAGGAACGTACAACGCAAGGCCCCATGAGCCACGCACACCCATGCCTCGAGCTCCCCGTGAGGAAAGCTCAGATTCCACTCATTTCTCAGCAAAAAGACAGCGTGATAGAAAATCACAGTTGTCAAGTTCTATGCGCGCAAGACTAGGCCCACAAGAGCCTGGGAGATCAAGGCCACCAGCAGCCACAACCCGGGCGCCACGCCCCGATCCTATGATCGCTCCCATGGTGCAGAACGTACCTCCGCATCGTGACCCCATGGTCACCCCAGCGATGCGGAACGTTCACTCACACCTAGCGGAACGACCAGCTGGGAGAAACCTCCCAAACGAGCCACCCATTGGCTCCATCAGCAAAAGGCTGGATGACATGCTCTCCACGCCCTTTTGCTCTCATATCACCCATTACGAGCCCCCAAGAGGATTCCTCGTACCAAAGTTTTCCACATACGATGGGACCAACGATCCCTTCGATCACATCATGCACTATCGACAGCTTATGACGCTTGATATTGGCAACGATGCATTATTATGCAAAGTATTCCCTGCCAGCCTTCAAGGGCAGGCCCTCTCATGGTTTCATCGCCTACCTCCTAACTCTATTGACAATTTCAGGGACCTCTCTGAAGCATTCGTGGGACAGTACTTGTGCTCTGCTCGACACAAGCAGAATATCAGCACCCTCCAGAACATAAAAATGAGAGACAACGAATCCTTGAGGGAATTTGTGAAACGATTTGGCCAAGCCGTACTCCAAATAGAGGTTTGCAGCATGGATGCTGTCCTACAAATATTCAAGAGAAGCATTTGTCCAGGCATTCCATTTTTTGAATCACTGGCAAAAAAGCCTCCTACAACGATGGACGATTTGTTCAGACGTGCTAACAAATATTCAATGCTTGAAGATGACGTGCGTGCAGCCACTCAGCAAGTTTTGGTTGCCGGACGGGCTTCTAGAGATAACGCGGACAGGCATGCCAAGCCTCCGGACCGTCCAAAACCAGTTGACCGGAGACAGGATGGGCCGAGTCGTCCGAATAGGCCGCCCGTCACACCCCTATCCGTATCATACAAAAAACTTCTCCCAATGATCCAAGGGTTGTCCGACTTCAGGTGGCCTAGACCCCTCGAAACGGACCCATCCATAAGAGACCGCAGCAAGAAATGCGCCTTCCACAAATACCATGGTCATACAACAGAGACGTGTCGATCCCTCCAGTATCTAGTTGAAAGGCTCATCAAAGCAGGACATTTAAAACAGTACCTCCGCTCAGATACTGGAGGAAGGGACGTATCTCAGCATCATAACTCTGAGGCCCCGAGGGCCCCAGTCGCCCCCAAGGTTGTGATAAACTATATCAATGGGGGCCCGTCTGACGAGGAATACGATTCCAGGCGTAAAAGGCAGAAATTGCTGCGGGCCGCGTCAATACGCGAGCGCATTAATTCCATCCGGCCGGGTCTTACTGGAGAGGGCCCTCGCCCCATAGATGGGACAATCATTTTCCCACCAGTAGATCCCACCCGGACGCTACAGCCACATCGCGACGCCCTCATCCTCTCTCTAGAAATAGGAGATTTTGATGTAAGACGTATCTTGGTTGATCCAGGCAGTTCATCCGATCTAGTACAAGCATCAGTCATTGGCCATATGGGACATAGTCTCGCGGGTCTCGAAAACCCCGGACGAATCTTATCTGGATTCAACGGATCATCAACAACATCCTTAGGAGACATTATACTGCCGGTTCGAGCTGGACCAGTCACTCTCAACGTGCAATTCTCGGTGGTGCAAGAATTGTCACCCTTCAATATCATCTTGGGACGCACATGGCTTCACTACATGAAAGCCATCCCCTCCACATATCATCAAATGGTGAGTTTCCTCACCAATGAAGGGCAAACTGACTTGTATGGCAGCCAGTTAGCCGCTCGCCAGTGCTACCAAATAGCACGTGAAGCAGTCGCTAACCAGGAGGATGCATCTCCCCCTGAACCTAGCATTGCGCGCGACCAATAGCAATTATTGGGTCCGGTGGACAAGGATCCCCCGGTAGCAGATCCCTTACAAACAATCCAAATCTCAGAAGAGAATGATCACCTCACAAACATCAGTTCCCTCATGACACAAGAAGAAACCCAGAGCATACAGAATATCCTTCGAAGTAACCATGACATCTTCGCATGGACACATTCGGATATGAAGGGAATTCATCCCTCTATCGCCTCTCACAAGCTTAACGTCTTTCCAGCAGCCAGACTCATTCGACAGAAGATTAGACGATTTCACCCGGATAGACAAAGAGTTATCCAAGATGAAATTAACAAATTGTTGGAAGCCGGATTCATCAGAGAGGTATCTTATCCGGATTGGTTGGCAAATGTAGTAGTGGTACCAAAGAAAGAGGGCAAATGGCGAGTCTGTGTTGATTACACCAATCTCAATAATGCATGTCCAAAAGACAGTTTTCCCTTACCGCGGATAGATCAAATTGTGGATTCCACTTCCGGGCAAGGGATGCTCTCTTTCTTGGATGCCTTCTCCGGCTATCACCAAATTCCCATGTCTCCGGATGACGAAGAAAAAACAGCATTCATAACGCCACACGGCCTCTATTGCTACAAAGTCATGCCATTCGGACTCAAAAACGCTGGCGCCACGTATCAAAGATTGATGACTAAAATCTTCAAACCTCTGATAGGCCGCTCGGTCGAGGTATACATTGACGATATCGTGGTTAAAAGCAAAACTCGAGAGCAGCATATCCTCCATTTACAAGAAGTATTTTACCTCTTGCGAAAGTATGACATGAAGCTAAATCCTTCCAAATGTGCCTTTGGCGTGAGTGCTGGCAAATTTCTGGGATTTATGGTCAGCCAAAGAGGCATAGAAGTCAGCCCGGATCAAGTCAAAGCAGTCATGGAGACACCTCCTCCCAGGAACAAAAAGGAGTTACAACGCCTCACAGGCAAGCTTGTTGCGTTAGGACGTTTTATAGCCCGCTTCACTGATGAGTTGCGACCCTTCTTCTTAGCGATACGAAAAGCTGGAACGCAGGGATGGACGGACAATTGCCAAAACGCGTTGGAAAGAATTAAACACTGTCTTATGCATCCGCCCATCTTGAGCAGCCCCATCCCAAAGGAGAAGCTATATATGTATTTAGCTGTCTCAGAATGGGCAATCAGCGCCGTTCTATTCCGCTGCCCTTCGCCAAAGGAGCAGAAACCTGTCTACTATGTCAGCAGAGCTTTGGCAGATGTAGAAACCAGGTATTCAAAAATGGAGCTAACAGCCTTAGCTCTTCGAAGTGCTGCTCAAAAGCTCCGCCCCTATTTTCAAGCCCACCCAGTGATTGTACTGACCGACCAGCCCCTTCGTAGCATTCTACACAAGCCAGATTTAACTGGGCGAATGCTACAATGGGCCATCGAATTGAGCGAATTTGGAATCGAATTCCAACCCAGATTATCCAAAAAAGGCCAAGTAATGGCCGACTTCGTGCTCGAATATTCACGAAGACCCGACCAGCACCACGAATCAGGTGAACAGGAGTGGTGGACTCTACGAGTTGACGGAGCCTCACGCTCATCAGGCTCTGGAGTTGGGCTCTTATTGCAGTCCCCAACTGGGGAACATCTGGAGCAGGCCATCCGGCTGGGATTCTCCGCGTCTAACAATGAAGCAGAATACGAGGCCATCCTGTCCGGATTGGACCTCGCTCTTGCGCTATCCGTCTCCAAACTCCGAATCTACAGCGACTCGCAACTAGTGGTAAGGCATGTCCAGAAAGAATATGAGGCTAAGGACTCACGCATGGCGCGATACTTGGCCAAAGTGAGAAGCACCTTACAGCAATTCACCGAGTGGACAATTGAAAAAATTAAGCGAGCTGACAACGGGCGCGCTGACGCCTTGGCCGGTATAGCTGCTTCCCTCCCCATCAGAGAAGCCATTCTATTGCCTATCCATGTACAAGCCAATCCCTCTGTCGCAGAAAATTCCACTTGCAATTCCATTGAAGCAGACCAAGCGGATGATCAAGAATGGACGCATGATATTGCAGAATATCTCCGGACAGGAACTTTACCCGAAGATCCTAAACGAGCGCACAAAATCCGGGTGCAAGCTGCCCGTTTCACCCTGATTGGGGGGCACCTGTACAAGCGATCCTTCACAGGGCCTTATCTTCGCTGTCTTGGGCATTCAGAGGCCCAGTATGTGTTAGCTGAGTTACATGAAGGAATATGCGGAAATCATACGGGAGGACGATCCCTAGCACATAGAGCTCATTCACAAGGATACTATTGGCCAACAATGAAGAAAGACGCGGCAGCATATGTCCAAAAATGTGATAAATGTCAAAGATACGCTCCCATTCCACATATACCATCAGTCGCATTAAAATCGGTCTCAGGCCCATGGCCTTTTGCGCAGTGGGGCATGGACATAGTGGGACCCCTCCCAGCAGCACCCGCCCAAAAGAAATTCCTTCTTGTCGCCACTGATTACTTCAGTAAATGGGTAGAAGCTGAAGCATATGCAAGCATCAAAGATAAAGATGTTACCAAGTTCGTATGGAAGAACATTGTTTGCCGTTTTGGGATTCCCCAAATCATCATAGCTGACAACGGTCCACAATTTGACAGCATTGCATTCAGGAATTTCTGTTCGGAATTGAATATCCGGAATTCATACTCCACGCCACGTTATCCTCAAAGCAATGGCCAGGCGGAAGCCACAAACAAAATTCTAGTCAATGCCTTGAAGAAAAGGCTGGAGCAAGCCAAAGGGAAGTGGGTGGAGGAACTACCCGGCGTCCTGTGGGCCTATCGAACCACACCCGGACGACCAACAGGAAATACTCCTTTTGCCCTCACATATGGAATGGATGCAGTCATTCCCACTGAAATAGGTCTTCCTACTATCCGGACTGATGCAGCAAAGCAAAAAGACGCCGACACGGAACTAGGAAGAAATTTGGACTGGGCAGACGAAGTCAGAGAAAGCGCATCCATCCGGATGGCAGATTATCAACAAAGAGCATCAGCGCATTACAATCGAAAAGTCAGGCCCAGAAACTTCAAAAATGGTACGCTAGTACTTAGAAAAGTTTTTGAAAATACTGCTGAAGTAGGCGCAGGAAAATTTCAAGCCAATTGGGAAGGACCCTACATAGTGTCTAAGGCAAATGAAAATGGAGCCTATCATTTACAAAAGCTAGATGGCACTCCGTTACTCAGACCATGGAATGTGTTTAATTTAAAGCAGTATTATCAGTAGAAAGTGTACACAAGTGCAAATGAGAAAGAAGTAAGTTTTATTGATATGAGTAAATGTAAATTACAAAGAGACATCCGGACCACAAAAATATACAGAAGGAAAAATTACAGCAGAAAAATTGCAAGAAGAGATAAACTATCAGGGAGCAGGTTTCTCATGGAGCTTCTTTTCTTCACTTGGAGGAATTGAAGGGGTATCTCGCTTTATACCGTTCTTCTTCATGCAGCAGCGATACCCAAAGATAAATGTATCATCCACTTGTCTCTGGTAATCCGCTGCAAGTTCCTCCCTTTCCACAGCAAACTCCCGTTCAAGTTCCTCTTTTTGCACATCCAGACGCAGCTGCAAGTCTTCCTTCTGTTTCTTTTCATTCAAAACTTCTGTCCGGAGTCGACTCAATTCATCCCTTAGCCGGGCTGCCTCACCCTCCGCCTCATGAAGGCGGCCCGCAGTTGATTCTTCTCGACCCTTTGCCTCAGCCAACTCCACCCGGAGGGCTTCATTTTCCTCTCGCATGGTGGATAGACTGGCCTCAGCCTCCTCCATTCTCAGACGCAGTTGATTTTCAATCTCTTGGTGCCGAGAGGAGAAGGTCCTCATATAGTCTGCGGTCTGCAGCAGCTGAGTAAAAAGAGCGTATTGTTGAGACATGCTGCGGAGGCCCCTCACCAGCTAACACACAAACAAGAAAAGCAAAAACATAAATCATACTACAACAAATACATCAGTGCAACAAAAAGTCAAAAAGCAAAAACACAAGACAACGGTGTACCGTTTCTATCATATCAAACATCTTAGCAGAGGGCTTGATGGCTTTCCAGTCAGGAGTAATCTGCTTTAACTTAGCTTCCAACTCCGCGTAGCTGAAAGGGCTAGCGGGAGCGGCATCATCAGCAGATTCCTCCTCGGATGAGGAAGGAGAGGGTAGCTCGTGTCCCGGAATCGGAGCCCCCATATTTTCGTCCGGGTACATAGGTCCGGATGCATCCTCAGCCGGAATTATTGCCGGAGCGGCTGAGGTCTCAGTAGCCATCTCCACCTCGCCTCCATCCGGATGAGCGTCATGGGCAGAAGCGCAGCTAATTTCAATCTCTTGCTGCCGCTCTTGAAGCCGCTCAAAGAGTCCGGACTGTAGATCGCGCGTCAAACACGGCTTCTTGAGGGGAGGCCCTTTCACCAGGACTATAGCCAGACGATCCGGGTCGTCGGAAGGCTGACTTTGGCTTTCTGCTCCCGCTTCCTCCAACGGGGCCGTTTCAGCTGCATCAGCATCCGGATTAAGGTTGCCCGAACGGTTGATAGATGCAGCTTCCTCAGCCACGTTAGCCAGACGCGCAGCCGCGACCAAGGAAGGACCTGAGTGATTCAACCCCGACATGCGTCCGGGGCCGCTTGAGATAGAGTGCGGAGCAGCATTTACTGGCTCCTCTATCATTACTTCCCCCTCATAGGTAGTTTGGGGAGGAGGGAACTCCTTGGGAGGAGTGGGTTCCTTCACATCCTTCCCATGCTTCTTCACTAGCTTCCCCCTCTTGCCTGGAATTTTCTTTGAAGGAGGGTCCGGCCCCCCCTTCTGTCCGGGAGCCTTCCGGATAGTGCCTTCAGTTTTTTTCTGATCTCTATCCTCCAGGAGCTTTCGCCGCCTTTCAGCGTCAGCCTCTTTAGCTTCCTGATAGAGGGGGAGCTCCTTCACTGTATAATGCTCCCCAGGCACTATCTCATCCTTTGCCAGTTTCCTAGGAAGAATATTGATAACATATTCCTGGGGCTCCCGGACGACCTCTATCAAATTCCGCGCGGAAAGCAATGTTTTGTAGGCCCTCTCCTTGGGGTCTATTTCAAATAATTTGCAGACGCAGGCAAAGGACGCCTTTTCCACCCAATCCACAAGGTGGCCCCTCAATTCCAAACCTGCATTGTCAGCAACAAAAGGTGAGAATTCTGTCCGGAAAAATCAGAAAAAATCAGCAAAGCAAAATCCGGATAAAAAATCGCAAAACAAGATTACCCGGAATTTTTAAGCTATAATTCGGAGAAAAAGGCCTCGACGGATGCTGCGATAGCCCCGCCCATCCACCCCAGACTGCCACCAGCCCCTTCGCCCCTCCCTTTGTCGAATCTGGTAGTTCTGTCACCATTTGAAGGGAGGGCAGGTGAGCGGACACACTGAAGATATCATTCTTTGCTTTCTTCAGGGAATAGACAAAGAACAATTCCAGTAGCGTAAGGTCGAGGCTGTACAGCATGTTGATAATGCTGCATCCCATCAGCACCCGGACAAGGTTGGGATGAATGAAGATGGGTGGAATCTGAGAGAAGTGGAGGAATTCCTTGAATAAGGCTGGCAGAGGGAACCGGAGCCCCGCGTTGAATTGTTCCTTTGTGAAGAGGATAGCGTTTTTTCCACCTTTCTCACTAGGCATAGCCGCCTCCTCGTTCACCAGGTCTATCAATACGTCATGGGGGATGCGGAATCGCTCCCGGAACTCCTTCGCATTTAGTTTATCTATCGCCTTTTCGCCAGCCTCGCTGACCCGGACAGACGAAATAGTCTTTTTTGGAGCCATTTCTTACCACAAAGCCAAAGCAAAATCTACACGCAAAAACAATGCAAACGGTTCAGACCAAGCAATCAGAAAATACACAAACCCTAACTCAAAGCCGTCAGAAAAACCCCTCAAAAACCCCTCCAAACAACAACAAAGTACCAACATTCAACAACAATTGCAAACGACTCGTCCAAAACAATGCCCAAGCAAGCCAGAAAACAAGTGTAAAGAACCAGCAAACGCAACCAAAGGAACGGCAGTAGCAAAGAGATGCGTACCAAATACAGCACCGAAGAAGAAGAACGGGTACCGCCTTGATACAAAATCACCAGCAGCAAACCAACAAAGTCGCGATACAAAAGCACTGGTACAAAAGAGCTTTCGGAGTTTTTTTTCTCAGAAAAGCAAAGGGCGTAGAAAAAGCAGTAAGAAGAAAGACTCTCAAGAGAATGCAGTAGGAAAAAATACAAAAAGAGGTACAGTACCCTATTTATAGCATGACAGCCCCTCAGAAAGCCAAACCAACAGCCATGTTATCATTGAAACGACATATTGTCTGGGGATACGCAGGGTCGGCGGCTCGTCATAAATGTCTTTTTGGCTTCCGCACCCCCACTCGCCACGTGGCCCAGTCAGACAAAGGGACTTCTTCAGTTTTCAAAAGCCAGTTATTTTTAACCCGCCCATTTTTTAGGCAAAATAGGCAAGTTAAAAAGGGGGGCAATGTAGGGACCCCTCCCCTTGGGAAACACGTGGCACGCAGCTCATAGTGACGCGTGGCACGTGTTATCAGCCGGACCATCATCATCCGGATTCCCCTAAGGATATGCATGGTGCAGATATCCTATCCGGACCGCCTCAAGGAAAGGCAAACGACGTTTGATCTTCTCCTATCCAAGGAAGAGCAAACGTCGCTGGCAGAGCGTACACATCCGGATAATCTCCACAACACATCCGGATAGTCAGCATGAGCCATCCGGATATAAATCTTCTGGATGGTCAATTAAAGTAAAGCGAGTCTTACACGCAATCACAACAAGCAGCCATGGCCCACATCCCATCACCTGCAGAATGAGAAGACAAGAGGAAGTGACAGCAAGTCACTTCCCACGATCATTCTGCATAATCGCTTCCCACGATCTCTGACGGTCGCATCACCTACCATAGTCTCTGACAGCCATTCATAGGATGATAGTGCTCCTACTAACACCTATTGTCATCATCACAACAGAAAAGATCTCCTCACCATTAATGAGAGGAACAGTACCCCTGAAGCTGGATATATATACCTTCGCACGAAGAAGAAAGGGGGATCTCCTGGTAACCTCTTGATACCTAGAAAAAGGCCAACTGATTTATATATCTCTTTCTCACCATGGCTAATAAAACCATCGGAGGGTGCGTCCGGACACCCTGTCCGGATGCCTTTTGCAGGTGCAACCACTGAATCAAGAACCCCTTGTGTGTTGAGAATCACGTGTCCATCCATATAGCAGCAACGTGGACCATCGGATACGCGAGGCGACAACAGGGGGTATGAGTGAAGAGTGGGTATGCATGAAGCATGAAGGAAGTATGGTGGGCATGAGCATGAAAGGTGAGAGGATGAGGGCTTGAAAGTGGGTACATACATGGAACCTTAGGCACGTAGGAATCAAGCAAAGAAACGAAAATGGGTAAGTGGGCATGAGGGGGGTGGTGACATGCATTGGCATTAAAGAAAATGGGCATCCGGTGTGGCTTAGAGAGAGAAAGGTGGTGACATATATGTGGGTTTAATGGCTGTACAGGGTACAAGTGCAGGGTATGGAGATATTTGTAGAGAGAGAAACAGATTAGAGGTGGGCATGGAAGACACGCGGCTACTGCTTGGTGCTAGTTGACTCGACAATCCCTCAAACAACCAAGACCTCCCAATGCTCTGTATTCATCATATTTAACTCTCCATGGATGGGCATCAAAGTAGGGGAAAAATGAAGAAAACACAACAAATAAACAGGGTATAGATACAGGAAGCATAACGGAACCATTATAACAAAATAACCATAGCCTCACATTCCATATGATAGCTAAGAACTAATACAAGAGGGGATGATCGGGAGACCCTCAATATAACAAATCAAAACCAAACCAAGCTCAAGGGGAATCCAACCATTTACAGAAGAAAATATCAAGAGTATGAGAGAGACAAAGCAGAACATCATATATGAATAAACATGTTCAATCAAAACAATCCCGTGGCCCTTGACGTCCACGAAAAATAACCAAAAACCATGCTCATGAATCAGTAGAGAATGGGACAGTATATTGAGAAATAAGGACGTACCTAACCCGAGGGCTATCTGGGAATTCACAAAGCAACCTCCTTTAGCTTCTCCTTCTTTACCAGCAAGCTTTTACTTTCAAAAAAAAAAAACTCACCAGAACCAGCAAGCTAGACATCCCACGGCTTGTTTGCAACTTCGACCATTCAAGCGAGCTCCCCTGTTCTTCCTCAAGCTCTCTTTTTTCTTTTTTCCCCCTCAGCTTACTCTGTTTTTCCCCCTAAGCCCTCTTTGTTTTCCTTTTTTTTCTCCTGGCAGCCTCTCCTTTTCTCTGCCCTAGGCAACCCACATCAGTCTTCCTTTCTAGTCTTGTCCCGCCGCCCTCCATACAGCCCATCCTCGGGTTGACAAGAAGATGAATAAATAATAATAGCAAAATGCAAAAACTTGCCACCTGAAAGGGGGTCTACAAATAGTCTTAGAGATCTTGTTTTTATACCTCATTGATATTATCATAAGCATTAACACAGTCCACTCAATGTATTGAAAAAAAGAAATATATATATAAATTAAGAAAAAAACATTATGCAAAGAAAAAAAAAGTTATATAATTTTTAAAACTTATTTTATTATAAAAATAAAAAACAATTAAATATTCTCTATCATTTTCTTATTATTTATAGACAATCCAAGTGAAAAAGTAAACATTCTATCTTCTTGAAACTTAATACAAAAACATGATTTATTAATTTAAAATTAATATATATATATATATATATATATATATATATATATATATATAATTCATCATTCTTATTACATAATTATGAAACTTGTTTTGTTTTTAATAAAATTAAAAATTAGAATAAAAATAAAAATATGTAAAAAAATACATTAGATGTTATTTTGAAAATATTTCGTAGAAGTAATTTGGTTTTAAATAACAAATTATAAGATTATTATATATAACAATTGAAAGGGTTTAAAACCCAAAATTTTGATTTAAAAATTGAGTTGTTAATGATTACAACTAATATGGGGCCCACACACTTTAAATGTCATAACAAGAAAAAGTAAAATGTTTAAAATGCTTTGAATTTAAAAGCTTTTGGTCGAAGGACATTCATGGTTTCAACCCATATTTGTACGGAATGGAGTTGGCGAGAATTCTCTCTTTTGTCCTACTCTGCCTAGGACTTACCAAAGTAGATAATCTTGGTCATTATCATACCCAACCCACTTCATATGATAATTTCCCCAAAATTTAAATAACAAGACTTGACTCCAACAAAGTTGGAGTAGAGATTTAGTCAATGATAACTTTCTATTTGATCTTATATCTTCAACAGTAGTAGTTCAAATGAAATTGCAAAAACCTCAAAACTAGAAAAGAAAAAAAAAGAAAAAAAAGAAAAAGAAAAGAAGAATGTTAAGGATATTGGAGAAGAAAGAAAAAGGAGAGAACTATGCTTTATGGCTTTAAAATGGATAACACTTTAATCTTTCTTTACTCATTGATCTCTGGTCTAGGATTTGGACTTCATCGATCAAAAAGAGAAAACATGAACTTGGAGAGAACTAGGTATCGAGAAATGAGTAAGAACGAGAGAAAAATGACAATTTTAAAGGAAATAAAGTACGGTGAAAATCATTTCTAGTAAAAATGAATAAAAGAGATTATATTTCCAATTTCAACGGTATTTTAACCCTCTTAACCAAATATTCTTTTTTTCTTTAATTGTTGAAGTATGATTAAAGCACTTGCCGGCGGGGTAACAAGTTTGATAATAATACCTCAGCTTTTCTGTACTCCTAGGTGTTGAATTATACACTGAAGCACTTGAAAACAAAAATGCTTTTAACAAAGCCTGATTCATTTTAAACATAGAAGAAGTATATGCCCATTAAGGGAGCATTGATTGCTGGAACCTCATTTCTGCCCTGAACTCCTTTTTGGGCAGGAGAAGGCACAAGAATGGCAGTTCAAAAGTGCTCTTTTCTCCTCCTCCCTTTCCACATATAAACAATGAACATCTTCATGCTTTATGAATACTCCTTTCAGAATGTAAGTGTGGCATTGTAATTTCCATTTGGCCATTTCTACCAACACCACACTTGTCAACAATCCTTCCCTAAAACAAACAAACAACACAACAATTTTCAGACAATATTAGTGTTCTCTGAAAGCGTCCCTTTTTAACTGTTTCTTCGAACACCATTTATTTCCAAGTGCAAAACCAAACAGGTTTAGAAATTCTCTCTTCTTTAGCAACACTGGAACAGGTTATTTCAACTGTTTTCTGTTTTTTCTCGTCTCCAACAGAAAGATTGATGTGAGAACATACCCAAACAACCCATTTATTTTTCACAAGTGTTCAAAAAATTATTCCCAACATAATAATAATAATAATAATAATAATAATAATAATAAGTATTATGTACAACCTAAAACTGCCTCATATTACTTTTATTCATCCATTATTTCATTGTCTCCTGACTTTATCCAACTAGATATGTACAAGCACGGGAACTGAATCAATACAAGTACAGAATAAATGCAGCTCAAGATGCAATGTACTTGGCTGCCACTTTTGTCTAAGAGACTACCCAGCTAATAAGAAAGACAAGAATCAAGATAAACCAACTTCCTGAGGGGTAGCTACCTGGCTAGAACTCTTCACAAACTATGCTGCTCATTAACTTTACAACTGCAATCCTACCATCTCCTGTTAATGATTAAGTCGCAACTTCATCCAGTCTCAATGATAGACATGCTGTTTGAAGGCTCAGGTAAGGCTCTCCAGAGGAGTTCTACAACACAGTTTGTATGTCCACAGAAATTAATGTCAAGAAAAATGACTGTAGAATACTAATACAACCAAAGCCCATGTAAGTGAACTCCAAGTAACAAAAAGAAACAGAATGCTCAAGTGCTAACCATCTTTCTTGTAAATGATTCCAAGTACAAGAAAGTTCTCAAGCATTTAAGGTAGTCAACACAACACAACCAGCTCTGTTGGTGTATGAGTAATAGTTTTACCTGATTTAAGTGCTTTGATGCACTCCTAAGGATGCACTTCGCCAGCGCCTTTTCTTTGACATAACCTGAAAAAATAAGCTCTGGCTGATTAGCAACAATTATAACATTTAAATTGACAATAAAACCATCAAAACTAAAAACCATTAGGAAAGGAGACGGTGATTCTAACTTCCTGTCGCACCAAAGTCCTTCCAACACTTAACAAAGCTAACAACTTGCATGACTTGCAAACTTAACTTTACTGTCTAATTTGTCTTAGAAGTAAATCCATCTAACATTTCTTAGCTTCCAGTTATGAAAACTACATCTTGTCACATGGATGATTGGGATGCAAAAAAGAAGTGGTCAAGGAAGAATCTGAATGCCCACAGAAAAGGGAAGATAACTCTGAGTAATTTTACTTCATCTAGACAAAGTGGATTTACTAACTATGACCTGAAAATAAGTGAAACTAAATAACAAGATACCAATTGTTCTTTTCATTTCTTATATAGACCCAAAACTTCTAAACCCTAACTGCAGTTTGAAATTGATAAATATGGAAACGCCCTTTTCTGAAAACCAGAAACTTACACAATAAGTACAAAATTACATGGTACATAAAACCAACAAGAAGCTTAACAGGAAGCTTAATAAGGTTCTGTATAACTCCAAAATAGAAAAGAAACCAGTGGGCTCCGTAGGGAGATTGAGACAACATGACTAGAGTGCACCAAAATGTAGTCCCCAAAAAATCAACCCCAGGTTGAAATTCCCTAACCTGAATCCTTATCAGAAATGGAATCTGCCCAAATTAAGTCAACAGAAGTTTGACCTCAACAGATGGGGAAAAAAAAACCCTTTGCCTTTGCTTCTTGCCATTTAAAATTATGTTTTAAGCCTAAAGCAATTGATTATGTTCAATTGGGCTTCGGCAAGTTTCAAAACCACCCATCCCATTTACTAGGAAATAGGACAGGAAACAGCCCACAACCTAATTACATTGAAAAGATCTTCAGAAATATTAACAATATATAAACACAACCTATTGGATTAATTTGATGCATATAATTTTTTATATCATGTTAAAAGTTGTCAAAAATATCTCATAACATATAAAATAGAAAATACAAATTGAATTTGCTAGGCTTGGGAACTAACTGGAAAAATCCACCAGTTGGGTCAAACAAAGGCAACCGTTTCAGGGGGATTGGCAGTTCCTCCAAGTCTGAACTGTACTACCTCTTAATTATTTTAAGGTCCT
Organism: Vitis vinifera; assembly: GCF_030704535.1. Taxonomy (NCBI): domain Eukaryota; kingdom Viridiplantae; phylum Streptophyta; class Magnoliopsida; order Vitales; family Vitaceae; genus Vitis; species Vitis vinifera. The sequence continues at coordinate 15,971,988 of NC_081809.1, read as the reverse complement.
ATCATCAGAATTCATCCTGTATACTAAATGGACAGCCAAATAATGTTTTAGTGATGTAGAGGTTTCTGCCAAAGGATGTTTCAGGTCCTTCCACTTCATCAAAGATAGAGTTATTCACCAGAATGGCAATTTGGAATAAGATATCAACAATTAACGAGCAAATGCAGATGGTGCACCAGACTGAACAGGTGTTGCAAGCACAAGAAGGAAAAGGAGGGTGATTGCACAATCATGTCTGACTTATAATCTTATGCATTTTGTTGGCAAATGGTGTGTGGAATATTGTTAAGATGGCATTGGAAGTCTGTCAGAAAAGGCAGGAAGAAAGCATGAAGAACAGCCATACTGTGCTTGCTATGGTGCTTATGGAAGGAATAATATTTGAGGATTGTTCATGGGGGTTGCAACCCCATGGAAGAAACCGAAGGACCTTGCTCTATGATTCCTGTGCTTGTCGACTGTGTCCTCTATTGATGATACAGTCTACCCTTTTATTTAATAGGTCTGGGAGTGCTTTAATTGGAGAGTAGCCTTTTTATTTCCTTTATACTTGGATTTGTGCCCCCCTTCTGGTGTTGTTGAATTTGCTTAACATAAAAGAAAGAGTACAAATAAAGTTAATCAAGATAGAGTTTGATTCCAATCAACTAGTTTACAATGCTAAAGCCACATCTTCTTTCAAGTGAAAAAACATCATCAGTCACTACAGATGTTTTCTCCCTGATGCCCTTAGCTACTAATATCTCTTTAAATCTTCTCAACTTTCTAGGATAAGATCCCAGCATCTTGAAATCCATGAAAAATGAAGCACATCTATGTATTGGTAAGGGTGGTTTAGTTACAGCAAAGAAATGTATCAGAGGTGCTTAATGAGGGTAAAGGTGCTGGTATTGCATCCAAGAAACCTAAGAAGACATTGGATTTGATACCAACATTTTGAATTCCATGAAAAGAGGGGAAATATATATATATATATATATTGGTCAAAGTGGTTTAGGGTAATGCACTCATTTTCCCATATATCAAGTTTTTCTTATATTTCTGATTCATACAGTTGCATTACAAACAGTAGGGCTTGGAGAAACAGCTGTGACTACAATCATTTTAATTTTACATGCATGAATACAAATAAAGGTTGTTAATTGTGAACAATAAGGTCAACGTTGGGACAATTGAGCATAAATTTCAAGTGAAGAAAAATGAGGCAGTTATTCAAAGTTAGGCAGAAGATTTAACCAACATCATTTCTTGTCTATTAAAGGAAAAATGAGAAGTTGTGAAGAATAAAAGGATGAAATGCTTCAGGACATATAACCATTATAAAGAAATGTCCAAACAACTCTTTAATTGTTTAAATCAATCTAGCCCCCACAAGTATCCCTTCTATAACATCAAATGGAGAATGTATAGCAAACATATCCATATGCTGAAATGAAAATTTTGCAGAAATTTCATCCAGATTTTATCAATTAGGCTAAAGCCCACTGGGGCACTCTACTGAGTGAAAAAGCCTCCACTGAGCTGTGTTACCTAGACTAGAGTACAAGCATACAGTGTTGGTATGTTTACATGTCAAGGCTTCAGATTTGTTCATTCCCAAGATCTTATGGCGTGTGGACACAATTAAATAGCTCAATTTCCAATTTTTTCTTATTCTAAGTCTTAGGTCAAATTGAAGCATAAAACCATGGTAGGATGTCCAGTATTAGTTCAAGGTTACATAGAATGAACTAGGAATCTTTCTTTTTCTATTTTTAACACACCTGCTGGACACATATCCATATCCAAAAACCTTGTCATGACCCATGTCATATCATGTCTGACACACAAACTTCATATGGTTTGAAGCATCCATGTAACATCGACATTGAAACATCAACCTGTCATCTCCTGCATAAGAGAGCAGAAAGAATATATTTGGCTACAAGATCTAGCTCACTGCTGAGTTTAATATGCACTAAAATGACTAAATGCACTAAAATGCAGTTCAAGAATGATCTCATGGAAATTTGGCCCTACCAAAATCATCTGAAGATAAATTTCAAATCGAGAAACAAGAATTAGATATAGGCATATATGCTACTTTATACATTTGATATACATGCATAAAGTGATTAATAAAAACTCTTAACACCGCACCTTAGAAGATGGAGGAGGCAAAGAAGCCTGGCGTACAGCCTTCCCAGGTTCAGTTAGCTGCCGAATCTCTCTAAGCTGGCTTGCTATATCCTCCAAAAGTTGCAATTGAATATTTTCCCTCTCCCTGTGCTCCACAGAGAAGTTGAGCTTCTCTCTTCCTTCTTGCACAATCCTCAACCTTTCTCGGAGCCTCTCAACTTCAGTTTCAATCTTCAACCTTTCATTATCAACTGAAGAGATAGAATGTCTCCGCATATCAGAAAGCAAAGCTTTTCCTCGTGAACCACCCAGTGGTGGCAACCCATTAGTTATGTCTGAAAAGCTTTGGTCATTGTTTGTTTCACTTTCCAATGTGCTCATCATCGGAAAATCACAAACAACACCAATCCTTTGAATCAGAGAAGCTTCAACAGGGGGGTCAAGTTTTGCAGGAATATCTGGAGTCTGTTCAATTTTGCTTTCATTTGCCTCATTACACAGATTAGATTCATGATCAATGACATGAACATCATGAACACGAGGCTCAATATCAAATGCTGAGCAACAGTGATCTTTGCTTTCGTGATCTGCAGTCTTTCCGAGCTTGTCCAGATCTTCACCATCATGTGGAACATGCATCTCAGCTTCAGCATGAGTTTTGGTTGTCGTTGATATAATTCCTTGAAATAATTTGATTTCACCACTTTGTTTTTGGTCTTCACCTATTGGGGCACTAGCTTTCTCAAGAAAAGAATTTTCTTGAGAACTGCTTGACCTATATAACTGTGAACATGCCCCTAGTTTCTGCACCCCTCTTTTCTGAGCACATTGATTCTCATCCACTGGTAACATTCCCTTCTCTTGAAACTCTTCATTGCACTTACCATTAAGTCCTGATTTATGTGAATGGTGTTTGCCAACGTTTGGATTCACATGAATCTCCCCTCCTTTTGACAAGTCTGCATCTTCTTCCCAATCGGGAATAGGTAATTCTTTACTAAAAGAAAGGGTAGGATATTTCATCTCTATAGATGTTGATTCATAAACAGAACATCTATCTGCATCTTTTACCTTTTCCTCTTTATCAATAGATTCACTAATCCGCCGCAGCATCAATACTGGGTCCTCACTTAAATAAAGAGAAGAAATGGGCCTCTGTTCTGGTGTATCAACTATATCATGCGTATTACCTTCTAATAGATCATTTTCAGAGAACATCATTTGCCTATAGGCTTCAACTTCCTTCTCCAAGAAATGTTTCTCCCTTTCTCTCCTTAGAAGAATTTCTTTCAGAAGGTTCATTTCTTCAGCATCATAAGCAGATTTTTCTTCTATAATTCTCTGAAATTGCCGAGCTTCCATTTCTATTGATGCCTTTTCCTCTTGGATACGCAATATCATAGCCATAGCCTCATCTGCAGCAGATGCAGCAGCGCTTCTCTCTTTCTCGAGCTCATGGTACAGAGCAGCACGAGCAGCATGCTCTTCTTCAAGGGCTTGTTCCAAGACTCTAACTGTATTTTCTGTGTTACCATTAAATGATAGCTTTCCTCGTGCATTGCATTTCACCTCTTCAGCAGATGATGCATCCTTCTCAGAGGGCTTATCTTCATCAATGTGTTCATTCAACTTAATGCCATGTAGGGCTCTTTCTCCCAAATCAATAAGAATGGGAACCAACTCATCTAAAAGCACATACCATTAACAGCAGCATTAGAATACATCATCAGAAATAAGAGAGAGAGAGATAGAGAAAGCATGCACTTATACATTAGAAGCCTCCACATAAGGTATAACATATCAACACAAAATTAAAAACCATTGTCATTTAAAACATTGTTTTTGAAAAGCGTCCAAGGTTTACTTCTTGAGACCTCATAGAAAATAATTCAAGGTTCAAACAGAGATTATACATTGGAAGCCTCCATGTAAGGTGTAAAATATCAACCCAAAAGTCAAAATAATTTTAGTTTAAAACATTGTTTTGAAAAGCATCCAAGGCTTACTTCATGAGAGCTCAAAGAAATGATTCAAGGCAAGAGAGGAAGGGAGGGAGAGAGAGAGATCCATGAAAGGTACAACATATCAACCCACAATTAAAAATAATTCTTGTTCAAAATATTGTTTTAAAAAGCATCTAAGGATTACTTCTTAATACCTTAACGAAGATAGGCCTCAAGAAGTAAGCCTGAGGTGCTTGTCAAAACAATGTTTTGACTATGAATTATTTTAAATTTTGGGTTGATACTCAAAGAATATGATTAAGAAGAAAATGATACAAGGCTCAAGAGGGAGAGAGAGAGAGAGAGAGACCCAAAATTAAAGATAATCGTTGCTCAACATTGTTGTGAAAAGCATCTAAGGCTTACTTCTTGAGGCCACAAAGAAAATGACTAAGGCTCAAACTGTCTATCTTGACGCCAGCAGCACATAATGCACTAATCTGCTACCATCAAGTTTTCAAGTATCTAAGGGTCACTTCTTGAAAAAGGCCTCATGGAAGATGATTCAAGGCTCAAGCTAAGGTCAACATAACTTTGAAGTGAAAGTGAGAGTCACTTTAACCTACCTCTTCCAGACCTATTCTTGAGGCAAAATCCATCGTCCATTCACCAAATCTGTGATTCATTTTCCAAGAGTTCTAGAGTACCCATGGAGGCTACCCATGCCTATTTCTTGTGGATATTGAACAGGGAACCATCAGGTAGCATTCAAATTTTCAAATGCATTAGCCAAGAATGTGCAAGGGAATAGTGATCATATACCACCTCTCTCATTGATATCCTTACTATGTATATTTCCCAACCATTTTTACTCTCAAATTCCATAATATTAACCATACAAGTTCTTAAACCCTCACCCTCTAAGGTAGCCTAGTTGGTCATGATGAACAATTGGAAGTGTGGTCCTAGTAAGTCACACATGATCCTGATTTTGAATCCTGCCACTAATGATACCCTGCATTTACCTGGTACTGGTTGTTGTGGGGTGGTTAGCACCCCAAGGTTTGGGTCCCCATGGAGTGTTCTAAGGGCCTGGTGATAGAAGGTTCCTCGGTTATATATATATATATATATATATATATATAAGGTTCTTAAACCCTCTGTAGTAAAAACTTGGTCATTGCTTCTAAGCAATTATAGTCATTTGTATTTTATTTCTCAGTAAGCACACACACACATTCTTAAATCTGACCAGTTGCATCTGGTTAAAAATTAGACTAATTGGCTAAAAATCTAGAAAGCGAAAGGTATACTTACCCTGAAAACCATCCTCCCCACCGGAAGCATCAGGGACCAAGGTTTTTCCAACAAATGCCTCACCTGTTTCACTGACACTAGAAGGAGACCGAAGACCACTTGGTGCATCCAAGCGTGGAGGATCAAATGATGAAACTGAAGAAAACTTCCCATGATCAACTGCACTTCTCCGACGGCGCCGAACACCTGTTTTGGGCCTCTGATTGCTAACCCTTTTCCCCTTCGTATCGGACTTTCCTTCTTTCAAAGCCGGCGTGTTCATCACTCCACAGGATCCATTTCTTGAAATTGAGTCTTTCCCAGCTATATCCGGGGATCTCATCACATCCCAAAACGAGCTACACGAGGCTTCACCTTCCAATCCAACCGCCCCATCATCACTGTTTCTCCCTTTCAGCAACTTCCAATTGGGATGGGGACTCCCTTCATTTGCCCACACCGAATCAAAGGGGAATTTGCTCTTCACGCACAATTGAACGGAAGAGATCCTCTCAGTTGGGTAATCAACAAGAAACTTTTGCAAGCAATTGTCTCCATTTGGGTTGCCAAAGAAGCCGTTGCAAGGGCATGGCAAACACAAGCCAAAAAAGCTCAGAAACTTAGAGGCGAAAAAGGCAAGAGTTGATCCACACAGTAGAAGATAGGCTATAGCGAGATCAAGATAGGCGCCCACCAATCCACCAAACGTCCACGAATGAATCTCCTGGCAAGCCATCCCCCCTGCCCCAAATCTTATTTCCAACCCTCCCTTGGGTCACGAGCAAACTGCAGTGAAATAAAACAAATGGCCAGTCCGAATCAACCAAGGCTCCACAGCTCCACAGCTCCACCCCCACTTACAAGTTTTCAGTTGAGGTAAAAGCAAAATTTCTTTCCCTGTTGTCAGAAACCAAAGAGGAAAGGAAATGAAAACTCCCGGGAAGGAAATGAAATTAAGGTGTAAGAACAGGACAAGAGGTTAATACCACGAAGGAAGGCCGCCGAGTGTTTGTTGAAAATTGAGATCACTCCCCTCCGATTCAATCCTTGTCACGTAAGCGCCCAGAAAGAGAGCGAGTTCGTCCATATGCTGTGCTTTATATTTCCCCCAGTCCACACGACGTTGCATTTGGGGCCACCCACTTTGTAGTCAACATTCCTGATTCCAGTACCTCACGTCTCGACATCTCATAAAAGAATAAAAAAGTAAACAAGGTCGATCCACTATTCAAACGTAATTAAAATTAAATTTAACCATTTTACCAAATTTATATTCAAAATGAACTTTTTATTATCGTAGGAACCATATCATTAATTTAAGTTAAAATCTCAATTATCAACTCCGATTTCAATTTAAAAAATGAAATCTTAATTATCATAACTTTATTTTTTTAACCTAAAACCTCAGTCACCAATTGAAACTTCAACTAAATGATGAAGCCCCAATTACTAATTAAGACTTTTTACCAAATTTATATTCCAAATGAACTTTTTATTATTGTATAGGAACCATATCATTAATTTAAGTTAAAATCTCAATTATCATCTCAAACTTCAGTTTAAAAAATGAAATCTTAATTATCATAGCTTTATTTTTTAAATTTGAAACCTTAATTACCAATTGAAAATTTATTTTTATGAAAGGATAATATGACACCGAAGGTCTAAAAGATATACTTTTATGATCAAACTGGTTATTTTGACCCAAAATTCTAATTCACCCCAATGGCATATCGAAGGTGGGACTAGTTAATGAAATGAGGTCCTACCATTCTAATTGATTAACACTCAAAAATACATCTTTTTTGCAGCAAAAATTAATTTTTTTTAAATTTCTTTTGAGTATTAATATTAAATATGTCTTCTCAACTAAATGCATTTGAAGTCCTCTTTTGGAGTTACTGTGTACATTTGAGTGTTTTAAAGCAACAACAAAGGGAATTCAAAATTTTTTAAAAGAATTAAAAGAAAATGCATTTTTGAAAAGTTGATGGAGGCTAAATGATATGTGAATTTTAACAAAGTTGAAAAAAAAGAGTGATCAAAAAAATGGAAAGTGGTGATAAGAGCTACATATAATGAGAGGAGTAAAAGGAAGCAATAATGGTAAGGCGAAACCTGCTATCTAAATAGGCTATCAAAATAGATACCAATGCTTGTATCGATTTTAAATGGTCATCAAAGCTATCGATTCTGATATTGATTTCAAATGTGTACTAGAGCTTGTATCAATTCTTCTATCAAATTCTAGTTCGAAATGAACATATATTTTTTGGTTCATTTCTTTTATCAAATTCTTGAGAAATATTTAACAATTAGGTTTTACAAAGAGAAATTAAATCAAATCATCCATTGAAACTCTCAGTTTTAGAATGAAAACTTTAAAAAATTAACTATTGTATAAGGATTCTTTAAGGAACTTTAGATTGATAATAATAAAGTTACAAGGTTTTAAGGTACGAGTGTGAGTTAGAAACTCAAAAAGTGATTTTATAAAAGAGAGAGAGAGGATTTAAAAGATAGAGAATTATAGGAAGGTAAATCCCAAGAGTAGGTATTTATTGGGATCACCACTCTTAGATTTAGCTCTAAACCTATTGATTAATGTCATATTTTGCATAAAAATAGGTTAAGTATCATGTTTTAAGCTTGAGTATATCATTAAAAACTCTCTTTAACAAGGCAATTGTATGTCATCTTGTGTATGCCCAATTTTCTTTAGTTTTCTTTGAGTTTTTGATGTTTGTAGCTATATTTCTTGAATAAAAGGATCTTGAAATCCTCATGGGACATCTCGGATGCAAGAATGAAGGGCGAATTTGACCAAAAATTGAAATTGTAAGGAGTTCTTAGGTGTTGATCATGTCCAACAAGTAAAATGTTTTGAAGTGGGAAAAGAGGTTAGACATGTTCATTCGAGTTGAAACAAATTTTATTGGATTCTTTACTTTCCAAACTTAAGTCTAACCAATTTTTAGAATTTTTGGAGGTCATTTTCTTGAGGAATAAATTTAAGAAGCATAAGTGATATTTTAGCACATGTAGTCACCATCAAGGGCACTACCAAGGGCCCCATATGGCCTCACCACTTGCGGCCACCCTTTTGGCCTTAAAACTCATGTAATTGTAGCACATGAGAGGCCTTTTAATTGTCTTACAAAGAGGGAATGGGTTAGGCCAAAGTGGGTGACCAATTCCAACCCATTCTTGAGCCCTTAACTTGCATGGGAAAGGCTCTCTTATGAGGGAACTTTCGGGAAATGATTTAAAAAGGCAATGAGAAGCCCAAATTGAGAGGGGTTCATTCATATTTGGTTTAGAGGATGATCATGAGGAGAATTGAAGAGGAGTTCTTGGAAATCTTGATTCCACTTAGGTTCTTTAATTTTGCTTCTTATTATTTTCAAATTGTTTCTCTTGTTTTTAGTCTTGGATTTTTATTTTTATTTTTTCATCAAGAGCACAATTAAAACCATTAGTTTTGTTATTTGAATGTAATTTTAGATTTGATTTAAATATTTCAATTTTCAATTTTCAATTATTTGTTTTGTTCATTTTTCCTTTAAATTGATGTAATTTCAATGAATTGGGAGTAGTCATCTAGGTTGAGGAAAGGGAACCTTAAGGTTTCCCATTCTTCCTTTGGGATGGACTCTTATATCAATTTTAATTCAAAGTAGCTTGTTAATTGATTCCCTTTATTTATTAGAGAGAATCATATCTTAGAAGGACTCCATTAACTTCCTAAGCTCCCCCAAATTGGTCATAATAAGGAGGATTGGGGTCTTAGTTCACCATGGAAAAATGTACATATTTTTGTGAAAAATGTATATACTTTTCTTAAAAATGTATGCGTGGACCCACATTTTTCATGTGTGTCCACACTCAATGGCGATACTCGCTTTTTTATTTATTTATGAAAAATTGACTTTTAGAAAAATACTTGGAGTCGCCACTTTTTTTGTTTTTTTTTTTTTTTTTAAGGGAAAACAAAATAAGAAAGAAGACCCTCTGTGACTCCTTATTAGGAAAAGATATGTCTGTAAATACCGAGTCTGAATTCGGGGATCAGGTTACTTATTGAGAAGGTACGATGATGAGCTGTAACACCCCCTCTAAGCCTGTATACCTACAGTGTCTACTAAACGAATTAAGAGAATTGTGACAATTAATTAATTAATCATGTATACCAAGTTTAAAGGAACAAATCAATATACACAAAAATGACTATAAAATCTAATTACAAGAATGCACAAAATAAATGACAAGAGATTATTGAACTAAATAAAAAAAAGATATTTAAAAAAAATAGTTTTCAAGAAATTTCAAACAATTTTATAAAAAAAAAATAAAAAAAATTGGATGAATGGTTTCAATTTAATTATTTACCTAAAAGAATCAATTTATTTGCTTCAAGTGATTTGATCTAATTTCATTTGTATTCAATTTTCAAAAAAGTTATTTACACTTATTTTTTCAAAAGAATTTATTACAAAATTTCAATTTGACAACAAAAATTATTTTTACTTACTTTTACTAGAAATGAATGAATTTGTACAATTTTATTTATAAAAGTATTTCGATTTATTTTCATTTAAGAAAATATGATTTATACAAATTATTTAAATATATATATATATATATATATATATATAATTTTATTTGCAAAAGAATTTTTAATTAAAAAAATACTTTTATAACTTTATTTATAAAAATGTTAAAATTCAATCCAATTTTATTAAAAAAATGATTTCTACAACTTTAATTTGCAAAAATAACTCTCATCTTATTCTTATTAAAAAAATATTATTTAAATCTTCTATTTCTAAAAATTACTTTTAATCTCATTTTAATGAAGGAAAAATAATTTATTTAAAAAAACATTTTTTTTTGGAAAATTTTATTAAAAATTAATTTTTGGGACTACTTTATTTACAAAACAATTTTCGTATAATTATTATTAAAAACAATTTTCTAGATTTTCCCAAAAATACTTGGGATAACCGATTAAAAGGGACAAAAATCCCTCAATATTGCAAAACTAACCCTTTACTTATTTAGGTCTAAAAAATGACCCAATTCGAATAAAAATACTCCCTCAGTTATCTTTTCAGCCCTTTTTCCCTCCAACTCCAATTTTCTCTTGTGTTGTGTCTCTTTCTTACCCTGCAAACCCATTTGTTCCATCTGTTAACCTGCGAGAAAGAAATCACGAAGGATTTTTCCGTTTATTGCAAGAGAACAAAAAGACAACACAATACAAAGAAAAAATAGAAAGTAAGTTTCACTGTTTCATTCTTTGATTTTAGTTTTTCGAACTGTATATATGAATCTTCATCCATGAAATGAGAAGAAACCCTAAGTGTCTTATTTTGGTTCTTTTTTTTTTTTTTTTTAATCAAACCCGATTTTTCATCTTTCTGATATTGTGTGTTGATTCAGTTCATGAAAATGGAGGAAGAAAAAAATTCGGTGATGAAAAATACGAAACAGAAGAAGTATAAAATTTTGGGAAAAAAGAGAAGTGAAAGAAAGCCAGGTTTTGAAACCTTGTCATCGTCATCAGAAAATGAGAAGAAATCAACTGATTCAGTAAGCATTAATTTTCTACTTGAAATTTTGATTTTTAATTTTTTTTAAATTTTATCATTTTTAATAGATTTTTTTTTTTATGAATTTATTTTTCATGAATTGATAATCTAATTGTTGGAAATTTTCTCAGTGAGGTTATAGTCCAAGGTTTAAAGCAATATTTGAATGATTAGAAAAAACTAAACTTAACTACTATCAAGTTTACCATCAAAAGGTTTTGAAATTTTGTGTAATGAAGTTATTTGTTATTAATTTATAACGTATTTGAATATAATTTTTATGAAAATATTTTGTCCAAATATTTAGAATTTTGATTTAAATATATATGTTAAGAAAAAACTGAACTTAACTGCTATCAAGTTCATTGTCAACAGGTTGCAATTTCAAAATGGTTTTGTTTTGTTTCAAATTTCAATAAACACTAGAATAATGTCTCCAATTTTTTGTAGCTGCAACTTAGTAAAATATAATAGCTTCAATTGCATTAGTAAAATAATATCTTTAGAATATTAGCATTTGACATGACATCCTTAAATAATAGGAAAATAAAGTCTATGTTAAGAAGTAATACAAAATGATGGATTTAACATAGTTGGATGAGTTTGGTAATATAATTTTGCTCAATTTATATTGATATTTTTACAATTTGTTATTATTTTGCAGATTGACATTCCTCCTCCTCTCCTATCTTTTATATCTAAAATATCTAAAGAGGAGTACTTTCCTGGAAAAATTGCATGTTTGTCTCACTTGGTAGCCATTGAACATATTAAGAAGAAATTGACTGAACCACAATTGGAGATGTTTAGAAAATCATGTTTTGGTCATTTTTTACTCCTTCCCGAACTTAGATTTTCAGCCCAAATTGTTCATCAATTGTTGTTACGTCAATGTGAAACCAAAAAAGACAATGAAATATGGATTTTATTAAAGTCAAAGGGCTTAAGATTTAGTAAAGAAGAGTTTGCATTGATTACGGGCTTGAGTTTTGGTCCTATTACAAAATGTGATAAAAAATCATTACGAATAAGGGACACATACTTTAAAGGAGAAAACAAGGTGCATAATGATGAGTTGGAGAAAGTTTTTCTTTCTTTAGGAGAGGAAAAGAAAAAGAAAAAGAAAAAGAAAAAAAAAAAGAATTTGAAGATGAAGAGGTGATAAAGTTGGCACTTTTGTATTTTTTAGAGCATGTTTTATTTGGGAAAAAAGGAAAAAATTTAATAGCTATGGAATGGGTTGCTTTGGTTGATAATTTGGAGGCTTTTAACAAGTATCCATGGGGGGGGGGGGGGGGGGGGGGGGGGGATTTGTTATGAGAGGACACTATTTGGTTTGCAAAGAGCTTTGGAGAACCGGGTATCCAAATACCAAGATAAAAAGAAAACAAAGGGAGAAGCTGCAGTTGAAGCATATAGTCTTGTTGGATTTCCATATGCATTCCAGGTTTGGGCATACGAGGCTATTCCACTTATTGGATTGAAATATGCCACTCGTGATCTGAGAGCTATCCTCGAATATTAAATTGGAGTGCAACAAGTGCTCCAAGGTCTACTGAGGTTGAAAATGTATTTCTAGAGTCTCATGTAAGTAATTCTTTACCTTTAAATTTTAAGAATGCAATTATAAATATTATTGTATTGTTGTTTATTAATAATTATATTTGATTTGGACTTTGTAGTTAACTTTTCATTCGCTTCTAACACCTACTTTAGAGGAGCAACAACAAGACTATTACAAGCATGTAGATAAACAAGGAGCTTCAGCAGAAATGTTGCACCAATCAAATGCCTCACAAGATGCCAAGAAGGATGACTTAAGGCATGAAAAAAGCTCATCTGACACTGCTGCATATGTTGCTGCTGCTACTGCTGCAATGGCAGAAGAAACAACAAATGATGCAGTCACCCCATCAATAGAGGTAACTTAACCTAAACTTATCCATCATAAATAATGCATGCATGTTTTTTTTTTTTTTTGGTACTTTATTTAATATAAGATGTTCATTCCATAATTAACATGTGGAACCTGACCTTAACTATAAATAAACTTATAGGAAGTTAAGTTTGTAGGGATCATGAAAAAACCTAAATTTAACAAGTGTGTTATTTCAAAGTGAACAAACTTGTCATAATATATATATATAAATATTGTAAGTGTTAAATTTTTATTTCATTTATGTGCAATATGTGCAGAAATTATGGATGGAGTTTGTGAAATTCAGACAAAGCTCAGAGTTAAATTTCAATCATCTAAAGAAAGAAATTGAAGGACTCAACTTGAAGATGGATGAATTGAAACAACTTTTATTAGAAGTTAGTGACATGTTTACTTGTTTAAATTTTCTAATACTTCAATGTTTTGACATTTGTGTTTTCTCATATTTATTATTATTGGGTGGTGTATGCAATTTTAGGTTAAGAGTTCGAATGAGGAACATGGTATGCATGACACTAGATTCAAAAAATCTAGTACAAAAGAAAATGATAACAATATGGGCTTTGATTTCCAAACTGGAATTTTTGAGGATGTTACAGATGATGAAGTGGAGAGGAATGACATTCCCATGAATGTGAACATTGATATGGAAGCTTCTAGAAACCTTCAGCTTGCAGAAAAACACATGACTAAAGAGTTGAAAGATGACTACTCTATTGATGATCCAGTTATTGATATTGCCAAGTTGTTTGGTACCCCAACTATGTCGGGCGAGTTTTCAGTATATGTCATACCTCACCATCTATCTCCTGCCATTTTTAAGCAAAGGCATGAGATTAAAAAGTCTCGTATCTTGCAGCACCCTTTTACAGATCCCACCAAGAGAAAGAAACTAAGAAAAGAGATTGAGAAACCATTAACTTCATTTGATCCTTTGCGTCCAATCTCTGAAGAAGCATTACAGTCCTTTCAAAAGTGGATGAGTGATGACCAAGGGTAAGTTGTATACATCCATACTTGTAAATTTGTGTTCTTCACAAGTTATAAAATTACTAATGTTTTTTTTTTTTTTTATGTCAAAGGTTCACAATTGACATTGACTACATGCATATAGATAAAAAATGGTTTCAATCACTGTCTAATCATGGTTCATGGCTTGCTGACATGGTTTGTAAATGATGCATTTTGTTTTTATTTTTATTTATTATTATGTTCAGCTTACAACCAAATAATATAACTAATTTACTTTATTGTAATTGTTAGCACATTGATGTTGCCTTCTTCTTTTTCCGGAAACGACGAATAAAAAATCCTCATCTTTTTTCCCAAAAGTTTACCACAGTGGATACTATGTTTTGGGTATGTGTAGTTTGAATTTTAGTTATCATTTTTAATTTTTTTGTAATAATGAATCTTATGATCTTGGTTATTTATTTATGTATATTAACTTTATTCTATGTAGCAAAATGCTCAAGGAAGATGGATTAAGCATGGCAAGAAGTAGAACCAATTCAAATTACCAGAGAATGACATCCTTATTGATTATGCCAATGGTTTGCAGCCTCTTTATTCTGTCAAATGGCCTGATGTTGACATTGTGTATGTCCCTATCAATGTTCGGGCTAGTCACTGGGTATTAGGAGTTGTCCACCTTCATCGAAGGATTATATACGTATATGACTCATTGATGGGCATCAATAATAATGCAAGATTGCAAGTTGCCATTAAACCATTAGCCAAATTGTTGCCGCATATATTGAATGCAATAGCATATTATGGTTTTCATGGTGACACAAAAGTTAACTACCTGGAATGGGAAATTGAACGGCTGTAAGATATTCCTCAATAGGAAAATGAGTAAGTGATCTTAAATTTACTTTCATAACTTATACACTTAATCTTTAATAATTGCCCTAATATTGATTATCTGTGTACCATGCAGTGGTGATTGTGGCATGTTTGTTATCAAATATGTTGAATACTTAATGCACAACCATCCATTGAAGTCATTAACAAGTGCACGAATGGACTGGTTTCGGGAAAAGATGGCAGCAGAGTTATTTTATATGAAATACTTGCCTATGTAATGAATTCATGTTGATATTTCACATTTTGATAATGTAGTTGGATGGTTTGTTATATGTAATTGGATAGCTTCATATATGTAGTTAGACATTTTGATAAATGTAGTTGGATAGGTTGATATATCTACTTGGATATTTTGATGAATGTTGTTCGATAGTTATGTATACAATTGACCTTTTAAACTAAACTTCAATGTTGTCAAGTTGTTATGTGTACAAACTTGAAGGTAGTTAAGTCCACAGTCTTAATAGAACACATGAACTTAACTACTATCAAGTTAACTGTGAACAAACTTGACAGATATTAAGTCGAAATCTATTCCAGAATAACATATTTAATCTGGACTTAACAGGTATCAAGTTGATCTTCTATAGACTCATAAGAAGTTGTGTCTACAATTGCCATTTTTACCTGAACTTAACTATTGTTAAGTTATTTTATGAACAAACTTGAAGGTAGTTAAGTCCACAGTCTTTAGACATAAACTGAACTTAACTATTGTCAAGTTGTTTTATGAACAAACTTGAAGGTAGTTAAGTTCACAGTCTTCAGACAAAACCTGAACTTAACTATTGTCAAGTTATTTTATGAACAAACTTGAAGGTAGTTAAGTCCACAGTCTTCAGACAAAACCTGAACTTAACTATTGTCAAGTTGTTTTATGAACAAACTTGAAGGTAGTTAAGTTCACAGTCTTCAGACAAAACCTGAACTTAACTATTGTCAAGTTGTTTTATGTATAAACTTGAAGGTAGTTAAGTCCACAGTCTTTAGACAAAACCTGAACTTAACTATTGTCAAGTTGTTTTATGTACCAACTTGAAGGCAGTTAAGTCAACGGTCTTTAGACAGAACTTGAACTTAACCATTGTCAAGTTGTTTTATGTACAAACTTGAAGGTAGTTAAGTCTACAGTCTTCAGACAAAACCTGAACTTAACTATTGTTAAGTTCCTTATCAATAAACGTGAAAACAGTTGAGTCCATAGTTTGAGAATAAACATGTAATTTTCATTCATACTTTATACATAACTCATCATAACATATATGTACAAAAGTAACAAATATCTCCATTTCTATGGTTATGCAAAAAAAGGGGATCATTATTACAATATTCATCTATGTGCTTATCCTATCACATTATACAAAAAAGTAACTTACATTTCTGTTCACTTGGATACCAAAAAAACAAAAAAGCTCACTATTACAATTTTCATTCCATGTAAGTTCATAGAGTGCCAAAGCTATCATGATATCAAGGGATTGGTCATTTGCATGTTTTCCGATTATGCCCATATTGACCACATCGACTACAACGAGATGTGCGTTTGCCCTCTCCACCAGAAGGAATTCTTACTTCCTTGGTCTTCCTGTTGGGCGTCTCGTTTTAGGTGGTAACACAACTTTGTCACGAATATGATTAGGTACTACCCAATCTATTTCATTTCCAGTTGGATAAATACACTTTGAATATGAAGATAACAATGCTTTAGTAGTAAAATACTTGGAGCACAAAGTGTAACATGAAATGTTGTAAAATCTACAAGCAGCAATAGCATGTGCACATGGAATATGATCAAGATCAAATTGTTGACATGTGCATGAACGAGTGTCTAAATTCACTTGAGCACTAATGCCAGCATAGTTAACATTACACTCCTTGGAGTTGATAGGTTCCACTAGATATGTTGCTGACATATTATACCTAGAACGAAGTTCTCCATCAGCCCACATGGTAAGTTCAGTTGACATTGACATTGCTTGTTGTTGACGAGTCACAAACCATTTTTGAAGTAAGTTTCTCAATTCTTCAACCAATTGCAAAACCGGAAGATCTCTAGCATTTTTCAACACAGCATTAAGGCTTTCAACGATCCCTGTCGACATGATATTATATCTTTTTCCGGTAGAATATGAACGTGCCCATCGATCAACACCTATATCCATCAAATATCTTGATGTTCTTGGGTCAATCATCTCTAGTTGCCCAAATATAAAATTAAACTTTGAAACACGATAAGCATGGGCAGCATCATGGAACAACTTATGAATTGCAGGATTCTTGAACTTTGTCTTCAAATTTTGTCCAACGTGATAAGTGCAGACACCATGCCTCGCATGGGGAAATACTTTATGTACTGCTTTCTCAATGCTACCATGTCGATCTGATATCACAAACAAATCATCAATGTGTCCAAGTGCATCATGTAGTTTTTGTAAAAACCACTCCCATGAGGCATCATTTTCTGAATCACCAATCCTAAAGGCTAAAGGGTATATCTGATTGTTGCCATCTTTACACGTTGCAATAAATAAAGTCCCTAAGTACTTTGCTTTCAAAAATGTCCCATCAACTGCAACCACATGCCTTATTGATGTGTGAAACCCAGCAAGAGATGCACTAATCGACATAAAAAAATATTTGAATTGATTATCACAATCAGTAACTATATCAGTAATGGTACCAGGATTTTTTTGCTCTAAAACATAGCAATAGGATGGTAAAGTGTTATAAGACTCCTCAGGTGATCCCCTAATAGAACCTAGAGCAAGTTCTTTGGCTCTTCACGCCTTATCATAACTGATTTGAATGCCATACTGCTTTCGAATGTCTGCTACAATGTCTTTTGGTCGAAATTCACAACCAACCCCTTGATATGTTTCTCTTATACTCTCACCAATCAACCAACTACTTGCATGTCGATTGTCATGAGACATCATATCTAACCGACAAGTGTGTGTTGAATAGAATTTCATTATTTGAAACATATTGGAAATCCCCAACTTGGTAGCACGAACTCGCCACTTGCATTCTTTATCAAAACATTCAACAAGCAATAACTTAGTAGTGGATTTAGTTGTTTTGAACTCAAACTTCCTTTTCAGAGCCATCATATACAACTTCCTTTGTAATTCTTTCTTACTTGAGTAAATTTGGTGTTCTTCTAGATGGTCATCACTAATTCCACTAACTATAGGTTGTTGCATCATGTTTTGTCTTTCATTTGCTACATCTTCGATTATAGTGGGATTGTCATGTATGAACTCATCACTTGTATCAATCATGGTCAAGATTTCTGCACTCTGAGCTGAACCAGTTTTGAATGAGCCAATTTAGGTCACTTGCTTATCACTAGTAGGGTTAGTATTCATTCTATAATCCTCCTCATTAATTGCAGTCTCATTCATGTTCCAATCATGAACTTTATACCCTTCAAGTGACTCATTTTGAAATCTTGGTCCATTTTCACCATCAACAATAAGAGTTTCAACTGAATCACAATGAATGTGTCTACTTTTATGCATCAACATTGAGTCCCCATTCAATTCTTTATCAATCTCAGAAGACATATGACATTCGAAATAAGAATTGCAAATTGATTTCTGATTGTGATTATCAATTCTCTTTTCAATTGTGATGCACAATGGAACAAGCAGCTTACCATTTGTACAATTTAAACCAATAAAGAATTTCACATCCCCATCATCAGTTAGTTGTATAGGACTTGTGGGTATGTTGGCATTGAATACATACTTCATTGAAAGAAAACAATTTGTTGGATCTAGCTTCAGAATATGATGGACAACCCCTAATAACTCTTTATATGATATAGTTTTCGGGATCTCAATGCCTTTACCTTTACTTCCTTCGAAATAGAAAACATTTCCATATCGTACCCATTCTCCTTCATATAAAAGCATTATTCCTACTTCATCAACCACTGAAATAACAGAATAATTCAATTAGTGGCATCAACAAACAATATTAGAATATTTTTTAGTTACATCATAGCATTAGCACCAATAAGTAGCCGAAAGCTTCTCTCCCCTTTCAGTCGAGGTTTGACAGCTCCTCGGGAGTGGAAATGGAAAAGAACTTTGATTCTGAATTTTTGTTGGATGGGACGGAGTAGTTAAAACTCCCTTTTACAATATAGAAACTATGCTTCCACTTTCTATGGATAACATCATATCTTTGAGACTCAAATAGTATGCCGTGCTTTCGCTCCGGGTGGATTTTACGCCGAGACATAACAAAAAAAAATGCCCTATAGAGTCTGTCTAAACTAGAGACCAAGTAAACGTAAAGAAGCAGAACCGGAAAAGGCTTATTGAGATCCACCTAGGAACTGAACTCCTTACACGACGATAGATAGGATATTCTATGCATCGATGGATATATAATCAGTAAGATAATTTAGACTCATTCATTATTAAATACATATTATTTCATTACACATATTTATTTTTTTAATAAACAACAAATAAATAACATTATTAATCATCTTTACTACCTCAAATAATACCAATAATGATATAGAAATACAATGTATATAGTTATTAAATAAATTCAGACATTGTAACTCTAAACTATTTTAAACAATAAAAATACATTTATTTATTAAAAGATTGGTTATGTTGTAATTTATTTAATGTCAAGGGTAATTTGCAAATGATTCAACTCAAATTGAGTGTAATTAAATACAATAACAATAATATAATGTTACTATAAAATAACTATATACAATCTTAACTTACTTCAAGTTCAACTTAATATCCGTAAGGTTTTGATATATAACTAAAAAAGATAACTTTATATATTATGTCAAAACCCTATTAACACATATATTTACATCTATATAAAGCACAAATATGCAAACAATACCAAAACCATCATAAAATTTCATAAGTTTTATTACTTACCATCATTTGATTTTTCCATATAGACAATGTTTCTCCACACTACACTTTTTAAGCTGATTGTTTCCTTCTTTTAATCCCTTTTTTCATGGCTGTAAATGATATTAAAAAAATTATAACAATTTCAAACTTATTTAAATATTTACTACGTCTCATTAAATGTTTGAAAATATTCAATAAATAAAACATGAAAGAAAAAAATATGGAAAAATAAAAATAAACGTACACTGTTTATCCAACCACAACTTAAAGCGCTTTAAGTTGAAGAAATCTGAAGAGATACTGTGTGAGACTTGAAGAAATACACTGAAAAGAGAGAAACGGAATAACAGGAGAAAATGAAAAAAATGAGAAAGTGAAAGAAATAATAAAAAGGAGGTGAATGGAGGGAAATAAAATTAGAATGGGAGGGAAAAAGGAGTTGATGTAGCTGAGGGGTATTTTTGTCCAGATCGGATCATTTTGGAGGCTATTAAAAGTGGGGGGTTAGTTTTACAATATTGAGGGATTTTTGTCCCTTTTGATCAGTTTTCCCAAAATACTTTTATGAATTTTTATTGAGAAAACTTACTTTTATTAAAAAGAATATTTTCTAAACTATTATTTTATTAAAACATGTTTATCGAATTATTCCTCTTATTCAAACAAAATTTATGGCTTGTTCGATATTCAATTATGTACACAACAAATAAACATATACAAACAAATATTTACAGAAACTAATAAAATTAAAACCAAATAAAAGTACATAATAAAGCGGGTACCCAAACAAACTTACAACAAGTTCAGTACTCCATTTACAATCTTCTTGAGCTTCCTTTCCTTCCATGAAATTTCATTCTTCATGTGTCATAAATCCGTACTCAACCAACAGAATTACAAAATGGGTCCATACAAAAACAAAAATAGCCAAAATGTAAATATCTAAAATGTACGAAGTCCAAAACAAATATTCAAGCCCAAATTCAAACTTCAAATTAGTCCAATAAATTTCACAAATTAAAATGAGCCCAAATTAGTAAATTTAACCCCACAGAAATATCCCTCATGCTATAGGTCTTAACCTGAAATTTCCAAATTAATGACCAATATATAAGCTTAATCAACCAAGTCCTAAAATTTGATAATTAAAACAAATTTCATTAGGTCTAAATTTAATATCCCAAAATCCAAGTCTAATTTAATATACAAACCCAAATCCACAACCAAAATCAACCTAATTTAATATGCAAACCCAAAATAACATCCAAAATACACCATAATTGTCTCATGCCCAAATTAAATATTTCAAATGAACACAACTATATAAATTATCAACTAATCTAGCTCAAATTAGCAAATTCCAAATTAATTCACCAACGATAAATTAGCACAAATTTCATATTAATTCATTAACAACAAATTAACCCAAATTCCATATTAATTAACAAAGCTTAAATTCCATATTAATTCAAGAATCCAAATATCACAAACAACAATTACTATTAAAATAAAATAAAATAATGCATAAAACAAACCTACACAGTTTTTTGGAGACCATGGATGGCTAGAAGAGAAAAATCGGCAGTGGATTGAGGGGAGAAAATAAATTAAAAAATTAAAAATTAAATAAACAAGAATGAGAGATATAGAAAGAGGTGAGGGGGCTCCGGAAATGGCGTCGACGTCACATCGCCGATAGTGGCTCGTCGGTGGTGACTGACTGGTAGTGCTACAACGGCGGTGAGGGTTGTGGGGTTTTTTAGGAACAAAAATAAAATAAATAGAAAAAAAAATAAAGATAATGAGAAAATGGAAAGAAGAAAATGAGAAAAAAAGAAATGGTCCTCGGTTGCCGAAAATGGCATCGTCGACGGCAACTTGCCGACGATGACTGGCCGACAATAGCTTGCTGATGATGATTGGTCAGCTGTGGGTATGGAGATAAGTTTCACGGGAAAACAAATATAGAAAAAGAAAAAAAAAGTAATGGAAGGAAATAGGGAAATGAAAGGTGGGAGGGCATGTGGCAGTGGGTTTTTTCAGTAAGTGTGGCTGTGGAGATTTTGTGGGAATGGAGGAAGAATAGAAGAAGAAAAATGGGGGTTGTGTGGGTGTTCTTATGAGTGGTAGTGAGAGAACCCAAAAAATGGGAAGAAAAAGGAAAATAAAAGGAAAATGAGAAGAGAGAGAAGAGAGAAGAGAGAAGAGTGGGGGGAGGGGTATGGTCTTTGACCTAGGAGGTATGGGTAGGGAAGAGAGTGGGTGGAGTGGCTGGGGAAGAAAAATGGGGGGAAAATAGGAAGAGAAAAAAATAGGAAAAAAGAAAATGAAAGAAAAGAAAAGAAAAAGGAAAATTTTAAAATAAAATAAAACAAAGTATAAAATAAAAATAAAAATAAAACAAAATAATAAGAATTAATATTTAAAAGGTATAGGTAAGTCAAAACATGCAAATATAATCGAGTTTGAAATATAAGGATAAAATTAAACCCAAAATTAATTTAAAAATAAATTTGGGACAAATTTTGGGGTATACAAATATGTCCCTCTTTGGTAGAGTCCATGAGTAAAGTAAGAGTATATACAAGTGAAACAAAGTGGGCTCGCTAAATAACAAAAAAAACCACCAAATTTGTCCTAATATGACACAGACTCCCTTAAATTAAAACAAGAACAAATGAACTTTAAAAACCTTACAAAAAGGTTAAGAACGGAAACTCTTTAGGTGCCTCTAAAGTTACACTATGGATCCAGACTCCCTCCAAAAAGTCTCCAAAAGTGACTCGACAATCGATGTTGAAGTCAAGTAGTAGTCAAACCACCAAGAAGCATAGGAACAAATGCATACAAAGGGAAAAACCATACTGTACCATACGAGGACACAAGACATAGGTTATCTAACAATACAATAGGAATACGTGATATGAGCTCAAAGCTTCGTGTTGCATGCATGACAAAGGGAAAAGTTTATGGGTGATGCTTTATGATGATGAAGTGATAAGCACATATGCAACGAAGTGAGAAGTATGGTGAAATATAAAGCTATGAGGACAGGACATGCAACGCTAGTGATCAAGAATGTCGGGAGTTGTGGCTCTGAATGATGAGACTGACTCTAAGCACTAAATTGAGAAAATAATGGCTTTAGAAGTCAAACTAAAAAGCTAACTCTAAACACTAAACTAGAAGGCCCATAGGTAAAGACCTATGATGGTGATACAATTGAAATGCCCATAGATGCCAATCTATGGTGGTGAAACTCTCAAAGGCCCATAGATAAAAATATGTGGTGGTGATAATCCCAAAGGCCCAAAGATGAAAATCCATGGTGGTGAATCAACTGAAATGCCAATAGACGTCCAATCTATGGTAGCGATATAATTGATATAAGGCCCATATATGAAAATCTATGGTGGTGAAACTAAAAGGCCCATAGATATACAATCTATGGTGGTGAGAATTTGATCAAGGCTCGTAGATGAAAACCTATGATGGTGAAATTGAAAGACCCATAGATATATGATCTATGGTGGTGAGAATTTGATTAAGGCTCATAGATGAAAATCTATGATGGTGAAGTTGAAAGACACAGATATGATCTATGGTGGTGAGAACTGATCAAATGCCCATAGATGTCTAATTTATGGTGGTAAAGACTAAAATGCCCATAGATGTATGATCTATGGTGGTGAATGTGAAATGCCCATAGATGAAAGTCTATGGTGGTGAAAATTGATCAAGGCCCATAGATGAAAATCTATGGTGGTGAATTTGAAATGCCTATAGATGTTTGATCTATGGTGGTGAAAACTAATCAAGGCCCATAGATGAAAATCTATGGTGGTGAATCTAAAATGCCCATAGATATATGATCTATGGTGTTGAATCTAAAACTCCCATAGATGAAAATCTATGGTAGTGAAATAACTAAAGCGCCTATGGATGTCTAATCCATAGTAGTGAGATAACTAAAGTGCCCATGGATGTCTGATCCATAGTGGTGAGATAACTGAAGTGCCCATGGATGTTTGATCCATGGTGGTGAAAACTGAAATGCTTATGGATGTTTAATCCATGGTGGTAAGAATCTAGATCTAATGCCCATAGATGTCTGATCTGAGGTGGTGATAACTAATCAAAGATGAAAATCTATGGTGGTGAATCTAAAATGCCCATAGATGTATGATTTATGGTGGTGAATACTGATCAAGGCCCATAGATGAAAATCTATGGTAGTGAATTTGAATGCCCATAAATGTATGATCTATGATGGTGAATCTGAAATGTCAATAGATGTTTAATCTATGGTGGTGAAATAACTAAAGTGTTCATGGATGTTTGATCCATGGTGGTAAGATAACTGAAGTGCCCATGGATTTCTGATCTATGATGGTGAGATAATTGAAGTGCCCATAGATGTCACATACATGGTGGTGAGATAACTAAAAGAAGGAGGATGCCTTAAACAAACTAAAGAAATGAGGTGCTCTAAACAAATTGACGAAAAAGGGATGTCTTAAACAAATTGAAGAAAAAGGGGTGCCCTAAACAAACTAACGGAATGGGGTGCCTTAAACAAATTGATGGAATGGGGGGTGCCCTAAACAAACTAACGGAAGGAGGATCCCTTAAACAAACTAAAGAAAATGGGGAGTGCCCTAAACAAACTAAAGGAAGGGGATGCCCTAAACAAACTGAAGAAAATGAGGTGCCTTAAACAAACTGATAGTATGGGAATGCCTTAAACAAGCTAAAGGAAAGGGGATGCCCTAAACCAAATGAAGAAAAATGGGGAGTGCGCTAAACAAACTGAAAGTAGGGGGATGTCCTAAACAAGTTGAAGGAAAGAGGATGTCCTAAACAAATTGATGGTAGAGGGATGCCCTTAAACAAGCTATAGGAAAGGGGATGCCTTAAACAAACTAAAAGAAAGGGAGATGCCTTAAACAAACTGATAGTAGGGGAATGCCCTAAACAAAAAAGAAGAAGAATGCTTTAAACAAACTGACAGTAGGGGGATGCCCTAAATAAACTAAAGGAAAGGAAAAATGACCTAAACAAACTAGAAGAAAGGGGGATGCCCTAAACAAATTGATGGTAGGGGGATGCCTTAAACAAGTTGAAGGAAGGGGATGCCCTAAAACAAATTGACAATAGGAGGATGCCCTAAACAAACTAGAGAAATGGAATGCCCTAAACAAACTCCAGGGAAAAAAAGGAAGTATGTGATCTGCAATCGAAAACACCTAAAGCAAGAATAGGAAACAAGGAATGTGGTCTACAACCAGAAACACCCAAAAGAACCTTGGAAAAAGAAGTGACAAGGATAATGAACTTAATGAGAAATGGGATATGCCCTAGTGTAAGAGCCTTGAAAGGAGGAATGCCCTGAGTGATAACTCGTAAGGATTGACAAAAGGGGCAAACGACCATGAAGCCAACATGAGATATGATAAACCCAAAGATGGGGTATGCCCCAGTATGACGACTCGTAAGGATCAGGAAACAAATCAAGTAATGATGAGATCTATAAAATATCTGGTGAGCTAAAAAATAGAGGTATGCCCAATGTAAGATAGTGACTAACATAAGACACAAAATGTCAACACACAAGACACTCTAGGATATGCTTGATTATAATGCAAAGAAAATATATAGCCTCAATGACCAAATGCTTAAACAAGACCATGCATCATAAAAACTATGCTAACAAAGAAAAACTAAAATAATGGATAAGACAAATGCTGACTAAAACTCTAAGGTGGTGTTTGTTTTTTTGGCTTTTTGTTGAAATCAATTTGTTTTCAAGATTTAGGTTATTTGTTTTTATACTTTTTCATAACTTATTATAAACTTTTTACTAAATAGAAAAAGTCAAAATATGTAGTTTTTTCTAAATAGAAAAAATAACATATTGACTTTTCTTTACTTTTTAATATTTAATAGAAATAAAATACTATGAAAACAAACAACATAATATTTAACAATATTAAGTATTAAGGTTCTATTTAGAATTAAGTAAAAAAAACAAACACCACCTAAGTCTAAAAATGCAAGCAAAATAAGACACAATATATTGATTGTCAACGTGAAAATATATCACAAATACATCAACAATCTAATAGGCCCTACCATTATGGAAGATGCTAAGTCTAATGTCCAAAGGCATGTGAAAACTTGACAAAAAAACTCAAGACTAGTCCACATCCTCCTCTAATCAAGAGGGTGGGATAAGGTCATGTGCAATGATGAAATAGGTAAGCTTAAGGGAAAACAAGTAAGGCTTTGAAAAGATGGATGAAGGTGTAGTGGTATCAAAGATGGGGAATATGGGTATGCAATGTAGGCAAGTGGGTATCCAAGTCGAACTAGGTATGCTGAGAAGACTGAACCCAAAGTATCATCATCTCTATAATCCATCAAAATACAATCATAAACAAATGACCAAATCTCAATGTCGCAAAACAAATCCATGTGATGGCTATGCCCCAGTATGAATTCATCATCTAGAAATGGGTAAGCCTTGAATAGGACAAAGGCTTTTAAAATCAATCACTGATGAGTAGGGTATGCCCTAGTATAAGCATTTCCAAATCAAACACCATGGGAGAAGTACAATCCATCATACATCATCGAGTCAAAGTACATCTCTACTATCTGAAGTCTTCTCATACTGCAACATGATGGGAGTATCTGATTTCCTCCAAGAAATGAGCAAATCCCAATGTGGAAAGTCAAACAAAGTGATATGCCACAACGAAAATGCACTCTGACATGGTCATGCCCCAATGTAAGCTGGTGTCTCTAAGATCAATCACCGATGAAAAGGTTATGCCCTAGTGTAGGACACTAGGGACAATATATGAAATGAATACAATCCGCTATAAGCTCTCTCGAGTGTTTATTCCATGATCCATTCATCTAAAAAATCCATCAACATTGATGAGAGGGCTATGCTCCCAAAAAACTATCATCGTCTAAGAGGGGCATGTCCCTATGTAAGAACATCAAATGAAATCTCCCATCCATGCCACATACTCTAATGTAAAAGGAATATGATAACCTCCAAGGAATGACTATGACTCAAAATCCATCATCATTAAAGAGAGGTATGCCTCTATGTGATGGTCATCTAAAAAATCAACCCATGACCGAGAAAAGTGTGTGCCCCAATGGGATGTATCAAGTAGAATAGCTACATACCCGATAAAACTCTCTAAAGTGGTTATGCCCCAATATAGGGCCATACCACAACTCCTGATCTATCAAAATCAAAATGCTCTCTGACCAATCCTAAGTATTGCCCATGTGAAAGCTATCAAAACACAATGCGTGATGTCATGGCCTCAAGGTAGTCTTAAGACTCGGGACGCAACATAGGCTAGGGTAATAGGGTGAAGAAATGAAAGGAAACTAGGCTCAACAATCCCAATGATAAAATCCCATACCCTTGTGTATAAAATACAATATGTATAAAAAATTCAGAAGTTATGGATCGAAAGACATCCAATGGATATATCAATAAAAAAGAAAGAAAAAAATATGAATATATCAGTGATGAAAGGAAGAAATGGAATTGCAAATGGAAGTGTAATAGTGATGATGAAGGAAAAAACAAACTTAGGATGTGGATATATGTGAACCAAAAAAAACAAAACAATGAAGACAAGGTGAATGGATAGAATGAGAAAAAGAATAGATCAAAAGGAAATCAAATGAGCACTGATCCTCTCAAATGAAGTCACGGAGAACAATCAAATCACCTATGCATGTAATAATGGAGAAGACAATGATATGGAGTCCCTAGGAAAAGGTCACTTGTCTCTCACACATAAAATACATAATGAGATAGGCACAAGGAAAATAGGGCATCTGAAAGCTAACATACAAACTCTTATAAACAATTGACCCATTAAAGCAACCCTCAATGACCAATATATACACTCAATGGAGAAGGGCACTGTATACATACATACATACACTTATTTTTATTTTTATTTTTGCTTGTGCATACTCTAAGTATCAAACAAATAAGATCTACTGAGAATACATTATGAAATGGATATACTCTCAAATAATGATGTACATGAACTCTCTCTAATAAGATGACCTTCTCAACTAAGGATCTCTAAACCAATGTCTATGAGATGGGAGTGGAATGGGATATGACCATCCTCCATGCACTGAAATGTGAAAAATCATTACTTAAGGCATGGAAGGAAACATGATAACAAAGAAAAAAAAACGAATGGTATAAACTATGAGGTATGATGAAGAATGATGCTAGGACAAAAAACTAATGAAGAAGGTGAGCCAATAAGTCTATGACTCATGAAACTCCCAAATAAAACATATGTACACAAGAGGGCCCCTATCCTGGTGTAAAAGGTGAGCAAAGCTATAAGAAAGAAAATGTTATGATGCTCATGCGAGGCTCAAAGGGCTAGCAACGGTTTAGATGTCAATAAAGGTAATAGGGGTGTGAGATAACTGAAATGAAGGCCACCCATCCTGTAATCACGGTCTCAAAAATCGTACTCTCAAACCCTCAAATGATCGATATTGAAGATTGATGTCCATCTGATATAACCACGTTAACCCTCTGGAATTGTGCACCAAACCCTACTCCAAATGCTCCATAATAATCTC
Source organism: Vitis vinifera (assembly GCF_030704535.1). Classification (NCBI taxonomy): domain Eukaryota; kingdom Viridiplantae; phylum Streptophyta; class Magnoliopsida; order Vitales; family Vitaceae; genus Vitis; species Vitis vinifera. The sequence goes on along the minus strand of NC_081809.1, from coordinate 15,943,685 downwards.
AAAGATGATCATCTCAAAGAAAAATAGATGACAATCTCATCAATCACAATTGCTCATCACAAACTAACCCTCAAGATCAACCTCTGTAGTCATGACAACTCTCTGAAGTCATGTGTAAAGATCTCAACATGAATATTCTATAACTGACTAAAAGACGATCCTTTAAATGGTAAAACAATCAATAATCTCATCAAACAACCAAGCTACTTTCTCATCATAAGCCCATCCTCATCATGTCGAACTCATCTTAGGCTTAATCCCCTAAAATTCCACCTGGACGAATCAAAGAAGGATAAAAAGAATAGGTGATGATACTGTGCAAGGCTAGAATATGTAGGGATGGAAAGGTTAGGCGATAATGGGGTGAGGGATGATGCTGCGCAAGACTTAAAACAAATAGGCACACAATGGTAAATGGTGCGAAAGTGGGTAGGTACTACTTTGATCATCAGATAGATGAGTCACAATCCTGAACTCCCTGGGTTAAGTTTATGGTTTGAGATCAAAAAGCTCAATATCCTCCATGATGGGTCAAGCCTCAAGATCACAACGTGTAAGTGAAGTGATGCCTCTACTCAAAAGAAATCTAATACAACACATGATATATGGTCATGTGATGACAATTTAAAATTGGATATATGAAAAAAAAAAACTCTAAGTTCACAAAGGTGTGCACTATGAGATGGCTACAAATATGACTAAAAAATTTCTATCAATAATCCATAAAATGGAGTTGTAAAGAACGACGCTATCATGGAATCAATAGTCTATCTCTAAATAAGTATCCCATGACTTTACTTTTAACTCGAGCTCCATAAATAAAAATGATAAGGTGATTAAGGAAAATCTCATAAAAAAGTGTGAACATGAAAACATGTCTTTCACCTTTCGGTAATAAAAATAATAAGCGTTAGGTTAAGAATAGAATCAAGTGAATTAGTCGAAAAATGAAGTACCAATCCCATGATAGGTGAAGAATGTAGAAAGGTGAGCATGATCAACAAACATATCCCAAAATGTCAAAACATAATGAGAATCAAAGAAAGAATGCTAACTCCAGAAAGGAAATCTATCTAAAGCCCTAGGAAGAAAGCGTGCTAGACTCAATGAGCGACAAGAGGAAACCAACACCATACAACAAGGGGTGGTCCAATTGATACTCAAATTCACACTGATATCTAAGTACTCTCAATTGGAGACTAAAATAGGGAGTATTGGATCTAGACTGTGACTAAGGAGGTCACGAAGGTTCTTAGATGCACCCACATGTAGAAAGGGAAATCCTAATAAAACGATCTATGAGTCAACATATGGGATCAAGGCAACTCTAAAAAGAAAATGAATGGACTTTAAAGGATTCCTAACAGAAGCGATCGTACCCTCTGGTGGTACGCAACTTCCTACATGTCTTTAAAGATACGTGGGTGTTTCCATGTAAGGTGGTCATCACATTTACACATGCACTATCTCGTATCTTATAGGGTTTCCTAATGGTGAATACTCTTACATCTCTCAGCACTCGGTGGTAATCTAGGGTGCACAGTGAATGGTGTGGAATCCAAAAATCCCATTAAACTAAGCAGAAAGAAAACACACCAATAATATAAATATCCTAAAATCTAGCTCTAGGTTATATAAGTCGTCAAAGATCGAACTCTAATTAACATCAATGTGTCAACCTCCTCTAGAATGCTCTCAAATATAGATATAGCCCAAACCTTACTTTGAATCACTAGCTCGGTCGAAGAGCAAACAAAGTAACAAGTCTCATATCAAATACAAGATCAAAGGAAGCAAGGTCAAAGAGACTAGGGAATTTGAGGTAAAGGGATAGATGTGTGTTCCACATAGACAAACAACACATGCATCACACAAAAGAAGAGTAGTCATACAAGAAGCAATCATGCAACGCACAAGTATATCAGTCATATTTACACAAAAACTAAGCAAGAATAAGATAACTAAGATGAGTATACAATAGGGATAACATGCTAAAAAAAAGGATCAAGATAGTACACAAAAAAAAATCAACATATCAAGACGAACAAGATATATAACAATGTGAACATAGATGTTAAAGTGAGCAAGATAATCATGGCAAGAGGATCAATCGACATAATCAACATGTGAACATCTCTGAGGAACAATAATAACCAAATATGCATCATGGATAAACATATCAAAGCTCTCAATGTGTAATCAATACCCAATCATACAAAGACACATAAAGAGAAGGGTATCCACTGATTAACCAATCAAAGGCCACATTTTCCTCAACTTGAGTTCAAGTTTAACCTTCTAAACATCCCCAGTGGAGTTGCCATTTTGTAGACCCTCATTTTTCATGAGAATCCCCACTTGACGATGAGACTCGTTTTTTATTTATTTGTGAAATTTTGATTTTTAGAAAAAGACTTGGAGACACCACTTATTTTTGTTTTATTTTTTAAAGGAAAAACAAAACAAGAAAGAAAACCCCGTGTGACTCCTTATTTGGAAAAGACATGTCTGCAAAAATCGAGTTTGAATTCGGAGGTCAAGTTATCTATTGGGAAGATACAGTGGTGAGTTGTAGCGCCCCTTTAAGCTTGTATACCTATAGTCTCTACTAAATGAATCAAGGAAATTGTGGTAATTAATTAATTAATAATGTATACCAAGATTAAAGGAACAAATTAATATACACAAAAATGACGATAAAATCTAATTACAAAAATGCACAAAATAAATGACAAGAGAATTATGCAAAATGATTCATTGAACAAAATAAAAAAATATATATTTAAAAAAAATAGTTTTCAAGAAATTTCAAAGGCTTTTATTAAAAAAGAAAAAGAAAAAAGATGAATGATTCCAGTTTAATTATTTACATAAAAGAATCAATTTATTTTCTTTAAGTGATTTGATTCAATTTCATGTGTATTCAATTTTCAAAAAAGTTATTTACACTTATTGTATCAAAAGAATTTATTACAAATTTTCAATTTGGCAACAAAAATTATTTTTACTTACTTTTACTAGAAATGAATGAATTTGTACAATTTTATTTACAAAAGTATTTTGATTTATTTTCATTTAAGAAAAATGATTTATACAAATTATTTAAATATATATAATTTTATTTGCAAAATAATTTTTAATTTAAAAAAACTTTTATAGCTTTATTTATAAAAATGTTAAAATTCAATCCAATTTTATTAAGAAAGTGATTTCTAAAACTTTAATTTGCAAAAATAACTCTCATCATATTCTTATTAAAAAAAATTATTTAAATCTTTTATTTCTAAAATTTACTTTTAATCTCATTTTAATGAAGGAAAAATAATTTATTTAAAAAAAGAATTTTGGACAATTTTGTTAAAAATTAATTTTTGGGATAACTTTGTTTACAAAACAATTTTCGAAAAATTATTATTAGAAACACTTTTTTATAATTTTATTAAAAACAATTTTATTGATTTTTGTAAAAACACTTTTACGATTTTTTATTAAGAAAACTTACTTTTATTAAAAATAATATTTTTTAAACTATTATTTTATTAAAACATGTTTATTGAATTGTTTCTCTTATTCAAACAAAATTTATGGTTTGTTCGATATTCAATTTTGTATACAACAAATAAATATATACAAACAAATATTAACAAAAACTAATAAAATTAAAACCAAATAAAAGTAAGTAATAAAACATGTGCCCAAACAAACTTACAACAAGTTCAGTGCTCCATTTACAATCTTCCTGAACTTCCTTTCCTTCCAAAAAATTTCATTCTCTATGTGTCATAAATCTGTACTCAACCAACATAACTACATAATGAGCCCATACAAAAACAAAAATAGCTCAAATGTAAATATCCAGAAATGTACAAAGTCCAAAACAAATATTTAAGCCCAAATTCAAACTTTAAATTAGTCCAATAAATTTCACAAATTAAAATGGGCTCAAATTAGCAAATTTAACCCAACAAAAATATCCTTCATGTTATAGGTCTTAACTTGAAATTTTCAAATTAATGACCAATATATAAGCATAATCAAACAAGTCCAAAAAATTGATAATTAAAACAAATTCCATTAGGCCTAAATTTAATATCCTAAAATCCAAGTCTAATTTAATATACAAACCCAAATCCACAACCAAAATCAACTTAATTTAATATGAAAACCCAAAATAACATCCAAAATACACCACAATTGTCTCATGCCCAAATTAAATATTTCAAATGAAGAATCATATAAATTATCAACTAATCTAGCACAAAAGATCAAATTCCAAATTAATTCACCAATGATAAATTAGCACAAATTTCATATTAATTCACTAACAACAAATTAAACCAAATTCCATATTAATTAACAAAGCCTAAATTCCATATTAATTCAACAATCCAAATCTCACAAACAACAATTACTATTCAAATCAAGGAAAATAAAATAAAATAAAATAATGCATAAAATAAACCTACATAGTTTTTTGGAGACCATGGATGGCTAGGAGAGAAAAATTGGCAGTGGATTAAGGGATAAAATAAAGTAAAAATTTAAAATAAAATAAAATAAAATAAAAAAGAATGAAAGATACAAAGGAAGATGAGTGGGCTTCAGAAATGGCGCCGACTTCATGCCGCTGAGAGTAACTTATTAGTGGTGATTGGCCGATAGTGCTACAATGGTGGTTGTGTGGTTTTTTGGGAACAAAAATAAAATAGATAGATAAAAGAAAATGAAGGGAATGAGAAAATGGAAAGAAGAAAATAGGAAAATGGGAGATGGTCCCCAATTGTTGGAAATAGTGTTGCTTGCGTTAGCTTGCCGGCAATGATTGACCGACTATGGGTATGGAGATGGGTTTCATAAGAAATAAAAAAATATAGAAAAAGAAAACAAAAAGGAAGAAGAAATAGAAGGAAACGGGGAAATGAAAGGTGGAGGGTGTGTGGCAATGGGTTATTTTTTAGTGGGTGTGGGTGTAGAGAGTTTGTGGGAAATGAAGAAGAACAAATGGAGAAAAATGGGGGTCGTGTGGGTGTTCTCATGAATGGCAGTGCAAGAGCAAAAAAAATGGAAGAAAAAGGAAAAAAAAAATGAAAAGAGATAGAAGAGAGAAGAAAGAAGACAGGAGGAGGTGGGGGGCGGGGGGGTAGGGTATTGCCTTTGACGTGGGATGTATGGGTAGAGGAGAGGGAGTGGGTGAAGTGGTTGGGGAAGAAAAATGAGAGAAAAATGGGAAGGGAAAAAAATAGGAAAAAAGAAAATGAAAGAAAAAAAAAATGTAAAATAAAACAAAATAATAAGAATTAATATTTAAAAGGTATAGGTGGGTCAAAGCATGCAAATGTAATCAGGTTTGAAATATAAGGATAAAATTAGACCCAAAATTAATTTAAAAATAAATTTGGGACAAATTTTGGGGTCTACAATATGTATTTTTTTTTAAGGATGTACATGGGTTCCAAATTGGATTTTAGGATGGGGAAAAGACTCAAATCACTTCTTGAGTTTCCCTAAATGACTATTGAGGTCATAGTAAGGGTTATTAGAGTTCCAACTCACCCTAAAAAAATATACATATATATATATATATATATATATTCTTTAGGATTTATGTGGAGTTCCAAATTAGATTTCGGGGTAAGTGAAGGACCCAAATCACTCTTTGAGCTTCCCTAAATGAATATTTAGGTCATAATAAGTGTTATTGGGGTCTCCACTCTCCCTAAAAAAAATGTACATATTTTTATGAAAAATGTACATATTTTTATGAAAAGTGTACTTTTTTTTTTTTTTTTTTAAGGATGTACATGGGGTTTTAAATTGGATTTTAGGGTAGAGGAAGGACTCAAATTACTTCCTGAGGTCCCCCAAATGATTATTTAGGTTATAATAAGGGTGATTGGGGTCCCAACTCACCCTAAAAAAAAATGTAAGTATTTTTGTGAAGAACCCACATTTTTTTTAAGGATATACATGGGGTTCCAAATTGGATCTTGGAGTTGGGAAAAGACTCAAATTACTTTCTGAGCTCCACCAAATGACTATTTAAGACATAATAAGGGTGATTAGGTTCCCAACTCGCCCTTAGATAAAAATATACTTATTTTTGTAAAGAATGTATGTATTTTCTTAAAGATGTACATAGGGTTCCAAATTAGATTTCAAGGTTGAGGAAAGACTCAAATTACTTTTCGAGCTCTCTCAAATGGCTATTTAGGATGATTAGGGTCTCAGTTTTCCTTAAAGAATTTTTTTTTCAAAGAATGTACATATTGTTCTTAAAAATGTATGTAATTTTATCAATAATTTACTTACAAAATGAATTTCATGGTGAGGGATGGTCTCAAATCACTTCCTAAGGTTCCTCAAATGAATATTTAGGTCACAATAGGGCCTAATGGGGTCTCATACATTCTTAAGAAAGAAAAAAAAGTAGAATCTTAGTAAAAATTACATACATTATATATATAGTATGGCAGATCGGGACATCATTAGGCTTTATTGTGGTATAATTGTTTATTTGTGGAGCCTCATGAATGAAAAAGAGTGTTTTTTTATTCATAAAAAAGTGGTACCCTACTTTTTAATGGTTGTGTTGATCAGTGTGTAACTTCAATATGCAAAAATTTTAATTTTTGATAAAATAAAGATAAAATAAATATAATTGATTAAATACAATATTTTATGAAACAAGATATTTTTAATTTTATATTAAGAAAAAAAGTGTTAGAACCATATCCAAGTTTTTATCTTATATAATTATAAATATTAAACATTTTAATGAAGAAGAAAGTTAAAAATATAGTCAAGTTAGATTTTTTTAAAAATATAAACAAAAATAATGTAACAATTTAATAAGATTTATAAAATAAATAAGTATTTTATTTAATAAGAATATAGAAAATCTTATGTTTTAAACCTCTAATTAATTTTATTTGTTATGTATTTATTTTTATATTAAATTGTTTCTCATTAATTATTTATTATATATTATTATTTTATGCTTAAAGTGTCTATAAATAATTAAAATAATAAATATGAAATGATGCAAAAATTAAAATTAAAAAGATCTCATGAAGGTAACATAAAAAGATGGAGGCATTATGGTGGAGGGAGAACAAGAAAAAAAAGAAGAAGATGAAATAGTGAAAAAAAATTAAAATTAAAATTAAAATTAAAAATATTTCATCAAGCTAACACATTTCAAAAAAAAAAACAAAATTGTAGAAGTATTATGGAGAAGGGAAAAAAAGAAAAATTATGAGGTATAGTTGGTTGCCATGTTAAAGCTTAAAGACAATGACGATGCTCTTTGACTTATCATGTCAAAATTAAAAAGGAAAAAAAAAGGTTTGTGGCCAAGGGTGATATGGGTAGAGAATGTGGTTTTTTCATTATTGGATTACACGTTTAAAGAATTATTGTTTTCAAACTACATTTAATTTGAAAATGAAAAGTGAAAGTTGTCAAAAATGTTATATTTTTTAAACATTGTATGAAATAATGATTTCCCTTAATTAAATACAAAGGTAAAAGCAACACTTTTATTTAAATATAATTAAGATAATATCTAAATTCCATTATCATATTCACAAAGATCCATGTTGAAGTATTTGATATGAATTTTCATTGCAACCCAATTTTTGAGTTCCATTTTGCTATTTCAATTCTCACCATCTCTTTATTTTATCCTCAAAATCAAATTTTTATTGACTTTATAGGTAAAATTTTCAAATAATTTTGAATTTTGATGGTAAAACAAACCTTTATAATTGATAATAAAAACAATAATAATCATATAACTTAACATTTGAAATTAATATCATTCTATTATCATATTTATATACTTGTATTCATCAATTTATATATCCATCAATTTATAAACCCATTTCCAATATGCTAGTTAATATTAAGATAATATACTTTATGTGGAGAATTAAAGTTGTGTTTGTTTTTTGGATGAATAAAAAAAACCAAAATATTTTCCTTCTTTTATTTAGTTAAAAGTAATATGTTGATATCAACTCATAAAACTAAACTAAACCTATCAACAACAAATCCACTATGATTATGTTGGTTGATATTTATAAGTTATTTTTAACTAAACAGAAAAAGTCAAATATTTTGGTGATGTTTGTTTTTTTTTTTACTTAATTCTAAATAGAACTTTAATGCTTAATAATATTAAGTATTAGGTTCTTTTCTATTTCACGAAAAGTTTATAAAAGTCATAAAAAAATAGAAAAACAAATGACCTAAAGTTTGAAACAAATTGCTTTCAACAAAAAACTAAAAGAACAAACATCCTTTACTTTTTCTATTCAACCAAAAAACAAACACCACCTAAGTTTGAGTTAAAGGAATCTTTATGTTTAGTTTAATATAATAAATGCTAGAAAATTATAATCAAGTTTAGAAGAAAAAGTATTGCAATCTCTTTTAAGAGGTAACTAAGCTAATGTAATATATATATATAGATAATACTATGTAAAATTAATTTAATAATAAATTAATAATTTCAAGGGTAATTTAATTTTAAAAATTGTTTTAATTAAAATTTCTAGAACAAATATATTAATGTTTTAAGAGTGGATTATTCTAAAAAAAATAGAGCTTCCTTAAATTAGATAAATACTAAGGTGGTATTTGCTTTTTTTTTTTTTTTACTTAATTCTAAATAGAACTTTAATGCTTAATAGTGTTAAGTATTAGGTTGTTTGTTTGTGTAATATTTTTTTTCTATTCAACAAAAAGTTTATGATAAGTCATGAAAAAATAGAAAAACAAACAACCTAAAGTCTGAAAACAAATTATTTTTAGCAAAAATCTAATAAAATAAACATCATCTAAAATATATGGATTGAATTATAATTGGTTGTTCTAAAATTTCCATAGAATAAATAGCAAAAATTTTCTCAATTTGCAATAAACTAATATGTATATTCATTATATTTTTTATGTCAATTAAATATTTTTAAATAAAAATTAAAAACTTAAAAGAGTTGAGATTAAACTTGATATAGAGATTTCTTTTGTAATGACTTCCTTACATCACAATTTCCTATCAAAACTTTCTACCAAACCACTACACATTTCCCACCAAACCACATTTTCTCATCAAATGTTTTCTTTCTCTTCAATCCTTCTCTCCATCTCCCATCATACACCGATAAGCTACAATATCACAGCCCTCCAAAGCCATTCTTCCACATTTCTCAAACCCCGTAAATCTCGAGCCTCACACCCATACTAGCAGGTGAATCGTGAGTAATCAATGAGCTTTTGGTGAGATACATTGTGATATATTGGTTGGGAAATGATTAAAATGGGTCCACATATGTTGATTAATTGTAAATTATCAGCTATCATTTTCATTTAGCCCATTAAAGTGATTAGATAAGTTTTTCTTTTTCTATTGGCCTTAGACATCTCATTAAGTGTGGGCTTTAGTGTGTAGAGACAACTTGATTTTATTTTATTTCTATGACAAACCAAAAATAAAATAAAAATATAAATATAAATATAAATAGGTTGAGGTCCCCGATCTAAATGGTCTTTTTTTTTTAGAGAATTTACTCATATCCCATCATTGAATGAAATGAGGTTTTTCTCTCTAAAGAAGAAGAGTTTAGATGTGGAAGACTAAAACCCCATTCCACTGCATCCCAATGGATCTAGATATGCTTCCAATTTATTTTTCTTGATGATTTAATATGATCTTGATTTTGGGTTATAACATATGATCTTGATTTTAGGTTATAATATGGTCTTGTTGTTTTTGGGCTATTAATATGAGATCTCGAATGAGTTATAACATGAGATATGATGTTTGGGTATTCCTACAAGTAGTTTGGGTAATCCCTGCAAATGGTATCAAACCCACATCATGTTGAATCATTGCGAAATAAATTTCTCAAATAAAGTGTACAATATATCTACAACACGAATCAATATTCAAAAAGACTCACAAGTATGCACTAAAGTGATGGGATTATTAAAATGATTGGAAAAGTAATTTGACTTCCATTATATGACACATTATTGAAAGATTTCACGAGTGTTTATTTATGTAAAAAAAAAAAAGTCGAATTCCAATTCAATAATTTTAATGAATTTGATTTATAAAAGAAAGTTTCAATTAATAAAAAAATGCTTTAATTTCATTTGTAGAAAATACTTTTAAAAAGTTTATTTACAAGAAAATAATTTGTTACTTTTATAAGAAAACAAATGATTTAGTACAATTCTTATTCAAGTAAATGTTCCTCTTTGGCTTTGTTAACAAGTGAATGATTTTTTTTTTGAAAAAAATAATAATAAAACTTCATATATAAAAGATTATTTCACCATTTTTAAAATATTTTATAAATACAAAACATCTTTTATAATTTTATTTAATTTTATAATTAAAAAAAAGTTTTAAAACTTTATTTTGTTTACAAAAGGATGATTTTCGCAAAAGTTTAGTAAAAAAGCAAAGAATTCTACTTTTTTATTTTTTATTTTTTATTTAAACATAATCAATTTTTATAAACAAGATAAAAAATTATTTTATATTTTAATCCAAGAGAAAAACCAAATATTTAGAAAACCACATTTCAATTTAAATATAACATTTTTTATTCCAACAAAATTATTATAAACAATATCATTATTAATAGTTATGTATATTTATGCACATTATTTCCTCACTTTGCCATTACTTAAAGAATCTTTTGGAAAGGCAGGAGCTTAACTACACAATGGATAAATGAATCAACCTAAAAAAGAAAAGCATTTCAAAACACTTATTACGAAGAAATTGATTTTTTGTTCTTTACTTCCAGAAAACATGGTTTCATAATTATCCACTACACCAACTCCAAATGAATGTCACATCTCCACACACTCATTTCATTTCATTTTTCCTTTTTCAATAAACACCCAAACCACCGAATACATACTCCATAATCGGCTACACCACCATTGATTTTTCCATTTTTCTCAGTTCCATCCAAAACACACCACCATTAATCTTTATATTTCCACAACATTTGCGTGAATCTCTATGTTAAATCCCATTATAGCCGGCCATGATCTCATTCTATTGATTTAAAAAAAAAAAAAACTAAAAAATGCCAATGGCATCACTCACATCATAACCAACCATATATTCACATTCATAATTAAAACATCAAAAGAAAATACTAGCCATATTTTCAATCACATTTACGTTTTGATTTCAGAAAAATTCAACTCAAAAACCACTCACAAAATTTATGGTCGGCCACCCATTTCTGCATTCACTTGCATTTTTAAATTAAACAAAATAAATTCAAAGAGCACTAACCTTGCTTATGGCTACCCTAACTCAAGTGCTTACCAGAATGTCTGTTAATCCTGCTCATTAATTACTTTAGCTAATGTTACGACAATGTGAGAAGTGTGGCAATCAAGGACAGAGATATGGATAGAGACACCAAGTACCGAGTAAAGTGAAGCAGAGACTGCAATTGGATAAAGCTTAAAGGAGAATAAACAGTGAACCAAAAGGTTATGCAAGCAAAATTAAACTTTACATATATTATGATGTGTGCAAAGCTCATGACATGGAAATGATATTAGTTGAGATGAAATCTGGAATGAGACAAATTGGTAGAAGTGAAATGAGGGATTTGGGGAAGCATAGAATTGAGATGGGGTCTTGGAGAAATGGGTTTGGGAAAGGGCGAGGAATGGTGGTTAGTTTAGAGGAAGAAATCAAGGGTGGTGGCAGGAAAAGGGACCACGCTACCAGCTTTATTCCCATGAATGCATGATTGATATTTTGAAGAATTCTCCTTTATAGGGTGTCCAAGGTATCATTTAGAAAGCCACAACTTTTCTTTAAAGACCCGTGGTATAGTCTCCCTTCCTTTTGGTGTATGTGGAGGCTTTCTTCCTCAATAAAATGTCGTCATGGTCATCTCTTATAGTCGTGATGCCGTTGAACATGCATCAAGATGGCTTAGCAAGGCCATGCCAAGGTGAGGGGCCCAAGATGAGACTTTGGGTGCACTGTTCACAAGCGGCAGTAGGGGTATTCGTTTGCTAAATGAGTTTTGGGACTATTCTAAAGATGCTCAGATTTCTCAAAACCAAACATCCCATGCTATTATGATTACCCAAACCGTCAGATGCACCTGGCTCCTGACATCACTATAAACATCCTACAGCCCATCTCATCTTGAAATCCACAACAATAACTGCATGAACGTATCATCAGGAGGCAAGGCTATGGGTCCAACATCCAGTTCTTCACTAAGGGGAATACATCAGTAGGCCATGAAAGGGGTTGACCAGGAGAGCAATGCTTCCCAGGCAATGTTGCAAGCAACATAGCTTAACCAACATCAACGGCAAACACAGAGGCAATAAACAGAGAAAAACAAGAACATAAATAGAGCATAAAGGATGGAAACAAAAGGTATCAACGAAAGCCATATTTCACATTTCACTCCGTGAGCCTAATCGAACAAGGAGAACTTGGGGTGGATTAAAAATGAAAATGAACATGAAATCAATATCCACACATGCCACAGTGAAAATTAATGAAACAAAATCAACCTAAATCTAAACAGTGACAGATAAAGCAGTGAGTAAATCAACAACCATAAATGTGAAAACAGTGAGATTAGATGTTACGACGAGAATAGGAAAATAACATCTTCAGGCACAATGTAGTTGGAAGGACATCAATTTATTCTCATACCAAAGAAAAAATAAATAGACATCCCAGCATCAACCTCACAAAAGAAACATAGAAATAAGGGAATTCAAAATGAATTCTATAACGCATACATTCAGTCAACAAATAATACCCAAACATAACAGAGATAATGAACAATGCAATATAGGATAGAACTGGGAATACAGAATAAGCTTACCTAAGAAGTATTTTCTAATACACTTCTCTTGCTCATGGGAAACCTGAAAAATCCCCTTATATTCTTATAATGATGGGGAAAGAAACCAAGATAAGATGAAAAGACATTAAAAGGAAAATAACATCCTATGACACAAGGTAGTTAAAAGGAAATCAAAATTTTCTCATACACAACCAAAGAAATGAGAAACAAACAACCAAACATCAAACTCAGAAACAAACATAGCAATCAACAAATTTAAAATAAATTCTCCAGTAGATACATGCAGTCAACAAATAACACCTTAATATAACAAAAAAGAATGATGAACAATGTGAAATGGCAGAGAACACGGAATACAAAGTAAACTTACATGAGAAGTATTTCTCGATTTCCTTCTCTTACTCCTGGGATACCTTAAGAATTCCCATATATGCTTGCTAATGGTGGGGAAAGAAACTGAGATTAGATATAAAGACAAGAATAGGAAAATAACCTCTTAAGTCATAATGTAGTTGGAAGGAGATCAATTTATTCTCATACCAACCAAAAAAAAAAGACATCCCAGCATCAATCTCACAAACAAACATAGAAATCAACAAATTCAAAATGAATTCAATAATGCATGCATCTAATCGACAAATAATACCCAAATATAAGAAATATAATGAACAATGCAATATGGAAGAGAACAGGGAATACGGAGTAAGCTTACCCAAGAAGTATTTCCTAATATACTTCTCTTGGTCCCGAGAAACCTCAAAATTCCCCTTATATGCTTATAATTGGTGGGGAAAGAAACCGAGATTAGATGAAAATATGAGAAAAGGAAAATAACATCCTATGACACAATGCAGTTAAAAGGAAATCAAATTCTTTTCATACACAACCAAAGAAATGAGAAATAAACAACCAAACGTCAAGCTCACAAATAAACATAACAATCAACAGATTTAAAATAAACTCTCAAGTACATACATGCAGTCAACAAATAACACCTTAATACAACAAAGAAGAATGATGAACAATGCGAAACGACAGAGAATAGGGAATATGGAGTAAACTTACATGAGAAGTATTTCTCAATTTACTTCTCGCTCCTGAAAAACTTGAAAATTTCCCATATATGCTTGCCAATGGTGGGAAAAGAAACCAAGATTAGATATAAAGACGAGAATAGGAAAATAACCTCTTAAGGCACAATGTTTTAATAAAATAAAATAAAAACACAGGAAAAGAAAGTTGTCTATCAACTGGACCATGTTTTAGGTTAATAGATATAAGGTGAATTTCTTATATATGAGGTATTCTCTAGGCAAGAGGCCTACGTGCACCACATTCAAGCCTCACTCTTCAATAGAAAGAACTATTTAATAAAAACAATAAATAAACAAATAAAATTAAATTAAATAGAGGAAAAGAAACTTGTTAGCTGATAGGACCTTGTTTTAGGTTAATATAAAAGGTGAATTTCTTAGATATGAAGTATTCTCCAAGCAAGAAGCCAAGTGCATAACATTTAAGCCCCATTTTTTGAGTTGTGAATTTGAAAGGAAATATTTTAACAAATGAATCCTAATGCCTTTTCCTTAGGCCCTTCTGTGAGTTGAACTATGTGGTTTGCCTGTAAGCCCCAAAAGGCTAAAATAATGGTTGTTCTAATTTATGTAGCAGGGAAATTAATTTTATGTATTTATCAGGACACTACCTCTATGATTGACAAGCAAATAAAGAAGGATCCACATTGTGTGATATCCTAGTAGTCGATTTATAGAAACCAAAAACTGGCGTACATAATCTAGGCCATAAAAGAATAGAACCAGGTTGTTCAAAATAGTTTTATGGTAAACTAGAAATATGATCAACATTCTGTTGGGAAAAACTATTCAAGTTTCTTATAACAGCTAAGAGATCAAAATGCTTTGAAGTAGTAGGGTCCTAGGATGTAAATTGATAGACAAAACAAAGAGAAATACCTTGTAGATCCAAGGATATGTAGACAAGTCCATTATTCCATTATTTAGACCCTTAATCTTTACACTTGTTAACCTTGCTCCAACCCATTCATAAAATGGTATTTCATTCTACAAACAACACAAAAATAAAAATAAAAAATAAAAACCAGTTAGTGATAAAGAGCATATGAAATAAACTTCAAACCTAGTTCAAGTCATGCTGCAATCCATAATACATTCCCATAAGCAAGTAGGTTTGTAATTAATAAAATGCCTATTCATTTTGACTTGCATATCCTAGGTGCAAAAGTTCAACATATAGCAACCAAAAAAAAAAAAAAAAACAGCTAGTCTCATAGAAGGCAAGAAGTTCTTTTACATATACCCTACATCTAACTTATGAACGTAGATGAGAGACATAAGCAATCAATTGATGTAATCACTATAAAAATAGTGTTTGACATTTAAAAAACCTCCGGCATATCTCATGATGAGTAAATGTCAACATTCAGGAAATCAAAATTAGCCCCTAAATGATAAATAAATAAAAAATACAAAAAGACGTCAAACAAAGCCCATGGGAGAAAGTTGCAATGAACATTTTATCTGAAGGACTTGTGAAGGTTGAAACACCATATGGGAGAAGGAAATGTATTTATGCAGAGTGTTTCTTTTCCAATAGAAACATATAGCCCATTCCGCCATATAAAGTTAGTGTGAGGCAATCAAAACAAAACAACCAGATCCTTCCAACAAGAGTCAAGTACTTAAGTAAATAAAATAAAGGAGAGCAACTTACTTGTAAGCCAACAGTCATGCTCAAAACAACAATCTCATTCTTTCCTGCCTTGAGAGAAATGGGACATTCAAATTTGAAGGGTGAATGTGATCCATTTCCAGATGCACTACCTGAATATTAGAAAATATAAAAGATAACCAATGATAAATTATTTAGATGATTGAAATACAATTTGGAACTTAATAAACCATTGACACAATATACATATGAAAGTTGAAAATGTCGAGATTTCAACAAAGATACCAATTGAACATTGACATAGTAGAAGTTAGTGACACAAAATGAAAATTTTGAATAAATATGAGATCTATTATATGAATAAAGGAAACAATGTTTTACAAAACACTTCTTTTCTTTCTGTTAGAATTATTACGGGACCCAATTTATTCAACAATTGGATCATTGGAGTTATCGTGTTATTAGTTTAGGGTTTCTTTTTTTAACCATAGGTATTCTTTTTTAGGGTAATATATAATGACACAAATCTATATGGGAGATATTGACAGATATTGAAGGCTAAGATAACATGCACTCAGAATAATGCACTACTATGTACCAAAATTACTTCACTTTAATATGAAAGAGCAAAATATCAATGGAACAACATTTTCTTAATGAGTAAAGAATACCTAATAAACAAGCAGTTACTAGGATTTAGGGCAAAGATCAATAATAAAGCTGGATGGTAATAATATGCTCTATTCCTAAACAAAATGCAATTTAACTAATCACTAAGAGATTAGGTTTCTTTATAGGAAAATCATAAATATATTGATATTAAGTGGCATTGATTAATTAATCACCAAGGAACTTTACTTCAAAGTAATTTGAAATTAATATTATTTGTTTTCGTTTTACTACAGAAAGACTGCAAGCATGAAGTAAGAAATAAGGGTTTAAGAATAAAAGTGAGATAAATAAAGGCTTTGAAGAATTCAAAGGATTAAAAAAAATACATCTTTTATGCCTACTGATGTAATTTAGCTCTGCCAATTTTCCTTTTTTTTTCTTTCCTTCTTTCTATTTTCATCATATTGCTTGTTTCAAGTCCTGGCTTTGTATTCCAAATCAATAAGTTTATCCTATTTTTTCATTCCATTGTTCATCATGTCTGTAACTTGTAATTGTTTGTGATCAATTGATTGATCACTGTGTTGTTCTTCATAGATTATAATCAAGAATTAGAACATTGCGAATTCTGTCCCACCACACCCCCATGTCCTACTAAAAGCCTCATAATGGAGAAACTCAAGCTCACTAGTGACAGTCACTAGCACAACTTTTGAGCATATAAGTTCTTAATGATACATAAATGACAGGTGCAGTTTTGCATTCTGATTAACTACTTAATACTGCAAACAACAACAGAAGAAATGATGCTAAAATAGAATGTTGGAAGAGATAAATAATAACCTTGAAGTTTTTGATTCACAAAAGCATGGAGGGCATGACCCTTTGATTCAACTAGGAGAATTGGTTGGCTTATCTCTTTCAAGAAATTTTCACTTTCACCAACAGTTATACTAACAACAAAAAAAAATACTACAAGAATCAGATGTTATCAATGTCAATGAACTCCAACTATAATGCATAGTTCACTTGTTATAAATTGTATATTACATTCTGTACACCTAGGCTTAAAACGCTCATCAATTAAGTAGAAGATATTGTCTAGTTTAGATAAGTCATAGTTCAAGAACCAAGAAGAAACAAGTGAAACCCATAGTAAGCTTGGCTGGAGGTACGATTAGATTAACATGAGAGTAAACTATCATAAAACAGAATGATTAAGAAAGAGAGACCAACATTTATGTATCTTAAATATTCATTCTCATTCTTATTAGCAAAAGTATTTGTACTTATCTACTAGTACTAGGTTTTAGATATCAAATAAATAAATAAAAATCCAAAACCATCAAGATTTTGAGAGTTTTTGAAGATCCTAACTTAGTTATGTGGATTGTTAAATAATCATGACAAGGTTTTATATTCCAAATAATCTAAGTACTTTTCAAAAAATTTGAAGTCTCAAGCTTAACATAAATGAGAGCTTTATTGTTAGTATCAACATGCGAGAAGACAGATTTAGGCCCCTGTGAGATGGCTTTCCAGGGTATCGATTAGTTTCCTATAAACCTAATTAATATCATAACAATTGTCTTATGGCTTATATTCCCTATCAAGGCCTTGTCTCTCATGGTCATATTGACTTGAAAATGACCACCTTTGCAATTAGTCAGCTCATCATTTTCCAACTGATCAAATTATACCTACTACAGTCCTTAAATCTTGACTTAAGAAAGTCCTTTTCAATTCACTTAACCTTCAAGGCTACCCTAACTAGAATACTAAATTGTAAATATGTGGGAATCTGCACTAATCACAACTAGATCAACATGATTCTATTTCTTTTTAGCATAAACTAAAATACTTATTATATATTAAAGAAAGAAATTAAACTTAAGGAAGGATGAGTGATTCTTCATAAGGGAAGACTGCAAAAGAAAAAAGAATATCCAATGACTCTCAAGGGGGTAAAAAGTTCATTTTTGAGGTAGAAGCTCCTCTTTGACCTGCCTATTGGCTTCCTTATTTGTTGATACATACCTTCAATAGTGTTACCCAATAAAGTCAAACCTTCTTTTGCACAATAAGGCGTTTAGAGAACTTTTTGTTCGCAGGACCACTAGAAAACCCAAAGCTCTTAAGTCCCCACAGTCTAGAGAAGCCTTCCGTGTCAATCTTAACCAATAGTTATTAGTGGCCTTTCTAGTATAAGTAGGTTTGTTAAAATTGTTGCTTCGATCCTTAGGGAAAATGTGAGATTTGACGGCCATTGTAAGGAATGGGACAAAAAACAAGATGAAAAACAAAGGCTCCAGAACCACAAAGAACTATTTCCTGAAGCTACAAGGATTGAACAGATGTGAAATTAGAACCTGACCCACACACCATTTTGAGTCTAACCAAAACTTTTGAAAGACATGCAAAATCATTTTTAGTGAAACAACCAAACATAAGGAACAAGAACATGCTAGTAGTTTTACCCTAAGTGAGACCAACCTTACGGTGTACCAGAGTTAGTCTGTAGTGTCTTTTGTGGTATTGATGTGATCAACAAAACCATTTTTAACAAAGTCAGCTTCACCCCAGATCCCAGCTTTCTCAACAAAGGTTTTCCATTAAAGACCTTTCAAGTCTTTATTTGATGGTACAAGCGAGGGCTGCAAATCTTCTAGTACCATTTCAACTTGTGAAATTTGAGATACAACATGTTGAAAAGTCAATATGTAAGTTGCCAAGGGTAATTAAGAATAGCAAGAGTCAAAAAATAGAATTAAAGACATGAATAGGACTTGCCACAATTGTATCTAGAGTTTAGTTGTCAACCATTGCAAGATCATTTAAAGGAAAATTACATTATGGAGTTAAGATAGAAAATGGGACTCTTGTTGTTTTGTTCACACTGATGTAAATGTGTCTTATAACAAAATTTCAAACCGTAACAGCCTTGTTTCAATTCACTTCTTTGGAAGTAGCTGCTTCTACACTAACATGCATGTTACTTTACATGCTACATAATTCACTCATGTACAACCAAACTTGTGTTCGCATGGAAGCAAAACAATATAGTCGATATTACTTACATGATTACTAAAGGGGTGTTTGATAAAAGAACTTATTACTAGAAAGTGAAAAATTAAACAAATGAATGTTAAAAAGAACCACCAAAAAACTATTTAATTTGTCTATTAAAAAAGAACTGACAAACCTCTTAAAGAAAAACACCATAAGCGAATTCTAAAAGATTATCTTTATTATTCTATTTTTTTCATTTTCTATAAAATAAAGATTTTTTTCATCTAACTACAATTTATCATTTTTTGAATTACAACATTTTTCTTATTAATTTTTTGATACAGTAAAATTAACATTTTGAATTAGAAATATATTGAATTATACTCTATTTTAATTCATTTAAGAGAATTATACGAAATCATTTTTAGATTGAAATTGAATTTCTTTTCAAATAAAAGGTTTTATTGTTAGTTCATTAAGACAATAAAATTAGAATTATAAATAAAGTTTATGTCATTGATTTATAAAAATTATATTTTTCTTAAAGGATTCTAAGAATCTTTTGTTTGTAGAGTTCGAGAAGAAAAATTGGAAGGATGGTTTTGATAAAAATAAAATAAAAATGATGGTGAAACAAATGAAATAATACACAACTTTTATTTATTAGGAACTATACATGTTTAATAAGATTTTTCTTTCTTTCTATTGTAATATTTTGATCTCTTAAATGATTTTCATTAAAAAAATATTATAATGAAGTAAATTAGATTGTTCATAAATTATTAAGGTTTCATAGTAACAATTTTCAATCTTGAAGACAAAGGCATCGTATCTTTTCCCGTTGCAAAGAAATATTGTTATTATTTGTATAGCAATACATACCTACCTTTGAAGAATAATGGTTAATGATGCATTTTTTAGAAACTACCCCTAACAATAATAAAAGTTTTGCATTCAACAAATTTAGAAGGGTAAGAACACGATCAAATTCATATGTTCAACTCTAGTAAGCAAAATATAAATGATTTATTTAATAGTCACTTTTGAACTTTTTTGGTTATTTCAATTATATAAGATCTTTTGTAACTATCTATTTGTTTAATTATTTTTAAGGATAACCCCCCACCCCCCCCCCCCCCCCCCCCCCCTTTTTTTTTATTAGAGCCCCTATATAATATTTTATGTCAATTGATATTTTTCTTGATCAATATAGTATACATATATTATTTCAAAAAAATATATATAAAATATGTCATATCATGAGTATAGTTAAACTTATAAAATAAACCATTTTCAATTCAGCTCTTAAACCTATGATGATGTCAAACATTTTTCACTTTAATTACTTCAGCACTTATTATTCAGCATTAAAGTTTTCAGTATTTAATTTTTTGTTTTATCAAATACTACCTAAGTTTCTCATAATATCAACCATATTAGACTTCAGTTTCATAGACTATGCATACTTCAAGATTTTGTGCTTGGTGAATCCTTTGACGTATACAATACACTAATTGATTCACAATTATCTATTTATTTCTATTCATACACCTTGCTAAATTTTATTTATAGATTTCTAGACAACTACAATTGTAAGACTACTACAGTGTGATTTAATGGTGGGATGTTTTGGAGAATGGAGGCACATGAAGATGCCAAAAACCTACCTTCGCAGTGTTAAATACAACATTCTTGCAGTCTGGTAGAATGCTAACAGACCATGCTGGCACGTGATAGGAACATTTTGAAACACTATCATCTTGTCCTCCTTTTCATCCACGTTTGAGATAAAGGCAGCATACCCTCCTAAGGAATCTGCATAGACATCAACCTAGAAAAATATTGGTTATTCAATAATTGATGCTCAAATGATAAAATGGGCATATTGAACAAAAAAAAATAATGGATATTAGAGCATATGATAACCAACACATAGTTGGACTTAAGTTTTACATCTTGGTATCAAAAAACTAAAACAAACTAAATTTTACAGCTTCACTGGAGAAAGCTAAAAGATAACTTAGAGGATGTCTGTTGCTTCAATGCCTCCTCGCCAATTTTTTGCTCAATTAGGACTATGTTGATTATAATTTATGTCAATCATATGTCATGGGATCATTATTGATTAGATGTAACATACTCTACACGATCAAATGAGTCAAGTATTTTTTATTCATGTCATTGAGTATAAAATTGTTGAATTGGTACTTACACAAATATACACTTAAAGGCATGCCATCAAGTAAAGGTTGGCTCTCTCACATGAATAAACACCCCAATTAATGTGTTTATAAGTTGAGATTGTACATCGTATAATAATAATGATAAATGAATGATAAGTATACAAAGATGATGAATGTCGCCATGATTAAGTATCAAGATGAGGCCTATAACAAATCCAACTTGATTGAATGTGATTGTACACAATGACATTTGCCTCTTTAAATCCAACTTGAGTTCTAGTGTAAAAAGTTCAAGGAGAGCTATAGATATGAAACTCAAGCAAGTTACTAGTGTGAAGCTTTTGCTTAATGTCCATGGTAGCATGACATACACTCTCCAAGTAAAAAAGAAACCACCGTAGCAAGTATTTCATACTATGTGTTTGAATATGATTGATAAAAAATTATTTGAATATAGTCATCAATCACCCAATCTCTCTCTGATGAATATAACTCTCTTAAGCAAGTGGAATTGGTGGTATGCCAATGAAAGAGAGATCCTATGGAAGTAAGTCATCAATCAAAAGTATGGTGAAGAGGATGGGGGTGGCGCAGTCACGAAGTGAGTGATAGATATGGTGTGGGATGTGGAAATCTATTAGGAAGGAGTGGAATTATTTGATGGTAGGTTGGCCTACCAAGTGGGTATTGAGTAGAGAGTGAGATTCTAGATGGACAAGTGGTATAGAATGAGCCACCTTGTGAGTTATTCCCTTCCTTATTTACCATTTGTTCATCTAAGGAAGCTTGGGTGGCGGATGTTTAGAACCCTGATGGTGATGGGGATGGATGAACCCCTCTTTTTTCAAGGGCCTTTACTGATTGGGAGTTAGAGTTAGTGGAATGTTTTCTGCAAAAGATCTAAGCTTTTAGGGTGCACAGGGATGTGGAAGATAGAGTGATTTAGACAGTTTTGAGGCGTGGGACCTTTTTGACTAAGTCTCTTTATTCTATCTTGGAGCCCGAATATTCTCCTTTGTTCCCTAATGGTAGTATTTGAAGATCAAGCGTGCCTCCTAAGGTGGTTTTCTTTTCTTGGGAGGCTTCTTGGGGGAAGTCTTCACTTTGGACCAACTTCAAAGGAGGGGGCACTTCTTCGCAAATAGATGTGTTATTTGCCTCTCTTAAGTAGCGATAGTTGATCACCTTCTTTTTCATTGTGCAAATACTCTGGTTCTTTAGAATCTTCTTTTCTCCCTCTTTGTTATGTCTTGGATTCTTTCTTGTTCAGTGAAGGAAACTCTGTGGCAAGGGTCGTTTATGGGTAAAGCTCGTAAAAAGGCTTGGCAAGCGGCCCCCTTATGTATATTTTGGATAGTTTGGAAGGAAAGGGAAGGAATTTGTTAGCGTTTGGTAATGAGGAGCTTTCGTTCCAAAGATTGAAAAATTCTTTTGTATATAACCTATGGTCTTGGGTTAGGGTGTCTATAGATTTGAACCATTTTTGGCTTGTAAGCTTCATTGATTGGTTACGCTCTAAGTAAGGGCATGTGATTTTTTTTGTTTCTATCCCTCCCCCTCTAGTTTGAGTCTTTCGGCTTCTTTTGTATACTTCTTGTACACTCTGAGGGCACCGTTTTTGGTGTCCCCTCCCTTCTTTATATACAAATTTTTCTTATCTATAATATATATGTATATATATATATATATATATATATATATATATATATATATATATGACTAATAAGGAAAGTGAGTGGTTAATCATGCATCCTCACTATGTGAGATCTTTAGGGCTTATTACAATTATAATAAGTCATAAAAGTGTTTTTGATACTTTTGACTACGTTTTGAGGTAGCAAATTAATGTTGCTAATTTGATATGTTTTTATAGAAAAGAAATAATTTATCCTTATGGGGAAATTGGACAAGCAATTAATTTGAATCTAAAAGATATAGAGCTCCAAAGGAAGACTATTGAAGTTACATTGACAAAAGCAATATAATTGATCAATTATGAACAATCAATCAAAGTTTTTGGGCATCTCAAAAGGTAACCCAAAACTTCTTCCATCAGTATTGTTTATCTTAGTTACTATATTTATAGCGAATGCACATAAATTGAAACTCTTGCTATAAATATGTTTTGATTTTGTGTGAGGATGCAAAGGAAATTATGTATTATTCACATTGTAATTCACTTTTTGTTTGAAACTAACTTTACTCTTTGACTTAAAAGAAGGGAGATAAATTTATCAACTTGAAATCACAAGAAACTATTAAATAATATATGGGATTAATAACTATAACTAGCAAAAAACAAATAGTGACATAATAAGGAAGCTCAAAGGAATCACCTCTTGTGAAGGACCTAGTCACAAATTAATTGGCTCACCATAAAGCAATACATGCTCACATGACTTTATAGCTCTACGAAGCTCCTTAAGATGTCCACATTTTGGAAGCCTAGCTAAACCTGAAAGGCAATGGAGAAATAATTAAGTTTTGGAATGGGAGTGCTAAAATGTGGTTTGATGTAATAATGTTTTTTCTTGTACCGATTTTTAACTTGAGGAGTTAATACTTAGAGTAAGAATTGTAGATAGCTCACCATATTCATCAATTGGTGCATTATAATTGTAAGTAGTAGTGATGAATGGTCCACCAGATGTGCAACCAAAATTTGTACCACCATGATACTAAACCAAAACAAAAAAATGTAAAATAAGGCCACACACAGAAGTTGATAAAAATGATCCTACAAATCATATTTAAATAGCACGCAGAGTGAACAAAAAGGTAAAGTGGAAAGTGTGACAGGTTAGTAGATAAAAATTATTTTAAATACCATGTAGTAATTCACTTTTTGGAAAAAAAAAAAGAGCAACAGAAAAAGCAATATCTTCATGTAGTCGGTGAGAATTCGATGCCCCA
The DNA here is from genome assembly GCF_030704535.1 of Vitis vinifera. Classification (NCBI taxonomy): domain Eukaryota; kingdom Viridiplantae; phylum Streptophyta; class Magnoliopsida; order Vitales; family Vitaceae; genus Vitis; species Vitis vinifera. Next base: position 15,919,378 of record NC_081809.1, on the reverse strand, counting down.
AATGTTTTAAACCTGAAAAAGATGAAGTGGTAACTCTATGTGGCTACAAAGGACATAGCATAACCAGCTAAGCTTGTGTTTACCATATGAGGCCAAAAAGGAAATAACACAACAAGCTCATATTCATTAGATGTATTCAATAGCCTTTGGTGAAAAAATAGAGAGAGAAAAAAAAGATAAATACAGAAAGTAAACAGCTTTGGTTCGAAAATAAAATCCACAAAACAGTATGAAAGTTGATGTCTATATATATAATCCTTAAGATGCAAGACTTTGTTGGATGTGGACAAGATCACAAGAAACACAATTAAATTCATGATGCCAAAGTTAAAGTGCTTAAGCCTAATAGTGGTGGAGAATATACATATGGCAGTTTTTTTTTATATTTTATTGAACATGGAATTATCTATCAAACAAATGAATGACGGTAGAGGAACAAAACCATCATTCGGTAAACGTTACTAAGACATTGATGTTCTCTATGCAAGTTTTTGGAGGCATGTTGGGGTGATGCAGTTCTTATAGTATCTTACCTTCTCAATTGAATGCCTTCATGGGAATTGAATCTTATGGACCCTACAGAGTCCTATATGTTTTTCCCATTTGTTTCAAATACCCCAACAGTGTTTTTTGTTAGTTTTTTTTTTTTTTTTGGTTTACAATGGTCAGTGTAGAACTTGATCCTATAGCATTAAAGCATATATCTTCTAGTTCAAATATTTATATTCAGGAGAGATTAGAAGAGAATAGATGTCTCTTTCACCTTAGTTGGTACCTCACATTTGGCAAGAACTTGAAAAGCAGGATAGATCCACAGGGCAAGGGAGGATGCAAGAAGCAACAAGTGAAGAAGACAACTGGATGTGAAAAGGTATCTACTATGAAGCACAAAGTGATGGATCCCACAAAAGGCCTCAAGGCCAAACTAGTGACTAAGGGCTTACCTCAGTGATTATTAAGAAACCTTTACTCTCAAGGCATGTTTAATCTATTCCTGAGGAATGAAATGAAAGGAAGTCATCCCCCTTTTTTATATTCTAATGTTTATTTTTGGAAATGGAATCAGGAGACCTGTGGGTGCCACCTAATTTCAAGGAAACTCATTCTTTCAAAATGGAGAATGGGTGTCCTCAAAGCCCCTAGATGGACATTGGATTTCCTTGACATAATGATATGAAATAATCAAAATTTTAAATAAGATTTTTCATTTATTAAATAATGTAAATTCATGCACCAAATACATACTTTAATTTCTTGGGTGGTAAATGAAGACCAGTTATATAAGCTGCTTAATTTTTTTTCCAAATTAGGGACATTTATGCATTTAATTAGTCACACTCTATTAACTAAATATAAATTACTTAAAAATGGTTTTGTAATTATTTATTTGATTTGATTTGATTTATATAAATTTTAATAACTATTTATCAAATTCAAATATTGTAAAGAAGATTAAAACCTTATTTGGTATAGTGTTTAATGGTAAAAGACGTAGAAGTAAAAGTAATAATTACCCCAATACGATTGAATTGTAGTTTAAAAACTATATTTTAAAAATGATTTTTTATGAATAAGAATAATTATGACATTTTGAAGAATTCTTATTGAGTAAAAATTTACTTTTCAAATCAATTTGAAGAAAAGCTTGGGTTTCCTTGCTTCTTTGAAACACACATAAATCATGTTTGGAAGTGTGTAGCCTATGGTTGAAAGTTCTATGGAAACATTGCTAAAAATTGTATTTGATCTTCAAATGCAACTTTTAGCATTTGAAAAGCTATCCCAAATAGGGCTTAAGAATATCATCTTCTTAATCGCTATTTTTAATCAATAAAATATAAATATTTTTAATCCAAATTGCATAAGTCTAACATTTTACATGACTAATTCTAAATCTTTAATTTTTTTCAAGATAAAAATTATTCTCTCAACTTTTGCAAGATAAAATCTATAATATTTTAAAAATGTAAAATTGCAATGAGGATTATTTTTAAAACAGTACTATTAGAAGTTTTATATATGTCAATGCATTATAGTAAATATATACGTATGTATTTATAATATTATGTTTTCTTATCGCTAGTAAACATATCGAAGGCTTCTCTATTAGTATTTCACCAATCAATGCATTATAATTGCATAGCCTCTATGTAGAAAGCTTCCTAGGAAATAATATTATTACTCCTTGAGATATCTTTGTTGATATGTTCTCTAGGATGCTCTCTTAGATTCCTAGTTGGCTATGTTGTTTTTCATTTTTTTTATATCATTTTTCTTTTAATTAGTTTTAGGAATAGCTCGTCCTTCCTTGTATTTTTCTATTTTTTCAATTAAATTTCATATAAAAAAACTAAAAAAAAAAAAATTGTGTGCATACAAAAAGTATGTGACATTTATTCTTTACCAACACTAAATTTGCATGGGTACTCAACAAGAATCATTTTCTTATATAGATAATTAGAATATTAAATTTATATCATAAATTTTTCATTATCTTTTCCTTTTTCTGCCTAATGCTTTGACTTTCTTTTCATGTGAATGTGGTATTAAGCAACATATAGAAGCATTTTAACCCCAACCTTATACCAAACAAAAAAGAAGTATTGAATAGATGTCTACCATGAAATATTAAAATGCAAATTCATAAAGATTACAATAATTTAAAGATTGAAAGTTAGCTATAACAATACCATCTAGGCCAATTTTCAGTCCACATTTGGGCTTTGCTTGGAGAATTTGGTGTGAATTGGTCACAATAGAATGAGTTACAAGTGTTGATCTGCAAAGAAAAAAATTCAAGGTTCTGATTTGAGTTGAAAGTCAAAATTTTCAACAATCCTTACCAATCAAAAGAGAACAATAAGGAGAAAAAGAAAGGAAAGAGTTCTTTTTTAAAGGGAACATTAGAAAATATATTATTAGCACCTAAGAAATGATGCACCCAATACACACAATGTATACAATATGTGATAAAAGGTAAGCTAAAAAAAAAAAAAAGTTCTCTCCTTACATAAAAAATGAAAACCATATTGTGGACCCCGCATTTTGCTCGATGCATTCCCACTCGATGGCAAAAACTCGTTTTTTTTATTTTGTTTGGTGAAAATTTGATTTTTAGAAAAAGACTTGGAGTCGCCACTTATTTTTGTTTTATTTTTACAGGGAAAAACAAAATAAGAAAAAAAAAACCCTAAGTGTGACTCCTGAAGGAAAAAACGGGTCTGTGAAAAACCAAGTCTGAGTTCAGGGGTCAGGTTACTCATTGGGAAGGTACGGTGGTGAGCCGTAGCACCCCTATAAGCCCGTATACGTACGGCCTCTACTAAACAAATTGAGGAAATTGTGGCAATTAATTAATTAATTATGGATACCAAGAAAAATAATCAATATACAAGTCATGGTAAAAATTAATATGCACAAAAACAATGATGAAATCTAATTACAAAAATACATAAAATAAATAATAAGAGAATTATGCAAAATGATTGATTAAGTTAAATAAATAAAAGATATTAAAAAAAAAAGTTTTAAAGAACTTTCAAAGGATTTTATTAAAAACGATTTTGAATTAATGATTTCCATTTATTTACTTATAAAAAAGAATCAATTTATTTTCTCAATTTCAGTTATATTCAATTTTCAAAAAAGCTATTTACACTATCAAAAGAATTTATTACAAAATTTCAATTTGGGCACAAAAATTATTTTTACTTGCTTTTACTAGAAAATAATGAATTTTTACAATTTTATTTACAAAAGTATTTAGATTCATTTTCATTTAAAAGAGTGATTTTTATAAATTATTTAAAATGACATAACTTTATTTGCAAAAGAAATTTTAATTAAAAAGAAAAACAAATATTTAAATTCTCTATTTCTGAAAAACATTTTAATCTCATTTTAATTAAGGAAAAAAAATTCATTTGAAAAAAATATTTTTAGATAATTTTATTAAAAATTAATTTTTGGAACAATTTTATTTACAAAACAATTTTTGGACAATTTTTGTTAAACAAAGAAATTTTTGGACAATGTTATTAAAAACAATTTTTCGAATTCTATTAAAAACAATTCTTTTGGATTTTTCTAAATGCATTTTTCTAAATTTTTATAAATGATAAAAAAAAACTTTCTTTTTTTTAAAAATGATATTTTAAAATTATTGTTTTATCAAAATACATTTACTGAATTCTTCCTCTCATTTAAACAAAATTTCTAATTTGTTCGATGTTCAATTCTGTACACACTTAATAAATATATACAAACGAATACTTAAAAAAACTAATAAAAATAAAACCAAATAAAAGTGGGAAATAAAATATATACCCAAATAAACTTATAACAAGCTCCACGTGTCATCAATTCGTACTCAGCCAACAAGATTGCAAAATGGGTCTATGCAAAAACAAAAATGACACAAATGTAAATATCTAAAAATGTATAATATTCAAACCCAAATTCAAACTTTAAATTAGCCTAATAAATTTCACCAATTAAAATGAGCTCAAATTACTATAGGTCGACCCAGAACATCTAAATTAATAACAAAAAATACAAACACAATCAACCAAACCTAAAATTGGATAAATTAAAATAAATTCTACTAGACCTAAATTTAATATTTTATAATCTAAGCCTAGTTTAATATACAGCACAATTGTCCCATGTCCAAATTAAACAATTCAAATTGGCCAAGCCCGTATCAAATATTCAAATAATCTAACAAATCTCACCCACATTATGGGCCCCAAAATTCACATCAGTTAACGAGCCCACATAAAAAAAAAAAAATACATGGTCAAGAGAAATAATATTTCAAGCCCAATCCAATAAGCCCAAACAAATAACAACTTAACAATAGGCCTAAGTCCAAATAAACAATATGCAATTGATATAATCCAAATATCCCCAAATTAATCACCAAACACAATATGCCCACAAACCCAAATTAACAAATTTCAAATTAATTCACTAACAATAAATTAAATCAAATTACGTATTAATCTACCAACAACAAATTAACCCCAAATTTCATATTAATTCAACAATCCAAATTTCACAAACAACAATTACTATTAAAATAAAATAAAATAGCAACAATAACAATAACAATAATAATAACAATAATAATAATAACAATAACAATAACAACAACAACAACAACAACAACAACAACAATAATAATAATAATAATAATAATAACGGAAACGGATGAGATGGGAAGGGGGTCGCCGATGGTGATTGGTCGGTGGCCCTACCGACGACAGTGAGGGTGGACGGGTTTTCGGGAAGTAAAATAAAATAAAATAAAAATAAAAATAAAATGGGAGGGAAAAAATGGGGATGGAGGGACGCCTGAGGCGCCGGCGGAAGTGAAGGAGGAAGAAGATGGAGAAGGAAAGAAAAAAAAAATCTAGGGCCGACATGTGGCAGTTTGGGGGGGAGCAGAAAAAAGGAAAAATGGGAAGATCCGCGTGTGGGGTGCCGGCCAGTGAGAGTGAATCCCTGGAGAGGGAAAAATGGGGGAAAACTCTCTAAAAAAAAATGGGACGGCCCTTCTCCAAGTTAGGGGTGAGCGAAAAGAGGAGAGATGTGAGATAGTGAGAGAAATGGGTTGGATAATAGGATGAAAGATTTAGAGGGTAGTGGGATGAAGACATGAGTGGGGAATGTGGTGATGGGCACGACATGGGCTTGGTGAATGGGTTGTGGAGGAGCTAGTGAGATAATGGTGGTGACATGGTTAGATGGAGGGTGGTGAGTGATGGTGAACGTGTATGGATTCCATGCACACAAGAAGTGATGGAAAATATACTAGAGAGGTGGGGTAGATGGAGGGTGGTGAGTGATGGTGAATGGAACGTGGGCTAACGGGTATTGCAAGAGAGTGATAACGGGTATGGGGGATAAAAAAAAAAATGGGTATGGTGATTTCGGATGAGTGATAAACGGAGTTTTATGAACAAAACATGAACCAACAATATCAAAGCATACTGATAACTCAAACCTCATCCAAAAATACATCAATGACTAGCTACCCACATCTAGATCAAAGAAAAAGTAACCAGAAAATAACCAAAGAAAGAAAAAAAAATGGAACAATAAGATGATAAAGAAAAGTAGGGAGTCATCAACGGCATACCTGGGAATGCTCCCTTCTTCTCCCTCTCCTTCTTCTCTACTCGAACCTTTTCCTTCCCCTTTCCTCCCAGATCGTCTCTATCCTCTATAATCTGCTGAAAAAAAATCCCTTCATCCCCGCCGAGCCGCCTGCTCCCCCTCAAACCAGACCATCATTTCCAATTTCAACCACCATCATGGCGGGGTGGTCACGTCCATGGCCACGCATCCTATGCATGAAACTTCATGGAAGTTGGCCCCTCACTCATCCCAAACACTACCAGCTTCTCTGGGTAGGTAAGAAAAAAAAAATGCTATAAAAGCAATAAAAAAACTAAAAACAATTGTTTTTTAAATGGGGTCTACACATATCTTACATAGAATAAAGAGCTAAAAATAGCTCTTTTGCAATTTGTTATTGTTTTGTTTTCCTACTGATTCTTAACTCCAATAAAAAGAAAATTGTAATTTAATTGTTGCTACTTATCACATGTTGCACACATACTGTGAAATAGTTAGTGGGAGAGAAAGAGGGAAAGAGAGAAGACTTAATATAACAACGGAATAGTGGATGGAGAGAAGATATAAAAATGAATGATACTGGAAAACAACTAGAGTGATTCTAGAGGTTTTTTCTTTCTTCTTCCAATTTGTTATTTTTTCCTTTCTATTTTCTTTCTTTTTTTCCTTTTGGTTTTTGCAACAACAAACACATTCTTTAATCTTTGACTATCAATAACCATTTCCCCTCAAATAGCTACTACCATAACTTAGTAGCCCTACAATTGCTGTTGAGGATGTAGGAAAACCCTAAGATGATTGTCCACCATCAAATAGGTCGGTTAGGGATTCGATTGTTTAGGATTTAAGAAGAGGAGTAAGAAATTATTATATTTTATTTTATTTTTTGATAGGTGGAGCAAGAAATAAAATGTATGTCAATCAGGGAAAGTAAAAATAAAATATAAGAAAATAAGAAATAAAGAAATAAAGAAAAAAAATAGGAAATCTTTAAAGCCTCATTAAAGCCTTCTATGAGTCTCACATAGAAGAAAAATAATGGAGTCAAGCATAATAATGATAATAATAATAATAATAAATCATTCATCTCATTTTACATCAATTAATGTTATTTATAAACTTAAGAAATCCCTAAAAATTGAATAAAACGTAAACATAACATATGTAGTAATATATTAACATTTTAATTCCTTTCCTAAAACTATTAAATATTTTCCAAAAGATTAAAAGAAAATAAATTTGCAAAAAAAAAAAAATCTAAAACTTTATAAACTTCTTGTGATAAGAGTTACTTTATAAACTTTCTTCATAAAATTTTATATAAATTCATTGTATGACGGAGGAGTTCAATCATATTTTGATCCAGTTTTCATAATTTTGGGGAGGACTACTCATCTTTTTCATGTTTCTATTTAACCATAATAAATACATCTTTTGTTTCAAATCAAAATATATATATATATATATATATATATATATATAAAAGACTTCTAAATTCAAAAGAATCAAACACAGACTATAAGAAAAAAAATATTAATTTGGAAACTTCTTTTAAGGAGAATTTTAAAACTCCTAAATAATTATAATAAGAAAGAATCTAATCTCCAGAATAACCTAAATACTTTTTTTTTCATAACATTACCTAAATAGTCTTGATAGAATAATTTAAGATTTCTTTATTTTCTTTCATTCCTTTATTGACTAGATTTTAGTTAGATATTCATTTGCCTCAATTTTCTAATTCAATTTGTAGCCCTAAGTTACACTATACAGGCCTTCTTTCTTAACCTAGGCACACCACAACTTACTCCAACCTCTCATAATTCATAGCCTAGATCCCTTCGTGTCGGCATTTAACAAACATTTTTTGCTACTTCCTTCAAAGTTGATAGTTTTAGGTCAATCTATTCATTTCACTGCTAAACTTCCTTTGAGATTTAAGAAAGGTTATGTTCTTCAATTAGGATGCATTTGGCAGCTCCAAAAGATATTTAACTTCATGACTATCTTTGGAAGGCTTTCGTAGGAAAAGATAGGTAGGCATTTGTGGAACTATGCTTTTGCAGCTATCATTTGGGTGATATAAGGAATGCTAGATAATTAAGGGGCTATGTTAGTATGTAGGATAGAATTTGAGCTCAACATATCTATGGTTTTCTAGACCAAAGAATTTATGTGAATTCCATTCAATCATGATTTTGGATTGCCACTTGTTCAGGAAGCCGAATGAGAACTCCCTTTTTTAGAATGTTTACTCCTCACTGGGTAAGTTATAAGTTGAACTTCCATAGTTGTTACCATTTTTAAGACTATATGGGTATTATAGAAATTATTAGGGATTGTATATAGAATATGTTGAATATTGTAATAAGATCTATCAGTTACCCATGCACATGCATAACCCATTTACCTATTGTTTGTCATACTTAGAACCTGTAGTCCTTTAAGTACATCTGCATTTATTCCACTAAATATACTATATATATATATATATCAACATAGGAGCTTTACTTCAGATATTAAATAAGTTGTCATTTAAGTTGACAAAACCTAAGTGGTTGTTGAAATCATAAAACTCACACCATAGGATCAGAAGAAGCATACTATTGGCACATTATCCAAGGCACACCTATGTTATGAGAAAGAACCATGTTGGCAGCCCACATGACATATGGCTTTCCTCCATCTTCATAAATTCTTTTAGTGTCTCCATATTCATTTTCTACCTGCAAGGAAGAAAAAATTGCTTATAGGAATCTCAACACCATAGCATATGGTCATAGAGTAACGTGAAGGAAGCACATTGATGGAAATGAACTAGAATGTACCGAGATTGACTAGCGTTCAAAGACCAAACTAACATAAGTCAAAACAGTAAAACAAAAAATAAAAAAACCTGAAAAAATTAAAAAAACAAAAAACAAAAAAAAAACTGTAATATTTTAGAAGCCTAAAATGAAAAGCCATAATTGTTTTCCACTAATATCATTGTCATAGATGCCTCCAAGTTTCAAACACCAAGATAAAAGTTCACTTTCAAACAATCATATCCCTACACAGGTACATAGCACATATATGACATAATTATACAAAATAGTAAACCAAAATGAATTATATAGATAACAATAATAATGATAAGAGTGATTGAAAAATAGTTCAAGCTGCACAATATGGCGAACAAGTTATCAAGATTTAACAACAACAAAACTCAAGTCTTCTAATGTGAAACATCAAATAATGGTAAAAAGCATTCTTCCCTCAGAGAGAATAAAGTGTTAAACCTATTACAAACCAATTATATAGATCCAATAGGTTGCTTTCATGGAACAGGACAGGAGTTCTTACATTCTCAAAATTATTCTTATGCTAAAAGGGCTTCATAAAACAAATCCTCAAAAAATAGGGTAAACTTTGAAGTCAAGAACAAAATGAAATATGATCACGACATTTAGCTAGATAATCAATATGCCAACTAGTTTGCTTCATGTTTATGAAATCGGGATATTTTGAAATTTGTAGGAAAAAAAAAAAGAATAAACGAGAAGAATAGGAAAGCAGGGAATATAGGAACATATATGCACAAAAAAGGTTGGCTAATATAGGTATATGTGGTTTAATTTACTCATGTTATTCTAGATTGTCAAGAATTCCACTTCCACTAACACCAGTCGGGAGCCATTCATCACTATTCATGGAAAAGCAGGGAAGGACAGGCTATACAAAATGCATTACTATTTTCTCTTACAACTTCTTAGCTTCCTCATCACTAGCCACCATTTTTTGGGTTATTTAGCATCATTATATCCCTAGGCATAATGACTCTAGCCTAACCCTCTTTGTAATGCTCGACAAGCACCCAACAGTGATACTGCAAAAATAGTTTGCACCACTAAGCCTCATTAAGGTTCTAGAATTGATATAAACAAATCAATTCATTGTTGCTATATAGAATTGTTATAAACAAATCAATTCACTGTTGCTATACCAAAAAGCACCTTCAATACACATTAATTCAAATTTTCCCAAGCATTGTCTACAATATCTACCACAATACCTCCCTATTTGGTCACCTCATAAAATTTTGCATGTGCCTATTTCTAATTTTACCCTTCCTTCTATTTTAACTTGTGCATTAAAATTCCGTATCATTTATCCATTCAAAACTTTCTTTTTCCAAAATTCAATTCATATATTCAAGGATCTTCCTACTAACTGATTGGCAAAGGATACAATTAGAACACCTTGGAAGTGCATTTTTTTTCATCCTTGTTCTTACAATTTTAAGGGAAACATAGTCCTGAGTCCCATCCACCATCCTCACTTTTACTAACAAAAAAATATTCTAAAGAAAATGTACTAGTCTAAGGAACATTGTTGAAATTCTGTTGTAGGAAATCTCCCGAATCTTAGGAAATCTCATTCTCTATGATTTTGCATCTTTCCTTATACATACTCAATCCTAAGAGGTAGTGATCTTGTAATTATGCCTAGATGGAATATATAGTTTCCTTGAATATACTACCAACTTTGTATATACTACCAACTTTGTATATACCCCTATCTAATCTCAACTATTCGTCATCAATGAAAATCAATTCTCCACAAACATCAAGTCTCTTTTGATCATCAATCTTCATTATGAAACAACCATGATTGGTAATCCTATGCATCAGTTTCCAAATGCTCTTGTCAACTTGATGTATGGGTCTTATATGCATGGCTTTCCCATATCTCTCTACAAGCACCACAAACTAATGTTGTGATTGGAAAAAGTCTGACAGAGCAAGCAGCTTCCAAGGAAAAATAAGCAATTAAATATGAGAAGACATTTTTCCGTATTTTAGAAAATCATAGAATTTGTTTTCAATGAAGTATAGTTTTCCTTGCTGAAAACATGGTACTCTTGTAAGTTTTCTACAACCAATTTTCTCTATATAATTTTCCCCACTGAGGTGTGCAGAATTGTGGAAATTAAAATTTCAAAATCAAAAGCCCTAAATCATCTACATATAATTAGATGTCTTGATGTATATGTGAAAACTTGTAAAAGAAGTTGACAAATTCCTCCAATTTTGTCAATAGATCTACTTATTTTTCCAAAGAAGAAGATCAACCACACATTTTCCACCAAACTAGTTTCATATTAAGAGTTATACTTGCTTGCGTCAAGATTATAGGACCTCCTTGAGATGCAAAAAGCTTATCTTTCTTCATTATGTTCACTATGAGTGTCATGAACTTCTGCATGTGATACTGAATCACAACAAGCAACAAAATCAATTAGAAAAAACCACACTTCATTTTGAAATAGAAACACCATTTTCTAAAGATATTAAAAGGTAAGATTCAAGCAGAAAAATCAATTAGAAAAAGCCACACTTCATTTGGAAACAGAAGCACCATCACCTAAAGATATTAAAAAGTAAGGTTCTTAGAACCACATTTATGAATATACCAAAAACCAGACATCTACGTTCCCGTTTACATACCTTGAAGGGTTTACTATTGGTTTGGAAGATAGTTCTAGGCACGTAATGCAACCAAATAGGAACCCCATTATATCATAACACAACATTTTAATTTTTTTCCTTTCCTAGGAAATAACCGGTTAAAATTCAAAGAGTTTCACAAAATTTATATTCATTAAAACAATAATAGAAATGAGGGTGAACCTCCATTATTCTTAATATAAAAAATACAATATGTTGATGTTGTCTACACACCCAAAATTCCATTCTGTTGCAACAAATGGACCAATATGGAGAATCAAATACATCCCAGCCTGCTGAACAATCTTCACAAACTTGAGAAGATCGTACCACCCCCCAAAGTAATACTAAAAGTTTTCAAATTACAAGGAAAAATAATTTAAATCAATTTAATTATCAAATATTGAAATAGAGAAACATCAAGCTTAAGCATCACTAAATACATTTACTCTCACTCACATTGCTTGGAGAAAGTTCATGGCCATTCTGGAACACATATGTTTCAATCACATCGATCCCTCCTTCCTTAGCTGTTTTAACTAGTCCCGACCACATCTACCCCATTTCATATGTATAAAAGAGAAAAAAAACAATTATGAAGAAAAACTGCAAATGTTATTCAAAAATGACAACCTTAGAGAGAACAATCAAACAATGATTAGGTCGTGTGGGAATCAAGTCATAAATACTTTTCTTGCTTTAAAAAGAAAATAATCCTAAAATTTTCCTCCAAAATACCAAACCCAAAGGTACATTTCTCATCCAAAATGAGCACAACATAAATTAAAACAAAAAATAATAAATAAAAAGAAACAAGAATGATTGGTTGTTGAGAAAACACAAAATGCAATATTCACCTTAAGACTTTCTCTAAAATGTAGGCAATACAATAATCCTATATACTCATTTTAGAAAAATCCAAGCAGCAAGCACTTACTTACAATTGGTAGGTCTACAAAATTAACAAGAAATAAACAATTAGGCATTGTTATGACTACCATTTTGAAAATAATTTTCTCATATTAGGAAGCAAATATTGTTATTCCAAAATGTACCACATAAATTAAGAGACAAACAAATACCACCAGATTTGGTTACTGAGAAAATAGATGAAATCCCTATTGAAATATCTAAAATGAGTATTATTAAAAATCAAAGAAACAAAAAGAGCATTGTTATAAAATCAAAGAAACAGAGAAAAACAAACCATTAGGCATTGTTACCACTACTATCATTCCAAAATATGTCTTGCCAGGAAGCAAATATTACTATTTAGAAATGGGCATTCTTGAAATAAAGACACATGCATGATCATCAGAACAACTATAAACAAAGCAGAAAAAATAAAAGAACATGTCAAGAATCTCACATAAAGCGCCTTGGTGAGCTCGAGCCCCCCCAATCCCCTACAGTGGGGCATTGCATTGATGGTCAAAACGAATGTGAGGGTTAGGTTTAGAGTTCAGGTTTCTCCTAATGAGCAGAGGGCCGCAGTTAGGTGGGATCCCTAGATCAGGAGGGTCGTCAGCCGAATGAAACATCTCTTATCACAGCTTGAGATTGGAAATGATACGATGGTAAGGATTTTTCTTGGAAATGATATGAGATTTTCTCGGTAAAATGCGAGAAACTGATACGAAGCATGAGTTAAAATGAAAAAATAAAGTGAGGTTGTCTCTCAAATCTCTTTTATATGTGATTTGCTTTCCAGTTTTCTTGAGCATTTCTTGGACGTTGTGTTGAATAGAGCCTACTACTAATCGTCCACATGAGTGCTAAGTTAACATCACTTTCGATAATAAATCTACCATCACCTCTACCTTCTCTCAAGGAGACCACTACACCACATGTCACCTCACTATTATCACCTATATCTTTTCTCCTCAAGGCCACTATATCATATGTTATTGCATCGGATACCACTACACTAGATGTCATTTCTCCATCTCCTACATCATCTTTCCTAGATGGTACCATATCAGATATCACTATACTTGAGATCGCCCCACCATCTATCACCTTACCATCGCCTACACCTCTTCCCATAGAGACTACCATGCATCATACCCTTACACATGTTACAGAGCTAGATGTATGCCCACCTAGGCAACATCACGGTCCACGTAGACGTCTAGTCTTGTCTCCATCAGCTCCATCTCAACCTACACATACTAAGACATGGTAGATTGTATAGATAAATTCAATAAATATGTCTTTGTATCATAGGCGTTCGTAGAGAAAAAGAAAGGCCCCATCATGTGGCACTCATTGAGGATTGTTTTTCAATTTTTGTGTTTATTTTCATTTGTATTACATTGTTTACTTTTTTTATTATGAACAAATTATTATATATTTAAATGAAAATATGATAAATTTTAAACTTAAATTGAACTTATATACATGTGATATTATATACCACTTACATATAGTATATAAAAAATTATTAATTAATATAATGATTTATATTATTTGTTTTTTTTTTTCTAAATAGGCTTTCATAATTTATTTATTTTAAATAAATATAATTTATTTTATTTTATTTATATTTAAATATAATTAACTAATTATATTTATATTAAATATAGTGCCAATTGTTTTAATAAAATTAAACAAAAATATTTTTATATCAAATTAAAAATATCAATTATTTAATTTCTTATATTATTATTTTTTAAATAATGAGATAAGTTTATTAACCACACACATATTTTTAATAAATATAAAATCAAAATAAAATAATATTTTTATTTAAAAAAAGTAAAGTTAAATATTTCAAATGAAACAACATAATTTTATAAATAAAATAAATAAAAATAAAAATAAAAAATAAAGTTAAAGTCCTAGTTGGTGATTATGACTTTGACCATTTTTAAAATAATTCAAAATTGTAGTTACCAACTAGGGCTTTAACTTTAAGCTTAAAACCGTATTCACTAACTACAGTTTTGAATTTTTTTTAAATGATCAAAGTCATAGTTACAAATTATGGTTTTATGATATGGAGGCCTACATGGTACAGGCGCATAAGATTGGGCATTATTTTGGAAACAAATTTGCTTTATGGATTTTTTTTTAATGTCCTACTTTGGGTCAAAACTCTCTTTATTACATGTATTAATTCTAAAAGGAAAAAAAATTGATATGTTTCAAATGATGATGCTTCCATGTTAAAATATTCTTCCATACAAAACCAATGCTCATAAAATAGATGTATGGTATGTTCTTATTGTTAAGTACCACGAATCTTAAACATGAAAATTGTGTTCATTTGACAACAACCAATTGATTTTTGCAAAATTGTTCTCTTTATTGAATGGATTGATTTATGTGTTAGTAGTGTTGTCGCCTCGCGTATCCGGTGGTCCACGTTGCTGCTATATGGATGGACACGTGATTCTCAACACACAAGGGGTTCTTGATTCAGCGGTTGTACCTGCAAAAGGCATCCGGACAGGGTGTCCGGACGCACCCTCCGATGGTTTTGTTAGCCATGGTGATAGAGAGATATATAAATCAGTTGGCCTTTTACTAGGTATCAAGAGGTTACCAGGGGGATCCCTTTCTTCTTCGTGCGAAGGCATATATATACAGCTTCAGGGGTACTGTTCCTCTCATTAATGGTGTATGTTGTGATGATGACAATAGGTGTTAGTAGGAGCATTATCACCCTACGAACGACTGTCAGAAACCATGGTAGGTGATGCGGCTGTCAGAGATTGTGGGAAGGTGATCATGTAGAATGATCGTGGGAAGTGACTTGCTATCACTTCATCTTGTCTTTTCACTCTGCAGGTGACAAGATGTGGGCCATGGCAGCTTGTTGTGATTGCGTGTAAGACTCGCTTTACTTTAATTGACCATCCAGACGATTTATATTCGGATGGCTCATGCTGATTATCCGGATGTGTTGTGGGGACTATCCGGATGTGTTGTGGGGACTATCCGGATGTCTACGCTCTGCCAGCGTCGTTTGCTCTTCCTTGGATAGGAGAAGCTGGAACGTCATTTGCCTTTCCTTGAGGCGGTCCGGATAGGATAACTGCACCATGCATATCCTTAGGGGAATCCGGATGATGATGGTTCGGCTGATAACACGTGCCACGCGTCACCATGAGCTGCGTGCCACGTGTTTCCCAAGGGGAGAGGTCCCTACAAGTAGGATATGTGGTTTCAATGATGCAAAGCTTGGGAATTGATTATAATCTAATTTCTTATTATTATTGTTGTTGTTGTTATGATGGTAGCCTCAAGAGTTAGTATATCGTACGGCTTCCTCTTAGCACCTCAAAATAGCAAACCTCAAATTTCTCCTTCTACTTTCTCCCACACTCTATCTTCATTTAGTCTCCCTGACAAGAAGACCTAAGCTTGTGTTCCCAAGGTGATATTTAGAGCCCGTTTGACAGTGATTTTTAAAAGTGTTTCTACCCTTAAAAACACTTTTAAGTGTTTTTGGGATGAAAATAAAGTGTTTGGCAAATTTTAAAAAACACTTTTGAAAATCTGGAAAAACACTTGAAGTGATTTTTAGAGAATCACTTGACAGGTTTTTTTTAAAAAAAAACACTTCAATTTTTTTGAAATATTCCAAAAATGCCCCCAGTGATAAATCAATTAGAAAAATCTTTTTTTTTTTTTAGAAATTAATAGGTGATCATATATTGTTTTACTTTTAAAATTATCTTTTATTCAATGTTCTTTTTTATTATTATTATTGATTTAGATGTTTTTTGTAAATATTTTTTAAAATTTTAGTATAGTGATAAAAAAATTATTATTTTTAATTAGAAAAGTCTTTTTTCTTTTTTTTTTATAAATTAATAGGTAATCATATATTGTTTTAATTTTAAAATTATCTTTTATTCAATGTTATTTTTTTAGTGATTTAGATGTTTTTTCATTAATAAAAAGTTTTTTTTGTTTATCATACCATTTTTTAATTAAAATTGTATGTCCTTTTTGGTAATTTATTAATATTAAAAGTGTTTTTATATTTATACAATATATTATCAAAAACACTTTAGAATCATTTTTTCTGATTATCATAAAAGTGTTTTTCACAAAAACACTATAGCAGAAAACACTTCAAATAAAAACACTTCCACTAGAATCACTACCAAACGTGCTCTTAATTTCATTCTCATGTTAAGGGGTGTTTGGTAAAGGGGAATAGGAAATGGATATGAATATTTTGTTTTTATTTTTATTTTTTGTTGAGGGAAAATGAATTTAATGATTTCATTTCTAGTGTTTGGATGAATCTAGGAATTCAAAATTATAATTATTATTTGTTTTCATTCTAATGTTTGGTAATAATAGGAATGAAAATGAAAATTAAATAAATTGACAATAATACATTTACACATAGTTTAAAATATTTTTTTATTTTTAAAAAAATAAACTTTGAGAGTTTTTTTTTTTTTTTTTTTACTAAATAATGAGATTTAAAAAAATAGTCTTGTTATGGGATGAAGAAGTATTGGGGTTTGATGATTGAAATTCAAGGGTAAAATAATAATTTTAGACTATTTTATGTTTTTTTATAGGATGAATGAATCAAAATATTACTTACTTGTGATGAATTAAAATCTCACTTATAAATGGGATTTGATTTATACCATATTTATTTTTTATTTAATTCCTACCTTTATAAAATTTATCTAAACATGCGAACAAGGGAGGGAAGGAATAAAATGACTATTCTCATCCCGTATTCCCACATACCAAACAGCCCCCTGAGACAAATGAAATTTCAGCTTATGGTGTTCTTTTATTGGTACAGACTTGTTAATGCCCAATTGAAATTGTGTTAGAGAATGAGTGTGCTTATTTTTCATGATATGATATTCTTAAGTGGTGATATATATATATATATATATATATATATATATATATATATATATATATATATATATATATATATATATATATATATATATATAATAAATGAAATATTTTGTTTATTTAATTTTCAATCATCTTGGTGTCTTCTTTATTATAATTCTTATTCATGAATTATTTTGCTTATGTAAATAATTTATAATTTTATTTTATTTTGTTCTAATTCTCTCTCTCACTCACACACACAAACACAACTTATCCTCTATCTCTCTCTACCCCCATCTTTCCCTCTTCCTCTCTCTCTCCATCTCCATTTCCGCTACACCCGCTGCCGCCATTGTCGTCTCCATCCACGCACCTTCATTGCGACTCTCGTTCTAAGAGTTTGAAAATTGGTAAGGTAATTATTCTTTGATCTGAATAGTAATCGTTTGTAGGATTGGGCCGATTTGGGCTTGCATTTTGAGTTGGACTTTAATTTTATGGACATTGATTTGGGCCCATTTGTTGGTGTTATTTGCTGAATCATTTTGAGTTGGACTTGGATGCTCGATTGTTGCTTTGGACCCATTTGCGTGGGTTGATTGACGGAGATGCAATGGGAAGAGGAACAACGGCTCTACAGCCCCCTTGCTGATTTTTTAAAATGATTTTTGTTAGGGGCTTGGCTATTTATTTTTGGGGATGCAGGATGTATGAAAAGGGGGAAGGAGTTCTTTGATTTTTAGGGATCCCAGATATTGGTTTGTTATTTATTTTTATTTTTTTTTGGTTATTATTATTATTGGTTTTTATAATTATTTTTTAAAATAAGTTTGATATTTTTTTCATTATTTATTTATTTATTTATTAAACCAATTAATACCAAATTTTTTTGGAACAAAACTACTCAAGAAATAACTATTCTAGTTTCTCCTTTAAACTAATCTTAGCCCAAGAAATTCTTACATTAATTTTTTTAAAAATAAATTAATTAGAAATTAAAAAAATTTAAATAAATTAATTAGAAATTGAGTATGAGTAAACACATGTACTATTCCATGTTATTGCATTTGATTCTTTAATGATTCTAATAATTTTTAAAAATAATTTAGAATTCAAAAATCATACCAAATATTATGAGAATTTAGACCAAACCAATCTTTGTAAATGATGAGTACATACATACATACATACATACATACATACATATATATATATATATATATATATATATATATTTGTACCTGTCTTTTTCTGCAATCTGGATTTGCCAAAATCCTGATTTCATGTCAAACTTAGAGAAAACTTTGGACTTCCCTAATCTTTGAAGGAGGTCTTTTTTATTTGGGATAGGATACCTGATCCATCTTAAAACATCATTGAGGGGCTTATAGTTGATGACTAGTCTAGGTGTTCCTCTTTCAAGTTCAGCTTGTTTTTGAACATAAAAGGCTGAACAACTCCAAGGGGATTTAGACTTCCTTATCAACTTCTTATCCATGAGATCCTGGATTTCTTTTTCACAATAGCTTAACAAATCCTTGTTCATTTGGATTGGTCTTGCTTTAGTGGGAATATTTTTCTCACTAAAATCAGGCTCATAGGGTAATTCTACCTCATGCTGCTTTCTGTGCCAAAAAGCATTAGGAATGTTAGAACAAACTTCCTTAATAATCTTATTCTTAAGGCTTTCTATAGCATCTTGGGTTTTCTTAACCTTCAATTGATCTTCTATTCTAACCAGAGCAATCTCTTGTTTTAAGAGATTAATATGATTTTGCTTAGCCTTAATCACCTGATCTTTTATGGTGTTTATGCTTCTTTCTCCAGGTGGATTGGCAAATTCAAACAGAATTTCCTTATCTAAAAGCTTAGTTCTTATACCTTGATCATCTACCCACATAGGAAAGATGGAGCTTAAGAGAGGGACTCCAAGGAGAACTTTCTCCTTGAGATCTTTAACAAGAATGAAGGTTTGCTTAATGCAAATGCCTTGGTTACAAATATGGGCATTCGATAGCTTATACTTGATAATAAGCTTTTTACCATTAGCACCAAAGAGGGTTTGCCTAGTTTTCTCATAAAATTGGGTAGGTACAAGACCTTCTTGTAGACAATTCAAAGCTGCACCTGAATCAATTAAAGCAATAATATCAAGGATAAATTTATTCTTAATTACTATAGTAAGGGAGACTTCCCACCTTTGGAAGATAACTTTACTAATAGTATTTAAGTATGCATTTATCTTATCACTATTGTCTTGTGAAGATTCAAGAACTTCTTCAAAGTCTTCCTTTTTAGGACTACTGTGGTAAAAACCTACCCTGTTGATATAATCCCGAGGGATAGGGATTTCTGAGCTTGTAGGTTGTCTTAGGTTCTCAATATCCTTCTTATACTGCCCTATTTCTTCTTGAAGATCTTTAATAGTCAAGGAATTAAGGATAATCCTTTTTTCTTGTTTATCATCATGATCCTTAAAAGGGTTTTGGATAGAAGGTTCTCTGGTTAGCCTAATTAGTCCATTATCCTTTGCTTTTGGACTAATATTCCTTTTAACCAAAAGGATTCTCCTATGGGAAGGTTGAGGTGTTTCATGGATAGTAAAGGTTTAAGGTGTTTCAGGGATAACAAGATTATCTTTAACCTTTTGGCTTATTCTATCAATGAAAGCTTGATCAATTTGAGGATTTTCCTGGAATTTCTTAGATAATTCAAAAGGCTTAAACAAAGGCTTATTATCATTCTTAACAAAAGGCTTCTTAAGGTGATCCTGAGTTTCAATAATCTCCTCAACTCTGTTGACTTGATTTCCAAGGGTTATGAGAAACATATTAGTATAATTGATTTGTTCCATAATCCTTCTAATATCGGATGCACTAGCAGTTCCTTTATCCTCTGGCTTAGTCTTAAAAGGTGAAGCTGTGACTATGGTTCCATTAATATTCTTCTCTATCTTAGCTTCAGGAGGATGAATGGATTCTATAACAATGTTGTCACTGGTTTTCCATATCTTAGCTTTTGTAGAGGTGTTGTTAATGTGCTTACAAGGATAATCTGGATATTCCTCTTGTTTGAAGAGTTCAAACCAAATCCAAAACTTAATATTTTTCTTTTCTTGTCTTAAGTAAGCATAGAATTCTTCTTGGTAAATGGTTCTAATGACCTTAGGGATAGTGCTAAAGAACCAATCGTTTCTTTGCTTATTGACTTCAGAATAGAAGTCCTTTCTTAAGAGATCCTTGTTGATCTCAAAGTCCTCATCACTTAGGCTTATTGTGTTAATCATCTGGGAATAGGTAGGAGACATAACAGGGGACTCATCCTGTTGGGATTCCTGAGTAGATTCATTTTCTTCACTGTAAAATGGTCTAGCCACATTGGTGTAACTTCTGACACCTGTTAGCTTAACGTTCTTAGGATTTCCTGAGCTGGATCCTTCTTCTTCCCTAGTGGTTCTAACTGGGATGGAAGAGCTTGAAGCTCTAGAGGGTTCATAAACAGAAACTCTAGGGCTGTTAGAATGTCTGAAATATTTGGAAAAAACGAGTTCTCCTCCTCCATCTGGATATTGAACTATTTGTTCAATACTTTCAGAACGCTGTGCTATGGCTGGAACAGCATTAGCAAAATGCCAATTTTCAGGAAAATCAACATCTTTCCACAAGATCTTCTTGGGGATGATGAAATCTGACTTATCTAGCATATCTGAGTGAAAGTAAGTGGTCTCACCTTTAGGACTGGTGCAAAGAGCCCCAGATCCAACGCTTGTGTTCATGCTCTTACAGGCAAACCTGGTTATGATTGAAACAGGACTGTTTCCTGGTTTGATCTTAAAGCCATGGGTCTTAATATGCAGGACAACGGAATCTAAGATGTCTGCATCTTTTAATCTAACTGTGAAGTTAGGATAGCACTGGAAATAAACTGGGCCATCATTCAGTCCAGCTTGGACTGCACCTATAATAGAATCTCGATATTCGAGATGCCTATTATCCCTTAAACACATGACAATAGCGGTATTTAAACCTAATCTTGTCAAAGGCTTAGCTGCTACTTGAATCATACCAAAGTGCATGAAATTATAGCCATCTTTCTTATGCTTTTCAACGGATCTGTTATCTAGAAGTCTTATGACTTGGTCGTCTTGTTCTAAACTGACTGTCATTTCAAAGGTCTTAATGGTATAATCTGTGAAGAACTTAAAGGTTCCTTGCTTATAAATTTCTTGATTAGACACTTTGGGTAACTTCCAATCATCTAAATCATTTTGGATCTTAGGATAATTGATCTCTTCACTGTTTACAACAATATCTTGAGAATCACTGGATCTCTTAGACATGGTTGTGAAAATTGAACTCATTTTAGGGTTTTTGATCTAGAGCCTAATAGCAGATTGACAAACCTTATGAGACGTCACCCCAACCCTCTTACAGCCTAACAAACGCCTATCCACGGCTAACAACGGCTCAACCGGCAGGGCTCGCGCTCCTAGGCACATTGCTACCTATCCTAGGATAGGCCAAGAACACCCAAAACAAGACCCAACTTCCCTCCCACATGGCTCTGATACCATAGACACCCATATGTTTGTTAGGCTGTATATATATATATATATATATATATATATATATATATATATATATGCAGATAATGAAGAAAGTTTATTTATTTGCATTACTTTTTAAAAATATATATATTTGATTTATTTTTTTAATTATTTTCAATATAATATTATTTTTACTTATCATTTATTAAATATTATTATTTATAAATTTTATTAAAATATTATCTTCTTTTATTAGAAAGAATACATAATTTGTATATTTTATTATATACAAAATTTACTATTACATTTTTTATAGATAAATTTTTATTCAGTTGTTTTGTATTTATTCCTTATAATTTAATATTCAGATTTGATAAAATTTTGAGTAAAATTTTAAAATATTATAATTCTTCATTAAATTTTTTGAAATGTTTCTCTTCATATTTAATGGGAAAAATATAATTGTAATATTCATCTAAAATTTTGACATTTCATAAAACTTTTTGTAAAATTAAAAAAGATTAGAAAAATTATAAAATAAAAATAAATAAATAAATAAACAACCTAGATCAAGAAGAGGATTACATTTAGGAAAGATTTGTAAAGTATATGGAAATGATACTTGAGGTAAATGGCGCTACGTTTGGTTGGCGGGATAAGATAGGATAGGATATGTATATTTAAGGATATCATATCTCATTTGATAAAATATGCATATTTATGATATAATTTTCAATAGGATATATATATATATGATATTTTAAGGTAGCATATCTAATGAGATATGTTATATTATATTTATAATTAATTTGTGAAATGAATAAAAAATAATATGAAATATATATTATTTTCAATTTTTAAAACAAAAATGATATGGTATTCAAATATTTTCTATTCTAAAAAAATAAAAAATTTGTTATGTTTAACAATATTCATGATTAAAATATTTAAATTTTACAAATAATATATATATATATATATATTATGTTATTTAATATGTAAAAATAATTTATATATCATATATTAATATTATTTTATAAATACTTTTTAGTTTTTCTTTTTTAATCATAAATTTAATTTATAATAATAATAAATTTGTTTTGAAAAATGAATATATTAAAAAACAAAAAATTGATAAATAAAAAAATGAATTTTTGGCACATGAGATATATATCTCATATCTTATCACGTGATTAACATATTCTATATGAAATATATGAAGAAAAAAAAAGTGGGATGATATATCCCACCACTTATCATATCCTACCTTTGGTTAAACATAGGATATAATAAGTGGTGGGATAACTTATCATATCCCATCATCAATCAAATATGAAATAGGATATAATATCTCATTTCTTATCGTATTTCATGTTATATCTACCAAACCAAACAGGGCCTTAGGGATTTATTTTTTCATTTTTGGTCCTTGGGCCTGGATCCCACACAAAGTTGGGCCAAGAAGCTTGAATACCTCGCAAAATGGGTGACTATAACATAATTTTCCCTCAAATATAAAGAACTGTTTTTACGGAAACCTTTTAGGTTGGGGTTAGGGCGGTGAGTAGAGATGTGATATGCCTGCCTTGAGCATGCATAGAATTGATGGAGACATTGTTGGTCGTCATTGTAGAAACAGAATGTTGAAAGCTAAGATTTGTATGAGATAATGGAGGATTTAGGGATTTGGTGTGGAGCCATTATCAACACAATTCAACCAAGCAACCTATTCTAATTTGAATAACGCCAACAACCCAAAAGGCCAAGAGGCCAGAAGGACTAATCTCTCTATTCATCTCCAACTTCTGACATCATTCCCATTCCCTTTTTCTAAATTCATTATGTGGGTTTTTGACTGCCACAACCCTGGGTTAACCCTAATACACTCTCCACCGTACATGGGTTGGGGTGGAGTTGGATAGCAACCCAAACTAAACTCTTCAGTTTAACCACTAACCACTAAATTTAATATTAGTTGGGCCTCCCCCTGTCTTCATCCATTTCTGTCTCATGTATGAGGGCTTGTTTACCTCAAGCAACTATCAGGATTATTCATAATTTTCTAATATTTTTGCCCTATGTTAAAACCAAATAAAAACAAGATTCTTTTTCTGAATCAGATATGACTCCTAAACTTTTAGTGTACTCTTGCTAGACAGAGGTAGAAAAGAGGTCATGTGGTATGACCCACAACTCATCTTTTTGTAAGGCTTGGGTAAAGCCAAATTGATGATGAAGCTGTATTGTCAACTTACCCAAGTGTACGAGTGGAATCGATGCCCAGTTTTTCTTGCTTGCTTGGACTTAAAACAACACCCCGCAATAGGCTTTGGATCTTGAAAGGTGACCAAAACCCCAACTGTTACCACCATACTTTGTCCTTGCAATATTTGAAATAATATTAAATTCTAATATGGACTTATATTAGTCCATTTGTTATAAGTATAATTTTTAGTGACATGTTTCACTGTATACTGAATCAAGCAAAATTTACCTCGAATATGCTCTATCAAGAAAAATAACAAAATGGGTGTTTGGTAAACTAACACCCATTAAATAAATTAATTTAAATCATTAAAGACTTAATACTTAATTTAAATCATTAAATAAATTAAATATGTTTAATAAAATAATTTAATAATATGACTTAATGTTAAAAGTAATTTTAAGTAATAATAAAAAACTATTAACTTATTCTTAAGTTCCTCTTTTCATTTTATCTTTTTATCTTTATTTGTCCTAATTACTGTCACGATCTTTTTTGTTATTTCACAACCTTAATTATTACTCAATCTTTTTTATATTATAAATATTTCATGCATAAATCCCATTTATACAATATTAATTTATGAATGCCTATATAGCGAATAAAGGCAAAATTTGAATTATTCAATCCCAAATTCTCACAAAAGATGGGAAATGATAATGTGTTTATGATTGTGACAAAAGTCAAATTCAAAGCCATGTGATTGATCAAGCATCAAGATTACAACTTTAAAACAATCCAAATTGAATTGAATTTGAATTTTAGTGGATCCAACTGTTGACTAACCCTTGAACTTTAATGCAAGAGATGTGAGTAGGAGGAGCAGTTCACCACATATCATCTTACCCACAACCAGAAAGGGAAGATGAAAGAAACACAAGTAGGTCACCCAATCACGCTTATCATATTATCAGAACTACATCCTCATTTGTCTATTTCCTCCTTCATTGACTATCACGGCTTAAATTTCGGCGGGTGTGGGTGGTTGATGGAGGATTGACTTTTTATGCCATGGATGGTGATTTTTGGTTTGAATTTGGAGTGTGATTTGTAAACCATATTGTTTTATTCTTTTCACCGGCCACAAGTTTGGTGCAATTCAATTTTATGTTAGGAAGTTTTAAAGAAGGGGGTTTAATACTATAAAGGTTTTTTCTCCCTCCATGCTACATTTGATTTCTTGGATGTGACGTGATATAAGATAAGAGGAAGGATGACGTATTTTATTTTATGTTTGATTGGTGGTAGGATTATTGATAGGATTGTTGAAGACAAATGAGATTAGACGCAATGGTGTGACATAAGTATTAGCGAGAATGGTTCATGTTTCATCAGAGATTGTGATAGGGTAATGAATGAAATTATAGTAGGTAAAAATAAGTCAATTAGTGTATTTAGGATCAATTGATTTTAACGAAGCCATGAAGAATAGGTCAGGTTAGGCATAATGGAGACGTTGGTAATAAGAGTGATGGGTGGACAAGTGGCTCTATCAATATAGCTAAAGAGATCGTAGCCAATGAACGGGGTTTAGAACTGAAGCATCTACGTTGGTAGTGGTTAGTTTAAGTGGGGTTTCAACATAAACATTTATTGAAATTTTCCTAATTACCTATAATATAATTAACTTCTAGTCAATAGACTATTTACAAAAGAAAACAAATTAGTAATGAAAAGAAAATATATTAAAAGAAATGATAAGTTATATCATTATTTATTGTATTATATGTTGAACCAAACCTCGAATAGGATAAGTGAATGATATATCATCCATTTTTATATATATATTTTATATTTTTTTCATACATTAATTCTAAATTAAGATCTAAAATATATATGTTTCATGTATCATAACTTTATTTTTTTATCAATTTTTTATTTTTTATATTACTTATTTTTTAAAATAAATTTTTTATTATAAAATTAAAGTTATGGTTAAAAAAAGAACTTAAAAATATAAAATATATTGCAAAATAAAATTAATATATGTATAATTTAATAATATAATATAAAAAAAATTATTTATAAAATTTAAATATTTTAGACAAGAATATTGTTAAATATAAGAAAATTTTCATATATTTTTAAAATAGCATATATTGGAATATAATATAATTTTTATTTTAAATATAAAAAAATTAATATATACTTTCATTTTTTTTTTTATAAATTAAATACAAATATAATATAACATATCTTAGAATATCATATTTATTGGACATATCTAATTGAAAATTATATTTTAAGATATATAAATCTTATCCAATATGATATTTTAAAATATACATATTTTATCATATTTTATTCTAGAAACTAAATGTGACTTGAATGTTGTGGGAGTTTCATGTTAAAAAAGAAAAGAAAAAAAATCAAAATTTGGTCCTTAAATGTGAAAGGCAACGAGGGAACGGTGGAAAGAAGTGGTGTGAATGGTAAACCCAGAGGAATGAATTGAATCCTAATCATGTTCACGGTTCAAAATGGTTATAGTAATAGTAAGAAGAGAAAAGAAAGAGATCATGTGTATGTTATTAAAAGGTAAAATAAAATAATTAAACTTGATCCAAAAATGAAGAATGCGTTCCCCAACACAACCTTACCGTGTGATCACCGCCCACAATTAACATCATGGAAGAATGAATCAAGATGCTGGGCCATCTTTTTTAAAAATTAGAAAGAGATGGATATCTTATCAATGGGGCTTTGACTCTTCGAGTCCAAAAATTGTCGTTATTAAGGTTAATTCGGAGTAATTTGCGTTGATATTGTAGATCGCTGGTGTGAACTGTGAAGGGAAATGGAGGGGAGTGAGGAGATGGGAATGATGGGACCCCACCCAGCTGGGAATGGGTAAGGCTTTCCATTCACATGCGCGTGGGGCATGTCGCATGTGCCACCGCGTTGTTTCCCCGAATCCCCACCACATCCAATTCGACTGGAACTTTGATTCCTAATTTGGTTTGCCTTTTCTAACAATCTAGATGCCATGCAGTTCACACCGGATTCTTTCCTAACATTCCTCTGCCTTCAAGATTGAGAATTTCAAATGCCTTGTCCATTTCTTAATGGAAGTATGATTTTATCATTCACAAGTCTTCTTAATTTTTCCTTTTAAAAAAATGGTACATGTAATACATTGATATTATTTTAGACAATTTGTGACGAATCCATGAGAAAAAACAATAAGATGGTATCACGTTTCCAATAAAATATTTATAGTAAAAATATGACAAATTCATTATGTTTATTTTAAATTTTGAAAAAGGATATCATCCGATGTAGCGTTTGACTTTTGTAGTTTTATACATAACCACGGAAGAAGTTGAAATGATTATATTGGATTTTTGTGTATGCTAAGAATAATTCAAACAACATGGACAAATCAAATTGAAATGGGTAGAGAGAATTCCAACATAAAAGCTATTAGAAGTTGCTTTCATCTTCAAACACTAATTTCTTTTTTTTTTGCACTAAAAAAACTCCCAAAAAAATGGCTATAGAAGAACAGAGGAAAAAATAACACAAGGGAAGAAAATCAATATTTGTTGGTAAACCAAGTGTATTAAGGGTGGATGTCCCATGGCGAGTGGAAGACATGAGGCGTGGTGAGGAAGGCTCTGAAAGAAGATTTTGGGGGATAAAAATAGAAGTTTCGTTTCTGGGGATGACATCAGAACTGGGGCTGGGGGCGGGGCCGGGTCTTAGCATACAATTCAACTGTGCAACCTACCACGGTTGAATAAAAGCACCATTCACCTCCAAAAAGGCCGAACCCCATTTCCATATCAAGTACCATCCTCGTGTCTCCTAGCCCTCCTTCCCCATTCATGTCCACCACCACCACCACCCCGTGCCGTTGAACCCACCACCACCACCACCATGCAGTGCCTCAACCGCATCTGCTTCATCTTACCCCCAGAGCTCAATGATATTCACCCTCTGGATCATCATGTTTCCACCGAGAAACAGAATCCCAATCGCGGTCGCGGTCGCGGGTGTGGCACCCAGGTTCTTGCCATTCTTCAACACTTCCTAAGCCGGTTTCATGACTTGAAATGGACTAGTTTTTGTCACTGCCACCCGCTAACGAAGCAGGCCTCCGAGGTGTTTCATGACATGGAAGGCGTGCACGTTTCTGACAAGGTCGTTGCTGGGAACAACCCCAGGATATTCAGTTTCTCCGAGCTCTATATAGGGTCCAACGGATTCTGTGAGGATGAGGTTCTTGGAAGTGGAGGCTTTGGGAAAGTTTTTAGAGCAGTTCTGCCCAGTGACGGGACGGTGGTCGCGGTGAAGTGCGTGGCGGAGAAGGGAGAGCCGTTTGAGAAAACTTTTGTGGCAGAATTGGTGGCGGTGGCTCAGCTGCGCCACCGTAATCTGGTTAGGTTGAGGGGATGGTGTGTTCATGAAGAGCAGTTGCTCCTTGTGTATGATTACATGCCCAATCGCAGCCTCGATAGGATACTTTTCCGGAGACCAGAGAATTCACTACTTCTTGGCTGGGAGAGGCGGAGGAGAATAGTTGGAGGCTTGGCCGCTGCACTTTATTATCTCCACGAGCAGTTGGAAACTCAGATCATACACCGGGATGTGAAGACCAGCAACGTGATGCTTGACTCCCATTACAATGCCCGGCTGGGTGACTTTGGACTGGCTCGGTGGCTGGAACACGAAATTGAAATTGAAACCAAGACCAATTCAATAAGGCATCATCAGTTTCGGTTGGCAGAGACCACCAGAATTGGTGGCACAATCGGGTATTTGCCCCCAGAGAGCTTCCAAAAGCGAAGCATGACCACTGCAAAATCTGATGTCTTCAGCTTTGGAATCGTAGTGTTGGAGGTGGTTACGGGACGGCGGGCAGTGGATCTCACATATCCAGATGATCAAATCATTTTGCTTGATTGGATCCGACGGCTGTCCGATGAGGGGAAGCTTTTACAGGTAGGGGATAATAGATTGCCAGACGGTTCTTACAGGCTATCTGACATGGAGCGTCTAATTCATCTGGGCCTCCTCTGCACACTCCACAACCCCCACTCACGACCCAACATGAAATGGATTGTAGAAACACTTTCTTCCCAATCTTCCACCAGGCTTCCTGCTCTCCCATCATTTCAATCCCACCCTTTGTATATCTCTTTATCTTCCCCAAGTGAAACCGGAACAGACACTACTACTACTACCACCACCACCACCACCACCACCACTAATACCACATTCTCTTCATCCATCTATGTCACAGCCACAGGAGAAACCATATATGCCACAGCAGAAAATGGAAGAATTACCGAAACAAACTCTTCCAACAGCAGCCGCCGCCAGCAAAGCAGTATTTTCCCCATGGTCCAAACTCCACAAGAGATATCCTACAAGGAAATTGCCTCTGCAACAAATAATTTCTCAGAATCTCAGAGGGCGGCAGAATTGGACTTTGGAACTGCCTATCATGGCTTCCTTGACAACGGTCACCATGTTCTGGTGAAGCGGCTTGGCATGAAGACGTGCCCAGCACTGCGGGCACGTTTCTCAAATGAACTCCAGAACTTGGGGAGGCTCCGCCACCGGAACCTGGTACAGCTCCATGGATGGTGCACTGAGCAAGGAGAGATGCTTGTTGTCTATGATTACTTGTCAAATCGCCTACTGAGCCACCTCCTTTTCCACCTAGATAACAAGAAAGTCCATTCCACCCTGCATTGGCGTCACAGATACAACATTATCAAATCGCTAGCTTCCGCCATTCTTTATCTCCATGAGGAATGGGATGAACAAGTTATCCACAGAAACATTACCTCTTCTGCCATTATCATTGATGCTGACATGAATCCAAGGCTCAGTTCCTTTGCCCTAGCGGAATTCTTGACACGAAATGAGCATGGTCATCATCAAGTCACCGACCCAACCAGATCAGTCAGGGGGATTTTTGGTTACATGTCACCAGAGTATATGGAATCCGGAGAAGCAACTCCAATGGCTGATGTTTATAGCTTTGGCATGGTGGTGCTTGAAGTGGTTACCGGACAGATGGCAGTAGATTTCCGATGGCCTGGCGTGTTACTGGTGAAGAGGGTTCGTGAATTGGCTGAAAGGAAAAAGCCACTGGAGGAAATGGCTGATTGGAGGTTAGATGGAGAGCATGATCAAGAGGAACTGGTGAGACTGATTAAACTAGGAATGGCATGCACACGCTCCAAACCAGAATTAAGACCCAGTATGGGGCAGATTGTAAGCATACTTGATGGCAATGATAAATTCTTTATGGAAGAAAGGCAAAACAAGGAGAGAAGAGAAGAATGGAAACAAAGAAATGCTTGTTCTTTGTCGTTGATCAAGAGAATCCAGGCCCTAGGAATACAATAGAACTGACCAAAGAAATATAGGACATGACAGATAGAGAATGTATACCTTTTCTTTTTCCTCTCTTTTTGTTCCTCTTTCCTTTATCAGCTATTTTCCAGATAGCTGAGAATGTTTAGTGTTTTTCTTTTTCTTTTCCTGCTGTTGTATATTGCTTCAGGTAATTGATGTAAATAGCAAGGGGGTAGTGTGCCTTTGGATGTATGCTTATGATAATTTAGACAACTTCTGGTTAAGCACTGCCAGAATACTCTCTATACTTAAGTAATCCAATATGATTAATACACAACAGGAAGAGCAGATTCAGAAGAGAGAAAAACTATTCAATGATAATTTATAGCAGTAAGTCCTAGGATGGTTCGGATGTCTACTATTTGAAGAGGAAATCATAAATGGTGTATGTATGATACAGCAACAACATTTTTTAATAATACACTAAATACATTTTTGGCATATGTACACACAAATATACCAAATCTAAACTCACTTTGAGTTGTTTTTTTGCTCATTATGCTGCCCATGAACTTAGATTAACTTCCTGATATAGGAATTTCCTCATCACCATCAAGTCCAACCCAGTCAGTAAGAGCAAAGAGGAAATCCCTGAAGCCAGCCTTCCCACTCCTGTTCCCATCCATTTCTTCTGCATTCACAGGAATCACCAACAGAAGGTTAAAACAATTCACAAGAAAATAAAAAATAAAGAGAAAATAAAAGCTGCAGAATCATTGTAGATGGGTGGTACTGAATCGTGTCCTAGTAATATGTGCAGATGATTTCTCGCAGGGAGAAGCCTCATTCAAAGCCTTGACCATGTCCCTTTTGTTCAGCTTTCCATCACCATTGTTATCAAGAAACAAGAATGCTTCAACTATTGTATCAAATGTGGCTTCGAGCTGTGGTGAACCCATCTTTGATGTCTGAAACATATCCCTAAATGATTTTAGCCCATGCCACCGACACAAGAAATTTAAAATAAAAAAAGAATTATTAAGTTTATTGGGGATACAGGATGAGTAGAGGTGGAAGGTTCCATTAGGAGATAGATGAGACACAGAATAACAATGAACTCATTGAATTGTATCCCTTGACTCCCATCAGCATCACAGGAACAGAAAAGATCATCAATTTCTTGTTCTGTAAGATGGAGTTGCAGTTTCTGTAGGCATTTCTTTAGTTCCTCATGGTCAATAATCCCATTGGAGTCTTCATCTACCAGACAGAGAGAAAGATATGTAACCTCCTCAGAGACATCTCAGAACTACAAAAAGCTTAACCACAGAAAATCACCGAAGTTTTGAACTCACCATACTGTGCAAACACACCTCTTATATTTTTCAATCCCTCTTTGAATTGAGGGAACCTCATGATTATGCTGTCAAATGATCTGAAATTGTTACGCCCTGATGTGTTTCTCTTGACTTCCATCATTTTCCTTTCAAGCTTTGCATCCAACTTCTTGTACTTGTTTGAGGAACCACAGCGGAAAAGCATGACTCCTACTTTGCTGGAAAAGGACTTCAGAGCAGTGCGAGGGTAAAATGTGCCTTAAAAACAAGAGACAAAAGATAATCAAAAGTAAGCAAGCAAGTAAGATGAAACTACATTATATTTTAAATCTCATATCCCAGGTGTTTCACTTGTCAGGCAAAATTTCATCACCTAAAGGTACACAATACATTTAAAAACATTTCTGTCATTCAAGGTTGGGAATAAAAAATGACAAAAAAAATATATTGATACTGTTTCTACCACCACAGCAGCATAATCAGGGGATATGATGAAGAAATGCTGGGAATTTTCATTATTTGGAGACTGCAACACATGAAAAAAAAAAAAAATTACAGATGCCCTACTTGGATACTCTCCAGAATGTCTTAAATAACCCAGAAAAGCAATATGTCACAATTTCACTTATTTAAGCAACTAGATTGTAGAAGCAAAAAGGGAATTTTCTTTCCACTACTTAATATGCCCACAGCCCACAACTGTAGCCCCCACCCATCTTCTCACTTTCTCGTTAAAGGTCAAAAACAAAAAAGGGTATGTGAGGGTGGTGATGATGCGTTAGGTGCATGGGCAGAGGAAGGAATTTTTCCTTGGGAGACCATTGTAAGTATTACTAACTATTAAGCCAGGGCTTTTATTCAGTAAACCCATAAATTTAAAAATAGGCATAAGAGTTAAAATAATAGGCTTCCATTTAGTTCACTAGAGATTCAGATGCTGTCAAAGTTATCTCTTCTGTTATGCTTTCAGATGCTCTGACACCCACACGGCACAACCTTCTACTGGACCACAATAAGCAGTAAATGAACAGCTATTAACAGGTCAGGCACAATTAACATGTTAAGCAAGTGAATGGATGGTAACTTAGACAACCTAAATATATTCTATGCAGTTGGAAGACTTAGAAGATACACTCCTAAGTTTTGGAGTTTATCACCTAAGGAAATTTGAGAAACACTTCAGATCTTGGCATTCACTACAGTAGCTAGATATCTCCCTGTTCTAGAAAGATTATAATTGGATATTAATTCCAAAATATCCCTTCTCAGTAAGGAGATATTTGTTGTCTGAGAGAAGTCTCATTACTACATCAATCTATACTGCACACTTCACTATAGAAACACTGATTATTCTTTCACTACAGGATAAATTGTCAAGAAATCTAGTTGATTGTGTTACTTTCAAGACTCAGCTAGCAGTTGCCTCATAAAGGATGAAAAGTATACCTCATGATAGACCTGGCTCACTAGTTGAAAATATGTCAATGAAAAAGTCATTAAGTGATGTAATTGTTGCCATTGGATTTGTGGCGGGATCTAACATATTTATCAAAATATGTTACCAAGACAGTTGTTACATAGTAGAGTTATTGCTCAACATTAAGGCTTAACTGAGCTTGTCCGTTGTATGAAACAAGTTAATAATGGAAGTTCAAACAAGAAGTTTCAATGGAGGATCAGAACACTGAGGAAGGCTAGACCTTATTAAGAACACCCTATCAAGCCTCCCACTTTATTTTATGCCCCTCTTTGCAATTTCCAAAAGAGTAAAGATCAGATTAGGAAAAATTCAAAGAGACTTTTTGTGGAGAGATAAGGGAGAAAGAAGAAAGATCCATTTGGTGAATATGGTCAGATGTTTGTAAGGATAAGAATTATAGAGGATAGGGTTTAAGAAAATTGGAGGGTCTTACTCAAGCCTTGCTAGGCAAATGGTTATGGAGGTTTTCTCTTGATTGGGAGAGCTTGTGGACGAAGATTATACATGGAAAATTTGGGGAGCTGGAAGAGGGATGGACTACTTGAGGGGTGACGGATTCTTTTGGGATGAGCATATGGAAAAACATTAGAAGAGGTTGGGAAAATTTCAGTCTCAGATTAACTATCCAAATCAGAAATGGTAGACATACAAGATTTTGATGGGATAGATGGGCAGGGGAGTTTAAGCTGAAAGATGTATTCCCTTTGCTTTTTAGAATAGCCCCCTTCAAAAACGTTGCAGTTGCAGATTTATGGGATGGAGGAGGAGGTAGAGGTGGCCATTGGGAGGTTCATTTTAGAAGATCCTTTTGAGATTACGAGACAAAGGAGATGACCCAATTTCTGGAGCTTATTTACCCGTTGAAAGTACAAGAAGGAGAGGACACTTTATTTTGGAAATATTATAGGAGGGGAAATTTCAATGTCAAGTTTATTTAGAGTAATTTAGCATTCTTAGCTAAAGAGATTTGGGGATCCCAAGCTCCCCTTAGAACATGATTTTTTGCATGGGAAGTTGTTTGGGGGAAGGTCTTAACAATAGATATGTTAATTGAAGCGGGGATGACCCATTGAATAGATGTAGTCTTTGTAAAGATAATGAAAAATCAG
Source organism: Vitis vinifera (assembly GCF_030704535.1). NCBI lineage: Eukaryota > Viridiplantae > Streptophyta > Magnoliopsida > Vitales > Vitaceae > Vitis > Vitis vinifera. The sequence continues at coordinate 15,884,872 of NC_081809.1, read as the reverse complement.
TTAATCACATCTAAATTACTCTAGCTAAAGAGATTTGGGGATCCCAAGCTCCCTTTAGAACATGTTTTTTTGCATGGCAAGTTGTTTTGAGGGAAGATCTTAACAGTAAATCTATTAATGAAGAGGGGATGACCTATGGTCAACAGATGCAACCTTTGTAAAGATAGTGAAGAATCAACTTATCATATCTTAATTCATTGTGATAAAACAAGAGTGCTATAGACTTTTCTGTTATCAGTCTTTGGCTTGAATTGCATGTTTCTGGTTTTAGTGAGAAATCTCCTCCTTGAATGGAAATTTAAGGGGCTAGATCAGAAGAAAAGAATAGTTTGGTGAATGGCTCCAATTTGCTTATTTTGTTATATTTGGAAAGAGTGCAATTGAAGGACTTTTGATTATGAAGAGTTCTTAGATCAAAGATTGAAGAAGTTCTTCATTAAATTACTACTAGAGGGGTCCCACACTTCACTAGAAATGGAGAACCCCTCAATTTTGGATTTCTTAGATATTCTTCCTTGTGGTTAGCTTGCCTTGTTTTTGCAGGCTAACCTTATATATGTTTGGTGCTTGTTTTGGCATGTTTTGTGCATACTGCCTGTATACACAGGGTGCAGCTCCTCTTTTCGGTGCTTCTTAATATATCCTTTTGTTGTCCATAAAAAAAATACTAAATAAATAAAACACAAGTTTCAATGCCCATTTTTCTGATGTAGAAGTGCTCTACATAACAAGAAAAGAGTTTGAATTATTGTTTGGGATGCACTATCATGGTTCATTTTTGGAAGAAGCAAAATACACTTGTGGAAGAACCATTGCTTCCCATGAGAACATAAACTGGTTTTTAAAGCCAGCACATTATCCATTAAATGAAGAAGAAATATGAATTCTACCACATCCTTCATATTGTATCTGATAGGTTTACCTGATTTGCTACTTTGTTTTGTTAGGCACATTGTTTGTCAAGACTCCAATTCATCCCACCATAAACAGGCAACAGTAAACATCTTTGCATCTTTTTCCAGTCTTTGTTTTCATTTTCTTACCTCCTTTTTTCCTTTAGGGTACATTAAAGAACTTCAAAGATTGTCTCTTTGAAACATAAACAATCCTACTCCAACTCAGCCGGCTTCAACCCCCAAAATACTTTGGAAGCCGCCCAAATAAGATTAAACTGCAGCTTGATGGTTTTTTATCCTTATGAAGCATACCTTCAACCAAGACAAATTTTTTGGACATTCAACAGGTATGAAATGATCATGAATCATTATATACCAGTATTTTTAGTAGGCGAAAAGAGGGAGTACAAAACCTAATGGAAGGCCAAACTGTCTATCTATCTATCTATGTATGTATGTATGTATGTATGTATGTATGTATATATATATCTATCTATCTATATATATATGTATGTATATATGCTATTTGGACCTCATTTATGCTCTCTATGATTCATTAATTTACTTATTACAGTGTAGCAGGGCCAAACCATCCAGATAGGACTAATCAGACTGCCGGACTACTAACAACCTCAATGCATATTTTTACCACAAGTTCATAATTTACATCATTGCTTCATGAAATTTTTCTGTATACAACTTGATAGAACTATGGGAATCCCCAATAAATTTGAAACTAAATCCATATAATCTTCTAAGAATGGAAGCAATTAGAAAATTATGACCATGGCATCCTGTAATCAATTTTCTTAATCAAGCCATGCTCTAAATGAGCCCAAATCAAAGAAAGAAAAGAATTACATTAACAAGGATTAATTCATATATATAAGACAGTTTCAGTCAATGAATGTACACAAAACTCTAGAGATCAATACAAATCACAGTTCTGTTTTGAGGATTGCTATTACTCTGAATCATATCAATCAACTACCCAGAAACCCTTAATCCTGTATAAAATGCTAATACTGAACAAAGCCAGGAAATGTACAATAATACATATCACAAAAATTGCCAGAAATTGAAGCTGAACAGATAAACGTAACTCAATATAATTAAGGCATTATTCACTTATGCTGTGTTGGGTAGATGAGAAAATGTATGAAAAACTGCAGGAAAACTGTTAAGGTATAAACCAAAACAACATAGGCCATAAAAGTGAAGTTTCCAAAGGTCTTTTCGGTGCTCAGCAACCCAAACATACATTAAGATGCTTGAAGCGCATTGCTTAACATTTCAAAGAAAATAACAGCCAGAGAGATTGAATGGTATATATGCACACACACAGACAAAAGTTGAAAAGCAAACAAAAAAAGACTCACCCACTGATTGTTTCATGGGTTTTGGTGGGACGAAAGTTGAAGCCTCAAAAACCAAGAGAATGAAGGAGGGCAAGTAGGGGAGAAAGCTACTGAAGCACCAAAGGGTTTATGAGGAGGAAGATAAAAAAGCATATCTCCACCAAGTGGAAATGCCACAATAGCTTCCAGTGCAATCATACCTCATTCCCCCCACAAGTAACTGTCATAACCGCACGCTAGGGCTTCCCTCTTCCGCTTCTCTAATAAGACTCTCAACAACCTTGGAATTGCTTCTTTGGTTTAGCTTTAAACTTTAATAATAGTTTTAATAATAGCTTTAGGCTTGAGCTCATCATATCATTTAACTACAATTCCTAATTACTTATCTAATTATGTCAAAATTACGTAATTATGACTCAACCTCCCCCATATTATTTATTAATTTTATATATTTAAAATTTATAAAAATAATAATAATAAATTATTTACAAAAATTGTATAATAAAAAAAGATTGATTAAAGCAAAATTTGATATATTTCACAATTTATAAGAATTAAAAATATTTAATAATTAATAATTAAATAAAATTTTAAACAAAGGTAAAAATAAAAGCTTATTTGTCTTTTATCTCCTAAATAATTATTTAAATTAATCAAGATTTATAAAAATAAACAATCAAAACTTAAAAACAAGTAGAAAATATTTTTAAAATAATAGATTATAACTTGAAAATCTTTAAAATTAGAGTGTGTTTGACAATAATTTTAGGAAATGTTTTTACCTTTTTCTAATACTTGAAATATAAAAATTTTATAGTGTTAGAAAAGTTAAAAACCTTCTTAGAATTACTATCAAACAGACTCTTATAGCCTATTTGGTGGTGATTTTAGATAACGTTGTTAGTTTAAAAAGTGTTCTTAGTCTCAAAAGCATTTTTGAAAAAAAGTTAGGTTATTTGGCAAATTTTATAGAACATTTTTAAAAGTTTGAAAATTCACTTATAATATTAAAAAAAATTACTTGTATTGTTTTTTTAGAAATACTTGATAGATAATTATCTTAAAAATACTTTTTGAGAAAACTTTTTTATTAAAAACACTTTGAATATTAACATTGTCAAAATAGTTATAATCATCTTAAAATGCGTTTGACAGTTATTATATGAAGTATTTTTACTTTTTTAGTTTTTGTAACATTTAAAATTTTTTATTTTTCAAGTATTAAAAATTATAGAAATATTTCTCAGAATCATTGTAAAATGTGCTCTTAGAGTGTGTTTGGCAATGATTTTGAAAAATATTGTCTTTTCTTTTTCAAGTGTTAAAAATACTTCTCAAAATTACTACAAAACACACTCTTAAAGGTTAATTAATAAGAGTATGTTGCGGTATTTCTCTTTGAAGCATTTCTACTGGAAGTGTTGCGGTATAATAGTCTTTCTACTCTTTCTCAACAAATATTTTTAAGAGAATCTCATCTATCAAGTATTTCTATAAAAAAAAAAAAAAAAAAAAAAAAACACCATTATAAGTGATTTTTTAATATGATAAGTGATTTAAAAAATTTTTAAAAGTGTTTCTTAAAATTTGCCAAACATCCAAATTTTTAAAAATTTGTGGCAAAGGTTAATAGTACAACACCTAATGGTGTTTTTAAAAGTTTAATTTGCAGGCAAAGTTTAAAAGTCTTTCTAAAATCACCATCAAATGGATTTTAAGTGATTTTTCAACACTATAAATGACTTTTTATATTTTAAAAAATATTTTTAAAATTTTATCAAACATCTAATTTTTTTTCAAAAACCTTTTTTAGACGTGAGGTCCTTTCTAGAATCATTGACAAATGCATCCTAGGCAAATTAAAAATGAAAATACTTTTCTTGCTTAATTGGATATAGAAGAATCATATTATTTTAATTAAAATATGTAAAATGCTTTGCTAAAATCATTTTATTAATTAAAGTAGTTAGATTTTTTCTCCCTTATTTGTCACCTAAATTCAATATAAAATTGGACACAAACCCCTTTAAATATGATAATGGGGATGGCAAAGCTCAGAAAAGAATTCAAATATGGAGGCAGTGTAAGAAACCCAATCAGATTGCAGCAGTTGCGTGAGAAAAAAGCAACTCGTTATACACTATTATATTATTCCCCGGCTAAGTGGAAGCCTACCTTTCCACTCAATCACTTCTTGTTGTCCTTCAATAAATAAATAAAATTAAAGAATCAACTGAAGGTAGGATCGAGACCCTGTATACTTTTTTGTATGGGAGTTTGATTTTGAAGCCATACCCAAAAGTACTTTAAGATAAGAATAGGTGTTACTGTTGTTAGAAAGTGTTATACTATTGAACTTTGCCTGCAAATTAGGGCAAATCTCTTGGTGTTCATTTCTCAGCTAAAAAGTCACATCACTGGCCAAAAGGAGAAAGAAAAAGGAAAAGAAAAAGGAAAAGAAAAAGAAAAGTCATTTGTGGGATAAAAAAGAAACAATGGCATGTAGTGGCAATATTTTGGTAATGGCGTTTGGTATGAGGTAGGTAACTGCTTAAAAGAGTTTGTTAAAATGTGCATCTCATGACCATGGGTGTAAAAGGGCAACTGAGAATTGAAGAAATGGTGTCACTAATGTTGAAAGGATCTGCTTTGAGGATGAATATACAGACCACTGCTACTACAGTTGGCAAAACCCACAGAACATAGTAAACAAAGAAAAAGGATGACCATGCCCTCCTGCGCTTCATCCCATATTGGTCATCATCCACTCTACGTCTTGCCGCATGTTGTTCTCCAAAGCCAAGGAGCTTCCACCAGTAAACAAGGGCCTTGACCTCTTTTTCATCACTGCACCCCGTGAACTTGCACCCATTGGAGAAATTGGGCTCCCACTTGACGTCAAGCAGCTGTCCACAGAGCAGTCACCAATTCTGGCTGGGACATTCACTGCATTTTTGTTTTCTAGAGCTGCTGCAATTTCAGATAGACAAGGCATTTTTATGGTCTCAAGTGGGTTCATCCCTTCACAATCATTGGAGACCTTGATCTGTAGTTCAGAGAGCTCTTCCCTAGCAGCTTCAAGCCCTGCAGTTGCTGCAGCCTGATCTTTGAGAGCTTTGCAGGCTTTCTCAAGTATTGACTGCAGGTATTTGCCTTGTGCTTCAATCCTAAGTTGAAGATGGCGCTGAACCTGCTTAAATAAAGCCACAATGATATAATCAAACTAGCAGTTTGCTAACAGGATAGCCAAAAACTCTGTTTCAGACATGTTTGCATTTTTTTATCTTGAGTTCTTGTAAGGAAAGTCTTGGCATTTTAGAGATTGCATGAGGGTGTTTCTGCACTGATGAATTTTGAAGTGATTGCTAAGGCAATTAAGGGTGGGTCATAGTTATGACTTTTGACCTCATCTGTGCTTGTACTCATCATGCATAAGCCCTTTTAGTAACCTATTGTAGAATCGTTCAAAGTGTCTAATGTTAGCCCAAAAATGCACAGGCCACTTCTAAACACAGACCTACAGCCTGGGCTGCATTTGGCCAATCAAAGAAACTAACCTCCAGCTGTTCATGCAGTCTTCTTTGAACTTCCATTTGAACACGCAAAGCCTCAGTAACCTGATAACCACTGTTTAAAAGACAGAGACAACAGAGCAATTAGACAATAATGAGATAATAGTGAAATTAGACAACTTTGGTAGTTAAAAGAAAAAACATTCAATATACTCATTCAAGTCTTGAGGTATCATTCTTGATGATGATGTTGAAGATGAACCAGTGTCTTGACTCTCTGCAATGCAAGATGCTGCAATCCAAACATAGAATGGTTATAAATCAATTCAAACACTACTATTTGTCACTCAGTGCATTGACCGTTTTCACCATCCAGTATACCATTTATACACTGCTTCTATTCTCCTGGATAAGCTCTCTCTCTCTCTCTCTCTCTCTCTCTCTCTTTCATTGATAGGTTACAAAAAGTTCTCCAGACTTCAGAAGGGTATTCAAATCAGAAATATCATGTCAAAAGGGGCAAATCCCACTAAATATCTAAAATTCTATTGAGAGAAAAATTTTCTCCCAAAAAAACCTTAGATCCGGTCAATATAGGAATTATCCTAAGGGATGTACTCCCCATGTTTTGCATTAAAAAAATTCATTTCATGGCTTCAATTTTTGGAAATATTCAAGTTCTGCAGTTCCTTTCATTTAATTTAACAGATTGCGTGTGCATTAAAAGAATCAAAATGAAAAACATGCAAAACTACGCTGTCTATAGCAGAATGCACAAATTCCTGAAGTGTTCTATGGAGATCCATGTTAATACCCTCCTTACAGTTGTCAGTTAACTCCTTGCATGATTGCTTCCCCAACCGGTATTTCTGCAAGGATGAGGCATAAAGTACAAGGAAAAAAGTTATGTTTATGAATATGATAAATCATATCATCAAGAAATTATGGCTGGAATCTCTATAACTGACAGCAGGGGAAAGAAGAAAACAAAAAATGAAATTGTAAATAAGTCATCAAAATTGTACATTTGAAAAATTGAACATCCTCTAGCTTTAAGTCTCCAATGTAATCATGTTTTTTTATGTCCAGAGTTTCAAAAAAACTTGAGCCTCACTCAATTGCTATGAAGTATCAGAAAGAGAAAAGCAAACATGGGACCTTGGTAGATTATTAAGTAGATTCCAAGTTTTATTTTCTCTGGCATATTGGCTGACACAAAAAAGTTACAACAATTCTGAGCACATGATCAGGAAAAAGAGAGGACAGCAACAACAAACCTGAAGATGCGACTTCAAATGATAAAGGGTGAGGCCTTTTACCCCCATTGTTCTCATGATGGTCTTTGGAGTTGCTTCTACCATATTTAACAGGATAAACCAAAAAGTCAGATCACTAACCCATTAATAATGTTCAAAATCCAAATAATGAAAAGAAGAAAATGTATGTCATCTATGTACAGTTGGCAGCTACACAAAAGTTGGTACTGATTTATGAGATGTGCGCGTGTATATATATATATATCTATGTCCAGTTTGAATCCAGATTTCGTTGAATTCCCCCCAGACTAGCATACATATGTGTATATATATACACATATGTATGCTAGTCTGGGGGGAATTCAACCAAATCTGGATTCAAACTGGACAACCTAGGAGCTCTTCTGGAGGCACAAGAATTGGCCCACCCAGGTACAACCACAACTCAAAAATTCTTGGTTCATGTAACATGCATGTATGAGAGTTCAAATATGGGTGAACCTACAGCATTTCCAGCTACTTAATCAACTATACAATTGGTTTTCTAAACTACCCTATGGTTAATTACTAACAGATTCAGGCTCTGGTAGTTCAAAGAGTTCATCAATGCCATATAAGATTTTAGAATTTCTTTATGCAAACCACAACAAGGACCTGGAAAACCAGGACTATGGTTTATAAGCTACGTCCTAGCACAATCATTACTGGTAAAGTCAAGTTGGACTCAGCTGTATTCCTAGTTTACCATGAACCAACTTGGGCAAGGAGATTGTGTCCCAACACCCAGCATAGGCATGACTAGGCTTTGCATTTTTTTTCTCTTTTTTCTCTCTCTATTAGGGTTTGGGGTCAGTATTCAGAAAACCTCATCCAAGCTATAATATAGCCCATTTGCATTCACAAACTGCAACTACTCAAATTATGGAAGAAAAGATGAAAATAAAAAGTATTGATTGCCTAATGGAACAGTTGTTAAGTCAATGAGTTAGCAATTCATCAGCACACAAAAGATACGAGATGGATTGTACATTGCTATCTCCATGAATGCTCCTATCAAACTCAAGTAAATTACAAGAATAAAATAGAAAATGCATATCATCAAAGTAGCAACTGTGGACAAAAATAAAAGAATGAATTCACAGTGGCATATCTCCCAACCTTATCTACGTTATATGAACTTACTATATGGGTGTGTTTGGTATGCAAAGACAGGTAGAACAAGAATAGATGTGAAGGTTAGAGGAAAGTTCTAAGTTGGCACTGTTCTTTTATGGAGAAGAAGTGGAAGAGAGCTTGGAGGGCTGCCCCCTTATGTTTGTTTTGGACTCTTTGGAAGGAGAGAGATAGGTCATTTGAGGATGCTGAGTGTTGAAGAGTCATCCATACATGGAAAATGAGTTACCTTATCAAAAATTAGTTACAAGACTCTTATCTCTCTGTTATGAGAAGTCTCATGCTCATCCTTATATATTAGTTATCATAGGCTCTCTCTCACTTCTTATCTGTTATCATAAAGTCAATATATTCTGTAAATCACTCAAGTAAATTCAATATATAGAATAGCAAAGTCTCTCAAAGCTCTAGAGTCTCTTATTTATTAAGTTGGTATCAAAGCAGATTCATTCACGTCAATGGCTACCTCCTCTCAAAGCAATCAACAAATCTTTATTCTGTCTCAACTTTTGCTGTTTCAGAACCTCGCTCCAGTAATGCTGAAACTAGACAGAAACAACTACACCTTCTAGCACTCACAAGTCTTGCCGGCAGTCCTTGCTCATGAGCCGGAAGGTTATTTGTTTGGGACCACGCCCACCTCAATATGTTGACCATAGCATTCGGGGAGATTGTGGAAGGATGAAATTAGGAAACTCGTGATATTGCAATTAAGAAGAGAATTAGGCAATCCCGTAATCAAAGGAATTTGATGTAATTAAGTTAGGAAAGTTCCTAATTTTGGTGCTAGGAATTTTCATATATTTATGTGAGTATCTATACAAGCTAAAGATCAAGGAAAAGAATTTTATTCCTTTTATTCCTTCCATCTCTCTTCTTCTACAGAGAGGATCCTGGTGCGGTACATCAAGTCAACCCCTAGTTTTGTCATCTGGAAGAAAACTGACCAGTCCTTAATGAGTTGGTTATTAAATTCAATCGGAGGCCATGTTTGGCTATATGGTACATTTTACTAACTCACATGAAGTCTGGAGTATTCTTGAAAAATTATTCACTACACAATTGCACAAACTGCAACTCCGTTTTCAGCTTCAGTCAATTAAGAAGGGATCCATGACCGTAAATGATTATATACTAAAGATGAAAGCTATTGCAGAGAATTTGTCTGCTGCAGTACAGCTAACTTCTGATGAGGAACCAATTTTGTACATTCTTGGAGGAGTGGATCAGAAGTATGATCCTGTATAAATCTTACTTCTCGATGTGATGAGGTAACCCTGCAAGAAGTCCAATTTATGGTACAAAGCTAGGAAATGAGATTAGAACAAATAAATTCAGCTGCTGCAGTAGATCTGAATAATCCAACAGCAAATCTGGCTGCTAACTTCAATCATAATGTTAAACCTAGCATCAACAATCAAGGCAACAACAATCAATTCAGTCGAGCTCTAAACAACAATTACTGTGGTAGAAGTTGTGGTTGAGGTGCCCATAGAGACTTGAATAGACCAACTTGTCAATTGTGAGGGAGACAAAGGTCATTCATTACTTCACCACCAACCATCAATGATGAAGCTTGGTATATCGATAGTGGGGCTACTAATCGCATTACAGCTAATCTGAATACACTTTCTCAAAAGACATACTGCAAAGGTAATGAGTAGCCGGTTGTAGGTAATGGTCAGCTACGTCATATTTCTCATATTGCAAAGTCCTTAATTAATTCAAATGCTGATTTTTAACCATTATTCCTGAATCATATTTTGCATATCCCAAAATAACCAAAAAACCTGTTAAGTGTCTTCCAATTTACTAACGGCAACAACGTCATTGCTGAATTTTACTCTGATGGTTTTTTTTTATCAAGGACAAAATTACAAAGAGGGTACTGTTGCAAGAGAAGCTTAGCAATGGATTGTACCCATGGATCATCATGTTTCTGTTTTAAATGAAGGAAAAGTAAATTATTTTGCAATAGAAGTTTATCAAAAAGAGTTCTTGAACAGAAAATAAAAGAACTAACAGTTGTATAGCGTTCAGATCATCTCCACAAGGAACTTTAGATCAATTCTAGAGATACAAGTTTTTGGGGTGTGAGTACACATTGGAAGCTCAAAAAAATGTATTTCAAAATGAGAGCAAGAGGGAACCTAAAAACTAGAAAACTAAAGGAAAGCAAACTCCAAGAGCAGAAATCCACCAATATTCCTTCTCTCAAGCTCCACTCCTTAATAGGACTCTAAACTTGTGCTTGCAACTTTAGGATCATGCCAAGGGTTTATACCAAAGAGGTTCCAATTGACATGAACATTAACCACCTCAACAAATATCAACTCAATCCAATTGTTCTCTTTTGGAACCTTGCAATTGGATGGTTCACATGGGTTCCTCCGCATGTCAAAAGGTATGCATTTAATTTATAAAACCCTTGCAGTAAAGCACAGGTATGTTACTAAGGTTGCTTAACTTTTGGCCCTCACAACTAGAACATCCTAACCTCTTCTCCCCATGGTTATTGTAACCACTGTCCCAAGTTAGATTCTTTTAAACTAAGCATGGTTAGATCACCAGTGAGCTGGACTAAGACATGGAGACCTCAGCTCCTCTCACACCTTAGAGTGGTAAACACTACCTAAGGAAACAAAACAACAAAAGCAGGAAATGAAAAAGGAAAATTGAAAATAAAATTGAAAGAATTGAAAGACTTTTCATTCATTAAAATTAAGAAAAAGAAATGCAAGATTATAGCCAAAAACTAAGTTACTCATACTCTTACTCCTGAGAACAAATATCTAACTTATTTTCCCTCTTATTTCCTCCTCTCCTTTGTATATTTACATTTTCTGTTTTTTATAGGAGAAAATTTCCCCCCTCTCCAACTACTCTACAGCTACCTCATCTAATAATACCTTGTGCCCATACTCATGACCTGAGTGTGTCAGTGTAGCCATCATTTTTTTATGTGGTAGTTTGGAATGGCTGGCTACACCCCTCTTTTTTAGTATGATGGCATAGTGATGTGGATGGATCAATCAAAGCTCTAAAGATGTTTTTTGAGATGTTGCCTTAATGAATGTGCAATGATCAGAAGAATTGGTAAGAGCACAAAGTGGAGTGATCAAGGCAATGCGCTGGTGTAGATGCTCTCTATGGTGCACTTTGTTGTTGGGGGAGGGAATTAAGCACTTTATATTCTTGGGGAAATGCCCTTCTTTATTAGTGGAAAATTGCACACTTAGGACTGCACTAACGTGCATTGTGTTATTGGCAAACGAATTGTGCACTTATGATTGTGCTAAAGTGCACTTAGTGAGAGTTGTGCAGGCCTGGGGCAAGGCATGTAAGTGCAAAATGTTGAAACTCCTAAGAGAGGTGCACTATTCACTCAAGCGCACTTAAATAGTGCACAATTTGAGCAGGGTCCTCAAGTGCCCTCCTCTATGATAAGCATAATGCAAGTTAAGCCTCTAAGCCCCTAGGTGCGCAATATAAACTGCCACTTAAAGGTACGCAATTTAAGTGCAGTTCTCCAAGTGTGCAATCTAGATTGACACTCCCAAGGTGCGCAATTTGTATTGGGCTCTTCATAGTGCATTGTTGAGCTAACTTTAGATTGAGATGCGCTTTCAATGCGCGCTTTCCTCACTTAGGTTCTTCATGCTCTGTGATTAGATAGCTCTCTCTATTTATGTTCAAGTCTGAAAAAACAATTCTCATATTGTTAGTGTACGTTGATGATATCATGATTACTACGAATGATCAAGTTAAGATGAAAAGATTATTGAAAGCTTAAATGCACAATTCGCCTTAAAGAACTTGGGATCACTAAACTACTTCCTTGGTTTTGAAGCTCCTAGAACCAAGTCTAGAATCTAAGTCAAAAGAATTATACGAATGATCTATTGTCTAAGGCTAACATGTCGAATGCCAAAAGCAACCGAATGCCTATGTGCCAAGGAAGAAAAATTCAGCTTGCTAACAGTGATCCATTTAAACAACCAACTCTATTCAAGAGCATCATTAGAGCTTTGCAGTACCTAACCCTAACCAGGCTAAACATATCATTTGTTGTAAATAAACTGAGTCAATATTAGCAAGCACCAACAGTTAATCACTAGCAAACTTGTAAACATATACTAATATACTTAAATGGCACTCTTGACTATGGGATTCTCTTCTCACCAATAGTAGAAATGACACTCGAAGGGTATGTTTGATGAAGATTGGGCTAGCTCCCTAGACAATAGAAAATCCATAATAGGTTATTGTATTTATCTTGGTGGGAACTTAGTTGCATGGGACTCCATAAAACAAAAGGCTACTTGATCAAGCATTGAATCAAAGTATTGTGCCCTTGCCAAGCTACAATAGAACTTATTTGTTTACCATCTTTATTCTCTGAACTTTGGAATTGAGATAAATAGGTACCCTACAGTTTGGTGTGACGATATAGAGGTTAAACAATTTGCGTCTAACCTAGTCTTCCACTCAAGAACAGAACATATTGAGATTGATGTCTGTTTTATCAAAGACAAGGTTATTGCCAAAGAATTGGAGATAAAATATGTGCCAATAAAAGATCAACCTATCAATATCTAGTCATTATCTATCTCTCAATTCCACTTACTAAAAGAAAAGCTTGCTATTGTTCAATCCCCATGGTTTCACTAGAGGGAACATGTCGATGAGTCATCCATGCACGGAAAATGAGTTACCTTATTAGAATTAGTAATAGGACTCTATATCCCTGTTATGATAAGTCCCATTCTCATTCTTATCTATTAGTTATCATAGGCTCTCTCTTATTCTTATTTGTTGTCATAAAGTCTATATATTTTGCAAATCACTCAAGTAAAATCAATATATAGAATTGCAAAGTCTCTTAAAGCTCTAGACTCTCCTATTTATTAAGTTTGTGCAATCCAATCAAGCTATTAAATATTCTTTGAAGATGAAGCTCTAGACTCATAAAGCTCAAACAGTGGAGTGTTTGGGAAGATGGAGGCTAAAGTTCTCTCCATTCTCTCTGGATGGTGGAAGATGACTAACTTGAAATCCGAACCCCTAAAGGGGAATTTATAGAATTCTCTATTTGCCTTAAGTGACTTGAGCCCACATCAACTTAGGTTACTTAAAAAAAAGTCTTAATTGATTAATTAATCCAACAATGTCATTTAATTAATCAATTAGTTCAATCTAGAGATATCGTTCACTAAGTCTTGTGCGATCTTGTGTAATTTATCAAAACACTCTTATGCACATAAGTGAACCTAGAGCTTATTCAACCCTCATGAACCATATCATCAAAGTATATGAGCTCGAGCAAAGACCACTAGGACTCATAGGAGTACTAACTCCCTCAAAATTTAATTCTGAAGTTGATTCAACATCCCACTATAAAGAATTAATTACACTCTAGTATCCTATGTAAATGATAACAAAATGAAATTTGAGTCCATAACCTACTATCCACTACTATTCACAACAACCTGGTGCTGGTTGTTGTAGGGCAGTCAGCACTCGGAGGTTTGGGCCTCCATGGAGAGTCCTAAGGGCTTGGTCATGAAAGGTTCCTAAGTTATAAAAAAAAAAAAAGTGTTCGTAATCTAACAAGATAGTGCTATCACCTATCAAGATTACCTCTTCAATCTTTGAATTATAGATTCCACCTATTATAGAATCAATTGACATACTCTAACTTCAAGGAGCATACGTCAAATTTCCACTAAGGACTGTTATGGCCATAATCTTCTAGATCACATGTCTTTTGGATCACCCAAGGAGACACTATCTTAATCCCATGGGATATCATGGTGCCTCTATTGAGAATACATGTTATTACCAACTTCCATCAACAATGACCCAATCTATAGGGATTTATGACCACTTTAGGGTCTTACCCATAAATTAAAACTTCTTATTGATTTTGGCATAAACTCAATATCCTCTTAAGGTTGAGAGTCCATGTAGTATATAGCTTGGTGAATCATGATGACTAATAGTATTATGTCATGATTCACCGTAGGTCCTATCCAATATATATACACACTAGTACACTCACCATGGGAAACTCATCCCAACAGACAAAACAAGTCATTCTTCCCATTAGGAGGTAGTGCATTACAGTCTCTATTAGATTACCCAAATCCATAAATTGATTGTGAACAACTTATCATCTTGCAAGAAATCCATGACTTGTATTTTTTGTGCAACTCCTAATGTACTCAAATCATGTACAATGCAACTAATATAAACATGTAGGCTTAGATGACCAACTAATGCATATGGGATAACAAAGGGAAACCGCAAGAAATATAAATAAATAAATTTATAAATGAATTTTGATCTATTACATCATGTCATGCTTTTTAAGGCTTTATCCCAACACAGGAGACATGGGGAAGTGACTCAGTCATGCCAAAACAAAGAGAGGGTTACCATAAGAACTTTGGTTGGCCTATCAGGCATATACCTTTGAAACATGTACCAAGGCCTCATGAAAATTTAAGTGATATAACCAAGGTTAAAGTAGATACCCCTAGTTATGATGGACAATTAATGTTTTCCTTGAATGGTTAGTTGATCTTGAGGATTACTTTAAACCCTATGATATGTTACACCTAATACATCTGCTTCACTAAAATGAGACTTATTAGTTTTATTGAACGATATGGACAAACTGTTCAATCTACCCTAGAGCGTTTAGGTGAGGAACCAATTACCTTTTGAGTTGAAATGAAACAAAAGTTAAAGGAAAAATATGTCCCTACATATCATAAGAGACACTTGCTAGATCAATAGATTAACCTTAGGCAATCATCCTCTAATGTGACAGACCACTTAGCTCACTTTAAGGAGATTCAATTGAGATGCGATGTGGGAGATGAATCTTAGGTCCTTGGGTAATTGTGGCAAAATACATTAATGGGTTGAGATTAGAACTTAAAAGAGAGGTGAACTTTCATTCTCCTGAAACTTTAGAGGAAGGCTATCACAAGGTTTAGAATTTGAGTGTAACAACCCATACCCAACATGTAGATATTGTCTGTTCTAAACCCAAAGGGGCTCTCATAGCTTTAAAATGTCTCTACAAGGTTAAGAGGAGCTCATACATAAATTACCCCAGTAACTTTCTCCCCTATCCGATGTGGGATATCACAAACACCTCTCATGCAGACACAAAGTCCTCGTTGTATCCTACGGGATTGTAGGGTCAAATAGACAAACACCCCCTACGGGGCCAAACAAACCCCCCCACATCGGGGTCGAGGATCGGCTCTGATACCATTTGTAACAACCCGCTCCCAACAGTGTAGATATTGTCCATTCTAGGCTCAAAGGGGTCCTCACAACTTTCAAATGCGTCTACATGGTTAAGAGGAGTCTATACTTATATAGCGTCAAAAACTTTCTCCTTTATCCGATGTAGGATATCATAAACACTCTTTCATACAGACACAACATCCTCGTTGTGTCCCATAAGATTACAGGGCCAAACAGACAAACACGCCTCACGATGCCAAACAAAGCCCCATATCGAGATTAGGGATCAACTCTCATACCATTTGTAACAAATTGCATCCAACCGTATAGGTATTATCCGCTCTGGACTCAAAGAGACCTTCACGGCTTTAAAACGTCTCTACAGGATTAAGAGGAGCTCATACATAAATAGCCCTAGTAACTTTCTCCCCTATCTGATGTGCAATATCACAAACACCTCTCATGCGAACACAACATCCTTATAGTGTCCCACGGGATTGCAGGGTCAAATAGACAAACACCCTCTACGAGGCCAAACAAACCCCCACACTAGAATTGGAGATCAACTCTGATACCATTTGTAACGACCCGCTCGCAACAGTGTAGATATAGCCTCACAACTTTAAAATGCGTCTACATAATTAAAAAGAAGTTCATACTTATATAACATCAAGAAATTTCTCCCTAATCCGATGTGGGATATCACATTAAGAGATAGCTTAAAATTCCTAGTTAAAGATGTATGACTTCTCAAACTATGGACTCTTATCATTCTTGAGGTTTATCTCATAATAAGGTAAGAAACAAATTAAGGGTTACTAGTAGTGTTAAAACCAATTAAATTATTTCACGTGGTAATAACAACACTAGTTAAGGAGTAAGCAGTAATAGGGGTGGAGAATCAATTTCGATAATCCTTGGCCATTGTTTCTAACATAGAGTATCATCATTACACGATAGGGGTCATATAGCATCATGTTGTCCACGTCACACTCTAACTATAGGATAAGGGTGAGTATTCACAATAAGGCAAAGATTATAACCAAGTTTATGAACCCTTATATTATATGTCTAAACCAAGAGAGGATTTTGAAAAAGAATGGATGATGAGACCCACATTATTGTCATGAGGTGCATTTCATCCTCTCTGGCAATAACAATGGGTGGAAATGCATGTATTTTCAAACTTATATTAAATTTGGGGATAAATTAGCAAGCTCATTATTAATAGTGGTAGCTCGATGAACATGATTTTTGAAGCTATTGTTGCTAGGATGAAACTTCAACTTGAATGACATCTCCATCCATATAGAGCAACTTTGGTAGACAAAACTTCATTGCTTGTATATGAAAGATGTCAAGTTCCTATCACAATGGGAGACTACTTGAATAGAAACTGGGATGGTGTCCTTCTCATGGATGTTTCTTATATTCTTTTAGGTCTTGGCTATATGACTTTGATGTTGCCTATTATGGTAAGGAAAACACTTATTGGTTAAAAGATAATAGTAAGTCTACCCCATTAAGCCTTGATAAATCTACTAAAAGGGATAGCAAGCCACAATTAAAGACATCAATTGAATTAATCAATTCAACATCTTAGGCACCTAACATTTTTACTCAAAATCTTAAGAAGCAAAACTTTCTTATATTAACACGAAATGAGTTTGAGAAAGAAGGACACCCATAAAAAAAATAAAAAAAAACAAAAAGTAAAAAATAAAAATAAAAAGTTAGAAAAAGAATGACATAATTTAGGTGTGTTGTTACTCATGGTAGTTAAAAACGTTTCTCATTGGTTTTTAGCTTTCGATATCACATTCCCATCTCAAGTTAACAAATTTTTGGTTGAGTTTCAAGATATAACTATTGAAGACCTACCCAGTGAGTTACCATCCATGGAACAATAGCATATTAACTTGAGATTCAAGATACAACCATTGAAGACCTACCTAGTGAGTTACCATCCATGAGGAACATTCAACATGCTATTGATCTAGTTATGAGATGTAAAATATCTAATTTCCAATGCCATAGACTATAGACTGGATCCTAAAGAGAGCTGAAATAAATGGGCAAGTAGATGGACTATTGGAAAAAGGCTTTTTTCAACAGTCTTAGCCCTTATGTTGTCCCCACCTAGCTTACCTCTGAGAAGGATTGTTCTTGGAGACTGCATAGATAGTCATGCATCATCAAAATAACTATTAAGTATAGGTTTCTTATACCTATGTCAGATGACATCTTAGATTTAATGGCAGAATCAGAATGATTCCTTAAGATTGATTTACATAGTGATTATCACTAAATTCATATTTCATCAAAAGAGGAGTGGAAAACTGCATTTAAGACCCAAGATGAACTTTATTAGTGGTTCACGCCCTTTGGGTTATCTAATGTGCATAGTACATTTATGAAGATTATGACACAAATTTTGTGTTCTCTCATAGGAAAGTTACTAGTAGTCTATTTTGATGATATCTTGATCTATAGTCTTAGTCAAGAAGAGCGTTCTATGGCATACTCCAACAAGAAACTCAATGAAGCTTAACAAAGGTATTCCACTTCTGATAAAGAATTCTATGTTGTTGTGTAAGCCCTTCATCAGGGAGGAATTATCTATTATCTCAAGAACTTGTGCTGCACACTAACCATGAAGTATTGGGGTACCTTAGCTCTCAAAGAAAGCTAAGTGCCAAGCATGTTTGGTGGATAATGTTTGCCTATTAAGAAAATGTTAGGTGGATGATGTTTCTTCAAGACCACATATTGGTTCATATGTAGTGGATGAAGGATGCATGTCTTACTCATCCTAATTTTGATGTCATTTATCAAGAAATTCAAGATTGTCATCATCGAGATCACATTAATTTCGTCATTATGATGGATACTTGTTTGGAGGGTAAAAGCTATGCCTTCCTCATACTTCTTTTTGAGATTCTTTGATTTAGGAGTTGCATAGTAGACATCTAGTTGGTACATTCCTCTACTATACCACACAACCCTGTTCCTGGGTTGCCAAGGCCTGAAGACATGATTCTATTTTTTTTATGGTTGATAGGTTGTCCAAGATGGCACATTGTATCCTTATTTTTAATCAAAACATTTTATCCCTGTTTGGATAGGGCAAATGCCTCGCATGTAGCCAAATTATTCTTTAGGAAACCTCCACTTAAGTGAAGCCTATCTCAGAGCATAGCAAGAAAAATGTAGCAACTTTAGAGCAGTTTGATCACCACTTGGCTGTGAACTAGCAGAATTTTAAAATGCATTGTGGCGGTTTGAGACTTGTGTGACACTTAGAAGAGTGTTACATCCTCTGGTCAAGTTCGCATTTGCTTCTTCTTCAAATAGACACAGTAGTAATGCCTCGACTATAAAGCGTGCCATAGAAGGATTAACAAATTTGCCCTAATACATCCAATAGCGCTGGGGAGGTATTTCCATGAAATCTCAAACTAACGGTGGCAAAATGTATTCAGCCGAAAGGGGGAGGAGCACGAAATTTAAATTTCCCTAACATTCCAATTAGGAAAATTAGGAAAAATGAACCCAATTTATTTTAAAAAAATTAAAAAAAAAAATGGATTAATAAGATTTCAATAAAATCAGTTAGGTTCAGCAAAAGGGCAATTAACTCGCAAAACCATCAAAGCACTTAATGACCTCATTTAGACCACTTCCAGCTTCCTTTTCTTGTTTCTGAAGGCAAATAAATTGCTGTGATTTTAGCCGTCACCAAACGGTCCCTAAATTAATCATCATCCAATAATAATAATAATAATAATAATAATAATAATAATAATAATAGTAATAATAACCCACAACCGAAAAAAAGAAATAGAAATCACAGACACACAAACAACATGGTAGATAAGGAAAGAGTTTAAATTGAAGAGGTAAGGTGAGAGGAGAAGATCGGAGAACGCACTATCGGGGCCACCGAGTTGAGTAACAGCATCAACAAATCGCTCGTGGAGCTCGGCGGTCCAGCGGAGGCGGGGCTTGGGATCGGTGGTGAGAACCAAGCAAGCATCGCCGGGCAGATTGGTGCCGTCGAGAGAGCCCTGGAAGTCGGCGTGGGCGACGCCTCCGTCGAGCGGAAGGGAATGAATTGCAGAGTACATTTCGCGGAGAAAATGAGAGACCAGGAAGTTAAAAGTCGAAGATTTTCGGGGCTGGGAGCCCCGAAAAGTGTCGAAGAGAGGAGAAACGGCTGCTTCAAATGGATGGTTTGGGTGTTGATATGTGGGAAATGAGATTAACAAGGCAAAAGGCATGCAATTGTATTAGTAAAACTAAAAAATATATAAAAGGAGAGAGAGGAAGAGAAAGGAGAAAGGAACAGAACACAAGAGAGGAGAGACAGCGATGTCTTGTTCTGTCTCTGTCCTTTCTTTCTCTCTTTCTCTCTGTCTCTCTCACTGGCTAATCACACTGGCCAACGTGCTGTCTCGCTGGCATTTTCATTCTTTTAATTTTTTTCCCATTTTCTTTTTAAAAAAAAATACTTTTTCTCATTAATTTTTAGAAAATTATATCCACATGAATAATAAATTTGTTTAAGATAAAAAATAAAATAAAAAACTCGGATAAAATGACCAAACTTAAAAAGAAATATACATTTCCGAATATTTACATAATATTAACATACTAACACCTAGGTATTTGCTTTTGTCTTATGCTTTTTTTTTCTCATTTCTCTTATATTTTTTTTGTATGATTTTTAAATTTAAATCTTTTTAATTGTGCTTCAAGTATTTTTTATAATTTTTTGTCAAAATTTATATAAAAAATATATCTTAAAAGATACTTTTTTTTTTCTTTAGATTTGTTGTTACAGAGAAAAAAAAATGATAGAAAAATAAAGAAAATGAATGCAAAGGAGAAGAAAGGAATAGTAAATCAGGTATATTAAAATTTTATAAGTGGATGTAAAGATAATTTTAGTGTCTATTTAATATTTTTAAAATAAATTTTTATATATGATGTTTTATTTTTAATCATTTTATATATTTATATAATTATTTCTTAAAATAGTATTTTAAAATTAAGTAAAAATAATTAAAACATACTCGTATTTTTTAACCGAAAATAGTTTTTTATTGTGAAAAATATTTCTTGTATTTTTTTTATTTTGAAAAACAAAAAACTGATTTCAAAAACAATTCCAACATGCTGTTAGTGTCTTTCATTTTTTAAGATATGTTGACGTTTGGCTTAAGAATGATGCCCTTGCCATTATTTCTTTCTTTCCATACGGTGGAAAAGCATTGGCCTGATTTCCATTGATTGCTCTAATTCACACTTCAATTTAACTCTAGCCTCATTATATAGCTCCATCTCGTGTTGCATGCATTGGTGGTGGGCCCAATGACTTCACTTCTAAACAAATGAAGCAACTTACTACCATCGTCAGAGGTTTAAATAATTATTAGTAAAAATTTAAATTTCTTTTTTATTTTAATATTTTAGCATTATTGATTTATAATATAATAATTTACCTTTTATTTAAATTTTTAATAAGATATTACTAAAATTACTTAATTATATATATATGGTGTATAATTATTTTAAAATGCAACATTTTTAAAATATAAAAACGCTTTCCCATCATATTAAATCGTTTGTATTATCGTATTAGATTTAAACAGTATTGTCAATATATATAAAATTTACTATAATTGCTCTAGTGTTTATATTTGAAATAGTTTTAATTAAAATATTTTCTCTAAATCTTTTTTTGGACCCATCAAGTATTTTTTTAAATAATAATAAAAGTGATTTTTTTTTTAATAAAATTAAAACTGCTTTCTAAAATTTGTTGAGCAACTTAGTTGTTTGAAAAAAGTTTTTACTTATTTATTTATTTATCCATAGTGGAATCGTTTTAAAAAAAAAAAACATTTTAAAATGAACTCCTAAGTTCACCATCCAAGTAAACAAGAATTTTTGAGGTATTTTATACTTTCATTATTAACCTATAAATTATAAGCAAATTTCTCTTTAATAATAATGTCGTCTTTAAGTTTGATAACGGGTGACCCAATTGATAACTCTTAAAATAAGTCTAGATATTTAATGTTAAATGTCATAAAAGGTTTGATATATTTTCATTGATCATCGATTGATTTTTAGATGAGATGGTTAAGATACGAAAATATAAATAAATTACTTCAATCAATGCTCAAATAACATAATGTTAATAAATCGAATTGAGAAAGTTGACTTTCACATAATAAAAATGAGAGTCGGAAGAATCTTGTTTTCAATACATTAATGATTCTAGTTTGCATGTGATGATTTTCTTAGCCTAGATTCTAAGCATAGTCATTAAGCTTAGCCCATAATTATAATTGTAACTTGTAATATCATCCATCATTATTTTCAACTTGTAACTTCCAATACTCCAAAATAAGAAGAGGGGGCGGTGGGGGGTGGTTCCATCGAGGATTCTTGTCCAAATTATTGGAAGTCCAAGTCAGAAGTCAGGTTGAGAAATATCAAATGATTCAAACTAACATCATATTATATCCGAATTAACTAATAGGTCATGTACAAACTTACAACAACGGCCATTATTATTGACAACCCCATTTATAATACGAATACGAACACAATTGTTTTTGCGGGGAAGAGGGGACAAACGGAGTCCAAAGGAATGGGAGGCTAGCAAGACAAGGGCGGCCAGTGAGGGGCCCCACCCATCCACTTGTTCCCATTCACGTGATGGGACTCTTGCAGTGCTTTGGAAACCGACCCTTCTTCTGGTAATTATTTTTAGAATTAATTTCAAAATATAATTTTTAAGAATTATTATTTGCTTGTTTTAAGAATAAAAGTATATTTAAAAACCTAATACATAATTTTAAAAATATTTTTTATATTTAGTATTTTATTTTTAACTATTTTATATATTTATATAATTATTTTTTAAAACAATCAGTAAAAAATAAGTTAAAATAATATAAAATAATTAAAAAATATTATTTAAAAATACCATGATTTTTATTTTTAAGAGTAAATTTAATAATAATTTTAAGAAGTATTTATAAAATTTTTAATATTTAAAAAATAAAAATTTTAAATATTAAAAGGATTTGAAATAAAATTATTGTTAAATATATTTTAAAAATAAAAAATAAAAAACATATTTTATTATGAAATATAATTTTTATATTAAAAAATAAAAAATTATTCTAAAAAAATAGTTATTTCTATTGAAGTGTCCTTGCATTCAAAGATCATTTTTATTAGTTTGCTTCTCTCCTAAGTCTGAGTATTCTCTACTATTGCGCCTTTTCCCTAATTGTTTTTTATTCAAACTCCTCTGTCACCTTTTTTTAAATATTATAATAATAATAGTAATAATAATATTACTTACTCTTTCAGTTTGTGAGCAGGGAAATTAAAATAATTGTAGCTCATTGGGTCTCGAACAGAAAGGAAGGTGAAGATGTGAACTGATGAATAGAGAGACACAAGAGCCACGCAGCCGCCTTTATTTGGGCCATACTAATTATAAATAAATAAAAATAGCAGCACAGTTGGGGAAAAGGTGCTTATCTGGATTCATTTTTAAATGTGTGGCTCTCTCATAAGCAGCCATGCATGCATGAAGACATCATGTATATGCATATATTTTGGCAGAGCCCCCACCCCCAATAACTCACGATATATCAAACAATGCATACTTCTTTTTCCTTTTTTTAGATTGTGCCTAATGCCAAATGCATATGCAAGTTTTGGGTCCCCTCCACTTACGATTGCTAAATTTTTTCAGACATCACTTTCTTGAGTAAGACATTTGAGGCATGAATGGAGGTTGCTCTCTTCTTTATCCAAAGCAATTTCAAATGTCTTGTGGGTTTAGTTTTGGTCAACTGGTCCAAGCTCTGGACCACCACTCCCATGGTAGACTTCCATTATTGAATTCAACCTCCATGCCCCACCCAACACAAATAATTGCAACCCTCCATCTACCACCCAAGCTCCTCTTTTTCATCTATTGCATCACATATGGCGACTCAATGAGACCCTTACTTCACATATGATTGGCCTCTAAACTATTACATTTTTTACACTCTCCCACAACACTCACCGAAATTTTAGAAAATTATCTAATATACTTTATAGACTTTTTATACTTTCTCATTGGCCAATCATGACACTTTTTTGGGAAATCATTTTTATTTCTCAACATATCTCAAAGCTTGTTTCCTGTATTAAAGAAGATTATTATGTTTCTTGTACCAAGGATTATTACGAAATTCATATTAATCCAAAAGGGGGATAACAATAATATCATGATTTTACTGTGAGTGTGTAAGTTTGTAAAGCTCTTGTAGCAAAAAGTAATGTATGAAATCATAATCATAGTGCAAGATGATTCAAACTTTTAGAGCAAAAATTCAGAGCAGTGTGACACATTAGACCATAAAGTGAGCAAGTTTCGAAAGTACCTCTCCATGAAGTTCACTCTTGTGTAGTCTCCAATAGCCCTCCTCTTTCAAGTCATTGGTCAGCCACCAAATTTTGCCAAACTCAAAAGCTAAGAGGTGAAAGAAATTGTTAACATTCTAAAGGATTCACACCAACCTTTACGGTTAAAATTGTTCTCTACAATGTGCTAGCCCATATCTAATTCACGCCAAAACCACAAGAAATGGGCACAATAAATTTGTAAGTATAATTATTTCTAATTTATTAACTTAAATATACTTACCATTCATAAAAATAAAGAGTGAAAATCTAAAAGCAATAAGGTTTTGGTGATTCTAGAAAGAGTGAATGTAGTTCAAAGTTTGATATATAGTAATTAAATTTTACTACTACTAATAATAAAAATCATAATAATTTTCATAATAAAAGAATTGGAGATAGTTAATTGAAGAAAGAAGAAAAGATAAAGATTAAGGGGGTATTTGGTAAAACTTAATATTTATTACTTAAGTTGACTTTAAGTTAAATTGTACTTAACTTGTTAACTTAAAACTTATTAATTAATTCTTTCTTTAAGTATTAAGGTTGTTTGATAAAATTAACTTAAAAATTTATTCTAAATCATCAAATTTACATATTTATCTTCATAAATTATAATTAAGACAAAGAAAATCAAATAATAATAAAAGTCATGGAGTAACAAAAGAGATCATTGAGATAATTAGGATAAATAAGGGTAAAAATGTAAAATAAAAATATGGATTGAAGAATAAATTAATTATTTTTACTTATTACTTAAAGTTGTTTTTGACTTTAAGTTATATTATTTAGTTATTTTACCAAACATGCTTAATTTACTTAATAACTTTAATTAAATTATTAAGTTATTTTAAGTTATTAAGTTGGTTTACCAAACAAACATCCACTAAGTTGGATATATATTAATACTTAAACACATTTATCTTTTCTATTACTTTGTTTTATTTGCTCTATTATTTTGTGAGTAAAACATATATAGCATTTTCATAGCCAAGGTTATTAATGAATGAAAAGAGAAAAAAATGGAAAAACTTACATAGCAACATGTTTTCTTTTTCGGTTTCACATTAAGAGCCTAAGAGATTGAGAGAAAAAAAAAAAGAATAATTACAGAATAAAAGAGCCTAAGAGATTTACAGAAAAACAAGTTGGGTCATGTTAGCCAATGACATTGGAAATGATAAAAAAAAAAAAAATTATTATTGAGCCTTCTAAATCTAGTTAGAAATTGAACTAGTTATAGAACAAAATAGGATAAATTCAAGGAATCTCTTAAGATAGGATATAAATGTGTTTTTAATCACCAAAGTTTCATGCTTACAAGTATTGGAGGATTCTCAAGTGACCCTGATAAAAGGGAATTTCAATAGTGGATAAATTATTATAATGATCAAGTGTATGAACTTTTGATAGCCTTTCAAGCTCTTGTGGGATTGGTGTTGTGACGTCATTGTTCTATAATGTCCTTGTATTTAGGCCTATAAAGATCCATACATTCCTCATGCCTCTCAAGCGTAGAAACTTTGTGCAATGTTCAGGAAAAGCCTTGAAAAACCCAAATCCCCATAGTTAGCAATGTGGCACAAATGATTTTGCTTTCAATTGTCAATGTCATGGTTTTGTAATTGAAGATCAATATTGTAGTGGTGATGTTGAGAATATGATTCTATAAATCCTTTAAAGGGCGTAGGTATTTACACAAAATGCAATTGCATCTAGGACTTACCCTTCTATATCAATCTTACTGTGTGTGGACCCGCATTTTTCACATGCGCTCTCATTTCATGGTAAGACTTGATTTTTAGTGAAAAAAATTATTTTTGTAAAAATTGGAGTTACCACATTGTGGACCATGCATTTTTCACAATGTGTTCCTACTCGATGGTAAGACTTTCTTTTTATTATTTTTGAAAAAGATTTGAAGTTGCCACTTATTTTTATTTTATTTTTTAAATGAAAAATAAAATAAGAAAAAAAAAACCTTAAGTGTGACTCTTAAAAAGAAAAACAAGTTTGTGAAAACCGAGTCTTGGTCCGAGGGTCAAGTTACCTATTGGAAAGATATGGAGACAAGTTGTAGCACCCCTCTAAACCCCTAAAAATAGGTCTCTACTAAATAAGGCTAAGACAGATATGGTGATTAATAAGGAAACCAATGGATACCAAGGAATAGTCATACAATGGAAGCAAGCCATGCATGGAGAATAAATAAACAAAATGGGAGTAGAAGCGTACCTTAGCTGCAAATAATAATGTGTTATCTGGAAACAAGATTAGCTCAAGTATAAAATAATCACATGCATATCACAGAGCAGGGTAAAAATCAATCAAGCATAGCAATCAATCAACGAACGAGAGAATCTCATATGTTGGGCCCCACCAAAGCCCAATTGATTTTGCATGAATTAATCTCATAAATTCCATCATCTTTGGAATTACAAAATTTTATTCATACTTATTAAAACGTGAAAAATAGAAAACAAAAAAAAGGTTGAAAATCAAAGAAAATTTGTGAAATGAGCTTGTAAGAAATAAAATGGTAGCTAGTTTATTAAAATCAAGATTTTTGGTGACCTAAAACCTTAAGGAAGGAAGAAAAATTGGGGACTTAAAATTATTTGAAAACATGAGTGGAATTAAATTTATTTGAAAACTGGAGTGGGATTAAAAATATTTGAAAACTGGAGTTTTGAAAATCTAATTTTGACATCAAGGATGAAGAATTAAGAGGATGACATGGATTTTAGAAAACTGACCCACCAAAAGGTGGCCATGCATACCATGTCAGAATAGGGTCGGGGGTGCAAAGAGACTTCATTGTTGTATCTTATGCTAAACCCTCATTTGCGTTCTACCCTCTTCTATGCCCTTGATATATAGAGAAACTTCTGACCAAGTGGTGATCCATTTACAGCTTCCAGTGCTCGTTTGACATTTTCTGGACTCTCAAAGTTCACAAAACCAAAGCCTCTGAACATCATATTGTTTGAAATTGGAAATTTCGATTTTGCACCATAAAAAATTCTCCTATATTATCCTTAAATTATGCCAAATCCTCATAAACCCCACAAGGAACTTCATTAGAAGGGCTCAATATCTTCCAGACCACGAGCACCATTTTTCTAGAGCATCTGATACAGGTTGTGATCCAACACATGCAGTGAATAACTCTGATGCCCGTTTGAAACTTCACCTCAATTATTTAGTTCCTTTGTTAGAGCCATAACACAAGAGAGCTTATTCTCATTATAATAGCCTAGATCCCTGAAATTTTCAAAAATGCCATTTGTGTGCCTTGAAGCTGAAGAGATTCCACTAGTGATGGTGGTGTCAATATTGTTCAAATTCTCCAAACAATTTTGAATGGAATAATTTAGCATAGGCCTAGCTCCGACTATTATATTAAAATCAAGAGGTCTCATATTGATGTTAATAGTGCTTGATGAATCAATCCAAGTGATGCAAATGTGTTGATGATTATTTTGGCATTCTCCTTATAGTAGTTGAGGACTGTGCTCGTGGCTAGGTAACCATTTGGGGAAAGGCATGCTAGACCACCAACTTGAGGTATGTTGGATGCACTATTGAAACAAGTGTACACAAGGCGATTATAGTCCTTCGTGATTGGGAATCCACTTGAATATGACAACTCTTTAGGAACCACTATCCAACTAAGGCGAACACCAATGAACCCAGCAAAAATAGAGAAAGATAGTATTTCAATTGTGTTAGGCTCCCTCTTATGTGAGAAAGTGGTACCCATATGCTTGGGGACCAAGTCAGTTGCATTAAAAAAAAAAAAGATCAGGAAAAGAAAAAATAGAGAGAAAAGAAGAGAAAGAGGAAAAACACATCTGCCCAGATTTCATCAACAAGCTGATCCCGCTTCATTTGTGGTCTGATTGAGTTGAAATTTGGAGAAGAGGTTTGAAACTCAAGTAGCTACAATCTGAACGGTGGAGATCAGATTTTGAACTTGGGAATTGATGTTACTACCCGTGAACAGTAACAACGTTTTTGGTATACTTTCTCTAATTTTCTTGGTTTTTTCCAAGAGAGATTGTATAATCCAAGACTATATGTGCTCTTGATGTATTTGATATCCTCTAAAGATTATTCTAGAAAAGACAGGTGTAACCCATTATTGTTGGGGGTTTTCCATGTAAAAATTCTAGTGTCTAATTTATTTTTCTATTGTATGAGTTTATTTATTTATTGTTACTAGTTGATATTACCTATTTAGTTTTGCACAAAGAAAGGGTAGAAAAATTCTGGTGTTTGTTGGAATATTGTGAATTCACCCTAACAAGTGGTATCAAAGCAAGGTTGATTATCAGTGGGATCTCTTGTGTGAATTAAATGGAGGAGGCTAATAGAGGAATGATTAAACTTCCAATTATTCAATTTGGAAGACTAGGATGAATGATATTCTATATTGCAAAGAGTTGTTTAAGCCCATTGAATGCAAGGGTTATAAGCCAATTACTATAACTGAGGATGAGTGGAAGAAATTAAATAGGAAAACCATTGGACAGATTAGGCAGTGGGTAGATCAGAATGTCTTCCATTATGTAGCCAAAGAAGTTGATGCATATAGCCTTTGGCTGAAATTAGTCTTTATGAGAGAAAAACTACACAAAACAAATCCTTTATGATAAGAAGGCTTGTGAATTTAAAGTACAAGGATGGTAATAGTTTTACAGAGCATCTCAGTAATTTTCAAGGGCTGTTGAATGAGTTGTCTACCATGAAGCTTAAGCTAGATGATGAGGTACAAGCTTTACTTTTGTTGAGTTTCTTACCAGACAGTTGGGAAACTTTTGTGGTATTCTTGAGTAATTCAACCCTAAATGGTGTGATAACTGTCAACATGGTAAAATGCAACATGTTTAATGAAGAGGCAATAAGAAAAGAGTTAGGTATTTCCTCTAACACATAAACACTTGTTATAGAGAGGTGAGAGAGAAGTAAAAGCAAAAAACCTTCCAATGATTATAATCGTGACAAGTCAAGAGAAAAGTCAAAGTCCAGAAAATAGATAAAGTGTTTTTATTGTGGCAAGGTAGGGCATATTAAGAGAGAGTGTAGAAAATTCAGAAGAGAACAGTCTAAAGGAAAATGTGAAGAACAGAAAGAAGACAAAGACATTGCAACAATTGCATCTGATAGTGATACGATCATTATTTGTGATGATACGTGTGTAAACCTTGCATGCTAGGATTCCACTTGGGTGGTTATACAGCAGCGTCATTTCATATCACTGCCCATAGAGATTTCTTCTCTTCCTACACCAATGGTAGTTTTGGTTGGGTTAGGATGAGAAATGAAGCAAAATGTGAAATTGTTGGCATGAAAGATGTAGAGCTAGAAACTAGCATTGGGTGCAAATTGGTTTTGAAAAATGTTAGACACGTTCCTGAAATGCACTTTAGTTTGATTTCTGTTAGGAAGCTTGATGATGAGGCTTGTCATAATCACATTGGAGAGGGTAAGTAGAAGCTTACTAAGAGTTCCCTTGTTTCAACTAGGGGGAAAAACAGTACTCTCTACAAGACAAAAGCGAGACTAGTTAAGGGAGAGGTGAACATTATTGAAAATGAAGCCTCTACTAAGCTATGGCATAAGAGACTTGGTCACATAAGTGAAAAGGGACTTCAGGTTCTTGCTAGAAAAAAACTTCTACCAGTGAAAGGTACGTCAATATTACCTTGTACACATTGTCTGTTTGGAAAGCAAAGTAGAGTTGCATTTCATAGATTTCCTTCACATAGAAAACTAGATATTCTTGATTTAGTTCACACCGATGTTTGTACAATGCAAAGTAATACTCTTGGTGGTGCACTTTACTATGTGATTTTTATTGATGATCATTCAAGAAAGGTGTGAGCATATGCTTTGAAATCCAAAGACCAAGTACTTGATGTATTCAAAGATTTTCATGTGAAGGTTGAGAGGCAAACTGGCAAGCAGTTAAAATCTGCCAGAGCAGACAATGGTGGTGAATATAAGGGGCCATTTGAGCAATATTGCAGAAGTCATGGCATCAGGCTTGAGAAGATGGTCCCTAAGACCCCACAGCAAAATAGTGTAGCTGAGAGAATAAATAGAACCATCTGTGATAGAATTAGGTGTATGCTCTCTCATGCAAAATTGCCTAAGTCTTTTTGGGGTGAGGCTATGAGGATAACCGTTGATTTGATTAATCTATCCCCATCATATCCTTTAGAGGGTGATATTCTAGAGAGGGTTTGGACATGAAAATTTGTTTCCTTTGAGCACTTGAGAGTGTTTGGATGCATGACATTTGTTCATGTTCTTAGAGATAAGTGGTCCAAGCTTGACAACAAGACTAAACAGTGTATCTTCCTAGGTTATTCAAATGAAGAGTTTGGGTATAGGTTATGGGATCCAACTACCAAAAAGATTATAAGAAGTAGAGATGTTATCTTCTTTGAAGATCAAACCATTGAAGACTTAGATCGGGTTAAGAAGCCAAAGCCTTTCAATGAAGAACAAGTTGATTTGGATCCAATCTCTCCTAACTTTATGGGACATAATGAACATAGGAAAGTTGTGTAAGAAGAACAGGTTGATACAGTTGACAGAAATGATGAGTTTGCAATTGATTATGTAGAAGAAAATCCTACAGTTGAGAATGATGGCCTAGAACAGTAGCAAGAACAAGCTACTTTAGAGTTGCCTACTGAAACACAGTTAAAAAGATCTACTAGAGAGCGTCAACCTTCTAGAAGGTATACTAGTGATGAGTATTTTTTGCTTTTTGATGGGGGAGAGCCAGAAAATTATCAAAAGGTTCTGTTGCATGACGAGAAAAAAGAGTGGTTGAGAGCTATGCATGAAGAGATGAAATCCTTGCATAAGAACAACACTTATGAATTGATGGAGTTGCCTAAGGGTAAGAGAGCATTGAAGAATAAATGGGTACTGAAAAGAAAGCCTGAACCAAATAGATCACAGCTACGCTACAAGACAAGATTGGTTGGGAAGGGTTTTAGTCAGAAGAAAGACATTGACTTTGAAGAGATTTTCTCGCCCATGGTTAAGATGTCTTCAATCCAAGTTGTGTTAGGCTTGGCTGCCGATATAAATCTAGAGATTGAACAACTTGATGTGAAGACTGCTTTCCTCCATGGTGACTTAGAGGAGGAAATATATATGGAGCAACTAGAAGGGTTTACAATCAAATGCAAGGAACACTTAGTGTGTCGATTAAAGAAGAGCTTGTATGGTCTCAAGCAAGCACCGAGATAGTGGTACAAGAAGTTTGATTCCTTCATAGTTGAGTATGGGTATGATAGAATTGCTTCTGACCATTGTGTGTTTGTGAAGAAATTCTCTTGCTATATGTGGATAACATGCTGATAGTTGGTCGTGATACTGGTAAAATTGATAAATTGAAAAAGGAGTTGAGCAAGTCCTTTGAAATAAAGGACTTGGGGTTTGCAAGTCAGATTCTTAGTATAAAGATTTGTCAAGATAGGACGAATGGAATTGTGGCTATCTTAAGAAATCTATATTGAGAAGGTTTTAGATAAGTTCAACATGGGCAAGGCAAAACTAGTGAGTTCTCCACTTGGAAGTCATCTAAAGCTAAGTTCCAAACAAAGTCCTTCAAGTGAGAAAGAAAAAAAAGAAATGCGAAAGGTGCTCTATGCATTATCCGTGGGTAGCTTGATGTATGCCATGGTGTACACAAGGCCTGATATTTCTCATGTTGTTGGAGTTGTCAGCAAGTTCCTTTCTAATCTTGGCAAAGAACATTGGGTTGCAATGAAATGGATTCTCAGGTATCTGAGAGGTACTTTTAAGATATGTTTATGTTTTGGGACTGAAAAACCTATGCTTGTAAGATGTATAGATGCAGATATGGTTGGGGATGTTGATTCCAAAAAGTCTACTTCTGGTTATTTGATCACTTTTTTAGGGGAGACAGTGTCATGGCAATCAAGGTTGCAGAAATGTGTTGCTTTGTTGACTATAGAGGGTGAGTATATTGCTATCACCGAAGCTAGCAAGGAGTTACTTTGGATGAAGAAGTTCCTACAAGAATTGGGTCTACAATAAGTAAGGTATTTACTCTACTATGATAGTCAGAGTGCTATTCATCTCAATAAGAAACCAACTTTTCACTCTAGATCCAAGCATATTGATGTGAGATATCATTGGATTCGTGATGCACTAGAGATGAAATTGTTTTGCCTTGAGAAAATCCATACTAATGAGAATGGCTCAGATATGATGACAAAACCAATACCTATAGAGAAGCTACAATTCTGTAGAAAGCAAGCGGACTTGGTAGAGTCCCTCACATAGTATGGAGGGGGATATTTTTTGGGCTCCTTCATATGTGAGGGAGTAGGCCCCATATGCTTGGGGACCAAGTTAATTGCATTAAAAAAAAAAAGATCGGGAAAATAAAAAAAATAGAGAGAAGAGAAGAGAGAAAGGAAAAATGCATCTACCCAGATTTCATCAACAAACCGATCTTGCTTCATTTGTGGTCCGATCGAGTTGAAATTTGGAGGAGAGGTTTGAAACTTAAGTAGCTACAATCTGAACGGTGGAGATCATATTTTAAGCTCGGAAACTGATTTTGCTACCCATGAACAGTAACAATGTTTTTGGTATACTTCTCCAATTTTCTTGTTTTTGCCAAGAGAGATTGTATAATCCAAGACTATATGTACTCTTGATGTATTTGGCAGCCTTTAGAGATTATTCTAGAAAAGACAGGTGTAACCCATTATTGTTGATAGTGGAGGTTTGAACTGGACTAGGTCCCGTGGTTTTTCCCTTCACATTGGGGGTTTTCCACATAAAAAATATGGTGTCTGATTTATTTTTATGTTGCATGAATTTATTTATTTATTGCTGCTAGTTGATATTACTTATTTAGTTTTGCACAAAGAAATGGTAGAAAAATTTTGGTGTTTGTTGGAATATTATGAATTCACCATAACAAATTGCAACCTCTTTGCCACTAGGAATTTCAAGGATTAATATTGAGCTCTCATCCCTCATATGAGCAGGCAAATGGGAGTCAAAACCAAGGCTTTAATTGTCGAGAGACTAGGCAACGAGAACACAAGTGCTGCTACCAAAGTGAGCACCTAAGATTCCACAAAAAGTCCCAGGAGCTATGGTTTTGAAAATGACATGCCCAAAGGTGACCATGCACTCCCATATACAGGTAGGAAAAGGGTAAAAAAGAGGTTAGTGAAAAAGTGGTCTATGCTGTGTAGAAATGAGGAGTGATTGATGGGAATGATGATATGGGGTAAGTTGATGGTTGTGATTATGGTATGAGTTTGGTGAATGGGATGAAGGTAGTGGGTATGGTGATGGGTGATAAGTTAGTGGGTATGAAGGTTAGGGAAATGATGGGTTTGTGTGGGACCAGCTGTTAGTGGTGTTTGCAGGTCCATGTTGGGTGGAAAAGATGGAGTTAGGTTGGATAGGATTGAGGAGTGTTTAGCTTGAGATTTGGGTTTGGTGGGGAAGGACTTTAAGGAAGGGCTTTGGAAAGATTTTAGGTGGCTATGCACACATTGGGTCTCATGCACATGGGTAGGATGGAAAAGAAGCTCAAGGGAAATGAGTGGAGGAAGAGAGATTTAAACTAGAATGGCTATCTGGGTTTCCTTTGGGTGGACCAAATAAATGGAGTGGGTGGTCATGTAGCAATTGTGGGAAGGCCATGCTAATTAGAATCGCGAGCGCGTAGATCCGTGTGGAGAGGAGCTTGATTGATTATAGTTGTTGGAGTTGATGGTTGCAGTTGTGACACCTACTCCTTTTTCATTACATCTGATACCCTTTCTATCTTTGCATCTTTTAATTGCTTCTACAGTCCTAAAATCTCCATATTCCATCTAATTGCTTTCTTGCAATAGTAAAGAATAAGAGTGCTACCATGAATTAGTGATTTCCTTGCTCTCGTACCTTAATGCAACTCCTTGATTGTTCTCCACATACCATGCTTCAATTTTAAGGTCTTTAAACCCATTTAGGACGTACATCAAACTGTTAGCATAGGCTCAATATCGATAGTGGAATTCCCCATACTCCTCCTCTTGTAACCTCTACCACTTGAAGAGTAAGTCGTCAACCATCAATTTGAATCAATGGGGCATCTATATATATTGACTTTCCGGTTTCTCTATACTAGTAGGATTCCCACTTGGAAAGAGTCTTCTTTCAATATCTGATCAAAATGGATCAATGTTTTTAGAACTGGACCGGTGATTGAACCAAAAAAGTTATCGGTTCATGGTTCACTGGTTGGACCAACGGTCGAACTATTAAAATTAAAAATAATTATAAATCTTTTAAAATATATATAAATAAATTAAAAATCAATAATATTATCAAATTAAATCATATTAATATTTTTAATTTTATTAAATGAAATATGTAAAATATTTAAATGTGAATATATTAAAAATGAAAATTTAAGCTAATTTTATAATTTTTAAAAATATTATATTATTTTTATTTAATATTATAAAAAAATTTTAAAATCCAATATATATTATTTTGTTTGGCATATTAGATAACAAAAACTGTGTAGCCGAGTGGTGTCCTAGGATGGCTATAGAATCTAGGGTCCAAGGTTCAAATCCTCTTGGGTGGGATTCGTTATTTTTTTTCCATTGATTAGGCTGGTTAGCAATCCCACATTGGATTCTAAGAGGAATGAGGATGTAAAGGATGCCTATAAAAGCTATCCTCATTGAGGGCTAAGGCATTACCTCATCTGGTGGGCTCAAGACTCAACCAACAATATGGTTGAGTGGGGTGTGGGCTTTGTCATTACAAGACAAGGTCCAGCATGGGCTTTTGCCAAAGTTTTTTATACAAGGGAGCATTACATGCTAGCAAAATGGTGGTTCCACTTGAACCATTTGGTTCTACCGGGTCATCAGTTCGACTGTCGATTTAAGCGGTTCGTGACCGGTTTAATCCTCAAATAGTTTAATAGAGCAAACCGGACCGGAAATGCGATCGATCGAAGGTTGAACCGGCCGGTCCAGTCTAATTTTTAAAACATTGGAATGGATATAGCATTGGAATAATTTTCTTCGTTTAACTATGTTATTCTCATCATCATCATCAAGAGAAAACAACATCATGTCTTGTATAGAAGCAAACCTTCTTCATGTCGGTCAAAGATCTAGCAAATGGATCCTTGATTTTGTCCACTTGGGTCATTAAACTTGCAAAGAGAGCCACTGCCTCTACCAAAAGATCCTAAAGGAGATGGATAACCAGGTCTATCTATGGTGCTTCCAAGCTCTATAGAATTTAGCGAATCCGCACAATTTGGCCTTCTTCATGTCAAATCTAGTTAAGAGACCATATGTTTAGTCTGAATGTAACTTTGAATCCACAAGCCACTTAGATGAATGTGCATAATACCATTCAGAACTCTACTACTCTTCTTATTGTTATGAGCCAAACAAACACCAAACTTAATTTAGAGAACTTGATTAGAATTAGGATGAATGAGATTGAGACTTAGATAAAAGGGAACTTGAGTGAATTTGAGCTAGGTGCAATCAGGCAAGTAGAAAATGTTAAGCTGTTGGAAGGCCAAAGCATGGTTACCTTGTGATAAGAAGGGGTTTCTGGTTATCCAGTTTATTTAAACTTGCTAAAAACCTCAATAGCGGCCTAAAGCTGAAGAAACCTAAACCATATAATCACCATTCTTTGGTAACCCATGCCTCAGTGACAAGCAATCGTCCCCATGAAGTAATAATCACATCAAAAACCATTGAGCCTACTCTCCTTTTTACAAACTTGGGTACCAATGTCCAACAGAATCTAGAAGTCAATCTCTAACATCATTAACTAGTGATACACATAATGCCATGCACCCAGAATACCCATATAAAATAGAGGAAGATAACTAAGAAAATAGAGCACGGAGAAAAGAAACAAAAATGAACCAGTGAAAGCCATATTTCATGTTTCATTCGATAGACTTAGATTGGTAGGAAGAATACGAGCAGATTCAAACAAGAAAAAAAAAGGTAACCAATATCTCCAAATAAAGTTAAATGAAACAAAGATTCATTGAATTCAAATAATGCTAAAAAGAACATTGAATGAAACAATAACAATGAGCATATGAACAAGCCAGAAATCAACAAAACTCGTGTGTAACCTCTGTTATTTATAACCAAACAAAAAAACAAAGTCCCAAATAGCAAGAGGAGAAGAAGAAGAATAGTGGTAGTGAAGATGAAACAAGAGATACACAGTGAACTTACTTGAGAGCTCCTTTAAAGCAAAGATTGTTGGACTTCTTAGTGTTCCTCCTCCATGATTCTTGCTACACCCAAGAATCCATTTTCTCATCCCTTCAAAATCCATATCTTCCCTATTGAATGGTCCTCGTCTCTCTATAGCTTCTCCTTACTTTCCCAGCCTCACCTCTCACTAAAAAATGAAACTCTCACAGTTTGCTTATCTCTCAAAATGGCTTTTTTAGAACATCTAACTATCATTTTTTTCCCATATCTCATTTTTTCACCATACTCAACCTAGAATCCTCATTTTCTCTATGTTTCTTCTCTCTAAAACAACTCCTCTATAGCCTCACTTTTTTCTCCTATTTTTTTTTCTTTTCTCCATATTTCTTGTCTTTCACGAATACTCCTGATGCCTCCCAATGGTCTTAGCTACATGTCTTCCCCTGGTTGTCTCTTCAAAAAATCACTTCCCATTAATAGACGTGCTACCACTCTTTAATAGCCCTTTCAAAAATAGCACATGCTCTAAAAAAACTCCATCATTTGGCAAAAAAAAGTAAGAGCAATACAAATATGCCACTCTTTAGTAAAGCTCACGCGTGCAAGGAATATGAACATTGAAATGAAATGAGAGTGTAAATAATGAGTGTAACGAAGTGAGCTCTATCGAAGAACAAGACAGACCCTATAGGCATGCTAGTAGAACACAAACTCGCTCAAAACAACAGATGAACAAAATGGGCTTTAAAATCCTAAGAGAAAGGTAGCTCTTAGAGTGTCTATAAAGTTGCACTATGGATCCAGACTCCCTCGAAGATTCCTTCAAAAGTGACTCGAAAATCTATGTCAAAGTCGAGTAATAGTCGAATCACCTAGGAGCACATGACAGAACGCGTTCAAAGGGAAACTACATGTGCACCACATGAGTACACCAAGCACAGGGTAGTTGATAAAATGATCAAAACATGTGCTAAAAGCTCAAAGGACTATGTCATGTGCAATACTAGTGAATATGAATATTGGGAGCTATGACTCTAAATGACAAGGCTAAAGAAAAATGACTCTGAATGCTAAAACTGAGGAAAGAGGGTGGCTTTGAATGCTAAACTATGAACAATGGCTATGAACATCAAACTATGAAAAACGATTATGAATGCCAAACTATGAACAACGACTCTAAATGCCAAGACTACCAAAACTGCAGCTCTAAACGCTTGAAATACAACTCTAAATGCCAAACTGAAAATACGAATTTAAACGTTTGAAAAGCGGCCTTGAGCGTTTAAAAAGCGGCTTTGAATACCTAACCAAGAAAGAAGGTGGCCCTAAATACGAAACTAAAAATACGGCTTTGAATGTTTGAAAAACTACTTTGAATGCTTGAAAAATAGCCCTAAACGCGTGAAATGCAACTCTGAATGCCTGAAATGTGGCTTTGAATGCCTGAAATGATGTTCTGCATGCCAAACTGAAGAATAAATTTGAATGCCAAATTGAAAACAGACAGCTCTGAACACTAAGAATGTGGCTTTGAATAACAAACTGAAAACAACGGCTCTGAATGCCAAATTGAAAATTGACAGCTCTGAATGCTAGGAACGCAACTTTGAAGGCTTGATTGTGGCTTTGAATGTTTGACTATGGCTTTGAATGCCGAATTGAGAAAAAAAGGTGGCTCTGAATGCTAAACTATGAACAACTATTATGAACACTAAACTAAAAATTGACATCTCTGAATGCTAAGAATGCGGCTTTGAACACCTGAAATGAGGCTCTGAATGCCTGATTGTGGCTTTGAATTCCAAATTGAGGAAATAAGGTGACTCTAAATGCCAAACTAAAAACAATGACTCTAAATGCCAAACTAAAATTTGACAGCTTTGAATCTTGGGAACGTGACTCTGAATGCTTGAAATGTGGCTTTAAATGCCCGATTGTGGCTTTGAACGCTGAATCGAGAAAAGAAGGTGGCTCTAAATGCTAAACTATGAACAACAGTTATGAACGCCAAATTGAAAACTAACGTATTTGAATGCTAGGAATGCGACTTCGAATGCTTGAAATGAGGCTTTGAACACCAAATTGAGGAAAGAAGGTGGTTTTGAATGGCAAACTAAAAACAATGGCTTTGAACGCCAAATTGAAAACCGACAACTCTAAATGCTGGGAATAAAACTCTGAAAGCCTGAAATGGGGCTTTGAATGCCAAAAAAGAAAAAAAAGTGGCTCTGAATGCCAAACTAAAAACAACGGCTTTGAATGCCAAACTGAAAATTGACAGCTTTGAATGTTGGGAATGCAGCTCTAAACACCTGAAATGCAACTCTAAATGCCCGATTATGGCTTTCAACGCCAAACTAAGAAAAGAAGATGGCTCTAAATTCCAAACTGTGGCTCTTAACGCCTTACTATGGGAAATGAGGAGGGAAAATATGCCCCAATGTAACGAGTTGCCATACTTCTCAATCTACTAAAAGTGTCTAAGGGAGACTTTATGCATCTAAAAAAATATGCCCCGTTGGCGAGTCTAGATGATCAAATCGGCTAAAAATATAGTCTTATAACTCATCTAAATAACTCAAAAGGCCTCATGAAGTGTCATGATAATCCAAATGCCTTTGACTCGAAATGCTCTACTGAGAAGTCGAAAAGACACATCCATCAATGCCTCTAAGGCGGTGCTCTATCGAGATCTGTCTCTATCACCATGCATAATCCAATGAGGACTAAAGAGGCAAACTGATCTATCTTGAGGAATGACATAGGGAGGAACTGTCACTGTTTGAAAGCTCCCAATGAAAAACCATATCTGCATTGAGAGCTTGGTGACTTGACAGGAATCCAATGATGACTTGAGATGATCAAACTATATTCTCACTAAGAATTGACGTATGGGAGCCTACTTATCACTGGCTCAAAAGCGCTCCTTGTGAATAAATATCCCTCGATCAAATAAAAAAAATCATAAAAGCTATGTGAGAAAACAATCATCTCCACAATAGAAAAGGAAAAATATGCCCTAGTATAGCAACTAATGCATCTCATCATGCAGTAACCAAATGGCTCAAGCCAATCACTTCTGTATCAAAAAGTCAAACTATCCACAACTTAGAATGCATAGGTATACCGGTTTGTCTTGGTGATTCAATAGAAACCCAATGATGACCTAAGATGATCAAATTGTACTATCTTACTAAGAATCGATGTATGAGAGCTTATCCATCATTGGCTCGAAAATGCTCCGCCAAGGAAAAATGAATGTGAGTCTGCCTATTGAATGACTTAAGAGAGGCTTCATTGGGGAATCATGATAAAATAATAAAAAATAGACCATTAGCTCGACATGCATATCGTAACTGGGGATGATCATGTGAATCAATGAAATCTATAAATCTCAACCAAGATAGAATATGCTCTAGTATGACATCAGATTGTGCGGTAGATCCAAAAATCAAATGACATCAAATCATCCATTATCAAATGTATTAATCCTAATCATCCATATCCACAGCTGAATCAGATCCAAACATCAAAGAGGCGTCTCCCATAAGAAGAAGCATGATGGCATCTAAATATCAACCAAATCTCAAACACCTGTCCAAGTAGAGGCCGTCGAAGATGACATTTGATCATATGGCCTTGGAGTAGTCTTAAGACATGGGACGGAACGTAGGCTAGGGTAATAGAGTAATAGAAATGAAAAAATAAAAACTAGAACCAAATACCCAATGATCAAAACCCATACCCTTATTTATAAAATGCAACATGTATAGAAAATCTTGTGAGCCATAGACCTGAGGGTGCCCAATGTGAATATAATAGCAATAATGAGGCAATGAAGAAAATCAAACTGATAAAGAGATGTATAAGAATGATGCAAAGAAAGTATCAAACTTGGAATGGGTTATTATAAGAAAAAGAACAAATGGATGAAACGAAGTGGATGAATCAAAAGTCATAGCGAAGATGATGGTGAAACAATGAACATATAAAGAGGAATAATGATAAACTCAAATTAGAATATGGAGTAAAGTCACATCATCAATGAATGTAATGATGGAAGGGACAATGATCAAAAGCCCCTAAGAGAAGATCACTCATCTCACTCTAAAAACAGATGTGACAAAGTGAATACAAAGAAGAGACGGTCTCGAAAAGCTCACATACTAACTCTCACTAACAAACATACTCGATAAAGTGACCCTCAAATATCAATACACATACTCAATGATGGAGAATACTATTCACATACACACATGAGTGAATTTTTTATTATTTTTTATTTTTATTTTTTTACGTATATACAAATACACATACCTTGAACATGAACAAAATAAATTCCAAAGATGAGATCAATAATGGATAGACATACTCTCAAGCACTAATATAGAATAAACTCTCTCTAACGAGATGATCTTCTCAAACTAAGAAGGATCACCACTCAGGGTAGAGGAAAGATGAAGCAAAACAAGTAGCAAATGAGATAAGAAAAAGAGATGAAGAACACAACCAATGACATATGATGAAATACAGTAGTGTGATGGTAGGAAAAATAATGAGAAAAATGCGCCCATAGGCCCAAGGCTCATGAAACTCCTAAACAAAGCATGTATACATGAAAGGGCCCCTATCCTAGTGTAGAAATGTAAGTAGGCAATAAGAAAGAAAAGTTATGATGCACATGCGAGGCTTAATGGGCTAGCAACGGTTTGTATGTCAAAAAGGGGACAACAAGGTATATGGCTAACTGAAATGACGACCACCCATCCAGCGACCATGGTCTCAAACATAGTACATTTTTAGCTGATCTACGTTGGTCCGCTTTGAGAATGGGTTTCCGTCTAGATCCATCAACCATGTAGTGCCCTTTGGGGCAAACTCTCTAATGAAATAAGGACCGCTTCAACTAGGTCTGAATTTCCCTCTATGATCTCTGATCAATCCTCTGATGACCCTTAAGACTAAGTCATTTCTTTATAATGGTCTAGGCTTGACCCGCTTTTTGAAAGCACGAGCCATGTTCCTTTGACAGGCATGAACATGGACTGCTGCCCTCAATCTCCTCTCATTCAAGAGATTGAGCTAGTCTAATCGAGCATGAGCTCAATCTGCCTCTGAAATATGCCCGCTCCAATGCTACCCTCAATGAACCCATCTTTATCTTAACTGGTAGCACTGCCTCTATACAATACACTAAGGAATAGGGTATGACTCCTGTAGAGGTGCGAAAAGAAGTTGATAAGCCCATAATGGAAAATGAATATTCTCTAACCAATCCCAAGAAGTCTCAACCATTCTTCGTAAAACCCTCTTAATATTCTTATTCGTTGCCTCTACCGCCTCATTAGTCTATAGCTTGTATGCAAACGACCTACGATGTTGGATACCATATCTCTGTAATAAGGTGTCAACATTTGCCTTCAAATATACTCCTTTATCTGAAATCAACTCATGAGGGACTTCATAACGACAAATAATGTGTGATATGATGAAACTGGCGACCATAGCTAGTGTCAATATCGCATATGAGGTAGCCTCCACCCACTTGGTGAAGTAATCAATGGAAACCAAGATGAAATCATGACCACTGGAAGACTTCGGCATAATCTTCCCAATAATGTCTATACCCCATACTGAGAATGACCATGGTAAAGTTAGTGCATGCAACTCCGAGGGTGGCATGTGAATGAGGTTCCCATGCATTTGACATTCTGGACATCTTTGAACCAACTAGCAACATTTTGTCTCTATGGTCAACCAAAAATAGCTAATCTTCATGATCTTATGGGCTAACATATGCCTTCCCATATGTGGTCCACAGACTCTTACATGAACCTCTCTTATAACTCAATCGGTAGAGACGCGGTCTAAGCATAATAGTAACATCCCATCAGCTGATCGTCTGTACAATGTCTCCCCACAAATAACAAATTGGCTGGCTAATTGTCTCAATGTTCTCTTATCCTTGGTCATGGTAGCCTTAGGATATGTGTCAAATCTAAAAAACTGGTATATGTCTTGGTACCAAGGCAAACCATCATCTAACTCTGTTTCATCAATAAAGAAACAGTAGGTAGAAACAAATCTTAACTCAATCAGTATATGGAAAACAATGGTATCAATAGGAATATCAATCATGGAAGCTAGAGTAGCTAAGACATCAACAAACTGGTTCTACACTCTAGGCAGATGTGCATACCTCAAATCATCAAATCTCCCAACCAATAGTTCTAAGTATGCATGGTAAAGCCTAAGCTTCACATCTTTAGTTTTCCAATCGCCCTAGATATGTCTTTATACCATATTGGAGTCACCAAACACCTCCATCTATTTAATCCCAAGCTTAAGAGTTGTCTCTTATCCCAAGATACAAGCCTCATACTCAACGATATTGTTCGTGGAAGAGTGTTAATAAGAGAATGCCAAAGGAATAGATCTAGGTATGTGGTCGCCATGAGGGGATATCAACAAAACACCTATCCCTTATCTAGAATTATTGGCTACACTATCAAAATACATGCGCTAACTTGACAAACTAGTCACTGCAGTGATATCCTCATCTGGAAAGTCATCATCAATCGCTCTACCATTAGAAACTGGTAATGAGGCTAAGTGATCTGCAATAATGCTCATTCTAATAGACTTCTAAGTAACATAATGAATATCAAACTCAGTCAAGAGTACTAACCATCTCAT
Source organism: Vitis vinifera (assembly GCF_030704535.1). Taxonomy (NCBI): domain Eukaryota; kingdom Viridiplantae; phylum Streptophyta; class Magnoliopsida; order Vitales; family Vitaceae; genus Vitis; species Vitis vinifera. The sequence continues at coordinate 15,841,959 of NC_081809.1, read as the reverse complement.
AAGTCGACCAATCAAAGCATGCCTGTCAAATATATATCTTAGGGAATCTAGACGAGATATCAAATGCACTGAATACTTTGTCATGTAATGTCTTAGTATTTGAGTAGCCTAAACACAAATAGAAGCGCTCAATCATGACGTATCATCTCATAATCTATCATCTTATTACTCAAATAATAAATAGCTCGCTCCTTTCCCGAATCATTGAGCTAAGCTAACATGCATCACAAGGCTATGTCTGAGATTGATAAGCATAGGAGAAGAGATGACCTAGTATAGGAGGCACCAAAACTGGAGGAGACAAAAAAAATACTCTTTGATCCTCTCAAACGTGCACTGGCACTTATATTCCCAAACAATAGGCTGACTCTTCCTCAAGAGTTGGAAAATAGGCTCCTAAATGTCTGTTAGTCTAACAATGAATCTATTAACATACTGAAGTCTACCTAAGAAGCCCCTAATCTCTTTCTTAGTCCTCAATGCAGGCATGTCAAGGATGACTCTAATCTTATCTGGATCTGCCTCTATGCTCCTTTCACTGACCATGTATCCCAATAACTTCCTAGAAGTCACTCCAAAAGTGCACTTCTTGGGATTCAGTCTTAATTTGAACTGTCTGATCCTCTCAAAGAATCTCTCCAAAGTTGTTAGGTGGTCTGCTTTATATCAAAATTTCACTATCATGTCGTCTACATAAAACTTGATATCCTAATGCATCATATCATGGAAAAGGGTGGTCACTACTCTCTAATAGGTAGCTTCTGCATTCTTCAACCCAAATGACATCACTCTATAGTAGTAACTACCCCACTTAGTAATGAAGGACATATTTATCATGTCCTTTGGAGCCATCAGAATCTTATTGTGCCTAAAAAATTCGTCCATGAAAGACAACATCAAATGACCCACTATATTGTCGAATAGCATGTCGATGTGAGGAAGAGAAAAATCATCATTGGGACTAGCTTTATTAAGATCTCAAAAGTCAACATAAATTCTCACTTTGCTATCTTTTTTAGGGGCATGGACGACATTGGTCAACCACTCAAGATACTTAACCATCGATAAAAATCCCACACTAAGTTGCTTCTGAATCTCCTCATTCACCTGCAAACTCCAACGAGGATGTAATATTCTCAACTTTTACTTAATCGGTCTGGGAAGAGGTAGAAGTGGTAAGCGATACTGGACTATGGATGGATTAAGACCCAACATGTCCTCATATGACTATGCAAAAATGTCCAAATATGATCTGAGTAGATGAACAAGGCTATCCATCTCATCTTTCGATAAATCTAGTCTAATCCTCAGCTCTCTAGGCTAGTCTATCGTACTGAAATCAACATTCTCAATGTCTCTCGTAGTAGGTGAAACTCTTTGATCAATGGGGTTTGGATTAGAAGCAGAAAAGGAGTCCTCATTTGAATCATGTTGTGAAATCTCATAATCTATATCAAATATCTATGATGTGGGTGAATGGGGTGCAGATAAAGTGATGTCATAAGAGGCAGACAAATACTCGAAAATGCTCAAATCTATAAATGAAGAATTGTAAACATTGTCAGAATGAGAAATAAATCCTAATAAAACTTTAAAAGAAAGAGTTGGGTCCACAAAGTAGGATGCTTCCTCAACTGGGCCAATAGTACCTTTAAATAAATCATAAACAACTATAACATCCTTTGAAAGCTTTAGAGCAGGAACACTCTGGATCTCCTCAACAACCTTAATGGTAGACACCTTGAAGAGATCAAATAGCAAAGCAAGCTCAGGTTGAACTATCTTATCAATTTGACTTATGCCCATTACGAGTATCTCATCAATGTACTCGTCGTGTGGAACAACTCCATCTACCATGTCCCTAATCTCAACGAATGTTCCACACTCATCGACCTTATCTAGGAAATAGATCGTCAATAGGCTCATATGATTTGGAGATGATGAGGTGGCCAACGTAGAGGCAAAAGTGCCAGGAGCTCCATCACTCAATTGCAATTGATGGACGAGATACTAAAGCTCAGCCTCCTGAATAGAACTGAATACACCAACAATCCCCTCTGAGTGTGCCTGTAGCTTTGATGCCCTCACAAAATAATCCGCTAAGCTCATGCTATATGGGCGAACATAATAGTCAAATAGTATGTGAGACGATTGAGCCCTCACTTTCTCCTTGTGTAGTCACGCCATGTATCGGTAATCAAACTTAGTAGGAATGAACCCAAGTCCAAATGGTGTATCATGATCAATGGTAGCTATAAACTCACTAGGCTTGTGTTGATGTCGTCCTAACCCCATGCTAGGCAAAAAAAACATACCCTTCATTATGTCGAGAACCACTATACTATTATGCTGATAAAATGATATAACCATGAAGTCTCTACAAAAATCCTCAATCTCAAGAGTTTGTACCTCATCAAATATAAACCCAATCAAGAATAGGTCATCCTCACTATGACTGATCTGAAACACTGGCTCGGAAGAGGCAAACGTATCTCTAGTAAACTGTACTATGATGACCTGCCCATCATGAATGAACTTCACTTTCTGATGAATTGAAAAAGGAATGGCTCCAACACTTTAAATCCAAGGTTGGCCTAATAATAGGCTAAAGAATGTTAGAATCGTCAAAACATGGAACATAGTAGGAAATGTGGTTGGACTAATTAGTAAATCAGTCATTAATGTGCCTATGACCTCCCTCTTAGTGCTATCATACGCTCTAATTGTTTGCGTAGAGGGCCCAAAGTTTGAAGATGCATAATCGAGGGCAATAGCAGTAGCTATGGGGCAAACGTTCAGGGTTGAGCCATTGTCTAAAATGACATATGAGACTCTGTGGCCTGAACAACCAATTGAGATCTATAGAGGACATGTATGGTTTAAACCCTCGAGTGGCAAATCATCATCTAAAAACACAATACAAATGGCTTTTCCAACCATCATCATGTGAATCAACCCCTTTGGAGTAGTGGTAGTCTGAACCTTGATCTGGTTCAAAACTTGATGTGGACCCGCATTTTTCACGTGCGTCCCCACTCGATCGGCGAGACTTGCTTTTTTTTTATTTGTGAAAAATTGATTTTTTGAAAAAAAAGTTGGAGTCGCCACTTATTTTATTTTTATTTTTTAAGGGAAAATAAAACAAGAAATAAAACCCTAAAAAAAATGACTCCATAATTTTTGGAAAAGCGTGTCTTTGAAAACCCAAGTCTGGGTCCGGGGATCAGGTTACTTATTGGGAAGGTACCTCTAGGAGGTAGCACCCCTCTAAGCCCTAAAGAGGTCTCTACTGACTAAGTTAAGGGAAGCGTGGCAATTAAATGGTTAATTATGGATACCTAAGTAAACTAGATGATTTTGAATATTGCATGCCTAACAAGATCGAATAACAATGAAGGAAAGTTAAGGATGCGTACCTGGACGGCTTCCTAGGCGCTATCATAAAACATCAATGGTTAGTTTAGATAATATATCACCTAACATGCATTTTATCATAGATAATCGCACAATGAAGCTTATATATTAAAGCACCCAAGGATTATATTGAACATGGATATGATCTTCAATAGCATACATCTCTATAGAATTTTTGAAAGTGAGTGAGGGAGAGAGCGTACCTGGGTAGCAAGCTCAACGCCTTTATGGAAAACAAGGCTAGCTAAATAATAGATTCAACATAATCTCATATATACCACAAAGAGAAAGCACAATCAATCAAATATCAAGCAAACAATATTGATGAGAATATCATGAATGTCGGGCCCCCACCAAAGCCCTAATTAATTTTGCATGAATTGATTCTACGAATTCCATTATTTGGAATCATGAAGTTTATTCATGCTTGAGAAAATCAAGAAAATCAAGAAAATGGTTGAAAATCAAAGAAAATAGTGAAAACCTGTGCCGGAAGGAAAACGGCAGCAAGAGTGTGTTAGAATATAGATTTTATGCCTAAAAAAAAGATCTAAAGATGGATTTTTCAAAGCTGGGGATGTTTAGTTGAAAGATGGTTCAAAACTTCAATTTAAAACAGTAAATTCTCAATCAAAGAGGTAAGTAATAGCGTCCACGCTTGTAGCCTGCTGAGTCGAAGAGCGAGATGAGTCAACGTACGATTCAATGTATTGAGTCAATTAACTTAGTTGTACCATTGTACTGTATAGTTGAGCAGATGCTAAGCCCCTCAAAGTGGAAGAACTTTTCCATGTCAGGTAATGAATCCCACTATATGAAATGAAACAGAGCCCTTTTTTTAAAAAAAAAAAATGGAGCTTCCAAGTATACAGCTTCAGAATCTTCTTGGTTGTAAGTGCCTCTATGAAAGCATTCAGCCTCTCTTATACTTCTGGATACCAAATACCCCATGACTCAGACTTTCACACGTTCGTTATTCCAACTAGAATCCCATTTTTGAGTTTCTTTGTTATTGAATGTTGTTAACACGTTTCCACTTCTGTGCAGGTTGATTAAAATGAATTTCAGCGGGATATTCCATTTCCGGATCTACCTTAAGTCATGATGAAGGGGGTTCAGTATAGGAGTGCACATCTACAGCAGGTTCATCACCATTATCATCCCTTTTAGTGTTTGGCAGCAAGTTCTGAACAGCACCGAATTTCATAGCGCTGTATAAAGATAACACTGTTTAGTACAAGAACCTTTTCTCTGTTGACTTTAGGGCCGAGGTGTATATTAATCTGCCACTCTCGCCTGCATTTACTGACTTGGACAAAATGTCAGGCAGGCCTAAGGGATCTTCTTCAAAATAAGAATTTTTAACATTCAAATTTGCTTCATCTGAAGGTCCAGAAACTGATAGATCGTTGAGATATCTGTAGACTCTCCCGAGTTCAGAGACAGTTTTCTTAGAGTTCCAGAATTCTGAAATTGGCACCGGTTCATTACTAAGGGGCTTCTTGTGTTTCTATCAATGCGCTCTCGGTTTAATGACTGAGAAGGTTACTTGAACTCATAATCTTTATAGCTCCTACATATTCTTGCTTAGGTTTCATGAGTTCACAAAAGCTGTTGTACCATGAAGTGACCTCGGTCTCAAGCTAAGCTATGATAATCTGTAGGTGAATCTCTGCTTTGATGACTGATTCAACAACAGAAAGTAGTCCACTTTTCACATGATGAGCTAGAAAAATCGGTCCTCTTCAAAAATCCGTTGAGATGAAAAATGATATTTGGCGAGTGTCTCTATTGAACAATAGGAACGCAAGCTTGTGAACAAATATGTTGCCCCAGAATCCATCTGCATCAATCTCTCCCCAATGTCATCATACATTGCTAGCTTTATTGTAGCTACCTGGTCATCAATCCGCATAGGAAGCATGTCAGGATGGTTTAGCAACTCCAAATCCTCCCCAAAGTGGACACTTTTTTGGTGCCTTGCCTTGTCTTGCATCAAAGAAAATCTGCTGAAGGGACATCATTTTGCACAAAGGTAAGCCTTTTCTACTAATACCCCAGAGGTAAGCGGCAATCATGTGCATTTACAAGTTTCCTTTCCTGAAATTACTCCAGAACAGACATCATCTGCATACCTAAGTCTCTTTTAAACATCACATGCAGTTCCAAGATCAACCTTATTCACAGATTCAAAAGCTGGCTTCTTTGAATTTGACTTAAACCCGTTATTCTCATAAATGCCCAGTGCAATTCCAGAAGCCATGGTAGGAGCAGTACAAATCTTTGATTCCGTAGAAAGCCTTTTAGAAGAAACAAGCACAATGGCAATAGTAATTGGTAGACTACCAGATGGCAAACTGTTTGCTTTGCGATGAGTGAGATCCCACATACAAAAACAGGGAGAAATTGGTTAGCTCCAGAGCAAAAGATCCAGATCTGTTTGTCATCAATTTCTCACTGTCACTGGACCCAGTTATACCTGCAAAGGCATTAATTAGGTAGTTTCCGGATACATCCCAGGGGTAGAATCAGCAGGTACTACGTTATTTGGCATGTTTAAACTTCCGATATGACCTTGAGGTCCAAATTTAAGCTTAGACTGATAATTTGTATGTCCATTAGCAGCCTCTGGTTTGCTCGCAGTTGGGGATTTCAGCAAGCTTCAGGATTTTCAATATTTTCTAAGCCAGAGCAGATACATAAAAGGTGAAGGTTGGACGAACTACTCCTTACTGATATCAACTGCACTTGAATTAATTGATGGCCACCACCCTTTTTATCTTCAGAATCCATTTTTATTACAATCCGGAAAACCACATTCCTTCTCCTTGGTATTTCTTCAAACATCTCTTGTGCTCCTCAACCTCCCTTCAGTATGCACATTCTGAAATGATGGAATTCCAAGAAGCCGTGTCTCTAATCCCCATATAAATCCACAAATCTACATGACTGTCACCGACCTTAACAAGTGCATAAACGGCCGACAAGCCACTTGGACATGACTGCTTGGAAAAATCTCTTCTAAGTGCTGTATTGTGATAGCATTTTTTTTTACAGCAATGGCTGGAACAGAACCACTAACAGAAAAGGAATGGCAACTATCACGGGCTTTCTTTTATACAAACCCACAATATGGAATGTCTAGCCAGAATTTTGAAGGAGCTGATCTCTTTTCTGAATCTCGTGATTGCATACCCCAAACTGGACAGCCTTGGTTGCAATTGCTCCTTTTCCCTCTCCTTCTTCCTCTCAAGACTTCTCCAATCCTCCAATACGTGCCCAGCAATGCAGCAGCACAGATTTCAAATCCCACAATCTTGAGCATATACTATGTAACCTCACTGGTCTTCCATCCTTCTAGTGGCTTTATGCAAATATCCATAACAGGATCAACCTCAATACTTGTCAAGAGCAAGCCTCCCAATAATGGCATCTCAAACTTTCTCAAAGGAACTGGAAACAGAGGAATACAGGGAAAGAGCAAAGGACAAGGAAAAGAGCAGGGCATAAAAAATTCACCAAACATGCTGAACCCGTTTCATTATTGTATCCATGGGTTTAACAATCAGTGGGCTAATCCATGGCAAATGTCTTAAAAGAAAAGCACAAAATGCAACAAGCTCTTCTAGTATGAAACAGTAAACCGAAGCATAGTCAAATATTTCCTTAATGGAACCAGAGAAAAGAAATATTAAAGCAACAATAACCAATCCATAACAATCCAACAAGCAATGTAAAAATCATTTGAGAAAGAGGTGGGAGAAGCATGAAAGATGACATAAACGGAAAACCCATAATAGCCATACCTGAAAGTCTCCTCTGCAGCAAGGTGTGCTGGACTTCAGGCTTGCTGCTCCTACTCCCAAGACTAGCCGAAAACCCTGTGAACCGTCCCTTCTGTTCTGCTCTTCTTCTCTCTTGCTCTCTGATTTTCTTCTAGATCTCTCCAAAAAAAAACTCCCCAAAGCCAATCTCCGAATCCCCCTCTTCCCCTTTTTCCTCTCTCACATATATATATCAGCCTCCCTCAAAGAACCCCCCAAATCTGCTGGAGGAAAATCCACTTTCCTTTCATATTTTCTTCCCCTTTGTAACCGATTCCCCATGGAAATAATATACGTGCTATCCTTCTAAAAACACAATCTCCTCTTTTCAAAATTATGTTGATTTTCCTTCCAAATAAATGGCGGCCAGTTTCCTCATGCCCAAAAAATAAATAAATAAATAAATAAAGATACAAATAGAAATAAGAATAAAATAAAGACAAAATAGAATAAAGATTAAAATCAATAAATATCATGAAATTGAAAATCAAAAGGAATTTAAATCACACATCTAAAAAATAAAATAAATAAACAAAAAAATACAAAATAAAAATAAAAATAAAAATAATTAAAAACAAAAAATAAAAAATAAAAAATCAACCACATGCAAGCCATACGAGCTATGTAACCACCCAAAAGAATATGAGTCATGCAACCATGCAAAAACACGAGCCATGCAACCATGCAAACCATGCAAAAACATCTAAAGGTGACCTAGGGTGTGTCCTAGTGTGTTAGGGCAAACGAAGTGGACTAAGTGTGCTTAAAAGCTATCCTAAAAAAAAACAAGAAAAGCCTAAGTCTAAGTTAGGGCTGCCAAGGGTCACAATAAAGGATCAAATAATCCCTCAACCAAAATCTCCGAGGTGACTCAAAAAAGGGTAAGTGGTATGAGTAGCTATGGGCCACCAAGGAACTACCGTGGAGCACTGGAAGTGGATTTAAAGACATGTGCTAAAGGGACAAAATTGAGGGTCTACACTTGAATCAAAGCATCTCTATGAGTGTTAGAAGATGCTAATAGGCTCCAAATAGATATATGAGCATGGGTGCTCTACAACTATCTCAAAACCTCATCATTTTCTATCCTAACCTTCTCATGAGAGGTTGCACCCTCCAAAGGTCTAACGGTTATAGGGGGCTGCTATTGTATTACCCTACCTCTGCGAATAATGTACTGTACATCTAGAGCATGAATCTCATCAACATCTAGGATAAAAAAAAATGGAGTCTGAACACTGTAACATGGGAAAGTCAATAGATCAATAGTAATCGACTGTACTGGTGTCATGTCAGGGACCAAGGCAGGTGTCTATGGGCCCAAGGTCACTCTATCTACCTCATAAATCTCATATACTACTATGGGCTCTAGCTCATACTCGTTCCAACTTAGCATGAGAATATGATCATCAGGCTTAACAAAGTTAATAAAGTGTATGCCATCGGTTGGAAGAGGGACTACGTGTGTAGTATGGGCTGGTAGTAGGTTAATGGTTACACTCGGTTGACCCAAGTGAACCAAACCCTGATCTATCAAGTCTTGGATGGCGTGCCTTAAAGCACTAAAATGGTTAGTCTTATGCCTTGACCCTTGATGATATGCACAATGAAGATCCATCCTGAACTACGGTAGGATAGCCTGAGGCAACGACCTAAGAGCAAGAGTTGTCAATAACCCAACATCTATGAGCTTCCGAAGAGCCTGACTTAACGACATACCCAACTGTGAAAACCGTCTCGGTGTCCTTAAAGAAAAAAGAGTGGAAACCTGTAGAGCTCTAGGTTTAGGATATGAAGCTAGGGTCTCTTTGTAACATGTGTTGCATAGAATGGCTATACTGGTGTAGGGTATGAAACTGGAGGTCTCTCTATAACCTGTGTTGAATAACATGGCTATACTGGTGTAGGGTATGAGGTTGGAGGTCTCTTAATGCCCTATGTTATATAACAAGATTGTACTAGTATGAAAGGAAAGTAAGTTTGACCATATGACTGATGAGGTGCCCGTGGCCTATACTGGTGAGGTGAATAAGAAGGGTAAGTACCAATAGGCTGATGACATTGGAAGGCCTCTGACTAGTAGAACTAATAGTGCCCACATCAACTGACATCTATCCTTTAGCTGGTTTCTTCCCCTTAGTATCAATAGGAGAATAATCAAACTATAATCCTCTTGAAATGCCATCATTTACATCAAGGCTAAAACAAAAGATCCAAAGTTTGTAAAAGGTACTTCAACCACACGCCTAGCAACCTTGGGTTTCAGGCTCCTCATAATCATTTGTATTTGATTTCTCTCTGATGATTTATCAATAATCTCTACTATCTTTCCTCGCCAATAGGAGATGAAGGAAGAAATGGACTCGTCTGATCTCTATCTCAAAGCCTCAAGCTTTATTCTTGACACATCTATGACAATGTTTAATGAAAACTATTGCAAAAACTCTTGAGCTAGGTCATCTTATGTCCTACGTCGTGAGGACTCTAAAGATGTGAACCAATATTGGGTTGCACTAGTTAAAGATAATGGACATGGGGTGATCATCTGCGACTCGTCTAACCCATGGGCCCTCATCACAGTACTGTAAAGTTGAAGATGAATGTAAGGGCAACCAATGCTAGTGTACCTCTCAATGTCAAACATCCTGAATCTGGCTGGTAAACTGGCCATTGGTATACCATCAAGATCATCCCAAGCAACTAAATTGTCAGATACCCTCAACTGGCTGATATGCTGCTCAATATGATCCATGTATGCACCATGAGTATCCTCAGGAACTATGGTCTATATTACTGTAAGTGGGGCGACCTTAGAATGACCATGTAATAAATAGGGTGAGGCATATGGCATTGTCTGACCAAGGGGTGGTGGCAGTCAATCATAAGGCATCTCATCCTGAGCTATGGGTTGTCTACTATGTTGACTACTTATCTCCTGTCTGAGATTAGCCAAGGCCTCCTGGATAGAAGCCATGGCACCATGAACTAGTTAACTGTGACGGACTGCTGATCTATGTCTGATATCTTGGAAAAGTGAACTAATCTACCTTCTACTTTAACCTAAGATAGTGAATCTAGATTGAGAACGGAGAGCCAATCCTACAAAGCATGAAGAATGAAATAAGGTATGGCATGGGGAAAACATGGAAGAAATGTTAATCTGAATTGAAATGAGCAAGCCATCAAAGTGTAGAAGGATTGTTTGACTGTAACTTAAACTCATACTAATCTTTGAGCACTCTCAAATGGAGACTGAAAATGGAGTACTAGGTTCAAACTGTAACTAAAGAGGCTTCGAAGGTTCTTAGATGTACCCAAAGGAATCCAGATAGAATGATTTTAAGGCTCACCCTATAGGATCAAGGTGGCTCTAGAAGGGGGAAGAACGAACTTTAAAAGACCCCTAGTAGAAACGATCGTACTCTTCGGTAATGCACAACCTCTTGCACGCCTCTGAAGAAATAGAGCGCTTCCATGCAAGGTGGTCATCACCTCTACACATGTACTACCTTGATATCCTAGAGGGTTTCCTATGGTGAAGGCTTTTGCAACTCTCAGCACTCGGTAGTCGACTAAAGTGCATAGTGAGAGTTATAGGTGCATTCGAAAATCCTATGAAGATAAAGTAGAAAATGAAACATACCGATCACACAAATATCATGAAATCTAGATTTGGGTTATATAGGTCTTCAAAGATTGGACTTCAATCAACATCAATATGTTGACCTTTTTCAGAATGCTCCTAAACATCGATATAGCCCATCACTAGACCCTGCTCCTAACCACTAGCTCGGTCAGATGAACAAGCACACACAATGCGTCACCTATGCAAATGCAAGAACCAAAAGAAAGGATATGATTGAAACTAGAGGGTCGAGAATAAGGGAATAGATATGTGACCCACATAGACAAGCAACACATGTATCACATAAAAGAAAAACAGTCAAGCAAAGCGCAAGTATATTATGCATGTCTACACGCAAGCTAAGCAAAAATATGATAATCAAGATGAATAGAAACAAGAACGACATGCTCACAGATGATCAAGATAATATATAATAGAGATAATGAACACATCAAGTCAAAAAATATACAACAATGAGCATATACATGTGAGGTGAGTAGAACAATCATGGCAAAACCAGAGTCACTACGCTAAGACAAGTAAAAGAATCAATCAACATAATCAACATGTCAATATCCCAAATGAATATAGCAGTTAAGCATAGAAAATCATCATATCAAAACTCTTAATGTGCTATGAACACTCAAACATAAAAAAAACACAAAGAAAAGGTATCCATCAATCAACAAATCAAACGCCACATTTGCCTCAACTTAAATTCAAGCTTGACCCTCTTAAGATCCCAATGGAGTTGCCATTTTGTGGACCCTATATTTTTCAATATGCATTTCCACTCGATGGCAAGACTCACTTTTTATTATTTGTGAAAAAATTATTTTTGAAAAAGACTTAGAGTCGCCACTTATTTTTGTTTTATTTTTTTTAAAGGGAAAACAAAATAAGAAAAAAAAAGTGCGACTCTTAAAAGGAAAAACAGGTCTATGAAAACCGAGTCCAGGTCTAGGGGTTAGGTTATCTATTGGGAAGGTACAACGACAAGCTGTAACACCCTTCTAAGCCCTTAAAAATAGGTCTCTACTAAATAAGGCTAAAGTAGATATGATGATTAATAAGGAAATCGATGGATACAAATGAATAGTTATATAATGGGAACAAGCTATGCATGGAGAATAAATAAACAAAGTGGTAGTGAGAGTGTACCTTAGTTGAAAATAATAATGTGCTATCATGGAAATAAGATTAGCTCAAGTATAAAATAATCACATGCATGTCATAGAGTAGGGCAAAAATCAATCAAGCAATCAATCAACAAACAAGAGAATCTCATATGTTAGGCCTCATCAAAGCCCAATTGATTTTGCATCAATTAATCCCATAAATTCCATTATCTTTGGAATTACATAATTTTATTCATGCTTATTAAAAATGTGAAAAATAAAAAATAAAGGTTGAAAATCAAAGAAAATTTGTGAAATGAGCTTGCTAGAAAGAAAATGGTAGCTAGTTTATTAAAATTGAGATTTTTGGTGACCTACAACCTTAAGAAAGAAAGAAAAATTGGGGACTTAAAATTATTTGAAAATTGGAATGGAATTAAAATTATTTGAAAATCGGAATGGAATTAAAATTATTTGAAAAATAGAGTGGGATTAAAAACATTTGAAAACTAGAGTTTTGAAAATCTAATTTTGACATCAAGGATGAAAAATTAAGAGGATGACATGGATTTTAGAAAACTGACCTGGCCATGCATGCCATGTAAGAATAGGGTTCACAGTGCAAAGAGACCACATTGCTATATCTTATGCTAAAACCTCATCTGCATTCTACCCTCTTCTATGCCCTTGTTGTATACAAAACCTTTTGACCAAGCAGTGATCCATTTATTGCTTCTAACCCTCGTTTGGCATTTTCTAGACTCTTAAAGTTCACAAAATCAAAGCCTCTGAACATCCTATTGTTTGAAACTGGAAATTTCGATTTTGTACCATCAAAATTTCTCCTACACATGTCCTTAAATTATGCCAAATCCTCATAAACCCCACGAGGAACTTCATTAAAAAGGCTTAACATCTTCCATAACATGAGCACCATTTTGCCAAAGCATTTGATGCAGGTTGTTATCCAACACATGCAGTCAATAACTCTGATGCCCATCTGAAACTTTACCTCAATTATTTAGTTCCTTTGTTAGAGCCGCAACACAAGAGAGCTTGTTCTCATTATAATAACCTAGATCCCTGAAATTTTCAAAAATGCCATTTGCGTGCCTTTGAGCTGAAAAGATTCCGCTAGTGATGATGGTGTTAATACTATTCAAATTCTCTAGATAGTTTTGAATGGAATAATTCATCTCATGCCTAGCTCCAATTGTTATATTGAAATCAAAAGGTCTCATATTGATATTAATGGTGTTTGATGAATTAGTCGAAGTAATGCAAATGTGTTGATGATTATTTTGGAATTCTCCTTGTAGTAGTCAAGGACTATGTTCATGGCTAGGTAACCATTTGGGGAAAGACGTGCTAGAACACCAGCTTGAGGTATGTTGGATGCACTATTAAATGAAGTTTACATACGGCGGTTATAATCCTTTGTGATTGAGAACCCATTTGAATATAACAGATCTTTAGGAACCACTGTCCAACCAAGGCGAACACCCAGGAACCCAACAAAAATGGAGAAAGATGGTATTTCAATTGCGGCCACTTTGCCACTAGGAATTTCGAGGATTGATCTTGAGCTCTCATCCCTCATATGAACAGGGAAATGAGAGTCAAAACCAAGGTTTTGACTTTTGAGAGATTGGGCAACAAGAACACAGGTGCTTCCACCAAAGTGAGCACCTGAGATTCAATGAAAAGTCCTAGGAGCCGTGGGTTTTGAAAATGGCATGGCCAAAGGTGACCATGCACTCCCATACACAGGTGGGAATAGGGTGAGAAAGAGCTTAGTTGAAAAGTGGTTTATGCAGTGTAGGAATGAGGAATGATTGATGGGCATGCTGATATGGGGCAAACTGATGATGGTGAGTATGGTATGAGTTTGGTGAATGGGTTGAAGGTAGTGGTATGAAGGTTTGGGAAATGGTGGGTTTGTGTGGGACCAGCTGTTAGTGGTGTTCAAAGGTCCATGTTGGGTGGAAAAGATAGAGCTGGGTTCGGTAGGACTGAAGAATGTTTGGCTTGAGATTTGGGTTTGGTGGGGAAGGACTTTAAGGGAGGCCTTTGGAAAGATTTTGGGTGGCCATGCATGCATTAGGTCTCATGCACATGGGTAAGATGGAAAAGAAACTAGTAGGAAATGCGTGGAATAAAAGAGATTTAGACCAGAATGGCTCTCTAGGTTTCCTTTGGGTGGACCAAATAAATGTAGCGGGTGGTCATGGAACAATTGTGGGATGGCCATACTAATTGGAATTGCGAGCGCACAAACCCGAGGTAGAGAGGAGCTTGATCGATTGTAGCTATAGGAGTTGATGGTTGCAATTGTGACACAAAATCCTTTTTCTTTACATTTGCTACCTTTTCTATCTTTGCATATTTTAATTGCTTTTATGGTCTTGAAATCTCCATATTCCATCTAGTTGATTCCTTGTGATGGTAAAGAACAAGAGTGCCAGTGTGAACCAGTGATTTCCTCGCTCTTGTAACTGAAGGTAGCTCTTTGATTGTTCTCCACATACCAAGCTTCGATTATGAGGTTATTTAGATTGTACATCTAATTGTTAGAATAGGCCCAATACTGGTGGTGGAATTCCTCACACTCCTTCTCTTGTAACCTCTACCACTTGAAAAGGAATTTGTCAACCATCAATTTGAATAAGTGGAACAACTTACATCTTGACTTTCCATTTTCTCCATACCAGTAAGATTTCCACCTAGTAAGAGTCTTCTTTCAATATTTGATTAGAATGGATATAACATTAGAATAATTTTCTTCATTTAACTGTGATATTCTCATCATCATCATCAAGAGAAAACAACATCATGTCTTGTATAGAAGTAAACTTTCCTCATGTCGGCTAAAGATCTAGCAAATGGATCCTTAATTCTACCCACTTAGGCCATTAAACTTGCAAAAGAGCCACTACCTCTACCAAAAGATCCTAAAGGAGAGGGATAATCAAGTTTATCTATGGTGCTTCCAGGCTCCATAAAATTCAACAAATCCACACAATTTGGCCTCCTTCATGTCAAACCTAGTTGAAAGACCATATGTTTAGTTTGAATGCAATTTCGATCCACACGCCACTTAGATGAATGTGCAGAATACCATTCGAAAGTCTACCACTCTTCTTATTGTTATGAGCCAAACAAACACCAAACTCAATGTAGAGAACTTGATCAAAATCAGGATGAATGAGATTGAGACTCAAATTAAAGGGAACTTGAGTGAATCTAAGGTATGTGTAATCAGGTAAGAGGGAAAGGACAAGCTGCTGGAAGGTCAAAGCATGGCTTCCTTACAATAAGAGGGGGTTTTTGGTTATCTAGTTCATTTAAACTTGTTGAAACCTCAATAGGGCCCAAAGCTAAAGAAACCTAAACCATATATTCACCATTCTCTCGTAACCCATGCCTCAGTGCCAAGCAATCATCCTTATGAAACAGTAATCACATCAGAAACCATTGAGCTTGCTTTTCTTTTTACAAACTTGGGACCAAATTCCAACAGCATCTAGAAGCCAATCTCTAGCATCATCAATTGGTGATACACATAATGCCATGCACCCAAAATACCCATAGAAAATAGAGGAAGATAACCAAGAAAACAAAGCATGGAGAAAAGAAACAAAAATGAACCAGTGAAAGCCACATTTCATGTTTCATTCGACGAGCTCAGATTGGTGGGAATTCACAAACAGATTCAAACAAGAAAAAAAAAAAGAAGCAACCAATATCTCCAAATAAGGCAAAATGAAACAATGATTCACTCAATTCAAATAATGCTAAAAGAAACAATGAATGAAACAATAACAATGAGCATATGAACGAGCCAGAAATCAACAAAAATTATGTGTAACCTCTGTTATCTATAACTAAACAAACAAACAAAGGCCCAAAAAGCAAGAGGAGAAGATGAAGAACAATGGTAGTGAAGATAAAACAAGAGATACACAGTGAACTTACCTAAGAGCTTCTTTAAAGCAAAGATTGTTGGACTTCTTAGTGCTCATCTTCCACGGTTCTTGCTACACCCGAGAATTCTTTTTCTATCAAGCAAAACATCACCCCCTCAAAATCCATATCCTCTCTACTGAATGGTTTCCATCCCTCTACAACTTCTACTTGCTTTCCCAACCTCACCTCTCACTCAAAAATGCAACTCTCACAACTTGCCTTTCTCTAAAAATGGATTTCTCAAAACAATTACCTACCATCTCTTTTCCCATATCTCATTTTTTCACCATACCCAACCCATAATCCTTATTTTCTCTGTGTTTCTTCTTTCCAAAATGGCTCATCCATGGCCTTACTTTTTCCTCAATTTTTTTTTCTTTTTCTTTTCTTCCTATTTCTTGCCCCTCATGAATACTTTTGATGTCCCCCAATGGTCTTTGCTACGTGTCTTCTCCTGGTTGCCTTTTCATAAAATCACTCCCTATTAATAGATGTGCTACCACTTTTTAATAGCCTTTCCAAAAATTGCACGTGCTATTCAAAAACTCCTCTATTTGGAAAAAAGAAGTGTGAGAAATAACAGTCCCCAAAATGGGGGTTTGCACACATACTTTTGTTTATTTTTTAAAGGAAAAAAAAAAGAAATACAACCCTAAAAAAATGACTTCTTATTTTAAAAAGCATATATTTGAAAATTGATTATAAGTTTGAGAGTTAAGTTATCTATTGGGAAAGTACCATTAGTTAGCACCCCTCTAAACCTTAAATAAAGGTCTTTACTAATCAAGTTAAGGTAATTATGGCATTTGATTGGTGAATAATGGATACCAAAGAATGAGAACAAGGCAAATGTGATAATAACAGAAACCTAATAGAATACTACTCATACAAAATATGCATATCAGGTGAAATCAAGCATATAAGAAGCGAAGGAAAAGAATGTACCTTAATTTCAATCCAAAACACTTCCACAAAATAATAGGGTTAGTTCAACAAGTATAATATAACAAATGTCTTATACTACACATAACATGCATTCCACTCAAAGCAAGAATAAAAAAAGTGATCAAGGCATAACAAGATGTAATCAAACATGAAAATATACACAAAAAAAAGGCATACATGTCCATGGGATTAAGTAAATAAGTGATAGAGGAAGCATGCCTTAATAACATATAAAACAATTTCATAAGACCAAACAGATTAACTTAACAAATGAAGTAATGAATACAATATCATAGGCAAAGTCTCATTTTACATACAATCACATCCAAAATAAAATAGTAAAGAAGTAAAATAAGATGAGATGATACTCAACAATTAGGTTAAAGAATTCAACATATATTTATTCACAAAATAATTACAAATAACAAGTCAAAATGAGGATAGGAATATGAAAAATAAATCATCTAATATGTATAATATATTTACAATGTATAATAAAAGTCAAGGCAACCTAAAGGCAAGTCTAAGGAAGCTAAATTATAAACAAAAAATATTACTTTTAACAACATGACATAATAGGGGCATTCACAAAATAAATCCTAAATAAGCATTTAGAGATGTTATTTCATCAAAATAAAAAATAGTCAACATCTTCAAAATGTTTAGATTACTATAAAAAAGCCTAAAATACATAATTTAGTGTTAGTCATTGTCAGATTAATTCATACTATGGATACTGTACAAAATAATCAAGATACAACCAAAAATAGAAGAACTTGCAAAATAAATCCTAAAAAAAAAAAAAAAAATTCTAGAAAAGGAATGTCATCATAAACCAAATTAGACAATATTTACTGTGTCTAGATTACAACCCAAAAGACCAAATTATTTAATTATGTCCCATTTAATACCAAATTTAATTTCAACCTCATTGGTTAAAAATTGAGCAAATTTCAATAACATATCAAAATGAATTTATTTGACTAACTTAGATGCATGGTAAAATAAATAAAAAATTAAAATACATTCAATATGTCTATTTTACAAGAACAATAACAATATGATCAGATTGCACAAAGAGCATATTTAAATCAAGTTAAACAATCCTTGACTAGAATAAGGTCAGTGTGGTAGGTATAGGAAAAAAAATTATTTCTCCCACTTAGAAAATTATTTATCAACAAACCAGATTTCTAAATTAACCTTAAGAAGTTTAGATTGATGAAAAAATAACAACAAAAATTAAAGAAGTCAAGAAATAATCTAATTTTGTAAAATTAGTTTGAGTGTCTAGAATAGGATAAATATTGGACTTGTGTAAAAACCGATTTAAATCTCTTAATTGAAAAATGATTTTGAACCCAAATTAGGTTTAGGAAGTTATGAAGATCATAAAAACATCAAAATAGTTTTATAAAAACCCTAAGTGCCTTGATTCCAATTTTCTATTTCAGAAGTCAATGAGTTAAGCCAAGTGATAATCGGTTTTTGTTTAGAAGAGTTGAATGTATGTCGGACTTTACTATGGTCCAAATTAATGTCCATGAATTTACTCCATGTTTCCTGATCCTGCATAATCATGATGAAGCTTATAAGGATAAAAATTACTCATTATTTGGAGCCATGGATTTTATTCATGTAAGTGAACAGAAAATAAAAGAAAATCAATAAAAAACTACATACCAATTGAAATATGGTTGCATTTTTTTTTATTTTATAATCTAGAGATTTAAGGTGAATTTGGAAACCAAAAAATCAAATTTTTACAGAAACCCTTGAAAAATATTTTAAAACAGTCAATTCACATAAAATCTCAAGATGAAAACAAAATAATGAAATTCAAAGGAAGGGAAAGCATGTGTGTGAATGTGTGAGCATAGCTTAACCTAAACTTAAAAATCTCATGGAAACAATAAAAATAATGGAATCAAAAGCAAAGATATCAAGTGGTGCAAGGCCTCATCTCATGTGATATAAAGGGGGCTTAAAATAAATGAAAGAAAACTAAGGAAATTAATGAGTGAAATAAATCCTAAGCATCACTCATACTCAACAATTATTCAATTAATGAATACCAACAATCTGTGTAGCCTATACATTCACATCAACCAAAGATAATTACATATTTAAGAAAGATAGAAAGAAAAGAGAGAGATAGAGGAATGATCATTAACAAGATATGTAGAAAATTCAAGAGAACATACCTCTCATCTAAAAGGATCAAGCTTGCTTATTGATAGGTCCCAAACTCAGAGTATAAGGCTAAGATACTTTGTTTTCTCTTCGGGTGAGAAACGAACCACAATTTGATTGCAAATAAAATACTCCTCTTTAACGAAAGCATTGGCTGCTTTAAATAAGCAAAGCCACGTACAAACGAGCATAACAAACGGAAATAAAAATGACGGAAAACTCTCACTACGGATGACCCATTTCCTTCTGCACGTAGGACTCTCAACTGCCACCACCCAGTCCAAGTCCAACTGTTCTTCACGTTCCCACTCATCCCAAATATTTGGGATTTGGTTTATGGCCCCTCTCAGATCGTCGTGGCCTATCAATACCCCCCCATGAAGTGGACGCTTGTCCCCAAGGTCCATAGGAGGAAAACGTTCCAGCAAAGATTGGGTAGTCTCCCATGTGGTGTCCTCGACTGGTAGATGCTTCCACTGGATCAGATTTTCTTCTTCAAATTTATTCCCCCGTTTGACCCAACGAGTGTTCAGTATATGCTGAGGTTCGAGTATAACAGCCCCTTCCTCATTAACTGGCGGCAGCTCCTGTGAAGGTTCTGCAAGTTCTCCCACGAAATTTTTTAAGAGTGATACGTGGAAGACAGGATGAATGCGGGCTCCTTCCGGCAGTTGAAGTTTGTATGCGACGGCCCCAATCTTTTGTATCACTGGATATGGTCCGTAGAAGCGACTAGCTAGCTTCTGGTGGGCTCGTTTGAAGGCTGTCTGTTGTCTGTAGGGGTGCAATTTAAGAAACACCAGATCACCAACTTCGAAGGAAACATCCCGACGTTTTTGATCCGCAATCTGCTTCATGCGATTAATGGAAGTCTCCAGATTAATTTTGAGTTGACGCAGCATTTCATCTCTAGCCTCTAGACTTTGGTCTACTTCATGCACCGGAGACATCCCATTATGGTAATTGGGAATTTGAGGAGGTAGTCGTCCATATAGTGCCTGAAAAGGGGTCATTCCCGTGGACGCATGATACGTTGTATTGTACCAGAGCTCAGCCCATGGAAGGTAGTTGCTCCACTTGCGTGGCCACTGATGAACCATACTCCGGAGGTATTGCTCAACACAGCGATTGACAACTTCTGTTTGTCCGTCCGTCTGTGGGTGGTAGGCAGAGCTGAGTTGTAGCTTGGTTCCCGACATTTGAAAGAACTCCTGCCAGAATTTGCTGATAAAGATGGGGTCCCGATCGCTGATGATAGACTTGGGTAGTCCATGCAATTTAATAACTCCTTCTACAAACCTTTCAGCCACGATTTTAGCAGTAAAAGGATGAGTTAAGGCTAGAAAATGTGCAGACTTACTCAAACGGTCGACAACTACTAAGATCGTGTCCTTCCCGTGGGATGTCGGTAGTCCTTCAATGAAGTCTAAGGTGATGTCATCCCACACTTGACATGGAATGGGTAACGGCTGTAGGAGCCCAGCTGGAGGCATTGTTTCAGACTTAACCTTCTGGCAAGTTTCACATTTCTTGATATATTCTTGCACCGCCTGGTACATTTTTGGCCAGTAGAATTGTTGGGCCAATTTCTTGAATGTCCGCAAAACCCCAGAATGTCCTCCTATTTTTGTATTGTGCATTTCATGGAGTAGTTTCGTCCGTAAGGCAGCATGAGAAGGAATGACGACTCTCCCTTTAAAGAAGAGCAGCCCATTACGCCATGCATACGACCTTTCTAGTTGAGCATTAGCCATTCGAGTTAGAGATTGGACGTAAGAGTCTCCTTCATAAGCTTTTTTAATCTCATCCCATACGGTCACCACTGGCACATGAAGATGGAGAAGAGCTGGACTACCGGACTTGCGTGAGAGGGCATCCGCTGCTGAATTCTCGCGGCCTGGGCGGTAAATAATCTCATAATCATAGCCCATTAGCTTGACTACCCATTTCTGTTGTTCTGGCGTAGATACACGCTGCTCCAATAAATATTTCAAGCTACGCTGGTCGGTGAGAATGAAGAATTTTTTTCCTAGTAGATAAGGACGCCATAGGCGTATGGCCTCCACAATTGCAAGCATTTCCTTGGCGTAGGTTGACCAAGATTTTTTTGTAACCCCCAATGCTCGACTCATAAACGCTATAGGCCTGCCTTGCTGTGATAAAACTGCGCCAATCCCTTCCCCAGATGCATCAGTTTCAATGGTGAAGGAGTCATTGAAATTAGGCATAGCTAACGTTGGAGTGGTTGTCATTGCTTGTTTGAGAGCCAGAAAGGCTGCTTCGGCTTCATCATTCCATGCAAACTTTCCCTTTTTGAGCAGGTTGGTTAGGGGTCGCGCTATGATGCCGTAGTTTTGAACAAACTTCCTGTAATACCTTGTTAAGCCTAAAAAACCACGTAACTCAGAAATATTAGTGGGGTGTGGCCATGCGACCATGGCTGCAATTTTACTGTTATCAACCTTCACTCCTTGATGTGTGACAATGTGCCCCAAGTACTCCAGTTCCTGTTGGCCAAACACGCATTTGCTTGCCTTGGCAAAAAATTGGTGTTGTCGCAAGGTCTCCAATGTTTTTCTAACATGCACCATATGCTCATCCCAAGTGGGACTATACACCAAAATATCATCAAAAAAGACCAAAATGAATTTTCGAAGGTAGGGTCGAAATATTGAGTTCATGATGGCCTGAAATGTCGAGGGTGCGTTACAAAGGCCAAAAGGCATTACGAGATATTCGTAATGGCCGTTATGAGTACGGAAAGCAGTTTTAATAACATCGGAAGGATTTACTCTTACTTGATGATAGCCGGCCCTCAGATCAAATTTGGTGAAGTAAGTGGCGCCATATAATTCTTCCAACATATCATCCACTGTCGGAATGGGAAAACGATCCTTGATGGTGGCGATGTTAAGTGTACGGTAGTCTGTACAAAATCGCCAACTGCCATTTTTTTTTTCACGAGTAGTACCGGTGATGAGAAAGGACTGGTGCTCGGACGAATGAGCCCCGAATCTAACATTTCTTGGACCTGTTTCTCGATTTCTGCTTTCTGAAAGTGGGCATACTTGTACGGTCGGACGTTAATTGGCTCGGTTCCCTCCTTTAGCGTAATACAATGATCCACTTCACGTACAGGTGGTAAACTTGAGGGCTCCTGGAACACGTCCTCATACTCTTTCAACAACCTCTGCATACTTTGCTGGGTAACTTTAGTTGGTGCATCAGCTGGTGCGGTTTCCATGGTTGGTTGGAAACACACAGCAAATAGCGCATGCCTTTGGCGAAACTCCTTCAATATTTCTTCTGATGAAGCGGACTGAATGGTTTGCACGTCCACTCCTTGCAGCCTTCGGTCTTGATTTTCCCAAATAAAATCCATGGTCAACTGTTTCCAGTTACAAACCACAGATCCCAGCATTTCAAGCCATTGAACGCCGAGGACAAGATCAAGACCTGATAAGGGTAGAGAGAAAAGGGTGAGGTAGAATTCGGTACCTTGTAACTCTACCCGTACCTTATCGTAACGCCCCTGACACTTTAGTCTTTCTCCGTTGGCCACCCAGACAGGGAATGTCTCCGTAGGTATGACTGGCAACCTGAGCTTGTTTGCCAAACGGTTGCTGATGAAGTTGTGTGTCGATCCGCTGTCAATCAAAACCATTACTTCATGGGGACCCATTTTCGCTGTTACCCGCATGGTTTTCGGTGCTGTCCATCCTGTTAGTGCGTGCAAGGTGATCTCTAGTTTAGGTTCATGTTCCTGCACCTCTGCTGCCTCTCCACCGTGGTCATCTTCCCATGTTTGTTGATCAGTACCGTCCCCACAATCTACATTACCCTCATGCCCCTTCAAGAGTAAGAGCTGCGGTTTTTGACATCTATGGCCTGCTGTAAAACGTTCATTGCAGTTGAAACAGAGACCTTGTGCTCTTTTCCTCTGCATTTCTTCCCAAGACAAACTTTTAATGGGTTTCGCAGGTATAGCAGGATCTACACGAGTGGCTTGTGGAAGAGCTATCGGAGCTCTCACAGGTGGTAACCGCATGAACCTTTTTTGCCGTGCGATTTGATCGTCCCTCATCCGTGCCAAGTTAATGACCTCTTTGAGCGACTGTGGCTTAAACATCCGAATCGCATCCGCTATTTCAGCTTTCAAGCCACCCATGAATGTCCCCACCAATGCTTTCTGAGTCCATCCTTGGACCCTGTTGCCGAGCTTTTCAAACTCGCGCTGGTAGTCCCTCAAAGTTCCCAGTTGCTTGATCCTTGAGAGAGCTTCATCAAAGTCTTCGCATCCTGATGGTCCGAAGCGAGCCCATAATTCCTCTTCGAATTTCTCCCACGAAATCACGTGTCCTTCTTCCTTTAACGTTCTGTGAAGCCACTGCCACCATTGGTTGGCCTCCCCTTCAAGGTGGTAAGCAGCCATGGGAACCTTTTGATTTTCTGCAGTACTCTGGTAGTCAAAGAATTGTTCCACCCGATTGAACCACTCCGTTGGATCGTCTCCAGAGAAGCGTGGAAATTCTAGCTTGGCTGATTTGGACGAGACGATCTGCCGACCTCCATTTTGGTTTTCTCGGTGGGAATTGCCTTGATTTGAGGACTCTGGATTAGCAAGCAACACGTTCGAAAGTCGATTGAGAGCTTCCTCCAGATGGTGGAGTTTGTCGATCATACCCAACTCCATTCGCTGTAGTTCTTCCTGAACTACACCGAGTCCAGTCTCCAAGTGCTCAATTCGCTCCTTGTTGGTTCCCATAAGACTGGCTCTGATACCAAATGATAGGTCCCAAACTCAGAGTATAAGGCTAAGATACTTTGTTTTCTCTTCGGGTGAGAAACGAACCACAATTTGATTGCAAATAAAATACTCCTCTTTAACGAAAGCATTGGCTGCTTTAAATAAGCAAAGCCACGTACAAAAGAGCATAACAAACGGAAATAAAAATGACGGAAAACTCTCACTACGGATGACCCATTTCCTTCTGCACGTAGGACTCTCAACTGCCACCACCCAGTCCAAGTCCAACTGTTCTTCACGTTCCCACTCATCCCAAATATTTGGGATTTGGTTTATGGCCCCTCTCAGATCGTCGTGGCCTATCACTTATCCTTCTTGTTTCCCTATGTTGTGACTCACCTTTTGCCTCCCAAGACTTCACATTTCTTCTCTATTTATGGCAGTCGTGTTCTATCCAAGAGAGCCCTATGGCAGTTGTGCTCCAACTCCCAAAAAAGTCATTCTCAATCTTAAAAACTTTTATGTGTGTCACTCAATCTTAGTGATAACCTCACTTTTTCCCAAAAGAGTCCTCCTAATCCCCCAAAAAAAATCTCAATAGCATGAATATCAATCTCTTTATGGCAATCATGTTCTCCCTTAGAGAATCTATCTCAATCTTTCCTTATCCTTTATGGTAGCTGCACTTTTCCTAAATAGTATTCTCCTTAATATTTAACTTTCCTTATGTGTGTCTCTCCAAAAAGAGTCTTATGATAGTTTCAAGTCAAAGAAAACTCTTCTCAATCTCACCTTCCAAAAGAGTCCTCCCTCCAAAAGAGTCTTCCTTTTTTATCGCCAAATCTCAATGTTTTGAACTCTTTTCAAAGAGGGTATTTTTTTTTTATCTCTAAATCTCAATGTCGTGAACTCCTTCCAAAGAGAATCATTTCCCTTCTCAAACTCTCAATGCCATCCACACCTTCCATAGAGAATTTTTTTTTCTCAAACTCTCAATGGTCATGCACCCTTGGAGAATCCACCAAATATCAAAGAATCTTCATGCAATGTATCCTCTTAATGACTTTCAAAATCTTCAATTTTGATTTTCTTTCAATCGCTATGTGCATGCCATGCAAAGTGACATGAAATGCTACCTTAAAGTGAAACTAATAATTTTCCTAAGATATACCTAAATGGAAAAAACTAAGAATACATATAGATGAACTATCCTAAAGTGCACTTAAATGGAATGAACTAAAATGCATTTAGATGAATTATGCTAAAGTAAACCTAAATGGAATAAACTAAAATGCATCTAGATGAATAATCCTAGAGAGCACCTAAATGTGATGAACGACTAAAATACATCTATATGCACTATTCTAAAATGCACCTAGATATATTATGTTAACTTTCTAAAAAGTACAACTAAGTTAAGGTGCAACTAAGTGAACTAGAATGCAACTAAGTGAACTAGACCTAAAATGCAACTAAGTGAGCTAGACTAAGAATGCACCTAAGTGAACTAAGTTAAGAATGCAACTAAGTGAAAGCTAGGCTAAGAATGCAACTACGTGAGTTGGACCTAAAACACAACTATGTGAGCTAGACTAAGAATGCAACTAGGCGAACTAAACCTAAAAATGCAACTAAGTGAGCTAAGCTAAATGCAACTAAGTGAACTAAACCTAAAATACAATTAAGTGAGATAAACTAAGGTACAACTAAGGTCACATTTGAGATCCATATAATCCCTCTAAGATGTATCTTTAAAATAGATCGTGAGTAACAATGGACCGCCAATAGGGGTACAATAAAAGCTAAAAAATTCCTAAGTGTGCAATGAGGGAAGATAGTTATAGAATGATATATGCCAAGATGACAAAATGGAGGGTTTACACTTTGGCGTGAAAACAAATTTAAATTTCTTAATCTACAAATTCTTTAAATTGCTTATGCTTGGAGAAAAAAGTATGATAAATTCTAATCTAGGTAAGATGCAAAAGTTCCTTAAGACATTGAAAACAAAGTTCCTCACCAAATAGTGACTAAAACTAATTTTTCTTAATCCTTAGAAATTTATTAAGTCTTAGCAAGATAAATGCCACTTATTGCTAAAAAAAACACTAGTTGAATTCTTTTTTCAAAATAATAATAGTAGTAGTACTACAGTCTCAAATACAATCGAGACAAGGGATTGGGGTTGAATTGGAAGATTGCAATTCCAAGTTATATCTTCCCAATTTTACTTAGATTTCTTAAAAAAAAAATGAAAACATCAACACAAAATTTCCAAAAAAATATAGAAACAAAAAGGATAAATTAAACTCAAACTAAAAAAAAACCATGAGAAAAAAAAAATTAAAGATAGGGATTTACTCATGTTGATTATTTGAAGGAGTTCCAAACATCATGGTGGTGGCATATCAGTTAAGGCATCTCACTAATGGAGATCATATATGAAGAAGGGTTAAGACTTCTTTATTCTAGATTTCCCCAATGATGAAGGAGATAGAAGTTGTCTATGGTAGTTATTTTCTGATGAAAGATAATCAACAGTGGCTAGTAAACATAGAGATTCAACTTATGAATGATGTTTATTAAGCTTATCGACTTGATAGTAGGAGTGTCCCAACTGGTTGGTTTTGTCCTTGATAAGGCAATAAATTGGTGTCTACTGAGTGTCGTTGAGTTCGTCAATTTTCTTTATTGTGGCTATGGTTGGTAGATTATGGCTATAGTTCCAATTAATGTGATATGGGGGGTTCATCGAGATGGAAGAGATTAGGAAGGAAGAAATGTATATATAGACATCGAGAAAATGACATTTATCAGTGTCAAGGTTGGCAAGTGTTGCTCCAACAAACAATGACACTACAAAAAAGCAGCATCTTATTTAAACCACCAATGAAACCTTTGAAGAAGTGTCAACTTTGAACTAATTTTTTTAAATGTCAATATATTTATTCAAGAAGCGTCCTTGTTAGCTAAATTTCTGTAAGCGTCATTATTAATGCAATTCCTTGATATTTTTTACAAGTGTCAAGGAAATTAACATCATTAAACACTTTTTTTTTTTTTTTGTAGTAGTAGTAATAAATAATCCGTATGCAATCTATACCTATAGTCCCTATATTGGTGGTTCAATTTTTGATATATAGCTTTTTAGATATGAGGCTCCCCTTCTAAGAGCATGTATCTTTATAGCAAAAAATGAAAATCCTTCAAAAAAATAATAAGTTTAAGGTTGTTATTATTATTATTATTATAGTAATAATAAAAATAAAGAACTTATTAAAAACATAAATCTAAGAGAATGTACCTTTACAGGAAAAAAAAATTAAAATCCTCTTTAGACTGTAATTTTTTTTTAAATCATGCCCAACCTCATTTTCTATACATCTTCTCTCTTCAAAAAGTTTCTCATAAAAATTAACATTTGAAAGTCCCCCTTTGAAAATTCTAGAGCCTTTTGAAGGTAAGAAAGATCCTCTCCCTCAATTTTTATTTTCTTTTTTATTCTTTCATTCTATCATTTTCTAAAATCAAAAGATCTTTTCTTATTTATTTTTGCTTTCTTTTTTTATTCTCCTAAAGCTTAATCTTTTTTTTTTCTTTGTCCTAAAAATTTATAACTTAATCTTTATTTTCTTTATTAAGGATGTACGTTATATTTAACATTTATAAAAATATGTGTGTAATTTAGATTTTTGGCTCAAAATTTATCCTAATTATTTTAGAAATAAATTATAAACTTTAAAATTTAGCTTTAAATTCTACAAGAACGAATTATTTTTCAAGTAAAATTATTTTCAATTTAATAAATTATAAGTATAATGTGCATTCTTACTTAACATTTGTCCTAAGTATTTTATGAAATACATTTCAAAGACCCAAAAGACTTGAATAAATTTTTAAAAAAATATCATATTTGAATTTATGTTTATAATTTATGTGATAAATATTTAATAGACTATAAACATAGTACATACACAACATAAATTCTTTATTGAAAAATATTTGTTAGAGTATCAAAATTTTATAAAATTTTTATAAATTATAATTATAACGGTCATCCCCAAAATATGTTGACTAACATGATTTTAATTAATAATAAATTAAAATATATTTACATCATATTAAATAGCAAATGGATCAATCAAATTAAAACAAATAAATACATTATAAATTAAAATAAAAAATTTTGTGGTTAATTCAAGTATACAAAAAATCTAATTGTTGTTGAAAATGATAAAATATTAAAAAAAAATATGAAAATTAATTTTTGATCTATTTTTCCTTTGATTGGTTTACAATGCTAATGCTTTTGTGTTAAGTAATTATTGGCATTATATTTCCTTCAATATTTGGGAGATAAATTATTGACATTAATTTTTTTTATCTATTTTTGGAAGTAAATTAATAGACTATCATGGACAAAGTGGAATTTTGTTAGTTATATTGAAAACAAGTTAACAATAAACACCAACAAGCTTATTTAATAAAAATATCAATAAATGAATAAATGTAGAAAATAAAATAATAATTTTTATCAAAAACTATTTACATCTCTTGACCATGTACAAAAGATTACTATTATCTCAGATTACTATGAAAAAAAATATTTAGACATAAAATATTACTTTTATGTCAAGAAATTATGAAATTATCAAAATATGTTTACATTACATTAATAGTAAAAGTAAATAGACCCCTATAACGTCAACCAAAAATTATTATTTCAAGCAAAAGATTGTGTGCTTAAATTACACAAAAATTATTGTTGTTGGAAGTGTTAAAATATTGAGAAAAAATGAAAATTATTTTTGCAACCATTTTCCCCTCATTTTGTTCATAATGTAGACACTTTGATGTCAAAGAATTATTGAAATTATTTTGTTTACAATATTTGAAGCTAAACAAATTTGGAAAATATGAAAATAATTTTTGGATAATTTTTTTCCATTTTTATTCACTATACTAATATTTTTATATTAAGAAATTATTGAAATTGATTTTTTTTTTGTCCATTTTGTTCAAATTTTAACTGTTAAAGACAAATAGACCCTTATAATAATATAAACATAAAGATTTAAACTAAATTATGATAATTAAAATATGTTTTTAGCAATCAATGCTAATAATAAATTTGTACCATCTCACTACATCTTTATTGTTTTTGTTTGAAGATGTTTATATTTACTAATATATTTCAATTACTAAAAATAATAGTAAAAAATATTTGTAGTGGTGACATTATATTTTATCCTTAAAAATAAAAGTACTTTTGAAATATATTCTTATAGATTTTTTTATTACAAGATGTGTGAGATAGAATCACAAAATTGTCACTAAAAAAATGGTTAAAATATGTTTTTAAGTGATAAGCTATAAGTTACGATACAAAAATTGTCATTAAAAATATAATATTGCCAACCATAAATTAAAATTGTCACTAAATAATTTTTCCTTGATATTAGTTTTTTAGGCACCAAAAAGGTAATTAAGAATTTTAAGTTGTGTTTTGAGGGTTGCCACTAAATATTGATTTTGCATTATCTTTAGTAATGACATGATTTATTTTTGTCACTACAAGTAGAAAAGTCAATACAATATGTTAGGATATTGAGTCTTGTTTATATGTTGACAATTTTGTTCTAATTTATGTTTGGCTATAGAAGTATTTTTAGATAGTGACTCACTCTCTATTGAAGATTAAGGGTTGTTATTCATCAAACTGGGAAGTCACAGGTAAGTCTAAAAAGGTTTAACTTGTGGCATATAAAGGTTTATTTGAGGTATAAAAGGTTCGATATTGTTTTTAAGCTTAATTTTTTTAAAAAAATTATTTTTCCAAAAAAGCAGGGATAGTTCAAGCGGTTAATTTCGCTCAAGTGGCTAATCCCACTCAAGCGGTTAGAGCACTCAAGCAATCTAATTCCGCTCTAGCGGTCATGACAGTCCTGTAGAGTTTAGAAACTTATTTTAAATGAATTTCAATCCAACTCTAATTTGGAAACTTATGATATCGAAATCCTTATTGCTTTTGCCTATAAATACCTCCCTTGGAACCCTTTGTGGGTTAGAGTTTGAAGATTTGAAAGATCATAGAGATCTTGGAGATTGTTAGAGACATCTTGTTCTTTAGAGGTACTCTTTGGAGAGAAAAACCTTATTACCACACCATTCTTGTTCTCTCATCCAAGGATTCGATTATCTGAATTGTTGGTTGAAGACTGTAATCCCTTCGAAGAGACCAAACGATTTACTAGGGAGCAATAGGTTATTGTATCGTGGATGTGAATCAAGTTGTAGGTACTGGAAAGTAAGTTTTTATGGTAAAATGACTAAGTAAATTTGTGTGGCTTGATTTTGAATAGTTGATTTCGATTGATAGGTCTTAGACCTCGTGGTTTTTTATTTCCACAATTTGTAGGGGTTTTCCATGTAAAAATCTTGTGCCTCATTGTTTATCTCTCCATATTTAATATTACATTTGAATTGCCTAGAATAAGTTAATATGATTTATCCTAATAGCTTGCATGGCTATTATAAAAAGTTCATATATTGAATATATTGAAATGGTTGGTTAATTTGTTACTGAGGTTGTTGGATTGGTTATGTTGGTGGTTATGGTTGTTATATCTATAACCAATTATTGTTATCTTTAACTTCTCTCAAGATATCTTTGATTGATTTGTTGAGTTTGTTAGGTTGGTTATTTTTGTGGTTATCATTATTATTCCTAACATATTTCAACATATATTGTTGATATTTGGATATCAATTAATCATAAAAATCAAATTTTTATTAGGGTGAAATATTTTTTGAGTATCCAAGTTGTCCCTATAATATCTTAGGATAAGAAAAAAGTGATTATAATTCATAAATATTGATTTAATTTTTAAAATCACCCATTAAGCCCCACTTCTGGGTGTTCCCTATTGGACTTTTGGTTATTAAAGGGGTATTAAAAGCAATACTAATATTTTTTCATAATATATCGTGGCAACATTATAATATTGTCACAAAATGTTAGTTTTTAGTGACAACTACTAATTTGTGGTCAAAGAAATTCTGAAGTCTATTTTTAGTAGCAAACTATAAGTGGTGACAACATTATTGTCAGTAATATCAAAATGATGAATAAATTTAACAACAATAAAATAATACTTGTCCCTAAATCCCTTCCCCTCAAAATGACGGGAATACTAAAGTTTGACACCTAAGATTTAGTGACAACATTTTTCTGCGAAATAGCTTCAGTGATAACAATATATATTTCTTACTAAAACTAGAGTATTAATGATAAAAAAGTAAAGCATGATTAAAAAATCTTGTCACTAAATGTTAGTTTTCTTATAATGATAGGAAAAAAAAAGTTAATTCACTAGGAAGATAAGGTATATAATATCTAAGTAGCCACCCAACATATACAATATATATAAAATTAAATTCAAGAGTAAAAAAAATGACTAAACAAGCATCAAAGTGGACTAATATATACTAATCATGTAAAGAGATTATAACCGGTCAATAGGTGAGTATTTACAAAATAAATCCAAATAAAATAGTTAGAGGGTGATCGTGTACAAGGAAAGACTTGGATAACATGCATAAGATGTCTAGATTACAAATCAAGAATTAATCAAAGAAGGTCAAAAGCATGCCAAAAGGGGTTGAATTAATAAGTTTATGCAAGAGATACAAAAGTCGGACAATAAATAGGTTGTTACAAAATAAATCAAAATAAAATAGTTAGAAATGAAATAAAATCAAAAACGGAAATTGTACAACATTTCCAATGTGTTTAGAATACAATCCAAAACTTAAAAGAGCTCAAACATGTACCAGTTATCCTTTCCAAAGAACATCTTATTGCTAAAAAACAAGGCATAACAGCAAATCATGCATTGCATAGAAGGAAGATAAATTTTTTTTTTAAAAAAAATTTATAACATATTCAAAGTATCTAGATTACATGAAAAATTTATATGAAGCTTAAACATTCATCAAATATGTTAGATTTCAAATAAAAAAATTACAATTCTAAGTTTAGGTTAGCGTAACAAGCATAAAAAGATAGAATTAGTTCACAAGCTTAGAAAATCATTTTTGAATGAAACCAAAGCTTAAAAGTTTTCTTAATAAGTTTATAACTAAATTTTTTTTTTTAAAACAATTTAAAATATATGAGCTAAGATTGATTTGTAAAAACATATTGGAGGTAAAAAAAAAAAAGGGCAAAATCTGGATACTTAGAAAAACCGATTTATTCAACAAGCTTGGAGAAAACTTTTTTAGTAAAATAAAAAAATATTTGATACATTTAAGAAGTTTAAAACATCATCCAAGCCTCAAATATATTTTAAGACAAGCCAAAAAGTCCAAATTTAGAAAAATATTTTAGGA
This sequence comes from Vitis vinifera, assembly GCF_030704535.1. NCBI lineage: Eukaryota > Viridiplantae > Streptophyta > Magnoliopsida > Vitales > Vitaceae > Vitis > Vitis vinifera. Next base: position 15,809,733 of record NC_081809.1, on the reverse strand, counting down.
GTAAAAAACAAGTCAAAAAGCAAGTAAAAAATTTGAAATCAATGAATGTGGGTTTTGCCATTAGTTCAAATTATTTTTTATGGACTAATCCACATCATCAACCCTTTAATGATCATGGAAAGAAGCATATGAGGGCTAGAGATAATCTTATTAAATTAAGAGTTGTAAGATTAATCCATGTTTATAAAGTCAAGAAACTATGAAAATCATAAGTTAGAAAAATGAATGATGTTAATTAAATGAATGAGTCATGGATTAACCATAGTGCTAACACTCTTTCTTAACCCTCAAATTAGTATAAATTTGAACTCATAGAGGTATGGAGGGTCAAATTAACACTTACAATTGAAAGAAAAAAAGGATGAAATGCATAAGGAAACACCTATAGGCAAGGATATTCTAATGTGGAATTATGCATTATGTACCAAAAAACATGACAATCATTAATGAACATAAAATGACCATAATCTAAAACCCCTAATGATCATGAAAAGAGATTAAAAAGGTCGAGAATGGTTTATTACAAATCAATTTGAAAAAACCTTTCAAAAATCACAAAAACAAAGAGAGAAACTATCATTTTTTCAAGCATGATTATATGACCCAAGCCCATGGGAGGAGTCTTGACCTTGGGCCATAGAATTGGCCATTAAAAGATGCTTGAAATACAGCCTAAGAGGGCTTGAAAAAAGAGTTTTATAACTAGATTTGCAAATAAAACCTAAAAGGGCAAAAAAAAAAAAAACCAAAAGGCTCCAAAGGGCCTTTTCCATGGAAAATCTCTTTGGCAAATAAACAAACATTTTGTACTAACTCTCTAATTTTATTTTAAAAATCAATAATAAAAAAAAGGTCTTTCAAAAGCCATTAAAAAGAAGGACTAAAATCCATAAATAAAAAAAAAATCAAAAGAAAAACAAGGGTTTTAAATCCCAAAAAGTCTCATTCCATGATTTGATTAATAGGCTTGAAAAAGGCCAAAATACCCAAAAGAGTTCAAAATCAAACCAACAAAGCCTCAAAAACTATTGTGTAGCAAATCAAACCAAAAATTAGGCATCCTCTTAAGTAATCAATACAAACCAAGTGAAGAAAAGAAGAAGAATAATCATAAATAAAGAATAAATAACCAACAATCAAGTGTATGACCTCTAATATCCACACCAAATATACAAATCAACTTAATAATCAAAAGAAGATGAAGATGAATTGAAGATAAAATGAGGGGAACAAAATTAAAGAAAGCTTACTAAGATATCTTCACACATGTGTATCACTTGTCTTCTAACAATCTCCAAATCTTCCTTCAGATCAAGCTTTCAACCAAACAAGCTCTCCTTCTACCTTTCTCTTCAAAATTCAGTAGAGTTTTCCTTTCAAAAATCAAGTGAGATTCCTCCCTAACCGAGCTCCCAAGGCCCATTTTTATAAGGCAATGAATAGTGAAGATTTGGACACTCGTCCTTATTTCCTCCAAAACTTAGTTATTCTTAGAACCAAAACCCAACCTAAAGAGCCAATAACCTCAAAATAGGCTAACAAAAACTAACCTAGAACACTCTTGGGAACCCCCAAAGACAAGAAAAAAAAAGGGTTCGAAAAGGGGTCAAAATGGTCTCAATAAGCACAAAACCCGATCAACTAGTTTGACTCCAAAAGGGTCCCAAGTTATGCAAAAGGGTCCCGAATGGGCTCTAATTGTGTTGAAACTTTGGAAAAGCCTAGGGTGCCACTAAAGTCACACAATGAGTCCAAAAACTCCTTCTAAAAGGTCTCTAAAATTGTTTTAGAAGTGCCAAGATTGATTAACAAATGGACTACCAAGGAGCGTGACGAACAATTGAATAGAAATGGATCAAATGGGTGTAATTAATACACGAAAATGCAAGGTGAAGGGTAACAAGTAATATGAATAACATGTGTTAAGAGGGAAAAATAAAGGGTTTACATGTCTTAGCATAAGTACTACTTTATAGCTTCTCATCATATCTCACACTCCATTTTTTTTTATGAAGAAAAGGACTTGATGCAAAATTAGATGAAAAAGGAGATAGAGATTTTATTCAATGTGGATGAGTGGGACATATTAGAATTCATTATTATTAATTTTTAAAATTCACCATCCACATGTGGGTTAAAGAAACGGGAATGAGTAAGGAGATAAAATTTCATGAAATTCAAAATTTGTTTTTGAATTAAATTGGTTTAAAATGGAATGAAGATAATTTTCCATTTAGTTTGAAATCCTTGTCTTGCATCAATAAGTTGCCTATAAATGGTACAATTATTGGTGAGTCCAATAATTGGTTTTTCTCAAATCTCTAATTAAGTTCTTCATGGTGTCTATCTATACCTAGATCTAGAGGGTGGAATAATAAGAAATTCTAGTAGTTTCCTTGAAGAAGGAAACTATCAACTAGTAGAGATTGTAATTCAAGGTACAAAGATTTTCCGTAGGTATTTATTTGGACTATAATTTTATTTGTATCTTATAGGTCCATCATCACCTATTAATAGCCCCAAAGCGCACTTCTCCCTTTTCTAATTTGATTATATATTTTGGAGTTTACTTATTCAATATTTTCCAATATAATAAAATATAAATTAAATGAACATTTTAAAAATTTATTGCCGAAAGAGGTTTGAGCAAAATTAACTAAACCACCAAATTAAATTCCAACACTTCTCGGGAGGGTGCTGAGTCAATATAGCAATGTTTTGAATTTAATTTTTATAACATTCTTTGACATTGTTTTAGCACATGACTCGATTGAGTACAAATGACTAATCCAATTTTTTTTGTTTTCCAGACCTGACAAATATTGTTAATCATAATCAGGGTGTGCACTTCGTGGATATCAATTAAACTAATTTCCAAGTTGTATATTGATCTACTAATGCTTTTTGCACTTTTTACTTGTTTGACATAAATGATAGCATTTGCTCATTCAAAAGGTACCATCACAGAAACCCACAATTGGATCGAGAGATCACAGAGCCCAAAAAAATACAAAACCTAGCTAACAACTTCTATGCATGTCATTCATATAAGCTTGGTAACACAATTTCTATTCCCATATTGTTTGAAGTAAATACTAAAGATTCACAATATTTCGCTAATTTGTTTAACTTGTGGGTTATATTCAAGCAGAAGTTTTAAAAATGCCAACATACTTTATTTACAAAATATGGATGAAAAGAGAACTTAAAAAAGTCATTTTTATGGGAAGTGCATCTTGAGAAAAATAACTCTTATTTTATGTGTTGGAATAGTGTTTACCTTATATTACCTGAAAATGTCATTATATATGAATTTTCACATAAGGATAATAAATCATTCGACCAATAAAGGTGCCTTAGGTCCAAATTAGTGTTAATTACTTTAAGATCGAAACAGTGTTTCTTTAAAATCAAAACACATATAAGGATATTTTCGAGTAATGTGAGGTGTAATGTGAGGTGTAACTATTCGAATACATGAGATAAGAATTATTTTCATAAAATACACTATGAAAATGACTTGTTTAAGTGTTCTTTCATCCATATTTTGTAAACAGTACATGTTACTATGATGTCACCGAAAAGATATCTTGTTTTTCAAAACTATCGTACAGTTTTTGTTATTCGAAGGATTTGTTAAAAAGACAAAAAGAAAAAAAAAACCGATATTTGATAATTGATAGGGTGCACAAATACCCTAGATAAGAAAGTCCACATCATTGGAGGGTCCCGATCTTTTGAATTACAGACAGGAAAGGGCATATATTAATTGGCCAGTTGACCCAATTTATCACCCCAGAGGAGAAGCCAAAAACACACCCAGCGAACATACATGAATCAGAAGAAGACATATAAAACTAAGCAGAGGGTGGCCTGACCCAAAAAAACACAAAAAGAGAGGTGGGTGCATGATGAGCAATCCCAAATCCAAAGGACGAGCGACCCTGCAAAAGCATGGCAACCGTCTAATACTTCCAAGGACTCTTTTCTGACAGGTCAACCCCATGGCCCTCGTTGACCTTCCAACTCATGTACATGCAATCCATCACATTCAATATCAATCTATCAACGCTGCAGAGGCCCCTTCCTCCTCCAGTCCTTTTCACAAGCAACCCCTTGCTCTCCACACAAAAACAAAGAAAATTAAGACAACCCCACAAGCATGCGACAGAGAAATGGCATATGATATGTTTGGACTTCCTCAGAATTCATACCATGGTAGCAATCGTATATTTGGTTTTACATAGAAAGTAAACGAACACCCAACAAGAGAAAAAAAAAAAAAGAAAAAAAAAAGAAGGCGGTGTGAAGATCCAAATGGGTCTCTGCAGATTGCAGACCATCTTTCTTCAACAAAACTAAATTCATATGCTGCTGTTTGCATGAATAAAACTGAGGATCTGTTGAACGGAGCTCGCTATGTCTTCCGCGGTGAATCTGGACTCGCTGGCAATCTGCTCGTTAAATAGGATAGCATATTGTGAGATAAAACAGGTAGAGATGGGAAAATTTAATTTCTACGCTGAAGAATTGGAAAGGCTAATATGAATATTGTTTTTATTTGTACCTTGACGTTGAAGGAATAAAGGACAGTTTGTTCGATGGTAGTGATGTTGGTGTGGAGGATGTTGAGCTGCAAGTCTTCTAGGGCTGCAATGGTCTTAATGAGTTGGCCTGGCCTTCGTCTAGAGAGGATCTTGATCATGGCATCAAACCCTAACAGTCTCACTTCTACGTCGGCCAAGCAAGACTTGTTCTCAGCTGTTTCCTCTCGCAGTCCGGTACCAAAATTGATTTGATCATTGGGGAGAGGCAAAGGAGGAAAGAATGGCGGTTGTTGTGGCTGTTGGATTGCAAGCGATGATGAATCTCCCATCTGTCTGGGGGCATCCCCGAATAGCCTTCGCCGCTTCTGAGATTCCAAGCATTGGAGAAGCTGCTCCAACTCTCGAACAAACTCGATTGCTCCACCAATAATGGATGCTTGATCTCCCTGTAAATTGAACACGTAAAAATCAACGTGGATTTCATTTCAAAGGAGAAAATCAACGATTGAAGCTATTTTGGGGTTGGGTGACCTGTGAGTGCAATATATATACATAAACTTTTTTATATACCCTTTGTACGTATGAGCTGGGCATGAGAGACCTCAAGACTCGAAGATGCTCATTCATTTGCTTCCTTCTGTTTCTTTCTACTGCGATATGAGTCATCCGCTGGCTTTCAACTTCTTCGCTTGTCTTGATGGTCCTTGGTCTCTTTCGTTTGTTTTTGGCATCCATTACTGTGTTTTTCTGCAGATTTTCGCCCAGAAACTGGAGTTGCACCGAGGTATTTTCTTCTTCATCCTCACCTTCCCCAATTTCTTCCACAATTCTCGCATCGTCATACCTCTCTTCGCCTCCTACGACAGGTTGAGGAACCATAAGAGAATCATGATCCTGCAACTTATCGTTCAAAACCGGAAACTTAAGGAAGTAAACGGGATCGATCCCAGTTTCTTCTTCAGAAACCTTGGTCTGATTTAAGGCCAACTTGGGGCCAAAATCTGCAAATTGCATCACATCAGCAAAGCTTAGTTTATCGAAAGAAGAACTGCAAAACCCTGATGACGTTAGCTGTTGATGTTGAGGATTACTCAACATGTAATCCACCACTCCATGGTTATTATCATCAGAACTTTCACCGATTCGAGGCTTCATGAGCTGTTCCTGCTGTTGTTGCTGATTTAGAGTATAATCCAGGCCAGTAAAACTCGCCGGCAACGCCGCCTGAAAAAGTTGAGGTATTGCGTGAAACAACATGGTGAGAAAAGATCAATCAACAGAAACATACAAACAACAGAGCTGAAAGATTTAGAGGTTTTGTACCGAGTAGTTTTCTTCTTTATCCATAACTATATATAGACAATACCTCCAATTGAAAACCCTAACCGTAAGGAATTCATGTAAAGACAATCCCTAGTGTAAATTCACAGCCAGGGTCCCCCCACATGGGACAGAAATAACCCTAGCGGTAAATCACGATGATATTCCAAAATTCAGGCAGAACAGATGAGTGCCACCATCAAATAGTATAGTCTAAGCGGTTAATCATGTGCAGCTAGCACTGCATAAGCAGGTTTTTTTGGTGTCTAAAAGGGAGGGGTTTTGATATTAGAAGAGTAGAAACATGGGGTACCAGCAAAGAGGTTGACATGATCTGAAAACACAGATGTGTGTGTGGAGATTGTCTCTATATAATGGGCCATGGCTGCCTGGCTTTGACTTTTGTTTTTTGAGTGTTTGTTGTATGCGAGAGAGAGAGAGAGAGAGAGAGAGAGAGAGAGAATGGAGCCTGGTGGATTAATTTCAACCTCACAGTGTCATCTCAGATTCACCACCCAGCTCCTTTTTATTAATGTGAATCACAGGGGGCAACAACGCTCTTCCCATACTTTACCACCTCTTTTCATGACTCTTATTATTTAATCAACATTCAAGCTTGTGAACTTTCAACTTTGAATTCCAGATCAGGGCTTCCCTCACACGGATCCGGTTACTAGAAAATTCCATCTCTCCCACTTGTAACAAAAACAAGGGCACTCAATATCCCATGGCCTTGTTTTATTCCAAATGGAAAACTTCAATTTTAGGTTTGATTAGGGTAGATTTTCTGTTTTTATTTTTAAAAATATAAATTTTATATAAAAGTATAAACTTTTATACAAAAGATATAAATTTACATTCTTAAAAAAATTTTCAATAATTTTAAAGTGTAAGATACTAAAAATAATTTTTTAATGCCTAAAATTTTAAATTAATTTTTAAAAATTATTACTTTTCCATATAAACCCTTTAGAGTTACTGTATTTTACATTCCACCATGAGCTACTTCTAAGTCATAAACATGGTGAAACAACATCTCCTTTCAAGCTTGGCCAAAATAGATCACGAAGAGTATTAATAATCGAATAGATAAATGGATACCCAACCCAGTAATTGATGGTTAGTGGCATGATCAAAGATATAAATGTATCTCAAGCTTAAATTGGATCATCATTTATAATCATATACTTTAAAATATATTTGATTAATTAATTCAAAATTCAATATAATTAGGGGTCTCTTTGGGATGATTAAAGAGATAATTAAAAATTAAATAAACCAAAAAAATGGAAAGGGAAGCATTTTCCATCCTGAAGATGGGGTTACAGTCGAATGAGGGGTGTCCGGCAGCCACTGAGGGCCAAGGTTTGAATTTGGTGGTAGTATAGCCCAAGCTTGAGAAGTTCACATGACAACCCAATCAGTAATATCAAACCGACCCAAGCCTGTCTTGGGTGTTGAAGATCTGTGGGAAGAAAAAAAGAAAAAAAAGAAAAACAAGAAAAAAAGTCATTGAGAGACAATAACCATGACAAAATTATACTGGTTTGGGTTAATTGTTTGTAGATCTGCTCTCTTTGTGTGTGTGTAAAATTTAATCTTTTTCAATTTATCATGTAATCAAATTAATTATGGATAAAAAAATTAGATATTTATAATTAATTTAAATCATGACCAATTAAAATGCAAGACACATGTGATTAGAAATTGACACATGACAATGGTTTCCTCAATTAAATTGTGACATGTGTCACATATGCTCCATAGGAAGAGAAAAACAAATTGTCTTCCATTTAAATAAGGAAACATATATTCTAATAATTAAAATATAGTAAAAAAAAAAAAATTTGTTAAAATATAAATTAAAAATTGCTAAATATAGTCTCCTAAATCTTTTAAAATATTATTTTTAATTTAAAATAATATTTAAAATTAAGGGTTCAAGAATATCAAATATAGTCTTTTAAATCTTCCTAAATATTAGTTTTAATTAAGAAATGGTATTTCTAAGGAATAATATATGATATTTTCAGTCGCTGTATATAGGACTAATTCTAAAGCTTTTAACAAACAAGTTAAGAAGATGGCTCAAGAATTTGACTTGGAGAGAATACTTCAAACTTCAAGAGCTCTTTTAAGCCTAGTCTTAACTCTTCATCTTCAAAGATTTGAAGAGCAAGGTCATGTTGGACAACTCCTAGATGATAAGTGTATGATCTCTAATTGTTGGTATAGAGCCCTCAAAAGTATAACATGATGTATTAGATTTGAAAGTCCTTATTTATTTAATAATGTATAAGTTTCACTTTCATCTATCCTTATTTCATGTTTTGTATTTTTTTGAGCATTTTTATATAACATCTCTTGCATTGTATATGAATTGGATGCATTAGGAGTTGCACGAAAGATTCAAATCATTGTTTCCTTACAAGTAGATGATTTATTTACAATCAATTCTTGAAATTAGATAATCCATTAGAGGTTGTAGTAAATTACCTCCTAATTAGAGGGATGATTGGTTTGGCTTAGGATGAGTCTCCTATGATGCATGCACTAGTGTGTATGGATACACATTGGACATGACTTATAATGAGTCATGACATAAGACTATCAAGTAGTCATGACTTCACCAAGCTACTTCATTATGTTATCTCTCAACCTTGAGAGAATACTGAGCTTGTATCCAAGTTCACAGTGGTTTTAACCTACGAGTGAGATCTTAAAGTAATCGTATATTCTTTATAGATTAGGTTACTATTAATAGAAGCCGATAACAATAGGTATTCTCAATAGAGGTATCGTGATATCTCATAGGATTGAAAGAAAGTGTCCTCTTAGGTGATTCTAAGGAGGTGTGTGTTTATGTAAACTATAACCATAGTAGTTCCTTAAGTGGAACTTGATATAAGCTCTTTATGAGCTAAGATATGTCAATTAATCACACAATAGAATGATTTTTAACTCAAGGATAGTAGATGTAGTCTTGAAAGGCTGATAGTTTTCCCTTTGTTAGACTACATACATTAGTTAATGAAGAGACTGAATACAATAGATAGCAAGTCACGAACCCGAATATTTTGTGTCTCGTTATCATTTATTTAAGGTATTGAAGTGCAGTTGATTTTCTATAATGGAATGTTAAATCAACTTCAGAATTAGATTTTGAGGGAGCCAATACTGTCTTATGGGTCTCAATGGTCTCCACTCAAACTCATATACCTTGTTGGCACGGTTTATGAGGGTTGGATCGATTCTTGGTTCACTTATATGCATAAGAACATTTCAGTAATTATGTAAGGTTGCATAGGGGTTAGTGAACCACATCTTTGGATTCAACTAATTGATTAATTAGATGGTCTTATAGGGTTAATTAATCAATTAGAACCCAATTTGGGTTAGATTAAGTGACCTAAGCCCATGTGGGCTCAAGTCACTTAAGCCTAGTTAGGAACCTTATAAATATTAAGATTAAGCCTTAGAAAATATGACATTATATAACTGATAGAGATTCATTTATTAATTTATTTATTTATATTTCTTGGTTTTATCATCCCACTTACATTAATTGGTTATTTGAGCATACATGCCACATATCACTTGCATTGTATATGACTTGGGTGCATTAAAAGATGTATAAAAGATCTAAGTCATAGGTTTCTTGTAAAGTGATGAATTGTCCATAGTTGGTTCATAGATTTGGGCAATCTACCTATGATTGTAGTGCATTACCTCTAATTGGAGGGATGACTTATCTTGGCCGTCAAGATGGTTATCCTATAATGAGTGTATTAGTGCATGTGATATGCATTGGGCATGACCTATAATGAATCGTGACATAAGACTATCAATTGTTATGATTCACTAAGGTATAATATATTGCATGGACTCTTAACCTTAAGAAGTATTGATCCGTGACAAAGTCAATAGAACGCTTTCCTATGGGGAAGGCTCTCATAAGTCTTAGCACTCAATGGCAATCTAAGTGTACATTGAATGATGTGGGTGCATTTGAAAAAATAAAACCTATAAATCTAAAACAAAAAAGGAAAACACACTGGTCACACAAGTATCTATGAAATCTAGTTCTAAGCTATACAAGTCTTCAATGATTAGACTCCAATTAGCATCAATATACTGACTTCCTTTAAAATACTCCCAAACATAGATATAACCCATTACTAGACCCTGCTCTAAATTACTAGCTTGGTTTGATAGAAAACATAAACACGACTTCACATACGCAAATGTGAAAGTGAGGGAAGGAACAGTTAAAACTAGAGAGTTGGAGGTAAGGGGATACATGTGTACCCCACATAGACAAGCAACATGCAATCATACAAGGAGAAGGGTAGTCATGAAAATCAAGTATATATATCATCCATCTCTACAGATGAGCTAAGCAAGGCTATGGTAAATACAATATGCATACAATGAAATCAATCATCATGCCAAGATATAATAAGCATACAATAAGAATTATAACAGATCATGCTAAGATAAACATTATAAGCATATAATAAATAATAAGCAACTTATTAATATAGGCTCTAATAGGCATCATAGACAAGCATGATCTAAAAAATCTCAATGTGACATCAATTACTTAAGCATGCAAAGTCACAAAGAAGGGATATCCCATGATCAACCAATCAAATCCCACATTTACCTCAACTCAAGTTCAAACTTGACCCTCTTATTAGATCCCTAGTTGATGTTAGGATTGAGCCCCTAAAAGCAATACATTATGTAACAAAGTTAGGCATAACTATTCCTTTGCTATCCTTGTGGTGTATTGACTTTTATTTGATATTTCAACCTAAATATCTTACATTGTATATGACTTGGGTGTATTAGGAGTTATAAAAAAGATACAAGTCATAGGTTCCTTATAAGTAAATAAGTTATCCATAGTCGGTTCATAGATTTAGGCAATCTATTAGAGACTGTAGTACACCACTTCCTAATTGGAGGGATGACTTATCTTGGTTGTCAAGATAGGTTTCCTATGGTGAGTGCACTAGTGTATGTGATACACACTAGATAGGACCTAGGGTGAATCATGAAGCAAGACTATCAATTGTAATGATTCACCAAGCTACTATATTGCATGGACCCTCAACCTTGAGAGGATATTAAGCCCATGCCAAAATCAATAGAAGGCTTTGACCTATGGGTGAGACCCTAAAGTGATCATATATCCTTATGAATTGGGTCACTATTGATGAAGGCTAGTGGCAACAGGTATTCTTAATAAAAGCACCATGATATCTCATGAAATGAGACAATTTGTCACATTGTAAAGAGCATGCATCTAGAAGAGTATGACCATAACATTTTCTTTAGTGAAAATTTGACATATGCTCTTTGAAGTTAGAATATATCAATTAATCACATTATAAGTGAGATCTATAACTTAAGGATTAGAGATGTAATCTTAATAGGTGATAACACTACCTTGTTAGATTATAGACACCAATTTATGCGAAGTCTACATGCAGTGGATGGTAGGTCATGAAATCGAGCTTCGTCTCGTTGTTATTTACATAGGGTACTAGAGTATAATTGATTTTCTTTATTGGAATGATGAATCAACTTCAAAATTAGATTTTGAGGAGGAGCCAGTATTCCTATAGGTCCCAATGGTCCTCGCTCTGAGCTCATATACCATGATGAAATTGTTTATGAGGATTGGACTGACTTTGGGTTCACTCTTGTGCATAAGAGCATTTTGGTAATTACGTAAGGTTGCACAAGGGATAGTGAACTACTGGGAACCTTGGATTTCTCCATTCCCTTACGTTGGATCATATAGGTGCATGTAAAACTACCTTAGGCTTCTAGATCCTATCCAATAGAAGCAAAAATCAATTTTTTTTTTAACATTTTAGGATCAAGAGGAAAGACATTAGAGAACTCTACTTTTGATTTGGATGTTCTCAAATCAGTTCCACTCGGTGAAGATGAAGAACAATGAATCTGGAAGTCTCGTACACCTAAGATTTTTCGTCTGATGACTCGAACCACGATTTTGGCACTCCAAAGTGTGGGCTTTGGAAGAAAGGATCTCTTGGCTCTTACTCTTTTTTTTCCTTTGGAGGTGGAAGACAAAGTCATGGAAACCTTAACCCTAAAAGGGGTATTTATAAGGTTCCCCTATTAGGCTTAAGTGACTTGGGCCTACCAAGGCTTAAGTCATTTAATCTAGCCCAAAATGGATTGTAATTGATTAATTAACCACACAAGATCATCTAATTAATTAATTAGCTCAATCCGGAATAACACTGGATTTCCATGATTAATTAGTCATGGAGTTTTTTTAAGATCCATGGTAGCACAATAACATTAACTTTGACTCAAAATTAAGGTTGCCTTTCATGAGTTTCTTAGGGTAAGACACATGTGATTTTGAAACTTTAAAATTTAGGAATCCAATGTTTCAAACGGTTCACAAATTGAAGTTGAAACAAAGGAGATATGACTATTTGAAGCAAGGTTACGTAAAGGGCATGCTATTTCAAGATTGAGTTTGGACCAAATTCCTTTTGGTTGTTTAGGCTTGATTTTGGACCACTTGGGCTCAATTTCTGATGGAAATCTGGTGCCTCCATGGATGAACATGGATGCACAAAGTTGTCATTTTCAGTTAAGAAAGTTGTTATTTTCCATGGCAAAAGTTCCTAAATTTTCTAATTGAAAAAATTTCTATTTTGCATGCATAATGGACAACTGTATGGAAGCATTATTTTGGCAAGTTTTGATGCCAAAATTTTGATGTCAAGTTACGGTAAGTTGAATACCAATGACTATCATGCATAATTGGAAAGTTACTTATGCAAAAATATCCCTTGGCTATGGGAACTCTTTTTTATTATTTCCTTTTTATGCATATTAATTATATTGCATGTGATGAGAAATATTTTCAAAGTTTGTAATTTTGGATTTTTTTATGGAAAATAAATTTTCATAAGAAATTTATTGGCCAATTAAGGTTTTATTCAAAATTGGAATGGTATTATTATCAAGGAATTTTTTATAGAAATATTTTAAAAAAAATTGTGAAAAATTTTATTTTCCTTTTGTAAAAAACCTTAGAAGATCTCTTTTTCAAAGTTACTTATTCTGAGATCTTTAATGACCTAATTTTTTATGTTAAGAAAAAATTCTCTTATTTTAAAATATTTATAAAAATATATATTCCTTATAAACACAAGTATTTTAGCTTAATGAATAAGTAAAGTTTTTGGAAATTATTATGATGGATAATTTATTTTAAGAAGGGTTACCAAAATATTTTTGAAAATTTTAGCAATTTAACATGAATAAAATATTTTGAAAGTACTTTTCAAAACGGAATGTTTAATTCTTTTTAGAAAATAAACATTTTTTGAAGTTTTTTTGTAGAGAATATTTTATCTATTAAGGAATTACTAACAGTTGTGTTAGTACTTAATGGAATAAATTATTATGAAGATTAGTTGGAAAGGTGCAGGAATAAGGAAATTAAGCTTATGAAGAATTTTGAATATGAGAACTAAAGTTCCTTTTGCTATAAGAATGCGGGTTTATGGCTATAACCATCAACCATGGCTAAAGGGAAGCCTCAATGCAACTGTAAGATATGAGTGCAGACAAAATAGACCGTAACAAGGTATGTCCATCATTTTAAAAGGCTTAAGGTGCACCAAGGTGCAAAGTACACCTGGAGATTGAGGCGCAAGATGCACCTAAGGCATGGGACTTTAATGAAGTGAGGCACACCCTAATTTACATATATATTTTTATATAATATAATCAAATTTAATAATAATTTATTTGTCCTAAACACATAAATCATCAAATATTATCCAAAACTTCAATTTAATCAACAAAAACATAAAAATAAAGAACTCCAAGCATAAAGACAAAACATCATAATTGCTGATACATATCCAAATCCAAAGTTTTCAAACCAAAACATGAAATTTGTCCACAATTCAAAAACATCATTAAAAAACACTTGAATAACAAATTTGTCCACAACAATCAATTATCACTCATCCTTTAAATCAACAAAATCATCATCATCATTTCCATCATCACATTTGTAGCCTTCCCTATCTTCCTCATCTATTGAATCAACCATTTCTCCATCTTTATTTTCATCTATCAATGAACAAGAAGACAAAGTTCTAGAGCTTGAAGCTATCCCCCTCGGTGGTGGAATTATGCTTGAGTTTGGTCTAATTCTAGTATCAAACTTGGCCTCCTTAGCTCCAGTAGCTCTAGTAACATCACTTCATGTCAAATTATCATAATCAAATACAAAATCATCTTGTGCACCTCCATGAGAATCCCTATCTTTCATTTTTCTTATCAACCATTCATTGCTATCATCTATATCTTTCAAGGAAATTGAGTCAATGGTGTTACGTTCATTGTATCTTCTCTTCAAGGCTCAATTATACTTAATGTATATCAAATCATTCAAGTGTTGATGATCTAACCTATTCTCCTCGTGCTATGAATTTGCAAAAATTTATAAGCTTTTAAATATATTTTAAAGTTTTGAATTTTAACTTTTAAGTTACATTCAAGACTTTATTAGACTATTACTTGTAATTATTTTGGTCACTTACCTTTTCAAAGATGCTCCAATTCCATTCACAACCCGATGCACTACATGTTAGGCTAAGGACTTTCATTGCAAACCTTTGCAAATTTGAAGCTAAAGCTCCATATGCCACCCGTCATTTAGCTATAGCATAGATATTAATAATTTAGTGAAACAATTCACCTATTTTAGCAAAAATACAATCTAATCATTTAAATAAGCAAAACTAAATAACTAACCTAGTGCTCTAATCTCCCTTGTCCTAAAAGCTAACTCATTCTTGAATAATCCTTGGGCATTTGTGTACAAACTCACTTTGACCACAACTTTTTCTTGCTTAGCAGGGTCTTTTGTCAGCCTTAAGATGCATTTATACAAATTATTCATAATCTTTACATCATGCTCTATTTTTGGTTTATCATAAAAAAATCCTAGGTTCAAAAATTACCCCACTGCATGCAAATGTCGATAAAGCTAAATCCCCCACCTCTTATCAATGATTTTGAAGATTTATTTGTACTTCTCTTTATTTCCATTAAAACTTCTCACAATTGTATCATTAACTTTATTCACAGCCTCATAGATGTATCTCATAGGAGTTTTTTTTTTCATTATCAACCAAACGAAGCACACGAATAAGGGAACCCAAAACCTTTAAGCAAAACACAATAGTGTTCCAAAATGAAGGTATTAGAACTATGTTGGCTATAGTTTCCCCCTTTTGCTTTTTTGCCCATTCATTATCTAACTAATCAGAACTTGTAAGCACCTTCCTCAAGATGTTTTTTTGTTCATGCAATCGCAATAATGCGACGAAAGCAATTGCAAACCGAATCTTAGTAGGCCTAAGTAATTCCCTTTGTCCAGTGAACCGCTACATCATGTTGAGTAGCCTTAAGCGATTATAAATATACACATTTAGCGACATAGCCCTCTCTAATGTCCTCTTGATGTTTGGTAGCTTTCCAATATCTTCCAACTTCAAGTCAAGGTGTGCAGCACATGGTGTCTAATACAAATGTGGACGCTTTAATTCCAACAACCTCCCTATGTGACATTGTACATAATAAATTTACGTAAGTTCTCAAGATAAATGATTCAAATTTTAAAATTAAATAAAAATTCAAGAAATAGTATTCGTTACCTGCTATCACATAACTTGAGTGATTATTTGTTATAACTTGAATAACATTCTCTTTACCAACTTGCTCTACCCATTTTTCAAGAAACTCAAACATCTTTTCTCCCGTCTAAATCATCAAAGAAGCATCAATGGATTGCATAAACATTTTTCCCTTGGAACTATTAACCAAAAAGTTCACTAAATTCTTTATTTCCTATTGGTCCATCCATTCGACATAATTGAACATCCATTTTTTTTTCCATTCCACCATATGATCCTTTATCAAATCTTTTGTAAGAGCCAATTCTTTCTTAAGGTTAATAACTCTTATCTCATGAAGAGTTGGTTCCTTCATACCAACATTATATTGGTCAATAGTCTTAATCATTGGTTGGAAACTCGGATATATGATTGCATTAAATGAAATAACAACTTCATGCATCCACCTTGTGATAAGCATATAAGCTATTTCTCGTACTTCCTTTTTGTAGGCATCATTGATAGTAGTTTGGTTCATCTTCCCACTTTTTGGATTTTAAACAACCATCTTTGCATTAGGAGCGGAAAAAATGATCTATGAGACCTTTTTGTCTTGGTTTTTTTTAAGAAAACATCCTATCACTACTTTCTCCTCGGTTACTACTTCCACTATAAATGTTGGTGACATTCATTCTACTATTAATCTTCTCACCAAAATCTTCATCTTCGAAGCCAAACAAATCTTCATTAACATTTTCGCTCCCTATATTCATTTGATCTTTTTGACTTTTTTTTTTTAACTCATACACCCTTCCATTTCTTTTGTAACATGTTCCAGACATTTTCTACACTTTTTAGCATTTCTATATCCACCAACAAGATGTTGTTTGTGTCTATATATGCCTCATTTGGTTACTTTATCACAAAAAAAAATGCATATGAAGGTGTTCAAATCTTTTTCATTTGGCAAATAAGCATACTTCCATCCGGGATCTCTTCTTCCACTTACACTAGAGTCTACTTGAGTTTTACTCTCATTGTCCATCTTGGAAACAAATTATCTATACTAAAATAAAATAATTATAATTAAATTAAGAAAATAAAAAATTGAACATATATATATATACATATGCGTATCATATTAACAAAAAAAATGCACATGAGAGTTTTTTATTTATTTATTTTTATTTAGTAAATTTTTCATGTCAAAATAAAATATTTATTTATTTTTTAAAAAAAAGTTAATGAGAGTCATGAGAAGAATGAAAAAAATGAAGAAAAGAGAAAAATACCAAAGTCTTGAAAAGGTACGCCTATTTTTCCTCTATTCTTTTTTTTTTTTCTATTTTTCATTCTCTTCTTCATCATCTTTGCTTCTTCACAACACAACAGAGTCTAGGACAATGTTTTGGAGTTTTTTCGGGTTGAAAACAACTTGAAAAAAGGGTTGAAATGAAAAACAAGGCCAAAATGACGTCATTTTGGACCTTGTTTTTTTTAAAGAATAGACCAAACAACGTTGTTTTAGTCTCAAACAATAAAAAAGAAAGGCTTCATTTTGCCCTCTACAACTCGTCGTCGGAAAAGAAGACGATGACTCCAAGAAGAAAAAAAACAAAAATAAAAAAAATGATATAGGGGATGGAGGCGCACCTGTGGGCCACATCACGCATGGCTAGAGGTGAGCACTTTGCGCTCCTAAACGACGTCTTCATGAAAGGGCATCACCTGCAGTCATGCAAGGCACCAGAGGATCACGTCGCTCCGTCCGAAGCCTAGTCATGCCTTAGGCACACTTTTTACAACTATGGGTGTGGCCATAGGGAGTGCAGATAAATGTTATAGTTGTGGCCACATGTAAGAGCACAACTATAAGTATTAAAGCTATGCCCACAACCACATTCTTCCAGTGCCTAAAGGTTGCATGTAGTTGGGGCCATACTTGGTTGCCCTATAAGATTGTAAATATATATATAAAAAATAATACTATGATGCTTATAGGTGCAAGTTATTTTTTTGTTACGACCATATGCCATGATATGAAGATGGATATGCTTTGGCCGCTACTATAGGTCTTGATATGGATGCAAATTTTTCTTGGTTACTACTATAGATTATGATGTATGGGGAGGAGGGTTGGAAATCTCTCTAATACTGAATCATGAGTTCTTGCTTAAGTAAATTTTTGTATGTAATAACATTGGGGTAATGAGCCCTTAGGTTAGATTTTTGTCTAATGACTCACTATGGAAAGGAGAGGGCTTCCTTAATAAGCTTTAAATTTCATTGCATATTTAAATTGATAGTGTTGAATCTTTTAGGACATTTGTGTTGCCTTTATTAGTAGTTAATGTTTATAAAATCAAATCATCCTTCTTAATTTTTTATTTTTATTTTGCATGAAAGTGATTCACTTGAAATCATGTCTATTTGATAATGGATATGGTAAGAAAGCCGAGATTGTAGCACTAATTTCCTAGAAACATGTATGCTACATGCATGTTAATTTTTGTACATCTTATTTCTCCTTTTTTTCCCCCATATTATAATTATTAGCCCACACCTTACCAACAAATGTGTTCAAGGTGCTCAACTTGTGCTTCAATTGATAATGGTGAAGGTATAGGTAATTGATATTTCTAGATTTAATTTTCCTTATCTATTAATATCAAGTTTTTCCCAGAGTTGCCACTAGTCTTTGTTCAATGTCCAAAAGCAATTATCAATAGATTATTAGAGTTTGAATAAGTTTTTAAAAAATGAATATTTCTAGTTCTAGTTATGGGTACTTATTGCATCAAAGTCCTTGTTTATAGTTCTAAGGTAGTGATTAGACGGATTTCTCAAAGTTGGACATGGGAAGCCACTGGAATAAAAAAACAACAAATAAAATTGGAGAAGTTATATAAGGATAAAATTAAGAAGGTAATGAATTTTTTTCATAATTTCACATCTATGCATACCAAAAAGAGATCGATTACATACAATATTAATACTTTTCTTGCCATTGAAACATAACTAGAGTACTCTATTTTATTAGAGGAGAGAAACCAATAACAGTAATTCCATCATGATAAGCAAGTTTAACAATGAAACTCATAACATGGTCATGAGTTGCATTGTCTAGGCCATTGATTTATTTAAAAATAGTAGTTTTGACATATTCATAGGGTTTATATCAACAATAGTGTTCTCAGAGTTATTGGTATAATGATCTCCTCCCATTTTATCTATTCCTAGATAGTTGGCACAACAATAGTGAAGAAAACCCCCAAGTTGGAAGATCTTCCCCCATCCTAGCTAATCATATATAATTACAAACATTGAAGAAAACCAAAGTGAAAATATTATCAGCCTAACAAGTAAAGCACAAAAAGAACAAAATATTGGCTATTATTACTAATTGTATACTCATGATATTTGGTTTCTTCACAATAAGAACATGATGTGAATTCAAATGAGCACCAAAGTCTTACATTCTTGTACCAAAATAAAAATGAAATAAAATATCAAAGATAAAAATACAAAGTATAAAAAATAATTGAAATTCTATAAGCTGAAAGGCAAATCCTACATTTGTACCTCAACTTCCACCTCATAAGCTATTTGGACTGAAAATTAGGACTACTCACCTCATGTTGTAAGAGTTTCCTTAAAGTAGCCTCAAATGCAATAGTAGCAAGTCTATAATAACATGTAAGAAGCTTGGAATAAGACATACTAGTTGTATGTTATTTTATTATCAAGTATATAGTACTTAAAAATAAGAATATCTATTTGTACCTACAAGGGATAACACACATTCATAAACTACAAGACTATGACCATTGGAAGCCTCAGTAATCCTTTCAATGTTTGAGCTAAGATATGCAGCACCAGACTCGACACACCTAGGAAAAATTATTATTGAGTTATACATCTATAGAATATCATATCCATAAGTATTAGCGTGTTGGTAGCAAACAACAAGAATAATGATAATATTAGCAATAAAGGAATCAAAGACATTCTTACCTTTTCAACAATTCTTCATGGAACAAATGTCATTTGACTCGTCTATAAGCACAACCTATCAAAATGGGATTACCATCATTAAGATATTCAATAGTATCCTACCAAACTGTTGGGAACCCTAGATTTCTCCATTCCCATACCCGGGATCGTATAAGTGCATGAAAACTACCCTAGGTCTCTAGATCTTATGTAGCGAAAACAAAAATAACATTATTAACATACTAGGATCTAGAGAAGGCATTAGAAAATGTTACTATCATTTGAATGTTCCCAAATCAATGCCCCTCAATGAAGAAGATGTTTGATGTATCCGGAAGTCTCGTACACCTAAGATCTTCTACCTGATGACTCATACCATGATCTTGGCACTCCAAAGTGTTAGTTCTAGAAGTGAGAAATCCTAGCCTCTTTCTTTCTTTCTCTTTTTCTCTTACTCTGTGGGTAGAAGTCAGCTCTCATACTAAGTTATTGAAACCACCCTAACTCCATAGGAAGTATTTTGACTTAAGCCCACCAAGATGTGGTTCACTTAATCTAGCCCAAAAAAATAGGTCAAAATTGATTCATTAACCACACATGGTCATCTAATTAATCATTTAGCGCAACCCAAATAACTTATTCACTATCCCCTATGCAACCTTATGTAATTACCAAAATGCCTTTATGCACAAAAGTGAACCTAGAGTCAATCCAACCCTCATAAACTATGTCATCATGGTATATGAGCTCAAAGCGGGGACCATTAGGACCCATAGGAGTATTAGCTTTCTTGTAATCCAATTATGAAGTCAATTTAACATTCTACTAAAGAGAATCAACTACATTCTAATACCTTATGTAAATAACAATGAGACAAAGCTCGGAAATCTGTGACTTACTATCCACTACAGGTAGACTCCCCATGAACTGTTGTCCATAATATAACAAGGTAGTGTTATCACCTATTAAGATTACCTCCCCAATCCTTGAGTTACAAATCTTACTTATTATATGATCTATTGACATACTCTAGCTCCAAAGAGCATATGTCAAATTTCCACTAAAGAAAATGTTATATCCCTAGTCTTCTAGATCACATGTCTTGTGGATTACCCAAGAGGACATACTGTCCCAATATTATGAAATACAATGGTGTCTTTGTTGAGAATACCTTTTGCCACTAACCTTCATTAACAGTGACTCAATCCATAGGAATATACGATCACTTTAGGGTTGCACCTATAGGTCAAAACCTCATGTTGACTTTGACACAGACTATATATCCTTTCAAGGTTGAGAGTCCCTATAGTATAGTAGCTTGATGAATCATGAAACTTGATAGCCTTATGTCATGATTCATCGTATGCACTGGTGCACTCACCATGGGAAAACTATCCCAATAGCTAAAACAAATCATCCCTTCAATTAGGAGGTAATGCACTATAGTCTTAGATGGATTGCTCAAATCCATGAACCAACTATGGACAACTCATTACTCTGTAAGGAACCCATGACTTAGATCTTTTGTGCAATTCATAATGCACCTATATCATATACAATGCAAGTAATGTGAGGTATGTATGCTCAAATAACTAATTAATGCAAATGGGATTATATAGGAAAACCAAGAAACATAAATAAATCTTTATCCGTTACATCATGTCATTCTTTCTAAGGCTCAATCCCAATACAAACATACTCAATGCACCTCCCAAAGACAAAATCTAGAGATATGTTAAATTAGTCAACAAAGATGGGAAGCAGGATGTAAGCATAAGAGTTCTACAAAGGAATGATAAATTTTTAAACATCATGTAAAGCAATAACAGTGGAGTCTCAAACTAACATAAAAATTTGAAATTTTTTTGCATATAAAGGCATAATTTATAAGAAAGTACAAGCAACTAATAACATGACTAGTCAAATGAGATGAATTTTTTATTTTCATCGTAATAAAATAAAAGAAAAAATTTGTATAAGAACAATGACAAGTAGATTTTTTCTCATTTTCAAGCGGGTAGTGTTAAGAAAAAAGCAAATAATCATCATTCTAGCAGTGCAGTCTTGTAAAACTAAATAAATTGAAAATTTGAAAGGTAAATAGTTAAAGAGGCACCATAAAAATGAGTGAAAGTATTAGATTGAGTGAAAACATCTCTCATGTATAGTGATAGATAACAACACAAAGGAATTTGATTATGAAAAGGCATGGCTCAATTAATATCACATTGCATGCTAAGCTTAAATAAGGTAAAAAATATAAAGCATGTAAAAATATAATAAAATAATTAAATGGTTTTCTAATAGGAATCAAATTAATGCCTTTAAATTCATCCTCCTATATGCCATAATTATTTGTAAAAAGAAGATTTGGACCAATAAGCCCATCACTCAATTCCCCACCAATATAGGGATGAATTGTTACTTATTCACAATCAAATATGAAGTAATGAACTACAAATCATTAGTTTTCCATGTTTTGTCAAAATGTTCCACTTATCAAATAAAGCAACAATAATAAAATGTTTTTCAAATGGTTTTATATAAACTCAAGATTTATTTATTTTTCTTTCTTTTTAAAAAAAACCCAAAAAAAAACTCTATAAATTGAAGAAAGCCCTACATGCTTTAGAGAACACTCCTAGAGGCCAATTTTTTAGAGTTGATAAAGTAATGAAAGATCATGGATAAGGGATTCATCCTATTGGTAACCTAAGAATACTACTGTTGGGATTGAGCTCCAAAAAGTAAGACATGATGTAACAAAGTTAGATTTAACTATCCTCTTACTATCCCTTTTGTATATTGACATTAATTTGAGCATTCATCCCATATCTTTTACATTGTACATGACTTGGGTGCATTAAGAGTTGTTCAGAAGATACAAGTCATGGGTTCCTTGTAAGTAGATAAGTTGTCCATAGTTGGTTCATGGATTTGGGCAATCTAGTAAAGATTGTAGTGCACCACCTCATAATTGGAGGGGTCACTTGTCATCGCCATCGGGATGGGTTTCCCATGGTAAGTGTACTAATATATGTAATGCACATTGGACAGGACCTACGATGAATCATGACACAAGGTTATCAATTGTTATGATTCACCAAGCTACTATACTGCATGGACTTTCAACCTTGAAAGAATATTGAGCCTATGCCAAAATCAATAGGAGACTTTGACCTATGGGTGAGACCCTAAAGTGGTCATATATCCTTATGTATTGGTTCACTATTGATGGAGACCCATGACAACAGGTATTCTCAATAGAAGCACCATGATATTTCATAGGATTGAGACAGTGTATTGGGTGATTAAAAGGACATGTGATCATGAAATTTGTGGCCATAGTAATTCCTTTAGTGAAACTTAACATATGCTCCTATGAGCTAGAGTATGTCATTTGATCATATAATAAGTGAGATTTGTAACTTAAGGATTTGAGAAGTAATCTTAATAGGTGATAGCACTACCTCGTTACAGACACTAGTTTATGGGGAGTCTGCATGCAGTAGATAGTAGATTATAGACCTGAGCACTTGGTGTCTCGTTGTAATATACATAGGGTACTAGAGTGCAGTTGACTCTCTATAATGGGATGTTGAGTCAATTTCAGAATTTGATTCTAAGAAAACCAGTACTCATATGTGTCCTAATGGTCCCCGTCCTGAGCTCATATTCCTTTTTGGCATAGCTTATGAGGGATGGATGGATTTTTAGCTCACTTTTGTGCATAAGGGCATTTTGGTAATTACATAAGATTGCATAGGGATAAGTGAGTGGTATCTCTGAACTGGCCAATTGATTACTCAAGCCTTGTATGGTTAATTAATCAATTAGCAACCTTTTTGAGCTAAATTAAGTGACCTAAGCCCATGGTGGGCTTAAGTGACGTGGTTAATTAATCAATTAGCAACCTTTTTGAGTTAAATTAACTGACCTAAGCCCATGGTGGGCTTAAGTCACTTAAGCCCAATAGGAACCCTATAAATACCCCTTTAGGGGTTAGGGTTTCTAAGTCTTGCCACTCTAGAGAGAACCCTAACCTCCATCCATAAGATCTCCACCATCTCAATGCTTAGACACAAGGAAGAGTCATCGGGTGGAAGATCATGGTGTTTACGAGATCCATTACCACTTTAGAGTTATCTACATCGATTGGAATTGATCCAGGAACATCTACATCAAAGGTATGTGGCTTTATTCTCTAAATATATGTTTTCTATGATATCTTTATTGGTTCTGAATACCTCTTTATCTAGTGCAATAGATCTAGAGAGCCCTTAGGATAGTTGTATGCATCATATGCGATCCAGGGTATAAGAACAGAGTAATCCGAGGTTCCTAACAACTACAACTACATTTGATCATGACTATAACTTATTTTCTATTAAGAACAAAATAAAAAGGTTATATAAAGTTTAATGGGGAAAAGATTTTAAAAATAATAATAAACCTATTTGAACATATACAAACTTACCAAACAAAGTTAAAGATTCATTTAAGGGCTCATATTTTATATTCATGATAACTGACCGCAACATCTCAAGCATAAACTAGAAAGCATATGAAGCCTTTAGGCATTTCATATGAATCAAAATATAATTTTTAATATCTAAATAAAGCCCTAATATCCACGTAACATTTTCTTTATATAGCATATGAATGTTACAACAGACCAAAGTAATACGGTTAGCTGATTTCGATAGATCTAAATAATAATAATCAATAAAAAAAAATATAGGATTACCTCCACTATCAACTTTTTTCCTAGACTTGGCATTGGTTTCAATCACCACAAGCATGCTCAATCTTAATTTTATTTCCATCATTCCCAATCTGACACTAATGATACAAAAAAATAAAAAAATAAAAAATAAAAAATAAAATCCATGTCATGCCCAATGTAGGGTGAGAACCACACACTAAAAAAATATATTATAAAAACCATGTCATGCCTAATGCAAAGAGGGAATCATAATTTGTATAGCACTAGTTGCTTCACATTGCCAAGATTGTGCAGGATGTCCTCATTGGAGCCAACTATTGGAACAAATTAGAATGCTATTGACAATTTCTCTATTGTGTTGCTTGCAAATTAAATTTTCCATTGGTGGTCTTCTTCCATATATCTGGCGCCACATAGTTCTTGATACAACAAGGATTGCTTTAGACTTGTCTAGAAAATAAGTACCTCAAGAAAAGTCTAGGAAAGTTTATTGATTATTTAGTGTTTGCTAGATATTAATTCGAGTCATATTTGGGAAAAAAATTAAAGTGCATATCATCTTAAAACTTTGAAAATTTCCATAAATGTTTGAGTTATTAAATCTTTGTAAAATAATATGCATTGAAAAATCTCAGGGTTAATTATCACATGATTAAACCCAAAAAATAGAAAATGGGATAAAAGGAAATTGACATGTCCACTGGTCTTTGAATGAGACATAACAAAAAAAGAAAGAGTTTTTTTCTTCAAAGATCTATTAGGTTGTAGTTAATCAAGTAATTCCATTACATTTAAGGCGTTAAAAAGCAAAAATAAATAAATAAAAATATAAAAAAAAAAGTTTTTCTTTCTTCATAGACCCATTTTGTAATAGTTAATTAAATAATCTCCTTCCTTAAAAGGCTCCAGATATACTACTCATTACTAGATCTACCCAAATAATTATTGTTCTTATGTGATAAAACAAAAGGAAAAATGAAATTAATTAAAATATTACTAGCATTAATTTCGTGCCAATGAGGATCATTTTTGAATAATTAGAAGCAGCATTTTAAAAATACGAAAAACCACTTATATTAGCATTTGATACATGCTTTAAAAAAATCATTTTTTTTTCACTGTTCAATGCATTACCAAAAAAATTGTAACCAATTTTTCACGAAATGCATTTCTACTAGAAGTACTATTGACAACACTAAAGCTAAAAAATCAATTTTACCGAAATCACTCTTACATTGGCCCTGTATCTTCCTCAGTAACAACTTGAAGTGGTAATCTCCAAGAAGGCTAGAAACCTCACATGTCAACATAAGTAACCTAATAAAAGACACTTGATCTTGACAATAATAAATATTCAAAAACCAAATCTCAATATTTAATAAGAAACACCTCAAATCATTAGACTAATATGATGATTTTAATAGTCAACAATAATGATATGGTGCTTGACAACAAATAGAAATGTAACACCTATCAAATGAAAGCAATAGTGATACAAAAGCAATAAACACCAAGAAAGACAAACAAAATAGGCTAATTTTTTAGAGTAGTAATAGATCATATTTAGTTAATAAAACATTGAAATGCACTTTAAGACCAAAAACAAGCCAAATTTCATGTTTCTAATCCATAAACAAACCAAAAGAAAATAGATCTATATATGAGAACTAGAGATGAAACTGAAAATAGGAATTACAAAACCAAAACCTCTTAGTAAGAGAAAAAAATAAATAAATCATACTTGAAAGCCTCTAAATCCTCTGCTAAAACAAAATTCAAAACCCTAAAATATCAATGGTAGGCAAAGAAACCAGAGAATGAAAAAAAAAAAAAATCAGTGAGTGAATGAAAGAATATTTTTCTTTGAAAATGAAAAAAATAAATAAAAAAATAGTGAGAAAAAAAAATCATAAGTTATTTGAAGAGTACTAACAATAATAACAGAAAAAATGGCTTTAAGTGGATTCAATAAAGTGAATGAGACACCTCTTATATATGGTCTCTATGGTCACGGGTAAGCCCATGTGACTATGTCTATTAGGTTTAAATGGTTGCGATCCATTTTTTCTCGTAGCTATAAGACCTTTTATACTTGCGACCTATTAATCCTATAACTATATGACTGGCGGAAATCCCCTATAGGATGTGACTCAAATAAGTATGAGGCTATATATATGTTTTGGTTGTGAATTTTGTTGGCCCCACTAAAACTATGTCATCATATCTCACTTTTCTTGTAGTGTCTATTGGGATAATTTGCTCTCAAAAATTGGATGTTTCCTTATTACACTAAAGTTTCCAAATCGGAAAATAAATATCTTATGGAAATTTTCATTGGAAATAATTTATCATTTAAAATTTATTACCAAAAGATGCTTAGTGATTTGATGGAAATAAATTTTTTTGAAAATATTCTTGGATAAAATATTTATTATTGGAATTGTGTGAAGAAGATGAATTTTTGTAAAAATGAATTTTAAAATTTGAGAGTAGAGATTCTATCAAAATTTGTTTTGAATAAAATACTCTCATGGAAATTTTTAATTTTTCATGAGGACATTCTCATATTACATAAGATTTCGAATTAGGAAATAAATATTTTTGGAAATTCTCAAAGAAGATAATTTATTCATCAAGGTAATTACTAATATTTTAAATGATTTTAATTATTTAAAAATATTAAGTGGAATAGGGTTATAAACAAGCCCATAGCCTCCAAGATCAAGTCTATCTCAATTTTGGGTACGTCACCATCCTAAAGATAGGGTGACCCGATGGTGACCCAATGAATAAAGGGATATGAACTATCTTAGTTGGATATGATTAAATATGTTTGTAGTAGAAGTGGTCAATCCTTAAGATGAAACTCTTCATTTGGTAATATTGATGTCAAGGATCTTGGCTACACATGTAATTTAGAAATGAAGTGGCAAAATCACCTAAAGTGGTCCCACTTGCATGGGCTAAGGGCTAAACATATATAAAGGTATGTTGATCAATGCCTTAGGATAACCTTTAAAGTTTAATGTGGATTTATTAATTTGAGAAGGTCTCAACCTTAGTAATAAGAGTCATGATTTGCCTAAAGTAGGTCTAATTATTATGATACTAGGATACCTTGCATGGATATATGTAGTTTGAGACCACTACATATTTGTTAAACTTTAACAGCCTACCTTGAATGCTCAATTTAATTTATTAATACATGGAATTATTTTATTTGTTACAAATATCACATCTTTATCCTAATCATCTTTGTTCTCACTTTTGATTTAAATAGACTAGAAAATGATATGGATATAGTATTAGTTGCATAGAAACTATTTAAGGTAAAGTTAGTTATTCCTTATGAACTAACCTAGCAAGAAGAAAAAATGGTATTTCAAAAACGACATTAAACAGATCAAAATACCAAATGTCTCATATTTGAATCTTTGGATAATGTGTTGCAATAACAATACATGTCTATTACTATGAACTTTAATATTCTCTTTTTAGTCTACAATGATTATTTGGTGATAAGGCCAAGTCATGACCTTAAGACTATTATGAACACTAAGATTTATATGATCATAGAGACCTTACCAAATTCCTTCAAGATGACTAAGGGAATTCTCAAAGGTCATAAGGTATTCTTATGAGAGTCGAAGGTTCTTCAAGCTCTTCTACTAAAGAGAAAAAGAACAACACCAAATAAGGAAAATTCAAGAAAAAAAAACACTCAGGGGTAGTGGTTCCTTTATAACCCTTGTTAGGATAGTGAAAAATGAATGTCTAACTACCTAAATGTACCTACCTTAGCTTCAATTGTAAGGTTAGTCATGCAAGCTAATGGGAAGCATAGCCTTTCTTTTATGTGTGACTTCATTATTACTTTGTCAAGTAATTAGAATTGTTTAATCTCACTAATAGGAATGAACCTAACACTAATTGAACGTTTGGCTTCTATAGCCTAGGTCATGTTAATATAAACAAGATCCAAATATTAATTGGTTAAGTTTGGGCATTTTGATTCTAGAAGATCTTTCAGTCTATGAATCCTACATAGATGGTAGAATGACTAAGAAGACCTTTATTTTTAAAGGACATAAAGATAAGGAATTTTTGGAGTTAGTGCACACTAACATGTATGAAGCTTTTGGAGTTCATACACTGAGAGGGTATGGGTACTTCATCATTTTTATTGATTAATACTCTAGGTTTGGATACGAGTACCTAGTACATAGAAAATCTGATGCCTTGATAAATTCATTAAATTTAAGGTGAAATTAGATAACATATTGGGTAAACATATCAAGGCACTTTGATTAGATCGAGGTGGTGTGTCTAGTAGATTGGATTTTTTTCCATAAAAATCATGAGATAATATCTTAGTTGTGTGCACTAGGGAGACTTTGTTGCAAAATGGAGTAGTGGAAAGAAGATATCGAACTTTGGTAGACATAGTGAGATTGCTGAATGGTTTCTCATCACTTCTCATATTCTTTTAGGGATATGTCTTAGTGACTATGTTATATGTTATACCATCTTTAGCTAATAGATATATCAGTTTATAAGATATCCAAGATGATTTTAGGGTTATTACTTTATAATTAGTACAATAAGAAGGTGTTTGTTAGAACAAGTGTTAAACTAATTTATTAATTGGAGCCCAATTAGGTTAATTAGTCAATTAGGACCAAGTGAGCTAGTTTAAGTGACCTAAGTACAAGATGGGCTCATGTCACTTAAGCCCACTAAAAGCCTATAAACACCCATTTTTAAGGTTAGGACTTCAATCTTGCATTCTATTTACTCTAGAGGGAAAGAGAACTCTAGCCACCAATCTTAGACAGTATTACACCCCCTTAGTACTAAGATTCAAGGATAGAGTCATCACGATGGATGATTGTTAGGTTTATGAAATCTATATTGTTTACTATGTTTTTCAACAACTCTTTACTACCAAGATCTAATTTGGGAACATCTAAATTTGAGTTAAATCCTTATTCTTTAGATCTTAAAAGTTATTTATATCTATATTGCTTATGTTGCTACAATCTAAAGGCTTAAGAAGATTAAGCATGCACCCTAATTGGTCCAAGGATGGGAATAGAGTAATCTAATTTTTCGTACACAATCGTCACAAGAATTTGATACTAGTAACTTCCTCTTGACATTGACCAATATAGGTTTTAGCCTTTGTTCCAACATACGATGTCGAAATGGTTAATCCAATATTCCTCTATAGTACTCGATATCACAAATATTGTATCTTCAATTGTTGAAAGGGGGTTCACATATTGAAATGTTATGCCATTCTTACCAATAGGTTTATGCAAGTATCAATATATTTGATAGCAATTGATACAAGATTCTCTCATCACCTAGTATTAAATTGGTATCCAATATGGACACTATAGCTCCCAAAATCACTAATGATTTTTTTATCTTGTTCAATTCAACATCATATATCCAATACTATTTCGACACCAAAAAGGTTGTGTCAAACAATCACAAATCACCAACATTTTTATACAAACCCTCATATATTATCACAAGTTTCGACATTGCCTCTTACTTTATTCCCATATTGATATGAATTGAATCATCACCTTAATATCGAATGAGGCATTAAATTGTCTCTATTTTTGGTATAAACTCTTAAAAGCTGCTCTCCAACCTCCATATTAACTTGCTTAGTTCCTTTGGTTCAATTTCAAGTCTTTAAATTGTCTAATTTTTTGCATATTTGCTTGCCAATGCCTAACATCAACTCCAAATGAGTTACTAACATGAATATAATCTATGGAAGG
The DNA here is from genome assembly GCF_030704535.1 of Vitis vinifera. NCBI lineage: Eukaryota > Viridiplantae > Streptophyta > Magnoliopsida > Vitales > Vitaceae > Vitis > Vitis vinifera. The sequence continues at coordinate 15,779,660 of NC_081809.1, read as the reverse complement.
TAATTTATATGTTTTTTCCCCAAGAAAGTATCATTTTAGATTAAAAAATTCATATAAATTACATATAAATCAATAACCATATAAATTAGAGTACTCACCATTCCATCTATCTTGATGACCAAAATAAGTCATCCCATCTAATCTAAGACAAGTCATCCCTCCTAATTTAAGACAAGTTATCCTTCCTAATCCAAGACAAGTCATCTCTCTAATTAGCAGGTAGTATACTATAGTTTCAATTGATTGTTTGAGTCTATGAAACAGTTGTGAACAATTCAATAACTTTCTAGGAACTTATGACTTCTTATGCACTCAAGTAATGTACAATGATGTAGGCTTGAGCCCTCAAATCAATTATAATGCATAAATAAGATAATAAAGTGAAATTGAAATCATGATATAAATAAATAATGAAATCACATATTGTTATATCATTTCATGCTTTTAAAGGTTTTATCCAAACAAAGAGATCATATTCAATGATAAGATTAAATCTAAAAATACAATTCTTATGATTATTTCTCCATCTTTGTTTATTTTATCCATCTCTATTTTTATATGTTTCCATCTCTTTAAATTTTTTTTTCATATGATCTTTCACACTTGAGTTCATTTTATGAATCTATATTTTAATTTTCATTAATAAATTGATTAACAATAACTAAATCATAAGGAATTTGTATCATGCTTTTGAGTAAAACCACTAGTTCCTTGTGGATAGGACTGAATTACTATACTTTTAGTTGTTCATTTCTTAAGAATATAAACTCTTTTTGGTTTGAGGAGCAAATAAATGGTGATGAAATTTAATTGAGTGCCAAATTGAAATTTGATTGTTGAGCTTAATTCCTTACTATTGCTTATATCATAGAAAAACTCAAACCCAAAAATGGTGTTATAAGGGATTAAACCAACTTTATTCAAAAATTGATTGAATTCTAATTGATCTATATTTGTGTTAAATCTTATGTTGTTTTTTAAGCTTTTTATCAATAGATTAGTTTGTAAATAATTTGATATTGTTTCAATTGGTTGAATCTCTATAAGAAAATGAATCAATTTTGGGGAGCATATATTCATTATGCTCAAGTACATCATCAAAATCATTCATGAAATATAATTGAAAATCTTCAACAAAAAAAAGGTATGATGATATTGACCAATATTAGAAGAGGTATAAGGATTTGCTAAATAAGAATTCAACATTATACTCAAAGTTTTGGAGATCATTTCAAACTTTTACAAAGACTTAAATGATCAATCTCATCAAATTCTAAAGGAAGTAACTTTTGGCCAATTTCTTTAGAAAAAAATTGTTGGGAATGGACCTCTAAAGGCAAAACATAATGTAACAAAGTCAAACTTGACTATCCCTTTGCCATATCTTTGATGTATTGAGATTGATTTGAACATTCAACTCATATCTCTTACATTGTACATGACTTAAGTGCATTAGGAGTTGCATAGGAGATACAAGTTATAGGTTCCTTGTAAGTAGATAAGTTAGTTCATGGATTTGGGAATCCAATAGAGATTGTAGTGTACCACCACCTGATTGAAGAGATTTGGTCGTTGAAATGGATTTCCTATGGTGAGCGCACTAGTGTTTATGATGCACTAGTATATGTGATGCATATTGGACTCTCAATTGTCATGATTCACCAAGCTACTATACTGCATGGACTCTCAACCTTAATAGGATATTGAGTCTATACTAAAATCAATAGGAGGTTTTAACCTATGGTTGAGACCCTAAAGTGGTCATATATCCCAATGAATTGGGTCACTATTGATGAAGGTTAGTGGCAATAGGTGTTCTCAATAGAGACACCATGATATCTCATGGGATTGAAACAATGTGTCCCTTTAGGTGATCCAAAGGATATGTGATAATAAAATCTATGGCCACAATAATTTCTTTAGTAGAATTTGACATATGCCCCTTAGAGTTAGAGTGTGCCAATTGATTACATAATAAATGGGATTTGTAACTCAAGGATTGGAAAGGTAATCTTGATAGGTGATAACACTACCTTGTTAGATTATGAAAACCAATTTATGAGGATTTTTCATGTAGTGGATAATAGGCCACAAACCTAAGCTTCATCTCATTGTTATTTACATAAGGTATTGGAGTGCAATTAATTCTCTTTAGTGGAATATTGAATCAACTTCATAATTGGATTCTGAGGGAGCCACTACTCCTATGGGTCTTAGTGGTCCCCACTCTAAGCTCATATACCATGATGACACAATTTATAAGGGTTGAATTGGCTCTAGGTTCATTCTTATTTATAAGAGCGTTTTGGTAATTATGCAATGTTGCATAAGGGATAATGAACAAAGTCTTTGGACTGAGCTAATTGATTAATTAGATGGTCTTGTGTGGTTAATTAATCAATTAAGACTCATTTTAAGCTAGATTAAGTGATCCAAGCCTTGGTGGGCTCAAGTCACTTAAACCCAATATGAGACTATAAATACCCTTTAGGGGTTAGGGTTTCCATCACTTTTTGATGTAAGATTTGTCTTCTACCCCAGAGATAGAGAGAGAGCTTAGAAATCCTCCCTTCCAAAGCCCACACTTTAGAGTGCCAAGTTATGGTTTAAGTTGTTGGGTAAAAGATCTTGGGTGTACAAGGCCTTCAAACTCTTCAAGTTTCATATTCATTAAATGGATTTTGAAATGGGAACAACCAAATCTAGGTGAGTTTCAAATCTCTAGATCTTTATTCTAAAATGGTTTTTGAGCCATTATTTTTTTATTGTGTTAGGTCTAGAGATCCCTAAGGATAGATGCATACATATCACAAGATCTAGGGCATAGGAACGAAGTAATCTAGGGCTCCCAACAAAAACTCCTAAAAATTGTTATAATTTCTTAAATGTGTTGGTTGAAAATGAGTTAAAAAGTCTTGATACAAAGTCTATTAAGCAACATTTGGTAGAGCACCAAAATTTTGATTGGAGGTAAATATTGATTTCTCCTATTCTAACATGTCTTCTTTGATAATCCTATATTTGTTCTTGAAAACTTGAAAGGTGGAATATTCATTTATCAAAGTGACATCATGGATAACCCAATTGAATTTAGTCACCCAATTCTTCAAGATGTAGATGAAATGAGGGTTATTACCGGTGATTTTGTTCCTTAAAATGAGTTGAATGATAATAATGTTGAATTGGTATTTCATTTATTTGAAGAAGGAAAGGATAATGATTTTTGCATTGACAAGTTTGAGTTTCATAAAAATGAGTTGTTTGAAATGAATTAGAGGTTATTAAAGTTGAACTCAATTTCATTAGGAAAGAATCATGTTTATCTAGTTCATGAAAATCAAGTTTTTGAAAAACTGCTTAATAATTATAAAAAAAAAAAGTTGATTTTCAATTTGAGGAAATGCATGATCATGGGGTGAAAATTTTTTGTGAAGACTTGAATGAATCTACTCTTGAAGAAAAAGTAGATTTAGATTCTTATTTTGCTTTCAATTTTTTGTTTGCCTATTTCTTATGATTTCATAGAAGTGGATGACAATAAATACAATATTTTACTTTATTTAGTAGAAGTGGATGACAACAAATATAATATTTTACTCTATTTAGTGTTAGTGTTTCCTTTTTTGTTTTTTCACTCTTAGAAATTGATTGCAAATGGTTAAAACCATATGTAATTGGTTTTGAGAGCATTGGGATTAGACAGTAGTGTGTTATTGTTTCATAGTTAGGGTTACATGAGCCTTGAAGTTTGATTTATGTCATGTATTGTGACATCCCAAACTCGAAGGCTGAGGGTGCCACAATCATTTCACAAATCAAATCAAAACCAAAACTAAAAAAAATATCTAAATAATAAATTCAAAAAATTTCTCAAACACTCAAATAAATAAAATTCTAGAATTTAATATTGAACTCATTCTTTTGTAAACAACCCTAAAAAAAAATAATAATAAAAATAAAAAATAAATTATAAAAGGAACACTCTTCCTATCTCAATCTCTCTCATCTTCAATGTCACTTGTTCCTAAAAGATGGAATAATAAAGAAAGGTGAGTTCAACAACTCAATAAGGAAAAATAGTCCAATAACAAAGATCAAGTATAGAGTAAAATTAAATCATGGGAAATATCACATCTCTATAAAAACCAATTAGAAAGCAACTCATTTAATTCAATAATTTATTTCACTTTTTTAAAAAATTCAACACTTTCAATTCAAAGATGAAACCAAATAATATACTTTTCATAATCAATTCATATACAAAAAAATTTCACAAACAAACATTTTACTCTGGTCTACTAACATTATGTCCAAATACTAGGACTTGCATTAGCTAGCTAGCCTCAAAATGCTTCTCTTATTAGTAGACGAAACGATTTTCAATCAATGGTATATCAAAGGCCAATAATACCCTTATTGGCTAAGGTTATACTATATCACTACCCCTCACCAAAGATAATGAAGGTTAGTAACTTATCCATTATTGACTACGATCACTAATAGCCAAAGTTTCTAAATTATTTTAAGGGTTTATTACACTTTACCCCCCTCACCTATAACATATTTTGCACATTGCCCCCTCGAGTTTAAAATCGAGCAATACACCTTTCATACTTTATAATTGCATGCAATATGCATTTTTTCAGTGACGGTGTTACCTTAATTGAACAAAAGACACATGTACTCTCCACGTGACCTATTTAAGTGAGGGAAAAAGTTTCATTTCATTTTAAAACCCTAACCAAGCCTTCCTCTGCCTTCGTTCTCCTCATCTTCCTTTTTTTTCCTCCCTAAATTGGACCCGAAGCATAGTTGAATCCCCAAATTGCAACCAAAGTATATTGGGGAGTGAAAATTGCAAGAAAATGGTGATGATGTAGCATTTTTCTAAACTTTCCTTTTCTTTTTCTTCTTCTTCTTCTCTCTCCACTCTTTTTTCTTCTTTTATCTTTCTATTGAAAATTCCACGTTATAAAAGCATGGGTCAGTGTTTTGGTTTTTTTTTTTTCAAAAAGCTTGATTTTTTTCCCCAATTTTTTTAAACATCAAAACGAAACCCTAACCCTAAAACAAAAGCATAACATAAAAATGAAACCCAACACTAACCCTAACTCTATGTTGTATACGTGTGCCATGTGATCTGGATGTTGTGTTAGGTTTGTTTGATTGTTGTTGTTTTTGTGGGTTTTTGCACTTTGTTTGGTTGGCGAGAAAATCAATTGATTTTTTTTCCTTTATAAATTTTGAATCTAAGACTATTTGAATTAGTTAAAGTGATTTTTTAATAATATTGTTATTTTTTTAGTAAAATTTTTTGAGTTTGGTTCTAATCACCATAAGATTTGTAATCCTATTCGCTGAAATTCTAGGAAAATTCCTACCGACAATCAAAGGAGGAAGAAGAGGGCTAGGTTGGGGATTTGGGTGTTTTGAAATGAAATGATAGTTTTGCCTTCAATCACGCGGAGAGCACATGTTTTTCCATCTAAAAGAATAACAATGTCTTTCAAAAAATGCGCATCGCATGCAATTATAAAGGATAAATGGTATATTCCTCGATTTTGAACTCGATGGGGTAATGTGCAAAACACGGTATAGGTTAGGAGGGATAAAGTGTAATAAACTCTTATTTTAATTAATTGAAAAGGTAAAATTCACTTGTATAAAATCAATAAATCATATGATATTCCCAATTTAGTTTATAAATTAAGGAATAAATCATAACATATTTATTAAAAAAAAATGCTACTTGATCCACTTCATGGAATTTAAAAATTTTGATATTTCAAAACACAGATGAAAAATAGATAAGGAATTATAAAATAACTCATTGTACCAATAACCCTTACTTTAAAGAAGTCACTCAAATTATTGAAAGAATTAATCCACACCTTTAAATTGCAGAATGAAATAAATACTAAAATATTCTTTTTTCTAACTCTTCTTTTTCGAATCAAAGTTCTTCAAAAACTTTTTTTCTTTTCTATTTTGACTTTGTAGTTTTCGATAACACGAAGAAAACATAAAAATAAAAAAATAAAGATAGTAGGCAAGACAATGAACGATTGAAGGACCAAAAAAATCTCACTTGTAATTTTTTTTTTTTAAATGCATGAATATCCCTAAAATCAAGGTAAATCTTTTAAAATTTTCAAAATATATAAATATCCTTAAAATTAAGGTCAATCTTTTTAAAATTTCAAAATAAATAAATATCTCCAAATTAAGTTAAGCAAGTCTTTTTAAATTTTCAAAACATATAAACATCCCTAAAGTCAATGGAAGGATTTTACATGTATATAGTAGGTAGTTAGCTTTCTTTTCAATGTTACTTTTTAATATTTTGCATTTATGTTGTTCTTAATTTTTAGTAAGGAAGTTAAAGCAAGTAAGAGTTAAATGCAAGAATTTCATGGGGGAAAGAAATGATGTAGGTTTTTCTTTGGACAAATGTTATTGAGTATGCTAAAAGGTAAAGTCGTGGGTGTTTAAAGATGCAAGGTAAATTCATTTTGCTACATTTGATATTGCTCATTTGATGACAATGTAAAGCTCCTTCAGAAGTCTTTCTCTTGATAATCATTGTGAATGTTTAGCTAGGTAGACAAAATTCCTAAGTGTATCCTAACTTAATTTTTTCCAAATCCTTCCTCGAACTACTTGCCTAATGAAGATCAAGATGTTGAATTTGCTAAAAGACCAAGGTATGTGGTTAAGGTTGTAGATGAATGAAATGGAATCGACAAAGATTTTAAAATTATTTCTTTTTGAACTATTTGTTTCTAAAAAAGAGTTGAAGAGGTCAATACAACATTTTTTTTTTTTGTCTAAGTGTGTTTAAATGCCTTGTTTTAAGATTGATATGGATTTAGGTAAGATTGACCCATGTTGTTTTTTCTTGATGTTATCTTAACCATTGGATCAAGGGCTTCTTCCTTTTAATACCTAAAATTGCTTCATGTTTTTGTGAGAAGAGACCAACAATGGTTTTTACCTTACCCTCTTAAGCTCTCTTCTCTTACCAAATTAGGGGTGTTTGGTTACCAAGAAAATCCCCTTTAACCTTTGATATCCAAATAGATTTTCATCCAATTTTCTTAAACATGGATTGATTCTTCCTATTCATTCATCTCTCATTATCTCAATTGATTGGGTTTGGGTGAAACCAATTTTCTTCTTGTGTGGATTCAAGAAAAGACTGAGATCGGGCTTGGTTAGGATTCGAAGTGTGCTTTCAAAAAAGAAAGTGAGAAGCTAAAAGTGAAAAGGTGTTAGTCAAGTGGTCCAAGAAAAATTAGTAGACTTAAGTTAAGTAAAACCTTGTATTCCATTTTTGTTCTTCATACTGGAAGTTTTCAATTGGTTGTAGGCTTGTGGTTTTTAATCTTTTCGAAGATTTTTCATGTTAAAATTTGGTGAAATTGTCTCTTTCTCTCATTCTACTATTTGATTTATTTTTAGTTATTAATAGCATAAGTTACTTGAGTGTATGTTGAATGAATGAAATATGAGTTGAAATTAGTGTGAATTACCTTTTAAATATTCTTGAATAATTTTATATCCAATTTAATAAAGATATCAAGAAATAATTGGAAATGTATTAAGGAGAAATCGATTCATATAAATTTGTGTTGAGGAGTGTTGAAGAATTTCCATGTGACTTGTATTTATAAATTATTGGAAAAGTGTTGATGCATTCGTACTTGTGATTTTTATTCATTATTGGAAAATATTTAAAAAGAATTGAATTTGTTTAAAAACACGTATTCACAACACCACCACCACTACTCCCTTCCCTTTCCAAATAGTTCATCTTTAAGATTCACCATCATGATGTTTAGTTCTTATTCAACTTTAAAGGCTAATAGAATGTCCATCCATTAAGGAAAATCAATTTAAGGTATCTTAGGTTTTTGAGATAATATAAAGCTCCTTGGGAGTAAAAATGAAAATATCGGTATCGATTTTATAGATATATTAAAGATATATCGACATATATTTTGGAAAAAAAAAATTGTTAGGCCTAAAATTCATCGAAACTTATGGAAATGTAAGAAAAATCTCATAGAAAAGTAATTAAAAGTATAATAGACATTTTAAAGTTATTTTATTGAATAATTTGATATATGTATGGTATAATTTATCATATTTGATAATAATACTATATGTGTAAAAAAAAAAATATAAATTTTATAAATGTACATTCATTATTAAATTACATCAAATATTATTCAATAATAATATTATTATATTTTATTATAATATATCTAATTTTAAAATATATTTAATAATAAAATTATGATACATTTAATTCAATTATATTAAATAATATAAAATAAATTATGATGATGATGATGATATATATATATATATATATATATATATATATATGAAGAAAATTATTTAATAATATTAATTAATTTTTTAAATATTTAATTAATATATTAATGATATTAAAAACACTGTGAAGAAAATTATCATGATAATTTTTATATTTTTGATAATCAATTAAATGCAATTTTTTTATTTAATTATAAAATAATTATGATTAATTTGTTCTTTAAAATATTCTTTTCATTTTTTTGTTTATATGATAACTTTTAATATATATATATATATATATATATATATATATATAATATGTGGTGCAATATATTTACCAAGGTCTAGCTTATTTTTGTGGTGTGCAAGGTTTATACTGAACTTTTTGTTTGGAGTCAGTCCCTTCTTTGCAGAAATCTAAGGCATTTTTTAACTGACCGTGCCTAACCCGGTCGACCGCGTTGAAGCTCACAACCGTTGGATCAATAAAAGAAACATTTCAAATTACCATGCGATGGAGAGGTTGAAAAGATGGAATTTGTTAAGGAAATTTGGGTTATGGCATTTTTTTGAAACCTAATTTGACTTGAAAAAAGTGGAAAGGGTACGTTTGACTAGCATAAAGTATTTTTATGTTTAAATATATTTTAATTATAAATTTAATTTTATTAAAATACATATATTTCTTTAATAGTTCAAAATTATGAATAGTCAAAGTCTTTTTTTTTGGGTTATTCGTATCTTGTTTTTCTTGCGGTCTCAAAAGGAAAGGCATTGGAAACAGAGAAGGATCCTCAATTCCATCTTATTCCACTTGATGGAAAAGGCTTAACTCACCCACCACTACCGCCACTATCACCGCCATCATTTCCCAATTCACGATAACCTCATGCTACTGGTGGTGTTTCTACATGCCTTATGGTTTCAACCATCACCATCACGACTTTCAGAATTTTGCCTCAGCACTCGAGTGGTCCACCTTCACCATTATGCAAATATGAATTATGCCACCATTTACTATTCCCAACTAATCTAAACCCGTGCCACACTTGCATTATTAGAGTTTTGAACATCTGAAAAGTCGACACGAATTTTTTCTAAATTTTAAAAGTCAAGGACAAATTTTGAACATCTCCTTCATGTTCTTGAAGACAGCTTTTCCATGGACCATAGCAATATACTGTTAAACCAGAAATTTTACCAGGTCAAGGCCTCGGACTTGGAATTCCTTATGAACCCCAAGTATGGCCCTCATATCTTCCCATTCACCTCTCCAGTTTTGCATTTCATCTCTCACAAAGATGGGACCCAAAAAGGGGAAAAAAAATTAAAAATGGAAGTGCAAGATGGAAACAATAATAGAGATGATGACAACGAGAAAGCAACCCCACCACCAGAAAAGTACCAACTGTTCTCGCAAGACGCTGAAAATTAACAGGCCCATCGCCAATGTTTGCTCTAGACTACGGCGAAGAGCACCAATATATCCAAAGCTTGATCAAAGATAAAAGGAAAACACATGTAGAGAGGGGAGAACGGCTCATGTTTATTCCTAACAAGTTCCATTAGTACATGTATAGACAAAAGGAGAAGGAAAATACAGTACATAAGAAAAACAAAATCTAATAAATTTCTGTACCCACTTAAGTACTTAGCCTAATTGACTGAACTCTTATCCTACCCCATAATCTTTCACTTCCCCTCATGATCTGTTAGACAAAAGTCTTTGACTTGTATTTGTTGTGTGACTCACAAGCTCTTATGTTACAGACCATTTAGTCTACACATCTTAGACAGCTCTAACTCTTTCTTTACAATTAAAGAGAAACTGTGATGGAAAATAAAATTACCACCATTACAGTTAAAATTATAACTAATTCCTGCAACTATCTTCAAAATACTACGCTTGATGTAACCACAGATTTGCAGGAAAAATAAGGTTCTAATGGAACGCTAACTTCTGCTAACGATTCAATTTCACCCATTCAAATCGTCCAGAGAGCGGCTTATCATTCACGGGGTCAAAGTTATACCTGCAAAAAAAGAAACCCGCATTAGAAAGAAATATTTTCCCAAATTCAGGTAATGTAAGTCAAGACTAGCAAAAGGATAAGAGAAAATACTTAACATACTTATCAGTAAATACTCTTTGCTGCTCTTCTTCTGCACTTTGAAAAAATTGGTCCATTTCTTGTGTTGTTGGGACATGTCCTTGCCTCGAGTTATCCATCCTCCTGTTAATGCCAGACGAGCTGGCAGGCTTAGTAGTAGAACCAGGGGTTCTTATGGTTTCTGGATCTCTTATCAAACTGCAAGGTGTGGTTTCCCTAGTGCTCCTGTTTTTATAAAGACAATGAATCCATTCATAAGAAAACAATATCGACACTATCACCAGGACAATAAGAATTGCAGAACTAAAGTAAGAGCTCTGTATCACACACTATTTCACTTGTAACTAAAATAACGAAATAGTAAGTCTTGTCCCAATAACATTATCATAAGGTCGGAATATGTGAAACCAAAAGCTCAATTTCGCAGCCATCAAATATTTTCACCCCTCATCCACTGTGCCAATCATGCATGGTCACCCTAACAGGGGCCCAACCAATCATGTACAACATCACAATTGAAACCACCAATTTGCAATATGTGGTTATGTTACCATAAAAGGACATGACAATATTTTTCACTGCAATAAGCTTCAATTGCAAATGCTCCATGTTTTTACAAAACCAATCTTTCTCTACTTTATACCAGAGGCATACGAGGGAGAAAATAGAATCAAGAGAAAAACAACAGGAAATAAGTGGGCATTTTGGGTAAACAATCAAGAGAAAGGACTGCAGAATTTGCAAATGCAAACAATAGTTGCAAGTCAGGGCAAAAGGAAAATAGAAATAAGTAACTTCAGGGGCAAAATTATCATGTTTTCAGTTCAAATATCCCCTCAAAAACCCTCGCTTCAGTGGCTTGCAGAGCCCAAACAAGAGGAAATTAACAACAACAAATTTCTCAACAAAAAAATAAAGATTATACACAACAGAACAGACTCATTCAAGAACCACAAGATCATCACCTATGAGAATTTTTTTTTTCTAAGTACACACTACAACACCACCTTGAAGAAAAAGAGATTATTTTTGTTTGACAAACAAGATCAAGCCTAAAAAATTTATGTACATGTTAAAAAAATGAAAAAGGAAAAGTCAAAGCAGATCATCTCAAGCAAACAACGTAGTCAATGGTTCAAACAAATTAATTGTGAACCTAAACATAATAAATGAAAACCACAAGATCACCGTCAAGGAGAAAAACCGTTCAATCAACAAAATCCACGACACAGAAAATTTCGTAGACATGGCAGAACAAAGAGGAAAGATTAACCCCTTTTATGTCCCTTTCAAATAAATTGAGCCCTTTCTCACATAAATTGAAACAGAACCCTGAAATTTATTGGTGGCCAAGAAAGTGAAAATAACATAAAATTTTGAATTTAGAAAAATGAAAGAACCCCACCTTTGGTTTCTATAGTTCCAAGAGGGAATAAAAGGAAGATTCGATATTTCAATTTCTTTTTTTCAAAATCTTTTATCGGCAACCAAACTAAACATGCAAGAATTTCCTATGATCCAGAAGCAAGAAAAGTTTCCTGGCAACCAAACAGCGCATGCAAGAAAATCCCGTCATTACGAGCCGCAAACAACAAAAGGGGAAAATCCCAGATAAACTCACCTATCTCTCGCTTCAAAATCCAAAACGTTTTCTCCAAATGAAGCCTCTATACCCAAGTCGTTCGCGTTGTTGTCCTCTAAAATCTGTTCTTCTTTGCCCAACTTCAACAAATCCACCGCCGGCGACTGAACACCATCCTCGCCGCTCAAACACCCAAGCGACACCGACCCAACAGACCCACACCTGACCGAACCTACTCTCAACCTCGAACTCGCTCTGGCCTTCACTTTAGGGTTAGGGTTTTCCACATCAACTTCTTTCAAGTTCTGTTTGTGTTTCTTTGAATTGCTGACGAGTATCGGTGGCTTCAGAAGTCGCCGGCTCCGCAGCTGGAGATAGGAGCTAGAGCTTGCCTGCTGTTGCGGCGGCGATTGTGGAGGAGACGGCCGTGGCCTCGATTTTTGAAGGCGCTCCAAAGCTAGGGTCTTTGCCCGGGTGCGAACCCCTAGACATGGTTGCGAAACCTCCATAACCGCAACCTCACCTCTTGCCTTGGCTTTTCTCATATACTTTCCCATCTTTTTTCTCTCCTGCTAAGATTTCATGGAGAAGACAGAGAAACTGAAATAGATTGAAAGGAGGACTCAAAGAGTGTCTTTAGAAAGAAGAAAAATCGGTTTCCGTTGGTAGTTGGTTAGTGAGCAAAACGGAAAAGAAAAAAAACCAGAGAAGCAGAGAGAAAGAGAGAATGAGGGGGCAGTTCGTAGAGTGAAATGAGAAGGGAAGAAAGAGAGAGAACGGAGAGAGAAAAAGTAGGGTTGGGTTGAGGAAACTCTCTCATCTCTGTACTTCTCAGGATATTTTCTTTTGCCATTTCTCTTCTCGTTGCTTCTACCTACATTGTTTTGTTTGGATTAATTTCAAGGTTTAGTGTAAATAATTGGGTTATTTCATTATACGATTCGTTTAAAGCCCAAACTTTTAAATTTAACCCCTTTTTTTTTTCTTGTTATTATAAAAATATTCATAATTTTTTTTTTTGTAAAAATTACTATTTCTTTTAAATTTTATATATAAATACTTGAAATAGCAAAAATTATTTATATCTTAAACAAGTTATTTTGTCCTAAAAGCATGAGGAGGATTAAGATCTATTTAAAACATTTTTTGGTTTTCTTTGATAAAAAATATATTTAATAACATAACAATATTTTCCATCTTCTCTTTATAAAAAAAAAAAAAAAATAGAGCATTTTAAAAATACATAATTTAGTTGTTTTCTATTATTTTCATCTATTTTTTAAAAGTTATTTTAAGAAATAATTATAAGTAAATATAAAAACAAAATATTTTTAAAATATATTTAAAAATATTAAAAATAGATTAAAAACATTTTAAATTTTTAAACAAATTTTTGTTTTATAAAAATTAGAGAATAATTTTCAAAAACTATTTTTAAAAATTATTTTAGAAAACAATTATCAATGAGATTTTGTTAAATATATCATGATTTCAAATTGTATTCTTTAATAACCCTATATATGTATTTTATATATGAAACTTATTTTCTAAAAATATTTTAGTTAGAAAAATTTGATGAACAAATATCGAAATGTTCCTTTTGGTCATATTTTTATTTTTATTTTGTTTTTAAAAACTAATAAAAATAAATTTTACTTATTATTTAAAAATTATTTTCTATTTCATTTTATTTTAAAAATTATTTATAAAAAATAACCATCAAACAATGTTAAAAAAGATTTAAATCTTTTTTTAAATCACTCGACAAACAAACTCAAATTTCCAATAAATTTGAAATTAATTATGGCTTCCCTTATTTACACTTAAATGTCATGTGTAAAACAAATTAGCCTCATGGGTCTTTTTTTTTTTTCCTTTCCTTTTTTTTTTTTTTTTTCTGTTTTCAATGTTAATTATGTTGACATGGTAAAATCATATTTGATAATCTAGAAAACAAATGAAGAAGCCATTTTAGGGTTTCAATAAACATAAATTTAAATTAATATTCTACAAAAGTTTGTATTCCAAACACACCACAAGAATCATTCAAATTTATCATAATGTTTTTACTTAATACAAGATAAATAGTAGAGTTTAAATAAATGTCACATACTTGGCGAGTATTTGTTCTAAATTTTATTATAATCCAAGATGATTAATCAATGTTTATAAAATAGAAATGATCCAATTCATAAATCTGTAGTTATTTACTCATTCTTGTTATCTCATGAGATGAGATGAGATGAGATGAGATGAGATGAGATGAAGTAAACACAACCTAGTCATCATTGGATACCTTCACAAAGCGGCCAGGTGGAAAGTGCGTTTCAATACTTTTTTCCCTTCCGGGCCATTCCTACTTCCCCACTGCTCTCATTTGGAACTGTGTGACACGCGCCTGGCCACGTAACATATACACACTTCCATCACCTTCTATTATATGAGGAGAGTGTACCCCACATTCCATTCTAGGAGAGTGTGAGTGTGAGCGTGGGGACTCCCCCCGTGTCTCTCTACCCTTCCTTGTCCGTAAAAAATGAGCTTAAATAAGAGGGAAGAAAAAACATTAAATTTTTGGGTGGCAGAGACTTCCTGGCCGGGGTGGTAGTCGAGCATCTAAGAAATAATTATGGGTTTTGAAATGGGTGGGACTTTTTTATTTATATGGGAAATTTTTGTGTCACTTACCCTAATTAGTGAGACCAGCAAATTGGGCATAATTAAAGAGTTTGATACGAAGACAATGGAAATTGAGGTGAGCTTTGAATAAAAATGTCAATCTTAGTGTTTATTTGGGAAGTATTTTTAAGAATAATTTTTTTTATATATTAACAAAAAAACATTTAAAAAAAATGCATTTGATAACTAAAAGTTATTTTTTATTTTTTGTTCATAATATTGGAAAATAAAATGTTTTCAGAAAACATTTTTTAAATTATTTTTTATTATTTTTACTTATTTTTTAGCTAATTTAAAAAATAATTATATAAATATTTAAAATGATTGAAAATGAAATATTAGATATAAAAATTATTTTAAAAATATTAAAATAGATCTAAAATATTTTAGGCTATATTTAGTTCCAAAAAAATATTAAGAAAAAAAATATTTAAAAAATTAATTTTTTATATTTCGTTTCACTATAAAAAGATAAAATAAAATCTAATATAATTAAAATTAATGTAATAAACTTATTTTTTATTTTTTTTATACATTTTCTATGAACTATAAGTAAACTTTTATTTTACAAAAACCATAATATAATTTTTAAAAACTATTTTTTTAAAATTATTTTTTAAAACAGTTACAAACCGAACCTCGTTGAGTTTGGATTTGAGATCCTATTGTGACATGTTTAATAAATATGGGAAGATGCGATAGATATGAATGATGGGTGTGAACAAAATATAAAATAATTTAAGTCTTAGAGTAGATGTAAACTATTAATAATAAAAAGTGATTTAGTTAATATATAAGGTTATCATTTTGTCCTACATAAGACAGCAATCCCATCGAAACCTTTGATGAGAGGAATAAGTTTTATAAAGATAGACAACAAAGAAACAAAAATGCAATATTAGCTAGTTTTGCCAAGGACTCTTCCCACCTAATGTGGCTCACCACCCCATAATATGGATGCCCTGGATAGTGGATACTACTAGAGCATACATTACTTTCCACAATCACACTAACCTCATAAATTTGGGAAGAAAAAAGGAAGAAAAAAGGAAGAAAAAATAAATAAAGAATATCCCACTCAAATCTTTGAAACAGTCTTGTACTTTTGATTAATGCCTAAAATAGAAGATGAGCCTCTTTTTTTGGAGCCCTAAGGGATAAAGAGTTCGAGAGCTTCAAAACACTCTTCAACCCTCTTACCATTTTGATTTTACTTAATAATAATAGGGCGTTTGATAAATCAATTTAATGATTTAATATGAAGTAATAATTTAATTTAAGTCATTAAGTAAATTAAATATTAAATTAAAATAGTTAACTTGCTTTTAATCTTAAATCTTATCTATCTTATATTTACCCACACCAACGAGTATATTTTAGAAATATGATTTGGTATTCATGACATTTTTTTTATAATAAATACTTTATGGTTATCTTATATATCTATAATGTTTTAAATATAGTTGCTTTATAAATAAATTTATTGTTTAAAATTAATAAAAACAATTATGAGTTAAAATCAATAAAGATAAATATTAGTTAAAATCAATAAGGGTAAAAATGTCAATGTGATGATTTAGAATAAATTTTAAGTTAACTTTATCAAACAATCTTAATACTTAAAGTAAAAATAAAATTTAAGTTAATAACTTAAGAACAATTTAACTTAAAGTCGATTTAAATTGTTAAATAATAAGTATTAAGTTTTATCAAACACTCATTACATCTCTTCCTTATCACTTAGTAGATAATGATCCTCCCTAAAATGGGATCCTATTGACCATACCAAAATTTGTATAAATAATATGGCAAATCCTCAAACATAAGGGTGTGGTTGTAGCTTTAAAAAAAAATTGGTGAGTCGGGTGTCAAACCTTGGAAAAGGGATCTTGGAGTACAAGGTGGAAAGATTAAGAAAGTGAATAAAATTGGTTGTAAAAATAATACTTTCTTGAATTCCAATGAAAGAATGAGGAGGCCTAGGGCACCCTTTCCCAAACTTAAATAAGTATTCAATAGAAATGGAATTGAAATTAACTTTGAAGAATAAAATGGAAAGCAAGAAATTGAACTTAAATCAAATCTAAAATTGAAATTATCAATGATGACAAAAAGATTCAATCATGCATTAAATAAAACCAATTCAAGACAAAGGAAATAAATGAAAGTAAGAATAAAAAAAAAAAATCCAAGATCTCCCATTCCCAAGATTGACTCCAAGAACGTGAAAGAACTCTTTCTTAAGAAAGAAGATCCCAACCCCTTCAATGGTTGTTCATTCCTCCTTTTATATCCTTTCCAAGCAAGCCTTAAGTTCTCTCACGTGAGAGTAGGGCACCCTTTCCCAAACTTAAATAAGTATTCAATAGAAATGGAATTGAAATTAACTTTGAAGAATAAAATGGAAAGCAAGAAATTGAACTTAAATCAAATCTAAAATTGAAATTATCAATGATGACAAAAAGATTCAATCATGCATTAAATAAAACCAATTCAAGACAAAGGAAATAAATGAAAGTAAGAATAAAAAAAAAAAATCCAAGATCTCCCATTCCCAAGGTTGACTCCAAGAACGTGAAAGAACTCTTTCTTAAGAAAGAAGATCCCAACCCCTTCAATGGTTGTTCATTCCTCCTTTTATATCCTTTCCAAGCAAGCCTTAAGTTCTCTCACTTGAGAGTATCTCTCCTTCACGTGAAAGAGGCCCAAGGATGATTGGGAATTGGTAAGATATCAGGCTTAGTCCATTTCCTTGGGTTTAAACAACCAAAATGATCATTTATGGGCTACATGCTCCTTAAAAAAGAAGGGGGCAACACCACTAAGGAGTAACGCCTTTATGGATCCTTTGGTGGCACCTTCTCAAGTCAGAACACCACTCATGTTTCTCCAATTTATTCTTAGGCAAACAACCTCCAAAATTTTTGAAATTTGGTTATATTTAAGTTCGGAAATGATGAATCCAATCAAATTTATTTCAACTCGATTGGATATGTCTAGCCCCTTTGACTACTTCAAAACATTTAACTAGTTGGATAGGATTAACACCCAAGAATTCCTTACAAATTTGGTCTTTTAGTTCAATTTACCCTTCATTCTTGCATTCGGGATGTCCTATGAGGATTTCAAGATCACATTATTCATTAAATATGCTTTTAAAAAAAAAGTCAAAGAAAATATGAAAAAAACTGAACATACACAAGGACATGCAATTGCTTAGTTGAATGGTGTTTTTAATGGCGAAATCAAGCTAAAGATGTGATTATTACCCTATTTTTATGCAAATATGACATTAATCACCCCCCCCCCCCCCCCCCCAACCAAGTCATTGCTAGTCCTTAGCAATCCCAACAAAAAAGGAATATAATAAAATGAAAATGCATGTAAATAAATGATAACAATGCTCACCTTATGAAAATCAGCTTGCTTAGATAATTTGTCTCATTCAAGTTCCAATATTAATCCTTGGTGCCAAATCTCACATGTTAAGGATGAGGACCCAAATACTCCTGAAGACTTTAAGAATCACCCCTCTTAAAAAACTTTTCTCACCACCCTTAGATGAATGGTTCAATAGCACTTGGATGTAAAAGTTTTCTCCATTAGAGTCTTTAGCTTCACACTTTGGGACAAAGGGAACTTTAGATGTTTGGAGCACCATGTCTAACATAAGACTTTAGCCACAATCATCTTATTCAACTTTCACTTTACTTTAGTGGGTAGTGTAATGCACAATGTTAAACTCTTCGGACCCATGTAATAGGCATCAAGGTCAATGACTCTCAACCAATTGGTTTAGGGCACTAAGATTAAAAGCCCCTTTCATGTGATGGCCTTAAACCTTTTAGCCTTCCTCCTACAACCAAATGCTACATGTTGTGTGTGCATACTATTGATAGTGAGGAATGAAACCTAGATTAGGTGACAATTAAGCTCAAAGTTAACTTTAATTTCAAAGCTTTAACAAGTTTGATTTTTCACTTTGGATATTAGTGAAATCAAACTTAACTTAATATTCTAACAAGGATGCATTCAAAAGATTTGCAATACCCTTCATCCTATCTTTATTTCCCTAATTCTACTATTATATGCCAACATCAAAGTTTAAAAGTAAAAAATTTACCTTACCACA
This sequence comes from Vitis vinifera, assembly GCF_030704535.1. Lineage (NCBI taxonomy): Eukaryota > Viridiplantae > Streptophyta > Magnoliopsida > Vitales > Vitaceae > Vitis > Vitis vinifera. Next base: position 15,760,834 of record NC_081809.1, on the reverse strand, counting down.
TCCCCCCCACCAATCATTAACATGTCCTTAATGTATTCAAGTAAATATAGAGTGAAAGTATAAGACAATTCAACAATGTGAAAAAAAAAAAAGAAAGTGGAAGGATATTATCTCTCATTGCATTGATGATAGTGGAATGATGACTCATAAGGTTATTCAAAAGTTGGAAGAGAAACAAACTAAAATTAAACAAACATAAACATGGAAAACAAAATAGAGATAGGTAGACTCTTCCATGTATAAGAAACCCTCAAAACTTTCATACCACAAACTGTAGGGAACCTTGGATCCCAATATCAAGTTAGGTGCATGCATATCTTCCCAAGGCATTCTAAATCTTATGAACAATGAAAAAAATAACATTTTAAAAACTAAACAAGATTTAGAATGTGTAACAAAAAATGATACCTAAGATCTAGACATTCCCAAATCTATTTCATGTGGTGATGACAAAGATCGTTGTCATAGAAAGTCTCATAGACCTAAAGTCTTTTGCTTGATAACTCAAACCATGACCTTAGCACACTTCCATTGGGATGAGAGGAAGAGAAAGTGGAGACTATGACTCTCTTTCTCTCTAGAGGTGGAAGATAACTCTTGAAAAAACTTTGGAAACCCTAACCCTTAAGGAGTGTTTATAGGGTTCCCTATTAGGCTTAAGTGACTTGAGCTCATTAGGGGCTTAGGTCACTTAATCTAACTCAAAATAGGTCCTAATTGATTAATTGACCCAATAAGGCCTACTAATTGATCAATTAACCCAACTCGGAGACCTTGTTTAGTTACCCTTATGCAATCTTACAGAATTTCCAAAACACCCTTATACATAAAAGTAAAGGTAGAGCCAATTCAACCTTAATAACCCATGTCATCATAGTATATGAGCTCAGAATGGGGACCATTGGCACCCATAAGATTATTGGCTCCTTCAAAATCCAATTTTGAAGTTGATTCAACATCTTACTACAAAGAATCAATTGTACTCCAATAACCTATGTAAATAACAATGAGACACTATGTGCTTGGGTATGTGAGTTGTTATCTATTGCGTTCAATCTCCCCATGAACTAGTGTTCATAGTCTAACAAGGTGATAACTATCAACCTTTCAAGACTACTTTTATTGTCCTTTAAGTAACAAATTATTCTATTCTGTGTTGAACAAACATTTCTTAGCTCTTTAAGAGCATATGTCAAGTTCCACTTGAAGAATTACTATAACCGTAGTTTACATGAACACACGTCCTTAGAATCACCTAAGAGGATACTCTGTCTCAATCCTATGAGATATTATGATGCCTTTTTTGAGAATATTTATTACTACTGACTTCCATCAACAATGACCCAATCCATAGGGCATATATGATTAAATTATGATATCACCCGTAGGTCAAAACCATTGATAACTTTCACATAAGCTCAATATTCTCTCAAGGTTAAGAGATAACACAATGAAACAGTTTGGTGAAGTCATGATTACTTGATAGCCTTAAGTCATGACTCATCATAGGTCATGTCTAATGTGTAACCATACACACTAGTGCACTTACCATGGGAAACCCATCCCGATGGCCAAGACCAATCATCCTTCCAATTAGGAGGTGCTCTAATATGTTGCCTTAGCCCATGGATTGTTTGTGAACAAGTGATCTATTTACAAGGAATCTGTGACTTGTATATTTCATACAACTTTTAATACACTTAAGAATAGTTGCAAGTCAAAATGCTTACAAGGTATAATGCATAAAATTAGGATAGATAAAGTGAATTGTAACTTTATTAATAAATAAAATCCAAAAGTTTATTACATTATTTTATGCTTTTAAGGGCTCTATTCTAACAATCCCCGTTAACCCTTAAAGCATCATGCCTTTAAAGTTTATTATGTAAACATCTGACACCTATGTTATCTCTATGATCGTCAAAGACTCTTTCTATCAATCTCTTGGTGAAAGGATCCATTAGGTTATCTATAGAAGGTATATTCGCAACCACTATATTACCCTTTTAAGCTATCTCACGAATCAAGTGGTACTTCCTCTCAATGTGTTTACCTTTTCGGTGGTTTTTTGGTTCTTTAGACTGTGCCACAATCCCACTGTTCTCACAAAACAGTATCATGGGTTGTACAGCCAAGGGAACAACTCCAAGTTCCATGAAGAACTTCTTAAGCCAAATGACTTCTTTTGTTGCTTCAAAAAATACAACATACTTGACTTCCTTAGTGGAGTTAGCAATGAAAGTTTACTACACACTCCTCTAACTAATAGTTAGACCTCCAAAAGTTAAAAAAAAAAAAAATTGAGATAAATCGACAAAAATTCTTATTAGATCGAAAGTCTAAATTAGTGTACCTTCTAGGTACTAATACATCACTCTGGAACACAAGCATATAATCCCTCATTATTCTAAGATACTTAAGTATATGCTTGATAGTTGTCCAGTGTTTTGGACCCAGATTGGATTGATATTTACTCACCATACCCACTACAAAACAAATATCCAACTTAGTACATAACATTGCATACATAAAGCTACCCACTACGAAGGCATATGGTACTGTTTTTGGGATGGAGCCCCTAAAAGCAAGACATGATGTAACAAAGTTAGACTTAACTATCGCCTTACTATCCTTTTGGTGTATTGACATCGATTTGAACATTCAACCCATGTCTTTTACATTATATATGACTTGGGTGCATTATTGCACAGAAAATACAAATCATGGGTTCCTTGTAAGTAGATAAGTTGTCCATAGTTGGTTTATGGATTTGGGCAATCCAATAGAGACTATAATGCATCACCTCCTAATTGGAGGGATGACTTGTCTTGGTCATTGGGATGAGTTTCCCATGGTGAGTGCACTAGTGTATGTGATGCACATTGGACAAGACCTACGGTGAATCATGATGCAAGACTATCAATTGTTATGATTCACCAAGCTATTATATTGCATTGACTCTTAACCTTGAAAGGATATTGAGTTTGTGCCAAAATCAACAAGAGGTTTTGCCTTATGGGTGAGACCTTAAAATGGTCATGTATCCCTATGGATTAGGTCACTATTGATGAGGTCTGGTGGTAACAAGTATTGTCAATAGAGGTACTATGATATCTTATGGGATTGAGATAGTGTGTCCCCTTAGGTGATCTAAAAGACATGTGATCATGAAATATGTGGTCCTAGTAATTCCTTTAGTGGAATTTGACATATGCTCCTTGTAATTAGAGTATGTTATTTGATCACATAATGAGTGAGATTTGTAACTCAAAGATTTGAGAGGTAATCTTGATAGGTAATAACACTACCTTATTAGATTATGAATACTAGTTTATAGGGAGCCTGGATGCAGTGGATAGTGAGTCACAGATCTAAACACTTGGTGTCTTGTTGTAATATACATATGGTACTAGAGTGTAGTTGACTCTTTGTAGTGGAATGTCAAGTCAATTTTAGAATTTGATTATGAGGGAGTCAGTACTCCTACGGGTCTTAATAGTCCTCAGATTGAGTTCATATTCCTTGATGACATGGTTTATGAGGGTTGGATGAGTTTTTAGTTCACTTTTGTGCATAAGGGTGTTTTGGTAAATACATAAGGTTTCATTAGGATAAGTGAATAGTATGTCTGGACTGGGCTAATTGATTAATTAGGGCCTTGTATGATTAATTAATCAATTAGCAACCTTTTTGGCCTAGATTAAGTGACCTAAGCCCATAGCGGGCTTAAGTCACTTAAACATAATAGGAAGCCTATAAATACCCCTTTAGGTGTTACGGTTTCTATGTCTTGTCATTCTCAATCTTCAATTAAAAGAGAAAACCCTAGCCTCCGGACTTGAAATCTCCACCATTTTAGTGCTTAAATACAAGGAAGAGTTATTGGGTAGAAGATATTAGGTGTACAAGAAGCACACTGGAATCACATAGGTCACACACACAAGAACAACACAAGATGTGCATAAGCCACATGCACGAGAATCGCATAGGATGTGCACATGGGTAGCAATATGAAGAGAGATTCTCCAATTTTTTTAGGCATGTTCTTCACCGCAAGGAATTGATTTGGGAACTTTCAGATCCAAGTATGAGTAATTTTTCTCTAGTTCTTTATTTTATAATGATTTTTTAAGCTATTATTCTCTATTGTGTTAGATCTAGAGAGCCTTAAGGATAGATGCGTACACCCTATGAGATCTAAGGTATGGGAACAAAGTAATCTAGGGTTCCCAACTGTTGCTTGCATGCACTCTTTCTCTTCAAATGTCTTAGGACACTAATCCTAAGGAAAAAGAATTCAATGCTTGAAAGGTAACAAAGCTTTCTTGAAATCCTACATCTTATATTTTACCAAAAGCTTATCTATGTCGGTAGCTTGAAATAATGCTAGTTTCTTATTCTTGTAGTCTAAGGACCTCAATCCTGAAAATATGCAACACTTCTCTAAGATCCTTCATCTCGAATTGAGTAGACGACTAGATCTTGATTAATGACAATAATCCCACATCATTACCATTAAGTAGAATGTCATCAATGTATAAAATCATAAAGACCACCATGCTTTCTTGTAACTTCTTGTACACACAAGGTTCATCCTTGTTTTGATCAAAGTCAAAGGACTTGACTACTTGATTGAAAGAGAGGGATACTTTAATCCATAAATGGATTTATACAACTTGCATACCATATGCTCTTGGCCCTTTGCTATGAAGTCATCTGGCTACATCATATAGATGCTCTCATCAAGATTGTCATTCAAGGATGCAGTCTTGATATCCATGTATCATATCTCATAGTCAAGATGTATTGAAATGGATAGGAGTATTATGATGGACTTAGGCATGACTATTAGTGAGGTCTTCTCATAGTCAAAACTAGGTTTCTAACTATGATCATTCACTAGAAGCTTAGCCTTGAAATTCTTAACCTTCCCACCTACTCCTTTCTTCCTCTTGTAGACCCACTGGCACCTTATGCCATTTAGGTGCTTTTACAAGCATCCAACTTGGGTTAGAATACATAGATTCTAACTTTGCCTCCATAACCTTTTGCCAAAGATGTACATCCACATCACTTATTACTTTTTCATAATTTGTGGGATCGATCTCATGTTCCTCTAGAATGGCCTCGAAAGACTCTCCCAAATATATGAATCAGTTTGGTTGTATAAAAACCACTCTCCCACTATGATGAGGCACTGGTGTGTTAGAAAGGAAAATGGTTGGAACTCGATCCATTGTATTTTATGCTGTTGTGGAAGTCTCATATAAATCTCCTATGTTGACCTCATTTCTAACCTTATTACTCATCATATAGTCATCTTTTAGAAATTTGGCATTTGTACTAAAAAAATACCTTCTAGTCAACCTGACCATAAAAGTAATAACCCTTAGTACCTTTTGGATACCCAACAAACCGACAAACTTCTATCTTGGTTCCAACTTATCTACCTTTGGATTTATTACATGTGTTAAGCACCCCTATATGCGAACATGGTGTAAACCAAGTTTATGTCTTGTCCACATTTCCATAAGAGTCAAAGGTATTGATATAAATGGAACTAGATTAAGAAGATATCTTGCAATTTCTAAGGCATATCCCCAAAAGGATGTAGGAAGTGTAAAAAAAAATCATCATGGATCTCATCATGTCCATAAGAGTTTGATTTCTTATTTCGGCTACTCCATTATGTTGTGGAATTCCATGGGCACTTAATTAGGATAAATCTCATGCTTCTTAAGGAAAAAATCAAACTCTTTGGACAGGTACACCCCACCTAAATCAAATTGAAATGCCTCGAGTTGTTTACCTAATTGGTTCTTTGATTTCACCTTAAATTCCTTGAATTTATCCATGGCATCAGATTTCCTATGCATAAAGTCAATGCAAGCATACCTAGAGTAATCATTAGTAAAAGTGATGAAATTCGCATACCCTCCACATGCTTGGACATTAAAAGGTCCACAGATGTTAGTATGCACTAACTATAGACATTTTTTGAGTCAAAACTCCTTTAGGAGTAAAGGACCTCTTGGTCATGTTACCTTCTATAAAAGATTCATAGACTGGAAGATCTTTTGGAACTAATGAGTGCAATGATCCAGACTTGACCAATCTTTGGATACTATTTAAATTAATATGACCTAGGCTTAGATGCCATAGAAAAGTATGATTAGTATTGGCTACTTTTCTCTTAAGTGAGACATGATTATTTTCAACAATAGATAATAATAAAATAGGAGTAATATAAAAGAGATTGTCAACCAACATACCTGAACAAATAAATGAATCATTATTTTTAATAAAAAAAACATTTTTATTGAAATAAATTGAACAATCCGATTTATCTAAGGATCTTCATCTCGTTAAAGAGTGTAATCATATGAATCATACGATCTCTAACCGGAGTTCTTTTTGTCATCCTAGTCTTCATGATGGTCTTTAGGGAATCTTACCTAGTTGCCCTATCCTTATCACCAAACATCTCTTGTAGGCTCAAAAGAATCTCATAGATAGTGGCAATGCCCATTTATTACTATTGCAACACATTATTGAGAGGCCCAAGTATGATACAATGAGCCTTCTCATCTATCATTTGCCATTGGGAATTAAATTTTTTCTTTTCCCATATAGAAGGTTCATTAGGAATGGGTGGAGCAAGCTCATGAGTTACCTATTTCAATTCTTCTACTATGAGCACTATGTCTAGGTTTTTTTTTTCCAATCAACATAATTAGATCCAATTAACTTATCATTAGTGAGAATAAGGGTGATAAAGTTATAGGAAATGATTCCTTTAATAAACAAGATATTCCATGCACCAATAAAGAAACAAAGCACTTAAGACAAATATGGTAATTAATTTTAGCAAAAAAGTAGTGGTCTCAAGCTACATATCTCCATGCGAGGTATCCTAGTATCATAAGAATCAAGCCTACTTTAGGCAGGTCATGACTCTTATTACTAGGGTAAAGACCCACTCTAATTAATCAACTTGCCTTAAACCTTAATAGTTTATCCTAAAGTATTGATTAACATACCTTTGTCTTTAACCCTTAGCACATGCAAATGAGACCACTTTAGGTAATTCTACTACTTCATGTCTAAGTTAAGTGTATAACAAATATCTTAACATCAATGTTACTAAGTAAAGAGTTCCTTCTTTAGGATTGGTCACTTCCATTACATACATGTATAGTTTTGTCTTTTTAATATAGTCCATATCCCTTGATTCCTTGGGCCATTCCATCTTTAGGATGGCGATAGGCCCAAAATCAAGATGGGCTCAATCTTAGAGGTTGTGGACTAGCCTATGGCTTGCTTCCACTTAATATTTTGGAAAAGAGACGTTGAGATAATTTTGGTAATCATTTTAAAATAAATTGTCCATCGTGAGAATTTATAATATCCTTATTTATTACTTGAATTGGGACTCTCGTGCTAGACATGGATTGCTTTCATATTTCTTATACTTGAACTTTCCTTTTCAAATAAGACAATTTCCTCCTTTCAGGGGAAGAGAGCCTGAAGGGCTAATATAGGTGTTGTCCTCCTTCTCTTTAGGAAGAAGAACTTAGAGAACCACCTAACCCTAACAAAAGAAAGTTAAAAAAGAAATTTGAATCCCAAATGGCAACAACCAATTCCTTAAATAAATAATAATGAAAAATAATCTCATGAAAATGTATTCTCTTAAGAAAGTCCAAAATTACTATTTTGAAAAATTATTTCAAATATTTCGTAAAATTTCCTAACACACATTATATATAAATATAAGCATAAAGGAAATAATAAAAGAAAATTAAAAAACAAATCTCATGGCCTTAGGGATCCTATTGCTTATTTGGTAGCCCAAATATTTGGATTCATGAGATCCAAACATACCTAATTGTACCTGCAATAAAAATTAGGTTTAGTAGCATTTACAAATGACCAAAAATACCCCTAAGACCCTAAAAAAGCCAATGGAACTACTATGAACCTTTGATGTAGCTTCTATTGGGATTGAGCCCCTAAAAGCAAAACATGATGTAACAAAGTTAAACTTAACTATCCCCTTGCTATCCTTTTGGTGTATTGACATTAATTTGAGCATTCAACTCATGTCTCTTACATTGTACATGACTTGTGTGCATTAAGAGTTGCACAAAAGATACAAGTCATAGGTTCCTTGTAAATAGATAAGTTGTCCATAATCGGTTGATGGATTTGGACAATCCAGTAGAGACTCTGGTACATCACCTCTTAATTGGAGGAATGACTTGTCTTGGACGTCGAGATGGGTTTCCCATGGTGAGTGCACTAGTGTATGTGATGCACATTGGATAGGACCTATAATGAATCATGACGCAAGGCTATCAATTGTCATGATTCACTAAACTACTATATTGCATAAACTCTCAACTTTGAGAGAATATTGAGTCTGTGTCAAAATCAATGGGAGGCTTTGACCTATGGGTGAAACCCTAAAGTGGTCATATATCCCTATGGATTGGGCCACTATTGATGGAGATTGGTGGCAATAGGTATTCTTAATAGAGGCACTATAATATCTCATAGGATTGAGACAAGGTGTCCCATTGGGTGATCTAAAGGACATGTGATTATGAAATTTATGGTCACAGTAATTCCTTTAGTGGAATTTGACATATGCTCCTTAGAGTTAGAGTATGTCATTTGATCACATAATAAGTGAGATTTGTAACTTAAGGATTTGAGGGGTAATCTTGATATGTGATAGTACTACCTTGTTAGATTGAAAATACTAGTTCATGGGGAATCTACATGCAGTCGATAGTAAATTATAGGCCCGAACACTTGGTTTCTCGTTATAATATACAATAGGGTATTGGTGTGCAATTGACTCTCTGTAGTGGGATGTTGAGTTAATTTCATAATTTAATTCTGAGGGAGCCAGTACTCCTATGGGTCCTAGTGGTCCCCATTCTAAGATCATATTCCTTGATGACACAATTTATGAGGGTCGGATGGGTTTTTAGTTCACTTTTGTGGATAATGGAATTTTGGTAATTATGTAAGGTTACATATGTTGGGAACCCTAGATTTTTCCATTCATTTACCTGGATTGTATAGATGCATGCAAAACTACCTTAGGCCTCTAGATCCTATGCAATGGAATCAAAAATCATATTTTTGCAATTCTAAAATAAAGAGAAAAGCCATTAGAGAACTTTACCTTTGATTTAGATGCTCCAAAATCAATTCTGCTCGGTGAAGATGAAGAACAATGAATCTGGAAGTCTCATACACCTAAGATCTTCCACCCGATGACTTGAACTATGATCTTGCACTCCAAAGTGTGGGCTTTGGAAAGGAAGATCTCTTGGCTTTTACTATCTCTCCCTTTCTTTAGAGGTGGAAGACAAAGTCTCTCTCAAAGTTATGGAAACCCTAACCCCTATAGGGTTATTTATATGGTTCCCCTTCAAGATTTAAGTGACTTGTGCCCACAAGGCTTGAGTTACTTAATCTACTCCAAAATTGGTCCTAATTAATTAATTAACTACACAAGGTCATCTAATTAATCAATTAGCCTAATATAGAGAATTTGTTCACTATACCTTGTGCAACCTTGTGTAACTACCAATACATCCTTATGCATAAGAATGAACCAAGAGCCAATTCAATCCTCATAAACCATGTCATCATGGTATATGAGCTTAGAGCGGGGACTACTAGAACCCATAGGAGTACTAACTCCCTCAAAATCCAATTCTGAAGTTGATTCAATATTCCACTAAAGAGAATCAATTGCAATCTAGTATCCTATGTAAATAATAATGAGACAAAGCTCGGGGTCACTAACTTACTATCCACTGCATGCAAACTCCCCATGAACTGATGTTTGTAATCTAACAAGGTAGTGCTATAACCTATCAAGATTACCTTTCTAATCCTTGAGTTACAAATCTCACTTATTATGTGATCAATTGACATACTTTAGCTCTAAGGAGTATATGTCAAATTTCCACTAAAGGAAATCCTATGACCATAGTCTTCTAGATCACATGTCCTTTGGATTAACCAATGGAACACACTATCTCAATCCATGAGATATTATGGTGCCTCTATTGAGAATACATATTGCCACTAACCTCCATCAATAGTGACCCGATCCATAGGGATATATGACCACTTTAAGGTCTCACCCATAGGTCAAAGCCTCTTGTTAACTTTGACACAAGCTTAATATCCTCTCAAGGTTGAGAGTCCATGTAGTATAGTAGTTTGGTGAATCATTACAATTGATAGCCTTGTATTATGATTCATCGTAGGTTCTGTTCAATGTGCATCACATGCACTAGTACACTCACAATGGGAAAACCATCATAACAACCAAGACAAACTATCCCTCTAATTAAAAGGTAGTGCACTATAGTCTCAGATGGATAGCCTAAATCCATGAACCGATTGTGGATAACTCATCACTTTACAAGGAACCCATGACTTGGATCTTCTATACAATTCCTAATGCACCTAAGTAGAAAATAATGTATGTGATGTGGGACATGTATTATCAAATAACCAATTAATACAAATGAGATATTTAAGGGAAACCAAGAAATATAAATAAATAAATTTATAAATGAATCTCAATCTGTTACATCATGTCATGCTTTCCAAGGCTTAATCCCAACAAACTCTGATTAGCCCTTGGGAACACATCTAACACCTAAGCTATCTCTATGACGATCAAAGACTTTAGTAGACAAAGTCTTCATAATGGGATCCGCCAAATTTGTAGTAGAAATGATATTTTCCACAACCACATCTTCTCTCATTACTATCTCATGTATCAAATGATACTTCATCTCAATGTGTTTACCCTTTCGGTGGTTACTTTGTTCTTTAGATTGTGCCATCGCCCCACTATTGTCACAAAATAGTACTAGGGGTGGTACAACCAAGGGCATTACCCCAATTCCCAATAGGAACTTTTGAAATCAAATAACTTCTTTTGCTACTTCAGAAGCAACAACATACTCAACTTCCATAGTGGAGTTAACAATACAAGATTGCTTAACACTTCTCCAATTAACAGCCCCACCACCTAAAGTGAACACAAATTGGAGGTAGATCTGTGAGAGTCTCTATTAGACTGAAGTTTGAGTTTGTCTACCCAAGGCGTAACAATTCATCGCAATGATACACTAACATATAATCTCTCGTTCTCCAAGATACTTGAGTATATGCTTAACCGCTATTCAATGCTCCATGCTTCGATTAGACTGATATCTCTACTCATCATTCCTATAGTAAAACAAATATCTGGTCTAGTACATAACATTGCATAGATAAGGTTACCCACCACAGAAGCATAGATCCTAAAAAAAAGATACTCTATGCTTGAAAGATAATAAACCCTTCTTAGAGTCTTGCATCATATACTTGACCAATGCATGTGGCCTGAGACAACGCAATCTTTTTATTCTTACGAACTTGAAGAATCTTTATCCCAAGAATATATTGTGTCTCACCCTGATCTTTCATCTTAAATTAAGTAGATAACCAGATCTTAACTGAATAGAACGCCATCAACATACAAGACCAAAAACATCACCATGCTTCCTTACGTCTTCTTGTACACATAAGGCTCATCCTCATTTTGATCAAAATCAAGAGTCTTGATAGCCTGATAAAAACATCTATTCCATGAGTGAAATGCTTATTTTAATTTGTAAATGGATTTATGCAACTTGCACACAACGTGCTTTGGGAACGGAGTTATCCGAGGTTCCCAACAACTTCAAGCCTATTGGAAAGGCTTGGACCATTGGATGCAAGTTACCATCGCTAAATACACCACTCAATCAACAGCCGCTTTAGCGCTTCTATAGAATTTAGAGAACTTAAGAGTTAGTTCTTAAGCTTTTTAACAATCGTTTTCTTTAAAAGAAATCTCTTTTTTTGATATGGTACTATGCTAGAACTATTTGTGATGGTTTGAATTACTTCCAAACTCTCTATCAGTTACAAAGAATGATAAAAATAAAAAAAATAAAAATTACAGCAAAATCCTATACTCCATTAAATTGGAGTTTACAAATCATTCTTAGGGAAAAAAGAGATTTTTACATTGAATAAAAAAATTATATGCCCCTTATGGGGCTTACAATCAATCTAGAGAGTAACAACAACAATCCTAACAACAAAAATCATAACTATGATCACCATATTATAAATAAATCATAATATAGAATGCACATAACTTTATCCTTGTGGCCATGGGATAAACACCAAGGTTAGTACAACCCATAAAGAGTTTAATATGCTTACTAACCTATGACTCTAATACCAGTTATAGGGAACCTTAGATCTCTCTAAATCTTATCCCAAGATCAAGTTACGTGCATGCAAATCATCATAGGGCTTTCTAAATCCTATGTACAAAAAAAAAAAATTTAAAAAAAATTGCAAATTTAAAACTAAACAGGATTTAGAATATGCAACAGAAAACAATACCTAAGATTTGAACGTTCCCAAATCCGTTCCACACAATAAAGAAGAAGATTGTTGTCACAATAAGTCTCGTAGACCCAAAGTCTTCTATCCGATGACTCAAACCATGACCTTAGCACACTTCCAGTGAGAGAGGAAGAGAAAATGGGTGGAGGGTATGAATCTCTTTCTCTTTGGAGGTGGAAGATAACCCTATGAAAAAGCTTTGAAAACCCTAACCCCTAAGGGGTATTTATAGGGTTTTCCCTTAGGCCTAAGTGACTTGAGCCCATAAAGGGATTTGGTAACTTAATCTAGCCTGAAACAAATTCTTATTAATTAATTAACATAATATGGTCCGCTAATTAATCAATTATCTCAATCTAGAGACCTTATTCACTTACCCTTGTGTAACCTTATGTAATTACTAAAACACCCTTATGCACAATAGTGAACCTAGAGTCAATCCAACCCCCTTATAACCTATGCTATCATGGTATATGAGCTTCGAGCAAGACCATTGAGACTTGCTAGCCCAAGGGTTCTCCTAATCGGGTTTTGATGATAACAAACCATGGTTAAGTGACTAATTGATTTGAATGGTAAAGAATCTCAAGTATAAATTCGGAAATTCATCAAATGACCAAATGGATACAAGATCGAAACTTTGGGAAGACTTTTGATCATAAGAAACGAATGTAAGATGAATGCATGGGTGCACCTAGGATTTTCATATCGTTTCATGCATCTTAGAAAACTCAATTTATCATTTAAAACTTTGATTTCATTAAAACCCGAGTTTTATCAAATGTACCTTAAGAAAAACGTTTTAAAATTGACATATTACTTCACCTAAAGACCTTGCCTTAGTGTTAGAAAAGAAAGGAATTGAAAAATATAGGTTTTCGATGCCAAAAGGCTAAACCGGTCAAGGTTTTGGCCAATCGGCTCAATCGGTTGGGGAACCAGTCGACCGGTTGCCCTTATCCGATCGAGGTCCGGTCGAGGAGTGCCAAAAACACTTTTTCTCATCCAGTAGCTTCCTCTTCTCGGTTAAGGTTCACCCCTTCCCGGTCGAGGTCCGTTCGACCTTCGATTGAGGCAACGATAACCTGCCAAAGCATTAAATGCTCAAACGGCTAGTGAACCAGTAGACCCCTAGCTCGACCGGTCGAGGCTATCTTTTGCTATTTTTGGCTCCTGAGCTTAGAATCCTATAAATTGAGAGCTCCACTTCATTTATGATAGAGAGAACACTTGAAATCAATTGTCTACCTACCTGTTCTTGACCAAAAAACTCTCATTTCTTTCTTAGTGCATTAAATCATCACTTGCATATCCTTTAGTGCACCCTTGTGAGTCATCCTAGCTTTGTTTTATATTTGAGCTATCTTTGAGCTAGGTTGAGGGATTCATTCTTGTAAAAATTGAGTGTTAAAGCCTTCAAGAGGTTTGAATCTTGAAAAGATTGTGTAAGAGCCCATTGGAGCCGGAATCCAAGTGTAAGAAGATTGGAAGCTTGGTTGAAGCTTCAAGTTAGTGGAACCCTCACTCGGTTAGGAGATTGAGGAGAGTGGACGTAGGTAAGGAAGTGTCAAACCACTATAAAACCCGAGTTTGAATTCTCTAACTCTATCTCTTTATTTTGTTTATATTGTGCTTGAACTTGTTGTGTTTGAAAAGATTTTTAAAAACCCAATTCACCCCCCCCCCCCCCCCTCTTTTGGGTGTTTTTATTAATTAAGCATAACCTTTATTTTCTCAATTGGTATCAAAGCTAGACCTCTTGTTTAAGACTTAATAGTCTAAGAGGAAATGACTATTCCATCAAGCTCATCTCACACTGAATTTTTTGCAAAACATGGTGCTCTATTTTTTACGGGAACCGACTATCCCTGTTGAAAAACTAAAATGACTTGGTATTTACAATCAACCGATTTAGATGTATGGGATGTCATTGAAGATGGCCCAACTCTTCCTATTAAACTAGTTAACCCAAGAAAGAATGGAATGAGCTTAATAAGAGATATTTTCAATTAAATGCTATGGTTGTGTTATGGATAGAAATGAATATAATAGAATATGTTAATGCAAATCAGCTAAAGAAATTTGGAGACTACTTGAGATAACTCATGAAGGAACAAATCAAGTGAAAAAGTCAAAAATTAATTTATTTGTTCATAACTATGAACTGTTTTCAATGAAAAAAAATGAGACTATTGTTGAGATGATTACTAGGTTCACCGACATTGTCAATGGTCTTGAAGCTTTGGGAAAAACCTACAAGGAATCTGAGAAGGTGATGAAGATATTGAGGTCACTCCCATCAAAGTGGCATACTAAGGTCACCACAATTCAAGAAGCAAAAGACCTGACTAAGCTACCTATGGAAGATCTCATAGGGTCATTGGTGACATATGAGATTAACTTGGCAAAGAAGCTACAAGAGGGTGAAGACAAAAAGAAGAAGAACATAGCTCTTAAAGCTACAACCAAGGAAAAAAAAATGTTGAAGAAGAAAAACCAAGTGAGAAAAATGATGATTTAGCCCTCATCACAAGAAAGCTTAACAAATACATGAGGAGTGAAAGGTTTGGAGGAAGAAAATTCACCTCTAGAAGAGACCTTTCTAAAAATGAATCCTCATCTCATGGTGACAAGGAGAAATACCAAGAGAAAAGAATTTTGGTGTGTTTCAAATGTAAAAACCCGGGACACATCAAATATGATTGTCCTCTCTACAAAAGTGAAGCCAAGAGGAGAATGAAAAAGACAATGATGGCCACTTGGAGTGAAAGTGAAGAATCCTCCAAAGAAGAAAATGAGAAAGAAGTGGCAAACATGTGCTTCAGGCAATAGATGATCTTGATGAGGTAAACTCTAACTTTAGTGATGAAGATATGCATGATGTTTTTGAAGAATTATATGAGGATTTTGAAAAACTTGGTTTGAAAAATAATTCTCTTAAAAAGAAAATTCAAGAACTTGAAAAAGTGAAAGAAAAATTTTCAATTGTTGAAATATCTAAAACTCATCTTGACAAAGAAAATGAGATGTTGAAAAATAAAAATGAATGGTTGACCTCATCTCTTTCAATTTTTTCTTGTGGACAAATTTTTTTTGAAATGATCTTAGCTAGCTAAAAATGTGTTTTTGACAAACAAGGGCTAGGATTCAAATTCTCAAATAATCAAAAGTATTTTAAAAACTATTTTGTAAAAGAATCCTCAAGTGCAAGTCCTTCTACTACTTGCAACTTTTGTAGAAGAGGAGGGCACATTAGTAGCACATGTCCGTTAAGAAATGGATCTAAAAAGAATTCAAATGTTAAGGTTAAAAAGGCTTGGATTGAAATTCCAAGGTCACTAACCCTCAAGGACCCAAAAAGTTATGGGTACCTAAATCAACTTGAGCTTTATTTTGTAGGGTTCAAAGAAGGAGAAGTGGTTCTTGGACAGTGGATGCTCAAGACACATGACCTGGGATGAATCCAAGTTTGCTTTCCTTACAAAGAGAAAGGGAGGATATGTTACCTTTGGAGACAATGCAAAAGGAAGGGTCATTGGTCAAGGCAACATTGGTAATGGCACATCCTCTCTTATTGAAAGTGTTTTATTAGTGGATGGTTTAAAACATAATATTTTAAACATTAGTCAACTTTGTGACAAAGGTTTTAAAGTAATTTTTGAAGCATCTCATTACAGCATCAAAGATATTCAAAATGATAAAACCATCTTCATGGGCTATAGATGTGATAATGTTTATATTATAAATATTTCAAAATATGATGGCCATGATAGATGCTTTTCAAGCATGCATGATCAAAGTTGGTTGTGGCATAGGAGGTTGGGACATGCTAACATGGACCTCATTTCCCAACTCAACAAAGATGAACTTGTTAGAGGCCTTCCCAAAATAAATTTTCAAAAAGACAAAGTTTGTGAAGCTTGTCAAATGGGAAAGCAAATAAAAAATTCTTTTAAAAACAAAAATTTCATTTCAACAACTAGGCCTCTTGAGTTGTTGCATATGAATTTATTTGGTTCCTCTAGGACACCAAGCCTTGGAGGAAAATCTTATGCATATGTTATTGTGGATGAATTCTCTAGATACACTTGGGTTTTAAGTCAAAAGAATGAAGCCTTTTATGAGTTTTCAAAGTTTTGCAACAAGGTTCAAAATGAAAAAGTTTTTACAATTACTTGTATAAGAAGTGATCATGTGAGAGAATTTGAAAATATTGATTTTGAAGACTATTGCAATGAGCATGGTATTAACCACAATTTTTCGGCTCCTAGAACTCCTCAACAAAATGGGGTAGTTGAAAGGAAAAACAAACTCTTCAAGAAATGGCTGGAACCATGCTAAATGAAAACAATTTACCAAAATATTTTTGGGCCAAAGCGGTTAACACTTCTTGTTATGTTTTAAATAGAATTTTATTCAGGCCCATTCTTAAGAAAACTTCCTATGAGCTTTGGAAAAACAAGAAACACAACATTAACTATTTCAAAGTCTTTGGGTGCAAATGCTTTATATTAAACACCAAAGACAATCTTGGAAAATTTGATGCAAAATCGGATGTTGGAATTTTTCTTGGTTACTCAACTTCAAGTAAAGCCTTTAGAGTTTTTAACAAAAGAACCATGGTTGTAGAGGAGTCCATCCATGTTATTTTTTATGAATCTAACAATGCTCTTCAAGAAAGAGAGAGTTTTGATGATGATTTAGGCTTGGAGACCTCAATGGGAAAATTACATATTGAAGATAGAAGGCAACAAGAAGAAATTGGAGAGGATCCCAAGAAAGAAGAATCACCATTGGCACTACCTCCTCCTCAACAAGTGCAAGGTGAATCAAGCCAAGACCTTCCTAAAGATTGGAAGTTTGTCATCAACCACCCATAAGCTCAAATTATAGGTAATCCATCTAATGGGGTAAGAACTAGATTAGCTCTTAGAAACATTTACAATAATCTTGCTTTTATATCTCAAATTGAACCTAAAAATATAAATGATGCTCTAGTTGATGAAAATTGGATGATTTCTATGCAAGAAGAGTTAAATCAATTTGAAAGAAGTGAAGTATGGGAATTAGTGCCAAGACCTTCAAATCAAAGTGTTATTGGAACTAGATGGGTCTTTAGAAATAAAATGGATGAAAATGGCATAATTGTTAGAAATAAAGCAAGATTGGTAGCCCAAGGTTTTAATCAAGAAGAAGGGTAGATTATGAAGAAACCTTTGCCCCCGTAGCTAGATTGGAAGCCATTAGGATGCTACTTGCCTTTGCATGTTTTAAAGGCTTTGTTTTATATCAAATGGATGTAAAAAGTGCTTTCTTAAATGGCTTTATAAATGAAGAAGTATATGTTGAACAACCACCCGGTTTCCAAAGTTTTAACTTTTCTAATCATGTTTTTAAACTTAAAAAGGCACTTTATGGTTTGAAACAAGCACCTAGAGCATGGTATGAAAGATTGAGTAAATTTCTTCTGAAAAAGGGTTTTAAAATGGGAAAAATTGACACAACTTTTTTCACAAAGACCAAAGAAAATGACATGCTCTTAGTGCAAATATATGTTGATGATATCATTTTTGGAGCTACTAATGTCTCTCTCTATGAAGAATTTTCTAAATGCATGCATAGTGAGTTCGAAATGAGCATGATGAGAGAACTTAGCTTCTTCCTTGGACTTTAAATTAAGCAACTAAAGGAAGGAACCTTCATCAATCAACCAAAGTATATAAGAGATCTTCTCAAAAGGTTCAACATGGAAGAAGCCAAAACAATGAAGACTCCAATGAGCTCATCCATCAAGTTTGACAAGGATGAGAAAGGTAAGTCCATCAACTCAACTATGTATAGAGGCATGATAGGTTCTTTACTATATTTGACCGCTAGTAGACCTGACATCATGTATAGTGTATACTTGTGTGCTAGATTTCAATCTTGTCCTAAAAAATCTCACTTAAGTGCCGTAAAATGAATTCTTAGATATTTGAAAGGGACAATGGACATAGGCCTATGGTATCCTAAGGGTGATAACTTTTAATTAATTGGATACTCGGATGCCGACTTTTCCGGTTGTAAAGTTGAAAGAAAAAACACTAGTGACACTTGTCATTTCCTAGGACACTCACTTGTTTCATGGCATAGTAAGAAGCAAAATTCGATAGCTTTGTCAACGGCGGAGGCCGAATACATCGCAGCCGGTTTGTGTTGTGCACAAATTCTTTGGATGAAACAAACACTTAGTGATTTTAATTTGTCTTTTGAGCATGTTTCTATTAAATGTGATAACACTAGTGCCATAAACATTTCAAAAAATCTTGTGCAACACTCTAGGACTAAGCACATAGAGATTAGACACCATTTGCTTAGAGACCATGCATAAAAGGGTGACATTACGCTTGAATTTGTAAGCACAAAAGATCAACTTGCCGATATATTTACAAAACCTCTAAGTGAAGAACAATTTGTTGATATTCGAAGACAACTAGGGGTGATTTCCTTATGATCTAATGATTGCTTAATGAATTCTTGATGAATTTACCTTATAATTGCATGATTTTCATGTCATATGCATCATATAGACATATACTTAGGGAAATGGTCAAATTTTGACAAAAAATCAAAATTCCCTTGGCATTAGACATAAAAAATTGGGGATTTAGACTAAAAAGAGCAGGAGGAGGATCACGAAACAAGAAAAAACACAAAAAATTGAAACGTTGACTGTGTTGACCATTGACCAAGCGGTCAATCGGATCATGGACTGGTCAACCGGTTCATCAGGGCTGGGAATTCAAAGAGCCTCCTGTGCTTCATTTTCTCCACTGTTCTCCTCCATTTCTTCAAGGCTCTTCACATTTCCGCTTCCAAAGACCAGTTTGGGCAAGATCTTGGACTGATTACAGGCCTTGGAGTGGATTTTGGGACGATAAGATGCTAGGGCTTCAGATTTGGGACCTAGGGCTTTCAATCTAAGACGGTTTCTCATCAGTCCGCACGTCAGCTAGTTTCAAGACATCCCTGCGCGCCTAGGGCCTTCGGATATGTGTGATTCTCTCTCTACAAGCTTCGCCTTCCTCATTTCTGCTTTTTTGATGGCACCTAGGAGAGAAACAGCAACCTCTAGGGCTTAAGGCAAGCGCTCTGCTGAGCCATCTCAACCTGATCAGATAGAGGCTCGTTGAAAGGCGAGGTATGACACGACCCTCTTTAGTTCCGTCAAAGAGTATCAGTAATACAAGAAAAAATTCGCTCAGAGGAAAGTCATTCTAGAGAGAAGTATTAATTTCTCTCAACTTCAGTATTTCGGGTTTGAGGGACTTTTCGGACGGATGGGATGGCTGCCAGTAGTGACGATTTTCCCGACTCTAGTGGACCGATCACTTCCACCGTTAGAGGTGTTGAGATCATACTGAGCCCGGAGAGCATTTTCCATCCCTTCAGTTGGACTTTGGGTGTATGAGTCCAAGGCTTGGCCTACTGTGCCGGGATTCGAGCCTAGAGAGGCTATTCAGAGGATGTCCCGCCTTGTAGATGCCTAGGGGATGGGCAAACCATCGGCACATAGCCTAACCGTGATCAGTCATCTCCTTCATCACATGATCTGCTCCATCCTATTGCCACGGGGCGGACATCGAGACGACGTCTCCTACCTTGAGGCATTCATTGTGGACTCCATTCTGATGGGAAGACGAATTCATGTAAGGTATCTGATGATGATGCATATGATATCATGCTACGAGAGCACGACTCTAGTACTCCCCTATGACCACTTCCTTACTAGAGTATTTAAGGATGCCGGGGTTGATTTGAGCAGAGAGACAGACTTTGAGGCCCCTACCCTTTATGACACTTATGATGAGCAGTCCCTGGGGCAGATGAAGTTTGAGAAGGCCCTCGATGGCTCCTGGATTAGAAGAGTTGAGCGACCACTAGCATAGGCCCGGGGACAGGGACAGATGCATCCCAGAGTAGAGGAGGAGGCCGAGATTCGAGAGATGGAGAATGGCTTAGACCCTCAGAGGGACTTTGAGCAAAAATGGCCCAAGCTTGACATTCCTCTTCCACCCTAGTCAAAGGTTATTTAGTTTGAGGCCACATTCTCTGAGCCTATGATGACTGAGTCGACTTACACAGTGGGATCATCCTCTCAGCCATCCTTCACCGAACTTCCTCACACAAAGATACCATCTCAAGCACTTCACGTTCTTGATCATGTGCCTTGGATGGATTTATTTGCTTAGATTAGTTCACTTGGTACTCGTATGGAGGAGCTTGCAGTAGTCAGTGATACTCAATTCTACTCTATGGATGATCGCATAGATTAGTATCAGACTGGCTTCACTTCTTAGTTTGAGCATCTCCAACAGAGATTTGAGCGTATAGAGAAGCGTATGGATCAACAGTAGGCTACATTTGAGCATTTACAGCAGAGTATTAAGCGCATTGAGAGTTGCCAGGAGAGTTAGCATGAGGAGAAGATGGCGTACCTCCGCTCCATGTTTCCACCTTCTCAGCCTTGATTTCATCGAGATCCCCTTCGTTTCTTTTTTATGTTGCCAAAGGGAGAGAGATATTTAGGACCTAGGAGACCTATACATGCATGTCATTATCATATCATCTGTTTGGATTAGCTTTGTTTCGTGTACATTTGACTTTACTATATATGATATTCTATTTTCATGATTCACTTTTGTTTCCTATTGAAAATTCACATGTCTTGATTATCTTGGTTTTTAAATTCATAAATTTCGGATTAATTGATCCATGATTGGTTTGAGGGGGGATTTCTTTTTCTCCTAGATAACCGAGGTTCGTCATCATAAAAAATGGGGAGATTGTTAGCCCAAGGGTTCTCCTAATTGGGTATTGATGATCACAAACCATGGTTAAGTGACTAATTGATTTGAATGGTAAAGAATCTTAGGTATAAATTCGTAAATTCATCAAATGACCAAATGGATACAAGATCGAGACTTTGGGAAGACTTTTGATCATAGGAAACGAATGTAAGATGAATGCATATGTGCATCTAGGAGTTTCATACCATTTCATACATCTTAGAAAACTCAGTTTATCCTTTAAAACTTTGATTTCATTAAAACCTAGGTTTTATCAAATGTACCTTAGGCAAAACGTTTTAAAATTGGCATATTAATTCACCTAAAGACCTTGCTTAAGTGTTAAAAAAAGAAAGGAATTGAAAAAGATAGGTTTTCGAGGCCAAAATGTTGAACCGATCAAGACTCTGGCCAACCAGCTCAACTGGTTGGGGAATTGGTCGACTGGTTGCCCTTGTCCGGTTGAGGTTCGGTCGAGAAGTGCCAAAAACACTCTCTCTCATCCAGTAGCTTCCTCTTCTCGGTTGAGGTTCACTCTTTCCCGGTCGAGGTCCGATCGACCTCTGGTCAAGGCAACGGTAACTTGCCAAAGCATTAAATGCTCCAACGGCTAGTGAACCGATCAACCTGTAGCTCGACCGGTCAAAGCTACCTTTTGCTGTTTTTGGCTCCCGAGCTTAGAAACCTATAAATTGAGAGCTCCACTTCATTTATGATAGAGAGAACACTTGCAATCAATTGTCTACCTACCTGTTCTTAACCAAAAATCTCTCATTTCTTTCTTAGTGTATTAAATCATCACTTGCATATCCTTTAGTGCACCCTTGTGAGTCATTCTAGCTTTGTTTTATATTTGAGCTATCTTTGAGCTAGGTTGAGGGATTCATTCTTGTAAAAACTTAGTGTTAAAGCCTTCAAGAGGTTTGAATCTTGAAGAGATTGTGTAAGAGCCCATTTGAGCTGGAATCCAAGTGTAAGAAGATTGGAAGCTTGGTTGAAGCTTCAAGTTAGTGGAACCCTCACTCGGTTAGGAGATTGAGGAGAGTGGACGTAAGCAAGGAAGTGCCGAACCACTAAAAACCCGAGTTTAAATTCTCTAACTCTATCTCTTTATTTTGTTTATAATGTACTTGAACTTGTTGTGTTTGAAAAGATTTTAAAAAACCCAATTCACCCCCCCCCTCCACCTTGGATGTTTTTCTTAATTAAGCATAGCCTTTATTTTCTCAAGATTTATAGGAGTACCAGGTCTTTTAGAATTCAATTGTAAATTGATTCAACATCCCACTACAGATAATCAATTGTATTCTAATACCTTATGTAAATAACAATGAGACACCATCTGCTCAGGTTTGTGACCTACTATCCATGGCCTTCAATCTCCCCATGAATTAGTGTTTATAGTCTAATAGCTATCAACCTTTCAAGACTATTATTATTCTTAAGTTACAAATCCTTTGTTTATATGTTCAACTAATATATCTTAACTCTATAAGAGCATATGTCAAGTTCTACTTAAGAAAGTACTATGACCATAGTTTACATGAACACACCTCCTTAAGATTACCTGAGGAGACACTCTATTTCAATTCCATGGGATATCATGGTGTCTCTATTGAGAATATATAATATTATTGACTTCCATCAACAGTGGCCCGATCCATAGGGAATATATTATTAGCTTATGATCTCACCTATAAGTCAAAGTCATTTTTAACCATGGATGAAAATATAAGTAAATACGAATATATCAATACTTGGATTTTACGGATCTATAAAAAAATATTGGTAAAATATCGGTGGAACCAAAATTATTCAAAATTAATGAAAATGCTTGAAAAAACTCCAAAAGATAGTAAAATAAGTAAGAATACACATGTTAAAGTTATTTTGTAAGTGCAATTGACATAGGTATGGTTAAGGAGAAAAATATCGATAAACAAAAATATATTGGTAGGTTTGGTACTTGGATTTTAAGGATAGAAAATATGAATTTTGGAAGTGTACACTTAGAAGTTAGAATTAGGATAAAAAAAAATGTTTGATTTTATTGAATGAGAACAATTTATACATAATACATGTTACATTGCAAAAGTCCTTAGTACCAAAATGAAGATCAATGTGGTTCCATCACATTATTAGACGAAGGGATCCCATCTTGTTGAAGACAATATTCATACTAAAACATGGATTTTTGATAATATTGATTGTAAGTACAAACATGTCATGCATAAATTTCTTGACTTCTACCCACAACCTCCCCATGGATGAAAAACCTACTGTTCTCCCATGTACTCGTTTGAAATCCTTTTTGCATCTGATATGGAATATGGTATGACATTTGTGTAGAAAGAGGATAGTTAAACATTTCATACTCTTCATTAGTGGAACTTGAAGGATTTGGAGGAGGCTGACCATAACCCATCGATTTCATTGTATATATAAAAACTTATTAATCAACCAATAATCATATTCTTGAAGTGGTGAGAGTCTACTTTATTAGGTGCAACACTCTTATATATAAAAAACTTATTGATCAACCATCCCATGGTTTCCTTAATGGCACCACCTTTGAAAAGATTTTTAACATTTTTTTTTGTCTTGTTGCTGAAGATTTGTACAATGAGGGTGCAATAGGGCGTGATGGATTCAAATATCGAACAATCTGCAATATTCTCATATGTTTTATTGGATCAATTGGACGCGAATGCTGACTTGTTACAATGATTAAAATTAAACATCTAAGTTCATTTATTATTATTCATAAATTTGATGAGAAACAATACTAATTGAAATTGAGTTATGCATATATGTGATAATTGATAAATAGACACCTTGTTAGATCAATTAGACGTGAAGACTCACCTATTTTTCTTTTGTCTCTCACAAAAGTTTCTTTTTGTTGTCGATTCCATTTAGTAGCTTTTGATGCTTAAAGTATTGCTTGATAAGCATGCCGCTCATCAGGGTGCATGTTAGTCAGATACTTATACACACATCATCATCTTCATCATCATCATCATTCTCCTCATTCTCCTCATCAATTACATGTTTATGCCTTCCTCCCATTGTGTCCTATAATTCAACTCAAATCTTTTCTATATCTACAACTTTCTTCGCTTGTGCCTTAATTTTTTCCTTTAGAAGTCATCTTGTCTTTTGTTTCATTTACGGATGCACATTATGACGTTTTTTGGTATTTAAATGATGATCTATATGTGATAAGTGAAATTTAAAACAAGCGATCTTGTCATTCTTTATCGTTAGCCCATGGTAGTTGCATATTGGTTCATTTTTGTTCTCCTTCATGAGTGTACATTAACATTTTTAAGCAGGATCTCGACCCACCACACCGCTCCCACCTGCACTTGCACTTCCACTAGCCATTCTCTAAACATGTATTTTAAATTGAATATGAAACTAATATTAAATTTACAATTATTACAAATAAGCATCTAAGTTAATTTAATATTATTAATAAACTTGATATAAATCACTACTAATTGAAATTGAAATCAAAATCGAATTATGCATATATGTGATATTGAATAGACAAACATTATAATTAAATTTCCATATAAAACTAATTAATAATGATTAAAAATAAACATCTAAGTTAATTTAATATTATTGATAAACTGGATAAAAAAAACAATAATAATTGAAATTGCAATTAAAATTGAATTATGCATATATGTGAAATTAATTTCAATCTGAAACTACTATTTATTTAATTTTAATATAAAATTAATAAAAATTATTAAAAACATATTAATGAGGTAATATCAATTAAACAATACATATATAAAAAATAAAATTGAACTATTTATATATAAAAATAGATTTTATGAAAAGTGAAAATATACCTTAATTAGCCTTAATTTGGAGTTAATCTAACTCTATAACACCAAATTCCTAAAATGTAAAAATTTTGAGAGTGATTACCAACAAAAAATAGGAGCAATTCAAAATCAAGATTATCAAAATTTGTGTATGAAATGGAATGAATTTTGGGTATTTATAGATTTTTTTTTTTGTCAAGCTAGTCGTTGGATAGTCAAATAATTGTTGTAAATTAATTTTAGCTGTTGGATCAAAATTTGGTTGAAATTTGACCATTAGATCCTGATATAGCCGTCGAGAACATTTCATAATCATTGGATCAAGTCAAATTCATTTTCCACAATTGGATCACAAATCTAACCATTGGATATCTTTACAAAAACACGGGTGAAATCTGGGTTGTTGGATCGTAAAAAACAACAATCTAACCATTGGATGAAATAGGGAATAATCACCAAAAAATCAACGATTTTTGGCTTCCATGCACACATGCTCCCAAAGCCAAGAAATCGATGATAAATTAGTCTCATACCGATATATCAACGATATTTTGACAATTTTGTCGATTTTTCAAGGATTTTTTTCCCAACCAATAATTGGTGATCGATTTTGTATCAACCCCTCCCGATATATGATATTTCACTAATATTTCGACAAAATATCCTAACATCTTCATTCATGCTACTAACTTTGACACGAACTCAATATTCTCTCAAGGTTGAGAGACAACATAATGAAGCAATTTGATGAAGTCATGACTACTAGATAGCCTTAAGTCATGACTCACCGTAGGTCCTGTAACTATATATACTAGTGTACTTGCCATGGGAAACTCATCCCGATAGCCAAGGCTAGCCATCCCTCTAATTAAGAAGTAGTGCACTACAACCTCTAATGGATTGCCTATGTTCATGAATTGGTTGTGAACAAGTCATCTATTTACAAGGAACTTGTGACTTGGATCTTCCATGCAACTCCTAATGCACTCCAGTCATGTACAATGCAATAGATGTAGGCTAGAATGCTTACAAGGTATAATGCATAGAATTGGGATAGATAAAAGTGAATTGGAACTTTATTAATAAATAAAAAACAAAAGTTTATTACATCATGTCATGCTTTTAAGGGCTTTATCCTAACACAATTATGTTAAACAATGATAGAGAAATGCTAAAAAAAAGTAGTGCACTCAAATGACATTTAGTTAAACACATGGTGAGTATGCACTAATTCACTCTAGATGCATGTAGTGTGGTGTAGTGTGCCCTCTAGCCTCAACAACTCAAAACTTCTCAAATCATAAGTATACATATGATGAAAATAATGAGATCTCATATTGTTAGCCCAAAGGTTCTCCTAATCGGGTTTTGATGATAACAAACCATGGTTAAGTGACTAATTGGTTTAAATGTTTAAGAATCTCAGGTATAAATTCGAAAATTCATCAAAGAACCAAATGGATACAAGATCGAGACGCTTGGAAGACTTGTGATCATAGGAAACTAATGTAAGATGAATGCATGAGTGCACTTAGGATTTTCATACGTTTCATGCATCTTCGGAAACTCGGTTTATTTTTTAAAACTTCAATTTCATTAAAACCCGAGTTTCTAACTAATGTACCTTAGGCAAAATTTTTTATAATTGGCTTAATAATTTACCTAAAGACCTTGACTAAGTGTTAGAAAAGAAAGGAATAAAAAAAATAGGTTTTCGGGGCCAAAAAGGCTCAACCGATCGAGGTTATGGCTAACCGGCTCAATCGGTTGAGGAACCAGTCGACCGGTTGTGCTCGTCCGGTCGAGGACCGGTCGAGGGAGGTCAAAAACCTTCTCTCTCTCCCAGTAGCCTTTTCTTCCCAGTTGAGGTCCGGTCGAGGTCTGGTTGAGGTAACGGTAACCTGTCATGCATTAAATGCTCTAACGGCTAGTGAACCGGTCAACCCTTAGCTCGACCGGACGAGGTTACCTTTTGCTTAGAAACCTATAAATTGAGAGCTCCAATTCATTTATTGACAAGAGAACACTTGCATTCAATAGCCTACCTACCTGTTCTTGATCAAAAAACTCTCATTTCTTTCATAGTGCATTAAATCACCACTTGCATATCCTTTAGTGCACTCTTGTGTGTCATCCTAGCTTTGTTTTGTATTTGAGCTATCCTTAAGCTAGGTTGAGGGATTATATCTTGTAAAAATCTGAGTGTTAAAGCCTTCAAGAGGGTTGAATCTTGAAGAGGTTGTGTAAGAGCCCATTGGAGCCGGAATCCAAGTGTAAAAAGATTGGAAGCTTGGTTGAAGCTTCAAGTTAGTGGAACCCTCACTCGGTTAGGAGGTTGAGGAGAGTGGACATAGGCAAGGAAGTGCCAAACCACTATAAACCCGAGTTTGAATTCTCTAAACTCTATCTCTTTACTTTGCTTATATTGTGTTTGAATTTGTTGTGATTGAAAAGATTTTAAAAACCCAATTCACCCCCTCTCCCCCCCCCCCCCTTTCTTTTGGGTGTTTTTCTTAACTAAGCATAGCCTTTGTTTTCTCAATTGGTATTAGAGCTAGACCTCTTTTTTTAAGACTTAATCATCTAAGAAGAAATGGATATTCCATCAAGCTCATCCCAAGCTGAAATTTTTTCAAAACATAGAGCTTCATTCTTTACGGGAACCGACTATCCCTATTGGAAAACTAGAATGACTTGGTATTTGCAATCTACTGATTTAGATGCATGGGATGTCATTGAAGATGACCCAACTTTTCCCACTAAACTAGTTGATGGAGTTTTGGTTCAAACCTAAGCAAGAATGGAATGAGCTTGATAGAAGAAACTTTCAATTAAATGCTAAAGCCGTTTTTACTTTGCAATGTGCTATGGATAGAAATGAATATAATAGAATATGTCAATGCAAATCGGCTAAAGAAATTTGCAGGTTGCTTGAAATAACTCATGAAGGAACTAATCAAGTGAAAGAGTCAAAAATCAATTTGCTTGTTCATAACTATGAATTGTTTTCAATGAAAGAAACTGAGACTATTGTTGAGATGATTACTAGGTTCACCGACATTGTCAATGGTCTTGAAGCTTTGGGAAAAACCTACAAGGAATCCAAGAAGGTGATGAAGATATTGAGGTCTCTCCCATCAAAGTGGCATACCAAGGTCACCGCAATTCAAGAAGCAAAAGACTTGACTAAGCTACCTATGGAAGAGCTCATATGGTCATTAATGACATATGAGATCCATTTGACAAAGAAGCTACAAGAGGGTGAAGACAAAAAGAAGAAGAGCATAGCCCTCAAAGCTACAACCAAGGAAGAAGAAGATGTTGAAGAAGAAAAGCCAAGTGATGAAGATGATGATCTAGCCCTCATCACAAGAAAGCTCAACAAATACATGAGAGGTGAAAGGTTTAGAGGAAGGAAATTCACCTCTAGAAAGGATCCTTCTAAAAAGGAATCTTCATCCCATGGTGACAAGGAGAAATGGGAAGAGAAAAGAGATTTGACATGCTTCAAGTGCAAAAAACAGGGACACATCAAATATGATTGTCCTCTCTACAAGAGTGAAGCCAAGAGAAGAATGAAGACGGCAATGATGGCCACTTGGAGTGAAAGTGAAGAATCATCCGAAGAAGAAAATGAGAAGGAAGTGGCAAACATGGGCTTCATGGCAATAGATGATCTAGATGAGGTAAACTCTAACTTTAGTGATGAAGATATGCATGATGTTTTTGAAAAATTATATAAGGATTTTGAAAAACTTAGTTTGAAAAATAATTCTCTCAAAAAGAAAATTCAAGAACTTGAAAAGGAAATTGAAGAAGTGAAAGAAAAATTTTCAATTGTTGAAATATCTAAAACTCATCTTGAAAAAGAAAATGAGATTTTGAGGAGTGAAAATGAGATTTTGAAAAAGAAAAATGAATGGTTAACCTACTCTCTTTCAATTTTCTCTTGTGGACAAAAATCTTTTGAAATGATCTTAGCTAGCCAAAAATGTGTCTTTGACAAACAAGGGTTAGGATTCAAATCATAAAAAAATCAAAAGTATTTTAAAAACTACTTTGTAAAAGAATCCACAAGTGCAAGTCCTTCCACCACTTACGACTTTTGTGGAAGAGGAGGGCACATTAGTAGTACATGTCCCTTAAGAAATGGTTCTCAAAAGACTTCAAATGCTAAAGCTAAAAAGGTTTGGGTTGAGAAATCCAAGGTCACTAACCCTCAAGGACCAAAAAAGATATGGGTACCTAAATCAACTTAAATTTTATTTTGTAAGGATCAAAGAAGGATAAGTGGTTCTTGGAAAGTGGATGCTCAAGACACATGACCGGGGATGAATCCAATTTTGCTTTCCTTACAAAGAGAAATGGAGGATATGTTACCTTTGGAGACAATTCAAAAGGAAGGATCATTGGTCAAGGCAACATTGGTAATGGCACATCCTCTCTTATTGAAAGTGTTTTATTAGTGGATGGTTTAAAACATAATCTTTTGAGCATAAGTCAACTTTGTGACAAAGGTTTTAAAGTGATTTTTGAAGCATCTCATTGCATCATCAAATATATTCAAAATGATAAAACCATCTTCATGGGCCATAGATGTGATAATGTTTATGCAATAAATATTTCAAAATATGATGGCCATGATAGATGCTTTTCAAGCATGCATGATCAAAGTTGGTTGTGGCATAGGAGGTTGGGACATGCTAACATGGACCTCATTTCCCAACTCGACAAAGATGAACTTGTTAGAGGCCTTCCCAAAATAAATTTTCAAAAAGACAAAGTTTGTGAAGCTTGTCAAATGGGAAAGCAAATCAAAAACTCTTTTAAAAACAAAAATTTCATTTCAACAACTAGACCTCTTGAATTGTTGCATATGGATTTATTTGGTCCATCTAGAACACTAAGCCTTGGAGGAAAATCTTATTGTGGATGACTTCTCTAGATACACTTGGGTCTTATTTTTAAGTCAAAAGAATGTAGCCTTTTATGAGTTTTCAAAGTTTTGCAACAAAGTTCAAAATGAAAAAGGTTTTACAATTACTTGTATAAGAAGTGATCATGGGAAAGAATTTGAAAATATTGATTTTGAAGACTATTGCAATGAGCATGGTATTAACCACAACTTTTCGGCTCCTAGAACTCCTCAACAAAATGGGGTAGTTGAAAGGAAAAATAGAACTCTTCAAGAAATGGCTAGAACCATGCTAAATGAAAACAATTTACCAAAATACTTTTGGGCCGAAGAGGTTAACACTTCTTGTTATGTTTTAAATAGAATTTTATTAAGGCCTATTCTTAAGAAAACTCCCTATGAGCTTTGGAAAAACAAGAAACCCAACATTAGCTATTCAAAGTCTTTGGGTGCAAATGCTTTGTATTAAACACCAAAGACAATCTTGGAAAATTTGATGCAAAATCGGATGTTGGAATTTTTCTTGGTTACTCAACTTCAAGTAAAGCCTTTAGAGTTTTTAACAAAAGAACCATGGTTGTTGAGGAGTCCATCCATGTTATTTTTTACGAATCTAACAATTCTCTCCAAGAAAGAGAGAGCTTTGATGATGATTTAGGCTTGGAGACCTCCATGGGAAAATTACAAATTGAAGATAAAAGGTAACAAGAAGAAGTTATAGAGAATCCCAAGAAAGAAGAATCATCTTTGGCACTACCTCCTCCTCAACAAGTGTAAGGTGAATCAAGCCAAGACCTTCCTAAATATTGGAAGTTTGTCATCAACCACCCACAAGATCAAATTATAGGTAATCCATCTAGTGGAGTAAGAACTAGATCATCTCTTAGAAATATTTGCAATAATCTTGCTTTTATCTCTCAAATTGAACCTAAAAATATAAAAGATGCTCCAGTTGATGAAAATTGGATGATTGTCATGCAAGAAGAGTTAAACCAATTTGAAAGAAGTGAAGTATGGGAATTAGTGCCAAGACCTCAAAATCAAAGTGTTATTGGAACTAGATGGGTCTTTAGAAACAAAATTGATGAAAATGGCATAATTATAAGGAATAAGGCAAGATTGGTAGCCCAAAGTTTTAATCAAGAAGAAGGCATAAATTATGAAGAAACCTTTGTTCCCGTAGCTAGATTTGAAGTCATTAGAATGCTACTTGCCTTTGCATGTTTTAAAGACTTTGTTTTATATCAAATGGATGTGAAAAGTGCTTTCTTAAATGGTTTTATAAATGAAGAGATATATGTTGAACAACCACCCGGTTTTCAAAGTTTTAACTTTCCTAATCATGTTTTTAGACTTAAAAAGGCACTTTATGGTTTGAAACAAGCACCTAGAGCATGGTATGAAAGATTGAGTAAATTTCTTTTGAAAAAGGGTTTTAAAATGGGAAAAACTGACACAACTCTTTTCATAAAAACCAAATAAAATGACATGCTCTTAGTACAAATATACGTTGATGATATCATTTTTGGAGCTACTAATGTCTCTCTTTGTGAAGAATTCTCTAAATGCATGCATAGTGAGTTCGAAATGAGCATGATGGGAGAACTTAACTTCTTCCTTGGACTTCAAATCAAGCAACTAAAGGAAGGAACCTTCATCAATCAAGCAAAGTATATAAGAGATCTCCTCAAAAGGTTCAATATGGAGGAAGCCAAAACAATGAAGACTCCAATGAATTCATTCATCAAGCTTGACATGGATGAGAAAGGTAAGGCCGTCAACTCAACTATGTATAGAGGCATGATAGGTTCTTTGCTATATTTGACCGCTAGTAGACCCGACATCATGTATAGTGTATGTTTGTGTGCTAGATTTCAATCTTGTCCTAAGGAATCTCATTTAAGTGCTCTAAAACGAATTCTTAGATATTTAAAAGGGACTATGGACATAGGCCTATGGTATCCTAAGGGTGATAACTTTGAATTAATTGGATACTCGGATGTCGACTTTGCCGGTTGTAAAGTAGAAAGGAAAAGCACTAGTGACACTTGTCATTTCCTAGGACACTCACTTGTTTCATGGCATAGTAAGAAGCAAAATTCGGTAGCTTTGTCTACGGCGGAAGCCGAATACATAGTAGCCGATTTATGTTGTGCACAAATCTTTTGGATGAAACAAACACTTAGTGATTTCAATTTGATTTTTGAGCATGTTCCTATAAAATGTAATAACACTAGTGCCATAAACATTTCAAAATATCTGGTACAACACTCTAGGACTAAGCATATAGAGATAAGACATCATTTTCTTAGAGACCATGCACAAAAGGGTGACATTACACTTGAATTTGTAAGCACAAAAGATCAACTTGCCGATATTTTTACAAAACCCCTAAGTGAAGAGCAATTTTTTGATATTAGAAGACAACTAGAGGTGATTTCTTTATGATCAAATGATTGCTTGATGAATTCTTGATTGAATATACCCTATGATTGCGTGAAATTCATATCATATGCATCATATAGAAATATTCCTAGGAAATAGGTCAAATTTTGACCAAAAATCAAAATTCCCATGGCATTGGACATAAAAAATTGGGGATTTCAACTAAAAAGGGCAAGGGGAAGATCACAAGACAAGAAAATGCAACAAAATTTGGAAAAATTGACCGTTGACCGTTGACCAGGCAGTCGACCGGTTCGTCGGGGCTGGAAATTTAAAAAGCCCCCCCGCATTTCATTTCTCACATGTTCTCCTTCATAGCTTGAAGCCTCTTCACATTCCTGTTTCTAGAAGACCGTTTTGGCCAGATTTCGGACCGATTGCAGGCTGTGGACTTGATTTTGGGACGCCTTGAGGTTAGGGTTTTGATTTGAAACCCAGGGTTTCAGCTTTTGGGAGTGTTTTCTCTCTGCACCGCGCGCCTCAAAGTTGGTTCAGCTTCATCTCTGTGCGCCTAGGGCATCGAGTTTGTGATTGCTCCTTCTCGTTTCATTTCATTCTCTCTTTTTGGACTCTTCCTTCTCTTTTGCGTTCATTGGATGGCACCAAGGCGAGATACGGGCACCTCCAGGGCTCAGGGCAAGCGCCCTGCTGAGCCATCTCAGCCTGAGCAGACGGAGGCTCGCCGAAAGGAGAGGTATGACACAACCCTCTTCAGTTCGATTGAAGACTATCAGCACTACAAGCAAAAGTTCGCCCAAAGGAAAGTCGTACTAGGGAGAAATGTCAATTTCTCCCAACTTCAGCACTTCGGGTTTGAGGGACTATTCGGTCGGATGGGATGGTTGCTAGTTGTGATGATTTCTGAGCCGATCTTCCTGACTCTAGTGCGAGCTTTTTATTCTCAGGCGACCTATGGGCTTGGAGGACCCGTATTGTCCACTGTGAGGGGAATTGAGATCAGATTGAGTCCCGAGAGTATCTGCTTCATTCTCGACATTCCTTTAGTTGGACTCCGAGTGTATGAGGCCAAGACGTGGCCTACTGTACCGAGATTTGAGCCTAGAGAGGCTGTTCAGAGATTGTGCGGACTCGCAGATGCCTAGAGGATGGGCAAATCATCGGCATACAGCCTGACCGTGCCCAGTCGAGTCCTTTACCACATGATATGCTCCATTTTATTGCCACATGGAGGACATCGAGACGAGGTCTCCTACCTTGAGGCATTTATTGTGGACTCCATCCTCACCGGGAGACGGATTCACATGGGATATCTGATTATGATGCATATGATCTCCTGCGTTGAGAGCACGACACGAGTACTCCCCTACGACCGCTTCCTTACCCAAGTATTCAAGGATGCCGGGGTCAAGTTGAGTAGAGAGATGGATTTCGAGGCCCCCACTAGCTATGACACATATGATGAGCAGTCTTTGGGCCACATGAAGTTTGAGAAGGCACCCGATGGCTCCTGGGTTAGGAAAGCTGAGCGACAGGTCCGGGGACAAGATCAGATGCATCATGGAGCAGAGGAAGAGGCCGAGATCAGAGAGATGGAGGATGGGTTAGACCCTTAGAGGGACTTTGAGCAGAAAGGGCCCGAGCTTGACATTCCGCCTCCACCTCAGTCAGAAGGCATTCATGTTGAAGCTACCTTCTCAGAGCCTATGATGACTGAGTCGTCTTTCACAGCAAGACCATCATCTCAGCCATCATTTACCGAGCTACCATCTCAGGTACTTCACGCTCCTAATCATGCGCCTTGGATAGATGTCTCCGCTCAGATTAGTTCCCTTGGGACTCGTATGGAGGAGCTTGCCTTAGTCCATGACTTTCACTTCTACTCTATGGAGGAGCACATGGATCAGTATCATACTAGAGTCATTTCTCGGTTTGATCACTTCCAACAGCAATTTGAGCGCATGGAGGAGCGTATGGATCAGCAGCAGGCTACATTCGAGCATCTCCAGCAGAGCATTGATTGTACTGAGAGTCGTCAGGCGAGTCAACATGAGGAGATGATGGCTTACCTCCGCTTTGTGTTTCCTCCTCCACCCCCTCAGCCTTGAGACTATCTAGACATCCCCCTCTGTTTCTTTTTTTATGTTGCCAAAGGGGGAGAAATTTATAGGATCTAGGAGACCCTCATGCCTGTCATTGTCATCATAGTCATATCTATCTTGTTTGTACATGTGAGGTTTCGTTTCCATATATATATGATATGATATTTTTATAATCTAGTGTTCATTTTTGTGTTTTACATTACTTCCTATTAAAAATCGTTTGATTAATCCATGATTGGTTTGAGGGGGAGATTTTTTTTTCTCTCATAGATAACCAAGGTTTGTCATCATAAAAAAATAGGGAGATTATTAGCCCAAAGGTTCTCCTAATCGGGTTTTGATGATAACAAACCATGGTTAAGTGACTAATTGGTTTAAATGTTTAAGAATCTCAGGTATAAATTCAAAAATTCATCAAAGAACCAAATGGATACAAGATCGAGACGCTTGGAAGACTTGTGATCATAGGAAACCAATGTACGATGAATGCATGAGTGCACTTAGGATTTTCATACATTTCATGCATCTTCGAAAACTCGGTTTATTCTTTAAAACTTTGATTTCATTAAAACCCGAGTTTCTAACTAATGTACCTTAGGCAAAATGTTTTATAATTGGCTTAATAATTTACCTAAAGACCTTGCCTAAGTGTTAGAAAAGAAAGGAATAAAAAAAATAGGTTTTCGGGGCCAAAAAGGCTCAACTGGTCGAGGTTATGGCCAACCGGCTCAACCGATCGAGGCTATGGCCAACCGGCTCAACCGATTGAGGAACCGGTCGACCGGTTATGCTCGTATGATTGAGGGAGGTCAAAAATCTTCTCTCTCTCCCAGTAGCCTTCTTTTCCCGGTCGAGGTGTTTCTCTTACCGGTCGAGGTCCTGTTGAGGCAACGGTAACCTGTCATGCATTAAATGCTCCAACGGCTAGTGAACCAATCAACCCCTAGCTCGATCGGACAAGGTTACCTTTTGCTATTTTTGACTCCCGAGCTTAGAAACCTATAAATTGAAAGCTCCACTTCATTTATTGACAAAAAACACTTGCATTCAATAGCCTACCTACCTGTTATTGATCAAAAAGCTCTCATTTCTTTCATAGTGCATTAAATCACCACTTGCATATCCTTTAGTGCACTCTTGTGTGTCATCCTAGCTTTGTCTTGTATTTGAGCTATCCTTAAGCTAGGTTGAGGGATTATATCTTGTAAAAATCTTAGTGTTAAAGCCTTCAAGAGGGTTGAATCTTGAAGAGGTTGTGTAAGAGCCTATTGGAGCCGGAATCCAAGTGTAAGAAGATTGGAAGCTTGGTTGAAGCTTCAAGTTAGTGGAATCCTCACTCGGTTAGGAGGTTGAGGAGAGTGGACGTAGGCAAGGAAGTGCCGAACCACTATAGACCCGAGTTTGAATTCTCCAAACTCTATCTCTTTACTTTGCTTATATTGTGTTTGAATTTGTTGTGATTGA
Organism: Vitis vinifera; assembly: GCF_030704535.1. Classification (NCBI taxonomy): domain Eukaryota; kingdom Viridiplantae; phylum Streptophyta; class Magnoliopsida; order Vitales; family Vitaceae; genus Vitis; species Vitis vinifera. Next base: position 15,724,794 of record NC_081809.1, on the reverse strand, counting down.
AAAGATTTTAAAAACCCAATTCACCCCCTCTTTTGGGTGTTTTTCTTAAATAAGCATAGCCTTTGTTTTCTCACATATATATATGCATACAGTTTCTCACCTCTAAAGGAAATGAATGTGAAGGTCCCAAGACCCCAACAAAATAATAATAATAATAATAATCTATTAATATAGTAGAAGCATAAATCAACTAAAGTCCACCAATTTTTTCTTAGAAAAAGTGGACTCACATGACTTAGTAGTAGTGGAAGTGAAAAAGAAAAGTGGTGAAGTAAAAATGATGTATTAGTGAGTGGGAGACTTGTGTGAATGAAGTTATGAAGAGTGTGGTGTTGTGAGGCCTTAGGACCCCATGTGGAATGGAAAATGAAAACTTTGAGCGGAAGGTGAGTGAAATGGTAAAGATTTGGGTGACTAAATGAGGATTTAGGAGTTGAATTAAGCCTCATTGGTGAGTCTTTACATTGGCCTAGAATAGGGAACCTTGGTGTCCTTGAAGAGGAAACCAAATGGGTGAAAATGGAGAAGGGGTGACACCATAGAGTTGTTTGGAAACCCCAGATTGCTCCATTTCCAATTCCTAGATTGTTAAGATGCAATAAATCCTACTCCAAGCTTGTGATAGTGGAAAAATATGGCTATCAAAAACCAAAAACATATCATAGATCTAGAGATTAGTACGATACCTGTGATCTAGATGCTCCTAGATCACATCTTGTTAGTGTAGAATACTTTAAAGCCATAACAAAACTCGTAAGCATGTGGATTTTCTACCTGATGACTCCTTTTTGAGTCTAGGCATTAAGATGGTGGAGATCTCAGGGTTGGAGGTTAGGGTTCTCTCTCTAGATTGTAGGAAGAGAAGGGCAAGACTTAGAAATCCCAACCCTTAAAGGGGTATTTATAGGCTTCTTACTAGGTTTAAGTAACTTAAGCCCACCATGGGTTTGGTTCACTTAATCTAACCCAAAAAGGTTTCTAATTGATTAATTAACTCAACAAGGCTCTAATTAATTAATTAGCCTATTCTATAGATATTGTTTACTTACCCTTTTGCAACCTTACATAATTATCAAAACACCCTTATAGACACAAGTGAACTAAAAACCCATCCAACCCTCATAAACCATGCCATAAAGGAATATAAGCTCAAGTGGGGACCATTGGGATCCATAGGACAGTATTAGCTCTCTCAAAATCCAATTCTAAAGTTGACTTAACATCCCACTATAGAGAGTAAACTACACTCCAGTACCCTATGTATATTACAATAAGACACTAAGTGCTCAAGTTCATGACTTGTTATCCATTATATATAGTCTCCCCATGAATTGATTGTTTGTAGTCTAATAAGAGGAAAACTATCAGCCTTTCAAGAGTACCTCTATAATCCTTGAGTTATAGACCCTTTTATTATGTGATCAAATGACATACTTTAACTCATTAAGAGCATATGTTAAATTCCACTAAAAGAATTAGTGTGGGTCCACATATTTCATGATCATACGTCCTTAGGACCATCTAAGGGTACACATTGTCTCAAAGTCTATGAGATATCATTATGCCTTTATTGAGAATACTTGTTGCTATTAGCTTGCATAAATAGTAATCCAATCTATATGGAATATATGATCACTTTAAGATCTCACTCATAGGTCAAAACTATTGCTAACTTCTACACAAACTCAATATTATCTTAATGTTGAGTTACTATATAGTGTAGCCATTTGGTGAACTCATGACTACCTGATAGCCTTATGTTATGACTCATTATAAGTCTTGTTTAATGTGTACTTATATACACTAGTGTATATACCATGAGAAACCTATCCTGATGGCCAAGACTAGCCATCTCTCCAATTTGGAGATGGTGCACTAAAGCCTCAAATGGATTGCCTAAGTCCATGAACCAACTATGAACAAATCTTCTACTTACAAAGAACCAATGACTTTGACTTTCTGTGCAATTCCTAGTGCACTCAAGTCAAGTATAATGTAAGAGATGCTAGGCTAGAATGCTCATAGAGTATAATGTATGGAATAAGGACAGATAAAAGTGAAACTAAAATATCATTAAATAAATAATAAATTCCAAATTTGTTACATCATATCATGTTTTTAGGGGCTCTATCTAAGTAAGGGGTGGTACTCTGCTATGGCGCCCCCAATGAACATAAATGGGGGCACCACAATACGAGTGGTGATTGTGGTGCCTTGGTATGGTATTCTTAGTGGGGTGGCACTCAGCTCTGGTGCCATGGTTTATGTTTTTTTTTTCTATAATTGATTTCTTAAGCAAACGACTTCAAAAAATTATGAAACTTGGGCATATCTAAGTTTAAGAAGTGAAAATTCCAAAAAAAAAAAAAAAAAAAAAGATAGTTCCAAAGCATTTGGACATCTCTAACCCTTTTCATGTTGAGAACCCTTGATAACTCCGTTCCCATGCCCTGGATCACGTAGGGTGCATGTAAATTTATCTTAGGCCCTCTAAATCTATCGTAGTGGATAAACAAGTATTCAAAAACAATATGAATACCACAAAAATCATAGATCTAGAGAATAAAGTCACATACATTTTATTTGGATGTTCTTGGATCAATTCCAATTGATGTAGATAACTCCAAAGTTGTAATGAATCTTGTAAACACCATGATCTTCCGCCCAATGACTCTTCCTTATGTATAAGCACTGAGATGGTGGAGACCTTAAGGGTGGAGGCTTGGGTTTTCTCTAGATTGTAGGAAGAAAATGATAAGACATGGAAACCCTAACCTCTAAAGGGGTATTTATAGGCTTCCTATTGGCCTTAAGTGACTTAAGCCCACCATGGGCTTGGGTCACTTAATCTAGCCCAAAAAAGGTTGCTAATTGATTAATTAATCATATAAGGTCCTAATTAATCAATTAGCCCAAGCTAGTAATAGGATAGTTAACTTTAACTTTGTTATAGGATAGTAATAGGATAGTTAACTTTAACTTTGTTATATCAGATCTTGCTTTTAGGGGGGGCTTAATCCCAACATTTCAAATACGTTAAAACATTTTATTGATAAAAAAAATAGTAACGCTTAAAAGTTGAGAACTTCTCTAATTAGTTCTTTAAGCAAATGACCTTAAAAAAATAATAAAATTTGGTCAAATATAACTTCAAGAAGTTTAATATATATATATATATATATATATATATATATATATATATATATATATATATATGTATATGTATATGTATATAAGTTGTTTCATCATATTTAGACATGTATAACCCCTTCAACCACTTAAAAGCATTTTGTTGGTTGAGATGGAATAACACTGGAGAAAGAAGGGTCTCTAATTGGTTCTTTAAGCAAATGACCTTAAAAAAATAATAAAATTTGGTCAAATATAACTTCAAGAAGTTTAATATATATATATATATATATATATATATATATATATATATATATATATATATATATATATATATATGTATGTATATGTATATAAGTTGTTTCATCATATTTAGACATGTATAACCCCTTCAACCACTTAAAAGCATTTTGTTGGTTGAGATGGAATAACACTGGAGAAAGAAGGGTGGTAAGGTGTGGAAAACATGGAGAGAAAAATTATAAAGGCCACTTAGGTGTTTCTTGATATTAGGGCCCTCTTAAATGAAAGATACCTCACAAAAACAATAACCACAAACAACAATGGAATCCACACACTTACAAAAAGTCATACAAATTCAAGATCCTTCATGAGAGTTATTAAGAGTAAAATTATGAAGTCACCCACCTAAAAAAAGAAAAATTAAAAAAAGAAAAAAAGAAAAATCCATAAATAAAGGAAAAATAAAGATAAGTAAACCACTTTTTTTGTTTACTATTTTATTTACACACTTGGGTTGACCAAAAAAATGAGTCCAAAAGAAGAGTAGAAAACTACCATATTTCTTGCAAAATAGGATCTTGGTGGTCCCACAACTTTGCCACATCAAGGGTTTTGCCTCCTTATGCTAAAAGGTAGCTTATTTTTTTGCCTCAACCTTTCTTTAGACTTAGAACAATAGGGTTTTGGTTGAAGATATGCCCAAGGGTTTACCTTTGGTATTATACTTATTTTATGAAGAATTTTTTTCACTACCAAGAAAATCAACAACCTTAAAGTCATGCATGTCTGCTAAAGCTTGTTCATTCCATGAATGCATATAATATGATGAAGTGTGGTTGGTCAGAATTTTTTATTATATGGGACTCTCCCTTATGTCTTCTAAAATGGTAGCCTCTTCCCTAATGTATTGCTCATCTTCTATCTCACTAGAGTAAGTTTCAACTAGCCTTTCTAGGTTTTGCTCATTAAATTGAGAAGATATGTTCTCTAAAATGGTAGTCTCTTGCCTAATGTCTTGTTCTTCTTCTAACTCACAAGGGTAAGACTCAACTAGCCCTTGGTTTTGCATATTAGATTGAGAAGATGAGTATAATTCTCCTTGCTTTCGGCCTTCCAAAATAGAAGTAAGCTCACATACAAAATCTTTGAGTTCTTATAAGGTTTGTGTAATGTAAGCAAGAAAGGAGTTCAAATTCTCCTCAAACTACACTACAAGAAAAAAGGCTATCAATGACACTTTTTACGAGTCAAGAAAGGTAAAAGTTAATGCTTCTTAAAAGCATCATCGTCTAGTCTACCATTGTATGTGTTAGCCAACAATGACACTTCTTGAAAGTGCCATCTTTGATAAATACTTTCAATGATGCTTAAATAAGCATTATCTTTCACAAATGTTAATAATGACACTTTTAAGAAGCATCATCTTTCAACATTTTCTTATGAAATAATTTTTATGAAATTGGCAATCTTGACACTTATAAGAGTGTCATTTATAATATTTTTTATCAAGGACACTTTTAAAGTACCATCTTTGATTTTGAAAATTTGTTATTAAAAAATATTCATATCTTGCTATTTGAATAATGGATTCCTATATAATTAAATAAAAGAAAAAAAAACAAGACCTAAAATTAAATTGAATTTACTAATAAAAAATATCATTAAATATTGATATACAATAACATAATTCAAACAATAAATGTAACTACTTACATAAAAAATTTGCTAATTATATCAAAATATTTCGCCAACAATTTCTAATCCCTTCAACAAAAGAAAAAGTGTTTTATGCATTGACTATTAAGATCTATATTCTACAAAAACGTAGTTCAATTTCCTAATGACTTTTATCGATATAATATTCATGGTTTTCAGCATCACATCCTTTAACATAATGATTTCCTTTCTTTTGGAAAACTTGTTTCCTTTGCCACCTATAAACAAAAATATGAAAAATATAAAACCTTTAAATTATACATACAACAAACAATAAGTATAATTGAAACCATAACTTTCACAAAAATTTAGAGGAGAAAAAATTTAGAACCAATATAAACTAATTTTAGTGAGACCTAATTAAGAACCATGAAAAGAATTTTCTATTGTTCCTTATAATGTATTCAATCGGTAAAACAAAAAAAAAATGATTATTTGTTTTTTAAAAGTCATTCTCTATTTTTTTTTTTTTTTTTTTTTTGTAAATAGTGTAACAAAAAATGACTGTAGTTATTAGACATGTTTTTATGAAAAAATAAAATTTTGTATATTTAATTTGGAAAAATAAATAAATAAAATTACAACCAAACAAAACATTAAGTAATAACCACTTCCCTTCCCCACCTCCAATTTATCAACAAAAGAAAAAAAATGGTTTTTATTCTTATTAATATATTGCTTACTCTTTGAGAATTTTACTTTCAGCAAGATGACTTCTATCAATTGTAAATTTTAATATTTGAATCTATGAAAGCTTAAGCTTTTTAGAATTCTAATAGGAAAGGAATGAAAATCTTGAAAGTTATAGCAAACTAGAAAATATTTTAAAGTCGTAGTTTTTTAGAAGTTGCCTATTATTTGCATCCAAAATAATAAACACGTGGTTTTTAGAAGTTTTTCAGGAATTGTCTATTAGAAGTTGTAGTTTCTTGCAACAAAACAACAAGTTTGCTTTTACAGACATAGTATATCAATATCAACAAGAATGGAAACCGAATTGAAATATGATGTTGAGAGAATAATTATGTACAATGGACCAAACCAGATTCCTAATAATTACAAAATTTCATTGAGATGTCATGATCATGGATCGTATCCCTCATCTTGTCCTTTATTAATTAATTTTGGTTAATAGCAATTTGAAAATGATGAAAGACATAGATAAACCAAATTTGTGTTTTGGATTTGTACACTTCTCAACATTTTATTCTCAAAATGAAAATTTATATTAATAAAAATAAATCAATCAATAAACATAAAATAAAAAAATAAAAAAAAATATAAAAAAAAAACAAACCAAAAGAAACAATTTGATTAACCATACTATATGAAATTAGAAAAGTTCAATTAAGAACTAAAAACTTGAAGTATAGCATATGGATTACAATTGTCAATAGGCAACAAGATAAAGATGGTATCCAAGCTAAGGAGGAAATTAGAACCAAGTCAAAAAGAAACTCCAAGAGACTTTAGTAGTTGAAAAGATGAGTTTATCTTAACATATGGGTGTTCAAATGAGGAGATGGTAGTGGTGATTTGTATCTAAAACAAATATGAACCAATTACATCTAAAATAATATACATTTTCCAAATCAAAATAATTTTAATTATATATTTAAGCACCCAAATTAAATCAAGCATGAACCTAGTTGTATTTAATTAGAAAATTTTATTAATTAGACATTTATATAATTTCCAAAGAACCTTGTTCTTTTTTCCTTCTTTTTGTGTCTTTTACTAGATGATTTGCAACTTTAGGTAGCTTGTGCTATATAATTAGAGTATTCAAATTCTTTCCTTATGGAAGACTTTAGCCAGTCATATCTCAATTAAATGTTGGCACAATGCCTTATTAGTACATCCAATTTTCTAGAAATTAAGAACATTAACATTTTCAGATGACTTTTTGATAAGATACGTCAGCAAATAGGATTCTAAAATGGAGGACCATTCTTCACCTCAACAAAACAAAAATAAGTTAACCTCAAGATGAGATGACATGTAGCTCAAACTGAAAAGGAAATATTCATACACACATTCATATTTTGAAGACCTACTAAGTGTTTCACAATTGGATGGATTAAGGCTGAGCTAAGTTGAGTAGAATTAGACTGATTTTTAATTACGTGCTATTTATGAAAACTTGTCCATATTAGGTAATTGTTTTTTTCATTGTTAATTGTGTTCTTAGTTTTCTTTTTCTATGCATAAAGTTGTTCCTCAACTCTTTCTACTCACTTCTTGATATTAAGCACAATGCCAATCTTTGGCGGGGTGGTGAAAGTTGAGCAGCCCATTTATTTATTTATATTTTCAAACTTTGTCCATTAAGGATCTTACACCATCCTTACTATTTGCCAATAGGCAATGAAGGAGTAGAAACTGTCTAATGAGGGTCCTACACCAACCTTGTTGTTTGTGTAACTATCATATATAGACACACGACATCTAATTGGAGTAGTGTCATTTGGAGTAGTTTGAGACAACTCCACTACTGGGACATAATGTATTAGTGAGAATATAAAATTTGATTGAGTAGATGTAAATGCGAAATTATTGATATGATACCTTCTCCATCATGGCAACCATCTATAAACTTGGGGAAAAAAAAAGATAAACTGAGCAAAATACAGACACCAAACAAATCTCAATATAAAGAACACAGATTTTCAAAGATAAATAAACAAGTTGTTTAAATATCTTCTGTATATACCAGGTAGAACAGAGTGTAAACATTTCTATCCTTGTCATTTCTTTTTGCGAACAAAGTGATGGCTCAAGCAGGGTATTTGATCCAAGAATTTCTAGTGATATTTTTTTCTAGCTCCAAAATTCTGGACTATTCTTATTTTCTAGTAAGTCACATGGAAAATTTTAAATCTATCCACCTTAAAATAGAATATCAATAGCAATAGTAGTTGCTTCCAATCTATCACTAAATTTGTTTCCAAACATAATAGACATATTTTGATTTAATATACCATAAAATATTATATCAAAGGTGAAAAGAAAAAATTAATACACTCTCCAATCATTCCACAACAGCGTCCTCTCTAAACAGTTAGTTGTTTTTCTTGCTTTATTAGAGAAAATAGAGATTGGCTAAAAGGAAAATGAAAAAAAATAAATAAATAAGAAAATCATGATTCACTATTTTAAAGTTAACAATGCAATCACTAGGGTCCTTATATCAATTTCAAAAACCATTGATTATATATTTTCTAATATCTTGAGAAAGCTACCCAAATTTCTTAAATTTTTTATTAAGATAATCATAAGTACAAAGACATTAGATATGAATTTGCATAATTGAATTTGTACCTTGTAAAAAAGGCAACTTGTAGGACATACTGAAACAAAGATATATTGAAAATTTTAATGATAAATAATCTACTTATAGGATGGAATATCATTTAATCATCTCAATTGTATATTGATCTTTTGTCTAACAACTAAAAAATTGTCTGATACATGCTCAATTTTTGAAATTGCCAATGCATACTATAGTAGACATAAGTTTCATTCAACTTGGTAATTAAAATAAAGAAAGAAAGACAACTATAAGAATAAATAAAATAATATCAAAGAACTAGGAAAACAAAATATAAAAATTAGTTCAATTGCAGTTATTTCTATATATATATATAAACTTTTATAGGTTAATTTCTAAAGGATAAAAATTGAAAAACATGAACTAATGAAGCACAAGATGAGTTGGACAATATTCATCTGAGCAAGCATCCAAACTCATCCAAACTCATCCAAGTTGGGACTTACCTTTTGGTTAACATCTGCAAGTTGCATCACAACACTAGAATCTCATTGAACCCTTTGGAGAACCAACTAAAGAGGTTCCTGATAAAGCATGATGAAAGAGATCTTTTGAAAGAGATGTAAATAAATTTTCATAGAAAAAATCGTACTCATGCTCCCAATCATTAAATTGAACTCAACCCAAATAAATATAGAATAAGAAATAGGAAAAATTGAGATAAATTTTTGAAGAACTAACTTACAAAAAGAAAATTGAAAATCCTTCAAGCCAAAAATCTGTTTAACATGTATAAACAACTAAGAAATTTTCTATATATAAAAAAAAACTAATAAAACCCATTAATTTCAAAACCCACAAGCCTTAAACATATTCAAAAACATTAAATTAATGAGCCAATCTAAAACAAAAACAAATTAAGAAATGGGTATTGCCAAAAACTTGTGTAGAAGATGAAGGGGCAAAGAAAGGGTTCCCTTGAGAGGTTTAAATGAGAAAGGAAAGGTAGCAACACAATATTTAAGAACGGAAACAAATGGTTGCAATAAAGCTCTAAATGATTATTCAAGAAAACAAAAAAATACCTGAAATCTTTTGAAGAAAGATATTTAAAGTGAAATAAATTCTTGATATTTTCCTCTAAGACGAGAGAAAATGAAAAATAGCCAAACCTTCTCTCATGGATCTAGGATGAAAGATGACTAGGTTTTTTTCATGGGTATGAAATGCTTTCATTGCTATAGTTTCTGGAGGATATTGAAAATTATGAGAAGATCTTAAATAAGTTTCCTTGTGAAAATGGGCCAACAATGGAGACTAATCAACCCAGTCATTTGTATTCACTTTCTTCATATTTGTAGCCAAAATCTTTCCATAGCAAATCTTGGTGCAGTTTGAAATGCACAAGATGGCACCCAAAATAAAACCAGAACACCAAAACTACATAAAAATGAGGGTTTTCTTCAAAAAAGTAGTAGAGAAAAATTAAAGGAGAAATTGAGGAAAAATCAACGGATGAAACATAGAAATAATAAAAAAGAGTGATCGGATGATGAAACAAGGACAAGTATAAAAGAAATAAAAATGATCAGAGAGTTTCACCGTCCTAAAATATAAAATAACAGAGAAATAGTAACTGAATCAAGAAAACTTCAAGAGATTGCGATCAGATTGAAAGAAAAGATGATCATAGACAAATGTAAAGCTTAAAATGGTACGAAGGTTGAGCACAACCTTCACATTTGGATTATTCCCAAAAATCTCTCTTAACAAGAGAACTCTCGAGTATGGGGACTCTAAGTTTGGCTGTATTTTTTTAACTAGGAAATAAAAGGGTAAGTAGAAGATGAGGCTTTTAAAAAGTGCCAATGTTAACACCTAAATCAATGATGCTTTTAAAAATGCCATTATTTAAAATTCTTTTTACCATGGCACTTCAAAAAATGTCATTGTTTAAAAACGTCATTGTTTTCACCTATAAAGTGCCAAGAATGTGAATACACCAATAATAGCCATTTTCAAGGATAAATAATGGCACTTTTTATAGGCGTACAAAAATGAAGCATCATTAATACAATTTTTTATAATAGTGCTAAAAAATGTGTGTGGGCTCATTTAAATAAGAACTTAATTGAGATTCATCGTAGTAAGGATTTAGCTATTGTTGGGAATATTGAGGCCACTTCTCCTATTGGGAACTCTAGATTACTCCATTCTTAAACCCTAGATCTTGTAGGGTGCATGATCTAGATCTAACACAATAGAAAAATATTGTATCAAAAACCATATTAGAATATAGATATAAAGATTGAAATACCCATACCTAGATCTGGATATTCCCAAATCAAATCTATGCATAGAAGAAGAAACTTGTAGTCTATGGAGGTCTCGTACACCCAAAGTCTTCCGCCCAATGACTCTCACTACGACCTTGACACTCCAAAGGGTAGACTTTAGAAGGGAGGAAGATTTGGTTATCTCTCCATGAAGGTGGAAGATGATAGTCATACCAAAAGTCCTTAGAAACATAAATTTCTAGGGGGTATTTATAAGGTTCCCCAATTGGGCTCAGGTGACTTGAGCCCACACGGGCTTGCATCACTTAATCTAGCCAAAAACAGGTTCTAATTAATTAATTAAAGGCATAAGACTATCTAATTAATCAATTAGCCCAATTCAGAGACCTTGTCCACTATTCCTATGCAACCTTGTTTAATTACCAAAATGCTCTAATGCACAAAGTGAACTTAGAGTCAATCCAACTCTTACAAACCATATCATCATAGTATATGAGCTTAGAGCGAGGACCACTGTGATCCATACGAGTACTGACCCCTCATAATCTAATCTTAAAGTTGATTCAACATTCCACTATAGAGAATAAACTGCTACCCTATGTACTCAACAAGTGGGAAGAACTAAGGCAATTGACTAATAGTTTAATGAATACCAAAAGACAAGTATATATATATATATATATAACTTTTTACTTGGTAAAATTGATGTCAATACTAAAGAGTGTTATTTATCTCTTGATTTCCATCACCATAGCGTCAACATTCCACTATAGAGAATAAACTACTACATTATGTACTCAACAAGTGGGAAGAACTAAGGCAATTGACTAATAGTCCAATGAATACCGAAAGACAAGTATATATATATATATATATGGAACTTTTTACTTGGTAAATATAGCCATGGTGATGGAAAACAAGAGATAAAGAACACTCTCTAGGATTGACATCAATGTTACCAAGTAAAAAGTTCCATCTTTAGGATTGACTACTCCCACTATAAACATATATAGTATTATCCTTTTAGGATAGTCTATATCCCTTGATTTCTTGAGCCACCTCATCTTTAGGATGGTAATAGGCCAAAAATCAAGATAAGCTCAATCGTAGAGGTTGTGAGCTTATTTATGGCCCACTCCTACTTAATATTTTAGAAAAGAGACTTTAAAATAATTTTGTAAACCATCTTAAAATAAATTATTCATCATGAGAATTTCCAAAACTATTATTTATTACTTGACTTAGGACTTATGTGCTAAAGAGGGATTGTTTTTATATTCCTTATCTTTGAACCCCCATTTTTGAACAAAACAGTTTGCTCACTCTCTTAGAGGGAAAGAGCTTAGAGAACCAATTTAGGTGTTGTTCTTCTTCTCTCTAAGAGGTGGGGGGAGGAGAGAGAGAGAGAGAGAGAGAGAGAAATAGCTTAGAGAACCACCTAACCCAAATGAATTTGAGATCTCAAATGGCAACAACCAACTCTTTAAATAAATAATAATGGAAAATAATATCATAAAATTTATTCTTTTGAGAAAATCCAAAATTATCATTTTGAAAAATATTACAAAATATTTCCTAAGATTTCCTAACACATGTTATATATAAAGTATAAGCATAAAAGGAAATAAAAAGGAATCCCATGGCCTTAGAGATCTTGTTCCTAATTTGGTCACCCAATAATTGGATTACCAAAATCCATAACATACCAAATTGTACTTGCAACAACAATTAGGGTTAGTGGCATTTACAAATGACCAAAATACCCCTACTACCAAATAGTCATCATGAGCACTCAAGCGCCTAAAATTTTTAAGACATGTTGGATGCACTTCTAGTGTATTGGATATTACATCACCATTAGATGCAACTTACACCACTAGATGCATCGCTCAATCGATCAAAGCGCTAGATGTACCGTTTGATAAGTTGAAACACTCGAGCACTATTCTTCACACTTCTGACAAGGGTTTTTCTCTAAAAATCTTTTTTTTTTTTCAACAAAGGAATGTGCATAATCACCTTATGATTATCCAGATTGCTTTCGTACTCTCCATGGGTTACAAAGTAAAAAAAAACAGTTTTTTACATTAGGAACCTATACTCTAAAGAATTGGAGCTTACAAACGATTCTAAGGAAAAAAAAAAAAACAGATTTCTACAAGTAAACAAAAATCCTATGACTTTTATGAGGCTTACAACCCATTTAGGATAAGTAAACAACAATCCCAACCACAAGCAACCACAATTATGACAAATATATTGTAAGAAGATCATAATGCAAAATGCACATACATTATCCCCAGGGCCATGGGATAAACAAAACACCCTATAAAACCAAGGTTGGCACACCCTTGAAAAGTTCTAACATGCTTACTAACCTATCGCAATTATCTCAATTGTAAGAAAACCTTAGATCTATCTATTTCCTAAGCTTGAATTAGGTTAGAAACATGCAAAATTATCCTAGGCTTTTCTAAATCCTATGCACAATGGAAAAAATTACATTTTTAACATTTAATAAGATTAAGAAAGTGCTAAAGAAAACCATACTAATGATTTCGATGTTCTTGAATTGATTCTACGTGGTGAGATGATGATTATTGTTGCAAAAAGTCTCGTAGACCCAAAGTCTTCCGCCCGATAACCCAAACCTTAATCTTGATACACTTTCAGTCGGAGGGAAGAAATGGGGGTTATGGCTCTCTTTCTCTCTAGAAGTAAAAAAGAAATGGCTCTTTAAAAGCTATATAAACCCTAATCCCTAAGGGAGTACTTATAAGGTTCCTAACTAGGCTTACTTGAGCCCACTAAGGGCTTGGGTCACTTCATCTAGCCAAAATGGATCATAATTGATTAATTAACCTAACATAACCTATTGATTAATCAATTAGCCCAAACTAAAAACCTTATTCACTTATTCTTGTGCAACTATGTGTAATTACCAAAATGCAAAAAAAAAAAAAAAAAGTGAATCTAAAGCCAATTTAACCTTTATAAATCATGCTAAAGAAACTATATGAGCTCAAAGCAGGAACCATTGAGACCTATAGGAGTATTGACTCACTCAAAATCCAATTATGAAGTTGATTTAACATCCTACTATAGAGAATCAACTAAATTCTAGTATTTTATGTAAATAACAGCGAGACACTATGTGCTCAAGTCCATGATCTACTATCCATTGCATTTAGTCTCTCCATCAATTGGTATTTGTAGTCTAACAAGGTGAAAACTATTAGCCTTTCAAGACTACACTATCCTTGAGTTATAAATCCTCATATTATATGTTGAACTGGCATATCTTAGCTTTTCAAGAACATATGTCAAGTTTCATTTAAGGAACTACTATGACCATAGTTTACATGAACACACCTCCTTAGGATCACCCAAGAGAACACTCTATCTCAATCCCATGACATATTATGATGCCTCTATTGAGAATACCTATTACTATTGGTTTTCATCAATAGTGGCCCAATTTATAAGGAATATGTGATCAACTTATGCTTTCACCATAGGTTAAAGCCACTTTTAACTTTAGCACGAACTCAATATTCTCTTAAGGTTGAAAGACAACACAACTTGGTGAAGTCATGACTACTTGATAGCCTTAATTCATGACTCATCATAGGTCCTATCCAATGTGTAACCATACACACTAGTGCACTCACCATGGGAAACCTATCCCAATAGCCAAGACCAATCATTCCTCCAATTAGGAGATGGTGCACTATAACCTCTAATGGGTTGCCTAGACCCATGAATTGATTGTGAACAAGTCATTTATTTGTAAGGAACCCATGACTTAGATCTCCTATGTAACTCTTAATGCACCTAAGTCACATATAATGCAAAAGATATAGACAAGAATTCTCATAAAGTATAATACATAGAATAAGGATAGATAAAAGTGAAATTGGAACATCATTAAATAAATAATGAATTCCAAATTTATTACATCATGTCATGTTGGTATGGGCTTTATCCTAACACTTTAACATATCATGGATCCATATATATTACAAAGTACTTATCAAGTCCTTCAAAGATTATCAATCATATGATTGAATCATTAAAAGGATGATACTAGATCTTTGTAGGAAACCTTATGCTATAATTTTTGCTTTATAGCATACTAACCCATTGATATCCGATAATCTTTATGTTTTCAACCATTAGATTTTATGTCCATTTATATTCAATAGGTCCAACAAATTTTACCAATGACTAAAAGTCTAAATATTCCCTCATTTCAGCAACAAGTCTAACTTTATATACTTTGCATCTTTTTGTTTTGGCCAATTATTTTTATATCGACATTCTTGCATAATTCATGATTTGGAATATGTTGAGATTGAGCCCTAAAAAGTATGACATGATGTAACATATTGAGATTCATTTATAAATTTATTTATTTATGTTTCTTGGTTTCCTTTTATTATCCATTTTGCATTAATTGATTTTTTTAGTATACACACCTCACATCACTTGCATTGTATATGACTTGGGTGCATTAAGAGTTGCACAAAAGATCCAAGTCATGGGTTCCTTGTAGAGTGATAAGTTATCCATAGTCGGTTCATGAATTTAGGCAATCCATTTAAGATTGTAATGCCCTACCTCCTAATTGGAAGGATGACTTATCTTGGTCGTCGATATGGTTTTCTCATGGTGAGTGCACTAGTGCATGTGATGCGCACTAGATAGGACCTACAATAAATCATGACGTAAGCTTACCAATTGTCATGATTGATCAAGCTACTATACTGCATAAACTTTTTGACCTTGAGATGATATTGAACCTATGTCAAAGTCAACAAGAGGCTTTGACCTATGAGTGAGACCCTAACCTAAGGTGATCATATACTTATGGATGAGGTCATTGTTGATGGAGGATGATGACAACATGTATTATCAATAGAGACACCATAATATCTCATGGGATTGAGATAGCGTGTTCTATTGGGTGAACCAAAGGACATGTGATCTAGAAGACTATGACCATAATATTTTTCTTAGTAGAAATTTGACATATGCTCCTTGGAGTTAGAGTATATTAATTGATCATATAATAAGTAGAATTTGTAACTTAAGGATTGGAAAGATAATTTTGATAGGTGATAACACTACCTTATTAGATTATAGATACCAATTCATAAGGAGTCTGCATACACTGGAAAGTAGGTCACGGACCTGAGCTATGTCTTGTTGTTATTTATATAGAGTACTAGAGTGTAGTTGATTCTCTTTAGTGGAATATTGAATCAACTTTAGAATTTTATTTTGAAAGAGTCAAATACTCCTATAGGTCTTAGTCGTCCTTTGTTTTGATCTCATATACCATGATGACACGGTTTATAAGGGTTGGATTGGTTCTTGATTCACTTTTGAGCATAAGGGTTGGAAAGGTAATTTTGATAGGTAATAGCACTACCTTATTAGATTATAGATACCAATTCATAAGGAGTCTGCATACACTGGAAAGTAAGTCATGGACCTGAGCTATGTCTTGTTGTTATTTATATAGAGTACTAGAGTGTAGTTGATTCTCTTTAGTGGAATATTGAATCAACTTTAGAATTTTATTTTGAAAGAGTCAAATACTCCTATAGGTCTTAGTCGTCCTTTGTTTTGAGCTCATATACCATGATGACACGGTTTATAAGGATTGGATTGGTTCTTGATTCACTTTTGAGCATAAGGGTGTTTTGGTAATTATGTAAGGTTGCATAGGGAATAATGAACAAGTTCTATGGATTTGGCTAATTGATTAATTAGATTGCTCTGCATGGTTAATTAATCAATTAGGACCCATTTTGGGCTATGTTAAGTGACTCAAGCCTTGATGGGCTTAAGTCATTTAAGCCCGAGTATGGAAACCCTATAAATACCCCCTTAGAGGTTAAGGTTTCCATCACTTTTTTAAGAGACAATTATCTTCCATCTCTAAAGAGAGAAAAAGAGAAAGCCTAGGATTCTTCCCTTCTAAAGATCATACTTTGGAGTGCTAAGATCGTGGTTTGAGTCATCAGGCATAAAATCTTAGGTGTACAAGACCTCCAGACTCTTCAGGCTTCATCTTCACCAAGCGGAATTGATTTAGGAACATCTAAATCAAAGGTAAAGTTTTCTAATGTTTTTCTTCTTGATCCTAAGATGTTAAAAATATGTTTTTTTTTTTTTTTTTTTTTGCTTTCATTGTCTAGAATTTAGAGGCCTATAGTAGTTTTGCATGCACCTATATGATCCAAGGTAATGGAACATAGAATCTAAGGTTCCCAGCGTAATCTTAATCATTCCTTATGATCTCAAAGGTCATCTAAAAAGAAGATGTGATATGAATGACAATATTAATTTGATTTCATCTTTCTCCTATCATGTCCATAACTAATAGAGGTCTCTTTTACTTTTAGATATGACAATATCTATGCCTCTTTAGGGACTATTCATTCATTTTGTGCCTATTTAGGGGTTATTATTTCAATTTTTACCTTTTCAAGGGATATTTGTTCAAATTGTACTTCTTTAGAAGTAATTTGTTCAATATATGTCTGTTTAGGGGCTACTTGTTCAATTTATACATTTTTCAAGGACAACTTATACCTCTTTAGGGGCTATTTATTTAATCAATTTCTAGGTTGATTACTTATTCTTATCATTTCCTAGATGTGTATGACCTCTTAAAAAGAGTCAATCTTTACATGCAAGTCATTTTCTTATGCCTTTTCCACATCCAAGGAATATGTCTTTTAAACTGACATATCTATAATGCTTTAAACATTTCTTGTTTTATTGAAACATCAAGCTATCATACTTCAGGTGTGTTTTAGATTTAATAATTGTAGTATTAATTGTTTGTCCTTGAGATATTTCCACTCATATTCATTGGTAAAAAATTTCAAAAAGTTTCACATTATTTTTCTAAAATTGGTTTCCTCTCCCTAATGGCAAAAAAAATGTCTCATCAAAATGACAATTTGTGAAGCATGTTGTAAAAATCTCATCATTTATAGGTTTAAGATATCTTATTATAAAGGAAGAGTTAAAACCAACAAAATAAAACACTAGTCATCACTAAGGATCCAACTTAATACATTATATAAGATTAATGAGAAAATGGAACTTTCATGAACAATGATAAAATAAAAGTTCATGCAAACCAAGAAATTTTGAACAAGATGAACACGCATTTAGAAAATTCTTTTTTTGAAACCAAAGTTTGGTTAATATCGATTTTGATGATAACAAAAGAAGGTTTGAAACTAATGATTATATTTCTAGTGTGATTAGGCAAGAAGATTTCCAAAGTGGCAGTCACAAAGACAAAATCAAGCCAAAGAAAAATCAATAAGAAGAAAAAAAAACCTCAAAGAGAAGTGTTTTTCAAGACCTAAGCTTTATAGGATCTCTTTGTAAGGTTGTTGGTGTACTAGGTTTTTCATGCATTACATTATTAATTTATGCACCAAAATCATCCAAAAGTAATTTTGTTTTAAATTCTTTAAAATTAGATGATTTCATGTTTTCAACTAAAATCTTGTGTCAAATGTTTTCCAAACTTGTTTAAAAGGTTTTAATTTGGAAATGATGGTTGTTGAGCTAAAAATGGCTCAACCGGTTGAACTGGATGAGGAACCGGTTGACCTATTTAACTCAACCAATCAAATGGTGTAAAAACATTCTCTCTCTTCCAGAACACTTGTTCAATTGATCAAGGTTGAACCTCAACCTGTCAAGGAGCAATCGAGGTCCAACAGTCACTTGCCAAACATAAAATACTAACGGTTAGTCAATCAATCGACCCCCCAATTGGACCAATCAAACCCCCAACAGCTAGTTTGGTTGTTTCCCTCTATAAAAAATGTCTCAATCTTCATTGTTTTAAGAGCTTAACCTTCATAAACATTTCTTGAATATATTTAAGCCTTGGAAGAGTGTTTTTTTAGTGCACCATTATTCTAAAACTTGTGTATCTTTAGTGCACCATTCAATTCTAGTTTTCTTGTATCATTTGAGCCTAAAGTTTTATACTAGGATTTTGTGAGAATATTTATGATCCTCATTTGTAAATCTTTGAGAAGAAAAGTCCAAGTGTTAGGTATCACTTAGGGATTCTCAAGTGTGGGGTATCAATTGAGGGGTTGTTTAAGAGTAGGGTATCTCTTGAGAATTGTAAAGAGTGCTTGGAATCAAAAGTCCAAGAGAGTAGATTGGAACCATAATCCAATTGTATTGCTTGAAGGCTTGTGTTGGGAGCCTTGAATTAGTGGAACCTCAAGTTTGGAATTGAAGCTAGACGAGAGTGGGTGTAGGTCGGGTTGTGTCGAACCAATATAAAAATCTTATGTTTACATTCTCTCTTCCCTACTCTTTTACTTTATATGCAATTGTTTTTATATTGTTTTATTATATATTTGCATATAATTGTATTTTGCATTCATATAATTTAAATTTTCAAAAAAAGACTATTACTCTATTCACCCCTCTTCTTCCCACCCTCTCCCTTCTATGGTGATTACTTTAGGTTGGATTAACCTAATTTTTCTAACAATTGATATCAGAGTTAGGCCTTTTGTTTAAGACTTAATTGTCTAAGAGGTAATGGCTAATCCATCAAGCTCATCTCACATTGAAAGCTTTTCAACCACTCGACCTCCATTCTTTATGGGAACCGATTATTCCTATTGGAAAGCAAAAATGTCTTGGTTTTAAAATCTATTAATCTGGATCTATGGGATGTCATTGAAGATGGTCCCCCACATTCCTTCAAAATTAGAAAATGGAGTAATGGTTTCAAAACTTAAGCAAGAATGAGATGAGCTTGATAAAAAAGAAAGTTCAATTAAAAGCCAATGTCGTTTATATCTTACATTATGCTATTGATATAAATGAATTTAATCGTGTTTGGATATGTAAGTCGGCTAAAGAAATTTGGAGACTACTAGAGATTACTCATGAGGGAACCAACCAAGTTAAAGAGTTAACATCCTTGTGCATGATTATGAATTATTTTCTATAAAGGATTTCAAATCTATTGTAGAGATGTTTTATAGGTTCCTGCTTATTGTGAATGAACTTAAAGCCTTTGGAAAAACCTACACTGAAGTAAAGACAGTTATGAAGATCTTAAGGTCTCTACCAAAAAAATGGGAAACAAAAGTGACAACTATTCAAGAAGCAAAGGATCTCACCAAACTCCCACTTGAAAAACTCATTGGGTTACTCATGACTCATGAGATAAAATTGAACATCATCAAAGAGTTGAAGAAAATGAGAAAAGTATAGAATTTAAGGCCTCAACAAATGATGATGAAGAGGAAGAAAGTGAAAATGAAGACCTTGATTTCACACTAAGAAATTCATGAAGTCCATCAAGCTTGAGAAGATCAAGGAAAGAAAAAAAAATCTCATTTAAGAGAAGAATCTTCAAGTTTCAAAAAGAATAAATATTTTAAGAATTATTTTGTAAAAGAAGCCTCTAGTTTTTCACATTCAACCATTTTCAATCTTTGTGGAAGAGGAGGTCACATTAGTGATAATTGTCCCTTAAGAAAATCTCCTCATGTTCTTCGAAACTTTAAATTATTTTGGATTCCCAAGGGAAGAAAGAATAACCCTATAGGACCCAAAAAGATATGGGTACCAAAGGTTAATTTGTTTTGTAGGGATCCATGCAAGAAGGAGGATATGCTTACATTGGAAAGAATGCATTGATAATATTGATAATGGTATTCCTTCTAAAGCTTAATTTGCAATATCATTTTATCATTTTGCTAATACTTGGTTTAATTTTTGTTAATAATATAACTTTTAGTATCACATTGATAAAATTGGTATAATTGTTAAACCAAGGTTTGGATTAAAAAAAAAAAAAATTATGTACTTAGGTAAAATTGAATGATCATATGTTTGTATGCTCTAATAGTGTTATTCAGTGCATGTTATATATTTTTAAATGCATATGATATCCCATATATCTTTGCAAATCATGATTTAAATTGGGAATGTTCCAAGGTTGAGCAATTTTTATTTGGAAAATGTTCTTAAATGAAAAAAAAAAATGGAGTTTCATTTCCATGAGAAATTATATTATGCTTATTGTTTATTTTTAACTTTTGATATTATGTGATTCCCCTTATATGCTTTTATAGAGACTTTTTGCTGATGATAAAAAAAAAAAAGGAGAAGTAATGGTAGACTGCTAACTTAGGAAGAAATATTAATATTGTTTTGGCAATCCTATTCATATTGATGTTATGTGCTTTATTGGTCATAATTGTTTGCATCATATTTAATAATAAATTGTTCTTTATGCTTTTTATGTTTGATTATATCATTTTGAACACCCTTAATATACTCTTTGAAGTTTCTAAACTCGAATACTTTTTAAAATTCAAAGGAGCACATATTGAGGAGGAGTTTTTTAGCAACCTTGGTTTTGTCATCATAAAAAAAAAAAAAAAAATTGTGAAACCAAAGTTTGGTTAATCTCGATTTTGATGATAACAAAATAAGGTTTGGAACTAATGATTATATTTCAAGTGTGATTAGGCAAGAAGATTTCCAATGTGGCAATCACAAAGACAAAATCAAGCAAAAAAAATCACTAAGAAGAAGAAGACCTCAAAGAGAAGTGTTTTTCAAGACCTAAGCTTTATAGGATCTTTTTGTAAAGTTGTTGGTATACTAGGTTTTTTATGCATTACATTATTAATTTATGCACCAAAATCATCTAAAAGTAATTTTGTTTTAAATTCTTTAAAATTGGATGATTTTATGTTTTCAATTAAAACCTTATGTTAAATGTTTTTCAAACTTGTTTAAAAGGTTTTAAGTTGAAAAGGATGGTTGTTGAGCCAAAAACAGCCCAACCGATTGAACCGGATGAGGAACCGACCAACCTATTCAACTCAACCAATTGAAGGGTGCAAAAACTTTTTCTCTCTTTTCTAGAACGGTTGTCCAATTGGTCAAAGGGCGGTCGAAGTCTAACGGTCACCTGTCAAGCATCAAATATTAATGGTTAGTCAACCAGTCAACACCTAACTCAATTGGTCAAACCCCCAACAACTAGTTTAGTTGTTTTCCTCTATAGAAAGGCCTCAATCTTGATTGTTTCAAGAGTTTAACCTTCCTAAACATTTCTTGAATATATTTGAGCCTTGGAAGAGTGTTTTTTTAGTGCATCATTGTTCTAAAATTTGCATATCTTGAGTGCATCATTCAATCCTAGTTTTCTTGTATCACTTAAGCCTAAAGTTTTGTACTAGGATTTTGTGAGAATCTTTCTTATTATCATTTGTAAATCTTTAAGAAGAAAAGTCTAAATGTGAGGTATCACTTAGGGATTTTCCAGTGTGGGGTATCACTTGAGGGGTTGTTTAAGAGTGAGGTATCTCTTGAGAATTATAAAGGGCGCTTGGAGTCAAAAGTCCAAGAGGGTAGATTGGAACCATAATCCAATTGTATTGCTTGAAAGCTTGTGTTGGGAGTCTTGAATCAGTGGAACCTCAAGCGTGGGATTGAAGCTAGAGGAGAGTAGACGTATGCCAAGTTGTATTGAACTATTATAAAAATCTTATGTTTGCATTCTCTTTTCCCTACTCTCTTGGAGTGTGTTTGGCAGTGATTCTAGGAAGTGTTTTTAGTTTTTCTAACATTTGAAAAAATTTATTTTTCAAGTATTAGAAATGTTAGAAACACTTCTCAAAATCACTATCAAAAGCATTTTTATTTTATATGCAATTGTTTTTATATTGTTTTAGTATATATTTACATATAAATTGTTTTTTTTATTCACATAATTTAAATTTGCAAAAAGAGACCATCACTCTATTCACCCCCTCCCCTCGAGGGTGATTACCTTAGGTTGGATTAGTCTAATTTTACTAACACTTTTATATACTTTTCATAAAATATGCAAAAAATAAATATCAAAGCCATTGAAATTGACATCTAAAAAATTCATCATTTGATTTCTATACAGTGCAAGACATTTAAGCAACATAACTAAACACACTTCAGATTGATCATGCATGTAAAATTTGAATCTTGCCATATAGAATTATCCCAATATTGACATAGAAATTAAAATATAAAGTTCTCAATTGACGTTCAAATTTATAAATATGCAAGTTTCTTACATGATTATTCAAAGATATTAAACAAAATTATGCTACATCATATATAGATATGACAAAATGTATCAATAAAATAGTTGTCTACATTTTAAAGTTAAAAACTTTTTGTCAAATTCACATTATTATTATTTAATAGATTTATCCATGTAAATATACAATCAATAACTTATTCATATACACTGAATTAAATATGCATACATTTTATATTTAGAACTAATCAATTAAGATCATATACATAATCATAAGACTAGAATATGCAATCTAAAATTTTACGTAATGTATAATAATTCTAGTATACAAATAATCTCATGATAACACATATAAGTAAATTCTTTAAATTTATTTCTAATAAAAAATTTAATGTGTATCGAATTGTAACTATATTATAAATATATAAAATAAGATAATGATGCAAATACAACCTGTTTTATTTTTTATTTTTTTATTCATGAGATGTATAAAAATCATAACAAAGGAGTTATTATTATTATTATTATTACTTCTTCGTATGTCTTTGTGGACCCCGCATTTCGGCTCATGCGTTTCCCACTCGACGGCGAGCTCGATTTTTATTTCAAAAATGATTTTATTTATTAGAAAATGACTTGGAGTCGCCACTTATTTTTGTTTTATTTTTATAGGGTAAACAAAATAAGAAAGAAAAACCCTAAGTGTGACTCCTTATTTTGGAAAAGGTGGTCTGTGAAAAACCGGATCGGGTTCGGGGGTCAGGTTACTTATCGGGAAGGTACGGTAAAGACCGTAGCACCCCTCTAAGTCCCTAAATTCGAGTCTCTACTAATAAAATAAAGCTGACATAACAATCAATGAGAAAATCAATGAATACTCGAATCAAACATGCACATATGAGTATCAAAATATGCATAGAGAATAACCAAAGTGGAAGTGGATGCATACCTGATCAGCAAACGGAAATGCGCTATCACAAAATGGGGTTAGTGCATAGTAATGAACATAAAGTGTATCACTCATATCACCCAACCAGATAAAGAAGCACCAATATCATGCATAGTATTATTTAAAATTCACTTTTATTTTGATGAAAATTTATTTGATGTGGGGCTCCCACCAAAGCCCGTTTATTTTTGTATGAATTAATTTCGTAAATTCTATCACCAAGAATTACGAAAAATAAATTCACACTTATTTTAAAACATTTTGAAAATCAAAGAAAATTCGAAAGTGGCTCGCCAAAAAAAAAAGCGACCAAATTTTATTAAAAATGAGATGTTGGTATCTAAAAACCCTAAGGATGGAAAATTTGATGACTTGAAAACATTTTAAAAACCAAAAGTTGGAAAATCATTTCAAAACGAGGTTGGAAATTATTATTTTGAAATCAAATGGAAAGAGTTAAGTGGCCATGCTAGAGGTGGCCATGCATACCTGCCTCAGAGGTTCGATTGGACGTAGACGTCCCACTACGGTTACTGCATCCTGAAGACACGACAAGTGTCTAAAATTGAGAGGCTATGCTCCTTTGCTTCCTAACAAGAGCTACATCAGATTACCTATAGACAACTCCAGGGACCATATCATAGTCCGCATGATGAAGGAAAGCCAACCCTTCTGCTACTCCAGTAGCAATGGTGAGTCTTGTAAGCCAGTCGGGTTCATATTCTGATATCTTTGTTGAATCATGAAGAAGCTGGGCTAAAGTCCCATTGGGTAACATCTAGGGGCATAGTGTTCAAAA
Organism: Vitis vinifera; assembly: GCF_030704535.1. Classification (NCBI taxonomy): domain Eukaryota; kingdom Viridiplantae; phylum Streptophyta; class Magnoliopsida; order Vitales; family Vitaceae; genus Vitis; species Vitis vinifera. The sequence goes on along the minus strand of NC_081809.1, from coordinate 15,700,281 downwards.
GGATTTTAACTGGGCTGGGATTATCTCTGCCTTGGAGGACTTCAACTCCATTAACGTACTGTCATTGATCATCACCAATTATTAGGATCTTGAGAGGCGCACCTCTCATACAGCCACAGCCAATAGCACGTCTGATGCAAGCTTTCATAGGTGTACCCCACACAACATCCGGTCCATCATCAGATCTGTAGAGTGGAGATTAAGTACCAAAGTACCCTTTTTTATGCAACAGTCACTGGTTAGAGGTTTGACCCAAATAACAGTTTGATTCCTTCTTGCAGCTATTTTCCAACGCATATGTTCTGCCAGGGCACTCGTCCCTCTCCATATTCTCAAATCCTCTCCAACTTCAATTGTTCCTTGTTCAGCACGACCAATAGCTACTGTTTCACATCCCTGTTTTCCCATTTCTTCATGAGTTCCCTGTAACACGCATATAGTTGAGCCCCGAATGACGGGAATTTCATCCCCAAGGAACTCGTAGAAGCTAAGAAGCTCACGGAATTCCATTTCTGGCACGCAAGAAGAATGTGTTCCTTTGTCCGTGGCATGGGTCCATTAGGAGCAAAACAACCTGAATACTACCATCCATTTGGGCAGCTCCAGTAATCATATTCTTCACATAATCCGCATGTCCTGGACAGTCCACATGGTCACAGTGCCGCTTAGCAGTCTCATACTCGACATGGGTCGTTGCAATTGTAATTCCTCTCTTCTTCTCTTTAGGAGCCTTGTCAATTTCATCGAGGGCAACTACCTTTGCTTTTCCTTCCTCTGCCAGCACCCTTGTAATAGCAGCAGTCAACGTAGTCTTCCCATGAAGACTCACAAGCTGTTCTACATTGAAGGGTGGAGTTCCATAGTCATCATTACCCTCTGAAGCCACTCCCATGCTGCCAACAATGGAGAGCACGTCCAGGTGTAGTCATGCGAACTGTGCTCTTGTAACCCGGTGTTCGTCCTCTTCTGCCCATACAGTTTTCGAGGGTCCCACTTGGCTTTCATATGGCCATTTACCTAGCAAGCCCTTCACAAGTAACGACAAACACATACTCTTTTGAATTATTTGCCCAGATATGCCTGGTGACGTAGAGGCCTGGCCCACAATGATTTCTGAAGAAATTGCCCCATGATACATCAGCATTATTTGGGTTAGTTTCCCAAGTTCTTTGTCTTATCAATGCTTTTGGAAATGAGATCAAACTCCATATAGAACCAAGAGAATTCCTCCATATTTAAAAGCACTAGGATGGATCATGAGAACAATTATCATTACAGTCTCTGGTAGTTGAAGAGCTGTAAATTGATAATAGAACTGATTTATACAAACCAGCTTTCAAGATACTGAATCCAATAGGAGGGTTTGGGGTGTGCCGTACCATTTCTGAGAACGAAAACAACACATCAAAACCATGCTTATGAACTGCACAGCAACATGCAAGCATTGCTATTTCTAATAAATCCCAGGAATGGTCGTGCTTAGCATGTGCACTGCTATCCACAGATGTGTTCTTTCAGGTTCCTGTGCATGAGTGTTTCAGCCATCATGAGATCTAATTCCCCCAACAGATTGATCCCTTTGAAATTGTCACCAGATTACTTTTCAACTGATAGAGCATCATCAAGATCAGTAGCAGTAGAAGAAACAATAGTAAACAAGCACAAACTTCTAAGATCTCTTCTTCTTCTTAGTCTCAAATTCAGGCACATCTCCTTTAAAATATATTGAGTTGTAGTGAACCTCTGCCCAAAACTCAAAAGCATTACTCGCTCATCGGTGATTTTTCATAATGGTGAACCACTTCCTATTGCAACATACCATTCTTTACTACTGGAAGCGCAGATCACAGCAATTGGTTGAGCCAGTGGTCATTGAAGAAACTGGAGCAGCCTTAATGGAACTAGCAACAATATCACAAATACCGAAGCCATCATGAGGGCCAGATGAGATGGCAGAGGTGATGAATCTGCATCATTCCATCTTCTCCTTGGGCTTCACACTTGGGCCACTTATTCCTTTCTCTTTGGAAGCTTAGGCATGAGATCTTCGCCTTGGCAAGAAAGAGTATCGGTGACGTACAGCCAGCCTAACCTCGATCGATTCCCTTAATCCTTGCATTGAGTGTCCACAAGAATGACATATAGTGCATCAATGAGGCCCCTGAATCGTGAAGCTTAAAGTATCTCCGTTTTGGTCCAAACCATCTCCTGAAATTTACATCTATACAAATTGCATACCAAGCTGTAGCATGAATGCCAAGAAGCATACTGCAGCTAGATATGTCTAAAGATGGGCCATGGCTTAGCGGCCTCTTATCCGGTTCTAGCTCAAAGGGCATCAACCTCAGCAATGAAAACAACAACACGTCGAAATGAGTGGCACCATGATAGAAATGGGTATAGAGAATGATTAACGGAACGACTCATGGAGATATATACGTATGAATTCATGCATGACGAGGACAAATGGGAGAGATGGTGAAACTGTAAGAGAGATGGGCTGAATGGTGGAATTGGAAAATGGGTATGGAAGGTGTATGATGTGGAAAGATGAACATGGTGGATATGGTGGGTATTGGATGAATTGATGGTATGTATGGGTATGAAATAATGAAGGTGGGGTGGTGAGGAAAAGAATGAGTGACATGGGCATTAGAGAGTAGGGTAGTGATTAGTGAGGTATTTGCATGGGAATAGGGATGAAGGCTATGAAGCATATATACGGGTAGTGAGAAGGTGGGCATAAAGGATATGGCTATGTGGAATGGGTTATAGCAGATGGGTGTAATGAATGGAGGAAATGGGCGTCATGGGTGGAATAGGTAGTGGGAAGGGTGGAATAATGGATATTTGAAGAATGGGAATGTGGGTATTATGGAGGATGGCCCTATATGCATGCATGATTGGGACGGATAGAAGGTCAAATCATAATTTAAAGTCCAATCCCATCTCACTCCTTGAATAATTGAGCTAAAAGCTCAACCAAAAAAAGCAGCAGATATCACTGCACCAGATCTAAGAGTCCATGGTGGAACAGTATCATAATTAAACAACCACCTTTCAGAAAGCATAAACTCAAACCCAGGGAATTTGCATGACAATACCACACCTTCTTGCTAGTCATGACTGCAAAACAAGGCGAGAATCCAAATACAAAGTAGCCAGTAAAGAGCTACAAGGAAGGAGCCATCTCTTTGTAGGACCTTGGTGCTAAACTCTCCAGCATAGTGATACACCTGATGCATAGTTCGATGACCATTCACCTTAAAAATAATTCTCTTTTATCCCTAAAAATCCAGTGTTTTCAACCAACTGATGCGATTAAAACATTGATTCCAAAAGTGACCAACAACTATACTTGTCACTCTATAATGTTTGACCAACTCGACACACCCTAGTCATCAAGGCAAAAAGTGCAGTATTCGATTCTATTTTGGATGCCATGAACTGAAACAGCTAAACACTTGGACTACTGCGAATAGGCAAGCTTTCAACTCAAAACCAAACAGACATGGGAATTCCACTAACACCATAGGAATAAATAGATATTAACCACAACCATATGGCACTTTCGAAGCTTTATTTCAGAACACATTGGCATCATGGCATCTGTCTCATTTCAACAACAAATTATCTACTCTTCACCAAGAGTGAAAATGAACCTGTGCATGCAGTGGTTTTCCCTTGGAAATTCAGCTTCGCAATCACCAGTGGCGGAGTCAATCTCGTGAAGTAATGAAGCAACCTCAACTTTGGCCAACAATGAAGAGGAAGTGGTCATCTATTACAGAAATGCCATACCTCCAGGATGAATCAGTGCGAGTGTGAGAACTTAGGCCCATCAATCCTCTTACCATAGACTGTCAGGTTCAGCTTAGACTCGATTTCTCCTAGTGACAGAAGGTGAGCATTTACCCTCTCATTCCACCTAGAAGAATGACTTTCCCACCAGATATACATAGAGAACTCCCCATCCAAACACCAAAATCACCAATCCTTAAAGGAATGAATTCCTGATTTGAAGAACCGAAAGCACCAACCTCCTACATTGAGTGAGATTTCTGACCTTCTGACCAGAGCTACTGACCATTCATAGGAAATTAATACCCTGTTGCGTTGATTTAATACCCATATGCCCCACACATCCACCCAGATTCATGGACATCTGAAAGTCTCTTTTATCCTCAAATGTTCCTCAAATCAATTCATTCTCCACCAGCACACCAGCACAGATTTACAGTCTTAAAGCCTTGAGCGTGCATTCAAGAGAAAACAGAGGAGCAAGAAACAAAAACGAGAATAGAACATGAAGCATTTAACAAATATGTTGAGCCCATTTCCTCATTTTATCCATGGGTCCAACAATCAGTGGGTTAAGATGAAAAATATTTGCCAGAATAGAGCATAAAATGTAGCAAGCTCTCTAAATATTAAACCAATGCAACCCAACAAGCAGAGTGGAAATCACAGAGAATGAGTCATGAGAAATATGAAAAAAAAATGAAGGTGCACTGGAAAGCCATAACAACCATACCTGAAAGCCTCTTCTTCAACTAGTCTTGGGTTGCAACTCCTTGCTCCGTCTCCGGTAAGCGCTCAGCTCAGAATCCCTCTCAAAGATCTCTGCTCCAAACTATGGCTCCTTGCCTCTGCCAGAGAACAGCAGCCAAAAACACTACTCTCCTCTAGCTTGCTGCTCCTAGCTCTCCTTAAACCAATACTCTCTCTCTGAAGCCTCATGAAAAAAAACCCCCTCTAAAAATATCTCTCAGACTAGCATGAAAAGCTCCCCACTCGAGCTTCCTGCCTGCAGCAACGAAAAATGTTCTCCCCTCCCGTCTGGCTTCCCCCCACCAGCTAAGGAATCCTCTCTCAAAAATATCTCCTCTTTCTTCTCTCCCTAAGCACCTCCCCTGCCTACCTGCAGCTAACACTCCCTCCATAACAGACTCCGAATCCTCTGCATATCCTCCAACCTGGTGTCGCTTTCTCATTCGTCCATCAATTCCACTAAGCTGATTCCACATCAACCAACCAGGAGGCAACACTTGGCTTTCAAAGAGCCTTCCAACTGGCAAGTGAGCTGCAAAAAATGAGAGAAAAAAAGGTGCCCCAAATGGGGGTCTACAGTCTTCCATTGCATTACAAATCCTCAAGCAATATTCCAAGTTAGTTATTTAAATTTCATATTTTATTTATTTAAAATCAAATTTTAATAAGATGCTTTTGTTGAGAAAAAAAAACTTATAATTCAATAATATTACCCTACTAGATTTTACGAGCCTAAATTAATTTAATAATTATTGTTAGAAACATAGCATAATAATATAACCTAAATTAATTTATTTGCTATCATTGAATACATTTAAATTAAAATGGATCATAATTTTAATATTAAATATATTTTAAAGTTAGACATATTATCATAATAATATTGTAAAATAGTCTATAATGCAACTTAATAATAAATGTACATTTGTAAAAATTATATTTTTTTATCGATATAGAGGATATTATTATCAAATGTGACAATATATATATATATATATATATATATTAAAAAATAACTTTAAAATATTTATTTTTACTTATTATATAATTTTTAATATTTTTAGAATTTTTATTAATTTTTATGTTATCGATATTTTATGTCAAAATATTCGTTAATATATTTTTGATATATCCAATGTATTCCTAAAATTGAAGTATGATATATTTACTGATATTTTCATCATTGATAACAGTGTTATTCCATGCATGATTTTTTTGTTTTTTTGTTTTCCTTACTTTATCGCCAGTTTCAACCAATTTCTTCTTTTCAAACTTCCCACGTGGCCCACTAACATCATACTTTCCAAGGCACCCAAAAGATTTTTTATATTTAAAAGATATTTTTTATTTAACTCAGACTACAACACAAACATATCCATCTCTTCTTTTATTTTATTTGTTATTTTTTTCCAACACTCACTCTCACTTTCACTCTCCAATCTTCTTTTATCTTCATTATTTTTTCTCTTTTTAACAACCTAAGTCCACGCATAACCACAAAATGTTTCTCTTCATTCTTCCATTTTTTTTAACACTTCAATGAATCACACGGTAAAGACAATTTGTTTTTTTTTTTTTAAATTTTTTTAAATTTTTTTTACATTTGAATCTATAATTTTTTTTCTTTTTTTCTTCTCTAGATCTATTAATTCAAATATTCAAAAAAATTTCATCTTTATTAATAGCTCCACTTATCTTCATAAATTTTCAATATTTTTTATCTAAAAATTAAATAAACAAACCCTAATCTTGATTTAAATCTTTTAAAGAATTTTTAATGCATTCCAAACTATTTAATGAATCTAAAATACTAAATGATTAAAATCTTACATGAAAAATTAATATTCAAATATTAAGATCCCAAATCTTTAGCCCCACGTTACCCTATGTTCTCTAACCTCCATGTAAAAGAGTTTCAGTATAAAAAAGTAAAAAAAAAATCTAATTTATACTAGAGCTTTTCAAAGCAGAAAGAATTAATAAATTTATTTAACTTTTTTTTTTCCAAATTATGATTTTTCCCTTAAATTAGGTTTGGGGTGTCACTGGTAACTGGTATTCCTCGTTAACTCTTAGCTAAAATGTATTCTTCAATGTTGAACTTCTATACTACCCAAAAGAGAGATGGATACTTGAGATGAAATCTTCATTTCTTTATCCTTTATTGTTGGTGAAAATTTCTAGAATGAAATCCAAGTTGTACGGACACAATGGAAGCTTTTAAGGTGAGGTTGTAATCGAGGATTTGAAATATCATTCATTTTTTAAGACTTTAACATCAAATATTAAGAGATGTACTAATAAAATGATATTATATTTTTCCCTAAATATTTTTATTCATCCTCTTTTTCATTTCTTTTCCTAATTATTTTATTTTACAATATCAAAATATTTTTTTATTTTTTCTTAGTTATGATTTATTATTCTTTTTGTTATAGCTAAAACTCCTCTTCATAACATCCATACCGTTTTTTTTTTAAGTCAAAGCAATTTTATTAGTTGAAACTTGAAAGAGTCTCTCTCATTAAAATTATTTGAATTTTTTTAATTAAAAAATTTTAATATTATGGAATAATCTATCCTTTTTATTACTTGACATTTTTAGGGATGGTTTCCCCTTTTTCTACTTACGTGTCAGTATCCCATTGGTCCACAATTTAAGAGAGGAAAAGAAACCCTAGGTATATATAAAGAGTGAAACGCAGGACTCAAAAACCCTAGCCCCTCTACCGTTAAGTCTCCATTGCTGCGATAGCCGCAGTTAGGGTAGAGAGGGAGTGAAAAATGGTGTCAGGGTCTGGAATCTGCGCGAGGAGAGTGGTTGTTGACGCCCGCCACCACATGCTGGGGCGATTGGCTTCGATATTGGCCAAGGAGCTGCTCAATGGTCAGAAGGTGGTGGTGGTCCGATGCGAGGAGATCTGCCTATCCGGTGGCCTCGTGCGCCAGAAGATGAAGTATCTTCGCTTCCTCCGCAAGCGCATGAACACCAAGCCTTCCCATGGCCCAATCCACTTCCGCGCTCCCTCCAAGATCCTCTGGAGGACCATACGCGGGTGAGCTTGACTTATCATTTTATATTTTTCTGCATTTTCTATTCCACGAAACGAAGTTTTTTTCATTATTTTCATTTATTTATTAATATGATGCTTTGATTGAGCCAATAAAATCCCAAAATCTCTTTCTGGTTTGTAGGATGATTCCTCACAAGACTAAGCGTGGAGCCGCAGCGCTTGCCAGATTGAAGGCTTACGAGGGGATTCCACCTCCATATGATAAGATGAAGAGGATGGTTATTCCTGACGCTCTCAAGTGAGTTCTGTATTTGAGTTTTATTTTTTATTTTTTATTTTTTATTTAGGCCTATAAATTCTTGTTGGTTTGAGACTTTAATGCTTGAGATTTTTGGGAAAATCAGGGTTTTGAGGCTTCAAGCTGGGCACAAGTACTGCTTGTTGGGCAGGCTTTCATCAGAGGTGGGATGGAACCACTATGAAACCATCAAGGTCAGAGTTTGCCGCACAATTTCTTATGTTATTGTCTATTGTTTTGAATTAAAGTAGTTGTTTCTATTCGGATATCTATGTTTTTAAGCCTATAGTATCATGACTACGAAGCTTCATAAATCATCATATTGGGCCAGGGGTGGTTGTTCATGTTGCTGTTATAGTATCATGACTACGAAGCTCTCCTATTTTTGAAATGAATTTTATTGTTTGAGTTCTTATAAAATGGTTTTTGGTCCTTTGGAAGCTGCCTTTTTTAAACTTGGAGAACTTGATGTAGTCTAGCTGTTGTTGAAGAAACCAAACTAGACTGGCAGGGATCCAAACCCCTGACATGGGTTATTGGTTCAGTTTCTACCGGCACAGTTAATTTTTCCGGATATGCATTTTTGCCCCATGATAACTGCCAGCTGAACTTTATGGATCTTTTTAGTTGCTCATTTCGTTAAACTTGTTGCTCACCGATTGTCTTGAGTGTGTCCTTTATGGTCTGTGAGTGAACAGAAAATACTGCTTATATGGGGCATTTTTATGAAATGATTTGTAAATTAGGATTGTTATATTTTCTTTTTTTTTTCTTTTCTTTTTTTGTTGTTCTGTGTCTTTTTGTTGGGCTGGGGGTTTGTGAGAGTTTCAAGGATCTATATGATAATAGCTTTCATTGGTTTCTTTTGCGACGATGCATTGGTTGGACCCTTAAATTTTCACCCTTTGCTTATATTTTTCATTTTTTGGGCTCTATTTGATCCTCTTTCAGGTTGAACTTTTGTTGATTGTTTTCTTATTAGGGGGAGGTTTTATTATCTACAGTACATTGCTTAATAAAGTGGAGTTATTCTAATGACAAATTGTGTGCATCTAGTGTTATCCCTGCTCAAAAAATTATTCTTTTAATGATCTTTCAGTACAACTTAAATACAACTCAATTTCTATGTTCCTTGAATTTAGTAGCAAGTTTTAATAAAATGTAATTAATCAGTGTTGCTGCTGGATCACCACTCAGCCATTTCCCCTACCATCACTGCCATTCTTATACTGCTTCTACAGTAATCCTCATTTTTCCTATTTCTTCAATATTGTCACCCTACCCATGATCAACTGCTATTGTTGCATTACTAAATAATGCCACTATCAAAGAAAGATTTTAACTACTAATCAGTGTGCTTACCAGTGGTGATAAAACTATTTTGCATTAAAATAGCCTCATCTTTATGGATATTATGATTAGTATTAATCATTTATTTTAATTGATATACCTGACACATTCTATCCATATGATTGTTGGAGCTGATTTAGTAATATTTTTGTGCTAAAACTGGTATCTCATGCTTAAATGAATTTTACACTTTGCCCAATATGCATTGCTTACTTTTCAGTGTGCTCATGTGCCATTTTTTGGTCCAATTCTAGGTCCATTTGGAAATGTGCATTATGCTTCCAGTGTGTTATTCTATTTCAATTGTCAGAACGTGTAATGGCATGTAGAGTTGTAAATAGGAATGAACTAAGTAAAATTTTCTATGCAATGAGTGTCTCTTCATTGGTAAAAGTGTATACTCTGGAAATCATTATTTGTTGCTTTACTTTCTGTTTGGTATTTTTATTTGACCTTTATTTTCTTGTGTGATTGACTTTTATGGAGTACAATTGGAGCTTGCACAATGCAATCTCTATAATTCTTAATACTACTGATAAGCAAACTGTGGGTTTAATGACATTTTCTGTGGTTGTCTCACTGTCTCTTGCTATTGTTGCAGGAGCTTGAGAAGAAGAGAAAGGAAAGGGCTGAGTTGGCCTATGAGAGGAAGAAGCAGTTGAACAAACTAAGAGTCAAAGCTGAGAAGGCTGCAGTGGATAAGCTCGGATCTCAGCTAGATGTTATTGCTCCCATCAAATACTGATTCTTAGAGACATGAGAAATCTGGATTGTTTTTATTTCAAATGACAATTTTGTTGAGTTTTGTGTTGCGGTTTATAATCTGGATATTATGAGGACACATTTGCCTGCGCTGTGGTATTTTTAGTTAGATATCATGTATTGTCAAATTCCCCCGCTATGCCATTTCATGATTATGATGTGGATGTGAATTGATTTATGTTCCTGTAACTCTTATATGGGTCGTGGTGTGCCTAGCTGTGTACTCTTGCTCTTTCTCGTCATTTAGCCAAAAATTAAATGGAAACTCGGGGTCGAAAAACCAGGCACATTGTGAAATGGTTGTTCTCTGATAATGTTCCAATAGTTTTAGTTTTTCTGAAATATAAGATATGCATTTTTCTGTTCGGTATCTGGCCTCCTTTTAAGTGTATTGGCACTGAGCTAGAGGATGCCTAGACGCAACACTCCTAGCACGATCACCACTTAAATTTTGATGCCTTTGTGCACTGCCAGCCAATGCTACACTGCAAGCATCCTTTCTCTTCTGTCAGTGAGTGCTGCTCCAGATGACATCGACGGTGAGAGAAAAATGCCAATTTCTTTAGGCTAACCTTCCAAGATGACCCGGTTGGTGGGAATTCCTTACAAAATTAAGCCATTCATGCTCCTAGAACATTTTGCAATGGATGAACCAAAAGGATAGGATGATGACCCATTTGACTAATTAAGCACCACAATCTGAACCAGGGTGTTTGCCATGGATCTGAGTTTATGCTGACAAAACCATGGCTTCACGGGGTTTGAGCACAGACCACGGCCCTTAAATGGTGCAAGTGTTTGCTCAATAGATGTGGGGACTTTTCGAGGATGGATCAGGCTATAGCATCGTAGTGGTGTCTTTTATTTTTCAGCCATTGAATTACACTTACACACGTCCCTTGTTAGCTGTTGAATTTATATATGCTTACATTTAGAATTAATGGTGCGGGGGGTTTCCCTCCACGTGTCCTTTCCGGACTCAAGACCCTTTGGTCGATCAGGGTAGATATATAACCCGTATGGGATCACTCCGTCTAAACCAAGACAAGCTTCATCTGGCACCAAAAGTGAAGTTTTCCTTCTTTCACAATGCCAGATGGAATGGACAGATCAAGCCAATTAACCTTTCAGATGGGCTCACAATGCCAGATGAAATTGACAGACCAAACCGGTTGGACCTTTCAGACAGACAAATCAATTCAGTCATGTCCTCAAGATTTTTGGCATGCGTGGTCAACCATGCCTGATGTCTGAGCTTCGGACTAGACACTTGATGCCTGAGCACCAGACTAGATACTCGATGTTTGAGCATCGGACTAGACGTCTCACGTCTGAGCGCCGGACTAGATGTCTGACGTTTGAGCACTGAACTAGACGCCCGACGTCTGAACGTCAGACTAGATGCCTGACGTCTGAGCGTCAGACTAGATGCCTGACGTCTGAGCGTCGGACTAGACGCTATTTACACCCAAAATCCAATGTCAATTAATTGTTACACACAATCCCAGACATTGGCAAGTTAAATGGATAGTCAGCTACATGGTCCGAGATTTTGGCATGACAGTCAGCAAATGACACTAGTTAGCTGCCCTTACTTGATGTGATTGCCTAGTCCACACCGTAATAACAATGTTGACTATCCTATCAAGGCTCAATTTCTGTCAAACAATCATCATTATAAGAAAGATAATGACGATACCATCAACTTTATATAAACCCCTTAAGAAGCACAAGCAAGGTACACACATACGCTCATTCTCTCCCAAAAAATAGTTAGAGCTATCCTCGTTGATTTATAACTTACGCTTCGGAGGGGCGTGCCTGGACCACCCGTCCGAACATTCTTCTATACAAGGAAGAAGTTTGTCTAACTCTATTGAAGTTGGACGGACTCCTCAAGAAGCACGAATAAGGGAAGAAGTCCGCTTGACTCTAGTGAAGCTAGACGGACTTGAATCCAGTTGGCTCGACACCAACATTGGCGCCATTTTTGGGAACGACTAAGGATGTCAACACCCTCCAAAAGCCGATCATTAGCTATGGGTGGTGAAGACTACTTTGTCTGGCATGAAAGGGTGGAGAGATGCCAATAAGAGAATGATCAATAGATGCAGTCTCTGCTCCGCCAAACGAAGCGACTCAAATAAGAGAATGAAGAGTTGCAGGCATAAATGTTAGCATCGGGCCCCTCTCAAAGTCGACACCCTCAAAGCCAACAAACAGCTTCAAAATGAATTAATGAGGCATATTTCCCCGGGGACACAAAGTTCTCCTTTAGTAGCTACACGACACGGTCTGAGGAAGAGATTTCCCCAACTTGCCAAACGCAGTTGGACGAAGGCACTAACTATACCCAGGCATCAATGAAGAGGAGGCGCGATAAAAGGTCAGATTTATTGGAAGTGATGCGAGCCTAATTGGGACCTCAAGCACCAGGCGTGAAGGGGCAACTATGCGTATCAGAAACCTTGAAGGCTTGTCTAGGTCACCCAGTCACATTAGTTATGTTAGAATGGCTATCTCAACTGCCAAGGCAACAATAAGTTGGGGCCCTAACGATCCGAGCTTCGCTCGGCTCTATTAGCCGACAGCTAGATGACATGCTCTCCACACCATTTGACCATCATATTATTAACTATGAGTCATTTAGGGGGTCCAGAGTGCCAAAATTCACGACGTATGACGGAATAAGCGATCCGTTCGATCACATATAGGGAATGATGCACTATTATGCAAGGTCTTTCTAACCAACCTACACAACCAAGCTCTTTCTTGGTTTCATCGCCTTCTACGAAATTCCGTGAACACTTTCCAAGATATATCGGAAGCCTTTATAAGTCACTACTTATGTTTCGCTCACTATAAGCAGAACATAAGCACTCTGCAGAACATCAAGTTGTAGGAGAATGAGTCGCTCAGAGACTTCATGAAGCAGTTCGAGCAAGTCGTGCTCTGAGTGGAATACTACAGTATGGATGCTATCCTGTAGATCTTCAAGCAAAACATCAGCCCGGGCACGCCATTTTTTGAGTTTCTCTCAAAGAAGCCGTCTGCAATGATGGATGACCTGTTTAGGCAAACAGAAAAATACTCCATGCTCAAAGACGATGTCCGGACAACTACTCAACAGGTCTTGGTCACCAATCGTTCGACCAAGGATGACAAGGCAGGAAGTTCTAAGCCCTCGAACCAATCAAGACAAGCTAGCAAGGGGCGGGCTGGCTGGCTTGCAACAGTATAATTAGGAGAGACTGACACCCCCTCAATATCTCATATGAGATACTCCTCCCAATGATTTGTGATCTGTCTGACTTCAAATGGCTAAAGCCGATCAAGACAGATCCAGTTAGACGGGATCAGAATAGAAGGTGCTCATTTCATAAGGATCACGACCATGCCACTGAGCAATGCAAGAGTCTCCATTACTTGGTGGAGAAATAATCAGAGTCGGGCACCTAAAATAGTATGTTCGCACAGCTGGTAGGCAAAAATAGACGGCACAAGAGGTAGCTGTCCAAGCCTTTGCATCTCCGGCAGTTCCCAGAGCTATCATCACCTACATACATAGAGGCCTTGTAGACAATAGATACAATTCTAAGCGGCAAAGGCGAAGGTTGCTCTATGCAACCTCTGTAAGAGAGCGGGTTAATTCCTTTCAGCTCAACTTTTCGAAAGGGAGTGTGAGCCTCATTAACGGCATAGTTACCTTCCTTCCAGTAGGTGCTAACTAAGTATTGCAACCGCATGAAGATGCCCTAGTCCTGACACTAGGGGTAGGCGGATTCGATGTGAGAAGGGTCCTGGTTGATCCGGGTAGCTCAACTGACCTCTTGAAAATGCCAGTATTCAAGCAGATGGGCTACTCACCATCTGCCCTAAAGAACCTAGGGTGTTTTCTGTTCAGATTCAATGGTGTTACGACTTCTCTAGGTGATGTACTGTCCATCCAAGCTGGCCCAGTCACCCTGAATGTACAATTCTCAGTGGTTGACGATTTGTCCCCATACAATGCCATTATGGGACATGCATGACTTCACAAAATGAAAGTCATTCTCTCTACGTACCATTAGATGGTGAGCTACCTCACGGAAGAGGGACAAGTTGATCTCCTTGGCAGCTAACTCGCTGCGTGCCAATGTTATCAAGTGGCACTAGACTCTAGGAACCCAACCGGCGAGGAGGCACGTGCAGAATCATCAAATACAAGGGTGCAATAGCAATTACTGAGTCTGACGGAGAAAGATCCATATGCAGCTGATCCATTCCAGCCATTATGCCTCTCACATGGCACATATCAAATCATCTATACCAGCTCCCTACTTACGCAAGATGAACTGAAACTACTAGGAAGTGTGCTTCAACGAAACAAGGACATCATCGCCTGGACTTACTCAAACATGTCAGGAATTCATCCATCTGTGGCCTCCCATAAACTTAACGTCATGCCCTCCTTGCATCCTGTCTGACAAAAGGTTCGACGTTTTCATCCGGACAGGCAGAAAATCATCCAAACGAAAATTGACAAACCGTTGGCAACCGAATTTATTAGAGAATTCAAATATCCGAACTGGTTGGTAAACGTGCTAGTTGTTCTAAAGAAGGATGGGAAGTGGAGAGTTTGTGTTGACTACACTAACCTGAATGATGTCTGCCCAAAGAATAGCTTTCCTTTACCCCGGATAGATCAAATAGTCGATTCCACCATCGGGCATGGGATGCTCTCCTTCCTAGATACCTTATTCGGATATAATCATATCCCTATGTTCTAGCTGAATGAGGATAAGACAGCCTTTGTCACACCACATGGGTTGTACTACTACAAAGTTATGTTGTTTGGGCTTAAGAATGATAGTGCTACTTATCAGAGACTAATGACAAAAATCTTCAAACCCTTGATCAATTGAACTGTGGAAGTCTACATTGACGACATTGTTGTGAAAATCGAAACTCCTGTTGAGCACATCTAGCACCTAGAAGAAACATTTTGTCTAATGTGGGCATATAACATGAAGCTCAATCCAGCTAAGTGCGCCTTTGATGTTAGTGTAAGAAAGTTTCTAGGGTTTATGGTGACCCAAAGAGGAATTGAAGTTAATTCGACTGAAATAGAAGTTGTCCTCGAAACACCCACCCCGAGCAAAAAAAAAAAAAAAAAAAGTTGCAACACCTCAAATGTCATCTAGTAGCTTTGGGGCATTTCATAGCCCGTTTCACGGACAAGCTGAGACATTTCTTCATCATGGTCAGTGGAGCAAGCACATTCAGCTGAACAGATGAATGCAGGCAGACATTTGAAGTAGTTAAGCACTACTTCACTGAATCACTCATTCTAAGCAACCCCAAGTCTGGCAAACAACTTTATATATATTTGGTTGTATCTGACTATACTATTAGTGTCGTCCTATTTAGGCACATACAAGACAAAGAGCAAAGACCCGTCTACTATGTGAGCAAAGTAATGATAGACGTTGAGACTCAACACTCCAGAATGGAGCAGACAACTCTAGCCTTAAAAAATGCCACTTAGAAGCTCTGCTCATACTTCTAGGTTCATTAAGTGACCGTACTCACAAACCAACCGCTCCGAGTTACCCTACACAAATAGGATCTATTCGGACGAATGTTGAAATGGGCCATCGAGTTAAGTGAGTATGGAATCCAGTATCAACCAAGGTTATGATTGAATAGACAAGTTATGGTCAACTTTATAGCTAAACTCCCTAAAAAAACAAACACATCCGATTGATCACCCCAGAAAGCAATGGTGGACACTTCATGTAGACGGAGCTTCCAGATCTAGAGTAAGACTGATCCTACAATCACCAACTAGGAAAGTAATTGAGCAAGCTATCTATCTCAACTTTTCTGCCTCCAATAACGAAGCAGAATATTAAGTTGTTCTAGTCGGGCTAGATTTTGCCCTAGTATTAATATCAAACAAGTTGGAAATCAGGAGTGACTCTTAGCTAATTTTCGGACAGATTCAACGAGAGTATGAAGCAAATGATGAACGCATGGCTTGCTACCTTGCCATGGTGGAAAGTCGCTTGGAAAAACTAGACGAGTGGGTCATTAGACGGGTGCCATGTGAGGAGAACGGGAAGGCAGATGCACTAGTTAGAATAGTTGCCACTCTTCCCATGAAAGAGGCGGTGATGCTACCCATTTACCTCAAAGTTGCCCCCTCAATCACACCTGAGCCAGTGTGCAACACCAGTGAAACAAACTTAGGTTGGATGCTTAACATTGTGAAATACATTCAGACAAGGGAGATACCAGGAGACGAGAAGCAAGCACACAAACTTCGAATACAAGCAGCATGCTTCGCTCTAATTAATGACCAACTGTATAGATGGTCATTTGGAGGTCCATACCTAAAATGTTTGAGCGAGCCAAATGCCAAATATGTTTTGTTCAAACTCCATGAAGGCGTATGTGGCAATCACCTAGGTGAACAAACTTTGGCACATCGCGCTTACATGCAAGGGTACTACTAGCCCACCATGAAGTAGGATGCTGAAAACTATGTTAAGAAGTGTGATCGGTGTCAAAGATATGCTCCCATTCCCCGTGACCTTCAGAAGTGCTCAACCCGATCAAAATCCTTGGTCGTTTGCACAATGAAGGATGGACATAATCGGGTCCCTGCCCATTGCAACAGCAGAAAAGAAGTTTTTGCTCGTTGTAACCGACTACTTCAGCAATTGGGTGGAGGCTTCTATGCTAGCATCAAAGACAAAGATGTCTCCAAGTTCATCTAGAAAAACATCATATGCCAATTCGAAGTTCCACGAGCGATTGTTACGGACAATAGGCCATAGTTTGACAGTATTGTCTTTCGAACGCTCTGCTTGGAGTTAAACATCAAGAACCTATACTCAACACTTCGCTATCCACAAAGCAACAGATAAGTGGAGGCGAAAAACAAAACCCTATTGAATGTACTGAAGAAAATATTGGAAAAAGACTAAGAAAAGTGGGTGGACGAGCTACCTGGAGTCTTATGGGCTTACCGGACAACATCTAGACTGCCAACGAGGGCCACTCCTTTCGCCCTTGCTTATGGGATGGAGGCCATTATTCCAACTGAGATTGGAATTACTACCAAAACAGTCGTATAGGACCAAAGGGACAATGATGAAGAACTCATAAGACAACTGGATTGGGCAAACGAATTATAAGGAAACACGACTATCCGAATAGCTTCATACCATCAGAGGACAATTGCTTAGTACAACAAAAGGGCACAATCATGGTTTTTTTGGCCAGGATCTTTAGTCCTTAGAAGAGTCTTCAAGAATATAGATGAAGTAGGAGCCGGAAAACTGCAATCTAATTGGGAATGACCATATGTTGTAACTAAGACAAGAGACTCGGTGGCATACCATCTCCAAACTCTAAACGGAGTACCCCTTCTCTGCCCATGGAATGTGACCAACCTAGAGTAATATTATTAGTAACATTGCTTATTACAAGTATGGAAGACTAGGCTTCAACTAACCAAAGTAAAATCAAACTCTGCCCGAAGATCTTGCAATTCCTGCTTCAACTGGACAACTTTTTCTTCAGCCTTTTATTTCTCAGCCGCCATAGCCGTCTTTTTCTCAGCCAATTGGCGAGCTTCAGTCTAAGACATCTCTTTCTCCTCCTCGACCTTCCTCATCAGACTAACACTTTCTTCAACCAACTCCCAGGCAGCAGCAACCTCACTCTTCGTCGTCTCCAAGTTGGCAAGGAAATCCTCATTCTTGTCCACGTTATGGGCAACCTATGCCCTCATGGTCTCGGCTGCTTCTAGCCGATGGAAAATGTGAGCGCGCTATTGCATAAGGTTTCGAACTCCGACTACCACTTGGGAAGCAATAGAGAAATTGTTATAAAATGAGAACTAAGGCAAAATAAGCGAAAAAGTGGGAGACAACCTACCACTTCTATTGTCTGAACATTCTTCTGTGTAGTCCTACATATGGAAAATGTAGGCAAAATAGTATCTAGAGTATTGTACGAAAGCCATGCCGAAGTGGCATGCGCCCCTTGGTGCCCAAAAACTTGAAAACGGATACTCCGTTCTACCTCAACCTAACAACTACCCTATCAGATAAAGGCAGGTGAATTAGGGGGTATTGTGGGGGCCTTTCCTCCACGTGTCATTCCTAGACTTAAGACCCTTTGGCCGACCAAGGCAGAAATATACCTTGTCTAGGATCACTTCGTTTGGACCAAGACAAGCTCCGTCTAGCACCGAAAATGAGAAGTTTTCCTTCCTCCACAATACCAGACGAAATGGATAGACTAAGTCGATTGACCTTTTAGATGGGCTCACAATGCCAGATGGAATGGATAAACCAAGCTGGTTGGACCTTTCAGACGAGCAAATCAATCAAGTCAAGTCCTCAGGATTTTTGGCATGCGTGGTCAACCACGCTTAATGTCTGAGCGCCGGCCTAGACGCCTGATGTCTGAGTGTCGGACTAGACGCCTGATGCTTGAGCGCCGAACTAAACGCCTGGCATTTGGGCAGCGGACTAGATGTCATTTACACCCAAAAGTTAATGTCAATTAATTGTTACACGTAATTCTAGACATTAGCAAGCTAAATGGACAGTCAGCAAATGACATCAATCAGCCGCCCTTACTGATGTAATTGCCCAGTCCACGCCGCATTAATGGCATTGACTGTCTTATCAAGGCTCGATTTTTGTTGGGCAATCGTCATTATAAGAAAGAAATTGACACTGTCATTAGCTCTATATAAACCCCTCAAGAAGCACGAACAAGGTACACACATACACTCATTCTCTCCCAAATAATAGTTAGAGCTATCCTCGTTGATTTTTTACTTAAGCTTCGGAGGGGAGTGCCTGAACCACCCGTCCAGACATCCTTCTATGCAGGGAAGAAGTCCGTCCGATTCTAGTGAAGTTGGACAGACTCTTCAAGAAGCAAAACAAGAGAAGAAGTCGTTTGACTCCAATGAAGCTGGACGGACCTGAATCCAATTGGCTTGACACCAACAAATAGGACTAAATTATACTTCCCAAAATCTACATTCGTTCTCAAATACCACTAGGTTTTCCCGATCATACCAACTTAGGTTAATGGACTGAGTTAACTTGCTAAATATCATCTAATTACAAGGGAATGTGATCAAATGACCTCCAAGGTTATCATAGCATTAAAATAAATAAATAATATAATTCAGTGAGCGGTACATATGCATTCATGTAGTGTTGTGTGCCATCTCGTTTAGTTACTAATGCACAACTTATGTTGTGATGTGTAGACAAATGACAGCTTGGGGAAAATGTGAATTAAGATTGTATTTGAAGAATAATTGAGTTGATTTTTACTCAATGTAATTGAGACATTCATGATGTATTTAAGTCAGTCTTTGTACTCGTCTAGGATATGATAAATCTTTAATAGTTCTTTTCTACCTTGTGTACTTAAGAATATAGGTTTCTTAACAACCACTATCCTTAAAAGAAGCAGTTTTTTTGAGGGACCAAAAAAAGAGTAATCTAGCTTGTATACCAATGAAAGCAAGAGTGCTTAGAGTTTTAGGCTATGTTTGGTTCTTGGAAAATGTGAGGGAAAATGATAGGGAAATAAAATAGAAAGGAAAAGTGGAAGAAAAGAAAAAGTGAAAAACAAAAAAGATTTAAAATCAATAATTATTTTATATGTTACTTCAAACTTATTTCATTTATTTTTTTTCTTTTTTATATAAATATCAAATGATTTAAAATTATATAAAATTTTAATTTGATTTGATATTTCTTTCATATTTTCTATGATGAAATCAAACATGAAAAAATAATTTTCTTTAACATTTATTTTCTTTCCTTATTACTTTCCAACAACCAAATATAACCTTAAAGCCTTTTTTTCATAATTCTTTTCGTCAAATCCCTTCATCTAAAGAATGAGAGGAAACCTTTAAACTCTAGTATCTTAAGTTAACTATTCCTTGCTATATTATTGTCCTAAAGTATTTTCTTATATGCATACAAATTTTAGAATGTTTATAAAATGAAACTTGGAAAAACATTAATAGGACTTTAATATAAAATAAATATAAATATTTAACTTATTCTTTAAGTTAGAATGACTTATTAAATATGCCTAAGTCTAAGCTCTACAAAATTAAAACTCATTTTATACAATAAGTTAATGATTAAATTAATCTTTTCATAATTGGAAGTAACTAATCTTAAATAATTTCTCTGATGTTTAAATCATATTAAAGACTAAGCTTGCATTAATAGAATCGAAAGGAAATAATGATCTAAATGAATCCCACATTCATATTTAGAATCATGGGAACATATGAAATACCAAAACTGCTCCTAGGACAAATTTACATGTGCTTTGCAAATAATTCCTATTTTGATTTTAATACAATCTCTAGCTTCTTCAATCAATCATTCAAGTCCTTTTCTATTGCAAATTACATTTCTAAAGTCAAAACTATAGGTATACAAAAGGTTGGTTAGTGAGAATTGTTGGGATATGATGATTATCCTATTTCTTAGCTCCCTATCGACCTCATCAAAGTTTCAACCTATCCTTATGTATATTGAACTATGTATGCTCTCCCCATCCATATATGATCATTAACTAAAAGACATAAAATCCTTTTACAACTAAAATGCCTTTATAATATATAATAATATTATAGAAAACAAAATTTTACATCATTTCTTTGGATGAAAAATACTAAGCTTAACTTTTTGTGATCACACATAGCTTACCAATAGCATGTTTTCTATATGAATGTCTTATTGAACTAATAAACCCATAATCTTGATAAATTATGAACTCAAGGTATTCGAACTACAGATCTTAGGATCATATGCATGTATAAATCAAAATACACAATGGGAGAGCTAAACCCATTGATTCTTTGAAGGTATGAGAATTTTCTATCTAATAGAACAATCAATCTTTACATTTTGTCCAACCCACTAAGCATGGATGCATAGGTTGTAAGATCAACCACTTCAATGATTGAGTTAGGCCATACCATCAATGTAACTATGTATCACATGTTAGGATAGAGCTCTCAAAAGTATGACATGATGTAAAAAAAAAAAAATTATTATTTAATATGATTCTAGTTTCACTTTTATTTATCATATTCCATGCATTATACCTTATGAGTATTTTGGTCTGACATTTTTTGTATTGTACATGATTTAAGTGCATTAGGAGTTACTTAGAAGATCTAAATCATGGATTCCTTGCAAATAGATTATTTGTTTACAGTTGATTCATGGATTTAGACAATCCATTTAAGGTTTTAGTGAACTACTTCATAATTGGAGAGATGACTGATCTTGGCCATCAGGATGGGGTTCCCATCATGAGTGCATTAGTATATATGGCTACATGTACATTAGATAATACCTACAGTTGGTCATGACATAATATTATCGAGTCGTCGTGACTTCACCAAGTTGCTATACTATATTGTGTCTTAACCCTAAAAGAATGTTGAGTTTGTGCTAAAGTCTGCAATGACTTTGACCTATAGGTGAGATCTTTAAGTGATCATACATTCCATATGGATTGAGTCACTATTGATGCAAGTCGATAGCAACAAGTATTCTCAATAGAGACACTATGATATCTCATGGACTTTGAGACAGTGTGTCCCATTGGGTGATACTAAGAAAGTGTGTTTGGGTAAACTATGACCCTAATAGTTCCTTAAGTTCTCTTAGTGAGCTAGAACATGTCAATTGGTCACACAATATGAAGATTTGTAACTCAAGGATGGTAGAGGTAATCTTAAGATGCTAATAGCATCCACCTTGATGAATTACAAATGCTAATTCATGGGGAGACTGTATATAATGGATAGTAGTACACTCTAAGTGGTTTTTATTACTTCTATAGCAACAAAGCCTTTTGGCTTATGAGTAATTCCCTTGGCTATATTGTCTAAGATCATGTTATGTGATAACAGTGGGACAGTGGCATGGTCTAAAGAACAAAAGTACCATTATAAGAGCAAACATATAAAAAGGAAGTGTTACCTTATTATGAGATAGTATAGGAAGGTGATGTGATTGTGGAGCATAATCTTTTTGCGATGTCCAGTCTCTTTTTTAGTCTAGTGAGAGTTTGTTGGGATTGAGCCCCTAAAAGAAAGACATGATGTAGCAAAATTAGACTTAACTGTCCCTTTGTTATCATTTTGGTGTATTAACATTGATTTGAGCATCCAGCCCATGTCTTTTACATTGTACATGACTTGTGTGCATTAGAAGTTGCACAAAACATACAAGTCGTAGGTTCTTTCTAAGTAGATAAGTTGTCCATAGCCAGTTCAGGGATTTAGGCAATCTAGTAAAGACTGTAGTGCATCACCTCCTAATTGAAAAAATGACTTGTCTTGGTTATCAAGATGAGTTTCTCATAGAGAGTGCACTAGTGTATGTGATGCACATTGGATAAGAGCTATAATGAATCATGATGCAAGGCTATCAATTGTCATGATTTATCAAGCTACTATACTACATGCACTCTCAACCTTGAGAGGATATTAAGATTGTGCCCAAATCAATAAGAGGCTTTAACCTATGGGTGAGACTCTAAAGTTGTCCTATATTCTTATAGATTGGGTCACTGTTGATGGAGGCTGGTGGCAACAAGTATTCTCAATAGAGGCATCATGATATCTCATGAGATTGAGACAGTGTGTCCTCTTAAGTGATCCAAAGGACATGTGATCATGAAATCTATGGCCATAGTAATTCCTTTAGTGGAATTTGACATATGCTCCTTAGAAGTAAGATAAGTCAGTTGATTACATAATAAGTGGGATCTATAATTCAATGATTTGAGAGGTAATCTTGATAAGTGATAACACTACCTTGTTAGATTATGAACATCAATTCATAGAGAGTCTACATGTAGTGGATAATAGATCATGGACCCAAGCTTCATTTCATTATTATTTACAGAGGGTATTGGAGTGCATTTTATTTTCTTTAGTAGAATGTTAAATTAACTTCAAAATTGGATTATGTGGAAGCCAGTACTCCTATGGGTCCTAGTAATCCCAGCTCTGAACTCATATGTGGACCCCGTATTTTTCACAATGCGTTCTTATTCTATTGGCGAGACTCGCTTTGGATTAAAGTGAAAAATTGATTTTTATAAAAAGTTAGAGTCGCCACTTACTTTTATTTATTTTTAAAGGGGAAAACAAGTAAAAATAAAACCCCTAAAAGGACTCCTATTTTTTTTTTGAAAAGTTGTCTGCGAAAAAACCCGAGTCTGGGTCCAGGGATCAAGTTACCTATTAGGAAGGTACCTCCAAAGAGGTAGCACCCCTCTAAGCCCTAACAAGGTCTCTACTAGCTTAGTTGAGGAAAATATGACAATTTATTAGTTGACTATGAATACCTAGATAAGTTAAGGTGATCTTAAAAACTCTGCTAATTCTAACATGCCAAACAAGGATTCAAACCACTATCATAAAGAAAGGATAATATGCATACCTAGATCTATAACTTAAATGCTATCATAAAATACCAAAGTTAGTTCAAGTATTATATTACTCAACATGCATTTTATCAAAGGAAATCAAATGAACATTAAGGCACCTAAAGTCAATATCAAACGAGGACATAGTTCTTAATGACATACATATTCAAGGAACTTTAAAATGAGAAGATAGAGAGTGTACATGTGTAGCAAGCGTTAGTGATTCTATAAAGATGAGGTTAATTCACCAATAATAATGATAAGATTAAAGAATAATAGATAATAATAAATAAATAAAAAACTAAACCTATATATATACACTTAGAATGGGAAGATAGAGAGCGTACCTGTGTAGCAAGCATCAGTGACACTATAAGAATGAGGTTAATTCACCAATAATAATGATAATATTAAACAATAATAAATAAAAAATAACTAAACCTATATATATACACTTAGAATGGGAAGATAGAGAGTGTACTTGTGTAGCGAGCGTCAGTGATTCTATAAAAATGAGGTCAATTCACTAATAATACTTTATTACTACTCAAAAAGTGCTCTTTTATAGCTTGAAATTAACTGTTTTAAACAATTTTGAGTAGGGTTAATACTTTTTAACTCAATTGGCACATTAAGGAACCTAGCAAGGGTTACTAATCAATTTTTGGCTAGTTTTGGTGTTTTTTATAGCTTTTTTATCATTGAAACAAGCAAAGAATGAGAGAGAATTTTGTGCAATCCATGGCAATGGAAGTTGAAGCTCAAATACATGAAGAATCCGAGTTTTGGAACACTTCATAGCCCTTTGCCAAGCTTGGCAATAGGTTGCCAAGCCAATCAGAGACGCAAGGAAGAAAACCAGAGGAAGAAATCCAACGTGTAGCAATTTCGCATAGCATGTGAAATCAAGAGGAGAAGGAGCTGCAGAACTAAGTGAAGGACAATTTCGCACACCCTGCGAAACCACAAAATGCAACAAAAATGAATTTCGCATGGTCTGTGAAATCTTCCTATGCACCGACTCCGTTAGATTTTTATTTCCAGATTTTTGTGTAAATTACTATTTTCTCCTTGTCATCAACCAATGATAGGATTTCTTGGTTAGGAACTATAAAGGGGGGTTGGAAAGACCTCTCTAGATAATATCCTTTTGTATAATCTTTTGGAGGGAGACGACACTTGTAATTCCCGTAGGAAGAAAGATACAGAGCCCTTGCTTTGTCTTTCCTTCTCATTTTGTTTTCATTTTTCTTTCTAGTCAAACAACCTCTGAGGATGATTTCTCAGGGGATGAGTGGCTAAGTTTTACGGTTCTTGGAGTGATGGAAACTAGGTGAAGGACCCGGATGCAAAGGTGGGAGTTTTCCTTGCTTTAAATGAAGGTAGTTGTTAACCATTAATGGTTTTTATTTCAAGGTTTAGCTTTAAATCCCTTAGAATCACCTTGAATGGCCAATACTTGGTAAGCTTTCCGGATTCTATGGATGCTTATTGCTAAATCCATGGATGTCCATTAGTTATCAAGTACGAGCCATTGGAAGGTGGTTCAAGGTGAGAATCACCTTGAATGGCCAATACTTGATAAGCTTTCTGGATTCTATGGATGCTTATTGCTAGATCTATGGATGTTCATTAGTTATCAAGTACGAGCCATTGGAAAGTGGTTCAAGGTGAGGGTATTTAGTGTTTGAAGCCATTAATGGGAAGCAACTACCATTTTTCATGAACCCTTTGGATCAAATCTTAATTGCTAAATACAAAACCGGTTCGGGAGATAACCATCCTTTATGTTATTGTCCCCAATGCGAGGAGAAGATCCAAAATCTCCCCCTTTGCCTAAGGAACCCGATCATAGTGACCTAAAGCTCCAAGAGACATTCTCTTTGTAGTTAACTTCAATTGTTATTTTTGCTCAACTTAAAATCAACTTTTTCAACCACAATTCCATTTTCTTTAAAAGCTAATTTTCATAAGGAAAAGCACCATTTCATTACCTTCACTAAAGTCACTTGTACGAAGAAAACCCATCCCTGTGGACGATCCTAGAGCCACTTTACTATAGTAGCCATGCTACCCTAGTGTAAGGTGATTTAGGTTTTATAAATTTTGTTGATAACACCCGTCTGGCGCAAGAATCAAATGGCGTTGTTGCTGGAGACGAATCAATACTGATAAGATTAAAGAATAATAAATAAATAAAAATTAACTAAACCTATATATATACACTTAGAATGTCTCAAGTCAAGGAAAGTTCATAAGTATGATCAAAAGTGACTAAATTACCAAAAGCCAAGGAAATATTATTAAAAGGGTAGAATATCAGTTCACAAAATAAATTCCAACTAAATACAAGAAAGGTTATCTCAACAAAATAAAAATTAGGTAACATCTTTAACATGTCTAGATAAACATCCAATAAGCCAAATTAATTAATTATATTCCAATCAATAAAAAATTTATTCACAAATGGGTTACTTCAAAGAAAAAAAGTCAGCAAAAGATTAGAATAGAAGACTGTACAAAATAAATCTAAAAAAAATACTTAGAAGTTAAGTTTTATCAAGAAAATTTTTAGAGAACATCTCCTATATGTTTAGTTTATCATCTAAGTTACCAAATTAATTAAGGGAGAATTGTGTTTTGGGCCTAGCTGGGCCCAAAAATTAACATTTGGTCCTCCAACCACCCATATTTAAGCCCAAGACCCAAACAAAGTATGAAAATTAAGATGAAGGATATTGTCTTTCATTAATTCCTAAAATACCCTTATCTCTTATATGCCTAAAAGTGAGTGTGAATTTTAATTTTTTTGTGTTTTTTTTCCTTTTCTATTCCCTATTAAATATTACTCATTTCTAACTTTTTTTTCCTTTTTATTCCAATATATATTTCTATTTTATGTCAAATAAAAAACAATAATATTTTTTTATTTTTCATTTTTAAAGATATTGAATCTTTTTGCTCTTATTAAAAGCAATGATAAAAATTTTGGGATTTTTCATCCAAATATTTTTTTATCTTTTTGTATTTATCTTTTAGTTTAATTTTCATTTTTTATATTAAATTTATATTATCCTTTCATCTACATTTGTCTCTTATTTTTAATTATTTTTTTATATTTTCTACATTAACCATATTTTAAAAAAAATTTTAAAATTAACTATCACTTCACTTTATTATATATATATCTTTTTAGCTTTTTAATTTTAATGTTTTTATTTTAAAATTTTTAAAAAGATAAATTTGTTGAAAAAAAATAAATAAGATATGAAGTTCTAATATTATATTAATAATTTTTCTTATCTAGATAGACTAATGCAAAGTATTTTGACTCACAACAAGAAAATTGTCAATACAATTTTTTAGTTAAACTTTAAAAATTAAGTTTCAAATAAAATATATTATATAAAATTTTATCTAAAAATTATTGAAAGTGGTATTTAATTTTTTTATTTATTGACTTTGAAACTTATCTAATTTTTTACTTAAAAGGTAATAGAACATGTTTACAAAAAAAAAAAAAAAAAGTTTTTCATATTTTAAATAAATGAGTATAAATATATTAAAAGAATTAAAGATAATCTTAGTAAAATTTTTGATAAATATGATTATAATTTTAAATATAGATTCATTTGGATAAAATTTTACAAAAAAAAAAAATATAGTGAAAAGAAATAACATTGCTAAAACTACAAAAACAAAATATGCAATTACAAATTTTGATGATGAAATTTAAAAATAAAATTTGAAACAATTCTTGAGTGAGAGAATTTGAGTGGGGGAAAAATCTTTGAGTGGAAAAAAATAAGAAATTTTTTCAAAATCACTTGAAATCCTTAACAAAAAGTAGTCTTGTACACTCTTGTACAATTAGTAAATTTGTCTTGTATAGTTAGTGTAATACCTTGTACAATAACTTAAATAACTCAAAATTTTATTTCTTATGTATTAATTTTTGTAGGAAATGTCTTAATGAAATAGTTTGGTAAAAAAAAGAAAAAAAAACTATCAATAATCGTCTTAATATCAAATTCAAGTTGTTTAAAAATCGTACAAAACCTATTAGGAGCCTTGTACACCCTTGTACACTTAACACATTTCCCTTGTACAATTAGTCTAATACCCTTGTACAATGACATAAATTTCATATTTGTCATAACTTAAACGTATTTCAAAAAGAGGCAATATAGAAAATAAAAATAAAAACTAGAAAAATATTTTAAAACCAAACTCAAATATAATCTATATAATTTTTAGTTACTTGTTTTCATCTAAAACAAGTAAATATACCTTTCAACCCTTTTATATATATAAAAAAATCAATCTCTACTATGTATTGATGTAATCCACTTCTAAAATTAGGTCATATGAAAACATTTTAATTGAGTACTTAAAATAAAAACTCTCCATCCATCCTCATTTTAATCGAGTACTTAAAATAAAAACTCTCAATCCATCTCCTTTCTTTATTTTTCTTTTTCTTATTTTAATAAATTTTCAATTAATTCAAATCATTAAAAAAAAATCCTTAATAAACAAATTTGTAGCATTTCATATAACTTATTACTAAAAGTCATGTTCAAAAAGTTGTTAAAATAAGGAAGAAAGAAGATTAAAAAAAAATAAACTTTTTATTTTATAATAGTAAAAAAAAACTTTAAAATACTTTTTAGTATAAAAAAAATA
The DNA here is from genome assembly GCF_030704535.1 of Vitis vinifera. Lineage (NCBI taxonomy): Eukaryota > Viridiplantae > Streptophyta > Magnoliopsida > Vitales > Vitaceae > Vitis > Vitis vinifera. The sequence continues at coordinate 15,672,123 of NC_081809.1, read as the reverse complement.
AAATAGTGAATATATTTATTTTAAATGATATTTTAATCATTAAATTATTTACTTCTAAAATGTAAACGATAAAAATAAATATAAAAGATAATTTTTATTTATTTAAATTAATATTTTTTTTAAAAGTATTTTCTAAAATAGTCTTTGAATCATTAATATAATTTTTGTTTATTTATAATTTAAAAATAAAAAATAATGTAATTTTTCAATTATTTATAAAAGAGTTTAAAAAAAATGAAAAATCCAAAAATGGTTAAATAAATAAGAAAGAAGAGTGGCAAGTAGTAGAATAAAGACAAAAATAAGTCAAGTGGGTATTTTTGTCAATTACTATCTCATATCCTTGGACTTAAATATGGGTGGTTGGAGGATCAAATGTTAATTTTTGGGTCCAGCTAGGCCCAAAACACAATTCTCCCATTAATTAACCAGCCCTCATTTAGTACCAAATTTGATGATGATGATAATAGGTCCAGAATAGAGCATCTTTTAAAGGTATTCAACAATTGATTTTTACAATTAACTTATAGATGTCCTAAAATCATATGAAAATTCACACAACTATCTTAATGTGTTTATTTTATATTAAAAATAATCTCAGGAGATAAAAAATTCATAACATATTTAAAAATAAATAAACATATCTCAGCTCTAGAAGAGCACTCATGCAGTGGGTGCAAGAATAAAAATTATATCTTTTATTTCAGAAATTATTTATTAATATTTTATACATCAAAAATTAAATTTAAGAAGTCTAGATTAACAGAAAAATGTTCAAAGAAATTAAAGAGATCGTTTAGTAATTTAATTTTGTAAAACAAGACTAAGTTTCAAAAATAAAGTGAAAATTGAATCTTCAGAAAGGTTGATTTATATCTTCTATTCCATAATTGTTTTCTAACTCAAATGAAATTTTAAATTCAAGTTCAAGAAGTGGGAAATATCATATAAGTTTTGGAATTTTTTTTTAAAAATATTCTAAAGTTTCTAAAACGAATTTTAAAGTTAAAGGGTCAGTGGTTGAGTGAAAACTGGCAGTAAGGAAAAGTTTTGAAAGTTAGCTTGATATTGACCTCTAGTTTGAGGAAGCACTTTTGGATTCCCAGAGGCATCACATATACCAATGGATTCTGAAGATAGTGATTGTGCTTTAGATGCATCCTCAGTAAAACATCATCAATATATTTACCATCATTCCCTAACCCACTAACTATCATGTACCCATGGATCTCTCTACCATGCATCAATACTTGCTAAATGAGAGCAAGCTGGAAGGACAGTTGTGACTGTGACCTAATCAGGCTGAATCCCTGCACCCATCATCCTATCAAGAAGCCTTAGAGTTCCATCATGATCACCACACTCTTCATGAATAGATACAATCGAGTTCCATGAGAATATATCATTCCCTCTCATCATCTCAAAAATGTCCACTGCATCTTCAACGCACTTGCATTTCCCATACATATCAATTAATAAGTTTGAAACAACAACACTTGAATCACACCCCATTTTCATGACAAACCCATGAATTATTCTACCATTATTCAAATCTCCCAAATTCTAAGTGGACCCCAACTCTGGGTGTCTACAAGTTTCAAAGCAGACATTAATCCACATGTGATGATGGTGGTGTGGGACTTAGGGGAGCAAAATCTGCATCTGAAGGAGTATTCTGCCGAGATGTTGACAATGGGTCTGAGCTGGGCATAAACTTCCCTAGCTCCAGTTCAAATATCACTTCACTACCCTTAATTTTGGAATTGGATTCAGAGCCCATGAACTTGAAGTGGATCATTGTTTTGCATTATATTCTATGTGAACAGCCTCTTGACCACTGATTCTTTTTCAAAGTATCCTTGGACTTATCATTCTTGCCACTAGCCTTGTCGTCTTCAGTAACTAGGGTTTTTCTTTGTTTGACTAACCAAACAATTCATGATATAGGATTTGACTAGTGGCTATGCATGACCAAGTAGCGTGCACAATAATATAATGTATCCATGGAAGAAAATATCGGTAATCACGGATATATCGGTACTTCGATTTTACGGATATATCGGAGATATATCGGCGGATATTCTGGAAAAAAATATCAGTAGACTTAAAATTGTTAAAAACTCATGGAAATGCAAGAAAAACCTCATAATAATATAATTAGAAGTATAATTGACATTTTAAAGTTGTTTTATTGAAAAATTTGATATATATATATATATATATATATGATATAATTTGCGATAATAGATGTAATTACATCATGTCGATCTATAAAAAATGTTAATTTTGTAATTGTTCTCAGTCACATAAAATATTTCATTTCATTAAATATCAATAATTTGTACACATTAAATTCATTAAATAAACATATTTCATATTCAAAATATACTATTTCATGTTAATTAAATTAATTAAATAATTTAGCTAAGTTAACTAGTTTAATTTAATTCTAAATGTGAAAATAAATCACAAATAATCATCTAAAATAAACATATCAATTTATAATTAAATAATCAAATTAACCTAAGTTAATTCAATAAAAATATAAAAATTAATTACAATTGAATGTAAAAATAACATTAAATCATCCATATTACAAACATACTAATTAAACAATATAAAATAAATAATGATATATATATAATTTTTTAATATTTAATTAATTATTAATGATATTAAAAACATTATGAAGAAAATTATATAATTTTTATATTTTTGGTAATTAATTAAAAGACTTTGCATTTAATTATAAAATAATTATAATTAATTTGCTATTTAAAATATTCTTATATTTTCTTTATATAATGAATTTAAGTATATATATAGTTGTTGCATATTATGTATCAAAGGGCAACTTAGCCCAGGTGGTAAACGGTTTGGGGTTCAAATCCTCTCAGCTGCAAGAAAATGGAGCACTGTAGCGCGTGCACTGTAGCGCGTTGACGAGCACTGTAGCGGGTCTGACCAGCGTTGACCACACGAAATATCGCGAGAAATAGCCTATTTATCGCCAAATCACCTATATATCGCGAGAAATCTCCGATATATCGCGAGAAATACCAAAATATCGCCGAACCGATATTTCTCCATGAAATATCGTGTCGAAACCGTTCGATACACGATATTTTCCTCCATGAATGTATCTCAACCTCACATGCTAAGAAAAAAAAATGTGCTAGAAACTTCACAATCTTCAATCTAGGTTCGAGACCCTAGCTACATGAATCATTACGTTTGAGGGGAGATTCATTAATATTTCACGGTCCACCAAAATTAGCAATACAATCCCCAAACTTCCAACAATGAGTCACTTTTGAGCAAAGGAACTCAACAACTCCATAGACAGTGAAGTAGCAACAACTCATACTACGGTGCATGTGGCTCTCCTAACAAACTCCATGCATAAAGCCCAACCATCTTCACCATCACCTATCGCCCAAGGGAAAATTTGTCTATCTTATGGATGACTAAGGCAGGATGGATCCTGTCACTGAAAACCTCTAATGAGCAGTTTCGATCTGAACTTAAACGCCTTTGATGAAACTTGCAAATACTAGCATACCACCTATTATACCGAGAGTTATTGTCTCTCTTCCAGAAACTCCCTAATGACATCAATCAACCAAAGGGCATCATAATTCAAGCACTAGACATTGCGAACAATAGGACACTCGTACAACCCAACCCACAGGCCATGGACAAAAGCAACAAAATAGGGCACAAGGAAGGCGTGAAGGAAGTGAAACACATAGGTGGGGCAATCATTCAAAGTCGTGTATCATACATGCACTTTCAACATGCTTGAATATGGAAGGAAGAATAAGTTTTTCTAGATATTAAAATGAAACTAACAGAGTCGGATCATTCTCTAATATAAATAAAAAGCAATAGAAGAACCACAAACTATGACAAATCTAATAAATATCAAAAATCAACAACAGAAATATGACCTCTGAAAGCCACATCCAATCATTAAACAAATCCTAGTCAAAATAGACGAAAGAAGAAAAGGAAGGAACATGGGTTTTATTGTGAAGAACTTACCTCCCAAGAGAAAGTAGGTTGATCAATTTCTTTTCTCCTTCCTCTCTTCCGGCTTCGTCTTCTAGCCTCCTTCCTCTGTTATTTGTTTTTTTCCAAAATCTTCATTTTCTCTTCACATAGCCCCCAGAGAATCCTATCTCAGCTACCACACACACACTCTCTCTCTCTCTCTCTCTACCCATAACTAAAAAAAAACGTGGTGTCTCCAAACAGTATGCCCAAAACATGTTGTCCCCCCACAAAAATCTCTCCAAAAGAATCTCAAATCCCCATCAGTTCTCTGTTTTTCTTCTACAGAATAACCAGTCGGTCTCTCTTTTTCTGCTAATTTTTTCCTTATTCTCCATTTCTTTGCTTTTCCCATGCAAAACTCTTCGAAACTCCTCACTAACCCTTTTTTCCAAGCATCATTTTCTTCACCCTTCGTTTTTCAAAAATCCAGCCTCTTTTCCTTGTAGCCTACCGGTTCCCATGCTTCTCCATTTTTTTTTTACATATATAAAATAAAATGAAATAAACATTAAAAAAAATGAAAATAAAATAAAAAATAAAAACATAAAGTAAATAACCAAATAATAATAATAATAATAATAAATAAATAAATAAAATAAAATAAAATAAAAATTAGCTTATCAAAATTCAAGTTAAAATGAATATGTATCTAAATTAACTAATTTGAAGTACACCTACAATGCAACCAAGTGGACTAAGTTAAAGTGTAACTAAGTGGATTGAAATGATTTGAAGTGTAACTAAGTGAGTTTGCGTAAAAGATGCCTAAGTGGATTTAAGTGTGTCCAAATGGGCCAAGTGTGTCAGAATGAGTTAGGGTGTGTCTATGTGACCTAAACTAGGCATGAAGAGTAGCCAAGTTCATAGTGAGGGCCCTAATGAGCCCTTTTACAAAAGGGTCCCCAAAGATGTCTTAGAAAAAAAAGTTGTATGAGTATCAATGGGTTACCAAGGAACGATCACAAGGCAAAAGGGAAACACAGGGTAGTAACTAGCATTACATGTGCTAAGAAGACAAAATGGAGGGTCTAAAAATATACCATGATGACACGGTTTATGATGGTTGGATTGACTTTAGGTTCATTCTTGTGCATAAGGGCATTTTTGGTAATTATATAATGTTGCATAGGGGATAATGAACAAGGTCTCTAAATTGGGTTAATTGATTAATTAGATGGTCCTATGTGGTTAATTAATCAATTAGGAATCGCTTTGGGCTAGATTAAGTGACCCAAGCCTTGAAGGGCTTAATTCACTTAAGCCTAATGTGCAACTCTATAAATACTCCTTATGGGTTAGGGTTTCCAAATGACTTTGTCTTCCATCTCCAGAGAAAGAAAGAGAAAGTGAGAGCCAAAAGATCCTTCATTCCAAAGCCCACACTTTGGAGTGTCAAGATCGTGGTTTGAGTCATCGGTCAGAAGATCTTTGGTGTACAAGACTTCCAGATTCATTGTTTTTCATCTTCACCGTGAAAAATTGATTTGGGAACATCCAAATCTTAAGTAAAGTTCTCTAATAACTTTCCTTTTGATCCTAGAATGTTAAAATGTTGATTTTTATTTCTGCTACATGGGATTTAGAAGTTTAGGGTAGTTTTGCATACACCTATAAGATCCAAGGTTCCTAGTAGAAGGTCCACAAATGCACCTATGTGTAGGAAGGAAATCCTAAGAAAAGTGTTTAAACTCAACTTATAAGGTCAAGGTGACTCTAGATACAAGAAATATACAAATATAAAAAGATAACAAAACTAAGCAATTGAAGGAGCTGAAGAAGGAGAGAAGCTCAAGGTGCCTTGAGAGTGGATCCATTAGATAATATATGTAAGGTGACCTTGGATCTCATGAAGCTAAGTGTCCTGTGAGTCCATCTTCAGGTAAAGACGGGTCATGGAGTCTAACATCTCTCTAGCAATCGAGTCAGTCGAAGTCGATGCAACATGAATAGCTCGAGAAGAGCTAACTATTAGGAACCTTGGATAACTCTGTTCCCATGCCCTAAATAGCGTAGGGTGCATGCAAATATATCCTAGGTCCTCTAAATATATCACAATGGATAAAAAGGTATTAAAAAACAATATGGATACCACAAAATCATAAATTTAGATAATAAAGTCACATACCTTTGATTCAAATGTTCCCAGATTGATTCCAATCAATGTAGATAACTCCAAAGTCATAATAGATCTCGTAAACACCATGATCTTTCGCCCAATGACTCTTTCTTATGTTTAGGTACTGAGATGGTGGAGATCACAAGGGTAGGGGATAGAGTTCTCTCTCTTTGGAATATAGGGAGAAAATAGCAAGACATGGAAACCCTAACCCCTAAAGGGGTATTTATAGGTTTTCTACTAGGTTTAAGTGATTTAAGCCCACCATGGGCTTGGGTCACTTCATCTAACCCAAAAAAGGTTGTTAATTGATTAACTAACCATATAAGGCCCTAATTAATCAATTAACCCAGTCTAGAGATACCACTCATTTATCCTTATGTAACCTTACGTAATTACCAAAATGCCCTTATGCACAAAAGTGAACTAAAAACTCATCCAACCTTCATAAACCATGTCATTAAGGAGTATGAGCTCAAAGTAGGGACCATTGGGACCCATAAGAGTACTGACTCACTCATAATCAAATTTTAAAATTGACTCAACATCCCACTATAAATAGTCAACTACACTCTAGTACCCTATGTATATTATAACGAGACACTAAATGTTTGGGTCCATAACCTACTATCCACTACATGCAAACTCCCCATGAACTAGTGTCTGTAATCTAACAAGGTAGTGTTATCACTTATCAAGATTACCACTCAAATAAAAGGTATGTTGATCTTGCCTTTAGATACATTTCATGGTTAAGGCATGGAAATCAATCTGAGAACGTCTAGCAATAAGGTCATTACCTGTCCACCGTAGGCTTGATTCTTATGATACTTAAATACCTTGCAAAAAAAAATATATGTAGTTTGAAAACACTACATTTTTGCTAAATTAATTATCCGATGCCTTGAATATTCAATTATGTCATATGCTTGGTTATATTCTTTGTTACAGATATCATGTTGGTTTTATTATCACTCTGCTTCTCACAATAGACCAAATCCAACTAATCAATTGGACTAATTTTATTATGGATGTAGTAATTAATTGCATAGAATCTAGTTTAAGAAGAGCCAACTATTCCTCATGAACTAACCTAGCAAAAGGAAATAGTGGTATATCAAGGTGATATTAGATGGATCAGAAGATCAAGTGTCTAATGATTGGATCTTTGGATAATGTGTTGTGATAGCAACACATGTCTATTACTATAGACTTTGATATTCTCTTTTTAGTTTGCCATGGTTAATTGGTAATAAGGGTAGGTCAGCTTTGACATGCTACTCTTAGGACTATTAATTCATATGATCTTAGAGACCTTGTCATTTTTCTTCAGGATGGTTAAGGGGATTCTCAAAGATTTTAGGGTATTCATATGGAAGTCAAAGGTTCTTCAAGTTCTTCCACAAAGAAGAAGAACAACAACACCAAATAAGGAAAGTTTAAGAGAAGGAATAAGAGAGCAAGTTCAAGGGCAAGCGATTCCTTTATGACCTTTTAGGACACTAAAAAAGTGGTGGACTTTCTCATTGTTGAGTATTTAGTAGTGGATTTCACCATTTATGGTGGATAGATTCCAAGCCCACTGTTTGTAAGTCCTTATAGGATATCCAACAAATGAGAAGGTTAAATGATGGGATTATACTTACCTTAGCTTCAAATGCAAGGTTAGTTATGCATGTTAGTGGGAGGTCATATCCCTTTCTTTTATATGTATTCCATTATAACTTTGTCAAGTGATAAGAATGGTTAGTTCTTAGGATTAGAACTAGCACTAATTAACATTTGGTTTCTAAACCTAGTCATATTAATCTAAATAAGATCCAAAGACTAGTAAAGTCTAGACTCTTTGATTCCAGAAAATCTTCTAGTCTATGACTCCTGTATAGATGGTAAAATGACCAAGAGGACTAGAGCCAAGGAATATTTGCAGTTAGTGCATACTAACATGTATGGAATTTTAAGTGTCTATGCATAGGAAAGGTATGGGTATTTCATCACTTTTAGCGATGATTACTCTAGGTTTGGATATGCACATAGGAAATCCGATGCCTTGGACACATTCATTGAATTTAAAGTTGGATTAAATAACCTATTAGGTATACATACCAAGTCACTTCGATTAGATCAAGGTGATATGTTTAGTAAGTTTAATTCTTTCCATTGGAGCATGAGATTATTTCCTCGTTATTTCCCAATTATAGATTGTAGGATATATTAGAAGATAGTCCCACATTGCATAGGATACTATGGATCCAAAGGGTTTAAGGCATATAATTCCTATGATATGTCTAGTACACCAATGCCTTATCGTAGTGGGTGATTTATGATGAAGTAGTAAGTAATGTTTGTGCTCACTTAAGGCAAGGAGCTATCAAGAGGTAGTTAGAATCTTTGTACTCTAACATAGTTTGGGTTCCTGTAAAAGCACCTAAAGGAATAAAACTCATAGGTGTAAGTTGATCTATAATAGGAACATAGGAGTAGATGGAAAACTTGAGTTTTATGTGGCTAAGACTGTAGCTAAAGGTTATAGTTTGAAACTTTGTTTTAACTACGGAAAACCTTTTCAACAATGGTCATACTCAAATCCATTATATTGCTCTTATCTATTGCAGTGTGTCTCATTTATAAGATACAACAACCAAACATTTTCATAGCAAAAGGCCTTATGTGTACAAGAAGGCACAGAGAAGCGTGTGATGCTTTAAGATCTTATAGGTAAATGACAATCTACTCATTGAATATGATGTCAGGATATTGTCATCAATCAAGATCTGGTAGTCTACTCAATTCTAGGTGAAAATCTAGAGGAAGACGCAAATCCATCAAAACTAGACGAAGATCTGGTAGATAAAAGGTTATAGTTTGAAACTTTGTTTCAACTATGGAAAACCTTTTCAATAGTGGTCATACTCAAATCCATCATATTATTCCTATCTATTGCAATGTCTCATTTATAAAATACAACAACCAAACATTTTCATAGCAAAGGGCCTTGTGTGTACAAGAAGACACAAGGAAACATGGTGATGCTCTAATATCTTGTAGGTAGATGACAATCTACTCATTGAATATAATGTAGGGATATTGTCATCAGTCAAGATCTAGTAGTCTACTCAGTTCTAGATAAAAATCTAGAGAAAGACGCAATTTCTTAGGGTTAAGGTCCTTTAGGACTGCAAAAATAGGAAAATTGTGTCATGTCACCTACATTGATGAGCACTTAGTTAAGTACATGATGCAAAACTCCAAGAAGGGTTTGTTACCCTTTAGGTTTGGGGTTGTCCTTGGAAATCCATGGAAAAAGATCGCATTAAGGCGGGTATCCTATGACTCTACAATGGATAGTCTTAAGTATGTGATGTACTGTGGTAGACTAGATATTTTCTTTGTTGTAGGAATAATGAATGGATATTGGTCTATTTCCTTATTAGAGTTTTACACATATGTCAAGCATATACTTAAGTATCTTTGAAGAACGAGGGGTTATATGTTTGTGAGTTTTTGCAATGAGTTAGTACTCTTTTAGTACTAGGAATTGGACTTTTAGTCTAACTCTCGTAGGTCTACGTCTAGGTATGTATATACTCGAAGTGGTTCTTGTTGCTTTTATAGCAACGAAGGAAGCCTTTTGGCTTATGGGTAGTTCCCTTGGCTATATCATCTAAGATACACTTATGTGATAACAGTGGGATGATGACATAGTCTAAAGAACTAAAGTACAATTAGAAGTGGAAACACATAGAGAGTAAGTGATACCTTGTTATGAGATAGTATAGAGAGGTGATGTGACTATGAAGTAGATTCTTTATGTAGTACCCAATTTGCATTTAGGGCTAATGGGAGTTTGTTGGAATTGAAGCCCTTATGGACCTGCATTTTTCACATGCGTCCCCCATTTAATTGGCGAGACTCGCTTTCTTTTAATGAAAAATTGTATTTTTGTAAAAACTAGAATCACCATTTTTTTTAAGGGAAAATAAAATAAAAAATTAAAACCCTAAGAAAAATGACTCCTTAAGTTTTGAAAAAGTCTATCTTTGAAAAACTCAAGTCTAGGTTCGATGATCAAGTTACCTATCACAAAATTTTAGGACTTCATAAACTTTAAAGATTTTATTAAAAAAAATTATAAATTCATTAAAAAAATGAATTTTTGGATTATTAAATTTTTTTTAAAAAAGCCATTTTTTTAATATATTAAAAAACAAATTTATTCAATTATTTTTTTTAAAAAAAAAAAGAATTTTATGAATTCAATAAAAAATGATTTTTTGAATTATTTTATATCAAACCAAATTCTTAAATTTAGTAAAAACGGTTATTCTAGATTATTTTATTAAAACAATTTTTCTATGATTTATTGAATAAAATAAATAGAAAAACTAAAGTAAGAAAGATAAATCCAAATTCAAATATGGCATAAAATGAAATATAAGACAAAAAGACTAGCATAAACAAAATTACAGAAAAATTAAGACAATGAAATATGAAGCAACAATATTAACATAAATAGAATTACAAAAAATTTAAAACGAATAAAATATGAGACAACAAGACTAACATTAACAGAATTATAGAAAATATAGAATATAAGTATTTACACAAATATGGAAAACTTGAAATAAAATACAATAGGTATAATAACACATGTCAACACATAGCAACAAAATAATAAATAAAAATGACAAACATATAGATGAGCAGAAAAAAAACTCGATAAATATGCATACATACAAAATGAAGAGTATAATGAACAAATAAATCAAATAGGTAGAGAACTAAATAAAAGATATGGATAAAATATTCATTTAGCAAAATGCTCACAAATATAAAAGAAGATAAATTTAAGAAATTCTAAAAAGAACAAAAATAGAATACAAATAAAAAAAATGAGGAAGAAATAACTTACATGAATGCAACCCTAAATCAATATGACTCTCCAAACCTCCAAAGGCAACTCCAAGATACGAATACAATATCAAAAAACAAATGGACAATCTCACAATAGATACACAGTAAGGAAAAACTCTCTCACCAATGATATCAATAAAGAAAGAAAAAAAACCCCAAGAAAAATAAGAGAAGAACACAAAAAAAAAAAAAAAAAAAAAAACAAAGTAGCAACACATCTTCTCTCTTTAGTTGTCCTCCACTTTTGCCTAGGGCTTGTATTCCACTCTCATAAATCTCATGAGCCCATGCAAAACAAGTAAAGCCCAAAATGAGGATTAATAATCTAAGCCCAATTAAAATAAAAAATAAAAAATAAAACTCAAGCCCACAACTTAAAATCTAAATACTCACGATCTAATTAAAATAAATAACCCAAACCCACAACTTAAAATTTAAATACCCACAACCCAATTAAAATAAACTAACCCAAGCCTAATTAATACTCATAACCCGATTAAAATAATAATAATAATAATAATATAGACACTAAACATTGAAATCAAAATTCAAATTCTATTCTAGTGTAATTAATAATAATAAAAAAATGAAACGTTGAAATCCTACAACTAAATATTGAGAATTCAATCCAAGCAATTAAAAAAAACAAAAAGAAAAAGAAAAAAAAAAATCTAGCCAAGTTCTCACTTAAACTCAGGATCATGCAATCACAACTCAAGAAACAAACTTAAGTACACTAAGTCTAAAGAATGTAAGTGAACCTAAGTGGGTTGGGTGGACTTACCTAAAATGTGCCTAAGTGACCTAAATGGAAAAATCTCTCAATGAACTAAGTGGAATCTAACCTAAGGTGTCTAAATGGGCTTAAGTGGGCCTAAATGTGCCTAAGTGGACATGGTGTCCTAGGAAATGCCTAAGTATGATGTCCTAAAAGGGAAAGTGCACCTAAAAGGGCTAACCTAAAAGAAGAAAATTAAAAAATTAAAATTAAATAAATAATAATAATAAATAAATAAACTAGATCTAACTCAAGATTGTGAATGGTCACAATGAGGTACCACATAAATCCCTTGACCAAAGTCTCCAAGGTGGCTAAAAAAAGGTAAGTTGTATGAATAGAAATGGACCGCCAAGGAACTGCTATAAAGTACTAAAAGCACACCTAAAAAGGCATGTGCGAAGGGAACAAAATGGAAGGTCTACACTTGTCCTTAGTTTTGCCCAGGAAATGAAGACTAAATTCAAAATGAGTATGATAGGATAACTAGCCTTCTTCCTAGTATTGGAGCAACTGAAGGATAGAATCTTTCTTTCTCAATCCAAGTATGTTGAGGAATTAGTTAAGAAATTCAGTCTAGAATCCTCTAAACACTCTAAGACACCTATGAGCACTACCACTAAGCTTAGCGAGGATGCTTCTGGAAAAGATGTTAAGCAAAAACTCTATAGAAGTATGATAGGAAGCTTACTATACCTCAAAGTGAATCATCCTGACATATCATTTAGTGTTAAGAGCTTGTATTAGATACCAAGCAAATCCTAAAGAGTCACACTTAAGTATTGTTAAAAGAATTATACGTTATATAAATGGGACTTTTGACTATGGTTTGTGGTATTCCTATGATTCTTCTCTTATGATTGTTAGATATTCCAACATTGATTAGGCCGAAAATGTTGAGAATAGAAAAAGCACACTAGTGCTTGTTTTTTATTAGTGATTGTCTTATGACTTGGCTTAATAAAAAACAAAAAATTACATCTTATCTACTACTAAAGTTGAATATATTGCTTCTAAAAGTTGTTATATGCAACTTCGATGGATGAAGCAAATGTTAAAAGACTATGAAATTGAGCAAAGGACCATGAACATTCATTGCAATAACTCTAGTGCTATAAATATCTCAAAGAATCATGTTCTTCATTCCCATGTTAAACACATTTTTTAAAACTATTTTTTAAAACATTTTACCAAACACTTGCTTTTTAAAAAAATTAAAAAAAAAGAAAAATTAAATTATTTTTTATTCTCTATTTTAAACACAAGTTTTTAAAAACATCGCCAAACGGACCTAAATCTCGCTAGCGCTGCTTCTCCAAAGGCATAGACAATGAGTATGGGGCTCTTTACCTGTTAATTTTATCTAAGAACTCGTAAAAATTATGTTTTACCTTCAAGCACAACTTTTAGCAGTTAAAAGGCTCTTGGTATGCTTGGGATAAAGCAACGAACCTGCATGGACCCTAACCTAGCCTGGATACCTTTCCAAGACCTTCCAGCATGGACCCTAACCTAGCCTGGAAGGTGTCCAAGACCTTCCAGCCAACCTCTACCAAACAGGATGAGTTCCGCGGTTACGCAAAAATCAGTCAACGTCTGACGAATCCCACCTGACCACTTCCAAAGATTAAACATGAAAATGTAGAATGATGAATGACGGCAAGACTAAATAATTCGAGTCCATCAGTAGAATAAACGAGCATAAATGATAAATCCAACCAACATGAACCAGTTCTGAAAACCTAACAATCGGAGGACACTGCATTTGCACAAGTTAGGGCCAGGTAGCAGTATCTTTACTTCGGTATAAAAGAACTGCAGCCCATCTTTAAATCGTTAAATCTTACAATCCTATCAATCCTGTCAGATACAAAGACGATAATTAAGGTGCAACATATTTTTATTAGTATAAAGAGACGCATATACACAATATGAAAAAAATGCCTTGACTCAAACCAGATTCAATTCTTCCTCCAAGCAAGGGAGAAAAAAGGTTTGGAATCCCTGAATCTTTCATTATTCAGAATCTTAGAAATCCATAAGAGTGCAAAATCAAACATAAAACCACCAAATACACATCATAACAGAATCACTTTAGTATCACAACTTTCCTCCTCTCCCACTCTCTAGTGGCTAGCTCCCAGAACCTTCTCCATCTACTAATGGCTAAAAGAGTAACATCTAAGAATCAAGAGCAACCTGTTGAATACCACAGAAGAATAAAAATGTAAACTACAAATAGGGAATGCACATCTACAAATGTCTGACAATCAGAACCTTCAAAGGCAGCCAGGGTATTTGAAAGATATGATAAATGCTCCAATTAATTCTTAGTCAAGCTTGACATTAGAATACAACAGGGTGTCCCTCGTCAGTGGCATATTCAGAAGAAAGTAGATCTGCAGAGGAAAACAACAAACCAATAAATGATGATTATCTTGCCATAACTCTTGACAAAGAATGCAACCCACCCTTCACCTTATTCTAATCCAAAATACAGCAAGAACCTATCATGGTCTAACTGTTTAATCCTATAGGCCATCAATTACTGGCAACATCCATAGGCAAACACAACAAAAGAATCAGAGATCTCCAAAAAACAGAAGAGAAAAAGAAAAACATTAAGCAAATGGCATGGTTGTTCAATCCTATAAAGTATGACTTGAAATACAAGTTGTCTTAATCAAACCAAGTGAATCCCATGGACAAATCTTCTTCAACAGAAACCCAATGAAGATCTTTTGAATTCTAAGATTTACAATGTCAATGATAAATATTATCAAGATATAGAGTTCTAATTTAAACCAGATATGAATACTAGTTAAAACAGTCAACATGTAAACTCTATGCTTATAATAATATTTAACTTATGAATGCAGAAAGCAAACAACATCAATTAAGTCATCTATGATCCAGACAATTTTACCCTGTTTGTTACATTGCCTTGAATAGATGAAATAAACTTCTATTCTTTGTTGCATGCCTTGTTGAAGCATGGCGGACCATAGGTAAAACCATGTTTAAAGATGATTAAGATGATATAGTCTTTTCGAGTAGCAATTTTTTTTTTTTTTTTTTTGGATAGGAAACAACAATAAATTATATTGAAGAAGGAATTAAGAAGTACAAAAGAAGGATGAAGAATCCTCCCACAAAAGAAAACTAAACAACAAGAATACAAAAACAAAAAGCTATTTGGCAATTACAAAAAGCAAACTCTCCATGCTAGACCACACCATTGGAGCTACACACCGCTAGCCAATCTAGTTGCATCACATTGAGGGGAATGCCCTTAAAAACCATGGAGCAAAAAGCCCAAAAAGAAGCAAGGAAGTGAATGGTATCCCCATAGAACCTTTGAATTCCTTGCCTTATCCTCAAATATCTTAACATTTCTTTCCCGCCACACAACCCAAATTAAAGCAATACACGCATTTTGCCACAAAACTATGCCTCTCTTGGATTTTCCAAAACCCTTATAATTGATGATCATCATGTCAAAAATGCTCCTCAGGGAGACCTAATCCATCTTAGCTATCTAAAATAATATGTGCCACAACCCCATCGTCAAAGAATAGTGTAAGAAAAGATGATCTGCTGATTCTCCATGCTTCATACACAACTTATAGATGTCAGAACTAAAAGCTTTGTAGGGTCTTCTCAATTGTAGCAAGTCATTAGTATTTAACTTTTTGTATGTCACTAACTAGACAAAGGACTTGACCTTAAAAGGGACTTGAGATTTCCAAACAAAATTAGTAGGAAAAACTGGAGATGAATAAAAAAGGTGGGACAAGGCTAGAAAAAAAGACTTTACTATAAATAACCCTAAAGAAGATAAAGACCAAGGTCTCGCATTTGAAGCTAATGGGGATAAGTGCAAACAAGCAATAGAAGACATGAGGCTTTCTAATTCTTCTATCTCAGAATCGGAAAGGTTACGACGAAAATTTAAGTTCCAAGAGAAGGGACGAGTGGAACCAAGAATTGATGATATGGGAAGATTTTTAGCTTTGACTATTTTGAATAGTCTTGGATATTGGGATCCCAAAGGTTGGTCCCTCCACCACAAGTCTTCCTAAAAACGGATTTTTTCCCTATCTCCTATCACAAACCAAGTATACCTAACAAAATCCTTAAAAACTTGTGCAATAGCCTTCCAAGGACAACGATGTGACCATCTGACTATAGTGTTGGCATTCCAACCATTAGTATGTGTCCCATAAATGCTTAAAATAACCTGATGCCATAAAGCAAAACTCTCCCTAGGAAACCTCCACAACCATTTCCCTAAAAGAGCGTAATTTCTTAGAGAAATCTTCCCAAACCCCAATCCCCCTTTTGCCTTCGGCTTACACACTACATCCCAACTAATAAGATGGTTTCTTTGACATTCCCCAACCCCTGACCAAAGGAAATCCCTTTGCAATCTCTCAATTTTTGTAGCCACTGTAGCGGGAATCTTGAACAAGGATAGAAAGTAGTTAGGAATGTGGGATAGGCATGAGTAGATAAGAGTTATCCTACCTCCTAAAGATAAATAAGTCTTTTTCCACCTATCTAATATCTGCGAGATTCTCTCAATCACTGGATCCCAGAAGCCACAAGTCTTTGGGTTCCCTCCCCAAGGGAAGACCTAAGTAGAGCATAGTGTCACGGACTTAGTCGTTCACTAAGCTCATGCGGCACTTAGGCAAGACAAGACGCTTGATCTTGCTAAGTCAGCCTTGTTCCCAATGCTTAACTTGCTAGGCTAAGACGCTCACGACTCGAAAACTTAAGAAGCTTAGTAGACAACTCTTTAAGAATGAAAGCTCTTATTAACTCAAGGAAGCCTTTACAAGTACTTGGAAGCTCACTTGCTTGGTTAGGAAGTGATTTGGGTGGTGCTTTGGCCAAATGAGGCCCTCACCTATTTATAGGCACCAATGGAACTCTCTGGAACCTTGGAGGGTTCCTTACAAATCAAGAATATTCTAGAACTCCCTACACTAATCTATGTATAACCCTATGTACAAGAATATACAAGAGATCTCTAGAATTCTCTAGAAAGTCTTGGACTCCTCTCATGCCTTCCACCATAGTGTAGAGATGTGTGGAAATCTCTAGGCATCTCTAGAACCTTCCACACCCTTCCAACCAATGTCTTAGTGTAGATGGCTCCAGGAGTCTCCAGAAGCTTCTCTCCTCCTGTATAAGCCCATGGGGAGGGTCATTTGAAGCATCTTGTGACAATAGGCTAATCAGAAGCCTTGCAATCAAGCATCAAAGCCAACCTAGTGAGATGATCCTGATCAAGGTTGATACCAAAAAGGTTACTCTTGTCAAGATTGACCTTAAGCCCAGAAATTTGCCCAAACACTAACAAAATAAACTTAAGAGTTTTCAAGTAGCAATTTGTATATTAAATACTTGATGTTCTAAACAAAGCCGATAATGCACAATGCATTTTGCCAACAATCTCAATGGAGCTTTTTTATTTGCATTCAAGGCATGCATTGTCTAGTTTTCTTATTTTTTAGCAATATTACGAAGAAAATAGATGGATATGATACATAAAATTGAGAATGGGCATATTCCGTACAGCTTACCCTGTACATAGTTCATTGGGGATTGACTTAGATTTAACAATTGGAGGATGATAAGTTACTATTCCCCAATGAAAGATTGGTTTTCTTTTCAACTAATACAAGAAAATCAACAATTATTTTTTAATGCAGCTCTCTATTTTATCAGGTCTTCTTTTATCATTTTCACATTCTCCATATCAATTACAAGACAAAGAATAAGCAAATATTTCAAAGATCTCCAGATTTATTGTTCCAAACAAAAATGTATCATGCATTGGAGTACATGATCCGCATTGCAGATGACTAGGTTATGGTTTTTTTTTTTTTTTTTCAAAGATCATATCTGTGATAGATTAATTCAAGCAGAGGTCAGTAAAAGGTCTTAACTGATATGTAAACTTACCCCTAAAAGAGTCGAAGCGACTAGAATGATTCCCGTTATCCAAGCAAGGGTCTTTCTAACCAATGCTATTTTCATGATTGCAGTCAAATCAGGAGAATCTTCCGTTTCTGCCAGCCATCGTGCAGATGGCTGAGAAGTAAACATCACATTCAACATTTTTTCAGATGATGGAGGTGTCCCAGTAAAGGAAATAACTCCAACAATTTGACCTGTTCAATTGACAAATGTCACTAATTTAGAAGTTGCAAAATGAATAGATTTTCAATTAAATCATGAGGCTAAAACAATATGTACTTGTAAAAATCCAATATACAGCAGAAACTTTTCAAGATTATTGCTTACAATCTAAGATGACACCATCTTTTATTTGGGATGAAGCCTGGGTTTAAAGTAGGCTAGTTTCAGAGTCAAAGGGTGTTATATCAAGAACAAAGCTCAATTTTTCTTGCCAAAATAGAAAAAAACCAATATCAGTATTTTTATTTTTTTTGATGGGTAAAAAACCAATATCAGTATTGATAATTGCAAAGACTAGTAAGACAAGTTATGCTCATTTAAGTAAAGTACTTAGAAAAAGGCCATAGTACAGTTTAAGATAATTAACTCATAATATCCCATAACAACCAAGATAGATAGATACCTTTGTATGCCACCTGCAATGAACCAAACATCTTTGATAATGTAGTAAGCAGCAGCTCCACTCCTTGCTGAGCAACACCACTAGGTCCATATTGCTCATCTAGAACCTGTAACATATCACACAAATTAATGAAGAAAGTAGAATCATGAAGTTGATGTTTTTGCACATATTTGCTTCTGAAAATCTATAACCATACAGCTAGCTAGTTCAACAAGGGAGAAACTATTAAATATTTTTCCTGATTTTGAAAATGAAATCCAAACAGCTTTCTTCTTTTAATCAGAAAAGTAAATAAGGTTTTTTTTTTAATTATTAAATTTTTTTAGTTGTTAAAAGTATTTAGTGAAGAAAAAAATAATTTATTGAATCAAACAAAAGAGATAAAGCCCAGGTCCAATTGAAGTTTTTCCAAAGCAAGTCAAAACCATTAACTTGACTCACACATTACCAAGAAACTAAAAGAAACAACTTCTTGATGTGATACCATGATGCACCATTTCTTAGTGCACTAAGCCCATTTTAGTAAATTCTGATTTGTTTCAAAAGCAAAATTCCAAGTAAATCAATATTTGATTTGTTTTCCATTTTAGTCATAAAATGGCAAGTTTTATTGACAAATTTATGCAAGGAGCTTGCTTAAGCGAAGATCTCAAGGTGAGGCACGGAATTCAACCAAATGTTAGTTGTTCAATATCTCGGCTGCTCAAAAAGTTGGACTAGCTACTCCTCCGACCCAGAGTGGATTCTAGGGGAAGGGTAGAGCCTCACCTTGCAATAGGAAGGTGTTCATTGCTGGGATGGGTTCAGACTGAAGGGAGGAGGAATTCAACACGGAGATCTTACTAGGGATTTTTCACTGGCTAGGGAAAAGATAAAAATCCTGAAAATTTATTTTTAATTTTACCAACATGAAAATAACAAAATCCACCACTTTTTATCTTACATTAAGAAAATTTTAAAAATAGTCTATTTCTCATACTCATTGAAATTTCAGCACAGCTAAGTTTTTAAATAGAACAAAATTTGAAGTTTTCCAATCCAAAGAGCTATGTTTCAAAGGCATCTAAATGTGAAAATTTAACCATAAATATTATAACTTCTTCAATTCACACTTCAAGTGTTAAAATTGTGGATTGATCATTGATATCATATTAAATCTTGGTTTTAGACCTTTATGTGTGATAGATTTATTGAGTAAATAAGGAGAGAAGTTTATGGAGGTTTAACGGATGGCTACGCCAAAATTTTGGCATTACTCTAGAGTTAAAGTGTTCATTCTATTGGATTCCTTCAGCAGCTGATCAGGTAACCAATATGTTAGCAGAACAGGGAGCTAAACAGTTGATTCCTTTTGTTGGGGAACCGCCACAAACACTATATAACCATTTTTAGACATGCGCCTCCAACAATATCTAGAGTTGATAGTTTTTCCCCTTTTTTGACCATAATTATAAGGTGGTTGTGTTTGGGGAAGGATTTCTCATCCTTCTTTATACTTATTCTATGATAATAAAATGTTTGCTTTTGATAAAAAATAAAAAATAAAAACAAAAACAAAAAATCATAGAGGATTATTTTAACCCCCTCCCTTTTATGATCAATTTATGACCTTATCATACAATTTAAATAATTAATATAATTATTTCTTAAGAAAAAAAATGAATTTGATTTTTCTTAAAAATTTTGAATCATGTATCATATACGGATCATAAGATATGCAAAGACATGATACAAATTGTGACATATATCAATTTCCATAATATATATATATATATCGTATCATTGTATTATATCATGTATCATAAGTTTTTTAAGAACTATGGTCAGATCAAACAATTTTTAAACTAACAAATAACCATTGTATTATATCGTGTATCATAAGTTTTTTAACAACTATGGTCACATCAGATAGTAACTTTTGTCAACTTGCCAAGTCATACTTATCAAAATGACCTCACATGGCTAGAGAGCCTAGAAACACATAAAATGACTTTTAACAATCCTTAAGCATAAGAACGAATTTTTTTTCAAAAAAAAAAAAAAGAAAAAGAAAAAAGCCTAAGGGTTGTTGTGTCCCAAAATAAATTGTCTTACAAGACAAAAAATAGGATCATGAGACTGTAGGAAAAACGCAACAAACTCTTAAGAAGAAAATGACAGATTTCACAAAGCCCTCCCCATAAAAACATGCAAAACAGGGTGATTCAGACTCTGCATCCTCCTTGCACAGGAAGAGAAGGTTATCATTGCAGATTTATTAAATAAAAAATTTCATCGGTGAAAAATGATTATGCTTCATGATTGAGCTTGATAATATCTTGAAGTACACACACAAAGAAGAAAAAAAATGATGAATGCAAAATGATGCAACAAATTTTTGACCAAGAGAAGTCTATAATTTTTTTTTTTTTTTTTTTTTTGATAGGCGACCAAGAGAAGTCTATAATGGTATGTTGCAACAACAAATTCATAACATCTTAAACATACCTTAGAAACAACAATACCTAACCAATACTAGTTCCACACACAACACTAACCCTAAATTTGCTTCCCCTCCACCCTCACCCACAATTACCCAATTGAACCAAGGCTAGAGTCGACCAATCACATCTTCATCCATTATGATTAGGCTAGCAAATTTCAATCCCTTTTTAATTTTTTGCAAAGTCAATTTAAGTAGTAATAATTGGTTGGAATAGCAACCACACGACCAAGGAACACGAAACGCTTTGAAGTATGCTCCATTATGTTGTAACAATTTGTGTAACGACTTCAAAACATGTCTACACATGCCAAATGAGTAGCCTCCTATAAGGGTCAAGAACTTCTCTTTCCTAAGCAATATGGGATATCACATTCACCCTCCCATGAAGACATGGCACTGTCATCATGGTTCATAAAATTCATGGGTGGTTAAACTCTGCACATTTCCAAGTAAGGATCAACTTTGATATCATGCATGATAGCCTATATAGATTTTTTTGCTCTAAGCCTATAGGCTCTCATGACTTTAGCAAGTGCTTATGCATACTAGATGATTTTGCTTCTTATAAGAGTCATAAACTTCTCCACTATACGATGTGGGATATCACATTTGTACACCTATGCAGATACAATGTTCTTGTTGTGGTCCATGAGGGGTCAATGGGAAGTTAAATTCACTTATTTCTAACTAGGCATTGGTTTTAATGCCTTTCTAAATATTGTCCACTTGGGGCCTACAATCCTTCTTTATTTTAAATAGCATTTATGTATACCACATGAGCCACCCCTTAAAGATCAAGAACTTCTCCCTCCACAATGTGAGACATCACATTGAAGATTCTCGAACAAATATCCAAGGGGGGCTTGAACCACAACCTTAGTCCAAGGAAAGTAAGAAGCACATTGTTGTGCATTGCTTTTGAAGAATATATACATAAGATTGCCAAGTTTTGGATGATTTTAAATAGATTCTTTAACTGCCTCAAGAATTATGCAAAATTAGGAATTTTTTTATTATTGATGACATAAACAACTTTAAGCCTAAAGCAAGTATTATCTACATAGGTTTTATAAATGATATCAAAACCAATCCTCAAACGAAAAATATAGAGTTTGGCCACCTGTTAACTCTATGAGCCATGACAAGAAGATTATAATTGTATGAAAGGGTGAATGTGATTTCAAACATCAGTTAAGGAAGAAAAGTTTCTACACCTTATTAATAGCAGCTCATCTAATATGTGTGGACAACCTATAAAAAAAAAATGTGTGGACATGTTTTAGAGCTATGAAGGTTCATAGGCTCAAAGCAAACAATATTTACATATATTGTTACAATTTTTACATATATTGTTACAATTTTATTGTAGAAAAAAGGCAGAATGGGACTTTTGAAAGTCCATTAGGAGTTGCCTCTAAAAGATCACCTTCATCCTTATTTACTTGGTCTTTATAATGTGAATGAGGGTAACCACTTTTGGCACCACTGCACCACAGAGTAAGGGCCTTCAGCAACCGTACAAAGGAATTCCTTGAATGAGGAAATTCAAATCATTTTTTTTTTAATTCTTGGAAAGTTCGAGGGAAAGAAAAAAGAGAAAAAAAAAAAAAGAAAAGAAAAGGAAGGTGCTTGTATGTATTGTTGCTCCTCTTTGTTTGTTTTGGACTATTTAGAAAGAGAGAAATAGAAGAGCTTTTGAAAATGTTAAGCTTTCAAATCAAGACTTAAAATTCCCTTTTCTATGTAACTTTTTAGATTAGTCTAAAGGGGGCCTAGGACAAGAGTCCTTCTCTTTGATTGATTTTATCAATTGGTTAGGTTGCCTATAAGGGGAGGGTTTTCTTGTTTTTCCTTTAGAGCATACATGTACACTTCCTGTGTACTTAGTGTAGCCTTTTTTGGCTCTTAATCTATATTGCCTTTTTGTCTATCAAAAAAAAAATGTAGATATTAACTTTCTCTTATGTAATTGTTCATAGAAAGTTGAGGAAAAAAGATGAAATTATTGATGAATAGACTTTTCCCACATTTTCTTTAAGACACATCCCACACCTCTTTTTAAAAGAAAAAGTTCAATTTATTATTTCAAGGAAAGTGGGGAGGAAAATCTTTTAGCATTTGCTCCCCTCTTTTCCTTAATTTTTTTTTTTTTCATTTTTCCACACTGTCCAATTGTAAGAAAAAAATCATTTTCCTTCACATTTTCTTCTTTCTTTAATACTTTCTACGAAACAAAAATATCCTTAATTGTTCAAATGAAAAAAAATTCAATAATATCAAGAGGTAGAGTCACTATAGCTGTTTTCATTTTCTTTAATTATCCATGAAATGTCTATTCTCCAAATTTTTTTTATAAGTCTATTCTCCAAATTATAAGGCACTAATTTCTATGTTGCATTAAGGTGTGAGCTTGTGGTGGAATCTAATGTCAGCATGAAGTATTGAGTTCAGAACATGCTAGCACAATAATAAATTATGAATTTAATGCCAAAAGAAGACATAGAATAAGTCAAACAAAGTTGCATTTTAGAAGTGTTTCCCCAAGGTTTCATAAAACAAATTTGGATGATCATAAAACAAGAGACTATAGTTTAATCTCGTGTTTTAAGCCTTTTTAAGTAGGGTAAAAATTGAAATATGCCATTTTCGAAGACTCAATATCAAGTCAAAGGCATTCCAATCAAAAAAAAAAAAAAAAAATTCAAGTCAAAGGCAGATATATCATTCCCCAAGAAGATCCTCAAGAAAAATTATATATCTTTTTAGGACTCAAAGTTGGGCCAAGGTGCATTGAATTAAGAAATTCTTGCTTTTTTATAAAAGTCTTGATCTTCCGATTTTTTTTTTTAAGAAAATTGGACAAAGTGATGTTAATATCAAATTAATGGAAAACCTATGATTTTTCAAAAATAAAAAGGGTTTTCAAAATTGCACAAAAGACATTACAACTGCCTTAGTTTTTTTGGAGTAAGGGAGAAAAACTACACATAAGTTAGCATCCCTGCTTGGGAGGCCAATCAACCAATTCCCTTAGGGTGTCAAGTTAGAATGAGGTGCTCTAGGGAGTGGCTAACAATTAACCTATCAATTGACTGGTTGGTTAATAGGTAGAGCAATTGGTTGACTAGTTTGCCTCAAATGGTCACCTACAAACCTTAATGACTAGTTCTCTGGTCAACCGCACGATCAACTGATTGTGCATGAACTTGTGTCTAACAGCTAATTCGTGCAAGGAACTCCTACTTAAAGCTCATGGATTTCATTCATTAGCTTTCTAATTGTTGCATATCAATCATACCATTAAAAAGAGAGCTTGAACTCCTCAAGTGCATTTAAAAATTTGCAGAGCCCTAGAGACCTTGCTCAAGTGGTAAGTGGTTGGGGTAAGGTTGTGGGAGGTTCCAAGCTCAAGTCTCAATGAGGACCAAAAAAAGTTTATCTATCAAAAAATTTATTTAAAAATTTGCAAATCCCACGTAGTGCAACTTGAGTCTAGCTACATTTGTTCTTATAGTCAATCCTAAGCTATGTGTTGTATTTATTGACATATATTGACTATATGCCTTGTGAGAAGAAGTTGTTTAAATATTTGAAAAAACACTTAAAAGATTGTAAAGGCCTATTAGAACCTCAAATCCAAGTGTACAAGACTTGAAGAGCTTTAATTGAGGAAGCTCTTGGATTAGTGGAAAAGCATCAAGCTTGGGAAGGAGCTAGAGAAAGAGGATAAAGGCAGTTGTTGAACCACTACTTTTCTGTTTTGGTTTGTCTCTTTCTCTTATCTTATTGTATTGTCTTTCAATTTATGGCAATTGCATTCAAATTTTACAATTGCATTAATTTTTAGCATCAATTAAAATTTGATCAACGCTCAGTCCACTGCCTGTCTTGGATATATAATTAGGTTGGATTAGTTTTGACTTCTCAAGAAGTTGCATCTTATATATGTAAGAGCATAGGCATAATAGATCCAACGATGCTTCATATAAGTAAGTGCAAAACATAGACCAAAAAGAACAAAATTTATTGGTATTATTATAGATGGACCTCTGAAATTTAGGTCACGATATGTTCAATAGATTTTCTTTGTTATCAAAAATATGTTCAATATATTTTACTAGAGTAATGCACTCATTAGGAAGCATCCATGGCAATATAGTTTTACAATTTATTTGCTAATGATGTGAATTTGTTTGATGAAGCCTACAAATTACTAGAATCAGATTCTAGATGTCATGAACCACAATTTGTATGCCTATTAGTATTGTGATATCACTATGAGATAAAGGTGCTACAAGGAGACAGTTAAAAATGACATGGACAAATTAGAACAAGAAAATCTAATATCTTATGATGATTAAATGCCAAACTTTATCAAGCTAGAAGCATGGAGAAGGATTCATGTCATTGACCCAATATGGTTAGAATAATCAGACACCCTAAGAACAATAAAACAGAACAATACATTGTTCCCTCCACTATGGAACAAATAACACTATGAAAGATTCATATTTCATCATTTTTCATTGCATGGGAGCTAATTTGACAGGGGTAAAAGCTCTCACTGAGATGGATTTTCTGGGGAATTATTGATGACTTACTTTTTATCCAATGATTACCACAACAACAGAAATCAACATAAATTCCCTTACTTTTAACTGAACCTGGTAATTAACAAGAAGCAAGAAGAAAATTTTCTTTTTCTAACCCCAAGTAGTTGGAATAACAATGTGGACTACTACCTTCACCAAATTGGAGGCCTAAGACATTCCAGGAAAACTAAAACAAACCAAAAACATGGTTCCTTGTCACACAAAATCCAAACCCAGGGTCACAACATATAAACAGTTTAGGGTTTTCAAAGTCGGTCAGAATATGTTCCACTTAAAGAATAAGTCAAAAGCTGCTCGTCACATCAATATGTTAAATGAAATAAAAATCACCAAGTTAAGACAAGTCCCATCTACAACTTTAGTATAGTGTTCCAAACACTCTTGGTCAGCCACCAAATTAAATTGTCATTTATCAATCAAATTAAATGACAACTAAGAGTGAACCAGATAATCAAAACTGCTCGCCTTTGACCACATTGACCAATAGCAATTCAACTATCACTAGCAAATACTGGGAGCCAAATCATTATAAATGATTAAATGTGCCAGCAGAAGTCTTGCTCGTTTGAGCCACTTCAAGCATCTGCTATATCCACTGCTTGCAACAGAATGATTCCTTTATCTTCATGAAAAATCTAATTAAAAGAATGTTTTGGACATTGATCCTTTCAGATCATATCCTCTAGCAGAAGTCTTGCTCATTTGAGCCATTTAAAATCTTATTAAAAAAATGTTTTGCACATTGATCCTTTTGGATTATATCCTCAGTTGAGTATAGCCTTAACAAATGGATTGCTTGTAAAGCATGTGATGGAACTTTATGAACAAAGGACTATATAAGATTTTAATGAGGAAACTAAGTATTGATCCTGGTACCAGTAACTGCTGCTATACTTAAATAGTATTTCATTTTCTGGGGCTTTATCATGACACTCATTTTATAACTGTCAGCAACATATATGTCTTTTCTATTTATGTGGACCTGCCATCTAATTAAGAAGTATAATTCCATCCTGGTTCCATTTTTAATTAAACCCTTTTTTTGAGGCTGATCATGTCAGACAATTTTGGAAATAACTTAAGAATAGGATATAATCACCTTAATGCCATCAAAACAACCTGTCAATAGCTCAGCTGCATTCTGCATACTTCCAGATAAATCTTGACGCATCTCTATTACCCTCTTTATATTGTGGATAAGAGACAGAAGACTAGCTATAAATTCTGTGTCTGCTTTCTGCAAATAAAATGTAATTCTTCCAATAAGAACTTGAGAACTAGAGAGACCAGTTCATGATTAAAAATAATTTCAGATCAATGGTTAATCTTTTAACCAAAACCTTAGACATATGAAGATTCAAATTGGCACCACCAGCTAGGGGGATGGTCAACTCGCCATTCAATGGCTTTAGGGCGTTAGCAACATATAATCCACCCATCCAAGATGCCTGAATAATTAAAAAGATCCAGTCAATAACATGGATAAAAATGAAAGATAGAAAAGAGATTAACATGGAAATAATCCATGAAAAAGAATAACATGAGTCATGAACGACTCACAAAATCACTAATTTCTTTGTCGGTGCAATTTGTGTTTGAATCAAAGCTTAAGCGTTCATCCAAAGAAACCACAGAGACTTTGTCATCACCTGCAACAGACACATATAACAAAGAAGCCTCAAAAAAAATTGTAATGGATAAAAATTTTGATGCAAAAAATTAACATGCCCATATAACAATTCAGCCAATTGTACATGTTATAGTAATAAAAATAAATAAATAAAAGAATTAAAAACCAAGTACCTGGAAGTAGAATTTCTGCTTTATCAGTACCATAAAAAAAATCTCTCTTCAAGGCACTGCGGAACAGAGCATTATCATGTTCAACCACAACTTCAGGATCTGCATGCAAGATAAAATTTTACTAACATTTTAATAACGTATAGAAACTGGAGTTCTTGTTTACAAGGCATTTCAGAGTTAAGTTCAGATACCTTCAACTCCCCTGACTTCTAGCATAAGAACAGAACGAGGCCTTTCAAATGGATTAGGCAGGAGAATCTCATTTAACTGCAAAAGGAGTAACATTACTGCGAATCAGAGCCTCCCAAGTCCTAATTGCAGAAGCCAGAAAATACTAGAACAAGGTAATTTTGCATCACTTATGATCCATCTGACCTTAGATGAACTAGCAGCTGAAAGCGTAGATGATGGTGCAAAACCAAGCAAGACTGAGACAGCTGCACCAACTTCAGGGAGCAACACTGAATCTACCTGTGAAAATGAAAAGTAGATTCAGAAAACTATGCACTCACTTATCAAAAATAAATAAATAAAGCAGGCAATGCATTCAAAATCAAATAAACCAAGCCATAACGTGACCAGATTGAAAAGCCCCCTTTATCTGAACTTGATGTGAAAAGGAGTTTCTGTTCATCTTTGTGGCTCATACTTCAATTTTCACTGGCCCGACCAGCATACCAATAATCAAGATTCCCATCAATACATGGAATATCACATCAACCAGGAAGCATTAGCCAATCTGGTACATGCAAACATGTTTTGTTGGCCATTTAGTTTTTAGAATCAAGCTGTGCTTCCCTTTCAGTAGAATATGCTAATATCAAAGCAACCAAGAGGCAACAGTATCCATTTTCTCATTCCAAAATGGTCTATTTTTGTCTAAATTGCAGAATTCATCATTCCACTGCTTTGGGCTTGTGATTAACTCCATAATGACTCATAAAATGATTGAGCAGTCATGTTTTAAAATCGCAGTCCCACTCTAGTCTTGTTTCACTTTTGGAACTGTGAAGGGCAGTCTGCATCATTCCAATTTCCCACCAAATTGACATTTTGCATTGCATTTTCCAATATTAAACTCAAAAAGGGAAGGCCTTCAGTCATTGGAGAACAGCCAAAAACTAAGGCCAAGTTTGGCGTTCTTCAGAAATTGAATCAGCTCATATTATTTTCGGTAAAATCCAATGACGCAGCAACCTCCACAAAGAAGGAATTAAGTGAAATGGTACCATCACCACATATGATGTTAAAAGACTAAAACAAGGATTTACAATTGGAAATTTCAAATGAAATTACATGAGAAAACAAGCTGAGTCCATATCTAATCCAATGCTATTTAGAACACAATATTCATCGGCGTCCACCCCAATTATATTAAATTATATCCATCAATTTTTAATTTTCTTACATTATTGAACAAGACAAGACCGCAAAAGCAATCCCTAACCTTCCACTGAGTCATGAAGAACGTCAAGTGTTAGTGCATTAGGCTATTTAGATTAAGTTGGCAATTTTGTTTCATCCATCGTAGTTTAGACTCTACATACTTTCCAATGATTTACACTCTTTTGAAGATTCAAGGTTGCAACACAATCAACCTAAGATTAAACAGGTGAGTATAGTTGAGTTTAAGTGAGAATAATGACATAAAAGGCATAGTGTACTTATGGAAATTAGGAATAAAATCCAGAATCTAAAGTTCTTAAGTTTCAAAATTGTTTTTTGATAAAATATTTCAAATTGATTATGAGTCCACTAGGTTTTCTCTAATGTATGTCCATTGGAAGAGTTCTTTCAAGAGCTCATGGGCCTAAGCTTTAAGTCATTCTTCGCACTTAACCCTAAACTCTCAAGAAGCTTCAAGTCCATTGCTTTTCACGAGTATTGTTGTTTAAGTGTGTATGTGTAGAATCACAGCTCTAGACTTCAAGAATTTCCCAAACAAGTTGCAAATATTCAAAATTAGTTTATAGGATGTGTGGTTTATATGAGTGACATTGAGCAATTTGTAAATTCCATTTAAGAGTATTAGGGGGTTTATGTAATCATGATTTTGTCACAAATTTGTCAAAGGGGAAGATTGTTAGAGCATTAGGCTATTTAGATTAAATTGATATTGTTCCATCTATCCTAGTTTAGAACTCTATGTACTTTCTTGTTATTTACATACACTCTTTGGAAGATTTAAGGTTGCCCCAAGATCAACCTAGGATTAAACAGATAAGTATGGCTAAGTGAGAATAATAACGTAAAAGACATAGAATGGACACATGAAAATTAGGAATAAAATTAATTTGGAAAGAATTTTAAATTGAGAATTTAAAAAGAAAAATCTTTCCAAATAATAAAATTAATTTGGAAAAAATAATAATTGAGAATTTAGAAAAGAGAATATTCCCAAATCTCTTCAAAAGTTTGGAAAGGAATTTAAATTAAGAATTTTAAAAGAAAATCTTTCCAAATCTTTTTAAACTTAAAATATGAAATTTTTCTAAATGTTTTCAAAATTCTTAAGTTTCTAAATTGTTTTTTAGTAAAATATGATTTTTTTTTTTTATCAGAAACGAAGAAGATTATATTAATAAAAGAACAAATACAGGAGAGAAAAAAAAGACAACAGAAAGAGAAAAAAACCAAGGGAAGGATGAGAGGTCCTTCCTACACAAATACCAAGGAAAAACTCCCAACAATAGAACTCTAAAAACAAAAGAAACCCCATCAATCTTCAAACTCTTGAAATGCAAACCCCAATCCAATTGAGTTGTAGAATGCTTAGAGGAACTCCTCTAAAAGCTTCAGTACAAGAAGCCCATAGAGAAGAATAAAACCGGATCAAATCCCAAACCATCTCTTCCGTTCTCCCTTTATCCTCAAAGATCCTATTGTTTCTTTCTTGCCACACCATCCAAATCAAAATAAGGCAAGCAATTTGCCAAAGTGTCTTGCCTCTTAATGAGTTCCCCAAGCCTTTAAAAGAAATAACCAACATGTCCTCAAGGCTCCTTGGAGGGACCCAAATCAAACCTACTAGATTGAACAACCTGTGCCAAAGTCCAATGGTAACGGGACAATGAAGAAAAAGGTGGTCAATCGACTCTCCATTTCCTTTGCAAAGAATGCACCATTGAGGACAGAGGGCTTTGTAGGGTCTTCTCAATTGCAACTTGTCATTAGTGTTTACCTTCCCATGTGCTACTAACCAAGCGGGGGCCTTAACCTTTGAAGGGACTTTTGAGCTCCATAAAAACTTGGCCGGAAGGAACATTAAAGGATTTGAAACTTTTGACAAGGCACAGAAAAAAAATTTCACTGAAAACGAGCCTCACGAAGACAAAGACCACGCTCTTGAGTCTGATGAAGAAAGGGAAAAAAGCACAGAATTAAGGGAGGACATTAATCTCTAAAGAAGATCAACTTCTAAATCCGTTAGATTGCGGCGAAAGTTAAAATTCCAAGACAATGGTAAGGAATTGCCAAGGACATTTGAGACAGTGAGGTTTCAAATTGATTCCAAGTCCACTAGGTTTTCTATAATATATGTTTATTCTACAGTTCTACTATATGCCTATTAGGAGAATTCTCTAAGGAACCTATGCGCCTAAGCTTTAAATCATTACTCTTCATGTTTAACCTGAAACTTTCAAAAAGTTCATGATTCTTTTCTCGAGTTCATGATAGAGATGTGCATCCTCTCAAGACATTAAGGAGTCCACTAAGGAGTATGGTGGTGCTACCTTGAGGATATGAGATTAGATGTAGGTTCTTAGATGTAAGCCCTAGGGAGTAGCAACTTCTAGGTAAATCTGTGTACTTCTTCATATTTAGTGGATTATATCTCTCCAGTCTCTGACCACATGGTATTCACATCCCCAAAGTCTTTGAGAGACTTTGTAGGTGATTTTCCACATAAATTGTTGTGTCTTGTTTGATTGATTTCTCTTGTTCTTCTATAATTCTTAAACAGAAATTAACAAATAAAAATTTGGACTTAAAAAGATTAAATAGCTATTCATCCTCCTTTAGTAATTCCATAAACAAGATCTACAAACTTACATTAAAGAATAAATAAATATTCCACAGCTAAGAGCCTAAGCCAAACAGTATATTAGGTTAGTTTGATGAAAATCTGAGTTAAAGTTTTCGTTTAATGGCCAACCATACGGAAGCTAATGGATAAAATGGGATCCAATTGTACAAAAAATGCGTATCAAACTTAACAAATAGTTTAACTCAAAATAGAATTGCATTAGAAAATGATGAAAATTACCTTCATGGCGTCATCAGAAGAACGAGGCCGAAGAAACGGATGAGTTGGAGAATCAAGGAAAAAAATGGAGCCGCTAGCCCCCGCCTGTGTATAATAATTAACATAATTTCAAAGCACAATCGTCAGATCCACATTTACAACATCCAGACACACAGATAACTAGATAGTGAGAAAGAGCATACCCTAGATTGTATACAGAGAAGCGAGAAGATCAGAAGAAGTGAGAAACCCATTGAGATACAACAATCCATTGAATATAGGAAGAGATGGATCTGTGCTTTCTGGGGACTGGGGAGAAGGGGCTAGGAAATGAGGTCGAAGAAGAGAGCAACGTCGTTTTGTTATTTCATTTAAACGACGGCGTTTCGTCTCTCAGTATGAGCGTGCAGTTTAAGCTATAACACATGACGCGCCACGGTCAGGTGTAGCCAAACCAGTCCAAGCCAAACTAGGCCCATTCTAGAACAAACAGCATCAGGCCGGGCTTGAAGACCTAACCTTTCCGGTTGAGTTTTGGCTCGGGCCTAACTCAGGCAGCTGGAGAAAACAAGCCGAGCCCAATAAACGGATACCCTGTCTATAACATGTTTTCGCAAGTCAAAAGTAATACCGTTAAACATCTTTTAAAACTAACTCGTGATCATTATAAAAAATTTTAAAAAATTTAAGGCTATATTTGGCTGTTGGAAAGTATTAAAGAAAGAAAAAAAATATTAAAGAAAATATTTTTCTAATATTTGGTTTCATTATAAAAAAAATATAAAAGAAAATAAAATATAATTAAAATTAATTAGAAATTTATATATTTTAAAATTATTTAATCTTTATATAACCAAGTAAAATAAGTTAAATGAATTTGAACAAACAAATAAACTAATTTATTGATTTTTGTTGGTTTTAATACCATTTGTTATGTCAATGGAAGTGTTAATGCAAACACATATTAAAGGGAGAACATAAAAATAAAGCAAACTACACCAAAGGTACACAGGTTTTAATATGATTTGGTCGATTATACGGACCTTTAGGAATAAGAAAAAACATTTTACTATATAATAGAGAATATTATAAAGGACAACAATTAAATACAACTATTGATTTTCTTTATATCTCCACATATTTCTCACTCTCCTCACATTTACACCATAGTGAACCCTCTCACTCCATCAAGGTGTCTCTTACTCTTTCTTATATCTCATGACTTTTCTTCTCATGACCTAAAATATGTATTGAAATATTTCCACTAACTTTCCTTATTTTATAAGAAATCTAGTTATAATTATGTATAAAATTAGGAAATATTTAATATAATATTCATTTTATAAAAAGAAGTATATTCTATGTAGGAATTTAAAATACTTTCTAATAATTTTAAATCTATTTTTTATTTTCTTCTCACTTTTCCTTTTTATTTTCTTTTCCTCACACTTTTCGAATACGAAACATAGCCTTAAAGATGTAATCAAATGTTTTTTCAAGGAAATGAATTTTTATTTTCATTAAATATGTTCACACTTAACATTAAACATGTTTAATTAGAGGTTAAAACTAGTTTAATACTAATCAAATTTAATTATATGTTAACTATGATTAATAGTCACTTGAGTATGTGTATTAGCTCCTATGGGACTTAATTATAATTGAGAGGAGTTAAGAGACTAATTGATAGGAGTAAGATATAAAAATTACAATTAAGAGGATTAAATTGCAAATTCGGAAATATTGATTGGCAGTAGCCTTAAAGATTGCCACCTCATGTTTTCTTTCCACCATATACAAGGGCTCTTAAGCTTCATTTGCAACCCTCAATCTCTACGAGAAAAATGGTGGGATTAGAGAGAGAATGTGAAGAAAACAAGATGAAAAACAAAAGCCAAGTGGTTTTGGTATATTTGAATTATGAACAACCTCTTAAAGCAAAAAAAAAAATGGTAAAATTTGTTTGAAAACTAATTCTAAATAGTTAAAACCATGTTTTTTCTTTCTTTCTAAATTAAAGATAATAATGTTGATTAGATTGTTATTTTATTGATTTCAATTTAACTATCTTTTAGAGGAAGAATAAGAAACCTTGCTTGTTTAGTTTTATTTAATTAGTAAAATCTAAAGATAGCTTGAAATAATGATAAATAGGTTGATGAATAATATAATCGATTAGGCTTATTTGTACAATTTATGCATGCTAATTAATTAGGCTTAGGAAGAATCACAATGATTAGAGTATGTAGATTAGAAAATAAAGAAATTACATTACCAATGTTAAATTTCTAAAATGAACAAAATGGAGACTATCCTAATCCTTAATTGTGTAGTTTTATGGTTGGAAACCTAAATTATATAAATTTTTTATTCTAGTTTCTTGTAATAACTAAAGGTGGGAATCTACATAGAAGAATTGCAAAGGGGAGATGAGTGTAAGGTAGGGAATTTTGAGTCCGTTTGATAGTGGCTCTATGCAATGTTGGTGTTGTGCCAACTAGATGCAGGTTTGTCTAGCTTCACTGGAGTCAAACGGACTTCTTCCCTGCACAAAAGGATGTTTAGACAAGTGGTCCGGGCACGCCCCTTCAAAGCTTAAGTCAGAATCTAGTAATAGTGAATCTAACTTTTTGAATGGCTATGTGCATGCATGTACCTTTTTAATGCCTCTAGAGGGGTTTTTATAGAACTTATGGCACCATCGTCACATCGTTGATTGTGCATTCATGTCTTTCTTGCACTAATGAACGTTTTCATGGTGGATACTATGCCTTAATAAGATAATAAACGTCATTTTTTCAACACGAATAGGACAATCATACCAAAAAAGAGTTGCTAATTGATGTCATTTGTTGTTTATCATGCAAGAATTCTAGACCATGTCGTTGACTGTGCATTTACGTTTGTTAATGTCGTTGATTGCGTGTAACGATTAGGTGACATTGACTTTTGGGTGTAAAAGTCATCTTGATTGTCACTCAGGCATTGATGGTGATTAATCATCTGTCTAATGCCTGTAATTTCCAACTAGCTTGGTTTGTCCGTCTAGAAGTCCCTAATCAACTTGGTCTGTCCATTTTGTCTAGCATTGGGGAAAAAGGAAATTTGTCTTTCCTCTTGTGCCAGATGAAGCTTGTCTTGATCCAAACGAATTGCTCCCAGATGGATTATCTACTTACCTTGAACAACCAAATGGTCTTGAGCCTGTTAAAGACATGTGGAGGAAAGCTTCCCAGAGGCAACATTTCTAATATTTCTAACACTTAAAAATTTTATTATTCAAGTGTTAGAAAAATTAGTAACGTTTTCTAAAATCAGTACCAAGTGCACTCTTTATCTCATTGTAATTATCAATTGAGAATTCATAGGTTTTTTTTATTTTATTTTATTTTATAATTTTGTGAATTATTTCAATGTGTCATGGTGTCCTTATTGTATACGTACCAATTCATATCAAAATTTTGTGTCGTTATTTGGATATGAATTGGTATGAGGTAACTAAAGTTTGAAATATTAAGATTTTTTGTCGAAATATCATGTGTTGAAAGGGTGTGACACAAAATATGGCATTGAAATCTCAATGGCTCGATTTTTCTGTTATTTCATCTCAATGGCCACGTTAGTGTTTCTTTCCTTGAAAAGGTTTAAGCTTAAAGATATATGGGAGTCTACACCCTCCATGCTCAGCCCATGGCCTAGCCTAGCATTTGCTTGTGATGGAACTATAGGTGTTACCATTTAAAGCCATCATATTTTTCTATTACACTTTTGATGTGGGATTCCTCATCTTAAACCCAAAAAAATAAAAATACATAAATACATAAATACATAAATAAAAATCTCTAAAGCTCACCAATAAGGCAAGAGACTGAACCCTAATTCAAGGGAATGGGATGGGCTTCATTGACAACTGAACCAAAGGCCCTTAAATGTAAGATCTACACATTAAATAGACACACATACACATATATCATCATTTTTTATATCCTTTAATATATCCAAATTAAATATATTATCATTTTAATATTAGTGTGTTTTAATATTTTGTATATTATTACAAAATTTAAAAAAATGCTTGAATATACTCATTTTTTTTCTTCTTATTTTATCATTTCTTAGAGTTTTTTTTTTTTTTTTTTTTTTTTTGTCATTTCTTGAATATATATATATACTGCAATTATAAGAATTTTTCTTCAATTTTTGTCTTATCGATATTTTTTGTTAAAATTTTCATTGATATTTCTTGAAATATCTTGATACATTTATAAAATCCAATTATTAATATATCCATTGAAACTAATATTTTCATCCTTGTTTCATGGTATGTTTATATTACAAGAATGATATGGTATGTAATAATGACAAATAATATCAAAATGATGGATTCGTATGTGGGAAGTTTCTATAAGAAGCTATTGTAGCAAATCCCGAATCACTCTATTCCCTATCCCAAGATTAGGTTAGGTGCATGAAAACTACCTAGGGCATCTAGATCCTATGTAATAAAAGCAAAATAGCAATTTTTAACACAAAAGGATCTAGAATAGTGCTTTAGAAAATAATACCTTTGATTTGGATTTCCCAAATCAATTCATTTCAATGAAGATTAAGCCTAAAGTCATCGGAGGTCTCGTGCACCTAAGATCTTTCGCTCAAAGACTCTTCCTTATTCTTTAGCACATAAATGGTAGGGGATTTGGGAGGGTGGAGAGCAGGGCTCTCTCTCTCTCTCTCTTTCTTTAGATGGTGGAAGATTGAAAGTATCAAAACCCTAACCCCTATGGGGGTATTTATAGGATTTTTAGCTAGACTTAAGTGACTTAAGCTCACCATGGGTTTGGGTCACTTGATTTAACCTAAGTAGGATCCTAATTAATTAATTAACCTTTCAAGGTCCTATAGTGAATCAATTAGCCCAATCAAGAGACATTATTCACCAACTCTTATGCAACCTTACGTAATTACCAAAATACTTGAGTATATTCTTGATAGTTGCCCAGTGTTCTATTACACTACTAAGTAATATTCGATCTAGTAGATGTAGTTTCTGAAGTAGTAAAGGAATCCATTTGAATAAGGAAGTTCCTCATGGAACTAGGGGTCATACCCTTGACTGTACAACCCATGATACTATTTTTCCATAATAATGGGACTATGACATAGTCTAAAGATATACCACTTGAATTGTGAGATAGTTTATAGGGGTAATACATTGGATAAGATGATACCTTTTAAGAATAACCTGACAAATCCTTTCATCAAGACATTAATAGGAAAAATCTTTGATGGTCATAGGGATAACATAGATACCCTCTCTAATTAATCTTAAACCTTAAAAGGTTATCCTAAAGCATTGATTAACATATAAGGCTACCCACAGCTGAAGCATAAGGTACTACTTGCTTGCATTCTTTCTTCTTAGGTGTCTTAGGACACTAATCTTGTGAAAAAGGAATTCCATGCCTAAATGTCAACTACAAATTACTCTATTTCTAGGCCTTGGATTATTAGGGTGCCTGAAATCCTATTCCAGGCTCTCTAGATTTAAGCATAATAGAAAAACATGGGAATAAAAACCATAGAAATCTTAGATCTAGAGATTTAGACACATACTTGATATCCATATGTTTCCAATTTTATTTTTGCTAGTGTGAAAGACTTCAAATCTACATATGATCTTGTAATCATAATAGTCTTCCACCTAATAACTCCTCCTTGAGTCTAGGCACAGAGCTAGTGGAGACCTCTAAGTTGGAGGCTAAGGTTCTTTTTCTAGACTAAAGGAAAAAAATGATAAAATTGAAACCCTAACTTCTAAGTGTTGGGAAGTGTCCCAAATTCCTAAGTAGTGTAAATTTCTTTTTGTAAAGAATATTGTATAAAATATTTTCTTAGTTGATATATTATTGTAATATACACTACTACAAAAATAGAAAACAATGACATTTTATTTCTTGATGTTTTTATAAAGTGTCATTATTTAACGTTTTATTAGATATACAATGATGCTTGTTTGGAAGCATCATTGTTTAGTATATTATTTTTAATTTTATGATGCTTATTAGAAGTGATGTTATTTGTTGTAGTATATTTTACTTTACATTATCATTCAATGGTGCTTATGGTAAGCATCCTAGTATTATTATTTTACCTTGGCGCTTTAGAGAAGTGTCAAGGAATTATAACTATATATTTATATATCTCATAGAATTATTTTGCTCCAAAATTATTGAAAAGGAACAACCTTTCAAAACCCTCGACAATGGTTGACCTAGAAAACCCTCCCCACCACTAAGATCTACAACAAGCAACAATAAATTGGAAACACCATTGCCTTTTATTATTTGGCTTCCCCACCACTTCATTGAAACCCTAACTATCATTTTCATCTTGCTAATGAGGCCTCTACTACTGTTTGACTGATTGCAGAGGAGGCATATACTACTATTGACAGATCCGTCTATGCTAATGAAACTAGTATTGATATTGTCCAAATGTTTTTTAGGAAGATCAGTAAGAAAATGTTTAAGGTCGTGAAAACCAGATCTGCTTCTTGTTTTATGGCAGATGATAGACCTCAGAGTCTTGTTGTGGTCATAAAAAATTTTCAATGCTCTGATTTTTCTCATGCCATTTGTGATTTTCATAGTCTTCCAAACGCCTCTAAATATTTTCACTATTTTAATGTTTGTATAAAAACTCATTGGTTTTGGTTATTTACTTCATTGCTTGTTATAGAGTCCCATTTCCATACCCTTTTAAAGAATCCCTTACAAGACTAGTGAAATCCATGTTTAGCCACCATTAGCTAAATCTTTGACTGGTAAATCTCTTTTTCTCTCAAAATATTTTTGATTTTATAGTTTAGGGTTTTTTTTTTGGGTGTTTATGATTTTTTATGGGGTGTTTGTTTAGGCTAAATATTTAATCTAATAAATATAACAATTTGTTTGTGTTTGTGTTGTTTTTAGAAACCCATTCCTTCATGTTGTTTGGCATCTAACTACAATTTTTGGCATTGACACCTAATGTAGGCTCTAACCTGTACCTATTCATATTCAGATTTTGTATTATAATTTTATTTTTTATTTTTATTTTTTATTTTTTGTTGTAAATTTTGGGTTTCAATGTACTTGGAATGAAATGATGCCTGTTGCTCTGTTTTTTGGGAAGTGGTGGCTAGAACTCTGTTTTTGGAAAGTGGCGGCTAGATCTCTTCTCATACATGCAGAATTGTTGTTAATTTGTGGGAAATGAATTTTCTGCAATGGGTTTTGCAACTATTTTTTTTTTTGGGAGGCATATATCAAACAATCTTTTCATGACTATTGTGATGAATTTGTGATGTTGGAGATTATTGATATCATGTTGTAGGCTCAATGAATTTGATTGTCGAACTATGGAAATTGGATTGTTGATTTTCCAAACTGCCAACATACTATTTGCAGATGTTTTGTAGAGAGTGATGATTTAATTTTCCTAAAGAAAATGAGTGAAACTTGATAGAAGAAATAAAAAATAAATAGTTATTTGGTTCTAATCATGATTATAGGTGAAACTATAATTGTTCAATATGAAAACTACAAGCAATATCACAAAGATTTGTCCATTTTTATTTATTATCAAAGTTTTGATGTAGTGGTTAATTGATCACCCACAATTCCTGTAAGTTCAATTCTTTGTTGGGGCTGACTCATATTCAAGCATTACTACTCTTATGGTCATACAACATATAGATGGTAACATGAAATTAAGTTTTACCCATTAAAACAACGTCACTTTATGAATTAGAATCATTAAGGTTTTGGTTGAATTTGAACTTTTAGGTAACAATAATGGAGATACAACATGCTTGAATCTCGAAGTAGCTTATCTAATTGCATAAATCAAAATATCTTACCAACTTTTTGTTCTAGTTCTTAGAAACTTTGAGAAATAATTGTGTAGAATAACAACCTAGGTCCTAGTGCTTACTGAAGATGCTTTTGACTCATGGGTTGCAATTTAGAAATCATGATTCTGTGTGGTGAGGATGAGTTGAAAATATGTAAACATTATAAATGCTTCCACCACGTGGGAGCTTGTGGGCTTTCTTTTCTCATTTTCTATTGTGCATTTCCTTATGGGTTGGCTTTGGCATGAAAAGAGAAAAAAAAAAATTTTGGTTATGAACTTAGAATATTTTAATTTAAATAAATATGTAGAATTGGTAGTTTTCTTGATGAGAGGTTTGCTATTGGAAGATGTATTCCGGCTAAGTTATTTAGAACTCTATAAATTAAAAATAAAATATTCATTTCTATATGTTTATTATTCCATCCTTAATTTGGGCCCAAGTGAATAGGAACTTAGGGAAATCTCATCCCATTTGTCCTTTTATCTAGATTATCTAATTTTTTATTATCAATTATAGTATAAATGAAAGTAAAATTCTTGAGTACTGTATTTCCTTATGAATGATCAGATCCTTGTAAAGGAGAACCTTAGAAATTTAAAATAAAAATAATTAAATAAGATTATGTTTGGTTGTACTTTATTTTATTTTATTTCTTTTCAAATTAAATATACAAAATTTTCTTTTTTATAAAAGCATGTCTAATACCTATAGTAATTTTTGTTATACTATTTGCAAAAATACATTTGAGAATGATTTTCAAAAAACAAATAAACAATAAAAAAAATTGTTTTTACGTGTTGAATACATTATAAGGAAGAAAAAAAAATAATAGTAAAGAAAATTCTTAATTTTTAATTTTTTTTGGATGGAATATCTCATTGCAATTATTTCCTTATGGTCATCCCTTTGTAGAAGATAATATTTTAATTAGGGTAATATATGTGCTTTGAATTTGATTTTGTTCCTTAATCTTTAAAATTATATGCAAGAAGCAAGTAGCGTTTTGCTCCAAGGATATTTTATTTGATCAAATATAGATTCTAAGCAAGAAAATAATTAAGGATGACTTTATTTTAGAAATAGATAGCAATCATCTATATATTTTCCCATTATTACCTTAGTAAGAGTTTCAATAGTTCTTTACTATTAATTATATTGACTATGCTATTAATTATGCTTGTTGTACTGTTAAGATAAGTTGGAATTCAAAATAAAAATAAAAATATTTAGTAACCAAAATTATCAACTTCAATACAATGAAAGTCTTACCAAGAAAAGGGAATTTTGGTAAAACAAAAGTCCATTTGACGCCTCAATTTGCTACTGCTACATCAATTTTAGTGCAATTGTAATCACAAAATATTAAGAATTGAAGCAGAGGAGTAAAGCTGGTGATAAAGTACAACCCTAATGGTATTTATGTTGGACAAGATTCTGTGCATCTAACAAGTTTTTTAGGCTTATTGGCACGTACTATGGTGCCAATTAGATATAACAGTTAGAGAGATGTACCTATACAAGTGAGGAATAACCTATGGGACACCATTGAGGTAAAATAGTTTTTTCGATGTATAATTTTTTTTCCAATTTAGTTTATGAAACATTTTTAATTACTAATAACTATGTTAATGATTTATTGGCTTCTTTTACATTGGATAGTAAAAGTAGGAGGAATTGTATGCTAACGATGGGCAAATGCTTTCGATCATTCAAGAACATGTTGGCTGTCAAGTATGTTATTCCTTTCAAAGATCAACCAGAGGTCCTTAAGAAACCACCAGTTGAATATATTTTTATTGAAGATGAAGATTGGACTATATTTGTGAAGGAAAGATTGTCTAAAAGATTTCAGGTCAACTTAAACTCATCTTCATGCCTTATACTCATATTCACATTTACTAAATACAAAATAAAATTTGTAGGATTTTAGAGAAGTTCAAAAAGAAAGAAGAAAGAAGCATATTTACAATCATCATCTTAGTAGGAAGAGATATGTTGGTCTTGAGGATGAAATGGAAGGTTAATGATAGTTTCTTGTTTTCTTTTATTTTATGCATAAATTGATTAAAGACTCATTACAATACATTCTAATATCTTAATAGATGGCAACAACTGGCTATATAGAAATCATTGATAGAAGCATATTATGGAAGAAAGCAATGGAGAAGAAAGATGACACTTATGATGAAGTTGTCATACTAGTGGTGGAGAAGATTGTAAGTATACATTTTCTAACATATATTTCATTTATTTTAAGACCTTATTTATAGTAACCAATATGACATTGAAGTTAATAACATCATTGTGTTTTAGGACAAGATGTTGAAAGAGTCATGAAAGAGTGGTCAAATTTTTAGTGGCAATAATGACATACTTACAGAAGCATTGGGCACTCTCGAATACAGTGGTCAAGTACGGGCTAAAGGCAAGCATTATACACCACGCCAATATTTCCATTCCATGGCGGATCGTGCTATGCGGGAATTTGTGAAAGAATCTCAAGAGCGACAATCTAAGTTTGAGGCAAATATTTTAGCCCAACTTTCTTAGATGATGCTTAGCACACCTCAATTTGATGTTAGCAGCTCTAATATTAAGCAAAATCAAATTATCATGCCTCAAGCTGTTGAGCAACCTAAGTGTCAAGTTGACGACCATGTCCCAATAGTGCAAAAAGTAAACAAGGTATGTTGTGATTAATATTATGTTCTATAATTCCTATGTGATAACACATAAAGTTAGAAATTTCATTTCATTCATCTAGTTGAGACTATTCAAATACCAACTCATTAAGAGACATTTTCATCCTTCAAGAATGAAAGTTATAGGGTTTAAATATAATTTTTACTTGTCTAGGTTTATCCCACCTACATGATGAATGAGCTAACTATGGAAAAAACTTTTCTTATGGTACAACCACTAGTTTTTGACATTTAGAAAGTATAGT
This sequence comes from Vitis vinifera, assembly GCF_030704535.1. NCBI lineage: Eukaryota > Viridiplantae > Streptophyta > Magnoliopsida > Vitales > Vitaceae > Vitis > Vitis vinifera. The sequence continues at coordinate 15,629,655 of NC_081809.1, read as the reverse complement.
CTAGTATATAGTAGTAATGTTGTACTATATATATGTACAATGAACTATGTAAATAAGCATCATATTTGACCTTGATGAATCAATTTTCCTCAACTAACTCTTACTTTCCTAGTAAAATTCTGAATTTTCAATGGTTGCATGTAAGTAAACAAACTTGTTTCATTTTATAGGTTAGGAAATGCAAATTGGCGACAGGGACAAAGGAAAATGTAGTTGCAGCTGGCACAATTATACTTGAATGTGGTGTTAACTTCTTAATTGTTGTGGATACTTCTTATGAGCCAAATGCACCACTTCCTGTGCCTATTCCTAACCAAATTACAACTATTGGAGAGGCTCTTGGGTATCATGTTTTGTGGCCTACCCAAATGGTCAGTCTTACTACTCATCCCATCTAAGTATAGTTTTTTTTTTTTTTCAATTTTCATTAACAATTTCTTGATAATAATTATAACTTATTTTATAAAGGACAATAATTATATATGCAATCATACACTTTGTTTTATAGGATTCAAAGAAATTTAAGAAACAAAGGAATAAAGAAACACGATTAAGTTCTAAGGATGAGAACCCCGTAGACATTAAGAACTTTGCTACATTGGTTGGACTACTACTCAAGGAAGGGAAGGTACATGCAGTAAACATCATAAAGGATGTTTTTGGAGAGTCTTGTAAGAGCTTTCTCATGAATGATGATATGGATATGATAATTTCATCGACAGAGGTGTCATCTAATTGTCTTATGTTTTATATATGGTGAGGGAACATTTATTTTGTTTTTTTTTTCATATATTTTAGTTGCTTCATTATAGTTTAATTTTTAATTATAATCATATTATGAGAGTTGAAATGTTAGTTGCATTAAAATATTAACTTCTTTTTAACGGCATGTGAAATTAAATAGGCACTTGCATAAAAAGATGGTTGATGCTACGATGGCAGGATGATTTGCTTTTGTAAATCCAGCTTTGGTTTCCAAAGCTGGAATGGAGGAAGCAAGCAAAGAAAGTAGGTCAAGGGTTATTGCTAATCGATTGATGAATGCAGATCATGCTGACTTTATTTTCATTCCATACAACCCAAGGTAAGTTATAGAACTTAAGTAAGCTATGTATGTAAACTTATCAAATCATAATTAATATATAACTAAATTTATGTAAAATTTTGTAGCTATCATTGGGTTTTGGTGGCACTGGAAACAAGGACTATGATTGCATATTACCTTGACTCATTGCAAGATCAACCTTTTGATGATCTTAAGGAGATTGTTAATATGTAAGTTTTTCTCTCAATACTAGAGCATGAAGCATAATTGGTAACAAATATTATTTTCTTCATGTAGGGTCCTTAGAATTCATCCACCACAAAAACATAAATCATCAAAGAGGGAGCCTACTTGGGTTGTAGTAAGGGTGAGTAATTCATATAAATTAAGTAATGTAATTTTTAATACCATTTCTTAATTTTTAATTAAGTACAAGATATCCTACAACTAACTATAAAATTGGTGTATTTTACAATGATTCATTTTTATACATAAAGTGCCCAATACAACCAGGTAGTGTTGAATGTGGATACTATGTGATGAGATATATGAAAGATATTATTGGTGATCAAGGATGTCTTACATCAAAGGTATGCACCAGTTTATTAATTTCTAATGTATCAATTTTTACCTTATTTTTCAATGTAATTGATCAAATTGTTTACATTACTCCTCAATAGTTTCACGGAAAAAAAATCATAGCAAAGATGAGTTGAACGAAGTACGATTTGAATGGGTAATGTTGCTCACTCAATTGATACTTTCTTCTATTTGAAGGCTTTGAAGACACCTTTTTGTATGGACATAGATCACAATTTTGCCCTATCCAACTATCACTTTTGCTGAGGTTAATATTTTATTTTTTCTCTTTTGAACCAAACTATGATTAAAAATAAATTGTTTGACGGAATCACAACCAAATTGATAATATTTTCTTTCTATTGTCATGATATTTCTCCAGTTTCCCATAACTGAACTAAGTTGTTAATTGCATGCATGACTCACAGACATCTAAAGGGAAACTTTCAGAAGCTGAAAGTTGGAAGCTTTTCCAAGTTTCTAATAGTTCATGAGCTACTGCCACAAAAAAAGGTGTTTTTCATAGGGCTATCAAGTTTATTATTTCTTGCTTCCTATTAAAGATCTTCTAAAATGGGATATACACTTCGAATTTTGTTGTCTCATGTGATCATTTGTTTTCATTCTCAACTATAGAATGTTCTTGTTGGTTCAAAAGGAAACATGAAGATTTCTAATTTTGGCCATGGTGTTTTACCACAACATTGTATGTTACATCGTCACCCTCATAAAACATAAAGATTTCTTCATAAAATGAATTTTTTGTTTCATTGCTTAACTTATTTATTTTTCAACGAATCTAAAACTACAAGATGATGGATTACTATATATTTATATACAACCAGTGGAAGTTCAAATTACATTGCTTAATTAACTTATAATTAAGTTTTTTCAAGTGTCGAAAATGTGGTTCGTAGTTTAATTTTCATTTTATTAAAATTAACGATTCTATTTTTATCTCTTCAACCAATTTGTAGACTAAACAACAAATGATTTTGAGTAAAATTACAAACTATCACGGATCATTAAGAAATAAAACTAAAGATTTAAATAAATTTTTTAAATTACATGGATTAATCAAGAGTTATAGGCAACAAATGATTTTGAGAATAATTATATACAATCATAGATCATCATGAATCAAAACTAAAGAATTAAATAAATTTTTTAAATAATATGAATTAATTAAGAGTTAAGCAACAAATGATTTTGAGAAAAATTGTATACAATCATGGATGATCAAAAGTTAAAACTAAATATTTAAATGAATTTTTTAACTAATGAATTAGTTAAAAGTAAAAAGAAACAAATGATTATTTCAAGTAAAATTTTACACAATCGTGGATCATCACGACTCAAATCAAATGATTTAAATAAAAATTTTCACTAACATGGATTAGTAAAGTATTATAAGAAACAATTGATTTCGAGAAAAATTATATAGTGGATCATAAAAAGTCAAAACTAAAGATTTAAATAAAAGTTTTAAATTAAAGATTTTAGAATAATTATATACCATTATGGATCATCATGAATCAAATCTAAAGATTTAAATAAAATTTTTAAAAAATATGGATTAATCAAGAGTTATAAGCAACAAATGATTTCAAGAAAAATTATACACAATCAGGGATCATCAAGAATAAAAACTAAAGATTTAAATAGAATATTTCAATTATATGGATTACTCAAGAATTGTAAGCAATAAATGATTTCTTGAACAATTATATACAATCATGGATCAAAACGAATCAAAACCATAGATTTAAATAAAATTTTAAACTAACTTTGATTAATCAAGACTCACAAATAACAAATGATTTTGATGATGATTATATACCGTAATGGTTCATCAAGAATCAAAATTAAACATTTAAATACAATTTTTAACTAACTTGCATTAATAAAGAATTATAAACAAGAAATGATTTCGAGAAATATTACATACTCATGGATCATCAAGACTCAAAACTAAAGATTTTAATAAATTTTTTGAATAACACATATTAATACTGAAATATAAAAAACAAATGATTTCAAGAAAAATTATATTGTCATATATCATCAAGAATTGAAGCTAAAGATTTAAATAAAATTTTTAAGAAACATGGATTAATTAAGAGTTACAAGCAACAAACGATTATTTTAATAAAAATTAGAAACAATCAGGAATTATCAAGAATTAACACTAAATATTTAGATAATTTTTTTAACTAATTAGGATTAGTCAAGAATTATAAGTAAAAATGATTTCATGAAAAGCTATATACAGTTATGGATCATCAAGAGCCAAAACTAAAGATTGAAATAAAATATTGAACTAACATGGATTAATCAAGAGTTATAAGCAACAAATGATTCTTAAAAAAATTACACATATAGTAATGAATGATCAAAAATAAAAATAAAGACTTCAATGCAATTTTTACATAACATGGATTAATCAACAATTATAAATAACAAATAGTTTTGAGAAAAATTATATACAATCATGGATGATCTCGAGTTAAAACTAAAGATTTAAATAAAATTTTTCACTAACATGGATTAATAAAGTAATACAAGAAACAAAAGATTTTAAGAAAAATTATATAGTGGATCATCAAGAGTCGAAACTAAAGATTTCGATAAAATTTTTAAATTACATGGATTCATCTAGAATTATAAGCAACAAATGATTTTGGAGAAAAATGGTATATAATTATGGATCACCAAGAATTAAAACTACAGATTTAAATAAAATTTTTAAGAAACATGGATTAATTAAGAGTTACAAGAAACAAACGATTATTTCAATAAAAATTATACACAATCAAGGATCATCAAGAATTAACAATAAAGATTTAGATAAATTTTTTAACTAATTAGGATTAGTCAAGAATTATAAGTAACAAATGATTTCATGAAAAGTTATATAAAGTTATGGAACATCAAGAGTATAAACTAAAGATTGAAATAAAATATTGAACTAACATGGATTAATCAAGAGTTATAAACAACAAATGATTCCGGCAAAAATTACACATAGTAATGAATTATCAAAAATTAACAAAATAGACTTCAATGAAATTTTTACATAACATGGATTAATCAACAATGATAAATAACAAATAGTTTTGAGAAAAATTATATACAATCATGGATGATCAAGAGTTAAAACTAAAGATTTAAATAAAAGTTTTCACTAACATGGATTAATAAAGTATTACAAGAAATAAAAGATTTTAAGAAAAATTATATAGTGGATCATCAAGAGTCGAAACTAAAGATTTCCATAAAAATTTTAAATTACATGGCTTAATCCAAAATTATAAGCAACAAATGATTTCGAGAAAAATGGTATATAATCATGGATCACTAAGAATTAAAACTACAGATTTAAATAAAATTTTTAAGAAACATGGATTAATTAAGAGTTACAAGGAACAAATGATTATTTCAATAAAAATTACACACAATCAGGGATCATCAAGAATTAACACTAAAGATTTAGATAAATTTTTTAACTAATTAGGATTAGTCAGGAATTATAAGTAACAAATGATTTCATAAAAAGTTATATACAGTTATGGATCATCAAGAGTAAAAACTAAAGATTGAAATAAAATATTGAACCAACATGGATTAATCAAGAGTTACAAACAACAAATGATTCCGACAAAAATTACACATAGTAATGAATTATCAAAAATTAAAAAAATAGACTTAAATGCAATTTTTACATAACATGGATTAATCAACAGTGATAAATAACAAATAGTTTTGAGAAAAATTATATACAATCTTGGATGATCAAGAGTTAAAACTAAAAATTTAAATAAAATTTTTCACTAACATGGACTAATAAAGTATTACAAGACACAAAAGATTTTAAGAAAAATTATATAGTGGATCATCAAGAGTCGAAACTAAAGATTTCAATAAAATCTTTAAATTACATGGATTAATCTAGAATTATAAGCAACAAATCATTTCGAGAAAAATGGTATATAATCATGGATCACCAAGAATTAAAACTACAGATTTAAATAAAAATTTTAAGAAACATGGATTAATTAAGAGTTACAAGCAACAAATGATTATCTCAATAAAAATTACACACATTCACGGATCATAAAAAATTAACACTAAAGATTTAGATAAATTTTTTAACTAATTAGGATTAGTCAAGAATTATAAGTAACAAATGATTTCATGAAAAGTTATATACAGTTATGGATCATCAAGAGTCAACACTAAAGATTGAAATAAAATATTGAACTAACATGGATTAATCAAGAGTTATAAACAACAAATGATTCCGAATAAAATTACACATAGTAATGAATTATCAAAAATTAAAAAAATAGACTTAAATGCAATTTTTACATAAGATGGATTAATCAACCGTGATAAATAACAAATAGTTTTCCAAAAAAGTATATATAATCTTGGATGATCAAGAGTTAAAACTAAAGATTTAAATAAAATTTTTCACTAACATGGATTAATAAAGTACTACACGACACAAAAGATTTTAAGAAAAATTATATAGTGCATCATCAAGAGTCGAAACTAAAGATTTCAATAAAATCTTTAAATTACATGGATTAATCTAGAATTACAAGCAACAAATGATTTCGAGAAAAATGGTATATAATCATGGATCACCAAGAATTAAAACTACAGATTTAAATAAAATTTTTAAGAAACATGGATTAATTAAGAGTTACAAGCAACAAATGATTATTTCAATAAAAATTACACACAATCAGGGATCATCAAGAATTAACACTAAAGATTTAGATAAATTTTTTAACTAATTAGGATTAGTCAAGAATTATAAGTAACAAATGATTTCATGAAAAGTTATATACAGTTATGGATCATCAAGAGTCAACACTAAAGATTGAAATAAAATATTGAACTAACATGGATTAATCAAGAGTTATAAACAACAAATGATTCCGAATAAAATTACACATAGTAATGAATTATCAAAAATTAAAAAAATAGACTTAAATGCAATTTTTACATAACATGGATTAATCAACAGTGATAAATAACAAATAGTTATGAGAAAAATTATATACAATCTTGGTTGATCAAGAGTTAAAACTAAAGATTTAAATAAAATTTTTCACTAACATGGATTAATAAAGTATTACAAGACACAAAAGATTTTGAGAAAAATTATATAGTGCATCATCAAGAGTCGAAACTAAAGATTTCAATAAAATCTTTAAATTACATGGATTAATCTAGAATTATAAGCAACAAATGATTTCGAGAAATATGGTATATAATCAAGGATCACCAAGAATTAAAACTACAGACTTAAATAAATTTTTTAAGAAACATGGATTAATTAAGAGTTACAAGCAACAAATGATTATTTCAATAAAAATTACACACATTCAGGGATCATCAAGAATTAACACTAAAGATTTAGATAAATTTTTTAACTAATTAGGATTAGTCAAGAATTATAAGTAACAAATGATTTCATGAAAAGTTATATACAGTTATGGATCATCAAGAGTCAACACTAAAGATTGAAATAAAATATTGAACTAACATGGATTAATCAAGAGTTATAAACATCAAATGATTCCGAAAAAAATTACACATAGTAATTAATTATCAAAAATGAAAAAAATAGACTTAAATGCAATTTTTACATAACATGGATTAATCAACAATGACAAATAACAAATAGTTCTGAGAAAAATTATATACAATCTTGGATGATCAGGAGTTAAAATTAAAGATTTAAATAAATTTTTTCACTAACATGGATTAATAAAGTATTACAAGACACAAAAGATTTTAAGAAAAATTATATAGTGGATCATCAAGAGTCGAAACTAAAGATTTCAATAAAATCTTTAAATTGCATGGATTAATCTAGAATTACAAGCAACAAATGATTTCGAGAAAAATGGTATATAATTATGGATCACCAAGAATTAAAACTACAGATTTGAATAAATTTTTTAAGAAACATGGATTAATTAAGAGTTACACGCAACAAATGATTATTTCAATAAAAATTATACACAATCAGGGATCATCAAGAATTAACACTAAAGATTTAGATAAATATATTAACTAATTAGGATTAGTCAAGAATTATAAGTAACAAATGATTTCATAAAAAGTTATATCCAGTTATGGATCATCAAGATTGAAATAAAATATTGAACTAACATGGATTAATCAAGAGTTATAAACAACAAATGATTCCGACAAAAATTACACATAGTAATGAATTATCAAAAATTAAACAAATAGACTTAAATGCAATTTTTACATAACATGGATTAATCAACAGGGATAAATAACAAATAGTTTTGAGAAAAATTATATACAATCTTGGATGATCAAGAGTAAAAACGAAAGATTTAAATAAAATATTTCACTAACATGGATTAATAAAGTATTACAAGACACAAAAGATTTTAAGAAAAATTATATAGTGGATCATCAAGAGTCGAAACTAAAGATTTCAATAAAATCTTTAAATTATATGGACTAATCTAGAATTATAAGCAACAAATGATTTCGAGAAAAATGGTATATAGTCATGGATCACCAAGAATTAAAACTACAGATTTAAATAAAATTTTAAAGAAACATGGATTAATTAAGAGTTACAAGCAACAAATGATTATTTCAATGAAAATTATACACAATCAGGGATCATCAAGAATTAACACTAAAGATTTAGATAAATTTATAAACTAATTAGGATTAGTCAAGAATTATAAGTAACAAATGATTTCATAAAAAGTTATATACAGTTATGGATCATCAAGAGTAAAAACTAGAGATTGAAATAAAATATTGAACTAACATGGATTAATCAAGAGTTATAAACAACAAATGATTCCGACAAAAATTACACATAGTAATGAATTATCAAAAATTAAACAAATAGACTTAAATGCAATTTTTACATAACATGGATTAATCAACAGGGATAAATAACAAATAGTTTTGAGAAAAATTATATACAATCTTGGATGATCAAGAGTAAAAACGAAAGATTTAAATAAAATATTTCACTAACATGGATTAATAAAGTATTACAAGACACAAAAGATTTTAAGAAAAATTATATAGTGGATCATCAAGAGTCGAAACTAAAGATTTCAATAAAATCTTTAAATTATATGGACTAATCTAGAATTATAAGCAACAAATGATTTCGAGAAAAATGGTATATAGTCATGGATCACCAAGAATTAAAACTACAGATTTAAATAAAATTTTAAAGAAACATGGATTAATTAAGAGTTACAAGCAACAAATGATTATTTCAATGAAAATTATACACAATCAGGGATCATCAAGAATTAACACTAAAGATTTAGATAAATTTATAAACTAATTAGGATTAGTCAAGAATTATAAGTAACAAATGATTTCATAAAAAGTTATATACAGTTATGGATCATCAAGAGTAAAAACTAGAGATTGAAATAAAATATTGAACTAACATGGATTAATCAAGAGTTATAAACAACAAATGATTCCGACAAAAATTACACATAGTAATGAATTATCAAAAATTAAACAAATAGACTTAAATGCAATTTTTACATAACATGGATTAATCAACAGGGATAAATAACAAATAGTTTTGAGAAAAATTATATACAATCTTGGATGATCAAGAGTAAAAACGAAAGATTTAAATAAAATATTTCACTAACATGGATTAATAAAGTATTACAAGACACAAAAGATTTTAAGAAAAATTATATAGTGGATCATCAAGAGTCGAAACTAAAGATTTCAATAAAATCTTTAAATTATATGGACTAATCTAGAATTATAAGCAACAAATGATTTCGAGAAAAATGGTATATAGTCATGGATCACCAAGAATTAAAACTACAGATTTAAATAAAATTTTAAAGAAACATGGATTAATTAAGAGTTACAAGCAACAAATGATTATTTCAATGAAAATTATACACAATCAGGGATCATCAAGAATTAACACTAAAGATTTAGATAAATTTATAAACTAATTAGGATTAGTCAAGAATTATAAGTAACAAATGATTTCATAAAAAGTTATATACAGTTATGGATCATCAAGAGTAAAAACTAGAGATTGAAATAAAATATTGAACTAACATGGATTAATCAAGAGTTATAAACAACAAATGATTCCGACAAAAATTACACATAGTAATGAATTATCAAAAATTAAACAAATAGACTTAAATGCAATTTTTACATAACATGGATTAATCAACAGGGATAAATAACAAATAGTTTTGAGAAAAATTATATACAATCTTGGATGATCAAGAGTAAAAACGAAAGATTTAAATAAAATATTTCACTAACATGGATTAATAAAGTATTACAAGACACAAAAGATTTTAAGAAAAATTATATAGTGGATCATCAAGAGTCGAAACTAAAGATTTCAATAAAATCTTTAAATTATATGGACTAATCTAGAATTATAAGCAACAAATGATTTCGAGAAAAATGGTATATAGTCATGGATCACCAAGAATTAAAACTACAGATTTAAATAAAATTTTAAAGAAACATGGATTAATTAAGAGTTACAAGCAACAAATGATTATTTCAATGAAAATTATACACAATCAGGGATCATCAAGAATTAACACTAAAGATTTAGATAAATTTATAAACTAATTAGGATTAGTCAAGAATTATAAGTAACAAATGATTTCATAAAAAGTTATATACAGTTATGGATCATCAAGAGTAAAAACTAGAGATTGAAATAAAATATTGAACTAACATGGATTAATCAAGAGTTATAAACAACAAATGATTGCGACAAAAATTACACATAGTAATGAATTATCAAAAATTAAACAAATAGACTTAAATGCAATTTTTACATAACATGGATTAATCAACAGGGATAAATAACAAATAGTTTTGAGAAAAATTATATACAATCTTGGATGATCAAGAGTAAAAACGAAAGATTTAAATAAAATATTTCACTAACATGGATTAATAAAGTATTACAAGACACAAAAGATTTTAAGAAAAATTATATAGTGGATCATCAAGAGTCGAAACTAAAGATTTCAATAAAATCTTTAAATTATATGGACTAATCTAGAATTATAAGCAACAAATGATTTCGAGAAAAATGGTATATAGTCATGGATCACCAAGAATTAAAACTACAGATTTAAATAAAATTTTAAAGAAACATGGATTAATTAAGAGTTACAAGCAACAAATGATTATTTCAATGAAAATTATACACAATCAGGAATCATCAAGAATTAACACTAAAGATTTAGATAAATTTATAAACTAATTAGGATTAGTCAAGAATTATAAGTAACAAATGATTTCATAAAAAGTTATATACAGTTATGGATCATCAAGAGTAAAAACTAAAGATTGAAATAAAATATTGAACTAACATGGATTAATCAAGAGTTATAAACAACAAATGATTCCGACAAAAATTACACATAGTAATGAATTATAAAAAATTAAAAAAAAATAGTCTTACATGCAATTTTTACTTAAGATGGATTAATCAACAGTGATAAATAACAAATAGTTTTGAGAAAAATTATATAGAATTATGGATGATCAAGAGTTAAATGATTCCGGCAAAAATTACACATAGTAGTGAATTATAAAAAATTAAAAAAATAGACTAAAATGAAATTTTTCCATAACATGGATTAATCAACAATGATAAATAACAAATAGTTTTGCGAAAAATTATATACAATCATGGATGATCAAGAGTTAAAACTAAAGATTTAAATAAAATTTTTCACTAACATGGATTAATAAAGTATCACAAGACACAAAAGATTTTAAGAAAAATTATATAGTGGATCATCAAGAGTCGAAACTAAAGATTTCAATAAAATCTTTAAATTACATGGATTAATCTAGAATTACAAGCAACAAATGATTTCGAGAAAAATGGTATATAATCACGGATCACCAAGAATTAAAACTACAGATTTAAATAAAATTTTTAAGAAACATGGATTAATTAAGAGTTACAAGCAACAAATGATTATTTCAATAAAAATTATACACAATCAGGGATCATCAAGAATTAACACTAAAGATTTAGATAAATTTATTAACTAATTAGGATTAGTCAAAAATTATAAGTAACAAATGATTTCATAAAAAGTTATATACAGTTATGGATCATAAAGAGTAAAAACTAAAGATTGAAATAAAATATTGAACTAACATGGATTAATCAAGAGTTATAAACAACAAATGATTCCGACAAAAATTACACATAGTAATGAATTATAAAAAATTTTAAAAAATAGTCTTACATGCAATTTTTACTTAAGATGGATTAATCAACAGTGATAAATAACAAATAGTTTTGAGAAACATTATATAGAATTATGGATGATCAAGAGTTAAATGATTCCGGCAAAAATTACACATAGTAGTGAATTATAAAAAATTAAAAAAATAGACTAAAATGAAATTTTTCCATAACATGGATTAATCAACAATGATAAATAACAAATAGTTTTGCGAAAAATTATATACAATCATGGATGATCAAGAGTTAAAAATAAAGATTTAAATAAAATTTTTCACTAACATGGATTAATAAAGTATTACAAGACACAAAAGATTTTAGGAAAAATTATATAGTGGATCATCAAGAGTCGAAACTAAAGATTTCAATAAAATCTTTAAATTACATGGATTAATCTAGAATTACAAGCAACAAATGATTTCGAGAAAAATGGTATATAATCACGGATCACCAAGAATTAAAACTACAGATTTAAATAAAATTTTTAAGAAACATGGATTAATTAAGAGTTACAAGCAACAAATGATTATTTCAATAAAAATTATACACAATCAGGGATCATCAAGAATTAACACTAAAGATTTAGATAAATTTATTAACTAATTAGGATTAGTCAAGAATTATAAGTAACAAATGATTTCATAAAAAGTTATATACAGTTATGGATCATCAAGAGTAAAAACTAGAGATTGAAATAAAATATTGAACTAACATGGATTAATCAAGAGTTATAAACAACAAATGATTCCGACAAAAATTACACATAGTAATGAATTATCAAAAATTAAACAAATAGACTTAAATGCAATTTTTACATAACATGGATTAATCAACAGGGATAAATAACAAATAGTTTTGAGAAAAATTATATACAATCTTGGATGATCAAGAGTAAAAACGAAAGATTTAAATAAAATATTTCACTAACATGGATTAATAAAGTATTACAAGACACAAAAGATTTTAAGAAAAATTATATAGTGGATCATCAAGAGTCGAAACTAAAGATTTCAATAAAATCTTTAAATTATATGGACTAATCTAGAATTATAAGCAACAAATGATTTCGAGAAAAATGGTATATAGTCATGGATCACCAAGAATTAAAACTACAGATTTAAATAAAATTTTAAAGAAACATGGATTAATTAAGAGTTACAAGCAACAAATGATTATTTCAATGAAAATTATACACAATCAGGAATCATCAAGAATTAACACTAAAGATTTAGATAAATTTATAAACTAATTAGGATTAGTCAAGAATTATAAGTAACAAATGATTTCATAAAAAGTTATATACAGTTATGGATCATCAAGAGTAAAAACTAAAGATTGAAATAAAATATTGAACTAACATGGATTAATCAAGAGTTATAAACAACAAATGATTCCGACAAAAATTACACATAGTAATGAATTATAAAAAATTAAAAAAAAATAGTCTTACATGCAATTTTTACTTAAGATGGATTAATCAACAGTGATAAATAACAAATAGTTTTGAGAAAAATTATATAGAATTATGGATGATCAAGAGTTAAATGATTCCGGCAAAAATTACACAGTAGTGAGTTATAAAAAATTAAAAAAATAGACTAAAATGAAAATTTTCCATAACATGGATTAATCAACAATGATAAATAACAAATAGTTTTGCGAAAAATTATATACAATCATGGATGATCAAGAGTTAAAACTAAAGATTTAAATAAAATTTTTCACTAACATGGATTAATAAAGTATTACAAGACACAAAAGATTTTAAGAAAAATTATATAGGTGATCATCAAGAGTCGAAACTAAGGATTTCAATAAAATCTTTAAATTACAAGAATTAATCTAGAATTACAAGCAACAAACGAGTTCGAGAAAAATGGTATATAATCATGGATCACCAAGAATTAAAACTACAGATTTAAATAAAATTTTTAAGAAACATGGATTAATTAAGAGTTACAAGCATCAAATGATTATTTCAATAAAAATTACAATCAATCAAGGATCATCAAGAATTAACACTAAAGATTTAGATAAATATTTTAACTAACTTGGATTAGTCAGGAATTATAAGTAACAAATGATTTCATAAAAACTTATATACAATTATGGATCATCAAAAGTCAACACTAAAGATTGAAATAAAATATTGAACTAACATGGATTAATCAAGAGTTATAAACAACAAATGATTCCAACAAAAATTACACAAAGTAATGAATTATCAAAAATTAAAAAAATAGACTTAAATGAAATTTTTACATAACATGGATTAATCAACAGTGATAAATAACAAATAGTTTTGAGAAAAATTATATACAATATTTAATGATCAAGAGTTAAAACTAAAGATTTAAATAAAAATTTTCACTAACATAGATGAATAAAGTATTACAAGAGACAAAAGATTTTAAGAAAAATTATATAGTGGATCATCAAGAGTCGAAACTAAAGATTTCAACAAAATCTTTAAATTACATGGATTAATCTAGAATTATAAGCAACAAATGATTTCGAGAAAAATGGTATATAATCATGGATCACCAAGACTTAAAACTACATATTTAAATAAAATTTTTGAGTAACATGGATTAATTAAGAGTTACAAGCAACAAATAATTATTTCAATAAAAATTACACACATTCAGGGATCATCAAGAATTAACACTAAAGATTTAGATAATTTTTTTAACTAATTAGGATTAGTCAAGAATTATAAGTAACAAATGATTTCATAAAAAGTTATATACAGTTATGGATCATCAAGAGTCAACACTAAAGATTGAAATAAAATATTGAACTAACATGGATTAATCAAGAGTTATAACCAACAAATGATTCTTAAAAAAATTACACATATAGTAATGAATGATCAAAAATAAAAATAAAGACTTCAATACAATTTTTACATAACATGGATTAATCAACAATGATAAATAACAAATAGTTTTGAGAAAAATTATATACAATCATGGATAATCACGAGTTAAAACTAAAGATTTAAATAAAATTTTTCACTAACATGGATTAATAAAGTATTACAAGACACAAAAGATTTTAAGAAAAAATATATAGTGGATCATGAAGAGTCGAAACTAAAGATTTCAATAAAATCTTTAAATTACATGGATTAATCTAGAATTACAAGCAACAAATGATTTCGAGAAAAATGGTATATAATCATGGATCACCAAGAATTAAAACTACAGATTTAAATAAAATTTTTTAGAAACATGGATTAATTAAGAGTTAGAAGCAACAAATGATTATTTCAATAAAAATTGCACCGATTCAGGGATCATCAAGAATTAACACTAAAGATTTAGATAAATTTTTTAACTAATTAGGATTAGTCAAGAATTATAAGTAACAAATGATTTCATGAAAAGTTATATACAGTTATGCATCATCAAGAGTCAACACTAAAGATTGAAATAAAATATTGAACTAACATGGATTAATCAAGAGTTATAAACAACAAATGATTCCGAAAAAAATTACACATAGTAATGAATTAACAAAAATTAAAAAAATAGACCTCAATGCAATTCTTACATAACAAGGATTAATCAACAATGATAAATAAAAAAAAGTTCTGAGAAAAATTATATACAGTCTTTGATGATCAAGAGTTGAAACTAAAGATTTAAATAAAATTTTTCACTAACATGGATTAATAAAGTATTACAAGACACAAAAGATTTTAAGAAAAATTATATAGTGGATCATGAAGAGTCGAAACTAAAGATTTCAATAAAATCTTTAAATTACATGGATTAATCTAGAATTACAAGCAACAAATGATTTCAAGCAAAATGGTAGATAATCATGGATCACCAAGAATTAAAACTACAGATTTAAATAAAGTTTTTAAGAAACATGGATTAATTAAGAGTTACAAGCAACACATGATTATTTCAATGAAAATTATACACAATCAGGGATCATCAAGAATTAACACTAAAGATTTAGATAAATTTATTAACTAATTAGGATTAGTCAAGAATTATAAGTAACAAATGATTTCATAAAAAGTTAGATACAGTTATGAATCGTCAAGAGTAAAAACTAAAGATTGAAATAAAATATTGAACTAACATGGATTAATCAAGAGTTATAAACAACAAATGATTCCGAAAAAAATTACACATAGTAATGAATTATAATAAATTAAAAAAAATAGTCTTACATGCAATTTTTATATAAGATGGATTAATCAACAGTGATAAATAACAAATAGTTTTGAGAAAATTATATAGAATTATGGATGATCAAGAGTTAAATGAATCCGGCAAAAATTACACAGTAGTGAATTATAAAAAATTAAAAAAATAGACTTAAATGAAATTTTTACATAACATGGATTAATCAACAGTGATAAATAACAAATAGTTTTGAGAAAAATTATATACAATCTTCGATGATCAAGAGTTAAAACTAAGGATTTAAATAAAATTTTTCACTAACATGGATTAATAAAGTATTACAAGACACAAAAGATTTTAAGAAAAAATATATAGAGGATAATCAAGAGTCGAACCTAAAGATTTCAATAAAATCTTTAAATTACATGGATTAATCTAGAATTATAAGCAACAAATGATTTCGAGAAAAATGGTATATAATCATGGATAACCAAGAATTAAAACTACAGATTTGAATAAAATTTTTAAGAAACATGGATTAATTAAGAGTTACAAGCAACAAATGATTATTTCAATAAAAATTACACACAATCAGGGATCATCAAGAATTAACACGAAAGATTTAGATAAATTTTTTAACTAATTAGGATTAGTCAAGAATTGTAAGTAACAAATGATTTCATGAAAACTTATATACAGTTATGGATCATCAAGAGTCAAAACTAAAGATTGAAATAAAATATTGAACTAACATGGATTAATCAAGAGTTATAAACAACAAATGATTCCGACAAAAATTACACATAGTAATGAATTATCAAAAATTAAAAAAAATAGTCTTACATGCAATTTTTACATAAGATGGATTAATGAACAGTGATAAATAAAAAATAGTTTTGAGAAAAATTATATAGAATTTTGGATGATCAAGAGTTAAATGATTCCGGCAAAAATTACACATAGTAGTGAATTATAAAAAATTAAAAAAATAGACTTAAATGAAATTTTTACATAACATGGATTAATCAACAATGATAAATAACAAATAGTTTAGTGAAAAATTATATAGAATAATGGATGATCAAGAGTTAAAACTAAAGATTTAAATAAAATTTTTCACTAACATGGATTAATAAAGTATTACAAGACACAAAAGATTTGGAGAAAAATTATATAGTGGATCATCAAGAGTCGAAACTAAAGATTTAAATAAAATCTTTAAATTACATGGATTAATCTAGAATTACAAGCAACAAATGATTTCGAGAAAAATGGTATATAATCATGGATCACCAAGAATTAAAAGTACAGATTTGAATAAATTTTTTAAGAAACATGGATTAATTAAGAGTTACAAGCAACAAATGATTATTTCAATAAAAATTACACACAATCAGGGATCATCAAGAATTAACACTAATGATTTAGATAAATTTATTAACTAATTAGGATTAGTCAAGAATTATAAGTAACAAATAATTTCATAAAAAGTTATGTACAGTTATGGATCATCAAGAGTAAAAACTAAAGATTGAAATAAAATATTGAACTAACATGGATTAATCAAGAGTTATAAACAACAAATGATTCCGACAAAAATTACACATAGTAATGAATTATCAAAAATTAAAAAAAAAAGTCTTACATGCCATTTTTACATAAGATGGATTAATCAACAACGATAAATAACAAATAGTTTTGAGAAAAATTGTATAGAATTATGGATGATCAAGAGTTAAATGATTCCGGCAAAAATTACACAGTAGTGAATTATAAAAAATTAAAAAAATAGACTAAAATGAAAATTTTCCATAACATGGATTAATCAACAATGATAAATAACAAATAGTTTTGCGAAAAATTATATACAATCTTGGATGATCAAGAGTTAAAACTAAAGATTTAAATAAAATTTTTCACTAACATGGATTAATAAAGTATTACAAGACACAAAAGATTTTAAGAAAAAATATATAGAGGATAATCAAGAGTCGAACCTAAAGATTTCAATAAAATCTTTAAATTACATGGATTAATCTAGAATTATAAGCAACAAATGATTTCGAGAAAAATGGTATATAATCATGGATCACCAAGAATTAAAACTACAGATTTGAATAAAATTTTTAAGAAACATGGATTAATTAAGAGTTACAAGCAACAAATGATTATTTCAATAAAAATTACACACAATCAGGGATCATCAAGAATTAACACGAAAGATTTAGATAAATTTTTTAACTAATTAGGATTAGTCAAGAATTGTAAGTAACAAATGATTTCATGAAAACTTATATACAGTTATGGATCATCAAGAGTCAAAACTAAAGATTGAAATAAAATATTGAACTAACATGGATTAATCAAGAGTTATAAACAACAAATGATTCCGACAAAAATTACACATAGTAATGAATTATCAAAAATTAAAAAAAATAGTGTTACATGCAATTTTTACATAAGATGGATTAATGAACAGTGATAAATAAAAAATAGTTTTGAGAAAAATTATATAGAATTTTGGATGATCAAGAGTTAAATGATTCCGGCAAAAATTACACATAGTAGTGAATTATAAAAAATTAAAAAAATAGACTTAAATGAAATTTTTACATAACATGGATTAATCAACAATGATAAATAACAAATAGTTTAGTGAAAAATTATATAGAATAATGGATGATCAAGAGTTAAAACTAAAGATTTAAATAAAATTTTTCACTAACATGGATTAATAAAGTATTACAAGACACAAAAGATTTGGAGAAAAATTATATAGTGGATCATCAAGAGTCGAAACTAAAGATTTAAATAAAATCTTTAAATTACATGGATTAATCTAGAATTACAAGCAACAAATGATTTCGAGAAAAATGGTATATAATCATGGATCACCAAGAATTAAAAGTACAGATTTGAATAAATTTTTTAAGAAACATGGATTAATTAAGAGTTACAAGCAACAAATGATTATTTCAATAAAAATTACACACAATCAGGGATCATCAAGAATTAACACTAATGATTTAGATAAATTTATTAACTAATTAGGATTAGTCAAGAATTATAAGTAACAAATAATTTCATAAAAAGTTATGTACAGTTATGGATCATCAAGAGTAAAAACTAAAGATTGAAATAAAATATTGAACTAACATGGATTAATCAAGAGTTATAAACAACAAATGATTCCGACAAAAATTACACATAGTAATGAATTATCAAAAATTAAAAAAAAAAGTCTTACATGCCATTTTTACATAAGATGGATTAATCAACAACGATAAATAACAAATAGTTTTGAGAAAAATTGTATAGAATTATGGATGATCAAGAGTTAAATGATTCCGGCAAAAATTACACAGTAGTGAATTATAAAAAATTAAAAAAATAGACTAAAATGAAAATTTTCCATAACATGGATTAATCAACAATGATAAATAACAAATAGTTTTGCGAAAAATTATATACAATCTTGGATGATCAAGAGTTAAAACTAAAGATTTAAATAAAATTTTTCACTAACATGGATTAATAAAGTATTACAAGACACAAAAGATTTTAAGAAAAAATATATAGAGGATAATCAAGAGTCGAACCTAAAGATTTCAATAAAATCTTTAAATTACATGGATTAATCTAGAATTATAAGCAACAAATGATTTCGAGAAAAATGGTATATAATCATGGATCACCAAGAATTAAAACTACAGATTTGAATAAAATTTTTAAGAAACATGGATTAATTAAGAGTTACAAGCAACAAATGATTATTTCAATAAAAATTACACACAATCAGGGATCATCAAGAATTAACACGAAAGATTTAGATAAATTTTTTAACTAATTAGGATTAGTCAAGAATTGTAAGTAACAAATGATTTCATGAAAACTTATATACAGTTATGGATCATCAAGAGTCAAAACTAAAGATTGAAATAAAATATTGAACTAACATGGATTAATCAAGAGTTATAAACAACAAATGATTCCGACAAAAATTACACATAGTAATGAATTATCAAAAATTAAAAAAAATAGTGTTACATGCAATTTTTACATAAGATGGATTAATGAACAGTGATAAATAAAAAATAGTTTTGAGAAAAATTATATAGAATTTTGGATGATCAAGAGTTAAATGATTCCGGCAAAAATTACACATAGTAGTGAATTATAAAAAATTAAAAAAATAGACTTAAATGAAATTTTTACATAACATGGATTAATCAACAATGATAAATAACAAATAGTTTAGTGAAAAATTATATAGAATAATGGATGATCAAGAGTTAAAACTAAAGATTTAAATAAAATTTTTCACTAACATGGATTAATAAAGTATTACAAGACACAAAAGATTTGGAGAAAAATTATATAGTGGATCATCAAGAGTCGAAACTAAAGATTTAAATAAAATCTTTAAATTACATGGATTAATCTAGAATTACAAGCAACAAATGATTTCGAGAAAAATGGTATATAATCATGGATCACCAAGAATTAAAAGTACAGATTTGAATAAATTTTTTAAGAAACATGGATTAATTAAGAGTTACAAGCAACAAATGATTATTTCAATAAAAATTACACACAATCAGGGATCATCAAGAATTAACACTAATGATTTAGATAAATTTATTAACTAATTAGGATTAGTCAAGAATTATAAGTAACAAATAATTTCATAAAAAGTTATGTACAGTTATGGATCATCAAGAGTAAAAACTAAAGATTGAAATAAAATATTGAACTAACATGGATTAATCAAGAGTTATAAACAACAAATGATTCCGACAAAAATTACACATAGTAATGAATTATCAAAAATTAAAAAAAAAAGTCTTACATGCCATTTTTACATAAGATGGATTAATCAACAACGATAAATAACAAATAGTTTTGAGAAAAATTGTATAGAATTATGGATGATCAAGAGTTAAATGATTCCGGCAAAAATTACACAGTAGTGAATTATAAAAAATTAAAAAAATAGACTAAAATGAAAATTTTCCATAACATGGATTAATCAACAATGATAAATAACAAATAGTTTTGCGAAAAATTATATACAATCTTGGATGATCAAGAGTTAAAACTAAAGATTTAAATAAAATTTTTCACTAACATGGATTAATAAAGTATTACAAGACACAAAAGATTTTAAGAAAAAATATATAGAGGATAATCAAGAGTCGAACCTAAAGATTTCAATAAAATCTTTAAATTACATGGATTAATCTAGAATTATAAGCAACAAATGATTTCGAGAAAAATGGTATATAATCATGGATCACCAAGAATTAAAACTACAGATTTGAATAAAATTTTTAAGAAACATGGATTAATTAAGAGTTACAAGCAACAAATGATTATTTCAATAAAAATTACACACAATCAGGGATCATCAAGAATTAACACGAAAGATTTAGATAAATTTTTTAACTAATTAGGATTAGTCAAGAATTGTAAGTAACAAATGATTTCATGAAAACTTATATACAGTTATGGATCATCAAGAGTCAAAACTAAAGATTGAAATAAAATATTGAACTAACATGGATTAATCAAGAGTTATAAACAACAAATGATTCCGACAAAAATTACACATAGTAATGAATTATCAAAAATTAAAAAAAATAGTCTTACATGCAATTTTTACATAAGATGGATTAATGAACAGTGATAAATAACAAATAGTTTTGAGAAAAATTATATAGAATTTTGGATGATCAAGAGTTAAATGATTCCGGCAAAAATTACACATAGTAGTGAATTATAAAAAATTAAAAAAATAGACTTAAATGAAATTTTTACATAACATGGATTAATCAACAATGACAAATAACAAATAGTTTAGTGAAAAATTATATAGAATAATGGATGATCAAGAGTTAAAACTAAAGATTTAAATAAAATTTTTCACTAACATGGATTAATAAAGTATTACAAGACACAAAAGATTTGGAGAAAAATTTTATAGTGGATCATCAAGAGTCGAAACTAAAGATTTAAATAAAATCTTTAAATTACATGCATTAATCTAGAATTACAAGCAACAAATGATTTCGAGAAAAATGGTATATAATCATGGATCACCAAGAATTAAAAGTACAGATTTGAATAAATTTTTTAAGAAACATGGATTAATTAAGAGTTACAAGCAACAAATGATTATTTCAATAAAAATTACACACAATCAGGGATCATCAAGAATTAACACTAATGATTTAGATAAATTTATTAACTAATTAGGATTAGTCAAGAATTATAAGTAACAAATAATTTCATAAAAAGTTATATACAGTTATGCATCATCAAGAGTAAAAACTAAAGATTGAAATAAAATATTGAACTAACATGGATTAATCAAGAGTTATAAACAACAAATGATTCCGACAAAAATTACACATAGTAATGAATTATCAAAAATTAAACAAATAGACTTAAATGCAATTTTTACATAACATGGATTAATCAACAGTGATAAATAACAAATAGTTTTGAGAAAAATTATATACAATCTTCGATGATCAAGAGTTAAAACTAAGGATTTAAATAAAATTTTTCACTAACATGGATTAATAAAGTATTACAAGACACAAAAGATTTTAAGAAAAAATATATAGAGGATAATCAAGAGTCGAACCTAAAGATTTCCATAAAATCTTTAAATTACATGGATTAATCTAGAATTATAAGCAACAAATGATTTCGAGAAAAATGGTATATAATCATGGATAACCAAGAATTAAAACTACAGATTTGAATAAAATTTTTAAGAAACATGGATTAATTAAGAGTTACAAGCAACAAATGATTATTTCAATAAAAATTACACACAATCAGGGATCATCAAGAATTAACACGAAAGATTTAGATAAATTTTTTAACTAATTAGGATTAGTCAAGAATTGTAAGTAACAAATGATTTCATGAAAAGTTATATACAGTTATGGATCATCAAGAGTAAAAACTAAAGATTGAAATAAAATATTGAACTAACATGGATTAATCAAGAGTTATAAACAACAAATGATTCCGACAAAAATTACACATAGTAATGAATTATCAAAAATTAAAAAAAAAAGTCTTACATGCCATTTTTACATAAGATGGATTAATCAACAACGATAAATAACAAATAGTTTTGAGAAAAATTGTATAGAATTATGGATGATCAAGAGTTAAATGATTCCGGCAAAAATTACACAGTAGTGAATTATAAAAAATTAAAAAAATAGACTAAAATGAAAATTTTCCATAACATGGATTAATCAACAATGATAAATAACAAATAGTTTTGCGAAAAATTATATACAATCTTGGATGATCAAGAGTTAAAACTAAAGATTTAAATAAAATTTTTCACTAACATGGATTAATAAAGTATTACAAGACACAAAAGATTTTAAGAAAAAATATATAGAGGATAATCAAGAGTCGAACCTAAAGATTTCAATAAAATCTTTAAATTACATGGATTAATCTAGAATTATAAGCAACAAATGATTTCGAGAAAAATGGTATATAATCATGGATCACCAAGAATTAAAACTACAGATTTGAATAAAATTTTTAAGAAACATGGATTAATTAAGAGTTACAAGCAACAAATGATTATTTCAATAAAAATTACACACAATCAGGGATCATCAAGAATTAACACTAATGATTTAGATAAATTTATTAACTAATTAGGATTAGTCAAGAATTATAAGTAACAAATAATTTCATAAAAAGTTATATACAGTTATGGATCATCAAGAGTAAAAACTAAAGATTGAAATAAAATATTGAACTAACATGGATTAATCAAGAGTTATAAACAAGAAATGATTCCGACAAAAATTACACATAGTAATGAATTATCAAAAATTAAAAAAAAAGTCTTACATGCCATTTTTACATAAGATGGATTAATCAACAACGATAAATAACAAATAGTTTTGAGAAAAATTGTATAGAATTATGGATGATCAAGAGTTAAATGATTCCGGCAAAAATTACACAGTAGTGAATTATAAAAAATTAAAAAAATAGACTAAAATGAAAATTTTCCATAACATGGATTAATCAACAATGATAAATAACAAATAGTTTAGTGAAAAGTTATATAGAATAATGGATGATCAAGAGTTAAAACTAAAGATTTAAATAAAATTTTTCACTAACATGGATTAATAAAGTATTACAAGACACAAAAGATTTGGAGAAAAATTATATAGTGGATCATCAAGAGTCGAAACTAAAGATTTAAATAAAATCTTTAAATTACATGGATTAATCTACAATTACAAGCAACAAATGATTTCGAGAAAAATGGTATATAATCATGGATCACCAAGAATTAAAACTACAGATTTGAATAAATTTTTTAAGAAACATGGATTAATTAAGAGTTACAAGCAACAAATGATTATTTCAATAAAAATTACACACAATCAGGGATCATCAAGAATTAACACTAATGATTTAGATAAATTTATTAACTAATTAGGATTAGTCAAGAATTATAAGTAACAAATAATTTCATAAAAAGTTATATACAGTTATGGATCATCAAGAGTAAAAACTAAAGATTGAAATAAAATATTGAACTAACATGGATTAATCAAGAGTTATAAACAACAAATGATTCCGTCAAAAATTACACATAGTAATGAATTATCAAAAATTAAAAAAAATAGTCTTACATGCAATTTTTACATAAGATGGATTAATGAACAGTGATAAATAACAAATAGTTTTGAGAAAATTATATAGAATTATGGATGATCAAGAGTTAAATGATTTCGGCAAAAATTACACATAGTAGTGAATTATAAAAAATTAAAAAAATAGACTTAAATGAAATTTTTACATAACATGGATTAATCAACAATGATAAATAACAAATAGTTTTGAGAAAAATTATATACAATCTTGGATGATCAAGAGTTAAAACTAAAGATTTAAATAAAATTTTTCACTAACATGGATTAATAAAGTATTACAAGACACAAAAGATTTTAAGAAAAAATATATAGAGGATAATCAAGAGTCGAACCTAAAGATTTCAATAAAATCTTTAAATTACATGGATTAATCTAGAATTATAAGCAACAAATGATTTCGAGAAAAATGGTATATAATCATGGATCACCAAGAATTAAAACTACAGATTTGAATAAAATTTTTAAGAAACATAGATTAATTAAGAGTTACAAGCAACAAATGATTATTTCAATAAAAATTACACACAATCAGGGATCATCAAGAATTAACACGAAAGATTTAGATAAATTTTTTAACTAATTAGGATTAGTCAAGAATTGTAAGTAACAAATGATTTCATGAAAACTTATATACAGTTATGGATCATCAAGAGTCAAAACTAAAGATTGAAATAAAATATTGAACTAACATGGATTAATCAAGAGTTATAAACAACAAATGATTCCGACAAAAATTACACATAGTAATGAATTATCAAAAATTAAAAAAAATAGTCTTACATGCAATTTTTACATAAGATGGATTAATGAACAGTGATAAATAAAAAATAGTTTTGAGAAAAATTATATAGAATTTTGGATGATCAAGAGTTAAATGATTCCGGCAAAAATTACACATAGTAGTGAATTATAAAAAATTAAAAAAATAGACTTAAATGAAATTTTTACATAACATGGATTAATCAACAATGATAAATAACAAATAGTTTAGTGAAAAATTATATAGAATAATGGATGATCAAGAGTTAAAACTAAAGATTTAAATAAAATTTTTCACTAACATGGATTAATAAAGTATTACAAGACACAAAAGATTTGGAGAAAAATTATATAGTGGATCATCAAGAGTCGAAACTAAAGATTTAAATAAAATCTTTAAATTACATGGATTAATCTACAATTACAAGCAACAAATGATTTCGAGAAAAATGGTATATAATCATGGATCACCAAGAATTAAAACTACAGATTTGAATAAATTTTTTAAGAAACATGGATTAATTAAGAGTTACAAGCAACAAATGATTATTTCAATAAAAATTACACACAATCAGGGATCATCAAGAATTAACACTAATGATTTAGATAAATTTATTAACTAATTAGGATTAGTCAAGAATTATACGTAACAAATAATTTCATAAAAAGTTATATACAGTTATGGATCATCAAGAGTAAAAACTAAAGATTGAAATAAAATATTGAACTAACATGGATTAATCAAGAGTTATAAACAACAAATGATTCCGACAAAAATTACACATAGTAATGAATTATCAAAAATTAAAAAAAAAGTCTTACATGCCATTTTTACATAAGATGGATTAATCAACAACGATAAATAACAAATAGTTTTGAGAAAAATTGTATAGAATTATGGATGATCAAAAGTTAAATGATTCCGGCAAAAATTACACATAGTAGTGAATTATCAAAAATTAGAAAAATAGACTTAAATGAAATTTTTACATAACATGGATTAATCAACAATGATAAATAACAAATAGTTTTGAGAAAAATTATATACAATCTTGGATGATCAAGAGTTAAAACTAAAGATTTAAATAAAAATTTTCACTAACATGGATTAATAAAGTATTACAAAACACAAAAGATTTGAAGAAAAAATATATTGAGGATAATCAAGAGTCGAACCTAAAGATTTCAATAAAATCTTTAAATTACATGGATTAATCTAGAATTATAAGCAACAAATGATTTCGAGAAAAATGGTATATAATCATGGATCACCAAGAATTAAAACTACAGATTTGAATAAAATTTTTAAGAAACATGGATTAATTAAGAGTTACAAGCAACAAATGATTATTTCAATAAAAATTACACACAATCAGGGATCATCAAGAATTAACACTAATGATTTAGATAAATTTATTAACTAATTTGGATTAGTCAAGAATTATAAGTAACAAATAATTTCATAAAAAGTTATATACAGTTATGGATCATCAAGAGTAAAAACTAAAGATTGAAATAAAATATTGAACTAACATGGATTAATGAAGAGTTATAAACAACAAATGATTCCGACAAAAATTACACATAGTAATGAATTATCAAAAATTAAAAAAAAAGTCTTACATGCCATTTTTACATAAGATGGATTAATCAACAACGATAAATAACAAATAGTTTTGAGAAAAATTGTATAGAATTATGGATGATCAAGAGTTAAATGATTCCGGCAAAAATTACACAGTAGTGAATTATAAAAAATTAAAAAAATAGACTAAAATGAAAATTTTCCATAACATGGATTAATCAACAATGATAAATAACAAATAGTTTTGAGAAAAATTATATACAATCTTGGATGATCAAGAGTTAAAACTAAAGATTTAAATAAAATTTTTCACTAACATGGATTAATAAAGTATTACAAGACACAAAAGATTTTAAGAAAAAATATATAGAGGATAATCAAGAGTCGAACCTAAAGATTTCAATAAAATCTTTAAATTACATGGATTAATCTAGAATTATAAGCAACAAATGATTTCGAGAAAAATGGTATATAATCATGGATCACCAAGAATTAAAACTACAGATTTGAATAAAATTTTTAAGAAACATGGATTAATTAAGAGTTACAAGCAACAAATGATTATTTCAATAAAAATTACACACAATCAGGGATCATCAAGAATTAACACGAAAGATTTAGATAAATTTTTTGACTAATTAGGATTAGTCAAGAATTATACGTAACAAATGATTTCATAAAAAGTTATATACAGTTATGGATCATCAAGAGTAAAAACTAAAGATTGAAATAAAATATTGAACTAACATGGATTAATCAAGAGTTATAAACAACAAATGATTCCGAAAAAAATTACACATATTAATGAATTATCAAAAATTAAAAAAATAGACTTAAATGCAATTTTTACATAACATGGATTAATCAAGAGTGATAAATAACAAATAGTTTTGAGAAAAATTGTATAGAATTATGGATGATCAAGAGTTAAATGATTCCGGCAAAAATTACACATAGTAGTGAATTATCAAAAATTAAAAAAATAGACTTAAATGAAATTTTTACATAACATGGATTAATCAACAATGATAAATAACAAATAGTTTTGAGAAAAATTATATACAATCTTGGATGATCAAGAGTTAAAACTAAAGATTTAAATAAAAATTTTCACTAACATGGATTAATAAAGTATTACAAAACACAAAAGATTTGAAGAAAAAATATATTGAGGATAATCAAGAGTCGAACCTAAAGATTTCAATAAAATCTTTAAATTACATGGATTAATCTAGAATTATAAGCAACAAATGATTTCGAGAAAAATGGTATATAATCATGGATCACCAAGAATTAAAACTACAGATTTAAATAAAATTTTTAAGAAACATGGATTAATTATGAGTTACAAGCAACAAATGATTATTTCAATAAAAATTATACACAATCAGGGATCATCAAGAATTAACACTAAAGATTTAGATAAATTTTTTGACTAATTAGGATTAGTCAAGAATTATACGTAACAAATGATTTCATAAAAAGTTATATACAGTTATGGATCATCAAGAGTAAAAACTAAAGATTGAAATAAAATATTGAACTAACATGGATTAATCAAGAGTTATAAACAACAAATGATTCCGAAAAAAATTACACATATTAATGAATTATCAAAAATTAAAAAAATAGACTTAAATGCAATTTTTACATAACATGGATTAATCAACAATGATAAATAACAAATAGTTTTGAGAAAAATTATATACATTCTTGGATGATCAAGAGTTAAATCTAAAGATTTAAATAAACTTTCTCACTAACATGGATTAATAAAGTATTACAAGACACAAAAGATTTTAAGAAAAAATATATAGTGGATCATCAAGAGTCGAAACTAAAGATTTCAATAAAATCTTTAAATTACATGGATTAATCTACAATTAGAAGCAACAAATGATTTCGAGAAAAATGGTATATAATCATGGATCACCAAGAATTAAAACTACAGATTTAAATAAAATTTTTAAGAAACATGGATTAATTAAGAGTTACAAGCAACAAATGATTATTTCAATTAAAATTACACGCAATCAGGGATCATCAAGAATCAACACTAAAGATTTAAATAAATTTTTTAACTAATTAGGATTAGTCAAGAATTATAAGTAACAAATGATTTCATGAAAAGTTATATATAGTTATGGATCATCAAGAGTCAAAACTAAAGATTGAAATAAAATGTTGAACTAACATGGATTAATCAAGAGTTATAAACAACAAATGATTCCGACAAAAATTACACATAGTAATGAATTATCAAAAATTAAAAAAAATAGTCTTACATGCAATTTTTACATAACATGGATTAATCAACAGTGATAAATAACAAATAGTTTTGAGAAAAATTATATAGAATTATGGATGATCAAGAGTTAAATGATTCCGGCAAAAATTACACATAGTAGTGAATTATCAAAAATTAAGAAAATAGACTTAAATGATATTTTTACATAGCATGGATTAATCAACAATGATAAATAACAAATAGTTTTGAGAAAAATTATATACAATCTTGGATGATCAAGAGTTAAAACTAAAGATTTAAATAAACTTTCTCACTAACATGGATTAATCTAGAATTATAAGCAACAAATGATTTCGAGAAAAATGGTATATAATCATGGATCACCAAGAATTAAAACTACAGATTTAAATAAAATTTTTAAGAAACATGGATTAATTATGAGTTACAAGCAACAAATGATTATTTCAATAAAAATTATACACAATCAGGGATCATCAAGAATTAACACTAAAGATTTAGATAAATTTTTTGACTAATTAGGATTAGTCAAGAATTATACGTAACAAATGATTTCATAAAAAGTTATATACAGTTATGGATCATCAAGAGTAAAAACTAAAGATTGAAATAAAATATTGAACTAACATGGATTAATCAAGAGTTATAAACAACAAATGATTCCGAAAAAAATTACACATATTAATGAATTATCAAAAATTAAAAAAATAGACTTAAATGCAATTTTTACATAACATGGATTAATCAACAATGATAAATAACAAATAGTTTTGAGAAAAATTATATACATTCTTGGATGATCAAGAGTTAAATCTAAAGATTTAAATAAACTTTCTCACTAACATGGATTAATAAAGTATTACAAGACACAAAAGATTTTAAGAAAAAATATATAGTGGATCATCAAGAGTCGAAACTAAAGATTTCAATAAAATCTTTAAATTACATGGATTAATCTACAATTAGAAGCAACAAATGATTTCGAGAAAAATGGTATATAATCATGGATCACCAAGAATTAAAACTACAGATTTAAATAAAATTTTTAAGAAACATGGATTAATTAAGAGTTACAAGCAACAAATGATTATTTCAATTAAAATTACACGCAATCAGGGATCATCAAGAATCAACACTAAAGATTTAAATAAATTTTTTAACTAATTAGGATTAGTCAAGAATTATAAGTAACAAATGATTTCATGAAAAGTTATATATAGTTATGGATCATCAAGAGTCAAAACTAAAGATTGAAATAAAATGTTGAACTAACATGGATTAATCAAGAGTTATAAACAACAAATGATTCCGACAAAAATTACACATAGTAATGAATTATCAAAAATTAAAAAAAATAGTCTTACATGCAATTTTTACATAACATGGATTAATCAACAGTGATAAATAACAAATAGTTTTGAGAAAAATTATATAGAATTATGGATGATCAAGAGTTAAATGATTCCGGCAAAAATTACACATAGTAGTGAATTATCAAAAATTAAGAAAATAGACTTAAATGATATTTTTACATAACATGGATTAATCAACAATGATAAATAACAAATAGTTTTGCAAAAAATTATATACAATCGTGGATGATCTGTTAAGTTTTTCTAGATGTTGGGTGTTTTAGTGATTGGTTATCACTCAGTCAATAAGTCCCTATTGTTAAGGGATGGTTGTTTGTTTTGATTTAGTCATACCACGTTATTAGGATCTGTTAAACGTGGGTTGTTGTTTTCTTGTTTCAGCTTGTTCTGTAAGGCTATATCATAGCCAAGTTTGTTCTCCAATAATGCAGAGTGATTTCTCCCAACTTCCTTATCTATTCATAAGTTTTTCTGGTTTAACATTTGGTATCAGAGCTCCATCACGGGGCCTGGTTAAAATTAGAAGCAGCAGTCTTCTATGTGTGTAGTAATCGAAATATAATGGCAGAGAATTCATTTGTGCAGCCAGCAGTTCCGAAATTTGATGGGCACTATGATCATTGGGCTATGCTCATGGAAAACTTTTTACGTTCAAAGGAGTATTGGGGCCTGGTGGAAAGTGGGATTCCTACAGTAGTAGAAGGTGTTGTTCTCACTGATGCCCAGAGAAAGAACATTGATGATCAGAAGTTGAAAGATTTGAAAGCAAAGAACTATCTATTTCAAGCATTAGATCGTTCAGTCTTAGAGACAATCCTTAACAAGGATACAGCGAAGAATATATGGGATTCTTTGAAGCAGAAATATCAAGGTACAACTAGAGTAAAGCGTGCACACTTGCAAGCTCTTCGAAAGGAGTTTGAACTTCTTCACATGAAGGCAGGAGAATCTGTAAATGAGTATTTTGCTCGGACCCTTACCATAGCCAACAAGATGAAAGCAAATGGTGAGAACAAGGGAGATGTTGTTGTAGTTGAAAAGATTTTGAGATCCATGACTCCCAAGTTTGATTATGTCGTGTGTTCCATTGAGGAGTCTAAGGATACAGACACTTTAACCATTGACGAGTTGCAAAGCAGCCTGCTTGTGCATGAACAACGCATGAGTTCTCATGTTGAAGAAGAACACGCTTTGAAAATTACTCATGGAGATCAATATGGAGGAAGGGGTCGAGGTCGTGTAAGTTTCGGAGGAAGAGGAAGGGGACGAGGCAGACAATACTTCAACAAGGCCACAGTGGAGTGCTATAATTGTCACAAGCTAGGGCATTTTAAATGGGAGTGTCCAAGCAAGGAGAATGAGGCTAACTATGCAGATACTCAAGAAGAGATGTTGTTGATGGCTTACGTGGATATGAATAAGGCCCATAGAGAAGATATGTGGTTTCTTGACTCAGGATGTAGCAATCATATGTGTGGGACGAAGGAATACTTCTCAGATTTTGATGGAAGTTTCAGAGATTCGGTGAAGCTGGGCAACAACACAAGCATGGTTGTAACAGGAAAGGGTAATGTACGATTGCAAGTGAATGGAATAGCACAAATCATCACAGGAGTATTTTATGTGCCGGAGCTGAAGAACAATTTATTGAGTATTGGGCAATTGCAAGAAAAAGGGCTTACCATTCTGTTTCAAAGTGGAAAGTGTAAAGTGTTTCATCCTGAGAGAGGCGTAATCATGGAGATGAAGATGTGTTCGAATCGAATGTTCATGTTGCATGCTATTTCTCAGCCTATTGCATCTACTTGTTTTAATGCAATTACGGAGGATATAGTGCACCTTTGGCACTGTAGATATGGACATTTGAGCTTTAAGGGCTTAAAGACTCTGCAACAGAAGAAGATGGTGAATGGTTTACCACAACTTAAGTCTCCTTTGAGGCTATGTAAGGATTGCTTGGTGGGAAAGCAGCAAAGATACTCATTTCTAAGGAAGAGCACTTGGCGAGCTTCACAAATTCTTCAATTAGTGCATGCTGATATTTGTGGACCAATCAAACCCATTTCTAACAGCAAGAAAAGGTATTTGATCACTTTCACTGATGATTTTAGTAGAAAAACATGGGT
Organism: Vitis vinifera; assembly: GCF_030704535.1. NCBI lineage: Eukaryota > Viridiplantae > Streptophyta > Magnoliopsida > Vitales > Vitaceae > Vitis > Vitis vinifera. Next base: position 15,596,748 of record NC_081809.1, on the reverse strand, counting down.
TTATTTTTTAATAGAGAAATCAGAAGCCTTTGTTGTTTTTAAAAGATTTAAGATTCATGTTGAGAAGGAAACAAATTCGTTTATTAGAGCCTTACGTACTGATCGAGGAGGAGAGTTTACATCACAAGAGTTCACCAATTTCTGTGATGTAAATGGTATACGAAGACAATTGACAGCTGCATACACGCCACAACAGAACGGAGTTGCGGAACGGAAGAATAGAACTATTATGAATATGGTTCGTAGTATGATTTCAGAAAAGAAAATCCCCAAACCTTTTTGGCCTGAAGCAGTCAACTGGACCGTACATGTCTTGAATCGAAGTCCAACATTAGCAGTACAAAATAAGACCCCAGAAGAAGCTTGGAGTGGAGTAAAGCCTTCAGTTGAGCATTTTAGAGTTTTTGGATGTATCTCTCATGTTCATGTGCCTGACAATAAAAGAACTAAGCTGGATGATAAGAGTTTGAGTTGTGTTCTGTTGGGAGTTAGTGAAGGGTCAAAAGCTTACAGACTCTATGATCCAACTTCACAAAGGATCATAATAAGTAGGGATGTTGTGTTCGAAGAACACAAGAATTGGGACTGGGATAAGACTTATGAAAAATCCATTGTGTGTGAATTGGAATGGGGTGATCTTGAGGAGGAAGCAACTATGTTTGATGAAAATGAAGAGGGGACTGAATCTGATCTTGAAGCTGATATAGAAGCAGAAGAGGATAATTTTTCCTCTGATTCTTTGACTGAAGACAGCTCTCCTAGCTCGACTGCAGAGAGGATTCGGAGACCACCAGCATGGATGAGAGACTATGACATAGGAGAAGGCCTTTCTGAAGAAGATAATGAAGCTCATTTGGCCATGTTTGCAGCTGCTGATCCTATTCATTTTGAAGATGCTGTGAAGAGTGAAAAATGGAAGAAAGCCATGGATTTGGAACTGGCAGCAATAAACAAAAATGGCACGTGGGAATTGACAGAGTTACCTGAGAGAGGAAAGAAGATTGGAGTGAAATGGATTTATAAGACTAAATTTAATGAAAATGGAGAAGTGGACAAATACAAGGCTAGGCTTGTAGCAAAGGGGTATACTCAACAGCATGGGGTAGACTATACTGAAGTATTTGCACCTGTGGCGCGCATGGAGACAATTCGTTTGGTGGTAGCACTTGCAGCTCAAAGAAAATGGACCATCTACCAGCTAGACGTGAAGTCTGCCTTTTTACATGGTGAATTGAATGAAGAGGTCTTTGTGGAGCAGCCTTGTGGTTATGTGCAAAAGGGACATGAACAGAGGGTTTACAAGTTAAAGAAGGCACTCTATGGGCTTAAGCAAGCCCCGCGTGCTTGGTACAGTCGTATAGAAGCCTATTTCATGAAGGAAGGTTTTGAGAAGTGTGACTATGAGCATACTTTGTTCATCAAGACAAGAAAAGAAGGCAAAGTATTAATTGTAAGTCTTTATGTTGATGATCTCATTTTTACTGGAAATGATGAATTGATGTTTACAGATTTTAAAAGGTCCATGAAGGATGAGTTTGACATGACCGATCTTGGTAAGATGAGGTATTTCCTTGGTCTTGAAGTCTTGCAAAGATCTGATGGTATTTTTATCAGTCAGAAGAAGTATGCATTGGAGGTGCTGCAACGGTTTGGAATGGACAAAAGTAATTCTGTTCATAATCCAATTGTCCCTGGCTTTAAGCTTATGAAGGATGAAGGTGGAGTTAAGGTGGACAAAACTTACTACAAACAGGTTGTGGGTAGTCTCATGTATCTCACAGCTACTCGACCAGACATGATGTTTGTGGTGAGTCTTATTAGTAGGTATATGGAAAATCCTACTGAGCTTCATTTACAAGCAGCAAAAAGGGTACTGAGATATTTGCAGGGAACAACTGAGTTTGGAATTTTCTATAGGAAGGGAGGAGATGATGAACTTGTTACTTACACGGACAGTGATCATGCTGGAGATTTGGATGAAAGGAAGAGTACTTCAGGTTATGTGTTTTTATTGAGTTCAGGTGCAATATCTTGGTCATCAAAGAAGCAACCAATAGTAAGTCTATCTTCCACAGAGGCAGAATTTATCGCTGCAGCTTCGTGTGCGTGCCAGGCAGTATGGTTGAAAAGGGTGTTGGGAAAGCTGGGTCAGAATCAAGGCAAGCCAACTATTATTCATTGTGATAGCAGCTCTGCAATTAAACTTTCAAAGAACCCAGTAATGCATGGTCGTAGTAAGCACATAGATGTGCGTTTCCATTTCCTTCGAGAGCTCACAAAGGCTGGTACTGTGGAGTTGGTGCATTGTGGCACACAGGAGCAGTTGGCTGATGTGATGACTAAACCACTGAAGTTGGATGCTTTTTTGAAGCTACGAGGGCTATTGGGAGTTTGTTCTGAGATGGATATAAACTGAGTGCTTATAGCAGCATTCAGTTTAAGGGAGGAATTGTTAAGTTTTTCTAGATGTTGGGTGTTTTAGTGATTGGTTATCACTCAGTCAATAAGTCCCTATTGTTAAGGGATGGTTGTTTGTTTTGATTTAGTCATACCACGTTATTAGGATCTGTTAAACGTGGGTTGTTGTTTTCTTGTTTCAGCTTGTTCTGTAAGGCTATATCATAGCCAAGTTTGTTCTCCAATAATGCAGAGTGATTTCTCCCAACTTCCTTATCTATTCATAAGTTTTTCTGGTTTAACATGATCAAGAGTTAAAACTAAAGATTTAAATAAAATTTTTCACTGACATGGATTAATTATGTATTACAAGACACAAAAGATTTTAAGAAAAATTATATAGTGGATCATCAAGAGTTGAAACTAAAGATTTCAATAAAATCTTTAAATTACATAGATTAATCTAGAATTAGAAGCAACAAATGATTTCGAGAAAAATGGTATATAATCATGGATCACCAAGAATTAAAACTACATATTTAAATAAAATTTTTAAGAAACATGGATTAATTAAGAGTTACAAGCAACAAATGATTATTTCAATAAAAAATTACACACAATCCGGGATCATCAAGAATTAACACTAAAGATTTAGATAAATTTTTTAACTAATTAGGATTAGTCAGGAATTATAAGTAACAAATGATTTCATCAAAAGTTATATACAGTTATGGATCATCAAGAGTCAACACTAAAGATTGAAATAAAATATTGAACTAACATGGATTAATCAAGAGTTATAAACAACAAATGATTCCGACAAAAATTACACATAGTAATGAATTATCAAAAATTAAAAAAAAATAGTCTTCAATGCAATTTTTACATAAGATGGATTAATCAACAGTGATAAATAACAATTAGTTTTGTGAAAAATTATATAGACTTATGGATGATCAAGAGTTAAATGATTCCGGCAAAAATTACACATAGTAGTGAATTATCAAAAATTAAAAAAAAATAGACTTCAATGAAATTTTTACATAACATGGATTATTCAACAATGATAAATAACAAATAGTTTTGCGAAAAATTATATACAATCATGGATGATCAAGAGTTAAAACGAAAGATTTAAATAAAATTTTTCACTAACATGGATTAATGAAGTATTACAAGAAACAAAAGATTTTAAGAAAAATTATATAGTGGATCATCAAGATTCGAAACTAAATATTTCAATAAAAATTTTAAATTACATGGATTAATCTAGAATTATAAGCAACAAATGATTTCGTGAAAAATGGTATATAATCATGGATCACCAAGAATTAAAACTACAGATTTAAATAAAATTTTTAAGAAACATGGATTAATTAAGAGTTACAAGGAACAAATGATTATTTCAATAAAAATTATACACAATCAGGTATCATCAAGAATTAACACTAAAGATGTAGATAAATTTTTTAACTAATTAGGATTAGTTAAGAATTATAAGTAACAAATGATTTCATGAAAAGTTATATACAGTTATGGATCATCTAGAGTCAAAACTAAAGATTGAAATAAAATATTGAACTAACATGGATTAATCAAGAGTTATAAACAACAAATGATTCCGAAAAAAATTACACATAGTAATGAATTATCAAAAATTAAAAAAATAGACTTACATGCAATTTTTACATAACATGGATTAATCAACAATGATAAATAACAAATAGTTTTGAGAAAAATTATATACAATCTTTGATGATCAAGAGTTAAAACTAAAGATTTAAATAAAATTTTTCACTAACATGGATTAATAAAGTATTACAAGACACAAAAGATTTTGAGAAAAAATATATAGGTGATCATCAAGAGTCGAAACTAAAGATTTCAATAAAATATTTAAATTACATGGATTAATCTAGAATTACAAGCAACAAATGATTTCGAGAAAAATGGTATATAATCATGGATCACCAAGAATTAAAACTACAAATTTAAATAAAATTTTTAAGAAACATGGATTAATTAAGAGTTACAAGCAACAAATGATTATTTCAATAAAAATTACACACAATTAGGGATCATCAAGAATTAACACTAAAGATTTAGATAAATTTTTTAACTAATTAGATTTAGTCAAGAATTATAAGTAACAAATGATTTCATGAAAAGTTATATACAGTTATGGATCATCAAGAGTCAAAACTAAAGATTGAAATAAAATATTGAACTAACATGGATTAATCAAGAGTTATAAACAACAAATGATTCCGACAAAAATTACACATAGTAATGAATTATCAAAAATTAAAAAAAATAGTCTTCAATGCAATTTTTACATAAGATGGATTAATCAACAGTGATAAATAACAATTAGTTTTGTGAAAAATTATATAGAATTATGGATGATCAAGAGTTAAATGATTCCGGCAAAAATTACACATAGTAGTGAATTATCAAAAATTAAAAAAAAATAGACTTCAATGAAATTTTTACATAACATGGATTAATCAACAATGATAAATAACAAATAGTTTTGCGAAAAATTATATACAATCATGGATGATCAAGAGTTAAAACGAAAGATTTAAATAAAATTTTTCACTAACATGGATTAATGAAGTATTACAAGAAACAAAAGATTTTAAGAAAAATTATATAGTGGATCATCAAGATTCGGAACTAAATATTTCAATAAAAATTTTAAATTACATGGATTAATCTAGAATTATAAGCAACAAATGATTTCGTGAAAAATGGTATATAATCATGGATCACCAAGAATTAAAACTACAGATTTAAATAAAATTTTTAAGAAACATGGATTAATTAAGAGTTACAAGGAACAAATGATTATTTCAATAAAAATTTTACACAATCAGGGATCATCAAGAATTAACACTAAAGATGTAGATAAATTTTTTAACTAATTAGGATTAGTTAAGAATTATAAGTAACAAATGATTTCATGAAAAGTTATATACAGTTATGGATCATCTAGAGTCAAAACTAAAGATTGAAATAAAATATTGAACTAACATGGATTAATCAAGAGTTATAAACAACAAATGATTCCGACAAAAATTACACATAGTAATGAATTATCAAAAATTAAAAAAATAGACTTAAATGCAGTATTTACATAAGATGGATTAATCAACGATTATAAATAACTAATAGTTTTGAGAAAAAGTATATACAATCCTGGATGATCAATAGTTAAAATTAAAGATTTAAATAAAATTTTTCACTAACATGGATTAATAAAGTATTACAAGACACAAAAGATTTTAAGAAAAATTATATAGTGGATCATCAATAGTCGAAACTAAAGATTTCAATAAAATCTTTAAATTATATGGACTAATCTAGAATTATAAGCAACAAATGATTTCGAGAAAAATGGTATATAGTCATGGATCACCAAGAATTAAAACTACAGATTTAAATAAAATTTTAAAGAAACATGGATTAATTAAGAGTTACAAGCAACAAATGATTATTTCAATAAAAATTACACACAATCAGGGATCATCAAGAATTAACACTAAAGATTTAGATAAATTTTTTAACTAATTAGGATTAGTCAAGAATTATAAGTAACAAATGATTTCATAAAAAGTTATATACAGTTATGGATCATTAAGAGTAAAAACTAAAGATTGAAATAAAATATTGAACTAACATGGATTAATCAAGAGTTATAAACAACAAATGATTCCGACAAAAATTACACATAGTAATGAATGATCAAAAATTAAAAAAATAGACTTAAATGAAATTTTTACATAAGATGGATTAATCAACAATTATAAATAACAAATAGTTTTGAGAAAAATTATATACAATCATGGATGATCTAGAGTTAAAACTAAAGATTTAAATAAAATTTTTCACTAACATGGATTAATAAAGTATTACAAGAAACAAAAGATTTTAAGTAAAATTATATAGTGGATGATTAAGAGTCGAAACTAAAGATTTCAATAAAAATTTTGAATTACATGGATTAATAAAAAAAATTGTAAGCAACAAATGATTTCGAGAAAAATGGTATATAATCATGGATCACCAAGAATTAAAACTACAGATTTAAATAAAATTTTAAACTAACTTTGATTAATAAAAAGTCCAAAATAAAAAATGATTTCGATGAAAATTATGTACAATAATGGTTCATCAGGAATCAAAACTAAATACTTAAATACAAATTTTTACTAAGATGGAGTAATCAAGAATTATAAACAAGAAATGATTTTGAGTCTATAGTCATGGATCATAAAGAATCAAAACTAAAGATTTAAATAAATTTTTTAAATCAAATGTATTAATCAAGAATTATTAAAAACAAATGATTTCGAGAAAAATTATATTGTCATGGATCATCAAGAATTGAAGCTAAAGATTTTAATAAAATTTTTAAATAATATAGATTAGTCAAGAATTTTAAACAACAAATGATTTGAAGAAAAGTATCAAGTCATGGATCATCGAGAATCAAAACTAAAGATTTAGATAATTTTTTTTAACTAATATGGATTAATCAAGAATTATAAACAACAAATGATTTTGAAAAAAATTATATACAGATTAAAATACATTTTTTTGACTAACATGGATTAATAAAGAGTTATAGGCAACAAATGATGATTTTAGGAAAAATTTTACGTAGTCAAGAATCACTAAGAATCAAAACTAAAGATTTAAATAAAAATTTTAACTAACAAGGGTTAATCAGCAGTTATAAGCAACACATGATCATTTGAAGAAATATTATGTACAGCTAGGGTTCGTCAAAATTCAAAATTAAACATTTAAATAAAATTTCTAACTAACATGGATTAATCAAGAATTATATGTAACAAAAAAATTATATACAGTCATGCATCATCAAAATTCAAAACTAAAGATTTAAATAAAAATTTTAACCAACTTGGATTAAGCAAGAATTATAAGCAACAAATGATTTCAAGAAAATTATACCCAACCAAGGATCATCAAGAATCGAAACTATAGATTTAAATAAATTTTTTATATAACATGGATTAATAAAAAATCATAAACAATAAATTATTTCGAGAAAAAGTATATACAGTCATGAATCATTAAGAATCAAAGTTAAAGATTTAAATAAAATTTTAAATGAACATGGATTGATCAAGAGTTATAAACAACAAATGATTTCAAGAAAATTTATATAGACGTGGATCATCAACTATCAAAACTAAAGATTTTACTAAAATTTTTAAATAACATGAATTAATTAAGAGTTATAAGCAAGAAATGACTTTGAAAAAAATTATTTACAGTCATGGATAATTAAGAATCAAAACTAAATATTGAAATAAAATTTTAAACTAACATGGATTAATCAAGAATTAGAGACAACAAATGGTTTCGCTAAAAATGATATAATCATGGATCATGAAGAATCAAAACTAAATACTTCAATAAAATTTTTCACTAACATGGATTAATCCAAAATAATAAATAACAAATGATTTTGAGAAAAATTATATACAGTCATGAATGAATTATCCAGAATCAAAACTAAAGATTTAAATAAATATTTTAACTAATATGTATTAATCAAGATTATAAGCAATAAATGATTTCGAGAAAAATTACATACTATCATGGATCATTAAGATATAAGAATAGTATCTTATATAAAATATAAGAATTTTGGGAAATTGAGACGGAAAATCTAATGCTTTTTAAAAGTTGAACAAAAAAAGGTCAATTAAACTACTAAAAAAAATTTACCTATAATTTAAATTTTTTTAAAATATAAATTTTACCTTTAATTTTAAATTTAAAAAAAAATAATTTTGAAATATATAAGATAATTTTTATAGTTTTTGTACAATAATTTCCCTTTTTTCTTTATATATAGAGAAGTTTCTGTTTAAATAATAATAATATTAATAAAAGGTGGATCAAAAAATGCTTGGGCTATGATGCAAGTCAATGAAAAAGGGCTAAAGACGTGAAATCTTGATTGGTCGTGAGATACATGTAGGTTGCCAGGTTTCCAAGCTTGTTGATTCATTAACAAGGGAACCCTGTATCTCTGTCTATGTGAACAGCATTTTGTACCAATTAATTAATACCAAGCATTGATTTAACTATTAACAAAGGAATCAAACTTCCCTCTCTGCTTTTATGGTTTTATTGCCTAGCAAATGGAGATCACTTTTGGTGTTGCAGACACAGGTGAAATGTGTTCTAGTGACCTCCTCCGCCACCGAACCCCGCTCCCCCACCAAACCCGGCGCCCCCACCAACTCCACCGCCCCCACCTCCGCCAAAACCCCCACCACCGCCTCCACCAAGTCCACCACCACCGCCTGCGCCTCCACCAGCTCCGAATCCACCACCGGCTCCGAATCCTCCCCCCACGCCTCCTCCACCACCAAAACCACCGCCTCCGCCGAATCCACCTCCGCTTCCGGCACCGCCACCACCACCTACCCCGCCACCAAAACCTTTTCCCGCACCACCTCCCACGCCTCCACCGCCGCCTCCGCCGAACCCGCCTCCTCCTCCGGCTCCCCCTCCTAGCCCACCCCCAGCACCAGCTCCACCACCAGCACCGAATCCGCCACCGGCTCCACCGCCGCCTCCAAGCCCACCTCCTCCTCCTCCGCCAAATCCACCTCCGCCACCAAGGCCACCGCCATGATGGCCTCCCAGACCACCACCAGCTCCACCACCGGCTCCACCGCCACCTCCAAGCCCACCTCCTCCTCCTCCGCCAAATCCACCTCCGCCACCAAGGCCACCGCCATGATGGCCTCCCAGACCACCACCAGCTCCACCACCGAATCCACCACCGGCTCCACCGCCACCTCCAAGCCCACCTCCTCCTCCTCCGCCAAATCCACCTCCGCCACCAAGGCCACCGCCATGATGGCCTCCCAGACCACCACCAACTCCACCACCTGCACCACCACCCAAACCGCCACCTGCACCGCCACCAACTCCTCCACCAAGCCCCCCACCATGATGGCCTCCTAGACCACCACCTGCACCACCGCCAAACCCGCCGCCGAACCCACCACCTGCATTCCCACCAAGTCCAGCACCACCACCCGCACCACCACCGAACCCACCGCCCGCACCACCACCTGCACCACCACCGAACCCACCACCCGCACCACCACCTGCACCACCACCAAAGCCACCTCCTAATCCACCACCTCTACCAAAACGCCCATGTCTAAACCCCTTTCTGTAAATCCCATGCCCAAGTCCTCCTCCAAAAGGATGCCGCCCCAAAAAGTGCTTGTCTTCTTCCACTCCATTAACCTCTGCAACAACAAAATCATTCACCAGAAAAACAACCAACAGGAGGAAAATCACAGCACAGGGACCAACAACTCTCATTGCAGCTCAAATAAAAAAAAAAAAAAAACAATACAATTAGAAAAGAGTAGGTGAGTGAGCTTGGGTGCAATGAAGCTCTTAACATATATAAAGTGGTTGCTTCACACAGCCTAGAGGTCCACCATAGACCACCCAACTGTCTCCGCTGCATGATTAAATGAGTCCGTCTGTAATTGGGCAGACAATGAATTTATGTCACCCAACTGCCCTCAGTACTATTTGCATTAGATTGGGTTTTGACTTCGTTACTTTGACCAATTCATTTTTCTATCAAATATGGAGTCAACTTGATCGCAATTGTCCCATCCCAAGGATCTGATTGAAAAGTTTATAGTGTCAAGAGTCTGGAATGTGTTCTCATTTATTGTCCATTTCTTATCGTCAATGCGTCCACCAAATCACGTCCTCCCTCATAACTTCAACGCCCTAATGAAGGTTGGCAACGTTGCCCCTTAACCAACAAGATCAATGGGTTTGGTTTCAGAGACCTATTGATTTTGGATGCACTTCAAAATTTTTTTAAGCATTTCTCACTGTGCTTGTGGATTTAGTTAATTAAAATGAATAAACTACATTGTCAATTCTAGGCTTAAATTAAAGTGTCATTCATTTATAATGAATAATGTTGCCTTGAGATCAATTAGCTCCATGTTGCTCATGCAAATGCCCTCGTGGCCTCAATGCTAGGTTTAATGAACAAAATTACTTCTTGCCAATGTGAATTATTTGCACCCAATATTAAACGAGCGGAGTGTATGAATGACAAAACTCTCCTATATCATCCATGTTAAAATAGTGCTTTTAAAAATGCTGACATATTGTAACAAATTCAAAATTTATTATTTATTTAATAATATTTTAATTTCTTTTTATTATACTTTTATTTTTTATATATCTTTATTCCATATATTATATTTTAATGAACATTCTTCATTCCATATATTATATTTTAATGAACATTTTGGCCTAAGACATCTCTTACATTGTATATGACTTGAATGCGTTAAGAATTATACAAAAGATCCAAGTTATGAGTTCATAGCAAATAGATAATTTTTTAACAACTGGTTTATGAATTTAGGCAATCCATTTGAGATTGTAGTGTATTGTTAGGAATTTTGGATTACTCCATTTCCTAGACTTAGATCTCCTAGGAGTTGGGAAGTTTGAATTACTCTATTTAGGTGATTTTAATCATTGTGGTATTGTAGACCCTTACCAGGGGTTTTTCCATTTGGGTTGGGGGGACCACCCGGGAGATTTTTTTTGAAGTGAGGAGGGGGACCCCTTTTCTGCCAGGAAGGAGTTGCATTGGACGCGTGGACACGGCAAGAGGTAGGGGCGACCATGCTGGTGGTTGAAGATGCCATGCTTGCTGAGGGGAGGAATAGGAGAGCTGGTAATGGCTTGCTGCGAAAGATAGAAGCAAGAGAAAGAGGGAGGAACAGGGGGAAAGGGGATCGGAGAATAGGGAGAGGAAGGGAGCTGGAGTCTTCCCGTTTTTGGAGTAACAAAAAGCGTGAGAAACTGACCAAGCTTTGAGAAGCCTAGGTATGACCGTCATGGATCTTTTATTTCTTTTCGTCGGCAAGTAGTCTCTTTCTCTTTTCTTGGTATTTGATGTGAACTGCTTGATTAGGGGTTTAGTTCCATGGTTTCTGTTTGGTTTATTGTTGTTATCTCCTTCATTTTCTTTGGGGTGACTTGAGAGCAACACGGCTCTGTTTTAGCTTCATTATCATGATGTGGGAGTTTTGTTTTTGTTTTCATTTCCATGGGATGCACTTAGTTCATATCTACTTCTAAGCTAGGGAACCAAAAACGCAAAATGTGGCCTTCACCGGTTCATCTTGGTTTCATCCTCCATACTCTGTTTTTCTTGGTTGCTGTCCTCTGTTCTCTGTCGGTACTTTGGATGCGTTGCATTATGTGCATCATTCGTTGATAATGCTGGAGATTGGTTCTTGGATGTTGACGGAACTTGGTACCTGAGCTAGTGAAAAGGGGAGAAGACTTGGTGGCTCCATACAAAGAAGTTTTAAACGAGCAATGATGAATTTAAAGCAGCTGAGTTAGAAGCTTTTATTAGATCCATTAAGGATGCGAATATTGATCTTAAAAAAAGAGTGGCAGCCTTATCGAAGGAGCTCTCGTCGGATAAGGACCAGATTCTCAGAATTAATGCGGACTTTGAAAATTTCTGGAGAGGCAGATAGAGGAGCAGATGGGGTGTGTGGTCAGTTTCTTTCAAATTTCTAATCGGAATCAGACTCTCACCGGGAAAGACAGCAAGTGATGACACGCCTGACTCCCCGCGTGCATGGCGTGCCGACTCTATCATCTCCGTGGGTGGTCTCCTCACCGCCGTCAGCGGCGGCGGCAGCAGCTGTGAGGACGATCCTCTCGCTGTGGAGGGTTGCGACGTCGAGTCCTAGTCCGCACCAGCCACCCTCCAAGGCGCATGCAGTGGCCATCATTGCCTCATTTCCTAACTCCCAGCACTAAGAGTTTTATTTTTCTTTGTTTATGTTATTTTAGTCATTCTCCTTTCCTTTGTTTCACGTTCTCAAATGACCCTTATAAAATCCCTTAAAATTTCAAAGTCCTAGATTTACTGATCCATTCATTTGTTCTCAAAAACATATTTATATTTATGTAGCATTTCCGAAATAACCTCCTCAATTTTAAATCTAAATTCAGTTCGTATAACTCGAATTCTTGATATTCAATTTTCCCAAACTCCAATATTGTTTATTTATTTGCTCATTTATTTATCTATTCATTCGCTTATTATTATTTTTCAAGTTTTACTCTTTCAAAATTCAATTCTCGTGATAATTTAAAAAGGTTTTGATTTTAAATGTAATTTTCCAATATTCAAATTCTTAAAGTCAATGTTTCAAAATTTCAAAATTCCGAAATTCCTATCTTCGTAATTATTATCCAATTATTGTTATTTTTATTATTCCATTTATTTATTTATTCACTCTTTCATTTATTTAAAATCACATCTCTAAATACCTCTTCAAATTTTCACTCTAAAAAATTTCACTATTCACTATTCACTTTCATCTGTTTAAATATTTTATTATTATTATTATTATTATTATTATTATTATTATTATTATTCCATGTTTCTTTAATTATTTCTTTTAAAAAATAAAATCATTAAAGTTCATTTATTCAAAAATCTGACTTCCTAATTTAATATTCAGTCTAAAAAATTTCACTATTTACTTTCATCCGTTTAGATATTATTCTTGTTATCATTATCATTATCCATATTTATTCATTTAATTCTTTTAAAAAGTCTAATCATTAAAATTCAATTCTTCAAAAATTTGACTTCCTAATTTATTTTTCAATTTCAAATATTCGACTATTTACTTTCATCCGTTTAGATATTATTCTTACTATCATTATCATTATTCCGTATTTATTCATTTAATTCTTTTAAAAATTCTAATCATTAAAATTCAATTCCTAAAAAATCTGACTTCCTAATTTATTTTTCAAATTCAAATATTCGACTATTTACTTTCATCCGTTTAGATATTATTCTTGTTATCATTACCATTATTCCGCATTTAATCATTTAATTCTTTTAAAAATTCTAATCATTAAAATTCAATTCTTCCAAAATCTGACTTCCTCATTTATTTTTCAATTTCGAATATTCGACTATTTACTTTCATCCGTTTATATATTATTCTTGTTATCATTACCATTATTCCGCATTTATTCATTTAACTCTTTTAAAAATTCTAATCATTAAAATTCAATTCTTCCAAAATCTGATTTCCTCATTTATTTTTAAATTTCGAATATTCGACTATTTACTTTCATCCGTTTATATATTATTCTTGTTATCATTACCATTATTCCGCATTCATTCATTTAATTATTTTAAAAATTCTAATCATTAAAATTCACTTCTTCCAAAATTTGAATTCCTAATTTATTTTTCAATTTCAAATATTTGACTATTTACTTTCATCCGTTTAGATATTATTCTTGTTATCAGTACCATTTTTCCGCATTTATTCATTTAATTCTTTTAAAAATTCTAATCATTAAAATTCAATTCTTCCAAAATTTGATTTCCTAATTTATTTTTCAATTTCAAATATTCGACTATTTACTTTCGTCCGGTTAGATATTATTCTTGTTATCATTACCATTATTGCGCATTTATTCATTTAATTCTTTTAAAATTTCTAATTATTAAAATTCAATTCTTCAAAAATTTGACTTCCTAATTTATTTTTCAAATTCAAATATTCAACTATTTACTTTCATCCGGTTAGATATTATTCTTGTTATCATTACCATTATTCCGCATTTATTCATTTATATCTTTTAAAAATTCTAATAATTAAAATTCAATTCTTTAAAAATTTGACTTCCTAATTTATTTTTCAATTTCAAATATATATTCGACTTTTTACTTTCATCCATTTAGATATTATTCTTGTTATTATTACCATTATTCTGCATTTATTCATTTATATCTTTTAAAAATTCTAATCATTAAAATTCAATTCTTCAAAAATTTGACTTTCTAATTTATTTTTCAATTTCGAATATTCGACTATTTACTTTCATAAATTCGACTATTTACTTTCATCCGTTTATATATTATTCTTGTTATCATTACCATTATTCCGCATTTATTCATTTAATTCTTTTAAAAATTCTAATCATTAAAATTCAATTCTTCAAAAATCTGACTTCCTCATTTATTTTTCAATTTCAAATATTCGATTATTTACTTTCATCCGGTTAGATATTATTCTTGTTATAATTACCATTATTCCGCATTTATTCATTTATATCTTTTAAAAATTCTAATAATTAAAATTCAATTCTTCAAAAATTTGAGTTCCTAATTTATTTTTTAATTTCAAATATTCGACTATTTACTTTCATCCGTTTATATATTATTCTTGTTATCATTATCATTATTCCGTATTTATTCATTTAATTCTTTTACAAAATTCTAATCATTAAAATTCAATTCTTCAAAAATTTGACTTCCTAATTTATTTTTCAATTTCAAATATTCGAATATTTACTTTCATCCGTTTAGATATTATTCTTGTTATCATTATCATTATTCCGTATTTATTCATTTAATTCTTTTAAAAATTCTAATTATTTTCAATTTTAAATATTCGACTATTTACTTTCATCCGTTTAGATTTTATTCTCGTTATCATTACCATTATTTCGTATTTATTCATTTAATTCTTCAAAAATCTGACTTCCTAATTTATTTTTCAAATTCGAATATTCTACTATTTACTTTCATCGTTTAGATATTATTCTTGTTATCATTATCATTATTCCGTATTTATTCATTTAATTCTCTTACAAAATTCTAATCATTAAAATTCAATTCTTCAAAAATTTGACTTCTTAATTTATTTTTCAATTTCAAATATTCGAATATTTACTTTCATCCGTTTAGATATTATTCTTGTTATCATTATCATAATTCCGTATTTATTCATTTAATTCTTTTAAAAATTCTAATCATTAAAATTCAATTCTACAAAAATTTGACTTCCTAATTTATTTTTCAATTTTAAATATTCGACTATTTACTTTCATCCATTTAGATTTTATTCTCGTTATCATTACCATTATTTCGTATTTATTCATTTAATTCTTTTAAAATTTCTAATCATTAAAATTCAATTCTTCAAAAATCTGACTTCCTAATTTATTTTTCAAATTCGAATATTCGACTATTTACTTTCATCCGTTTAAATATTATTCTTGTTATCATTACCATTATTCCACATTTATTCATTTAATTCTTTTAAAAATTCTAATCATTAAAATTCAATTCTTCAAAAATTTGACTTCCTAATTTATTTTTCAATTTCAAATATTCGACTATTTACTTTCATCCGTTTAGATTTTATTCTCATTATCATTACCATTATTTCGTATTTATTCATTTAATTCTTTTAAAATTTCTAATCATTAAAATTCAATTCTTCAAAAATCTGACTTCCTAATTTATTTTTCAAATTCGAATATTCGACTATTTACTTTCATCCGTTTAGATATTATTCTTGTTATCATTACCATTATTCTGCATTTATTCATTTAATTCTTTTAAAAATTCTAATAATAAAATTCAAATTTTCAAAAATTTGACTTCCGAATTTATTTTTCAATTTCAAATTTTCGACTATTTACTTTCATCCGTTTAGATATTATTCTTGTTATCATTATCATTATTCCGTATTTATTCATTTAATTCTTTTGAAAATTCTAATCATTAAAATTCAATTCTTCAAAAATTTGACTTCCTAATTTATTTTTATAATTTCAAATATTCGACTATTTACTTTCATCCGTTTAGATATTATTCTTGTTATCATTACTATTATTCGCATTTATTCATTTATATCTTTTAAAAATTCTAATCATTAAAATTCAATTCTTCAAAAATTTGACTTCCTAATTTATTTTTCAATTTCAAATATTCGACTATTTACTTTCATCCGTTTAGATATTATTCTTGTTATCATTACTATTATTCGCATTTATTCATTTATATCTTTTAAAAATTCTAATCATTAAAATTCAATTCTTCAAAAATTTGACTTCCTAATTTATTTTTCAATTTCAAATATTCGACTATTTACTTTCATCCGTTTAGATTTTATTCTCATTATCATTACCATTATTTCGTATTTATTCATTTAATTCTTTTAAAATTTCTAATCATTAAAATTCAATTCTTCAAAAATCTGACTTCCTAATTTATTTTTCAAATTCGAATATTCGACTATTTACTTTCATCCGTTTAGATATTATTCTTGTTATCATTACCATTATTCTGCATTTATTCATTTAATTCTTTTAAAAATTCTAATAATAAAATTCAAATTTTCAAAAATTTGACTTCCGAATTTATTTTTCAATTTCAAATTTTCGACTATTTACTTTCATCCGTTTAGATATTATTCTTGTTATCATTATCATTATTCCGTATTTATTCATTTAATTCTTTTGAAAATTCTAATCATTAAAATTCAATTCTTCAAAAATTTGACTTCCTAATTTATTTTTATAATTTCAAATATTCGACTATTTACTTTCATCCGTTTAGATATTATTCTTGTTATCATTACTATTATTCGCATTTATTCATTTATATCTTTTAAAAATTCTAATCATTAAAATTCAATTCTTCAAAAATTTGACTTCCTAATTTATTTTTCAATTTCAAATATTCGACTATTTACTTTCATCCGTTTAGATATTATTCTTGTTATCATTACCATTATTCCGCATTTATTCATTTAATTCTTTTACAAAATTGTAATAATTAAAATTCAATTCTTCAAAAATATGACTTCCTAATTTATTTTTCAATTTCAAATATTCGACTATTTACTTTCATCCATTTAGATATTATTCTTGTTATCATTACCATTATTCGGTATTTATTTATTTAATTCTTTTAAAAATTCTAATCATTAAAATTCAATTGTTGAAAAATATGACTTCCTAATTTATTTTTCAATTTCAAATATTCGAATATTTACTTTCATCCATTTAGATATTATTCTTGTTATCATTACCATTATTCGTATTTATTCATTTAATTCTTTTAAAAATTCTAATCATTAAAATTCAATTCTTCAAAAATCTGACTTCCTAATTTATTTTTTAATTTCAAATATTCGACTATTTACTTTCATCCGTTTAGGTATTATTCTTGTTATCATTACTATTATTCCGCATTTATTCATTTAATTCTTTTAAAAATTCTAATCATTAAAATTCAATTCTTCAAAAATCTAACTTCGTAATTTATTTTTCAAATTCAAATATTCGACTATTTACTTTCATCCGTTTAGATATTATTCTTGTTATCATTACCATTATTCTGCATTTATTCATTTAATTCTTTTAAAAATTCTAATAATAAAATTCAATTTTTCAAAAATTTGACTTCCGAATTTATTTTTCAATTTCAAATTTTCGACTATTTACTTTCATCCGTTTAGATATTATTCTTGTTATCATTATCATTATTCCGTATTTATTCATTTAATTCTTTTTAAAATTCTAATCATTAAAATTCAATTCTTCAAAAATTTGACTTCCTAATTTATTTTTATAATTTCAATTATTCGACTATTTACTTTCATCCGTTTAGATATTATTCTTGTTATCATTATCATTATTCCGTATTTATGTATTTAATTCTTTTAAAAATTCTAATCATTAAAATTCAATTCTCTAAAAATCTGACTTCCTAATTTATTTTTCAAATTCAAATATTCGATTATTTACTTTCATTCGTTTAGATATTATTCTTGTTATCATTACCATTATTCCGCATTTATTCATTTAATTCTTTTAAAAATTTTAATCATTAAAATTCAATTCTTCCAAAATTTGATTTCCTAATTTATTTTTCAATTTCAAATATTCGACTATTTGCTTTCATCCGTTTAGATATTATTCTTGAAATCATTTTCATTATTCCGTATTTATTCATTTAATTCTTTTAAAAATTCCAATCATTAAAATTCAATTCTTCAAAAAAATCAGACGTCGTAATTTAATTTTCAGTCCTAAAAATTCCACTATTCGTCTAAATGTGATCTTCGTGAATTAGAATTATTATCTCACATTTATTTATTTATTTGAAGTCTAATCCTTCGAAAAGCTAATGTCCTAAATTAATTCTCAATCCTAAAAATTCCACTATTCGTCTAAATGTTATTTTCGTTAATTAGAATTATTATCCCACATTTATTTATTTATTTAAATTCTAATCCTTCGAAAAGCTAATGTCGTAATTTAATTTTCAATCCTAAAAATTCCACTATTCGTCTAAATGTTATTTTCGTTAATTAGAATTATTATCCAATGATTATTCATTTATTTAAAGTCTAATCCTTCAAAAATCCAATGTCCTAATTTAATTTTCAATCCTAAAAATTCCACTATTCGTCTAAATGTTATTTTCCTTAAGTAGAATTATTATCCTATATTCATTTATTTATTTAAAGTCCAATTCTTCAAAAATCCAACGTCCTAATTTAATTTTCAATCTCAAAAATCCCACTACTCATTTTTTATTCGTTTAAATATTATTTTCCTTAATTAGCATTATTATTCCATATTTATTTATTTATTCCAATCATTAAAATTTAATTCTTCAGAACCCGACTTCCAAATGTAATTTCTAATCTCAAAAACTCCACCGTTCATATACCGCTGTTTAATGATTATTTTCCTTATTAATGTTCCTCCATCCATTTACTTATTCAATTATTCATATACCAAAGATCTCATCTCGAAATAATTTCTTAAATTTTTAATCTATAAGTTTAATCTCCAATCTCTAAAAATTCCATCTCTCGTAATTATTTATTTGATCTTTATTATTTCACCATTGTCATTATTCCATTCATTTACTTATTCACTCATCCACTTATCCACTCATTTAAAATCCCGAACTCTCAAATCATTTTCAAATTTTCAATCTCGTTCAAATTTAATTTCTAAAATTCTCATTCTTACATTTAATTTATAAAAGTTTGATATTCAAATAAACTCGAAAACTCCAATTTTTAAGTAACCTTTGAGACTCCAATTTTTCAAATAAATTTCAAAAATCCGATTTTCTCTCAAATGGTTTTAATTCCATTCTGGTTTTCACACAATCTTCTACTCCTCTTGATTTTAATAAGCAGAAATGAATTTCTCATAATTCCGGAATAATAGAATTTGTGATATTAATTCATGCAAAATAAACGGGCTGTAGTGGGGGCCCTATATAAGTGATTTTATGATTAAGTGATTGATTGATTTGATTATCACACATGATCGATTCATTCTGCTCTATGACACACATGAGATTATTCTTTTAATTGCGTACTAACCCTTTTTCTTGATAGCGTATTGATCGATTGATGCTAAGGTATGCCCCGTTCTCACTTCGATCGTTCTTTATTGAGTGTTTTGATTTTCCCATGTACATGATCACCCTGAGTATCCGTTGATTTTCCTATTGATTGCCATGACAACTTCATTTTATTAGTAGAGACCCGACTTTAGGGACTCAGAGGGGTGCTACGGTCTTAATCGTACCTTCCCAATAAGTAACCTGACCCCCGAGCCCGATCCGGTTTTTCATAGACCACCTTTTCCAAAATAAGGAGTTGCACTTAGGGTTTTCTTTCTTATTTTGTTTACCCTTTGAAAATAAAACAAAGATAAGTGGCGACTCCAAGTCATTTTCTAATAAATAAAATCATTTTTCAAATAAAAATCGAGCCAGCCATCGAGTGGAAAACGTGTGAACCGAAATGCGGAGTCCACAAAATGGCGACTCCACTGGGGAAGGTAGAGGGTCAAACTTGAACTTAAGATGAAGCAAATGTGGCATTCGATGAGTCGATCAGTGGTTACCTATTTCTTGATTGCACATTGGGAATTTTTTATGCATGCTTGGATATTGTGTTGTGACATTGATATGATTGATTATCTTGATTGGGGCTTCGGATGTTGCTTTTTCTGTACTTCATTGCTAGTTTAGTTTGGTACATTGACATGCCGATTATCATAGATTGCTCATCTTGTCTTGCTTGGTATAGCGATTCTGTTTCTTCTTTATTATTCTGCTCACTTCACATGCATAGACTCACTATTGTACATCGTTTGACTTGCTGTGTTATTTTCTCTGGCTCGCATATTATCTTGATCGTCTTTTGAGCATGATGTTTGTGTCGCTATTCGTCCTGATCGTCATAGCTTTTGTGTGGACATGAGTGATATATCTTGTATTCTACTTGATTATATGTTGCATGACTACCATTCCTCTGCATGATTGCATGTCGCTTGTCTAAGTGGGTCCCACATATATCCCCCTACTTCCCACTCTCTTAGTTTCAGTCATTCCTTTCATCCCGGTTCTCACTATTGCAAGTGTGAGACCTTCTGTGCGATTGCTCTCTAACCGAGCCAGGGATTAGGAGTAGGGTCTAGTAATGGGCTATATCAATGTACGGGAGCATTCTAGAGGAGAGCAACACTTTGATGTCGATTGGAGTCCGATCATTGAAGACCCGTATAGCCCGGAGCTAGGTTTCATGGATATTTGTGTGGCCAGTGTGTTTCATTTTCTGTTTTAGCTTCCTAGGGTTATCGGATGCACCCACACCGTTCACTGTGCACTCTAGTTGACCATTGAGCGTTGGGAGTTTGAGAGGTTTCACCATAGGAAACCCCTTGGGATGTCGAGGTAATGCATGTGTGGAGGTGATGACCACCTTGCATGGAAGCGCCCTTTCTCTTCGGAGGCATGCAGAGGGTTGCATACCGCTGGAGGGTATGATCGCTTCTGCTAGGGATCCTTTAAAGTCCACCCATATCCATTTAGAGCCACCTTCATCTCGTAGGTTGAGTAGTAGATCCTTCAATTAGGACTCCCTCTCTACACGTGGGTGCATCTGAGGGCTTTCAGAGCCTCTGTAGTCATAGCTTGGATTCCGATACTCTTTCTTCAGTCTCCAGTTGAGAGTGCATAGAGATCAGTATGAGTTTGAGTGCGGTCGGACCGTCCGTCTTCACTTGGATGCCTTGCTTGTTTCCGTTCAGATTATTATTACTGCTATGCTTTCCCCGGGCCATATCCTTATTCATTTCTTTGCATTTTCAGGATCGGATCTTCGTTCACAGTCTGGATACGCCTCTTTGGGTCAGAGTAGAGGGGAGATTAGTCCGTCATTCCGAGAGATCGAGTATGGATCAACAAGTTGTTACAGTGGATCAGTTTACGGCCGCCATGACTTCTATCTAAGAGGCTTTGGCTAGCCTCAAGCAGGAGATTGGCCGCTAGTAGAGCAAACCGCCCATAGTTCAAGATGAGACTCTTCATGATTCGTTGCCACAACCACTGCCACCACCCGCGCCGACGGTGCCTCAGGCCTCACCTTATGTATTGCATGGGCATTTTGAGGTTGCTCCAACTGTAGTCGTTCCGACCACAATCACTGATGACGCTCATGCACGTATGGACCGTATTGAGCAGCGTATCAGGCAGTTGAGGGTATCTGACAGTTCATCAGTTTGGGATGATCTTGATAGTATACCAGTGGCCAGTCTACCAGCCAAGTTCAGGATGCTAGACATCGAGAGATATACGGGCATTGGTTGTCCACGCATCCACCTTTGCTCTATAGCACAGTGATGAGGGCTCATGGTCTGGACGAGTCGCAGATGATCACTCTGTTCCCGCTATCTCTGAGTAGGGTAGCCCAATGCTGGTTTGCATCCCTGGAGTCCTCACGACGTCGGACATGGGACGACTTGGCCCAGGAGTTCTTACGACAGTTTTCATTTAACACTATCGTAGGTGTATCAAGGAGAGAGTTCGAGGCTTTGAGATAGAGGACAGATGAGTCAGTTTCATCATTCATCTCCCGCTAGCGCGGGAAGATTGTCGAGATCATTGACAGGCCTCCGGAAAGGGATCAGATACAGATGGTTTTGAGGAGTCTACAACCCAGGATTGCCAGACACATGGTCGAGGTACCCTTCACAGATTTTGGTTCGTTGGTTTCGGCTTTATACGATGTCGAGGACGGCATCTTGAGGGGATTGTGGACTGATTCTTCCCCTAGTGATGTTAAGGGGAAGAAACCCTTGGGATGACAGAGGTCAGTTGATGTGAGCGCCATCGGTTCTTCTAATCAGAGGCCTCCTAGGCGTTATTTGCCAGTCTCACGGTTCCCTGAGACTCATCCCTCTTATCCACCTTAGCAGTACAGGCCTCAGGCACCTCGCCCGACTTATGATCAGACCTATGTGCCACAGACTTTGGCTTTGCCTTATTATGCCACACAGGGCATCGAGAGACCCCCAGTTTCCTACACAGCCACAGGACAGCCATGCTATGCTGCTCAATTCACGACGAGACCCGCATCGCCTTATCCTCGACCCAGAGCTCAGCAAACTTCTGCTCCATTTGCTTTGAGGACACATAGGCAGTTCTCGCAATTAGGCATGCCGTTGCGCCAGGCTTTTTGGAAGCTTATAGAGGCAAGGTTGTTGACTGCTCTCGCTCCTAGGCCGCCACCTCAGCAGATTTCACCTCAGTTCAGGATGGATTTGCACTGTGCATACCATTAAGGGCCTAGACACGAGACCAATCGATGCACCGCTTTGAGACATGCCGTCCAAGATTTGATCGACCAGGGTTTGGTACACTTGGGTCAGCCGAGTGTGACCACAAACCCGTTACCAACCCACACCACACATGTAGTTCCTCCACCAACAGATGGTATTCATTTCTTGGACTTTGATGAGATCGACGACCATGTCCACATGTTGAGTAAGGACGATTCAGACCCAGTGCCCATCATGCCATATGTGATTTATGAGATGAGTGGGGTGACTCTAGGACTTCGGATGCCTGCTCCATTCCGATTAATTCCCGAGGCGGCATCAGTGCAGATTGCCACTATTGAGCCACTGATTTTGCCACATTACAGCGTCCAGGCGCCATTCATCTTGATCCCGGATGTTTAGGGGGTTCAGGCTCCACACGTTGATGATTCTCAGACTCTGGACGTTCAGTATATTCTCCGAGGAGGTAGAGTGATGCAACAACCACCTCCCACAGCAGCCATGCCAGTTAAGGGTACATCTGCTCCTAAGAAGGTCAGAGCAGAAGACGATGAGATCTTGAGACAGCTATAGAGCACTTAGGCTCGTATTTCCATCTGGAGCCTGTTGGCATCCTCGAGCACTCACCGTGATGCTCTGATTTGAGCTTTGAGCCAGATTAGGGTTGAGACTACCACCTTCCCTGAGGGATTGATTCATATGATGACGGCCGGTAGAGCCACATGCATTGTATTCTCCGATGACGACTTGCCACCAGAGGGCCCAGATCATACACGTCCACTCTATATATTTGTCGGTTATTCAGGCCGCCAAGTCCCATCTGTCCTTCTGGACAATGGCTTGGCCCTGAACGTCTATCATCTGGCCACCGCCATTGCCCTCGGCTACGCACCATCGGATTTCGGTCCCTCCACTCAGACCATTCGTGTGTATGATAGCACTCGAAGGGAGGTCATGGGTATACTAGAGATTGAGCTATTGATTGGTCCGACCACTTTTGTCGTCGTGTTTCAGGTTTTGAGGATTCCTACATCCTTTAACCTATTTCTGGGCCGACCATGGATCCATAGAGCTGGGGCCATTCCTTCTTCCCTTCATCAGAAGGTGAAGTTTATTCATGATGGCCAGGTCGTCGTGGTGCAGTTTGTGGGGGATATGTTCATTTCAGCCTAGCCCGTACTCGAGATTAGTCACACTGATGATTATCTTTTTCTGACCGGATTCACCTTTGATGAGGTGTAGACTCTGGAGATGGAGGATTTCTGTTGAGACTTTGTAGCCATGTCCTTCGACCAGCACAGCAGCACGATGGTGCTCGATATTATGCGGAGCATGTCCTATCTTCCCAGCATGGGTTTAGGGTGGCGTCAGCACGAGCCTAGTGAGTTCATGGCCTTTCCGGACCATGATGTACTATTCGGGCTCGGATTTATTCCCACTGAGGCCGATTATCGTTATATGGCGCTATTGCGCAAAGAGAGGGTGAGGGCTCGGCTGACTCACACGCCGTTTTATTATCCTGTCCGTCCATACACCATGAGCCTAGCCGATTACTTTGTGAGGGCATCAAAGTCACATGCACCGTCTGATGGGATCATCGGAGGACTCAGCATCACCTAAGAGGCCGAGCTTTAGCACCTCGTCCAGCAGTTACGGTTGAGTGACAGAGCCCTTGGCCCTTCGACTTCTTCGTTGATTGCTCCTTCCTCCCCAGATCGCATGAGCCTTATGACGCTCTGCTTCCCGGAGGAGATCGATGATCACGGGACATTTGTCGAGATTAGCGACATAGTAAACGAAGCCGCGCCACATGACGAGTACATTGACGAAATGTTCGCGATGAGTTTGAGCCAGATCGAGGAGATAACCCCGCTTGAGCTCGCTTCACCATTTTATCTCTTCGAGGTGTCCGTTCTCGAGATCGTCGAGGAGATCCAAGTCGCTCCTGCTCTGGAGGTTGCTGAGGATGTTATAGTTGTTGACGGTTTGTTTGATGGCCCTGTTGGCCTAGTTGAGGGAGCATTCGACTTTGTGGACCCACCTCTTTCCTTTTATGTTTTATCGGGATTTGTCTCCCGTCATGACTATGTTTCTGACTTCTCATCTATGGATTTGAGCATCTTTGAGTATTTGCCTATCTCTTATGTTAATGCTTTTTCCGCACCATCTTCACCCACATCATAGATTCTTGACATTGATGATGAGGTTGCGCAGCATGATTCAAACGATGACTCATCTTTTGCTTCCGATTCGGATCCCGTTGATTAGAGAGTTTCACCTACTGTAGGAGACACGGAGATTGTTGATTTTGGCGCAGCAAATCATCCTAGAGAGTTGAGGATCGGATCGAATTTATCTACGGATGAGAGGGATAGCCTCATCCAGCTGCTCAGATCTTACTTAGACGTTTTCGCATGGTCCTATGAGGACATGCCAGGCCTTGATCCATCTATCGTCCAACATCGTTTGCCACTTCTGCCCCATGCTAGACCGATTAAGCAGAAGTTGAGACGATTACACCCTCATTGGAGTTTACAGGTGAAGAAGGAGATTCAAAAGTAGCCCAGTGTAGGATTTTTATTAGTGGTCGAGTACCCGGAGTGGCTGGCCAATGTCGTCCTTGTTCCCAAAAAGGACGGCAAGGTGAGAGTCTATGTTGATTTTCGAGATCTCAACAAAGCCAGTCCTAAGGATGATTTTTCTCTTCCACGTATCACATGCTAATTGACAGTATGGCAGGTCATTCGATGTTGTCCTTTATGGACGGATTTTCCAGGTACAGTAAGATCTTGATGGCTCCAAATGACATGGAGAAGACGTCTTTCATTACCGAGTGGGGTACTTATTGCTATAGAGTCATGCCATTCGGATTGAAGAACGCAGGAGCCACCTATTAGAGAGCAGCGACCACCCTCTTCCATGACATGATGCATCGAGATGTCGAGGTTTATGTAAACGACATGATAGTGAAATCCCGAGAGAGACCAGGTCACCTAGCAGCTTTGAAGAGGTTCTTTGAGAGGATCTAACAGTTCAGATTGAGACTGAATCCCAAGAAGTGCACTTTCGAAGTAACTTCTGGGAAACTCTTGGGGTATATGGTCAGTGAGAGAGGCATAGAGGTAGATCTGGACAAGATCAGAGCCATCCTTGACATGCCAGCACCGAGGACAGAGAGAAAGGTTAGAGGCTTCTTGGGTAGACTTCAGTACATCATTAGGTTCATTGCCAGATTGACAGACATCTGTGAGCCTATTTTTAGACTCTTGACGAAGAGTCAACCTACTGTTTGGGATGATCAGTGTCAGCGCGCATTCGAGAGGATCAGAGAGTATTTGTTGTCACCTCTCAGACGTGGCCTTGGGATGCATGTTGGCTCAGCTTGATGATTCGGGCAAGGATAGAGTCATTTATTATCTGAGTAAGAGGATGCTAGATTACGAGACGAGATATGTTATGATTGAGCGTTATTGCTTGGTATTGGTTTGGGCCACTCGACGATTAAGACACTACATGATTGAGTATTTAGTGCATCTGATATCCCGTCTAAATCCTCTGAGATATTTGTTTGACAGGCCTACTTTGGTCAGTCATCTCATGAGATGGTTAGTACTTCTGACTGAGTTTGACATCCATTATGTCACTCAGAAGTCCATGAGAGGGAGCATTGTCGCAGATCACCTAGCTTCTTTACCAGTTTCTGATGGCAGAGTCATTGATGACGACTTCCCAGACGAGGATGTCACTGTTGTGACCAGTCTGTCAGGATGGCGCATGTACTTTGATGGTGCAACCAACCATTCTGGATACGGGATAGGCATCTTGTTGATATCCCCCCATGGTGATCATATCCCCAGATCTGTTCGTCTGGCATTCTCGGATCGACATCCTGCCACGAACAACATTGTTGAGTATGAAGCTTGTATCTTGGGATTAGAGACAGCCCTCGAGCTCGGGATTAGACAGATGAAGGTGTTTGGTGACTCCAATCTGGTATTGAGACAGATTCAGGGTAAGTGGAAGACTAGAGATGCGAAGCTTAGGCCTTACCACGCATATTTAGAGCTACTGGTTGAGAGATTCGATGATTTGAGATATACCCATCTGCCTAGAGTGCAGAACTAGTTTGCTGATGCTTTAGCTACTCTAGCTTCCATGATTGACATTCCTGCTGATGCCACTGTTCGCCCATTGTTGATCGAGTCGAGATTTGCTCCCGCGTATTGTTGTTTGATTGATGATACGGAGATAGACGATGGTTTGCCCTGGTACCATGACATATATCACTTTCTGAGACTTGGAGTATATCCTGAGGCCGCCACGGGCAAGGATAAGAGAGCATTGAGACAGTTAGCCGCCTAATTCGTGATTTGTGGCGAGACATTGTATAGACGATCAGCTGATGGGATGCTACTATTGTGCTTGGACAGAGCCTCTACCGATAGAGTGATGAGGGAGGTTCATGCGGGAGTCTGCGGACCACATATGGGAGGGCATATGTTGGCCCATAAGATCATGAGGACTGGCTATTTCTAGTTGACCATGGAGACGGATTGTTGTCAGTTTGTTCAGAGATGTCCCGAGTGTTAGATACATGGGGACCTCATTCACGTGCCGCCCTCCGAGTTGCATGCACTGACTTCACCATGATCATTTTCCGTATGGCGTATTGATATCATTGGGAGGATTTCACCAAAATCTTCCAGTGGTCATGAGTTCATCTTGGTCACCATCGATTACTTCACCAAGTGGGTGGAGGCTGCTTCGTATGCGAGATTGACATCATCTGGAGTTGCTAGTTTCATCATATCACACATTATCTATCGCTATGGAGTCCCTCATGAGTTGATTTCGGATAGAGGGGTACATTTCAAAGTAGAGGTTGACACCTTAGTACAGGGATACAAGATCTGACATCATAGGTCGTCTGCGTACAAGCCGCAGACAAACGGAGCAATAGAGGCTGCAAATAAGAATATTAAGAGGATTTTATGGAGGATGGTTGAGACTTCTCGGGATTGTTCAGAGAAGCTCCCATTTGCATTGTGGGCTTATCGGACTTCTTTTCGCACCTCTATAGGACTCACACCCTATTCATTGGTATACGGCATGGAAACGGTGCTACCAGTTGAGATCGAGATGGGTTCATTGAGAGTAGCACTAGAGTAGTAGATTCCCGAGGCAGATTGGGCTCAGGCTCGATTTGATCAGCTCAATCTCCTAGATGAGAGGAGATTGAGAGCAGCCGACCATGTTCGTACATATCAGAGAAAGATGGCATGCGCTTTCAAAAGGCGGGTCAAGCCCCGACCATTACGGATAGGTGACTTGGTTCTAAAAGTCATCAAGGGATTGATCAGAGATCCTAGAGGGAAGTTCAAACCCAACTGGAGCGGACCTTATTTCATTAGGGAGTTGACCCTAGAGGGCGCTACATGGTTGATGGATTTAGATGGAAACCGATTCTCAGAGCCGACCAATGTGGATCAACTAAAGAGGTACTATGTTTGAGACCATGGTCATATGATGGGTGGCCACCATTTCGGTTAGCCATATACCTTGTTATTCCCTTTTGATACATAGTCCGTTGCTAGCCCATTGAGCCTCGCATGCGCATTATAACCTTTCTTTCTTATCGCCTTGCTCATATTTTCACACCGGGATAGGGGCCCTTTAATGTGTGCATGCATTGTTTGGGAGTTTCATGAGCCTTGGACCTAGGGGCACGTTTTTCTCATTATCTTTTCTTATCACTGCACCTTTGCATTTTCATCTCATCTCGTTGGTTGTGTTCCTCGTCTCTTCTTCCTTATCCTATCTATTACTTGTTTGTTTCATATTCTCTCCACCCTGAGTGGTGATCCTCCTCAGTTCATCACATGGAGGATAGTCACATCATTTCCACCATCTATCTTGTGGACATTGGTTTAGAAATCCTTAGTTTGAGAAGGTCATCTCGTTAGAGAGAGTTTTGGTTGCCTTAGCACTTGAGATGGTGTCCCCGTTATCGATATCATCCTTGGGGTTCATTTGTTCATGTTTAGGGTATGTGTATTTGTATATACGTAAAAAAAAAAAATGATGATGAAAATGAAAATGAAAATGAAAATGAAAAGAAAAGAAAAAATAAGCACATGTGTGAATGTGCATAGTGTTCTCGATCATTGAGTGTGTATATTGATATTCGAGGGTCATTTTTATCGAGTATGTTCATTATTGAGAGTTCGTATGTGAGCTCTTTAGGATCCTATGTTATTTGTATTTGCTTTGTCGTATCTCTTTGAGAGTGAGATGAGTGACCTTCTCCTAAGGACTCCGAGTCATTATCCTTTCCATCATTACATTCATTATTGATGTGGCTTCACTTCATGTTTGATTTGAGTCGATCACCACCTTTCTTCGTATATTCATTGTTCCACTGTCATCTTTGTCATTGCTTGTGATTCATCTCATTCGTTTTACCCCCCCCCCCCCCCCCCCCCCTCTTGTTCTTTTCCTACATTGACCTATTCCAGATGTGACGTTTCCCTTTCATCGTTCCTGCATATCTCATTATCAGTTTGATTTGCCTCATTGTCTTGTTATTCACATCATATTCACGTTAGGCATCCTCAAGTCTACGGCTCACGGGATTTACTATACATGTTGCATTTCACATATGAGGGCATGAGTTTCTGATCGTTGGGTATTTGAGCCTAGTTTCCCTTCATTTCTATCACCTATCACCCTAGCCTACGTTACGTCTCGTGTCTTAAGACCACCCTGAGGCCATGGGATCAAATGACGTCTTCGGCAGCCTCTACTTGGACAGGTGCTTGAGATCCGGTGATATTTAGATATCGTCATGCTTCTTCTTCTGGGAGTCACCTCTTTGATGTGTAGGTCTGATTCAGTTGTGTTCAAGATTACCGGGATCATGTGTTTGACGATGGATGATTTGGTGTCACCCGATTTTTGACCTATCGTACCTCTAGTGCCACACTAGGGCATATCCAATTTTTACTTAGAGGTTTATGGATCCTCGGGGACTCGCACGATCATTATCACTTACTGGATGCTCACTGAGACATGGACATGATCGT
Organism: Vitis vinifera; assembly: GCF_030704535.1. NCBI lineage: Eukaryota > Viridiplantae > Streptophyta > Magnoliopsida > Vitales > Vitaceae > Vitis > Vitis vinifera. The sequence goes on along the minus strand of NC_081809.1, from coordinate 15,566,713 downwards.
TACCTTATCATGATTCTTCAGTGGAGCATCCCGAGAGCCATCCATCTAGGCCCGCACTTCTCGGCACTTAGATGTCATCATGCTTCTCCATTCGGGAGGTACATCTTGGATCTATGGGCATGATTCAGTTATAGATTCGGATGACCAGGATTATATGTGCGACGATAGATGATTTCATGTCATTTGTTCTTCGGACCTGTCGTGTGCCTGATGCCATACTAAGGCATATTTTCGTTTCGAATGAGATTTACGGATGACCAGGATTACAAGTGTGACGATAGATGATTTCATGTCATTTGTTATTCGGACCTGTCGTGCACCTAATGCCATACTGGGGCATATTTCCGTTTCGGATGAGATTTACGAATCTTCACGGATGTCGCATGTTCGATGATAGATGATTTCATGTCACCCGATCTCCGACCTATTATACGTTCGATGCCATACTGGGGCATATTACTGTTCTGGATGAGACTTACAGATCCTGGTGCAGTTGTATACTTATCCCCATTTGTGAGACATGCGCCGAGACGATGATCTATTCACTATCTTTACGATGATTCCTCAATGGGGCCTCTCGAGAGTTGCCCGGTTAGGCCTGCACTTCTCGACACTTAGATGTCATCATACTTTCCTTCTGGGAAACGCCCCTTCGATCTATGGGTCTGATTCAGTTACAAACATGGGTGACTTGGGTCGCACATTTGATGATGGAGGATTTTGAGCTCATCTGATTTTCCGACTTGTCACATTTTGATGCCACACTGGAGTGTGTTCCCTATTTTGGTTGGGATTTGTAGATTCCCCATTGATTTGCGTGATCACCCCCGGTTATGAGATACACATCAGGTCAATGATATGATTTCATTTTATCCTGATACTCCAAGGAGTTATTCTTGAGTCATTCAGCCAGATTCATACTCTCTGATATAGTCGTGATTCTTGGACAAAGCTATCTCAGGCACGTGGATTCCTGCATCACCATTTCAGTGGAGTACATATTGGACCTTTTATGCATCCCCATAGAGTTATTCTCGAGTTATCATGACAGATAGGATACGTCTGACATTATACTGGGACATATTTCCCTCATTCAGCTGCGGAGGCGATCGTTCTCTCACAGATCCATAACAGTTTCCATCACTCGGCCGAGATATATTGTATTTGCCTTACTGATTGCTATACCCGTGTTTTTTGTCGAGATGAGCTTTCAGTGGAGCACAACGTTCGGGTTCTGATCGCCCAACTAGCCATGACTCTTCAGTGGATTGTTACTTTGGGATTGAGACCCCATGATTTAGTTAGGAGGGTTGAGAGACTATGTTCACAGTCAATTTGATCATTCTGACTTGCTAGCAGAGCATCTTTCGGGACTCATGAAATCTCTTTCAGACCCTTTCCAGCTTAGCGTTCAGAGCCATCGTGTCTTCTCGTTTACGATGTTCAGAGTCATCTTTCTCAGCATGACATTCCTAGTTACCAGTTTAGTTGGGCATGTAGAGCTTTTGTTTCAGATTGGCATTCATCGATGTTTCTTTTGGTTTGACATTCAGAGCCATTGTTTCATTTTGGCGTTCAGAGCCGTCATTTTCATTTTGGCGTTCAAAGTCGTTGATCATTTTTCAGCTTGACGTTTAGAGCCGTCATCACTTCTCGGATTGACGCTCAGAGTCGTATTTTCAGTTTTGGCGTTCAAAGCCATCATTGTCACGTTTCTTGGTTTCTGCTTTCAGAGCCATCATCACTTCCTAGTTTGACGTTCAGAGTCATCATCATCACATCTTCATTTGGCGTTCAAAGCCATCATTATCACTTCTCAGTGTCGGTGTTCAGAGCCATCCTCATCGCATTTTCAGTTTTGGCGTTCAAAGCCACCATTGCTTTCTAGTTTCGGCGTTTAGAGCCACCGTCACTTTTTAGTGTCGGCATTCAGAGCCATCATCCTGTTTTCCGTTTGACGTTCATTGCCATCATCGTTTCATAGTTTTGGCGTTCAGAGCCGCCTCTCCAATTTCAGCGTTCAGAGCCATCATCATCACATTTTCAGTTTAACGTTCAGAGTCGCATTTTCAGTTTCGGCATTCAAAGCCATCATCATCGCATTTTTGGTTTCGGTGTTCAGAGCCATCATCATCACATTTTCAGCTTGGTGTTCAAAGTCATCATCATCACTTCTCAGTATCGGCGTTCAGAGTCATCCTCATCGCATTCTCAATGTCGGCGTTCAGAGTCATCATCACTTCTCCAGTTTCAACGTTCAGAGCCATCATCATCACATTTTTAGTTTGACGTTCAGAGTCGCATTTTCAGTTTCGGCGTTCAGAGCCATCATCATCGCATTTTTGGTTTCGGCGTTCAGAGCCATCATCATCACATTTTCAGCTTGGCGTTCAGAGCCATCATCACCATTTTTCGGTTTCGAGGTTTAGAGTCATCATCATCACTTCTCAGTATCGGCGTTCAGAGTCATCCTCATCGCATTCTCAGTGTTGGCGTTCAGAGCCATCATCGCTTCTCAGTTTCGGCGCTCAGAGCCACCACTTCTCAGTTTGACGTTCGGAATCACATTCTCAGTTTCGGTTTTCAAAGCCATCATCGGTATTCAGTTTGACGTTTCGAGTTGCATTTTCCGTTTGACGTTCAGAGTCATCACCATCACTTTTTAGTTTCGGCGTTCAGAGTCATCACCGTGTTTTCTGTTTAGCGTTCATAGTCTTCATCATCACTCTTCAGTTTCGGCGTTCAGAGTCACAGCTTCATTCGACGTTCAGAGCCATTACATCGTTCATCCCGGTGTTCAGAGCCATGTTTTGCTTCGTCCGACATTCAGAATCACACCTGTGTTCGACATTCAGAGCCATTGCTTATTCTTCGTTTCAGCGTTCAGGGCCACATCTTCTGTCAGCGTTCAGCATCTTCATCTGGCATTCAGATCCACATCTTCATCTAGCATTTAGATCCACATCTTCATTCGGTGTTCAGAGCCATTGTTTGTTTTTGCTTAGAGTTCAGAGTCGTGGTTTTCGTTCAACACTCAAGGTGCTCGTGCCTATCTTTCGTTCGATCCATCACCTATTCCCCAATTCTGGCATTCGGAGCCATCGGGCACGCCCTTTCGGGTCTTTTGAGTCATTTCTTTTCTTTGGTTTTGGCATTTAGAGCCGTTTTTCATACCCATTCATGCATCTTGAGTCATTTCCTTTCTTAGTCCCGACGTTCAGAGCCACAGTTCAGTTCGGCATTTAGTGCCACTATCATCTTGTTATTAGTTTTGGTATTTAGAGTCGTTGTACGTATCCACTCAAGCATTTTGAGTCATCATGTTCTTTTCTCCTGATTGACATTCAAAGTCACTTCTCTTTAGCCATATCATTCAGAGTCACTCCTCCTTAGCCGTATCATTCAAGGTCACAGTTCCTAGCATTCATATTCACTGGCTTGACACGTCTTGCCTCCATGGCTTTGCACTTATCATCAATTTCCTCACCTTGTTACCCTGTGCTTATCGCCTATTTGTCATCGCTTTTCCAGATTTCTCTTTTCACTGCTCGAGACACAATCCTTTGAGTTCATGACACATACTTCGGTCATGTTGTTGGGCACTCTTTGCTTGTCACTTTCATGTAGTTCACATAGGATAGTCTCCTTAAGGCGTAGTCTTTCCTGTACTCTAGAGTGGTTTGATCATTGCTCATTTTTTTCATTGACCTTCGAGTCACTCTTGGAGACGTCTTAGAGAGAGTCTGAGTCCTTAGAGCGGCTTCGGAGGCGTTTCGAGATATCATTTTCTCTTAGGACCAAAGCCTTTGTGTTCGTTTGTTGGTTTGAGTGAGTTCGTATTTCACTAATGTTCCTTTGGGGTCTTCTTTGTTCTTCAGGAGAGTCCACTTCATTCCACTCATTATTCACACTTTCTTTTCACTCTAGTGTTCATATTCCTTACACTCGTGAACCCTACCAAAGAGGGGCATATTTGTAAACCCCTTCAAAGACCAGGGGTTTTTCCATTTGGTTTGGGAGGACCACTTGGGAGATTTTTTTTGAAGTGAGGAGGGGGACCTCTTTTCTGCCAAGAAGGAGTTGCATTGGACGTGTGGACACGTAAAGAGGCAGAGGCGACCATGCTGGTGGTTGAAGATGCCATGCTTGCTGAGGGGAGGAATAGAAGAGCTGGTAATGGCTTGCTGCGAAAGATAGAAGCAGGAGATAGAGGGAGGAACAGGAAGGAAAGGGATCAGAGAATAGGGAGAGGAAAGGAGCTGGAGTCTTCCCATTTTTGGAGTAACAAAAAGCGTGAGAAGCTGACCAAGCTTTGAGAAACCTAGGTATGACCTTCATGGATCTTTTATTTCTTTTCGTCGGCATGTAGTCTCTTTCTCTTTTCTTGGTATTTGATGTGAACTGCTTGATTAGGGGTTTAGTTCCATGGTTTCTGTTTGGTTTATTGTTGTTATCTCCTTCATTTTCTTTGGGGTGACTTGAGAGCAACACGACTCTGTTTTAGCTTCATTATCATCATGTGGGAGTTTTGTTTTTGTTTTTGTTTTCATTTCCATGGGATGCACTTAGTTCATATCTACTTCTAAGCTAGGGAACCAAAAACGCAAAATGTGGCCTTCACCGGTTCATCTTGGTTTCATTCTCCATACTCTGTTTTTCTTGGTTGCTGTCCTCTGTTCTCTGTTGGTACTTTGGATGCGTTGCATTATGTGCATCATTCGTTGATAATTTTGGAGATTGGTTCTTGGATGTTGACGGAAATTGGTACCTGAGCTTGTGAAAAGGGGAGAAGACTTGGTGGCTTCATACAAAGAAGTTTTAAACGAGCAATGATGAATTTAAAGCAGTTGAGTTAGAAGCTTTTATTAGATCCATTAAGGATGCGAATATTGATCTTAAAAAAGGAGTGGCAGCCTTGTCGAAAGAGCTCTCATCGGATAAGGACCGGATTCTCAGAATTGGTGCGGACTTTGAAAATTTTTGGAGAGGCAGATAGAGGAGCAGATGGGGTGTGTGGTCGGTTTCTTTCAAATTTCTAATTGAAATCAGATTCTCACCGAGAAAGACAGCATGTGACGACACGCCTGACTCCCCGCGTGCATGGCGTGCCAACTCCATCATCTCCGTGGGCAGTCTCCTCACCGCCGTCGGCGGCGACGGTAGCAGCTGTGAGGACGATCATCTCGCCATGGAGGGTTGCGACGTTGAGTCCTAGTCTGCACCAGCCACCCTCCAAGGCGCATGCAGTGGCCATCATTGCCTCATTTCCTAACTCCCAACACTAAAAGTTTTATTTTTCTTTGTTTATGTTATTTTAGTCATTCTCATTTCCTTTGTTTCACGTTCTCAAATGACCCTTATAAAATCCCTTAAAATTTCAAAGTCCTAGATTTACTGATCCATTCATTTGTTCTCAAAAATATATTTATATTTATGTAGCATTTCCGAAATAACCTCCTTAAATTTAAATCTAAATTCAGTTCGTATAACTCCAATTCTTGATATTCAATTTTCCCGAACTCCAATATTGTTTATTTATTTGCTCATTATTTATCTATTCATTCGCTTATTATTATTTTTCAAGTTTTAGTCCTTCAAAATTCAATTCTCGTGATAATTTTCAAAGGTTTTGATTTTAAATGTAATTTTCCAATATTCAAATTCTCAAAGTCAATATTTCAAAATTTCTAATTTACGAAATTCCTATCTTCGTAATTATTTATCCAATTATTATTATGTTTATTATTCCATTCATTTATTTATTCACTCTTTCATTTATTTAAAATCTCATCTCTAAATAACTCTTCAAATTTTCAGTCTCCAAATTTTCACTATTCACTATTCACTTTCATCTGTTTAAATATTATTTTATTATTATTATTATTATTATTATTCCATGTTTATTTAATTATTTTTAAAAAAAATTCAAATCATTAAAGCTCAATTATTAAAAAATCTGACTTCCTAATTTAATATTCAGTCTCAAAAATTTCACTATTTACTTTCATCCGTTTAGATATTATTCTTGTTATCATTATCATTATTATGTATTTATTCATTTAATTCTTTTAAAAATTCTAATCATTAAAATTCAATTCTTCAAATATCTGACTTCCTAATTTATTTTTCAAATTCAAATATTCGACTATTTACTTTCATCCGTTTAGATATTATTCTTGTTATCATTACCATTATTCCGCATTTATTCATTTAAAAATTCTAATCATTAAAATTCAATTCTTCAAAAATTTAACTTCCTAATTTATTTTTCAATTTCAAATATTCGACTATTTACTTTCATCCGTTTAGATATTATTCTTGCTATCATTATCATTATTTCGTATTTATTCATTTAATTCTTTTAAAAATTCTAATCATTAAAATTCAATTCCTCAAAAATCTGACTTCCTAATTTATTTTTCAAATTCAAATATTCGACTATTTACTTTCATCCATTTAGATATTATTCTTGTTATCATTACCATTATTCCGCATTTATTCATTTAATTCTTTTAAAAATTCTAATCATTAAAATTCAATTCTTCAAAAATTTGACTTCCTAATTTATTTTTCAATTTCAAATATTCAACTATTTACTTTCATCCGTTTAGATATTATTCTTGTTATCATTATCATTATTCCGTATTTATTCATTTAATTCTTTTAAAAATTCTAATCATTAAAATTCAATTCCTCAAAAATCTGACTTCCTAATTTATTTTTCAAATTCAAATATTCGACTATTTACTTTCATCCGTTTAGATATTATTCTTGTTATCATTACCATTATTTCGTATTTATTCATTTAAATATTCTAATCATTAAAATTCAATTCTTCAAAAATTTGACTTCCTAATTTATTTTTCAATTTCAAATATTCGACTATTTACTTTCATCCGTTTAAATATTATTTTGTTATCATTATCATTATTCCGTATTTATTCATTTAATTCTTTTAAAAAATCTAATCATTAAAATTCAATTCTTCAAAAATTTGACTTCCTAATTTATTTTTCAAATTCAAATATTCGACTATTTACTTTCATCCGTTTAGATATTATTCTTGTTATCATTACCATTATTCCGTATTTATTTATTTAAAAATTCTAATCATTAAAATTCAATTCTTCAAAAATCTGACTTCCTAATTTATTTTTCAATTTCAAATATTCGACTATTTACTTTCATCTATTTAGATATTATTCTTGTTATCATTATCATTATTCCGTATTTATTTATTTAATTCTTTTTAAAATTCTAATCATTAAAATTCAATTATTCAAAAATCTAACTTCCTAATTTATTTTTCAAATTCAAATATTCGACTATTTACTTTCATCCGTTTGGATATTATTCTTGTTATCATTACCATTATTCTGCATTTATTCATTTAATTCTTTTAAAAATTCTAATCATTAAAATTCAATTCTTAAAAAATTTGACTTCCTAATTTATTTTTCAATTTCAAATATTCGACTATTTACTTTCACCCGTTTAGATATTATTCTTGTTATCATTATCATTATTCCGTATTTATTCATTTAATTCTTTTAAAAATTCTAATCATTAAAATTCAATTCTTCAAAAAAATCAGACGTCGTAATTTAATTTTCAATCCTAAAATTTCCACTATTCGTCTAAATGTTATCTTCGCTAATTAGAATTATTATCCCACATTTATTTATTTATTTAAAGTCTAATCCTTCGAAAAGCTAATGCCCTAAATTAATTCTCAATCCTAGAAATTCCACTATTCGTCTAAAAGTTATTTTCGTTAATTAGAATTATTATCCCACATTTATTTATTTATTTAAAGTCTAATCCTTCAAAAATCCAATGTCCTGATTTAATTTTCAATGCTAAAAATTCTGCTATTCGTCTAAATGTTATTTTCGTTAATTAGAATTATTATCCCACATTTATTTATTTATTTAAAGTCTAATCCTTTGAAAAACTAATGTCGTAATTTAATTTTCAATCCTAAAAATTCCACTATTCGTCTAAATGTTATTTTCGTTAATTAGAATTATTATCCCATGTTTATTCATTTATTTAAAGTCTAATCCTTCAAAAATCCAATGTCCTAATTTAATTTTCAATCCTAAAAATTCCACTATTCGTCTAAATGTTATTTTCCTTAAGTAGAATTATTATCCTCTATTCATTTATTTATTTAAAGTCCAATTCTTCAAAAATCCAACGTCCTAATTTAATTTTCAATCTCAAAAATCCCACTACTCATTTTTTATTCGTTTAAATATTATTTTCGTTAATTAGCATTATTATTCCATATTTATTTAGTTATTCCAATCATTAAAATTTAATTTTTCAGAACCCGACTTCCAAATTTAATTTCCAATCTCAAAAACTCCACCGTTCATATACCGCTGTTTAATGATTATTTTCGTTATTAATGTTACTCCATCCATTTACTTATTCAATTATTCATATACCAAAGATCTCATCTCTAAATAATTTCTTAAATTTTTAATCTATAAGTTTAATCTCCAATCTCTAAAAATTCCATCTCTCGTAATTATTTATCTGATCTTTATTATTTCACCATCGTCATTATTCCATTCATTTACTTATTCACTCATCCACTTATTCACTCATTTAAAATCCCGAACTCTCAAATCATTTTCAAATTTCTAATCTCGTTCAAATTTAATTTCTAAAATTCTCATTCTCACATTTAATTTCTAAAAGTTTGATATTCAAATAAACTCGAAAACTCCAATTTTTAAGTAACCTTTGAGACTCCAATTTTTCAAATAAATTTCAAAAATCCCATTTTCTCTCAAATGGTTTTAATTCCATTCTGGTTTTCACACAATCTTCTGCTCCTCTTGATTTTAATAAGCATAAATGAATTTCTTATCATTCCGGAATAATAGAATCTGTGATATTAATTCATGCAAAATAAACAGGCTGTGGTGGGGGCCCTACATAAGTGATTTTATGATTGAGTGATTGATTGATTTGATTATCACACATGATCGATTTATTCTGCTCTATGACACGCATGAGATTATTCTTTTAATTGCGTACTAACCCTCTTTCTTGATAGCGTATTGATCGATTGATGCTAAGGTATGCCCCATTCTCACTTCGATCGTTCTTTATTGAGTGTTTTGATTTTCCCATGTGCATGATCACCCTGAGTATCTGTTGATTTTCCTATTGATTGCCACGACAACTTCATTTTATTAGTAGAGACCCGACTTTAGGGACTTAGAGGGGTGCTACGGTCTTTACCGTACCTTCCCGATAAGTAACCTGACCCCCGAGCCCGATCCGGTTTTTCACAGACCACCTTTTCCAAAATAAGGAGTCGCACTTAAGGTTTTCTTTCTTATTTTGTTTACCATTTGAAAATAAAACAAAGATAAGTGGCGACTCCAAGTCCTTTTCTAATAAATAAAATCATTTTTCAAATAAAAATCGAACCCGCCATCGAGTGGAAAACGCGTGAGCCGAAATACGGGGTCCACAGGTATGTCGCTCATTATTTTGGTGATTTTTGAACCCATCAAGCCATTGAAGTGATTTTTTTAATTGCATCAATGTTCTTAGACATTAAGTTTCTATCATTTTGATCACGTCCCTAGCTACGTAGGTGATTTAGATTTGTATGACTTCATCCCTAGTCATTTAGATGATTTTTTTCATTAGAACTACATCTTTTGGCATTTGGATAATACTGACCATTATGAATGTGTAGCGAAATCCCATATTGCTATGTTCCCATGTCCTAGATCAATTAAGATGAATACAATCCTATCATAGGCTCTTTAGATATCGGCGCAATAAAAAACTTGTTATTAAAAAAAAAACCATACCAAAGATCTAGAGAAAATGTCATATCTACAATTCAAATGTTCCTAGATCGATTCCTATTGACATAGAAAACTCAATTTTTGCAAATGATCTAGTAAACACAGTAGCCTTTGGCATGATAACTCCTCCTTAAGTCTAGGCACTAAGATAGTGGAGAACTCAAGTTTGGAAGATAGGGCTATCTCTCTTTGGATTGAAGGGAAAGACAGCTGTTTTCAACTTAGATCTAAGTAAAGGAATCAATACCAATTTTTCAAAGTATTGATCTTTAGGGTTAAAATACTAACATTTAGGTTTGGATGTTCCCAAACCTTAAATCCAAGTGTTGAATCAAATCGATGTCATCAGGAATCTCATAGACCCATGATCTTTTCCATCCAATGACATAACCTCAATCTTAGCATACTTCTGATGGGAGGAAGAAACAATGGAGGTTATGACTCTCTTTCTCTCTAGATGGTGGAAAAAAAAAGTGATGAAAACCCTAACCCCTATGAGATATTTAGAGGGTTCCTAACTAGGCTTAAGTGACTTTAGCTCACGTTGGCTTAAGTCACTTAATCTAGCCCAAATTGGGTCTTAATTGATTAATTAACCCAACAAGCCTATTAATTAATTAATTAACTGATTACTACCAAAAAGTGCTATTTTGTAGACCTAATTATAATGGTTTTAAGCACCTTTGAGTAGTAATCATATTCATTTAACCCAATTAATTCATTAAGGTCCTTAGTAATTGCTTTTAACCATTTTGTGGCAATTTTACATGTTTTTATCAGCTTATGAATCGATTCAAGCATGCCAAATGATGGAGGAGCTACTTGGACAAGTTAAAGCAATGATTTTGGACATTTACAAGCTTGAATTTCAAGTGGAAACACGAGCACAAGCAAAGAGAAGTCCATTTTTTACATACTATATACCATTTCAAAGCTCTGGAAGTCAAGAATCCAACGCTTCAAACCGTGCATGATTTGGAGTTGAAATGAGGAAGATATGGCCTTCGGAAGCCAACTGCTCTAGGTTATGCGAAAATTTCGCATAACACCTTCAAAATTCGCATAACCCATGTGTGTTGCGAATTTTGCTCTGTTTTTGCCGACTCCACTTTAGATATTTTCCTTTGTATTTTGTGATGTAATTTCCTTTCTTATCCTTGTAACTAACCAATCACAAGCTTTTGCTTTTGTAAAGACTATATAAGGGGTGGAAATCACCTCTTGGAAGATATAGAATATAGAATAGATATTACGTTTAACATTTAGAATATTTCACAGAGCTCTCCCGTTTCTATTTTCTTAGTAGCCAAACAGTCTCTGAGGGCTTTTCCTCAGAGGATGATTGGCTAAAACTTTTAGTTTCTCAAAGTATGGATGTTATGTGATGGCTTGGATGCAATCCCATGGAAATTTCTCACACCCGGAAGGTAAGGTAGACGTTTTTCATTAAAGGTTCATTAAGGCAAAGTTTGGTTTTTATTTCCTTTGGACAACTTCCAACGACCAATACTTGATAAGCTTTTGGATTTCTATCCATTAGTTATCTCCTACGAGCTATTGGAAGGTGAGGTTTTCAATTCCAAGTTTTGCATTAATCCGTTAGAACCAATTTCAATGGCCATTGAAAGGTGAGTTTATCACCTAGAATGACTTTGAGTTGCCAATATTTGGTAAGCTTTTGGCTTTAGACCATTAGTTATCTCTTACGAGCCATTCAAAGGAAGTCTAAGGTGAATAACCATTGATGAAATTCACTACCATCTGTTTTGTCATTTTAAAGGATTAAAACTTGATTTGCTAAATCCATACCGGTTTGGGAAGCAAGCATCACCATAGTTGCAACCCCAACGCAAGGAGCCTATCCTGAGATTTCCAATTTGCATAAGAGCCAGAGCATAGCTATCCTATCTTTGAGAAACTTGTTTTTACACCTTTTCATTTTAGTCTTTAATGTTAGCTTAGATTAGTTTAAATCTTTCTAAAACATTTACATCTTCTTTTAAAGCTAACATCCATAAGAAAATCACCTATTTTCCTAATTTGAATATCACTTGTGTTTGCGAAAACCCTTCTCAGTGAACGATCCTAGAACCACTATGCTATAGTAGCTTGGCTACTTTAGTAATAGTATTCAAGGTATAAATTTTGTTGATAGGCCTTTAAAGCTAAGCTACCATGAGTCGCATCATTAACCCAATTCAAAGACCTTGTTCACTTATTCCTATGCAATCTTACATAATTACAAAAATGTTCTTATGCACAAAAGTGAACCTACAGTCAATCTGATACTCATAACCCATGCCAACAAGGTATTGAACTCAAAGCGGGGACCACTAGGACCCATAGGAGTATTGGCTCCCTCATAATCCAATTCTGAAGTTAATTCAACATCCTAGTACAAAAAATCAACTGAACTCCAATATCTTATGTGAATAACAACAATACACCATGTGCTCGGGTACGTGACTTGCTATCCATTGCGTTCAGTCTCCCCATGAATTGGTGTCCATAATCTAACAAGGTGAAAGCTATCAGTCTTTCAAGACCACTTCTACTATCCTTTATATATAGATCCTCTTATTGTATATTCAACTGACATGTCTTAAGTCTTAAAGAGTTTATGCCAAGTTCCACTTAAAGAACTACTATGACCATAGTTTTTAAGAACGCACTATTGGGATTGAGCATCTAAAAGCAAGACAAGATGTAATAAAGTTAGACTTAATTGTCCCCTTGCTATCCATTTGGTGTATTGACATTGATTTGAGCATTCAACCCATGTCTCTTACATTGTACATGACTTGGGTACATTAGGAGTTGCATAGAAGATATAAGTCATGGATTCCTTATAAGTTGATAAATTGTCAACAACTGGTTCATGAAATTAGGTAATCCGGTAGAAACTGTAGTGCACCAGCTCTTAATTGGAGGGATGACTTATCTTGGCCGTCAGGATGAGTTTTCCATGGTAAGTGCACTAATGTATGTGATGCACATTGGACTAGACCTATGATGAATCATGATGCATGCAAGGTTATCAAATGCAATGATTCACCAAACTACTATACTGCAAGGACTCTCAACCTTGAGAGGATATTGAGTTTGTGCTAATCAACAAGAAGCTTTAATCTATGGGTGAGACCCTAAAGTGGTCATATATCCCTATAGATTGGGTCACTACTGATAGAGTGTGATGGCAACAGATATTCTCAATAAAGGCACCATGATATCTCATAGGATTGAGACAGTGTGCCCCTTTAGATGATCCCTAGGACATGTGATCATTAAATCTATGGTCATAGCAATTCTTTTAGTGCAATTTGACATATGCTCCTTGGACCTAGAGTATGCAAGCTAATCACATAATAAGTGAGATCTATAACTCAAAGATTAGAAAAGTAATCTTGATAGGTGATAACACTAACTTGTTAGATCATAGATACCAGTTTATAGGGAGTTTTCATGTAGTGGCTAGTAGGTCACGGATTTGAACTTCATTTCGTTGTTATTTACATAAGGTACTTGACTGTAATTGATTCTCTTTAGTGGAATATTGATTTTTTTCCGATTAAGCCTCTAAAAGCAAGACATGATGTAACAAAGTTAGACTTAACCATCCATTGTTATCCTTTTGGTGTATTCAAATTGATTTAAGCATTTAATCCATGTCTCTTACATTGTAAATGACTTGGACGCATTTGGAGTTACACAGAAGATACAAGTCATGGGTTTCTTGTAAGTAGATAACTTGTCTATAGTTGGTTCATGGACTTGGGCAATCTAGTAGAGACTATAGTGCACCACCGCATAATTTAAAGGATGACTTGTCTTGGTCGTCGAGATGTGTTTCCCATGGTGAGTTCACTAATGTATGTGATGCACATTGGACAATACCTACGATGAATCATGACGCAAGGTTATCAATTGTAATAATTCACCAAACTACTATACTACATGAACTCTCAACCATGAGAGGATATTGAGCCTATGCCAAAATCAACAGGAGACTTTGACCTTTGGATGATTATCCCTATAGACTAGGTCACTATTGATAGAGGTTGGTGGCAACAAGTATTCTCAATATATGTACCATGATATCTCATGGGATTGAGATAGTGTGTCCTTTTGGGTGATCCAAAGGACATGTAATCTAAAACATGTGGCCACAGTAATTCCTTTAGTGAAATTTGACATATTTTCCTTGGAGTTAGAGTATGTCAATTGATCACATAATAAGTGAGATTTGTAACTTAAGGATTTAAGAAGTAATCTTAATTGATTATAGCACTACCTTGTTAGATTATGAACACTAGTTCATAGGGAGTTTGTGTGTTATGGATAGTAGGTCATGAACTCGAGCACTTAGTGTCTTATTGTTATTTATATAAGATACTAGAGTTTAGTTGATTATTTGTAGTGGAATGTTGAATCAACTTTAGAATTGGATTCTAAAGGAGTCAATACTCTTATGGTTCACAATGCTCCGTGCTCTGAGCTCATATACCTTGTTAGCATGGATTATGAGGGTCAAATTGGCTTTAGGTTCACTTTTGTGCATAAGGGCATTTTGGTAATTGTGCAAGGTTGCACTAAGTGAACAAAGTCTCTAGATTGGGCTAATTGATTAATTTGTAGGGTTATTTAATCAATTAGAACTCATTTTGGGCTATATTAAGTGACTTAAGCTCATATGGGATCAAGTCACTTAAGCCCAATTAGGATCCCTATAAATACCTTATGGGGTTAGGGTTTCCATAAATTTTATTTTCCACCATCCAAAGAGAAAGAGAGTTGTAGCCTCCACATTCCTTTCCTCCATAATGGAAGTGTGTTAATAACAAGGTTGAGTCATCGGGTGGAAGATTGTGGGTTTACAAGACTTCCAACATTTTCAAGGTCATATTCAACACTTGGAATTTAAGGCTTGGGAACATCCAAACCTAAAGGTTAGTACTTTAACCCTAAAATATCAATTTTTAAAAATTGGTATCACTTCTGTTGCTTAGATCTAAGATGCCAATAGGGATCAACTTCAAAATTGGATTCTGAATGAGCCAATACTCCTATAGATCCTAGTGGTCCCTACTCTGAGCTCATATATCATGATAACAGGTTTATGAGGGTTGGATTGACTTTAGGTTCATTCTTGTGCATAAATGGTGTTTTGGTAATTATACAAGGTTGCATAGGGGATAGTGAACAAAGTCTCTAGTTTGGGCTAATTGATTAATTAGATGACCCTATGTAGTTAATTAATCAATTAGGACCTGTTTTAGGCTAGATTCAATAACCCAAGCCTTGATGGGTTTAAGTCACTTAAGGCCAATGGGCAACCCTATAAATACCCCTTTATGGGCTAGAGTTTCCTAATGACTTTTGGTGAGAGTTGTCTTATACCTCCAAAGAGAAAAAGAGAGAGCTATAACATCATCCCTTCCAAAGCCCACACTTTAGAGTGCCAAGATTATGGTTCAAGTCATCGGGCAGAAGATCTTAGGAGTACGAGACTTCTAGACTCTTGATTACTACCAAAAAGTGCTATTTTGTAGACCTAATAATAATGGTTTTAAGCACCTTTGAGTAGTAATCATATTCATTTAACCCAATTAATTCATTAAGGTCCTTAGTAATTGGTTTTAACCATTTTGTGGCAAGTTTACATATTTTTATCAGCTTATGAACCAATTCAAGCATGACAATTGATGGAGGAGCTATTTGGGCGAGTTAAGCAAGGATTTTGGATGATTACAGGCTTGAATTTCAAGTGGAAACACGAGCACAAGCAATGGAGAAGAGGAAAACAGAGTGAAGAAAACAGTTGCAGTCTTCTTTCGCACTTTTGAAGCACTTCCTGAAGTCAATTTTTTGCATACTATATACCATTTGAAAGATTAGGAAGTCAAGAATCCAACGCTTTAAACCGTGTATGATTTAGAGTTGAAATGAGGAAGATATGGCCTTCGGAAGACAACTGCATCATGTCAAATGACCAATTTCGCAAGGAGATTTTCTTCATGGTGCGAAATTTGGCCACTTCGCACCATGAAGAACCTCCTTGCGAAAATTTCGCAAGGTGGATTTAGGCACATTGAGAAATTCCTTTGAATCCTCTGTTTCTCCACGCACACACCACCGACTTCCCAAATATTTTTAGCTTGATATTTTCTCGTGTAAATTCCTTTTGTAGCCTTGTATTCAGCCGACATAAAGCTTTATCTTGTAATTTTGCTATATATAGAGGTGCACAACACCTCCAAAAGATATGGGATGATTGGGGGGATCGATCCTCTGTACATTAACTTAGGAATATATAAAGCTCTGTTTTTCTCTCTTCTCTTGTTCTTCCCCATTTCTATTTTCTTAGTAGCCAAACAGCCTCTGAGGGCTTTTCCTCAGAGGATGATTGGCTAAAACTTTTAGTTTCTCAAAGTATGGATGTTATGTGATGGCTTGGATGCAATCCCATGGAAATTTCTCGCACCTGGAAGGTAAGGTAGTCGTTTTTCATTAATGGTTCATTAATGCAAAGTTCGGTTTTTATTTCCTTTGGACAACTTCCAACGGCCAAAACTTGATAAGCTTTTGGATTTCTATCCATTAGTTATCTCCTACGAGCTATTGGAAGGTGAGGTTTTCAATTCCAAGTTTTGCATTAATCCGTTAGAACCAATTTCAATGGCCATTGAAAGGTGAGTTTATCACCTGGAATGACTTTGAATTCCATGTTTTTCCAAGTTTAAAAATTCATGAATGCATTTCCAAACCTTTTGTTTTCAAATTCAAACCCAATTTCTTCCAAAAACAAACACCATTCTAAGCCAAAAATACTATTCACCTTCTTCCACAACCTCCATAGCCGCACACCACCATTCTTAATTCTCCACCCTTCACCAATTTTCTAGTTTTCTCCCATTAGAAACCTTCCCTTCATCCATTCTAAGCCTTAGGAACCCAATTTTAGAAATCTCGTACATTCAAAACTTTTTAAAAATCAAATTTCAAAACCATTCCATGCATGGCCGTCCACTTTGATTTTCATTTTCCATCATTTAATTTTGTTTTTCATCATTTAAAAACTACCCAAACACCTTAGGAATCTTGTTTAGAGCCTAACCATACCTTTTAAAAAACCATTTTTGAATTTTTTCCCAAAACTTGGAAAACACACAGTCGGGCTTCAAAGGAGGTGAACAGTGACTGTGCCAATTTTGGCACTCACTGTTCACTCCTCCTTTGTTTTCCCCTGTTTTAGCCAAAAATCTCCAATTTTAACACCCCTGCAAGCTACATTCAAATGTCATTGCAACTTATATGAGTATACCATCATGGCATGGACCCTTTGAGCCTTGTCCTCAGCTGCTCAAAGTGGGGCCCACTCATCATTTTTGTAAATATTTAGTATAAATTCCTCTCTCATTCAATTTTTGAATTTTGAAACAGGTGTTCAACCTTCTCAACTCCAAGTCCACATCACATGAGGTACCACTTCCTTCCTCCTTATTTTCGATTCAAACATTGAGGACAATGTTCATCTCGGTTGGGGGGAGAGATGAGGAAGTAAGTATTAGTTTAAATTTTTATCATACTTAGTTAAATTAGCTACTTTTTTAAATTTTTAAAATTTTTGCTTTAAACTCCATGGATATTAAGGATTAACTCTCAAAATTAAATGAGAGAAGTCGAGTTTCAACTTGATTACATGAGTCTTAGAGTTTGTATTATGCTCTTCTAAAAGTTGATGAATGGTTGAAACTCTCATTGCATGCAAACTTATCTCTTCCACCTTAAGCTATTCGCACACACATACATTAGATTTTGGTTATAAGATGTGAAACTATCTCACCCTCTAAGCTTGAGAAATCATAATTTGACACCTTTAACCTCTCTTTAATAGTGTTGGGACACCTCATAAAGACCAATGAGTCTTTGAAAAAATAGAAAAAAGAAAACGAAAAAGAAAAAGAAAAAAAAATATAGAATAAACTTCTTTACTTGCCTTGAAACCTGAGCATGGTCCGAAGGGGTGGCGAAAGCCTTTAAAGCCTGGTGCCCTAAGCCTTTATTGGTTGGGAGTCACCGATCCTCTGCTTGTTACATGGGTGAATTGGTTAAGTTTAGTAAGTGAAAAGAATTGTGAATAAGAGGTGCGTTCCTAGCCTATCAAGAGATGGTTAATTTTGCTAAAGCTTAAAGAAAGACTTAGGTTGGGGGGAGATGATAGTTATCCATACTATACTCGGAAGCTAATCACATTAACACTTAGCTTTTAGTGGAAGAATTTGATTTGGATCTTTTGAGAGTGGAAATTCTTTTGATGCTTAAACTTGCATAATATCCATTCTTTGTACTCTATGATCAAGTGAATGCTTTGACAACTCTTATTATAGGTTGAGTTTCACATCTTTATTGATCCATGGATGTCCATCATGCCACTCATATCATTTTTTGGAGTGATTTGCATGATCCCTTTTATGTATATTATTATAGTTTACTTAGTTTTTATCTCCTCCATTGCTAAGGGACTAGCAATGAGTTGGTTGGGGGGTGTGATTACTACCAAAAAGTGCTATTTTGTAGACCTAATAATAATGGTTTTAAGCACCTTTGAGTAGTAATCATATTCATTTAACTCAATTAATTCATTAAGGTCCTTAGTAATTGGTTTTAACCATTTTGTGGCAAGTTTACATGTTTTTATCAGCTTATGAACCAATTCAAGCATGACAATTGATGGAGGAGCTATTTGGGCGAGTTAAGCAAGGATTTTGGATGATTACAGGCTTGAATTTCAAGTGGAAACACGAGCACAAGCAATGGAGAAGAGGAAAACAGAGTGAAGAAAACAGCTGCAGTCTTCTTTCACACTTTTGAAGCACTTCCTGAAGTCCATTTTTTGCATACTATATACCATTTGAAATCTTAGGAAGTCAAGAATCCAACGCTTCAAACCGTGTATGATTTGGAGCTGAAATGAGGAAGATATGGCCTTCAGAAGACAACTGCATCATGTTAAATGACCAATTTCGCAAGGTGAATTTCTCCTTGCGAAAATTTCGCAAGGAGATTTTATTCATGGTGCGAAATTTGGCCACTTCGCACCATGAAGAACCCCCTTGCGAAAATTTCGCAAGGTGGATTTAGGCACATTGCGAAATTCCTTTGAATCCTCTGTTTCTCCACGCACGCACCACCGACTTCCCAAATATTTTTAGCTTGATATTTTCTCGTGTAAATTCCTTTTGTAACCTTGTATTCAGCCAACATAAAGCTTTATCTTGTAATTTTGCTATATATAGAGGTGCACAACACCTCCAAAAGATATGGGATGATTGGGGGGATCGATCCTCTGTACATTAACTTAGGAATATATAAAGCTCTGTTTTTCTCTCTTCTCTTGTTCTTCCCCATTTCTATTTTCTAAGTAGCCAAACAGCCTCTGAGGGCTTTTCCTCAGAGGATGATTGGCTAAAACTTTTAGTTTCTCAAAGTATGGATGTTATGTGATGGCTTGGATGCAATCCCATGGAAATTTCTCGCACCTGGAAGGTAAGGTAGTCGTTTTTCATTAATGGTTCATTAATGCAAAGTTCGGTTTTTATTTCCTTTGGACAACTTCCAACGGCCAAAACTTGATAAGCTTTTGGATTTCTATCCATTAGTTATCTCCTACGAGCTATTGGAAGGTGAGGTTTTCAATTCCAAGTTTTGCATTAATCCGTTAGAACCAATTTCAATGGCCATTGAAAGGTGAGTTTATCACCTAGAATGACTTTGAGTTGCCAATATTTGGTAAGCTTTTGGCTTTAGACCATTAGTTATCTCCTACGAGCCATTCAAAGGAAGTCTAAGGTGAATAACCATTGATGAAATTCACTACCATCTGTTTTGCCATTTTAAAGGATTAAAACTTGATTTGCTAAATCCATACCGGTTCGGGAAGCAAGCATCACCATAGTTGCAACCCCAACGCGAGGAGCCTATCCTGAGATTTCCAATTTGCATAAGAGTCAGAGCATAGCTATCCTATCTTTGAGAAACTTGTTTTTACACCCTTTCATTTTAGTCTTTAATGTTAGCTTAGATTAGTTTAAATCTTTCTAAAACATTTACATCTTCTTTTAAAGCTAACATCCATAAGAAAATCACCTATTTTCCTAATTTGAATATCACTTGTGTTTGCGAAAACCCTTCCCAGTGAACGATCCTAGAACCACTATGCTATAGTAGCTTGGCTACTTTAGTAATAGTATTTAAGGTATAAATTTTGTTGATACGCCTTTAAAACTAAGCTACCATGAGTCGCATCAACTCTTCAAGTTTCTTCTTCAATAAATGGATTTTGATTTGGGAACATCCATATCACAAGTATGAGTTTCAAATCTCTATATCTTTATTCCAAAATGGTTTTGAAGCCATTATTTTCCACTACATTAAATCTAGAGATCCCTAAAGATAAATGCATGTACCCTACTAGATCCAAGGCATGGAAACAAAGTAATCCAAGGTTTCTAACAACTGGTATCGGAGCCTTAAGGCAGGTTCTAACATGTTAGATCCCTTATAAGGTGTGCTAACTCTATTTTATAGGGTATTTTTATTCATCTCATAGCCTAAATGGATGAATGAATGAAATACTTTTATCCATTCAATTAAATGTATAAATATATTTGGATTGATTGATGATTATTGATTATTTTTCTTTATATTGTGTTGCACACCCCATAAGGGGTATATGATTTTTATTAGGATAAATTTTTTTTTAATAGATGGGTTGTAAGCTCCATTATAGGAGCATAGGAATTTTTATTGTAAAATTTTCAGTTTTTACATCCATCTATGGTGACCCAAGAGAAAAGAAGGAATCTTAAAGATTCTTTTGGAGATTCCATAGTGACCCAAGAAAAAAGAAGAATTCTTGAGGATTGTTGGAAATCATTATTTTGAGATCTATGGAAGCATAATGTCATCAATTTTAACTCAAAATTGAGACAAGCCACATATAGTTTTGAAGCTTTGGAAGTCAAGAATCCAACGCTTCAAACATATCACAATTTGGAGTTGAAATGAGGGAGATATGGCCAATTGAAGCAAGGTTGTGCAAAGTGCATGGCAGCATAGTGATTTCAACTTTGAGTCAAAATCAAGGCTACTTCCAATAAGTATCTTGGGGAAAATCACACATGGTTTTGAAGCTTAGGAATTCAAGAATCCAACACTTCAAATAGATCACAATTTGGAGTTGAAACGGGGGAGATATGGCCAATTAAGCATGGCTATGCAAAAAGAATGTTGTTAAGGGATTGCATGTGAGTCTAGGTCCTTTTATTTGTTTTGGCTGAATTTTGGGCCTCTCTTTTTGGGCTCATTTTGGTGTCAATTAGGCCTTTTGGGTTTTCAATTTTCACTAACCCTATATTTCGTTGCAGGGCTATTTTTTATCATTTTAATTTTATTAAAATTTTAATTACCAAATATGCAACAAGATCCCTAAATGCCATGGAAAATATTATTTTTTAAATTTCCCTTATTCTTATTATATACTCTTGATTAATTGCACATGTGACCTTAAGATATTTTGGTATTGTTAATTGGAAATAAATTTTCATGCATTTTTCAAAATTGGAAAACTTATTTAAGGTGGAATATGCACAGTTAGGAAATTTCATTTTTTTAAAAGATAAATTGGAAAAAGATTAATAGCTTTCTTTTCTTTTTAAAATTAATTCTTGGGGATTTTGATTTTATTTAAATCTTCTCAAATCTTTGAGATCTAGATATAAGAATAAAATATTTATTTTAAGGAAAAACTCTTGTTTTTTCAAATCTTTATAAAATAATATTTTTCCAATTTTACACAAGATTCTTATTTGAAGAAAATGAGTTAATTTTGGAAATTCATAGACAATTCATAATTAAGAATTTTACCAAAATAAGTGTTGAAACTTAAAGAAAAGTATTTTGGTATTCTTAGTAAATTTTTATGAGAAGATATTTTTCAAATTTATTTGTTTAAACTGGTTGTTGCTAAAAAGATTATTATTTATTTAGAACTATCCATTTATTAAACTTTATGAGGTTTTCATGTTCTTTCTTGGTGAGAGAAGGAAAATTATACCTATAGTTAGTCCTCCAGGCTCTCCCCCTCAGAGAGAAGGAGAAAACCGTTCTATTTGGATAGTTCAATAATAAGGAATAAGATAACAATTCTTTTAGCATAAGAGTACCGGTCTAAAAGATAAATAATGGTTTTGAAAAATCTCATGATAGAGAATTTATGATAAGAAGGATTGTCAAAATATTCTTGAAAACTTTTAGTAATTTAATAGAGATATAAAATATTTTTAAAATACTTTCCAAAATTGATTGTTTAATTCCTTGATGGAAATAAATTTTTTTTGGAAGTTTTTCATAGGGAACATTTTATCCATTGAGGAATTACTAAAAAGTTATGTTTTTTTGTAGTTTTAATGGAATATATTATTATAAAGTTTCCATGAAAATATTTATCAGATTGGAAAGGTGTAAGCAAAAGGAAAGTAAATTTGTGAAGAATTTTGATATGAGAAGTTAAAGTTCTTTTCTTGGATAAGGTGCTCTCAAGATTTTAAAAATATCATAAATTTATAATTTCCTTATTACACTAGAGTTTCCAATTTAGAAAATAAATATTTTGGAAATATTCATTAGAGATAATTTACCATTAAAAGATTATTACCAAAAGGCTTAGTAATTGATAGAAATAAGTTTTTTTGAAACATTTCCTAGACAAAATATTTATTAATTAGACTTGTGTATAGAAGGAGAATTTTATGAAAATAGATTTTAAAATTTTAGGAGTGGATATTTTATCAAAAATATTTTTAAAAATTACTCTTGTGGAAAATTTAAAATTTTCATGTTCATATTCTCTTATTACACTTGGTATCCAAGTAGGAAATAAATATTTTTGGAAATATTCAAAGTAGATAATTTATTCATAAAAAAAAAATTAGTAATAGTTTTCAACTGCTCTTATTTATCTCAAAAGATTAAGTGGGAAAGGGCCTTAGGCAAGCCCATAGCCTCCATTGTCAAGCTCATCTTGTTTTCGATTCATCACCACCCCACCAATGGGTTGGACCTTACGAATCAAGGGATATGGATTCTCCATTCACACGAGACTAGACATGTTTGTGGTATGAGCAACCACCCCTGTGGTGGGGTTGCTTACTTGGTGACATTGATAGTTTAAAGACAATGGTTATACACTTATCATTGGGTATGAAGTAGTCAAATCGCCTATTGCGATCCCACTTACATAGTCTATGGGCCAAATAAAAGGTATGTTGATCTTGCCTTTAGATACCCTTCAAGGTTAAGGCAAGGAGATCGATTAGAAAAGGTCTCTAACTAGTAATACGGTCATGACTTGCCTACTGCAGGCTTGATTCTTATGATACTAGAATACCTTGCAAAAGGATATGTAGTTTGAGAACACTACATTTTTTCTAAATTAGTTACCAAATGTCTTGAATGCTCAATTATGTCATATGCTTGGTTATATTCTTTGTTACATATATCATGTTGATTTTATTATCATTCTCTTTCTCACAATAGACCAAGCCTAACTAATCATTTGGACTAATTTCATTTTGTATATAATAACTAACTGCATAGAAGCTAGTTTAGGTAGAGCTAGCTATTCCTTATGAACTAACCTAGCAAAAGGAAATAGTGGTATATCAAGGTGGCATTAGACAGACTAAATGACCAAGTGTCTCATACTTGGATCTTTGGATAATGTGTTGGAATAGCAACACATGTGTGTTACTAGAGGCTTTGATATTCTCTTTCTAATTTGCAATGATTATTTGGTGATAAGGGTAGGTCACCTTTGACAAGCTACTCTTAAGACTATTACAAACACTAATATTCATATGATCTTAAAGACCTTATCATTTTCCTTTGGGATGGCTAAAGGGATACTCAAATATTATTGGGTGTTCATATAGAAGTCAAAGGTTCTTCAGGTCATTCTGTAAAAAAAAAAAAGCAACATCAAATAAGGAAAGTTCAAGAGAATGAATAAGAGAGCAAGCTCAAAGGCAAGTGATTCCTTTGTGACCTTTTATGACACTATTAAAGGAATGTCCCTTTTACCTAAAGGAAAAAGGAAAGTATACATCATTTTCTTATTGTTGAATATTTAGTGGTGGATTTCAAAATTTATGATGGATAGATTCCAAGCACACTGTCTGTAAGTCTTTATCGGGTATTCAACAAGTAAGAAGGTTAAATGATGGGATTATACTTACCTTAGCTTCAAATGCAAAGTTAGTTATGTAGGTTAGTGGGAAGTAATATCTTCTTCTTTCATATGTATTCCATTATCATTTTGTCAAGTGATGAGAATAACCAGATGTCAAGATTGAACTTAGCATTAATTAAACATTTCGTATCTAGACCTAGGTCATATTAATCTAAATATGATCCAAAGATTTGTAAAGTTTGGACTCTTTGATTTTAGAAGATCTTCATGTAAACAAATCCTATATAGATGGTAAAATGATCAAAAGGACTAAAGCCAAGGAATGTTTAGAGTTAATGCATACTAACATGTATGGAACTTTTAGTGTCCATGCATGGGAGGGGTATGGGTATTTCATCACTTTTAGTGATGATTACTCTAGGCTTGGATAAGTAAATAGGAAATTTGATACCTTAGATGCATTCATTGAATTTAAGGTGGGATCGAATAACCTATTGGTTATACATACCAAGTCACATCAATTAGATCAAGGTGATATGTCTAGTAAGCTTGATCATTTCCCATATGATTATTTCCTAGTTATTTGCACTAGGGTCTCTATTGCAAAATGGAAAAGGGGAATGAAGATATCAAACTTGGATGGATATAGTGAGATCGTGGATAGGTTTCTCATATTTTCCTAGATTTCTTTGGAGATATGTCTTATAGACTATGTAATGCCTCTTTTCCTTAAGAGGTATATCAATTTATAAGATATCATCAAGACTCATGCTAAAGATTCAAGAATACCCAATAAAGGTGTATGGAACATACCAAATACTTTTGTTGTCAAGACCTCACCAAATGAAAGAGGGAAAAAGATGAAGGGAAACAACAACTAGGGTAAATCATCTCCTCAAATTTATTCATTTCCTTTAACCCATTATTGTTATGATTGTCATCTTTTAAAAAAAAGTAAACAATTCAATCTTTCTTTTGCATCATTAACTTTCTTTTACATCATTAATGTACACTCTATTTTAGTTGCTTAATGAGGCACTTTAACACCATGTAGAAATGAAATCATTGCACTTTGTTATCATAGCACATGAAAGCTAAAATCCAAGCTTTCGAATGGGGCTCATCACCAAATAAACTGGACACATTACAACTGTATGAGACGGATAATAAAAAATTACAGAATATATGATCCAAAATAAACTTGTTTCAATTTTAACCACAAAATACAATAGACTTATTTCAAATGGATAATAAAAAATGGAACAAAGTATATGCATGAAATAAACTTGACTCAATAATAGCAAAATAAAATATAATTATACTATTTCCAAGCCTTAATTTTGTATTGTTGTTCTAATATTTGGTTGTTTAGATATGGAGTCCTTTTTGCAAAAACAAAAAAAAAAAAAATGAAATATTTCCTTGTATTCCAATTTGTATATGACCAATATCAAGTTATGTTAAATGCTACATTGTAATTCAAATAGATTTTTGTATCATAGCATGTTAAACTGGTTTTTTCTTATTACTAAGTCATGGTTAGTTGATGGATGATTTAGTTAGTTGAGTTTGCCCCTTCTATTAATTTTTCTAGATACTAATATGAGTAGAACTTGTTTGTAAAGGTTAGTGGTGGTCTTTAATTTGTTGGCTGGGTTCCATGAGGATAGAGCAATGGATCATAATTTTAGTAGAGTTAAGACATTTTTTTAAATAAAAAAAAAAACTAATACAAAGGTTTTGATATATGAAGGTTTTTTCTCAGAGTGATTGTGTTGACATTAGCAGTTTTTCTTCTTTTGCATTTTCTATATAATTTAAGGTTTTTATATTAGTTCACTTTGTTTTTAATGTCCATGTTATCTTCTTTTTAGTCTAGCCCTACAATCATCACATGTATAGAGTTCTATCCAGAAGCCTCTCATTCAAGAGTTTTCTGAATTTAGTTAGTACCATTAATGAACCAATTTCTTATTCTGGAAAACATTCTAGGCCTACTATCAAGCAAATGCCTATGAAGATTCAACAATAGGTGACAAATGTATCTAGAAAATTCTCATTTCTCACTCAACAAGTCTGCATCTAAAAAATTATGGAATTTGCAGCATCCCATCCTGACCTACCTATGAAGACTTATATTTCAATTGTTGCATAGCAAGGCTGCTACAATGAACTTCCCAAATCGGTTCTTTTTTGCTTATGTTTTACTTTTCTTTGAGAAAAGTTTTCAAGACAACTTTTATTCAAAATCTGGAATAGGAGCACCAAGAATTGAGAAAAAAAATGATATAAAACCACTTTGTTTTTCTTTTGTTGCAGCAAGGTACATTGCATGGATTCTAAGTCTTGCCCATGCATCTCATCAGGATCTCTACAGTCCATTCATTTTATTGTTAGAAACACAACCATCAAATGGGCATTATATCAAAATGAAAATATCAATCATTGAAGTGTAAAATTGAATAAATTGTTAAATAAAGATATAAAATAAATAAATAAATTCTCTATCTGGAAATACCTTCAGTCTCTGTTAAAAATTTCTTAAGATGAGGTTAGATTTTTTATTCTAAATTAAGGAGTAGAAATTATATTTTTAGAAATAAGTTTTCTGAATGTAATAGATATAGGATTCTTATTTAAAGTTTTTCATGGTCTGTGTATAAGCATGTATATTCTTCTTTATTGAACTTTTGTGATTTGTTTTTAATCAAGGTTGGAGCTTCTACACCAATAGTTTACCAACTGAGAAGTTTTATCCCCTGGTATATTTTGGAAATGGTAGAGCTGCTAATGCTTCTGCAAGCGATGTGTAAGTAAATTGATACTCCATCCAAATTCCATCTCAAGTTTGTTAATTGGCATCACAAACTCCTAGGTCTCATTCTATAGGCATGACTAGTAACATTTGCTTTCTTAATGTTGTGGACAACTTTGCTCTGTTGGATCCCTAGACCTTGAGAAGGTGACCACTCTTCAATGTAACATGTTTATTATTATTATTCACTGTTAATAAAAAAAAGACGTTGCGGACCCCGTATTTCTGCACGTGTTTCCACTTGAATAGCGAACTCGCTTTTTCTTTGAAAAAAAAAAATTATTTATTTTTTTTAGAAAATTACTTGGAGTCGCCACTTATTTTTGTTTTATTTTGAAAAGGAAAACAAAATAACAAAGAAAACCCTAAATGTGACTTCTTATTTGGAAAAAAAAGTCTATAAAAAACCAAACCTAGGCTCGGGGGTCAGGTTACTTATTGGGAAGGTACGATAAAGACTGTAGCACCCTTCTAAGCCCCTAAAATGGTTCTTTAGTAAATAAGATGAAGCAAGCATGACAATTGGTAAGAAAATCAATGGATACCAAAATGATCATACATTGGAAACCAAAACATGCATAGAGATAGTCAAAGTGAGAGTGAGAGCATACTTTAGCAGCAAGCAAAAAAATGTTATCATGAAATGGGGTTAGTGCACAATAATGAGTACAAAATATATCACATGTGTCATTAAATAGAGTAAGAAACCATCACTGATAGATATTGGACTTCACTCAAATTTATTTTTTAAAGAAAACATCACTGATGTTAGGCCCCCACAAAAGCCCAATTTATTTTTGCATGAATTAATTCCATAAATTCCATTATTTGGAATTATAGAATTAAATTCATGCTTATTTTAAAACATTTTGAAAATAAAAAAAAATGTTCAAAATGCTAGCCGAATATAAAATGGCAATAAATTTTATTGAAAATGGGATTTTTGAGACCTAAAAATTCTAAGGATGAAAAATTGTGGAATCAAAGCAATATTTTTATTCTAAAAATCAATTCAAAAAAAAACATGTACGAAGATGGATAAAGGAACACATGGGTTTCGAAAATGGGCATAGGAGGGTGGCCATGCAAATTGGAATCATGTTTGTGGGCCCAAGGCACAACTGGTACCGCACTGTGAGGTTGGTGATTGCAGCTACCATCATCTCTGAATTTCCTCTCTTACCAACTGCCATGTAAACTGTGCATGGGTGGACTCCTTCTTCTCCATGTTTGAATTTGAGGTAGAATCACTATGCACAAATCCCAAATTACTCTACTCCTCATGCTCTGATCAATCCTTATTTTTGTAGTGGTCTCATCAAGAACTGATTTTTTTCAAACTGTAATTCGTGGTATTTTGCCACAACTTTCAATGGATATGACGCAGGTTCTCGGGTACCATTAAGGGGATTGAACCAACAATGCTTGTTGAATGCAACCAACCTTTTGTCACTGTGAGGAACATTCACTCCGCTGAGATTTAAAGCTGACAAGGCCTTTGAATTCATGTTCCGACTGAAACCTCCATCAACTTGAAGCTAAACCGGGTAAGCATCTCAACCTACTACAACTTTTCCAACTTCCCTTCATTTTACTAATTTTCATAACAGACTTATTTGAATCCTCCATTAATTTTTGCCCATGCTGGAAAATCTCATGCATGTTATGCAGACAAGGAGATGGGAAATGCGACAAAGATATCTGGTAGAGGGTTGGGTGTAGGTGGAGGGTTGAATGGGGTTTAAAGAGTACCAAAGTGGGACT
Organism: Vitis vinifera; assembly: GCF_030704535.1. NCBI lineage: Eukaryota > Viridiplantae > Streptophyta > Magnoliopsida > Vitales > Vitaceae > Vitis > Vitis vinifera. Next base: position 15,538,047 of record NC_081809.1, on the reverse strand, counting down.
GCATGATAATTCCTCCCTAAGTTGTAGAGCATTGTCATGATCCAAATTGAAATGAAGGCCCAGGCATGTGAGCATCAAACATATATCCAACTGCATCTCCAACTTCAACTTTTGTTAGTATTTTTGTTCCTTTCAATTGAAGGCAACTTCGTTTTTTTTTCTAAAATCAACATGAGCTAAATTGACTGAAGCGAATGAAGGATTGGAACTCTTGAATCTTGTATTATTCTAAAACATTGAGTTTAGACACTAACATAGTTTCTTTGCAATTCTCAACTGAATCGACCGGTTAGCAACCAGTTCAACCAGTTCATTGGGCCAGCTTGTATAGAGTGTTGATTTTGGTGATTTTGGAGCCCAAATCCTACATGGTTCGGGCCCATAAGCTCGAGATCAGTCTTGGGCAATAATTTGGGTCCATTTTGGGACTTGGTTCAGGTTCCTTGCTACCCACCATGAATCCATATGGATTATTGGTAGTGAAGCAAGTGAGTAAATGTGGAGAGAGCAGCTCACCTCGTGACTGTGAGGAGTGTTTATGGAGTTGGTTTTCAAGGTTGATGGATGGCACTTTCCAGAGCTAAAGAAGGGAAAAACGAAGGTGGAAGTGGGAGGAGCAGGGGTTCTGGTATAAAAAACCAAAATGGAAAGAGATAATGACCTTTTCCTTTGCATTTTTTTCTATGGGGAAAAACTCTATCCAAGTTTGGTGAGGGAAAAGAACAGAGTGTGGAGAAGGTTTTGAGTATCTGAGAAAGTTCTGGGTGCACGTGAAGTGAGCAAAGAGAGAAGTGAGTAAGGAGCTCTTGATTGGTGAGGACTTCTTAGAGTCTTTTCAGAGAGTGAGGGGGAAGACTCTCTTTTGAAGTTATTCTGGTTTTTATAGAAAGGTTGGGGAGTTCCTGCTCGTGAGGAGAGAGTAGGCAAGGTCTGGGGCATCTTTTGTTTTTGTTTTTTTTTTTTTTTTTTTTTTAGATGCGTAGGTGAAATAAAAAATATGGAGGAAAAACAGAAAGTTTGAGGTTTTAGAGTGGGAAGACTCTGTTTGGGGATTTTTCTGGTTGGATCCTTGGAGTGAGGTTCTGCTCGTGAGCCTCTGTGTGCTAAGGCAAATAGAAGGAAAGGCAGCCTTGAAGCCAAGTAGATTTCTACTTGAAGGGAGAACAATCTGGTAAGCACTGATTCTAGTATCTCATTCATTTCCTTTTATATTTTCTTATCTGTTTAAGAGACTCCTGAAAGTTCTATGGTTGTTTCAAATAAGGAGTGTTTGAGGATTTGGTATTGTTCCTCTTTGCTTCCTTTTGATCTATTTCTCAATTCATAGTTCGGTTGATATGTTTCTCCTTACATCGATTTAGAATGGCATGGCTATGTTTTTGCTTTATTGTCCCCACTCTAGTTATAAGCTATATTATATTTGCTTTGCTAATGGTGTGTTGAGTTGCACTCCTTGTCAATACATGATATTCATGAATGGAGCCCCAGGTTTATAATATTCTTTTCAACCTTTGAATATCTCAACTTTCATGTTCATCCTGTGAGGGAGGTTCTCAGGCATGGTCTTTTAGATTGTTGTTTTTCTCCTTTAATTTTGTGGCATAAAAGAGAGATTCCGCACTGCTCATGATTCTCCTTACTTGTTTTTTTAATACTCACTTTATGGATGTTCTTGATATGTAACTGTTGCATGGTTTCTTTTTTTTATGTTTGTTGTGGATATCTCATTTTGGGTTGGTTTTGATCAAGAAAGTGGGGGGGAGTGACCTACTTTTGATGTCTGAGTAACAGTCACTACTTTTGTGACCTTCTGATTATTAAGAAAAGGATTCTTATGGCCTTGTAGCTTTGGATTGAGGAACTTCTTAGATGCTAGATTCAAGTGGCTATGTTGGTATGGGCGTTTCTACCACTTGGTTTTTCTTGAAACCTCCCTTGCTTGGTATTGAGAAAAGGTCTCCATGACCTTCTTTGTTTTTTTAATTTGGGTCTACCCATCAATAATCTGGACTTAAACCCCAGGTCTTGTGGCTACATGTAGAGGTTCCATGTGACTGAAATTTCGCTTTGCTTCTTGGTGATTCCAATAGCTACATTGGGAGGGCTTTAGGTGGCTGAATTTCAGCTGGATTCATAGGCTATAGGAGGCTGAAATTTCAGTTTGTTCCATAGGATTTAAGTAGCTGTAGGTGGGAGGCTTCAGGTGAATGAAATTTCAGTTTGGCTTCAAGGGATTTAGGTGGCTGCATGTGGATGTCCGTGTGGCCGAATTTTCAGCCAGGTTTCTTAAGTTCAGGGGCGCTGAATTGTTGGTTGATTAATGAGCTCTGTGGCCTTAGTTTTAATAAGGTTGGTGGCTCGGGTTTGGCCCTCTACAAGGAACACGTTGCATTGTTTCGGTCGGTTCTCCCTCTTCTGGGCTCGGAATTGAGCGTCGTTTTTTTTTTACTTGGATTCCTTATTCTTCAAGGAATTTGTTGGTAAAGTTTTAGAATTTTTCTCAATTGATTGTACCTGTTAGGAACCGATTCAACAGGTTTTGCTAGGCAGACCCTTTTTATAAACACATTGCATTGTTTCGATCGGTTCTCCCCATCCGGGCTCGGAATTGAGTGTCATTTTTTTTTTGGATTCCTTATTCTTCGAGGAATCTTCTGGTAAAGTTTTAGAATTTTTCTTAATCGGTTGAACTGGTTGAGAACCAATTCAATAGGTTCTACTAGGCAGCCCCAGTTTTAGCATGTTTTGACCCCCATTTTTGTTATAGCTTAAGCCCTTAGGCTCCAAGGCACTTGTGGGTCACCTTTAGGGTCAGAGTTCGGTTTGGTTAGATTTCATGTGAGCACACTTCATGGATGGGAAGAATGTGGGTTAAGCGAGCATGGTTTGGTTTGATGGAATTTAGAGGAATGTGTGCAAAAGAAAGCAAACCATTTATTTCATTTCGACCTACTTCCCTCCATTTTGGGAATGAGATTTGATGTTTGATTGAGAGTGCATGTCGTATGCTTGTATTACTTGCCTCACATTTTCCTTGCAGCGCATGGCTGGGGACCATAGGTATGCACTTCGACTTTGGATAATGAAATTCACATGAATACTTGGTGCATGATTGCTATGTATATTTGTTATGCACTTGAGCTTATTGACTGACCTCTTATGCAGCGCTTGGTTAGGGACCTCAGGTATGCACTCTGATTTTGACTTGTTGAGTGTATGTGCATGCTAAATGCTAGGCGGGTCTATGTGATTCATGTCATTTGTTTAGCCCAAGGTTTGTTTGATCTTTGACCCATATACTCACATATACCAAGTTCATTAGTAGAGACCGAGTTCAGGGCTTAGAGGGGTGCTACCTTGCATGAGGTACCTTCCCGATAGGTAACTTGATCCCCGGACCTAGAATCTAGTTTTCGTAGACCCTTTTTTCCTAACTGGAGTCATGTTGGGGTTTTTGTTCTTACTTAAATTTTCCCCATTTAAAAATAAAAATAAAAAGTAAGTGGTGACTCCAAACAAAACCGTTCCTCGCTGGGATGAATTTTTCAAAACTTGAAAATCAGCTTTCCCTTTCACCTTTAAAATAGCAAGTCACGTCGGTCGGTGGATCTGGTGAGGGTCTACACTTAGGCTATCACGTGATTCCAAATCTGCATACTGAGGCTATTATGGTGGATTTCTCACTTACACTTTAGAGTTCAGCTTGAAAGTCCGAAAAGGTCGAACGAAAACCAACTCTCCAATGAAATGCCAGAAATAGACTTGACTCAAGGATAAAGAGAGAAGAAAAGGAGAAATAGTGGCTAAAGAAGCAGTCTAGATCAATAATGGTCTAGAAAGTGGGATGTTTCTAATGAGGATTATCTTGGAGGTGCCAAACTGAGTTCTAAAGCTTTTCGTTCTATCACAGTTCTTATCGGATAGCCTGGAATTCATGAAGTTGTCCCTAGTAGCTCAGTTTCCAATAGCCCTCTTCACATTGAAATTTTAACTCTTCCAATAAATCCCAATAATAAGGACAATTGGTTGGCTACTGTGGCTATAGAGAAAACATTAGAAATTGAATTTGAGCAACACATCACATCAGGAAATTCTAATAAAGATCCTAAGAGCTTTGTCTCTATGGATCCATCTTCTTTAGAAGGTCAGATTCCTTATAGAGCTTTATGAGTTTTCTAGATAGAGGAATTCAATTGGAAGTTCCTGATACTTGTCTTAGTGAAGTGGAGGTTGGTGAGTCCCATAGAGAGAACTATGAAGTTGAGTTGATTGATGGCAAAACAACATCAGTTGGAGTTCTATCTGAGAGAAAACCTTTGCAAAAAGAAAATTCAGGTGGACAATATGGAACCACTCTCTAATGAAAGGTGAATGCAGATCATCGATAATATTAGGACCCAATCAAAATCGAAGAGCTACTTTTGTCCAATTTTTGTTAAGGTTTGGGAATGGTAGAAATGAAGAATTTTCATCTCAAAGACTCGTTGGAGAAGTCAAATAAAGAACTGAATACTGTCAGGTCTTTCACAAATCAGTTGAGTCATGAAGTTGAAAATATAAGGAATGTGTTATCTAAAAAAGGAATGGAACTTCTTGAAGCAAGCCAAAAGCTCAATGCTCTATCCAACATCATCAACACCAGTGATACAATCTCAAGTACACTCCCAAGTTCCACTCTTACACGACCACCTTGTCGCACGCCTTCTCCTCTGTTTGCTTCTTTGATTAGGAATTTATTGTTTTGAATTGAATTTTCAATTTCTTTTTCAACTAAACATTTCTAGCTCTAAAAAACATCTTTAGATCTCTTTTAGACAATAAAATCTAGATTTCAATAAATTTGTTGTCATTTTCCTTCTAGCATGTATTTTCACCATTTTCTTTAATTTTCAACTATTTTCTTGATTTTTCTCAGTTTTCAGCAAGTATGAACAAATCTCATGGTTCCAAATAATGGGACTGATTGAACCAATTCATGGAAAAGTAATTTGGACCTTGGTGGGGGGTCCAAGATTCTTGACATTATCTTTGATATTGATTCAAGTGAGATGATTGTTTGGTGATTAATTGATTTTGATTCCTCTTAGTGATATACATGAATTTGTTTTGTATTTATTATTGAGCTAACCATGTTTCTCCTTGAAGCGCTTAGTTGGCTACCCAGGTACGCTCTTACCACCCCACTTTCAAAAATCTCATGAATATGCATGTTATTGCCCTTGTTTGGTGTCATACTTGACTATCTTGATATTTGTTTGATTGTTTGATTATCCTTGATAAAAACGAATGTTGTGTCATATTTTTAAACTAACTTGGATGTCTTTTGATAGTGCTTAAGAAGCAATCCAGGTACACACCCTAATTCTTCTCTGTACTTGTTATTTGATTTCTTATTTGGCATGTTAGTTTCGAAATCACCTTAGTTACCTAGGTACCTTCAAATCAATCAATTAATTGCCACATTTCCCTCGACTAGGCTAGTAGAGACCTCTTTAGGGCTTAGATGGGTGTTACCTCTTTGAGGTACCTTCCCAATAAGTAACCTGATCCCCAGACCTAGACTCGGGTTTTTCAAAACTTGTTTTTCCCAAAACTATGGAGTCACTTCTTTAGGGTTTTCTTTCTTGTTTTATTTTCCTTTTTAAAATAAAATAAAATAAGTGGCGGCTCCAAATTTTCCAAAACTAAATTTACACCTTAAAAAGCCGAGTCTCACCAATGGACTGAAGATGCACATGAAAAATACGGGTCCACATGTTGCCACCAACCACTTCAGGGTCTCACTCATAGGTTAAAGCCTCCTGTTGATTTTAGCACAGACTCAATATCCTTTCAAGGTTGAGAGTCATTGTAGTATAGTAGCTTAGTGAAACATGACAATTGATAGCCTTGCATCATGATTCGCTGTAGGTCTTAGTCCAATATGCATTACATACACTAGTGTACTCACCCTAAGAAACTCATCCCGACGGCCAAGATAAGTCATTCCTTCAATTATGAGTTGGTGCACTATAGTCTCTACTAGATTGCCTAAATCCATGAGTCAATTGTGGAAAACTTATCTACTTACAAGGAACCCATGACTTGTATCTTCTATGCAATTCTAAGGCACCCAAGTTATGTACAATGTAAGAAACATGGGTCAAATGCTCAAATCATTGTTAATACACTAAAAGGATAACAAATGAATAGTTAAGTCAAACTTTATTACATCACGTCTTGCTTTTATGGGCTCAATCCCAACACTTTCTTTCAATAAGATCAAATTATTTTCATTTCTTGGCAAAGTGATAATGGAGTCTCACAAATAAGATGTAATGCCTCTCACTAACCTGTACAACTAACCTTGCAACTAAAGCTAAGGTAAGTATATTCCCATCATATATCCTTCCCACTTGTTGAAACTACAAAATATTAAAGATAGTGAGACTAAAATCTATCAACAATAAAAATATGATATGTACTTTCCTTTTCCTTTAGGTAAACCAAGCATTGTTTTTCAGTATCCCAAAGGGTTACAAAGAAATCACTACCCTTGAGTTTGTTCTTTTTTTTTTTTTTTTTGGAACTCTACTTATTTGGTGTTGTTCTTCTTCTTTTTAGTAGAAGAACCTAAAGAACCCTTGACTTCCATATGAACATCTTTCTAATTTTTTAGAATCCTCTTACCCATCTCAAAGGAATCTAGTAAGATCTCTAAGATCACATGAATTATGGTGTTCATAATAGTCTTAAGGGCAACTTGTCTAGTTGACATGCCCTAATCACTAAACAACCTTTACAACTTTAAATAGAATATCATAGGCCATGACAATAGACATGTGTTGCTTTTGCAACATATCATCCAAAGACCTAAGTATTAAACATTTAGTCTTCTTATTCGTCTTGTGCCATCTTTGATATACCTCTCTTTATTTCTACTAGGTTTATTCGAAAGAAATAACAAACTCTTGTCTAAAATTAGCTTCTATGCAACTAATTACTACATCTTAATTGAATTTTAGTTTATAACTAGGTCCAACTCAAAAGTGAGAATAGAGGGGATTAAGTTCAAGACATGATATCTATAAGAAATAAAATAATTTCATGCATTAATAAAGAGAACTGAGCTTTAAAGGCATGTTGGTACTTAATTTAGCAAAAATGTAGTGCTCTCAAACTATATATCCTTTTGAAAGGCATCCTAGTATCATAAGAACCATGTCTACTTTAGACAGGTCATGACTCCTATTAATAGGATAAAAACCCTCTTTAATTGATCAACTTGCCTTAAACTTTAAAGGTTGCCCAAGGTATTGATCAACATACCCTTTTGTTTAACCCTTAGCCCATGCAAGCGGAACCACTTTAGGTGATTCTACCATTTCATGTCTAAGTTAAGTGTGTAACTAAGATCCTTGACATCAATGTTACCAAGTGAAGAGTTCTATCTTTAGGATTGGTGACTCCCATTGCAAACATATATAGTCTTGTCCAAATACGATAGTCTATATCCCTTGATTTCTTGGATCATCCTATCTTTAGAATGGTGATGCACCCAAAATTAAGATAGGCTTGATCTTGGAGGCTATAAGTTTGCTTATGACCATCTCCCACTGAATATTTTGTAAATGAGACTTTTAAAACATTGGTAATTATCTCGATGAATAAATTATCTTCATTAAGAATTTTCAAAAATATTTATTCCTTAATTGGAAATATTGTGTAATAGGAAAATGTTCATATGAAAATTTTAAAATTTTAATGAGAGTATTTTATCCAAAAATGAAATTTGGTAAAATGTCCTTTCAAATTTTAAAAACTATTTTCATAAAAATTTTCATTCTTCACACAATTCCAATTAATAAATATTGTCTAGGAAAAGTTTTCAAAGAAATTTATTTTCATCAAATTACTAAATATCCTTTTGGTAATAACCTTTAATAATAAATTATTTCTAATGAGAATTTTCATAAGATATTTATGATTCAAATTGGAAACTCTAGTGCAATAAGAGAACTTCCAATTTATAAAATTTTGAAAACTTGGGAGCACCTTATCCAATTAGGAAAAGTTTAATTCTTCAAGGATTCTCAAAAATAAATTTAAGAAAAATATTTTAAATCCTCCATAATAAATTTAGGAATGAACTTTAGCTCTCATATTCAAAATTCCCTATAAATTTAATATTCTTATTACTACACCTTTCCAATTTAATAAATATTCTTTAATATAAAAACTAATTTTCATAATAATTTATTCCATTAAATTACCAAAAATAAAATTTTTAGTAATTTCCTTAATGATGAATTACCCGTCTTGAAAATGTTTAAAAATTGTTTACTCTCCAAATTAAGGATAATAAGAAAATTTCCAAAAACTTGATTTAAAAAAAAAAAAAAAAAAAAGGCCTACATAGCATTTTATCCAAAAGAGAAACTTTTATTCAACAAAGGATTCTCATCAAAATTATTTTAAAGAAAATCATTTTGAATCCTTAGGAATAATTTTAAAAATGAAACTTTGCTATGAATTTATTTTCACAAGTTCTATTTTCTTAATCCACACAATTACAAAATTTAGTAAATAATATGCTTTGAAATATAATTTTCAAGAAAATTTATATCCATAAAATTACTAAAAGTTCATATTATTTACATAAGAGGTTTTCAATAATTATAGTAACCTTCTTAAAATAAATCATTCATTATGAAAATTTCCAAAAAAAATTTATTTATTCACTAATATAAGGAATATTTCATTTTATAAAGATTTTAAAAAAAAATCTTTCCCTAATATAAAAACTCAAGTCCTTGAAGATCTCATATTAGAAACTTTGAAAAAGAATCTTCTATTATTTTATTTTTATTTTTTAGAAAAGGAAATTAGATTCTCTCATAAATTTAAAAAATCTTTCCATATAAAAAAATTCTTTAATAGTATCATCATTCCAATTTTGAATAAAACTTTAATTTGGAAATAACCTTCTAATGAAAATTTATTTTCCACAAGATAATTCAAAATTAGAAACTTATAAAATATTTCTCTTCATATGCAATATAAAAATAAAAAGGAAATATTCAAAAATAGTTCTCATGGCTAAGAGATATTTGTCACAACTTTCTATTTGTGAACAAAAGTCATTGGTCTTCAACTTGTCATAACTTAGCTCCAATATTTGGCATCAAAACTTGCCAAAAGAATCTCCTATATAGTTGTCCATAATTCAACAACTTTCAAACCTAACAAGTGGTCTAAAAAATGAGTCCAAACAATAAAAAGAAATTGAACTCGTATGCAATCTTGTAACAATATACCCTTTGCGTAGGGTTGCTTCTAGCGATCATATCTCCCTTGTTTCAATTTTGAATTACAAACCGTTTAAATTTTTGGATTCCAGACTTCCTAAGCTTCAAAACTATATGTAGCTTACCTCAAGAAACTCATAGGAAGAAGCCCTAATTTCAAGTCAAATCAAACGTTATTGTGCTGCCATGGATCTAAAAAAAATTCTTTCGCCTTCCTTTTTTTTTTTTTATTCATTCAAAGGAAGGATTCATCATTTCTTTCGTCACCATTAAACTCTTTGATTCTTCATAGATAATACTCCAATAAAGATTGAATCTTTATTGACATCATTGAGGAATTCTTCTCTTGTATCCCTTCATAGATGATAAACAACATGTCTTTACTTCATAAAAATAAATCTTATGCTCCTATATTGAAGCTTACATCCGAATCTATGGAAAAGATTAAAACTTTACAAGAAAACTTGAAAACCTATGCTCCTTTAATGGAGCTTACAATCAAATTCATGAAGAAGAAAAGAAAAAAAACAATTATCTCATTCAATCAACTCATACGCCCCTTAGCCATAGGATAATATCAAGGTTGCAAAAAAGAGGTAAGCACACCCTAAACAAAGATCTAAATATGTTTATAACATTATGCTCTAATATCAATTTTTGGCATCTTAGATCTAAACAAAAGGAAGGGGAAACAAAAACAAAGCGAGAATAAATATAACTTAAAAAAAACATTAATCATAGCTTCATCTCATGAGCGATGGATGAGCTTGAAAAATTGAGTAGGATGAACAAAAATGGAATTTTAACATAAATCGAAAACACAATTGCAAGCATCTTATAGAGAAACCAATACAAAGCCAAACCAATCCCAACAAAATCAAATAAAAAGAAATGAACACACTATTGCACAATCAAAACAACTTAGAGATCAGTCGAAACAAACATGTAACCCTCAATGCCCACTCCCAATCAACATGATAATGCTAAAAAAAATCAACAAAAAATGGAGCAAAATAGTGAAAAGAATCGGAAACAAGAAAATCACTATGACCATACCTAATAGGTCTCCCCTCAAGCCCAGCTTCCAGCTCCCTTTCTCAAGCTCTCTCCAAAAAGTCTCGACCCAACTCCTCTCTGGCTCTCTATTTTACTCTAAATCTCACAAAAGCTCAACCCCTCAAAGAATCAGAATCCTCTCTTCCCTTAACGTCTCTTATCTGATCTCTCTTCCATGGCCTTACTCTCTCCCACAATAGGTTTACCCTTAGCTCCCCAATCATACTTAGCTTCCTCTCTTTTTTTCTCACTGTCCAAAAACCCCCCTGCACTAACGGTTCCTTGCTATGTGCTCTTCAAAAAGGCCACGTGCTTTTCAAAAATTTCTCCACCTAGCAAAAAAAATGAGACAATAATAGTCCCCAAAATGGGGGTCTACACATCCCTTATCATTTAAAGTGATTTTTTTCATTGTGAGTTGTCTAGATAGGTGCTTCACTAATTATAGCTACATCCATAATCATTTAAGTGATTTTAGTCATTGCAATCATGTCTCTATCCGCTTCGTTGAATTGGGTCATCATGTTCGCATCCCAAGCCATTCAAGTGATTTTGGTCATTGTGACCCCCCATTTTTATTCCCATTTCTTTCTATTACACCCACCTCCTTGATGCCTATATAAAGGAATTAAAAAATAAAAAAGAATATAAACAATTTTGGATAATATTGATATAAGAAGTAGTAATATGAATAATAATGATGATGATGATGATGATGATGATGATGATGAATAATGACAAGAACAAGAAGAGGAAGAAGAAGAAGAAATATGTGAAATAAGTGAACCATGTGAGATAAGTGACCTGTGAAGTATGCAACATCCTAGCCTTGAGCCAATTATATGGTTCAAAGCTATGAATCCTAATTGTTCCAAACTAAAAATTGAAATAAATCATTGGTGCATACCCACCAATTATCCATTTTTTTTTTTTTTTGTATAGTATGAGCATACATCCATATTATAAAATGGACAATAAATTTCAAAATAATATAAATAAAAACTAATAACTTTTAATATAATTTATTATAAAATATGTAACTATTGAAATTTGAACAAATTTAAATAATAAAATATCATTTTATCTTAGGGGAAATCATGTAACCATACACCAACTACAAAAAATATGAGATTTTGAAACTTTACTTTTTCCTTTATAATTTTGGTGTAAAATGGGGAAAAAAATATTGTCTATTCATGCACTCCAATAGTGCTTTTAACTTGGTTCCACAATTACCCTCAAAAGTAAAGGACAAAATACACACCAATTTAATATCACCTATTAACAAGTACATGTGTCATTTATTTTTATTGTTTCTCTCACATCAATATATCTCTCTTACCACTTGCCACGTTTCCCCTTTTTTCTTTTTTCTTTTTTTTCCTTTCCTGCCACCATAATCCATTCTCACCTATTATAGTTTTTATTATTATTTTTCTTTTTTTCCTTTATATTATTTTTAATATGCTCGTGCATTTTCTCATAAAACTTCTTTAATTTTAATTTTTTTTTACTCTCTAATTTCTCCATATTTATTGATTTTAATTATTTTTTGACATATTAAACTTAAAATGATAATATGTAATAAATAGTTAAAATAACAAATTAAATAAACACAAAATATAAAATGGACAAAAATGAAAATATTATCACACAAATAATATATTCTATGATTTTAAATATTAATTATAATAATAAATTTTTTAAATTAAGGTTTAAATTTAAAAATTCTATTTTATTATTTAGAAGTTTATGATATAAGATTTTTTATATTAATACTAAACAAAATATTTATTTATTTTGTAAATTATATCACATGTAAAAGTAAAAATATATTTGTAATACTATTTTATTATTTACATTATTTTTCTTTTTATTTTCATTTTAAATTTATCATATCAAAATCGCAATAAGTGATGGTGTTTTTTATCATTTTTCTTATGATTTTAACTTGATTGTGGATCTAACTTTTTTTGGTTAAAATCTTTAATTTTTAATTAAAATAAAATATATAAGAAAATACATTTTTCATAAATAAAAAATGTATGTAACCTTTTTATATTAATTTCATAAAAAAAAAAAAAAAAAGGTACATCCTTAGAAGAAATAACTAAATTCATGCTTAGGGGAACCGAAAACACTATCATACTTATCATGGTATATATATTCCTTTAGGACCCTCAATAAGAAATTAGAGGTCCTCGCCCACCCTAAAAGGAACTTTGGAACCCTAAGTAAATCCATTCTTAGAGGAACCAAGACCCCTATCTCCATTCTTATGGTTCATATATTCATTTGGGGACCCTCGAGAAGGAATTAGAGGTTGTTCCCCACCCTGGAATGGACATTAGAACCCAAGGTACATCCTAAAGACAATTTGATACATCCTTTACAAAATTTGGTATATATTTCCTAAAATTTGGCATATCCTTAAAACAACTTGGTACATCCAATCCATGAGCTACCAGGACCTCTATATTATTACCCATGGTTTGTTTATTTCTTTAGGGATCTTTAGGAAGTAATTAGAGGTCGTTCCCTATTTCGTAACGAACTTTGGAACCATAGGTACATCCTTAAGGAAATTTGGTACATCGTTAAGAAATTTTGATACATCCAATCATCGAGCTATCGAGACCCCTATCTATCTTCTCATGCTCCATATTATCCTTTAAGGACCATCAGGTAGTGATTGGAGGTCATTCTCCACTGCGAAATGAACTTTGGCACTCTTGGCACATCCTTTAAAAATTTTGATACATCAATTACAAAATTTGGTACATCCTTCACAAAATTTGGTACATCATTCAAAAAATTGGGTACATCCTTAAAAATCTTTGGTACGTACAATCCTTGAACTATCGAAACCTCTATCTTATTACCCATGGTCCATTTATTCCTTTAGGGATCTTTGGAAAGTGATTGAACATCGTTCCCTACTCTAAAATGGACTTTGGAACCCTAGGTACATAATTGAGAAAATTTAATACATCCAATCCTTGAGCTAATGGGACACTTATCTCCATTTCCATAGTCCATTTCTTCTTTTGGAGACCCTCGGGAAATTATTGAAGGTCGTTCCCCACCTCATGATGGACTTTGGCAACATTAGTACATCCTTTACAAAATTTGAAACATCCTTCACAAAATTTGGTACATTATGAAGGATGTACCAAATTTTGTAAAGGATGTACCAAGGGTTACAAAGTGCGTTCTGAGGTTGGGATCGACCCACAATTTTTTCCTTATAGGTTCCAAAATGAAATCATGTACCATCCATGTTCAGATAGGAGACCCGAAAACAATAGAATCAGATGTACCAAATTTAATGAAGGATGTACCAAACTTTTGTGAAGGATGTACCAAGGGTTCCAAAGTGCGTTCTGAGGTGGGGATCGACCCCTAATTACTTCCTTATGGGTTCCAAAATGAAATCATGGACCATCCATGTTCAGATGGGGGTCCCGGAAGCAATATGATCGAATGTACCAAATTTAACGAAGGATGTTCCAAATTTTGTGAAGGATGTACCAAGGGTTCCAAAGTGCATTCCGAGGTGGGGATCGCCCTCCAATAACTTCCTTATGGGTTCCAAAATTAAATCATGGACCGTCCATGTTTAGATGGGGGACCCGGAAGCAATATGATCGAATGTACCAAATTTAATGAAGGATGTACCAAATTTTGTGAAGGATGTACCAAGGGTTCCAAACTGCATTCCGAGGTGGGGATGGCCCCCAATCACATCCTTATGGGTTCTAAAATGAAATCATGGACCATCCATGTTCAAATGGGGATCCCAAAAACAATAGGATCGGATGTACCAAATTTAATGAAGGATGTACCAAATTTTGTGAAGGATGTACCAAATTTTGAGAAAGATATACCAAATTTTATGAAGGATGTACCAAGTGTTCCAAAGTGCGTTTTGAAGTGGGGATCGACTCTCATTCACTTCTTTCTGGGTTCTAAAATCAAATCATGCACAATCCATGTTCGGATAGGGGACCTGGAAGCAACAGGATAGGATGTACCAAATTTAATGAATGATGTACCAAATTTTGTGAAGAATGTACCAAATTTTGTGAAGGATGTAACAAAGGTTCCAAAGTGCGTTCCGAGGTGGGGATTGACCCCCAATCACTTTCTTATAGGTTCCAAAATGAAATCATGGACCATCCATGTTCAGATAGGGGTCCCAAAAACAATAGGACCGGATGTACCAAATTTAAGAAAGAATGTACCAAATTTGTGAAGGATGTACCAAGGGTTCCAAAGTGCATTCTGAGGTGAGGATTGGCCCCCAATCACTTCCTTATGGGTTCCAAAATGAAATCATGGACAATCCATGTTTAGATAGGGGACCTAGAAGCAATAGGATCGGATGTACCAAATAAAATGAAGGATGTACCAAATTTTGTGAATGACATACCAAATTTTGTAAATGATGTACTAAGGGTTCCAAACTGCGTTCCAAGGTGGGGATCGGCCCCAATCACTTCCTTATGGGTTCCAAAATGAAACCATAGACCATCTATGTTCAAATGGGGGACCTGAAATCAATAGGATCGGATGTACCAAATTTAATGAAAGATGTACAAAATTGTCAAGGATATACCAAATTTTATGAAGAATGTACCAAGGGTTCCAAAGTGAGTTCCGAGGGGATCGGCCCCCAATCACTTCCTTATGGGTTCCAAAATGAAATCATGCATCATCCATGTTCAGATACGGGTCCCGAAAGCAATAGGATCGGATGTACCAAATTTAATAAATGATGTACCAAATTTTGCGAATGATGTACCAAGCGTTCCAAAGTGCGTTCCGAGGTGGGGATCGACCCCTAATCATTTCTGTATAGGTTCAACAATGAAATCATGGACCATCCATGTTCAGATGGGGGACCCAGATGCAATATGATCGGATGTACAAATTTAATGAAGGATATACCAAATTTTGTGAATGATGTACCAAGGGTTCCAAATTGCGTTCCGAGGTAGGGATTGGCCCCATGTCACTTCCATATGGGTTCAACAATGAAATCATGGACCATCCATGTTCAGATGGGAGACCCGAAAGCAATAGGATTGAATGTACCAAATTTAATGAAAGATGTACCAAATTTTGTGAAGAATGTACCAAGGGTTCCAAACTGCGTTTCGAGGTGGGGATCAACCCTCAATCACTTCCTTATGGGTTCAAAAATGAAATCATGGACCATCCATGTTCAGATGGGGGACCCAGAAGCAATAGGATCAGATGTACCAAATTTTGTGAAGGGTGTACCAAGGATTCCAAAGTGCATACCGAGGTGGGGATCGGCCCCCAATCACTTCCTTATGGGTTCCAAAATGCAATCATAGACTATCCATCTTCAAAATAGGGACCCGGAAGCAATAGGATCGGATGTATCAAATGTAATGAAAAATGTACCAAATTATATGAAGCATGTACAAAATTTTATGAAGTATGTACCAAGGGTTCCAAAGTGCTTTTCAAGGTGGGGATCGACCACCAATCACTTCCTTATAGGTTCCGAAATGAAATCATGGACCATCCATGTTCAGATGGGGGTCTCCAAAACAATAGGATCGGATGTACCTAATTTAATGAAGGATGTACCAAAATTTGTGAAGGATGTACAAAGGGTTCCAAAGTACGTATCGAGGTGAAGATTGACCCCCAATAACTTCCTTATGGGTTCCAAAATGAAATCATGGACAATCCATGTTCAGATGGGGAACCCGGAAGCAATAGGATCATATGTACAAAATTTAATGAAGGATGTACCAAATTTTATGAAGGATGTACCAATGGTTCCAAACTGCGTTCCGAGGTCAAGATTGGCCCCCAATCACTCCCTTATGGGTTTCTAAAGGAAATCATGTACCATCCATGTTCAGATGAGGGTCCCGGAAGCAATAAGATCAGATGTACCAAATTTAATGAAGGATGTACCAAATTTTATGAAAGATGTCCCAAATTTTGTGAAGGATGTACTAAGCATTCCAAAGTGCGTTCCGAGGTGGGAATCGGCCCCCAATCACTTCCTTGTTGGTTTAATAATGAAATCATGTACCATTCATGTTCAGATGGGGGACTCAAAAGTAATAGGATCGGATATACCAAATTTAAAAAGAATGTACCAAATTTTGTGAAGGATGTACCAAGGGTTCCAAACTGAGTTTCAAGGCATGGATCAGCCCCCAAACACTTCCTTATGGCTTCCAAAATGAAATCATGGAAAATCCAAGTTATGATGTGGGTCCCAAAAGCAAGGATCGGATGTACAAAATTTAATGAAGGATGTACCAAATTTTGTGAAGAATGTACCAATAATTCCAAAGTGCATTCCAATGTGGGGATCAACCCCCAATCACTTCATTATGGGTTCTTAAATGAAATGATTGACCATCCATGTTCAAATGGGGGTCCCGAAAGTAATAGGATCGGATGTACCAAATTTTGTGAAAGATGTACCAAAATTTATGAAGAATGTACCAGGGGTTCCAAAGGGCGTTCCGATGTGGGGATTGACCCCCAATCACTTTCTTATGGGTTCTAAAATGAAATCATGGACAATCCATGCTAAGATAGGGGACCCGGAAGCAACATGATCAAATGTACCAAATTTAATGAAGGATGTATCAAATTTTCTGAAGGATGTACATAATTTTCGTGAAGGATGTAACAAGGGTTCCAAAGTGCATTTCAAGGTGGGGATAGGCCCCCAATCACTTTCTTAGAGGTTCGAAAATGAAATCATGGACCATCCATGTTCAAATGGGGGTCTCGAAAACAATAAGATCAGATGTACCAAATTTTGTGAAGGATGTACCAAGTGTTCCAAAGTGCGTTCCAAGGTGGGGATTGGCCCCCAATCACTTCCTTATGGGTTCGAAAATGAAATCATAGACAATCCATGTTCAGATGGGGGACCCATGAAGCAATAGGATCAGATGTACCAAATTTAATGAAGGATGTACTAAATTTTATGAAGGATGTACCAAGGGTTCCAAACTTTGTTCGGAGGTGGGGATCGGCCCCATATAACTTCCTTATGGGTTCCAAAATGAAATCATGGACCATCCATGTTCAGATGGGAGCCCCCAACCCAGGTATAGAAATGGTAATCAAGGTTATAAGAAAGAAATAAGGCTACAACATACCATGTGAGGCTCAATGGGCTAGCAACGGTTTAATACATTAATAAAAGTGATAAGGTGTAAGGTTGACCAAAATGATGGCCACCCATCCTACGACCGCGATCTCAAATGTAATGCTTCTTCAGTTGATCCACATCGGTGGGGTTTGAGAACTGGTCTCCATCCAGATATGTCAATCATATTTCCTCTCTATAGTCAACTCTCTAATGACAAGTGGTGTACTCCAAGTAAGTCCCTAGGGTCTCTTGGAATAGATGAATCTCCATGACCATAACTGGGCTAATATTGTCCTCAAACATATCATCATCATGAGTGGAATGCCCCAACATAAATGAACTGAATCTCTTCTGAACTCTCAACAATGAAGATCTCAAGCATATCAAGAGAGTGAACTATCTCTGGCTAATCTGTGCCAAGCATCCAACTATCATCCAATACGTCCATCTCATGCTCGTCATGAAGAAAATCATGTCAATCAAATCTTCTATCTTAGAGGAGAAAACTAACATCCTCTATAAGAACTCTCATCTGATAAACTTTGACTCATAATCCACTAAATTCATCATATGTACAAAGTCACCCTCAACAATGTCATTGGCTAACTGGGTGGTGAGGGGTAGGCAACAAATCACAGGATATCTCATCCTAAACTGGATGCTATCTATCTCACTGTCCATCAATCATCTAGCTCAAACCTACTAATGCATCCTGAATAAAGTCATAGTGACTGTAAGTCGATCAACTGTATCATGCTGAGGATCCATACCTAACTGCTTTGAAACCTTGACCAATCTATCTCCAACTCTGATATAAAAAGTTGAATCCAAACTTAAGCGAATAACATTCCTATAAGGTACAAAGACACGGAAAGAGAAATGACATGAAGGAAGCTCAGAAGAAGTGGAAACACACTAATCACAATGCAGAAATGTGGCCCAACTGAAACTCAAACATGTACCAATCTTTGAGCACACCAAAAGAAGACCATGAAGAGGATAATTGAACCCAATTGTGACCAAGGCAGCTTTGAAAGTCCACAGATGCACCCACGTGTAGGAGTGAAATCTTAATTGGATCTATGCTAGCCTACAAGGTTAAGGTGGCTCTATAGGATGAAATGGGTGGGTTAAAGGATCCCTAGTAGAAGCGATCGTACCCTCTGGCGATACACAACCCTCTACACGTCTCCAAGGAGATGGGGTGCTTCCATGCAAGGTGGTCATCACCTCTACACATGCACTTCCTCGCTTTCCCAGGGGGTTTCCTAACGGTGAAGGCTCTCATATCTCAACACTCAAGGATGATCTAAAGTGCACAGTGAAAGATGTGGGTGCATCCGAAAAACCTAAGATCTAAAGTGAGATAATGAACAAAGACAAGCAATCATACAACCATGCAAAAGAAAAGGGTTGTCATGCAACAAACAATCATGCGAAGCGAATATGTATCATACAAACAAGGTCCTATCTAACATATGCGAGAGTGAATCATGATGAAGTGAGCAAAACAACCAAGTGATCATCCAAGTTAATCAAACATGTTAGGATAGAAAACCAAACAAGCAAGCAAATCAAATCACCTTGCCCAAAAAAAGAGGTACCCACTAATCGACCAATTAAACGCCACATTTGCCTCAACTAGTGTTCAAGCTTGATCCTCAAAATCCCCAGTGGAGTCGCCAATTTGTGGACCCGCATTTTTCACGTGCGTCCCCACTCGATCGGCGAGACTTGCTTTTTATTTGTGAAAAAATAATTTTTGGAAAAGTCGGAGTCGCCACTTATTTTATTTTTATTTTAAAGGGAAAATAAAACAAGAAATAAAACCCTAAAAAAATGACTCCATAATTTTTGGAAAAGTGTGTCTTTGAAAAACCCGAGTCTAAGTCCAGGGATCAGGTTACTTATTGGGAAGGTACCTCTAGGAGGTAGCACCCCTCTAAGCCCTAAAGAGGTCTCTACTGACTAAATTGGGGGTAATGTGGCAATTAATTGATTAATTGAGGATACCTAGATAGACTAAGGTGATTTCAAAAAATAACATGCCAAATAGGATCAAATTACCATAAAGGAGAGTTAGGGTGCGTACCTGGACAGTTTCTCAAGCGCTATCATAAAACATAAAAGTTAGTATTGAGATACATCATACAACATGCATTTTATCAAAGATAATCAAACAATCATCAAATGTATATCAAGGCAATCAAAGAGGATAGCAAGCATGGGCATAGTACGCAACGACAATCATATTCATAGGGTTTAGAAAGTGGGTATTAGGGAACGTACTCGAATAGCATATATAACTCCTAATGCGCTTCCACAAAACATGAGAGGTTAGATAACAAACAATAAAATAAGAAGTCCTAGCATGCTTGTTATCTAATTAGCATAGAAAAAAAATTATCACAGTATACTAAACCATCAATTATCACTAATATCTTCTATATAATTTCTAAAAAATAAATAGACATTAGTTCATCAAATAGCAAAGGGGGCAACAAAGATGAGTTTTGAAAATTTTCCTTATGTAAGGGTTTCACCAATTCCCCGATTGATATACACAAATCTAACTTGAAATTATCCCATTTGTTCAGGACCACAAGCTTTGATTCGTGTTTTGTTTAAAACCAAAATTTTCATTGAAAATTGAAAAGGATGCAAACTGATCAAAAAAATGATTACATATTATTTTAAGAAAATGAGATTTCAATTCTAAGGACTCTAAATGAGTTTTTAAAGGGATCTTTTGAAAAAAAAAGTGTTATATATTAAAATAAGAGAAATTAATTTGAGAATCATGAAACATATGAGAAACAGAATACCAAGCAAAACAAATGGAAATAAAATCATGAAATAAAATTTTTGGCAACCAAGCAAACAGAAATGGTGTGAGTGGAGGCCAATCTTCATTATTTTATGATAGCCTCTAAAAATCAAAGTAAAGGTAAGATTATTATAGCAATTGACTAAAGATATTTAGATAAAGTAAACTAACATTTTAACAGATCCAACTTTCAATTGGAGGCCAATCTTCATTATTTTCTGATAGCCTCCGAAAATCAAAGTAAAGATAAGATTAGTATAGCAACTGACCGAAGATATTTAGATAAAGTAAACTAACATTTTAACAGATCCAACTTTCAATTTGACACCAAAAATTACATGCTAATACCTTAAAAAAAAATTTACTTTCATTCTATTATTAAGAACTAGGGAAAACAAGTGTCTAAAAAAAATTCTATCTTTAAAATGATCATCAAGAGTAGTAATAATAAAAAAAATAAAGACTTCAAGAAAATCTTAAACTAGCATAGATAATCAAGAACTAATTGTTGGAATTTCTAATGCGTCTAAACTTAAGATAAATTAATCAAGCGCTTATAAATGAGTTTTAAAATGAAACTAATAATACGAGATTATCACAAATTATCAACTTAGTTTCAAAGAAATAATAAACGTCATCGGGATCACCTAAACAACATCTAACAATTTAAAGAACAACATATAATAGCATAGATCATCAAAAATCAATAACTTATTGCTCAAAGACGAATATAAATTAACATGGAATTTTAAAATTAACTACTAAGGATTCTAGAAAAATAAAAATCAACATGGATCGATAAAAATTAACAATTTTAAAAAAACTTAAATTTACGGATCAATTAAGACAGAAGTTATAAAATTTAAAACATGGATTTAATCAAATGGTCCAATAAGGATAATAAACTATAATCCTAAAAATGTAACCTAAAAAATTAAAACTTGGAATCCCTATAATGGTAATCCATACAATTAAATAATTCTTAAATTTAAACTCAATCAATTGAAAACATAAACTTAGAATCGAGTCGATAATAATTAATTTATTTAGTTAAAGTTCTCAATAAAAATCAAAACTCGAAACCAACAAATTAATCAATCAAGAATTCTCAAGTATGCCATGTCGTTATACAACTAGATGGATGCCGAAATTTAGGTCGGCAAAACAATATATAATAATTTAAAGAACAACATATAAGGCATAGATCTTCAAGAATCAATTACTACTTAGAGACGAATATAAATTAACATGGATCTTTAAAATCAACGACTAAGGATTTAGATAAAAATGAAAATCAACATGGATCGATCAAAATAAAAATTTAAATAATTTTAAGGACAACACAAATGTATGGATCAATCAAGACTGAAGTTAAACAAAATTAAAACATGAATTTAAGCGAATGGTCCAATAAGAATAATAAACGATAATCTTGAAAACGTAACTTAGAAAAAATCAAAACTTGGAATCCGTAAAACGATAATCCATACAATTAAACAAATTCTAAAATTTAAACTCAATCAATTAAAAATAGAAACTTAGAATCGAATCAATAATAATTAATTTATTTAGTTAAAGTTCTCTATAAAAATCAAAACTAGGAACCAAAAAATTAATCAATCAAGAATTCTTACATATATCATATCATTACACAGTTAAATGGATACCAAAATTTGAAACCATAGAATTCCAAAGCAAGTCATTAACTAAAATATACATGAAATAATCAATTTGTAATAAAAAATTAATCATGAACTGCACCTTCAATACGCAAACCAAGGTGATGTCCTGCTCCTACTGGTGGCACAGGCTGATGACTCACAATTGATGACACACAATACGTAAATTAAAGAGATGATTGACCTGAGACTACAACTCTTCAAGTTGTTTTTTCCTACGCTGACATGAATATTCTGGCAGAGTCTCTGTTGGGTTGCAGCCGCTTATGCTTATTCTCATCCGCAGCACTCAGTTGGCACCCTTTCTCTAACTGGTTATGCTCGCTACCAAGCGACCCGAATGGTGCGTTGCTGCTGTGATGCTCGGGGGTATGTGGTTACGAGTCGCAGCGTGGAATTGGTGCTGGAAGTGTTGCCCGTGGAGGCTCCATTTGTGCTCGTGCGGGTTCATGCGTGCATGGCAGCTTTAATGTATCGCCCACTTAAGGTGGCCTTGTGGGCTACCATCAATGGAGGAAAGAAGGTGGCTATGAGGCGCCAACCCTCGTCATGCAATCTGCACAACCACCTCTTAATCAATATAAAAAAGTCATCTCAAGAATTCTTTCACCAAAACTATTGAATCTCTCCCGAAAATCCTCCAAAGCCTCACCAAAAACCCTACCTGTGTCGACCTTCCCTCTCCAAAGAAATGGTGTCTCTCTTCCCTCCCCAGAATGGTGCCGGCTACACCTTCCTTTTTCTCTTTTTATGCAATGCATGCCTTCCTTTTAGTGCCTGATATCAGTATCGAATCTCCTTGCTATTTGTGCCTCTAATTAGAAAATAATAAAATCTCCTCTTTCTTCCCATGTATCTGCCCATCCATGGAGATTGTGTCTCTCCAAAAATTCCTTTTTGTATGGAAGTTTCCATATATTCTTCTATGGCTAGCAACTCTTTCCTCTTCCTTGTAGTTGTGTCCCTTATATGCATGGTGGAGGTAACTTTATAAAATAATGCAGTTGTCACTTTCCTTTCTTTAACAATATAAATCTCCTTTCCATGTTGCATAGAATATCCTCACATATATGCAGTTGTGTACGTTACATCAAGGATCTTCTCTGATGTGTGCATTCGAATCTCATGCCAAAATAAAATAAGAATTAAAATTAGTAAAGGTCATGAAATTGAAAATTATAACTAATTTAAAATTATGCAATTAAAAACATTATGTCTATCATAGGTACATAAAAATAATTAAGACATCGGTTTACGAAATTAATCATCAATCTCATGCAATATTCTATAAAATAAATAAAATAAAAGCAAATAACTAACCAAATAATAATAAATAAGTAAGTAAATAAATGAATAAAATAAATAGATGAATAAATAGAAATAAGAAATCAAGTACATGCAAGCGTTAAAAGTGCAAATCATGCAAATTATGCAAGTCATGTGGGAATTACCTAAAAGGTAACATATGTGGGCCAGGATGCCTAAGTGGATCTAAAGTGAGCGTGTGTGGGCTAGAAGGTGCCTAGGTGGGTCTAAGCGGGTCAAGGTGAATCTAAGTGGGCCTAGGGTGGTGTTTAATGGGCCAAGTGCATCTAAAACTATCCTAAAAATGAATGAAAAGCCTAATTCTAAATTAGGGCTGCCAAAGGTCACAATAAGGGGTCAGATAATCCCTCAACCAAAGTCTTCGAGGTGGCTCAAAAAAGGTAAGTAGTATGAGTAGCTATGGGCCACCAAGGAACTACTGTAAAGTATCAAATAAGTATCTAATAGGACATGTGCTAGGAGGACAAAATTGAGGGTCTACAGTTCCGAAATGAAATCATGGATCATCCATGTTTAGATGGGGGACCCGGAAGCAATAGAATCAGATGTACCAAATTTAATGAAGGATGTACCAAATTTTATGAAGGATGTACCAAGGGTTCCAAAGTGCGTTTCAAGGTGGGGATCGACCCCCAATCACTTCCTTATGGGTTCCAAAATGAAATCATTGATCATTCATGTTCAGATGGGGGTCCTGGAAGCAATAGTATCGGATGTACCAAATTTAATGAAGGATGTACCAAAATATTGTGAAGAATGTACCAAATCCTTGAGGTGGGGATTGACCTTGTGTTATGTGAGCAGTCGGTAAAAGGGAGGTTGACCCATTAACACCATGGGAAGGCATTCGAACGTTTACACTTTACCCTTAGAATAAATGGAATTTCTTTTATACAATAACATTAGTGTTGTATGTTATGTTAAGAAAGTAATCTAGGGGCGCACCTTCCATTTGAAAGGCATGCCTATGTGTGAATGACATTATATTACTATGCTACATACAGAAGGCAAAGTAGGGGTGCACCCTTCATTGCATAGGCATGCCCATGGGTATGATAACATTATTTTGGTATACTATATGCAGTATGCAAATTAGGGGCACACCCTTGATTTTAGAGGCATGCCTATTGCTGAAACCATTATACTAGTAGGCTATGTGCACTAGTCAACTTAACAGCACAACCTTCATGGAAGACGCATGAATATGGGTGAAAAACTTATTTTTGTTAAGTTATGTGCAGTAGGAAAAAGATAGGCATGACCCTCTATCAAAGGCATGCCTTTAGGATGACTAGATTTGAAGTGTTGGTTAGGCAGTAAGGCAAATGGAGGCATACTAATAGCTTTAAAGGTTGGCCCTTGACGTTCATATGAAATAAGTGATTGGAGGTCATTTCCACCCTCAGAACAGACTTTGGCACCCTTGGTATATCCTTTATAAAGTTTGGTACATCCTTCAAAAAATTTGATACATCTGATCCTATTTCTTCTGGGTCCCCCATTTGAACATGGATGATCTATGATTTAATTTTGGAACCCATAAGGAAGTAATTGGGGTCGCTCCCCACCTCGGAACGCACTTTGGAACGCTTAGAACATCCTTCACAAAATTTACTACATTCGATCCTATTACTTCCAGGGCCCCCATCTGAACATGGATGGCCCATGATTTCATTTTGGAATCCATAAGGAAGTGATTGGGGGTCGATCTCACCTCGGAACGCAATTTGGAACGTTTGGTACATCCTTCACAAAATTTGGTACATCATTCATTAAATTTGGTACATTTGATTTTATTGTTTCTAGGACCCCCATTTGAACATAGATGGTCCACGATTTCATTTTGGAACCCATAAGGAAGTGATTAGGGGCCGATCCCCACCTCAGAACCTATTTTGGAACACTTGGTACATCCTTTACAAAACTTGGTACATCTTTAACAAAATTTGGTACGTCCTTCATTAAATTTGGTACATCCAATCCTATTGTTTTTGTGTCCCCCATCTTAACATGGATGGTTCATGATTTCATTTTGAAACCCATAAGGATGTGATTGGGGGCCGATCCCCACCTCGGAACGCATTTTGAAACCTTTGGTACATCCTTCACAAAATTTAGTACATTTGATCCTATTGCTTTCGAGACCTCCATTTGAACATGGATGGTCCATGATTTCATTTTGAAACCCATAAGGAAGTGATTGGGGGTCGATCCCCACCTTGGAATGCACTTTGGAACCCTTGGTACATCTTTCACAAAATTTGGTACATTATGAAGGATGTACCAAATTTTGTAATGGATGTACCAAATTTTGTAGAGGATATACCAATGTTACCAACGTCTGTTATGAGGTGGGGAATGACTTTCAATAACTTCCCGAGGGTCTCCAAAGGAAGAAATGGACTATGTAAATGGAGATAAGTGTTCCGTTAACTCAAGGATTAGATGTATCAAATTTTCTCAATGATATACCTATGGTTCCAAAGTCCATTTCGGAGTAGGGAACGATCTTCAATCACTTCCCAAAGATCCCTAAAGGAATAAATGGACCATGGGTAATAAGATAGAGGTTTCAATAGCTCAAGTATGTACCAAATATTTTTAAGGATGTACCAAATTTTGTAAAAGATGTACTAAGAGTGCCAAAGTTCGTTCTGATGTGAGGAATGACCTTTAATCACTACCTAAGGGTCCTCAAAGGATAATATGGACCATGGGAAGATAGATAGGGGTCTCGATAGCTCGAGGATTGGATGTACCAAAATTTCTTAACGATGTACCAAATTTCCTTAAGGATGTACCTAGGGTTCCAAAGTTCGTTTCAGAATAGGGAACGACCTCTAATTACTTCCTAAAGATCCTTAAAGAAATAAACGAACCACATATAATAATATAGAGGTCCTGTTAGCTATAATTAATATTTAAAATCATTATTATTTGTGGGATAATATTTTCATTTTTGTCAATTATATATTTTGTTTTTATTTAATTTGTTATATTAATTATTTAATATATATTATCGATCCCAAGCTGATACTTGACATGTACCCCCTCATTTAAGTTTAATATGTCAAAAAAATAATTAAAATAAATAAATATAGACAAATTAGAGAGTAAAAATAAATTAAAATTAAAAAAGTTTTATGAGAAAATGTACGAGCATATTAAAAAGAATATAAAAGAAAATAAGAAAAATAATAATAAAAACTATAATGGGTGACAATGGATTATGGTGGTAGGAGAGGAAAAAAAAAAGTGGAAATGTGGCAAGTGGTAAGGGAGATATATTAATGTGAGAAAAATAATAAAAATAAATAGCACATGTACTTGTTAACATGTGATATTAAATTGACGCGTATTTTGTCATTTACTTTTGAGGGTAATTATGGAACAAATTTGAATGCATGAATAGACAATATTTTTTTCTATTTTACAGCAAAATTAAAAAGAAAAAAGTAAAGTTCCAAAATCTCATATTTTGTTGTAGTTGGTGCATGGTTAGCCCTTTATCTATATATATATATATATATATATATATATATATATATATATATATATATATATATATATATATATGTATATAATAAAATTGAAAATATCAATATTTTAATAAATTTACATTTTCTGGCCATTACTTAAACCCCAAACCATTACTTAAACCCCGAATCCATTGGTGAGACAATAAGCCCAAGAAAAACCTCGAGTAAATGGCGTCTCGCACTCTCACTTGTTCCAAAAGGTTTGCTCTGTATTTCAGCAAGCCCAAAGGTATTTTCTCTCCAACATGCGCACTCTCTTTAACTGTTTCTCTCTCTAAATATTCTAATATGCCCTCTCTCTGTACAGTTTCTCTCTCTAAATTTTCCATTTTTGTACAGTCTTTTCATGCGAATCGTTTACTCCTCTGATCCCAGCTTTTTTCTCAACGCATATTGTTGGGGACAGACCAGTTCTTGTGAGTTATTTTCTTTCTGAAAAAGCGCATTTCTATTCTCATGTCCTCAGCTTCTTCAATTCAAATAATGGACAATGTTTTTAATTTTTTTTTTCTTGGTTTCTTGGTGTTTTTTTGTACCGGTAGGTTCGAGATTTTATCTGGTCTGCATTGTACGACCCAAATCATGGTTACTTCTCCCATAGATCTGGGTCTGTGGGAATGCTTGAAGAAAGCATTAAGTTTAATCGGCTACAAGGTATCTTTAAAATTCTCAATGTTTATGATTCATCTTTTAAGTTCGAATTTGATGAGTAATTTTCTATTCCCTTTTCTGAAAGATCAGACGTTCAGTGATTGGAGGCACAATTTATATAGCATTATAGTGTAATAATATAATTTTTAATGTTTAAGAAAACTCAATCTTGGGAAAAATTTGTACTGGTATTTTGTTTTCAAGATTATATAAATATGGGGCGTTTCCAATGTGTGTGTGTATATATATATAGGCGTTATAGGGTTGAGAAGTGTGGCTAAAATTTTTGTGTTCACCTTTTTTGTAAGCAAGGAAAGAATGAGGGTGAGTAGGTTTGATGAAGCAGAAAAATGCTTCTGCAGTTGCTGTGATCCTTGATTCTAAAACTTTATCATAGTAATAAATTTAGCATTTCAATTAATTTTCCCTTTTAACAGGTCAATAAAAATAGTATTAACAATTCCTAATAAACAGGGGCACACTGAAGTACATTAGACCCAGTATGACAATGTGGCAGAGAAAAAGTAGAATAAACTATTGGAATGAGTCAGTCAATCAGATCTAACAAGAACATGGAATCCTCATCTATGAACTTTGTAATCAACAGCCAAAGAGTTGTCAGAAAAGATGTTTTTAGGGCCTGGTCAGACTGGTCCATATTTTCGGATGATGTGTGATTCTTCTATGTCCAACTGGTCCAGAAAAGGCACAAAGAAGCAGCCCTCCATGCCTTCCTAAGCTTCTTCCACGCAAACCTTTCATGTCAGCTTGCAATGGTTCACCGAACCCTTTTGTTTTTACTGATCCAAAATAAAAATCCTCCATGAAGCTGCTTCCTAAGCAAAGAACCCCAACTTGGTTGGAACCTTAAATTCCCAATTAGTTTTTCATGAAATTCTCTACCAAACTCTAGTTCCAAATAAGAATAGAAGGTTCTGATTGAAACTTTCTTCTTCTTATAATCCTTCCAAATTACCCTATCCTTTTGCATTTCTCATTGTTGATTTCTCTTGTGGCCTAATAAGCTCAATGAAAATATTTGCATGATTTATGCATAATCTGATGTACAGTTGTATATAAATCTTATAAAGAAAGGAAGAAAGAAAAATACCAAAAATTCTTATAATGTATATAATATATATATAGGGCTTTCTCTCAAAGAAAATACCAAAATACCAATGTGGGTTTTAACGAATGTCAAAAAGTGTGACTAAAAGTTCTAACTGTGTTTTTAACTGGTCCTTTATTGATTTATAATTGAGAGGAGATTGAAGAGAGTATTGCTCATAGAGTTATAGCTGAGTGGATGGAATGGGGAAAATTTGAGTTGGGTGTTGTGCGATTCTTGGGTCCCTATGAAATTTAAGTGTACTTTTATTAGATGACTATGAAGCCAACCCATAGTTTGTGGTCATGACTGCAGTTGTGGTCGTACTGTTCAGTATTGGGCATAAAAGATGCCATGTAATGGGACACAGATATCATAAGTTGTATTTTTTTTTTTTTGGCTAAAAAGTTTCTAGAAACTTATTGACATGAATGTTTGGACTCTAGAATCCGTTGTCCTGATGTTTTGTACCATAGGTTTTCATTTTAACTAAAAAATATATTTACTGCAGACTTTTTATAAATTTTACAACTGTAAATTGCAAGTAAATAAGAACTTTATCCGATGGTTTTATCAATATTAGCACCTGTTTCACTGTCTAACCTCCAAAAAGGCTGATGAGAAGGATTTGACGGTTGAATGCAACAAGAAGCTGGGCTGAGGTTGGTGATTAATTGTGAGGATAGTTAGGGTCCTGAATGGGGTGTTGGTGAAGGATGCTCGAGGTCGATAACATAGTCTTGCTGATGAATAATTTTGTGGACCTACATCATTGTCGAGATAACACTAAGTCCAAGGTCTATAACTTTTCCCCTTATCATACATGGAAGAATCCATAGATGATCATGATGTGTCTATATATTGTGCCCACTGTTGGCTTCTCACCTAGTCCAATCCCTTTGAATGCCAATTTTATCCAATCACTGGCTTGTATATTGCACCTATGGATGGCATATCATTTCCATCATCATGGCTTTTCATAATGTTGGTTGCCTTTGATGAAAAATCTTTCTCAAGGATATGTTGAAGTTTCAACCATCAATGAGTTGGGCAGCTGGTTAAAATATCATTTATTGGTACTATTGACTATCATAAATAACTCATGTATTTTAGATAATATGTTGCATTAGCTTTTGAGACTCCAATGTCAATCAATTGGGAACCCATTTGACACAACTCCAAATGGACCTTGGAGTTTCAAACTATATCTTGCTTACTCTTGCTCAATTTCTTTTACTCCTCTTTAAGTGGTTACTAAATGAAAATATTGCATAATATTCTATTGCTATGTGCTAAACTCTTGGCATATTTTAGGCCGGAAAGCTTATATGAAATACTTGGAAGGTATCTACAGCCAGAATGACATCGCCTGGTTTACTCCAGTTGAACTTTTCAAGGTAATGTATTATTTATCTTTTGGTATTCTGTATACACGACTTGCTAAATAATAAAAAAAACTGGAGGGGTTTTGAAGTGTTAGAATTTAAGTGATAATGATACTATTGATTGTTACCTTGATGAACTTACAAGTGTGCTAGTGTGCTAGGCACCATGTATGAGGAGTTATGTAATTATAAACCTCGCTATCTGAATAGATGGGGTTTAAATTTCAATCGAAAATTTTTTAGTTTCTCTAAATTTTGTAAAGTGGAATAATTTTTCATTTGTTTACATTTTGTAGTGCCTCCCCTTATTTCCCTGTTTAATTATTTCTGAAGCTTTTATGAAATTTCCACTTCTTTTTCTTTTTCCCACCATCTTCACCAGAACTTCACAATTTTTATTTTTATTTTTATTTTTTATTTTTATTTATTTATTTTTATAGAATTTAATACTTACATCAAACTTTTTTTTTTGATCAAAATACTTACATCAAACTTTGTATGTCACTTCTTGACATCTTCACTACTTCTAAATTTCTAACTTGCACAACCAATTGCATTATTTGACTTGTGCTTGATTTTCATTGTGCGAGAAAGTACCTAATACCTTGCTCTCAAATTGTTAATGAACTTGATTTTTAATTATGCGCTTTGCTAATTGGACATGAATTATGCGTAAGATATGTAGGGAGTATAACCTACTTATAAGTTGTTTATTGGTCCACAATAGTTTTCTTCATGATCATGTTGAAATTATTTTCTTTCTTCTTTTTCCTTTTTGTTTTTGTTTTGTTAATTTTTGTTCTTCATTGTATTTTCTTTTGTCTTTATTTGTTTTCTTTTTCTTTGATTTGTTTTTTTTTTTTGCTTGTTGTTTCTAATTATTATTTTTTGATCAGTAAATGATAGTAGTATTGAAAAGCGCCAAAAAGTGGTGCACCAAAGTACACATGATGTATACAACGACCTCTATAAAGCACTAAAAAAAGGAAGAGAAAATAAAAAACTACTGCCTCCCTCAAAGTGAACCTAACCAATCAATAAAATCAACAATGGACTTCGAGCTTTCACCTGTAAACAGTTTGGTCTAGGTTAACTAGTTACTCAAAAACAAGAATTTCAGTCTTTGGATAAAGAGCTCCACACTTTCAAAAGATCTCCTATTCCTCTCTTTCAAAATTGTCTAGAAGAGATATAAGGGTGCTGCTCTCCAAACTTTTTTCCATTTTCTTCTACCAAAAGAGCCGTGCCAACCTAATAACATCTTTTTAATTGTGGACTGCAACACCCAACAAACCTTAAAGAGAGAGAACAACAGCTCTCACAACACCTATGGCTTGCCACAATGCAAAAGGATATGGTCAATTGATTCCTCATGAGCCAGACAAAGGCAACAACGATTAACCAAAGACCAACCCCTCTTTTGAAGCTGGTCAAGAGTCAATACTTTCCCCCAAGTTGCCTCCCACGCAAAAAAGCTCACCTTAGGTGGAACCCACGCATTCCACACAACACTAGCTGGAAATTGCACTAAACTTCCTGTCTCAAGGCTAGCATAAAGGGATTTAACAGAGAAGGTTCCATTCTTAGCCTCCGCCCACCATATCTTATCCTCACTACCCTCATCTACCACCTTATCTTGCAGTCTTGCCAAAAAGCGCTCCATCATATCAATCTCCCAATCATTTAGAGGCCTTGGGAAGATAGGATTCCAAACACCCCTCTCATTTGAATGCTGCCATAAGTCCACCACCCAAGCGTCTTTGGAGTTAGATAAGGCAAATAAAGAAGGAAAAGAAATATTTAATGGTTCATCTCCACAACATTTATCTTTCCAAAACTTGATCCTCTTCCCATTGCGCACTGAGAAGGATACTCTACAAAAAACTAAATCCCATAGCTTCCTTATGACCTTCCATAACCCAATGCCATAGCCACCTCTCACTTCTTTAGAGCACCAACCCCCTTCCATTTCACCATATTTGCCACTAATAATTTGTCTCCAAAAGGCCTCCCTTTTTGAAGCAAAATGCCAATTCCACTTACAAAGGAGGGCCTTGTTAAGCGAATAAAGGCACCTAACTCCTAGACTCGCCTTCTTTTTGTTAGCACAAACGTAGCCCACTTCACCAAATTAGGCTTACTTTCTAAGGTCCCACCTCTCCAAAGAAAGTCCCTTTGAATTTTATAGCAAAGGGTAACTTATTTAGTGGGAATTCATGTAGCAAGGTAAAAGGTGTTTTAGAGTTGCTTAATTGTGTTACTAAGTTGGTGGAAAGATATACTGCATTACTTTTTTTTTTTGATAGGAAACGACAAAGGGATATATTGATAAAAAAGAAGTATAAGAGAAGGATGAAGAATCCTCCCACCAAAAAAAAAAAAAAACTACAAGGAAGCAAATACAAGAAAATATAAAGTAAAAACAAGCAAACTCTCTAGGTTAGACCAACCCAATGGAATTACACACCACTAACCAATCAAGTTGTAACACGTTTAGGGGAGTCCCCTTAAAAACCTTGGAACAAAAAGCCCAAAGAGAAGCAAGGAAATGAATAGAATCCAAAAGAATCTCTGAATTCTTTGATTTATCCTAAAAAATCCTTGGATTTCTTTCCCGCCACACAACCCAAATTAAAGCGATGCACGCAGCTTGCCATAAAACAATCCCTCTCTTTGAAAAACCAAAACTATTAAAATTGGTGGACAGCATGTCGGAGATGCTCCTCGGGGGGACCCAATCCGTCTTGGCTAACTGAAATAATTTGTGCCACAACCCCATCGTCAAAGAGCAATGTAGAAAAAGATGATCTATTGATTCTCCATGCTTCATGCACAACTTACAAATATCAGGACTAAGCTCTTTGTAGGGTCTTCTCGACTGTAGCAAGTCATTAGTATCTACCTTCTTGTGTGCCACTAACCAAACAAAGGACTTGACTTTGAAAGGGTCTTGAGAATTCCAAACGAACTTAGAAGGGAAAATTGGAGGAAAACTAGAAAATTGGGATGAGGCAAGAAAAAAAGATTTGACAGTAAAAAGTCCTGAAGAAGATGAGGATCAGGATCTCATATTTGAAATCGAAGGTGATAAATGCAGACGATCAAGAGACCGCATGAGGCCTTCTAAATCTTCTATCTCAGAATCGGAAAGGTTACGACCAAAGTTAAAGTTTCAAGAGAAGGGACGAGTAGAGCCGAGAATTGAAGAAAAAGAACTATTCTTATCCGTGACTACTCTAAATAGTCTTGGATATTGGACTCCCAAAGGTTGGTCCCCCCACCACAAGTCTTCCCAGAACCGAATTCTTTCCCCATCTCCTACCACAAACTGAGTAAACTTGGAAAACTCCTGGGAGACTTGTGCTTGACTTTTCATAACGTTCCATTGTCATATCAGCATACATAGCCTTGAAATAAGACACACTTTCAATGGGTATGAGAATGATAGTGTACCGAAATTTCTTTTTTTTTTTCTTTGGCAGAATTTGGATGGGTTAGATAGCTTTGCAACTAAGATATGGAAATTGTCCTCCCATCCATCTTTTAGTGATAAAATAAAATATGAATGCATAAATGAATTATTATTTGTTTTCTCTCTGTATAGTGTAATGATGATTATTATATCTAATGTTTCATTGTGCTTTATGGCTGTGAAACTAAGCTTCATTTCTACTTTCCATTGGCATTTTGTTTCTTTGTGTTGATAACCGATTTTGCTTACCCTAGTGATTGGATTTTCTTTTCACTTGGGTGTGATGTTGTCTTTGTTCCCTTTTGTGAGTATCTAGAACTTTTCTTTTTTGCTATGTTATACTCATTTTTTTTCTCTTGTAGCCTTGGTACGCCTATGGAATTGCTGAAGCCATATTGCGCACTGCTGACCTTTCAGTTCCTCTAAAAGTGAGCTTCCTCCTTTTTTCTATTTTCCACTTTAAATTTTTTTAATGTTAGATTCTTATTGCTTGTATTGCTTGTAAGTCTATGTGGCATTTGATAAAAGATAATAAAAGCTTAAAGGGACCGATGTAAGTTTGGTGATGAAAATTTCATTGTGGTGAGGCCTTCTATAATTGGATCAGTAACCCATCTAAATTTAACAATACTGGCTCAAATATGACAGGCGAGATTTTTGTTGGTTAATGGTTTCTATGTTCAATTTTAATGTTTAGATCCCAAGCCTTAGTTCTATGGTAGATATTTCCTTAATTGTTGGGAGAAGTGCTTTATTGGAATGTAGGGAGCACAACCTTTCCATTCTGGCTGGGTTAACGATGTTGCTTCAAAGTTCCCTTGGTCAAGTAGTTATTAACACATTGAGGCTTTAAATGGTCAATCACAAAAAAAGTATGGATCCTTATAGGGGAGTTCACACCAACACCTTTGGCTAATGAAAATTTGAGAAAATAAGAGAAATTTTATTTGAAAGGAAACCACCATACCACAAATCTTGATGAAGGCTATAACTCTTAATCCATCTTAATGATGTACCTTTAGGACAACTAAAATCTAGGTATCCTTAGGACATGGCTCCACTAGGTGATTTTGGATTTTTCTCATCAAAATCATTGTCTTCATGTACTAGTAGGACAACTAAAATCTAGATATCTTTGGGATATGGCTTCAAGAGGGGATTTTGGAGTTTTCTGATCAAAACCGTTGTCCTTTGTGTCATATATAGGTTATAAACTCCAAGCCATAGGACAATTGAGAAAGTGAATATTCACTATTTTGCTATTGTCTATACTTACCAAAAAAAAAAAAAAAAAAAATGTTTTTCTAGTGTCTAAAAAGAGAAGACGATGCTTAGGAGCCATGCTTGCCATTCTTTGTGTGATTTTGGTTGCAGAAGGATGGTAGGGGGTACTTGAACCCTTGTAGGATGCTTTGGAAACCTTTACGATGCTTAGGGAGCCATGCTTGCCATTCTTTGTGTGATTTTGGTTGCAGAAGGATGGTAGGGGGTACTTGAACCCTTGTAGGATGCTTTGGGAACCTTTCTTCCTTGTGGGGCATCTATTTGTTAGAGTTCTAGGCATCTTCATTAGGGTGACTATGTTGGATTTAGGGATGTGTGCAATGGTAGCTAGACTCAACTTGGGGTTACTGAAGTATGGGAATCCCTACCTTCATGATGTCTCTAACTTAATATTCATTTAGGTTTTGCCAGGAAGCTTTGACTAGTTGGGGATTGGTGGAGTGTTTAGAGGTTGTTATGCTTAGAACTTTTTCTAAGCCCTAGTAAGTTCTAGGAGGGAGTAGGGATTGAGATTCTAAAGTTACTAGAATGCATGGTTGAGGTGAAATCTATGGAGATGAGCAACTTTAGAGTGGTAGGAGATTCAAGTGTTCTTATCTTGTAGCTTCTAAGGGTAAGATGAGAGCATAGAGATGGGAGATGTGGTTCAGAAGATTTTAGATCATTTGAGAGGGGTGCGTTAATCTGTTTTTGGATGCTTAGTTTTACCAACCAGGCAGCGAATGGGTTGGTTAATAGAATAGCTTCGTTAATAGAGGCATTTGTTGGGGACTTCCTCTCTAAATGTTCACCTTGATCATTGGTTTCCTTGCTTGTATTTATGGTGATGTGGGCTCACATTTTTATCAGTTACTTTGGATCCTTTACTTCTATTCTTTCCTAATAGGCATTTGTTTGGCATGAAAGATAGCTTGACCTTTCTATATCATTTTTTTTTTTTAAATTTTTGGAAGAGAATTAACTTCTCCTTGCATTTGATAAAGTTTTAGAGACCTCCTTTGACATTTGGTGGAAGATTAATCCTTCAAGGTTTCAAATCTTAAAAAAATTCCTTCCGTCCCTTCCAAAATTTGAGTAAATTCTCATGTTACTCATTAAATTGATCTAATAAATAATAAAAAAAGAATGGTTTAACCTTAAATGCAATTAATTTGACATCCAATCTAATCTAATGAGTATATCATTTGTAAAAGAAAATTCAGTTTTTTTTTCCCATGAAATTCTGTTATTTTTTCAAATTCTAGTTATAAAAAATCTATATTTTTTTTAGATTCACTTAAAATTTTTTTCTTAATTAGAATTTTTTATGAATAGAATTAGAAAGTCGAAATTATAAAAATAGAAAATTTCCAAAATGTAACTTGAAATAAGCGTGTGTGCGTGCGCGCGTGTTTCTTCGTTTTTAATGAAAAATATTTAGAAATATAATGTTTTCCTATGAATGGAAGTGAGAAAATTCAAAACTTTTCATAAATGAATATGTACAAGGAGATGATTCTGCAGAATAAAAATTGAAGATATAGAAGTTATTTGTAAATATAATTAAAATTGAGCGTTTTA
Organism: Vitis vinifera; assembly: GCF_030704535.1. Lineage (NCBI taxonomy): Eukaryota > Viridiplantae > Streptophyta > Magnoliopsida > Vitales > Vitaceae > Vitis > Vitis vinifera. Next base: position 15,501,711 of record NC_081809.1, on the reverse strand, counting down.
CTTAAAATTTATTTGTTTAGTGGATTGAAGCCATATTAATTGAGTTTGGGATTAGATTGGTCTTTCATTGTGTATTGGATTGATGTGAGAAAGGTAAATAGGTTCTTTAAGAAAATTTTGGAAAAGGAGTTTTCCATTAGAAAAATTAAGCCTAAGTTAGGATTGCATCTCAAATGTCTGGGGAGGTACCTGTAATTTGGAAAATCTCAGGGGAGGTTGGTGCACTTCTCTCTCTCTCTCTTTCTTTCTTTCGTTCCTTTTTTTTTTTTTTTTAAATGATTTAAATGCTTGTTTGCTGTAATTTTGGTAGTTATCCAAGTGTTAATCCTCCTTTGAGACATAGAAGGTGTTTGTTGGTTGACTACTTGTCATTTTCATCCTAAATGAACCTTCTAGTGAATAGTCTTTAACGACCATTAAAGCATCAACATTCTCTATAGTTAGGCCATACCTTCAAAGAAGATATACTTCTTGGCAGAATTTGTTTAAGGCATCCCATAAATATTTGAAAGACCCTATGACAGAGGCTTAAAGAGTATATGTGATGGGGACAAGTGGCAGCCACCTTTAAAATTTTATTGAAGGAGCAAAGGAATGGGCTATAAGGCCCAAGATTTAATTTGGCATTCTTTGGATGATAATGGGCTGAGCATAGATCTTATATGATTCAATATGAGTTCAATCTAGAAGTATTTTCTAGAAATTAGATTATGGGCAGTCATAAGTTATGACTTTTAATCATTAATGTTGTTATTTTCCTAGAGGCTTTTAATGTGGTCTAGTAGTCAATCCAAGTTTTTGTTATTTTCAAGCTGCATTACTACTATGTGAATAGTTCCAAGGAGTTATAACTCTCTGGAGAAGTTCTATTTGGTAGTTGATCTGTCTTCTAAAAGAAATCAGTAGATGAATGATAAAATTTTCTAACATCCACTATTTGCTAGGAGTTGTTCACCTGGGTGTGAAGCCTAAAGGTTTCTAGGAGTGATTTCTAGAGTTCTTTTAGGGGTACCAAACATCTACCCTCCTTTCATTTCACTTTGCTGTCATGCATCAATATGCTGAGGAGATTATTGTCAGGGGCCTAAGGGACAGTTTAGAAGAATTAGTACTATGCTAAACTAGATACTTGGGAGCCAGTTTGAAATTATCCTTAAAACTGAAGTAACTATCCACATAACTCCTTATGATCCTATTACTTTGTCATCCTTATCATGCTTCTATCAGTCGTCACACTTGTTCCTCAAGGCAAATATCCTCATTCACTTTGCCACCTTATTACTAAAGTGTTACACCATCAAGGTAATGCTCAATCATCACCATTACAGTGCACCTTAATGCTGAAAGGTCCTCGAACAAAATAACACGAAACATCTTTTATTCATCAAGGCAAAATTTGATCCTGCTGTTTATTTTGTGCATACAGATATATGAAATTGGTGGTGGATCAGGAACTTGTGCAAAGGGCATAATGGATTACCTAATGCTGAATGCACCTGCTAGAGTTTACAATAGTATGAGTTACATGTATGTGCATTCATTCTCTCCTTTTACCATGACAATAAGTTAAACCTGTATATGCTGACATGGGGCTTACAAATGCCACCTTTTTGATATCTATCTTTGTTTACATGCTTGATCCAAAGAATTTATTCTTTAGGGCAGAACTTAAACTCTACATGGTAAATATTAGATTTAAATTAATATATCTCCTCCTTTTCCTGCCTTATTATCTTTTTTAAAGATTATAACATGCTATGGGAAAAAACAGATAAATTAATCCTATAAAAAATTAATATAAATTTAGATTTTAAATATTCAAAATACCAGGGGAAACAACTTATAACAATGTGAAATTTCTGGCAGTGCAGGATTTTGTGTGTGTGTGTGCGTGTGCGTGTCATTGAGTGTTGGTTCTCATCTGTGGATAGACCTCTTCAAAGAGCTATCTGGATCGAGTTCTGTTCTTTCTGTACAAAGACATATAGTTACACCTATTGCTGCTAAATTGGTGCTTGGAAAAAAAAAAGGTTGATTGGATCAACTTTCAGATTTTATCTTGATAAGATAATTTCATTTTATGCCTGCTGAGGTTAGAGTTGGTGATTACTGGGATAACTAACTGATAAAAAGGCATCCAAGGTAGTCATGAAAGTGCATCTAAATTCATTGGAATCTGGTAGATTCTGAAGTTGATGCTATCTTTTTAAGTTTTTAGAAAGTATCAGAGTAAGGTCTTAACTTCAGAAACTTAATTTGAGCTTTTGAATTGAATGACCATTGGCTCAAAAATCAATCTAAAATGTTGCTAAAGAGTACAGATTGGTGATGCTGTTGTGATTAATGTCATTATGTGGTCCATTGAAATGATGGTCCAAACCAGCTCTAAGTGCTACTTTTTTTTTTTTTTTGATCAGAAACAAACAAATGTATTAATTGATAATAAAAACATAAGAAGGATGAGAAGTCTTCCTCATGATGACAAACCTAATCTAAAAGTAACTAAGTAAACCTCCACAAAACAAGGAAGGCTATACAAAAAGGACAAAAGACTTATACAAGTATAACAACACCAACCCCTATAACCCATCCCTAATGTGTACAAATTGAGAGCCAACTAAGCTGAATAATACTCAAAGGTTAGGGTTTAAAAATGTCTATATAGTAAGCCCAAAAAGAAACATAGAAATGAAGCAAAACCCACAACGACTCTGACGTCCTCCTAGTGTCCTCAAAAATCTGAGCGTTCCTCTCTCTCCACACAATCCGCAACAAAGAGAGACATGTGATCCTCCAAAGAACCCTACCTCTAATTGAATTCCCAAAATACTTGAAGGAGATCACCATCATATCACAAATACTGCCTGGTGGAACCCACTCCATCCCAACCTATGAAAAAAATCCTATACCACAATCCCAAAGTAATCGGACAATGTAGGAAAAGATGATCAATTGTCTCACTACTCCTACATAGAATGCACCAATCAGGACTAAGGACTTTGAAAGGCCTTCTCAACTGTAGCCATGGATTGAAATATCGGTTTTACGGATATATCGGAAATATCGGTGGATATTTTTTCACAAATATCGGTGGAGTGAAAATTATTTAAAATTCATAGGAATGCTTGAAAAAATTCCAAAACATGATAAAATCAGTAAGAATACACATTTTAAAGTTATCTTGTAAGTGTAATTGACATATATATAATTAAGAAGAAAAATATTATAAACAGAGATATATCGGTAGATTCGATATTTGAATTTTTAAAAATAATAAATATGAATTTTGAAAGTGTATAAAGTTAGAATTGAGTTAAGAAATATTTGATTTTATTGAATAAAAACAATTTATACATAAATATAATACATATGAGATTGCAATATTCTTTAGTATTATAAGGAAGAGATCGATGTGGTTTCATTATATTGTTAGATGAAGGGAGCTCATCTCGTTGAAGACAATATTTATTTAAAAATTTTTAAAATACTTTTATTAAAACATATTTTATTATATTTTAAATGAAAAATTAAATTAATTTATATAAAATATTTTATTTGAGATTTAATTTTTTAAATTTTATTAAAAATACGTAGTAACAATTTTTTCTATTAATATTAATTTATTTAATAATCAAAATAAAGGTCGATAATTAATAATTATTTATATAGAGAGTGGAAAATTGTTCTCATGATTTGTTTATTTTTTTTTTTTTTTATCTCTACTAAATCTAAAAAATCAAAAGGGCACCCACTTCTCTCACTCGGGCATCAAGAAGCCCTTTTCTGAAGTTGTCCTCCAACGAGAGAATCCCTAAAAAAGCCTTATTTTCCTCTGCCACTCTCAATCCTCGTAGGTACTAATCTAATCATGTTATTATTATTTTTTTTGCAACCCCCGTTTGATTCCCAAGAAAATCCATCCCCCATTCGATTTCTGGGAAAATTCATCATCGTTTGATTTCCGAGAAAATCCATGCAAAACCCCCAAAGAAAACAAAAAAATTGCTTTTCTTTTGCTCCTTGTGTTTTTTGGATATGTTTTAGGGGTCTCTTTGCTGTTATGCCATTGGATTTAAATTTCACGAACCCTAAATCCACGATTTTTGAGCCAGGCTAAAAAACACAACCTTTGCATGCAAATCCTGATCAGATTACCAAGTAGCATTTTATGTTTTTTTTTTTTTTTTTAAAAAAATTGGACAGATTTGTATCCTGTGCGCGGGTTGGACTGGTAGGAAATATAGGGAAATTTCTCGTAAAATCAGTAAAAATATTGAAATATCGGCGATATTTTCAGCGATTTCTTGGAATTCTCCTTCGGTTGCTCCACGCGTCAGCTCCACTCGTGATTTGTTTTCGATTTATCGGTGCTTCACCAATTTTTTGACGATATTCCCGGGAATCGATAATCAGGGGTGAATATCATATCGAGGGCAACCGATATCCAAAATTTCGACGAAATATCGGCGATAAATTCCAATTTTTCAATCCATGACTGTAGCATGTCTGGTATTTACCTTCTTAAGTGCCACTAACCATGCAAAGACCCTGATCTTAGAAGGAACTCTTGATTTCCACAAAAAATTAGCTTGGTAGAAGTGAATTGAATCTAGAGAAAAGTATAAGGCTGAAAAAAATGATTTTACTGAGAAAACTCTTGAAGAGGATGGTACCCAAGTTCTTGCATTTGAAATAGAAGGAGTCAAATGGACATTGGACAGTAAGGACCTTAATCTTTCAAGATCCTCAATCTCTGTATCAATTAGATTGTAATGAAAGGTGAGATCCCAAGACAAAGAAGTGTTATTACCAAGGATAATTGAGATAGGATAGTTTTTAGTAGTGGTGACTCTGAAAAGACTTGGGAATTGTAAACACAAAGGTTGGTCCTCTCACCACAAATCTTCCCAAAAACGAATTTTGGACCCATTACCCGCAACAAAACGAGTGTGTGTAGAAAAAACTTGGAGTAAATGTGCAATGGCCTTCCAAGGGCATTGATGTGACCTGTTGAATATAATGTATTTATAGTGTACAATCTTTCTTTCCTTTCTTAATATAGGTCACATATATGGTAGTTAGTTCAACCTAGCCTTGTATATATATTTCTCTATTGTAAGAAGTTAATCATATGAATGAGAATTAAGGTTTTCTCTCTCTCTCTCTCTTTCAACATGGTATCAGAGCCAAGGGAGAAAACTTTATTCTTTCTGGTTTACCCGTGTAATTAATTCCGGGAATCCGTCCAGTGGCCGTGTTTCATTCCGGTCACCTTTTCCATCTCCCAAAACTTTACAGTCAGCCATATCGTGGTCAGAAAACCCTCATCGTCGTCAACATTTTTCCGGCGACTTTTCCAGCGACTTTTTTTCCGGAGATATTTTTCGACGCCGACCACATCATCAGGAGCGCAAAGAGGAGATTTGCAACTTTTCTCATAGCACCGGAGCCAAAAACCGATCCATACGCCTCCCACGCGCCGTTTTTCTTCAGCGGCTTGAATCCCACACGCTAGTGCGTGAGGGCGCGTGACCCACTTTCTGGTGCCGAGCTTCTACCAGTAGGCTCGTTCGGCGCCGTCTTGCACTTTTAAGCCTCCGTCAGTCCTCTCCGAACCTTGTTTCTCCATTTTTTAGGCATTTCAGCCTCTGCGAGTCTTCTTTCAACCTTCTCCGGCCTCCCGAGGGGTTGGAACTATCACCGGTTCTGAATCTTTTAGTGCTTCGGAGATGAGTGTCTCATTGAACTTCGATTTTGGCCTCCTTGAGTAGACAAGTGTTTCCCTATTTGTCTGTAATTCTGTATCTCCTCCTGAGTTTAAGTGTCCTTCTGTATTAGGCAAAGGGGTAGATATAAGGCACGAAGTGGATTCAAACATAGCAACATCAAGATAGTCAAAGGTTAAGGAAGGTCTAGTCTCACTCATGGACTCCCCCTGAAGCGAGTAGTAGGGAGTATGCTAAAAAAATATGACATCTAGGCTAACATATAGCTTCTAAGAAATTGGGTCATAACATTTGTACCCTTTTTGTGTGGAAGAGTAGCCAAGAAAGACACATTTAAGCGCTTTGGGATCAAATTTGTTCCGCTTAGGTCCGTGAGTGTGGACAAACATAGTGGACCCAAAGACACGAAGTGGAAGATGTGCATCAAGTCTCAAATGAGGGGAAAACTCTTGGAATTCCTGGAGGGGTGTGACAAAGGATAGGACCCGACTAGGCATTCGGTTAATAAGATATGTGGCTATCAAAATGGAGTCACCCCAAAATTGTGAGGGCATGTGAGATGTAAACAGCAAAGCACGAGCAACTTCAAGAATATGTCTATTTTTCTGTTCTGCAACCTCGTTTTGCTGAGGGTGTCAACACAAGAACTTTGATGTATAATACCATTTTCTTATAGGTAAGTGCTCAAGGAGTGATTGAAATACTCAGTACCATTATCAGTACGAAGAATTTGAATTTTGGTGTGAAACTGTGTTTGTATCATAGAGTGAAAGTTCATGAAGACTGATTGAACCTTAGTTTTATCAGTCAACAAATATACCCAACACAGGCGAGTATGGTCATCAATAAAAGTAATAAACCATTTTTTATGGGTCTTATTAGGGGTACGTGAGGGACCCCATAGATCACTGTGAATCAGAGTAAAAGGAATGGATGGTTTATACTTAGATTTAGGAAAAGACGCCCGATGATGTTTGGCTAGTTCACACACTTCACACTGAAAATCCAATAAAGTTTTATTTGAACTTAGTGAGGGAAATAAATGTTTTAAGTACTAAAAACTAGGATGACCCATCCTTTTGTGCCATAACAAAATTTCACTGTCCTTAGGATAAGAGGTAGAATTACAAACAGTAGGAGAACTCTGTCCAAGTATCTTGGTTTCGTCAAAGTAATATAGACCCTCACGTTCCTTAGCACTGTCAATCATCTTCCCCGATGATAGGTCTTGAAAAACACAATGAGATGGTAGGAATTTAGCTGAGCAATTAGACCTTTTGGTTAACTAGCTAATAGACAGCAAATTGCAAGACAAATTAGGTACATGTAGGATAGGGTTGAGAGTAATCGAATTTGAAATACGAATACTCCCTTTGCCAGCAACTGATGATAAAGTACCATCTGCAATTTTTACTTTTAAATTACCGGCACAGGGAGAATATGTAGAAAATAAATGATGAGCATTAGTCATATGATCAGATGCACCAGAGTCAATAATCCAGGGAGTAATTTGAGACATGGTGCTAAGTGCTGTAAAAAAGGTACCTTTTTTTGCCAAAGAACCAGAGGATAAAGTGGTAGAAGATTGACCAGAGGCTTGGAAATTAGAAAAAAGCTCATATAATTTTGCAAGGTAGTTGGAATTTAACCCCACACTAGAAGTTGACTGACAAATTTCTGTGGGAGTTTTGTCTGCCTGGGTTTCGGTGGAGGCCTGATGACTATGAGCTTTATTGGGCTGTCTAGGCTTCCAATCTGCGGGGGCTTGCCATGTAAAGCCCAACAAGTGTCTTTAGTGTGGCCCAACTTCTTACAATACTCACAATAAGTCCTCTTGGACTGTCTTGGGCTTGGCCCACTAGATCTAGCAGGATGAGGCCCACTAGATCCAGCATGAGGCCCACGTCTAGCAACAGTAAGAGGCCCATGAGGCCCATGAGGCCCATGAGGCCCATGAGTTAAAAGGGCTGAGCCCTCAGGTCCAAATGAGAGATCCAACATCACTCTCCTTCTGCTTTCCTCTTGCCGCACCTTTGAGAAAACTTCTCGGATGGAGGGCAACGACCGGCGACTGAGAACCCTACTCCTGACGTCATCAAGCTCGCGGTTTAGCCCTGCTAGGAACTTAAAGACCCTCTTATTCTCCATCTTCTTCTTGAAGCGCACATTGTCCCCCGTGCACTCCCACTCCTCTTCACAGCTGAGATAGAGATCTTGCCACAAACCCAGCATCTCGGTGTAGTATTCCGTGAATTCCCGATCTCCTTGCTTCATCTGCCAAAGCCGCGTCTTGATTTCAAAGATTTGGGAAGCATTCTCAGCATTAGAATACGTTTCCCGTATCTCATCCCACACGTCCTTTGCCGTCGGCTGGTTTCATGGAGTTAATCAAGCATGAGGTGATAAAGGAGTTTTTGGACTGCCATTTCTGGGATGCTGCTACATCGGTCGAAGGTGGTTGCTAAGTCTCGTTGGTAAGGAACCCTAACTTTCCCTTTCCGTCAATAACGAGCTTGATTGCTTGAGCCCACTCTCTGTAATTCTTACCATTCAGTTTTTTAACGGTAAGGTGGAGTGGGGAGTTGTCGAATGTATCAACAGGGCCCATCGAAGAGTATATCTCCAACACTCTTTCATGGTGGTTTCCTCTTTGGGCATCCATGGACAGATTAGGGTTTTAGAGCAAACGAGGCTCTGATACCATGAAGAAACTGAGAATGATTTAAAATTCATTCAAAAACTATATCTTTTTACATAAACGTATCCCTATTTAACAAATACACAGAAAGCAATTAAAAAGGAAAAAAATACAAATATGGAAGAACACAAATTATCCACAATTGGGGCCTCAATCTTTCCCTATTATCTTACCAATCATCATTCAAAATTATAATGGATTTCCATAAAGTGCTTCCTCTCTAAGACCCTTCTCACCTCAAAGGAAATCCCGTTGGATCGGCTTTATTCTCAATCTAACCACTCTTGACATATGGAATAAGGACATATAGTAAATGGGCATGCTAGACAATGTGCTCTAAATGAGAGTGATTCTCCCTCATTTAGAGATAAATTACCTTTCCACAAAGCTAGCCTCTTGCAAAACCTTCCCTCAACCCCATACCAAACCGCCATTGGTTTATGTGGAGGTAAGAGGAGGGAAACACTCCCACCTTGCAACCAAGCTCAAGGGCCAAAACCTCTAAATTCTCCACCCTCCCAACTGGTAAAATCTCATTTTTGTCCAAATTGATAGGATATTCTTAGATGCCATTATAATGCTAATAGTTGTCTGCATTTAGTTTTGATTCTTTGAATTTCTATCTGTGCTATGATTCATTTGTGGCTATTCTTAAATAAATTAATTATTTGTAGTCCATTCTATGAGATTGATCTAACTTGCTGATAATGACCATGCATAGCTCAAATGGTTTGAGTCAATTTATTTATGGACTTGTACTCAAATAAGCTTACTATTTTACTAGAGGGCCATGTTTGGTTCACAAAATTGGAGCTTGGGAATAGGTGTTTTATTCCCATTCCACTAATTCCCTTATTTGGTGCAATATTTTGGACTTAGGGATCAATCCTCACTTGGAAATCATCAACCACAAAACATGAGTTATGAAAACTCACAATGGTCCCAAGGAATGCTACCCCTCATTTCCTCATTTCCTCATTTCCTCATTTCCAGCATATTCTCTAAGCTTCTAAACAAATAAAATGACAACTATATATAATTTTAACTTATATTTGCATTATTTATTTTAAAAAATGATGTCTCCATAATCTAATAACTTGTTTCTTATTCATTTTTTAAATATCAATTCCCTCTTGCACTAGTACAATTTATTAGGCATACAAATAATTTTATATATATATATATATGTATATATAGATATCTATAGATCATACTTATTTTTTTTATAAAAAAATAATATTTTATTATGGTGTTTTTCAATAGTAATTATGTATTTCAAAAAGGAAAAAAATTTAATGCTTAAAATTAACAATATAATACTTAATAAGTTCCTTCCATTTTTTTTAAAAACTTCCAAGTTTTAAAATACATTTAAAAATGCATATATTTAAAATCTATACTATCCAAACAGTTGAATAAAGATTGATATCTTTTCTTAATCCCAAACTTGACTTAGCCAAACACAAGAATGAGAATTATTAGATTGTACAATGCTTATTCCTGGCATGGATTTTCGAAGGAATAAAATTCCTATTTTGGCTGTTCTGTGAACAAAATGAGGCCTAAATGAACACAGGTTTTCAGAATTGAGATTCTAGATGGAATCAATGTGTTCTCAAGATCAATTTGAGAATTGTAGAGTTCTAATATATTTGTACTGAAAGTAAACACTTATATGCCAAAAGTCTGAATATGAAAATATTTTAGAAACGTACAAAGATAAAGCAAAAAGCTCACGAACCTCAACAAAAGAGTAAAGAAACAAAAAGCATATAAAGCATAATTTCGGTGAAAAAAATAGAGGTGGATATGCAAAATTAAGATACAAAACTTCAAGATTACGCAATAGTTGGCTTACTCTTATTTTCTTCTCATTTTCTTACCTTATTTATTGTCAAGACTTTAATAAACTTATTTGATTTCAATATTATTTTCGATGTGTTTTAATTGGTGGGCCAATGTATAGTACTGGTCCAAATAGGATTTTTCACAAGCCTGGATGAAATTCCTTAGAAGTACCAAATAATTTGTCTTGTTTTTTAGTTCACACAAAGTCATATTGGATACATAAAAGATCCTTATATTGAATGCAGTTCGGTGGAAATTAGCTCATCATTGGCTAAGAAACAAATGGAAACTGTTGGAGCAGTTCGTAGTCACTTGTCAAAATTTAGAGTAGAATGTCATGATGCTGCCGACAAGAATGCATGGGGTATGCTTGCTTTATTTTTGCACTTTTTGCTAATTTGGAGAGATTCTTGTTACTTAAGTTACAAATATATATGGGAAAGGAAGCAAAACCTATGTATGAAAGAACCTAAGGAAAATTCCTACAGTGTGCTCTGAAATTATAGCATGTATAATAATCAAATCCCTAAAATAAATGGGTCAAATATGAATGCTAATGTAGAAAGTCTAAGGCTTGAAATCTCCAACTGTACAACTAACATTAGATTCATTTGTCAACAATTGCCTTCAAGGTGGAAAATAGATGTATCAAATGCAATGTTCACTGCCAAATTGAAAGTCCCATTTGACACTTTGTTAAAATATCTATAAGTTAATTCTTTATCTTCACAAATAGAGTAAAAATTAATCTTTATGGAACTAAAGAAATACCAAAAAAGGAATGGAAGGAAATAAAGAAATTCTGAACTACTCTATCGAGGGTATATAGGTAATTTTTCATTTTTTAGGTTCTTTATTGTCTTAATTTTTTTTTTGTAATTGGTGCACTTCTTGTTTTTATTTTTAAAAACAAAAATTAATGATAGCTTCTATATAAAAATAGAAACTTTTATATAAAAAGTATAGGCTTGCCTTGTTTTCTAAAAAATTGCTTTCATAGATTTTAAAATTTGAGGTAGTAAATTTTTTTTAATATCTCAATTTTTTTTTTAAAGTAATTTTCAAAAACCATTACCTTTTTAATATAAGCCTCGAAGAATTTTTGTATTTTATATAAAAGTTACTATTATTTTCTATTTTCAAAAATACAAAGTAGGAAGTGTATCCAAATGGATACTAATATGCTTATTTGGATACACTTCTTGTTTTTTGTTTTTAAAATAAAAAATAGTAATAACTTTTGTATAAGATATAAGAAACTCTTAGAAGCTTATATTGAAAAGGTAACAATTTTTAAAACTATTATAAAAATCATGGTATCAAAATTTTTTTACTACGTCTAATTTTAAAATCTCTGACAGTGATTTTTAAAGACAATAAGGTTAATATATACTTTTTGTACAAGATGTTCTATTTTTATGTAGAAGTTTCTAATTTTAAAAACAAAAAGTACAAAGTGGATCCAAATGGACACTAAACTTTCTATTTTTCAAATTTTTACCCTTAAAATTTCTATTAGAGTCCTTAGAATGTAGAGGTTTTATTTTTTTATTTTTTAGTTATTTTTTATTAGAAACTCTTATTACAACAAGTTTTTACAAAGTTAAATTTCTAATTCTAAGTACTTTCATTTGATTTTTTTAGGAGATTAAGTAGTTTAAATAAAAAAGAGTCCTATAAGTTACTACATAGGTTAGGTTTCTATTTTCATAGTTTTATTCAATTTTTAGGATTGATGATCAATAATATTATTATTTTTTTATTTTTATTTTTTTGGTATACCTTAAAATATTCAATGTTGAGATTCCATTGCTTTTCTTCTAGGTGATGTTTCTATCTTTTCTTCTTTATCTTTTTTTCCTATATTTTATTTTACTTTTCCACATTACCATTTTTTGATAGGGAAATGCAAATCATATTAATAAAGCACCAAAGAGGCACATTGTAGTACATAGGACATATGCAACGGGATATTAATAAAGCACCAAAGAGGCACATCGTAGTACATAGGACATATACAACGGGTGCCAAAAAAGGACAAGGGAAACAAAAAATACTCCCTCCCTCAACGAGAACCCAACCAATCAATGAAGTCGAATAAGGCCAATGGTCCTTCACCTATATACAACTTGGTCTAGTACATCAAGTTACAAAAAGCTCAATTTTTAGTCATTGGTTCGAAAGCTCCTCATTATCAAAGATCTTCTATTTCTTTCCTTTTACACTGTCTAAAAAAGGCACAAAGGTGCTGCTTCCCACATTTTTTTTCTGTTTCCTTCCAACAAAGGAGCCTCTCTACCCTAGTAGAGTCTCCTTAACAAAAGAAGGCAACACCCAAGTAGCACCAAAAAGGGAGAACAAAAGCTCCCACAACATCCATGCCTTGACACAATGTAGCAAAATGTGGTCAATTGACTCCTCTTCGATATGACAAAGAAAACATCTATTAGCCAATTGACATCCTCTCCTTTGAAGTTGATCTAGAGTAAGTGCTTTTCCCCAAGATGTCTCCTAAGCAAAAAAACACACCTTAGGAAGAACCCACACATTCTAAACAACCCCAATTGGAAAAGACACTGATCTCCTAGGCTTTAGAATAATGAAAAGTGACTTAACAGAGAAAGTTCCATCTTTGTCTCCAACCAAATGATGTTATCCTCCCTGTCTCCAATAACCACTTTATCTTGCAGCCTTGACAAGAAACACTCCAATCCCTCAATCTTCAAATCATTAAGATGCCTAGAGAAACTACGGAACCAAACACCCTTCCCCCTTGATTGAGTCCATAAATCCACCACCCATGCCTCTTTTAAGCTTGCTATGACAAATAAGGAAGGAAAAGCAACTCTTAAAAGCTCTTCCCTGCACCAAATATCCTTCCAAAACTTTACCCTCCCCCCATTGCCAATAGAGAAGGAGACTCTACTGTTAATGAATTCCCCCAATGTCCTTATGGCCTTCCACAAACCAACCTTGTACACATCTCTCACTTCCTTTAAAGACCAACACCCTTCATTCTTCCCATATATCCCACAAACTATCTGCCTCTAGAAAGCCTTCCTTTCCTTAGCAAAACATCAATTCCATTTACAAAGAAGGGCCTTGCTAAGAGTGGGGGGAGATGCTTCCCTTTACTTTTCCACGTTACCATATTTTTTATTCTTGTTTCAAGTCCTTCCCTTGAATCATACAAGATTGAAGCCCTAGTCCTCTTTATTTGATTGTAGAAAACCATCCCAGGGTTGTCTTATACCAGTTTTGGTATCATAGTAAAAGTTCTTGGCTTGATGGTACATGCAACTAAGGAGTGGAGCAATTTACCTAAGCATGAGTTCGAAGAGTGCTTCTATTAATTGAAATGTTGCTTCAACACATTTATAGGAAATTTAATTGCTCAACAAGAAGCTAGATGAGACAATGAGGCTATTGGAAAGAAGTCAAGAAACACAATTTATGAGAGAAGATGGTGGGAGCAATCACTTTGACCAATCACCTAATAAAGTATGTAAAGAGTGAGGTAGTTTAATGATGTATAATCAACCAAAGAGCAAAATAGGAGACATCCATTGTAATATAAACATAGAGAGGCTCTTAAACATTGAGTAAGATCAGAATGTGATATAAAAGGTACGTATTGAAGTTGTTGAATTTTTAGGAAAATTGAGTTCGACTTTTCTTGATTATGTGTATGGAAAATTACTTTGATGGGTATATTATCCTTGAGGATATCATGGTTAGTTTTGTTTAAAAGGCATGTTGCATTTATTATTTCATGGTATTGAAGATAAACTCTATAGAGCCAACCAACTGCCTATGAACACATGGAATGAGATGCAGTTGAAGATGGAAGAGTGCTTTCTCCCAATTGATTATGAATTGTTCTTATGTACCAAAGTGTTTAATCTCAAACAAGGTAATAAATTGGTTGAAGAATTCATGGACGAATTTCATGAGTTGAGTATTTAAAATCAAGTAATGGAAATTCTTATTTCTATCAATATATCTCTTTGTCGTTTCCTATAAAAAAAAAATCAAGTAATGGAAAGTGAGACTCAAATTATTGCTTGCTAGAAAGTTGGACTTTGAATGGAGATCCAACTTGAGACGTTATTTGGATAGACTTACACCATAGATGATGCTTATTATAGTAGCCCTTATGATTGAATTTTTTTAGTTTCTTGATGTCTAGGGTCACAAAATGGGGGTTCTTTATCTATTTAGACAATAATTAAACCCTTAAATACAACAAAATTCCAACACTTCTTATCATATGAATGATGGAGGCAACAATCAACAATTTTCAAATGTGACTAAGGGAGTTGCTCTAATAGTAAAAGAAGAAGAGAATTGGCGACAAATTAACATCTTCCATACTCATGTTAGAAGATAAATCTAAGGGTGTAGAAGAATCCAAATCCCTATTAGATAGCATGGGTAGACAACTCTATTTTGGTGAGTTAGTGTTGTCTAGTCATGTTTAATTGTAGTAATAATTTTAAGTATGGTGTAATATTTTGCTGATGAAAGTTATCCATAATTTGCTTGGAAGAATGGGGCTTTTTGATGAAAGAGTTCAAAATGATAGCTATGATAATACGTGTGTAATGCACACAAATGTGCAATATCTTGAAGTTGATTTTTTTCGTTACAAATTTTGCCCAATTAGCATCTATATATCTTTCTACTTTCAAATGACCTGTTTTAGGAAATAGAAAACCTTTCATTGGAGTAATCAACATTTGTATACTTGTCCGCTTTTAGGTCACCTTGTTTAGAAAATAGTAGATCTTTCATATGAGTAGAATTTAAATTTTTGAGAATCATCTATACAACCAACATATATGTTTTGCAGGGAGCATGCATGAATTAACTTCTATAATCCTTGCATAGGTTGTGTCAAGATGAGTATGAACCAAGTATGTTAGCTTCCTAACCAATCTTTGGTATTCCTTATTTAAGTTACCCGCTTCAATGGCTACAAAAATCGAGAGGTTGCAAAGAGATTTTTTATGGTCAGGGATTGGGGAAGGTAAAAGAGATCATTTAGTGAGTTGGGATGTTGTGTGTAAACCGAAAGCAATAGGGGGTTTGGGTTTTGGGAAGATTTCTATGAGGAATCTTGCTCTTTTATGGAAATGGTTGTGGAGGTACCTAGAGAGGGTTCAACTCTATGGCATCAGGTCATATTAAGCATTTATGGTTCACACTCTAATGGTTGGGATGCTAACTCTTTAGTCAGATGGTCACATCACTGCCCTTGGAAGGCTATTGCACAAGTCTTTTAGGAGTTTTCCTTGTTTACTCGGTTTGTGGTAGGAAATGGGGAAAGAATTCGGTTCTGGGAAGATTTGTGGTGGGGGGGCCCAACCTTTGGGAACCCAATATCCAAGACTATTTAGAGTAGTCTTGGATAAAAATATTCCTATTTCTTCAGTTCTCGGTTTTACTCGTCCTTTCTCTTGGAATTTTAATTTCCGCTGTAACCTTTCAGATTCTGAGATAGAGGACTTAGAAGGCCTCATGCGGTCACTTGATGGATTGCATCTATCTCCTTTGGTTCCACATGCCGGATTTTGGCCATTATCTTCTTCAGGGCTTTTTTCAGTCAAATCTTTCTTTTTAGCATTATCTCAATTTTCTGGATCTCCTCAGGTTTTCCCTTCTAAGTTCGTTTGGAATTCTCAAGTCCCTTTCAAAGTTAAGTCCTTTGTCTAGTTAGTGGCACACAAGAAGGAGAATACTAATGACTTGCTACAAGTGAAAAGACCCTACAAAGCCCCTAGTCCTGATATTTGTATTCTGTGCATGAAGCATGGGGAATCTGCAGATCACCTGTTCCTTCATTGTTCCTTGACAATTGGGTTGTGGCACAAATTATTTTAGTTAGTTAAGACGGATTGGGTACCCCCGAGGAGCATCTTTGACATGATGTCCATCAAATTTAATGGTTTTGGTTCATCTAAGAGGGGGATAGTCTTGTGGCAAGCTGCGAGCATCGCTCTAATTCGGGTTGTGTGGTGGGAAAGAAACGCAAGGATTTTTGAGGATAAAGCAAGGAATTCAGAGTATCTTTGGGACTCTATTGTTTTCCTTGCTTCTCTTTGGGCTTTTTGTTCCAAGGTTTTTAAGGGGACTTCCCTTAATGTGTTACAACTTGACTGGTTAGCGGTGTGTACTCCATAAGGAATGGTCCTTTATAGAGAGTTCGCTTGTTTGACAGTGTAATTTCTTGTAGTTTAGTTTTCTTTGGTGGGAGGATTTCTCATCCTTCTTATTGTACTTCTTTTTTCTATCTATATATCTCTGTGTCATTTCCAATAAAAAAAAAAAATATCTATCTACCGGTGTATCATTTGTGCCTTTACCTGACTTGTGATTTTGTTTAATAGAAGTATTAATAGGTTCAAAAGCTAACATTCTGGCTTCGGTCAACCTATCTCTTCTGGAAATGGTAAATGAAATATACCAACAATGTAGGCACATGTTGGCATAAATTTGTAAATAAGTAATGTACATGGTCAAGCTGTTGCAATAAATCTTTCTCTTCCTAGTAGCAATACAAATAGGAGACCCAATGATTATATTAAGCATTAAGCAGTTTGGTTATGTTAGCTCATTGCTAGAAGGAAAATCATAGGTAGGGTGATTGAATATCAGGCTGGAAGGCAGGAATTAAGAGGGGCAAGAATTAAATTCACAGTTGGCTTAAGGCTGATGGTTTCAAAGACCTACATAGGAGTTGGTGGTTGGGATATAGCTTTATTAGTTCTTATAGCCACTCTCTAGCTGCAAAGCTAAAGGCCCTTAAGCAGGACCTTAAAAAGTGGAATAGAGAGGTGTTTAGAAATGTCATAACAAGAAGAATCAGGCTTTAAACAAAGTCAGCTTTTGGGACTCTAAGGTGATGAAGGAAGTCTTGTTTACTGAAAAATTTGAAGCTAGAAGGTTGGTAGTGGATGAGTTTAGTAAGTGTCGACTTTGGAAGAAACCATGTGGAGACAAAAGCGAAGAGAAGTTTGGCTAATGGATGGGGACAAAACACAAACTTTCATAAAATGGCCAATGCATGTAGAAGAAGAAACTTCTTGGTCAAATTCAGAGTAAATGCAAAGTGGCTAGTTGAAGAGGTAAAAATTAAAGAAGAGGTTTTTAACGCTTTCCAAACCCTTTGGTTGAAGTTAAGGGAGACCTAGTAGTAGGAGAATGAGCTTTGTGACTTTAGGGAGGGAGGATGCTAGGACCCTGGAACTTTTCCTCTTAAGGAGGAAGTCTTTGCCACGTTGTCTAGTCTTTATGGGGGAGAAAACGCCAATGTTTGATGGCTTCACTATGGCATCTTCGTAGTTCTGTTATGATTTCGTTAAAGATGAGGTAATGAGGTTCTTTAGGGATTTCTATGATAATAGGTCATTGAGAGAAGTTTAAATGGTAATTTTTTCTTTTTGTTTTAATCCCTAGGAAAGGAGGAGTAGAGGATTTGAAAGATTTTAGACTCATTAACTTAGTTGGGGCGCTATATAAGCTCTTAGCAAAAGTGTTGGCTAATAGGATTAGAAAGGTGTTGGGAAAGGTAGTATTAATTAATCTTTCAACATGCTTTTGTGGAGGGTATGCAGATTTTAGATGCAGTAAATGAAGCCATAGACTCAAGGATAAAAAGTCTGAATGGTGGGTTATTGCCATGGAAAATATGGGTTTTGGTAAAAAAATGGGTTAAATGACTAGATGATGTATTTCATGGGCAAAATTCTTTGACCAAATGGATTAGATGATGAATTTCATGGGCAAAATTCCTTGTCCTTGTTAATAGGACACCTTTAGACTTTCTTTTTAGAGTTCTAGGGGGAAGGGGGCTTTGTTTTGGTTTTCAAGATGGGCTGAAGAGGAGGCAAGGGGCTTGAGTTGACCCATCTCTTGTTTGTTGACGATACTTTAGTTTTCTATTGTGCTAGTTAGGAGTAACTAGAATATTTAAGCTACGCCTAAATGTGGTTTGAGTCAATCTTGGGTTTGAAAATCAACTTGGAAAAAAGTGAGCTAGTTTTAGTCATAGATGTTTCTAACATGGAGGACCTTGCTTTGGTGTTGGGTTGTAGGGTGGGGAAACTTCCTTCTACTTACCTGGAGCTCCCATTGGGAGCTCCTTACAAATTTAGGATGAAATTGAGGAGAGATTTCTTAGAATGTTAGTTGTATGGAAAAGACAATAACTCTCATAAGGAGGGAGACTCACTTTGATTAAGGTGGTGTTTGTCTTTTGACTGAATAGAAAAAGCCAAAATATTTGACTTTTTCTATTAAGTTAAAAGTAATATGTTAACATCATCCAATATAAATTAAGTGAACTTGTTATCAATAAGTTCAATTTAGTTATGTTGAATGATGTCAATAGGTCACTTTTAGTTGAATAGAAAAAGCCAAATATTTTGGCTTTTTCTATTCAGCCAAAAAACAAACACCACCTAAGAGTAGATTATCCAACCTATCTATTTCATGAGTATAGATAATCTCTAGAACATTCTAGAATCGTGAGGAACCATCTAAGGTTTTAGAATCGTGAGGAGTCCTTATTTGGGTAAGGTACCAAAAACTTGAGAGCTCCAAGACATTGTATAGCTTATTAGTGCAATAAAGCTTCTATTCTTTTAAAATCTCTAAGTGTGGCTTTTGTTCCTCGTCTCTACCTTTTGTTGCACAACATTGCTAACTTGAGTCAGGAAGCCTGACTTGGTAACTTGAGTTGTCTAAGTGCTGCATGATTGCTTAGAAAGCACTTAAGTTAGTGAAAAGTAGTATCAGAGCACGTTTGCAAAGTGGAATCATGTTGAGCTTTAGCATCAAGGAAATGACTAGTGAGCAAAGTTATGGTAGGGAGAAAAGACTAACCACATGTAAAGCAAGGAATGAGAAGTCTAATGATGCTATTGCTAACATCAAGGTAACACTAGCAAAGTTGGAGCTAGCCATGATTGATATTAGGAAGGGTATGGACTAAGGCAAGACATAATAGGGCCTAGAGGATCTAAGGAAATAGATCTAAGAAAGGAGAGTGTCTAAACTCATTACAAGTCAAATTAGCGTTATTCAAGGAGTTCAATACTTTCTAAGGCGATGGATGCGTTCACTAACATAAAGTCAAGGGATAGAGGCCTTGGTGACATGAATGGAGACTTCTGACCAAGAGATCTATCAAGAGATAGCCATATACAAGATTGCTATCCTTGCTAGAATGATGGCTGCCCATAAGGCACCCAAATAGAGGTTTAGAAACCACATGCCTTTAGTGGTAGGTAGGATGCAAGAAGCTGAACAATTTTCTGTGGCATATGAAATGATATTTTGAGGTGAAAATGTTAACCGAAGAGGCTACTAAGGTGAGGACTCCTTCTACCTCACTAACACTACTATCCTATGGTTGCGTCATAGGTCTACGAATGTAGATAAGAGCACTTGCACCACTGATACATGGGAGAACTTTAAGAGGGAAATCAAGAGGCATCTCTATCTTGAGTGGCTTACATAGCGAAGAAAAGCATGAAGCATCTTAAGCACATTGACTTGATCCTTGAGTATGTCAAACAGTTCTTTATACTTATGCTTGAGATTCCTAACATAATTGAGGAGTTTCTATTCATCTTCATGGGCAACTTATAGAACAAGGCCAAGTAGAAGTTGAGGCGTTATAGTCTCCAAGACCTTGCCATGACCAGGACAGTAGTGGTCTCTCGTGGGGTATTAGAAATGAGACTCCTCCAGGCGCTATAGCATGTGATGCTTGAATAGTGTTGGATCTTCTCTTTAAAATTGCCTAGATGGCCATAGGAAAATGCAATTGATTGCAAAGCATTTGGAATATCCTATTGAGGAAGGGTTATTTGAAGAAGTTCTCAATGGAAATCAACAATCAGATAACCATATGCAGCTGGAGTATGACTTATTTTGTGGAAAGGAAATGTTTTCAAATACATTTCATTTGGGGGAATGGATGATTATTGATGGTTCTTGATGAACGTAGTTGAGGAGCTTCCTTTTTTGTGGGTTTTGTGAAAGAAGAGATTGGATGGCTTCTGGACCATTTGAAGAAGGCTTCAAAGATGGATAGGTCAATGGATTTTAACCCTAAATACATAGGACGAACCAGAACATCTATTGGAGGTGTTAATAAACCCTAATGATAGATGTTTGCAAATCATAGATGTTAAGAGAGAGAGAGAAGAAAACCTTGATTCTCATTCATGTAGTATCTACTTACAATTGAGAAAATATATATATACAAGGCTAGGAGTCCTAACTACCATACATGTGACCTATATTAAAAAAAGGAAAGATTTTACACTATAAATTCATTATATTCAACACTCTCCCTCAAGTTGGAGCATATACGTCATATGCACCAAGCTTGTTACAAATGTATTTAATCCTAGGACCTCTGAGAGATTTAGTGAAGATGTTTGCTAGTTGATCATTTGAATTAACAAAACTTGTAGCAACACATCCTGATGCGATCTTCTCTCTAATGAAGTGACAGTCAACTTCAATATGTTTGGTCCTTTCATGAAAGACTGGATTGGATGCAATATGTAATGTGACCTGGTTATCACAGATGAGTTTCATCTGTTCATCCTTTCCAAATCTCAACTCTCGAAGAAGATGTCTCAACCATATGAGTTCACATGTTGCCAAAGCCATAGCTCGATACTCAACTTCAGCACTGGATCTGGCTACTACATCTTGTTTCTTACTCTTCCAAGATATTAGATTACCTCCAATAAAAACACAGTACCCTGAAGTGGAACGTCTATCTGTGGGTGAGCCAGCCTAATCTGCATCTGTGTAACCAACAACTTGAGTATGACCTCTGTTCTTGTACAACACACCTTGGCCTGGTGTACTTTTGATATATCGAAGAATGCGGATTACAGCATCCCAATGGCTATCACATGGTGACTGTAGGAATTGACTAACAACACTCACAGGAAAAGAAATGTCTGGACGAGTAATGGTGAGATAGTTCAATTTACTTACGCGCCGTCGATATCTCCTAGGGTCTCCTAAAGGCTCCCCCTATCTTGGTACAAGTTTGACATTCGGATCCATAGGTGTGTCTATCGGTTTATAATCTAACATAACATTTTCTTCCAGGATGTCTAAAGCATACTTCCTTTGGGAAAGGACCACACCGGAACTGGATTGAGCTATCTCAATTCCCAAGAAATACTTGAGTTTCCCCAAGTCTTTGGTCTGAAAGTGGGTAAAAAGATGTTGCTTTAGTTTCTGAATACCATCCTGATTACTGCCTGTAATGACGATGTCGTCCACATAAACAACCAGATAAATACACTGCCCCAAGGAGTTATGATGATAGAAAACTGAATGGTCTGTTGTACTACGAAACATGCCAAACTCTTGAACAACAGAACTAAAACGGCCAAACCATGCTCGAGGAGATTGTTTCAAACCATATAGAGAACGACGTAACCTGCACACTAAACCAGACTCCCCCTGAGCAACAAAATCAGGAGGTTGCTCCATATAAACTTCCTCGGCAAGATCACCATGAAGGAAGACATTTTTAATATCCAACTGATAAAGAGGCCAAGAACACATAGCAGCCATGAAGAGAAGCAAGCGGACAGAAGCAATCTTGGCAACAGGGGAGAATGTGTCACCATAATTAGAACCATAAACCTGAGTATAGCCTTTAGCAACTAAGCGGGCCTTAAGGCGATCAACCTAACCATCAGGACCAACCTTAACTGCATAGACCGAACGACAGCCAACTGTAGATTTACCAGAGGGTAAAACAACAAGATCCCAAGTGCCATTAGAGTGCAGAGCAGCCATTTCATCCACCATTGCCTGTCGCCAGCCTGGATGGGAAAGAGCTTCATGGGTGCTCTTTGGAAGAGAAATAGAGGATATAGCAAAAACAAAAGCAGAATAGAGTGAAGATAATCGATGATAACTCAAAAAATTGTAAATAGGATGAGGATTACGAGTAGAGTGAGTACTTTTCCGAATAGCAATGGGTAAATCATCAGGAGAAGGCAGAGCCGGGGCAGGAGAAGCCGAAGGGATAGGAAGTGAGTCAGCAGGTGCCTCAGCAAAAGGGAGAGGAGCAGCGACACGAGGGCGACGATGATAAACCTGAAGTGGTCGAGGAGACACAACATCAGATGGGGAGACAATGGGAAGGGGCAAGACTTCAGAAACAGGAAGAGACTCAGAAGTGGTGGAAAAGAATGGTGAGTCCTCAAAGAAAGGGACATCAGCGGAGATAAAGTATCGATGAGTCTCAAGGGAATAACAAAGATAACCCTTCTAAAGTCTGGAATATCCCAAGAAGAGGCACTTCATGGCTTTGGCGGAAAGCTTGTCCTGTCCAGAGTGAGAATATGAACAAAGTAAGTACAACCAAAGACACGAGGAGGAAGGAAATAAAGTGGTTGGTCAGGGAAGAGAAGGAAATGAGGAATCTGATCATGTAAAACAGAGGAGGGCATACGATTAATCAAATAACAAGCGGTAAGAACAACGTCCCCCAAAAAACGAAAAGGAACATTACTATGGAGGAGGATAGTACGAGCTGTCTCAACAAGATGTCGATTCTTGCGTTCAGCTACCCCATTTTGTTGAGGAGTATGAGCACAAGAAGATTGATGAAGAATCCCATGATGAGACATAAATGAAGTAAATGGGGTTGAAAAATATTCCCTGGCATTATCACTGGGTAACACACGAATAGAAATATTGAACTGGGTCTGGATTTCAGCATAAAATTTCTGGAAAATAGAGAATAACTCAGCTCGATTTTTCATTAAAAATAACCAAGTACATCGAGAATAGTCATCAATGAAAGTGACAAAATACTGAAATCCTAAAGTAGACGCAGTCCAATAAGGACCCTAAACATCAGTGTGGACAAGCTCAAAAGGAGACTTTGCCCGATTATTCAAACGCTTTAGGAACGAGACATGAGTATGTTTCCCAAGCTAACATGACTCACACGAAAGCGACGACAAAGTGGAAAAACGAGGGACCATCTTCTGGAACTTGGAGAGACTAGGGTGGCCCAAACGACTGTGAATGAGGAGAGGAGCATCAGTGGAAATGCAAACTGCAGGAGATGAATCCGAGGTGAGGTGATAGAGGCCTTGAGACTCACGTCCTATGCCAATCGTCTTCCCTGTACTCTGGTCTTGCAAGGTCACAAATTTATCAGAAAAGGTAATAGAGCAATTAAGAGTACGAGTGATTTTGCTGATGGAAATAAGATTAAAAGGACATTCAGAAGTATAAAGGACAGAAGTGAGAGATAGAGAAGGCAGAGGAAGGGCCAAACCAATACCTTTAGCTACAACTTGAGAACCATTAACTAAGGTAACAGTAGGTAAAGCAGAGATAGTAGTCATAGAGGAGAAAAGATCCTTATTACCAGATAAGTGATCAGAAGCTCCAGAATCTAGAATCCAGGGTCCAAGAGAAGATGTGTGGGTAAGGCAGACAGAAGCATTACCAGGCTGGGCAACAGAGGCAACAAAGGCCTGAGATGCCTGAGATGCGGAGGAGCTCAGAGGCTGAGGCAACTGAGAATCAGAGGATTAGGCCACATGGGCAGTGCGAGGAGGCCGTCCATGTAATTGATAGCAACGATCGCGAGTGTGGTCAAGTTTATTGCAATAGGTGCAATGAGGACGTTGACCTCTACCTCGGTTACCACTGCGTCCTCCTCGAGAGGTAGTGTGAGAAACTAACACAGAAGAATCTGAAATGCTATCAGATGGCAAAGTCTGAGTGGACGAGATACGAAGGAGGCGAGCAAACACATCATTCAAGGACGGAACTGATGAACTACCAAGAATTTGATCGCGGACAGGCTCAAGATCCGGACGGAGGCCAATAAGAGTAAGGACCATGAAGAACTTATCAAGCTGTGTTT